>NC_089223.1:122078997-124639906 GCF_963924675.1 Phocoena phocoena
CTGAAATTCCAATTAATTCATGTTTCTCAATCTGCCTTCCATGTGTCTTGACCAATTATTTTTATATGTTTACATATCTTCATGTTTTGTTCCTGGTGGCATCTTCATTGCTTTCATATACTAATTTTCTCTTCTGCTGTGAGCTCTCTAAACCCAGCCAGCCAAAAATAAATAAATTTATAAAAAAAAAAGTATACTCCCTGTTATGTGTGTATATGTTTATTTCAATGATTGTGTTCACTATCAAGATTTTACATTGATAAATCAAAACTACAATGAGGTATCACCTCACACCAGTTAGAATGGGCCTCATCAGAAAATCTACAAACAACAGATGCTGGAAAGGGTGTGGAGAAAAGGGAACCCTCTTGCTCTGTTGGTGGGAATGTAAATTGATACAGCCACTATGGAAAACAGTATGGAGGTTCCTTTAAAAACTAAAAATAGAATTACCATATAATCCAGCAATCCCACTACTGGGCATATACCCAGAGAAAACCATAATTCAAAAAGACACATGCACCCCAATGTTCACTGCAGCACTATTTACAATAGCCAGGTCATGGAAGCAACCTAAATGCCCATGGAGAGACGAATGGATAAAGAAGATGTGGTACATATATACAATGGAATATTAGTCATAAAAAGGAATGAAATTGGGTCATTTGTTGAGATGTGGATGGACCTAGAGACTGTCATACAGAGTGAAGTAAGTCAGAAAGAGAAAAACAAATATCGTATATTAACGCATATTTGTGGAACCTAGAAAAATGGTACAGATGAACCAGTTTGCAGAGCAGAAATTGAGACACAGATGTGGAGAACACATGTGGAGAGCACAACGTACGGACGCCAGGCGGGGAAAGCGGCTGGGGGTGGGGGTGGGGGTGTGATGATTTGAGCAATTGGGATTGACATGTATACGCTGAAGTGTATAAAATTGATGACGAATAAGGACCTGCTGTATAAAAAAGATAAATAAAATAAAATTTAAAAACTAAAAAAAAAGATTACCTAAAATGAGATTAAAGGAATGCAGACCCTGCACACACCCTAATCTTATCAGCTACTCCACCCTTGAACCATTGCCATAAAACTCCTCACCAAACTCCCCTGGGTTGGGACACATAGTTTTCCAGGGCAGGAGCCAGCTGTATCCCCCTTTGCCTGGTAAAGCAATAAAGCTATTCTTTTCTACTTCACCCAAAACTCTGTCTCTGAGATTTGATTCAGCATTGGTGCAGAGAGGCTGAGATCTCAACGTCAGCAGTTTTAAAAAATTTGTTTAATGGCCATAATATAATTAGAATAAAGAGATTTCCAATTAGCAATTTCTGTATTATTAATACCTGCTGTTTGCCTGCTAAGCCAATCACACACATTTACCCTTATCTTACTTCAGCATCCTTCTTCTTGTACAAATCTTGGCTTTAATTAGGCATCAACCACAATGTCTTAGAACAAGAAAAAGGATGGACTTTTATTTCCCTCTCATGTAGTGGTCCAGATGCAGGCAGTTGATCCAAGGTAGGTAGATATCACTACCATCCTGAACATAGGGCCTCTATTGATGGGTTTAAGGCAGCTTCTCTGGTTCTCATCAACTCCCAGACAGTTGGGAAGGGAAAAGGAATAAACAGTTGTTTCAAGGGCAAGATTCAAAAGTAGCACATATCTCTTTTATCCACATCCTACTGGCCAAAATTTAGTCACAACTACAGCTAGCCACAAGGAAGACTGAGGAATTTATTCTTTAACAGTGTAGCTGTGTGCAGAGCTATAACTTTTTTGCCATGGAGAAAGGGAAAAGAAAATATTCGATGTTAACTAAGAGTATTTCATAGGGATACACCATGGCATACATAAAAAGCACAGGCTCTGGCACCAGGAAGCTCTGGCTTGGTGTCAGCCATTTCACATAGATAAAAGGAAACTCGATTCCTCTCTACTAAATCTCCCTTCTAAGAGTAAAATCACAGTCCTTAGATTGGGTAGCCAAAAATATCACTTTATCTTGGCCTTTAAAAACCTTTCCTGCATCAGGCTTACCTAGCTGGACCAATAAGATTACTTTTTTTTAGGAATGGAGAGCTGAAATAAGCCTAACAAGATGAACCAAGCACATTCTTTTTCCCATAATGGAAAATATAGAATATATGAATATGATTATACAGAGAAATCATGTCTGCTGATAGAACTGACCTAACGAAAGGGCCAAAGACAAGAGACCATGCATATCATGAAGAGAAGGTGAAGAAGAGAGTAGTTGATGACCAGTCTCCAATTTTCTTGAGTCCTGACTCTATATATTGGGATTTGTTTCCATGAGATTCCTCTGTATCATGCAATAATTTTTTTTTCTTTGAACAATATGATTTTTTCCCTTATCAGCAAATATTTTCTGATTCAAGAAGTATTAAGGAACCTCAGGATCTCAGTCTAACTCAGAGAAATAGACAAATACTGTAGTTCAGGTACTTAACAGAGAGGAAATGGTTTATCTCAGAAGATAAGGGAAGTTTGGCCTTGAGTATGAGTGAGATTTTGTCACTTGGAGTAGGAAAGACAAGAGGGCCACAGGGTAGGGCAGAATTTTTCAGGTGAGAGCATATTTATGCAGAAGAGAGTAATTTCATGTGTTTAGAGTTTTATCTGTTCTATAAATGTCAGAAACACTGAGAAGTGCCTCTTTTTCATGCTCAGAATCTGGTAATGCATGCATTTCAGATTTCTGTCCTGAGATGTTTCATTACTGGAACTATTAGAAGTGTCTTTATTAAGATACAGTGTAGTACCAGTGTTATGATGAAGGAAGGGCTATATAATATATGTAAATTTCTACAAGTCCCTAGTCCTCCTTGTTTTACTTTGTTTTGTTTTATGTTATGTGGGATATTATATAGGAGAAAGAAATGTGTCCTTGTTTTTCCCTAAAAAATCCCTCTCTGAGTTTATTCTAGATGTTCTGACCATGTTAGGACTTGCAGAACTGTGTGGCAAATAATGCATATTTTTAAAAACATCTGATGATATCAGTGGCTTTGTTTTCCTTAATTAGGAAGAAGATGAGATTCATTTTGGAATAGAATGACTTTTGCTTCAAACTGACAAATCGTATCATTAATTGGAAGGCTGTAATCAATTAATATCCAGTTAATTGGAAGGCTGTAATCAATTAATATCCAGTATGACAGTCCAAGTGGCCAGATCCTGGGATAGGTTTCAAAAGAAAGTACACAAGTAATGAGAAAGTACAAAAGAAAGTACACAGATGTCTTCTCATCTGGCAGACAAGGATTTGGAAGAGGTGCCAAGCTGGTTATTGGTTCATTGTTGGCCAGAAGATCATGGCTGTTTAATGTACTATATTAACTACAGTTGTGTTCAGTTTGATTGTCTTCAAAGATGCAGCTTGGCACATTAGCCTGATAATTAAATCTCAGTTTCTGATAACTATTGTGGAAATAGGTAGGTTTGTTGCCTAAATACCAAAGAAAATGTAAACATGTTCCAACTTCTTCAAAGTCTGCTTTCAAAAAGATATTCACTCTTAAGCTGGAAAGGTACTGGTGGACCTTTCTTCTGAGCTTCAGGCTGATATATGCAGTCACCTACTTGATATCTCCACTTGTCTGTCTCACGTAACATGTTCAAAACTGCACTTTCCATCTTAACTCGCCCACAGCTGATCCAAAGTTTTCCTCATCTCAGTAAGTGGTTTTTCTAGGTACCCAGGTGCATAAGCCAAAAGTCTGAAAATAACCCTTGACACCAGCCTCTCTCTTATATACATTTCCATTCCGTCTCCAAAGCTTACCTATGCCACCTACAAAGCATTTTTCACATCTCTGCACTTTTTTTCCTTGTTCATTGCCACCATTTTATTCTAAGCTGTACCTCTCTCCTGAATGACTGAAATAACTTTCTAATTCTCTCCACTTCCATTCTTGCCAATCTCAATATGATTTATACAGAGTTGTCAGAATATCTTTAAGGTATTTTTTGGATCAGTTTTATCTCATTCAAAATCTTTGATTGTCATCTCATTACACTAAGATAAAAGACAAAATTATTTGTCCTGTCCCTTGCTTGTTTCTCTAGACTCTTTACACTGTCTCCCTTCCACTCAAGGGTACACTTCCTGGTAGAGGAGAGCAATGTGAATTTAAATGCATTTCTTGATCAAATTGTTTACAATCAGGACTCTTGAAATTCACACCACCAGCCCTTCATATCCTCAGCACCTCCCCATGTGGATATTCATAGCCTTCCAGATCATTTTGCCATGTTAACTGAGAATTTTGGCATTGGTTGAAAGACTTATCTTTCTGTTTTTTTCTTGGAAAATAATGGATTTTTCCATACACTGTTTTTATATTTCTTGGCTTCATGAACTCTAGGAAGTATTATGGATCTTCCAATTTACTAACTTGTAGCCATCACTATTTGATAAAATTCTATCATGTATTTCTCACCCATTAATTCGTAAGTTTAAATATCCCCAGATTTCTTCCTGATATTTCACGCGACCCCTCCTTTTATTCCTGTTTTATTTTTCTCATTAAGTCCTCCAGTTTATGATGCCTCCGTTTCTTCTGTTTTATGATTCTCCTTGCTCACCAATACCAAGTCCCATTTTCAAAAGTTTTTTTACAAAGACTCTCAATATTATGGTAGAAGAACAAAAATGTGGACACATATTTCTTCTCTGTTAAGCTTATGGCCTTGGCAGGTTACTCAGTACTTGCTTATTCCACAGTCTAGCTTTTATTCTTTGCTTGGACTGCTCATTGCAACTGGGAGAAAATTACCACTAAGAATGCTTGGTCTAAAACCTGATTTAAACCATCCAATACCTAATCCAACCTTGTCCAGTCAGTCTTTTCAGGAGCTATTCTATATATCCACTATTTTCTTCAATTTCCCTACTTCCTTTTATCTCTTGACCCTCATAATTTATTTTTTACTTCTAGGGCCTTGCAAAAAAAAAGTTGTACGTAGTAGGGAATTGTAAAAATTATTTAACTCTGAGTGTGAATTAGAATCATCTGGGAGTTTTTAAAAATACCGATGTCAAGATTCTACCTCAGCCCAAATAAACTGAACTGTGAGAACAGTGCTCTAATATGGATATTTTAAAGAAACTCCCAAATTTTAATGTGCAGCAAGAATTGGTCCATTGAACGCTTATTAAAACTAGGGTCTTCTGATTATGGAAAATATCAGAGTAAGTCAACAGCAGTGGCAAAATGGTGTTTAAATATCCATGTTATCCAGCTTAGAAGACCTTGTGAGCCATCACATGCTCATGGTAAATTAGCATGTTCTCCATAGAGAAATGGTGTTGCATACACAGGAGTTGATCATCAAAGAGCTATCTATTAACCTGCTGAGAAATGCCTTTTCTTTTCCTTTCCTGAGGCTTCAGGAAGCTGCCTCTTCCTTGAATAAACCTGTTGAAGGTGGGCAGATTGGCTTGCAGCTTCTCTTAAGTGTTGGTATTTGAACTTGGCCTAGGCAAGCACCTCCTGTAATTTACTTTACACTTGGCTGGAAGAAGATGATTTTATATTTGGGCTGGGGATAAAGGGAGCTTCTCTTTCCCTCTGGGGACCTATGAAGAATGAGAACATTTACGGTGTGCGCTTTCTTCCCCTTCCCTCGAAAAGAAAGAAAACCACCCCGTGCTGTTTCTCTACCTAGTTCAGGCGTGCAGAGCCATTCATCGTGTTGCATGATGCTTAGAATAAAAGGTGTTACAAAAAGCTTGATTTGTTTCTGATAACCCAGTGACTGCACATACTTAATAACTGATTTTACTGTAATATTCCTGAATTCAAAAGCATTATCGCGACTTGGCATTATTACGTCTTCAGTAAAGAATTAAATCTTAATTTACTGAGACTCCAGATAAAATAATTCAGACATTTTGTCTAAATTATATGGTGTTTTAAAACTCTCTAGTGCTTGGTAAGTCTGTATATCAAATATCACAATAAATGTAGAAAAAAATGATAAAGGTCAGTATTTTAACAATCTAGAATAAATTTTAAGTAAATTGCCTAAGGGAAAAAAAGTCATCTTGCTTACCTAAGGAAACTTACCAACTTTAATTTTGACTTCTTGTACAGTTTGAAATAGCTAAAACAGGATTTCATAGAATTTTTTTAATAAGTAAGAAAATGGCTTTTTGGATTTGGTTGTTGTCGTTTAACGTATTAGGCTACATTTTTAACGAAAAATGTTATAAAAAATTTGATAATGCCTGAGACCAGTCATGGGTAAGTAAAACCACAGATAGAGTATAATTCTATTGCTGAGAAAAGGCACCTTAATATATAAATTTCTTCAAATATTTATTAAATATTCAAATAGTCTAGGATTATTTATTATTTAAAATGAACCAATTCAGGCTATAAACATTTCTCTGTTACTTTGTTGGCTGAATTATGTACACAATGTCCTGACTATGATGCCTAGCACATAGTAGAACAGGAAAGTGTTCTGGCTTGACTGCTTAATATCATTACTGTCACCTAATTTTTACCTTATAATGGTTTCAATAGTAATGTTTATTTTGACTATACTTTTGCATTTTAATTTATATCTATAGTAAAACAAAATAGATTAATGAAGACTAAATGAAATTTATATGTTGACTGTTAGCAATTAATTTCAGAATTTATACTTTCCATGCCTTTTTTTTTTCCTTTCCTACCCAGCAGAATTTTTATGAGTAAATTATAAAGTGCTAAGGGAGGTATTGCTTTGGCCAAAAAGTTCGTTCAGGTTTCTGTTACAGAATATATAAGTGAAAAGAGAAGCTTAATTAAAGAGGAAATAAATTAGAGGAAAAAGGAAAAAATGTTTAAGAAAGGGTCTGGGATGATAACCTCTAACTAGTGTCTCTAACTAGTGGAACTATTTTATCTTATGGTGGTTTTTGTTTGTTTCGTTTTGTTTTGTTTGTTTTGGGTTGCACCGTGCAGCATGGGGGATCTTAGTTCCCCGACCAGGGATCGAACCTGTGCCCCCTGCATTGGAAGTGCAGAGTCTTAACCACTGGACCAGCAGGGAAGCCTTATCCTATGGTGGTTTTTTTTTGTATTTTTACATCTTTATTGGAGTATAATTGCTTTACAATGGTGTGCTAGTTTCTGCTTCATAACAAAGTGAATCAGTCACACACACACATATGTTCCCATATCCCTTACCCCTCCCTCCCACCCTCCCTATCCCACCCCTCTAGGTGGTCACGAAGCACCGAGCTGATCTCCCCATGCTAGGCGGCTGCTTCCCACTAGCTATCTATTTTACATTCGGTAGTGTATATATGTCCGTGCCACTATCTCACTTTGTCACAGCTTACCCTTCCCCCTCCCCATATCCTCAAGTCCATTCTCTAGTAGGTCTGTGTCTTTATTCCTGTCTTACCCCTGGGTTCTTCATGACATTTTTTTCCCCTTAGATTCCGTATATATGTGTTAGCATACGGTATTTGTCTTCCTCTTTCTGACTTACTTCACTCTGTATGACAGACTCTAGGTCCATCCACCTCACTACAAATAACTCAATTTTGTTTCTTTTTATGGATGAGTAATATTCCATTGTATATATGTACCACATCTTCTTTATCTATTCATCCGATGATGGACACTTTGGTTGTTTCCATCTCCTGGCTATTGTAAATAGAGCTGCAATGAACATTTTGATCCATGACTCTTTTTGAATTATGGTTTTCTCAGGGTATATGCCCAGTAGTGGGATTGCTGGGTCCTATGGTAGTTCTATTTTTAGTTTTTTAAGGAACCTCCATACTGTTCTCCATAGTGGCTATACCAATTCACATTCCCACCAGCAGTGCAAGAGGGTTCCCTTTTCTCCACACCCTCTCCAGCATTTATTGTTTCTAGATTTTTTTGATGATGGCCATTCTGACCGGTGTGAGATGACATCTCATTATAGTTTTGATTTGCATTTCTCTAATGATTAATGATGTTGAGCATTCTTTCATGTGTTTGTTGACAGTCTGTATATCTTCTGTGGAGAAATGTCTATTTAGGTACTTCTGCCCATTTTTGGATTGGGTTGTTTGTTTTTTTGATATTGAGCTGCATGAGCTGCTTGTAAATTTTGGAGATTGGTCCTCTGTCAGTTGCTTCATTTGCAAATATTTTTTACCATTCTGAGGGTTGTCCTTTAATCCTGTTTATGGTTTCCTTTGCTGTGCAAAACCTTTTTAAGTTTCATTAGGTCCCATTTGTTTTTTATTTTTTTTTAATTTCCATTTCTCTAGGAGGTGGGTCAAAAAGGATCTTGCTGTGATGTGATTTATGTCATAGAGTGTTCTGCGTATGTTTTCCTCTAACAGTTTGATAGTTTCTGGCCTTACATTTAGGTCTTTAATCCATTTTAAGCTTATTTTTGTGTATGGTGTTAGAGAGTGTTCTAATCTCATACTTTTACATGTACCCTGTCCAGTTTACCCAGCACCACTTATTGAAGAGGTTGTCGTTACTCCGCTGTACATTCCTGCCTCCTTTATCAAAGATAAGGTGGCCATGTGTGTGTGGGTTTATTTCTGGGCTTCCATTCCTGTTCCATTGATCTATATTTCTGTTTTTTGTGCCAGTACCTTACTGTCTTGATTACTGTAGCTTTGTAGTATACTCTGAAGTCAGGGAGCCTGATTCCTCCTGCTCCATTTTTCGTTCTCAAGATTGCTTTGGCTATTCAGGGTCTTTTGTGTTTCCATACAAATTGTGAAATTTTTTGTTCTAGTTCTGTGAAAAATGCCAGTGTATTTTCATAGGGATTGCACTGAATCTGTAGATTGCTTTGGGTAGTAGAGTCATTTTCACAATGTTGATTCTTCCAATCCAAGAACATGGTGTATCTCTCTGTCTGTTTGTATCATCTTTAATTTCCTTCATCAGTGTCTTATACTTTTCTGCATACGGGTCTATTGTCTCCTTAGGTAGGTTTATTCCTAGATATTTTATTCTTTTTGTTGCAATGGTAAATGGGAGTGTTTTCTTGATTTCACTTTGAGATTTTTCATCATTACTGTATAGGAATGCCAGAGATTTCTGTGCATTAATTTTGTGTCCTGCTACTTTACCAAATTCATTGATGAGCTCTAGTAGTTTTATGGTAGCATCTTTAGGATTTTCTGTGTATAGGATCATGTCACCTGCAAATAGTGACAACTTTACTTCTTCTTTATCGATTTGGATTCCTTTTATTTCCTTTTCTTCTCTGATTGCTGTGGCTAAAACTTCCAAAACTATGTTGAATAATAGTGGTGAGAGTGGGCAACCTTGTTTTGTTCCTGATCTTAGTGGAAATGGTTTCAGTTTTTCACCATTGAGGATGATGTTGGCTGTGGGTTTGTCGTATATGGCCTTTATTATGTTGAGGTAAGTTCCCTCTACGCCTACTTTCTGGAGGGTTTTTATCATAAATGGGTGTTGAATTTTGTTGAAAGCTTTCTCTGCATCTGTTGAGATGACCATATGGTTTTTCTCCTTCAGTTTGTTAATATGGTGTATCACTTTGATTGACTTGCATATATTGAAGAATCCTTGCATTCCTGGAATAAACCCCACTTGATCATGGTGTATGATCCTTTTATTTTTATTATTTTATTTATTATTATTTTTTTTTGAAGTATGCGGGCCTCTCACTGTTGTGGCCTCTCCCATTGTTGAGCACAGGCTCCGGACGCGCAGGCTCAGCGGCCATGGCTCATGGGCCTAGCCGTTCCACGGCATGTGGGATATTCCCAGACCGGGGCACGAACCCGTGTCCCCTGCATTGGCAGGCGGACTCTCAACCACTGCGCCACCAGGGAAGCCCCCCCTTTTTTTTTTTTTTGATCCTTTTAATGTGCTGTTGGATTCTGTTTGCTAGTATTTTGTTGAGGATTTTTGCATCTATGTTCATCAGTGATATTCGCCTGTAGTTTTCTTTCTTTGTGACATCCTTGTCTTGTTTTGGTATCAGGGTGATGGTGGCCTTGTAGAATGAGTTTGGGAGTGTTCCTCCCTCTGCTATATTTTGGAAGAGTTTGAGAAGGATAGGTGTTAGCACTCTCTAAATGTTTGATAGAATTCACCTGTGAAGCCATCTGGTCCTGGGCTTTTGTTTGTTGGAAGATTTTTAATCACACTTTCAGTGCTTATGATTGGTCTGTTCATATTTTCCATTTCTTCCTGATTCAGTCTTGGCAGGTTGTGCATTTCTAAGAATTTGTCCATTTCTTCCAGGTTTTCCATTTTATTAGCATAGAGTTGCTTGTAGTAATCTCTCATGACCTTTTGTATTTCTGCAGTGTCAGTTGTTACTTCTCCTTTTTCATTTCTAATTCTATTGATTTGAGTCTTCTCCCTTTTTTTCTTGATGATTCTGGCTAATGGCTTATCAATTTTGTTTATCTTCTCAAAGAACCAGCTTTTAGTTTTATTGATCTTTGCTATCGTTTCCTTCATTTCTTTTTCATTTATTTCTGATCTGATCTTTATGATTTCTTTCCTTTTTCTAACTTCGGGGATTTTTTGTTCTTTTTCTAATTGCTTTAGGTGCAAGATTAGGTTGTTTATTCAGAATGTTTCCTGTTTCTTATGGTAGGATTTTATTGCTATAAACTTCCCTCTGAGAACCGCTTTTGCTGCATCCCATAGGTTTTGGGTCGTCATGTCTCCATTGTCATTTGTTTCTAGGTATTTTTTGATTTCCTCTTTGATTTCTTCAGTGATCACTTCGTTATTAAGTAGTGTATTGTTTAGCCTCCATGTGTTTGTATTTTTTACAGATCTTTTCCTGTAATATCTAGTCTCGTAGCGTTGTGGTCAGAAAAGGTACTTGCTACAATTTCAGTTTTCTTAAGTTTACCAAGGCTTGATTTGTGACCCAAGATATGATCTATCCTAGAGAATGTTCCATGAGCAGTTGAGAAAGATGTGTATTCTGTTGTTTTTGGATGGAGTGTCCTATAAATATCAATTAAGTCCATCTTGTTTAATGTATCATTTATAGCTTGTGTTTCCTTATTTTCATTTTGGATGATCTGTCCACTGGTGAAAGTGGTGTGTTAAAGTCCTCTACTATGAATGTGTTACTGTCGATTTCCTCTTTTATGGCTGTTAGGTTTTGCCTTATGTATTGAGGTGCTCCTATGTTGGGTGCATAAATATTTACAATTGTTATATCTTCTTCTTGGATCGATCCCTTGATCATTATGCAGTGTCCTTCTTTGTCTTTTGTAATAGTCTTTATTTTAAAGTCTACTTTGTCTGATATGAGAATTGCTACTCCAGCTTTCTTTTGGTTTCCATTTGCATGGAATATCTTTTTCCATCCCCTCACTTTCAGTCTGTATGTGTCTCTAGCTCTGCAGTGGATCTCTGTAGACAGCATATATATGCGTCTTGTTTTTGTATCCATTCAGCCAGTCTGTGTCTTTTGGTGGGAGCATTTAATCGATTTACATTTAAGGTAATTATCGATATGTATGTTCCTCTTCCCATTTTCTTAATTGTTTTGGGTTTGTTATTGTAGGTCTTTTCCTTCTCTTGTGTTTCTTGCCTTGAGAAGATCCTTTAGCATTTGTTGTAAAGCTGGTTTGGTGGTGCTGAACTCTCTCAGCTTTTGTTTGTCTGTAAAGGTTTTAATTTCTCCATCAAATCTGAATGAGATCCTTGCTGGGTAGAGTAATCTTGGTTGTAGGTTTTTGTCCTTCATAACTTTAAATATGTCCTGCCAGTCCCTTCTGGCTTGCAGAGTTTCTGCTGAAAGGTCAGCTGTTAACCTTATGGGGATTCCCTTGTGTGTTATTTGTTGTTTTTCCCTTGCTGCTTTTAATACGTTTTCTTTGTATTTAATTTTTGACAGTTTGATTAATATGTGTCTTGGCATGTTTCTCCTTGGATTTATCCTGTATGGGACTCTCTGTGCTTCCTGGACTTACTTGATTAATTATTTCCTTTCCCATATTAGGCAAGTTTTCAACTATAATCTCTTCAAATATTTTCTCAGTCCCTTTCTTTTTCTCTTCTTCTTCTGGAGCCCCTATAATTTGAATGTTGGTGCATTTAATGTTGTCCCAGATGTCTGTGAGACTGTCCTCAGTTCTTTTCATTCTTTTTTCTTTATTCTGCTCTGCAGTAGTTATTTCCACTATTTTATCTCCCAGGTCACTTATCCGTTCTTCTGCCTCAGTTATTCTGCTATTGATCCCTTCTAGAGTTTTTAAAATTTCATTGTGTTGTTCATCGTTGTGTGTTTCCTCTTTAGTTCTTCTAGGTCCTTGTTAAACGTTCCTTGCATTTTCTCTATTCTATTTCCAAGATTTTGGATCATCTTTACTGTCATTATTCTGAATTCTTTTTCAGGTAGACTGCGTATTTCCTCTTCATTTGTTAGGTCTGGTGGGTTTTTATCTTGCTCCTTCATCTGCTGTGTGTTTTTCTGTCTTCTCATTTTGCTTATCTTACTGTGTTTGGGGTCTCCGTTTTGCACGATGCAGGTTCGTAGTTCCTGTTGTTTTTGGTGTCTGTCCCCAGGGGTTAAAGTTGGTTCAGTGGGTTGTGTAGGCTTCCTGGTGGAGGGGACTAGTGCCTGTGTTCTGGTGGATGAGGCTGGATCTTGTCTTTCTGGTGGGCAGGTCCATGTCTGGTGGTGTGTTTTGGGGTGTCTGTGGACTTATTATGATTTTAGGCAGCCTCTCTGCTAATGGGTTGGGTTGTGTTCCTGTCTTGCTAGTTGTTTGGCATAGGGTGTCCAGCACTGTAGCTTGCTGGTTGTTGAGTGAAGCGGGGTGTTCGTGTTGAGATGGAGATCTCTGGGAGATTTTTGCCGTTTGATATAATGTGGAGCTGGGAGGTCTCTTGTGGACCAGTGTCCTGAAGTTGGCTCTCCCACCTCAGATGCACAGCACTGACTCCTGGCTGCAGCACCAAGAGCCTTTCATCCACACAGCTCAGAATAAAAGGGAGAAAAAGAAAGAAAGAAAGAGAAAGAAAGAAAGAAAGGAAGGAAGGAAGGAAGAAAGAAGGGAGGGAGGGAGGTAGGAAGGGAAGGGAGGAAGGAAAGAAAGAAGGAAAGAAAGAAAGGGGATAAAATAAAATAAAATAAAGGTAAACTAAAATAAAGTTATTAAAATAATTATTAAAAATATTTTTTAAGTAAACAAACAAAAAAAACCCAGACAGATAGAACCCTAGGAGAAATGGTGAAAGCAAAGCTATACAGACAAAATCTCACACAGAAGCATACACATAGACACTCACAAAAAGAGGAAAAGGGGAAAAAATAATAAATCTTGCTCTCAAAGTCTGCCTCCTCAATTTGGGATGATTCGTTGTCTATTCAGGTATGCCACAGATGCAGGGTACATCAAGTTGATTGTGGAGATTTAATCCGCTGCTTCTGAGGCTGCTGGGAGAGATTTCCCTTTCTCTTTGTTCCCACAGCTCCCGCCTCTGCGTGTCGGTCGCCGGAGGGCGTCTGTTCTTCGCTCAGACAGTACGGGGTTAAAGGAGCCGCTGATACGGGGGCTCCGGCTCACTCAGGCCCGGGGGAGGGAGGGGCACGGAGTGCGGGGCGGGCCTGCGGCGGCAGAGGCCGGTGTGACGTTGCACTAGCCTGAGGCGCGCCGTGCGTTCTCCCGGGGAAGTTGTCCCTGCATCCTGGGACCCTGGCAGTGGCGGGCTGCACAGGCTCCCCGGAAGGGAGGTGTGGATAGTGACCTGTGCTCGCACACAGGTTTCTTGGTGGCGGCAGCAGCAGCCTTAGCGTCTCATGCCCGTCTCGGGGGTCTGCACCGATAGCCGTGGCTCGCGCCCATCTGGATGGAGCTCCTTTAAGCAGCGCTCTTAATCCCCTCTCCTCGTGCACCAGGAAACAAAGAGGGAAGAAGAAGTTTCTTGCCTCTTTGGCAGGTCCAGATTTTTTCCCCGGACTCCCTCCCGGCTAGCCGTGGTACACTAACCCCTTCATGTTGTGTTCAAGCCACCAGTCCTCTCCGTGCACTCCGACCGAAGCCTGAGCCTCCGCTCCCAGCCCAGCCCACCCCGGCGGGTGAGCAGACAAGCCTTTCGGGCTGGTGAGTGCCGGTTGGCACCGATCCTCTGTGCCAGAATCTCTCCGCTTTGCCCTCCGCACCCCTGTGGCTGCGCTCTCCTCCACGGCTCCAAAGCTTTCCCCTTCCGCCCCCTGCAGTCTCCTCCCGCGAAGGGGCTTCTAGTGTTTGTAAACCTTTCCTGCTTCAGGGCTCCCTCCCACTGGGGCAGGTCCCGTCCCTATCCTTTTGTCTCTGTTTTTCATTTTTTCTTTTGCCCTACCCTGGTACGTGGGGAGTTTCTTGCCTTTTGGGAGGTCTGAGGTCTTCTGCCAGCGTTCAGTAGGTGTTCTGTAGGAGTTGTTCCACGTGTAGGTGTATTTCTGATGTATCTGTGGGGAGGAAGGTGTTCTCCATGTCTTACTCTTCCGCCATCTTCCCCCTCTCTTCCTGTTGTGTTTTGATTAATCAAGAATAGTTACACAGTCCTTATTTAAGAGAAAATTTTGTTCTATGATTTTTAGTAAGCGATAATTATATATTGAGGTAGCACAATGTGCCAAGCATTCTGGAAATTCTAAAAGAAGAGAAGGGTTGGGACCGCTATCCTGCGCATCACCACTGGGTGTCAGCTTCTCTGTGTTGGTGGGTAGAGTTTATGTGTGATATATGTGAATAAAGGTTTGTGGGCTGTGCTCTGGTTCAAACTTGAGGCTATCTTCTTCTAGGATATGTGGTTATACTCCGTAGACTTTGATGGGGTTTTCTTTTATTGGTTTGTTCATTTGCTCTAAGAAATTATGTGTTTTACTTTTACAAAATAACTAAAATCCAATCTTTCTATCCTTCTTTAGAGAGATAGGAATAGAACAAACTTAATTCATCATCCCAAAGCCTAAAAATACTTGCTTTGGTACAGTACATTTGGAATGTGAATTCAATTCAGTGTTCTGAAATACGGAGTTTTCTTTTCTTGGATTGTATGCAGAATCTCTTCTCCTATTGGGATTAAAACTATTCTTCTTTGCTTCCATATTGGAGGAAATCCAATCAAAACCACATGTTGATTTCAATATGAATTCCACAGCTTAGAAATGAGTCAAGAAGTAGCAAGAGAAACCTTAGATTGAGATATCAAGAGAAACAAGTTAAGGCTTTCAAAATCCATGCTAATTGGATGCTAATGTTTAATGAAGAATGACTTGCTAATTGATCTAAATAAGCCTAAAGATTTGGTGCATTTTATGTCAACAAAATAAAATGGAAGATAATTTGTATTGTGTGTGTGTGTGTGTGTGTGTGTGTATATATATATATATATATATATGTATATATATATATATATGTATATGTATATCCTCATCTGCCTCTTAAAATCCTGATTTATACTGGTACTAGTGCATTTATTAGGGGTGCTTCTTTTCACATTCAAAAGTTACCTAGTTTAAATGATCAATAAGGGTGAATTGTAGGAGTAGGGAAGGTAGAACCTCCAGATTGATTTAGGTATCCAAAAACAGGTATCCATTGTTGTCCACTTAATTTGGAAGTTGCAAGCCTCCTAGGAATCTTCTGCACCTAACCTTGTTCTGTGATATGGGTACATAGTGTAGTGACTATAACAGGGTTCATCAGGTGGGTCGACCTCAGAGCTGGTCCTTGCTCTTCAGAATGGTATGAGAATATTTTCCCGTATGTCTGAAAGTAGTATGGAAATATCGCTGTGATCCTGAGGACCTGATAGAGACCATGTAGCCACGTGAGGAGGATGCAATGGCAAATTGAGTGAAACAAAACCGAGGGCTGCAGAAAATGTGTCCAACTCAGCCAATGCAGAATACAGAATGAATCAGGTCTTCCCCTGAAGACCTGATGGTTATCTCCCCAGAAGGGGTCCTATAATTTATAGGAAGTGAGAAAGACTCTAAATTGAAGGGAGTCAAGTTTCTGAAATCTTAAAGAATTGAATATTTATTCTCACAATAAGGCTAAATGTAGACTTAAAGAAATTTATTCAAGTAATTCAAAAAACGGAGAAAGCTACATTTCTTTCACATCTAAATGTGCAGACTGAAATTGTGTTTATGACAGAGGTCCTTTTCTCCCTTCTTTCCTTCCTTCCTTGCTTCTCCTTCCCTCTCTCTCTCTCTCTCTCTCTCTCTCTCTTTCTTTCTTTCTCTTATTTTTGGACCCACCAAATTTTGGAGTGTAGTGGGTTGTTCTTTAAGGACCCTTCTCTAAGTTATTAAACTTTGTGGATTATTGCTTCAGTGTTTACGAACATTACCAATACATTAAAAGAAAAAATAAACAGGAGTAATTTTATAAATCTCTATCCTTCCCACTTTTAATATCAAGGAGATGTAATGGCATCACAGATGGTTCACATATCAACACTTTTCAACACTATATTACAAAGTGGAGGCTTTATTCATCCACAACACACTTGGACTTCTACTATAGGGGCACAATCACAACTGATGAACAAATTAACTCATTTGTTTTGTAGTTTTAGTCACTATTATACTCCCAGAAATTTTGAAAGATTTTATGATTAGGAAGTTACTTCACTCGGCAGAATGGAATCTTAATCATTATGCCTTAGAACACAGAGGACTACATATATATTCTTGATGCTTTTCAAAATGACACCACATAACGCATTCTCCATTTTTATTTAAGCAGCTCTGAATGACCCAGAATGTTGAACACAGCCTGACCCTGTGTTCAGGGGTAAGCAGCAGAACCTTCTCTAATGGACAGCAAGTCAGAGTGGCCATGCTTGGTCACATATTTAAAGGAGAAACATCACTTTGGTGATACTTTATTTGCCTTATCCTCCTCATGAAATCAGTTCACTTCTCTGTGCCCTGGGGAACTGATACCTAAGCACTTTGTCCCTCTGGAGACTTGGGGCTTTGAGTGGTCTTTGTTTATGAGTGGCACTAGTAGAGATCATAATGTCAGAGAAGGAGGTTCAGGGTCTTTATTTTCTCTCTCTCTCCCTTGCATTAGTTCTGGTAGTGACTGTGCATAATTATAGTTCTATTTGGGAAGCATTCTTCCACTGCTCAGCTTCTATTACACTTCAGTTTCACCCTCCCATTCCCTTGCCCATCAGGTGTAGAGAAAGTAATGTTTTCCCTCTGTTAATCACCCCTAAATGCATCACCATCCCTTGTGGATTCCATTAATGCTGCCACACTCCTACTAATAATCTCTTAATTAAATTATTTTGTTAAAGCCCCTAAAGATGATATCCTTTTTATGTTAGGACTTTGGCTAATCCAGAGATCTGTTTTGCATCTGTTGCCAGCCTTCCCAGGCTTCCAAAAAACATCATCACCGATTAGTGCTAAAAATGACATAGGAAGCTCATCTTAATCCAATCAGCAACCTATCATTAGACCAGATATACTAGGGCTGGTTGTATGGTCATAATATTCTTCCCTCTCTATTCCTTTCCTCCTGCAATTACATACCCTACCCCTTACAACAGATTTACATCTTTGGTCTGACATTCTGTGACATCCATTTCCTTTCCACTCCCCATATGTTTTTTCCTTGTTGTATTTTTTTAAAACTACAACTCAGTGTGATAAAGATGTTGAGAAGGCAATCAGATCACTTTGACATTTTTAGCTTTGGTAACTGAAAACCTGAATCAAATAGCCTATGAATTAAGAAATCTGGGTAGGCCCTACATCCAGGGTAGGGCTCATTTCAGGGCAGGGTGATTTGTTTGCCCAGGTGTCATCTGGTGCTGAGGCACTATCTGCTTTTCTTCTCGGCAGTGCATGCATTTACTAGATGCCAATGCTGGTCTGCCTCGTGGTTCTAAGATGGCAGCAAAGAGCAGTTATGTGTGAGAGTGAGAGTCTCCTCCTGTGGTTCAGTCTTAACAAAAAATATATATATAAATAAGTCTCTTCTTTTTTTTTTTCTTTAACTTTGATGTGGAGTATACATTCTCATTCATGAGATAATCCAAGTTTAAAAAAATATATCATAACTGACTCAGAAAAATCAGGTGAAGTGTGATGGATATAGGAAATTAATTACAATGGTCACCTTAGTCATACTATTTGTGATTTACCCTAAGCAAACACTTAAGGGTATTACTGATGGCATATTTCCACTTCATTTTAAAGTTGAGGAATTAGCTGAACAATTTCAAAGAAATATATTATCCCTCTTCTCTTCAGATGATCCATAGAGAAATATACTTTTCTGTTAATTCATCCTTTCAGTATGCTTGCTTCTAGCATGCTTGCCTAAATGCAGTGATGTCTGGAGAATTCATGCTATTTTCTGCATAGAGTTTAGAACGATAATTTTGTTCTTGGCAATACCTATAATTAAACATAAATTATTAGTATTATCTAATGTTTGAGAAGAAAATAGGACAAATTTTGAAGATCTGCATTTAATTTCTTATCTTTCATTCCCTCATAATTGACTGGGAGGGCTTTCATAGTTTATTACACATTTTTTGGCGTTGACCTTATTATATATAAAATAAATAAGTGGATTAGAGGTCTATTTCAAATCTCTGAAATTACTATGTGATGTTACTAAGTTTGGGGGGGTGGTTCTTTTTAATTCTCTAATCACAGGAAATATAGCTTTTAAATAAAATGTGACTAGGCAATTATTTCCTTATACACAGAGAATAAGGACAATAAAGTTATCTTTAGAAAGTTTAAAACTAAAATAGTGTATAATTTAAATGTCCATATCATCTATAAATGACTTAGAAGATGAAGTCTTGCTACTTAAAACAAACCATTCCATTTCTAACTAAATTCATTCTAACTAAATGTCAATGAGATTTAAAGCCTATGAAGTGTGAATATCATTCCTACAGTTAAAATAAAATAAAAATAAAATATTTCTGTTTCAAAGAATTATCAGCTATTTATGTGATTAAGTTACAAAGATGGATAGTTATCATGAAAATTCCCAGGAGGCAGCAACATCTGAGCAAGTTATTTAAATTTAATACCCAGTGTTTTTACCATAAATCCTCAGTCATCACTTTAAAGCTACTTAGATCAGGTCTCTTTTTCATCTACAGTTCAAGGGAAATCAAAGAAAGAAGGGTCTGAAGCCCTACCTTGGAAATTCCCAGGGGACTTTGAACATTTGTTTTCATACACTTTCATTGTTAATGTATACCTCTGGGACAAATCCTACTAAGAGTGTCTTCAGATTTAGTTTCACTTAAAAATAATATAATTAGCTCCTTTCTCTTTATGCAACTCTGTCCCCAACCCAGCAATCTCTGTAGCACTGTTTATACTCATGCCTTTGTTTATAATATTTACTATAGAAATTCCATTATTTAAATTCTTTAACACATTTATATAATCAATCTCACTGAAGGAGTAGTCCATGTACAAATTCTTGTTTCCATCTCTTCCTATCTTTTTTTTTTTTTTGCTGTACGCGGGCCTCTCACTGTTGTGGCCTCTCCCGTTGCGGAGCACAGGCTCCGGACACGCAGGCTCAGCGGCCATGGCTCACTAGTCTAGCCGCTCTGCGGCATGTGGGATCTTCCCGGACCGGGGCACGAACCCGTGTCCCCTGCATCGGCAGGCGGACTCTCAACCACTGTGCCACCAGTGAAGCCCTCTTCCTATCTTATTCACACAACCTACTGCATATTTATTTCTGCCTCCTTCACTTCATTGGAATTCCTCCCACTAAATTAACCAGAACCTGACTGCCAAATATGGTGGTCATTTCTCTATTTTTATTTAACATTTTTAACATTACATTGATACTTAAATATCATTTCTTCTTTCTTTGACTTCATGACACTGTCTTCTTAGGTTTTTTTCCTCCACTTTTTCTGAAAACCTCCTTCAGCTAATCAACCTGGGCAGACCCATTAAATATTGGTTTAGGTACATAAAGTCTAATAAGTTCAAAATTCAACTCATTTTCTTTCCTCCACTTATCCAGACATATCGCCTTTCTATTTCTTGGGTCTATTTCCAATTCTTAAAATCTGAATATAGTAAGTTGTTAAAAGAACAAAATTCAACTGAGTGAATTCGAAGAATCAGTTGGGCAGCATACCATCTAATAAATAAAAAGGCCCTCCAAGTAGCTGTGTAAATGGAAGGCTTTTATAGAAATGGGGGAGGGACAAGGGGCTATTAGCAAAAGAAAAGAGGATTCTTTTAGGTTATGTCATCTTCTTTTAGGAAGAAGGTCAGGGTTTCTTATCATGCAGATTACCTCACTAATGCTAACCCTGAAATTCCAGGCTGATTGGTTTACAGTTCCACTGCTGAGAGGCTGAAACTGCGGGTTAAGTTAGTTATTAAGTCTGGGTGAGATTTCGTGGAAGTGACTCCATTTGGGGATTGTTGTTTCTTTTTAGCATTTTCCCTCTTTTGGTCAAGCTCTCAGCCTGAGAAATGTGATCAAAATTTAAAGCATTAATCTACGACAAAAGGAGAGAAGAATATACAATGGTGAAAAGACAGTCTCTTCAATGAGTGGTGCTGGGAAAATTGAACAGCTGCATGTAAAACAATGAGATTAGAACATTCCTCACACCATACACAAAAATAAACTCAAAGTGTTTTAAAGACTTAAATGTAAGAGCTTACATTTACATTTATCATGCAAATGATATGATAGACAAGGGGTTAAGATCCAAAATATGTAAACAGCTCATATAATTCAATATCAAAAAACCAAACAACCCAATCAGAAAATGGACAGAAGACCGGAACAGACATTTTTCCAAAGAAGACATACAAATGGCTAAGAGGCACATGAAAAGGTGCTCAATATTGCTAATTATTAGAGAAGTGCAAATCAAAATAAAAATGAGATATCACCTGTTAGAATGATAGAATGACTATCATCAAAAAGTCTACAAATAACAAATGTTAGATAGAGTGTGGAGAAAAGGGAACCCTTGTACACTGTTGGTAGGAATGAACATTGGTGCAGCCACTATGGAAAACATAGTGTATGGAGGTTCCTTAAAAAACTAAAAATAGAGCTACCATATGATCCAGCAAGCCCAACCCTGCATATATATACAGAAAAAAATGGAACTTCTAATTCAAAAAAATACAGGCACCCCAGTGTTCATAGCAGCACTATTTACATATGGATGCAACCCAAGTGCCAATCAACAGAAGAATGGGTAAGAAGATGCATTGTATGTATACAATTGAGTATTACTCAGCCATAAAAAGAATGAAGTTCTGCCATTTGCAGCAAAGTGGATGGACCTAGAGAATATTATGCTTAGTGAAATAAGTCATACAGAGGAAGACAAGTAGTGTATGCTATCGCATATATATGGAATCTAAAAAATAATGCAGATGAATATATAGGCAAGATAAACAGACTCACAGATATAGACAACAAACTTGTGGTTACCAAAGAGGAGAGAGAAGGTGGGAGAGACAAATTAGGGGTATGGGGTTAACAGTCTAGTAGCTTTAATTACATATCTTAATTAGGATTCTTAACCCTTAGAAACCTTACTTTCTAGTAAAACTAAGAAGTAAACAATTGTGGACTGTATGTCATGTCATACTACTATTTTTTAGATGGGGAAATTTATGAACACACTTCATAATTTCTAGAAACATGTGCTTCTTCACAGCACAGTTTTTCAGTGTGACACAAGACATGTTGACTTCTAAACAAATTTATCTTTAGTTTCTTTGAAATAAGAAACCAAAAGTAGATAAAGTGGCAGATGTTTCCAAATGTTGCTCTTCAAATGAAAGAAATATACAAAATAAAAATATGGTGATGCAGGAAGGCATTAAGAACAGAGAAGGGGTTAATATGTTGGTAAATATAAATGCATATTGATGTATAGAATAACAACAATAGTAATATCTTGGAAGATTTCAAAGTATATTTCTGTATGTGATTAAGATACATAATAACACACGTTTGGAGTTGCTATTCTAAAACTTTTACACTATTAAGGAAAAGGATAAAAGTTTTGATTAATACCTGTAGTCATTTCTAGGGTAACCACTATAATAGTAGACATATGGTATAAAACTTTCATGAAAAAATGGAAAGATACAGGTACTCTATCAATTCAAGAAAAGTAGAAACCTAGAAAGTACATAGTAAAAAGGTAGCTATAATTCCAAAATATGCCACCAAATGCATTGGTTTAGAATAAATTAAAGTAGACTAACTACTGTAAGTAAAAGACAAAAATTAGCTGATTGGATTAAAAGGTTTTAACTAGGTATAGATAGGTGGTAGCCTTGCCCTCTGGTGCAGGAATATAAAATATGTAGAACAGGTAATACATAAGGGCAAAGAAAGGTTCAAGATAAAAGTATTGCAAGTATTGCAAAAGTATTACAAAAGTATTATTTTGCAAACACTAAAAAGGAAGAATCATAGTAGTTATATAATATCAGACAAAATAGATTTTAAGGCATAAGGCATTATTAACATGAAAAGAGCATCACTGTATGATGCCAATAAGTTGAATTCATTGATTTGATAGAACTATTCTAATTTTCTTTGCACCTAATGCATGGCCTCAAAATATAAAGATAGACCTAGAAGGAGAATTAGATAAGTCCTAAATCAGAGTTGACTTTTAATAAAGCTCCCTCAGTAACTAATGGAACAATTAGACAAAATATAATGGAGGATATAGAAGACTTGAGAAGTAAATGAATAAATTTGGACTAAAGCATGTGATAAGTATATAACTCTGACTCCAGAGTACACATTTTCTAGGTGCCCAGGAAATATTGAAAAATTGACCATGTACAGCACACTGTAATAAAATTTTAAAGCTCAGATCATGTAGTATATATCCTCTGACCACAATTACATTATGCCAGAAATCAATAACAGGAATATAACTAGAAATCCCAACATTTTTAAGAATTAAGAAATATATTTTAAAATAACCAGTATATCAAAAAAGAAATCACAAAGGAAATTAGAAATTAACTTGAACTAAATGATATTTAAATATTATATTTCAATACTTATGGAATGCTGCCAAAGCCTGGCTTTTAATGGAGGTACATTCTTAAATGCATATATTAGAAAAGAAGAAAGGCTGATAATCAATGGCCTACTAAGCATTAATCTCAAGAAATTAGAAAAATAACAGCAACTTGAACCCAGAAAAAGTAGAAAGAAGAAAATAATGAAGATAAAAGCAGAAAAAATACATTGGACAACATGTATACAATAGAGAAGATTAATGACACCAAGTCTTTTCTTTGAAGAAACTGGTAATATTGGTAAATTCCTGGTGATATTGATCAAGAAATTTTAAAAGTACATGCAAATTACCAATATCTTGAGCTTTTAAAAAAATAGCAGCCCTATAGATCTTTATGATAACAAAAGATTATATATAAGATGATGTTCTAAACTGTTTTATAGTCATACATTTGAAAATTTAGATGATATGGCAAAGTTCTTAAAAAAGCACTTATTACCACTTATTTTTCTAGCTATTAAGAGATTAAATTTGTAATTGAAAATTTCCTTAAGAACCCTTAAAGCCCAAGTAGTTTTACAAGGGAGGCCTACTAAATATTTAAGAAAGAAAACTTGCCAATTTTACACAAATTCTTCAAGAGAATTATGTATGTTTAGCATAATATAGATACCAAATCTGACATGGTATAATTAATTTAAACATTGTTACACAGTTTGTAAATAGCTAAGGAAGGATTTTTCTCAAGTTTTTCTGATTCCAAAACTCTTAATCTCTTTGCTATATTGTCTCCCATAGATTACAGTGTGGATCCATGGAGAAATACATAGATGCTCTGCTTTTAAATGTGACCTTATTTCCAATTTGGTCTTATTTGGAAAGGAATAGAAGGCCAGTGGATCTCCAACTCTACTAAATGTAATGGCTTCTCAAGATGGGCTGTAGAATATCATGGAAACGATCACAGAGGCCCTTATCATAGAAAGTATATGTGTTTAATCCCTCATCTTTCACTGTCTAAAGTCAGGAATGGCTAAGTGGCTTTGCCCTTAAGTAGCCGCTTCAGTGTTTCCTACTAACTAGGTCATAAGGACTTTCAACACTAAAACGCTTGTCATAATGAAACCATGCACCTGGGAAATCTTGAAGTCTAAGGGAGGGTTGTGGGAAGGAAACTATGTCCATAGGCTTTTGCTCAGAAAATCCTATCTCAGGTACATTAACAGCAAGACTAGTTTATATGAAAATTGTCTCTCTTCATATGTCCAGCTCCCATTCATATGTACCCATCACTCAACAATTAGTCTCTTTAGGGAAGTAAGTAGCTCCTCTGGTCTGACTGGAATGAGGCAAAGTAATGCTGTACTCTGTTGGTACATGTTCCAAATTCTGGAGTGCTGACATTGTTCAGATTTGATCATTTGCGCTGACATAAGCACTTTCAACTAGATGTAAACTTTTCAGCAGAAATAATGGATTTGAAGTGTTTTCTAAAAGCGATTTCAAGTCCCTGTGGAGTGGGGAAGTGGAGGAGAGGAAAGAAAGGGAAAAGTGGATTAGATGTTAATTTTGTCCTACCAGAAGAATGGGGAGTGGAGAGACTCGTGTGATTAGTGAAGAAGCGTGGCCCTCTGAAAATATTTTATAAGTTACTATAAAAAAACATATGCGCCCAAATCAGAAAATGTATAGCCTCTGTTCATAATAGCTGAGAATATTTCTCACGGTCACATAAGGTTTCTCTTTGCAGTCTCATCTCCTGCAGCGACCTATGTTCCATTTAATGCTTCACATTCATGAAAGCAGGCTGTTTCTAACCACACCACTGCTCACAGCACTCTTTCCCTCTGAAAACCTTTTCTCCTTTGCTCACCAGGCTAGTATCTGCTTATACCCCAGGCCCCATCTCAGGTTGCTCAGCCATTCTTGACTTCTTCAAGATGGGTTAGGTATCCTCCCTCTATTCTAGAAGTTATTATTGCCCTTGCTCTTACCTCAGTGAGTTTAGTGTTCAGTTTAGGGGTCTCTGCCTCGAGATATTATCTTATTCATCTTCCCAACGTAACTCCCTGGCACAGAACTTTACCCACACTATCTACTCATTGAATATTTTTTTAAATCAGTGAATTCCTTAAGTGATGAAAAGCAATTCATTTCACTTCTCTAGGCATTCACTTTCTTATCTGTAGAATGAAAATGTCAGACAATATCATTGCTAACTTTTCCTTCATAACTTTTCCTATAAATTCCCAAATTTCTCGGTGCTGGAGCTCTGGTGTGGGCTTCTCGGTGTGATGTTGGAAGGAGGCTGTTAGTATGGAACCTCACATCAGAAAGACAGTAAAATAAAATATAGTGTGTCCTACAATCGTAGGCCTGACACTCACTGGGGATACCCATAAATGGAGGCTTTAATAGACATGCATGATCTGAATATTGTAGTCCTGCATCCTGATATCCATTGTATATATTTTAGTATCTTTTTAATACATACGACTCTATATCTGTGACCTAGTTTTTCTTTAATGGAAAATAAAGTCAAGGGAGGATTTATAGTCCCAATTTTCCTGTTTTATATTAGATTTTATGGTTTTACATACAAATTCCATTATAAAACTGGAATTTAAAAAAAATCAAAAGCTCAGAGAGTTCCTGAGGTTTTGTGTGGAGGCAAGAGGTGCTTATTGTCACAGGAGTTCATTAATATAACTACAATTAAAGACAAAAGCTTTCTGTCTTTATAAATGAATGCCTAATGGGAAGATAGATCCATATTGAGGTTCAAAGTAGATTTGAGTAGACCCGCTGAAAAGATTTCTGCAAAAATTAACATGTTTTAATACATTTCTCCCCCAAAGCAATTGAGTTTCTTATGAACTCAGAGTTGTGAAAACAACTTTTCATGAAGCAGGAAGAGCTGTGTTCTTCATCGTAATTAAAAAATGAATGAGTATAAGAAAAACAGGTTACTTCACCATGGTTACTTCACCATGGTAACCTCAACAATACCTTCAGGGGATCAGTACCAGTAAAATCATGAATCGGATGTTTTGGTATCTGACATTGCCAGCCAAAGTGTCCTGCCTTGGGCAATATTTAATAACTGTACCATCAATGCTCTGTTTTACTTTTGTGGCAGAGAGGAAAAACAGTATGAAGATTCTGAATTCTGTAGTATGTCTTTGTTAATTATTCCCATACAGAGTCAGAGCAAGGAATACAGATGGTAGAGCTAGTGGATTCTCAGAAAAAGTGTAAAGATAGTGACATGTGATGGGAAAGTAGGCATTTTGCTCCATCGATGTGGTAATTAGAAGGGACTCCAGGTGACTAGTAATGTCCCATCTGTGTAATTCACCTGTCTAGAAGCAGGCCAGTTAGTGTGCTACATTTGGATTGCAGGCAAAGAATAGGGTCTGGATTCTCAATTTTCTAGTAACCTCTACAATTCAGCTCCATTCATTAAGTATCAAAAACCAAGGAACTAGGAAAGTTTTTCAAATGATGAAGAAATGGGCAGGGCAAGGACATAATAGTTAGTTACAAGTAGAATATTTTAATTTAATTTTTCAGGCTAAAGTTCCAAGTAGTTTGCTTTTAAATTAGTAACCTTTGAAAACTTAAAAGACCTGTTCAACCAGATGATACAGACACTTCAGACCTTTTAAGAAGCAGGTATTTTATCTTCCAGTTTGATATTTCAAATAGGAAACCCTGGTATTTAAAATATCAAAATACCCAATAAACCAAAATGGTAACTTCCTAAGGGCAAGACAGAAGCAATTTATAGCAGATTATTCATATGACCAGGCACAGGACTGCTTTTCTCAAAACCCTGTCTTCTGTCAGAAGTAAACAAAGTTTACCATGGAAAAGATCAAACACACTGTCTGCTCAGGTGGCTATAACAAATTACTGTAGAATGGGTGGCTTGAACGACATAGTTCTGAAGGCTGGGAAGTCCAAGATCGAGGTTCAGGCAGATTCAGTTCCCCACGAGAGCCCTCTTCTTGTGTGCACATGAACATCTCATCGTATCTTCACATGGCTTTGAGAGAGAGGGCTCTAGTTCTTCTCTTCTTATAAAGACACTAATCCCATCATGGGAGCTCTACTCTCATGACTTAATTAAAAAGGCCCCATCTCTAAATACCATCGTATCGGGGGATTATAGTTTCAACGTATGAATTTTGGGGCAAAACATAGTCTGTAAGAAGTATTTCATTTTATTATAGGTATCAAACATGTGAAGAAATATATGCAAACTTTTTTTTCAAATGGAGAACATGTTCCATATATATAAAGAATACAAGCCAAAACTTTCATGAATTCTAGAATTCTCTAATGTCTCAATTTAATACAATTTACCTTATTAAATGCAGTAAGTAAATATAACTCAAAACTGTAAACTATCCATCTTGATCTTAATTAGAGTTAATGCCCACCAGACTCCAGATGGTGGGAGGCATCTAGTTTCACTCACTGAAAAAATACTTCACATCCATCAGCCCTACAGCCAGAGATTCATATTCACACATGGTGGACCTGTGGGCTCATCTCCAGTATTCCATCTGTGAATGTGCAAACTTCAGAATACTAGGCCGTGCCATGTTTCTGTAGCACCAAAGAAAGAAAGCCTACCTTCTGGAAGTGAACCTCCCAGATTCAATATTGTTCTCCCACAAAAGGAAATGCCTTAACCATTCTTGGGTATATATCTTTCAACATGTGTTTTGGCCCTGAACGGCAAGCTTGAAGAACTTATAAGAAAGAAGGAGCTCAGAAGTTCCTTTTTGAATACTCACCCCAAGGTACTTTCCTGCTGAGCCTTTACACTAATGGAAGCTCATGGAGATTGCTTGCTCTTAAGTGGTGAAAGGTGTGTAACTCTCCCCTCCCCCAACCCCAAAGGCATCTCCCCTCCTGCCTCCCTCCTTCTGTTGGAGCCCCCAACCTCATTCTTCTGTATTCACTAATCCTGGAAATGAAAGAACAGTGAATCTGGCTCATAAATCAGCCTCCACAAGGGAGAGCTATTAGAGAGGTCTCAGGCTGTGTACCCACTGGAAACAAACAGGCCAGAGGAAACCTTAGGGTTAGAAATTTAATACCAAAAAGAACGCCAGAGGTCATGTAGACCAAATCGTCATCCTGTTACAAACCGCAAAAGTAGAGTTCAAAGAAGGTTGAGTGTATCTAAGACCACACAAATTGTAGTAGCAGAGACAGGTCTAGAACCCCCTCTTGCTGCCTTTTATGTGATGAGGTTTATCCAGAGCTTTTTGCCAAGTAAAGTTTTACCCAGAGATTTGTTTATGATCCCAGATTTGGTGGAAGAGCAAGTGGGTTCAATGTCCAGTGTTAATGCTTTGGTTGGTGGTCATTCTTTGAGCAACTGTTTATTGAGTGTTTTAGTAGTTCCTTTTAGCTACTTCTTCACTGATGTTTAAAGTGTAACAAGTTTTGTCAACAGAGTCAAATGGAGAACTGGGATTGGAGGCAGCAATTTATTTAAGCAATTTCATTCCTCTACAAATAAATTGAGAGCAAAGGAGAGATGTGTCAACATTTTGAGACACAAACTTATATTTATATATAAATATTTTGGAATACAATTTGCTTATGCAATGCATTTACATATTGAGTAGGATCAAGAGTTGTTTTCTTTTTTTCCTTTAAACATATTCAGAGTGGACATCTGGCCGATATAGTTATTCTTTAAAATGGTTAAAGAGTTAAATAACTCAGTCACATTTTAATTGGTTAACATTTGTTTGTTACGTTAAATGTCAATTTCTTGATCTTGTGCACTTGTAAACAATGTAAAACAGAGTGAAGGCTGGTTCTTAATTAAATTTATGGGAGTTAAAAACTAAAATCTGGGCTTCCCTGGTGGCGCAGTGGTTGAGAGTCCGCCTGCCGATGCAGGGGACACGGGTTCGTGCCCCGGTCCGGGAAGATCCCACATGCCGCGGAGCGGCTGGGCCCGTGAGCCATGGCCGCTGGGCCTGCGCGTCCGGAGCCTGTGCTCCACAACGGGAGAGCCCACAACAGTGAGAGGCCCGCGTATCACAAAAAAAAAAAAAAAACAACTAATATCTTTTATAAGGAACATGTATTCAGAATACATAATGTCTTCTTCTTGGGAAATATGCCAGGAAACTCAAATAATAAAATTGTCTAGCCACAGGAAGAGCAAAGAGTTAGAACAGGCTACTGTAATGCCTATTTGTTTAGTTAAATGATGAATGTGAAAATGCTCAAGATTTGCAGACAAGGAAAATGGAGAAAAAAATAGCAAGAAACTTTCCCACGTAGTTTGACGACTCTGGCATCAGTTTAAAGCACACAAAGTAAAGGAAGCATTTGTTCACATCAGAAGAGGAGTTCATCAGATACCACTTAGAGTATTCTTACTCAGGCAAGAAGCTTTCCCACACTCACATCCTCTGACCTTCAACATGTGGCAAGCAGAACCCCAGATCTGGGAGGGTTGGTTAGCTTAAGCCTTCAGAACCTTGGACACAGAGCCAAAATAGCTAAAAGCCTGCCCAGCTGGGCAGGAACATTTGTTAAGCAGACTTCCTTAGAAGATTTCCTGATCTTTGTAGGACTTTATTTTTCTGTGTCTGCTTACTGCAGTGTCTTTTGCCAGATTATCAGAGACTTGACTCTTGCTTGTCATTAGGCCTCTGCTAAAATGGCTGACTTCCCAAAGGAAGTCCTCTGACCACTTTACCTAAAATTACAGGGCTACCCCCACCAGTCACTCTTTATCTATTATCCTGTTTATTTTTGTATAATTCTTATCGCTATAAACATTATATTATCTTTTCCTTTTTTTTTTTTTACTTATTGTTGTCTGTTTTTCCCTCTTTGGAGACTCTTCCAAAAAAGCATCAACTTATTCTGTCCTGTGATCTAATAAGAAATTAACATATAAAAGATGAATAATAAAAAATTCATGAATAAATAAACGAATAAATCACTAAAGAGAGACCTTAGAATTAATGTTTCAATAACTTTCTACATCACTGCCTTTATATTTAAGTGAATAATACTATTAAAAGTTAATAAATATAACCAAAATTACACTCATTCATTACCTTATTTAAAAAGATCTGTGAGGTCTATAATATAATTCTAATTTTATGTGTTGAGGAGACCAAGGTTCAATTATCATCCTACCACACTTAACCACACTCTGCAGAAATAAGTAAGATTTATAGCAGAATGTTGTAGGACAAATACAGAGAGTTATAAAGGCCCAAGTGGGAGAGTGAGATCACAACCTACCAAAGGTATTATGTAGCAGGCATCACTAGAGAGTTGGAGGGAACAGAATGAGGCAGGATAACATTGGTGAGAACATTAGGAGTATTCAAGGAAGAGCAAATAGTCCAGTTTGGTGGAAGTAGTATACATATTGAGAAACAGTTATAGGTAAGAACGGAGGAGTAATTGACATCCATATTAGAGGGCCTAAATATCAAGTTGACAAGAATGTCTATAGCTATGGACAAACATAGGAGCCCTGTGTACTTGTAGACAGTGAAATAACATAACTCAAACTCTTCTTTAGAAGCATTCAGAAGATAAACAAAGGCAGCATATGCTTGATGGACTGGAAAGGGAAAGTTTGGAAATAATCTAGAAGAGAGTGACTGGAAGTTAAAGGTCTCACATATTTCCCTTAGTAACTGTGGGTTATACTGAGAGCAAGTCTTGGTAACGGAGATTTGCAACTAGGTCACCATTTGGGGAAGAATCCTATCTGGCCTCAAGAAGAGTATGCTTGACCCAATTTACTTTGACACTTCTCTTGCTCTAGCACCAGTTTCTTCTCATCTGGTTCCTATATCTGAAATGTGCTGCCTTGCCCCCTCATAGTTAGGACGTTCAACACAGGCATGTCCACTGGGCCATCTTTTCAGAACCTGGCCATCCTTCCTTCATTGCAGCATTTAACCTTAGCTGAGTTTTGGTCCTCCTTCCTATCCCTGAGCTTTTCTACATCAGTGCCTGTGGAGATGTAGATTCAGGTGCAATCACTTCTAAGGGAATTGGAGGTAGGCTGACTTAGAAGGGCTGTTCCAGCTCATAGAACAGGAGTCTGCCTAGTTATAGTTTATCAGTAATCACTACCTGAGTGGTTATCAAAACTTTAGCATATATCAGAATCACTTAGAGGGCTTGTTAAAACACAGATTTCTGGGTGCCACACTCATTGTTTCTGATCTTATTCAGTGATGGGACTGGTGTCTGGGTACCACATTTTGAGAACATTGCTCTAACAGAAGACTGAACTGCAGTCTCAAAACTTGCTTTTATTGATGTCTCTTGCATTTAGTAGCAGAGAACTCAAAGGCAAATATTGTTTTTCAGTGGCTATTGATGGTATGAATGGACAAAGTGTCATCCAAAAGCTGTATTGAATAAGAATTTGCGGTCTTTAGGAGATATATCCCTTTACTATTCATACTTTCAAGAGGTAATAGGATTGTCATGTTTTTCTTAAATAAAATTTTAACTCTTGTTAATATTTGGAAGTAAGTGTGCACAAATTCATGAGTTAAAATTATGATTATAAGTACATACTCAAAGGTTTCTTAGATTAAAAGAAATTGTATTTTATGAGTGATAGCAATGATATGTTGGTTAAGGCTTATTATTACTACTTTATAACTTTTGTGAATCTAAAATGTCATTGGCATTCAAATAGCTTACTTTTATTAATGAACAAAAATGACTTTATTCGTATCAGTTCCAAAGTGATTAGCTTTCATGTTATAAAGCTAAGCAAAACCACAGTCAATTCATCTACTAGCCACTCTTTCCTGCTGTGTGCGGTGAGACAATCGACTCTTCAGACTGATTCTGACAATACTGGTTTCCGCATATAAAGAGAAAAACTGAGATGAGAGAGTTGTTTATGCAGAGAAGCAATAATGAGGTCTTAGCTGAAAAATAATGCACCTCAAATTTTCCAATACTACTCCATTTACCAGCAAGGGGAAATAACTCAGTATATGTCATACCACATCTAGGACAACTTTACATGATTATGTAATCCTATTAGATTATAAGCCCTGCGTGCATTTTCAACATATTTTAATTACCAACTACATTTATTACTTGATTCTTTTTTCCATGTTTTTCTTCCTATAACTATTTTGACAGCTAATTCTTTAAATATTCCCGTAGATACTTAGAAAATTTTTATTTTGGCTTTAGTAAGGAACTCCACTGAAAAGAAACAATAGAGCATTTCTTTAAGAGAGTAAGAAAGAGGGAAGTTCTGCTTTGATTTTGACTGGTATCAAGCTGATGGAAGATCTCTTTTCCTCCAATGGGTTAGTCAGTGTAAGGTATGGCACAAGGCTAAGAGAGAACTGTTTCTCAGTTCACTCTAAAACTGTTTGTCTCAGGATAATTCTCCCAGTTTAAGTGAATTTCAGGTGCATTAGGCTTAACTATATTCAAATGAAAGTGTAAAAATATATCACGAAGTGTAAAAATATATATCAATTACATATACATATCCAAAAAGTTGAACTAAGATAATTTCTTCACACCATAAGGAAAAATTAAATCAACGTAGATTATAGACCTAAGTGTAAGAGCTAAAATTATAACATGCATAGATGAAAATACTGAAGAAAATTGTCAAGACTTTTTGTTACATAAAGAGTTCTTAGATACAACACCAAAACTAAGAGCCACAAAAGACAAAACAATTGATAAATTGGATTTTATTAAAACTAAAATTGCACTTCAAAAAACACAATTAAAAAACAAAAAGACAAGGCACAGATTGGGATAAAATATTTGCAAATCATATATCTGTAAAACAAGTTGTATTCAGAATATATAAAGAATTCTTACAACTCAATAATAAGACAAATTACTAATTTAAAAATGGGCAAAGCTTGAATAGAGATTTCACCAGTGAAGATATATGGAAAGTTAACATGCATATGAAAAGTTGGTCAACCTCATTAATCACTATGGAAATGTAAATTAAAATCACAGTCGGACCATTATATAGACTTAAAATGGTCTTAATCAAAAAGACAGACAATATCAAGAATTAGCAGAGATGTGGAAAAACTGGCACTCTCTTACACATTGGGTAAAAATGTAAAATGACACAGTCACTTTGGCAGTTTGACAATTTCTTAAATAGTTGAACATAAATTTACCATTTAATCCAGCAATTCCACTCCTAGGAATCTACCCCAAAGAAGTGAAATCATATGTCTGCACATACTTTCAGGTGAATGTTCATAGAAGCATTATTTGTAATAGTCCCAAACTAGAAATGATCCAAATGCTCATCAATTGATGAATAGATAAAATATTGTATATTCCTATACTTGAATGTTATCCTGCAGTAAAGTAGAAAGATACTGATACATACTGCAGCATAAATGAAAGTGAAAGAAAGATTCAGAAGATTACATATTGTATGATTTCATTTTATGAAATATTCCCCAAGAGTGAATTTATATAAAGACAGAAAGCAGACAGTGATTCCCTAGGGCTGGGAGCAGAAGCTGAGATTGACTGCAAAGATGTCTGAGGGAATTTCTTTAGCATGATGAAAAGTCCTAATGTTGGAATTTTGTGATGGTTACACAATTCTAAAAATTTACTAAAAATTCATTGAATTGTATACCAACCATGAAACAATTTTATGATATGTAAATTCGTCCCACTAAAACTAAAAAATATATTACAAGGTCAATATAAAGTGCATGATTAACCATCATTTTTGTGAACTCAAAGCTCTGAATTAAAGTACTCTGTTGAGTGTTCAGCATGATCACGTCAACTGCTGACGTGCACCTTCCTAATAAATGAGGAAGGAAATGTGGTTCTGCTTCTGTGTATAATTGGCCCTTAAAATGACCAAGTCAGTGATCCATACATTTATTTAAGTTTTTTGTTTGTTTGTTTTTAATATTGTATTGTTTTTGAGAAGTCTCAGTTATAGTGGCATCACTTTAACTAATGTTAGTAATAAGAAAGATAAAATGATATCTCCTGATTTAACATATTCATATTCATCAATTCAACTAATATGTATTCAATTAGAGTTTATTAATACCTGGCCTAGTCCATTCAGGCTGCTATTACAAAATACCACAGACTGGGTAGCTTATAAACAACAGAAATATATTTCCCACATTTCTAGAAGCTGGAAGTCAAAGATCAGGGAGCCAGCGTGGTTTGGTGAAATCCTTCTTCTCATTGTATCCTCATGTGGTGAAGTAAGGTAGGGAGCTCTGTGAGGTCTCTTTTATAAGAGCCCTAATCTCATTGATGAGGGCACCACCTTCCTGACCTAATCACTCCAAAGGTCCACCTCCAAATACCATCACACTGCAGATTAGATTTTCAACATATGAATTTCGGGGTGACACAGACATTCAGACCACAGCATCCACCATACACAAGTCAACTTTAGAATATATGGTCGTGTACGTATTTCTCAAATTTGCTTATCTTGGCCCACCTCAATTGTATTTTCGTACATGTGGGTGTTATTATACTTAGATTAAAAAATATGTCTTCGTTCATGATGTAACACACATAAAATGTCTTAATCCAATCATACATGATAGACCATAGGACAAACACTCCCTGCATACCTTCTCCCACCATTAAATATTAAAAGTGAACTCACTGGCTAAGTAGTAATGGGTGTCTTGAACGCATAGTGTAAGTAGATAAATGAAATCATACCTGATTAGCTGCCAGATCATTAGGGAGCTAAATATTTCCCAGATAGTTTTTGGAAGCACAATAGTCACACATTTCATGTTTGAAATCTTTTAACCAATGTGGAAATGAAAAAATAGAGGAAAAAACAGGTGCCAATGATTTGCTGATCCACCAACATTCTTTTAGGTTCCTGACTCAACCTCTTCTCATACTCTCAGAATGAAGATTTTCTTAGCTTTAGTTTCAATAACTTCAATTATACTACTCCATTACTTTAGACTCTCTAATTAGGATATTAAATATCATCTGCTGGCCAAAAATTTTTTTCTAAATTGGGTCACTTGCCTTCAGTTGTTTCCCAGTGGTCAACATGATGACTTAATAATGAAGTCTGTCATATCCTGAATCTATATAATTCTTTTGCAGTTGTATATATTAGGTTAAATCATTTGTTTTCACCAGTGAAACCAATCAACCAACCAACCAACTAATCCCTCAAATCTGTCATTTGCTAGTTTGAAATTAAAAGTATAAAGCATTTTAAAGTATAAACATTATAAAGTCAGAATATCTTTACAAATATAACTTCATTAATAGATATATACATGTTATATATGTATTATATGCATATACATATACTCACATGTATGTCTCTCTGTATAGATATAGATGGATATAGATATAGGTATAGGTATAGATACAGGTATAAAGGTATAGATATAGATATATTCATGCCCTTGTATAATCCCTTCCCCTTGAGTATAGATGGGAACCTTGACTTGCATCTGAGGCAAAAGTGAGAGGATGTATGTGATTATACACACATGATTATGTGAATATGTCATGTAAGATTACAGCACCTGTCAGACTGGAGTCCCTCTCTGTTGGTGGCTTTGAGGAAGGAACACTTCATGAGTCAGGGAACTGCAGGTGGCCTTTGGTAGCTGAGAGGGGTCTCCAGCCAACAGCCAGCAAGAAATTGAAATCTTTAGTTTTAAAACCAAAAGTAAATGAATTCTGCCAACAACCTGAATCAACTTGGAAGTAAACCCTTCCCCAGTAGAACCACAGGTGATATGCCTGGTACAACCAACACACTTTGATTGCAACTGAGGCGTTGTGACCAATGTCTTGCACTGTGGCTTGGAACCAGCTAAGGCATGCCCAGACTCCTGACACGTGGAAACTGTAAGATTATAAACGTGTATGGTTTTAAGCTGTTAAATCTGTTAAATATTGCTATGCAACAATTGGCAACTCATGCAAATTTTAGTACCTGAAAGCGTGGTGCTGCTGGAACAAACCGAACTAAAAATTGAGAGACTTATTTTAGAGCCAGGCACTGGGTGGAAGCTAGAATAATTTCTGAGGAGCATAATAGAGAAAGCCTAAATGTCCTTCAACAGACTGTTAGTAGAAATCTGGACTTTTAAGAACGCTGATACTGAGAGCAGTTCAAATATTTTCTCATCTATGACATTAGGATTAATACATTCAATAACTTTGTCATGAAATTAAAATTAAACTTCTGAGACTACTTATTATTAGTGTTCTTTTTTTCAAGGATGACTAAAAATATTCCTTCTAGTTCAAGAAAGACTAGGGCTTCCCTGGTGGCACAGTGGTTGAGAGTCCGCCTGCCGATGCAGGGGACACGGGTTCGTGCCCCGATCCGGGAAGATCCCACATGCCACAGAGCGGCTGGGCCCGTGAGCCATGGGCGCTGAGCCTGCGCGTCCGGAGCCTGTGCTCTGCAATGGGAGAGGCCACAACAGTGAGAGGCCCACGTACCACAAAAAAAAAAAAAAAAAAAAAAAAAAAAAAAAGAATGACTAAAAAGAACAGCTTTCTGCCCTTGGGCAAGGCATACCATTGTTAATTGACATTAGGTTCTCATTTGTAAATTGAAGCACTGGTTAACTAAAGCAGTGATTTTGCAGATGATTCTGGCAACTGATTTCTCTTTACAAATGAAAGCTGGGGCAGAAATGCAGTTAAGTGTTGAGGAAGCATTGGTCAACCCATATTTATTCCTGCCCAGTTAGCCACTTTCACACTGTTCCATGGCTTCATGGTCCCTAAGGATGCTCCTTGGAAACAGATTAGTAACAAAATTGGGAAATCTTTAAACTATATGATCCAAAGCCAGGTAAAGTGTCAACTAACTCATTCATGTTTGGATGCAGAGGACATACACACACACACACACACACACACACACACACACACTGGATCATTTAATACATGGTCATGGAAAAATTGTTTGTTATCTGTTTCCAAGTAGCTAATTCACCCCCAATCTGGAGCAGCTTGAGGGGAAACAGTTTATAAAAGTTTGCAAACCACGTGTCTGAAGAGCATGTCTGATCAAATGACAATTCAAAGCAGTTCTGAACATCAGAAATCAGTCAAGACCTAAATTCTTAGCTTAAAAATTTGATCAATAATTCTGGCAAAATACCTTTTTTCTAGGTCTAGAATATTAATCTTGTCATCACATTATGTGTCTTGAAGAAATTCCGACAGTTTTATGTGTGACACTAAGACCACCTATAAAGAGGGAAGTCTATAATTAAATGCTTTGTAGTCAGCTTCTCCCTTCAGGCAATCTGCCCTCAAAATGGATCAGGAATCTCTCTCCAGAGAGCCTCTTGCTCTCATAAACTACTAACTTTCTAAATATGGAATTAAATTATTTTGTTGGATTACTACCAGATCTACTTTAAAAAAGCTCCTTCTAAATAAGAAGGAAAACCACAGAGTTGGGACCAATATATACTCTTATAAGCCTTGCTTAATAGTGGGTGAACAAGAAAACTGAAACCCTGAAGCTCCTGAAACTCCCTGCCCTGTCGTTTATAGTGATGAGGTTATGACTAGGTTAGCGTGGATTCTGTTGCCTAGTCCTCATGGTTACATTGCATGAAACCATTGTTATAAACATTTTATGCAAGAGGAAACTGAATCTCAGAGAAACAAACAAAAAGTCACATAGCAATACATGCCAGAGCTAAGTTTTTGATTAATCAGAGTGAGTAGAGAGAGCAATGCATAGAAATAGGAAAAAGCAGCTTTCAGAGAGTGTGTGTGTGTGTGTGTATCTGTGGGTGAGACTCTGGCTGCTTTGATTTATACAATACCTATGGCTAAGAATCTTACTAGACATTATAGAAGATAGCTATAATGGATACTCCATTCATTCATTCATTTGATAAGGACACACTAGGCACAGCTATATGCCGTATTAAACGTTGGGGATTCCTTGGTGAAGAAGATGTGGTTGACTATATGTAAATTAGATTTCAACTGGAGAAGCAAAAATATTAAACCAAATGAGTCCTGATAAGTTGTGACAGTTACCGTGGTAACTAAAGTACAAGACATCTAAGGAACACAGTCGTGTTTGAGTATAAACTAGTTTGAGTATAATGTGTTTGTGACAGTCACATTGTTTCACATATACACACACATATGTACATCCACAAGTATCTAACAGCTTTCTGTTTTCAACATTTGAGGTGAGAATGCATCTCATCGCAGAAAAATCGCTCTACTGAATTCCTAAGTGACTTTAGATAAGTGACCTACAAATATGTCTGAGGTGACCAGAGAGACCCACTGTCAATCTTAAGTTAAAGGACGGTTACTGTGCAGCTGTCTACTTGCTCTGCATAGCCTGGAGGAGTTGGTTCTGTAGTCATCACCACTTAGCACCTCCCGTTGGTCAGAGATAAATTGGCTGCGGCATTCCAGTTGCCTTCTGAAGATACACTCCAAAATGTTCTTCCACACACCCTGCAAAGAGCAGTGGGGAATCTTCATCCTAAGGTCATAGGGACACATTGACATTGCTACCAGGCTTCCATCAGTTCATTGGCACACAGCTTTGTGAATGTGGGGTCTCCTTGTGAGTAACTGCTGGAATCTTCAAGGGTGTATCACATGTGTTCACGAGCTAACCAAGGAAGACCCTGGGCTCACAATGCCCCATTGAACTCTCTCTCCTGAGGGAGATCCCCTCCTGACGACAGTTTCCTGGGGATGTTCTGGCTCTAGAGACAACTTTCTGCTCTGAAACGTGGAGGATAATAATTTTCTCACTTCTGTGTTATTCGTCCTCCAAGGTTTTATTCATTTTGATCAGATTATAGTTTTTTCTTCCCACACACAGCTCTTTATCATCAGGTGCTTAGATGGAAAGATTTGGCTAACCACTGCCCTGTTACACAATAACATGCTATCCTTTCAACTTCACAGCCTCTCCCTGCACCCACCTCAGGATCAGAATTCCAGAACCCTTCCCCCTTGATGAATCCTTTCAGAGGCTCCACATGCCCATTTTTGTTACTGTGTCTCCTGCACTTTCAGGTCTTCATATATCTCAGCTTGACTTGGGGTATGGTCTTAGTTCTTTCCCAAGGTGGTCCCTCAGCTCCCATGTAAACCAATATCTGCAAGGAAATGATGAAAAAAAGACAGAGGGTGTGTGTGTGTGTGTGTGTGTGTGTATCTACAGAGAGACGGAGACAGAGAGCATCTTGAGCAAGATGCTTTGAAACAGTGGTCCTGTACTTACTACGACATCCCATTCAAATAAGATTTCTGATTATGGTAGAAATTAGTGAGGAACTCAGCATCCGGGGTGACAACTCTTTATTACTCAAAAGTGTATTAAAACTCTTCATATGTACTACTGCGAAGGGAGATTAATTGTTAAGTTGCAAAAAGGAGGAGGAGAGCCTGAGCTGAGAGAGATGACAGGACATGTGGAGGGTTATAGAATGCTGGCTTATTAAAGAGTGATTTCCGTAAAACTAGGAGGAGGAGGAGAGCAAAAACAACAGTAACCAGCAGGGCGTCACAGTGGAATCTAAGATCAAAAATGAAGAGGCCAGGAATAGCCTGCTTCCTCACTGCCCCGAGAGGAGACTCAGAACAAACTGCAAGTTCCCACGTGCTTGGGACCTTCTCATCTCTCTGACTGCAGGCACGGTCTCTCCCTTGCTCACTCTACTCCTGCCATGATGCCTTCCTTTTCCTCGTCGAACGTGTCAGGTGTGTTCCTTCCTCAGACCCTTTGCTTGGAATTCTTTCCCCTTAGATATTTTCTTGGCCAACTCTCTCATCTGTTTCAAGGTTTTGCTCAGTTATCATCTCAACAAGTCTTAACCTGGACACCATTTTAAAAATGGTAACCAGCCATTCTCCTAGCACCCCATTGTCCTGTACCCTACATTTTCCACAGGGTTTATCACCCTCTACTGTACAGTATAATATCCTTGTTGTTTCTGCTGTTTCTGTCTAAAGCTCCCAAAAGCTGAGATACTTGCTCCCACTGCCCTTGCCTCACTGATAACATCCCAAGTGTCTAGAACAGAGAACATTGAGTGTCAATCACTGTCTGGTGAATGAATTAATAAATTTCTGGCGCAAAAGCCAGATGTACTTCTGTAATTACAATCAGAAGGCTCTGGTTGCTTGGATGACTGAGTCAGAGCCAGGTTTCCTGAGAGATGACTAGATAAGATGCCCTGGTTTGTGTTGGTAGGGCTTGGAATGGAAACATGGCTGTATAGTTGTGGGCCCTGATATCTGCTCCCCTCCCAGCAAAAACCCCAGGGTTAGGTCAACAGGTGAAATTTCCTTGATGAGTTTGGGGAATTTGAAAGTGAAGTGGACTGTTGTGGCAAAGACAACACTAGTCTGTGGTCATGAGACTAGTTTCTTATTTTTCCAGCACACATTTCTAGATAGTCTTTCCTAGCTCCCTTTCATGTCACTGGGGATTATAGGATTAGTTCTCTGCAATGGAGTGTGAGTTGCAGGGGTGTGTAACATCTCCTGGCCTTCTCACTGAGGGATGGACAGCCAGTGTCCTTCCTGGTCTCCTCTTCCTTCACCTCTTAGTTATAAAGGATCCTCGGGAGGCTTCCCCTTAGGTGGAAGAAATCCGTATCCCCGAATAACCGTGTGGGACTGAGCCCCTCAACGTACATAGGACGATGACAAGAGAAAGAAAGAAGCACATCTGTATTGCGTTACTGCCCTGGTTTTGTGGGATTATTACTCAGTACTACATCTAATCCATGTAACCAGGGGAAGGTGGCAAGCCTTCAGAGTTTATGGTATATCAGAATTTATAGGGCCCAAGGCTCCCACATTGAGTGAGATAAGAGTCTAATATAAGTGAAGTAGGAATTAAGCTCGCTTATAGAAAAATAAATTATATTTCTAAATATTCTGAGTTCCTGGATTGAGAGTACTGTAGTCATCCCCTGATTCTTAGATACTTTTGTTTAGATAAGTCTACATCTGTCCTTCTACATCTGGTCTTTCTATGCTCATATATAACAAAAATAGAAATCTAACATTAGAAAACATCAGCTCTGTGTGGAGAACCCTTTATTTGGTAAAATGCATTCTTCCTTAGACAAATCAGCCTATAGGCCAGATATATAGACCATCCTTAAAGAAAAAGAGAAGTTAGTTCATTAAGTAGTAATAAGAGATATTGACATATTCTTATCAAAGATTACAATTTAAGCCCTAGAATAGAAACATAAGGCACAAAACTAGCTAAAGCACAATATACAAGCTAAACGCAAAAAAAAAAAAGATAAACGAAGTCTATGAGAGGTCAAGATTAGAAGATCCTAGAGAAAACCCTTCCTCTTGCTGTTTGTCTACTCTTCTCGATGCTGTGATAATGTTAGTTGTCTCCATAAATGGGTGGAGTGCCACATTGCATCGTGTGTTCTACTGAAGCTTGTGCTTCAGCCTCAGAGGGGTTATAAAGCTGTCTCCTGCCACCAGGTTTGACATTTTTGTTAATGGAGCCTCTAGAGCCAGGGTCAGCAAACTACAGCCTGAGGTAGGACAGAAAAGATAGAGAGTAGAGGCACTACAAACACTGCCTGTGTTTGTAAATAAAGTGTGCAGGGACACAGCCACACCCACCTATTTATTCAGTGTCTGTAGCTGTTCTCACACTACAACCACAATGTTGAGTAGTTGCACAAAGCCTAAAATATATACTATCCGTTCCTTTACAAAAAGTTATGCCAGCCCATCCTCTAGTGCATGTTACTTGTTCAGTTTTTGCCACCTCACTCTGTTTAGCATAATAGTCCTGTCTTTGTCTTATCCCTTGAGTTGATTTTAAGCCACTGGTTAGAGTGTGTGTACGTACAAGTGTGTCCTTTTTAAATATCTTTCCACAGAAGAACAATAAATATTTGTTGAGTTAAATTGAATGAACATGCACAACAAAGTCTTGCAGTCTTACTCTAGGAAAGCTGTAATCAGGCTCTAGCATATTTCGGACCCAATATTGGTTTAAAATTTTTATACATGTCTTCCCTGGTGGCACAGTAGTTAGGAGTCCACCTGCTAATGCGGGGGACACGGGTTCGAGCCCTGGTCCGGGAAGATCTCACATGCCGTGGAGCAACAAAGCCCATGAGCCACAACTACTGAGCCTGCGCTCTAGATCCCTCAAGCCACAGCTACTGAAGACCGCAGGCCTAGAGCCCATGCTCCACAGCAAGAGAAGCCACCACAATGAGAAGCCCGCGTGCCGCAATGAAGAGTAGCCCTCGCTCGCCGCAACTAGAGAAAGCTGGTGCGCAGCAACGAAGACCCAACGCAGCCAAAAATAAAATTAATTAATTAAAAAAATTTGTATACAAAGTGCAAGAAATCACTTTCTCTGGTATTTTGTATTCCCTATTTAATGAAATAACTTATTTTATCCTTTGATTTTTTTTTATTGCTATGGCAGTTATAACCAGCTCACTGTAATTCTTACTTTACCTCTCACAGTGTAGTGTTGGGAAGTGGCCACCCAGAGACTTTGCTGTTGGTATGACCATGTGACAAGGTCTCACCAATAAATGCCACTTCCAGGGAGAGCATTTTTTAAAGAAGTTGATATACTGCCTCCACTCTCTGTCTTTTCTGTTCTACCACCAGATTTCAGTGGATCCCAAGGCCCTAGGGGAATGGCAAAGTCACAAATGGAAAAAGCTTGACCAAGACATTAGCACTGGGTGGTTAGACAAGTGAGGAATGATGTTTATCCCGTAAAACTTGGAGGTATCTTTGTTTCAGGAGCTAAGCTACATCAATGAATAATGTTTCTTAGGCAGTAGAGTTTTTTTCATCTTTTCCCAACAATTGACTGTCCTCTAAGATACAACATTCATTAACTTATTTACAGGCCAGAATTTTTTTCCTTCAAATGACGTCTTGTATCTCTGGGCTAGTTTAAGACTCATATGAAATATATATGAGAAGTGCATGAGCACTTTTAAATCCCCTATGATGAATTGTCCACTTCAAGACAATGTCCTGCAGCGCTCAGTGCTTTGCAAGTTGTCTTTCCCACTCCATGGGACAGGTTCTTATCAGCATATCTCTGTGTGCATATGTGAGTAGGCCCTCCCCTGAGCCCCCTGCAACAGAGGCAGGCAGATGGGCACATTTTGTGCTTTGTGGATCTCTTGCTTTCCTTAGTTTTCTTTGCCTGAATGCATTTGATTAAGCCACTAGCTATGACAACAAAATGACTAAAATAACAAATCCAGTTAAATCTGATTTTTTATATGATAGCTGCTCTCTAGTTTTAAATTTTTGGCACAAAATTTTGATTTTATTTTTACCAAATTATTCAGATTAAGTCATTTTTTTTCCATTGGCAAAAATAGAATTCTTATTTCTGTATATACCAAGTGATGTTCATTTGACCTATACTTAATAAGACAATTCAAATGGCTCTTATTAGCTGCAAAACTTTTTGTTTCAATGAAAGGGGCTGCCCAGTGTGAGAAAGGGATGAATGTGTACATTCTCTGGCTAGGATGGGAGAGCCTGTGTAGAGGCAGACCTTCCTCCTGTTGTCTGTGTGAAAGCCCCACACAGGCCCCTCAGAGCCCCCAGCACTTTGCAGGGCACACTCTTAAATCCACTGGAGTAGAGATTTAAATCAAATTAGTGAAATTTCTATCAGATGTTTGCATATATTTCTTTTGGTTCAGTATCTAGTGTGATATATTAATAAGACAAAACAAAACAAACAAAAACACTGGCAAGGCTTTATTCAAAACAACATGTTTTTAGCTTTGGATACGTCCAAAAACTAATTAAGTACCATTTACCGGAAAATTCAGACCATTACTCACCTTACCATTGCTTATGGACGTAATCAAGACATTTCATTTTGAAGTACTTAACATTTAAAAAAGCTGTCTTCCTAAAAAGCCAAACAATGCCTTTAGTCAGTGAGGAGAACAGAAGGTTGTGCTGAATGGTAATATGACTCAGAAATAGCATTATACTTTCCACATATTGGTTTGGCACGTTCGTTCACCTGTGAGTAGAAACAGAAATGTAAAAGTGCTTGTAGCCCTTTCTGAATCTGCAGCCAGAGTTAAATTTTTTAAGTTTATTAAAGTTTCTTTGTCAGTTATATAACATAAGAATATCTAGTGGAATAGTGTTTTACGTCTTATTGATCTTATTATCCATTATTATGTCATAAAATATTATCCATTTTATAATTTATTTATTAAATATATGTGCCTATAATCATAAAGCAAATCTTAGCAAGGTACATGGTTATAGCACATATTCAGTAGATGATCACTTTTTCTGTCCTTGCTTGTAAAGACTTTACAGGACATCAGAAAGTCTAGAATTTGAAAATAAATGGAGCAACACAATGTGCTCTACCCAAAGGAAACACTTAGCGATAAGGGGCCCTTTTCATAGAAATAAAATGGAGGACTACTCCGCCATCTAGTGGACATGCTGAAATATGGGAAAGTGTTTTTTGGGTTTTTTTTTATTGTTTCAAATAGAGTTGTATTAAATGCTGAGCAAAGTAGCACCTGCTCTCTTTATTGCTTTTGGAGGATATTATGAGGATTTATGCATGCATGGGATAAGATAATTTTCAGAAAGTGGTTTGAAAAAAATGGGATTTAAGGATTCCAGGTTAGAAGCTAAAAAGTGTACGGTGCTAAAGGAAGGTTTTCGTATAAGGAATATCATAGAGTCAGAGCAAGAAAGAGTGCGAGAGAGAGAGAGAGAGAGAGAGAGAGAGAGAGGGAGAGGGAGAGAGAGAGAGAGAGAGAGAGAGAATAGAAAAATTGATCTCATTTTTGAATTGTTTAAAGGGGGAACAAATAAAAAAGAAGCATTGTTTAGCAAATTTTTAAAGCTTAAAACCAGAAGTCCCCAGGGTTCAAGAAATAATTCTTTAGTCTAACATATGGAAAGTTTGGCAAAGAGGGAAAATGCCTTTTGGAAGAAGTTCCAATGTCTGGGAAGAGCGAGAAAAGGGCAGATGAAGAACAGCTGCTGACAGCGAGTACAGCATGTACGAGGCATCCTGCAGCTCTGCAGCAGGGGGAGAGCACTGCGGCTGAGGACGGTTTCCCTCTATTTCACCTAAACTTTACTGGGTTGTGGTGGGAGGGAAACCAGGAGGGAAGAGTATAATTAAAAGAGACCTGTCAGTAAACTGGATGCTAACCGTTTGTACTGCCTCGTTAAAATGAAGTAGTATCATAGAAAGGAAGACTGGCAAATCACTTCTTGTTACACCACGTGGAGAGTTATTCTCTGAGTGGTTAAGCCCTGTGCCCTCTGCCAATTCAGTCCTTGCAGGACCTGTCAGTGGGTAGTTTTTGATGGGCTTGATAGGGTTCTACTATCACAAAGAACAAAGTGGTTAGAAAGGAAAACAGGTGGTTGGATATTTTAAAGCTTTTGGTGGCCAAGTCCATTGTGCTAATAATTCTCAGCACATCAGCACAATGTGCAGTGTATCAGGTGGCAAGGGGAGAGAGGCAAGGGAAGGGACCTTAGTTTGGGATAATATTCTCGGGTTGCAGTGGTAAGGAAAGATTAGCTTCTGACCCAGTTCATTTGAAATAGTGCCAGTCTTAGACAAGGGGGTGACAAGAAATAGGGAATAAAATAAAATCAGAACAACTAACATTTGTGAAACGGAGAGAACATTTTTTGAGACCTAACAGGTTGGTGTCCTACTGGCAGGAAAAAGATAACTCCTCCAACCTACCTTCTCCTATTTATAGCCTTTTGAAAGGAAAAACAAAAGAAATAATATTTCATGGAGCAGGGAAGGTAGAAGAATTTTACAGTAGCGCATGGATTTTTGGCCTGCAAGAGTAGGGTGAGTTCTTTAGATAGTGGTGGGGACATAGATGTACAGGGTGGGAACTAGGAAGGCAGGTGGCACTGTGGAGTAAGCCTGAGGGCGGTGAGGACAGTGGGATCCCCAAAACTCTTCTGTGCCGTCTTCCCATTGTGTTACAGAAATGTGGCCCTGCGTGCTATGTGGATGTAGCTTGCTGGGTCAGATGTGGGCAGCTAAGCAGCACTGAGCCCATCAGGTTCTCTTTCAGAAACTTAGAGTTGGGACCACTTCCAACTTGGACCTGAGGCTGCAAGTCTGGACCTCCAACATATAAACCGAAGAACGGTGCTTCATCCGTGGTTTGCTTGTAGACAAAGCAAAAAGGCCAGTCTGCAGAGGGACAAAGGGAAACAATGCAAGGAAGGAGCAGACGTGAGAAATATTTTTTTAAAAAAATGTGAAAAGTTTAAAATTATTTGTTCTAGTTCCTTTCTATAGCCGTCCATATTTCTGCCCTCAGATTTCATTAGATACTTCTGTATCCCTATAATACATTCCCATTCGACTTAAGAAAGCCTACATGAATATCTGTTACTTGCACAAAGATTCTTAACCGTATGGTACTTTTGCCCCTACACTGTCCAAATTTAGTCATTTGAGCCAGAAAGATGACATTTGAAAAGGTGGACTTCCCTCAGTCCCTTAGACTCTGGGTAAATAGAAATCCTAATCTAGGCATGACCTTTTGAGTGCTTCCTCACAATTTTCAGATCTCCCTCCAGTGCTTGGGACCAGCAGGAACCCACAATATAGTTCAGGAGAGGGACCATGGTCCTGGTCTGTTTCTCCCCTTGGAGAACTTTCTGACCCTCTGTGATTCCCCAGTTGCTCCCAACTGGGGTGATGAGTTGCATAGAGGACCTCCAGTACTAATGCTTATGAGGTTCTCCTGGGAGCCCAGGGCTGGACCCACATTCCAGGAAGGTGGCCTGGCAGGTAGACGCCTGGTGGTGGTTGGGTAGAGGGAGAGCAATCAGGCATCCCAAAGGAAATAACATCTTGATGGAATTTAAAGCTTGAGTGTGACTACCCATGTGAATTGATACAGATTCTCCTAGTTAAAGGGTGAAGAAGTTAAAAAGCCAGTTAAAAAACCCAAAGAAGAAAAAATCCTGTGCTTTCAAATAAATGAAAGATTTCCATGCTGACAGAGAGAGACAGGGAAAGAATGGAAGGGAATGATGAAAAATAGCCAGAGTTTGTACTATGGAGGGTCTAAAGAAATTGGAGTCTATCTTCAAGGAAATGGTAAGGCATTGAAAACTGCTAGTAATTTGTGTTATAAACAGTTTCTCTGATTGTAGAGTGGATGCAGGGGAGCAGTTAGGAAGCTGTTCAAAGATGGTGGCCCTGCAGATGAAGAGAAATGAACCGACTCTGATGAGGTATATAGGAAATGGGAATGATGGTAGATACGATGAGAGAGTGAAAAAGAGGGGGTTGCCAGGGTAACCTCTGGCTGAGCTGCTAGGTGCACAGCAGCTCCATTTCCTGAAGAACAGTTTTATGAGTCAGGCTAGAAGTGGAGGTGGGAGCGGCTTATTGGGAGAGGATAGGATGAATGCAGGTTGAGTTCGAGGTGCCTGAGGGGCTTCTGAAGGGGGAATGCACCGTAGAGGTTGGAGGCATGAGACTGGAAAGTCCATGATGGAGCTGGCTTTTTCCCCCACTGCAAAGCAATGCTGTTTGGCTGCAGTTTCCCATCTGGAGAGCAGAGCATTGAGCCTGGACACACACTTTCTCTCTTTAAAAATGGCTTTCAAATGCAAAAGAGTAGGAATGCAGAAGTAGCTGATATGCACCAGAGAAAATGCCCACTTACTTTACAGATTGACTTTGCCCCAGCCCGTGCCTCAAAACATAATTCAGAAACTTCAGACGTGATGAACAGAGAAATTGTACACAAGAGTGTTCCTCTTGCACTGGCAGGAAAAATACATAACCTTGCCCTTCATAAGCCGTGGTCTGCCTTCAATGCTGACAGATTAACTTTCTTAACACGGCTGGGAGAAATGGCTCCTTATCATCATGTGAGGCAACCATGTTCATAAGATAGAATGTGTCTCTTACCCATAATATGCACTTCAGCATAGCCAATTCGCTGTGCAGATAACCACCCAGAAGTACCAATATAAAATTGATATATTTTGGAATTTACTTTTACCCATTTTCATATGTCTTCTGTATCTTCAACGTCACTGTCTAAAGTAGGCAAATCTGTGTATTTATTCTCCATTCTGAGAGAAACGTTGGCTCGGGAAAAAGTCAGGGGATAGCTCAGAAAGAAGAATTTCCTTGAAAACTGTGTATTATCAACCTGATCAAGAAAGACTGTTCAATTCTGAGTTTTCCTTCTGAGTTTTTGCTAATTGAAATTTTAGAAATTTAAATGACTTTAAAAAAAAAAAAAAAAAAAATGACTTTAAGTCCACAATGGATCTCCACAAATATTAAACAGTGTTACAAGTATAGCAGGTGAAGTGGCCTGGAAGGCATATGTTCTGATTATCTGTGACAGGGCACATATGAAGGAACTTTATTTCCATCTATTTAATGGTTTTCATAGTTCGATACTTCAGAAGTAAAAAAAAAAAAAAAATCCTCTTGACCTAAAATCTAATTCTGAGCATTCTAGCTATAGGTTTCCTGTCTCCATTGCTTTATCTTGGACTTTGTGTGCCTGTGAAAAAGTAGAATGTGAACTCTGATGCTTCTATATGTCATAGCCTTTCCAATTCAAAATCAGAAAGGGAATAAAGAGAGGGAAGTAATATTTATGAAACTTACTATATTGCAGGGACTTTTGCATTCTCGAGTTTATCACAACAATACCTTGAGCAAAGGATTTCTAACCTCATTTTTAGATAAGGAAACTGACTCTCAGAAGGGACATTTGCTGAGATTCACACTGCTAAGTGATGGGTGGAAACACAAGACTATTCACTTTCATTCATGCCGTTTCTACTCTACCAGAGGTTTCCAAATTGGGTTCCTCAGAGCCCAGGACAAGGGGAGACACCTTGGCAGCCACCCTATGGGGAGAGTGTTGAGAAGGAAAGCTGCCTGACTAGATGTTGGTTCCCTGTGTTCATTTCAAGCAGAGCAATTCTGCTTTTAGTTGTTGCTCTTACTGTGTTTGCTTAAAATTATTACCTAGGAAAATGGCTTCTACTACTTAAAACTTTTATAAGTTATTGCACCATAAAACTAACTCTGACGAAGCTCATGGATGACAAAACTAGAGGGCCATAAAGTAAAAATAACTTCACTTCTGGACATAGTAACCTCTACATAACACTATTTATATTTAAAATTATTTTTGAGCCTTTTTCTCCAGTATTTATTGACAAATGATTAATAGGAAATTACTTTCCTGTCTGTGTTTGTATGTTTTCAAGGTAAATACACAGCACTTTGGAGTACTGAAAGAGAGCTGTCTAGATATGCTTGAGAGAAAGCTAATAGATAAAGACCACTGCAGAGTATAGAGGAAATGGAGCCATTTTCCAGAAAAAAAAAAAAATCAGAAAATTGTAGGTTAACTAACCTTGGTTCAGAGACCAGGGAATGCATTGAAGGAGATCATGATTGTGATTGAGGGCAATTCTCAGTGGATGTCTGGCTGGAATTCCCGCTGTAACCTAGCTTTTAATTTTTAATCAGCTTTATTGAGGTTTAATTTGCTTGACGCTTATAATCCTGACTTCTACTTCCAAGGAAACTGCTTCTTTTATATCCACTGCGGTGGGACGTGGCCCAAATTATTTCTTGAGAAAAAGGTGATCACAGCTCTCTCACAGGTGTTCTAAAGTGAGTCCCTGGAGCAACAGCATCAACATCACCTGGGGGCCTTTTAGAAATGCAAATACTCAGGTCCCACCCACAGATTTACAGATTGGAAACTGTGGGCGGGGCCCAGCAATCTGTGCTTTCATAAGCCCCCGGGTGATCATGACGTAAGTCACGGTAAAGTTTGAGAAAGCCTGCACGGGAGCTGGCCTTTGAGCAATCACGGCCAATCTGGAGACTGGCCAGAGGAGGTTTGGCACTGCTGAACTTGTCCTACAAGTAACGCTAATGAACAGAGCTGGAGCTTCCTGAATTGGCATGAGAAACCTAGAAGAAATCAACCAGCTGTTAGAAAAAGGCAGAGGAGACACTTAAATAGAAGCAAAGGCCAAGAGTCAAGAGCGTCCCGCCAATGGCAGGCTACTAAAACTCCTGCTGATGGAAGGGTGAAGTTCCACACATATTCTTTTTTTTTTTTTTTTTTTTTTTTTTGCGGTACGCGGGCCTCTCACTGTTGTGGCCTCTCCCGTTGAGGAGCACAGGCTCCGGACACGCAGGCTCAGCGGCCATGGCTCATGGGCCCAGCTGCTCCACGGCATGTGGTGTCTTCCCGGACCAGGGCACGAACCCGTGTCCCCTGCATCCGCAGATGGTCTCTCAAACGCTGTGCCACCCACCAGGGAAGCCCTCCACACATATTCTTACAGTAAGCTTCCATTCTGTGAGGTATCTCACAACCAAGAGAGCTTAAAGCATCTCGTCCTCTGCAATTCAGAGTCTCCCTAGAAGGGAGAGAATAATATATATTAGTAATGGTTTGAGCCAAAAAGTTGGAGAGGGGGCAAAGAAGCAGTCTTCATTTATATGCCGAGAAAATAATGATGATGCACACAGAGAGGTCAGACCAGGCTCTCCAAAGAAAAGTCTCATTCAGACATAGGAATGTCTTCTGCGGAACAGGTAACCAAACGTTACAAGTCTTAATAATGACATAGACTAATAGATACTATGTATTGTGCACTTACTTGTGTATGGTGCTGTTTTATGTGTATGTGTGTGTGAATATATATATGTGTATATATATGTGTGTATATATATATGTAGTATCTGAATTCACTTAAATCATATAATAACCCACCCAATTTGTACCATTACTATATTTGTTTTATAGATGATAACATTAAGGTAGGGGGAAATTAATTACCTTGCCCAAGCGCACACACGTCATCTGTTACGGAGTGGGAATTTGCACCCCGGCAACCTGGCACCAGAGCCTGCGCTATCAACTGCGATGCTATATTGCTTCTTTTTTTTTTTTTTTTTTTATTTTTTTTATTTTTTTTATTTTTTTTATTTTATTTTGTGGTACGCGGGCCTCTCACTGCTGTGGCCTCTCCTGTTGCGGAGCACAGGCTCCGGACGCACAGGCTCAGCGGCCATGGCTCATGGGCCCAGCCGCTCCGCGGCATGTGGGATCTTCCCGGACCGGGGCACGAACCTGCGTCCCCTGCATCGGCAGGCGGACTCTCAACCACTACGCCACCAGGGAAGCCCTATATTGCTTCTTGATGGAAGTTATTAAAATTAATCCTCTAGGTTTGAGATTCCATAAATTGCTTGTTTGTCTCTATGACAACCATATGCAAAGCCCTGTGCTTCTAGACTCTCATTTGAAATCACCACTAACCATACGAGCCACATGGCTCCTGCGTGTCCCACCAAACATGTGCATGTGATTACATTTTATATGTGACTCCTAACATCTTCATCACACAAATGTTCCATATTGAGAATTCTGGTTTTAGTTCATGTAGGAATTGTTTACATCTGATTTCCTAGTTGTAATCCTGAACAAAAGAGGGAGGGAGGAAGGGAAGAAAGTAGGTACTGTCCTCCCCTTTCTAGACCATGAATGTATTCCAAAGTTTTGTGATGGAACAGTGTGAAACCTCAGAGGTCTTCCTAAAAGGTATAGGGAAGGCCCTCACCTCTGTAAGGACAGAGTACTCCTGAATTGATTCTGAGAAAGGCATGCCCCTCCTAAGCTATCCGTGATCAGTGGTTTCATGTATTTCTTTAATACACACAGGCTAGTTCAGGGGATATCTATATCTACTACATCTATATGTAAATGTTAATTTTTATGTGGTAGCTCAAAATGAAAAGGGCACAGTGTTACATAGCAGCTCAGTGGTAGAGCAGGGACTAGGGGCTGAGTCTTTGATGTATTTTTAACTGCAGTCTTCACTGTTCATCCGTGATATGCCAGGGACTACACCTATACAGAAGATATGGAAACAGTGTTCCCCTCCCTGTCATCACCCTGTCGTTATCCAGGCTTTCTCTGATGTGGTTGTAGCATCATCACTCTACTCCGGTGGGCCAGTGAGCATGTGCTGTGCAACTCTGGCAGCAGCAGGCTCCCCAGGGCTTTGGGAGGGTGGATTGCTGCACCTTCTGCCTACTCAGAGCCACGTGTCGAGAGCTGGATGGCTCCTGGAAGCCCTAGTAGGTTGTGGACTTCAACCCAGTTCTGGAAGGGCTGAGGAATGCCCCCATCAGGAGTGATATACTCCACCAACCCCTGGCCTCCACCCTTGGTTGCCCTAGAATGTTCTTTCCATCAGTCCCTCCCTTTAGTGTGAGTTAAAAGCCTGAGTATGTTCCAGTCGCGATTAGGAGAGCCGTGTGTGTGTCTGTGTGTACGTATGTCCTTGTGCATGTGTAAGTGGGTTAGTGAATGAATGGAGGGGGTATCAGAGAGGGAAGTGAAACAATTTAAAGTACAGATAAAAGGAACTGAGGATGAGTGTCTGGCTCCTAAATCAGGATATCCTTCTTAGAAGTTTTGTAGAGTATTTAGAAGTGCTCCCTAACATGTCAGGTAACTCACATTTTCCTCATGGTCTCACCTAGTGGCAATGGAATGTGATTTCTATAGGCTGCTCAGTATGAATCCCTAAGTATCTTTTTGTCTGGTGAGCAAAATGTGTGATCATTTCAGGATTCCTAATTGGCATGTAACAAGTGCCTATTTAATCTTAATGTGAATCACATGTAATTATAACTTTTCAAATAAAAAATAAGATACTCTGGTGAAGAAATTAGATGTCTCACCATCTAATGGTTGCAAAGAACAACCATTTGCAAATATCAATAAAATGCTGTAGAGAACTGAAAACCAGGATCATGAGCTCATTGCTTTGTATAATTTATGTTATGGAATCGTTAGATTCATTTCCTTCAACATAATATTAGAGATTATACAGACTGGTTAATGGACTCACTTTTTAGAAAATGCTATCATATACATCTCTCCACTTCCTTACCATTAAAAAAAATTCCCATTTTCTTTCCATTTAGCATAAATCAAATCAAAGCATGATATTAAGTACTATAGCAGTAAGTTATAATTAGAAAAGTGATGAAAACCACAACCCTAGTAAATAGTATTACATTAAATAAAAGAGTGTCATTTTATTATTTTAAACAATTTAATAGAACAATAATGTCATGAACAAAAAGCTAAATGCTAGATTTAAAACCAGAATAGCAACTGGGAGAAATGCCACTAGGTGGAGCCCGTGGTTTCTAAGATTTAGGGTAAGTGTCCTCAAGCCGTCTGGGGATAAGTGTTTTCTAGCTATTGAATCACAATGTTGTTAGGGATCATCTTTAGGTTGATATATTGGACAATCCTTTGGCTACTACAATTAGGAAATGGGTAATCTGAGGATGGGTTAATCCATTTTTCTTTCTGAACAAGTACTTAAAAGAATGTAAGTGCCCATTTCTGGAAATTAAGGGTAATTTAATCTGATTTTCTGGAAAAGAATGATCAATAATTGGATAATATTATAGCAAAGAAAGTTAGCTATGGGGAAGATTTATTGAAATGCAATTTTCTCTTATTAGTGGGCATCAAATGTCCACTTTAAAAGGAGTTTACAAGAATATTATAACAAGAATATACTCTAAAATGTATTAGTCGTAGGGCAGATAAAAGAAACCCATTTAAAAAGATTATTTAGATTACCTTCATCAAGCAATTACAATCCTTTAAGTACATTCCAGGAAAAAAATGTAAATGCAGTACTGTTATACTCTAGTAACTATTCTAAAATAACAAGTGAATAGCTTTCCATACTGATGATACACAGTTAAACCTATTAAAAAAGATTTTAAATTACTGCCTTGACAGTCATTCTTTTTATGCTGAATTTATTTTAAAAAAGTTTAAAGCTTGATTAAGGAATAATTGCCATAAATATACTGTGTAAACTTAAATTATATAATTTAATAAGTTTTCACACACACACACACACACACACACACACGAAAGCATCACCATGACAAGATTGTGAACATATTTCCCTTAAGTTTTCTTGTCTCCCTCCCTCCCTTCCCTGCTCTTCCCCCCACCCCCAACCCCCCGCCCCCGCTCTGTGACCACTATTCTATTTTCTGTCACCATAAATTAGTTTACATTTTCTGTATGGATTCATACAGTATGAATAGGTTTTTTGCAGGTAGCTGACTTCCTTCTTTCAGAATAATTATTTTGAGATTCATTTACATTGTTGAATGTATCTAGTTCATTCATTTTTATTGCTGAGTAGTATTTCAAGGTTTGGATGTACCACAATATGTTTATCCATTCATCTGTTGATGGGACATTTTTTTTTTCAGTTTCGAGTTATTACAAATAAAGCTTCTATGATCATCATGCACAGATTCTCTACAGACATATATTTCCGTTTCTCTTGGTTGAGTGAATAGTAGGCATCTGTTTAACTTTGTATGAAACTGAAGCTGTTTTCCAAAATGGTTGTGCCATTTTTTCTTCTTTTATGTATAATAAAACAGATATCTTTATTTTGTGGATATTAATAAAAGCAATGGATATCATGAGTTACTTAATTTAAGTTAGAAGTAAAAAGATACCCTTGCCTTTCTTTCTGTTTAATACTACACTATCCTGTACCACAATATTGAATTTGTCTCCTGTGTGCTGTGGAGGGCAGAAATAAATCCATCATGAGTACCTTTAAAATACTTGAGCATGATAAATAAGTTAAACATCATTGGGCAACTTATGGGAAAAAGAAAAGAGCAATAAGATTTTTATTTCTTCAAAATACAAATATGATGAAACACCCTAGAACTGTAAAAATGTTGTGTGCTTCATAATTTTGTAGCTTTAAGTTGTAATGAATACACATCTCAAAAAAAATTAGAACAGTTTCTGTTTCAATGTTCTATGCTAAATTCAGACCATATGTTTTCATTCCTTATTGAAAAAAATTAAATCACTGTATTTCCAGCAGAAAAGTTTCTCATAAAACTTCTCCAGCATATTAACTTCTCCAGCAATAAGACATCTTGTCATACTTGTAGCATGTCATGGTCTTTTTCAAATAAGTTATGCTGGTCACAGTTTTAATTGTACTTTATTATCTTTTTGAAAAAAATAGCTTTATGTTTTTGAAGTAATGAAAATACACTATAAGAAATAAGGTATCAGTTAAATTTTGAAATTATTCCATTATTTACCAGCTGTGTGGCCTTATATAAACTACTTAGCTGTCTACATTGGCATCTGTGAAATGGAAGTAATACTTCATACAGTTTTTGAGGATTAAGGAAATTAAAACATATAAAGTACTTAAAAAGTGCTAGTCATATAGTAGTTAATAAATATTAGTTTTTATTATTTCTAAAAGTCTCCAAATATATACACACATATATATATATATATATACATATACATATACATAAGAAAGATAGTGATACATTAAGTCTGTATTGAGAAGAACAAAAATATGTACAAATAAATATGTTCAGGGACTTTCCTGGTGGCGCAGTGGTTAAGACTACACACTCCCAGCTCAGGGGGCCTGGGTTCGATCCCTGAATCCGCTAGCTGCAACCAAGGAGCCTGCCGGCGGCAACTAAGGAGTCTACCTGCCACAACTGAGACCTGGTGCAACCAAATAAATAAATAAATACTTTTTTAAAAATTAAATTAAATTAAAAAAAAATATGTTCAGAAACCCTTCCTTGCCTTCTTATCTGTGAATTCCTGTACAGAACATCCCTGTACTACCCTTAAAATAGAGTTAGATCTTTTATACATCTCTAGAGCCCCAATGACTAGAACAATTTCTTAGATTCTCAAAGAACTTCTGTGATTTCTTTGTTGGTTTCTTAAATATGTTTCCTGACCCACTGTGATGAATTTGTTAAGTGTTAACCCTCTGAAATATGAAGATTATATATGTTAAAATGTACTACATTTAAAGCTATTTAATTTAGGATTTATTTAAATGTGTGAGTATGTATTACTTTGGGTATAAAAGTGTTAGATACTTCTTTCAAAGGCAGAATAAGCCCATGCATAATAATTCCTTTCAGTTTCAAACCTACTGGATTGATAGATAAAATATTTAAGTACTAATAATTAAATAAATGAATGAAAATATTCAGGACAAATGAGAAGTCTTTGTGACCCAGGAACAAACAGGAATTGTAAGCAGTTTGTGTAGCCAGGAAATCCCAGGTGGTATGGTGGGACTCAATCTCTTTGGCTGGAGAAAGCTAATTCTGTATAAGACCAGGGGTCTAGGACTTCAGGCTCAGTGAGGGGCTGTGAGGGGACCGAGTACCTCACCCGGTGAGGGGCCACAGCCTGACTCCTTGACTGAAGCTCCTGGGCCATCAGCATCTCAAGTCCTACAATTTTTAAAGTAGAAGATAATCCAATAGTACTACATCATTTTTGCAACCGTAATTGGATTCTGTTTAAGATGATGTTAGAACAAGGTGAACATCCTGATTAAGACCTTTTCACATTGTGAGAAAGGCCTCCTCATGTGGTAGTGGGGAGTCCGATTGTCCAGGATTGAATCCCTGCCCTGCCACTTCTAGTGTCTGCCTCCAGGCCTCCGTTTCCCCCTTTATAACACATGCATAATATGTTTCATAGTCACACAGCAGAGGGTTGTGTGAGTATGAAATGAGTCTTCGAGCTCAGCCCATAGCAAAAACTATGTAAAATTTCTTGTTATTAGTGAAAAAGTGTGTTCATCCTCTATATGGGAAGCATCCTATATAGGTCAAACTTTTGAGAAATTGACTAAGACGTGAAATACTTATTTGGCCATTTTTATACTCAATTTTAAGTATCCTCTTTTCATTTATTATTCTTTTCCTAGACCTCAATTTATATTTTTAAACACCTAAGTGAAGTGATGAACCTGGATTGAAGTCTCAGCAAAATAGACATCACCTTTCAATGTCAGGTGAGAAAGTTTATGCATAACTTTACCTTTGGAATATATCTTTCTCTTGGATGGAATTCATCAGCTCCAGCAAACTGTGAGAAATTGAGAGTTCAAGTCCCTAAGTGGGCTTTGTTCTCCCTCAAACTTGCTTTGCGTACGTTCTGTATTCTCTTCTAGGCGGCGTCGTTTCTCACCCAGTTCCTCATGCTGTAGATCCAGGCATTTTCCTTGTTGCTTCCTTCTTCCTCAACGCCCCCCACCCCCAATCCAATCACCCATTCGAAACTCTGCCCATTTTATTTCTAAACACTTTTCAACCTCAAACCCTCTTTTTCATATTATCACTATCCTCGTAGAGTTTCTCATCATTCCCCAAATAGCCAGTGTTCCCAGCCACCCAGCCGGGCTCTCTGCCAGCTGACCTGACCCCCGAAGCCACCTGCCTCCCAGCTGCTAGAAAAAGCTCTGAAACAAAAAAGCCTGACAGCGGCTCTGCGTGGCCTCTCTGGGATAAAGTGTCATATCTCTGTTGGAGCATCCAGCCTCCTTTTCCAGCTTCTCATGTGCTGCTCTCACATCTACAGGAAATGAAAGTTACCCACACTATTGGTTTTTTCTCATGCATATGGCTTTTCTCATTCTGTCAATCCGCCTGGAATGCCCTCGTCCCTCCCTCCCACTCCCATCACAGTCATCCTATCACCACAATGCCTAGCTGATTACTGTGGCTCTTTGAAGATTTATTTTCTGCAGTGATGTCTATAAAAAAGCCTTCCCTGAAGTTCCAAGGTGGGTTTAGGTGCCCTTCCCCTAGGCTCCCAGAGCAATTGGGCATTTGTGTTTTGCCCTTGTGAATATTTTTTTTTCTGGTAAAATGACTTCCAGAACTAAACTATTCTTGATCCTTCTCCATGGATTAAACTTAATTACTAGAATACAATATGCTAGGCTTTGATGTTTAATCATAAAACACAATGCATTATTACCATTTAAATAAAAATACATGTAAATGAGAGTTCAAAATATATAAAGAATTCACATGTTAACACTATTTCTATATATTTTAAATGAAAGAAAAAATATGGTGTCAACAGTAACAGGATACTACGATACTATTATTGTGTGTGTGTGTGTGTGTGTGTGTGTGTGTGTGTGTGTGTAGAGTGGGGAATAATGAAGAGCTCCAACAAACTCTTTCATAAAAATGCTTAAAAAAAGACTTACCTGGTGGCACAGTGGTTAAGTATCTACCTGCCAGCACAGGGGACACGGGTTCGTGCCCTGGTCCGGGAAGATCCCACATGCCTCGGAGCAACTAAGCCCGTGCACCACAGCTACTGAGTCTGCACTCTAGGGCCCACGAGCCACAACTACTGAAGCCCGAGCACCTAGAGCCTGTGCCCTGCAACAAGAGAAGCCACCACAAGGAGAAGCCTGTGCACCATATCGAAGAGTAGCCCCCGCTCCATGCAAATAGAGAAAGCCCACGAGAGCAGCAACGAAGACCCAATGCAGCCAAAAATAAATAAGTAGATTTATTTTTTAAAAAATGCTGAAAGAGTTTTTGGCTCTGTTCCCCTTTTCCACTAGTCTTTCCTCTATCCCAGTTGCAGAGAGGGTTAGGCAGAACTCCTTGGCCCAGTGACCATTCAGATACATCACATCACAAACTAATAAAAACCAATCTCCCACACCCTCTCCTCTTTATTGGCCTTTTCCCTGTTTTACTTATTGTGGAGTAGAATAACTTAACTTCACACTGAGGAGTTTGGAGGGGTTTATAATGTCTTATGAAGGGATTTGGGAAAATTTGATTCTGTGTGTCATATAGCAAGAAGATACAAGATTCTTACAATTAAGCATGTTTTTGCTATGTAATGTTAATTTGAATAGAGAAGTTCTAAAATAGCTTCCGTTTTGCCTGATTCTACAAAAAACAGCATTGACACTTACCTTGCAACAGCCTCTGTTTAGTATTTGTCAGTCAGTCGGTCTTGTGTTGAGAGCGGGAACTAAGGGGTGTGTGTTTTTGTTTTCTCAGTGCTTTGTGCTGTGCGTGTGCATAGTAGGTACTCAGTTTGATTGTTGAGCAAAAAAAAATTAACAAATGCATGAGTGATTTAGTAATTCAACAATCTCTGAAACTTTTTAAAAACTAAATTTATTTATTTATTTATTTTTGGCTGCGTTGGGTCTTTGTTGCGGTGTGGAGGCTTCTCCTTGCAGTGGCTTCTCTTGCTGCAGAGCTCAGGCCCTAGGTGTGTGGGCTTCAGTAGTTGTGGCGCATGGGCTTAGTTGCTCTGTGGCATGTGGGACCTTCCCGGACCAGGTCTCGAACCTGTGTCCCCTGCACTGGCAAGTGGATTCTTAACCACTGCACCACCAGGGAAGCCATGATAACTTCTTTAATAAGAAATTAAATAGCCAGATGCTATACTATTAGTATTCATGTCAGACAACAAACTAAATGAAGAAATTTCAAAAATATATTCAAAATTATCCTGTTGTACTTGTCGAGAGCCCTTGAACTCAGACATTTCTCATCCCTGAGAAATGAAAAGAGTTGGTTCTGAATTCAATTGAAATTGCAAATTATTGAAATTTACCCCAAACAATACAAAATTCTGATTTGGTTTTATCTTTGCCCTTCAGTTACCTAAGGTGAAGGTTGCATGAGTAAAGCATGCACAACTTGCAGGCTTTTTACTTAATGTCTAAGGCCCTGAATTTGTCACACTCTTCCTTTAGTGCTCTTTAACCCAAACAACTAATCATCATTTTCTTCCTGAGTAAAGGGGGAAAGAAAATACTTAGATGTTAATTTCTACCATCAATTACTCCTTTTTAAAAAGTCATTCTTTGCCTAAATGAAAGCTATTATAAGCAGACAGAATAACCTGGGGGAATAGAGTTTCTAAATTCATATCAAACATAAAGTACACTCAATCAAAACTTACATGTTGAATCCAGACTACAAATGGCTCATTTCGACATCAGAGGGATTATAATTTCAATTGACCTTTGCTTAAGTTTTTAAAAAATAATGGAATGTTGCTCACCTTGTGATACTTTTTCTTTGTTTCTGTGTAACTGAAATAATTATTAACTCAGGTATTCGAGATTTTTAAAAAATTGCAGACCCTTAACAATATACATGTTTTTCCTGTTGTCTATTAGATAATCACTTTTGATTCCTACCCCCCGTCCCCAATACATAATCAATTCACTTATGGTTGGAATATATAAAGATTTAGTAAAAGTAGTTGAAGTGCTATGGATGATGTAGTATATTTTGAATTATTGCTTTCCAAGATGTTAACAGAAATTATATGCCCTCATAAAAATTCTAGCATTTTTTGATTTTGTTTGTTAAGAAGGAAAGAAATTATGTTACTGGATATACTGAAAAACTTACTTGTATTTTCCTTCTTTGAGAGATTGGAGGGTTTATTTGAGTCAATATAGTAATTAATAGCATGTATGTTTCTCTTCTCACGAGACATATGACTAGATATTTGGATATTTATTTATAATTTGGAAGAAAATCTTACTAATGATTTAAGTAATTCAAATAAATGACTGAGGATCAAAAAACAAACAAAACAAAAACAATAACAAACCCCTTTCACTCCTTTAAAATTAATGCACCCAGGGAATTACAAAATTTGCTTTAAAATATATCATCATATCCTAGGTTAAGGCTACAGTTGTATTAAACGATCATTAAAGTCCCATCAAGTCCTGAGATTCTAAGAATTTATGAGCACTTTATCTGGAAAACCCCAAGAAAATATATTCAGGCAAGACAGACATAAATGGGATTTTCAGTCAGTTATTTCATGTTTCTAATTAAGCAGTTCCTCCATGTTTAAATACCATTTGTGTATGAATTTGGAAATTGTCTCATCACAAGTAACAGAAAATCCTACAAATAGTAGCTGAAATAAATACATCTGGAAAAACCTACTAGAGCTGGTGTGTTTGGTCCACATTCCCATTCCTTTTTGTCTCTCTACGCTGCTATCCTTGTGTGTTCGTCTGTCTTCTTCTTGCAGAGGCCTTCATACCTCCATCCCTTATCACTGTCTACTACTGAATACCTCCAGCTACCCGGAACCATTTTGAATTCTTTGGTCAAGACAGGTATACCTCCAAGCCTTTGCCCCATTTTTTTTTTCCCCCTTCTCCTCTCACTCCTTTGCCAACTCCTACTGATCCTTCAGATGTCAGCTTAGACAAGGCTTCCTCCAGGAAGTCTTTCCTGATTACCAAATTCTGGATTCAGTGCCCTCCTAATTCATCACCTATTACTTCTCTGTTGGGTGTACTAAACTACTTGTTCTGTGAAGACAGAGACTGTACTAATCTTTTCCAGTGCTACATCCCTGGTACTTAACTAAATAGTAGTAGAAAACTAACACACCATTGTAAAGCAATTATACCCCAATAAAGATGTTAAAAAAAAAAAAGAAAAAAATAGTAGTAGATATTTAGGAATTTATTTAAACATATTCTTAACTTTGTAACATTTAGAATAAAACTCTAAATAGGGACATGATAATCCTGAACTCTTAGTAGCTTTGATTCACTCAGTCATTCATTCTTCATTTCATAAATAGGTATTATGTACCTGTCATGTGACAAGTCTGTTTAGCAGTGGGGTTCATGGACTGTGCATTATGAAAATAACTAATAAGAGATATATACAAAGTGCTAGAATTGTTCAGAATAAGTGGTCAGTAGCTGTACTTGGGGAACTCAAGGACAACTCTCCAGATTAAGGAAAATTTAGGTCATGAGAGCAAAAATTTTCCCATCTTCATCACAGAATTCCAGTACATAGAATAATGCCCAACATGTAGCTTACTAAATTTGTTAAATAAAGGAATAAGTCATTCAAGAGTAAGAGAGAAAGCGAGATGGTTTCACATTAACACATAAGCTGCTTTGTAAATATAAATCTCTAAAAATTGTGGATTCAAATGTACTGTACTTAATTTAATTATATGGATGCTTGAGACAAAGATATGTCCCCAGTTTAAGATACCTGGGTAATTCTATATCTTATGATAGAACTGAATTTCCTTGCCTGTTTCCAGATTATGGATCTGTGGTATAACAAGTAATATTTATGCCTGATAATATTGATGTTGTTTTTTATTCTGAATTTAAAATCTCTGTGAAAAGAAAAGCATTTATAATGCCCTATTGATCAATTCATCCCTTGTGTTAATGAAAGAATGGTCAGGTTATTGTGCATAGTGTAAGGGTTAATTTGGGGCATTATAAGTAGTGAGTCTTAGACTGTATCATAGAAGACTGGTTTATAGAAAGAAAACTAGAAGAAAGAGCATCCAGAGTAGTGGAACACAAATGTATGCTCACTTTACTGTACATAAATAAATCCAGATTTATGTATCAGGACATAGCAATAGTCAACATCAATAGTTATTTTAATTGTGCAAATCCGTACCACTTGGGTAAGGCACAATGTTGAAGTGACTTTTCCATGGTTCCATAAATAGTGAGGGGCAGATATACTGGACTTTTAGACTTCAGGTTCCATATTAATTTTAATATATTCTGCAGACCCAGGGTCCCTGGGAAACTCAATACACCTTTCTTGTGCCGTCAAGGTGGGTAACACCCAACTGTATTTGCAAGCTGATGTCAGGTGAATTCTCCTACATCTCTGAATTGAAATCTGCCACCTATGATGCTGAAGGAAAAAGAGACTTCTTAGCTTCAGGCTAAGCTTCAAAAGCTAGGGTTCTTGATCAGTGAACAGTAGGGTGGAAGAGGAGTGATAGCTGGGTTAGGGACTGGCAAAAATTCAAGGCCTTTGTATTTTCTTTTTTTTTTTTTTCTTTCCTCCCTACTCCCTGCCCCCAGCTTGCCCCACTGTTAACAAGTTTTAAAGCTGTTTAAGCAGTCATTAAATCTTGCTGGGAAATTTCTGGGCCACTCTAAGTCTACTAATGAAGTTCAGAGCTGGGAGCCATTGAACATTTTCTGGCTGAAACAATTCATTGCTTTTGGTCCTGAGTATAAGCTTGGCTCAGGAACAGAAGATGGGAGGTTTCTTCACACTCCATGCTTGAGAATTCATAGTCCCTGAAGTGAAGAGAGAAAAGAGAAGTATATGAGGGAGAGAGTGTAAAAGCACATCCTTTTATTAAATGTGAGTTAAAATTTAGGGATTTATTTTGTGGGGGTGTTTTTTCAGTATTTTGAAATGTGTTCTGAACAAGTACAGTTTTATTCTAATGATACACATATGTTTATACTTGGTATGTTGAAAAGATGATTAAGAACATTTGGTTCAAGGGACTGAGGCCTTCAGAAAGACAGTAAGAAGTCCAAGTGGACATTGGATAATTATATTAGGTACTTCACTGAATGTCTTACTTATGTGAGTTTCACAAGATAGTTAAAAGTGTACAAAGCCTTCCCAGGTGCATTTTCTTGAAGTTTCTTGAAACACTATTTCCTACATTAATGGCCCTTTTCAAGCCAATTTTCCAGGTGTTTCAACTGTTTTTCAGGAAGTATATTCACGTGGGGATGTGTGTGAACTCTAGCTATTTTATGTTTAAGATGTGTTGGATTTTATTTGTTTATTGTTTTCCGATCTTTTTTTTTTTTGCGGTACGCGGGCCTCTCTGTTGTGGCCTCTCCCGTTGCGGAGTACAGGCTCCAGACACGCAGGCTCAGCGGCCATGGCTCACAGGCCCAGCCGCTCCGCGGCATGTAGGATCCTCCCAGACCGGGGCACGAACCCGTTTCCCCTGCATCAGTAGGCGGACTCTCAACCACTGAGCCACCAGGGAAGCCCCCCATTGTTTTTTTTTAAGATTCTAATCATGTATTTGGGGAAATGAGTGTGTCTCTTTCTCTTTCCACAAGCAAATCCAGTATGTGGGTAATTTCTGAATCATTCTCTCCCATTAGTCAATAAATTATATTTTAATGTGAGACAGAAGATTGGAGGAGACTTTTTTTTTTCCCAAAAAAGTAATATAACCGAAAGAGAGAGAATCTTGTGGCTCTAAAGTTTAGAGTTTTAAATATCTTTTTAGTTTATCAGATAATAATTACTTTGCATTTAACTACTAGGCCTATGGGCAGACAACATGATAATCCCTAAATATTATTAAAATATTTTCAATATTAAGCAGAATGTACCAATTATCAAGTATCAAGTAATTTCTGAAAACAGAAGTAAGCATGAGAATTGAGAATTTTTTTGGGGGGTGCTATCTTAGGAAGTTACTTCAAGTGTTGGGAAGATTTTACAACTAACAATAAAAGTGTTTACAGCTAAAGTGAGAAAGAAATCTTGTCTGAGCAGAGTGAATTCTCTTGGATTCCAAGTTACATTCCCTTCTCTCAGCTGTTTAAATTTCTGGCAAAAAAACTTAGTGCAGGATTTAAATAAAAACAACAAAACATTTATCAAAAACCTACTATGTGCTAGGGACTGTCAATTATTCTAGTCAGTTAATACTTCTAAATTGTTACTAGGACATTCAAATTCTTTCACTGACAACTATTCCCAACCTCTTTTTATTAACTTCACATTTTCCAAGTCCACTATCTTCTCTCCATTGTCTTCAGTGTTATTCAAGGACATCATGTTCTTTCCTCCATATTCATGACTCTTTTTACTCCCAATTCAACACCGTCCTCTCCTGATCTCATCTTAGATGACTTTAGTGTCGCTATTAATAGATTTTTATTAATACAAGCATATAGCTACTTGATAGTAAACTTAACTCAATTCCCCAAAGCAGCATCCTAATGCTTGTTATCACCCATGGAAAAAAGAAAATTGGAAGTCATACAATCTGATCCCAGCAGTGGTGTGCTGGTAGATGTTTAACAACTAGATCTCTGAGAAAAAAAAAAGAAAAGAGGACTGATTTGTAGAAGTTGCTGATTATCTTGGTGTAAATACTTCCACTGTGACTGATTTCAAGTTACCACTGTGATTTCCTTGAATACAAAGTTGGGAAGAAATTCTCTCAATCAGCTCTCTTTAGCTGGAAACAGCTGCCTCCAGCACACCGCCCTTATGCCTCCCCCACTCCCCCATTTTTCTAACCTCAGGTCTCTTAGTTATTGCTGTCTTCACTTGATTGGTCATCCTAATTTTCTTGTCTTCTGTATTGAAGCTTATTGGTAATCCCTTCAAACAAAATTCCCAAAAGAGTAAAATTCTCCAGCTCTTCCTTTTGTACTATACAGGCCCATCAAAGCTAACCCAAGTTAAACCAAGCGTTTTTTGTTTGTTTGTTTTGTTTTCCCCCATATCTCCCACTCCTTTCCCCTGGCAGTAAAGGAGTCTGGAGAAAATTATGTATCTGTACATTAAGACTGTATCTTTAATCCACAATCTCTAAGTTGTGGAGAATCTTTAGTGCTTTTATTATTCCTTTTAGTTATCTTGATCACTGCCTTCTATTACTCCCCGTAACAGCTCCTGCAGCTCTTCATCACTCACTTTAGGTCTCTTGCTTTAGTTCCATCTTTCAGCAAATCCCCCTCCAAGAACCGAGAGCTCATGAATGACATTACATAGTCCTCTCAATTTTACTTTTGTTCCTGCACTTCCCTCCCTACTTTCCATCAGTTTTTGAGAAATAAATACCCTTGTTTCTTTCTAAAACTTAATCTTTACTTTTGCTTTTTTTGAGGGAGTCCCATCTTGTTTTCTTTATGTGCCTTAATCCATCATTACTACAGTTTCCCCAGAATATTTTTCAATTTCACTATACTTTTACCCTCCACTTTGCCTAAAACCTTACGGAAACATTCCCTGACTTGAAACTAAAACTATACCAAAGCAAACTTGAGTCTGTTTCCCCAACATGCAGTAAAGCCAGTTTATTTTTGTGGTGAAGGAAAGTACAATGTTTATTACAGGGCCAAGCAAGGAAAACAGGCAGCCTCATGCTCAAAAGACCCACATTCCAGGATAGCTTGACAGTGTGAGGGAGAGGGTGGCAGGGTGCATGATCAGCTTGTGCTCAATTCTCTGATTCGTTGATGGTGAGGTAATGGTGAAGTTTCGGGAATCTCAGTCATCAATCTTCTGGTTCCAACCTATCTGGGGTCTACATGCTGGTGGTCAGCATGTACTTAATTTGTTTTACCTGATGGTGGTTTTAGTATCTGTAAAACAACTCAAGGATATGGCTCAGGATTTTATCTATAGCCCTTTGGGAGGAACTAAAGGTTCTTGACTTTGTTTTATGGCTAAAGTATTATTATTTTGTGTTGCCTGACTGTTTTCCTTTGTTTCTGCATTTTTTTTCATTTCTCTGATTAAATTTGTTCTTTGGAACTCCGGGAAGGCCTAGGATACTAAAGCTTTTTTACAAACAAGAGGCAAGGAACAAGGAGGGGGAGGATCAATCCCTGGGAAGGCCCCCTCAGGGTTCTGCTCAGTTTCAAAACAAACAGTATCCTTTTCTCAACATGTCTTCACATAAAGCCACCAAATGTTAACTTCTTTCTTTTATTGTCACCCTATAAAGAATTTTTGTGCCTTAAATTTTATTTTCCCCATCATCCATTCTTCTTTTGCTTCACAGGAATATAACTTCTTGGGTTTGCAGGACCATAAATTTCAGAAAGGCTGAGAGTATATCTTGTTCATAGCACTTTGCAATATGCCTAGGCAATCAATAAGTATTCATTGAATAAATATATGCCATCACCGCTCCTGAAACTGCCCTTACTTAGGTAATCAGGATTTCTTATAATTTTCCAAATGACCGTAAATTTTCTTTTAAACCATCTGTATGGCTTTCTGCAGCATCAGAGCCTTCTGGAAACCTTTGCCTCTTAAAAACCATTCCTTGCTTAATTTCCATGTTCATACTTTCTTTGTGTTTTCATCCTGTCTTTCTTAACACCCTTTATATTCCTTTGGTAACTTTTCCTCTGCATGCTCTGTAAAGTGTGATGAGCTTCAGTATCATTTCTTTTTGCAGTTTTACCTTTCCTTGTGGTTTGCTTTGGACACATATGAAGAATGTAGATGCATTAGCTTGTCTATACATCAATGACCAAATCTATATTTTCAAAACTACATTAATTAAGATAGTGTGATATTGATATGAGGATAGACAAATAGATCAGTGGACCAGAATAGAGAGTACATAAATAGATTCACCTGTACAAAGTCAAATAATTTTTGACAAAGGCACCAATGCAATTCAGTGGGCAATCTTTTTAAGAAATGATGCTGAATCAACTGGATAATCATATAAAAAAGCATTAGCCTCGATTCCTACATTAGAACATACAAAATATTAACTTGAGATAGATTTTTAAACCTAAATGGAAAAGGCAAGTGATTTTTAAGCAAAAGCAAAAAAAAAAAAAAAAAATCCTAAACATAAAAGAAAAAAATTAACTGGACTTCATAAAAGTTCAAAATATCTTCTTATCAGAATGTATCATTAAGAAACTGAAAAAGTCTACAGACCATGAGAAAATGTTCTAAATACATATGTTCAACAAAGGATTCCTAAAAATCAATAATAATTTTTAAAAAAAACAATTACAGTGGCTAATAGACTATTTCAAAAAATAAAATATGTGAATGACCAATAAACACCTAAAAAGATGATCAATATCATTAGTCATCAGAAATGCAAATTAAAATCACAATGAGCTATTGCTACACAGCTAGTAGAATGGCTAAAATTTGAAAGATTAACACTAAGGACTATATGTTGGAGAGGATGCAAAACAACTGGACCTCTCATCCAAAGTTTTTCTGAATGTAATGTGGTACAATCACTTTGAAAAATACGTTGGCAGCTATTTTAAAAGTTCAAACATGCTCCCATATTATGATGCAGCAATTCCACTTCTAGATATCCACTCAAAATGAATGAATATATTTGTATCCTAAAAAAACTTGTGTAAGTATATTCACTGCAGTTTTACTTATGATAGCAAAGTATTGGAAACAGCTTAAATATCCATCAGGAGGAGAACTGATAAACATATTGAAGTACATTCACACGATGGAATATTACTCAGCAATACCTTAAAGAATGAACACCTAACATAGATGGTTAAATCTCAAAAGCTTCATATTGACTAAAGAAGCCATATCTCTAAAGTCTATATTATTCCATTTACAGGAAGATCAAGAACAAGCAAAACTAATTTGTGGAGATAGAAATCAGACTAGGTATTGTCTCTGGGAGGAGGGTGATTTTTCTCTGAAGGCAAATTGGACCTTCTAAGGTGATGACAATGTTCTGCATCCTGACTGGGATATTGGTAACACAGTTGTATATGCTTATCAAAACTATTAAACTCTATACATAGAACTATTTTACTTCATTTACCTATACCTCAATTAAAATTAAATAAGTAAAATATCAATATTTTCAAGTTTCATGTCTCTCTTGCAATCCCAATCTATATTACTAATTATTTATTGAATATCTCAACCTGCATAGCTATGTTTCAAATGTGATATATTAAATAGTAGGACTCTATATTGTTTCCAAGTTCTCAACTTTTCTTTTCCTCCTGGCTTCCCTCTTTCAGTTGACAGCATCACCATAACCTCAGTTAATCAGATCTCAGGAATTTTGAGTGATTCTTGTCTTCTTCTTATCTATTCCCTCAATTCCTTTTGTCATGATGTCCTATGGCTTCCACTTCCAAGCTATACCTTGTATCTTATCATCAGCTTAGTTCTGCTGTCACTTAAAATGCGATGCTACTCGTAGATGAATCTTGATCTAATCCTCTCACTTCAAGTATAACTTCTTTCCATCCATTTTTCATACAGCTTAGACAAATGTGAGATCATGTCAGTACCTGCCTATAAACCTAATGACACTTTATTGTATACAGTAGAATTTGAAAACTGCTGCCCTCCATACTGGATTTAGTCAATAAGTGTGTTGGCACTCATGATGTTTTCTGAAACTTTTGGATTTGTTGCTAACTCTTAACAAACGGAAAGACCTCCCATAAAAATCTGAATTCCAGCTTCTCTGGAAAAATCAGAAGGTCAAACCAAACCCTACTTGAATCCTCACCGAGCAATGGTCTCATGCCGAGTTAGTGGCTCTCCCTCTGTAGTTGGGGGGCACACACCAGTTGCTCTGCTCTTGTACCCTCCACTCCCCATGACATGTTTTGCTTCTCTCCTCACTTTACTTGCTTGGTGTTTAGGCTTTAGTAAGACATAGCAAAAAAGAATCTCCACAGATTGACGCCAGCATTCTTTTCAATATATATTCATATATTCTTTGAAAGTTCACAGGTTTCTTTGATTACAGTTGACCCTTGAACAATTAGTGTTAGCATGGTATATCTTTCTCCATCCCTTTTCTTTTAAACTGTATGTGTCTTTATGTTTAAAGTGGTTGCATGTAGACAACACATAACTGGGTACTGGTTTTTTTAGGGAGCAGGTTCATTCTGAAAATATGTCTTTTAATTGGTGTATTTAAACCAACAACCTTCAAAGTTATTATTGATACAGTTGGATTAATATCTCCTATATTTGTTAGTGTTTTGTTGCCTTGTTTTTTTTTTTAATTTTCTACTCTTTTTCCACCTTTTGGGTTTTAGTGAACATTTTATATGATTCCATTTTCTTTCCTTTCTTTGTATATCAATTAAATTTCTTATTTTAAAATTACTTTTAAAAGTGATTGTCCCCTAGAGTTTGCAGTATACATTTATAATTCAAGTCCACTTTCAAATAACACTATACCACTTCACAGGTAATGCAAGAAAGGACTTTATAATAACAAAATATTCCTGATTTCTCCCTCTCTTCTCTTGTATGATGGCTGTCGTTCACTTTACTTATGCATAAGCGTATATAAGACTATATATGTGTGTGTGTATGTATATATGTATATAAAAAAACGGTGAGAAAAATAGAAAATATGTATATATATTGGTCTCTGCCCTTCATTCCTGACACACAGCTCTTAAAGCTCTTATAATTTCCTAAGTCATAAAAGCACTAGAGCATCTTTTGTTCTGATGTTTGGCCTTTGACCCTGGTTCCTGATACCAAGCTCCTAAATCCCTCAGAATTTCCCAGGTGATAAGAGTGTCTTTTGTTCTAAGGAGCTGACTCTGGGTGGGCTCCTGGATGGCTCCTAGATGGGGGTTGGTCACTGGGAAAACCAAGCCATGATTAGAAGCTTGGAATTTTCAGCCCCATGCTCCATTTTCCAAAGCAGAATGGGGCTGGAAATGGAGTTAATTACTGACCACACATATGTGATGACGCCTCCATAAAAATCCCAAAAGCACAGGGTTCGGAGAGTTTCTGGGTTCATGAACATGGAGATGTTGGGAGAGTGGAGTGCCAGGAGAGGGCAAGGAAGCTCTGCACTCCTTTCCCACATACTTTGCCCTATGAATCTCTTTCATCTGGATGTTCATCTGTATCCTTGTTCGTATCTTTTTATAATAAATTGGTAAACAGTAAATAAACTGTTTTCCTGAGTTCTGTGAGCTGTTCTAGCAAATTAATGGAGCCTGCAGAGGGGGTGGTGGGAACCGTTCATTTACAGCTGATCAGTCAGAAGCACAAGTGACAACCTGGATTTGCATTTGATGCAGTCTTGTGAGACTGAGCCCTTAACCTGAAAGATCTGAGGCTGTCTACAGGTATATAGGGTCAGAAATAAGTTAAGCTGGTGTTGCAGAATTGCTTGGTGTGGGAAAAATCCACACACATCTGGTGTCAGTGTTGCAAGCATGGTAGTAGAGTGAGAGTAAAGGAGACACAAGAGGAAGACTGAGGATTTTCCTTCTCAGTTATAGAATACGTTGTCACTATTATTACCTTGAAAAATAAGACGTTATTAGGTAAATTAAGAATAAGGATAATAAAAATTTTATTTTACCTTCATTATTCCTTCTCCAGTGTTCTTCCTTTCTTTATGTAGCTCCAAGTTTCTGGCCTATATCTTTGTTTTTTTTTTTTTAACAGCTTTACTGGAGTATAATTGCTTTACAATATTGTGTTAGTTTCTGCTGTATAACAAAGTGAATCAGCTATATGTATACATATATCCCTATATCCCCTCCCTTTTGCATCTCCCTCCCACACTCCCTATCCCACCCCTCTAGGTGGTCACAAGACACTGAGCCGATCTCCCTGTGTGATGCAGCTGCTTCCCACTAGCTATCTATTTTACATTTGGTAGTGTATATATGTCAGTGCTACTCTCTCACTTCGTCCCTGCTTACCTTCCCCATCCCCGTGTCCTCAAGTCCATTCTCTACAGCTGCGTCTTTATTCCTGTCCGGCCCCTAGGTTCATCAGAACCATTATTTTTTAGATTCCATATATATGTGTTAGCATACGATATTTGTTTTTCTTTCTGACTTACTTCACTCTGCATGACAGACTCTAGGTCCACCCACCACAGTACAAGTAATTCAATTTGGTTTTTTTATGGCTGAGTAATATTCCATTTTATATATGAGCCACATCTTCTTTATCCATTCATCTGTTGATGGACATTTAGGTTGCTTCCATGTCCTGGCTATTGTAAGTAGTGCTGCAATGAACATTGTGGTACATGACTCTTTTTGAATTATGGTTTTCTCAGGTTATATGACCAGCAGTGGGATTGCTGGGTCGTATGGTAGTTCTATTTTGAGGTTTTATTTGTTTTTGTTTTTGTTTTTTTTTGCGGTATGCGGGCCTCTCACTGCTGTGGCCTCTCCCGTTGCAGAACCCAGGCTCCGGACGCACAGGCTCAGCGGCCATGGCTCACGGGCGCAGCCGCTCCGCGGCATGTGGGATCCTCCCAGACCAGGGCATGAACCCGTGTCCTCTGCATCAGCAGGCGGACTCTCAACCACTGCGCCACCAGGGAAGCTCTATTTTGAGTTTTTTAAGGAAACTCCATACTGTTCTCCGTAGTGGCTGTATCAATTTACATTCTCACCAACAGTGCAAGAGGGTTCCCTTTTCTCCACACCCTCTCCAGCATTTATTGTTTGTAGATTTTTTAATGATGGCCATGCTGACCAGTGTGAGGGGATACCTCATTGTAGTTTTTTTGTTTTGTTTTGTTTTGTTTTTGCTGTACGCTGGCCTCTCCCGTTGCAGAGCACAGGCTCCGGACGCACAGGCTCAGCGGCCATGGCTCATGGGCCCAGCTGCTCCGCAGCATGTGGGATCCTCCTGGACCGGGGCACGAACCCGTGTCCCGTGCATCAGCAGGTGAACTCTCAACACCTGCGCCACCAGGAAAGCCCCTCATTGTAGTTTTGATTTGCATTTCTCTAATGATTAAGGATGTTGAGCATTCTTTCATGTGTTTGTTGGCAATGTGTATATTTTCTTTGGAGACATATCTATTTAGGTCTTCTGCCCATTTTTGGATAGGGTTGTTTGCTTTTTTGATATTGAGCTGCATGAGTTGCTTGTATATTTTGGAGATTAATCCTTTGTCAGTTGCTTCATTTGCAAATATTTTCTCCTATTCTGAGAGTTGTCTTTTCATTGTGTTTATGGTTTCCTTTGCTTTGCAAAAGCTTTTAATTTTCATTAGGTCCCATTGGTTTATTTTTGTTTTTATTTCCATTTCTCTAGGAGGTGGGTCCAAAAGGACCTTGCTGTCATTTATGTCATAGAGTGTTCTGCCTATGTTTTCCTCTAAGAGTCTTACAGTGTCTGATCTTACATTTAAGTCTTTAATCCATTTTGAGTTTATTTTTGTGTATGGTGTTAGGAAGTGTACTAATTTCATTCTTTTACATGTAGCTGTCTAGTTTTCCCACCACTACTTATTGAAGAGGCTGTCTTTTCTCCATTGTATGTTCTTGCCTCCTTTATCAAAGGTAAGGTGACCAGATGTGCGTGGGTTTATCTCTGGGCTTTCTATCCTGTTGCATTGATCTATATTTCTGTTTTTCTGCCAGTACCATGCTGTCTTGATTACTGTAGCTTTGTAGTATAGTCTGAAGTCAGGGCACCTAATTGTTCCAACTCCATTTTTCTTTCTCAAGATTGCTTTGGCTATTCGGGGTCTTTTGCATTTCCACACAAATTGTGAAATTTTTTTGTTCTAGTTCTGTGAAAAATGCCAGTGGTAGTTTGATAGGGATTGCACTGAATCCGTAGTTTGCTTTGGGAAGTATAGTCATTTTCACAATGTTTATTCTTCCATTCCAAGAACATGGTATATCTCTCCATCTGTTTGTATCATCCCTGATTTCTTTCATCAGTGTCTTATAGTTTTCTACATACAGTCTTTTGTCTCCTTAGGTAGGTTTCTTCCTAGGTATTTTTATTCTTTTTGTTACGATGGTAAATGGGAGTGTTTCCTTAATTTCAGTTGCAGATTTTTCATCATTAGTGTATAGGACTGCAAGAGATTTCTGTGCATTAATTTTGTATCCTGCTACTTTACCAAATTCACTGATTAGTTCTAGTAGTTTTCTGGTGGCATCTTTATGATTCTCTATGTATAGTATCATTTCATCTCTAAACAGTGACAGTTTTACTCTTTCTTCTCTGATTTCGATTCTTTTTATTTCTTTTTTGTCTCTGATTGCCATGGCTAAAACTTCCAAAATTATGTTGAATAATAGTGGTGAGAGTGGGCACCCTTGTCTTGTTCCTGATCTTAGAGGAAATGGTTTCAGTTTTTCACTGTTGAGAATGATGTTCGCTGTGGGTTTGACATATATGGCCTTTATTATGTTGAGTTAGGTTCCCTCTATGCCTACTTTCTGGAGAGTTTTTTATCATAAATCATTGTTGAATTTTGTCGAAAGCTTTTTCTGCATCTATTGAGATTATCATCTGGTTTTTATCCTTCAGTTTGTTAATATGGTGTATCACATTGATTGATTTGGGTATATTGAAGAATCCTTGCATTCCTGGAATAAACCCCCCCAATCATGGTGTATGATCCTTTTAATGTGCTGTTGGATTCTGTTTGCTAGTGTTTTGCTGAGGGTTTTTGCATCTGTGTTCATCAGTGATATTGGCCTAGTTTTCTTTTTTTGTGACATCTTTGTCTGGTGGTGGTATCAGGATGATTGTGGCCTCATAGAATGAGTTTGGGAGTGTTCCTCCCTCTGCTATATTTTAGAAGAGTTTGAGAAGGATAGGTGTTAGCTCCTCTCTAAATGTTTGAAAGATTTCACCTGTGAAGCCATCCAGTCCTGGGCTTTTGTTTGTTGGAAGATTTTTAATCACAGTTTCAATTTCAGTGCTGTGATTTGTCTGTTCATATTTTCTATTTCTTCCTCGTTCACTCTCAGAAAGTTATACTTTTCTAAGAATTTTTCCATTTCTTCCATGTTGTCCATTTTATTGGCATACAGTTGCTTGTAGTAGGATATCATGATCCTTTGTATTCCTGCAGTGTCAGTTGTTACCTCTTCTTTTTCATTTCTAATTCTGTTGACTTGTCTTCTCCCTTTTTTTCTTGCTAAGTCTGGCTAATGGTTTATCAATTTCGTTTACCTTCTGAAAGAACCAGCTTTTAGTTTTATTGATCTCTGCTATTGCTTCCTTCATTTCTTTTTCATTTATTTCTGATCTGATCTATATGATTTCTTTCCTTCTGCTAACTTTGGGTTTTCTTTGTTCTTCCTTCTCTAATTGCTTTAGGTGTAAGGTTACGTTGTTTTTTTTTGAGATTTTTCTGTTTCTTGTGGTAGAATTGTATTACTATAACTTCCCTCTTAGAACTGCTTTTGCTACATCCCATAGATTTTGGGTCATCGTGTTTTCATTGTCATTTGTTTCCAGGCATTTTTTGATTTTCTCTTTGATTTCTTCAGTGATCTCTTGGTTATTTAGTAGCGTATTGTTTAACCTCCATGTGTTTGTATTGTTTACAGTTTTTTTCCTGTAACTGACATCTAATCTCATAGCGTTGTGGTCAGAAAAGATACTTGATACGATTTCAACTTTCTTAAATTTACCAAGGCTTGATTTGTGACCCAAGATATGATCTATCCTGGAGAATGTTCCATATGCACTAGAGAAGAAGGTGTATTCTGTTGTTTTTGGATGTAATGTCCTATAAATATCAATGAAGTCCATCTGGTCAATTGTGTCATTTAAAGCTTGTGTTTCCTTACTTATTTTCAGTTTGGATGATCTGTCCATTGGTGAAAGCGGGGTGTTAAAGTCCTCTACTATAATTGTGTCAATTTCCCCTTTTATGGATGCTAGCATTTGCCTTATGTATTGAGGTGTTCCTATGTTGGGTGCATAAATATTTACAATTGTTATATCTTCTTCTTGGATCGATCCCTTGATCATTATGTAGTGTCCTTTGTAATAGTCTTTATTTTAAAGTCTATTTTGTCTGATATGAGAATTGCTACTCCAACTTTCTTTTGATTTCCATTTGCATGGAATATCTTTTTCTATCCCCTCACTTTCAGTCTGTATGTATCCCTAGGTCTGAAGCGGGTCTCTTGTAGACAGCATATATACAGGTCTTGTTTTAGTATCCGTTCAGCCCGCCTTGTCTTTTGATTGGAGCTTTTAATACATTTATATTTAAGGTAATTATCGATATGTATGTTCCTAATACCATTTTCTTAATGGTTTTGGGTTTGTTTTGGTAGGTCTGTTCCTTCTCTGTTTCCCACCTAGAGAAGTCCCTTTAGCATTTGTTGTAAAGCTTGTTTGGTGGTACTGAATTCTCTTAACTTTTGCTCATCTGTAAAGGTTTTTTAATTTCTCTGCCAAATCTGAATGAGATCCTTGCTGCGTAGAGTAAGCTTAGTTGTATGTTTTCCCTTTCATCACTTTAAATATGTCCTGCTACTCCCTTCTGGCTGGCAGAGTTTCTGCTGAAAGATCAGGTATTATAATTATGGGGATTCCCTTGTGTGTTATTTGTTGCTTTTCCCTTGTTGCTTTTAATATTTTTTCTTTGTATTTAATTTTTGATAATTTGATTAATATGTGTTTTGGCATGTTTCTCCTTGGATTTATCCTCTATAGGACTCTCTGCACTTCCTGGACTTGATTGACTATTTCCTTTCCCATGTTAGGGAAGTTTTCAACTATAATCTCTTTAAATATTTTCTGACCCTTTCTTTTTCTCTTCTTCTGGGACCCCTGTAATTTGAATGTTGGTGCATTTAATGTTGTTTCAGAGGTCTCTGAGATTGTCCTCAATTCTTTTCATTCTGTTTTCTTTATTCTGTTCTGCAGCAGTTATTTCTACTATTTTATCTTCTAGGTCACATATCCATTCTTTTGCCTCAGTTATTCTGCAATTGATTCCTTCGAGAGAATTTTTAATTTCGTTTATTGTGCTGTTCATCTTTGTTTGTTTGCTCCTTAGTTCTTCTAGGTCCTTGTTAAATGTTTCTTGTATTTTCTCCATTCTATTGCTAAGATTTTGGATCATCTTTACTATCATTACTCTGAATTGTTTTTCAGGTAGACTGCCTATTTCCTCTTCATTTGTTTGGTCTGGTGGGTGTTTACCTTGCTCCTTCATCTGCTGCGTATTTCTCTGTCTTCTTACTTTTTTTAACTTACTGTGTTTGGGGTCTCCTTTTCGCAGCCTGCAGGTTCGTAGTTCCTGTTGTTTTGGTGTCTGCCCGCAGTGGGTGAGGTTGGTTCAGTGGCTTGTGTAGGCTTCCTGGTGGAGGGGACTGGTGCCTGTGTTCTGGTGGGTGGGGCTGGATCTTGTCTTTCTGGTGGGCAGGGCCATGGCCGGTAGTGTGTTTTGTGGTGTCTGTGAACTTAGTACGACTTTAGGCAGCCTCTCTGCTAATGGGTGGGGTTGTGTTCTTGTCTTGCTAGTTGTTTGGCATGGAGCATCCAGCACTGGAGCTTCCTGGCCATTGAATTGAGCTGGGTCTTAGTGTTGAGATGGAAATTTCTGGGAGCGTTCTCACTGATTAATATTACATGGGGCCAGGAGGCTGTGGTGGTCCAACATCCTGATCTTGGCTCTCCCACCTCAGAGGCTCAGGCCCAACACCCAGCTGGAACCCCAAGACCTGCCAGCCCCACAGCTCAGAAGAAAAGGAAGAGAAAAAAAACCAAACAAACCAAAAAAATGAACAGACAGAACCCCAAAACAAATGGTAAAAGCAAAACTAAACAGACAGAATCACACAAAGAAACATACATGCACAGTCACAAAAACAAAACGAAGAGAGCAACCAAACCTATAAACAAACCCACAAATGAAAACAATCACTAAAAACGAATCTAGGATAAACATAAAACCAAAAACAAATCAAACACCGAAAGCAAACCCCAAGTCCATAGTTGCCCCCAAAGTCCACTGCCTCAATTTTGGGGACATTCGTTGTCTCTTCAGGTATTCTACACATGCAGGGTTTACCAAGCCGATGGCGGGGATTTAGTCCGCTGCTCTTGTGGTTGCACGGAGAAAGTTCCCTTCCTCTTCTTTGTTCGCACGGCTCCTGGGGTTCAGCTTTAGTTTTGTCCCCACGTCTGCATGTAGGCCACCCTCAGGCATCTGTTCCCCTCCTAGAAAGGAGGGGGTTAAAGCAGCGGCTGATTGGGGCTCTGCTGCTCACTCAGGCTGGGGAGAGGGAGTGGTACGGTAGTCATAATTGGAATGTGAAGAGCATGCCTGCAGCAGCAGAGGCTGGCGTGACATTGCAGCAACCTACAGCATACTGTGTATTCTCCCAGGGAAGTTGGCCGTGGATCCTGGGATCATGGCAGTGGCATGCTGGACAGGCTCCTGGGAAGGTGTGGGTAGTGATCTGCCCTTGCACACAGGATCCCTTGGTGGCAGTGGCAACAGTGGTAGTGGTCCGTGCCCACCTCTGGAGTCTGACATGATAGCTGTGGCTCATGCCTGTCTCTGGAGCTCACTTAAGGGGTGCTCCGCAGTCTGTGGGCACATGAAGCAGGAAGGCCCTCTTCTCACGCACCCCGAGACAATGGTCTCTTGCCTCTTCGGCAGGTCCAGACTTTTTCCCTGTCTCCTCCCAGCTAGCTGTGGTGCACTAACCCCCTTCAGGCTGTGTTCACGCAGCCAACCCCAGTCCTCTCCCTGGGATCTGACCTCTGAAGCCCAAGCCTCAGCTCCCAGCCCCGACCCTCCCCGGCAGGTGAGCAGACGAGCCTCTCGGGCTGGTGAGTGCTGGTCGGCACTGATCCTCTGTGCGGGAATCTCTCTACTTTGCCCTGTTCACCCCTGTTGCTGCGCTCTCCTCTGTGGCTCTGAAGCTCTCCCCACCCCATCCCCACCAGTGAGGGGGCTTCCTAGTGTGTGGAAACTTTTCCTCCTTCACAGTTCCCTCCCAGAGGTACAGGTCCCATCCCTATTCTTTTGTCTCTGTTTTTTCTTTTTCTGTTGCCCTACCCAGGTACGTGGGGATTTTCTTGCCTTTTGGGAAGTCCAAGGTCTTGCTTCGGCCAGCGTTCAGTAGGTGTTCTGTAGGAGTTGTTCCACATGTATATGTATTTTTGATGTATTTGTGGGGAGGAAGGTGATCTCCACGTCTTAATCCTCCACCATCTTGAAGGTCTCCCTGACCCAAATCATTTTCCTTCTTTCTCAAGAACTTCTTTTGACATTTCTTGCAAAGCAGTTCTGCTGACAACAAATTCCCTCAGTTTTTTTTTTGAGAAAGTCTTTATATTTTCTTCACTTTTGAAGGATAACTCTGCAGCATACAAAATTCCAGGTTGATTTTTTTCTCTCAACATTTTAAAATATTTTACTATACTCATATTGTTTGCACAATTTCTGGGAAGTAGGATGCAATTCTTATTCCACTATAGATAAGATGTTTTTCTCCCTCTGGCTTCTTTCGAGAGTTTTTCTTTATCTTTGATTTTCTGCAGTTTTATTATGATATGCCTAAGTGTAGGGTGTTTTTGTTTGTTTGTTTTTTGCATTTATTCTGCTTGTTCTCTGAGCTTCCTGGATCTTTGGTTTGATGTCTGACACTAATTTGGGAAAATTCTCAGTGACCATTGCTTCAACTATTTCTTCTGTCCTTTTCTCTCTTTCGTCTCCTGGTATTCCTGTTATGCATATTTTATACCGTTTGTAGTTGTCCCACAGTTTTTGGATACTCTGTTCCTTTATTTCCAGTGTTTTTCCTCTTTGCTTTTGGAAATTTCTATGGACATATCCTCATGCTCAGAGATTCTTTCCTTAGCTGTATTCAGTCTACTAATGAGATCATCAAAGGCATTCTTTATTTCTGTTACAGTGTTTTCGATCTCTATCATTCCTTTTTTACTATTTCTTAGACTTGTCATCTCTCTGATTTAATTGCCCATCTGTTCTTCTTTTATTATTGAATAAATTTGATATGAAACTGTGTAAGTTTAAGGTGTATAGCATGTTACTTTGATAGGTTTATATATTTTAATATGGTTGCCATTGTAGCAATATTTATCATATAACATAATTATTGTGCAATAGGGGTCTAGGGTTGAGTATTTTCTTTCTCTCATGTGGAACACTAGAATGGGCTCAAGTTCGGTGTTTCCCTTTACCTGGGTTGGTTAGACTCTGACAAAACCCCAATGGTTAAAGCTCTGGTGAGATAGTTTCTTTTAGGGTAGGCCTTGTTAAGAAGAACCAAAGGCTCTGGTGTGTTTCACAATGGTTGTGTTTTCTCTTCTTCTGCTGGAAGCACAAAGGAATTTTCCTCTGATCTTCACTGTAAGAACGTGGTAGAGCTCCTGGTGGTAAAGCTCACAATAATATTGGGGTCTCTCTATGACTAGGCTCCACTGCCGTTTCTGTCTCTCAGATTTGCCCACACTAATCTTATAGCAATGTCAATTACAGTTTAGGTTTTCCTACTTTGGTACTGGTTTCCTACCTTGGTTCTTGGTACTGGTTTCCACAGAGGCTTCTACTCATGAGTTTCTGTTCCAGTTATGTTTGATTCTCTGTATCCATGTGTCTGTCTTTCCAATTTGGGGGACAGTAGTTTGCCCTGTGACCTCCCATCTCTCACTCATCTAAAATGAGTTGTTGATTTTCTATTATAGTTTGTTCAGTTTGTTAACTGTTAGGGTGGATTGAAGACTTCCAATATTCTTCCATGCTGGCCAAGAAGCTGGAAAACCAAATTCTAGTTTTATAGTACTGAATTGACATAAGAGTTAGTGAATTTGCTAAACTTGGAAAGACATGATTTTGAAACTGATGCATTAGTTTCCTATTGCTGCTGTAACACTTTGCCACAAATGTAGTGGCTGAAAACAAAACAAATATCTTATATTTCTGGAGGTCAGAAGTTAGAAATGGGGTTTACTGATAAAGTCTAGATATTGGTAGGCTGCATTCCTTTTGAAGGCTGTTGAGGAGTTCTTTTTCCTTCCCTTTTACAGCTTCTAAAGACCACCTACATTCTTTGTCTTGTGACCCAATTTTTCCATCTTCAAAGCTAGCAACATTGGGCAGAGTCTTTGTTAAGCTGCCATCTCTCTGTCTGGTTTTCTCTTCCTCTTTTAAGGACCCTTGTGATTATGTTGGACCCACTAGGATAATCCGGAATAATCTATTTTATTGTCAGATAATTAGCTACTTTACCTCTGTCTGCAACTTTAATTCCCCTTTGCCCCATAATATAGCATATTCACGGTTCCAGAGTTTAAGTTGGAGACATCTTGGGTGGGGGCACATCATTCTGCCTGCCACAACTGATATTTTCTTGCGTTAAAGGCAAATGTGAGAAGGATGAACAGATTTTATCAATGTGCATGCAAATATTAAAGGAAAATTAGGGGAGGCTAGGGTCAGAATTTTAAAACATGTAAATATTTTTAGAACAACTTAGAGAATGTGAATTTACTATTTTAAATATGAATTTTATGAAATCTAAATGTAGCTCAAATATTCCTACTGAAAATTTAGCACCCAAAATGAGATGGGCTATAAGTGTAAAATATATACTGTATTACAAAGACTTGGTATGAAAAAATAAAGTAAAATATTTCATTATAATGTTATATTAATTACATTTTGAAATTATTGGACATATATTAGCCTAAATAAAATAGATTTTAAAAATTAATTTATCTTAAAAAATTTTTTTCTAATATGGTTATTAAGAAAGTACATATGGAGCTTGTATTATAGTTCTGCTGGACAGAGCTGAGGTAGAACCATCAGGTTACACATTTTCTTTACATTATTACTTGACCTTCCCCATAATAATTCATAATGAAGACTGGGCTGGAGTATATATAGCTGGCACAACTGCTATTGGCTGCTCTTAAAGATGGAACGTTAGAAACAGCACAAAGTCGTCAGGTCTACTCCATGGACTAGATATTGCCTTTTGGCAACCAGAATTCATACCCATTATCTTTAATATTTCCTTTATATTACATGGATCGGAAGGTTGGAAAGTAAATTTTCCAAACTTCTTGGCCACTAAGCTTAAGAATGTGATTGAGGTTCTGCCAATGAAATGGCAACTGGATGACTTTTTACAAGGCAGAGGCCATTCCCTTTTCTGTGTCTCCGGTTTTGGGGGAGGTTGTACTCTACATTTCATTCCCCAGTCACCGGCTTTTTGGGTAGTGGCAGCCATTAAGTTGACAGCAGTTCCCATTTCCTGATCTCTGCATGGCAACTGTGGTACTATTACTCTGACACTTAGTGACAGCCTTTTGATCAACCATCTCTAGCCCTTCCAAAAATGTTACAAGCTTTTAATGATCTGTATAAAGAACTTCTTTGTTAAAATGCCTGGAATGGTTTCTATTCCCTGTCCTAAATGCTGCAGCACACCTCATTTTCAGAGGAGGAAAAGGAGTTTCTAGATTTGATTCAGGCTAGATAAAGAGTCAATGGTAAAAATTGGATTAGAATTAAGCTCTCTCATTTCCTTTAAAATATTCTACATCTGCACATATAAAAATGTTGCATAGTGTAATAGAATATGAATGCTTAGAGTTAAGTAGATCTCTGTTTGAATTCTAGCTTTTCTGCTTATTAGCTGCATGACCTTGGGCAAGTCACTTGATTGTGATTATCAATCACTTGATTATCATCTCAGTTTCCTTATCACACAAGGTTATTGTAAATATTGAGATAATATTTATTGAATTTTTTGAGATATTATAAGAAATTAATAAATACTCAGTACTCTTCCTTATGTCATGAATATGAGCAAGAGATGATTGGGACACTCATCAATAAAGACAATAGATGAAATTCTGTGATCACTGTAAAGTATTTATATACAATATAGCTCATATAAATCTCACACATTGGGTGATAAAAAGACAATGTAAATCCTTGTAAATTATGTTCAGAAGGCAGGATCCTTCCTATAAGAAGTAAGTAATGTGATAGTTCACAATATATTTTAAAGTAAAAAAATGCCTTAAAAGCCCTTTGTTGGCTGGAGTACCCTCAATTAAATGTTACTAAATTTTAAGAATGTACTTTACTAGTATGCTCATACCAGTTCTCATAATGTTGATTCTGACTTCCAGACCTTCCAGGAAATAAAAGATGATCTTTACTCAGTCAGTGTGTACCTGGAAGCCTCTAAAGCTTTTTTGAAGAGGAAATGACATTATTAAAGCTGTTCTTGTCATTATATAAAGCAACTACTGAAGTGTAGAGATTAGAATCTTAAAGAACAGTTAGGAGATAATTGCAGTGGTTCAGACAAATTGTCGCAAGGATTTAAACTAATGTGGAGAAATGTGAATGAAAAGGAAAGACTGAAGTTGAGTGAAATTTTGTAATAAAAGTTTACATAAATTAGGGCTTACTAAACATGAGTCAGTGGAGAAAGGCCAATGGTGAGTCCAAGTTTTCGGAATTAATATTTGTTCAGATGGTAGGTGGGCCAGTAGGAGAAGGAAGAGCAAGAATGCCTTTACAATTCAGGTGTGGCAGATATAATGAATTAAGTTTATGGTTGGTGGAATTGAGATTCTTATGGAGTGTCCAGATAGAGATTCTTCTATGGAGCTGAGAGCACAGAGAACAGAGATTAATTGATGCTGAGGACCATAGATGATTCTGAAGAAGAGTAGGCTTAAAGAAATAAGGGAATATGGCCAAAGACAAAATCTTGGTGGCTTAGTCATATTTTGGAACCCAGGTAAAGTAAAGAACTTGAACAGGAGGCAAAGAGAGAGTAGTAAAAGACAACAGAATAGGAATTGAGATAAACAAACGTTAAAGGCCTAGGAGATGAAAGAAAAGCATTAAATAAAGGCAGCTCCTGTACAGAAATGAAGAAAGTAGGACTCAGGAAATGCTAATGGATTTGACGATAAGAAGATGAATTTCTGTTAAATTCTGAGAGTAGAAACCCAAATCTAAAGAGTAAAATGGTGACTAGAGGCACTACATCCAGACATCTCTGAGTTTAGCATTTTTAGTAGGTCAAAGTATACATTATGACTTGATTGATATAGCCAATATTGTGCATTGCACATCTGGGTATAAAAGTGTATTTCTTTTCATTTGTTCACAAATTACATGTTAACAGTGACAGTGTTAAAATTTTTGTGCCTCTTAAACCTTAACTGTAGTCAAGCCTCCATAAAGGGGAAACAAGAAAAGTTTGGTTATTGTTTTGAAATGCCATGTAAATCAATAGATTTTATTTCTGAATTCTAAGATAATTTATCAACACTAACCGATTTAAATTTTACTCTCTTCCCTTAAAAAATACGTTAGGTAGCATCCAGAAAGTCATGGAGAAAAAAAAGAAATGTCCAAATATCCTAATGTTTCTAGTTGAGGGGGTTGTTTGTTTGATATGGCTCTATTTTGGGGGGGAAGGATAAAAAATCAATAACATCGGACTAACAACTTATTTCTTTTCTATTTTGCCTGCTGGTGACACAGCTTATCAGTGTAAGTCATGTCATACTGTCATATTACATTTATTTCTACTTGTAGCCTTAGGCAAAGCTACCAAATACCAAAGGCTTATATTGCATCTCTGTTTAGATATATTTCTCCTAGAAAGGAGCAAGAGACAAAGTCGGCAATGATACCCTCAATTCTCGGACAAAAATATCTGTATTAAAGATACATGACCATTATTCTTGAAGTTCAAAATGATAAACAAACACTTCATATGTTACCATTTATATATCTGGTAACTATGATTACTCTTGATGTAGTTATGTGATATTTCAAAAACATGATACCATGAGATACAAATCATTAAAATGAAAATACAGTAAACTGAAGTTATGATATTTTTAGAATTAAGCATCTACTTTGTCATATCTTAAAGCACCTGAGAATACTTGAAGGGTCATTAAGATATAGAATCTACTTTTTAAATATCTAAAGATATTTAAATGTTCTGATTAAGCCTACCCAAGGATTTCAACTTTTATACTAGGTAAGTTGAAGGAATAAACTATTTCACTTTGTAATGGCTGTTTACTCTTGCTGCAGCATTATGCTATTTTTCCAAGAATTTGGAACATGCTATGTCATTAGAACTATTTCATGGTGAGAAATATTTATTTTGTCGGAAATGTGTGAGTTTAGAGAATTAAATGGAAACTACGAAAGGAATTTGGCTCTTTCAATGTATATGACTCCTAAATGCTGACTCACCATTTTATCCCACTATTTTTAATCAGGCAGGATTAAGGTGGAAAACCTTAATTTTCTTACACAAATAAGAAAGAGTATAAGCTTTGCACGACTGTAATTCTGCAAGACATTATTTAAATTACACAAGGAAACCACTATTACAAAACAGAAATCCATCTATTGTTTTAATAATGGACTCTAAGTGTAAGAAAAAAAGTTCATGTGAAATTATAAATTTGATATTTGGACACAATAGCAAATTGTGCCAAGGAAATTTAGGTGTAAAATCTGCATTTAATAAATCCATAAATTATTTCTAACACAAAAGAAAAAGCCAACTTATTTGAATTTTTTTTTTTTTTTTTTTGCAGTACGCAGGCCTCTCACTGTTGTGGCCTCTCCTGTTGCGGAGCACAGGCTCCGGACGCACAGGCTCAGCGGCCATGGCTCATGGGCCCAGCCGCTCCACGGCATGTGGGATCTTCCCGGACCGGGGCACAAACCCGTGTCCCCTGCATCAGTAGGCGGACTCTCAACCACTGTGCCACTAGGGGAGCCCTGAAATTATTTTTCACTGTATTTTCTGATTAAAGAACAGATGCTAGAGCTCTAAAAGTTATAGCAAGATATACCACAAGCCTTCAGAATAAAAATTCGTATGATTATCTCTAGGATAATCACTGAAAGAATAAAAACTAATAACTAAAGGTTAATAGAATAAAAAGTAAGTCATAAAGTACTTGATTAATCAAATATAACTCAAAAAAATAGGGGAAAGGGTGACACAAAACAGGTAAACCAAATTAAATACAATAGTAAGATGATACATATAAATCCAAATATGTGAGTAATTACATTAAAGGTAAATTGACTACTCTTAGAAGTAGTTTAAGATTGTCAGCTTAGATTAATAAAACAAAACCCAATTCTATGATGCTTTAACAATTCACTCTTTAAATATAAGGGCATTAAAACTTTGAATATAAAAGGAATGAAAATATACAATGTAAATACTAACAAAAGTAAAGCTGATAAAGCTGTAGTAATGTTAGACGAAATAGACTTTGGGCAAAATAAAGAGGGGTATTTCATAATGAAAAAAGATCAGTATAACTGAAAGACACCACAATCCTAAATCTGAACCACACAAAGTATAACTTTAAACCATAAATATAAAAAATTGGCAGAACTAAAAGAGAAATAGACGAATCAGCAAGCATAGAGGAAGACTTTAATACACCTCTCTTAATAAAGGAACAAATAGAAAAAAAATATACCACAAGAATATACAAAATCTAAACAAAAAATTTTGAAAAATTGGCCCAGTGGACTTATGAAGAATATTGCATCCAACAGCAATACAATTCATTTTTTTTCAAGTGCGCATGCAGAGCACTATATTTTCAAGTGCATATACAATAAACACACCAAATTTGGGGCCACAGAGAAAGCCTTAATGATCATAATGGAAGTAAGCTAGAAAATAATAAAAGTAAGTAGAAAAACACAAACTCCCTGAAAACTGGAAAATTTGTGAGCTATCTGGTCACAAAATGTAGCTTTAAATAAATATGTTTAAAAGAAGAAAAAACTGTTAAAATAAAAACAATTTATTTGCAACAACATGGATGGACCTTGAAGGCATTAGGAAAAACAAGTACCACATGATCTCACTTATATGTAGGATGTAAAAAGTGCAAACTTACAGTTATAAGAAAACTAGTCATGGGGAATATAATGTACAGTTAATGATACTGTATTGCATGCTTGAAAGTTGGTAAGAGAGTAGATCTTAAAATCCTCATCACAAGAAAAAGATTTGTAACTATGCATGGTGACAGATGTTAACTAGACTTATTGTGGTGATCGTTTTGCAATCTGTGCAGATATTGAATCATATTGTACACCTGAAACGAACATAATGTTATATGTCAATTATACTTTAATAAATAGAAAAAAAAATTCAAACATGGAAAAACAAAGAAGTTTTGTTTCTTGAGAGGAAGGGAGAGGGAATCTGTATTCTTTTTATCTGTGAGGTTGTTTCTGTTTGCTATATACATTCATTTGTATTATGTTTTAGGTTCCATGTATAAGGGGTATACTGTACTTGTCTTTCTCTGACTTATTTCCTGAGCATAATATTCTCTAGGTCCATCCATGTTGCTGCAAATGGCAGAATTCCATTCTTTTTTATGGCTGAGTAATATTCTATTTTATATATATATATATATATATATATATATATATATATATATATATATACACATACATACACCATTTCTTCTTTACCCATTCATCTGTTGATGGACACTTGGTTTGCTTCCATATCTTGTCTATTGTAAATAATGCTGCTATGAATATTGGGGTGCATGTTTCTATAACTAGATATATTTTGATACAAGTATATGTAACATAAAAAAATATATTTCAGAAGTTCAAGGACCCCAAAATCTTGTCCTATGCACTCCTTCTTAGAGAGTGATTAGATGAGGTAATAATGTAAACCAAGATAGAGAAAGATGTTAGATCCAGGAATGGGTAGATCTAACCCAGGAGAATGGTGAAGAGAACCATTATGATGACTGGGAGTCAGGTTGTTTTTTAAAATAACCAGGGCAGTTTTTAACTTATGGAAGAAGAATGAGCTCCAGGAAAATAAAAGACTTTGTAAATAGATGCTATGAGAAGTGATTCATTGGTGATTGTTGTTGATGATTTGGTGGTGGTTACATACAAGGAGAGGGAGAGAGAGAAGAGAAAAGGGGAGGAGAGAGGAGAAAGAAGGAGAGAGTTAGACAAGGGAAAAGGAAGGAATTATTGATTTAAGGAAAACAAGTTTGTACAATTAAAAACTCAGTCATAGTACAATACTTGGCTCTGTAGTCAACAATAGTATATAGTTTGTTTTTTTTTTGCTGTATGCAGGCCTCTCACTGTTGTGGCCTCTCCCGTTGCGGAGCACAGGCTCCGGACGCGCAGGCTTAGCGGCCGTGGCTCACGGGCCCAGCCGCTCTGCGGCATGTGGGATCTTCCCGGACCAGGGCACGAACCCATGTCCCCTGCATCGGCAGGCGTACTTTCAACCACTGCGCCACCAGGGAAGCCCAATAGTATATAGTTTTGATGACATAAACACTGACGTTTTAATTTAATAAATCAATAATTATTTAGGAGGATGGAGAAGACAGGTTGAAGAGAGAGCTATATTTCCATCTGGCATAACGAGGATTCAATAGGTAAATGCCAAATTGCTAATTCCTAAGTAGCAATATAAGCATATTTTATTTAGAAATGTGGAAGTAATTACCAGAAAAAACCGCAAAAACTGTTAGAATTGTTTCCTTGGGAAAAATTGAGAGAGGTGGGAAGACATAGGGTTAGTGACCACACTCTTTATGAGCCTTTTGGTACATTAGAAAAATCACTTTGTGTACTAACTTTTGACAGTAAAAATTAACTACAGTAGTAAATAAAAATTATAAAATTTCAAGTTTTTACTTATTTTTATTCTGTAAAATTCCATTAATATTAGTTGATCTATTTGGTAAATAAGTAGTACTTATCTTCAAAAATGTATAAGACACACATACAAGGTACTGATTTTTTTTAGTGATACTATGCAATAGGACATCAACTTAGAAAGCACTCTACCATCCAAGGCTCAGATCTACATTAAATACTTCATATAGATGAAGTTAATGTATGGTAGAACTCCAGAGATCATAGAACTCTGTAAATGGGAAATCTAAGCTTGAGTGTTCAGTCTGTACCAGAAAAGTACTGCTTTCTCTGAAATTCTCCTTCTTCCACCCTGTTCTCCTTTACCAGAATAAGTCCTTTCCATACAGTTTTTCCTTACAATCCTGGTAGCTTGATGGGTTACAAGCCCTAAATGGTATGTTACTGATTTTCATAGTTTGTTGTCATGGTTACAGAAACACCAACTACAGAAGGAAATTAAACTGACTTCGTGATATGCTTTTCCTGCAAGATCAAAGTTCTAATTTTCCAGTTGTACTTGGATCTGAAATTTGGCTTCACATGAGTTCAATCTGTTCCAGAACAAAGAGAAGCCAAGTTTACATTGTGTATTAAATGCTCCAATGGTTGACACTATATTTGCAAACATGGGGCACACTTTATGAACTGGAACATAATAGTAGGTAATAAAATCATAGGGTTTATTTAAAAGAGTTTTTCTTTCTCTCTTTTTTTATCCCGAAGTATTTCTTCTAACATTAGATTTGCCTTAGTTTTTCAATGGCTATTTATCTAACAGAGAAAGCAGAGATAACTTAAATTCTGGAAAGAAATGGTCAAAGATTGGAATTAATCTCTAGTAATTCTTTCCATTCATTTTGTTTACTCTCTTTTTATGTTTCTCACCATGAGTCTCTGCAACTTTAAAAATCAGAGTTCCATTGACCTTGTACAAAGAAATGCTGTTCCTTAATCACAGAGTCTCTAGATTTGAGGTAGAATGTCCTGAAGCTGACATAAGAAGCTAGAGCTTCAAAAAGATGGGATTGCTTGTACAAAGAAATGCTGTTCCTTAATCACAGAGGCTCTAGATTTGAGGTAGAATGTCCTGAAGCTGACATAAGAAGCTAGAGCTTCAAAAAGATGGGATTGCTATTTCCTATTCCAAGAATCACACACAATTCTTGTCTTGTCTTAGAGGTAACAGTTTGCTACCCTCTAATGGGAAAAGTCGATTAAACTGTTAAGAATTAAAATCTGATTTTAAGGCGTGTTATGAGATTAGCATACAACTGGTCAAGGTTAGCATATCTGATTATACCCCCGAGATATCAGTTTGAATTTGTAAATGATAACAAGGGACCCAAAGTTACTCGAAGCACTTTATAGACATTCGTCACTATCATAATTTGTGACCTTAGAGCTTCAGTTGAAGTTAAATCTGTACATATGCCTGCTAAGTTATCTGGTGTTTTCAGAAAGAAAATGAAACATAATGCACTTTAACAAAGAAGAAAAAGAGAAAAGATGATTCTCAGTTTACTTTAGACTCAGGGTATTAAGCTCACCAGTAATGTTGTTTTGACAGGAATAAAATGATGAGTTTTCCTGAAGGTCTGCTTAGTCATACCAGGTTGTATCTGATACTTCTGGGGGGAATGTCCCCACTCATGACACTTAGCTGCATGCTTGTGCATTACATTCAATATTGGTATCCAATTCAAAATTAACACTGCATCAGAGATCAAGTTGGGATGAACTCTATGGTCCTAAATAAAACAATCCCTGTAGAATGAGAAGAGGCTGGGGAATAGCATCACTGCCAGAATGGGGGAGAGTGAGGGAGCCACGGTCACTCCTACACTTTCTCACTAGTTCTGTAAGCACTGGTTAAATTGAACATAGGTTGTTAACTTAAAATTCAATGTATTAAAACCATTAGCCAGACTCATTAAGAAAAAAAGGGAGAGGACTCAAATCAACAGAATTAGAAATGAAAAAGGGGAAGTAACAACGGACACTGCAGAAATACAGAGGATCATGAGAGATTACTAAAAGCAACTATATGCTAATAAAATGGACAACCTGGAAGAAATGGACAAATTCTTAGAAATGCACAACCTTCCGAGACTGAACAAGGAAGAAGTAGAAAATATGAACAGGCCAATCACAAGTAATGAAATTGAAACTGTGATTAAAAATCTTCCAACAAACAAAAGCCCAGGACCAGATGGCTTCACAGGTGAATTCTATCAAACATTTAGAGAAGAGCTAACACCTATCCTTCTCAAACTCTTCCAAAATATAGCAGAGGGAGGAACACTCCCAAACTCATTCTGTGAGGCCACCATCACCCTGAAACCAAAACCAGACACAGATGTCACAAAAAAAGAAAACTACAAACCAATATCACTGATGAATATAGACGCAAAAATCCTCAACAAAATACTAGCAAACAGAATCCAACAGCACATTTAAAGGATCATACATCATGATCAAGTGGAGTTTTTCCCAGGAATGCAAGGATTCTTCAATATATGCAAATCAATCAATGTGATACACCATATTAACAAACTGAAGGAGAAAAACGATATGATCATCTTAATAGATTCAGAGAAAGCTTTTGACAAAATTCAACAGCCATTTATGATAAAAACCCTCCAGAAAGTAGGCATAGAAGGAACTTGCCTCAACACAATAAAGGCCATATATGACAAACACACAGCCAACATCGTCCTCAATGGTGAAAAACTGAAAGCATTTCCACTAAGATCAGGAACAAGACAAGGTTGCCCACTCTCACCACTCTTATTCAACATAGTTTTGGAAGTTTTAGCCACAGCAGTCAAGAGAAGAAAAAGAAAGAAAAAGGAATCCAAATCGGAAAAGAAGAAGTAAAGCTGTCACTGTTTGCAGATGACATGATCCTATACACAGAGAATCCTAAAGATGCTACCAGAAAACTACTAGAGCTAATCAATGAATTTGGTAAAGTAGCAGGATACAAAATTAATGCACAGAAATCTCTTGCATTCCTATACACTAATGATGAAAAATTTGAAAGTGAAATTAAGAAAACACTCCCATTTACCACTGCAACAAAAAGAATAACATACCTAGGAATAAACCTACCTAAGGAGACAAAAGACCTGTATGCAGAAAACTATAAGACACTGATGAAAGAAATTAAAGATGATACAAACAGATGGAGAGATATATCATGTTCTTGGATTGGAAGAATAAACATTGTGGAAATGACTCTATTACCCAAAGCAATCTACAGATTCAATGCAATCCGTATCAAACTACCAGTGGCATTTTTCACAGAACTAGAACAAAAAGTTTCACAATTTGTGTGGAAACACAAAAGACCCTGAATAGCCAAAGCAATCTTGAGAACGAAAAACGGAGCTGGAGGAATCAGGCTCCCAGACTTCAGACTATACTACAAAGCTGCAGTAATCAAGGCAGCATGGTACTGGCACAAAAACAGAAATATAGGTCAATGGAACAGGATAGAAAGCCCAGAGATAAACCCACACACATATGGACACCTTATCTTTTATAAAGGAACAAGAATATACAGTGGAGAAAAGGAAGCCTCTTCAATAAGTGGTGCTGGGAAAACTGGACAGCTACATGTAAAACAATGAAATTAGAACACTCCCTGACACCATACAGAAAAATAAACTCAGAGTGGATTAAAGACCTAAATATAAGGCCAGACACTATAAAACTCTTGGAGGAAAACATAGGCAGGACACCCTATGACATAAATCACAGCAAGATCCTTTTTGACCCACCTCCTAGAGAAATGGAAATAAAAACAAAAATAAACCAATGGGACCTAATGAAATTTCAAAGCTTTTGCACAGCAAAGGAAACCATAAACAAGACGAAAAGACAACCCTCAGAATGGGGGAAAATATTTGCAAATGACACAACTGACAAACGATTAATCTCCAAAACATACAAGGAACTCATGCAGCTCAATATCATAAAAACAAAGAACCTAATATAAAAATGGGTAGAAGACCTAAATAGACATTTCTCCAAAGAAGATATACAGATTGCCAACAAACACATGAAAGGATTCTCAACATCATTAATCATTAGAGAAATGCAAATCAAAACTACAATGAGATATCATCTCACACCAGTCAGAATGGCCATCATCAAAAAGTCAACAAACAATAAATGCTGGACAGGGTGTGGAGAAAAGGGAACCCTCTTGCACTGTTGATGGGAATGTAATTGATACAGCCACTATGGAGAACAGTATGGAGGTTCATTAAAAACTAAATATAGAACCACCATATGACCCAGCAATCCCACTACTGGGCATATACCCTGAGAAAACCATAATTCAAAAAGAGTCAGGTACCACAATGTTCATTGCAGCTCTATTTACAATTACCAGGACATGGAAGCAACCTAAGTGTCCATCAATAGATGAATGGATAAAGAAGTGGCACATATATACAATGGAATATTACTCAGCCATAAAAAGGAATGAAATTGAACTATTTGTAGTGAGGTGGATAGACCTAGAGTCTGTCATACAGAGTGAAGTAAGTCAGAAAGAGAAAAACAAATACCATATGCTAACACATCAGTTAGTTATAAAGCAGAAACTAACACACCATTGTAAAGCAATTTTACTCCAATAAAAACGTTAAAAAAAAATAAGAAGAAAGACCGTACTGAAGTCCAAAAAAAAAACACTTTCAGTGTATTAACCAAGCAAACACATCATCTCAAGGAGGCGTATTTCTCTTTTGGTGCTCCTTTTCATTGCAAAAGGGACCACCATCCCCCAAGGTAATCAAACTTAAAACCTCGAAGCAATCCTTGATTTTTCATTCTCCCTCATATTCCACATCTAATCATTCATGAAATTGTTTTTCCTACCTCAGAAATATCTCTAGAATATTAAAATTTCTTCTTTTGTCATCATTGAAATTCAAATAATTATCACTGTAGAAGTTTCCTGATCACTCTCTTCATGTCCGTGTTTGCCCTTTCTAATTCATTCTTGGCCCGGAAACCAGAGTAATCTTTTTTTGAAAATACAAATATAACTGTCGTTGCATTCTTAGAACTGTGTGGTAACTTCATATTGTTTTAAAATATACAAAATCCTTACAAAACTATCCACAGTCTGGTCCGTATAGCTCTAGTCTTATCTCACTTTACCTTTGTCCTTTATACTATTTAAATCTTCTGAGATTCTTTCAGATTTCAAGCATTACAGCAAGTCCCCTACATATGAACCTTCAAATTGTGAACTTTCAAATATGTGAACATGCTTTCACATTTCCAGTTACGTAAGTTAGTTCGTACATTGTCATGTGCGTGCATCCTCTACAAGTGGTTGTGCTTTTGTGTACTTTACTGTACAGTACTGTATAGAGTATGGTAGTACAGTATCTTTATTTCAAGCCCAGGATGTCCGGAAGCAAGAGTAAAAGCAGCGATGATGTAGCTGGTACTACTGTACTTTTCAAGGTACTGTACTGTAAGATTAAAAATGTTTTCTTTATTTTTGTGTTTGTTTTTTATGTATTATTTGTGTGAAAAGTATTATAAACCTATTACAGTACAGCACTATATAACCGATTGTGTTAGCTGGGCACCTAGGCTAACTTTGTTGGACTTAACGAACAAACTGGACCTACGTACGAACGCACTCTCGGAATGGGGACTTAAACTGTATTTACAGAATCTATTGGTTCTGGGATTTTGTGTGTGTGTGTGTGTGTTGGGAAGGGGGGATATATTTATATGAGATGCTATTACTCCTTCATTTTCACCCTATTCCTGTTCATCCTTTCCTGTCAGTTTAAGAGTTAGTTCTTTAAGGAAACCTTCCTCATTCCTAGACAAGTATAAATCCCCACATTTTGACCCAATGCTTTGTGCCCTGAACCTCTTCACACTTCAGTTTCCACCTCAATGTTCATACCTGACTGTAAGCCCCAAGTCTTCAGGGGCTTTTTCTATCTTGTTCATACTTGGCCTCCTTATTACTACTATAAATCCTGAGAGGTAGTAAAAGCATGATAAATATTGATTTATACAAATTGAAAGAAATACATTAGAATGATAAAATCATGTATCAGCTTCCTTTCAAATGCTGAAGACTAGAGATTTCAAAGTATTATACCTATATCATGATCCACATTTTACTTCTCCTGATTTGCCCATTAGCATTGTTTGTGAGTGTATATGCATGTGTGCTATGTATAGGTGTGTGTTAAAGGGTGGGGAGCCGAAAGAAGGAAAGTATGAGTGCCAAGAACCCCTCCCCGACCCAAATTTTTGGCCAACAGTGTGAAAAGCACTGTGTGGGACAATTTGCCTTCCTTTTATCAAAGGCCTGCCATGTTCTGAAGTCTTCTCTAGGCTTCTTGGTAGAACATATGCCAAAACAAAAATGCTTATAAAATGCAAATAGGAATCCTCTGGAGAATAAATCACAGCCTACCCTGATGCCTTTGTCTGCCTTTAAAGATGTGAAGATCTGAGAGAATATATAAAACCTAATCCCTTCCTGTGGTTTTAAGAAAACATTGAGAACAAAATTCATGTAACCCTCAGCACATACTTGCAGTCACTCCAAGTAAATGTTTCCTTTATACCTTGTGGAAAAAGTGATTTTGTGACTCTCTGCTTTTGAAATTGAGCTAGATTTTTTTTTTTTTCAAAAAACCACTTTATTGAGAAGTCTATATACTTTGGAAGCAGCACCTTTCTCAAATTCTGTACCTTGGAGTAGTATTTCTCTTGAGATGTTTGTAAGTTAAACAAGGAAACCCTACATCTTTGGGGGGTGGATGGGTTACATTGCACTGTATCATACTATTAAAATTTTTGAGAAGTATTGCTGTGAAGAAATTTGAGCAACATAGATTAACCTAGATTTTCCAAATATTATATCATGCAGCCAAACTCTTTTTTGTTTGTTTGTTGGGTTTGAATTCTTGTTAAAATCCAAGTCACTCAGAAAAAAATTGACAAAATTCTAGTTTGATGGGAAAGAAAATGAGTTCCACTCTAGCAACCTTATCAGTCTCTTTTACCCTTCAGATAACCTAACATATCCTAGTTTCAGTCACAACTTGTAAAATGACAATAATCACACCTACTCCCTAGTAGTGTAATGAGAAAATGAGAAACATTTACTAGAATTCCTACTCAAAGATCTCATTTTCTCTTTTTATCTGCCAAATGTTTATCTCATTTTCTCATTTCTTCTCTTCTCCATACCAGAGGAGAAAAATTGTGACAAAGCATTTTATACGAAATATATACAGCAGCATTTATTGTAACATATTATAATTGTGACATTTGTGTAAATCCTTAAACAGCAATGCTTTTTGCACTGGGGTAACTTTAAAAATGGAGGCCCTGTACAAATTCTGGTTGTTGCCATCAAAAGTCATATAGCGGAATGGCAGTACCACACGTGCACAGGGAGAACCTGATTGGCACTGCAATCAAAATGCAGGGAGATGCACTTTACAGATTAGCAAAGCAACTGCAGAAACAATGACTCTGACTGCTCTTTTATATTCATATCACTCTTGGCATGCCTGCAAATCATAAACAAACTTCAAAGAATGAAAAGTTGGAAATTGGAGCACATAGCATACAGGTTTCTAGAGAAGTCTAGGTTATGAATTGGAAACGACTGAATTTGAATTCCTTGTCAAATTTGTGCCATCAAGGGAACCTGACCTTTATCCCCTTACCACTCCCTTCCCCACACCCAGGACCCATCACTTAAGTAAAGGCAAATTCAAGCTAAGACGAAAACTCAGACACCACAGAGTAAACACATTATCCTCTGCCTAAAGAGTCATACTTCAGAGACAACAAATGATTTTTTTCCCCCAGGAGAATTTCTGTTAGCAAATATATGACAGTTCACAGACTTTCATTCTAGGGAAGCTAACTGGAAATGGAAATCACTGAATCAGACTGGAAATGGAAATTATCTGCAGGAGTCTCAGTTATTTCAGCTTTCAGTGATTTCCCCCACGTGCACTTTTATTGAATTCATGTATAAGAAATAGGAAAGTCAAACCATGATTTCTCTCTTAAAAAGACAAGAAAGTAATACTAAATTTTAAGACTTTGGAATCATTCATTGCTTTGTCTGGGTAATTTCCAAGAACAGAATAGCAAATTAGCAAATAGCAAAAGTCGTGGATAGATTTTCAGAATGGATTAAGAACATTTTATTTGATATTAAGGTGAGAGGAAACATGAGGCATAGGAAACATACTACTGTACAAGGTGTGCTGGAGAAGAAGTTCAACTGGGCAATGAAATGCTTCAGCTTCTGAAGCTAACATTTTTCTTTTAGGAAGAATCACAAGTTCATTTATCTAAATTACCTTTCATTTTATATATTGATTTTTGGTATATGAGAACTATCATCATTGGTCCAAGTATAAGATTCTCTTTATTACTTTTTGATTTCTTCACATTTTTAGTTACTCATTTAATAACATAATGAACCCCTGGGAAACTACCTCCCAAAACAAACACAAAAGCCTTACAAATAAGTCACTTCTAAGGGCTCCTTCACTATACCATTCCTCTGTCTTCCCCACTCCCAGAGCTAAACATTATTTTGCGTTTTGAATTTATCATTTGTCGTGGATGCTGAAGTTAGCTGCCTGGATCATCTATTTAAGACTGAGGAGCTTATCCAGCCAAGCGCCGGGAATGTCGGTGATTGGCAAGTCTTCCTGCAGCTCCCTCTTGGAATTACCTGAGACTCTTCCCATCCAAGGTCACTTCCTTTCGGAGACAGCACGCATCCAATCAGTGTGAGTGAGTGAGTGAATATGTGTGTGTGTGTGTGTGTGTGTGTGTGTGTGCGCACGCATGTGCTGTGTGGGAGGAAACTGGGATGGGTGTATAGGTCCAGGTCCCTCGCTCCAATGCAGGACAACTCTCTGGAACCATTCCACCTCGAGAGCTTGCGAGGGCTGCTGAGGCTCTTTTCTGAGACTGCATCTCACTTAGTCCAGCCTCTCCTCTTCCTTCCTTTTATACACACAAATTTCCCTCTCCGTTTCTGTTTTCCAGAGAACCCAATCTTTGACATTATTCCTATGCTGTTTCCAACAAATGATGCAGAAGCACTTGTACATCCATAAGTAAAGAAATAAATCATGACTTAAACATCTTTCCTCATACAAAAATTAACTCACAGTGGGTAATGGACTTCAGTATAAAACTTTTAGGAAAAATGCATAGAAAACATTTGGCAGATAAAAAGATTTTCAGCATCATTAGCCATTAGGAAAGTACAAATTAAAACCACAGTGAGAGATCCTAACCACACCTATCAGAATGGCTAAAATAAGAAATAAGGACAATAACAAATACTGACAAGAATGCGGAGAAACAATCACTTGAACATTGCTGGTGGGAATGTGAAGTGATACAGCCGCTTTGGAAAACAGTTTGACACTTTCGTATAATACTAAACATACAATTATCATACAGCAGAGCTGTGGAAAACTCAGGCATTTATTCCAGAGAAATAGAAACTCATGTTCATTAAAACAAACAAAAATCTGTACATGAAGAGAAATAGCAGCTTTATTCATGATAGCTACAAACTGAAATCAGCACAGATGTCCTTCACAGGTGAATGGTTAAACTAACTGTGGTACATCCATACCATGAAAAACTACTCAGCAATAAGATGGAAAAATGACTAATAGAGGCAACGACATGGATGAATCAACAGGAAGTGACAGAGAAAAAATTCAGTCCCCAAGGTTGCATACTGTATGATTTCATTTACAGAAGATTCTTGAAATAGCAAAACTATAGCAACATAGAACAGATCAGTAGTTACCAGAAGTAAGGGATAAGGTTGGGGAGGTGTGGTTATAAAGAAGAAATAGGAGGGATTCTTGAGATAGATTGTTCTATATCTTGACTATAGTGCTCCATATACAAATGTATACATGTGATACAACTACATAGAACTAATACATCCACAAAAATGAGTACAAGTTAAATTTGGGAAATACGAATAAGATTGATGGTGTGTATCAGTGTGAATATCCTTGTGATATCGTGGTATGGTTTTGCAAGATGTCACTAATGGGGGAAACTGCATAAAGAGTACAAAATTTCTCTGTATGACTTCTTGCAGTGGTATGTGAATCTATAATTATCTCAAAATAAAAAGTTTAAAAATGTAATGCTTGTTTTTAAAGTGTATAATAGTATACACTGCATACTATCTTGGGGGACTTTTTCTTTCTTTCAGATAGTTTCCAATTCATTCTACATGACAGGTTAATACCAAGATGTATCCAATCTCTTGCATGCAGATTTCTTTCATTCCTTTTTTCTACTGTTTAATATTCCAGTGTGATTATAACAAAATGTATGTGTATATTCCACTAGTGATTAGCATATGTGCTTTTTCCAGTTTTTGTTGTTATGTATCGTCTTGCCTTGGTACACATGCTCCTCGTGTGCACGTGTTTCTAGTTCATTGATCTGCTCCCATTATTCCTTCAAATTTAATTTAATCTGTGTTCCTTTCATGACTAATTTTCAACCGTATTTCTTTCCTAGTATAAAGATTTAAGGCTATACATTTCCTTTAAAATATTGTTTCTGCATTTTCCCACAGGGTTTAATGTACAATGTAGTTATCCTTAGTTAATTACTTTTTTAAATTTACATTGCCAAATTTTCCCACAAGTTGTTTAGATAAGTTTTTGAAAAACTTCCAAACATATGGGGGTTTATTTATTCATCTTTTGTTGTTGTTCTTTTGCGTGTTTAACTGAATTGAATAATCCTGAGAGAACATGAGCTGCATGATATCTATGCTTTGAAAGTTATTGTTTTCTGATTCATGACCTGGTAAATAATTTTGTGAATTGTGCCATATGCACTCAAGAAAATTTGTTTACTCTAATTTGAGGGCCCAGAAATCTGTGTAACTCCATTAGAATAAAGTTGTTATTTTTACTGTTCATATCTTCAGTTACTCCTTGGCTATTTGTCTTTCCAACGATTAATAGAAGGATGTTGAATTCACCCTCTATATTAGTAGATTTACCTTAACCTCCCAGTAATTGTATCCATTTTTAAAAATTTATACAATTTGAGGCTAGCTTATTAGAGGCAAATGCAGTTAAAATTGTTACATCTTTTGGGTGAATTTAAACTTTGATCATTTTTGTAGAAATCCTAAAAATGTGTTTTGCTTTAATGTCTGAAATCATTATAGCTAAATAAGCTTCATTTTGTTTCCTAACCTAAAAAGCGAGCTAATTACTATGAATGTAGATTTTTATTTCATTCCTTCTGAGAATAAAAAACAATCAACAACCAGTACCTTGGATTATACTAGGATTATCACTTGTGGCTCAAGATGCAACATGACTTACTAAAGATTTTACAGTAAAGTTACTTTACATTAAACTTTATTATTTCTATATATTTGTTTGTAAGGACAGTGCATTAAAAATGTAGTTGGTTTTTATGTATTTCTTCAATCAATTATTTATAAATCATCTATGAAGCAGTGTTAAGTCCCCTTTTCTATTCCTCTCTAAGCAATTTTTTTTATTACGTGTGTGAAAGCAAGCAACCCCCTCTTTTAAAAAAGTAAAGGAAATGTATAGCTTAAATCTTTAAAATCTTCAGAGATTTTGACTCTTAGAATGAAGAATCTCCTGAATAGGGAAAGTAAGATAGATTTATGTACAGTATCACATTCTACGTTCTAATAAGTCTGATAACATCTTTATAATGTCTCTTAAGCAGGCCTTACCCTGTCCTATATTGCTGTGTATATTTTAGACAGATAAATATAGAAATAAAGATATACTTAAGGTCATTTAGAAGAAGAAACAAAAAACAGAATAAACATTTAAGCAGATAAGTAACTAATGCATGAAAAATAAGGAAATAAAATGGTCATCTTTTCTGTTAGCATTCAAAAACAATGTTTAGGGCACTGTAAAATATTTAGCTGATGTCATTAGGACCTATCCCAGCTGTAGAATACTGATCCTTTTAGGAGTAACAAATTTGAGCCTCTTGACAAATGATCAGGATATTCTGAAGCTTTCCACTTTGGCAAGCTTTCAGGAAGGTCTCAGCAGAAAGTAAGGTCATTGCTTTCCGCATTTAGTGGATGTTTAAGGAGTCAATAAAATTTCTGACCTTGTTTTATTTGGGACATTTTTTTCATTTGTTTAAACTATTGCATTTTAAAAGAAACCTAATGGAAAAAGAACAGACATTGACCATGGATATGTATCTAGTTTAACCTCCTTTTCCAAAGCAAGATCTTTCACAAGGTTGACAACCATTGCTAGTCACAGCCTTTCAACTTTGTCTCCCAGGCACGTAGCTGCCTTATCTACCTTTCAGAAGCATGGTTCTAATCATGTAATACCTCCCACCTTAAAAAACATCAATGGCTATCCGTTAATTTCAGATCTATGCTGGCAGTGTTTGACCTGTATCTCTAAGCTAGGTCACTTCCTAACCCAGTCTGAATTTACATTTACAATTTCATTTCACTATTTTCCTTTCATGTACCTATGATTCAGCCAAAGTCAGGGATGGTATATATTCTCTCCTTTAATCATGTTGGTTTCTTTCCTTATCTGGTCCTTTGCCTCAGCCTCTACCAAGGATGGCTAACATCCTTTACTGTTCTGCTCAGATGGGATTTTACCTCTTTAATGAACCCTACCTTAGACCCCCTCCGACCTAAGAATATGCTCTCCTCCTTCTGAATTACATATTAGCACATTATGTGTGGAAAACAGAAAATATGACTTATATTATATATCTACGTCTTCAATGTCCCAGAAACCTTTCAACAACAGTTGATCGAGTGAGTACTAAGAATATGCTCTCCTCCTTCTGAATTACATATTAGCACATTATGTGTGGAAAACAGAAAATATGACTTATATTATATATCTACGTCTTCAATGTCCCAGAAACCTTTCAACAACAGTTGATCGAGTGAGTACTATGCTAAGAAATGGAATAGAATGGTGAGCTTAACCACATTCCATGTGGACAAAAAAGTTCATGCAGGAAGTGTGGGAAGTCTAAATCTTCTCTAGGACAATAAAGAATAGTTCAAAATAATGAACGGTAAAACAGTAGGCTGGATCACAACAAACTGGAGAATAGAACCTCCAGTAAAAAACTGTTAACCACCATGGTCCAAAAGAACAAAGAAAGTTAAGGATGTGTATTCCCCAGGTATACTCTCTTCCAGTTTAGACTTTGGCTAAAGACTATTACAATGTTGACAAAAGCTTTTTAATGAGAGAGACTTTGTTTCTAAAGAAAAAAAAAATGATGAAGAGTTATATACATATTTAAGAAACTGGCCTCATGAGTTCAGGAAGTCAAGATTACAAATTTGGACTTCATTTTGTAGACTTTTATTTATCAAACTGAGTGGGCTGATACATTTTCAGGTGTTCATGACTCTGAAAGAGGTTTTTAAAAATTAATTTTAAAATTTTGATAATGATCTAAAATAAATGAATATTCTGGCACATTTGATGACCACTTTAAATGCTGACAACAGTTGCAGCCTCCTTCTATCCTACAGTTGTTTTTCTTCCCTCTTGATATAGTTAAGGAGTTTTTCCTGCTTCTATCATGGGCTAAATTCTTCCTGTGTGCCTGGAATATCATCCTCTTTTGCTCCCCAAGGACTTCTTTGCTGCCAGTAACTCTTTTCTTTCTGATTCATCAGTTTCTTCCTTTCTATTTATTCATCTCCACATGTACACAAATACAGTCTTTTGTCTCCTGTCTTAGAAAATGCCACCCGTGGTCCAACATATCCCTCTACATATTATTCTATCTCTCTGCTTCCATTCTATGAAAAAAAAACCCAAAAAACTAACCTCTAATGATACCTAGTTCCTGTCTCCACTTTATAACCTTTCATTCTATCCTAAATCTATTACAGTTGGACTTCCATACTCATAAGTCTACCACAACTACTCTTTGGAAATCACCAATTACCTCCACATTACCAAATCAGTGTTCTTCACCGTATACAAACTTTTAACAGCATACAGTAGAGATGAGAAATCACTTCCTATTGGAACACTTTCTTCTCCTTGTTTCTATGAGGTTGTACTCTCTAGCCTTTTCTCTTATGGTAGAGACACCCTAATCTGTAAGAATTTAAGTGCTGGTATTCCCTAGGGCTCAGTCTTTCTTGTCCTCTCTTCCCTGACCCTCTGTCTCTTCTCTCCCTTCCTTCTCTCCTCTCTCCTCTTCTCCTATTCTTGTCTCTGTATTCTCTGACATTGATTTAACCCAGTCTCATTTCTTTAACATCATCTACATGCTGATAAGTCCCAAGTATATGCTTTTAGTCCTGACCGCTTCAATGGGCATTTACTTCATTTATGTATATGTCACTTTTACTTGAATAGCTAATAGTATTTTTTTGTTTTGTTTTGTTTTTGTTTTGCGGTACGCGGGCCTCTCACCGCTGTGGCCTCTCCCGCTGCGGAGCACAGGCTCCGGACGCGCAGGCCCAGCGGCCATGGCTCACAGGACCAGCCGCTCCGTGGCATGCGGGATCCTCCCGGACCGGGGCACGAACCCGCATCCCCTGCATCAGCAGGCGGACTCTCAACCACTGCGCCACCAGAGAAGCCCTTGAATAGCTAGTAGTAGTTTAAACTTCACATTTCCAAAGCAGAACTCCTAATTTTCTCCTCTACAAACCTATTACCTTTTTTTCTACCTTCAAAAGGATGACCTCATTCATCCAGATTTGTAAGGCCCATTCTTCTTTTCCCCACTTTCTAAATCCAGTCCAACAAAAGGTTCTGCTAGTTGTACTTCCATAATATGACATTCATCCTTCCAGTTCTTTCCACTTTTTCTTCCTAGTCTGAGATTGAAACTCATTTCTGTACTTCCTCTTGATGCCCATTCCTCTTTTCCCCACTTTCTGCATACAGTCCAACAAAAGGTTCTGCTAGTTGTACCTCCATAATATGACATTCATCCTTACAGTCCTTTCTACATTTTCCTCCTAGTCTGAGATTCAAACTCATTTCTGCACTTCCTCTTAATGCCCTCAATAAGGAATTTAAATTAATTTTTCACAAAACAGTGTGATTTTATTTTTATAAAGGAAATCACATCATATGACTCTCCTACTTAAAACCTACTAATGATGGTACCTAGACTAACACCTACAGTCTCCATCAGTGCCTACAAGACCAGAATCTGGCCCCATATACCTTTTTCTTCAAATCTCCCACACTCTCCATCTAAAATGTTATTCTCTCACTTTGCTTGAGTGGCTGCTTCATTTTAACCATTTCCTGCTTAAGAGTCATCTCCTCAATGAGGAGTTTCCTGACCATTCATTTGAAAGTAGAAGTGTTTGGCACTCTGTTCGCACTCTATCCCATGAGCCTATGTTTTATTCATAGTCGTTATGAGTATCTATAATTATCTTACTCAGTCTTCCCATGGATATATAAATTTCAAAAGAGTGGAGATTGTACCAATCACATTTCTGATGTACTCCTAGACTACAACAATGTCTGGTGCATAGGAAATACTCATTGAATGCAAAACCAGATGGTGACAGGAATTTGCAATATTTCTCAAAATGGGGTCCATGGATCCCAGGGGCCTATAGAAATATTCTTAAAGGTTTATGAGTTCTTAAGTTTGAGAAACACGGTTTTAGATCATGGAGATATAAGAAGAATTTATAGATTGAGAAGTATATTCATTTCATAGTGCTGTTATAACAAATTATCATAAACTTTGTGGTTTAAAACAACAGAAATTTATTTTCCCACAATTCTAGAGTTCAGAAGTTTGACATAAATGTGTTGGCAGGACCACAGTCCCTCTGCAGACTCTAGAAGAGAATGCTTCCTTGCTTCTTTCAGCTTCTGGTGGCTCCTAGCATTCCTTTACTCACGGTTGCATAATTCCGATCTCTGCCTCCATCTTCACATGGCCTTCTCCTCTTCTCTTTCTCCACTCTGTGTCTCTTATAAGGATACTTGTCTTTGGATTTAGCACCCACAGGGATGATCCAAGATAATTTCATCTTAAGATTCTTAATTACATTAGCAAAAGACCGTCTTTTCTTTTCATATAAGGTTATATTCATGGGTTTTGGGATGTAATCATATCTTTTCAGGGGCCTACCATTCAACCTACTACAGAAAGTGACATTATATGTTGGGATTTAGGCAGGTCAACCTGACCGTAATGTGTAGTTGTCCCAACTGGGCAGTAAGTAGTGAAAGAGGCTACCAGGCTATTGCAAAGTGTCAGGCAATGATGGCCTGAAATAATCCTGTGGCATAAAACATGATAAAGAGGAGGGACTGAATTTAAAACACATTTATTAGGTAAAAAGCAACATGGTTTTTAGATCAATCTTACTAAGGAAATTTTCATGTCTTTTGGAAATTTTCATTCTTTCATTTATTCTATAATTAGTACCTAGTATCCCTCACCCTGCTACAAATGACATCAGTGAAAACAAACCTAGGCAACTGGACAGAATGTAAAACAGTACAGCAAAGAGGATCAGGGAACCAGCACCACCAAAGCCAGTTCCTGTTCTTAGTAACAGAAAAAGACTTTAAATATTGAAGCTATCTCTCTATTATATTCAGGCCACACTTCCATTAGTGGATGTATCTCGGATAAACCCATTGCTTAGTTTTGTTTTACATACCATCCTTTTTGGTTGTTATGAAAGCTACACATGCAGATTGAAGAAGATTCTGTGAATACCAAGATTTTTTAAAAATTTGAATCACCAATATTACAACTACCCAGAATGAATCAATATTTTTATCTGTAAAAACAAAAATAAAGTCACTTTCCATCCATTTTCCTGTTCATTATCACACCATGCAAAATGGCTGTAAAAATGGGACCAAATTTTAACTATCAAGGCATAAATGTAATATACAGTGGAGCACCTCAAGTGGAACATCTCAACTAAGTTCATCATCCATATTAGCTAAAACTTAGTTCAGATTTTAACCAAAATTGGAGGATATGTTTAAAATTGTCTGCATTAATACAATAATCAAGTGGGGTGTGTAACCTTGACTTGAAATCTCTGTGGCACTTTAAAAGCTAGGCCACCACCCACCAGAAGCAAAACTGATATACAATGAGCAGGTTACCCATTGTCAGTCAGGGGACACCACCATTTACAATAGCATCAAAAAATACTTAGGAATAAATTTAACAAAATAAGTACAAAACTTACTTATACTCTGAAAACTATAAAACCAAACTAAAATAACCAAAATAAATTGAAAGACATCCCATGTTCATGGATTGGAACAATTAATATTGTTAAGATGGCAGTTCTCAAACTGACCTACAAATTTAACACAATCTCTATCAAAATTCCACCTGGCTTCTTTATAGAGATTGATAAGCTAACCAATTACATTCATGTGGAAATTCAATGGAGTAAGAATAGAAAAAAAAAAAAAAAAAGGCAACTTTAAAAAGAAGAACAAAATTGGAGAACTCAGAGTTCCCTTACTAATGAAATTATAGCAATCCAGACAGTGTGGTAATGAAATAAAGACAGACATATAGATCAATAGAAAGGAATTGATAGTCCAGAAAGAAACCTTCATGTTTACAGCCAATTGAATTTTTTTTTTTTTTTTTTTTTGGCTGGGGTATCCAGACAAATAAATGGGAAAATAACGTCTTTTCAGCAAATGGTACTGGAAAAATGGATATCCACATGGATCTCTACTTTATCCATAGGCAAAAAATAATTTCAAAATGAATTGAAAGCCTAAATGTAAGGGCTAAAACTTTTAAACTCTTAGAAAAAATATAGGCATAAATCTCTGCAACCTTAGATTAGGCATTTTCTTAGATATGACACTAAAAGCACAAGAAACAATAGATAAACAGGATTATTATAAAACTGAAATTTTTAAAAAAGTGTTGTTCTTTGGGCTTCCCTGGTGGCGCAGTGGTTGAGAGTCCGCCTGCCGATGCAGGAGACACTGGTTCGTGCCCTGATCTGGGAGGATCCCACATGCCGCGGAGCGGCTGGGCCCGTGAGCCATGGCCGCTGAGCCTGCGCGTCCGGAGCCTGTGCTCCGCAACGGGAGAGGCCACAACAGTGAGAGGCCTGTGTACCGCAAAAAAAAAAAAAAAAAAAAAAAAAAGTGTTGTTCTTCAAAGGACAACATCAAGAAAGTGAAAAGACAGCCCATAGAATGAGAGAAAATATTTGCAAATTATCTGTTGGATAAGGGACTTGTGTCTATAATACATAAAGCATCCCTACAACCCAATATTCAAGATAAATAACCCAATAAAAAAGAGGAAAGTACGCATGCAATGACTAAAAAACACATAAAAAGAAGCTCAACATCATTATCTATCAGATGAATGCAAATCAGAACCCCCATGATACACTTTCACATCCATTAGGGTGGCTGTAATTAAAAAGATAATAAGAAGTGTTGGCAAGGTTGTGGAAAAAGTGGACCCTTCATTCACTGGTGGTAGGAATGTAAAGTGGTGCAAGTGCTCTGGAAAATAGTCTGGAAGTTGCTCAAATGATTATATATACTGTTAATATGATCTAGAAATTCTACTCCTAGATATATACTCAAGAGAACTAAAAACTTATGTCATGAATACTTATAGAACCAGAATTGTAGATGAATGTTTATAGATACATGTTCATAATAGCCAAAAGTTAAAACAATCCAAATATTCCTCAACTGATGAATAGATTAAAAATGTGGTATTGTCCATATAATGGAATATTATTCAGCTCTATAAAGCAACAAAGTAGTGATACATGCTACATAAATGTACCTTGAAAACATTATAAGTTAAAGAAGCCAGTCACAATGGAGAGTGATGGTTAAGGTGTGTAGAGTTTCTTTTGGGAGTATTAGACAGTTCTAAAATCAATCAACTGCGGGGATGGACGCACAATTCTGAATATACGAAAGCTGTTGAATCATATACTTTAAAAGGATGAATTTTGTGGTATATGAATTATGTCTGAATAGAGATGTTTAAAAATAGAGCAACAAGATAAAATAGCTGTCACCGTTGACTGCCATGTGTGAGAAAATGTTCTCAGATTTTAACCATAGGAGTGGGGTAGGGGGCTATTTCATTTCAGAGAGCAAAGTCCTCCCAGGTATTTCAAGCGAAATGGATTTAATACGGGGAGTTAGATGTGCATAAAACTGTTGGAAGGACTAGGGAAGCAAATGTGAAGTCACAGATGCAACTATGATCCAGAAAGTCAAGAAGCTGCTGCCACTAGAGGTCAGGAAAATGCAGAAAATGATTGCCCGCATCTCAGCTGCCCCCACACCCCAAAAGTGAGTGATTGGCAGGGGAATGGATTCAGACTGCCCTAGTAAGAATTCACATGTGCTAGAGCTATGTGGCTTTCACCTCTGGCAAAGGAAAATTGGGTTTGATGTTCTGCCTTTCAAATTGCATACAAGCCCATCTCGTTGGCAGAATCTAAACCATATCCAGAAACATGGAAGCATGCTGTAGTCGCTAAATAAATAAATAAAATAAAATAAAATAAAATAAAGGCATTTGTCTAAAGGCCAGCATAACATAGATGCCAGCAGAACTATAAATGGTAATTTAATTCCAAATTGAACTGAGGCTGTATTCATTTGAGTTATTCAGAGCCTTGTCAGAGGAGTTCACAGGCTAATTTTTTTCTGGGGACACAAAAGCCCCAGCTACAATCTAGGAATGCTTTACCCTTATCTTAGAAGAATAGATTTAAATGTCATTAATTTCCCCGGATGATTCAGAGTTGATTTTTATTTAGGTCTCAGTTAATGCCAAACAAGCAATCCACACTGGTCTCAGATCTGTTAGTCGTGATTTGCATTGCTTAAAGTGGTGTTATCACCTGCAATAAACTATTCTTTTTAGTTCTTTGCGATGCCTGGGGGTGTTTGTATCCCAGCTGCCATCTGGCAATTATTGCTAAACCAGTGGCCCTCTTTTTTTCTTCCGCACAAATTAGTCATCATAGGAAAGTGCAGTGTTCTTATGAATGCCTGTTCTATAAATGAATGAAAAGGATCAACTATGCTTAAAGTTTAAAGTATGAAAATGGATGAAATTACTCTCAGGAGAATTGAATAGGATTTGAATAAGAGAAGCTCCAGATTTACATATAACTTCCCAACTTTTACCTAATCACCAAATATTTGTGTATACTGTTTTATTTTCATTGACTTTAGGTAATTCATGGGCTCTGTGTAACTTGATTTCTATTTATTTCTTTCCTTCAGTCACTCACCCCTACAACCCTCTGACCTGTTTTTATGTCTTCTTCCTACTTGGGCATGTTTGGCTTCCCTATGTGGTTCTAATCTTTAGTAAGCAGATGATTTTCTCAATAGGATGCCTTTTAGTATTTCCCGAACATTGTTTAGCATCCTCTCCAGAGTGTCAGCTTGCATCCTTGTAGCTCTAATACACAATAGAATATACCCTTGGGTGAGGTGGAAAGGAAACTCTTGTCTGGCAGAGACAAAAATACTAGGGCAGACTTAAGGGTGGTATGGAAGTTAACTAAGTGGTGCAGCTTTTGATCCTACCTGTTTATGCCAGGAAGATAATAAGACAAAAAAAAAAAAAATGAATGAAGCAGAAGGAAAATCAGAGTTAGCTCTGTTTGTGAAGAGGTGTTAATTAATGATTTCCTGAGTAGAGAGCTGGCAGGCAGAGCTTTTGATTTTGGCAGATCCTAGGAGCAGAACTGTGAATTAAAGTTTCAGGTTGTAAGCACCTAAACAAGGGCTACCTCTTTGTGACTGGCTTTGTACAGCCTAAGGCCATGCTTGGGTGGTCACTTAGTAATAACTAGTGACTGATGTGGTAAAAGGCTTCCATTGACTCTAAGACTACATCCAATGGGACCAGAATCTATGTTGCTGAGACAATGCCCTAGGTTTTCTCTCTCTCAGCCTGAGAGCAAATGATACCACCTGTATTTGTATAAAAAATTATTTATGAGATTAAAATTGATAAAAATGAGTCAAGCTGCTTCCAGCACCAGTGAATAAAGGTATTACAGGTAATAACGAAAACCAAGAAATCATATGAAGAAGGAAGTTGGACAAAATATGAGAAAAAATCTTCCGGTTGCCTATCCTATTCTTCTAACCCTAACTTATTCATCTATTGCCACATACTAGATTTTGTTATGTACTTGCTGATCACCCCTGCAAAACTGTGACCAACTTGAGGTTGGAAGGAACTAGATCCATATGCTCTGATACTGACTAGAGAATTTTGACTAGACTAGACTATTTTAAACACAATCTATGCTAAATGCTAGTCATGGGTCCACAACAAAGAGCAGAACAGTGCCAGGAATTTTGGAAAGTAGTACACATAGTTCGGGCAGAGATTTATCAAAAGATAAATCTATAGACAACAGGTCCCCAGTTTCTTTATTTTCTTCTATCTTCTCACTCTGACCTGTTTTACCCTTGTTTCCAATATGCTGAACTCTTGGAGATAGGTCTTAAACAGTAGATAGGATTTTAAGAGGCAGAAACAAAGATGGGAAATGCTTTTGGAGAGAACAACCTATATAAAATGAGGATTGTAAGTGGTAGAGCAAGCTAGAATAGTGAAGGAAATTGGAATATGTGACCTTAAAATATGCCTCTGACATAAATATTATTTTGAGCTGAAGGCAGTGAAGAAAAGAAATGCAGAAAAAGGTCTCTCTACTCTCTCCCTTTTCTGCCTAAAGGCAGGATATAAATTCTCTTTTTACTGGAGATAGACTTTTAGCAGCCCAGAGGCACCAAAGGAATTTGCAAACAAACCTTACTGCGTTGGACCCCTCCAATATATTTACCTTCCTGTAGTTTGCCACCCTTGGAGGATTAAAACTGCTATTCTGGGCTTCCCTGGTGGCGCAGTGGTTGAGAGTCCGCCTGCCGATGCAGGGGACGCGGGTTCGTGCCCCGGTCTGGGAGGATCCCACATGCCGCGGAGCGGCTGGGCCCGTGAGCCATGGCCGCTGAGCCTGCGCGTCCGGAGCCTGTCCTCCGCAACGGGAGAGGCCACGACAGTGAGAGGCCCGCGTAACGCATAAAAAAAAAAAAAAAAAAAAAAAAAAAACTGCTATTCTTTCTCCTGTCATTTCTCTACAAGTGTACTGTTCTTTGTTGAAGATGCTATAGAAAGCCAGAGTTCTAGCCATCACTTTTAGCTACTTTTGTCAAGGTTTCTCGCATGTGATGTATGCAGCAAGCATTAATAAACTTTTTGTTTTTCTCCTGTTAATCTGTCTTTTTGTTAAAGATCCCCAGCTAAAAACCTAAGGTGGGTAGAGGTAAAGTTTTGCTTCCCCTGCAATGGTCAAAGTACAGGATATATAGGAAGGGAAAGAGGTATAACCTTGGCAAGGTGGTTTTGGACTATGTTATGTGTGGGGAAGAAGTAGTAGGGTAGAAGTTAAATTCTCAATTGAGTTTAAGCTTAATTTAGTATGCAATGAGGAACCATTACATAAAGGTTTGAACTGTAGGGAAATGATCAGGTAAGAGTTGTGCTTTAAGAAGTTTACTCTGACAGTGGTATTTACTCATTCACATCTGCTTATTCACCAATTATTTTAATAATAAAGAAATACACATTAAATGCTATGAAAGAGAAAAAGTATAACATGATACAACTTCTACTTTAATGAGAGCACAATTTAGTGAGCCATTACAAAATATATGCTGTAGCTATGCCACCTACTACAAGTAATAAATATCCTAAATGTATGGAAGGAATAGAGAGGAGTGAGAAACTGCTTCCAGCCATTGGAAAGACCAACTAGGAGGCTAAAGACAGAGGCCAAGCAAGAGGAATTTAAACCACCAAAGTAACTGCAGTCAGAATACAGAGTGCAGAGAGAATAGATGCTGTAAAAGTAAACCTAAGAGACTTGGTCACAATTTTGATTAGTGAGGTAATGGAAATAAGAGTTTTTCAAGCCTAGATAACCAGGATTCATCCATTCCTTCTCCCATTCATTAATTTGGTACATATTTATATAATGGTGACCGTGTGCCAGGAATATTGAAGTTGTTAGGAGAGAGGAATGAACAAACTAGTCCTCATGGAAACTGTTCAGTAGGAGAGTGACAACATAAATAGAGAAATAGTGTTGTATGATCAAAACAGGAAACTAGGGGGAAAGGTTCGTTGTAAAAGAGGATTTAATTTATTTTATAATATTTTGAGTTTGAGAAGGTGATGAAGTGTGTGTTTAGAGAGAAAGGGGGACCAGAGAGATACACTGTTATTTGTCCAGTGGAAAGAGTTCAAACCATGATGCCATGATGATAAATGTGCTCACTAAAGGAGAAAGCAAGGAAAAGCAAAAAAAAAAAAAGGGTTTAGCACAGAATCTCAAGAAGCACCTATATACCTATATTTAGGAAATGGAATCTTGAATAAGAGTCAGTTAAGGAGACAAAAGAAGAGGAATGAAAAATTTGGAAGCAACCATGGATGCTACAAATAACAAAGAAAACATTTTTTAAAACCACAACAATTGAGGAGCTCACCTTGTTCCATGCAGTAGAGAGTGTGAGGATATAGACTGACAAACATGGCAGTTATAATACTGTAGTGGGGGCAGAAGCCAACCTTAGGTGTGAAAGGAAACAGAGATGCTGAATAAGAGCTTGAGAGAGAGGTAAGTTATGAGAAAGTAGTTTTAAGACTAATAGTCATGTATCGTCCCCAGTATATAGGAATTTTTAGAGCCAAAAAGAAGGAGAAAGCAAAGTGAGGAAATAGCTAATCAGTGGGAGGAAACGTGAGGGGGTGAGATTGAGCACACCCACAGAGACTTGGCAAGGGAGATGGGAACCCTTTCCTCAGAAGTGTGTCAGGTATGCAGAAAGAGATGGTAAATCCAAAATACAGGAACAGCGAGAGGAAAAGCTGAGGAAACCGCTGTTAAATAGTCCTGATATTCTTGATAACTTAGAAGGAGAATGATGTAATGATTTGGAAAGTGTTGGGTGAAGCTTCTAAACATGAAGTATGAAGACAATTTGAAATAACTGTGATAGCAAATAAAATTATGATTCAACAAGAGGTGATTCAAATGATTGCTCACTGGTCAAAAGGCTCAGTTGAAATCAGAGAGCATTTATTTGGAGTAGACTGATATATATGATTTTATGATTTCCTCTAATAAGCACTGGCTGCTTGGTGGCGGAGAAAATGCACTGGGCAATCCCAATTCCCCTTTCTCATATTCTAACAAGCTTGCTACTGGCAGGGACTAGGGTGATCCATCTGGTGTCAGATGAGATACAAAGGGTTTTTCTCTTCATGTTCTCCATGGTTTGTTTTACCTCTTTGATGAAAAGAAGCCGTATGCCAAAGTGAAGAAAGCAGAGTCACCAAAACATAAGCACACTCATCTATCACTGACAGTGTTTCAGACTCATTCAGCCCAGTTGTCGTGCTGATGTGTGGGGATAGAATTGCCAGAAACCTGAGGACAAAAGTTCTCAGAAAGTTAACACAAGTGGGAGTAATTCATTTTCCCAAACATGGAGTGAACTGTCTCTCCAAGAGCAGTAGGAGGTCACACTCGACCTTCAGAAACTCTCTGTATTGCATGTCAGGAGCCCCAAGTAATACCTGTCCCTTTTCTAACTCCCGCTGAGGAAGCCTGGAAGACTTGATGCCAGTCAATGTGAGTTGTTCCTTGTAGACATTCCCAGCTCTGGCCTTTGGTAGATTTATATAACATAAAGGTGTTGAACTTTAATATGCATGATTGTGACTCAGATCTTAGGCTCAACCTCAGAACCCAACTGGGCACAGGGTCAGTATAGTCTCTGATTGTCAGGATTGAATGAGTCAAGAACATGTAATTCATATAATTTTACTGTCTAGTAAAATAGCCCAACAAAATAGGTTAAAAAAAAAAAAAAAACTTTAAGGGAGACCATTTTGACAATGCCAGCCTGAAGAGAGGTACGTAATCATTGTAATCCAACCACTTAAAATTAGGAGAAATCTCTCACCAGAGAAGTTTTAAACTACTATAGTCTCTGTTTTTGCAATTAATTTTGCTAATGATCAAGTTCCTAAGTTAAGCAATATCATTCAAGCTCAGCTGTGTTCTTTCCCAAGCAAAGGGTCTGTTGAAAGGATGCTGTAATAAAGCAAAGATAGGGCTCCTTTGTGCCTTTTGATGAAGTGAGACAGAATGGCATCAGATTGGGGATAACTTTAAGCGCTATCGCTGCTATATGAGGAGATAAAACAGAAAGCAGTCGGTGTCTCTGAGTTGTTTTGAAGCAGAAGCCTGCACTTGAACAAGGAATATTTGTAACTGGAACCGACTATAGTCTGAACTAAGAACTGCCATTGGCTGTGAGTAATGAATTCTGTGCCCGAGGTCTGTGTTATTGCTTCTGCTATCCAATATCTTGATTCCAGTGAGTATGCTGTTGGATTTAAGCACATTTATGGAAGAATAGTATAGTATAACTTTCTAGAACTGATGGAGACAAGGAAAAGGAAGGACTGCAGTGTGAAGCACTCCCAGCCGCTTCCTCAGAAGGGTGGAAAGGAAGCAATCTATTATGTGTTAATGACTTTTTGTGTGCCTGGCTCTTTCTGAAATATTATATCATCATAACTTTTCAACTTAAGCTAATTTTTAAAATAATGAAACTAAGACTCAGTATTTACGAACCTTGCTCAATCCCACAGCTGAAAGTAGCTTGCTCAGTAATTGAACTCATCAAATTTATCCTTGCTTAGTTTGTCTCAAAATGTGGACTTTGGACCAGCAGTATTGGCATCACCTGGAGATTTGTTAGCAATGAAAATTCTCAGATCCCATCCCAGACCCACTGAATCAGAAACTCTGAGAGTGGAGTTTAGCCATCTGTAGTTTAACAAGATCTCCACGTGATTCTGATAAATACTAAAGTTTGAGAGTCACTTAACTAGTAAAAAGTCCTAGTTCTCTCCCAGTTTGCCACTCTCTCCCCACTCTATAAGAATATTAAGAATTGGAATATTAAACTGCTTTGTATTGAGGACACAATGTCCACATTACGTGTCCATAATTTCATCATCTACTTAGCCATTTACTTATACATACATTCATTCATTCAAGTACTATATAGAGTGTTTAATACAAACAGTAAATAAATAAAAGATTTAGACAAACTCTCTGATGTTAGAGAAATAGGGTAGACACAGATAAGGCAGTTATATAACAACATGAGGCACTATCCAGTAACTGACAGAATGCAGAATCAGAGAATTCCTCAAGATTTTGGATGAGAAGATGAAATTGTCATCGTAGGACCTCATGGAGAATATCGGACTCTAGTTTGATCTTGGGAGAATGAGAATATTAAAAAGTGGTGGTAATGCTGAGGTGGTGATGGGGTATTCCAGGTGGATAAAAGCCTAAAAAAATATGTTTGATAATTTCCAGAGCAATATCCTGTTTTCTCAGATAAGGAAATTGCCACAATGGTTTAAGCATTCACAGGAGGCAGCTGAGCTTTAAAGAATCTTGGAATCAGAATGAGGAGACCTGGGTTCTATCTTCTCACAGTTGGTGACATTTGGCAAACCCTCCGTTTCCTTATTTGTAAAACAGGACTTTCAGTATAGTACTTTTAACAAAATTGCTGTAAAGATTAAAGGAAATAATCTCTGTCAGGGTTTCTCAATCTGGCCTTTATGTATGTGCTAGAAAAAAAAAAAAGTTCAATTTTCAAATAAATTTGGGAAACAGTGGTTTAAATTGTGTGTTCAAGAGATCATGACTTTTTCAGAGGAGAAATCAGTATGTACTGTACCCCAACTTATTGTGCCAATGAATTCCTTTATTTAAGGATAATTTTTTGACATCTTCTAGGACAAGCATTTCAGAGAGTACAGTCTGAAACATGGCACAATCAACCTGCTGTATGTAGTATATACAGTGTAACCATGGCACCTGGATATCACTGTGAAATTTCAAAATTCTGTGGTCTTTTCTCAAAGTCACAACTAAATAAAAAATGAAGTCGACAGGTCAAAAGTATTTGAACTTGAAAGGGACTAGAGTTTATAACCCCAATGGTGAAGGACAAAAGACATTTAAATAACTGGAAATGCTTCATTCTCTTAAAGTGCTATTTCAGTTAAAAAATAAGCACAATGGACATTTCTTCTTAATTTAATATCCTCTTACTGTATCTCTTAACATAACTTTCTCACTCATTTGAATTTCTGCCAGTCACTGTCTTTGGCTCTGTATTATCTTTGCTACTGAACTAGGAGAAACTTCTAATCTTTGCTTTTCTCCCCAAAATATGAATACTCCACAATCGTTGTGTTTCCTCTGTATGGAGGATAGGAAGCAAGGAGTCTGCAGTAAATACTTCTAATTAAATCTTTACTCTGACATATAGGAAGGAGCACTTTCCTGACTGTGTACCCAGGGCCATTTTTATCCATGTAAGGCAGTAACCAAAATCTCATCAAGAATCTAATACAGATGTGTACTTTCTAACTGAATCTGAGATGCTATGCTGGGGTTTGGACATTTAGATCCAGCCACTATGGAACTGTGTTTGGAAAACAAAAATTAACATGATAAAAATCAATAAGACCTGGCTATTGTAAATAGAGCTGCAGTGAACATTGTGGTACATGTATATTTTTGAATTATAGTTTTCTCAGGGTATATGCCCAGTAGTGGGATTTCTGGGTCATATGGTAGTTCTATTTTTAGTTTTTTAAGGAATCTCCATGCTGTTCTCCATAATGGCTGTATCAATTTACACTCCTACCAACAGTGCAAGAGGGTTCCCTTTTCTTCACACCCTCTCCAGCATTTATTTTTGTAGATTTTTTGATTATGGCCATTCTGACTGGTGTAAGGTGATACCTCATTGTAGTTTTGATTTGCATTTCTCTAATGATTAGTGATGTTGAGCATTCTTTCATGTGTTTGTTGGCAATCTGTATATCTTCTATGGAGAAATGTCTGTTTAGGTCTTCTGCCCATTTTTGGATTGGGTTGTGGCACATATACATAGTGGAATATTACTCAGCCATAAAAAGAAATGAAATTGAGTTATTTGTAGTGAGGTGGGTGGACCTAGAGTCTGTAAGTAAGAGTGAAGTAAGTCAGAAAGAGAAAAACAAATACCATATGCTAACTCATATATATGGAATCTAAAAAATAAAAAAACGGTTATGAAGAACCTAAGGGCAGGACAGGAATAATGACGCCGATGTAGAGAATGGACTTGAGGACACGGGGAGGGGGAAGGGTAAGCTGGGACGAAGTGAGAGAGTGGCATGGACTAATATATACACTACCAAGTGTAAAATAGATAGCTAGTGGGAAGCAGCCACATAGCACAGGGAGATCAGCTTGGTGCTTTGTGACCACCTAGAGGGATGGGTTAGGGAGAGTGGGAGGGAGACATAAGAGGGAGGAGATACGGGGATACATGTATAGGTATAGCTGATACACTTTGTTATACAGCAGAAACTGGCACACCATTGTAAAGCAATTATACTCCAATAAAGATGTTTAAAAAAAAAAAATCAGACCAGTAGATAATATTCTATGTTCTGTTTCAGTCTTGGTGTTTTAGCTCTAGGGTGTCTCTTTCAAGCAAAAGAGTTACATTAGCCAGGAATTACTTCCTGTAAACATAATCTAACTACTTCTTTTCACTGACTGCTAACACAGGACATCAACCCAGTTCAGAATCTCAACAGTTAGTTTTGAGAGGCAGCAGGGATGGCTCATGTATGCTCACCAGCACATCTGGCCAGCTGCCATGTGGCCGCTCCTATTTCTTTCCTTTTCTTTTGTCCAAATCACCTTTCACTGAGCGAGTTTGTCATCACCACCTGACTGTCACCATTTTTGCCATCTCTACTGGGCATCATTATTTTTTCTAGTAGGATCTGCCACCCAGTATTTATTTTCCTGTATATAGAGTGTCAGCTTGTCTTTAAATCTTTATATCTTCTCTTTGAGCTTTTATTTCAAAGAGGAAATAGCTTCTCTAATTTCACAGAGAATGTGCAGTCAAAAATGTAATCTAGGGCTTCCCTGGTGGCGCAGTGGTCGGGAGTCCGCCTGCCGATGCAGGGGACACGGGTTCGTGCCCCGGTCCGGGAGGATCCCACATGCCGCGGAGCGGCTGGGCCCGTGAGCCATGGCCGCTGAGCCTGCGCGTCCGGAGCCTGTCCTCCGCAACGGGAGAGGCCACGACAGTGAGAGGCCCGCGTAACGCATAAAAAAAAAAAAAAAAAAAAAAAAAAAAATGTAATCTATTTCATGGAGGAATTCCTCTTGTTTTCGTCTATTTCCTGCCTCTCTCATGTTTGTTATTTTTCTTTGTTTCTTGTTGTGTATTTTTTCTTGACACATCAGGTCCTGTCAGCAATGTTTTCTAGCTATTCTGATCATGATGTATAGGGGTTTTATTTCAAGACCACCTATTGACTGGCAAAGAGTTGATCTGGTAGGAAGCTTGGATATAGATCTCTTATCTCAGAATACTTCCTCCCGAACTTTACTCTGTAATTTGGAGCAAACAGATAGATGGATGTCTGGCTTGCAGTAAATCCCAGAATGGTACAAGTCCCTCATGCAGAGATTTCGTGTTTACTTCCTTTCGGAAACTTTGGAAATTGTTCTCACGTACAATCACTCCTTTGTCCCGCCTCACTAATAGTCTGTTTTCTGCAAAATGCTTGTTTGAATGAATGAATGAACAATGGTCCCATGGGGATGGCAGTTTGATATATTCCTCAGAGACATGGTTCTCCCAATCCTTCAATATTCATCTGGTTATTTTCTAACCTAAGGAGGCACGATAACGTAGCCCCTACCCAGTGTGGAACGTTTTAAACCTCACGTACTGCAAATTTAAAACAAAACTTAAAAGGTGGAGCTACAGCAGCATAAAATAAAGGAGAAATGTTATTTGCCAGGATTTCTACCATTTTGATCTTGCGTGATTTAGGTTTTTAAATTAGCTTCCTGAGGCTTTTCTCGGTCCTGTGTTCACATAGTCTACCAGTAAGCATGTTGAATATCCTAGATGACTTAACACGAAACTTTGAATGATATGGCCTTTTCAGTGTTAAGTAGAAGGTCAGCTAATGATACCTTGCACAAACCTGCACTAGTTTTCCTATCAAAGTCAACTTTTCCAAGTTTATCTAGAGCCCTTTGTTTATGCTTGCATTTATTAAATCATTTATAAAGCATTATTTTAGACACACATCTTTCTGGTCACTAGCTCAATATCCATACTCAGGAGTAAATGTAATCATTAGATAATCTTTTCTCAATGCTCATTTTTATGTCAAGGAATGTATAGGCAGATAATACAAAAACAATCTTCTTCCTATATCCAACATTTTAGTTTGGTTATTGGTATAGCAAGGAAATCACATAACCCGGGTACAATTGGACTCAGAATACTGCTTTTGTCAAATACCAAAGTGTCCAACATTCACTTAGGATTAACCATGTGGAAAGCAATGGAACTCTAAAATGAATCACCCCATTGGGCTCATATTCAGTCTAGAAAGACAGACACATAGACACAGACACAAATATGACCCGGTGTGATCTAGAACTGTGACTCTTAGGTGTACTTCATGCCAGGAAAGTTCAGTCCTGAAGGAAAGGATTTGTGCTGTCTGGGTGCATTAGGGAAAGTTTTACAGAGAGGGTGACTTTTGAGCTAGAATCTGAAGGATGAGGAAGAGTTTAAAAGGCACAAAGAAAAGTATTCTAAGTACCTCTATAAAATGTCATTAAACAAATTAGGATCATCTTCCAGAAAGTATGCCTCTAAACATAGCTATCTTGAGAAAAAGTCAGATAAAACATGATTGAAAAACCAATTTATGAATTTTATAAAGAATTTAGATTTCTATACCGGGTGTGAACATTTCTAGATTTCCTTTTATTTTTATAAAACAATTTTAAGTAGAAACTAATGTATAGTGGTTCAGAGCGCATGCTCTAGAATCAGAGAAAGATGGCTTTATTTAAATCCTGGCTCTGCTACTTAAGTACTGTTGGGTGAGGTGGCATACATTACTTAACTTCTCTTAGTGTCAGTTTCTTCTCCAGAAAATGGGGAGAATAATACTTGTCTTAGTGCATTCGTTGGCACAGGGTTTGACTTGTCGCTGGTTCTTTAAAAAACTATAAATTAGATTCCTAATTAGCAGATTTTTAAAGTCCTCAAAACAGGGAAATATGTCACATCTTTTTAAAACGACTATGCATAACAAAGTGGTCAAAAAGTACTTAATATAAGAATGAATGAGTTGATGAATGAAGAGGGAATGAGGGAGTGCATGAATTTGGCAGTGCTTGAATTCTGCCAGTTATCTTCTTCAAAAAAAGAAAGTTTAAAATCAGAAACTTAGCTTCTGGTCAGTACAGACTGCTGTGCTATGAAGGTATGGTAGTATCCTGATATTTTGAGAATATCTGGCCAGACAACCAGAACTACTCATAGCCTATCCTGTTCCATCTATCCTCTTTTGGAATTCCCTGAAATTTTAGATAGATGGATGTATATGTATAATTGAACTATGTATATAGTTCAATTATATATACGTAAAATTATTTGAATATTTTCCTTTAAAACTTTATATGGATTTAAAATGAGAAGGCAGTGAATGAAAATGAAAGATGACATTTGGGGATAAAATTAGCTAATATTCTAAAGTGGCATATATCAAAAAAGTGGAATCTGTAGTAGGACATAGAATCCTGACAAAAAGTTTTTTCCAAGGATAAAGTGGATAATTGCTTTTCGGAAAACATAGCTGGTACCTCAAAAAGGTCTCCTTTAAGTCCTAAAATATTATATTACAGTATTCCCCAAGGAGCACTGAAATATTTAGTCTTAAGCATATAAATTTAGTGGAGAGCTTACTTCCCTAATTGTGTATATTGCTATTATACTATCTCTCTTTTTTTTAACCTTAGTTTCCCACCAAAACACACACAAACACACACCTTTCTTAATCATGCTGAAAGGAATGTAAGGTGATACTAATTCTATGCTACAGCAGACAGAAAGATAATGGGAAGGATATTGGCATGAATGATAAGGAATGAGATTTACACTGAGTATGAAGCTGCTTACAGGAGGAAGATTAGAGCAGCTATGGATTCATTTAAGAAAGTAACCAAAATTATTAAAGATTTACAAAAGTTAAACAAGTTGAAAGAGTGAAGAAATTAGATAAAGTATTTGTAGAGTAGATGCTGAGTTGAGAATTGATGGAAAAAGGTTAAGACTTAGGTGGCTATGGAAGAACAACATTATCTGTATGTTGGGGGTTATATGTGGAGCCCTGTAAGGAAGGGTCCAGAGTGAGTGTATCTAAAAATCAGGACTAAAAACAAACTTGCCAAAATGAGAGCCGAAATAAATTGAACCATTACTGCTAAGGTTTACCTATGAAATTCAGTGACCAAGCCAGACCCATGAAACTAACTTATTTGTATAGAGCATGCACTCTACAATTAGTGGTACCTTAGCTGATTATATTGTCCCACCTGAAAAGCACACAATATACTGATGACACTTACAACCCTGGGTGATATGCTGCATGAAAAGGAACGACAAATGTGTTCTTACCAAGGGTGAATATCCTTCTGCATGCCTTCTATGTGTTCTTGAATGTCCTCCTCATTACAAACATGGGCAACAGGCATTATTATTCCCCCATATTCCTGATTGAAGTTGAATTAAACAAGAATTAAACAACCGAGAATTAAACCGAGAATTAAACAACCATCCTAGGTGATCTAGGTAGTTAAGGAGCTGGTCCAACTCCAGGCTTCGGTGCCTTAACCACTAGCAGAGGGGTACCTCCCTAAGGCAACACAACTCACCTTTCATTTTTGTAGAATAAGAGACTGATCTTTGTACATAACAAGAGCATCTACTAGTGCATGTGTGCAAATGTGAACTCGGACCTTTTCTCTATGTTTCCTTTCTGAGAGTGTCATCACCCAGTTATTCAGTGTCGTCACCCAGTTATTCAGTGTCCAAAGCCAAAGGGAACAGCCTTTGTAAATACTTCCTTCTCAGTTTTTCACATTTAATACGTTACCAAATCCTATCAACATTACTTTAGATCTACTGAATCCACCCACTTCTCTGTTTCCACTGCTTCAAACTTTTCTCACTTAGACTTCTGTGATAGTGTTTCTGTTTGTTGTTTCCTAATTCTTTCTCAGTCACACCTAATATATTCTCTACTTTGCAAACAGTAGATCACACGTTTGTGTATCACATGGCTTATGCTCCTTTATCTCATAGCTCTTATCACAGTTTTAATTTTTCCATTTTGTGAGTGATTATTTTCAAAATATTGATTTTATCGTATATCTCTCTGTTTAAAATTTTTTTAATGACTCCTCATTACTTATGGTATAAAGACCACACCCCCTAGCCTTAGTTAAGATACACTATATAAGAAAAGATCCTTCCAACATTCCATGACTTAAAACTGAACTTTCATCCTCTCCAATGTGACAGTCCAGGGCGGGAGCTCCAGGTTGGCGGAGGATCTCCTGCAAGCAGTCATTGAGGGTCTCAGACTAAGGGTGGTACAACCACCTTGATCACACAGCTTCCAAAGGTACCCTGCTCTCACCACTGGAGCCCACAGAATGGGAGGTGAACATGTGGAGGAAACACACCCACTGACTTTTAAAATCCTGTCTGGGATGTAGTGACACCACTTCTGCTTGCATTCCATTGGAGAGAAACACATCATGTGGCCACACAAGGCAAAGGGCACTGGGAAATGTAGTCTCTGGTGGGACAGCTCCACATCCTACTCTGGAAAGGAGAACAGATTTAGCTCTTTCTGACCCACCTTTTGCCCAGCTTCATTCTCTACCATCATCCATGTCACCCTCTACTCCACCTACAACTTGACATTGCCGGTGAAAATATTAGCTGTCCCTAGTTATCTCATACTCATGATACAGATGTCAGGGCAAATATGACTCTCAGGGAGGCCATTCCTCACCGGCAGATTAGGCCAGGTCTGCCTGTACATCACATGGCTCATGCTCTTTTCTCTCATAGCACTTACCACAGTTTTAAGCTTTCCATTTTGTGCAGGATTGTTTAGTATATTTCTTTGTCACTAGACTTTAAGCCCCTCATAAGCAGGGACCCTGTTGATTTTGCACACCACCGTATTCCTGTTTAGCATAGTAAAGGACTAGGTACATAGCAACTTATTGTTTCAATATTGTTTTTGACTTTTCCCTTAGTAGTTTTGTCAAATGACATTGTGTTATCCTTCTCCTTATATTACATTATCTTTTACCACAACCTACATTCACTTGTTCAATAAATATATGTGTTATACGACATTAGGCACATGGATGGTAAGTGTGGTGAGAAACGGAAAAATGTGGCCTTTGATCTGAAAGTTTTTATTTTGCATTTGGGGAAAAGGCACAAAAGGTCTTTGAGTAGAAGACACCTGAAAAAAAAGGTATTGCAGAATAGTATAGGATTAAATACTGAATGAGTAATATTGACACAAAGTGTTATATAATCTCAGACATTCAGATGAGTGAGGGTTGCTGTGCTGATTAAAGAATGGGACTAGATTGTCACTTGTAGGTGCAAGAGTAGTGCCTAGACATTTTGAATACATGTGGATTTTTAGAGACACTAGATAAACATCAAACCTGGACTTATTCCCCATAAGTCCTTAGGAATCAGGAAAATCCTCAGGGAACATCCTCTGACCTCCTGTGACCTTTTCTAGGAAGCAGCTCAGAGTTTGGACTAGGGCCATAACCACAAATTGTTCTGGCTTGTGCCCAAGCAATTGTGTGTAGAGTGGTTGGCATTCTGTGCTGTTTAGCCCAGAGGCCCGCTCTCTTGTCCTTAGTGGCATATAAAATCTCCACAGTGTAGTGGGTTTGTTATAGCTTGGCCAAAGTCTGCAGCTCAAAGGAACTTTCATCAACATGTCTGAAAATTTTCAACTCTGGGGGAAGATCTGTGGCCATTGTAGTTGCTAGAGGGTGAGACCAAAAAATGCAACATACGAATGGTGAAAATACAGAGGTGCTTATAAGCCTAAGGAAACACCCAAAAGATGAGAAGAAATAAAGTTCCCACCTGATCAAACCAAGATTTAGCAATGGATAACTAATAGAGGCTAATTGTGACAGACCTTGTTTGTTCACTCTGCATCCATCCTCCTGACATCCATCCATCCTTCATCTCTCCTGGCAAAGCCCACCTCCCAGTTTAGAGGCTGAAAATGCCAGGCTTGCAGCCTGGGAAAGCTTGCTGCTCTGGCATGATCAATGCTGACCAACTGGGACCTGAGTACAGGGGAGGTTTTGGGAAAAGCTTTCCTTAGTAACAAAAACAAAGACCCATAGAAGGTATCACGTCTTTCTCCTGCACTGGAGAGGTCATGTCTCCCTGTGCCTTGTGGAACTATCACAGATACATTGAAAGCATTGAATCCTAACCATCGGACCACCAGGGAGCACATTATGACAACTATATTGAAATTATGAACTTTGACAGTGTTCATAATGAACATGGCATGGAACTCAGATGAAAAAATGATAATGACATTAGTGAGCCAGGCCTTCATCGCTGAGCTGTCTAGCCCTGTCTGGTACCCTGTTAATGTGAGATCGTAAATGCCCTTATAATTTATGCCACTTCTTCTTGATGTCCTGTTACCTGAAGCCCAAAGCTCTTATCTGTTTATCTAATTAAATAAAATATAAAATGAGTTAGTCATCTGCCTTCTTTATAACAATTTCTTTGTAAATGATATTATTTATGCAATTTGAAAAGGAATCAAAATTACAGATGCCAAAACAGGTGCAGGACCTTGTAAGGGCCAATTCAAGTGAGAGACCCTGAAGTTTCAGCTTCAATGACTTCACTGTATGTCCAACTTTGATAATCAGTTTTGAATATAAAAAATATCTATCAAAAGCTTCAATCTAGTTCTTTAGATATTGATATCAAAATTCATGTCTTAGGTTTCAGTTCTGAAAAACCAGAATAAGCATCATTAACCTCAAAACCTGATCTTCAGGAAAAGACTGTTGGGTGAACCCAGGCGTAAGGCAATCTTTCTGCTTTTTCTAAAACTCTGTGCCCATAACTTTTCTTCCTACAATGTCTTCTGTCTGACGTTCAGCCATAAAATCTGTTCCCGACAGAGGAAAGAAATGAGGACATAATGGTATGATCTATGCTTCCTGCCAAGGTTGCTACTTTGGTGATGGAGGTGCTTTGTACCCTGTTGGTTATTGGATTACAGCCTCTGTTCCTGCCCGCATCCAGCAGGGAGCCCGGTGCCCTGCCTTTACTTCTTGACCTTTGTGTTTACACTATTTCCCCCTCTGTGCTATGTTTTCCTGTGAGCTGTCAAATACTTCTAATTCCTATCTGAAGCTTCGGAGCTTCCTGCCAACTCCCAGAGGCAATCAGGACACTCCTGGTTTCAGCTCTACATGCCACACTTCCTGCCCAACATTTAACTGTTTTTCTACATATATACGCAATTTCTATGTCACTACCTATACCATCTTTTCTAAACCTGAAAAGCTTTGAAGCCATAAATGTTTATCGTGTCTCTTACTCCCCAACCCCCTTTTTTAATGCATGTCTTTTAACTCATTTAGAGCAGCCAGCCTCAGTGCCTGTATTCTTCCAACATAATTCATTTCAAAGCGGAAAGTTTTCAGGAAGTCTGGGCTTTACCTACTTGTAGACTCAAACCTCATATATTACTCATTTGGAATGGGCTTTTGAAAAATGAGTTACTAATTTATTAGGCTTTTTGAAAGTGATTTAAATAAATGTATTTCCCTGTGTGCTCCCCTAGCGCCCCAAGTACTTATCACATTGCACTCGACTTGTTGTTTTCTCATCTCCCCACTTATAAAAGAAAAAAGTTATCTAGTTTCTTTTTACGGACACTTTTCTTAATTATCAGAGAAGTTTGTATTATAGAGATCAATTCTTGAATTACAAAAAATTTAAATATTCTGTATAATCAGAATAATTATGAAGATTTTCCCCATATATGATATCTGAAGCCATAACCCACATCTCTCTACACTCACCTGAACCTCAGCTCTTTTCTTTCTTCTCTCTTTAATTTTTATTACTAGTATCACAGTGTTAAAGTAAAATATATGCATTTCTTATTTCCAACAGGTGAGTCTCACTTGATGTATTTTTAATTGTTAAATTCAAGCCTAAACAAAAAAGTGGATGGATACAAATAATGAATCCCTTCTATTTTTTACATACACATCATGAATTTCCCTGAGGTGATTGATAAGCAGAGCAAGAGAGTAAGTTCCATACATTGCCCTCTGAAAGAGAGGGGAATTAGAAAATCTTAAACACACTTGACTTCAAATCCCTGATATACTTCAAGCCCTGATATTTTGTCGCTGGTAATCTTCAGCAGTTACCTAATTTCTCTGAACCTCAGTTTTCTTGTTAGGAAAATGGAAAATGTAATGATCTTAATTGGTTGTTGAGAAATGGTATTAATATATAAGACATATATAGACATAATGGATGGTATGTCAATATGAATTCTCTACCTTTCATTATATCTATAGAGTTTTTTGAAAGTCAGATAGACAAGTAACTATAAATACCAGAATTTGATTATAAACTGGAAAAGAAAAGCTATATTTCAATAATCTATTCTGCATGGTTTGTTTATCTATAACTAACCTAGGATATTAAGATTGTTCATAAGTTCATGTTCTTGTGTAAAAGTTTGGTACTTTATAGATTAAAAAATGAATTACATATGTACTAAGATATTATTTCTATTTACAAAGTAATTTGTAAAACTGAAGAAATTGCTTAGGGAAACCAAGGAGCAAAGTCCACTCCTACTTATATTAGATGGAAGGTTCAGGCACAAACAAAACCTCTATGCAGTTCATTTCAAACAGGCAGTGTCAGACGTAGAAAATTCGAAGTTCTAGAAAGCTTAGACATTTAAAAAGAATTTTGGCTCTACGTTATTGTTTTCTATTTTAGCACGGATAAACCTGGTTTTAGCTTATGACTTTTCAACTCCATGAGTGTGGCAAACGCTATGGATTGACTGCTCCAAAGCCATTGGCAGCCCCTTTCGTATCTTCTGCTACTATAGAAGCTCCAAAGTTAGGGTTCCAATATTCATGCTCCTACACTCACTTCCTCTTAGGAGTGACCACATGACCTAGTTCCACACAAAAAGATTAAATGGAGTCACTGGGCTTGCCTGCTGAGAAACTTCTAAAAAGGGACATTTAAAAAGGGCACTGTCCCTTGGCTTCTCTCTCCCCACTTCTTCCTGCTTCCAACTGGAAAGCACACACGAGCCTCCTGAAGCATCAGACATACCACAACCTCACGGAGACAACATCGGTGAGGACCTACCTGTACATGCTGAGAATAACTGAACAGAACAAACAGAAAGTTCCCTGGAGCACTAGACTACTGCCCCCTGACTGCTGGCTGTCTGAGATAAATAACTCCTCTTTGTCTAAGTCATTGAATAGACTTTTGGTTGCTTAAATCTGAATTCAATCCTAATTGATACAAGTTTCCACTTGAACAAAGATAGAAAATGATTTAAAGAGTATTTTCTCAATTCTCTCAAGGAAGGTACACAACTAATATTCTAGAGGCATTGAAGTGAAGTTAATTTATTACATAATATGAATGATTAGGGCAGTAGGACTTGCCTCCCTTCCACATCTGGTTAAGAAAAAACCTGCACTAAACACTTGCTATATAAAATATCGTCTGAAGACCAACAGCATAATCATCATCAGATAACTTATTAAAAATCTAGAATCTCAGAACTCCTCCTCTTCACCTACTACGAAATCTGCATCTTAACCGTGATCCCTAGGTGAGTCATATGTACATTAAAGTACATTTTAAAATGCTGGGTAAATTCTGGGCTCTTTGGAATGAGAGCACCAGTCTGGGGTTTGTTTTTTTTTTAATCTTTTATATCTCTATTTCCTGATACAGTGTCTAGATAGAACATAATAAGCCCAACCAAATATGTGATGAATAAAACATAACACTGGCTCAGTGTCAATCATTAAATTTCATTATATATTTGATTATCAGAAATCTAACTATTATTTGCAAAGTAGAACTTATGGCTATGAGGAAATGAGTAATGGGCCAGACATGATGTGAAACAGGAAGACTGGTTGAAAAGTTACAAAGCTTAGAATGGAATAAACAATAGGCTCTAGTTGTGCACTGAAATGAAACGTTTTAAAGAATGTAGGCCCCTCTAACAGAAAGAGTTAAAGATAGAAAAGGGAAGGGTAAGTCATGGAGAAATGCCCTTGCCAACATTTATTATTTTGCCTGGACCAATCTGATATATCTATTCTAGGTCAGTGATTCTTAACCCCATCTCATATTGCTAGATATTCCATTCCTACAACCTCCAGGTATTTAAAGCATGTACCTAGGGATGTTTCACTGAAATATAAAGAAGTCTTTTCAGCTGATTCATAGTATGAGCCATTTTTTTTCTACCTTCCAGATGTGGCCACTCTCTGCTGCTCACACTGTATCTTCCAGACTCTGCTTTCACCTGTGCTGGGTGTCCCCACTAATCCTGCTTGGCATTTCTACCTGTACTGTGCAGACCAGCCCCTCTTTATAGCTATTAGCATGTACACCGTTTAGCCTCCTCAGCTAATGCCATTGCCATTCCTGTTGGGAGGCTTTGACACAAGTGAAGTACTAAGATTTCCACTGCATCTGAAGCTTAAACATAAACAAGACTCTTCCAGAACATCCATGCGATCAAGTTGTACCGTATTCTACGTAAGAATGCAGAGAATGCCTCTATCTCTGCCTTCTCTCTCAAAGAATAAAATGCTGCAGTTAACAAAATAATATTTAATTTAGTTCACTGTAACTTAAGTGATATTCATATGCCATAAAAAATAAAGCAAGAAGGAGACATCTAAATTAATTAAACTCATATGGGTGTTGAAATTTTTTTTTAAATGTTAGGGATTACTAGGTAATATGATAATATCATACTATTTTCCATATTATTTCTAACATCATGAAACATCATATAAAACAAAGTTTATAGTCAAGTCACAAGCTTTTAATCAATTCAGACCACTTTTCAGAATGCCACTGTGAGCTGTCTGCAACAGCTGTTTTGCAGCTGCAGTGAATTTGACATGTTCTGAAATCACCATGGAATGCTCCAGATCCTTTGGAAATACAGAGCAAAGCCTAAGGAATAAAAATTGTAGTCTGCCATGCTTGACAAAATCGGGGAAGACATGTTTTAGAGAGTATGAGTGCATGATTATTTTAAAGAATTCCAAATGTGAGTAGCTGTAGTACTTAGAAGATTTAATTATACACACATATATATCACACACATGCTACTGATACCATTTTCAATAATTTATTGCAAATTTTTTTCAACATTGAGAAAAATTGAAATAATTTTACAGTGAATACTTGTATATCTGCCACCTACTACTACTATTTTATCATACTCTCTTTATCAAATATCTATCCAACTATTCATCCTTCTATCAATCCATTAATTATCTCATTTTCTATATATTGTTGATACTTTCTTAACTACCTACTATGGAAGTACCCAATTTAAAAGAGCCAAATGTAATCTTTCAGAATATAACTGTCAGTTTCTCATCTGAGAATTAGGGATTTTTAACACTGGAAGAGACCTTTAAATTCCTTTATTGCAATCACCTTATTGTTTAGTTATAGAAATTAAGGCATGCTTATTTTAAAGATTTTGAGTAAGTGTGCCTAACTAATTAGTAACTAAACCTAGATTAGAAATCTTACTCTGTATTTTACCTACACATTGACTTGGATAGGAAGAGAAAATTGTAAGATGCTAGTAAGATGAAGAGAATCAGGGAAGTGTGCTCTTTGTTAGAAGATCGAAGTGACTATCTTAATAGAGCAATGCACAGCCGAATTAGCAGTGAGGTTTCAGAAGGAACTAGAGTTAAGTGAGTTAAGAGCCGAACATCTCTGAAAATCCTCCCACCGTGTAATCAAAAGAAAAAAAATCTGCTGGAAAAGCCTTAAGGCTAGCAGAAATCTTGTATGTGTGCCCAGTTTCTAAAATTATGGAATGTCAAGGGGATGAAAAATCTAAGGGTAACTGAATATCGGAAGAAGGGAATCTGAGTGGGAGACACAGAGCATCTGCTGCTTAAATTCAGTTTGACAAACTCACAGATTGTCCCAATCAACGCAGTTTAGAGAGCATAGGAAGAATACATACTGTGGCTTACACATCCTCTTGAATAAGAGATCCACTGCTAGAGGGGTGCTTAAAATTAACTTTCATCTTGCCCACAATTAATATGCATTGTTTCCAGGCATATGCTTAGATAAGAGTTGCAACTCGGTTCAGAGAATGAAAGTGTCACCATTTACTCTCTTTGTCATGTGTATGTTTCCATGTCATGACACAAGTTTTAAAAGATAATTTAAAATCAATGGGTGGATGGATGTTAGAGAATTGCTAAAATTTAGAAAATGTAAAATTCTTTACATTTTGATTCATACATGAAAGTTGGTAAAGCAGAAAATGCAGGATTTTACTCTTTTGTTTTATTTCTTTCTCTCACATCCTCTAAAACCTATCTTCTTCAGGACTATTTTCTTAGACACCAGCTGAATGACTAAAATATTTCCCTAGACCATAGTTGTAGTAATTTAGAGTGCTTAAGAACTTGCTGGGAAATGTTTAAAATTTACCTTCCTGAGCCCTAACGTAAAAGAGTTCAACCTTATATATATATATATATATATTTTTTTTTTTTTTTTTTTTTTTTTTCATGGTACGCGGGCCTCTCACTGCTGTGGCCTCTCCCGTTGCGGAGCACAGGCTCCGGACGTGCAGGCTCAGCGGCCATGGCTCACGGGCCCAGCCGCTCCGTGGCATGTGGGATCCGGGACCGGGGCACGAACCCGTGTCCCCTGCATTGGCAGGCGGACTCTCAACCACTGCACCACCAGGGAAGCCCTCAACCTTCTATATTTTTAAAAAACTCTCCAGGTGGTTCTTTAGGGGACCGATATATGAGAACTACTGGTATGAAGAGTTCTACATTAGAAGTCAAAAAGTCTGGTTTCTAGTTCTGGTCCTATAGAGATTATCGATTTATTGAGTAACCCTGCAGTCACTTACCTCTAGAATTTATTCTCTGTGATGCTGTAGATGCTAGACCCATCTAGGAAAATAAAACATTTATTTTTCTTTTATAGCACCCTTCTCTGCACTACAAACAATACAATAATAATGATTGTAGGACATATGAAAGATTTAAAGTCATGTATTTAAGAACCAAATACAATATCTAATACTAAGTAGTGCTCAATAAATTATGGTTATTATTATAATTATAAAATTGTTAATACTATTAAGAAAAGGCATTAAACTCATCTGTTATTTAAGACTAGCCCTATAAGGTGCTAAATTGATTAAAGTATGTCTGAACAGCAGGGTCATCCTCTCTTAATGCTCCACTGATCATAGTTTATCAGATGACTAACTCAGTTTAGGGTACCATAAGTGTGTGGTCTACTTAGGGAAAGCAAAAGGTAACAAAGGAAATGTTTGGGTCTATAGGCCCTGGAGAGACACCACAGGAAATGAATACATTTAGCCTCAGAAAGATAAGGTAAATGCTGTATCAGTCTCTTTGACTCTCAATTTCCTCATCTTCATAGTTGAACTAATGATTCCTATTCTCAGGCTAACGAATCAAAAACAATTGTAATCAAATTCTACCATGTCCTAGTTTTGCAAATTTGGCCCAACTAATTTACCTCTCTGAGCCTTAATTTCTTAACCTGTAAAATATTAAAAATATTTTACTAGGAATATTGCTAGGAAATACCTTATAGACTATGAGAATTCTTGGTGCATGATACCAGCTTAGTACTCAGTGAATATTTGCCAGTGCCCTGGCCTCATCTATTAGTTTCCTAGGAATGCCACAACAAAGTATCACCAACTGCGTGGCTTAAAACAACAGGAGTGTATTATCTCATAGTTCTGGAAACTAGAGTTTCAAAATCAAGGTGTCGACAGGGCCATTTTCCCTCTAAAATTTGTAGGGGAATTCTTCCTTGCCTCTTCCTACCCTCTGGTGGTTTGTCGGCAATCTTTGATGGTCCTTATCTTGCAGCTGCCCAACCAGTTTCTGCTTTTACTGTCTCATAGCATCCTCCCTGTATGTCTCTGTCTTCACACGGCCATCTTCTTATAAGGACATCAGTCATGCTGGAATAAAGGTTCACTCTACCGTCCAGTATGTCTTCATAGTAATGATTATATCTGCAACTACTCTAGTTCCAAATAAGGTCACTGTCTTAGGCGCTGGAGGTTAGGACTTCAACAAATCTTTTTTCAAGGGGAACACAATTCAATCCATAACAATGCATCACTGTCTACTTTACCAGGGTTACAGTGAGCATTATGACAGATGAGAGCACTCCATACACAAAACTATAAATGTTACATACAGTTTTTTTCATCAAAGCCTTCACATAGATGAAGAGAAATTCTTGGAATGAGGAGGAATAGCAAATATTAACATATTTAAACCTAACCAAAAATAATTTAAGTGACACTTTAGAAAAACATAATAGCAATGATGTTTCTAAAATGACAGAATATACTCTTTAGTTGTCTTCTTTGGAAATACTTTGTAGAATGCTGGAGTTAAGTGATTTAATATTGGGAGATTGTGTTGGTCTAGAAAGTGCAGGTAAGACACTTAATACTTCAAATTGTAAAGTTCATATCTTATCCTACTAACTATATGTAATAAATAATATTTTACAGATATATGCCAATCATTTTTCTTAGTGATATAAACAAAATTTCCTTTGTGCTACAAAGGGTAACTATTGGCAACCTATCTTTCTTTTTTCTATAAAGATGGGAAATCTGATATGAAAAACCTTGCCCACAAGTCCATGGCTAGTAAATAAAAAGGTCAGAGTTCAAGCCCATTATTTTGAATGAAAATCCTATCTGTTTTTCTTTGGTTGTTCATCAGTTTCTACTTTTTGTTGTTGTTTTCTTCTGTTCATGACACTGGTAGTAGTAGATGTGAAGAACAGTAGTAGCAATGACAGAGGATGTGACCAAGATGCTCATTGTAATTGTCCATTGATCAGAAATCCACATGGGAAGATAAAACTATCATTTGTAGTTTCCTTTCTGAAAATGAATGTTTCCCATTAATTTTTTGTTCTTACTACATTTCCTCAATTAATATCCAATTACCTTGTAAGAAATAGAAACCATTATGTGACAACAGTTTGTTCCATTGAAATGATGAAACATACAGCACTAACCATTTCATTTGTGTGCAGCAATCAATTATATATGACTTTGGATTTACTCGAATCCAAATATAAACTCATTGGGATATAAGCTGAAATCAGTAAATGTCAGGTGCAGATAAAGGAAACAGCATGTCAACTTAACTCTGCTTGTTCTACTGCTTCCCTGGAGAACGCTCAACTAGACATACCATAATTTTACTGTAGTGGGTTGAGTTACAAAGATTTTTTTCCTATACCAAAACAAAAAAATTATGTTCATCTTGGGAAAACATAAAATTTTGTCTCCAGAAGCTATTTCCAGCTGGCCTTCCCTAACCAGATCCCAGTGATTGGACCAAAGACATGTGTTATATGCTAAGATCTAGCAGAAGTCCAAACTTTCAAAGTAACATCTGCAGAAAAACTACCAGCCAACATAAAAACATGTTCATTGTTATTGAAATTGTGAAGCTTGCATCCTTTTGAATTTTTCTGCTTCAATGGGAATTCTTTATTCATAACCTCCCCAAGGCATTTTTTTTGGAACACAAAAGGATGGCTCATATTCTACTTTTTTATTCTCATAAATTATTCCTTAGTTGTCAAAATCTAAAGTTCTACAATGATGCTTTATTTCCTTTTACACCCACTCACCTAAACCTCCATTTCCAAAAGAGAGCAGCGGGAAAATTTATACACTACACACTTGTTTACATTCCTAAAGAATTGGTTATAAAAACACTGATTGGATTTCTTAAGGTCAATGTGATATGTTTGACTATATGTGATTCAGATAATCATGCTTTGCTAAAATGTCACAGATTAAAAGATGTGACCCAGAAGACTTAGCTTAGAAGAAACCTCCAGTCATGTAGATCTAGTTGACTGGCCTGTCTTCAGATGGTCTTCACCAAAGTTATTCCATTTGACTCACTTTAATTTATTCAACAAGTGTGGACTTTGTGCTTACTAGGTAGTGGGAGCTATGGAGACTGTACAGGAAGTAGAAGTCTTGGTGCTGGTCTTAGGAAACTTAAAATTTCTGTAATCGTTATTTTCTTTCACAGTCAAGACATGTAAATATCTTGAAACAAACAAACAAAAAAAAAACAGTTGAAACCCTTATGAATATCAGACCCCAATGATGAAATGCCAAAATGCATGACACAGTAATAAATGTAAAAGAGGATTGATATTCCTTAGTTCTAATGCAAAACTTCAGTGGTTTGAGTCTATTTTTATATTCTAAAAGAACATATGAAAGATGATTCATTAATTATCTTTATCAGAATGCTTCCTTTGTTAATATTTGATTTATAAACTTATTTGGGAAAATTTTCAATATTGAGCAGGGACAAAAAACATTTTTTAGCCCTGTATTGAGAAATGAATAAAAATTCTCTCTCCACTTATATGTAATTTACTTGTAATTTATGTGAGGGAAGGGGAAGAACATAGGGAGGTTTAAATTAATTCTTCTTGAATCTGTGATATCTATAGTTTGCAAGGCTTTCTGCTGGGTTTTCACATTTCACTACAAGGGACAAGTCCAAGATATAAACAATCTATTTCTTTTTTGTTTTGTTTTGCTTTGTTTTATTTCTTTTTTTTCACATCTTTATTGGAGTATAAATGCTTTACAATGTTGTTATGTTAGTTTCTGCTGTACAATAAAGTGAATCAGCTATATGTATACATATATCCCCATATCCTCTCCCTGTTGAGCCTCCCTCCCACCATCCATATCCCACCCCTCTAGGTGGTCACAAAGACCCGAGCTGATCTCCCTGTGCTATGCAGCAGCTTCCCACTAGCTATCTGTTTTACATTTGGTAGTGTATATATGTCAATGCTACTCTGTCACTTCATCCCAGCTTCCCCTTCCCCCACCCTGTGCCCTCAAGTCCATTCTCTACATCTGCATCTTATTCCTGCCCTGCCACTAGGTTCATCAGTACCACTTTTTAAAATCCCATATATATGCAGTTAGCATACGGTATTTGTGTTTCTCCTTCTGACTTACTTCACTCTGTATGACAGATTCTAGGTCCATCCACCTCACTACAAATAACTCAATTTCATTTCTTTTTATGGCTGAGTAATATTTCATTGTATATATGTGCCACATCTTCTTTATCCATTCATCTGTTGATGGACACTTAGGTTGCTTCCATGTCCTGGCTATTGTAAATAGAGCTGCAATGAACATTGTGGTACATGAATCTTTTTGAATTATGGTTTTCTCAGGGTATACGCCCAGTAGTGGGATTGCTGGGTCATATGGTGGTTCTATATTTAGTTTTTTAATGAACCTCCATACTGTTCTCCATAGTGGCTGTATCAATTTACATTCCCACCAATAGCACAGGAGGGATCCCTTTTCTCCACACCCTCTCCAGCATTTATTGTTTGTAGATTTTTGATGATGGCCATTCTGACCAGTGTGAGGTGATACCTCATTGTGGTTTTGATTTGCATTTATCTAGTGATTAGTGATGTTGAACATCTTTTCATGTATTTGTTGGCCATCTGTATGTCTTCTTTGGAGAAATGTCTATTGAGGTCTTCTGCCCATTTTTGGATTGGGTTGTTTGCTTTTGTGATGCTGAGCTGCATGAGTTGCTTGTATATTTTGGAGATTAATCCTTTGTCAGTTGCTTCATTTGCAAATATTTTCTCCCATTCTGAGGGTTATGTTTTTCCCTTGTTTATGGTTTCCTTTGCTGTGCAAAAGCTTTGAAGTTTCATTAGGTCCCATTTGTTTATTTTTGTTTTTATCTTCCTTACTCTAGGAGGTGGGTCAAAAAGGATCTTGCTGTGATTTATGTCATAGGATGATCTGCCTATGTTTTCCTCTAAGAGTTTGATAGTGTCTGGCCTTACATTTAGGTCTTTAATCCATTTTGAGTTTATTTTTGTGTATGGTGTTAGGGAGTGTTCTAATTTCATTCTTTTACATGTAGCTGTCCATTTTTCCCAGCACCACTTATTGAAGAGGCTCTCTTTCCTCCATTGTATATTCTTGCCTCCTTTGTCAAAAATTAGGTGACCATAGGTGTGTGGGTTTATCTCTGGGCTTTCTCTCCTGTTCCATTGATCTATATTTCTGTTTTTCTGCCAGTACCATACTGTCTTGATTAGTGTAGCTTTGTAGTATAGTCTGAAGTCAGGGAGCCTGATTCCTCCATCTCCATTTTTCTTTCTTAAGATTGCTTTGGCTGTTTGGGGTCTTTTGTGTTTCCATACAAATTGTGAAATTTTTTATTCTAGTTCTGTGAAAAATGCCACTGGTAGCTTGATAGGGATTGCATTGAACCTGTAGATTGCTTTGGGTAGTGTAGTCATTTTCACAATATTGATTCTTCAAGTCCAGGAGCATGGTATATCTCTCCATCGTTTATGTTATCTTTGATTTCTTTCATCAGTGTTTTATAGTTTTCTGAGTACAGGTCTTTTGCCTCCTTAGGTAGGTTTATTCCTAGGTATTTTAAACTTTTTCCTGCTATGGTAAATGGTATTGTTTCCTTAATTTCTCTTTCTGATCTTTCATTGTTAGTGTATAAGAATGCAAGAGATTTCTGTGAATTAATTATGTATCCTGCAACATTACCATATTCATTGATTAGTCCTAGTAGCTTTCTGGTGGCATCTTTAGGATTTTCTACATATAGTATCATGTCATTGGCAAACAGTGACAATTTTACGTCTTCTTTTCCAATTTCTATTCCTTTTATTTCTTTTTCTTCTCTTCCTGCTGTGGCTAGGACTTCCAATACTATGTTGAATAATAGTTGCAAGTGTGGACATCCTTGTCTTGTTCCTGATCTCAGAGGAAATGCTTTCAGTTTTTCACCATTGAGAATGATGTTTGCTGTGGGTTTGTCATATATGGCTTTTAATTTGTGGAGGTAGGTTCCCTCTATGCCCACTTTCTGAAGAGTTTTTATCATAAATGGGTGTTGAATTTTGTCAAAAGCTTTCTCTGAATCTATTGATTTGATCATATGGTTTTTATTCCTTAATTTGTTAATGTGGTGTATCACATTGATTGATTTGCATATATTGAAGAATCCTTCCATCCCTGGGATAAATCCCACTTGATCATGGTGTGTGATCCTTTTAATGTGTTGTTGGATGCTGTTTGCTAGTATTTTGTTGAGGATATTTGCGTCTGTGTTCATGAGTGATGTTGGTCTATCATGTTCTTTTTTTTGTGATATCTTTGTCTGGTTTTGGTATCAGGGTGATGGTGGCCTCGTAGAATGAATTTGAGAGTGTTCCTCCCTCTGTAGTTTTTCAGAAGAGTTTGAGAAGGATAGGTGTTAACTCTTCTCTAAATATTTGGTAGAATTCGCCTCTGAAGCCATCTGGTCTTGGACTTTTGTTTGTTGGACGATTTTTAATTACAGTTTCAATTTCAGTGCTGTGATTGTGTTTATATTTTCTAATTCTTCCTGGTTCAATCTTGGAAGGTTTTACTTTTCCAAGAACTTGTCCATTCCTTCCAGGTTATCCATTTTATTGGCATATAGTTGCTTGTAGTAGTCTCTTACGATCTTTTGTATTTCTGCAGTGTCAATTATAATCTCTCCTTTTTCATTTCTAATTTTACTGATTTGAGTCCTCTCCCTTTTTTTCTTGATGCGTCTGGCTAAAGGTTTATCAATTTTGTTTATCTTCTCAAAGAACCAGCTTTTAGTTTTATTGATCTTTGCTATTGTTTTGTTTGTTTCTATTTCGTTTATTTCTACTCTGATCGTTAAGATTTCTTCTACTAAGTTTGGGTTTTCTTTGTTCTTTTTCTAGTTGCTTTAGGTGTAAGGTTAGATTGTTTATTTGAGATTTTTCTTGTTTCTTGAGGTGAGTCTTCCACTTCATTCTCCCTTTTATCATCCTAGCACTTGAATTGCTATGAACTTCCCTCTTAGAACTGCTTTTGCTGCATCTCATAGCTTTTTGGATCATCGTGTTTTTGTTGTCATTTGTCTCTGGGTACTTTTTGATTTCCTCTTTGATTTCTTCAGTGATCTCTTGGTTATTTAGCAGTGCACTGTTTAGCCTCCATGTGTTTGTGTTTTTTTACTTTTCTTTCCCCTATAATTGATTTCTAATCTCATAGCACTGTGGTCAGAAAAGATGCTTGATATGATTTCAGTTTTCTTAAATTTTCCAAGGCTTGAGTTGTGACCCAAGATGTGATCTGTTCTGGAGAACATTCCATATGCGCTTGAGAAGAAGGTGTATTCTTCCGCTTTCCTGGTGGAATGTCCTAAAAATATCAATTAAGTCTAACTTGTCTATTGTGTCATTTAAAGCTTGTGTTTCCTTATTTATTTTTTGTCTGGATGATCTGTTTATTGGTGTAAGTGGGGTGTTAAATTCCCCCACTATTATTGTGTTACTGTCAATTTCTCCTTTTATGGCTGTTAGCATTTGCCTTATGTATTGAGGTGCTCCTACATTGGGTGCATAAATATTATATAATTTTTATGTTTTCTTCTTGATTGATCTCTTGATCATTATGTAGTGTCTTTCCTTATCTCTTTTAACAGTCTTCATTTTAAAGTCTATTGCTACTCCAGCTTTCTTATGATTTCCATTTGCATGGAATATCTTTTTCCATCCCCTCACTTTCAGTCTGTATGTGTCCCTAGGTCTGAAGTGGGTTTGTTGTAGACAGCATATATAAGGGTCTTGTTTTTGTATCCATTCAGCCACTCTGTGTCTTTTGGTTGGAGCATTTAATCCATTTATGTTCAAGGTGATTATTGATATGTATGTTCCTATTACCATTTTTTTAATTGATTTGGGTTTGTTTTTGTAGGTCTTTTTCTTCTCTTGTGCTTCCCGCTTAGAGAAGTTCCTTTAGCATTGGTTGTAAAGCTGGTTTGGTGGTGCTGAGTTATCGTAGCTTTTGCTTGTCTGTAAAGCTTTTGATTTCTCCATTGAATCTGAGTGAGATCCTTGCTGGGTAGAGTAATCTTGGTTGTAGATTTCTCCCTTTCATCACTTTAAATATGTCCTGCCACTCCCTTCTGGCCTGCAGAGTTTCTGCTGAAAGATCAGCTTTTAACCTTATGGGGATTCCCTTGTATGTTATTTGTTGCCTTTCCCTTGCTGCGTTTAATATTTTTTCTGTGTATTTAATTTTTGCTAGTTTGATTAATATGTGTCTCGGCATGTTTTTCTTTGGGTTTATCCTGTATGGAACTGTCTGTGCTTCCTGCACTTGATTGACTATTTCCTTTCCCATGTTTGGGAAGTTTTCAACTATAATCTCTTCAAATATTTTCTCAGACCCTTTCTTTCTCTTCTTCTGGGACCCCTATAATTCGAATGTTGGTGCATTTAATGTTGTCCCAGAGGTCTCTGAGACTGTCCTCAATTATTTTCATTCTTTTTCCTTTATTCTGCTCCCTGCCAGTTATTTCCACCATTTTATCTTCCAGCTCACTTACCCATTCTTCTGCCTCAGTTATTCTGCTATTGATTCCTTCTAGAGTATTTTTAATTTCAGTTATTGTGTTGTTCATCATTGTTTGTTTGCTCTTTAGTTCTAGAGCCTTGTTAAATGTTTCTTGTATTTTCTCCATTCTGTTCCCGCGATTGTGGATCATCTTTACTATCATTACTCTGAATTCCTTTTCAGGTAAGTTGCATATTTTGTCTTCTTTTTTTTTGGTCTTATAGGTTTTTACCTGCTCCTCTGTTTATAACATATTTTTTTGTCATTTCTTTTTTTTTGATGGGTAGGGCTGTATTCGTGTGTTACTGGTTGTTTTGCCTCAGTGGTCCAGCACTGGAGTTTGCAGGCAGTTAGACAGAGCCAGGTCTTGGTGCTGAGATAAGGACCTTTGGGATGCCTCACTCCTATTAATATTCCCTGGGTTCTGAGTTTCTCTGTTAGTCCAGTAGTTTGGAGTTGGAGCTCCCAGCACAGGAGCTCAGGCCTGACCTCTGGCCTGGGAACCAAGATCCTGCAAGCCATGTGGTGTGGCAGGGAAAAAAAAAAAAAGAAAAAGAAAAAAAGGAGCAGTACAATAACAAAGAATAAAAAACAAAATAAAATTAGAAAGATAAAAAATATATTAGGAAAAATAAAAATATAATTGAAACAACTGGTGGCTTGGGGTTCCTCCCACCCCCTTAGGTGTCCATGGTCCCCCACCGGTGCCTGGCAGGTGCTTTAGTTGTGTGGAGACGCGAATTCCACACCTTCCTAGTCCACCATCTTGACTCTGCCCTCCCATCTATTTCTTCTAATCACATCTTAGCATGTTAGTAATTTAGTCTGATTCCTGATATGAGGGAATTGCTAGAGGTTGATTTGAGAGGTAGCAGGGAAGCAAATCAATCTCTGGCCGTTGTTTTTGTTAAGTCTTATATTTATTTTCAGAAGTATCTGCAAACTTTAGACACTCGTTTAGTTTTGCCATCCTCAATGTTCTGTTTTATTTAGTCTCACTCAAGTCCAAAGTCAACCACTTCTATTGTGCTTGTTTTTGGTCAGATAAGATTGTCAAGTAAGGAAGAGTTTATCTCTAGACCTCAAATCTCCTTTCCCCATAAACATACACACACACACGTGTGCACACACACACACACACAGACACACACACCACTCATATACCAAGAGATGATTTTAGCGTTTAATCATTTTCTCTCCTACACCACTCTTGAAACCTTCCCTAAGGAAAAGAGCTCCTAACTTTACTTCCAGCAATATATTATTGACTGAAAAACCCAAATTTCTACTACTGAATCACTAGATTTGAACTATGCTTCTTAGGACAAGGATCTTGTCTCTTTTACTCACTGCTGTATCTTCAGTAAATAGGACAATGACTGGCATATAATATATACTCAATAAATGTTTGTTGAATGAATGCATGCATTGAAGATAAGGTCTTCAGCCAAACTAATTGAGCAACTACAGGCATCAGGGGAAATTTTTAATTTCTATCTTTTTTCCTGTCCCTGAAATACCTCTCTCAAAGCTGCTTCCAGTTTTATATAGTGTCATACATGTAGTGTCCTTCCCTTCCTTACTTCCTTATCCTGATAGTAAAGAGTAGAAATCTTCACCTCTACCTGAATCTATACACAAACTTTGGAAACCCCTCTGGGAATACTAGAAATGCAGTGTGTTAGGTGAGTTTTGGCAAAGACTGAATTGCTAATCTTCTGAGTTCCCCAGTCCCACCAAGCCTTCAACTGCTGAGGATTAGGCCCTTGTTCAGCACAGCAAAACCTCTGTGGGGTGCATGAGATTGATAAAAGAAAAGTAACTCTGTGGCCCTCCTAGGACCACCTATTAGTCTTCAAACTATTTAATTAACTGCACTGCAAAGGGACCACACTGAGGCAGAGAAAGTGGGATTTAAGTATTTCTTTTTGTGCCACTGGTTCTTCACTCCTGAATCAGAGGAGCCTAAGGGAAGGAAGTGTCAAGAAATCTCGTGGTGTTGATCCAACCAGTTGTATGAGAGGAACTTTCACCATTGTCGTGTAAGTGGCAGTAAATAGTCATGGGACTGGCAGGCACTCACAAACTCACAAAGCAGTCCTTTATTTTCCTACTGATTTCTGGGACTAAATTCCCCCTCCTGCACCACCGCAGGACCTCCAAGAAACAGAGATACTAACATTCAAGTTCAGTGTTTTCTGGCTCAGATTACAGCCATGTAAGCCAAGTTTTCTTTTCCATAACAAATTCTAATCTTGAGTGTCTATTCATCTTAATATACCACACACACACACACACACACACACACACACACACACACACACATTTATGAGCCCATGGAGTTAAGCCTTCTGCCCAAGCTAGATTTTAGTCAGTTACTGACATCCTCCCTCCCCTTGCACTGTCTGAGAATTGACAGCAGGAGCTCTTAAATGAAACCATTTCACACACACAATGGAAAGCCTTGAAGTCCCTGAGTGTCTGTGTCTGCTTTTGTCAAGGGGAACACAGCATGTTTGTAAACATGTGGCATGGAAAGAAGATTCAGGCAATGACAGCAAGCCTTTGGCCCACTGATTTCCTGTTTGTCTCTGATAGTGTGTTACCCATAGCAACGGATGGGGAAATAATCTCTGAGAGAACAGTCAACACTCCTTTTCCTTATTAAAAATTCCAAGTTTGGCAAGTAAGGTAAAATAAAACCTTCTAAGTGCGTTCTTAATTGCAGGAATTTTGTATACCCCTCTTCTTGTCTTCATTCACTTCCCTCTTTCCTTCTCTCTCAAGAAAGGAGAAAAAGAGAGATAGAGAGGGAGTGGGAGAGACAGAGAGAGAGGGAGATGGAGGAGAGAGAGGAGAGGGAATTCTGCTTCAATATTTTGATCAGCTGAAAACTGTACTGCATTGAGTTTATATAGGAGAAATTTTTGAACAAGATCACATGGTACCTGCAGAGCTACAACAAATAAGCTCCACCTCCGCATCATAAAAAGTAGCACAGCTGGGTAGATCAGTGTACCTTGGATGCCTTTTATTTCTCGTGTAGACAGACAGAAACAAGTCACATAAACCCATTCATTCATTCAGTTGGCAGTTGCCGTGTAGGAAGCACTGTGGTCACGTACATTATTGTATCCCCTTTGCAGTAGAGTTTAACCCACCGGGAAACAGAACATGAAGAGGTGAGGTAACTTGCCCTTGGTCACACTCTGGCAGATTCGGGACCTGGTCTGTTGGATTCCAAAGCTGGCATGGTACCCATACTATGAAGTGTCTCCATACAGAGATGCCTAGTGTCTGAGGTAGAGCAGAAATTAGATAACACAGATTTTGAAGGGCATAAACCAACATAAGGAAATTATCACTGAGAAAACTGAGCAATTAAATACTTGACTGTCTTGTTCACTGCTTTTTTAATGACAGGCAAGAAAAAAAATTTAGTCAGAGGGTGATGGCTAATGACCTTTCAGAATCTAGCACATGTATTTAGTGTAAAACGGAACGAGTATTCAGTAAAAATAATCATTTGACTCATTTTTATATTTATATTCATAGTCACACAAAACAGTGAGCAAAATCTAATTTTGGAGTAGTGATTTTCAGACTACTGTGTCATTAAACATTTTATATTATCCATCTCACGACAGCCATTACTTAACAAATGGCAGCCAAAAAGACTTTACCTATATGTCAGTTTCCTCTTAGTATATGTCATGTCTTTGCAGAAGTCCTCAAACAATATTGCCTTATATATTTTGGCCTATTTGTACTTTTTTTTTTTTTTTTTACCATCAAAGGGTTATCTTCATATTCTGAAAACTACTCAGATTTCTCATTATGCTGGTCAAACACTTAAACATTTTATTGGTTAATGGGCCATTTGCTCCACAACCTCAGCTGCAGGTAGTACCTTTTAAATTTTTAAAAATGATTAAAAATTTAATTTGAGGAATTTATCCTTATATTAGAATCCACTGAATTTTAAAAAATATTACCATTCCTTCATAAAAATCTTCTCTTAATATTCTTAACATTACCATTCATAGTTTATATTGCTATAATACATGTTACTAAAATCAACTCAGGTCATTAATTATATGTTACATAACCAAAGAATGTCTATCAGGATGTATCTTAATTATTAGTATTAGTACTCTAAATTTTACATAAATCTGCAGCTTCATTAGTTTGTTAAATTTAGTGGAGGCAAATTGACCATGATTTAGCCTTTCACTTACACAGGCTTCTTGCCAGAAGGATTCCTAGAAACATTCACAAAGCCTTAATTTCTGTGCTATTTGCCTTGGTAAGACATTTTAACCACAATTGATTAAGACTGCTGTTTCCTTCCATATTAACTTTCCCCCCAATGTCAGGCAATGTTGGAGTGGCCACAAACATATTTGGAATCTGGCTAAAGAAAAGTTACCTTGAGGATACTTTGTGTTTAGTGGGATAGATTTATGTGGTTCACAGTCCCTTAAGTGTTCAGGTAAACAATCGCTAACAATATGGATGCAGAGATGACTTCCGGGAATCCTCTTAATGCTCCATGGCTCAAAGGGACAGAGTTAGAGGTCCTTTGACTGTGGCCAATTCAAAGAGCATCATGACTACACTGCTTATGGAAACTTGAAATGCCCTAAAATTGTAAGGTCTTATATGAGAGACACTGAGTAGAAATTTCTCCCTGTATTTGACAGCAATCTTTATAATGTTATTAACAGTGATATATGGAACTAAGAGAAATTTTTAAACTATCACAAAACACATTTCAACCTTGCTAAAACAGAGACTAAATTATCTTCCTATTCTCTCCAGAAAATATTACAAAATTATTGTCATATAAAGAGTACATCAAAAAATTAGGGACAGACAATAAAGTAATAAAACTATATGCTTTTGGGGGATTTTGATGCTTATTGTATTTGTAATCTTGGAAAAATTGGGGCCTTACTGTGAGTCTTTTCTTTACATATAACTAATTTTGCATTTGCAGGTTTGTGTTATCTTTCTTTGAGGCATCTCCAATTGTATAATCTTCCATACCCGCAAAACCTGGATTCAACCCTACATGACAGGAAACCAAAATAATTCAACATATTTTCCTAAGAAGATTACATATTTATTTCAAATTAAATTTAGTTACCAAAAATAAAGTTTTTTAAAATTTTTCCCTCTTTAATAGAGTTTATCAAGATGAAGGATATTTATATAGTTGCTCTTCATATAGCACTTCTGTTATGTTGTTTCATAGCCTGGCAAACTAATCCAAGCAAATGGGTTAGAAATTTTCAAAGAAAGACTCAGTATTGTTATCTGTTAAATGGGTAATAAGTTAGATTGCCTACTTTCACTTCCCTCTGGTCTCTTTGGTTATGCATTTTCCTACATGAGAAAAAAGACAAATATCTGTCACAAATAATATACAGTAGTATATTATGATATATATTAACTTAGGACAGGTTTCCAGTTTCTCTGTGGTTTAACGTTTTCAAAAATAATGTGGGACATGGGACTTCCTTGGCAGTCCAGTGGTTAAGACTTCACCTTCCAATGCAGGGGGTGCAGGTTCGATCCCTGTTCAGGGAGCTAAGATCCCACATGCCTCGCGGCCAAAAAACCAAAAAAACATAAAACAGAAGCAATATTGTAACGAATTCAATAAAGACTTTAAAAATGGTCCACATAAAAAAAAATCTTTAAAAAGAAGAAAAATAATGTGGGACAATTGATACATGCCTCATAGGGGAGCTTAGAGGGTTAGTAACATAATACCAATATAAAAGGCTTAGAAGAAAAGTGGCCCCTAGGAGTGAGGTAGAATTATACATGATGTGTCCTGAGCAAATTGGCTTATTCCAGAATGGCTATAGGCCCTAGTTTCATGAATAATCCTTTAAAAGCAAAGAGATGAATCCTGGAGGTTAAGTTACAGCTTGATGAAATATTTGAAATGACCAAATTTGGAATTCAGACTTTGTTGTACTTCAGAGGTATGGAAGAGCTACAACTACCATTTCTTACAACTTGTCCAGAACAATGTCTTATTATTCTCTCCTCTCTCCATAAATTGGTGTTTATTAGGCCAAGCAACTTTTTACATAAGTTCTGCAGGCATATACAGTGGCTGCTACCAGATAAAAGGCGTGAAGACATTTTAATGCACTGCTGGTCATGGCCTTAAATTCTTCATCATTTCTATTTCTTTCCTACCCATCCAATATCTTTGTTAAAATAACAAAGCACAGCAGTTAACATTGTAAACATTTACTCATATTACTTATGTATTATAAAGTGATAATACTGGGGACAAATTTCAAAGAAGTAAAATTTTTCAGTACATATTAATTCTTACCAACTATTGCAAATTTAAATCTTGTTCTAACTCATTCAAAGCATTTTCCTAAATTCAAAGTCATTCATTGACACTCTATGGACTCCCAGAACTAGTACTTTGGTGCTTGAGAACAGCCTGGATAGAAATAGCCCTCACAGAAAGCTCTCTTTAAATTTTTTGGGGAGAATAAGTTTTATCTTTTATAAATACCACTCACAGCTGATCAGAAACAAGGTATTAACATGCTTTTTTAGGACTAGCTGTTAGTTCACCTGGACAGGATTTCCAGATTTTTATAGCTTTCTGTTCCATGTGGCCTCAGTAGAGGAAAAGTATTCACCTCAGTTTCTAAATCTTTTCAGGAGGCAATACCATACCCTACATTTGCCCAAACCTCTCAGAGAGTCTCTTTCAGGTAAAAAAAAAAAAAAAGTATTTTTTTCCTCTAATTTCTCTGTTTTTCTAAGAGATTCCTATCCTTCAAAATGACCAACTGGCATAAAAGCTAATATATACTAAAGTACTTTCTTTCATAAGTTCTTCAGGCTTCTGCTATTTCATAACTCTTCCTTTCTAGAATCTTCTGGCACCGATTTACTTCTTAAGGGAACCTTAGATTTTTATCATAGCCTTTATTTTAAAGATGACTTGAACAGCAAACTCAAGTTTTGAACAGTTTATATAAGTTTCCTTGCTTAACTAAAGAGCCCATAGTCTAAACAGAAACTCAAATACAAAGGCTCTTTTGAAAACCAGAGAAATGATATTGCTGGAAATTGTTTAAATTCTACTGATAATGCAACCCATTCCCAGCAAAACAAAATGAATGTTCATATGGATATTTTGTTTTGAAAATAGGTTTCCTTTTGTTTTCCCTGGTATTTATTGTTTTGACAGCTCTTGGTAAGAGAAGCACAGCTACATCTATGGATATAATTTCCTTTGATGTAAATTTCTCTTCTGTTATTTCCCTTACCTCCCATTTGCAATTTTGTGTTGCTTTATGGAGCATCTGTGATGCTGTTAACTTTATTTCTTCAAACAAATAGGGTCATTTCGTCTAGATCTGCTCCAATAGCTTAAAAAGCCCCATTAAACACCCAGGTATTCCTAATTAAAGAAAATACCGAACTCTTAAAGGGCCATTGGAAAATTCCACTGATGTTTGACACTGTGGGCAAATCAGCAATGAGGGCTTCTGCTTAAGCTTCTTTAAACTACAAAGGCATTTCTTAGAATGTAAGCCAGGTACTTAACTGGTGCAACTTTTCCAAAGCATTCCAGAAGTAACTCTTAGCTTCTTGAGTTGATAAATCAAAAGCTATAACTAAGACCTTATCTTAGGAAATTATTACTGGACACTTACTGCACAATATTTTGTTGTATAAACAAACAAACAGTTTCGAAGGAAAAAACATCCTGAATTCGAACAAACCTTAGTGCGGGTATTGAAAATGGTCTATCCTGAAACTCTTAAAAGAGCAGCATCTCAACCGGTATATTTTTATTGATTCAAGTAAACATGACCTCTGGCATAATCCTGGTTATACTCCCACTAATGGAGACAGCCAGTTGCTTTTGAATCACCTCTTCACTTAAGGTAATCATGAATAATGCCAGAGAATAATGTTTCTCTTCGGGATGTTAACAAGTTTTCCCCCAAATGAAGAAAACCTGATTGCTGGAAAGGCATTGTGCTGATATAATTAAATGCCATTTTTCTTCGATGTAGGTCTATTTCAAAGTAACAATTAAAATAATTGTAACAAAAATGTGCACACACACGATACCAAAATAAAAATAGATAAAAAAGAGTGGCTTCGTCGGTTTGGGCTGGTATAACTAAGTACTATAGACCAGGTGGCTTATAAACATCAGAAATTTATTTCTCACAGTTCTGGATATTGGAAGTCCAAGATTAAGGTGTCAGCATGGTTGAGTTCTTCAGAGGGTCTTCTTATAGATTGCAGAGTGCCAACTTCTTGTGTCCTCCCATGGCAAGCAGAGAAGGGGAGCAGGTTCTCTCATGACTCTTACAAGGGCGCCAATCCCATTCACGAGGGGCTCCATCATCATGCCCTCATCTAATCCTAATTACTTCCCAAAGGTCCCACCTCCTAACACCATCACATTAGGGAGTAGGGTGTCAACATATGAATTGGGTGTGGGGTGACACAATCAGTCCCTACCAGAGAATAAAGTAAAAATGATGTCTACCCCACTTTTGTCCCCCATTGCTCCTTCCTGGAGGCAAGTTTCTTATGTATCCTCCCATAGAATTCATTGTCTCTCTCTCTCTCTCTCTCTCTCTCTCTCTCTGAGTTGATCATGGTGTTCTGCCTTAAATTTAGAATGTTTGCTTGACTTGGAAGAAATGTTGGTTTTCCTTAGTTCATGTAACTACCAACAGATTCCTAAATCCATCAAATATTATCTTCAAAACAAGTAAACTCTCAGAGTGATGTTATACATCTTTGTCCTCACTGCTTCTGTTCACACACATACAGTGAGAGGATATTTGCCATCTTGCAGAATCTCTATAGCAGACAGAATAACAAAAAACACTGGAATTATCTCTTGAGTGTCTCCAGCGTAGCCGGTATAGCATTGTATCAGGCAATCTCTATATGTTATATTATTTAATCCTCACAACAAATATAGAAATTATTGCCTCTCATCCCTAGATGCAGATTGAGGTTTAAGATTGAAAGGCTGGCCGGTAACTGAAATGCAGTTCAACACAGGTTTATCAGATAACAATTTCAAGTAGAATCTGAGGTTGTGGAGATTAAATGACTCTATTATTTGGCTCTATCACTCCCTTCCTTCTTTCGTTCCTTCCTTCCCTCCTTCCTTCTTTTTGCAGTTAATCAATATCATTATGTCATTTAGATATATTTTAGGTTACTACAGAATTATTATAAAAAATACAATTCAAGGAATATTTCTAAATAGTTTGGGAAGAAAAAAATCCTAAAAATGTTCTGGACAAAATTATCCTTAATAACTCACTCCTCAATTTCAAAATCTCTAGAGATAAATTTTAAAAGTGTCTTGGAAATTCAGATGCAGTAGATATCACTTAAGAATTTTAGGGTTGTAGGCTTGTCACAAAAGTATCATGAACGCTGATTCCTTATGAATAACCAAAAATTGATAAAAATCAATAAATACTCAGGAAAGAAAAACTAGAGTGCAATGCAATTGACCTTTTGACTTGCCTGAGTAATTGACCCGGAGTACTTTATGAGCTCTTCTTCATCTCTTTCAGTTGTTCTGTTAACATGTTGAGATATATTTAAAGTTTTGTTTTTCTTATTTAAAATTTAACTGCCATAACAAAGTGAGGCATAAACCTAGTATTGATGTCTCTATCATTTCTCTCTTTTTAAGCGTGAGGCAATAATTAAACGATTATATATTGATTTAGCAGATATTTAAAGAGACCAAAGACAAGAAAGTATACTAGAAAATGTGTTGATTCAGTCCCAGAATGACATGAATTAAGCCTTTATTTCTATATACCTTTAGTCTGCAAATTCATTCCATATATAAATAGGCTAAATCTATTTAGAATATGACATAGACTAAGTCATTATATATCATTATCACTGTTATTATTTTGCACCTTAGTCTCTTTATAGTGAGCATTGTGCCAGCTGAGCAATCTCCAAGGTCACTTCAAGGACAAATATTGCATCCTATTTTTGTTTTGAGAACTTGTGTTTTTAGACTCTGTGAAAGTTGGGACTGCTGGGAAGAAGGAGGATTTTATCAAAGGTGCACATGGAGCTCCCTAGCGGATAGACTTCCTAGCTTTATGGCTTCCTTGAGTTCTCAGATTGTGCTGGTTACTGAGTCCTCTTTGCTGCCTGGGCTCTAATTAAAATAAGATCTGTGATATCAGAGGAAATGAGGAACAGCGGGTTCTGGCATGAAAAGCGTTTCACATTTCCTTTGGACATTTGGGACTTTGAGTGAGTTGTGGGACCTCACCTCTGGTGACTTGATGACACCATCCATTCTAAACAATGTGCTCTCTTCTCTTTATAACACAGAACTACCATTTCGGAGGTCGTTGTCTTATCTGAAAGATAGCTATGACTACCAGGATTAGCCCTGCTTTGTTATAGAATTTTTATGAAACGTGTTAAATGTTAAAATTCAGATATGGAGGCTTTTCTCTAACACCACATCTGGTTGCTAATCAACTAAGAAATGTTGATGGCAAAATATATAAAGCTATTATTAGTGTAATAGTTTATTCTAAATAGTTTGCATAAGAACAGTTAATGGGGAGGAATCAAGGCATTAATTTGAAAGACTAAAAAGAGATTTGACCGTCTTGTTTCTCTGAGCTGAAGAAACAGCCAGATGCCTAGAGGAGAGGCTGTCTGCTGTCCTCCTGCCATTGTGTCTTCCTACTGGAATTTCATAATGAGAAATGGATCTATGCTTACCCAGAAGACGCAGAACATCCAGAATCAATTCCTTGAGGATAAGATTAATTTGCAACATGTCAAACTCTATCACTGGAAATTTGCCACAGACATGGGATCCTTCTTCACATATTTCATACTATCTTTTATCCATAGTCTGAATGTTCTGCCAAGTATTTATTCAGTATCATTACATTGATAAATGGTCTTCAAGATATTTTCCACAAGCATTCTGTAAACTCTGCTGAAATAGCCTTTCCCAGAAGGGAGAGCTATGAAAGGCATTAGAATGCCAGTCAAATGTTAAGATTTAGCCAAAAAAGAGTTACAGACATTTAAAGCTATGAATTCTACCAAAGGCAATTTCTTTTCACTTTTTCCTTTGGAATTTTTAGTTTTCTTTCTGAAAGATGCATATATTAAAGTTGTACGAATGTAATAAACTCAAGTCAGTGTGGTGATATAATGGAATTACGCTTTAAATTTAATAATTGACTGTTCTTTGTGGACTCACCATGACAAACTACAGAAACTAGAAAGCTGTGTTTTTTCTATTGTGTTTCACTATGTTTCCTCCAGTGCAGTTTGATTTTTAACCATAGGGTGTTGACATCATTTCCTTTCTAAGTGGCCATTGTTTAACTCTGGTGGAGAGGGACAGGAAGAGGGCAGTATATTTATTTATATAAAAGGTTCTTGTCAGGAAAATGTTTTCTTGGGTACTTTATTTCCTCATTGTCAAATGTAAGGTTCTTATAAAAAGATAGTGGCAGTGTTTTACATCTAATACAGAAGCATGGTAGTTTGTTTCTGTTTGTGGAGCTTTTCCTTACCTTCATATCACTTTTAATAGACATGTTTTATTTTGGATATTACTTTTTATCCTCTCATAAATTCCAGAAAGATATTTTGACACTAAGATCCCCTGAAATTAAAAAAAAGAAAAGAAAAAACAAAAATCAAATACACTCATGTTCAGTGAAGATTGAGTTGTCTTCCATAATTCAACAGTCTATTCTTAGAGCAAATCCAGCTAAAATGGAAAGGATTAAACTCTGAGTTGATCAAAAGATTGGAGGAAGCTTGGGGTTTCAGTTCAACTTAGAGGCTGAGTTAGAAAGCAGTGAGAATGGAATAATAATGGAAAAGTATATGATTCCCTGAAGTATGCTTTAATCCCTTTTTTCCTTCCCTTTGCCAAGGTCTTTTTTTTCAGAAATGGGATTTAGAAAATAAGGACAAAATGTGATCTTTTGGATCAGCATAGAGGTCATTTTTCTCTATATTTTTAATGATAGTGTAGGAAGTATTTCCTTGGGCATTAGTAAATCTAAGGTTAATTTTTTCAAAGAGTAGTATAAACTTTACCTGACGCCTAAGGTGTTTTAATCACTCAACTAAGTACTTTACTATCATCAGTCATTATATCCTCACAAGAACACTGGGAAAGTTCCGTTCAATTATCAACCCATTTCAGAGGACAAGGAAAACTCAGGCTTGCCTAAGATTTTGCAGCTGGTAAATTGTAGAGCTGGTATTTTAAACCCAGGCAGCCTGACTTCAGAGCCGGCACTCTTAACACGGTTATACTGCTTGCCTAATGTGAGACACTATTCACCAAGCATAGTTGTTCTCAATGAACATTACTTTAAATATATTTAAGAGAACATAATATAAAAATATATGTGCTTCCCTCCTTACCATCACCTCTACCTTTAAGAAAACAAAACATTTATCACCAGGGATCCAGGCACTGTGCTAAGCCTTAAGAAACACAGAAATGAATCACATAGAGATTTTTTTCTCTTACATCTCAAAGCCTGGTGATGGAAGAAACTACTCTGTTTACTTATTTGTTGGATTGTATGTTTTTTAAAATAATAACTGCAGGTTCATCTAAGATAATAAATTCAAATAATTTCAAGAATAGTTCTTAATTGACTTTACATGTGGCCAACATGAAAATCTTATTTTTTATGCAATAAACATAAGTGATGTCTATGCATGATTATGTAATGACAAATTATTCATATTGTTCCGTAAAGAAAATGTGCCATTTCTTCAAGCAAGCTATAATATCTGACTGACAGGTGCATGGTAATTTTAGTTCTTATAGCATCCTAATGAACTTTTCCTTAACTCATAGTCTTGATGACACCACAGGTACTGACAAAGTAGCCTTATGATGTGGAAGACATTGCAGTGGAATAGGAAAACAAACATAGGCTCAAGGATCAGAAAGTAGTGTTTTCATACCACTTCTGACCTTACAAGTACTGGGACTTTAGACTGTGTCTTCATTTGTCAAAACATAGATACATGTTTCCTATCTCTAGGACTAGGTAGTTTTAAGATGAAATGAGATATAAGGAAAGCACTTTACAATATAAGGGGGCTAGCACAGTGGCTGTCATAGCTTGGGCTGTCAGTCAACACCATTCACTTTTGCTAAGCCCCCAAATCTTTTAGTAATCATGGCAACAACTAGGCTGACTAAGTAGAGTTTCTACAAGTAATACTACTGTCACTATCATAGTGGAAATGTATTTGATGGGAATAATATTACAAAGCTAAAGTAAAGCAGACTAGTCTCATCTCTCTTGTTTTGTATTCTCTCCAGATGCCTAGAGGAGAGGCTGTCCACTGCCCTCCTGGCATTGTGTCTTCCTACTGGAATTTCATAATGAGAAATGGATATTCAGCTGGTTATTCCTAGCTTTCAGGGCACACGGACAAAGACTCTATTTGGATGTTTCCTGTGCAGATATTGTGCCTATAAGGAGAGTATTTCAAAAGATTAAAATTAAAGAACACACACACAAGAGAAGCTCTGGCCTAAGCCCTCATCCGTTCATTCTCTTTCCTTCTCTATGACCACAGAATCTTTTTCAGAGGTTTTAAAATCCAACTTCTCATGAAAGTACAAACCCAGAAATAGAAAATGACTTGCTTAGAGCCTGGTGTGCAACCCAGGTGTCCTCACTTCCAAACCATCTTTCTTCCCAGGCAACACAGTGTCAGCAATGTCTACATTACCGCATACAGCTAAGCAGACTTGTGGTCTAATCTCTGTACTGTTCACATTTAAAAAGATATCAGCCCAGGGACTTTGAGCAATCATTTCTACCTTTACTGTGATTTTCCCTTTGGAAGAAGTTCAGAGGATTTATAGGGCATTTAAATCAACACATCTTCTTAAATATCATCTGGAGACATTTCTCCCATCTCCAAAGCTTAATTTTTATGACAGGAGCTAAAATTCTGCACAACCCCTACCTGCCATCCCCATGTATTGGGTTGGCCAAAAAGCTCCTTCGTTTTTTAAGTAAAAACAAAAGATACATTTTTCATTTTCGCGAAGAACTTTATTGAGCAACATATTCACCGTTTCGTTCCACTACTTTGTGCCATTTTGCAGGCAACTTCGTAATTCCATCTTCCCAAAACTTTTAATCTTTTTGAGCAAAGAACTGTTTCAGGTGCCTTTTACAGTCTTCCAGGGAATTGAAATTTTTTTCCATTAAGAGAATTTTGTAAAGACCGAAATAAATGGAAATCAGAAGGTGCGATGTCTGGTTAATATGGCGGATGAATCAGAACTTCCCAGCCAAGCTGTAACAGTTTTTGCCTGGTCATCAAAGAAACATGCAGTCTTGCGTTATCCTGATGGAAGTTTATGCGTTTTCTGTTGACTAATTCCAGACGTTTTTTCGTCGAGTACTGCTTTCAGTTGGTCTAATTGGAACAGTACTTGTTAGAATTAATCGTTTGGTTTTCTGGAAGGAGCTCATAATAGAGGACTCCCTTCCAATCCCAGCATATACACAACATCACCTTCTTTGGATGAAGACCAGCGTTTGGTGTGGTTGGTGGTTGTTGATTTCACTTGCCCCACGATCTCTTCCATTCCACATTATTGTACAGTATCCACTTATCATCGCCCGTCACAATTTGTTTGAAAAACGGAACGTTTTCATTATGTTTCAGTAGAGAATTGCATGTAGAAATACGGTCAAGAAGGTTTTTTAGTTTAGTTTATGTGGAACCCAAACATCAAAGCAATGAACATAACCAAGCTGGTACAAATTATTTTCAATGCTTAATTTGGATATTTTGAGTATATCAGCTACCTCCTGCATAGTATAACGTTGATTGTTCTCAGTTAATGTCTCTATTTGATCACTGCCAACTTCAACTGGTTTACCAGTTGAGCATCATGGAGCATCGTCCAGCAAGAAATCTCCAGCACGAAACTTTGCAAACCACTTTTGACATGTTCGATCAGTCACAGCACCTTCTCCATACACTGCACAAATCTTTCTCTCTTTTTAAAAATATTTTTAAAAAATACTTATTTATTTATTGGCTGCACCGAGTCTTAGTTACCGCACGAGGGATCGTCGTTGCTGAGTGCAGGATCTTCGTTGCGGCACGCGGGATCTTTAGTTGCAGCATGCAGGCTCTTAGTTGCAGCATACGGGATCTAGTCTTGCGTTTCAGTTGCTTTTCTACCTTTCTTGAAATAATAAAGCATAATATGCCAAAAATGTTGCTTTTTTCTTCCATCTTCAATATTAAAATGGCTACACAAAAATTTACCAATTTTGATAATTTTTTTTTAAATGCATGCTGGTATGACATCTGTCACAATACAATCTACTAAAATTGTTTTGAATGAAGTTAAAGACAACTAAGTGCTACTAGAACCATGTTATGGAAAAAAATGAATGAACCTTTTGGCCAACCCAGTATATAGCACCTCATCGCTATTCTTCTCCATCCCCTTCCATTTACTTCTCACTCTTAACTTGTCCCACTCCCTCTAATGGGAAAAGTCATCCTTCTCTGAATCTAATGCTCTTATAGCAAGGAACACCTCCTCTATAATCAGGGGAATAGTGTCCTTCATCATCTTGTTATGGTGACTTATAATTAGCACTTATTTCAACTCTCTTCTACAAACTCTTAAATATTAACATGGAAAGTAAAACTAGTCAAGTAATTATTTTCTCAGGCAATGGTCAGGGCAATGTAGGTTGTTCCAAGGAAACTCCCTCCACTGACCTGGAGCCACTGAAACCTCACTTTGATTCATTGTTGACAAAGAAATAAAACATAGCTTATAAGAGTATATTCAGGGTTACTAAGGCATATCTGGCTTGGAGTCAATACAACTTACTTTGTTTTTTCTTTACTTTTTGACTGTCTTTCTATGTGTTTGTTTCCTCTGCTGGACTGTGAGATCCTTGGGGCAGGACTGTATCTTATTGGTTGTTTTGTGCCACAAGCCTGGTATTTTACCTAGAATAAATTGGCCACTCACTAAATGTTCAAGAAAGAATAAATGGAAGAATAAATGAAAATCTCTATGGAAACTAAAATTTTGTAGGTATTGAGTACAGGGGAGAGCAAAAGGAGAAAGGATTGCCCTCCCAACTTGCTAACCCAAGCTGATGCCAGAAATCTGAGTTGAGCTGTGTTAAAGATATCCCTCCCTCCCAGACTCAATCCACTCATCTTCCTTTAAAATCCATACAGGGACTGGAGCAGAGCCGTCTCATTCACTGTCTGGGAACATCAAGGCAGCTTTCCTTTGTGGTCTGTGGTTGGCGACAGCAGAGGCTAACAGATTCCATCTGCCTGGCTCTGGGCTGTAATCCCCTTTGCTGGCCTCTCCACTGTGAGGACACGGCCCAGCAAGGCCAGTGGGGAGCCTTCATGCCTGCTCGTCTCTGCTGCCTGTTTCCCTGACAGGTTTTTATTACTTCTTCTCTGCATAAATAGCTAGTCTACCAGGCCAGCAAGTTCTTTAGATTTTACACATTATGCAGTGTCAAAAGTAGCATAAATCTGAGTCTCCCTCACCTGAACTCCCCCTATCCCCCACCCCCACCATCACCAGCTAACACAGGGTCTTTCTTTACATTGAAAGCTGCCAGCTGTGCAAAGGGAGAGACATTAGCAGCTCTCCCAGCCAAAGACCTCGGTAAGGATGAGTGCATATTGATAAGATGGGCTGTGGCTATATCACCTAGATTACACATCCAGTTTGGAAATTGCAAAGGTGCCTTAATACCATAAGCAAACACTGTAAACTTAAAAAAAATTCCATCTCTCTTATCTGATTGAGACCGATCCAGGTTATCTCAACAGCTAAATGGCAATGCATTTTAAATGAAACAGGAGGCAAATCTCGGTACTCTGTGTAAGCAGAAGAACAGAATTGGGGGGGAAAAACACTAGTGCCTTATCTCACAGGGTCCCTCGGAAAAAATAATTCTACTCTCAAAGAAAAATTTTAGCTGACAAGAGTGTCCAGTTGATAATTCCATGGCCTTTAATAATTTATGTACCTAATTTTATCTTTAAAATGCAATAAATTTGATTTTGAGTGTAGTTTAAGATAAACTAATAAAACACAGCAAAATAACTCCCAATGCTCTCAAAATTGCTTTTCCACTGATATCAAAATAAAGTGAGATTGAGCATTGGATAAACTGATTTGAATTTATAACATTTTGCTCCCAAAGAGGCATTCTCCCTTTATAGATGAAGGACTAACAGCTGCATATTTATATTGTGATGCGCACTGATGTGATTTCAAGGGTTTCTCACCTGGATGCATAGCAGACATACCTGGCCCATGAAAATTCCCAAGAAATAGGTTTTTTGTCTCCTGTCTTTTTTTCCCAGTCTAAAATTAACAATGTTGCATTTTTTTACAAAAGCAGTGGTTCAGTGAAGAAGCTATTACCTACATTCAAAGAAAAGTGTTATTGAAGAATTAAATGTATCATTATGGAAGAGACAGAATCCAAAAGCCAGTCATTTTCAGTGCTAACATAGTCGCGCTCTAATTTAGATTTGTTTATAATCATCTGCTATGATTCAGAGTCATTTAGATAACATATCACATTACTAATAACTTTATAAATCATCAAATGTACAGCATAAAGAAAACCTATCTAATTGAAAATAGAATTAACAAAAAGCAAAGGTATTTTTAACTGTTGGTGTAAAGAAATTGTGATCATTTTATGTTTTTTAAAAAGTCATTGGAAGCAGAGGTCATTTGTAAGAGCAATTTTGTGCCATACGCAGTGAACATGAATAAAAGGAAAGACACTTGATTTGCATGCAGTATAGATCACTAAGTAATTTTAGAGAACTTCTAGTCTCTGGTGCAATAAGAAAATGAGCATTACAGTCTTGAATGAAATTCACAGAAATAGTCTCAGGACAGTAAATTGCCTATAAACTCTTGCCAAGTAGAAAGCACTCTGAAATACTGAATAACATCAAGGAAATATGTATATATCATGAGTTCTCCATCCAAGAATCTAAAATTGACCTACTTATCAGTTCCATAATTCTTTCACTCGATGATAATTACTTTTCACATTAACTTAATTCTTAACTCTCATCTTCAGGTCTTTTCATCTCTATCTGCTCTAATTTCTTTTAAGAGAGTTTTTCCAAATCATGTCTCTGTTGTATTGTGTTAAAGTAAATAACTATTCACCAGCCAGCTGTATGGCATTAAATGATGCAGTAACTATCTGGACCAATGTTTCTGGAGGTCACTGCCATCCCTAAAACATCAACTGGCAGTTCTACAGCTTTTCCATAATATTATTCTTCATCATGATACCCTATAGGTGGTACAGGATTCTCAAATATTTTTATTCCTTTTCCAGTAAACATATGTCAGTTACCTGATGTGCAAAGGCGTAATATTGGTATTATCACAGAAAGACTAAATTACTTTTAAATTAATAATTAAATAAGTCTTATAATTTGTGGAAAATGCAAAAACATGGGGAAGGTATCTTCGATTTTGATATTAATCAAATAATTTCATATTTTAAAAATGAGTTGCTGTTGTTTAAGTATTCCCAGTGATTAAACAAAATGCTGCGTTTAGGAGCATTTGAGATTATTATAATTGGCCCAGCGTTCTTGGAGGAGCATTTGGTTTTATGTTTTAAAGGCACGAAAATGTGTGCTACCCTAATCCACAGATCCCATCTCTAGGAATATTTTCTAAGGCAACATTAATAGGTATGCAAATATATATTAATAAGAATTTCATTAAAGTTTTATTTATAGACTATAAAAATGGATATATATATACATGTGTATATATATCATGCTTCACTCAAATAATAAAGTGATGTGATGACAAGATAGCAGTCTGGAAGTTTATACATTTATTGGTAAGGAAGGATGTTTATGTTTTGTTTTGACTGATAAGACTGGCTAATAGCAGTTGGCAAATTATAAGCAATTTGTGTAAAAATTGTTATACATATAAGGGGAAGTGTCTAAAATGTATACACTAAAATATTTACAATGGTTTTCTCTGAGTAATTGAATTATAGAAGATCCTATTTTTTTCATTTCTGTTTAATAATAGTTTTGGATTTTCTACAGTAACTATGGATGGTATGATTTTTAAAACATTCTAAAACAAAAATTCACTTAAAAATAGGAATTTATTACTGGCATATTTGTTCATTATCTACTCATTAAAGATAATGAGCAAAAATATTTCATTTCTCAGCTAAGCTTGAAAAAATTTCTGTATATACTCATTACATGATATTGTTCCACCTGGGTGACAACCACATCCCTTACTTCTAATGGTTATCCTTAAATTCTCTTCTTCCAGGTAGTCTGTGTGGAACCATTTATAGGAATCACCATTTGTAATTGGAAGGGCAGGCAATAGCAAAAGTAGATCAACTCCAAGGAATATGAGTGTTTTGAAGGAATTAGTGCAGGGAAGGGAAAACATATTTCCAGGGCTGTGAGGAAACCCTTCAAGGTTGCCATCAGTGCTACAGCGACTCTTCAACATATTTCAGTAGGAAATGGGCCACTGTCACTAAGGGACCTGGTAAGGAAAAACAGTCCAGTCATCTGAGAGTCCTTGGTTGATTAGTCCAAATCCATCATCTTTATTAGTAAAATGAAAGCACATCCTCTGCATGTGATCAGCTTGACCTGTGAAGTACAGCATATCATTCTTTCCTCAAGCATTGCTCCCATTGTCCTATTCACTGAGTGCTGGACATTTTCTCATGATGAGACAGGTTTTGTCTTTCTAAATAGAATTCATGGAGAAATGTATACATAAATGCTGAGCACTCCTTGCGTCTGTGTCACGGCACTCTTTGTCCAAGGCAATGCCCCTGTTAACTGCAATCTTACAGTCAGATTATTCATCAGAAACTATGTAAATTCTACAAGAACTGGAACCATGTCTTATCCACCACTTTATATCTAGCACTAGATACAAAGAAGACATTCAATTAATGCTTGTTGAATGAATGAATGAATGAATGAATGGTGAATAATGAATGAGAACATGAGTTAAACAATAGTAATTGAAAGTCAAGTGTTTATACATGAACAGTCATGAAGAACTATGAAAAATAAAAAACACCAGGTAGACTTAATTATATGTGACCATTTAAAGCATGATGAATATGATATCAGTAAATAACAGGGAATATTAAAATTATTTTCTAAAAGGTGCTAGGTTAGCTAGATAGCAATTAGATAAAGCAGTTTAATCCACATTATACACCACACAACAAAATTCCATATGATCTAAAGTGCCACAGAAAAAAAGAATATTAAGTATTCATCAATTCTCTGAAGAAGAGCTAATGAATATGTAAAATGATAAATACCTAAGCTTCCTAACATAGAAGCAGTAGAAGAAATGCTAAACTAAGTAATCAACATTCAGTGATACAAAAATTCTAAACTACTGTAAAAGTTTAAAAGTAGTAAAACTTTGTATTTTTAAATACAAATTGATTGGAAAATTGGAAAAAAAATTCTCCAGTGACTAGGTATAAAATATGATTAGTCAATTCCCTCAGGAGAAAGTGCACTTAGAAAACCAACATACTGCGGGCTTCCCTGGTGGCGCAGTGGTTGAGAGTCCGCCTGCCGATGCAGGGGACACGGGTTCGTGCCCCGGTCCGGAAAGATCCCACATGCCGCGGAGCGGCTGGGCCCGTGAGCCATGGCCGCTGAGCCTGCGCGTCCAGAGCCTGTGCTCCGCAACGGGAGAGGCCACAGCAGTGAGAGGCCTGCGTACAGCAAAAAAATAATAATAATAAATAAATGAAAACCAACATATTGAAAAGTCTGCAATCTCAATAATAAGGAATCAGTAGAATTAGAAAAAAAACCGCATGGCACCATTTTTCACCTGTTGAATCAGCCATTAAAAACTGTTAACTGCTAATGCTGTTTCAGAGCATACTAAAAATGGTAAAGTAAGTCATACTTTGCCCACAGCAAAGTAAATTAGCACTATCCTTTTGGAAAACAATTTGGCAATATGTTTCAAGTACTATAAAAATGTTTGCATGCTTTGTTCTAATACTCCCATTTTGTAAGGCTCACCCATTTGAAAATAACACACAAGAAGTACCTCTCTGTATTCATTGCTTTTTATTTATAGAAGTGAAAACTGAGCCAAAAATGTCCAAGAATAGGGAAAAAGTTAAGTAATTTTGGAACACCCATTCAAAAGAGTATGAAGGAGCAATTTCAATGAGAGCTATGGATATGAAAAAATTATGGATAAGAAAAAATACAACATTATATACATAATATGATTGCAGCTGTGTAAAATACATGCATCTGGGAAAGGTGGGATGGAATTATTTTCGTATGAGGAAGGGGGAGGACACTTTTATCTCTTGCTTCTTCCATCCTGTTGTCTGGAATAGAGATTTATGAGTTCCAGAGGCTTCTTTCACCTTCATGTAGAGGGTGGCACTGAGGAACAGTCAAGCCTCAAGCTTGAAGTCTGAGGCCCTGCAGACACAATGAAGCTGCCACATCAGCCCTGGGTGGAATACTTCAGATTATTTATCTCAGCTTTTATTATTTAAGCCTCAGCTGTTTGGGGCTTTCTGTTACTGTTTGTTAGTTTGTTTTTGCTGAATGCATCTGAGCCTAATCGTAACCCATGTGTAATAAAAAAATGTCTAGGATTCATTCTATATTTAACATGAACAAGCATTTCCAAGTTCTAATTAAAATTTTAAGCTAAATATTAATATTTTTATTCTGAACATAGTCTGTTATACTGCATCATTGAATATCATACATTATGTTTTAAAATGTCCTATTTATCAAGGTGTTTACCCAAATAAGAAATGGTACACTGCAATATTTTGTCATTATTAGTAATCATTAAATTCAGAAGTTTCGTAAGTAGTTAATCTGACTTGATTCCTATTTTTTCTTGTTTCCAGTTTATTTCCCACCCTAACAATGAGAGCAGTTCTCTGTTTTCAGTTTTTTTTTTGCTTTGTTTCAGAACCGTCATATTCCTCTCACGGGAACTGCCTAACTCTGTTTAGTTTTGGCAGCCACAAAATATGTTCCCAGGACAAATGGCCCATGTACGCTGTGAAGTGTACACAATTCCCAGGTCAGAATAATGCTACATGCTAACAAGCAGATGCATACAGCTGGCGTTTTAAAAGACTTGGCAAAATTCACTCTTTGTTCAGCTTTCTTACAATCCTTATAAGATTTTTCTGAATATTTTATACTGGCCTTATTTTATAACATCTAAATTGAGAAGAAAATTGAATACAAACACATGATACATATACAATGATTAAGTTCCAGGGCTTTATTTTATTTCTTTTTCACTTGGATCATCAAAACCTCAGTGTCATCATTTTTAGAATTAAATATTGTGGATGATACTTATAACAAATTAGGTGTAATGAGGCATTAAGAAAAGTCAGAATTGTTTATTAACATAAGTGCTAAGTCAATGAGATAAAAAGCAAAACGTTTATTTTGGCTGGTCAGCTAGAAAATATGTGAACTGAAGAAAAGCAAACTTTGCAAAGTTTCCATTTAACTATACACAAAAAGAATAGCATGTAGGGCTTCCCTGGTGGCACAGTGGTTGAGAGTCCACCTGCCGATGCAGGGGAAGCGGGTTCTTGCCCCGGTCCGGGAGGATCCCACATGCCGTGGAGCGGCTGGGCCCGTGAGCCGTGGCCGCTGGGCCTGCGCGTCTGGAGCCTGTGCTCCGCAGCAGGAGAGGCCACAGCGGTGAGAGGCCCACGTACCGCAAAAAAAAAAAAAAGAATAGCATGTAATTTAACATATTATTCTGTACCAATTCTATGCTACGTGGTCAAAAGAAAATAGCTTCTACTTAAGGATTTATAATCCTTAGGAAGGAAGGAAGAAAGAAAACAGATAATGCTATGTTCAAGAAACATTACAGTTAATTTCTCTAGCAAACCTATTTGAATATCCAGTAAATTCTAAAGACAACCATATTTTATATCTATATATATACACATATATGCATAATATACATATGTGCATATATCTCTTTGGAAGAACCATAAATGTATTCCTCATAATTTTTAGGTTATATATATGAGCAATTAAAAAAAGAGGTTCAGTTCAAAAATGGTCGATGAAATATTTTTTAACGGGGTAAATTTTGTCAAAAATTGTACACAAGTGTCTGAGTCAATTGATTCTGCACAATTTTTCATGATAGAATATTTAGTTGAGAAACTATTCACTAGGAGGATTGGTAACTCAGTAGTCACTATTTATATCAAGCTACACTCAGGAATTTTTCAGAACTACAGTCAGGAATATAGTCTGAAAAAAGTAAGACATAGGGTAGTAAGAGTTAAAGTCACAGGTTCAGCTCGAATGACCTCTTCTCTAAAGAGCCTATTTTAACAGCCTGACCTGCTTCCTCTGAACAAACATGGCAGTTGGTCGTGCCTCTGATATGATTCCTGAGTCTTCTAGCTCACGTTGTAATTTTTTGTATAAGCCTACAGAGATTATTGCTCCAATCTCCTGCATGGTTCCTCTTCCTCCAGTCTTGTTTCTGTATGATCTAGTGGTTCTCAGACTTGAGCATGCCTTGGAATCATCTGAAAGGCTTGTGAAACCACACATTGGTGAGTCTCCTTCTCCACAGGTCTTGATTGAGTAGCTTTGGGGTGAAGTCGAAGAATTTGCATTTTTAACAAATTTCCAGGCGATAACTATTCTGCTGGTTTTGAGAATATTTGGAGAACCACTGACTGGTCTATTCTTTACTCCACCAAGGAGGCAGAGAGAGCTTTAAAAACAAACACCCAAGGATGTTTAAAGAGTTCTAGTATCTTAAATAGTCTATACTACAAGATGCTTTCATTCATATGGCACTTCCCTACTGGGGCTTATTTCATTTATTTGTTTGTTTGTTTGTTTGTTTATGGCTGTGTTGGGTCTTCGTTGCTGCCCACGGGTTTTCGGGCTTTCTCTAGTTGCAGTGAGTGGGGGCTACTCTTCGCTGCGGTGTGCGGGCTTCTCGTTGCGGTGGCTTCTCTTGTTGTGGAGCACGGGCTTCAGTAGTTGTGGCTCACGGGCTTAGTTGCTCTGCGGCATGTGGGTTATTCCCGCACCAGGGCTTGGCGGGCGGATTCTTAACCACTGCGCCACCAGGGAATTCCTGGAGCCTCTTTCTTACCAGTTCCCTCCTTCACACTCCAGAAACAGTCATGTTAAACTTTTGAGATTCTCAAATGTAATTAGCTTTCTTTCTCTTCAGGGCGTTTATGTCTCTTCTTCCTGGCACGGTCATTTCTTCCTCTACCTGGCTAACTCATACTTACATTTCAGGCAGCACATTTTTCTTCTTTCAGGAAGTCTTTCTGTCTCCATTAGAGGTGTTGCTCCTATGTATCCCCTGAATGCTCAACTTCTATTTCAGCCTAGCGATAATACAATAGCTCCTCACTCAGTTAGAGAGTCTATAACGGACATTGGCAGCATCTTTTTAGCTCACCACTGTGTAGCACAGGACTTAACATGTGCCAGCTGCTCAGTAAAGATCTGGAATGGCTGAATAACTTAATGAATGAATGTCCTAGGTTACCTATCAGACTTTAAGCTTGTGGGATAAGGATTTAGTGCTTGGATCTTCGTCTTCCTCATGGCATCCAGTATAGTCCCCTGCCCATGGTAAGCACTATATAGTGATGATTTGGCTAAAAGAAGAGATGAATGGATATAGGGATGGATGAAAGGAAAAGGGGGAACACAGCCAAATACCTAGAAGTAGCTACAGTATTTTGAAAGGTTAAGTAGGAATCTTCTTATATTTACTAAAACAAACAAACAAAACAAACAGACAAACTCTCTGACATGGATTCAAGGAAGCTAACCCCTAAAAGGAAAGTAATGGCAAATACCTATTCTAGAAAATTGAAAAATAAATTTTTGAGGGGTTATTCCATCATCTGAAAGTTCAGTATTAGAAGACATTAAGCCCTACTAGAAAAGTATTCCTGCAAAATGTGTAGGGAGAGATGTTCCCAACAGAAACAACATTCATATTAATAGAGGAAATGGCAATATCACAATACATTTGTGTAAGTAAAGAGCCATAAACACAAGAATATTCAGACGCTGGCTTCAGCTGTGGCTGCCATCTGGTAGGTCACAGTGTGGGAAAAATGAGAGCTGTGACACAGGAAAATAAATCATAGGCCTGGGAACTGGAAAATCAGAATTCTGTTCTTGATTTTAGCTGCTGAATTGCCACATGAACTTGAATATGCTGAGTGCTTCAGTCTCCTCATCTACGAAGTGGGGCTAATAAAATTTCCAGTAAGACTATGCATGAATGAACAGATATCTGTCAATACAGAAAGCCCTCTGGACGTATTACTATTTTGAAGCTGCCTCAGATACTATTTTTCCCCAGTCTTAGTCTTCCCCTGTATTCAAGTATGGCTAAACTTCCTGTTATTTTGCGGTTTGGTGGAGTCTGTGTTTTATATAAAGCTGCATTTCCCAAGCTGCTGAGTGCACTGATTATTCTTGCCTTCAGTGAGAAATTCTGCAGATAACAGAAATAATTGGACTGGAGCAGCTGCTAGCTTTCCTATTTTTTTAAACAATTATGAATGGTTTCATTTTGTGTATTATTTGCTTCTCTTACATTCTCTTTTCTTGCTGCCTAGAACTGAAGACTTTCTGTTATAAGCCTGTAGAGATTAAGAACATAATTAAGAAGTAGCAGAACTTGTAGTTGGCATGACATCCAGCAAAGATGGCAGAAAAAACGCCACTGAGCAGGAAAGACCACTTAAACCAGCAATCATCCACAGAAAGGCAGTGAAAATATAGGGGGAAAGGAGACCTGGAGAAAAATATTTGAAGAAAGACTGTCCAATCCCTCAGGGGGAACTCAGCAACAGAAGCAGGCAGATGCAGCCAATATATAACTTGGGAAGATAAAGGTGGGCTTTTCCATACACCTCTAGCAATGTCTATATTGATTGTCTTTGACTTCGTGGCTCTTCAGGTGGGCAAGTCTTGCAGAGCATTTACTGTCTACCAGGTAGAACTTTTCAATAGTAGCTTTGCTTATGTGACTCCCCTAGCCTAAAACGCCATTTCATTTCCTCTCTTTTCCCTAATTCTTCAGCATCTTGGTGGAGATGTGTCAAACCTTTCTCAGGTGGAAATATCTGTTCTGTCCTGACGTCTATAACAGAACAAGAATCTCATTATGTCAAAATTATTTTCTCTCTCCAGCCTTATGTGAGCTTCTTGAGAATAGAGATCTTATTCTCCTTCATGTCAGTACTGCTAGTTCCTCACCCAGTGTTCCTGCCACATAGTAGAAGCTATATAAATGTTGGGTAGGATCTCAACCTTTGGATAAAAAGAGAGAATGCGTGACCGTGACTCAGTGCCAGCTGACATCATCAAGTGCCACTGTCATTACCTGACATAAAACTAAGCACATCTCTGTTTTATCGGGAGTATCACCTGTGTTTATGGAAGCCTGTGTACTGCCTCTTTCAGAATTCATAAGTAGCTGTTCTCTCCTTATATTACTACAAAGTCAAAACAGTAAAAGCATCTTACATCACAGACTTGGCATTGGATTAGCTTAATGAGAGTGTTTTCCATATAAAGATCAATGAAGAAAAATCCAGAGCAATTACTAATTAAATGGAGAGAAAATGTTTTTCTGACTCAGAGCCAATAGATCATTTTCATTGGCAAGATGTTCAGTGTCTCCCTTCATCAGAGTGCCCTGATTTTCAGGGAACTGAGGTTACTGAATTTTTAGAAACACTTGGGGCCCCCTAATTTAGGAGATGAATCTGGGGCAGGTAGATGTCCAGTATCGGGGCAGCACAATGCTTTGCTTTTTGTAGTGGACACTCAACAGATCCTTAACAAGTAAATATAATATCTAGAGGATACAAATGTTTTGGAGAAAAAAATCTGTTTGGGCTAATGATCTGGGTGATTTCAAATTGAAGCTACCAGATACATTACAGTCTTCAGCCAAGTCACTAATGGCAGTGTACCGTGCCAAATGCTGAATTGTAGAAATTATGACACTTTATGAAATGATACCCACTAATAACGCCCTGGTTTTCAAGAATAACTAGATAAACAATAACACTGGCAACTTGACCAAAATTGCATACTATCACAATTTGTCAGCATTAAGAGACACAATTCTACAGAAGTGACGATTTTGGTTTTTTTACATTTTTCTAACTTTTATCACATCTTCAAAATGCTTTTTGTCCTACGTCCTATGCTATTTGGGCCCCACTGCTCTCTTTTAAGTAATGATGAGCCGTAAGTTTACATAGATTTCAGCTAATGTCTAAACTAGTTTTTTGTCTGTTCAGGTGATTCCTGGAGAAATCCAAATTTCTCCGGAATTGGTTTGGAACTGAACCCACAGTATCTCTGAGTTATGCCTGTATAGCTATGACATTAGTGAGAGTCTGCTTAGAATCACATTACTCTCTTCTGTGATTATATTCTCCAAGCATTAAAACAAACAAAAATCCTGGGTGGATGGTGAAGTGAGGAGGAAACCAGAATTTGGATCATATTTTCTGACATTTTCACTGGATAAAACAAGTTTTAGGCAGCAGCTCTTCCCTTTCTGTCTCATTTGGGTTTGGCTTCTTAACATAAGGTGAATTATGATTTATTTCATAGAAATCTTCCCACAAATCTACATTCCTATTGCCAAGTCTATGATTAAGTAACTAAAAATTTTTAATTGGAATAGATGTTTTTCATCTAAATACATGCATACACACATAACATTCTATAATCCTAAACTTTACATTAAACATTATGCTTTCTTAAAATAGTAGATGAGCCTTAAAATAAATACCAAACCGTCAGTTGTGCCAATTATGATGTTTTCTGACCCAGATTTTTTTAAGTGAATCTTTCTTTCCACACTTTTACTGCCAAGCAGGTTCTTGTTCTGGCCAAGAAGGGTAAAGAAGCCTCCATGAATACTTTAGATATTTAAGTCACAATAAATATACCCCCAAAAAGAACGAGAAGTAAAGAAAGACTTTTTTAAGTATAATGTACTGATTTTTCTCTGTAAAAGAAGGGAAAACCTCCATGAAACTCGCTGTTTTTCAAACCCCTTCCCCAGTTTATCCAGTAAACTCAGCACATACATGATATGGCAGAGCCTAAAAGAATACACTGCCTAATTCCTCACACCACAATCTTAAAGCCCTTGTGAATTTTGATTTAGCTTTCTTTATCTCTCGCATGGCTAAATGAAAAACAAACAAGCAAAAAAAACCTCTGCCCTGCAAACCATTTTTAAAATATACTTCCTTTCCTTGTCACCCCAATTCCCATTTTCTTAATCTTTACCAGCACACACACACACGCCGTGATGAAAATGCAAGGGGGCACAAGACAGAACAAATAAGCAGATCTGATTTCCTTCTCCACAGACTGCAGAGCAGGATACATTTGGAAATTAATTTCAGTTAACTCACGTGATCATAGCTTTTGGGAAGCGGTAGCCTAGAAATAAATCACTTTCCCTATATGTAATGTGAGAAGATTCCGAGAGACAAAATGCCACTATTAGAATAGCAAGGAGCATAAGGGTGTCTGGATGAAACCTGTCCAGAATCCCTAATGTGTCTGAAAAGCCCAAGTGTTGTTCAGCAGCCCGAATCGGTGGCTAACCTGAAAGAAGGATTCAAAGCCTGCATTTGAAGCTTCCAGAAATCACCTTGTGAATGTGTCATGGCTGAAAAACTTTTTTTTTTTTTTTTTTTTTTCCATTCTGTAGTTTAAAACAGAGCTGGCAAAAACCAAGCAGAAGTACATCATAAATCAAAGCTACAAGCAGGGTACAAGTTCGAGTCAGGCCATTGTGATAAGAATTTCCACACCAAAAACCCAGTCCATCAGAATTCAAATGGATGAATGTAATCATTAACATGAGCACTTAAAAACAAAATTCTCCTGATTTTTCAATTAGTGCTTTCACGCGCAATTAGAGCTATTGTGGGAATAAACATCATACTCCCAGGAACTCCATTCACAGTATGACGCATGAGTAATCCAGCAGGAGAAAGAGGTGGGAACTCTGCATCTCAGTAAAGAGCAAAAGTTCTTGTCTGTTTAATCTACACTGTGTCACTTATTGAAGGAAATTTGCAGAAGCAATTTTCTTCATGGCTCCCTACCCCAAAACAGGAAAACACAACAATTAAAAACTTAAAAATAGCAAAATCTGCATCGTCTCCCAAATCGATTGAAAAACTGCCACATGTTAATTTCAGGTTTAGTTCATATCTGGGCCATCAGAACTCTTGGGGCAGTCAGAGAGTGGGCACTAGCGATTTCAGCAACCCTTGGCATCTGGAAGAAGATGGTTACAGCATTGAAGGTGGCAGGGCATGTAGGGTAAGAAAAAGAAGTCCTTGGGGACCTACATTTCTGTCGGTGCACTAGAGTCACCTCTGAAGAGGAACTAATGGAGCCGTCCATTATTAGTCCTGATGTGTCAACACAATGTTATTCTAAACCAGAGGTCAGAAGATATGTTCTGTAAAGAGCCAGATAGTGAGTGTAGGCTTTGCAACCTGTACGATCTGTGTCACAACTGTTCACCTCTGCCGTACGTAATACATAAATCAACAAGTGCATTTTGTTCCAATACAATTTTGTTTAGATAACCAAGTGGCAGGCTGGATTTAGCCTGTGGATTATGGTTCACTGAGGCTGGTTCTAGACTGTTTTGTCCTAAGCATATTTCTCAGCGCTACTGAAGAAAATTCTTTATGAGTTTTCTCCATGTCCCATAAGGAACAGAAGAGTGGGGATTCTACAGAACAAATACTGGGACCAATGAAAGCATGGATGCATACAGAGATCAGAAACTAGAGACACAGAGAGCTACAGCAACTCACAGCCATTTCCAAGTTATTGAACAGAACATTCTGTAACCATTAATAAGATTTTTAAAGCAAGCAGCTGCCATCTTAGACCGCATGTAACAACACGTCAGGATGCACAATAGACTCTTTATACTTCTCATACCCATTCCCTTAACTTCACTGATTAAAGTTTATCAACAGTTTAGACTCAGAAGGAATTAAACAAATCCTTTAAATCAAAGGATTTAATCAAACCAAAACACATTATCTATTATTCATAGTTCCTTGTATGTGGCATATAATAAAATACAGGTCTTATTAGAAAATTTCTATTTAGCCATTCTCACATTGTTATTTCTTTTTAAATTCTGAGTTAAAGATCCCTTTCAGATGTTGTTAAACATAACCCCTCAATAAGCCATAGCCTACCTACCTAATACAGAAAAGATTTTGAAGTCAAAAACGGACAAAATTGGGCTTCCCTGGTGGCGCAGTGGTTGAGAGTCTGCCTGCCGATGCAGGGGACACGGGTTCGTGCCCCGGTCCGGGAAGATGCCACATGCCGCGGAGCGGCTAGGCCCGTGAGCCATGGCCGCTGAGCCTGCGCCCATCCGGAGCCTGTGCTCCGCAACGCGAGAGGCCACAACAGTGAGAGGCCCGCATACAGCAAAAAACAAAAACAAAGAACAACAACAAAAAAAAAAACGGACAAAATTGACAAGTCTTTTTAAAATTGTTCACTAATGTTTCAGTTCCTTTTTTATTTAGCTCATATTTCATGACCTACCACTATAAATACTTCCATAGAAGCATTTTTATTTATCCATCTTTCTGATGGATTCATTTTAGAAAATCCTACAGGAATTAAATCCAACTATGTGCTTACTCCGTAACTGCCTATATTAAATAACAAGACCTGGCTAGAGAAAATTTTGCATTTTGACTCTACACCCTTCAAATTTAAGAGCAAAATTTCAAAAGAGCAATTAAAACCAAGACAGTCTACCTACCTAGTAACCTCACTTTCTTACTCTCTAAAACAACTAATTTTTTACCTTCTCTGGTAGATTAGGAAACCATATGAGAAACCAACATATAGAAATCTGTATACAAGATTGGACCAAAAGCTTAGGCATCACCTAGAAAGAGATAGATTTGTGGATGAGCACGTACTTAAGGGTAATGCTTAAGTACACAAGCTGCCTTTTTAAAAATGTCTGTACATAGATAAAACTCTGCTCTTCTCCCAGGGAAACGCATGAATTACTAAAGAAGCAGCTGTAGTTTTAAGGACTATGGCCAGCAGCTGGGCATAATACAAGCATGAAAAATAAACCACATTGTCTTGTAATGGAAGCAATTTGATAGTTTTAATTTCATACACGAGCAATATATTCTCTAAAAATGACCACGGTACTTGAAGAATACTTTTGTGGGTATTAGATACTTGTTCTTTTTATAAGATTGTGTTTGCAGTTAGGCAGTCTCCTGTATCCTGCTTTTCTTCTTGCTTCCTGCTCCTCCATTTCTGTAACGCAGTCCATAGGGTAGAGACAGGCAGAGTTCTCTGAGTTTCCACTTTCTGGTTATACTAAGATCCATCAGGCTCTTAGACAACAAATACTTGCTGGACTCAGAAGACAGAGGTAGTTTTCAGGCTTGGCACGTTTTTGGGATGGCTTCCTTTGTTTTTGTTTTTGTTTTTGTTTTGCGGTACGCGGGCCTCTCACTGTTGTGGCCTCTCCCTTTGCAGAGCACAGGCTCCAGACGCGCAGGCTCACGGCCATGGCTCACGGGCCCAGCCGCTCTGCGGCATGTGGGATCTTCCCGGACCAGGGCACGAACCCGTGTCCCCTGCATCGGCAGGCGGAGTCTCAACCACTGCGCCACGAGGGAAGCCCGGGATGGCTTCCTTTGAAAGAGATTTTCTGGGTAATATAAAGAAGACCAGAAAAAGGAGGAAAAGGAAAGGGAAACACCTCCACCTAAGCTTATAGAAACTGCACTCTACCCAGCCTCTTGTGAGTATAAGCAGGGGCTCTAGAGCTAGACTACCTGTGTTTGAATCCTGGATCTGGCACTTTTTTGTGACCTTGGCCAATGTAGTTTTACTTCTTTGGCCTCAATTTTCTCATCAGTAAAATGGGAATAATAATAAGGTTTATTTTCAAGACATGTTATCAAGATTAAATAATCCAATATTTGTAAAGTTCTTAGAATAGTATCTAGTGAGTAGTATGTACCACTTAAGCATTTGTTAAATAAACCAAATATTTTTTAGCAGTATAAAGTGCAGGCTGCTGTGCAACAGGTAGACAAGAAGGTAAGGTTCAGCCGAGGTCCTACCCAAATCAGGATCAGTTATGAACAATAAACATTGCTATATCCTTGGGTACTAGGATTGGAGTGATCCCGAGGCTTGGATTTGGGCCAAGCAGCTAGCATTTAGTCTGAAGCCAAAATTATAATCATTCAGATAAAGCAATTGAAGTGCTACTGCACCTAGGAGCAAAACCCTGAAGACAGATGTTAGGACTGGGTGATGAGAACTTGTGCTATGTGCTTATGTCACAGGAGATTACCACAAACCCAGACAGGCCCAGGAGTAGGAACAGATAGAAATTAAAGCTGGAACACAGTCAGGACAAAATGAAGTCTGGTGTTCGATGAGCAGCCAGCAGCAGACACAGAATAACACAGTCTTGGCACTTATAAGGACTCAAAATGTCATTTAAGTGTGTTTCTCCTTGTTCTTCTAGCAATGTCTACATATCCCAAAAAGTGGACATGCCTCCTTGTCTTGATTCTTTCCACATATAGGAAAAGTTCCTTCCCAAGGAAATATGCTTTGTTTTCAGATAATTTGAGTCAGTAAAGTATTATTTGTTTTAATATGCTAAACCCTAACTCTATATATTTCATTGACCCATTTTTCCTAGTTCTGTTCTCAGAAACTTCAAAATATAGCAAATATCTTTCATATATTTGAAATTACATGTATAGCTATCTTGTTTTCCATAAATCTTCTTTTCTCTAGGCTGATTATTCCCTGTTTATTTACTTCATTCAACATGGCTTCTTTGCAGCCCCTTTACCTGTCCCATCACTCTCTTCAGGATAGTTGTTAGTGTACCCAGAAAAACGTAGAACCTGGAACTGAAATGGTTAATAAGAATAAAACCAAGAAATAATTCAGAAAACATTGGGAGTGATTATCTCCCTATATGTGGATGCTCCATATATATTAACAAAAACTGTCAACACAATTTTTCTGTAAATATCCTGATAGTAAATGTTTTAGGCTTTGAGGTCCGTAAAGTTCTATTACAATACTCAATTCTGTTGTAGGATGAAAGCAGCCATAGACACTGCAAATGAATGAGCATGGCTGTGTTTCAATAAAACTTTATTTACAGAAAGAGACAGTGGGTTTTGGTTTGTTAATTCCTGTATTAGATATTCATATGCTTTCAGTCAACTAAAACTCTTAAATTTTCTTCACTTCATGCCTCTAAGCTATAGATCTTAATGGTTTACTTTAAAAAGACTTTATGTTTATCCCTATTAAAATTTTGTATGATTAGATTTAGGGTATACATCTAAAGGACCACAGTCATTTGGATTCCAATTCTGTTAGTCATTGCATCTGAAGGCTCCTCCTCTCTACAGCATGCCACTTGCATATTAATTAAATATGTCCTGTCTTCATTTTAATGCAAATTATTGACTAAAATGTTGATTGGGACAGGACCAAGGAAAGAATCTTCTGTATGAAACTCTGAGTTAATAGAAATCCATTAATAAACATTCTTTGGAGACATTTCTTCAATCAGAATATTATGGGTTGATTTTACCACCCACCCATATTTTCACATCGTAGTAGCTCAACAAAAGGATTTACATTTTCTCTTTCTTTGTAACTTAGTGTTAAGTATCTCAGTAGTCAGGTATGTAAGTTCTTCAGTTTTCCCCACCTGTTTATGGCAAGACTAAGTGCAGTGCTTGAAATTTCAAGACGTCAAATTGCGGCTTATACAAAGAACAAGTTTCTAATAAGTATTTAGCATTGGAATGGATTGTGTCATGAGGAAATGGGGTTTCCAGTCATTACAGGTATTCAGAAGATGAAAGATAAAATTTGAGGATGACTTAGAGAGATTCATGTATCAAATAAATAATGGAATAGATGACAAATAAAAGCACATCTACCTCTGAGAGTCTGTGAATCTGAAAGTTTGTTCAGCCAACTAATTATCAAGGATTTAGCAAGGAAACAGCCTCTTGACTCTGCTGATATTCAGGCTGGAAGGGAGGTTAAATACACAGCAAATAGCTGCAGTCATACCTCACTTTCATTATCAATGCCTTGTTATCTGCAGCTCCTGAGATTGTACTGGCAATGGCCCCAAAAGACAGGATATACAATGAGATTGAGTTTCTGACAGTCTGAAAGTTCATGAAATATTTATTTCTACACAGGAAAAGAGGAAGTGGAATGGTTCTTTTACTAGCTTTGTTAGAAATGTAGCCGTTTAAATTATGCCTTTAGCCTAAATAGGATCAGTTCACAAAGGACACCATATATCCCCGCCTCTACTTCATTTAGAATATTTCCCTGATCACAACCTGTTTCAAGGATATTGTCCTATTTTAAATAATAACACTATTGTCTGAATTGTGTGTAACTTTTTTTTTTTTTTTTTTTTTTGGTGGTACGCAGGCCTCTCACTGCTGTGGCCTCTCCCGTTGCGGAGCACAGGCTCCGGACGCGCAGGCCCAGCGGCCACGGGTCACGGACCCAGCCGCTCCGCGGCATGTGGGATCCTCCCGGACCGGGGCACGAACCCGCGTCCCCTGCATCGGCAGGCGGACTCTCAACCACTGCGCCACCAGGGAAGCCCGTGTGTAACATTTTGAGCTACGAGAATGGACTGAGATAAATCTTTCATTAAGATGTAAAACTTTGGCTTATGATGATGTATAAGAATATAACTTACACAATCACTTCTCAAAGTTATTTTCATCAAAATCCATTCATTGGGTGAAAAGAGATCCTTCTAATAGCAAAATAAACAAAAAATATATATACACTCACTATCTACACCCTGAAATTATGACAACATTCAAAAGCAACATAGTAACATGATCATGATTAAAACACAGTCATGAATATAGTTTTATCAGAATTTCTAACCGAAAAAATTCTGGTTGATTGCTTATTTTTTTTTAATTCATGTAATAAGATAGACACTTGGCAGCATATCTTCTGCAATTATTTTTACCATCCATGAAAAAATCATGGTGTACATTTCCTGACAGAAAAAATGTTTTTTACTTTAGTATTTCCTCCTCCTCCCACCTCCCACCTGAAGCCCTTATACCAAGTTCTTCAGTGTTACTACATATCAGAGAAGTCATCATTCATAAAGTTCATGTGTAGAGTTTGGAGTTTGAATCTTGTTATGATAACAATCATGGAGTGTAGAACAAGGAAAGAAGTCAAAACAGAATGAGAAGACTATAACTTCATTACTGACTTTGCCATATCTTGAATGACCAGAACATCATATAATTCCTTTCTGAGAATGGTGAGCCTGATTCTGTGAATTTCTGTGAGAATTTGATTCTGATTCCATTTATCATTCATGGTTTTTCAGAACAACATTGCTGTACTTTGGGAAAACTGTTTCTTCCTGACTCCAATTAAACGGGCCAGGTGGAGGCTGCCAGGCACAGTTTTACTCCTACTTCCATCTGACTACAACCAAGGGGCCACATTTTCTTATCCTAGAGGTTGTATAGGACATGGGTAGATGATCCAGGTTCTGTTCATCTAAATTTATTCTAGGATTTTATGAATTAGGAGCTATGTCTTCAATAAAAGATCTGAGGTCAGAACTGGGAGCCATGAATTACGCTGAGTGGAGAAGGGTTTCAGTTAAGATGCTCTTGGTTGTAATCCAGAGGAAAAAAAATAAACTCAAATTCTTATACATAAGGTGGCAAATGGGAGGTAACATCTGGGAAAGGCAGAGTAAGAACCTTCAAATATCCTCTGCTCAATAAAAGCAATAAGAACACTGGCAAACTTTTTTTTAAAGAACTGTGGAAATTAACCTAAAGCGTACAACAATCCGGGAAGTGTTTACTGGGGAAAAATGCCTGAATTTTGTAACAGCAGTGAGCCTTGTAGCATTTTAGCCTGCCCTGTTCCCAGCTCCCTCTTCCAACTTCTATGGTAGCCTTGAAAACCAACAATCCCACTCTCATGGTGATAACTAGCAATCTAGTAGCCACTGAAAGGGGCAGCGTGGAGCTAGAGCACCTTTAAAGGCCCATTCCCAGATAACTGTCATTATTTGATTTACCTGGAATTTCCCTGGAAAATCCCATCCCAAAGCGTACTTTATTTAATCAGAATCAGAGTTCATCCAGTGTGAAACGGGTTTTTCCTGGGTGCATTTGATAAAGATAATCAGCAGCAGCAGTTGTTCTGATGTGGCAAGACAACTGGGAAGCACAGCAAGGTGATCAGAAAACTTAAAAGAAAAAGCTGGAGAATGGAGTGTGTATAGAGGGCTTTTAAAAGCTCCAACATGCTCCTGGGAATCTAGAAGGCTACGTGTATGCCTAGGTCTGCGTGCATGCCCAGGAAGGATGAAGAAGGCTCTGAATGACCTTGAGGCTCTGTGTGAGCAGGAAATAAAGTCTAAGGCAAAGCTGTAAACTGCCTGTCTGAACATTGAAGGCATACCTCCACAGGTATGCAGAGCCAGTCAGCAAAGTGGGAGATTTACTGATTTGAGTCATTTAAGGAAATCGCTCTCCAGTTATTACCTGACCGCTAAATTAACCATCCAAAGATTCCAGAGGCTACGTACAACAAAGAATATCAATGTTAAAGAGTTAGTTTAGGAAAGTCACTGAACAAACAGTCACAACAACAGCAAGCAGCCACAACAATAAACTCTGCAGATGGGAGGGAATCTAATTTCCAGAGTTTCCACATTGTATCATTTAAAATGTCCAAATTTCAAACAAAAATCATAAGACATGGGGAAAAAAACCAAGCATGGACTCTACATAAGAAAAATAAATGTCTAGTCAATAGAAACTGTACCTAGGGAAACCAAGACATTGGATCTACTGAATGAAGATTTTAAGTCATTATTTTAAACATGCTCAATGAACCAGAGAAAACTCTGTCTAAAGAACTAAAGGAAAATATGGGAACAATGTCTCATCAAATTGAGAATATAAATAAACAGAAATCTCAAAGATAGGTCCATTGAGATTATTCAGTTTGAGTGTCATAGTACATTAGGGTTACTGTTTAAAACAACAACAGCAACATCTATTGGGTAGCTTATAAACAACGAAAATTTATATCTCACAGTTCTGGAGGCTGAAAGTCTGAGATTAAGGCGCCAGCCTGGTGAAAACCCTCTTCCAGTTGTAGACTTCTCATTGTATCCTCATAGGGCAGAAGGGCTAGGCAAATCTGTGGAGTTGCTTTTATAAAAGCACTAATCCCATTCATTAGGGCTTTACCCTGATGGCCTAGGCACCTCCCAAAGGCCCCAGCTGCTAATATGATCATATTGGACATTAGGATTTCAACCTATGAATTTTGAAGATATACAAACATTTAAGCCGTAGCACTGAGAAAAAACATAATGAAAGTTGTACACTAGAAAAATATATTTAACACAATAGAATGTAGTGAAGGAAGAATATAGGATAAACAAAGATATATAAAAAGAAATAGCAAAATGGCACACAAATTCTACCTTTTCAGTAATTACATTACATGTAAATATATTAAAATCTCTAATCAAAAGGCAGAAATTGGCAGAATAGGTTAAAAAATATTGTTCAACTATATGCTGTTTGTGAGAGATATACTTTAAATTCAAATACACAAGCAGGTAGAAAATAAAAGGATAGAAGAAAATACACCATGTAAACAGTAACTAAAAGAGAGCTGTATTGGCTATGCTAATCTCAGACAAAGCAGAATCCATGATAAATTGTTATTAGAGGCAAAGATTGGTATTTTATAGTAATAAAATAGTCGATCCATCCAGAAGACAGAACTATTATAAATGCACCTGACAAAAGAGGCCCCCCCAAAAAGCATGAAACAAAAGCTGACAGAATTGAGCAGAGGAATGGACAATTCAGCAATAGTAGTTGGAAAAAATCAATACTATATACTTTCATAACTGATAGAACAACTAGACAGAAGGTTAGCAAAGAAATAAGAGATTTTAACAACACAATAAACCAACTAGACCCACATAGCCATCTATAGAACAGTCCACCCCACAAGAGCAGAATACATGTTCTTCTCAAGTGCACATGGCACATTTGCAAACCTTATATCTGATAAGAGACTAGTCTCATACATAAATATTCATACAACTCAATGATAAAAATACAAATAAGCCAATAACAACGTGCAAAGGATAAGAACAGACATTTCTCCAAAGAAGATACACAGTGACCAATAAGCACATGAAAAGAAGCTCAGCATCATTAGCCACAGGGAAATGCAAATCAAAACCGCAGTGAGATACTATTTCACACCCACTAGGATAGCTAGAAATAAAAAGATGGACAAAAACAAATGTTAGTGAGGATGTGAAGAAATTAGAACCCTCATACATTGCCAATGGGAATGTAAAATAGTGTAGCAGATTTGGAAAACACTTCAGCAATTCCTCGAAAGTTAAACATAGAGGTGCTATGTGATCCAGCAATTTGACTTCTTAGTATATACTCAAAAGAAACGAAAACATGTCCATTCAAAAGCTTGTACTCAAATATTCATAGCAATATTATTAATAGCACCCAAAAAGAAAAAATACTCAAATGTTCATCAACTAATGAATGGATAAACCAAAGTGCATAAAACAGAATATTATTTAGCCATAAAAAGAAATGCAGTATTGATGCATGCCGCAACATGGATGAAAACATTATGCTAAGTTAAAAATACCAAACCCGAAAGATCTCATGTTGTATGATTCCATTTATATGAAAGTTCCAGAACAGACAGATCCATAAGAGACAGAAAGTAGATTAGTAATTTCCAGGATCTGAGGAATGCAGGGGAATGGAGAATGACTGCTAATGTGTAAAAGATTTCTATTCAAGGGATCTAATGTTCTGAGATTATCAGTGGTAATGGTTATACAACTTTGTGAGTATAATAAGCACTGAATTTTACACTTTAAAAGGTGATTTTTTGTTATGTGAATTGTATCTCAATTAAAAAAAGGAAAAACAATCTTATACATAAAAGGCCAGTGGTATAAGAGTCTAATAGCACAGTCTAAGGCTCCCTGCTGTCAAGTACATAAATTTGAACCTGGGGTGGAGTTAGCATTTCCAGAACCACACAGATTGCCAAGCAAATCTGGGAGAAGGTGACATGCTGGTGAAAACAAGGTCCTAAGAGACTGAAGAGGACTTGCAGTTAGAAACAGAGAAAGGGACATAGGGAGGAAATCTGAGACTAAAGACTGGGTTCAGCTATTGCATTCTTTTTCATGGTTAGTTTTCAGAGCCAATAAAGTTTCCTTTTTTCCACTTAAGCCATTGGGTTGGATTTCTGTCACTTGCTAGTAAAACTCTGGAATAATAGCTGTATTTAAAGAAAAACACTACTCAAAATAACTTAAACCATTATAACACTAAAAATAGGAGTATATTGAACGGTGATGAGTGAAAGTGAAGATACAAGAGTGTTGTATTTCAATACCATTGGCCAGAAAGTTGTTAATGGATAATTTAAGCTCAAATCTTTAATACGGTGATTCTGAAATGTGAGTAAAAACTCTTGATAGGATCAAAGCTCAAAATGTTCAGGAAGAATATGATTGCGAATTATCAAGCCTGATTGTTATAAGCAACCTGTGCTTGACTAATCTCTATGTTTTAATGCAGTGATCAAGCTCTTATATTACTGCTATTGAATTATTTTCTAGGCTACAGAATAAAGTAGCCCAAACAGTGGATATCTTTCCACATATAAATATGGTTTGTATTTCAGTTTTTTGAGAAATGAAAATTTATTTTCCACTATTACTTTCTTTACTAAATTATTTCACTTGGCAGAATTTTTAAAAACCTTCGGATATTTTCGCTATTAAGAAAATCAGTTAATCTAATGAAATAATCCTAGGAATTTCCATTATTTTTCCTCAAAAATTATACTTAAGGGATCCTGAGGGACTTCCCTGGTGGCACAGTGGTTGAGAATCCGTCTGCCAATGAGGGGACACGGGTTCAAGCCCAGGTCCGGGAAGATCCCACATGCCGCAGAGCAACTAAGCCTGTGAGCCACAACTACTAAAGCCTGCGAGCCTAGTGCCTGTGCTTCGCAACAAGAGGAGCCACCACAATGAGAAGCCCCGACTCGCTGCAACTAGAGAAAGCCTGCGCGCAGCAATGAAGACCCAAGGCAACCAAAAAAAAAAAAAAAAAAGAAAGAAAAAAGAGTATAGGGATCCTGGTTATCAAATTCATTGTTTTAGTATCTATTAAAAGGTGCCTGAGGAATGAAATTATAAATTATTTACTTATAGAATAATCCCTTTTATACTACATAGGTACAATAAATTTTAAAGAACAAAATAATTGAATTTTTAGGCCCCAACCCTGTAAAAGGAATCCATAATATCCTAAATTGGCCTGATCAGTTTTCTAGTAATAAATGGGTATTTAATAACTTCCTGTACCTAAACAAATAACAAATGAAATACAAGAAAGGAGTAAATTCTCTTAGTTGACAAAAGAAAATGCACAGTTACCTGATTCTAAATGATATCTAGAATAAACAATCACTGGTAAATGAATACGTTAATGCATAGATACACACCCACAAAACAGAAGCAGATTTGTAAATCAACTATACTTCACAGAAGCAGATGTGTTGATCAAATTTTAATGAATTATAGAAGCTCTATAAAAGAAGATTGTCTTCCAAAACTATCTAGATTAACTGAAGATCAAAACCTAATTTTCTATAAAGATATGTATGTGAGTGTTTGAGAGAGAGACAAAGACATACAGAGACAGAGATAGAAAAATAGAAGAAAAGAGATATAGAAGAGACCAGTCACCCCTCCCTCCATATCTACAGGTTCTGCATTCTCGGATTCAACCCGCCATTGAAGATGGAAAATATTCAGAAAAAAAAAAATTCCAGAAAGTTCCAAAAAGCAAAACTTGAATTTGATGTGTGCTGGCAACTATTTACATAGTATGTACATTATATTAGGTATATAGATTAGCCTAGAGAAGATTTAAAGTATAGGTGAATGTGCATAGGTTATCTGTAAATATTACAACGTTTTATATAAGGGACTTGGGCATCCATGAATTTTGGTATCTGAGCGGAGTCCTGGGACCACGATTACCAAGGGTGACTGTATTTTGAGAAATAAGGTTTTCATCCTGGGCTTGATAGGATTCCTGGATGGCACCAGGAAGTTCCTAATAATAATAGTCTGACAATACTGGCTAGACTAAAAGTACAAAAGATCCTTTACTTTTTGTAGGCAGAATATACTGCAATTTGGGGTAAACACACTATTTTATTTTTTAAAACATATTTGAACACTATCTTCCTGAAGTAAATTTCTCACTGTGTGCCACATAAAGTAACTTATTGGTATCTTGAGGGTTCTGCTCCTATTTAATCTATGTGTATTGACTGATTCATACTGATTTTTTAGCATTTGGCCATTTTTTATGAAATTGAGGGACCAGTCTTCTGGTCAATTGGAGTAAGTCTTTAACACATAGACTATTTCTATTTAGTTGGATTTTTTTGTCAGGAAATAGGTTTAATTTATATATTGTGTATATTTGGGCCCCACAAAGAGCCTGCTCACCCAAGACTTCCAAAAGTTAGACTGGCTCTGTATAGGTCCATGGTAAGCTTAATGCAGCAGTAAAAAATTGAACAGTACCTGTAGCATAGAAAGAATCGCCTTACATATTGGTAAGAAGAGAACTGAGTGCTAAGGTGGCCCCTGTCCCAACCTAATGGATGGAAACACCTTCATTTCTTGGCTATTATCACTGGGCAGGATTCTCAGTACTACCTGTGGGCTGCCAGCTCCTAAACCATGAGCATGTCTCCTTAAGAAATGGAGGGTGGCCTTGCAGAGCCATTTCTAGTCAATTATTTGTATCCTCATTTCGTGCAGTCTTTGCACTACATGTTTGCTGTTTCAGTGGTAAACTGAAATGAGACACCACTAAAGCCAGTCAGAATTAACATTCTTGCCAATCTTCAAATCCAATCCAGCAATTTGTGGTCTAACTCAGCTCATTTTTCCATTCCACAAAGTAAGTAGGATTGGTTAAAATCATTTTGTAGCCTCACTGCATTTGTCACAGTGAAGTTCAAATAAATAATCACAAGCTATATTAAGGATAACAATCATATAAGTCTAAACATACACTTTGATGGAGCAAATGATATAAGTCATACAGGGAAACAAAAATGTACATCTAAGGAGTCTTCAGCATGCTAGATGCATCTACTAGGGAAGAACATTTCTGTAGCTTTAACATCAGCAAAATGGTTTAATGAATGACAACAGAAGAAATAAGGTCAACATTGTCTCAATTTTGCCCCTGTGATTTAATCAGCATGAAAATATTCATAGAAAATCTAGCTCCCTCAGATTATTAACTACCTAATGCATAAGGGGTAGAGATGGCTTATGTCTCCTACTCTGTAGATATTGTATATAGGTATAGGATATTTATATATAAGTACAGGGTATTTATATATAGGTATAGGATATTTATACACAGATATAAGATATTTATACATAGGTGCCTTAGAGTAAGCCACAAAACAAGTCTTAGGTATCCTCTTGACACATCAATTTTAATCAAGTATTTGGTAACAAGCTAACTATTTTAACTCATCTAATATACTATGTATCAAATATTTTCTCATCAAAATCAGCATAGATATATGTGGAGTAGAAGATGACATTTATTTGAATTTTAGAGATAAAACACAGAATTTCAAAGAAATGCCAGATGTTCAGGGAGCAGTTTGCCTATGCTTCACAATATCTACTCCCTATGATATTAGAGATACATCAGTGAAATGTTTGAGAAGCATTAATACAGGATTTTAAAAGTAATATTATTGGGACTTCCCTGGTGGCACAGAGGTTAAGAATCCGCCTTCCAATGCAGGGGATGTAGGTTCAATCCCTGGTCAGGGAACTAGATCCCACATGCATGCCACAACTAAGAGTTCACATGCCACAACTAAGGAGCCCGCCAACCACAACTAAGACCTGGCAAAACCAAAATAAATAAATGAAATTATAAAAAAATATAAAAACTAAAAAGTAATATTATCAAAGAGTAATTAGTAAATACCTCTATTACTAATTAGAGAGACCAGAGAAGAATGCATCACCTTTAGTAAAAAAATACATTATAGTAGATGCGGGTGGTGCCCCACCTAGATGTTCTGTACTAGACAGTAACCACCCTGCCCAGCTCTTATAATTACTGATTGCTAGTAGCTCACAGATGCCCCCTATCCTATTGTGGACACCTGCTCTCAGCCAACAAAAGCCATCTTACCTGGAACGTTATGGTGGCTCCCAGGCAACGGCTGAAAGCTAAGGAAGGGCCAACTCTGTGGTGGGATTCCTGTTCCAGGACTGCTTCTGCAGGGGTCAGGCTGAAGCTAGACTCCAGCTGAGACCAAATCCATGCCCTATCCCTCTACCCTTCATTCTCTTTCTCCTGAGAAGATTCCCTTAATAAATCACTTGCACAAGAATCCTGTTCAGGCTGTGCTTCTAAAGAACCAATCATAGGCATCACGTTTCTGCCTCCACACCGCTTCTCCCAATAATAGTGTGAAATGCTTAAAGTCTCCACAGTTGGTCCTTATTGTGCCCAGCCAGTGTCTTCTGAGCTTTCGCCTTTCTCCTCAATTGCATCCTCGTGAACCCTTTCCCGCAGGAAATTGCCTGGATCCTTATAGTCTCTTTATCACCCTGTCTTTGACTTGGTTTTTCCATTCTCTTTGTATTGGATTGGGAGGGACATTATCCTCATGGGTCTAGAAAGGAACTTCAGAGATAACTTCAAGCAGAAGAGTATATAAGTATATGGAAACTCAACCCACTTCAATGTTTTAGCATCCTTAAAATTAGCACTTTTTTCTTTATGTCCAATAAAAATTTGCCCTTCTTTACTTCATACCCATTTTTTGGTTTTGGATCTGGTCTTCTGTGGACATAAAGAATAACTCCTTATAAAGTATTATACTTCATAAACAAAGACTACTCACATAATCTAAGACAGTCAAAATTGACCCACTAGATCTGTATCTAGGTCATTTTGCCCAAAGTCAGTTCTTTAAAAGCCACTTCACCAAACAGGCAATCCCCAAATGACCAAATGCACCAAAATACTTATATCTTTAACTGTTTAGTTTTAAATAGACGGTTCTCGTTTGGTTTTCAAAACAGGCCCAGGGGCTAAAACAAATAGAATATTTCTTATACCATTATAATGAGGCAAAATGCAAAACAGTCAAATAGAATTAAATGCTTAGAAGAAACAAGTAAATTCTGCAAGTTGATCATTCCAAGGATTGTATTTGGCTTCTGGGAAATTGTTGACTACTTGGCTTATATCTGTTAGCTATCTAGGCTACATATACTTTTTTTTTTTCATTCCCCAATATTTTAGAAATGATTTCCATTCATTCATAATCATTTAAATGTCCTTAATGTTGAAAACATTGGGAGTTTATCTATCCTCAAATAGGTTCAATTTCCTGTCATTCTTCCCACTTATTAATATACAAATCACTTCCACCTTAAATTGTAGTGTAACCTGTAAGTGACTACTTGAGAAGTCCGAGTTAAAGATTTTGTTTTCACCTTTAGAATTTTTTTTGTTTTGACTTGGGAATGGCACTCATCCACCGATGGTAGGAATAAATAATACTATCAATGGTCTTGAAAATAGTTAGGAAGCATGTATCAAAAGATTTAAAAAATGATCTTTCCCTTTGAAACATTAACCTAATTTCTAAAATAAATAATCAGATATGTTAGAAATACTCCTATGTCCTGTGCCTTTCCTTCCTGTGTGTCTCCTTTACTCTTACACTACTACCACACTCATCACACTTCTGACACCAGATGTGTGGAGGTTTTTCCCCACACCAAGCAATACTCTGACACAAGCTGCATGTCCTACAATTTATTGATAGCTCAATTATAACCCTATCTACCTGGAGATAGTGTTAGATCCCACAGGTTAAGGGACTGGTCCCATAAGACTGCTGCCACCCTTCTTAAGATACTGATCACAAGTAGTAGGTTCCCAGGGTAACCACAACTTCTATTTACTTGACTACAAATCAGAGGTTCCCACAACCTCCTCTTCCTTTTGATTTAATTAATTTGCTAGAGCAGCTCACAGAACTCAAGGAAACACTTATATTTACCAGTTTATCAAAGGATTTGATAAAGGCTACAGAGGAAGAGTTATGTAAGGCACATAGAGCGAGGTCTGGGAGGAGGGTCCCAAAGACACGAGCTTCTGTCCTTGTGGAGTTGGGGTGTCTTACCCTCCAGGTATGTAGATGTGTTCACCAGCCTGGCAGCTCTTTAAACCCCATACTATTGGGATTTTTATGGAAACTTTATCACATAGGCATGATAAATTGTTAACCCCATTTTTAGCCCTTCTCCCTTCTCAAGAGAATTTGGGGGGTGGGGGAAAGACTAAAAATCCCAAGCTTCTAATCATGGCTTGGTCTTTCTGGTCACCAGTCCCCATCCAGTAGCCCACCAGAAGTCACCTCATTAGAACAACATACACTCCTATCACCCAGGAAGTTAAAGGCTTTCAGGAGCTCTGTGTCAGGAATCAGGGTCAAAGGCCAAATATTAGAAGTGTTGTTATCACCTAGGAACCGGGGTCAGAGAACAATATAGATTTTCTTTTATCTCACATCAGACATGAGTACAAAATAAATTGCTGAGATATTAATTGCAACATTTTTAATGAAAATTTAAATGAAAAGGACAGAACTAGGACTAGTTTTGGAAATGGATGGACTCAGAATTCAAAAACTGTTGTCAAGAATTAAACTTTTCGGGCTTCCCTGGTGGTGTAGTGGTTAAGAATCCACCTGCCAGTGCAGGGGACATGGGTTCGAGCTCTGGTCCGGAAGATCCCACATGCCGCAGAGCAACTAAGCCCATGCGCCACAACTACTGAGCCTGTGCTCTAGAACCCGCGAGCCACAACTACCAAAGCCTGTGCACCTAGAGCCTGTGCTCCTCAACAAGAGAAGCCACCGCAGTGAGAAGCTCACGCACCACAACGAAGAGTAGACCCCCACTCACCGCAACTAGAGAAAGCCTGCGTGCAGCGACAAAGACCCAACGCAGCCAAAAATAAAATAAATAAATAAATTTACTTTTTAAAAAAAGAATTCAACCTTTCTTTGCCTCTCAATTCTGTTCTTCTTTATTTTTTATATGGTGGTCCCCAAGACAGTATTTCTATGTCTACCATTCATTGACTCAAAACATTCAGATGTCCCCCCTTGAACAATTTTGTGGCCAGGGAGCAGAGATCTCTTGATTAGTTTAAACCAATAGGCTCTACCTCTGGCCCTTAGAGTAGAAACAACTCCACCCAAATCGTGAGTTTAAAGTAAAGGAAATTTGATAGTTAAAAGAAAATTTATTATAAGAAGGAAGAATGTTTTCTAGGTGACAGAAAATAAAGATACCCCCTCAATGATAATTTGAAAACATGATAAATTACTATGTATATATTAAAAGTCATATTGTTAAAATATATTTTGTTATATGAGAAAATGCTTAAGGTAAAATGTCACAATCAGAAAGCAGGGGGAGTAGCAAATGTGAACACCTGAGGCAGAATCAGTTTTGACCTGTGAAGAATGAAGAGTTAGATGAGCTCAAGCATAATAAAGAAGGGGAAAAAATCTTTATAAACAAGACTGGAGAAATAAGCAGAGTCCAGATCATGAAACATCTTGTAGACAATAGCACTGATTTTAATCTTTTCCCCAAGTTCAATGAAAGACATTGTAGGATTTTTAGCAAGAAGTTTGCATGACACAATAAATATTTTTAAAGAACAATGTGACCAGTGTGTAGAAAATGGATTAGAGAGGAGTCAGTGTAGAAGCAGGAACTAACAAGATTTTTCTGGGAAAATCAGCAGTCTTGTATCTGTTTGGTTCTGTATTTAATCCGCATCCAATGATCTCACCACCCCTTTATTACCTATGTTCTCCCATTTTGCATTCCATCATTTACACACCAGTTCCAGGAGGGCAGGGACCATGTCTACCCATACTTTACACCTCTTTCTGGACCTAAGATACACTAGGCAATGCTTGCTTGTAAATTCTTTGTGTGTATGAGCTTCAAGACAAAGTTCAAGATGGCAAAGACTTTATAACTCTTCTTTATGTTTTATTAAAACACTGTATTTAAAATATTAAATACATTTACATGTTTTCCTATTAGCAAATATAAAATAACAAAGTGATTCCATCTTACTTAACAGGGGGTCACTTCGGATCCTAAACTATTGATTCTGTAATTTTTGAGAGATTACTGGATTCAGAGTATATTTGTGAGAATACCACCATGTATAGTTTAAAAGTAATAAATAAGTGAAAATTGACTTGAGTTACTGCATTATCCCTGATGTTTTTCTGATTCACGAAATTTTTGCAGATAGATTCAACGTAAAATCACCAAAAAGATAAATAAAACAGTTTATTTTTTATTGGTTCTCAGGATGTTTAGGTTATTTTCCTGATATTTAAGCATATATGTACAGTTAATTTTGATTACTTCTATATACATTCAAATTTGAGAACAGAAATATTGAATTTCTTCTAAGCAAAAGGCCTCAGCACTTAATATTTAGCAAATTCCTTTGTATTCAATAGTAGATAGTAGTATTCCTATTTTAAAAGCAAAAATGTAGAAGATGAGAAAATTTCTCAACTCATCTAGTTAATTTGTGAATTTAACCTTGTACTGTGCATATATTCACAACATAATTTAAAACTCAGTGTTCTTGCTGTGGTTTCAGATATTTTCAGTGAGCATTAAGCATCTTTTATTGTCTAACACTGGGATTAGATGCTTCTCTTCCGAACTCTTATAGCATTTCATTCATACCTCTGTCACCAAACTCATTTTACTGCGTTTTAATAACCTATTTACTCTCCATCTCCCAACAAGAATATGAACTTGAAAGTAGGGATTGCTTCTTAGGCACATAGTAGACACGTAATAAATGTTTTAAAATAAATGATTATTTTAAATAACTTATTTTTCCATAGTAGCAGATAGGAACAGCAAAGCCTTGTTAGTTACGGAAAATCTTCGATGACCTAGAATAATATAATTTGCTAGTACTACTCCCTGGAAAGAAGGATTTGGAGTATATTAAAACACATACACACATGCAATAGATGGCATATGTATTTTTTTGAAACATGACGATTACGGTACTACTTTAACGAAGCCTCCTTGGGGCTGATCTCAAGTACATGTTCTTGAAAAAAAAAAAAAAGTGAGATTCGGGGGATGAAGTGCATATACGCAAATTGGCATCATTTGTCTTTGGATAGAATTTCAGCCAAATGAGACTCAAGACTACATTGACATGGCCAAGTATCATTTAATGCCACTTGTGGGCATTTCAAAAATTTCATGGAAAGTATAGTTCTCAGGTTTCTTATTTAATAACATGGGCAGTTGCCAGTGATGGGAAAATGCCAAACCTATTTCAATTTTGAGGTTAAAAAGTCTAATTTACTCAAAGTCAAATATTATCATATCTCCTAAAAACAGTTGCTACTGAAGACTTACAGAAGTGTGTTACTTACACACACATTTATACTTGCAGAAATAATGCTAAAAACATTTCAACCTCAGTATTTTTTGTTTATGCAATCAAATTTAGTTTAAATGGGTTTTGGTTCCTTAGTAAAAATATGATACGTAGACAAAGGAAAGGTGGATTTTCTAACGAGACCCTAGAAAACTCAGGTTTTGAGTTAAAAGACATAAAATTAATTTAATTCATTCAACAAATATTGCAAAGTACTTTAAGTTGACTACCTATAGAGTGTTGCAGTTCTAATTTAGTCAGTGTGTGCCTTTTAAATACTCACCTGATACTTTGAGTACTCAACTAAAGAGATGTTAGTATCACAGAACTATGTTGTCACAATTTTTCACTTATATATGGGTGATTTCAATTGGATACGATTTTGATCTGTTGGAATAAAATTGAATACATGGCTGTTTATATGGATGTAATATTTTTTTCTCACAAAATAACAATCAATCACATTTATTCCTCAGACTGCTCCAAGCCAGAAAAAAAAAAAAAAAAAAATCTCATTTGAAGGTTTCCTAGTAGCCTCTGAGGAAAGAATTTTGTGGAGTCAACCTCCATCTAACATTCAAATTACTTTATTATTTTCTATCTTTGCTTTATTTCCCCTTTCTTCTGGCTTTCAAAGGTCTTTTGATTGTTTGTTTTCTTTATTTACCGTTTCTCCTCCTCTGTGTGTTACGATTTCTGGGGAATCTTGGATTAACGTATCTATAAAGTACTGTGCACAGCACAGACTGACCAAAATCATAAAGTCATTCAATAGGCAAAGTCTGTAGCTGGCATGCTTTGGTTTCCTCGATTTTTCCACCAACTGTTGGTCCTGGGTGGCGCCCCATAATTCTCATGTTTTCTGTCTTTTGTCATTCCTGGGAGTTTCTCTGAACTAATCCTACTTCACAGGGTTTACAGACTAAATTTCAGAACAGACGTCCTCAGAGTTGACTGACAGGAACAAAGTCTAGCTAGGAGAGAGCTGAAGACAATGACGGTAATGGCACTGCTCTTTTTTCTCTCTTTTTTGTTTACTAACTTCATGAAGAACACACCCTCCCTTCACCCTCTGTGCAGAGCTGACTGCAAATTTTCTCTAGCCTCATCCAAAATTGGGCACTGGGTGTTTTGACTACATAACTTTATTTTTGTCAAATCAGGTCACTTTGTCTGAAGGAAAAGGCTCCTGTTAGGACACATTTTCCATCCTGACTTGTTTAATAATGTGTTTCTCTTTCTTATTCCCAGAACACACACACACACACACACACACACACACACACACACACCCCTTCCTCCTAATGTCTTCACTCTTAAGGCAACCTGCCACTACAAAGACTAGTAATGAAAGTTTCTTGCAATTCTTAGCACTGGTCTGTGATCCTTTGAAATGTCACGGTCACTGGAATTTTTGGAGAAACCAATTCTCTGGGTTTTCCCACACTTCTTTCAAGGTATGTCCACTAGTCCTTGGGGTTGCCACACATACCCATCCTCATTTGTTTGGTGGTTCATTCTGTCAGCTTCCATAGCATTAGCTACAATCCTGTTGAACCACTTTGGCTATAGTGTAGTGATTGCATTTTAACTGTTGCCTTCTGGAGATGGAAATCTCAGTTTTGATTTTCAAGCCAAAATAAAGGTTAATTTTTTTAATTCAATGTCCTGGAAGAGATAAAGTTCATCTGTATATTTTTAAATCATATCATGTAGGTAGAATTCATATCAGCTATAAATTACTAACAGGCATAAAAAGTAATAAGTATATGAAGTATTATTTTTAAAGTCTTCTAAAAAGTTAAGAAGGAATAATATTACAAATGTGAGTAAAATTTCTGAGCTGCAGGATGGAAAAGGAACATGTCTAAGATGGATGCTGTAGCAGTAGACTCTTAATCAGCTTTTAAAAGTAAATCTCTTACTTCCTCAGAGTCTCAGTTTCCTAAACTGTGAAAGGAGGATAATAGTTCTGAAGCTTAAAAGAAATCATTTTTATCAAAGGCTCTGAGAAAACAAACATAAAAACTGCCTGTTGTTATTTAGCAAGTAAGTTTAAATGACCTAGCACACACAGAGTATAGTGCTAGCCTTACCAGCAAATAGAATAATAGAAATAGATCGAAGCCCTCCTCTATGCAGATATTGTACTCACTCTAGTGGAAGAGTCAGTGTATGAAATTTCTCAAATACAGCACAGGACACACGATAGGAGGACTTCTAACAGAGATGCTCTAAGCTGCTATGGGAACCGAGGCTTGGAGGGAGAGTGATATTTCTTGGGCTTCTGGGAAGTTTCACAGAGGAACTCATTTTCTATCTGAGCCTTAAAAGGGAAGGAGATACGGGGTGGGAAGTTTATTTACATAATGACAATTAAAGCCAGCATGCCAGTCATCTCAAAATGATGAGAGCTAGCTGACTGGCTCCAGGCGGCCAACATGCTGTCTTTATTATTTTCAGGATAGAGCTGAGACTAGCATAAGGGAAAAAGACTGAACTGAAAAAAAGTGTTCACTCATAGTAAATATACACATGGCATAGTTAAAGGATCAACCAGTTTTGACAGACTTGGTAGAAGTTTGGCAAACTAGGTTGCCAAATTTAAAAGAATATTCTTACAGAAATTATTTGCAATAGTAAATGTCACATCATTAGGTCATACAGTAGAATAATTATACAGTAGAATAATTAAATAAAAATGGTGAATAGGTGTATGTGTGTTTCTGTACTCATGTGTTTATAATGGATCTATTTCTAGTCCCTGCTCTGTGTCCATAGACATAACTTAGGCTACCATGTCCTAACAGCCAACGGAATAAATTTGCTTAAAATTGCTTTGATTACTTAAACTAATTTTCCAACTGCAGTATGTGTACAGTGATTTTCTTTCCTTTCATGCTGAACTTTTCCCCAAGCGGTTTGCTAAGAAGCAACCTTTTTTTTCCGATTCTCAGAAAGTCCTGTGCTGGCTTATATATCTCTCCTAACAGTCCTTGAGTTCAGACAATTTGAATCCCACATGTGGAGGAAACGTTTCTAAGTGAAAACTGATCTGACCCTAAACAAACCAAGCGGTACAGGCAAGGTCTTCAGAGGGAGACGGAAGGGCAGAGCCCAGAAAGTGGGGGCCAGGCTCTTGGATGCCGTTTCTCGGGGCAGCTGCCTATAGATTCCAGAATGTATATGTGTACACTTAGGTCAGTATATCTAGCATGTATCTTGGCATATGACATCAACAGGCCAAATCTGACACCGAAAAAGGCAATCCTGAATCCATTGCCACTTTCACTTTGAGGGGGGAGGAAATCCTGCAGTCTAAACTTATACCGCTGTCCCAGCTGGGGTGGGAGTGCATATGGCGTAATATCCAGGGGCATGCAAGCCTTTCTTCTTCCCTTAGTGATGTCGCCTAAATAATTTAAAATGTTCAAATCTCAGTGTTCTTATATTATCATGGGAATGATATTTACACCAGTATAATAGGGCTGTTGTGAATACAAAATGTGTGCAAAGCAGTTAGCACAGTTCCTGGTACAATAAAAGTCAACCAGCATTACAAAAATTAATTATTACATATAAATATCATTTTAATGACAGTACATAAATGCAGGACCTAAATGTTGGAAAGATAGGACAAAAGATATAACTTTGGGGAAGTTATATGGTGAATGATACATGGGGGAGATGCCCTCATTCTGCTATTGAAGCGGAGAATATATATCAGTTATTTACCCAGAAGTAGATGTCTGTCATGCTTTAATTTTGTCTTCCTCATTACAAAAATCATATAAAAATATTTTTGCAGCAAATTAAATAAATTATTCTATTTACAAAGAGTTTTTAAACTAAATTCTAGGGAAATAAGAGCCTCTTTAGGCATGAGCTTTAGAGATTGAAGCCACTAACTTTGAGAAAATTACTGTCTTCCAATTTCTTTTTTTTAATTTTTATTTTATATTGGAGCATAGTTGATTAAAAATGTTGTATTAGTTTCAGGTGTACAGCAAAGTGATCTAGTTATACATGCACATGAATCTATTCTTTTTAAAATTCTCTTCTCATTTAGGTTATTATAGAATACTGAACAGTGTTCTCTGTGCTATACAGTAGGTCCTTGTTGGTTATCTATTTTAAATATAGCAGTGTGTACATGTCAATCCTAAACTACCAATCTATTCGTCCCCCACACTCTTCCCCCCTGGTAACCATAAGTTCGTTCTCTACGTCTGTGAGTCTGTTTCTGTTTGGTAAATAAGTTCACTTGTATCATCTTGGAGGGGAGGGTGCATCGCGTGGCATGCGGGTCTTAGTTCCCCAACCAGGAATCAAACCTGCACCCCCTGCCGTAAAAGCATGCAATCCTAACCACTGGACCACCAGGGAATTCCCTGTATCCTTTTTTTTTTTTCCATTCCAAATATAAGCTATATCATATGGTATTTGTCTGACTTACTTCACTTAGTATGATAATCTCCAGGTCCATCCATGTTGCTGCAAATGGCATTATTTCATTCTTTTTAATGACTGAGTAATAGTCTATTGTATATAAGTACCATATCTTCTTTATCTGTTTATTTGTTGGTGGACATTTAGGTTGCTTCCATGTCTTGGCTATTGTAAACAGCACTTCAATGAACATTGGGGTGCATGTATCCTTTCAAACCATGTTTTTCTCTGGATATATGCCCAGGAGTGGGATTGCTGGATCGTATGGCAGCTCTATTTTTAGTTTCTTAAGGAACCTCCATACTGTTCTCCAAAGTACCAATTTACATTCCCACCAACAGTGCAGGAGGGTCCCCTTTTCTCCATACCCTGTCCAGCACTTATTGTTATAGATTTTTTGATGATGGCCATTCTGACTGGTGTGAGGTGATATCTCATTGTACATAGATACCTAACTAATTCTAATAACCAATAATAATTGCAATATTTCAACAATGTTTGTTATTGTTCTTGGTGAAAATTATATAATGTCTTCAAAAAGTTACAACTTATTAAAGGCCTTAGACTTCCCAATGTATTTCCTCCAAAAAAAAGAATCTGCTCAGAATGAAAATGTTAGTGCAGTCATCATAACATCTGAGATTTTTAAAAATTAGGAGAGACTGTATGTTGAAAGTACATTAACCAGGTACATCTCACTCACTCTTGCTTAGCAGACATCTCAGGAGAAGAATAGTGGCAAGAGACCTGGCTGACTGAAACATTGAGAGAAATCATACTCAGAGGAAGTGTTCTATTTCCTTTGTTCTTTATGCATTCTATAAATATTTCATGTATTTATTAAAGCTGTGTTATTGCTGGAAGCCAGCCTTCTCCCTTGTTTAAATCTTCCCCCACCCTTGAAGGATAGAAATGTTTGAAATATAGGGAGTCTGCATTCCACGTACATGTTTTCTTAATAGACAACACATGAAAATTAGAGAGGAAATTTTCTTAAAAGAAAGAGAAGGAGAAATATTTAGGATGATTAGAAAGAAAAGTCTCACGATACCCTGGAGGTGACCTTGGAGCAATGACTTTTATCAAAATTCTATGAATTGAAAATACATGCAGTTCCAATAGAAATGAGAGTCAGCTTTTTCTTCTCACAGCTATGTTTGTCTTCCTTGGCCCATGTGGCAGGAAAGTCATGGTTTGAGGGGCTTCATTAGAAAGCTGCCTGCGGGTGGTTCATTACCAGTTATATTTATTTCAGTGTTAAAAGGGCAGATTTCCTGTTTAAATAGTATTCATCTTTAAGGGCGAGGCACCACTATTGGAAACATCAACAAAACCATTCCATTCACTAACATTTAAACCCAAAAGCTGGAATAATGGAAGGGATCAATAAATCAGAGGTCAACATGGAGTTCTCTTCCTTTGGGGACCCTGATGATCCTGTTGTTTCAATCTTGTCTGGGCTGTGAAATGAACAGAAACAACTGGGAACGTTCCATCTGGTCTTTGGCGAACATAGGCTTCAGCTTCTTTCACTCATGAACATCACCGCGGGACTATGTGCTATTCTATTTAATCTCAATGTAATACCGCTTGTTTCCTAAAACAGAGCATTGATAAGTTGAAAAGCTGTGATTTGCTTCACATTGGGGGAAAAACAGTGCAGTACAAAAGCAGATACCAAAACCAATTCACACAAATTAAAAAGTGTCAAAATCTATGACGAATTCCCTGCTGTGTTGTGTCTTCTGTAGAAAGTATCTATGCTACTTAATATGTGCCAGACAACGTGACAAGCACTGAACATACATTATCTCATTTTTCTTCAAACAATTTTATGAGCCTCAGTTTTACTGAGAAGGAAACTGAGGCTTAGAGAGGTTGAGCTCCTGTCCAAGTTCCAGAGTTAATACATAGGAAAGCTGAATTCCAAGGCTGTCGGATTCAGCACCTGAGCGCTCAGCCACTACACATCCTCTAATTAGAACTTATGTGGCTGTACTTGTTTAAGAACAAGGCTGGTTTAACCCTTAATACCAAAGTTCTACTAAAGACATCTGTCCTCACTGAGAGACACACCTATATCCTGGAATCGCAGAATCACAGAAGCTCAAAGGTATTTAATAGTAATGCTATCATATAATGCCCAGTCTTCCAAACTGGGACACTTTTGCAAAGTAAAGAATGTGCTAATAATACTTTGCTGAGAAAACAGGTGTAAACCAGGATTGATCAAGTGAACTTGGAATGTCTGTGCATTCTACTTGTAGACAATCTTTACCAATCATCTTATGATTAATGGATTTTCTAGCATTATACTATTAAGAACTGCAATATAATGCTTGCTGCTAAGACCCAGATTTGTTTATATACATTGTCTCCATCATCTGCGCCGATTCTTCAGGTAGAGATTATTACCTCCATTTTACCGTTGAGAGAACAGGGATCAGAGCAGACAGGTGAGTTGCAAAAGGGCATTTAATTGTTAACAGGCAAAAGTGGGATTCAATACCAGGTTTTGAACGTTACCCCTTACTGCTTTTCTTTTGTTTTCTCTTGTTTCCTATACCCCTAGGAAAATTTTAGTCATGTAAAATTCATTCCTTCTCAAGGAGGGACTATGGTAGATAATCCATTTAAAACATTGTATCAAAATGGCTGAATAAGCAAATGTGATTATCCTCCTACCCACTTCAAATTCTTAGAAATGACAGAATTTAGTTTTTTAAAAGGAATAGATCAGTATTATCACTGGCAAACTATAAATAGTGCCACCAGCAGACTAAACGTTTTGGGAAATTTTGTAAAACATGGAGTAAATGAGATCAGATTGTCAAAAGACCCGCAGCTCAAACCATTTTGGGGAAAGGGCTGCTGCAGAGGCGGGACTGCATCTAGGGCACAACATGCTCAGAGACAAAGGATGCAGAGCAGAGAGTTCCTTTGGCAATTGTCAGGAGGAATCATTGGGGATCTGATTCAGAAAAGTTAATAGGCTGGCACCTATGTGCTTGCTGATTAATAGGCCATGGAGGTTCCCTTCCAAGTTAAAGCAGAGAGGATGTGGCCACCTGGGAGGAAGGACAGTGCAGGACTGATCTGCAGCTGGTACAGACCAGGTAGACCAGTTGTTTAAATATTGTAGGATTTCTCTTCCAGTTATTTAATCGATGCTGCTCTCAGCTCCCTAAATATCTCCACTGCCCCAGCCTCCCAAGCATTTCTTCCAGGACCCATAGGTCCCCTCATGATTCAGCACTCCAAGGGTACGTCTGGCACTACCAGGGGCTGTAAGACCCCAGTCTGGTGCTCTGGTCAGTGTCCATTCTGACTGCTCAGTACCTATGGCATGTAAGGGAGAGTAGATAGTAATCGACTTCTCAGATGTTTGCTTTCTCCTTTCTCAGTACCTATCTCTTTATGGCTGTAAGTGGCTATATGACTTGCTTTGCACCAGTAAAGTGTGTAAGGAAATGACATGTATCACTCCAGGATGGAAACATTTAGAAAATGTACTCTTCACCTTCCATCATGAACCCTGAAGCTTCATGTAGAAATGTTAGCTCACAACCTGATGGAAACCCTGTCAGCCTGGGTGCTCAAGGGACTGTGATAATTATTTGTCATTTGATGCCATTGAGATCTAGGGAATGACTATTAAAACACCAGAACAAAGCCTGACTTAAATCTACTAGCAGTTAAATAATTTGTAGCATCCAATACGAAGGGGGTTGCTACTCACCCAGAAGCCAAATTCAGTGACATCAGCAGCCTACTCTGCTTTTCCACCGAAATAACCCTTAGAAGTGGCATCCACCAATGAATCAGGAGTTCTCTAGTATAAAAATAGCCAGTGAATAAACAGCAACAAAAAGAGATGAAAAATATAAGGAAGGCTTAATAGACTGTGAGGATAGATTCAAAAATTCCAATATCCATTTGAGAGACATCCAGAAGGGTTGAACAAAGGATATGAAGCAAAAGAAATAATTCTCAAGGCTCAGATAAGATCTAAGTCTTTGATTTAAAATGACCCTCTAAGAGCTACACAATATGAATAAACAAAGACAAACTCACTTATACATTCTTAAGGAATTACAAAAAAATGATAAAGAGAAAATTCTAAATGCTGCCGAGGAGCCTGAAAAAAACTACAGGCTCGCCAAACAAGAATAAGCTGTTGTTTCTGTTGTTTTATTGGAAGCTCTAGAATCTACAAGACAATGGTTTTCAAATTTTTGGTGAAAAATGTTGATCCTAGAAGTCTATCCCTAATGGTGATTGCTATAGTTCCACTGAATTCAGCAGCAGTATAAGTCCAGCGACTTGAATAAAGGTTCGTAGTAATGCAACAACTTCTCAATACCATTAATATCCCGAGCTCATTCTGTCTAAAGACCACTATCTTTGGATGTGATTTTTCACCATCACAGGCATCTTACAGTCATAAGATAGCTGATCATTCTTGTTTCACATCTGCATTCCAGGAAAGAAGAGCAAAGTAACAAAGGGAAAAAATCTTATCCTACGCTGGAAACTCTATTCCGTGTGGTGCCGACATTGAAAAGGAAACTTTCCTGGACATGCCCAGAAGACTTTTACCTACAACTCTGTGGCAAGATCTGTGTTACAAGCCACACTTTGTTTCAGAAAAGGCTGGAAGTTAGGCTCTTTTAAGAAGACACATTCTACATTAACACAGTTGGGGTTACAATAGCAAGGAGAAATGAGAGAGTGGATATTGGGTAGGAAATTAACAGGGTCTGCTTGTGATTTTCTTTAGCATGAGTTCTGATCTTCCTCTCCCTCAGGGCACACGCTATCAACAAATGTTGGAAGGATGACCTGCACATTTGGAAATAAAGTTACATGACAGTCTTACAAAATACATAAAAATAATTCTTTTTGAATCATGGAACAAAGCAAAGTTATGAAAATAGTATAATTTTAACATGAAGGATTTTACTAAAAAAAAACAAAACTCAGAGAGGGCTTAAGTAAAAGGATTAACACTCAACACTGACAAGTATAAAACTTCTCTACAACCAAAGAAACCAGAAAAAAATGTAACTTGGAATGTTGAAGAAGGGTTCTCACATTTTTTTTCATGTACCTGTTGCTGTTTGAGTATTTTATTAAAGAGGACATATTCTTGTATTCTTTGTGTAATTATTTTAAATACAAAACAACAAACACACAAGCGTTTTATTTTACTAGGTATGAACCAACATATTTTTCCACCATCTCATCTATTTTAGTTATACAGTCTAACACTGGGTCAAAACAAATCTAATGTATTTTGTAAATTGATGGCCATCCTTCAAATATTAGATGAACACAATTATAATGTCATTCGGAGTTTCCGCCTGTCCAAACCAAACATTCTTAATCACTTCAGTCGTGGCTAATGTGGATGGTATTGAATTGCTTTACTCTCCCCTGAATGTAGCAGCTCTACCTCTTGAACCACAGAGGTTCAAACTCACACGTCAAGTGTGGTTTTTTTCAGGGGCAGAATAAATCAGGAGTATCACTCCTCTAATTACAGGTATAATGTTTCCACTAATGAAGACTAATCATGCATTTACTTTTTAAAGCAACTCAATCATGCAGTTAGTACATGTAAAGTTGACTGGTTTTGCCTTAAAGTTCATTTTCTTGGTACTACTAATTAGCTGTACCTTTTCCTTGTATTTTTCTTTATGGAGTGAGTATGCTTTTCTGTCTTTCCTCAGCTACTCTATGAAGATTCACTGCTGCGTCTTATATACTGAAGAAGCCTGAAGGCCAAGGTTCTTATAATTAGAATCGAGCTGGCCGTACCCTCCAGAGACTGTGCTTTGATGTTTTGACTGTTTCTTTGAAGTCCATATTTGCATCTGGGTCAGTTCTGATGTCTCCATGGTTATCAAGGTAGGTTCCAGACCCCTGACTTTTGTCCCTTGCTTCACGTTACTGTGTGACCAATCTGCATTGCATCCAAAACAGGCTAAGATTTACATATTATGTACTTGTGTAGTTGGACTTTTTGCGTATAAATACAGAACCTTTTATTTATCCCTGTTTAATTTCATTTTTTGCACTTACAATAGGTAGAGCTTCTTATTCTTTATAATTCCCAGCATTGTATCAGGCCTGTTCTTGATAAGAATTCTCAATATAAGTACATCCAAGTTACTGGTATAAACACTGAGCAGAGGCAAGGCCAAGGACAGAACCCAAGAGCACACCCAGCAAAAGCTTTCTCCAGGGAGAGATGTGACATTTCAAGCACTTACGTTTACTTATATTCTTATAAGAATAGGTGTATATTGGATTTATATTTTTGTGCTTCTTTTTCCTGTTATAGGAGAACAACTTGTAAAGCTTAACTTCTGGATTATATTCTGACATATCAATCCCAAGATACTAATGTGTGTTAGGTTTTATTAGGCAAGATGTTTTGGGAGAGTATACAGCTCCAAATTGAATAGTAACTTCAAGACCTCAATTTACCTATTTTATGATAATATTCTGCTTCTTTAAATTCTAAACTATTGGTTAAAAGATGGATATACATTTTCAATGGAATTTTCCCAATTGTTTGAAGAAAATCCGATTGGAACTTGGCACTTAACTGAATCAGAGAAATTCTGTCAACTGGTAAAAAATAGCATATTAATTTTCTTTTTTTTTAACCAGTTATTTTAACATTGCATAGATATAGCTAGATTTACTTTATTCAATTGGAATGCTTAATATGATTAATTGGTTACATGCTTTATTTTGTTTAATCCCCACAAAATCTTACAATGAAGCAAATAACTCAATGAGGTAAAGTAATCTATATAAAGTTGTACAACTTGTGTTGGAAAAACTAAGGGTCAGTTTGAGGTGGGTGACATGAGAACCGTCACAATTATTCGCTAAACCATTGGTTCTTTATATACATTATTTCTATTAAGCTTTAGAACAGTTAAAGTGGAATTTTGTTATTGGTTTTGCTTTTCCAACATTTAAGAGACTTACTCTGTTGGAAGAGTTCCTCACCCTCTGAGTCTTGCTGGGAACAAGACAGCATTCTTGGTCTGGAGGAGCTTAACAAGCCAGAAGCTCTCTTTCTAGCTTTCCCTGCAGCCTCCCATCCAACTTCCCTACTCACATCCAACCTCACCAGTGTCCGACTTAGGATGGGGAGCTTGGTCCCCGGGATGGTAGCAGTAACAGTAGCTGCTGATGAAGTCGATAGGGCACAGGTGGAAGTTGTACGGAAGTTACAGTGGTATAAGTTTACAAGCTTAGAATTGAGGTTTGGTGGCAGCAGCAATGATATCCTCATCACCATGGTTTTGAACATTGCTTCCGGCTGCTTCACCTTGAGTCTGATATACCAGCACCCCTCACATTTCTGTGAGTTACCCAATATTATTTTAATAAAGACTCAGTTTAGAGTATTCATTAAGACCATAGGCCCAGATCTGCTACTTCCTAGCTGTGTGTGACCTTGGGTAAGTAGCTTAATTCCTGTGTGCTTTGATTTACTCCTCTGTGACAAGAAATAATAAAAATGTGGAGATTCAATGAGTGTGGTACTTTGAAGACTCTGTGGCAGGTGGAAGGCACTCCATAATTGCCCACTATATTACTAGACTAATTTTCTCATTAATCAGGCAAAGTATGTTTCTTTCAACTAAGAACTATGACTGATAATTATTAATATTTGTGGTTTTGATGAGGATACAGGCTCAGAAGAGTTACTTAAGGTTATAAATTTGTAAAAAAATGGATGCAAGAATTTTAGAATAAAATTTAGCTCTATCTGAACTCAAAACTTAGTTCAGTTCTTTGCATTTTCCTACTTAATAGAGGATGGCTTAAAATATCCTTATACCAAACAAGTAGAAAGGTCTTCATTCAAATGCAGTTGACTGGGAAAGAGAAGAGTTTGACTAGAAAATTTATCTTTCTCTATCATAATTACATATAGGAGACCTTCTACCAGAATGAAATTCCAATTCTCAATTAAACCACAAGAAAAATGTGTCTGTGTATATGATATAGCATGAACTCAATAACTTAATAATTCTGTTTATTAAAACTGTCTTGAAGTTAATCCTATTATAGATATCTAGTGCCCTGGAAGCAGACAAGATTACTAAAACAGAACGAGTGTAGTTTTTCTATAACAACTTTTTTTTTCCTTCCATCTCATTTTCTTGGCTTCAGAATTCAGTAAGCTGCAAATCTCCACTTTCTTTCTGATACTAAATGTAGCAAGGTTAGCAGAAACTCTTGATATGAGGGCTTATCTTTCTTCCTTACACTCACCAGGCAGAATTTCATCTCTCTCTCGGTGTGGCTGCAAAATAAAAATGTGTCTTCCAATCAAAACAGTCAAGCATTTCACTTTCGAGCTAATCTTCTTTTGCTGTAGTAGAAAACTCTTTGTACCTTCATCGAGGAAATCATCAGAAAAAGGGCAATCATTTTCAACCTGATATTTTCCTTTGTACAAATCTAGCCTCAAAGGAATGCATTTATCTTTTTAAAATGCTGCTATAATTTATTTCATGTCTCCACAGCTAAATGTGATGATTTGATGGGAAACCCAGGAAATAGCTTTTGATAGTACACACTATAATTGCATCACTTACGTACTTGTATGCAGAGCTAATCATCAAGCATCAAATACCAAATTTTTAAAAAAATTATTTCTTTTAGAAATTGGGATATGGTTCTATTCTTTTTTTATTCTAAATTCATGTTTTAATTTTAACAGAATACCAAAATATAGCATTTCCATTTCTATCTAATTGTGTGTAACTTTGAATATGTTTAAATGGGTATGCATATTATTATTTGCAATTTCTCCATGTCATGTGGTATTATTTTTCATGTATTCTTACAATCACCAGTAAGGCATACATTTGATAACCAAAAGCTGATAAATCCTCAGCTTATTAAACCAAACCAATATAAATTATTTAAAATATTAATTTTCATAAAGCAACTGTGAAACACATTTGTGCATTATTTGATAACGTAGTATTCCTGGAATAGAATCTGTTTTCTCTTCTATGACCTTGAAGAATAACTTTGTTGTTTGCCGTGGGTTTAAAAATATATAAAGTGCTTTTACATTGATTTTCTCATTTAATTCTAGCAAATGTATGAGCTGTATACAGAGGGTTTTATTGTTGCATTATAAAGTTGAGAAGATTCTGAGATGAGAGGTTAAGTTGTATCGCACAACAGGAGGGGGTGGAAGGAGACGGCAATAACTGCTAGGACTTGAATCCATTATTCTAAAGTGCGGATCCAGTGTCTTTCCTGTTACAGCCATTCCTCTCATTCTCTCGCTGAGTTAGTGTTTAAGAGTTTGAAAGCGAAATGAGTTAATTTATCTCAGGAAACTTGCTGTGGCTGCTAGCCTTGCAGCAGAATGCGCAGTGCTAAGTCTCAAGCCCCACTGGAGACAAACCCCTCTCCCCGGACCCCTAGAGCCGAAAGTAAGGGTGCGTGTGTGTGCGTGCGTGTGTTTTCTCCCAGCTTCTCTTGTTGGGCCTGAGAGGATGGGGTGCAAGGCACAGTGGGAGCGCCAAGTACCTGTCCGGTGTCTGGTTGTTAAATGAGTAAGTGACGCCTGGACGTGCTTGGGATCTCCTGGAAAGAACACTCGACTGAGATTCAAAATGTTTGCCGGAGGCTCAAGGAAGCCTCCCGAGCTCTGTGTTACGATGGAATTCTTTCTCTCTGAGTGGAAGTTTGCTCATACATGAATGAGGCTTGACGGAGACATTTAAATATTTTATAAATGTTATGATGTTTGTGATGGTTGTATATCAGTTAGGGAGTGCTAGGCAGGGTCTCATTTTACCCTAGAGGTGAGCAGTCTTTTGCCCCCTTCATTTATCATGTAGTTTTGTTTGTTTATTTTACATAATGTCCTTCCCCCCCTCGCCTCAGCAGTGTGGAGATTACTTTGGTGATCATTGTTTCTGTGTTTGTGGAGCACCGGGAAAAGTAAAAGCTTCCCGTCTCTTAGATCCGCTCTTATTACATTTATAAAATGAACACTGCAGGCTAATTTATAAGGCTGGATTTACCTGGTTCAGTGAATAATTTCTGCATCAGAAAGCTGATATTTTGTTAAAAGGTGGTATTTTAAAAATGGACTTACTGGTCTTGGCACTGCTTTTGTGTTAAAACACACACACACACACACAAAACAAAACAACTCTTTCCTTCAATTTAATTTTTGGATGAGTGATACAATTTTTGCCATAGTTTAAGAAAAGTTCACACTAATGCCCGTAACATAAAAATGTAAGACAGAGTTAGGCTTTTGAGGTATGAAGTTGCTTCTGTGTTTTGAATGGCTGAAGTAAATAGATTGAGCACTGTAGTACAGGAGTTGAACAGGATTTCAAGTTTATAATGTATTTGATGCTGTGTTGTATAGCAGATAAAAGTAGAGATAATAGGGACAGATTTCTTATTCCTGAGAAGAATGGTTTTCTTTACATGTCTCTTTATCCCTATAAACCAGCCAGGATTATACATCCTCAACCTATTTTCCCTTCTGGTTCAAAAGTGAGTCTTCATGTGACAACATAAAATTCCCCATTTTAAGTTATAATTGCACTACCTTCCCACAGAATCTTCAGAAACAAAACATATACACCTTTTTAAGAAAGAAAACATGGAATCAGAAATCATTTTCATCCTTGAGAAAGAAAATAGCTCATAGTCAACAAATTGCCTCAATAGGTAGATTTATGACAACCAAGGATGAAAAGATAAGGAACTTCTAATGACATATAGAACTCATATGTATCTATTATGAAGTACACATTATAATCATTTATACTCATTTGAAAATTCGTTTTAAATGATTACATAGTCATAAAGTGATAGCTAGTTGTTTAATAGGAAAATTAGTGATTTATATATTGATTCTGGTTGATACATAAAACCTTCCTAGGCTCCAGTTTTCTTATCTGTAACATAAAACCTTAAACTAGATGATTTGTTTATACCTTTCCAATTCCAAACTAGAGTGATTAATCTGTCTTTCAGAAGAGCAAGTTAATTTTATGTTATTTTCTTGTATTGTTTCTTAAATACTTCCAAGAGAGTGTATCATGTATTCTTGGAAACCTCATGAAGCTTGTCATTCATATAAAAATCAACAAATGTTAATAGTATATTAATTATGTATAAAACATTGTAAGCTATAAAAGAACCAAAGAAAAATAAGAAATCATTAATAACCCTAAGGAGCATACAATCTAATTTTAGAGACACGAATACAGGAAAACTCAAATAATACCGTACAATCATTAGATAACTGATGTCACAAGGGAATTAATGAGTATTGTCTGATTTAATTGTATGTGTAGGAGGAGCTGAGTTCATTCATTGGGGCTGAATGGAACTAGGGATTCTTATGAAAAAGTAATTTGATCTCTGTCTTGAAGGATGGGGAGAACTTGAATAGGTAAAGGGAAGAGCCATGGCCATCACAGCTATATTACTCTTAGAGCTTTTACAGTATGACAGGTGCTTTCACACAGTAACTGGACAAGATATTATGACAAGTATTCTTATACCTATTTTAAATGAAGAAAACAGGAACTATAAGAACTGAAACTCATATTCTGGTCTTTTGATTTCCAGTCTTCTGTTCTTACCTCTACTTTTACTGTAATCTTGAATATGTATTATTTAATTCTACTATTATTTTGTTTTGTTTTAGTTTTGTTTAGGAAGGGATTAGAGAATTAGTGTTTGAGTTGTCAACACTTACTCTGCATTATCTTTTTAATATAGGTGAATGTAGTATTGTTATTCTTATTTAACAGAAGAGGAAGCTGAAACTAAAGAAACTAGGCATCAAAATCAGGAATGTGGAAAACTGCAAGGCATTAGACTGCGAATTTTGTCTTAAACAATTTATAGAAGGAAAAACGTCCAGAAGAGTTGATTGTAAGCTTCTCTTTCACAAATGGCTAATTGTTATCCTTTTGACCTCAAAGAGTTCATGAACTTTTAAAAATCCTTAACATACATGCAAGAACTAATGTAACTAACTAGGAACTCTAATTGCTATTATTACTTAGAAATCAATAAGTAGTTTTTAAGTGCTAGCCTTGTGCCAGATGTCAAGCTCGTTGCCCTCCCATCATCAAGAAAAAATCAAGAGTTGAATGATTTTTAAAATTATTTATCCATATGTTCTATAATTACTTGGAAATTTTAGTTTCCAAGTAATTAGCTATGTAGTGGGAGAAAAAATATTGAAATAACAAACAATTCTCTTACATCATCTAGGAATTCTAAAGGTCAGATTGCTAGTCGAGTGTCTGCCTTTCCCCGGGAAAACAAAGTGGGTCCTAGAGGAGGATGTGTTAGCAGCTATTGTATACATTTACAGAAAAATACAGGAAAGGCATTTTATGAAATCAATAGCTGAACTCCTTGAAAACCCTAATGAGGGACGAATGAAATTTCCAGGCCTCTCCTCAATCAAAAGAAACAAGGGAAGTGTTACTCTGACATCAAAAACTAGCTTCTACATCCTTGAAGGAGTTTTCTTAAAAAAGAAAACAAAGCAGGAAATGGAGGAGAAGCTGGGGAAATGGATAACAAAATTTCTGCAGAATGAGGTGATCAATTTTAACCCTTCCAGGTCTTTGTGATACCAAAATTTCATAACCTTGTATTTCCCTGTTGCTAAAAATTCCATAATGTACTTTTATAATTTCACTTTGAAGAATTCTTTCAGACTATAAATTTTCTTTTTCAAACCAACAATTTCTTTCTTTCTGTAATAGAAAACACATTTTCTTCCATCTGTGCTCAGGTCTACAATCAATGAAAGCTTTCTTCATACGTTTAATCAAACAATAAAGAAAGACCCAGCACAAAGAGGACGAGCCAATGAGAGCAGCTCTTGTAATCAAGGATCATTTTAATCCTCCACTTTTTTTTAGCAGCACAGAATTTGGTGCACAGCACCTCAGCTGTAATATTTTACACTTAACAAGCAAAAATAAGAATAGTGTCCCCTTTTGTGCAGTGGTATCACAATTATGGGGCAGTATTTACGCACTCATGCTAGCTTGGAAAGAGAACTTTTCACTAAAGAACATTTTAGAGTAGGTGTTTCATCTCCCTTTGCAGAACATATTTGGGTGTGAACAGGAACTTTCAAACAGTCGGAATAGATTTCTCCGTCTGTATGCTTCAGCAATGCTGCCTGAACTATTTGTCTATGGCAGCAGTTCTCAGACATACTGGTCTCTGGACCCTTTTGATAATACTCTTAAAAATTATTGAGGATCCCCAAAGACCTTTTGTGTGTGTAGATTTTATCTGTCAATATTTAGCATATTATAAATTAAAAGATAAATTTTAATTAAAAATAACAATAATAAACCTTCTGTAGGTGAATATAAATAACATAGTTTTGTGGAAAATATCTACAATTTTCAAAACAAAAAAGAATATTTGGCAAGAATAGTGACTTTTTTACACTCTTATATGCTTTTATATGTTTACAAATTTTTTTAAACGCCTGTATTTATGGAGGACAGTTGGTTTCTTATATCTGCTTCTGCATTCCATCTATTGAAATATAGTTTTGGTTGAAGTATAAGAAAATATGACTTCATCCAGATTTTCAGTTGGCAAAATAAAGGATATTTTAACAGCCTTTTAAGACAATTGCCTATAATCTTCTTTGCTAATTAACCAATACTTGACAGGTGGTAGTTTCTCAAAGTTTAGTTGCACTATGAAGTCTGTTCTCATATCAATCAACGTTTTGAACTCTGTTACATTAAAACCCATTAGTTTAACCTGTACTTTGAATATTTTACCACACATGATTTTGTAAAATTTTACATTGGTGGTACAGAAAATTTACTGAGTTATACAGATCTTCCTGATGTTGACACATTTCATTATATAATATAAAAAGTTATTAATATTATCACCAACCTTATTTAAAATGTCTAGGTATTTGAAGCTGTGGAACCATGGTGAGAGTACAAGTTTTCCAAAATTCTGATTTTTACTTGATAGCTTGAATTTATTCACTTGCAACAAATGCTGTGAGTGTTTTCTTTGAAAGTACAGGCTCACTTTATTCATTTTTGAGAAAATGTCTGCCAGATACAGGTATATATATCTGAATAATCATAGTTTGTCTGCCTGCTATTCATTCAAGAAAAAATGGTGTTCCATGAAAAAAATAGCTAGTGCAACTCAAGCAGTTACACTAGTGCTTTTGCTTGTCCCACTGTTTCTTTGGGTGTCCAGCAGAAGTGTGCTCTATTCATACTCTAGTTTTATCACACAAATATTAAAAATCACATGTTCTCATGGATGAAGATTTAATAAAAATCAGTCCTACTTACTCTTTCATCAAGGACATCCTCAACTGGAACCAGCATTTTTAAAAATTGTGATTGTGTGGTGATGAAGAATACAGTGACTATAGTACAGAGAGATGCCATTGCCTTGATTCATCGTAACGTACTGCATTTCACTCATCATTGCTTTTGCATCATCAGTGGAAATGTCACCACAATAAAAAGGAAAATAATGTCATCATATTATTATGAAAATAGTTTGAACTCACTCTTTTTTCTTTTTTTTTGAAATTTTAAAGCTTTTAATTTTTTTACTTTTTTTTGCTTTATAAATTTCTTTTTAAAAAATTTTTATTGGAGTATAGTTGCTTTACAATATTGTTAGTTTATACTGTACAGGAAAGCGTATCAGCTATACATATACATATATCCCCCCCTTTTTGGATTTCCTTCTCATTTAGGTCTCCATAGAGCACTGAGTAGAGTTCCCTGTGCTATACAGTAGGTTCTCATCAGTTATCTATTTTATCATAGTATCAATAGTGTATATATGTCAATCCCAATCTCCCAATTCATCCCACCCCCCTTGGTATCCATACGTTTGTCCTCTACGTCCGTGTCTCTATTTCTGTTTGAACTCACTCTTGAAAGTGTCTCAAGAGCCTCTAGATCTATAATACGAAAAGATTATAACCTCAGATCTATGATCACTCAAGGAAGGGAATAAATTATACATGAGTAAGTAGTTTTCTATTTATACCTACAAATAGATATATAATACTCACATTAATAATAGCTCACAAAATTGCATAGGGATTGAAAATTTTATGAGCCTAAATGCAGCTAGACTTATTTAAGTTTGAATATATCTGTTTATTATTTTATTAGAATAATGTTAATCCAAAGGTAATGCTTCCTAATTTTTTTTCCGTGAGCCATGAAAAATACAGAGCAAGAAACTATTTTCTAAGACGCCCATGGTTGTTCACATTAGAGAGTTAAATAAAATATTATTCACAATTAATTAAACATAAGGGCTTTAGATACTAATTGAATATCTGGAAGAGCTAGATTATTCCATATTAATAATATTATATTTATTTTTCAGTTGTCAGTGAGGACTAGTTTCATAATCTCATTTTAATTCATTCACTCAATAATTGTTTGAGACCATGATTGAGCTGGTGGGAGGGAGTGAGGTTAGCATGCAAAGATAAGGTACATCCTCTATTTACTGCCACACAGTGTTGGATATAACTTAAGGTGGTAAGTGCTAAAATAAAACTAAAGTATAAGGAACTATGGAATTACAGAAGTAGAAGGACTAACTTGACCCCACGTGGAGAATCAGAGACAGCTGCCTAGAAGAGGATAAGCTTGGAGTTGATTTATGAAAGACAAGTAATTAAAATAATAACAATTACCATTTCACTTATGTGCTAGGCCCTTTTCCAAGAAGTCTACGGTTTTTTCTTTAATTTATTTATTATTTGGCTGCATTGGGCCTTTGTCGCGGCACGCGGGCTTCTCTCAAGTTGTGGTGTGCGGGCTCTAGAGTGCGCAGGCTTAGTTGTCGCGCACCATGTGGCATCTTAGTTCCCCGACCAGGGATCGAACCCGAGTCCCCTGCATTGGAAGGTGGATTCTTAATCACTGGACCACCAGGGGAGTCCCAGTCTACACTTATTTACAGACTTGGTCCTCATAATAACCCAATGAGTAGGAACAATCATTATCCCAGTTTTACAGATGCTGAACCTGAGTCACAGGTGGTTAAAAAAAGCCTACGCGTAGTCAAACTGTAAACAAATATTTGGAAACATATTTGAACCCAAGATGTCCAGCTTCAGAGTTTGTGCTTCTGTTCACTGTACCATTCTGCAGTCTCAAACCACATGGAATGTTTACTCAGTACGGGGATCTATGTTTCCTATGTTAGCATTCATTGTGTGTGCAGGAGGAAAGGGCATGCTAAGCAAGAAGTATTTAGAGTCTAGTGAGAGCGTGCCATACCCTGCTCTGTTTCCACTCTGAAGTAGGAAGCAAGGTCATCTTCCTTGGGAGGCAGAGGTGGGGAGATGGCTAATGTTGAATTTGAGTAGATATTAAAGATTAAGAATAGCCACTGCATTGCATGCAGAAAGGAAATAACTATTTATACATATAGATAATGTTTAAAACCTTACATTTTTAGTGGTCCAGGTCTACATTGTTGTTGATTTTTTTCCCAGTAGATCTCAGAAATTGAGATAGAAGAAAATATTTAGATTGGCTCCAGGGTTAGCAATAAAATAGGGTTTTAGGATATTTTTGAGGGAGTAGGTAAAATCATAGACTTTGAGGTTTAGATTAAATAGAAAAAGTCCTGACAGAGAAACTGCAGAGCTCTGTTATTTTATTTCTGACTTTTCTACCTATGAAAAGGATGTTCAGCCTGGAAACAGCAGAATACCACCGAAGCCCAAGAAAAATGGGAAGACTTTTATGAGTGCATAGAGTTTCCAAATGAATGTATGTTGCCTGTTCCAGAAAAGAAAAGAAAATGAGAATTGGTTCATATCTGGAGTTTCACCGCCTGTGATGAAATGCCAGTTTTTGTGATAGTGAGCAAATAAAACTCTCTGTACCTGCACTTTCCTATCTATAAAGTGAGGATAATAGCTGTAATTTACCTCAGAGTGTTATTATAAGGATTAAGTGAGTTAAATCATGAAATGCACAGATAGATGCTTGCCCAGAATAAGTACTTAATAAGTACACACTTTTATGATTGATATTGTTATTATTATAAACTCAAGGAATAAAGATAGAGAATATCTGGATGAAGAGTTCACTATACGAATAAAGACTGTAGTTTTTTTTCTTAAGATTCTCATTCAGAGTCTGAATACTTCAAAAAAAATTTTACGTACGTCACTCAGGATTCCTCATTTCTAGGATCTCACTCTCTGAGTCTGTATCAGTAAATTTTGATGTTACATATAATTTATTGGCAGTATCCTCAAATAGAAATACCAGTTTATATTGCAGTAATTCTTCAAAGTATACAAAGTTTTTTTCCCTGAAATAAAAATAATCAGAAAGCAGCATGGTGGACAGGTACCAAGGAAATCTAATCCAAGTATTTTGGAATCTCTATTCCATAATGTCCTACATCCTCAGAACTTTAGCTGAAGAATCCCCCCTTCTTCTGGCCTTAACTAAAATCTGGTTCTTCCCAGATTTGTCAGAAACTATTATACCTCAGGACAATTACAAATACATGGATTAATGTACAGTCTAATAAAGCTTGTGTTTAATCATCTGAGTCCTATAATATCAATAAAATAGGTAAGGATTCTTTATCCATTCGATTGACTTTTTTAAAGTTGTGCGAAATAGCTAATGCCTATAGCTGCAAAGTGTCTAAGGCAGAAAACTGGTAGAAAGTGAAGAATAACAACAAAACAACTACTCATTATTGAATGTTTACAGTGTACCAGCTATTATTCTAAGTAATTTTACATGTATTGGTACCTCTTAATAAATGGGCACTACTGATTTTTCTCACCTTCAAAATGAGAAAGCTGAGTCTGGGAAAGATTATACAGCCACATAAGGGCACACATCTAGGTTTTATAGGAAAGGAATTGTCAGGATTTTCAAATGTGACTATCATTACATCCCTGGGGATAATCTTCGTGTAGTATACATTTCTGCTATTATAATAGGACCAAGGTTATGACATATTTTTTGTTTTACATTCAAATATAGGTGATATAAAAATCTGAACAAAATTAACAACTTCTATTTTTTTAATGGCTTCACAATACCCTAACATGGAACTTTCACTGCCTTTTTCTTTGGTAAGACCTCATACTACCACGGTCAGTGACTTACTTGAAGGTTCTCTTCTGTGATCAAATCATCATGGTACATTCCATGTGGAGTCTTTAAGACATGCTCAATTAAAGACCTATCTATTTGCAGACTGTTTCCAAGGAGATATTTTGTAGGTAAATATAAAACCTCGTCACTTTATCACTCTTGCAGCATTCTGCTCTATATATCCCCAATGGGTAGGCTAACTTTTCTTTCACCTGAGAGACTTATCTACGTATTCCTTGTTAGAGTAGAGCTGGTCCATCCTCCGTGAGAGGTAAAACTGTGCTCTCAGCAGCTACCCAGAGCCAAGCTTAATTTCCTCTCACCTTTTGGATTTCTGACATAATTATTTTATTAAGTGACTGTTTTTTTAAACTTTTGGACTATGTCCAAATAAGTCCTCTTCAGGAGCAGTTCCTCATTTCCAAGTTTAGCTGACATGGCCATGATCATTAAAGAGATGCTTTTCTTACTGCCTGATACATTGCCTCAACCTTGATAAAATCAGGGGTACTTTCTGAAATCTAGGTTTCCACACCAATGCACCACCCCCCAGAAAATGGAGTTGCCAGTAAAAGTAGCTAAGCTAAATATCTTTATATATGTGGTCATTTGTAGACAATGTTCATGACCAGCAAGCTTCTTCTTCTGTTTCTTATGTAAACTCAGTATTTTAAATAGTCATTAGATTTCTCAAATGTGGTAAGATAAGCCTGTGACTGTTTAGGTGTTTCTCATGAATATCTAGACTTTAAACAAAGTTGAAGTAAATAAATCTATTTTCACACTCACGCAGTCTTTATTATGGCTACTATTTGATAATTTATGAGGAAATTGTTGGTTACGTGTATTATCTTTATCCTTTTAAATTGTGATTAGAAACTTAAAATTTTCCATTTCTTGAGTTGTACTTTATATCAGTTAAGATAAGAGTAATGGGGCATCATAACTATAATACTAATTAATGACTAAAATGTAAAATGTCTGAAAACATAATTAAAGTTCAGATTTGTTACCTTCCACCTTAACAAAAGCAATATTCTCTGCCTTTTGACAAAGTATAAATTGTCTTAGATGTGAAGTTTCTATGGGATAATATATTGAATAGAAACCCAATAGCCAGTGGAAACAATTTTAAATTGGATTTTGTGAGTGTGAAATTTGGAAAAAAACACAGTCACGACTCTTTCTGTATTTTTATTTATTTTTTGAAGAGAATTGAACTTGAACCTAGAAAATATAATTACTACAAACAGCTGAAGTTTGGCAAGTTAGCAAATGTTAGCACAAGAGTTAGAGCATGGGCAGTGTAAAATCACTGCTTTGATTCAAAAGGCTACATACTGAATGATAGCAATTCGATGACATTTTGGGAAAGGCAAACCTATCATGACATAAAACTGATCAGCGGTTGCCGAGGTCTGAAGGTGGGTGGGAAGCAAGAGGGGAATTGTGGAGTGAATGGAATCTTTCTCTATCTTGATTTTGGTGATGGTTACATGACTATGTATTTATCAAAACTCATGGAACTATATATTAAAAAGTGAATTTTACTGTATACAAATTATACCTCAATTTTAAGAAACCAGAATCACAACTACCAAACTCTCTAAAACATGGGACAATCTAAATAAATCTATATAATGCATTTTTATCAAAATCTGTTATTCCATGGCCTTCTATTATGTAAAATTATAGAAACTGAGAAATTGTTTTGGTAATTCTAAACCAAAACCTTGATCCTTTTTAAGGTGCTAAGACAAAAGCTGTTCACCTGCCTTAAATACCATTAATGTGATTATGAAAACATTAATGAATGTCCAATACATTTTTCATTGAATAACATTTTCAGAATAAAAACTTGCAAAGATGTACTTTTTAAGGTAAAACTGCCCCCCTGACTGGAAGCATTCCACACAGAGAGGTTGGATGATCCTTTGTGGGGATTCTTTTTAGGGACCTGTCATCTACAGCAGTATGTAAATTAGATATTTTTCAGTTCTCCTCTACACTTTTCCACAATGGTCCTAGCCAATGTCTGTTATCAATCTGATGCTCAAAGAGTTTATTAAGAAATAAACAGGATCTCTTGCCTATACCAATGAAACGTGCATTTTTTGTGCTGCCTATTATTTCACTGTGTGATGAAAAGATCACAAAATAATGTTTCTATCACTTCTTTTAATTAAAATAATTTAGGCATATAGGATTTTGATTGTGTTGGGAAAGATGGAGAAATTGAAGCAATATTTCAGATTAAACCTTCACCAAACCTTGGCATCTCTTTTCTATTCAGCACAAACAGCACTTCTAACCAGCAGCCTTTATTTTTTAACTTCTTATCAAGTACTCTGGTGTTATTTAGATATAATGTAATTCAAAAAATTAATTGGACATTTTGGATAAAACTTAGTGAAAAGGGAATGCTTAATGCAATTCCACTTATCTATACAATCAAGATGAATTTCTCATGAAGCAAGTTGAGAAATAATGCCGTAGAATAGGAACTTGGTTTATGACCTTAGTTTCATTTATTCTTTATCTTTAATGAAAAAAATATTTGAAGTCTGAGCCATGGGGTTATCTCTCATCCCTAATAAATTAGAGCAGTGGTATGAAAGGTATCAGTTGAATAGCCATAAGAAAGCTGAGCCTGGCAACTTTTGCTTAAGAGTAAATAGCTCTTTTATGAATTACAGGAGAAAACTCACACATACACCCACAAATCTTACAGAAAACTTCTGAAAGTTGAATTGAGATCACAATAAATTACATTGAATTTTGGATCAATTTTTTGTTTTTCAGTTTTGAAGTAGTACAAAATAACATCTATCTTTAGGCTTACTAGCTTCAGGAGAAGAAACGTGCATGCACAAGGCATATCTTTCAGAGGGGCAGAAAAACAGGGCTGCATAAAAGACCTTGTGTGATTTATCAGTCATTGAGAAAAATAGTGCACTGTCTAGCCAGAGATTTCAAATAACCAAGCAAAGTTCTGAGAGGACTGAAAAGTCAAATTCCAACTTAATTAAAATGGATAATTAAATAGATTATATAGATAGAAAAATAGATAGATGGATAGATGACAGATAGATAGATAATGGTAAATGTAGTTTGAGTCTATACGTATAAGCTTAAAATATCTGACAGGTGATAGTTCTTCTTCAACAGCCAATTAATAACTAGTTAGAAATAGCAGAATGAAGTTGTTTTTGTGGTATCTGAAGGGATTTCTAACTTTCTTCTTTTCTATACATTTTTAAAACAGTGTGAACAAGACAAAGTTATCCTGTTATTCTGGATACCAACCTAGCTCCTAAACAGCACCACTCTCATGGCCTAAAGAATAGCAGATTATATGGGAAATGACCTAAATGGGACATGAACTGCCATTCATTTGTTCTGCCCTTTTCCTGAATCAAATTGTATAAGTGTTGCATAGGAGAATTTGCATGGTTATTTGTACCAGAAAATCTTTTGGCTTTCATTAGTCACCAGTCAAGTATTCTTCCTCAAGGAAAAATTATTTCCAATAATTTACTCTTTTTTCCTGTATTCTCTCAGTCTTTCTTGTAATTTCCATTGTTTTAAGGATAGGAGAAGCTGAAAGACTCATCCTTCTGATATATAGAAGACAAGGATTCAGGCTAAATCATCTTCAGTATTTCCAAAACACATTTGCCAGCTGTCTTGAAAATCTAATAGAAGTAGTAATTTTTAATTTTTATTATTTTTCTGGAACTACATCAGCACAGGGTGTTTGTCATAATAATAGAAGACTAGATTGACAGTAAAAAGATTTGTCTTTGAAAAAGAAAAATGAGGAAACAAAATTTAATCAAATAAAGGCATTTTATTAGGTAGACCAGATCTTTCAACATATGGACTATATGTGGGAAAACAGAATAATTAAAGAGTCACTGATGGTAAAAAGTTTAGGAACCATGTATTAGGCCATCTTCCTCTTCCAAAGAGGAAATGTTTATGAGATGGTGTTTGTAATGTTGAATGAAGAAAGGGAACTTCAAACATCTATGCCTTCTTTAATTCAACAGGTTTATGGAAAACTTTAGCCTGTGCTATTATATTTTAAAATATTTATTGAATTGTTATCTCAAATTTGACAAAATCAGCAGAGGGCTTCATTATTTTAATTATTTTTAATGAGTTTGAGACTTTTTGGTGTAATTTGGGTATTTCAGTTGGATATATGTGATATACTCAATGCCATTTGTAAGTTTCAGATAAGTTGGAAATGTTGTTAATCAAATTATCTAAATCATATTTTATGAAAAGAAAATTATGACATTTTTGTAAACATTTTATTCAGAAGTCTTGGATAATTAGTCCTCAATGATACATCATATATTTTCTTTTAGCTTCAAAAATAAATACAATTAATATGCATAAGCTCTTCGTGACTTAGGGTTTTAATTTTTTTATTTTTCTCAAAAACTAAAATATATGATAGCAAAGTTTTTTAACATCTTTTTTGAGGTAAAACGTATTTTTAATAAACTATACATGTTTAAAGTGTAAACTTATATAAGCTTTGCTTTTTGTGTGCCCTCGTGAAATTACCACCACAATTAAAATAATAAATATACTCTACAAATCCCAAAGGTTTTCTCATGCCCCTTTGAGATCTCTCCCTCCACTGTTCTTTCTGCCCCATTATCCCTGAGCAACCACTGATTGGCTTCAGGACCAGCTACCTAATTTGCAGGACCCAGTACAAAATGAAAATGTACAAAACAATTCCTTTGTTCAGAAAGCAGAGAAATGTTTCTCTCAAAAGTACTAAAGTATAAAGCTTTTTCTTTTCTTCTGTTGTCTCTCTCTTAGCTTGTCATGGTGGGGTTTTTTGGTTTGTTTGTTTGGTTGGCTGGTTGGTTGGGTTTTTTGGGGTTTTTTTGCTATTTAATATCATTCTAAGTAAAGAAAAATTGAATTTTGAGGGGAAGAGCCCAGAGATGGCAGCATAGGAATTCCCTGAACTCACCTCCTCTCAGAACACAACAAATTTACAGCTACACATGGAATAATTTTCCTCTGAAAAGGATCTGAGAACGAGGTGAACAGTGACTCCATAACAAAAGATAAAAGAGACTCATTGAGATGGGAAGAGAGGCAGAGACTTGGTCTCACCCAGAGCCCTACCCCAGGCACAGTGTCCCACAATCAGGAGGGGATCCCCAAAGTATGGGACTTTCGCTGAAGGAGTGAATGGACTGTGTCTCACATCAGTCACCTCAACCTGGTTCAGCATCAGAAAGAGGAGCCCCCAAAGAATCTGGTTTTGAAAATCAATAGGGATTCAGTCCAAAGGAACCACAGAACGGTAGGGAACAGAGAACTTACTTTTTTTTTTTAAACATCTTTATTGGAGTATAATTGCTTTACAATGGTGTGTTAGTTTCTGCTTTATAACAAAGTGAATCAGCTATACATATACATACATCCCCATATCCCCTCCCTCTTGCATCTGCCTCTCACCCTCCCTATCCCACCCCTCTAGGTGGAGAGAACTTACTTTTAAAAAGCCTGTGCACAGAGCCACTCCCTCTGAGACCTCTCGAAAAAGCAACAGTTTGAAAAGTGCCTTGATCATATGTGAGGGCAACCCACTTACTAATCCTAAAGTGGCTTCTGAAGACTTTCCACAGTGACTTTCTCTGAGAACCAGAACGCTGCTGCCTATCAGCACCAGTGGGTGCGATCTGCATGCAGTACACCCTGCACATCAGCTGTGCCATGACCGGGATGGTTAGTACACCAGACCCTGCGGTCCCTACACAGCAGACTCGGCCCTGCCACAGCTGGTGAGGGCAGCAGTTCACATGAGAGATGCCCCTTGAGCACCAGGTTCTGGAGACCAGGGGAGATTGCACTTGTGGGACCCATGGATCATCTCCTACACAAAACCACACCTTCAAGACTGGTAGGAGTAGCTGTTTTGCCTAATTCATATAGACAAACTCAGAGTCAGGCAAAATAAGGTGATAAAGGAGTATGTTTCAAACCAAAGAACAAGACAGATCCCCAGATAAAGACCTTAAGGAAATGAAGATAAGCAACCTACCTGATAAAGAGATCAAAGTATGGTCATGAAGATACTCTCTGATCTCTGGAGAAGAATGGATAAACAGGTGAGAACTTCAACAAAGTTTTAGTTAGTTTAGGCAGGAAGGTAAATCAGGTCCCTGCTACTCCTTCTTGACGAGAAGCAGAAGTTCAGGTGATCCTGACATTTTAATTTATAATTAAATTTTCTTTTGTTTCTTAATAAATATATGACTCTTTGAAATCACAGCTATTATTTCATAAGCTTGTAAAAATTAACTGACTGATAACATCATGAAGTTGAAGTTTATTATTTTTACCCTGTGTTTTGCTCTTCTTTGATCAGAATTCTCTAGAGCCTTATTACTCAGTATAGTCTTCTGACTAAAAGCGTTGTGATCACTGCAGAGTAGATTAGAAAGGCACCACCTCAGGCTCCACTTAGAGCTACTGAATAAAAATCTTTATTTTAACAACATACCCAAGTTAAACATATTAAATTTCAAGAAGCACTGCAGGGCTTCCCTGGTGGCGCAGTGGTTGAGAGTCCGCCTGCCGATACAGGGGACACGGGTTCGTGCCCTGGTCCGGGAGGATCCCACATGCCGTGGAGCAGCTGGGCCCGTGAACCATGGCTGCTGGGCCCGTGCGTCCGGAGCCTGTGCTCCGCAACGGGAGAGGCCACAACAGTGAGAGGCCTGCGTACTGGAAAAAAAAAAAAAAAAAAGCACTGCACCACGAACCCTCTTGCACTGCTGGTGGGAATGTAAATTGATACAGCCACTATGGAGAACAGTATGGAGGTTCCTTAAAAAACTAAAAATAGAATTACCATATGACCCAGCAATCCCACTACTGGGCATACACCCAGAGAAAACCATAATTCAAAGAGACACATGCACCCCAATATTCATTGCAGCGCTATTTACAATAGTCAGGTCATGGAAGCAACCTAAATGCCCATTGACAGATGAATGGATAAAAAAGATGTGGTATATATATATATATATATATATATATATACGATGGAATATTACTCAGCCATAAAAAGGAATGAAATTGGGTCATTTGTAGAGACGTGGATGGACCTAGAGATGTGGATGGACCTAGAGACTATCATACAGAGTGAAATAAATCAGAAAGAGAAAAACAAATATGTATATTAACACATATATGTGGAATCTAGAAAAATGGTACAGAAGAACTGGTTTGCAAGGCAGAAATAGAGACACAGACGTAGAGAACAAATGTATGGACACCAACGGGGGAAAGTGGGGGATGGTGGGATGAACTGGGAGATTGGGATTGACATGTATACACTAATATGTGTAAAATAAATAGCTAATAAGAACCTGCTGTATAAAAAAAATAATAAAATTCCAGAAAAAGCACTGCACCATGGGATATTTCTTCAGAAGGTACTTAGATCTCATTCTTAGTTCCTTAATGGGAATTCCTAGCCAAGGTTAAGGATCTTAACCTTGTACAACAGAGCTCCCCTCTTGGAATCCAGCCATTATGCATTTGCATTCCAGCTCTGAAAATTTCTAGATGTGTTACTTTGAGTAAGGTAATTTTTAGTCTCAGTTTCATCATCCACCAAGCAGAACTAATAAAACTGACCTCATAGGAATGTTACAAAATCAAATTAGATGTTACATCTAGTATCTGGCACATAACAACCTCTAAAGATAATTATGATTATTATTAGATTATTATCTTGTAAGTTTCTGAAAGGAAAGGGTCATGTCAAGTTTCTCTGCATTTCCCACAACACCTAACAGAGAAGATGCTGATTCACTGATTGATTGATTGTGATGACATTTGAATACTTCTCTAGGTAATTAAGAAATAGAAGTTAATGAAACTACTTCCAGTGAGTAGAGTATATGACTCATCGAGCAGTCACAATCATTGAAGGAGAAAATAGATGCTCTCTACTTCATTCACGTTTAAGGGCAGAATATGTTCATCCCACTGATTTTCAGTGGTTATCAAAACAACTTCACGTGAAATTAATTTCACCTACTTCTTGTTCTTGTTCCATTTTAAGCAGGAAAGGCACTCTGCCTTAGTGAAATTTTTTATTAAATACTCCTGCCAAACTTTAATTGAATGTGCAATGACCCTCATTGTAGTACCACGACTCACCTGAATTTTATCATCCAAATGACTTTTTTTGAGAAAATGACAATCGAGATAAGAGAGAAGGAAAATTCACCCCAACACATCAAGATTCAGTGTGTTGCTCTTTAAATATAAAGAAATGACTGCTCTGTGATTACTATTACCCTTATTTAAAGATTTTGTTTCTAGGCTTCTCCTCTTCCTCCCAATTTTGATGAAATATTGGAGCTAATCTACTGCAGTCTTTCAGGTTTTCACACTTTTATGATATGGGGGACGCATTTATGAGAGATTAATGAAAACTACACATATAATTGGACCATAGTGGACTAAAACAAGGATTACAACCACATTAAGAGAATAATCTAACAAATGGCCATTTTAGGTCAGAAGAAAATTTCTTAAGCATTATTCAAAACCTATGTACAAAGTAACATATAAGAAATATAAAAATGATTTTTTAAATTAATTTAATCTTTAAAGTTATTTTCTAAAACCAAACACTATTATAAAGTTATGTTAAGGTTAATGTACTTGTTTAATTGTAATATTGTAAACAAAAATTGTATCTTCTAATTGATGTTGGGAATGTTTTCTTTCATCTGAGAATATATCGACTTTGGAAAAAAGGATCAAATATAAAATGTATTGTCTTTAAAAGAATCACTTGGCAAAATAATTAGTAACTATTAAGTTTTTATTTGAAAACTTGGTCTCCCATGAATGTGTAAAATATGCAGAGCCCTTTCCCTGTACTCCCACTTTATTTGCATATCCTTAGTCAAATTGCTGCTAGGGCCTATGAGCTGTTAGAAATATGAGGCTCTGAATTTGAAGTTCTCCAGGTGATAACTAATAACTAATATGGTGCTTTATCCTTTATGGGACTGACTGAGACCCTGGAGGCCAGCTTTAGAAAGATCCTAGACAAATATCAGAAAGAAGTACATCCTGGAAAGATCCAACCTTTTCTGTCGTTTGGGCTGAGACAGCGTTGGGAGCCTGGGGAGCAGAGATCCGTCTTCTCAGTACCTTAACAGTAGCACCAGCAAACTTCTTGCCTGTACACTTCCAGCCTAAAGGAATCCTTTTTAGCTACCTACAGGACTAGTGCCATTTATAGTCTTCTAACAACTAGCTCTCATACTCCGTGGATTAACAAAGGAAAAAAAACAGCCATTTAAGGAACCCTAGGAAACAGAATGATCAGTCAGTATCTCAATCAGGGTCCAGTTAGGAGACAGAAATCATACCGATTGTTTTAACAGAATGTGAAATAAAGAATGGTTAATGATGTATAAAAACAATTAGGTAACTTAAAGGCAAAAGGAGAACTCTGGGGTTTCATGGAATTAGCAAATTCAAGGAGCAGGTCCTACCCATAAGGCTGGGGGGGAAAGGAAAGCACTTAGAAATGTTAAACCTTGGAGGAGAGGCCCCACAGAGCTAAAATTCAGACCTCTGAGGGAGAGTCCTGTTCCACTGGTCATGGCATCTTTGAGCTGGAGAAGGGGTCCCATGGGGCTGGGACCCAGACTTCTAAGGAGGGGGTGTCAGCTGTCTGGTTCTGGTGTATCTGAGGCATGCTGACAAGCTGGTCTTGTCATAGTTGGAAAGACTACAAACAAGATTCAACTGCCACTATGGGTGAACACAGCTGCTACCAGAGTGATGAAGCATCACTAGGGCAACACAGGAAAAAGAAACTCAGAAAGCAACAGGAAGCCGGCAGGAAGAAAACAGAAAATAACAAGTTCCTTCTTACTCCACCTGCCTTATTGGCTCTCTCTCTCTCTAGCACCCCCTATTGACAAAACCTTAAGGGGAGTGGCTGACAAAAGCAGAATGTAGTTAGTTGAATTGAGGGGGTAGTTTGGGAGCTGAAATGCAATATATTAATAACTGACACAGTCAAAAAACAAACAAACAAAAAAAGAACACACACACAAAAATAGAGCAACCCAGAGAGACAAATGGAAATGGAAAAAAAAATAGAAAAATGAGGTAATTCAAATGTAGGGAAAAATAGTCTATAGATTAAAGAAATAATAATTTTTAAAACATGATCTTCTAAACAAATCACCTGATGAATTGAAAGAGAGACGTTTTCACTGAGATCTAAACTAGTGGCATGGAAAATCAAGTGAAATAAGTACCACAAAGCATAGGATAAAATATAACTAGATTGAAATAATGACAAAAAATGCAAGCAATGTGGAACAGAGATCTAAGGGAGTTAATATGAGTAATAGGAACTCTAGAATAAGTAAAATGAAGAAAGGGAGGAGAAGAAATAATCAGACAAATAATAAAAGACAATGTATTTGATCTGAGGAACTTGGGTCTGCTGATTAAAAGTTTCACTAAGTTCCTTAACTACACTAATGGTAAAACCTAGGAATAAAAGTCCTAAACCTAAGATAAAGATACATTTACAAGTTTCCAGGGATATAGAAAAATTACCATCAAAATAAAAAGAATTGAAAAAAAAAAAAGACAAAAAGCATTGGGCTGGCATCAGAATTCTCATCCAAAACATAGGAAGATAAAAGCTAGAAGAGAGTAAGAGTCTTATCAGTCAATTATGAAGAAAAAGGACTGTAACTCAAAAAGCCCAATAATTGAAGAGTAAATACAAACTCAATTCTTCATAAAAAATGCAATGATAAATAAAATTTTCAGCACCAATCAAGTAAATAAACAAGACAGAATTATCTAACAGTGAAGTATTTTAACAAAGGTGGACTCTCACAGACTAATTGGAATCCAATTTCTCAAGGTAACATAAGGAATAAGAAAGAATCTAAGAAGGAAAAATAAAATACAAATTAGACACCAAAGGCTAGTTTATGTATCTTCAGTGTCTTCAATGTATTGATTAATGTCACAAATATTTTTTAAAAAGAAAAAGAAAATCCTAGAATTTATACAAGTTAACAAGGTTCTCAGATATGGGAGAGATCTTTTTAATGAGAACAAAACTCAGAAATTAAGAAAAATGTAGACAAACATTTACTCTTATATGAATATCTTTTTTTTATATAAAAGATGAGAAACAGTGCACAGAGTTTGGATGCACATCCAAACAGCGCACATCCCATTTGGTTGTAGAGCTATCTGTGGAAGCCATTTACAGCAAATACCGTCAGACTTAAAACATTAAAATTAACCTCTAAGTTAGCAAAATTTGATGAGTATAAAATGGAATTACTATGTCATGTGTAGCTCTATTTTTAGTTTTCTGAGAAACCTTCATACTGTTTCCACAGTGGCTGTACCAGTTTACATTTCCTCCAGTGTATGAGGGTTCCCTTTTCTCCACATCCTCACCAATATTTGTTATTTGTGTTCTTTTTGATGATAGCCATTCTGGCAGGTGTGAGGTGGTATAATTATTGTTTTGATTCACATTTCTCTGATGACTAACAATAGTTGAGCATCTTTTCATGTGCCTATTGGCCATCTGTATGTCCTCTTTGGAAAAATGTCCATTCAAGTCTTTGTCCTTTTTTAAATCGGGTTCTTTGTTTATTTAATGTCAAGTTGTTTGAACTGTTTCTATATGTTGGATATTAATCCCTTATCAGTGACATCATTTGCAAATATTTTCTCCCATTCAGTAGGTTGTCTTTTTGTTTTGTTTATGGTTTCCTTTGCTGTACAAAAGCTTTTAAGTTTAATTAGGTCCCATTTGTTTATTTTTGCTCTTATTTCCTTTGCTTTAGGAGATAGATCCAAAAAAACATTGCTATGATTTATGTCAAAAAGTGTTCTCCCTATGTTTTCTTCTAGGAGCTTTATGGATTAGGTCTTTAATCCATTTTGAGTTTATTTTTGTATATGTTAGAGAATGTTATATTGATAATTTCATTCTTTTATATGTAGCTGTCCGGTTTCCCCAGTACCACTTATTGAAGAGGCTGTCTTTTCTCCATTGTATATTCTTGCCTCCTTTGTCGTAGATTAGTTAACTGTAGTGTGTGGGTTTATTTCTGGGCTCTCTATTCTGCTCCACTGATCTGTATGTCTGTTTTTGTGCCAGTACCATACTGCTTTGATTACTGTAGTTTTGTAGTATAGTTGGAAGTCAGGGAGTGTGATTCCTCCAGCTCTGTTCTTCTTTCTCAAGATTGTTTTGGCTATTCGGGGTATTTTGTGTATCCATACAAATTTTAAAATTATGTGTTCTAGTTCTGTGAAAAATGCCTTTGGTATTTTGATAGGATTGCACTGACTCTGTAGATTGCCTTGGATAGTATGGTCATTTTAACAATATTAATTCTTCCAATCCATGAACACAGTATATCTTTCCATCTGTTTGTGTCATCTTCAGTTTCTTTCATCAGTGTCTTATAGTTTTCTGAGTACAGATCTTTCATCTCCTTAGTAGGTTTATTCCTAGGTATCTCCTTTTTTTTATTGTTTCCTTCCCATGTCTGTGAAAAACTTTGACCGAGTTACCATTCTGCTTTACATCTTCCAATGTCTTTCTAATTTTATTTACCATTGTTTAGTTTCCTAGACATACGTAGAAACAGGAATTTGGGAGCTAGTTTTCTTTGCTGTATTCAGGAACATAAATACTTGAATTGGAGGGAAGAGACTGTTCATTCACAATTGCTCAATGCTGAGTCCAATATGTCAATGAAAGCACTCTCATTTTGTTTTCTGAAAGGTTTTGACATGAAGTTTGTTTTTTTTTCAGTGGTAAGGGATGCCTGCTTACTCAGAAGGATTGCATAAAAAGAAAAAAATAATTTACAATTTTATTAATACAAAGTTCAAAAAATTATATTGTTTTTAAGTTACATGTGAAACTTAAGGGAAAATAAATGAAAGACTAAGGAGCAAAGGCCTCTAATGGGAAAGCCATGCTTAAAAATCAGCTAAGCTGCGTGTGTTATTTATAAGGTGCCAAGGGCAAAATTGTGAAAAGGAATTTTGCCTTTTCCATTCTCTTTTCATCTGTTAGTTTCTTTTCTTTGTGAAGTATGTGTACTTAAATGCTACCTGGAACAGACCAAAGCAGTCCATAAAAGTAGTATTAATTACTAGGTAATCCAGCACTATAGTCTGCCTCTCATATTGCTTGGCCTTTAGCCTTCACCTTCTCTTTACAGCTCTAGATCAATAGAGGATTCAGGGACATAGAATGTGTTCACTAGGCTTTTATTTTAATTTTTGCGTGTATTGCCTTCATTTTTAAGAAATAAGCAAAACTGGGCTTCCCTGGTGGCGCAGTGGTCGAGGGTCCGCCTGCCGATGCAGGGGACACGGGTTCGTGCCCCGGTCCGGGAGGATCCCACATGCCGCGGAGCAGGTGGGCCTGTGAGCCGTGGCCACCGAGCCTGCGCGTCTGGAACCTGTGCTGCGCAACGGGATGAGGCCACAACAGTGAGAGGCCCGCGTACCGCAAAAAAAAAAAAAAAAAAAAAAAAGAAATAAGCAAAACTAATAAAGTCAACAATAATTATACTTTGTTAACATTGCAAAATATGTCATTCCAGACTTGTTTCTAAGCACATGTATATAAATAAATGAATGAGGCATGAATAAATGAATAGATGAGGAGTGAATGAATGAATGAATAAATAAATGACTAATTTAACAAAATGAAGAAGTGTATGTTTGTGAGTGTGTATATATATGTATGTATATATATATAAAATCTGTTCTTTCATTTGACCACAAACTCTGATTATCTCTTCATGCCAGTAAATTTAGAAACAGGTTATCATTAGGATACACTGCTAATGGTAAAGATTCACACATCTTTTCTGAACTGCAGTCTGGCCACCTCTTACTCATGATTTGATTTTACTTGATTAATTGCATATAAAATATGTAGCTTTTATAGGCCTTTTGCAATATTAAATACAGAAACTACTCAAAATCCCAAATATTTATGCTCTCTCTTCATTGAATTCATAGAATAGCAATTTTTATTATCTAGTCCAGCAATCAGAAAACTTTTCCTGTAAAGGGCCAGATAGTAAATATTTTAGGCTTTGCAAGCTCTATGATCTCTGTGCAATTTCTTGACTCTGCTATTGTAATGCAAAAGCAGCCAATGACAAGAAGTTAACAACTGAGCATGGATTTGTTTCAATAAAAATTTATATACAAAAATTGTCAGTGGTATGATTTGGACGGTTTTATCACCTAACCCCATTTTGCTGGTTAAACAAAGGCCCTGAATGCTTAAAGAACTTTGCTCAAGTCTCAAAGCTAGTTAAAGACACAAGAGCTACTAGGATATGTGTCTATAAAACCCTAGTCCAGTGTTCCTTCTATATCCTGAAATATCAACTTTTATTTTTTGTCCCTCTCTAATTCTAATGGTATAACATCCCCCCAAAACTATAAATATACATTTTCATTCCCAATATTTTATTTATCAATTCTATTTTCAAAATATACTTAGAACTACTTCTAAACACCTCCCCTGCTACCATCGTGTTTTCCGCACCACCATCATTAGTCCCTCGGGTAACTGCAATAGCCTTGCATCTCTGTCTCTGCTTCAGCCTTTGCCCCACTTCAGGCTGATTTTGACAAGGAAACAAGAGTGAGCCTTTAACAGAGGAGTCAGGGCCCTCCTAACCTGAATAAATCTTTATCACGACCTTAGTCCCTCCATGATCTGGCCGTCTATGGCCTCTGACGTCAGGTCCCACCACAACCTCATTACGTCTGCCTCAGCAACTCTGTTCACCCGGCTTTTCCTTCAATCACTCTAGGCCTCAAGGACAGATATCCACACTCCTCATTCCCTCACCTTTCTAGATGTTTACTCAAATGCCACATTCTTAGTGAGGTTTTTCCTGGTTGCCATGTCTAAGTTGCAATGCATCTCACACACACACACACACACCCCCCACACACACTTTGTATCTTCTTTCTTGCTTTATTTTTCCTCTTTGCATTTATATAAGTGTTTTTTAGGTGTGTATTCCCCCACCCACCAGATTACAAGCTTCGTAAGTACAGGGATTTTCACCTGTTTTATTCACCACTTCACTAACACTTAAACCAATGTATGGCATACAATGATTGTTCAGTAAATAATTGTATAGTGAATTAATGAATATAAAAGTCTGGTTGTCTTTCTCTTTCTGACTTACTTCACTCTGTATGACAGACTCTAGGTCCATCCACTTCACTACAATTTCATTTCTTTTTATGGCTGAGTAATATTCCATTGTATATATGTGCCACATCTTCTTTATCCATTCATCCAATGATGGACACTTAGGTTGCTTCCATCTCCTGGCTATTGTAAATAGAGCTGCAATGAACATTTTGGTACATGACTGTTTGAATCATGGTTTTCTCAGGGTACATGCCTAGTAGTGGGATTGCTGGGTCATATGGTAGTTCTATTTGTAGTTTTTTAAGGAACCTCCATACTGTTCTCCTTAGTGGCTGTACCAATTCACATTCCCACCAGCAGTGCAAGAGTGTTCCCTTTTCTCCACACCCTCTCCAGCATTTATTGTTTCTAGATTTTTTGATGATGGCCATTTTGACTGGTGTGAGATGATATCTCATTGTAGTTTTGATTTGCATTTCTCTAATGATTAATGATGTTGAGCATTCTTTCATGTGTTTGTTGGCAAACTGTATATCTTCTTTGGAGAAATGTCTATTTAGGTCTTCTGCCCATTTTTGGATTGGGTTGTTTGTTTTTTTGTTATTGAGCTGCATGAGCTGCTTGTAAATTTTGGAGATTAATCCTTTGTCAGTTGCTTCATTTGCAAATATTTTCTCCCATTCTGAGGGTTGTCTTTTGGTCTTGTTTATGGTTTCCTTTGCTATGCAAAAGCTTTTAAGTTTCATTAGGTCCCATTTTTTTTTTTTCCATTTCTCTAGGAGGTGGGTCAGAAAGAGAAAGACAAATATCGTATGCTAACACGTATATATGGAATATAAGAAAAAAAAATATCATGAAGAACCTAGGGGTAAGACGGGAATAAAGACACAGACCTACTAGAGAATGGACTTGAGGATACGGGGAGGGGGAAGGGTAAGCTGTGACAAAGCGAGAGAGTGGCATGGACATATATACACTACCAAACATAAAATAGATAGCTAGTGGGAAGCAGCCACATAGCACAGGGAGATCAGCTCGTGCTTTGTGACCACCTAGAGGGGTGGGATAGGGCGGGTGGGAGGGAGGGAGATGCAAGAGGGAAGAGATATAGGAATATATGTATATATTTCTGCTTTGTTATAAAGCAGAAACTAACACACCATTGTAAAGCAATTATACTCCAATAAAGATGTAAAAAAAAAAAAAAGTCTGGTTGACTCACAACTAACCTTGAGTGCTGAGCGTACTGAGTTTAAAGTTCAAAGTAATTTGGGGTTTGCTTCCCTTAATGGTCCAAGAAAGAGATTTGAAACAACTATTTATTTATATATTGGAAAAGGTGAAGAAATGAGGGGTGTGGAAATCTGCTCCTGAGACAGGCATGCCTGGAGTGTTTGAGGGAAGAGCCGGGTGACCAGGGTTGCTGAAACAGAGTTAAGGACGCTGTGGTAGCAGGTGAAGTGGAAATGCAACAGGTGGCCAGATTGTGGAGGGGACCTTAATGCAGTGATAAAGATTTATTCAGTATATGTAAATAATATTTTTAAAAGTCTCCAATTTCAGGTATTCTTTCCTAAAAAACATGTGAAATAATAAGGATGGTAGTCTGAGTCTCCAATAAACTTGAATTCTTGAAGACAGGTACATAATCCTTAAGAAGACTGTTATTTGAGAAGTAAAGAGCCTTACTCCTAACTTTTGCAGGTACATTTCCGCAGATCTAAGTGTTATATATTAGTTTGAGGAGTACAGAAATCTTGAATTTAGATTTGAAAAATACTTTCCTGAAATGTATACTAAAAACATTGCAATAATCTGAACAGTTTGACCTCTGAGCTGAAGAGGACGGAGGAGCATTGTAGAAATCACCCTGCAATCATATACCCTTGGTATTTTGCCACGTTTAATTTTGAAGGCATTTTCTGGCATCCCTCTCAGATTCTTCCACACACCATATTTACATTAATTATACTAAGAGACATAATTATAACTCATGGCTAATTTGTTTTTAAAAAGAAGAGAAAGAACCCACAACAAGAAGCATGTTAAAAATAACACTGAGAATATAATTTAAGTATTAGACTTAAACCATTTAGTGTCAAAATACAGGCTTCTATCCCTAAGCTGCTTTAAATCTACATCATTACAACATGATTTGATTTGCCTGAACAATAAAAGACTAAACTTTTACAGGAAGTGACCCTTTAAAAAATGTATCTGTGCTTTTACAGTGTTTTAAGGAAAAAGATTAGCTTCATCTGAGTGTTTTCTATGTGTATATACAGTTTCACTTTTGAAAAAGATTTGTCATTCATTATGCTTATTCTTAAGCCAGTCAGTAGCTTGCCTGAAATTAACAGATGAATTTTCAGATACAGAAATAGATTAGTTTTGCACCAGACGTGCGGTACAAAAAATACCGTAACCATTGTTGTTTTTTAAAGTTGTTTGAGGTTTTGAAGTGTTTTTTAATATCATAATACATTCAATATATAATACATTTTTAACTTTAAATTTATTGCATAATAAATTTTTTAATCTGATTTGTGTCATTGTGCTATGTTTATGAAGATTAGAATTCTCAGTTTATGTTTTATATATGGAAGTTTTAAATTATATATTTTCACATTTAACAATTTAGTATTAACGTTTCTAATTGGATTTATTTTTTTCCAACATGTGACACATTTAATATCCTTAATATGTAAATTACTCATACAAATTGAAAAGAAAAGCATTACAATCCAATTAGGCAAAAGCACAAAAGGTTTACGCAGAAAGTTCATGGGAATAGTATAATTAACCAATGAATTTAAGATACAATAGTTTTAACGGTAATCATCTTCAGAACATTTAGTCATAAATATAAATATAATACATATAAAAATATTATGTTATGAAAATATGCTCTAGAATGAACTAATAGTCTTGATTGCCTAATTGTAAGGTTGCCATACGTCCGTGGATATGAACTGTGTTCTTTTACCAACTGAACCATTTGAAACCACTGCTTGCTCCTGCCAGATAGCTCCTTAGTATATATCCCTAAGTGGGGGGCCTCTTTCCTTCATTCTAGAAATTAAATTTTTAAAAAGTTTGCTGGCTACACCCCAATAGAGATGTTAAAATAAATAAATTAATTAAAAAATTTAAAAAAAAAAGTTTGCTGTTCTTAAGTATGGTTGCCTCTAAAACTATAGTGATATCTGTATGTGCACAGAATTCCTGAAAAGTCTAGTTAAGTGAAAATACACTAGTTATCAAAATGGATAGATAATACAATATTATAGTTTTTAACAAGCTGTATATAATGCTGCATATATAAAGACATATGTAGTAGATGTATAGTGACAAAAGCATAGAAATTGTGTTGATAAAGCATGTTGTTTTTTTCCCTTGAGCAAAAATTAAAGCGCTGGGTTTCAAGTTCTTATGATAAAACAATCTAGTGACAATATTTATCATTTAAAAAGAATTTAACTAGGTACATCTTCTAGTTTTTCAAATCCAGAATAAGGAACTCAGGTTACCAAATAATCAGTGATGATGAACGTTACATCAATTAAAAGTAGGTATGTGTTGGGACTTCCCTGGCAGTCCAGTGGTTGGGACTTTGCCAAGTGCAGGGGGTGAGGGTTCGATTCCTGGTCAGGGAGCTAAGATCCCACATGACTTGGGGCCAAAAAACCAAAGCATAAAACAGAAGCAATATGGTAACAAATTCAATAAAGACTTTAAAAATGATCCACATCAAAAAATCTTATAAAAAAAAAAGAAAGTAGGTATATGTTAAAAATTATAGAAAATCAGGGGAAATTGTTTAAGACAAACTTGAAAACATTCTTGAACTAGATGTAATGGCACTAAAGTCATGTGACTTAAATTCAAAACTATTTGGTTGAAAAGAAAAATAAAATTCAACTAAATAAAACCCACGGGGCTCTTACCATTCCCCCCAAAAAGATGGGTGAGAACATTTTGTGTAAAAACGAACATTCTTAAAGCTGTACAGCTGGGAAGACCACTCTGTATGGATGCTGGAGAGCTGAAAGGGCCAGGCTGTAGTGCACGCTGAGACAGCTCCCTCTATATCTATTCTGTAAGCCACCCACTGAGCAGCTGATGTGGAGTTTAAAGAATTAATATCAGCTTAGGGGATAAACTTGATTGATCTAAGGGTAAATATATACCTCAACACACCTGTCCTTGGCTCACTTAGGTATAAGCATGTGTCCTAATCCTGACCAAAGAGATATGAGAAAACCCCAGCCAGTTCCATGATATTAAATCCAGGTCTGCGTTGGCCCAGGGCAGGAGTGTAACATCCTCTCTGTTCCTGCATCGTGTGTGTTTGTACACTTACTTTCTTAACCAGTGTGCTAGAGGCCACCCTGTCGTCTTCTGGTAGGTGTGTGTGGGATCCTCTGTCCATACCTCCTGGGAGGGGCCCCTGCCATCTGGTCCCGTTACTTTTGCCAGTAATGTATTCGTCAGGGTCCACACCAGGCATGGATGGGGGCTTGGAATGTTTTGTCGTGTTTCTTCAGTACCATGGATTTGAAATGAACTCATCCTTGCTGTGAGCATCAGAATCTCTGAAGAGTTTGTTCATAATTGGGAAGCCTTTGCAACGTCACCCCAGAATTAGTCAACCTTATCCCCCTTCACTTCCAAGTAGAAGTTAAGAAGTTTCAAAACAAGCACAGAGCTATTTTTAGAAGAAATATGTTACACTCAGAAATGGTGAGATTTCTGGAAACTTTTTTCTCAAAGATAACAATGGGAAGCCATGCACTTTTTCCCACTGTACACAAAGAAGAATGAAGCTCAGACCCTAATGCCACTGGCAGCAATAACCATAAAGTCATTCAGCCTTAAGATGAAACCAGCTTTTATATTTGAACTGAAGAATCAACTAATCCTGAAACAAGGCCTACTTCTGGAGTACTAGTCATATGAGTTAAGACGTGTCTTCACTCTTTAAGTCAATTTGACTTGTGTATTACTTGCAGCTTCAGGCATTGTAACTGATACAGAACTTGGTAGATATTTGGCTCAAGATGAGAACTAAGCATGAGTCTGCAAAAGCTATGACCCATGAAAGAAAAAGTCAGAGTAACAATTTAAAAACACCTACAATCTGTAAAATAAAGCACGAAGTGAAAGCACATGTTCATTCTTCTCGTCCTGGAAAGCTACTTAAAGCAACAGCTGCCATTTGATCTTAAGTGATCACCAACTCTGTGATTACCTCCTACCTGGGATTTAGTGTGCAGATCCAACCTCTAATCTGGATTGTAGGGAGAATTTCATGGTCTACATTTTGAACTCTGCTTGGAAACCTCTTTGAAGATCAGCCAGAAGATTATGGTGGTGCAGATAACCTGCAGAAGCTTACGGCTGTCCGCCTGTAGTTCATGCTGAGCAAGTAGTCATTTTCCCAATGTGATAAAAATCGGATTACATTGAACATCACCTTCTACAGGTTATTATGTTCTCATCACCAAAATACACTAATCTCCTTTCTAATTTTTCTGATTTTCACAGCAGGGGAGCTCTAAAAGTGTTTTCCTCTTAAAATGTGTATGTGCTTCTTACTAGGAATGAAGTGTTCTTTTTTATTTGGGGTAGCAACTGACATACATGGTTCTACAACACTCAACATTTGCTATTTTGTTTTGCCTTATGTATAGATGGTTGGCTATAATATATTATAATTTTTATTAAATTGAGCTATATAATGCAATCTTTATAATGGTTTTCTTTAAGAAAGTATTATAAATTTTTTTCTTGGCCCAGTTTTGAAAACCTGTTGCTTTCAGATTGAATAAAAATGTATTTTTATTAATGCATATTTGAGTATTTTTATGAATACTATTTTCTTCAAAAATTGCTTCATTTTTAAAGCCAAAATTGTGTGAGCACAGAAAACTATGAGTAGTCACAGTGGAACATGTTTAGCAAGTGTAAATGTATAGTAATTTAAGTCTAATTAAATTAAAATAAATCATAATTAAAGGCAATAAGTCAAATTAAACTTCCAAGTAATTTCAGTTACCAAGAGGAATGCCCCTTTATCACATATCAAAAACCAAATTACTCCCTTCTATTTATGTCATAAAACAAAAGTGGCAATTTAAAAGCTAGTGATTCCTGCTCTTAACAACACAAACATCAGGATAACAAATAATCCTCTTAAAAAACAAAAATGAAAAAATAAACTATTTTCATAAATAAAAATACTGATTTTGCACACACATTTAGGTTTCAGTGACAGAAAAATGAACATATCTCTATTTGTATTTTATCTAAAAAACAGATTATTAAAGACCAAATTTACAAAAATTGTGCATAGGAAAAGTTAACCAAACTATATAATTACATTTGTCCCTATTATATACCTCTTATTTTTGTATTTTTTTCCTCAGAGCACTAAATATGGAACTTCATTAAATCTCAGCATTTATATATTAATCATGTAAATAATTTTTTCATTATGAGTTACCACTTCATACTAGAATCTTTTTTGGGAGGGAGGGGATGAGAATGTTAGCATTTTGTAAAATACCTGGGCATTGTCTCTATTCCATTAAAATAAATTTAAAAATTTAAAATTCTACATAATCAGTATTATTATCTACTGTTCCCTTAAACACTGGGGGAAAAAATACCTGAAAAGTTATTTTGAATTGTAATATTTACCTCTAGTGTGTAGAAACACAGAATCTATAAATACGAAAAATAAATATTAACAGTGAATAATTTTATGTTGGTTCTTTTACTGTCAATTAAAAGTAGTATTTTTCATATATCAAAATTTAATTTATATTAAGAGAACAGATATATAGGTAAAAATATAATGAAACAATACAAGTTTTATAGGGCATTATTCATCATATTGCTAAAACTTGTAAAAATAAAAATAGTGATTTGCTTGTAGTATGTGAGGCTGATGTTACTTACTCAGCCTCATGTGCTGTGTCTTGTTCTGCCAATATTGGCTAGGGGTTTCATCCATCATCTCCCATAGGGATACCTATATGCATCTGTGTCAGAATGGCTGGAAGTGGTTGTATATTCTCTAGCTAGTTTCTCCAGGTGAAACTAATGACCTCATACTGTTATCAAATCTACATTTGATAATATAGATTATTAAATAATACCACACATTAACCAAATGACTGTTGCAGTTTAGCATTACACACACACACATTTCCAAGTACATCAACAAATAAAGTGCATTGCTTGATCACTAGATATATGTTAAAGTCAAAAGCATATGCATTCTAAGGAGAAAATATACATAATTGGAAACATAAGAAAACAGCAGTCAGTTGTGGGACATTAAAGAGATATAAAGAGACATTTTGGAAAAACAAAAAACAAATTAGGTGCCTAATAAGCATATGAAAAGATGTACAATCTCATTCTGTTAACAAATAAAATAACCTTCCATATGAGCAAAAATTTTAAAACTTTATAATATCCAGTATTGGTCAGGATATAGGGCAACAGTCATTAATATACGCTGCTGGTGAAATTTAAATTGGGTGCTATATTTGGGAGCAGACTTTTGACTATATAGGCCAACTTCCAGTAGTAGAGATTCCTTTACCATGTATCTTGCAAAGATATCATGTATCTTTGCAAATAAATCTTTGCAAAATTATGGCTAAATGCATATAATGAATATACTCATTCAAGATTGTTTAAAACAGCAAAAAACGGAAAAGCAACTAGTTAGATTTTTTTCCCCTCTCTTTCATTTCCTTCTTTCTTCCTTCCTTGAGTGTAAGGCTCTTGGATGATTTCATTCATCAGATATTCAGCAGAAAGTTTACTGTGTCAGGTATAATAAAAACTCATAAGGAGTCATTGCTGGATTTTACATAGTGCCCTATTTTTTTTTTAATTTTTTTTTAACATTTCTAGCAGATCACTTCAGCTGCAGTGTGTGTGAGAAAGCTGGTAATGGCAAGGAGATGGAAATAATGCACACATGAGGAGAGCAGTTATACAAAATCAAATCTTAGGATAGTGTGCCAATAATAAAAAAACAAAATAGATCTGTACATGTTGATTTGGACAAAGGGCCACATTATATTAAGGTTATGAAAGCAAAGAGTACACATAAATGCATGTGGAAATACATAAGCATTTCTTTTCAGAATGGTAACAAAATTTAATATTAATTACCCTTTATGAACGGAAATAAAAAGTAAAGAAACTGGAGTAAGGCAGACATTTTATTTCTTTTAATTGCAAAAATTTCTGTATTGCTCACATTCTTACAATGCTTTTGTATAACTTTTATGATTTTGTAACAGAATTAACTAGTTTAGGATTTTAGACCATTTTTTTCTTTATATGTTATAAATTAAAAGTAATTATAATTACCATTTAAATTTTTTCTCCAATTTATGTTGTTCTAACAACTTGTCTCAAAATATTTTATAATTTTTAAAATATTGTGACAATATTTTATTAGGCTTCTTCTTTTTCCTTAATTTTTCCTAATAAATAAGTAATTGACAACAGCTAAGAAAATACAACTTAAACTTTAAAAAATTAATTACTTAAAAAGGAATTTTTATTTCAGTTTGTTTAAAGTTTATTGAGTTATCAAAGTCTATGATGACATATATACGCTCAAAATTGGGCATAACTTTTTTGCAAGAATTAGATTTTACGTAGCCCCCTATAGTCCTACATTTCAGATACACGTCTGGAGTTATTTTTGTAAGACAACATAATGAATAACTTTAGTATCTTCTCTTACACTAGAATACAGGGGCTTGAAACAAGATAGATTGGCTGAGAAGGAGTTTCATGTTTAGAAAAAGATAAAATCCTAAAAAAAAAGAACAAGGCCATCCGCAAGAATCATTTATGTATCATTTTTGACTATTTTAATATTAATTTCATACAATATTTGTCTTTCCGTGATTGACTTAACTTGGTATAATGTCTTCAAGTTTGTTTCATCCATGTTGTAGCACTTGTCAGAATTTCCTTCCTTCTTAAGGCTGAATGATATTCCATTGTAGTATATACCATATTTTGTGTATCCATTCATCCATCGACGGACACTTAGGTTGCTTCTACCTTTTGGCCATTGTGAATAATGCTGGTATGAACATAGGTGTACAAATACCTGTCTGAGTCTCTGCCTTCACTTCTTGGGGGTATATATCCAGCAGTAGAATTGCTAGATCATATGACAACTGTTTAATTTTTTGAGGAAACAATTAAAAAGGTAAATTTGGGGTTATGTGTATTTTAGCACAAAAAACAAAAACAATTAATTTCTGCTTGATATAAAGATTCTTAACTCACTAAAAGGTGCCAAACTCTGATTGTGCATCAGAGAATCTCTGCCAACTAAACCAGCCTAACTCTGCCCTTCACACAGTCTTGACTCTTCTCTGTCCTGACTTGTACTTTCAGGTCCATAATCTTTACACTGTCCAGCCTTCCCCATCCCAACAGGATGTGTCCTAATGCACATAGAGCCCCTTTTTGACATAGAGAGGGTTCTACCTCCTCAGTTCCAGGAAGTTTGCTACTGTTTATTGTGTTTTCTCAGATTCAAAATAGTATAGAAGTCAGAAAGCCTGGGTCCAATTTCTATCCCTGCCTTTTACTAAAACTATGAATTTTCAAAAATCATTTATTTTTCTTGATTTGCTATTTGCTCACCCATTCATTTTTTTAAAAAATCAGTTGAGCACCATCAATTTTCCAGGAACTATGCCAGGTGCTAAAAATGCCAAGAGATCATGACGTACCTCTTCTGTCAAGCAGTTTACAGTTACTGGGGCAAAAATAGCTCTCTAATACCCTTCAGAGGGATAAAGTAGGGAACTTCTAAAAAGTAATCCGTGAGAAATGGCTTTGTATATTTTAAACATTGAATGCATGCGGTGTGATTAATATTCACACTGGTTCCCGTCGCACTTCGGGTGCTCTCAAATCCACATAAGAAATTGGAGAAGGAGGTTATAATGGTAAAGTAGAAGAACAGCACTCCTTATTTGTACAGCAGAAACACCACCACCGACACCAAAGAGCTCTGACCAGTAATTTATATTTTTATATTAAAAAAATTTCACCCAATTTAAAATATTTGACGTGTCCAAATTCTTGTTTCCTTTCCATCAACCACAAACTTATGTCTACTGATGACTCTCACGGTGTGTGGACATAAAGGGAAGGGCTGCATAGCTTTCTCTCCCTTTAATTAAAAATGGAAACAGGGCTTCCCTGGTGGCGCAGTGGTTGAGAGTCCGCCTGCCGATTCAGCGGACACAGGTTCGTGCCCCGGTCCGGGAAGATCGCACATGCCGCGGAGCGGCTGGGCCCGTGAGCCATGGCTGCTGAGCCTGTGCGTCCGGTGCTTGTGCTCCGCAACAGGAGAGGCCACGACAGTGAGAGGCCCGCGTACCGCAAAAAAAAAAAAAAAAAAAAAAAAAAAAAAAAAAAAAAAAAAAAAGATATAGAAGCTTCTTGCTCTGGTCACTTTTTATAAAACAAGATGGGATGTGAAATACTTCTGGTCACTATGGAGAATGAGATGGCCTCAGAGTGTGGATGAAATCTACTAATGTTGATAAAGAAAAATATTCAAAACAGACAAATCCAATCAGTGGATATGGAGTTGGGATATTAAGAAGTGCAATTTTATTGTAATGCTCTAGAAAAATGTGTGTGATAAGACTAATTTGGGAGGAAATGCATAAACCTATAGTTCTACCAATGGGATTTAAAGTAAAATATTCCATCAAATTGTTAGTAACTGATGCATCTTGAGCAGGTGACAGACACATAAAATTGGTTTCCTTATTTGTGCAATGTAGCAGGTTTCAAAAATTTCTTTGGATTGTTGTTGACAGCAAGTGAGATATAGTGAGAAAGCATCCAGGTGATGTCTGATGCAAAGTTGATGCTTAATAAATCCATCTATAGCGCCCCACCAACCTTGCCTCTGCTCCTCCATGATTACAACAACGAAATCCTATCCAATTCCTCTTGCAATAAAGAAAGTTAAGTGTATTTCTTTAAAATGCAAGCAAGTAGAAGAAAGTACAGCATAATAAGCCTTAACGACACGAGTGTTGAAGTAGAGTTCAATTTTGTTTCATCTGAAATGGGAATAATACTAATTACTTTATAGAAAGAGTATAAGGAGTAAATGAGATAGTGAAAGTTACTTAACACTTAGCTTATTATATAGTTTGTGTGTGATAAATCTTAGTGGATAAAGGATCCTAATAGAAACAATGATAAGAACAGAATTTCCCTGAAAAAAACACAGTAAAAAATTCTTGGGAAAGAAGAATCCATTTGACAAGTCATCTGGATTCTGGCTAATTTAATCTAGATACAAAATTGGCTTCCACATAAAATGGGAATGTGAGTTTTTATAGTTCTCCAGTATTACCCTTATTCAGAAAATGTTTTTTCTCTCCCGCATCTCTCCTGTTAGTGCTATTGCCTATCCACAGTTATCACACCTACACAAGAAGGGAAGTGATGGAGTTCCTTATTGTCAGGGTCAAAACTGACCATTCGAGCTGTCTCTGTGGCCTCTTTGGGTAGTAGAACTAGGGTGCTTCGTCATAAAATATGAAGTCTTGCCTATAAAATCTATCTAGATTGAAATATTTCTACTTGAGACAAAGTTTGATTAGAGTTCTAAACCTTGGGCTTTCAACCAAATTTGGGGATTTGACATAAATTTAATTTCCCTTTGGAAAGACTGAAAAACAGACTTTCTGTGCACTTACGTTAAACCCAAACAGATTTCAATTATTCAGGTTTGCTTTATTTTGAGCTCCAATGCCTTCTTGCTGTAATTTTTCAGGTAAGCTCGTCGTGCTCTTCAGGGCTCTTGTGTGCTCTGTACCTTTATTTCATGTCGTCTTATGTGTGCTGCAGCTGACTTTACAGACCCTCTAAAACTGACTCAATGCTCTCTTCTTTTGCTAAGAGTTTGCTGCTCTAAGAATAAATTGCGATTACACATTTCCTTTCCCTCCAGCTTTTTCTTTTTTGTAGTATCCTTTCTCCCCTCTATTTTTTTCTCCTTTTCAAACCATTCCTTTACTCTAGTCTTTGCATCCTCACCCTATGACACAGCGTTCATTGTCTCCTCTACAATTTCCCCTTTCTGCCGGCTGTATCAACGTGCTGTTCGGTGAGCAGGTACTCATTAAACACCTACCACGTGTCAGACACATATGTCTGGGAAGACATCTTTGCCATTCTGTGGCTTCCTTTTTAATAAGTGCGTATCTGGCTTCCTTTGGTTGCTTTTCTATCCTGCAATTTCTTCCCGACTGCCTCTTTGTGGTGGGAGGGAGCTTTATTTTCTGATGCAAATTCTATTATTTTGGCGGGAAAGACACACTCAGTTTCCAAGCACAATACCTCTGACATAACCATCTCCACAGGACACTGAAATATTATCACAATTTAGGTCTCTTGGTTTCAGGCTAGTGGGTGCATTTCAAAGATGGTTGAAAAAAACCCACAATCATCATCCTACTCTTTTTGTCACACCAGGTCAAAAGTCACTCTTGGCTATAGGTTTTGGACATTTTTATTGCTTGAGAAAGAAGTCAAAACTCCTTAGTGGACTACAGGTTCCTTTTTGATCTGCTCTCTGATAACTCCCCAGTTTTATCTATCAAATATTCCTCCTTTGCCTTCAATGTTCAAATACTGAGTTATTCCCAACTCTAAGATGTGTCCCTTCTTGCTTACCTCTTGTCCATTGTACCTGCTGTTATGTATATGCTAGCAGCACTTTCGCACTCTTCTGAATTTGCTGGTATAACTTCTCTTTTTGTCTCAGTATGTGTGTTCCTTTCTCCATGAAGCCTTCCTTGAATTTCCAAGATTGGACTACATGCCTAGTCTTGTGCTTCCGTGGCAGCTGATGTGACACTTATTCTGGTGTAGAGGGGGTGTTCAGGAAACATTCTTTCAAGGAATGGGGATAAATTTTAACATTGATCATAACTAATGCATATTTTATTGTTTTAATACAGATATACTAATGTTCAGTCCAAATAATCTAATTCTTGAAACTGAAACCAAGTAGCAAATTTGTCTCTACATTTCTCTAGAATAATACAACTAAAACATTTTGTTTTCCCCAACCGCTTCCCCCTTCTCGTGCAAGTTGATTCACTATTTGACTGGCTCAAGTTACATTGTTTTATGCTGGCTTCTCAGTGGCAAGGCGTCTTTATATGTTAGCAAAGTAGTAAGGAGGATAAAACATTTTAATTGTTTTAGTGCATTTTAATAAAGACCAGTGCCGCTTTATTTTGGCATTGTTTAATAGAATACCCAAGACTAAGATAATGGGGACATGTAATTGCTCTTTGATGATGGATATTAACCATGCAACTGATATTTCCATTTGACTGCATAGAAAGAAAACAGACAAGAAAATTAATAAAGAATGGAAAATGTTGGCTGCTTGCCACTTTTTTTATTCAACTCTTTATGTATGAGATCAGTTAAGGTAATACCCATAGACAGTGGCCTATAGGACCTCTTCTGACATGTTGAATGTCCTCTTAAGGCAGGATTATTTCCTCTATTATTATTTCTAATTACTGTTTCCTTTTTTTTTTTTTTTTTTTTTTTTTTGCGGTACGCGGGCCTCTCACTGTCCTGTCCTCTCCCGTTGCGGAGCACAGGCTCCGGACGCGCAGGCTCAGCGGCCATAGCTCATGGGCCCAGCCGCTCCGCGGCATGTGGGATCTTCCTGGACCGGGGCACCAACCTGTGTCCCCTGCATCGGCAGGCAGACTCTCAACCACTGCGCCACCAGGGAAGCCCTTCTATATCTTTTAAACAAAGAAACAATAAATTTATGAAGAACGTGCAAGACAAAGAGGTTTAGGCTAGGGGTAGTAAAGGATGAGGTCATAACTAGGAAGATGAGGATTAGCTTGACATGTTTGTCTGTACTGATTTCTGGGCCCTACACTCCGCATCTCTGGTGAATGTCTTCCATCCTCCTGGTACAGGGAGGGGACCTTTCACATGACCTGTTTTGGGAAGAAGAGCAAGTGTGTGTGTGTTTGGGGGCGGGGTGGGAGGATATCACAGTGACCTTCCTGCTTCTGCCATTTTCTCAAACTCCTTCAGAGTAAGCTATTTACTATGCCAAGGTGTCACATTTTGGGGTGGTGTGTCCTGAACCCCATCACCACCCTACCCTGCTTTACCTCTCCCAGAAACCACAGCAAAGGCACCTGCATAGAGTTTTGCTTCCCCCTCAGCCTCGTAACTGCACCTGGGCTTACCCCTCAGCGGCCCTGTGTGAACTGTGGGTGTGACGAAGAACTGCAGACTCTTTCCGTTTTCTCTCTCTTGATCTGCATCCATCCTCACCAAACCTCAGCCAAGGGAATATGGTCATATGGTTAGAATATCTGGCCTCCACTCACTAAGGCAGGAAAACCTTCCCCACCCGAGTCATGACAATTAAAAAAATCTCAAGACTGGGGCAAAAAATCACCCTCAGGGGAGAACCACTGCTCAAATATTCCCTGTCGACCTCTGACCATCTGCAGTGCTTTCCTGACATCCGTTATCCCAGCTCTTCTAACAATAGAATAAGCACTTAATTCTCAATTAAACTCTTTATTTCTGTCTTCCATGAGCTTCTGTATTCTAACAAAAACTGACTGAGAGGGAGGACATAACAGATCAATTCTTTTCTGCACGGGAGTAATCCAAAATAGATTAAATTTAGCCACATAAAATATTTAAGTAGAAGTTAAAAATTCACATGGTTTATGCTCCTTCCCCGCAGATAATCTTTCAATGTAATAGAATCCTTATTTTTTAAAAGAATGCTCTTTTAATTTTTGGAAAAATACCCATCTTCTACAATCAATTGTTTTTTTAAAGAAAATGTGACCTATTTGGCAAGGTTATTTCTTGGGAGATAGCTGCTGGCTTATATTTTTAGAATGTGTTTATGCAAGAGTTAGATTATAATTTACCAAAACGTTACGTACAAAAAGGCCAACCAAAAGTAAGAGTATGGGATGTGGTTGGGGTAGAGGTTATTTTGTACTATGGATGCATAGGTAAGACACAGGAGAGAGAAAGTAGTATTTTCCCTTGTCAATGGCCTAACTGGACTAGAGCAAAGTAGAAGTAAACAGAAAAAGGGAAGGCTTTGATGCTTCCTAAACAGGGTTAGGTCTAGTTGACATTAGATTGTATTGACAAAACAAACAAATGAACAAAAAGAGCCCCTTCTTTTTGTTTGTTTATTACAACTTCACCTTCAATGCAGTTTGATTAATTTTTCTCACAGGTAATAGTTTTAAAAATTTATGTGTTATGAAATTGTGAGGCTGCAGGGGCTTTGATATTCTCCAATGAAGGGTATTATAGAGGCGCCAGGTAACTAGAGATACAATATAAATCTTGACTGAATGTTTCAAAGTATAGAATTTCATGCCTTTCTTCTCCCATCTGTGCCCTAATCCTGCCTCTGAGAAACAAAGCATCAGGGGCACTTCACAGTGTGGTGCAAAAAATATAAATAAAACTTAAAAAAAAAATCTCTTTAGTAAGTCGGCATCCACTGAAGTCATGCCAGCCTGTGAATTACAGTTTGCAGAAGCTTTAGAAATGAGGATAAATTGCAGCATATCATATCCCATGTGAAATGAAGAAATGTTTTTTCTTGTATATGCCATATAACAAAACAATACTCTGACCTAAACTGATTCACTTTCTAAAACACTATGTTTCTCCGCTTCCGAAATCTTTCATCCATATTCTTCAGTCTGTTGCGCACATTTTGTAACACTCAAGCCATGGACTGAACATGGTGCCGCAGTTCTGGCTGTGGCTCCAGCCTGGCCCAAGAGCATATGCATTTTAAGCTTAAGAAGGAGAAGCAATTGCAGCATGTTGAAATTTACATATTTGTTTTGTTCTTGGAATCTGTTAATATACTAGCTGCTAAATGCATGTTGTAGGTCTTACAGACTCTGAACTTGTGTAATGATATAAAAACACCATAGCATGAAATTTCTACTAAAGGTATCATAAACAGTATCTTGACCTTTAATAAATCCCCACCGTAGAAACTTACACTTTAGGGTATGAAGAGTTGGTAGGATAATATTTTGATATATCAGCCTTGGCATTTTTTCCCCCTTCATGTAAATCTGTGGCTTCCCCACAATCCAGACTGCATTCATTACGTGAAGGAAATGATGTTACAACAGAATCAGATAAAGTTTCTTTAATGTCAAATCCCTACTCCTTGAAAAGGGTTAGAATATAACGAGCACAAAAGGAGTAAGAGAAGAAATTCCTTTTTCTCCCAGCCTAGCTAAAGTTTTCTGGGAGGAATCTAGGAGTAAGTAGACCTTGGATGTCCCTAGGAGGGCCTCGCCCTTGTCTGAGCTGAGCCCTCCACCTCTAATGGTGGGGTACAGTCAGAAGTTTTGGGGACAAACTGAGAAACAGAGGCCCCGTTGTGCTGATTTAAATAGAACCCAGTGAGGAGCAAGAGCCAGATTATCTTCCTACACTGTGGTAGGTAGCAGGGCATAAATGATCCACCTGGAACAGTCTCCCAGATTCCCGCCCCCACCAGGGCACAGGAAGAACCACTAAAAAGTACATTATTTTAATGTACAAATAGGTTGAAAGTGGAGATAAATGGAACATAAAAATTCATCGGTTAACCTAAGAGAAAACAGAGGAAAAAGAATCAAAGAACGGATAGAACAAATAGAAAATATCTTCCAAGTTGGTAGATTTTAATCCAACTATAGCCATAATTACACTAAATGTAAATAGTCTAATGACATCAATTAGAAGAGACAAATTAAGCTGAACAAAAAAATTTAGACCCCAATATAGGTTTTCTACAGAAACCCAATTTAAATATAAAATACAAAGATGTTAAAATAAAACAAAATTTAAGTACTAATAGAAGGCAGGAGTAATATTAATTAATATAAAAATAGACTTCAGAACAAAGCATATTACTACATATAAAGAAGGATATTCCGTAATGGAAAAGTGGTCAGTTAACCAAGCAAGCATAACCATCCTAAATGTGCATGCACCCAACAACAAAGTTTTAAAAAACAAAAAGCTTTAACTGAAAGAACTGAAAAAAAAAATAGTTATAGTTGGAGATTTCTACGTTTCTCTCTCTGATCAATAGAAATGCTAAACAGAAATTCTGAGGGATGTAGAACACCTGAACAACACTATCAACCAAACTGAACCAACTGACAATTATAGAACGCTACACTCAATATCATCAGAATGAATATTCATTTAAATTGCACATGTAAATTAACATTCACCAAGAGAGACCATAGTCTGGACCAAAAAAGAAAAAAGATTTAAAAGTATAATTTGAAATGAAACTAAATTAAACAAGAAATCAGATAACTGGAAAATCCCCAAATATTTGTAAATTAAATAGCACATCCATGTATAACTGACAGGTCAAAGTCACACAGGAAATCAGAAAATATTTCTAATCAAATAAAAATGAAAACATAATATATCAAAGTTTGTGGCATGTGGCTAAAGCAGGGCTTAGAGGGAACTTTATGGCATTGGTTGCTTATATTAAAAAAGAATCAATGTCCAAAATGTCTTATCTTAAGAAATTATAAAAAGAAGAGCAAATTAAACCAAATGAAATCAGAAGAAGGGATATAATAAAGATAAAAAAAAACTGGAAGAGAATAACAACAGAGAAAATCATTTAAATCAATAGCTGGTTTTTTTAAAGAAGTCAATAATTTTGATAACCTCTAGTCTGAGAAATGAACAAAAATGAGAGAAGACATAAATTACAACTACCAGGAATAAAAGAGGTGACATCACTAGATATTCTATAGACATTTAAAAGTGAACAACAGTATGTTAGTTTGCTAGAGCTGCCATAACAAAGTACCACAAACTAAGTGGCTTAAACAATGGAAATGTATTGTCTCACAGTTCTGGAGGCTAGAAGTCCAAGACCAAGGTATCAGCAGAAGTCATGCTCCCTCTGAAGTTGCTAGGGAGAGGTCTGTTGCAGAGCTCTCTCCTAGTTTTGTAGTTCCTTGACTTGTGGAAGCATAACTCTAATCTTCACGTGGCTGTCTTCTTGTGTGCCTGTCTGTGTCCAAATTGCCCCTTTTTATAGTGACACCAGATATTTTGGATTAAGGGCCCAACCTACTCCAGTATAACTTCATTTTAACTAATTATATCTGCTAATACTTTATTTCCAAATAAGGTTACATTCTGAGGTACTGGAGATTAAGACTTTGCTATGGTCTGAATGTTTGTTCTCCTTCCCCCGAATTCATACGTTGAAATCCTAGCCTGCAAAGGTGATGGTATTAGTTAGTGGGGCCACTGGGAGGTGCCTATGTTATGACGGTGGAGCCCTCATGCATGGCATTAGTACTCTTAAAAAAGGAGACCCGGCAGAACTCCCTTCCTCTTTCACCATATGAAGACACAATGGAGAAGTCTGCGACCCCCCCAAAATGCTCTCACCTGGCCATGCTTCCAGCATGCTTCCAGCCTCCAGAACTATTAGCAATAAATGTCTGTTGTTAGTTAGTTTGAGGTATTTTGTTACAGCAGCCAGAATGGACCACGACAGACTTCAACATACAGATTTGGAAGGCATAATGCAACCCATTACACACATTCTGCCCATAAATTAGACAACTCAAATGAAATGGATACATTAGACATCAACTGTCTAAGCTTTCCCAAGAAGATATAGGTAAGCTCAATAGCCCTATAATCTGTAAAATAAATTGAATTTGTAGTTAAAAAACTTTAAACAAAGAAAACTCCACACATAGTTTCCTATGCTGACCAAGTCTACCAAATATTTAAGGAAGAAATAATACCAATTCTACACATTGTTCCATAATAAAGAGGAAAAAAACACTTCCCAACTCACTTTACTAGTGAGCATTTAACTCTGATGCCAAAACTGGGCAAAGGCATTATAAGAAAATTGCAGACCAATATCCCTCATGAACATAAAAGCAAAATCTTTCAAAAAATGCTATTAAAACAAATTCAATAATATATAAAAAAGGTAATACTTCATATCCAAATGAGTATTATCCTAGGAACTAGGCATTTGTTCAATATTCTAAAATTAATTGATATAATTCACCATTTAGCAGACTAATTAAGAGAAAAAATATGAAATTTTCATTTCAGAAATAGTCCTTTACAAAATTCAATATTCATTCTTCATCAACACTCGCAGAAAATGTGTGTTGCATGTATATATAGATATAGATAGGGATATATATAATAGAATTCTCAAAAGTTAATAATAAGGAAACAATAAGCTAAATAGATGGGCAAGAAATTTGAATGCTTTCCCAAAGAAGATATATGAATAAAAAATAAGTACATTAGTTATTAGGACAATACAAATGTCAAAATCTCAAAGAGATAGTACTCTTAACCATATAACAATGGTTAATATAAAAAAGGGGGGGTAATACCAAGTGCTCATCGGGATGCAAAGCACTGGAACTGTCACATAGTGCTGACAGATTTGCAAAATGGCACAGTTACTTTAGAAAACAATTTGGCGATTTCTTATAAATTAAACACAGGGGCCATATAGCCCAGAGATCGCATTCCTAGGTGTTCACATAAACTGAAATCCTGTGCCCACACCAAAGCCTGTACATTAGTGTGTGTAGCAGTTTTATTCATAATATCCTAAAACGTAAAACAACACAAATGTGTCTCAGCAGGAAAATAGATAAACTATGGTACCTCTGTATAATTGAGTACTACTCAATAATATAAAAGAAAGAACTAGTGATGTAGTCAGCAATGTAGATAAATAGTCCATGCATTTTGCTAAGTGAAAAAGCCAGACACAAAAGGTTACATTCTACATGATTTTACCCCAGATGACATTCTGAAAAAGGTACAGCTATAAGGGCAGATTTCATAATTTGTTGCCAGGGACTGTGTGTGTGTGTGTGTGTGTGTGTGTGTGTGTGTTTGTGGTGGGATGGGGTTGAGGTAGGTGTGGGTGACCACGCAGAAGAATAAGAGAATTTGGGGGTGGCGTGGAACTCCTTAAATCATCCTGAATGTGGTGACAGTGGTTACTCAAATGTACGCATTTGCCAAACTTCACAAAAATGTACAATAAAAACAGAAAACTCTACAGTATATAAATTGTATAATAATTTTTTTAAATTAAAAATAAGCTATTGAAACGTATAGAATGGGCATCCAAATTAGTCCCATTTGCAAAGAACTATCCTAGTGAATAGTTACTGTATTGACTTGGCTTTTCTACTAAACACCAAATTCCCAGAAAGTAGAGATTTTGTTTCATTTGTCTCTGCACCCCAGCACTCAGTAAGATGTCTGGCAAAAACAAAGTTCTCAATAAAAGTTTGTCATGCGTAAAAGTCAAGTGGCTCAATTAAGTATTTTAAAGCTCAGCCAACAATCTGATTGACTGATTCTATATAACAATCTCAGAAAAAATTAATCGATGCAAAATAAAGAGATGTACTACACATGGATGATAGAAACATTAAACCAAATTTAAAAGTCCCAAATGGCCCTTGATGAAAGGTTTATTGCAGGCATAGAGTATTTATTTTAAGAAAATTCTGGATCTGTCACATAAAATTGATGTGATTAACAGTGAGGGGGAAAATAATGGCTACACCTCAAGTTGGGACCTGAGAGAAGTGAAATCACATATCTTAACATAAATTATCAAGATCCTAGGAGGTCTAAATGAGTCTTGTAGAATCACTCAAACACAGAAAAGAGAAGGAGTTCTCCTGGGAAGGTGATAAGCCAGAGTCTGAAAAGCTCATGCAGACCTGAAGCTTGATGAAAGCATTTTTATTTGAACCAGCTTAAGCACAATGGGATGCTGTGAGATTCTCACTGCACAGCTGTCCTCTTCCTTCACAGTGTGTTTGATGTACAGAGCGGTGCCTGGAGCCCAGAGCTTTCAGATGCCCACTCAGGACCATGTGCACTTTTCCAGACTCATTTGCTGACGGAAATAATAGTGCTGTGAGTCAATTTAGTCGATGAGAAGCACTTTAGCAAGTTTCTTTCTCTGGAACCACAGATGAGAGGGAAAAAAAAGATTCTACTTGTTTTGGGCATTCAGTAAATTACTTGGTGAAAGAATAAATGGGTGAGTGAATGAATCAATGAGAGAATGCATAAATGAACAGGGCTATAATTTGTGTTATTTGGTGCTGAAAATAGCAGACGCTATGAGATTAACAGTAATGATGATGAACTTGTACGAAACAGCCTTTTAGAATTCAAACCTGCTCTTTACTAATCCCCCTCATTTACACTTGGATTTGCTGTTGGCATGGTCCATTAGCCTCTTCTGTTTTTAGTTTCCAAATTCAAGAGTTATCCCTTAGGAATGCTCTTCTGATACTCTCTCTCATTCTCTGCATTTCTCTTTGTCTTTCTCTCCTGTAAATATATTCTCCTCGCATGACTTTTCAGGAAGAAGATTCATGCCCTTATGTGCCCATAGGCTGTTTTTGTGTTTTATTCTTATGATCCAAGGAAAACAATACAACACACTTGTTTTCTTGGTATTGAATTAGAGATTATATCCACTATCTTTGTGATCGCATTCTTATTCTTACAGCTTTAAAATAAAATAGAAAGAAAAAAAATCTCCTCTTCACAAATTTACCAACTTCATACTCCCATTTTATTTATCAAGAAGACAACTGATGATAGCAGAATAGATGTGTTTGGAACTATTGTCCAAAGGGAATTCTAGTAAACAAATTAGACTCCTATGATTTCTCCAAAGTGATACAGATGGCTTCCTGCTACATATTAACCTAAAATGATGAGTACATTTTCCAGGATTTTTAATGTATACATCTGAAAAAAGCTAATACCATCTTATTTTGATAACTATGGACAGCACAATGGTTTAAAAGATTCAGAGAGAATTTCATGACATCATTATTAAATTATCTGACAGTGAAAGATCCTTACTGTGTCCATAATGCTTTGGATCATATCTTGCCACTTCCTCTACTCTTCCATTGCTTCACATTTTCAACTTTGGCTATTGGAATAATGATCACTTCTTGTTTTTAACACCGGAAAGATTTGAGGATTTTTTTTTTTTTTTTACATTGTGTCTTCTTTTCAGTGGTTCACTCCCAGAAAAATTAGGCATGTTCTAGCATTAGAGTTTATATTAAAAATGGGTCCTTTAAAAAATATATTGATGTGGGGTATGTCAAAAGGCACAGTGGCCAACTGAAAGAGCTCCCAGTGGCCAAAGCTGCAACAATTTGAGCAACAAAATAAAGTAGTATTAGATTATAATGCAAAGTATAAAGTAAATATTCATGAGTTCATACTGATGTGAATAAATTAATAAATGAGGGAGAAGAGTCAAATCTGTGCAGAAGAATTCCAAATAAACTATATAGATACTTCTTCATCTTAAAGAATGTAGAGCTTTACTCTACACTCCCTAAATTTGGGCTTCCGTCCAAATGAGGAAAGTCACAACCTGTCACATCCAAAGGAGAAACTGTCACCGCCAAAACACATCCTAAAGAGACATGATAACTAAACGTAATATGGAATCTTAGATGGGATCCTGGAACAGAAAAGTATGTTAGGTAAAAACTTGGGGAATCTGACTAAACTATAGCTTTAGTTAATAACAATGTATCAGTAATGTATAACGTATAATAAGTTAATAATAATGTATTGGTTCATTAACTGTCAAAGGTGCCATACTAATGGATAAGGCTAACAATAGGTGAAATTGTGTATATGGAACTCTATTTTCTCAATTTTTCCTTAAATCTAAAACTGTTCTAAAAATAAAGTCTATTTATTTTTAAAAAATTGAGTAGAGTGAAACTAACAAAATACTTTAAGCCCTGGGGAAGGTTGAAGTCAGAGTATTCCACAGAGAAGTAAAGCCCTAATTAGATGACAAATTACTTGAAAATCATGTCTCCTTGTTATAGATTTTTAACATCTCCTTGTTATATTATTTTAAAAATCTTTAAAAATATATTTTTATTTTATTTGTTACAAAATATTATATGGTGACACTAAAAGCTGTTTAAATTGGGTGGAATAAACATCTCCTCCTTGAGACTTTTCCTGATATTACTTTTCTTTGTTTCTTTCAGTCTTTGTTTACAGGCATATACTCACAAAGTGGGCTTAAGTTTAGAAATGTCTGGCTTGTTCACTAATATTATGTATTTCTCTGTTATATATATCCCTTATAATTGTAAGTTAAGTGGCTGAATAACAGTCATTCCAGGTCATTTAAAAAAGCAAATTATTTTTGAAAACTTAAATAGAAAGAAAATGAACTGAAAGAAGCATGGTATCATTCAGGGATGAATTTTTATTTCATATGAAAATGAGGGCAGCATAGCTTCCTAAGGTATTTTTCTTTTGTTTTTTACTTAAGTTAACCTATGTTGAACTCATTTTCTTAATAGCTGACTGAAAAAAATTCAGAACAAGTGATATTTTTATTTACCATAGACATCAAAACATTTGTGGTCACTTCGAATTACAATCTTGCTGCTCAACTAAATAATGTTTTTGATCTCCAAATTATTCTTGTATTATTACACTGTGGGAAAATTATGTTTATAATCAACTTAGAAATATAGTAAAGAAAACAAAAGAATAAAACAGATAAAATAGTAAGTCAAGCCAAAAATACATCCTCAGATCTGTGCTTTTTTTATCATTAGACATTTATTCATATTTTCTACATATTTGGAAGATGCAGCCTTGTGTACATATTTTAATTGGAATGATATATTAATGTCATTTTTTATCTGCTGTCACTGGTTTTGTCATACTATTTATATACCGGAAAATAAAACAGTGGTTAAGTTCTGAATATCAGATGCATGTTGATTTCAACATACAAACCAAAATATTTATTTTTCAGACCTTTGCGAGGCAACATTTTAAAACTGTGGCTTTTTTTGTCATTTGGTATTCGATGCTTTTAGAATTTAAAGAGCATAATGTATGAAACTTAAAACTTTTGTAATATAAAATGCTCTGCTGCTATTAGCCAAAGACATTTTCACATAATCCAGTAATCTTGTGGAATTCATAAAAAATAACAATACTATTTTTAATATGATGTGTCAGAACCTCTGATAAGAGTTTTTCTTTTTATATATTATTCTTTTAAATTTTAACAACAACTTTGTAACATCCGTACTGTGTTACTCATTTCATTTTACAAATGAGAAAACTTAGGTAAGAAAGGCTAAGTAACTTGTTAAGATAATAGAGACATAATTTCATAACAGGCTGCAGGACTCCAGAGCTTACACTTTATTGCTTCACCAAATGTAAAAGTTTGATCAATATATAAGTATTCTTTCAAATGAAAATACTTATGAAGGGCCCTGAAAATGTCTGGGCCCCCAGAATTACACAGATCACTGCCAAAGTGGTTTTGTTTCTGTGACTGACAAAAGATTGAGTTGAGTAAAACAGTGCTTAGTTAAGTTCTCTGCTATTCAATCTTACAGCATACAAACTTTTCCTTAATTACACTTTTCACACTGTTAAATTCTATTTTGACTGTCTTGTATGTTTAAGGCCTAACCTCCCTCGTTGTTCTGAAAGCACCATGAAGCACCATGGGGTTTTTTTGCTCACTTTTCTATTCCTGTATTCTAGCAAAGTGCCTGGCCAGAGTCAACCAGGCCACCTGGCTCATTCATCAGGACACCTTCAACTTCAAATGATAGATCTTACTAAGAGTTCTCAGACGATTAAGCACATTTAATTATTTTACATAACAAGAAGACTAGAGCCAGCTGGCTTTGGAGGAGGAGTTTGGTAGCTTCCAGGATATCAGGACACTGGCTGAGCATCTCTGTGTATGCTAGGTAGCAAGTGCAAGTATATTCTAATTGGGAAGACAAGAAGAGGCTGACAGATGGTGTCCCAGAGAAGGAGAAACTCTGAAGAGGTAGAGAATCATGAAATCTTGGCTTGAGAAGGAGCATCAGAGATCTGATTGCCTCACCCAGCTTCATTCCTGTATCGTCTTTTGACAAGTACCTACCTAAGACAGCCCATGCTTCATCACTCTCAATTCAGTGTCCAGGAATGTATTACTTCATAAGTAACCCATTCCATTCTTGAACAATCCTAGCTATAAAAAGTTATTACATCAGGGTGGATTTTCTTTGGTCTCACACATTTCACCGATTCTCTGATCCTTCTCTTTCCTGTCTGAACGCCTCTTTGTGACTTCACCTTCTAAGCTTGTCTCCGTGGTGCATCCCTTCACTCACATGTTTGCAAACGCATTAAGTTTCCTTTCCCCTTTGTCTTTCTTCCACACTTCCTGTGCACACAACTTTGGCTTCAATCAATTCTAACATCTTGCAGAAATCTTGAAATTGAGCAACACATAACATAAATCAGTCTGGAAGCAGTTTATTACTATAGAACTATGGGATTGCTTCTTTTATTTTTTTTAACATCTTTATTGGAGTATAATTGCTTTACAATGGTGTGTTAGTTTCTGCTTTATAACAAAGTGAATCAGCTATACATATACATATATCCCCATATCTCCTCCTTCTTGCATCTCCCTCCCACCCTCCCTATCCCACCCCTCTAGGTGGTCACAAAGCACCGAGCTGATCTCCCTGTGCCATGCAGCTGCTTCCCACTAGCTATCTATTTTACGTTTGGTAGTGTATATATGTCCATGACACTCTCTCACTTTGTCCCAGCTTACCCTTCCCCCTCCCCGTGTCTTCAAGTCCATTGTCTAGTAGGTCTGTGTCTTTATTCCCATCCTGCCCCTGGGTTCTTCATGACCATTTTTTAAAAATTTTTTTAACTTTTATTATTATTATTTTTTAGATTCCATATATATGTGTTAACATACGGTATTTGTTTTTCTCTTTCTGAAATACTTCACTCTGTATGACAGACTCTAGGGCCATCCACCTCACTACAAATAACTCAATTTCATGTCTTTCTTTCTTTTTTTTTTTTTGCGGTACGCGGGCCTCTTACTGTTGCGGCCTCTCCCGTTGCAGAGCACGGGCTCCGGACGCGCAGGCTCAGTGGCCATGGCTCACGGGCCCAGCTGCTCCGCGGCATGTGGGATCTTCCCGGACCAGAGCACGAACCCGTGTCCCCTGCATCAGCAGGCGGACTCTCAACCACTGCGCCACCAGGGAAGCCCCTGGATTACTTCTTGATCATAGCAATGATGGAACAAGCTCTAAACTAAGTTAATGAGCCTCAGGTTTTATAGAGACAAAGCAGACACTCAGATTTCATTACATCACCTATCATATGATTTAGCTGAATTTTCACACATATATGCAACTCAAATTTTGATTAATTTCTTTGAGAAAAGAGGGATGTTGTCTCATTGATTCACTAGGAGTTGTTTGACGTTTGTAGCTGAACTTGGATGGACAGATTTTGTAACCAATAGAATGTGTACTGTTTAGCCACCTGAGCTACTTCTAAGCAAGTGTCCTAAGCTAGTTAAAAAAAAAAAAGAAGTTACTTTTTCTTGTAAAAAAATCCATAATGACTTTTTAAACATGGGGTGGGGGTAAGAAGAATGTCTCACTTCCAAACCTTTTTACTCACTTTCTTATTTCCCACTACACATCCCAACAATTTTGTTTTTACACCCAAGCTGCTGAGAGATGAAAGGATGAAACCAAAACTGAGTCATGCTTTCAAGTTTAGCCGGGCTTCTCAGCACTGCTCCAATACCTCCTGCATGTCCCTGGACAGAGTTCCTGTTGTCCACCAAAGTTATTAAAAAAATTTACTCTTCACTCATATTTCCTACTAGACTTTTCATCATCATTAAAAGAAAAACACAGCGTTTGTCGTTCATTGAGAAAATTGATGCTAAAGCATAAAATTCCTAGCCCCTGTCTAAAAGCAGTGACTTTTATCTTCCCAGCTCTCAAGCTGGTTTCCCCAATCTCTGAGGAAGAGGAATATAGCATCACCCCATGGGACACTTTCTGGTTTCCACCTCGAAGACCTGAATAAAGCACGTATTTCTTCCCTCTCTAGGATCTCAACCCCTTCCTCTACATGGGATTTCCCATATATAAATGCGATCATGAGTCTCCTATCTGAACAAATATTTATACTTGTCTCCAATTTAATCATCTGACCTCAGTCTTTTGCCTCTACCATTCCACTGGAATGACCTGGATCACGGTCACAAATGACATCTTAGGAGTTAAAAACAAAGTGCTTTTCATTTATTGCTCAGTAACATTCGGCACTGTTGAGCAATCTTTTCGTAAAACCAACACCTCTCTATGTAGTAGTCCCTTCATTCATCCAGCAAATATTTTCTAAGCACTTACGTTCAGCAAGGGGCTGTCCTCTACACTTGGAAATGTATCACTGAGCAGAATAGTTAACGATTTCTGCCCACATGGAGATTATAGTCTATTGAGAGGAGACAGAAACAATCAATATATATAATGAATAAATACCTTTTTAGTATTTTAGAAATTGACAAGTTTTATGGGAAAAAAATGAGAGCAGAGAAAGGGTATCAGAAGTATGAAGGATGAGATTAGCTGCCGTATCACATGTAGTGGCCAGTGTAGGCATTATTGAAAAAGTGAGATGTGAACAAAATGTGAAGGATGTGAGAAAGATAGTCAAGAAGAAATATGGGGGACTTCCCTGGTGGCGCAGTGGTTAAGAATCCGCCTGCCAATGCAGGGGACACGGGTTCAAGCCCTGGTCCGGGAAGATCCTACGTGCAGTGGAGCAACTAAGTGTGTGTGCCACAACTACTGAGCCTGCTCTCTAGAGTCTGCGAGCCACAACTACTGAGCCCACGTGCCACAACTACTGAAGCCCACATGCCTAGATCCCGTGTTCCACAACAAAAGAAGCCACTGTGGTGAGAAGCCTGTGCACCGCAACAAAGAGTAGCCCCCGCTCTCTGCTACTAGAGAAAAAAAGCCCGCACAGAACAACGAAGACCCAATGCAGCCCAAAATAAATAAACTTATTTTAAATAAAAGAAACTAGAAAATCTGTGTTACAAACTATAAATCTTAAAAAAGAGAAGAAGAAGAAGATATATGGGAAGAAGAACAGCTAGGAAAATGGCAAAGCTAGACAAAGACCCTATGAAGCATGCCTGTGTGTTGAGGAATGACAAAGACACAGTGTCACTGGAGAGGAGTAAGGGACAGGAAGAGAAGGAGGAGTGGGGAGCAGAGAGTGATGGGGCCAGAGGAGGCAGACCTTTTTAGGCCTTTGTAGGGACTGTGACTTTTCCTTCAGATGAGCAGATGAGTGACATGTTTTGACTTGGCTTTGAAAGTTGTTCTCAGGCTACAATGAGAATATATTGTATATTGTTGTGGGTAAGACCTATTTTAGTGATCCAGTAAGAGGTGATGGTGGGTTGGACCAGGGTGGTAGCAATGAAGGTGGTAAGTGGTCAGATTCTGGCATATTCAGAAGGCAGAGAACTTAGGTTTTAAGAGAAATCAAGAGAGCAAAGATGAACTAAGGGGTTTTGGCTGGAGCAATAGGAAGAATGGAAGGGTCATGAAATGAGAAGGTGAAAGCTTCAAATAAAGCAGATTTGACACAGAAGAAGATCAAGTCCTCCTTAAACATCCTGCTGGGTATGTAAAGTTGACATATGGACATGTCAGATAAGCAGTCGGATATGGGTCTGAAATAGGAAACAGCATCTGAGCCAATGATGTGTATTTTTGAGTCATCAGAATATAGATGCTATTAAAAGCTCTGAGACAGTATGAGATCACCAAGGGAGAAATACAGAGAAGACAAGAGGATCAAGGATGGAGGCCTAGAACAATGCAACATCATGTGTCAGGCAGAAGAGGAGGGTCTAGCAGAGGATACTGGGTAGAGGGAACCAGTGAGGTAGAAGGAAAGCAAAGAGAATGTAAAGTCACAGAGGCCAAGCAAGGAAAGTGCGAAGGGGAGGCATGAGTTAGAGTCCTTGATTTGAGAGCATCTCTCTTGTGTCTCTTAGCATGACTTGACTGACTGTTTTAGCAACTAAATCCCAATCTTGGCTCTTAGTGTTCTTGGTGACAACTAAAACCCTCAAGTGTTTTCTTCATTTAAATAACTCTGCAGAGGTGGGGTTTGGGGGTGGATGAAGGTGGTCAAAGGTACAAACTTCCAATTATAAAATAAGTCATGAGACTACGTACAGCATGGTGACTATAGTTAACAATACTGTATTGTACATCTGAAAGTCACTAGAGGGTAGATCTTAAAAGTCTTATCATAAGAAAAAATATATATAACTGTGAGGTGATGGATACTGAAAAAACTTGTAATCATTTTTCAATATATACATTGATCATATCATTATGTTGTACACTTAAAACGAACACAATGTTACGTGTCAATTATGTCTCAGTAAAAGTGGGGGAAAAAATCTTAAAAGCACTAACGATTTTACCTGTGCATACCCATACAATAACAATTCACCACTTCAAAGAAAAAAACTCCACAGCCCACTTTCCTTCATTCAATTCTACATTGTTTTAAAGTTAAAATATCGAACTTACTATCCATCAATATTATTTATTTTATTACCTTTTATTAGACTGTTATATTTTTATGGATACTGACAATGTGGTGCCGAAAACTGGGGGTATAGGAAACCCTGAAAGTAGAAAGGAACTAAAAGCATCCTCAAATGTAAATGTTATATGCCATATTTTCTAGAGTCTTAAGACATTTTTACAATTTCAACTTTTCAGAATCAATGTCTTGCAAATCACGTGTATATATTTGATATGATAATGTTTTCATTTTTCCAACAAAAGCTGTTTTCAAATTGGTGGGAAATCTGAAACTAAATTAGTGGCATAGTAGAAGCAAAACATTATTGAGAATTATCTCTGGGGGAAATAATAATAATAATAGCTAATATTTGTTAATACTTAGGCACCCTGCACCATGCTTAACAGACTAATTATCTCATTTGATTCTAAACACAACCATATGAAATAGAAAATGTGATTACAGCAATATGAGAACTAAAGCTTAAAGATGTTGTTACTTACACACAATTATAAAATTAGTAAATATTAAAGCCAAAAATTGATCCAGGTCTTTCTGACAAGTCTATGCTCTTAGCCATCATGTGATCTAAGATTCATTCCCGTATTAGTACAGCCTTTGTTTACTGCCCCACTTTATTCTTCAATGATTTCAACTTTACTGTAATAGCTTACATGATTCTGTGACATAATATACGAATCCTTTAAATGGAAACCATTTCCTATTTAGTGCAGTGAATTTCACTGCAAAATTGTTAACAATTTTATTGTAACCATAAAGAGTTACTGTGATTCCTTATTACTGAACGATATGCTGCAATTTGTTGGATGCCTTTGTTTAAGCTTGTGATTGTGGGATGCATACAAGACAGAATAATAGTTTTCTCAGAATTCTCGGCTAATAGAGTTTTAGGCAGTCGATTCAAAAGAGATTATAGGTAGCATAACTCAAATTCTAATTTAAAAGCAGAAATTGTCCTATGTTTACATTTTTATTACCTAGCATTTATCTTCTAATTACAGTTACCAGTTATAATATTTATGGTAATTTCAAAGTCATGCAGCTTTTTAAGCCCTCTAGCTCAAATCTTCCACATCATTTAATGGAAAAATTGCAACCGAGGCATACAGAAAGAAGCTGGTATATTTATAGTGAAGTTTTTCTCTTCGTCTAGATTTTTAATTTGGGGGTTGTAAATGGAATTGTGGGAATAACCTCAAACGGTTACTAAGAATAAGCATGAAAACTTACTGGTTATTCAAATATATCAAGCCCTTTCATCTGGAAATACAAATGAAAACTGTAGGAACCAGATTATTCAACAATTAATCCTTCCAGATTGTTTTTAGAAATAGTCCAAATATAGCCAGCAAAGTTGTTTTTCCTTTTTTTCCCCCAAATTTAATTATTTTAAAACACTGCAATATTTTAACTTAAAATATTGTTGTTAAGTTGACATCTTTATACTTTAAGAAAGCTGTTATGAATGAGCTAAAGGAACTCCAGAATTTTTAATGACCTTTAATCTTTGGACTCAAAAGTTCAGAGAAAATTGAAAAGAGAAAATTGGATGGAATTTCCTTACAAACAGGAAAAGTAAACATAATCGACTCTACTAGTGTACCACTTATGGATCTGAGAAAGCAAATTACTCTTTGAATGTACATTCACCTAAGAACATAATCATTACCAAGCTGGAATTCACCATGTAGAGCCCAAAACCCTTTAGTCACTAGAAATGGTATATTGCAGTCAACCACAGTCAGTTATGAACTTTTCTGGGATCATGACTGATGAATCACCATCCAGTTTTATTAGAATACTTAATACTACAATTCTTTTTAACTTACACTAAAGAGTCTATAATTGATCTATATGGAATTGAAATTTTTATTTTACAAAAAGCATTTTATTTTACAAAATTTGAATATTTTAAGATTTCACAGAATAAGTCAAACAATTTAAAATATTAAAAGAATAGTCCTAAGACTATTCCATGGCAAATTTTAATTCTCCAACATAGCAGTCTATTTATTTCTACCTGTGTCAGGTAAGATTAGATTCAGCTGCAAGTGTTAAAAAGTTCAAATTAGCAGCAGCTTAAACAAGATACAACTCCCTTTTTGGATGTAAGCAGTCCTGGCCCACAGTTACCAGGACATAAGGCCCTTCACCTCTTGTTGCTTCCTGTTCTCAACAAGTGGCTTCCATTTTGTGGTTTGAGATAGCTGCTCAAGCTGCAGCAATCGCATTTAGTTTCAGCCAGCAGAAAGCAAAAATAGACAAAGACACTTCACTTTCATTTAAGGGCACTTTCCAGAAGTTGCCCACAAATTCTGCCTACATTCCATATCAAAAAATTAAGTCGCACGTCTATATTTAACTGTAGATGAGGGTGAAAAACGTATTCTTTATTCCAGACAATCGTATGCTCAGCTAAAAATCAGTTCTATAGCCAAGGAAGGGGAGAGCAAATATTAGGTTCTAATCAGCCAGATTACTTTTGGTTGTTAACTCTAGGTGTGTTGCATAAGTATGGCAAACTATCCCGCCCCCATTTCAATGGTGATTTATTATTCAGCAGTAAACGTTAATTACATGACAGCATCTACCTATTTATCCCTTCCAAAATGAGTCCAGTTTAATCAAGTGGAAATGAATGTTTCTATATAGAAATTATGTTAAGTTTATCTTAATAACATTATTGCCAGTGACTCCTACATTGAAAAGTCTGTGAACTTGAGCCCCTGGGTAACAATAGTTTGTGTAAATGGCTGAGCGTGTGTTTCCAACCATGTCACCCTGTTGCTCTGCTTATGACTAGCTCTATCTAGGTCTGCTTAAATAACCAGTGGTCTTACACTTTATTATACACTCCATCAAATTGCATGATGCTGAGTTAAAATTCATTAATAAAATAATTGCAGAAGTTTCCCATTGGAGGTGTTCATACAATTTCCTAACACCTGGTAAATTTGCTTTCTCTGACTTAATTAGTCTTGTTCTAAGTCAGTTAGTTGCTCCACATCACATCTAGAATAAATCCATCAGAATCCAGTCACTTCTCAAAAATCTCCACTGATGGCCATCATCATCTCCACCTGGGTTGCCGCAAAAGCCTTCTAACTGATCTCAGTGCTTTAGTTTATTTTTCAACACTAAGAGTTATTTCAACAATGAGACTTATTCTTTTAACATATATATCAGATCATGTCCCTTCTTGGCTCAAAACCGTCTCAATAAGAGTAAATGGCCAAGCCCTTACTTGGACCTCCAAGACCCTACATGACCTGTTGCCACCACTCCCATGCACACAGTCGCACTAACTCTCCAAGTTTATCTCCTACTTCTTTTCTCTGAGTCTCTCTCTGTACTCCAACCAAGAAGGACCTCTTGTATGTCAAACACATCAAGCATGCTCCTACCTCAGGGCCTTTGCATCTTTTTTTCCCTCTGACTAGTATGCTTTTCTTCTGGTTATTTGTGTGTCTCAAACCATTACTTTGTTTTCAATCCTCCACTCAAATGTCATCTCACATGAGATGGCTTTCCTTACCATCCTAAATAAAAATATAAGCCCCTACGAAGACATCATACTCCCCTCACCTTTCTTCACTGTTCTCCGTAGCATATATCATTATATGATGTTTTTATTGCTTTGTTGAATGAATTGTTTATTGCTGTGCCTCTGCTAGAATGTACGTTCCATGAGGGCAGGACTTTGTTTTATTTACTGCTGTATCCAGTGACTAGAGAAGTGCCTGGCATGCACTGGTGCTAAAAACAATGAATTATTAAATGAAAAAAATCAATGTATATACCAGAATTCTTTCAAACTCCTTGAAAGGGCACTGTCTGATTCTATTTTTCAACACCTTTGGTAAAAAGGTGTAAAACCTCCTAGGTTTTCTTCACCATTTATTTAGGAAGCATTAGCTGAGTGCTTCAAAAGAGAAGAAATAAAAATATCCAAACTCATCAGGTTAATATCCATTAAATATGTACAACATTTTTTTTTTTTTTTTTTTTTTTTTTTGCGGTGCGCGGGCCTCTCACTGTTGTGGCCTCTCCCGTTGCGGAGCACAGGCTCCGGATGTGCAGGCTCAGCGGCCATGGCTCATGGGCCCAGCCGCTCCGCGGCATGTGGGATCCTCCCGGACCGGGGCACGAACTCGTGTCCCATGCATCGGCAGGCGGACTCTCAACCACTGCGTCACCAGGGAACCCCTAGGTTTTTTTTTTTTTTTTTCTTGTTTTATTTTTTCTGAGATGACTTAGACATACGCCACTCTTTCCCTCTGCTTTGGAACTTCTGTGAGGCTGGACTAAGAATTCCATTGACTTTTTTATCAGACAACTCTTGTTTCACTTCCTTTCACATCCTCTTGTCCTCACCTCTTTTTCTTTATTTTTTTAAACATCTTTATTAGAGCATAATTGCTTTACAATGGTGTGTCAGTTTCTGCTTTATAACAAAGTGAGTCAGTTATACATATACATATGTCCCCATATCTCTTCTCTCTTGCGTCTCACTGCCTCCCACCCTCCCTACCCTACCCATCTAGGTGGTCACAAAGCACCAAGCTGATCTCCATGTGCTATGCGGCTGCTTCCCACTAGCTATTGATTTTACGTTTGGTAGTGTATATATGTCCATGCCACTCTCTCACTTTGTCCCAGCTTACCCTTCCCCCTCTCCATATCCTCAAGTCCATTCTCTAGTAGATCTGCATCTTTATTCCCATCTTGCCCTTAGGTTCTTCTGACCATTTTCTTTTTCTTTTCTTTTTCTTTTTTTAGATTCCATATATATGTGTTAGCATACAGTATTTGTTTTGCTCTTTCTGACTTACTTCACTCTGTATGACAGTCTCTAGGTCTATCCACCTCACTACAAATAACTCAGTTTCGTTCCTTTTTATGGCTGAGTAATATTCCATTGTATATATGTGCCACATCTTCTTCATCCATTCGTCTGTTCATGGACACTTAGGTTGCTTCCATGTCCTGGCTATTGTAAAAAGAGCTGCAATGAATATTTTGGTACATGACTCTTTTTGAATTATGGTTTTCTCAGGGTATATGCCCAGTAGTGGGATTGCTGTGTCATATGGTAGTTCTATTTTTAGTTTTTGAAGGAACCTCCATACAGTTCTCCATAGTGGCTGTATCAATTTACATTACCACCAACAGTGCAAGAGGGTTCCCTTTACTCAACACCCTCTCTAGCATTTATTGTTTTTAGACTTTTTGATGATGGCCATTCTGACCGGTGTGAGATGATATCTCATTGTAGTTTTGATTTGCATTTCTCTAATGATTAATGATGTTGAGAATTCTTTCATGCGTTTGTTGGCAATCTGTATATCTTCTTTGGAGAAATGTCTATTTAGGTCTTCTGCCCATTTTTAGGTTAGGTTGTTTGTTTTTATGATATTGAGCTGCATGAGTTGCTTGTATGTTTTGGAGATTAATCGTTTGTCAATTGCTTCATTTGCACATTTTTTATAATTTCTGAGATGACTGGGGGAAAATCCCCCATTCTGAAGGTTGTCTTTTCATCTTGTTTACCGTTTCCTTTGCTGTGCAAAAGCTTTGAAGTTTCATTAGGTCCCATTTGTTTATTTTTGTTTTTATTTCCATTTCTCTAGGAGGTGGGTCAAAAAGGATCTTGCTGTGATTTATGTCATAGAGTGTTCTGCCTATGTTTTCCTCTAAGAGTTTGATGGTGTCTGGCCTTACATTTAGGTCCTTAATCCATTTTGAGTTTATTTTTGTGTATGGTGTTAGGGAGTGTTCTAATTTCATTCTTTTATATGTAGCTGTCCAGTTTTCCCAGCACCACTTATTGAAGAGGCTGTCTTTTCTCCACTGTATATTCTTCCCTCCTTTAGCAAAGATAAGGTGACCATATGTGTGTGGGTTTATCTCTGGGCTTTCTATCCTGTTCCATTCATCTATATTTCTGTTTCTGTACCAGTACCATACTGTCTTGATTACTATAGCTTTGTAGTATAGTCTGAAGTCCAGGAGCCTGATTCCTCCAGCTCCGTTTTTCTTTGTCAAGATTGCTTTGGCTATTCGGGGTCTTTTGTATTTCCACACAAATTGTGAAAATTTTTGTTCTAGTTCTGTGAAAAATGCCAGTGGTAGTTTGATAGGGATTGCATTGAATCTGTAGATTGCTTTGGGTAGTACAGTCATTTTCATAATGTTGATTCTTCCAATCCAAGAACATGGTATATGTTTCCATCTATTGTATCATCTTTAATTTCTTTCATCAGTGTCATAATTTTCTGCATACAGTCTTTTGTCTCCTTAGGTAGGTTTATTCCTAGATATTTTATTATTTTTGTTGCAGTGGTAAATGGGAGTGTTTTCTTAATTTCACTTTCAGATTTTTCAACATTAGTGTATCGGAATGCAAGAGACTTCTGTGCATTAATTTTGTCTCCTGCTACTTTACCAAATTCATTGATTAGCTCTAGTAATTTTCTGGTAGCATCCTTCAATTTCTCTATGTATAGTATCATGTCATCTGCAAACAGTGACAGCTTTACTTCTTTTCCGATTTAGATTCCTTTTATTTCTTTTCCTTCTCTTGGTTGCTGTGGCTAAAGCTTCCAAAACTATGTTGAATAATAGTGGTGAGAGTGGGCAACCTTGTCTTGTTCCTGATCTTAGTGGAAATGGTTTCAGTTTTTCACCATTGAGGACGATGTTGTCTGTGGGTTTGTCATATATGGCCTTTATTATGTTGAGGTAAGTTCCCTCTATGCCTACTTTCTGGAGGGCTTTTATCATAAATGGGTATTGAATTTTGTCAAAAGTTTCTCTGCATCTATTGAGATGATCATATGGTTTTTCTCCTTCAATTTGTTAATATGGTGTATCACGTTGATTGATTTGTGTATATTGAAGAATCCTTGCATTACTGGGATAAACCCCACTTGATCATAATGTATGATTCTATTTGCTAATATTTTGTTGAGGGTTTTTGCATCTATGTTCATCAGTGATATTGGCCTGTAGTTTTCTTTCTTTGTGACATCTTTGGTTTTGGTATCAGGGTGATGGTGGTCTCATAGAATGAGTTTGGGAGTGTTCCTCCCTCTGCTACATTTTGGAAGAGTTTGAGAAGGATAGGTGTTAGCTCTTCTCTAAATGTTTGATAGAATTCGCCTGTGAAGCCATCTGGTCCTGGGCTTTTGTTTGTTGGAAGATTTTTAATCACAGTTTCAATTTCAGTGCTTGTGACTGGTCTGTTCATATTTTCTATTTCTTCCTGGTTCAGTCTCAGAAGGTTGTGCATTTCTAAGAATTTGTCCATTTCTTACATGTTGTCCATTTTATTGACATGTAGTTGCTTGTAGTAATCTCTCATGATCCTTTGTATTTGGTCTCACCTCTTGATCCCAGACGTGGCTGCAGTGAACAGTTCTGTGCTGGCTTCAATTCAGGTAGGAATGACAAGGTTTCTGCTCAAGAAAGTGTCTGTTGCTTTGTGCCGTGAGGCGTCTCTGATGCCATAGCAGGGACCCTCAGGGCAGCCCATTCTGCAGTCACACATGAGCAGCCAGAAGTAGGTGGAAGTTAACATCTTCAGGAGCAGCCTCCATCAACATAGGTTGAGAGTGATGGATAAACACTGCCACCCTAATCATCCTCAGGCAGATGATTCCAGGAAGCATTCAGGAGCATTTTGTGTGTCAATCATACCGCATTAAAATGGTTTTTAAATATCACAATATACTGTACTGTTTTATATGTAAGGACTAGGAAAATTTAATTCCATAATAAGAATTTCCTCCATATGTGATTATTGACAAAGAATATTACTATGTAAATTTCCTAGTTGGATGTGTATAATGGTTTTTTACTGCATGTTTTACTTGTATCCAAAAATCTAAAAATATTTACTGAAATAAAAATGATAGTGGAATAAATATCTGTTGAAGTTATTTTCTGTATCTTTTTCCTATAATTTATGCTTTAAAATATAACTTAACATTTTGAAAATAATAATGAATTCTGGATTTTTATTGTTCTGTATATAAGACTAGATTCTAATGACATTCAGATAACTATGTCTTAGTGCCAACTACTACATGTCATTTAAACAAAAATATGCTAGAATATGAATTGATAAAGTAGCTAAATGGTACCACTATGAAAAAGATTTTGAATATGCATTGAGTTATGGTAGATAGTCCCATTAAAAGTATATCCAAAAAGTATTGATTAATCCTTCTATGTTGAACAGAAAGGAATGTTTTACTGAAAACTATAATGATAAGCCCTTTGCTTTATCTCATTCAACAGAACTTAGATGAGTTTGTAGTTGAAATGCTCACTAAAATTGGAAATGATGCATATAATAATGGCTGACATTGTATTGTTCCCTGTATATTAGGTGCTATACTTTATTTCAATTGATCTCTGCAAAAATCTTACTAGATTTCTTATTATGTTGTACTAAATGTGAAAAAACTGAATCTCAGCTAGGTTAGCTGGGTTATCCAACATCATACAACCAGTAAGTGGCAAGGCTGAAACATGTTTGATTAGAGCCCACAGCCCATGGTGGTAACCACTACTCCAGAATGCTTCTTATGGAAGCTAGTAGCTCTCCCTGAAAGCAGAGACCAAGAGAGAAAGTCGAAGCAAGTTTCAAAGTCTGCTCCACAGTGTGTAAAGCATATTAAGTTAGGAAGCTCGCATTTAACCCTGGCTCCATCAGTAACAAAGTATGATCTTAGTTCCCCGAGGTTTCCAGTCTAATAAAATGAGATGACAGCATTAAGTAAGTTCAATGAAGTATTCTCTAATATTCCCTGGCTCAATAGTTCTATGAATTATTATTTTTAAAAAGTTATGTGCAATACTGACTTATATTGGCAAAAAGAAATTTGGATGTTTACATAATCACAAGTTTAATGTAAGTCAATAGTGTAATCTTGTTGCTCAAAATTAATAAATCTTTAAAGTTAGTATTTGGAGTGTGTCCACAAAACAGAAGTGATAGCCCTACTGAACTGTGCATGAGTCAGACAGCATCTTCAGTGTCCAATAAATTCTGGACCCAGGCAAATAGGTGAACTAACTACAAATATGTTGGGTTGGAATTTCAGGGACCAAGTCAGGGTGTAAGATTTGGGTGGGACTGGCCCAGAACTACAAAGATGTGATGGTATAATTAATTTTAATAATTTTCTATGTCACCTTAATTGGGACATGGGGTGCCCAGATATTTGCCTAAATATTATTTCTAGGCGTGTCTGTGAGGGTGCTTCCAGGTGAGATGGGCATTTGAATCAGTAGATTAAGTAAAGCAAATGACCTTCCCCAGTGTAGGTGGGCATCACCCAATCCGTTGAGGGCCTAAATAGAATAAAAAGCAGAGGAAGGGAGAATTTGCCTCTCTGCCTTCCTGCTTAAGCTGGGACATCAGTCTTGGTCTTCTCCTGTTTTAGGATTGAGATTTACGCCATCGGCTCCCCTGGTTCTCAGGCCTTCAGACTTGGACTGGAACTATACCACTGGCTTTCCTGGATCTCCAGCTTGCAGACAGCAATTCGTGGGACTTTTCAGCCTCCAAAACTGAGTGAGCTAACTCCTCATAGTAAATCCCTTTAGATAAGATATTGCCTATTTGTTTTGTTTCTCTGCAGAAATTTGACTAATACAGAACGTGCCAGTTAAAGTGGAAATATAGTTCAAATTGGGTATCCACAAAAGGTTTAATCCAAGAGGACCAAAGCTTTACAAACCCAGAATCAGCCTTCTCTGTCTCGAACCAGAGTCCCACCTATAGCAGGAAAGTGCACAATTGCAAGACACAATAATTTAAAAGAAAAAGGAAGGAAGGGAGGGAGGGAGGGAGGAAAGGAGAGAAAAGAAAAGAAAGAAAGGAAAAGGTAGTAGGTTTGGCAGATAGCTGGCACAAATAGCAGGCTTTAGCTATGAAAGAATATTTGCAGAGAGCACCTTGCCTGCAGAGAAATGCTGGGTGAAGACAGATGCTCTGAGAGAAAGGAAACCTTTTCATTCATGTCAATGCAGATTATTCCAAATCTTTCCATGACATACAGGTTATAGATATGTTTTGCTAATAGCAAACTTAACTGCCATTAAAAGATAATATTCTCCATGTATAAAAGATAGCTAAAGACACAAGTTGCACGCTCTTCTTTAAAAATATTTCAGTGACTCCATTGGATAGGAGGCTTTCAAGACTTCTGTTTCTCCTTTTTGAAAGAAAAATATTGACAGTACTCATGCTACCTTGTGTGGTCTGACACAGGGAGCAACCTGGCATTTGTTAGCCTTTGCACTGGGCAAGTGGGTAGCGTCATTCATCGTAGTTACCCTAAGGCTGAGCCCAGATGGTGTTCCCAGGGAAAAGCTTGGCAAGAGCTTCACAGACAGCAGGTCCGTTGTCTCTCCCTGAGTCAGAAACAAACCTTGAAAGGTCCTCCACTGACGGGATCTTCTCTAGCTCTCCAATCACATCACTCCTTTGACTCTGTCTCTGTCTCTATCTCTGTCCTTCTCTCATCACTTCTCTTTTCCAGCAAACAAATCTGCTTACGTTTCCACACGTTCAGTCTTCTCCCCAAGACTCCTATTTGGAAATCCCTCTCTCAACCCATATCGTCCTCCCTCTTATAGGTTCATTCAATATGTATTTTCTCTAGAAGAGTTTGCTGTCTGATTCCACAAGACCCGGATCACTCATAATGTACGCACTACTGCACCACACGCAGACAGTCTGGATGATGTTGTCAGTTAGATATACCGTATTGTTCTTGTTCTCTCTGTTATCTTCTTAGGCATAATCTCTAAAAGAGAAGGAGTAACCCTTATGCTTTCTTTTTTATCTCTTCTCTTTATTTTCTTATCATCCCAAACACACACACCCACACCCCCCCCCCACACACACACATACTCACAGACACACCCATTTTGTCTAGTTTAGTGTAGTATATTTTATTTATAAGTATACAGGATTATCGCTATTTCCCCCATTCTTTTCTGTAACTGAGATTGTGTTCATCTCAATATAGAATTACTCTCCACTATCAGGAGGACATTGAAAGAATATGTCATTTGATATGGCTCAAAAAAAAGAGAATCTCATATTGGAAAAAATAAGGACTACTACTTTGTTTAATTCTCAAGAGACTGGATATGTTCTATATAATAGTAGCAAGATCATACACCTCATGTGGTCACTGGAGGAAGTATTTTACCTTCTCCCTGAAATTCCTAATGAGAATTCTTCCCACTTGGTTGTATGATCTCAGTCTCCATTAGTGGCTTAGAGACTGCAGCTATTACATGCACAAAACATGATTAATATCACATAAAATGGGTAAAGCAATTAAGTTTTCTCTAAATTCACTGTCTAAAATGAAAAAAAATGGATTGTGTAAGGAACATTTCTAAGTCATGGGCATTTTTTTTTTTTAAGATGTTGGAGGTAGGAGTTTATTAGTTTATTTACTTATTTTTGCTGTGTTGGGTCTTCGTTTCTGTGTGAGGGCTTTCTCTAGTTGTGGCAAGCGGTGGCCGCTCTTCATCGCAGTGCACGGGCCTCTCACTATCGCGGCCTCTCTTGTTGCGGAGCACAGGCTCCAGACGCGCAGGCTCAGTAGTTGTGGCTCACGGGCCTAGTTGTTCTGCGACGTGTGGGATCCTCCCAGACCAGGGCCCGAACCCGTGTCCCCTGCATTAGCAGGCAGATTCTCAGCCATTGCGCCACCAGGGAAGCCCCATGGGCATTTTTGAATGCGTAACTTCTTCAACAGCTGTCAGGAATACTTTATCACTTTGCTTTTCCAGGTGATAAAATGGTGTCTAAAACAAGTTACAAAGATGTCCCACACTCATGCAGATGGCAGGAAAAGGAACGGAGATTCAAACCTGTTCCTTTTACTCCAAGCTCAAATTTCTCCATAATAATCACAGCAGCCTCAAGAGAAAACAGAGTTATATTTTTGACACAACTTAAGACAAACAGTATGCTTCAGACTTTGTTGCTTAAACAAGGATGTGGTAAGATGATTAGATAAGAGTCATATACAGATAGGCTGATATTAAAAAAACAAATTCAGAAATGTAGAGGAAGTCAAATGCAGAAAAACAAAAATTTAAAAAAGTTGTAGGTCAGAAAGACCCAAACTCGGGAAAGAAGTTAAAATGTTTTTTCACATTAGTCTGAAAGGTGATGCCATCTATTCCTCACTAAGAAATAAGAAGGACGAGAGGATTAAAAGCAAAGGTGCTTCTTTCCTACCATAGTCTGCTTCAGTTTGCTGCCTTTGAAGATTGTTGATGAAGTGTTCCCTGATTAATTTACATTCTTTGTTTGTCCTAAGAGATGGCAGAAATGACTCCCAGAGTCATCCCAGAATTCTCGCTTTCTCCAGAGCCTTCAGGAACTAAGCCTCCTCGTATCATTCACTAGGACATTAGTGAATATACTGATATTCACTGGGAGCTCAAATACTTTTCAGACACAATGACTGAGGGGGAGAAGATGCAATCCAGAAACTTTGTTGGTATGAAACATATGTTGGCAGGGTTGGGGTAGGAGGGAGCACAGAATTTTTTGGTGATCCTTAAAACTAACAATTTTTTTTTGGCATATTATGCTTTATTATTTCAAGGAAGGTAAAAATGCAACTGAAACACAAAAAAAGATTTGTGCGGTGTATGGAGAAGGTGCTGTGAATGATAAAACATGTCAAAAGTGGTTTGTGAAGTTCCATGCTGGGGATTTCTCGCTCGACGATGCTCCAGGGTCGGGTAGACCAGTTGAAGTTGATAGCGATCAAATCAAGACATTAATTGAGAACAATCAACATTACGCCACGCGAGAGATAGCCGACATACTCAAAATATCCAAATCAAGTGTTGAAAATCACTTGCACCAGCTTAGTTATGTTCATCGCTTTGATAAAACTAATAATTTTAAACCTCAAAAGTAGTAGAAGTTTTATGGGCACAATCATCCTTTTCTCTATTTTTCTGAAGAAATCCTGGCTCCAAACTTGGATGCCACATTCAGCAAAATGTACTTAAATTGACCCAACTCCCTCTGGAAATAGGTTACCAACTGTTGTTACCAGCGCAGAGCCGCTGAGGAGAGAGGAGTCTGGGAGAAGAACCTCTTCCCCACTGTCCCTCTCCCTGAGAGGCGTTATAGTTAATAGGAAATCCTTAACACCCTTACATGTCCACTGATTAGTGTTCCAACAACGATTTCACAACTTTTGTAGGTTGAGCCTGGGGAGCTGCCAGGCTGGCCCATCCCTTAGTCACTCTGGACGCATGGGTGTGCACACATGCCCTTCTTTGTGGAGGGAGACTAGGGTAAACACAAGTAAGCACTTAAGTATCTTAAGAACAGATTAATATGAGGTGGTTTTGAAGTCTTCTCATTCACCACTCTTCAGTCTTCCCAGTTTCCCGAAGTACATGTGATCCCACTTCGGATCTTACCATCACCTCTAATTGCTCCACTCCCCAAATCCCTCACTCAAACAAAGTCCACTCAGACCACACCTTCCCTCCTTCCACTTGCTGGTCCAACCATATTCACCATGAGCACTGCATGCGAATTGAGTCCTCCAGCTTTTTGATTCCTTTACTCTTTCCCAATCCATGTGCCTAGGGCCTTATTCCATTTGGATTCCACGATCCATCATTTCAACAATACTCTTGACAGTATCCTAAGGTCCTTTAATGTAATTAGGTATGTCTGTTTTTTATTTATAACCTCTGGGTTTCTAGTCTTGCTTAAGAAGCTCAGCCTCATCTCTAAATTGTACCTGTAGTCTCCTAGATTTTCTCACAAAACTTTAATTTTACATTTACCACTTTACTACCTCTGAAACTTATCTTCAGTTATTGTAATATAAAGGCTAATATTCTATCCAGATGGAAGTTTACTTTTGCAAGCATTCAATGTAAAATAATGACTGTATACTTTATATATAACTTATAATGTGTATGTTTTATACATTATCAAATACTTTCCCAATGAATTTAACTGCCACGTGTGTCATACATTAGATTATCGTATGTCTTTGGATCTATTTCTGGATTTCTAGTCTATTCTATTAAGCCGTTTGTCTAATACCAGACGAACACCATATTGATCTGTTTAGAGTGGCTTTCTTGTATGTTCTAAGTCTGGGAAGGCATGTCTTTCTATGTTACTGTTTTCTAAAATGTTCTAGGCTAATCTTTGGTATCTGTTCTGCATATAAATTTTAAGATTATTTTATACAATTTTGCCTGCACATACACAAAACACATGTTATCAGAATTCTAATTAATATTTTCTTAAATATATGGCTTCATTTTGAGAAAGCTACATTTTCTAATTTTAAATCATTCTCTCTAGAGCATAAGTCTTCCCATTATGCCTACTCAAAGACACAGCTCCATTTCATCTCCCTGTTCTCTCCTGAATCATCATTTTTTCCCCCTCTTTGGGAGATTATTCCCATCCTTATACAAATGCTTTACTTATCTTCAAAAATTAACCCATATGATTGTGGTTTCCCCTTAGTTACCAATCCATTTCTCTGTTCTTATGTATAATAAAGCCCCTTCATGTGTTTTCTTTTTCCTCTCTGTAATTTCTTTCCTCTCCTCCTTCTAACCTCATTCCATTTGGGCTTTATTTCTCATGCCATTCCACGGACACAGTTCTTTTCTGGCTCACCACTAACCTGCAAGTATCTAAATCCAGTGACCAATTCTTCATTCACATCTTATTTGCCTTATCATTAATATTTGACATGACTGATCACACTTTATACTTTATTCACTGGCTTTCACAACAACATATTCAGGTGAATTTTCTCCTTTACTGCTTCCTATTTCGCTCTCTCACCTCTGAGAGCAACATGGCTCATTCTCTGAGTCTCTTCTTTTGTCTAAATACTCCCACTTCCTTGGTGATCTCAATGTTTGAGATGGTAACTTTAAATGCCATCTACATTATGAAGATTCTCAAATTTATATACCTCTGGCATGTACCCACCCCAGATTTGTATATCTAATTACCTCATGACCTCTCTACCTAAATATCTCATATCCAGAAAACTTACCAAATTCTCCTATTAACACAAATCTGGTCATGAAATCTCCTGGCAATCAAACCTTCCATTTCTTGAATCCTACTTACTTTACCAGGCTTAGTAGCCCTTTGTAATTTCAGCCACAGCTGTCACTCACCCTACCCCAAACACTTTCTGCATGTATTCTTATGCCTCCAGGCTTGTCTTAATCTTGTCTCTCTTCCGAAAATGACACATCCTCATTTCATCTGTTGAATCCCACCTCACCTCTCAACTCTATCTCTTGCAAACACATAATGCTTTTTTTCCATGTAGTCAATCTCTCCCTTCCTCAAATTTTAGTGTCATTTATTTTGTATTTCTTGTTTACCATATACCATCTTAGATATGGACACTCTGTGTTGTTGAAATGATCTATAAGCTCTTGTGGGGCAGGGAAAGGGGCTTTATCTTTCTGGGTTTTCAACATACCTACCTCAGGGTTTTGAAAGTAGCAATTTCTCAATAAATTGAAATTATAGTCTTCCATGGTTTCTATTGATAATGCAGATGTATTTGTCTCATTTATATAAACAATAAAGCAAAGTTATCTAGAACAATGTCAATTAATTACACATTTTAGTGACCTACCAAGAAGCTGTGTAAATCAGTTGTATTAGAAGTACAAAAGAAATCCCTGTATTGTAACATTATAGTAACTCACAGCATACACCATGTTTAAAATTCTGTCAGTCACCCATCTTCTCTCAGTTAATATCATCAATGGTACATCACAGTGTAGTAGGAACCGTGAAAAAAGTAACAAGTTTATTGCCTGGTGTATTTTTAGTACAAATAGACATGTATTCAGTGATTTAATACAACATTTGGTCAGATAAATCACCGTATTATAATGATAATGAGTATTATAGACAGCCTGAAAAATCACAAGTTCTCATGATGAAGCAGTATAATTTTGGAATATGTGTAAGTACCCATCTGCACAGATATTACTTAAATGGGACCCAGGGCAATTTCTGAGAGCATATATTCACTTTCTCATCTATTTTATCTGTCTGCTTTTCAGCTTCCTCTTTTTCTACAAACTTTATTAATTTTGCCCACCTTATTCCTTCTCCCTTTCTAACCCTTGGCTTGAGCAGAACCCACATGATAGCTCCAATGCCCCTGTGTGGGGTCAGGGTCAGAGATGGTGGACACCCAATTTAGTATCCATTGTTCTTCTTGGAAACTACCTCAGAGTTATCAGTAAGTTGTCTCAGTTATTAAAGCTGAAACTTAATAAATCAAAAAGTTCCATAAATAGATTATTCCAGATTAATTGTGTTCTCATTAACTGCAAAAAAGAACTCTTGACATTCTCTTTTTTTTTCTCATAATGAAGATTAGATTACTTTGTTGCCTTAGGAAGTAGATTATATTAAATACAACATTTTTCAAAGAATTTTACATATTTAGGGCACATATAAAGCTGTTATATGGTAAAGAGAATAGTAGGTTGGAAAGTTGTTTTCTGAATAGGTACAGATGTGAAAATATGCTCTGGAAGTTTTTAGTGGAAGTTTTTAAAGTAAAACTTTGATATAAGCTTATTTTTTATGTGCTGCCTCATTTTTTTTCAGCTTTTTGAGAAAAAAAATAGTTAATTAAGGGTTCCAGTTAGACGAGTTAAAGTTAATCAGGATTGACTGTACTGGAACTAAATTCTTGAAATGACACACATAAACTTGGTTAACTTGTTTCTTTTGAGGCCACGTATTGCATTAAGGTCAGTGGTTACATAACCCATCCATGATAAATGGTAGTTTTCTTTTGCCAACATCATTTTAATTGCAAGTTCCAATTTCTTCAACATTTTGTTCTTTGCTGATATGAGGCCAACTTACACAGCACCTTGGTTTGCTGTTCCAGGTAATGTGTTGGCTTTCTCTCTTGCCCATAATTTACTCCAAGAAAATACAGCCCTCAACCTACAGCTTATAATTAGTAGTGAAGTATATGAAATTTTCCATTACTTATATTTCTATATTTTAAAAATTTTAATATAAAAATTTGGGTTAGCAATCCATTTCTTAAAAGTCTAATTTATTATTTTAAATAATAACAGACTTTTTGTTGTTTTATCACAATATAAACTCAAATCCCTTTACCAATAGTTATAGCTTTCCCTTTATGCCATATAGATAATTTCAGCTTTAGGGACAGAAATTCCAATCCTAGTATTATTTTACAGAAATGAAACTTACATTTTCCAATTTTTCTTTCTCTTTGTCTCTTTTTGCTAAATGTAGACACATCCCTATTTATTTAAACAAACAGTGGTTAAGAAAACAGTCTTGAGTTTCTCTTTACTTGATTCTGCTGTGTATTTCTTTGGTGTAAAATATGCTTTACTAAGGAAAAATAGTTTTCTGAATCTCTCATCAAGCAATGACATAAAAATATAGAGTAATATAGAGTTTTTAGTTAGTATATGTGACGAAGTGACACAAGCCCACCATGGCTGAGGCCAATGAGACAGAAGGATGGCTCCCTGAAAAAGATCTATCATCTTATCCGATTATCTGCTTATCTTATCATCTTATCTGCTACTGGATCAGGTAGATTACTCACTAGCACAGAAACGGAAAACTCCCAAGGAGGGGTTGGTATATGGACAGAATAAGCAATCATCTGGCATGCTGGCTATAAATACAGATTCACACACCTCACCTCTAGAGTTTCTGGTTAGAAAGCTTGGAGTAAGGTGCAGTTAACACCACTTTAATAAATTTATTTTTCCCCACTACATCTACCAGATATAATTCTGAAGCAGATGGTACACGGACCAGACCCTGAGAAAAAATACACTAGACATAATACTTCCGCGTTGAAATTTTTTTTCTGCTGTTCTGGTCAAAATGGTCAACTAGTAGCAATTTCATATGATTCAAAATAATATTTTTCCTGCCATATTTATTATATTAAACCATAAAGTTGGGTTGCCCAGGGGTTGGAGAACTCAGTGTTGTGGTGAAATAATATTTTGAAGTATTAACCAACATGTATCCCCTATATTTATGCTACTTGGGACACTTTGGCATTAAGGCAGCTAACATGAAGCAGCTATCGACTTCTGGAGGAAATGTACTTATAGAATCAAAGGAAGGCCTGTTGAGGATCAAAAGCCTATATTTTATTTACGGGCAAAATCTAGCCAACAAGTAAACTCAAGGCACAAAGGTACCAGATGACTCAAGGGAAATGTTACCGCTCTGTCCCCTTCTCTCTCCTCTTTCCCCACCCCAAGATGAAAGGTAACTCCAAAAGGTGGAGGGAAGAAAAGAATGAAAAGGGGATCTAAGAGTGGGTGGACATAGTGGGGTCCGAGGTGGAGATATCCATGCTATGCTGAGCAAAGTCTTGAGGGACTTGTCTTGAGGGACAGGAAGACTCCAGATGGTTTGTAGAAAACAAGTGTAGAGGGAACCTTTGCCTCATTTTTCCCGGTAGAGATGAAGAAAGGGAAAAGTCCTGAGTCAGACTGGGTTCAAATAAATCCACGAAGCCTCATACAATTTCTTTGCACTAGGCATGGATGGTTTCCTTTTCCCTGGTAATCAGGAAGGGGTAAAGAGCTATATGAACCCTCATTGAATTTCTGTGGTCTCAGCATGACAAGAATAGCAGAGTGACTGTGTGCACCCAAGAGGGGCCCAAGCAGTGAGTCATCACATGACCCATGGAGCCTCCGGACAAGATTAAATGGTGTCACAGAAGCAATCTACATGGGCAAACACACAAAGACCAGACTAAACAAGGCTGCTGCAGGAGATGCCGGGGTGGAGAGAGGGTAGCTACCTGGAACAGATGTCATCCTTAACTGCCTGGCACTATGTTAAGATCCTTGAAATAGTATAGATACAAGCCCAGAGGAGGGGACTGGGTAATTTTGCAGGTGGGTGGAGGGGTGGCTACCTAGTATAATCACAGTTCATGTTAGGTATATCAGTTGGAGAAAAAATTTTTTTAATCTATTTCTTAAATATCTGAATTTTGTGGATAAAATGACAGCTTATTTTGAGAATCCGAACTACACACAGTAGCAGTACATTTCAAACCAAAACAGATGATTAAAGCCTTTAACGGTCCCTTTTAACCCTGGATTGGCAATGCTTTTAGTCCATAGCCATTCTAAGCCTCTCCATGAGAAAAGTAGCCATGCTTGCTACGTCGTCCTTACAGTCCATCTTCCAGCCCAGGACTCTACTTATTATGTCTTAGCCACATTAGAGGCTCGCGAAATAGGTTCTCTTTGTGACTTTTGAGGAACACATCGCTTCTCTCACTGCTTTAGTGATTGCCATTAAGTGCTGTCCCTCAAGAATCCAGTTTTTTACACCTTAATTCCTTCTCCCCTTTTAGTGTGTGTGTATATATATGTGTTTTTATTTTTCATATTTCTTCATCCTGCTTTATTTGATCTAAGCTCACTTTTATTAAAGTTGTATAAACACAATTATAAGAGGTTCTGATTTTTAGAAGCTAATGTACAAAAATTCAGTTTACATAAGTGTTATGGAGAAATTCTTTACACCTGTGATTTTTTTAATAGTCGGCCTCTTTCTAATACACTGAAAGAAACAATTCTTGCCATTCCACTGAAAGCACTGCTCTGCACAGCAGATCATTGCCTCTGTGCTAAGAAAAAGGAATCTTTCATATTTCTAAAGGAACTTTCTTTTCTCCCGAGGAGACACACGAAAGGGTTTTACTTGTGTTATTGTTGTTTTAGTGTTTTTAGAGGAGTGTAAAGAGCAGGCATTGCCTCTACTGAATGTTTGAGGGAACTGGAATTCAATAAAGTCACAGAATAAAAATCAGAGACATGAAGCCACCTCCTGGAAAGCTTGCTTGCTCTGTGTCACAACCAGTATTAAATTCCACCTCTCTATAAGAATTAGTCATTGACAAATTTTATGTAGCCTCAATTTTATGTAGCATTAAGTTAAGTACTCTAATAGGATGTACTAACTTCTCAATCTACAAAATGACAGCCGCCTAGTTGATGTCTCACCATGCCTTGGTATAGAGATTCCATGTGAAATCTTGGCTATAACCTCACTTTTTCAAAACCCAGTATCGGGCTTCCCTGGTGGCGCAGTGGTTCAGAGTCCGCCTGCCGATGCAGGGGACACGGGTTCGTGCCGCGGAGCGGCTGGGCCCGTGAGCCACGGCCGCTGAGCCTGCGCATCCGGAGCCTGTACTCCGCAACGGGAGAGGCCGCACCGGTGAGAGGCCCTCGTACCGCAAAAAAAAAAAAAAAAAAAAAACCCAGTATCTTTTGTAACCTAGATTTCCAGTAAGAGCTATGTTGCCTGGTTGTAATACATATAAAAATCAAAGAAAATTTCAAGCAGATAATCATCTTTCTCACATAAAACTATTTTTTACGTGTCTTCATAGATATATAATTGTCCTTGCCTGTACTGAAATATTTTGATCAGGTGTTGCCCAGTGGCAAATAAACACTTGCATGTCTAAATTAGAGAACAGAAATAACTGAACAAGCCTAGGAGGAAAGTGAAATTGCATTCTCAACATCATTAGCTCTTTAATTGTCAGGCCCAGCTTAGTCAATGTATCTAGAAACATAAGTAATTATGATTTATTTAAACACTGTTTAAAGTGCATTATTCTTCTTCTAAAAGCTGAATTACAGAAGGAAAGATTCAATCTTAAAATCAGCAGTGTTTACAAACATCTTATAATTTTTTAATGTTAATGCAGTCATTATAAAGTTAGCAGCAATTGCCCGAATGTAATGTTAAAACGAAAACATCATACAATATAAAGAACTATAACTTACAAGAAAAAATCAACCAGTTTATATCAGATCATCTCCTAACAGAAATATTTCTTTTTAGATAGATCCAAACTTTTTTTTTTTTTTGCGGTACACGGGCCTCTCACTGTTGTGGCCTCTCCCGTTGCGGACGCACAGGCTCAGCGGCCATGGCTCACGGACCCAGCCGCTCCGCGGCATGTGGGATCTTCCCGGATCGGGGCACAAACCCGTGTCCCCTGCATCATCAGGCGGACTCTCAACCACTGCGCCACCAGGGAAGCCCCAGTCTAAACATTTTTACACCAACACACTCTAATCATAATTTACATATTGTGGTTAAAAAACACATAACATAAAATTTACCATCTTAACCATTTTTAAGTGTACAGTTCAGTAGCATTAAGTGTGTTTACACTGTTGTGCAACCAGTCTCCAGAACATTTTCATCTTGCAAAATCAAAGCTCTATACCCGCTAAACAACAAGTCCCCATTTCCATATCGACCCCCAAGCCCCTGGCAGCCAGCATTCTGCTTTCTGTTTATATAAATCTGACTGTTCTGCATACCTCATCTGAGTGGAGTCATATAGTATTTGCCTTTTTCGTGACTGCCTTATGTCCCTTGGACACATTCATTCATGCTGTCACATTTGTAAGAATTCCCTTCCTTTTTAAGGCTGAATAATATGCCATTGTATGTTTATACCACCTTTTGTTTATCCATTCATCCATTGACGGACACAGGTTGTTTCCACCTCTTGGCTACTGTGAATAGTGACGCTCTGAACATAGGAGTGCAATATCTCTTGAACTCCTGCTTTCAATACTTTTGGATACACGCAGAAGTGAGATTGCTGGATCATATGGTAATTTTACTTTTAATTATTTGAGGAATGACCATTTTGTTTTCCATAGTAACTGCACCGTTTTACATTCCCACCAACAATTTACAAAGGTTCCAATTTCTCTTCAACAAAACTTCTTTTCTTTTTTTAAATAATAGTCATGCTAACGGATGTGAGGTGAAACCTCACTGTTGTCTTGATTCACATTTTTCTAATGATTAGTGATGCTGAGCATCTTTTCACATACTTGTTGGCCATCTGTATATCATCTTCAGAGAAATATCTATTCGAATCCTTTGCCCAAAGACAATTTTTTAAATCAGCCTTGTATATTCACTACATTTTTGAAACAAAAGAGAGGAGGATGTTTTTTTAATCAGAGCTAATTAGGTTCAATATCAGAGCAGAAGGAATTTGTGAAATTTTATTTTGCTTTCCCTTTTATTTTGTCTTCAGTACTAACTGATTACAAAGAGGAAAGAAAAAGAATTGTGCATTGGTTATTCAAATGGGTTTGCAGAAAATAAAACCTGACCTGGGTTTGACTAGATAAGGCAATTCTGGTGCCCTTAGGTGGTTAAGCAGTAGGTAGCAACACCACAGTCTTGAGGACTTTTAAGATCCAGCGGAAAACTGGACAGCTACATGTAAAAGAATGAGATTAGAACACTGCCTAACACCATACACAAACATACACTCACAATGGGTTAAAGGCCTAAATGTAAGGCCAGACACTATCAAACTCCTAGAGAAAAACATAGGCAGATCATCCTATCACATAAATCACAGCAAGATCCTTTTTGACCCACCTCCTAGAGAAATGGAAATAAAAACGAAAATAAACAAGTGGGACCTAATGAAAGTTAGAAGCTTTTGCATAGCAAGGGAAGCCATAAGATGAAAAGACAACCCTCAGAATGGGAGAAAATATTTGCAAATGAAGCAACTGACAAAGGATTAATCTCCAAAATTTACAAGTAACTCATGCAGCTCAATATCAAGAAAACAAACAACCCAATCCAAAAATGGGCAGAAGACCTAAACAGACATTTCTCCAAAGAAGATATACAGATTGCCAAGAAACACATGAAAGGATGCTCAACGTCACAAATCGTTAGAGAAATGCAAATCAAAACTACAATGAGGTATCCCTTCACACTGGCCAGAATGGCCATCATCAAAAAATCTACAAACCATAAATGCTAGAGAAGGTGTGGAGAAAAGGGAACCCTCTTAGACTGTTGTTGGGAATGTAACTTGATACAGCCACTACGGAGAACAGTATGGAGGTTCCTTAAAAAACTAAAACTAGAACTATCATATGACCCAGCAATCCCACTACTGGGCATATACCCTGAGAAAACCATAATTCAAAAAGAGTCATGTACCACAATGTTCATTGCAGCTCTATTTACGATAGCCAGGACATGGAAGCAACCTAAGTGTCCATCTACAGATGAATGGATGAAGAAGATGTGGCACATATATACAATGGAATATTACTCAGCCAAAAAAGAAAATGAAATTGAGTTATTTGTAGTGAGGTGGATGGACCTAGAGTCTGTCATACAGAGTGAAGTAAGTCAGAAAGAGAAAAACAAATACTGTATGCTAACACATATACGTGGAATCTAAAAAAAAAAAAAAAACAGGTTCTGAAAAACCTAGGGGCAGGACAGGAATAAAGATGCAGATGTAGAGAATGGACTTGAGGACACAGGAAGGGGGAAGGGTAAGCTGGGATGAAGTGAGAGAGTGCCATGGACATATATACACTACCAAGTGTAAAACAGCTAGTGGGTAGCAGCCACATAGCACAGGGAGATCAGCTCGGTGCTTTGGGACCACCTAGAGGGGTGGGATAGGAGCGGTGGGATAGGGAGGGTGGGAGGGAGATGCAAGAGGGAGGAGATATGGGGATATATGTATATATATAGCTGATTCACTTTGTTATAAAGCGGAAACTAACACACCATTGTAAAGCAATTATACTCCAATAAAGATGTTAAAAAAAAAAAAAAGATCCAGCGGAAAGTTCCACCAACCCTGCGGCCGTGGTCCTTTGAGGACCACTAGGAGTTTCAGGGAAGTCCTGAGTCACTACAGTTTGAAGGCCTGAATCGCTCACTGGCCTTAACCTTATTTGTAAAGAACAGTCTTTGTTGCTCTTTTTCTCGTTAGCCTGATAATTTCTTAGTATTTCGTTATGGTCACATGAACAGGACACTGTCTGATTCTTCCCTAACTATCAAAAAAAATTAGTCCCAACGCTCATCCCACATTTTAATCTCTGCATTCGCTTCCTTGGTCCTCCATCCCCCGTATCAAGGACTCTCAGTCTGAGCACAACTGAGCATTGCTCTTTTATTCTAAGGTGTGTTCTCCACCGGCAGTTCGGTTTGCTGTACAGTATTAATCCCTTTATTAATCCCAACTGCAGCCCTTTTATTTGCAAAGCTATTCGTTTCTCCACTTCACCTTGGATTTCTCCAGCTGCTGGCCATGATAATTCCCTACCTTCCTCACCAGAGTTGATTTATCCAAGGGTGGGCCATTCTGAATTCTTCCCTAGGAAGAGAAGAAGTCACTCTCTAGTGGCAGGTTTATGAGATTTGAAGACCCCAACCTATGAAAGAAACTGTTCTACAAACAGAAGAGGGGCAGTCCAGAGGGTGTCACATTCCTGGGTTCAGTCACCCCTTGGGCCAAGCTGTACCCCTCCATTCTATGGTTAGGCAATCCAGCCTTTCAATAGAGTCCCCTCTTCGCTGGAAATCATTTGAATGGATCTCTATTACTTGCAAACCAAAAGACTCAAGATGAATATATTTGTCACCTGTGGCCATTAAATCGCCTTCCTTTTATGTGATCCTAACTCTGGCCTGGTTAGGACTTAGCTTCTCCTTATCTGGTTAACATGACTTTTCCTTTTTTTGTATATACCACAATTTTATTTCAATCGCACAAATGAAGTTAGCACGTACAAAATTTAAATGCAACAGTATGTTAAAAATAGCAGAGAACCAAAAAAATCTGAAAAGTAAGTACACCTACAACATGAGAATTCAACATTCATTAGTGGTCCATCTCCAGTTTTGATTGATACTTGATGCTTGCAAATTTTGAAACAAACTTTGAGATCATGATGACTATTCTGAAGAGATTTCAGCACCAGCACTAAGATTTGCACATTCAGTTGGTTTGCAATTGACTTGTTAGCCACTTACATAGTGTATAGTACAGATGTGTCACAGGTCAGATCGCAGTGTTGAAGGAAAGACGTACCTTCCTGTAATTAGAAAGTGTCCCCTAAACTGAACTCAGCTTAAAACATCCAATGTACAAGAGCACGGAAACCATCGTAAATAATGTGTCTCCAAGGAACATAGTTTTGATAAGGAAAATAAGCTAAGCTTCTGCTTCCCACTTCAATTACTGAAATCTCTAACAATGCCAAAACTGTCACAAAGGACAGTAAATGTCTACAGTAATTCAATCAAACTTCTTGGAAAGAACACATTTAGCAATCTGGGATAATGCGGAATGACAGAAAATATAATGTGATTCAATGCTGGTTCTTTTTGTCATTTTACACAGACATCATGTTAATATTAGATCAAGGCACAAAACGTTTAGCGCGTAAACCAGTTTCTTTTTTAAGATCTGATCAAAGAAGACTTATACTGAGATCAGCTCAGGGAAGTAAGGGTAAAGATAAGAAAACTGCCTTAACGTGATGGTTTCAGCGCTGTAAGGTCAGAGCGGGTTTGGGGGTTTGGAGCCATTTTGGTCTCATTATGAATTTTACAATGAATGCCTATCTGTGAGTGGTAGGGCAGAATACAGCACAGTTCTGTAAACAAGTCATCTAAAATGGAAGTTTGTAATGGATCTACCACCCAGGGGCTTTTAGCAGCTCACTTCACAGAGCTCCAGCCTCACGGCCTAGCCCATGCCCTTATTCTGATGCAAGGAGATAGTTCAAATATTCTGTGAGAAATACAACTCTGTACAAGTTGAGAAAATCCTTTGTGTTCTTTGCTCCCATTAAGGGTAATCAAAAACAGACCAAAAAAAAAAACCCAGGGCAACACCTCTAGCCATGAACTAATCATTATTTTACACCTCGTATGTTCATGCCTGCTTCAGGCAAATTTCCATGAGAATTCTAAATGTTTTGATTGCTCAATAACCACTGACAAAATGCAAGGGGCCTGAGCAGCCGTAGCAGGCCTCCCCAAGTGTGAATTCCCAAAACCTACTTATTTGCTAGCAGCTGCAGTCTTCTGATCTCCAAAGATACATTTGCTTGGAGCCCAGCCTTTGTTTAGATCAATTAAAGTGCCTTGGGCAAAATGTATGTCTTTTCCTTTAAGGTACTTTTCCATCTGAGTTGCCTGCAATGTATTTACTATAAAGAAAACTTAACAATATAAAGAAGCTTATTTGGGGGGTTAAAAACAAGGCTATTAAAAACAATTCTAGAAATTCATCTTTCCTCTTACCCTTTGATTCATGAACTGGAAATGTCATTGAACCTTCTTTTGGGGGAATTTATTCTTGAATCTTGTGTCAGTTATAATTTCATAGTAGAGGAGATACAAGCATATTTTGAAAAAACATATATATACTTTTAAAGCATCTGGCTGTTCCTATTTTGACTGAGCGCCTTCAGGGAACGTATGCTTTTAACAGTCTTGTCAGAATTAAGGAACGCTTTGAAAATGTTTGTTAGTGCCTGGTGCAGTGTGAACGCTGGGTGTGGACCTCAAGTGTAAGCTGGAAGAAAAGAGAGAAGTGACAAGTTAACTGTGGGGATCCAAATGACCAGGTAGTCTCCCCCAAATCAGTAAAAGACTGGATTACAGGATGGAAAACACAAAGCAGCACTGCCACAGCCCAGGGTTATAGGAAGGCTGACCTGAACAAAATGCAAACAGATTATCAACTACTGTCATAAAATTAAATTCTCTTTCAATACTGGAATATGGTTTTAAAATTTTCTCTCTTCATTTTGCCTGCTTGTTTTCTTCTTTGTAAATGTTCGAGATTTCATGTCACCTGATTATTGGGAATATACTGAAATTTCTTACCACTCAAATTTAATTCTGAATATTTTAATTTTATTAAAATTTTATGAAAAATTGTAAATTGAGTCTCTAGCATTACCAATCAACAGTATCTAAACTTTAAGTATACTAGCTCTCATCTTATGCTTTGTAAAGTATTTTCATATAATTGTATGAAGAGCTAGAAGAAGATGAATTATTATCTCTAATTTATAGATGATAGAACAGTTGCTCAGAAGGTAATGTAGAACAAAGGACAGCAAAGCATAAGTGACTTTTTCAGGTCTCCTGGAAACTCGGTGCTTTTTTCAACACATCACATGCCATTTAAAAAAAATTTCTCCAGAAATTAAATGACCAAGGGAATGGTCCTATAGAAACCTAAGAAATGAAGTTTTTGAGGTTTTGTTTTCTTTAAGTGTTCTACATACAATTAACATTGATGCTGAAGATAATTTTGCCAGGAATAAAGCACACATGTAAGTGCAAGAGATTTTGCAGTGTAGCATTTGAATCATTAGTGGATAGAATTCACGTTTCATGTGAACAGAAAACACAATGCCATTAATCCTTCAGTGTCACTAAAAGGCCGCTAACAATACCTTATTTATCCTTGCTAGTTGATGGATCTCTGTGAAAAGGTAGGAACACATTTTTTTTGTTGTAGTTCTAATGAATAAAAACACTTTCTGTTGTGGACTGGTTTTTTAGTTGGTATTTTGTTTGTTTTGCTTTCTCTCATTTTGTTTTGGTAAAGGCACTGAGTGTGTATCAAGGCCCTGTTCCAAAATCAGTTTATATATAATAGCTTATTGTATTTCCATCTTAGTTCTTTCCTATATTCAAAGAAAATCAAATGCCCACGGCAACTGTTTCTCTCCTTGCATGTTCAAGGTCCTGCTGACAACCAGCCAGTTTCTCACTTTCTGAAACTTGTTGGGAATCCTTGTGGACATTTTCTTGAGGACTGAAGGTCTCTGCCTACGAATTTGAGAAAACAAGAAGAAACTCACGTGATCATCTGGCCTGTGGTTCACTTCCACTAGTGTGTCTTTTCCCATCTCATAATTAAAAGATAATAATTAATAGATCATGTCTTTCCAAATCCTCCCACAGGCAGATCTTTTCTATCAGAATCGTATATATAATTTGGCTGCCCTGGCATTTGGGGGTCTTAGCACGGCACGTGGGATCTGAATTCCCTGACCAGGTATTGAACCCATGCCCCCTGCATTGGAAGCCTGGAGTTTTAACCACTGGACGGCCAGGCAAGTCCCCAAATCATATATTTTAATTTTTTTAATTTTCTAAGGATTGTCACCCTTAAACTCTTCCTATTACAAAATCATTCATTAATACTAAACATTTTTTAACGTAGGTTATGCCCATTTTTCTCCTCTATGTAAAGGTATGGAATAAGTACTAAACATTTCCTTGTAGATTTTATGAATTGGGAGGTACTATGAAGTCACCCTTCACCTTTTCTTTTCCACATTTTACAATCTCAGTGCTTGACTCTTATCCATAGACCCTAAAGTGCCACCCATTTCTTCAGCTTTTCCTTCAAGTTAATATCCAGTAGTGACAAATACAAACTCTTGGCTCTGTCTTTTTACTTACTTTGTTGACAATGAACAAGATCCTAAAGCTCTCTTAAACTATTTCCTTAATTCCTAAGATATGGATAGTAAAACTTATTTCATAAAATTTTGTAAGGATTAAACGCAAAGTAATTGCATACAATGCCCTTAGCACAGTGTCGGGTGTATAAATACTTGGTAAACAGTTTATTCTCCAGAGCTCCTAGGCTGAGGAGGAGAGGAGGAGAGTTCCCAGAGAGTCTGTACCTTATAAGGTATTTCTTTTTTTAAAGAAAGAAAACTGCTAAGTTAGCCTTTAACTAAAATTCATGGATTCCCAAGGAAAGGATTTTCTCCCCTTTCTGGTCACTTCCCAAGTGCTGTGTGTCCTGTAACTATCCACCCTGATGGTGTTTGCTGGACAGTCTCTGTTTCTGGCTTTGACTATTGGCCTTGTCCTAAGCAGGCTATTTCTTTGCAGGCGCGTCCTCTGATTGCTTTACACCCATGTGTTCCGCCTGCTGTTCTCATTTCCCCACCTCCTGTGCTGATGTCACTATTCTTCAAATCGAGGGCACCCTGAGGATGGAAACCTGCAGGGCAGCAGACTGAATTTAATCCCATTGTTAGTGTCTATTCTGAACTGCTCAGCAAGCAAAGAGCAACTCCTTACGCAATGTGTTGCTCCTGAGAGTAAAAGGGTAATGAACTGTAAAACCAGATGGCTCCATCCCCTAAAGCCATTACAGGGTTAACTTCCCACAATCATGGGAGCAGCAAGGGTGCCATCTCCTGCTGAGTATCTCCTCAAATTCCCAGGATAACTAACTGTGTGTCTTACAAGAACTCTCCTTTTACTGGGAAAAATATTAAAATGTGTTGCAATGAGAAAGAAAATGAAAAATTCTCAATTCGTTGTTGTAGAAAACTGATAGGTAACTTTAATCTTCCTCTCAGCAATTCCAAAAGGCTGATACTTTAATCTGGGAAGGTAGATGGAAGTTTTTGCCTGTGGATTGAAAGAGAATACAAATACAGGTAATGCTTCCAGCTATGTGCTGTGTAAGAGACTTCATGCCTCTTACATGATTTATACTGTGACTTTTTTCCCCCTCTTTTACTATGGCTTTTCTGTTTATAATTGGAGTAAAAGAATTCACCTTCAGTGCAGGCACTAGTTCCCTATAAAAGGCTACCAGGAGCTGCAGATGGACATCAAGGGGAGGCTGTTTTCATGAAAAAAATAAATAAATGAAGCTTTTACTACAAATAAAAGAAAATTGAAAATAATAACCCCAGTCATTTCTGCTTTCTATATACCCTATTTTTTAAATAAGTTTTTAGGGACAATGAATGGGCCGTTTATGATATTATTATCAATCCATGTGGTTCTAAAGACCTCTTTTTTTCTCAGAACCTGGCGAAAAGTGCCTTCATCCAATAAAGGCAAAATGAGAAGAAAAGAGAAAGCTAGTTTTATTCATTTAGTCCGTATTACAGTTTGCGTTGTCCTTTGGCTTTTTTAAATTGCAAAACTGTGCGCAAACACAACTACAAATCTTGCAATACTATTTCCCTTATAGATTGTTCTCAAAGATTACTATCCACTTATGACTTGAAATTTCAAAATAATTCTTCAGAAATTTAATTGGGGGAACAAGTGCTATCACTCTGAAGAAGTGTGTACCTATGTCTCACCTGTAAATCTCGACTTCCGGCTGTAAGTTTTATCACTAGTTTCTACAAGTCTCATCAGTCTCTTCATGGGGATTCCCAAATAACTCACACGTTCCCACTGAAGGACCTAACCTGAGGTTTCATTTTCCTAAGTAGAATATTTCAGAATATTTATTAGTCTTTGAAGAGAAAGCTTATTGCTAATGCTAGTTTGGCTTTTAATTGGATTTTGTCCATTTTTAAAAATTTTATCTCTACTTTACCTTGATTACTAACACGGCATTTATGAGGTATAAAATCTTGTGCTGTCTTAGTCGCTAAATCAAAGCATAGAGCTGTGTACACTACAACTAATCCTGATTAGTCAGGGGAAAAAAAAAGTCTGCACAGAAAAATCCATTCAGTTGTTTTGATGGAATTAACTTGTCCCAAGAAATCCATAAACCAGCAGTCAGTCAACATCTTATGAAGGAATATGCTGTTCATTTTAATTAGTCACCGAGACTGAACTTGCATAGGCTTTGTCAATAGCTTTAGTCACAATACCAGAAAAATCAAAAATCTGATATGGCTAAAGGTTAAATCAGAACTATTCACACTTAATCAGATCATCAGTCACTACAAAAGTTATTAATGAATGAATAAGGGACAGTTATTAAGCCGGTTAATTTAGAATATCATTTGTTAAACTTGGCAAGTCACATGAAACAAAAAGGAAAAAGCAACTAACATTTGTTTTGTGCCTCAGCAGGTGTTTTATATATTAACTCCTTTAATCTTCCCAACCTTGCAGTGAAGATATTATTATCTTCTTTTTGGGGAAAGTAAACTGAAGCTAAGAGAGGTCAAGGAATTTGCCTAAGGTCATAGTGCTAGGAAATGGTAGATTCTGGATTTGAAATTAAGGCTGACTTGAGAAGTTCACACCTTGCTCCAGGCCTGCCGCCCAGGCAAGAAACAGTTTCACATCCTTAGCTAATTCATGGGGTTGCAACCCAGGGTACGCTGAAGTGATGCCCTAATGAATCATCGTGGCGGGGTTGCCGCTGATGTACAAATTGGCAAATGGGGCCTACTTACGTGCAGGAAAAAGAAGAGATGGGCTTTGAGTGAATGAATAATATTTTAAAATATTGACCTAGAGAATAAGTTTAAAAGAATTTATTTCATTGACTTTTCATTTTGAATTGGGAATAAACTCACTTGGTAAATAAATAAGCGGTATCCAGCTGAAAAGTCTGCCTCCACCGTGGCCTCATGGGTTTCCATTCTCCTCCTCCGATCTGTGAACTCAACAAGGTTGTTTCCTGCAGATCTTGTGGCCTTTCTTATGCAAAAGGTAGCAGGCACATTGTTCTGCACTAAGCTTTTTCCCTCACAGGACAAAATCTCTTGGAGATTCCTCAGTCTTATGTTACTACGTTGAACTCTCGTTTCTTATTTGCAGTGTCCGTTGTATAGATACGCAATCATTTATTTAATCAGTCTCCTATTGATGGACATTTTTCAAACTTCTCACCATTTCAATTTTCATTTCGTTGCTGTGCTTTCGTTTTTGTTTGCCAGCTCTTTCGATTATTCAAACAATGCTTCCATGAATTAACGTGTACCTTCATCATTTCAAACATGTATAGGCATATCTGCAGATAAACTATAAAAGTGGGATTGCGGGATCAAAGAGTAAATGAGTTTGCAGTTTTCTTATGTAGTAAGTTGCTTTCCATAGGGATTGCAGCAGTTTTATGCCCACCTGTGATACATGAGCACGCCTACTTTCTCACGGACTTTAAAGAAAAAAGTCTTTTAAATATCAAATTTGGGGAGTTTTGTCATTCTGATAGACGAAAAATGCCATTTTAGTGTACTTCTTTCACTATACGTTCCACTTGGTTATTTTTTGTATGTGTGAAAATTACTGAAAGTGTGTGTTAATTGTGTCCTTATTGCTTTATTGAAATCTCTAATTGCCTACTGCGGTTTCTCAGTTGATTCACTTGGGTTTTTTGCACACGTGATTTTACCTTCTTTACAAACTCAACTTTTTTTTTCTTTTTCTAATTGTGTTGGCTACTAATGTCAGAACAATATTAATGATGGTGGTGATAGTGAATTTTCTTGATTTATTCTGACTTTAGTGGGAAGGTAACTCATATTTCTTTATTAAGCATAAAGCTGACTTTTCTACTAGGAAACAAATTTTATTCTATTTCTGTAGTTTTTTTTATCAAGAACTATTGTTGTCATTTGTCGTATGTCTTTTCAGCCACCATGAAATATATATGTTTTTCTCTATAGGTATGTAATTAAAAGAACTGCTATATTAATAGCTTTCCAGATATCAAATCTTGCTTGAATTCCTGGAATAACCCCACTGGTTATAATAAAATATTTTTTAATGTGGTGTGGGCTTCTGGTGGCTGATATTTACTTAAGATTTTTTGCATCAGAAATCATAAGTGAGATCAGTCTATTGGTCTGTCATTTTCTTTTTGCACAAGCTTTGCCATGATTTGGTATCAATTTACACTGGCGGTCCTCACTTTGCACTACAGTGTTAAACTGTAAAAATGACCATGCATACTGAAACCCTGCACAGTGATCTTAATAATCCTTGGAATCTGGGTGCAAATTTCACAGCAGCATACATATTTGTGTTAACAGTTTCACCGATAACTTCGCATAAGTCAATTTACACTATCTTCTGAGACAACAAAAACCAGCCTTTACTGGCAGTGAAAGCTCTTTTCGGTCTCCTCATGGTCCCTGTTTTCTTTCAACGCAACAACTAACTTTAATGTTTTAGCTTGAATCCTAGCTAAACTGGTTGGGATTTTTTATTACAGTCTCCACTTAAAAGTAGAAGCAAATTCTATGTTTCAATCATAGTGGCTTTCTGTGCTTAGAAAATTTTAAACTAAAAGATGTTAACGCAACTTTAGCTTAGTTTTTATATTCATCAAACTTTTTCAACATGGTTTGTACCATAACATCATGCAGATCTAGATTTCATCCTATCTTTGCTTTGCGGTTGCCATTTTCAAATCTTCTAATTTCATCCACTTTCACTCCAGCATCATCAATTTCCATGTCTTTGTCACACTTTAATCTTTGTTGGCCAATTTCTTCTTTCAATAATCCATTTTTGAAAAATGTTGCATGGGTTTATCACTGGGAGACAAGAAAGCAACACAATTATGTGTTTTGCTGTCTGTTCATGAAGTGAGTAACAGATACTCAGGGACCAATCAACCAGTCACCAACAGACTTTGAAAGAGGTGACATGATGGTCACTGATCATAATGCATATCTGTTATGTACATAATGATTTGTGGACTAAAGAGCTAGCAGTGAAGTTTTTTACTTTATACAATTATTCATAGTTAATATATCATGGTGACTGAAATTTGAACCCTGCTGTTGAGGAACTGGTGTTATTTAACTAAACTGTAATAACTGATATTCATGTGTATTGGAACCATGCAATATGAAGCTGCATACAAAGTATTAGGAAGTTTGGTGTTTTTTTTAACAGCATTTTAGAACAGTTTTAAAAACACTAGAATTTTCTGCTCAATATCAGGTGGAGTTTCTCTGTGAACCATCTACTCTTGCTTCCTTTTTTTCCCAAGATATCTATATATCTTCTATGGAAATAATATGCTTAGATTTTTTAAGACTCTTTCCAGGGTCATTCATGGTAAATTATATTTTCTAAGGAAATGATTCATGTTATCCAGGTTTCCAAATTTATTTGAATAATATTAAACATTAGCTCTCCAGGTGTGCAGATATAGGTTGGTTACCTCAGGTGGATCCCTTACCATAAGAAAGTGCTTTTTTGCTGCCTTTTTTTTTTTTTTTTTTTTTTTTTTTTTTTTTTTTTTTGCGGTACGTGGGCTCCGGACGCGCAGGCTCAGCGGCCATGGCTCACGGGCCCAGCCGCTCCGCGGCACGCGGGATCCTCCCGGACCGGGGCTATTTTGTTTTTATTTAGATTATCTGGGATCTGCTGTCATTGGCCCATCTTGCTATCCACTTTCCCTCAAACAATATTTGCTGCTCTTCATTGCAAGAAATTTGGAGGCACTGTTACCTGCTCATGGCAGACCTGACCCTTTTAAGGGAGTCTGAATTATCTGACTTCTAATTTCACTGAAAATGAAGCATGCAGATTTTGTTAGTGTTCAACTTGTAACTTTTGCAAAATATTCAGAAGAGAAAGGGAAATTGCTGCTTTGCATTTCATGTTTGTACGAGAAGTGATCACTGGCTTTTCAACGCAAAGCTAGACAATTTCATTAATGAATATATATATGTAATTCAATGACATTGGGTTTTTAAATCAAACTTATTTATGCATTCGTTCGTCATTGTAGCAACCAGGGGCTTGGTTTGTGGGAAAAGTGTGGTTATAAAGGGAGAGTAGGTGACAGTTTTGGGGGGATGATGGAACAGTTCTGTGTCCTGATTGTGGTGATGGTTATATGAATCTATGTGCATGATAAAATTTCATAGAACTATTAAAAAAATGAAGAAAGTGCATGAAACACTTGTGAAATACAAATAAATTCTATAGCTTTTTATAATTGTTTCAATGTCAAGTTCCTGGTTTTAATAAGTGTACTATGTTTATGTAATATGTGACCATTGGGAGAATCAGGTAAAGAATACACAGGAACTCTGAACCATTTTTGCAAAAGCAAAATAAAAAGTTTGTTTGCATTTGAGCAAATTCTTGCTCTAATTATTAGATTGATTTCTTCATACAGAAACTTAGACCTCTTAGGCATTTAGATATGATTACAGATAGTAGGAAACTCAATACGACTGTTTAGTCTATGCACATTCAAGGTTCATAATGTGTTTCATATGTGTCATGGTTGTATTTTCATATAGCATGGTTATCTCTCTTCACTTGAAAAATTGGATTAAAAAATTGCAGACCACTGTGTTATACACTGCTGTTTTCTATACTGATCTCTGACAGGAAAACAGAAGCATCTCTGTTCATAGTGTGACAGGTTGAAAAAGGAAATACGATCCACTGTCCTTTGAAATAATCCAAGTTCACTCTGTATTCCCTTGTGGGGAAGGAAGAATGTCAGAATAATCAATGTGAAAAGTGGAACAAAGAATCTTAGACATTGGGGTGGGGATGGGAAATCATTCAGCTTGGCTTAAGAAGATCTATCATATGATCGAGACCAAGTTTTCTGAGTCATTCTGTTAAAGGCAGAAGTTGAACTAGATGACCCGAGGCAGTGCTTCACAAGCACAACTGATTTTCAGGAAATATTGGGAAGTTGCTAAAGTGATTCTGATGGCCAACTGGGTTTGGAAATCCTTTGATCCAAGGTAAATTTTACATTAAAAATATTGATTTAAGCAGGATTATAACAACATTCATTTCAGAGATAATGTTCCTCACTAACAACAAATTAATTGAAAAACTGTGAGGGTTTTCAAACCAATCCATACATGCATTTTCAAAACTTAGAGGAATAGTTAGTCTTATTTAAAAATTGTTTTTTATCCATTAGAAATTCTGGATCACCTTCAAATCTTCATTCTCAAATGAAGAATGTATTTGACTGAAATATATACTAAATAGCAGCTTTAGTACAATGAGGTCAAAATTCTCTTTGATATATTACAAAGTACTGTGAGTAATTCATTACTCAAGATTTGAATAGTGTCACTACCAGAAAAGGAGGAAATACTTTGTCATAGGATAAAGCTTCTATATGACTTTATAAGCCATTACACATTTCTTGCTTAATATAAGTTTTATTTTATATTCTCATTAGCCTTTTCATTGCTTAATTTTCAAAATTGACTGAGAATTTTTTTCCATTAAAATATGTTTTAAATTGTTTAGGTAGAACAATTTTAAATTGTTTGGGTAGAAGTATCTACCTTTATGGGGCTAACTGCTTTAAATCCTGACTTTTCAATCTATATTACTGTATGCTTCAGTTAAAAAAAAGTTTACCTTCAGACTGTTTTTTCTTTAATACTAATTTTTACCCTTTAAGCCATTGACATATTTTTAAAACAGAAACCAAGAACTGTTTCTTCAAATATTCCTAAGAGGAACATTACAAGAGAGATAATAGGCAGGATAATGAGAGATCTTGCCCACACTTGCCCATCTTCTCCCATTAAGGTTCTAGGGTGTCACTCTTAGTTCAAGGCCCACACTTGCACTCTCATCACTGCCCTGTGGGAAGGACTGGGATCTGCACTGACAGAGAATGGCTTTTTTTCCTCCCAAGAAGTACCTGTAAGCTTGGACAGAGAAGACATCTATATCATACATAGTTAGGCTCCATGGGGAAAATATTTCAAAGCACAATGGCCACAGTCTTCTTCCTTCTTAGGAAATTATGAAGGGCCCAGGTACTACTCTGGGAATTAACCAAAGAACAGCTCATTCAGTGCAGCATCACGGGTAAGCGCTCTGTCATTTGGCGATGGCGTAGAGCTGATCTCTTGGTTGAATCCCAAACTGAGCTCTGCCTGATTTCAACATGTTCCTGTATCTTCTTCATAAATACATTGATATAATTCCTCAAGTTCTACCAAACAGATGGAGGCACAAATTGACAAAAATGTCCACCCTGTTCTTGGTGTTCTAAGCCTGTCTGACCCAAACAAGTGACAATCGGTGGTTGAGGACACCACCAACACCTGCACCATCACCACAACCTTGGTCTCCCTGAATCTACAAAACCCAAATCTTTCAGCTCTTTGTCCTTAATCTTTATCCTCTAGTCCTTTTGAACTTGAGTTTTAATGTCTTTGACATTGGCTTTCCTTCCATCTTTGATTTGAATCTGATGTTCATCTCTCAATGTTTCTTTGCCTCTGTCAGCTCATCCTCTGACCTCGCTGGTAGACAATTCTCCCTAGATCTCTCATGTTTCTGCCTGTCTTGTGACATATTTTGTTCTGCACTAGCTTTTCAAAGATGTTTGTTTAGCAAACAGCCTTGGAGATAGACTATCTCCTTCCAGTTCAGAGGGCAGATTCTTTGCGGCCCAAAATAATAAAGACAATGTCTCTCTCCGGGGTAAGGATTGGGCAAGTTTGCTAGCAGCCCCTTTATAAGAATGAGGGTTTCCCAGGCTCTGAGTTCCTTAGCTTTGATGTACAACCACTGTGCATGTAGAATCTTTCTGGACCTGCCTCCCTATCATCCCTGTAGAGCTTAGGGACAGGGAGAACCAAAGCAAACATGAAGCTCATGCTGCCTGCTGTGGTATGCGTAATAAAGTCTTTTGTCTCTGATCCAGAAGTCTTGTGTCTTCTGCTGGCATCTGTGAAACTGTGGCAGGCTTGTGACTTGTGAGTTTGCAAGTAGAGTAAAATCTCAGAGCTTTCACAGTTCTTGATACATCTCAGTTTACATAAGCAGTTATAACTGGCATTTTCTAGTTGGGGTTTCCTAGCACTTATTTCCCTTTCCTAATAACACCCTGATTCCCTCTTGAGAATTCTGTATTTCCTATTGGATACTATCTTCAAGAATATAATTAGATGTCCGTCTTCTCCCTCTTAAGAGACGGGGATATGACCCAGGCTAACCTCACTGGAACTTAAACAGAGTAACAAAGACAATGAAAGCAATTGGCATTTATTCATCCCTGCAGTGGCTCCCTAAACAAATATTTCCTGCTATTTCTAAACATCCTTTTTCTAGAATCTAGGGGTAACTTGAACTCTGCCTATGTCCAGGCCAGGTTCTTCACATTTCTCATGAATTTTTTTAGTTTCTAGTTTCCCCCAAACACATTTCCTTCGGCTTAAGTTGACACATTTTCTTTTACTTTCCACCTTGATACACATTTTCTTCTTCTATTTCACCAATTTTATTTCATTTTTAATGGGCTATATTCCCCACTGATTCAACTATTTCCATTTTAGCTTCTATTGAAATTTACATCAAATGACTTATTACCAGGTCTCAGATCGAATGCCTATATTATTGCACCAAAAGAACTTATGGTGGATTCTCAGAGAAAAGGATGGTTAGCCAGGGGAAGTGATGTGTTGGCGACGCGGAATGGGGCTGACAACCCACACTTTTTTTTTTTTTTTTAATATTTTACATAACAAATATCAGGTGACAATATAATCTCAGTTCAAAAGTTTAACAATATTAAATTGATATAGTACCAAATAGAATTTTTAAAAACTTTTTTCTGTTAAAAATATAATCTCATATCCAAATTTCGCAAGGAACCACTGTAATACGGAGAAAGGATTCCTAGGAGAAGGAGGCAATTTTGCTTGATGGAAAGTATCTGGGTTCTGAGGTTAGCAAGAGCTAAGTTCAAATCTGAATCAAATGTCCACACTTATTCTTTTGAATCCGTGAAAACTGCTGGGTTTCCATGTTTGCTGAATAATTAAAAGGCACATGTATGTTTTCTTGACTTTAGTGACAGCTATTAAGTTCTTCTTAAAATAATTAACTGAATTCAACTTAATAGTCTCCAATACAAAGAGGTCAGGTCAGGTTATCAGCTAAAAGCAATCAAGCAGTCAATCACATATGTTCAAACTAGTAAGTGATGAATAATTGGCTTGTTCTTCTGTGGTATTCAATACAAACTGAGTGACTGTAATACAAACAGATGGGAAAGCAGGAATAAGAAAATGCATACTATTTTGTACTGAGTTTGATCCCTCTTTGAGCTTGGTTAAGCTGAGAGTGTGTTTTAACAAGTGGCCTAAAATAGCAGGATTGAAATGTTTCTCAATACCATGCAGCTGTTTCTGAATAAAAAGAAACTGCAGTAAAAAGAATAGTAATTGAACACTTACTATGTACAAGACAATCTAAAAGATACAAAGATGAGTAAGACTCAAGTCCTATCAAAAAGAAGATTACAGTGGGAGAAAAGAAGACAATTTGTTTAGCATAACGAAGAAAAAGAACAATAAAAAACAGAAAGTACAACAGTAATGAAAAAGAAGTGTTTCCTGGGGCTTCCCTGGTGGCGCAGTGGTTGAGAGTCCACCTGCCGATGGAGGGGACGCGGGTTCGTGCCCCGGTCCAGGAAGATCCCACATGCCGCGGAGCGGCTGGGCCCGTGAGCCATGGCCGCTGAGCCTGCGTGTCTGGAGCCTGTGCTCCACAACGAGAGAGGCCACAACAGTGAGAGGCCCGTGTACCGCAAAAAAAAAAAAAAAAAAAAAAAAATTTGACACCATTGCTAAGTAGTAGTATCATATTAGAAGTTTTCCCTAAAGGAAATTGAGTTTTCCACTTACTTGGAACAAACCAGCCAGTTTCTCAAAATGATTTGAATCTCCTTGAGTGTTAATGATTTGTGTGAGTGGATATATGAGTTTGATCTATCGTTATTGTACCTATGTGGATATACCCTCATGTTGAATGCATGTTTTGTGCACACCATGTATTATTTTCTGAAGTCCATGTATTGAGCTGAACATTCATGCACATATAACTAACTTGTGGTTTTTCTTCATATATAGTTAATCAAAGTAAAGAAAATTACAAAATTCAACTTATCTTGGAAATTCTGATAAAAATGTAATATTAGTATGAGAAATTCTCTTAATTATTATGGCTAATTTATCTCCTTTATCATGTTCTTGAATTCAATTTTTTAAAAAAATTTACTGTATTAGTCAGGATACTTTAGAGAAACAATAATAAGAGAAAGACAGAGAGATACAGAGTATTTTAATAAATTGGCTTATACGACTGTGGGACTGGCAAGTTTGAATTCTGCAGATCAGGCCAGCAGGGTAGAGAACAGGAAAGACTGATGTTTCATCTTGAGTCCGGAGGCATCTGGAGGCAGAAATTCTTCTTTCTCAGATGGCCTCTGTCTTTTTCTCTTAAAGTCTTCAACTGATTGAATGAGGTCCACCCACATTATGAAGGGTAATCTGCTTTACTCAAAGTCCACTGATTTAAATGTTAATCACATTTTAAAAATATCTTCACAGCAACATCTAAACAGGTGTTTGACCAAACATCTGGGCACTATAGCCAAGCCCAGTTGATACATAAAGTTAATGTCATATGTAATAATGGTGCTGTATGTGTCTAATATAAAACTCATCCTCAAATTCTTAAGAGAAAATGTTCAAAGTAATGCGCAAATACCCACTATGCTCCAATTCCTAAACTATTGAACTAGGCTAGATCACAAAGGCTAGGTGTGGTTAAAAGACTGGCAAGAATGATGAGTCATCTGTTTACCATTGTTTCCGCTTAGATTTATTACCAAATCAGTAAATAAGCAGTTCTGGAAGTACGCAAATCAAATATGTGAACAGACATGACTCCCAGCATCTCCCTTCCCTCCTACAAAAGCATGACTGATGTGACTTCAGCGAGTAGTGTGTTTGCACTCTCAGTGCTGCTCAGAGCCACACACTCGCCTTTCACAATATTGGCCTTGGAGAAAGCCACATCCACATTCAGTGGTCCGCCTTCTTATAAGGAATTTCTTCCTGTGCCATTTCCATGTGATAATTCTTATAATGTCTGGCCATGGCTGATCTTTACATTTAAAAAGAAATAGTTCGAGATTCAGAGTGGTGACAATAGTCAAAACCTAAGAATCTGTTAATGTTAGATACATATCTAACACTATTATCACTAATGGGATTTTGAATAAGTCCACACACACTCTTTAAAATTTCCTCCCCCAAATTATGTTATTGTTTTAACATAGTACATTATTAAATAGCAGATTTAAATATGAGTATTTTCATAGAGGTTAAAATTAGGTTAAGAGTGTTGAGTAAACATAATCAGATGACTGAATGGAATCTTTAGGAAATTTTAAATAGGTTGAAGCAAGCAGGTTATTAGAGAATTATTTATTGAGAATTTTAGCCTAATACACTGAGAAAACATACAATATTCCGTTTGCCATAATGACGCATTTATCAAGTGTTCATTGCAGCACTATTTATAATAACCAGCACATGGAAGCAACCTAAATGTCCATCAACAGATGAATGGATAAAGGAGATGCGACACATATATACAATGGAATATTACTCAGCCATAAAAAGAATCGAATTTGAGTTATTTGTAGTGAGGTGGATGGACCTAGAGTCTGTCATACAGAGTGAAGTATGTCAGAAATAGAAAAACAAATACCATATATTAACGCATGTATATGGAATTTAAAAAAGTAGTACTGATGAACCTAGTAGCAGGGCAGGAATAAAGACGCAGACATAGAGAACAGACTTGAGGGCATGTGGGGGAAGGGGAAGCTGGGATGAAGTGAGAGAGTAGCATTGACATATATACACTACCAAATGTAAAATGGATGGCTAGTGGGAAGCAGCTGCATAGCACAAGGAGATCAACTCAATGCTTTGTGACCACCTAGAGGGTTGGGATAGGGAGCGTGAGAGGGAGGTCAGGGGAGGGGGGGATATGGGGACATATGGGGACATATGTATACGTATCGCTGATTCACTTTGTTGCACAGCAGAAACTAACACAACATTGTAAAGCATTTCTACTCCAATAAAGATGTGAAAAAAAATAAAACAAAGAAATGAAGAGTGCTAGAAATGGTAAAAAATGGGTAAATATAAAGTTTTGGCTTTCTTTTAATCTTTAAAAATAGCTGAATGTCTAGAGCAAAAATAGTAAGAATACATTGTGGGGTTTAAGTCATGTGTAGATATAAAATATATGATAACAATAACACAAAGTGTGGGAAAAAGAAAATGGAAACATATTATAAGGTTGTTAAACTATATGTAAAGTGTAATCTTATCTGAAGGAACACAGTGATAAGTTAATGATGTATACAGTAGACCCTAGAGCAATCATTAAAAAACAAAATTAAAAGCTATAAATAATAGCTAATAGTTGGAATAACATGGAACCATAAAATGATACTCCAAAATAAAACAGGAAAACAGAGAATAAAGGAACAAAGAACAAAGGAGACAAACATAAAACAAAAAACAAGTAGCAAGACAGTAGACAAACTCCGTTATATTAGCTATAGTAAATGTAAATGATCAAATATTCCAATCAGAAGACAGATTGTTAATTGGATAAAAAGAAGCAAGGACCAGCTACATACCATGCATAAGAAACCCACTTCAAATATAAATAAATAAATAGGTTAAAAGTAAAGGAGATTAGGATTGACATATATACACGACCATGTGTAAAATAGATAGCTAGTGGGAACCTGCTGTACAGCACAGGGAGCTCAGTTTGGTGCTCTGTGATGACCTAGATGGGTGGGATGGTGGGGGAGATCTAAGAGGGAGGGGCTATATGTACACATATAGCTGATTCACTTCATTGTACAGCAGAAACTAACATAACATCGTAAAGCAATTGTACTCCAATAATAAAAAAGCAGAAAGTAAAAGGATGGAAGAATATACCAGGAAAAAAGACTTTGAAGAAAGTTGTAATGGCTGCATTAATATCAGACAAAAGAGACTTCAGAATAAGGAATTTTGCCAAGGATAAAGGGGTACATTGAATAAGGGTAAAGGGGTCAATTCATCAAGAGGGCACAATGGTTTTAAATTCATATACAAAATCTGAAAGATCTGAAAGGAGAAAGACAAATCTGCAATTATAATTAAAGATTTTAGTACTCCTTGTTCATTCAATAGAACAAGTAAACAAGAAAACGTAAGAGCTGAACAATACTTAACCAACTTGACATAATTGATATATATATATATATATAAAACATTTCATCCAACAACAGTATAAGTGTTTTTTCAACTGTACATACATGAAACATTACTAAGATAGGTGTATTCTGGGCCATGGAACAACCTCAACAAATGTAAAAAGATTGAAGTCATAAAAAGTATGTTCTCTAATGCCAATGGAATAGCCAAGAATGAGTAATCAAAATGTATCTTTCCAGAAAAATCTGAAAGTATACCCAAATATTTAGAAAGCAAACAATACATATCTAAATACACTTGGGTCAAAAAGAGAAATCACAGGGTAATCAGAAGATACTTTTGACTGGATGCAAAAGAAAAACAATATGCCATTTGTAGAATGTGGTTAAAGCACTGCTTAGAGGAAATTTTGTAGCATTAAATTATTATATTTGAAAGAAGATCTCAAATAAATAATGCAAATTTTTTTTTTCTGTAAATGGAAAGATAGTAATTTTGGCTTAATGGGTCATACATACAATCTCTGTTGCAACTATTTAACTATATTTTCATAGTGTGAGAGCAGCCATAAGGAATATGTAAAACATGGGTATGACTATGTTCCACCTTATTGGAATAGAAAGTTCTTTGTCAGCCTTTAAAAAATTTTAGCCATTCTTGTGGATATATAGTTAAATCTCATTGTGATTTTAAATTGGTTTCTCCTGCAAATTAATGTTGAGCCTCTTTTCACATGTTTATTTGCCATCTGTATATCTTCTTTAATGTAGTATTTTTGAATATTTTGCCCATTTTTTCGACTAGGATGAAATTAGGTTTTCTTATTATTGTGTAGTACAAGTTCTTTATTTTAGACACAAATATTCATTTGATGAAAATACTATCCTTTCACTATTGAATTACTTTGGCATTTTGTTGAAAGTCAGTGGAACAAATATGTGTAGATCTGTTCATGAACTCATTTCTGTTCCACTGATCTATCTCTATCATTATGCCAATACCATACTATCTTGATTACTTTTACAGTAAATCCAATTTTTTTCTTTTTCAACGATATTTTGACTACCCTAAGTCCTTCGCATTTCCATGTAAATTTTCAAATCATTTTGTTAATATCCACGCAAATACCCTGATGGGACCTTGATTGAATCTATAGATAATTTGGGGAGAATGCACTTCTTATGAATATTGAGTTCTCTGATTCATGAAGCCAATACATCACTCTATTTCTCTCAGCAATGTTTTGTAGTTTTCAGTGTATATTTGTTGCACATATTTTGTTAAATTTATCCCTAAAAAAAGTATTTCAATTTTTTCCTGATGCTTTTGTAAATAGTATTTTAAAATTTTCTTTTTCCAATTTGTTGCTAGTATAAATAATATTTTTGTGTTTGTGTACTGACCTTGTTAAATTCACTTAAATAAAAATGAGTGAATTCTGCAAGATTACCCATAAAAATTAGTACACTAACAAAGAACATGTGTAAACTGAAGTTAAAAGCTCAATCTATAATTGCTTCAAAGAACATGAATTTCTTAGATATATACTTAACAAAACATTTACAGGATCTGTAAATGAAAAATTACAAAAGCTGATGAAAGAAATCAAAGATATAAATAAATTTACTTAGCTCTAGACTAGCTAAAATTTCCACTGAGAGGCACAGGCCCTAGAAAATCTGGAAAAAAGTGATATGGGAGGAATCATGATACTTTATATTAAGGCTTACTGTATATCTACTGCAATCAAGATAGAGCAGTATTGGCAGAGTAAGAGACACACAATCAAATTCAATCAAATTGAATTCAATCAAATTGACACAATTCAATCAAAAGAACAGAATAGAGAACCCAGAAATAGACCCACACAAAGATGCTGAACTGATTTTTGACAAAGGTGCCAAAGCAAATGAGTGAAGGAAGAATAAACTTTTCAACAAAAGTTGCTGAAAGTAATTGGACTTTCACAGCCAAAAAAAAATGAACTCAACCTAAACCTAAATGTAAAATGTAAAAACTGTAAAACATTTAGAAAAAAAGGACAAAAGTCTTCGGGGTCTAGGGCTAAGAAAAGAGTTCTTAGATTTGACAGAAAAAGCACAATCCATAATGAAAAAAATTGATAAATTGGAGTGCACCAAAATTTAAAACTTTTGCTCTGTAAAAGAGTATATGAAAAAAAATGAAGACAAGCTACTGACTGTGCGAAAATATTGCAAACCATGTATCTGACAAAGGATTAGTATCTAGAACAAATAAAAAACTCTAAAAACTCTACATTAAAAAACCCCAAAAAATCCAATTGGAAAATAGGCAAACAACACAAACATTTCACTGAACAGAATATATAGATGGCAAATAGACACATGAAGAGATGTTCCACATCGTCATTAGAGAAATTCAAATTGAAACATGAGCTACTACTATATATTTATCGGAATGGCTGAAATAAAAAACAGTGACAACAAATTCTGGCAAGGATGTGAGGAAATTGGAGCACTCGCACATTGCTGATGAAAATGTAAAATGATATAGTTACTCTGGAAAAGTGTAGCTGTTTCTTAAAAAATTAAACATGCAATTACCATGTGACTCAGCAATTGAAGTCTGGGCATTTATTCTAGAGAAATGAAACCTTATATTCACACAAAAAATCTATACACAGATATTGATAGCAGCTTTATTCATAACAGCTCAAAACTGGAAACAGTCCACATGCCCATCAATGGGTGAATCGTCAACTAAACTGTGGCATGTACATACCATGAAATATTCAGCAGTAAAAAGAAAAACAACTACTGACACACGCAACTTAGATAAACCTCAAGGGAACTCTGCTGAGTGAGAAAAGCCAAGCCAAAGACATTACATATGCTATGATTCTATTTATTTAACAATTTCGAAATAATAAAATTATGAAAATGGAGACTGGATTAGTGGTTGCCAGGAATTAAGAATGGAGGGGCTGGACAGGAAGCAGGTGAGTGTCGTTATGAAAGCAACACAAGGGATCCTTGTAGGCACGGAACTGTTTTGTATTTTGACTGTTGTGTTGGATATAGGAACATACACAAATGATAAAACTGAACGGAACTAAATGTGTGCACGTGCGCGTGCGTGCACACACGAGAACGTGTAAAACGGAAATTGGAATAAGATTGGTGGATCTTATCAATGATAATATCTTGCCTGTGATATTGTTCTGTAGTTTCCCCAGATGCTACCATGTGGGGAAATTAGAGAAAGGGTACATAGGGTATCTATTATTTCTTAAAACCGCATGTGAGGCTACAGTCATCTCAATGACAATTTCAATTAAAAAGACTGACAATTCCAAGTGTGGGTGAAAATGTGGAGACACTGGAAATCTCATCCACTGTGGGCGAGAATGCAAAATGGTAGAGCCACCTTGTAAAGGGTTTCATTAATTTCTTATAAATGTGAAGGTATACGCACCCTGCAATTCAGCAATCCCACTCTTAAATATTTACTCAAGACAAATGAAATCATATGTTGACACAAATATCTAAATGCAAATAAGATATTTCTAAAAAGGCAAAACTATTAAGAAATCAGACCAGTGGTTGTCAGAGGCTGGGGGTGAGAAGAGAGAATTGATTTCCAAAGGGCATGTACAAAGGAACTTTATGAAGTGATGGAAATATTCTATATCTCAATTGTGGTGGTGTTGATATTGTATACATTTGTCAAAACTCATCAAACTATCTTTAAAAAGGATGAATTTTATTGTATGTAAGTTATACCTCACATTAAAAAATTCAGCAAGACTTATGAATACATGATCAATATACTGAAACGACTTCTATATATAACAAATAGAAAATGAAATAAAAATACCATTTACAACAGCATCAATGAGCAACAAATTATCTAGGAATACATCTAATAGACGCACATACCTCTACACAGAAAATTAAGAGACATTACTGAAAATAATGAAAGATACACAAGTTCATTGATTGGAAGACTAAACGTATAAACAGATCAATTCACCCAGCTCCAAATTGATCTGCAGATTCAATGCAATCTCAGTCGAAATCTCTTGGCACGTTTCTTTTTGAAATGACAACTGAGAAGCTGATTTAAAAAGTTCGATGGAAACGCAAAACAATGCTAAGAAGAGCCATGGCAATCTTGAAGAAAAGAGTGGGAGGATTCACACTACTAGATATTAAAACTTCTAAAGCCACAGTAATTAAATGTGTCTGATACTGGCTCAAGGATGGACAAAAAAGATCTACCCATATAAGAATACGTGATTTATGACAAAATGATACTAAAATACAATGAGAAATAGATAATGCTGGATTAATTTGATAATTCATCAAGGTAAAACAAAAACCTATTAGAAGAAAACATAGGAGACTATCATCATGACCTTGGGCCAGGCAAATATTTATACAATAGGACACAAAAAAGCATTAACTTCTAAAAATTAAATAAGAACCTCTATTAAAACATGCCATTATGAGAGTGAAAGGGCAAAGCACAGAATCAGAGGAGATATCTGCATTGTATATATTATAACAAGGATTTATATCCAAAACATAAAAGAATTTCTAAGAACCAAGAAACCCAAGGGGGAAAAAGGGCAAATTTCTTCACAAGTCAGCATATACGAATAGACAAAAATCATATGTAAAATGTCTGATTTCTTTAGTCATCTGGGAAATGCAAATTCAAACCTCAAATGCAATACTAGAATACGATCAAACAGAATGACAAAAAAAAGAGAAAAGAAAAAAGAAGAAAATTAAACAATACCAAGTATTGACAAGGATGTAGAGCAATAAGAGACTATTGTATATGGCTGATGTGTGTAGAAATTGATACAATCACTTGGGAAAATTGTTTGACATTATTAAAGCTAATCATACACATACCATAAGATGCAGTAATTTCACTCATCATGAAAAAGAAATGTATACATATGGACACCAAAAGTATGCACAAAAATGTAACTGCCTGCAGAATTTCCAAGAGCCCAAAGCCAAAACAATCCAAATACCCATTAGTAGTAAAATGGATTTTTGAAAGTATGGTAAATTCACACAATGCAATATTATACAACAGTTTTAAAAGACAAACAATACTATAGCAATGAAAAGAGGTACACCACTGTTTCACATAGTGTGGATAAATTTCAGAAACATAACATTAAGGGAAAGAAAATAGCACAAAAAGGACATATTGTTTGATTCCATTTCTATGAAGCTTAAATAAATAGTCAATACTAATCTATTGTGAAGAAAGGCAGAATAGTGGTTTTCTTTGTTGGGGGTAATGTCTAGGAAGCGGCAAGGGAGGTTTCTGAGAGTATGATTACAGCCTACTTCTTGATCAGGGCGATGGTTAAACAGGTCTGTTCACTTTATAAAAATGTATAGGACAGGAACTTAGGATTTGTGTTTCTTGCTGTGTATATTTCAACCTAAGTTTACAAACAAAATAGGAGTAACAGACACTCATTAAAATTGCAGCATCAGTTCTTTTGGGACATACCTTTGTATCAATTTAGAACAAGAATAAGTAGAAAGCTAGATGTACACAGGGGCTTTTTCTAAACATTAAAAATATATTCTTCTAAGAATATGGTCATTAGAATGTAGCTAAATTTTGCCAGTTTGGTAATGACAGTGTGTATTTAAAAGTAGAAATCTAAATATGCAGTAAATTTCAAATGACTCCATTTTAATATTGGATAATCCTAATTTTACTATATTAGCAAAACAAGCAAGCAGAGACCCTATCTTAAAGATGAGATTAGTGCATATATTTGCATGATGAATAAAATTTTCCCAGAAATTCGGGAATCTATGCCTTTGATATGTATCTCACTACTATTAGTTGGATTCCCTCCAACTGTTAGAGCAAAGGAGTGAAAACATTAGTCATTGCCAAGTTCCCAGTGTATTTCCTTGGACCACCAGCTAGAAAATTCCATGTAAGTTTATTTAGTCAACCAGTCTGTTTTAAAATTCCTCTATGTACATCACCCACTTGTGTTTAAAAAAAAAATTATTAGAAATTTTTAGAGTAAGACTTTTATTATTCCAACAACTTTATAAAGAATGTGAGGTAATGACTATAGAACCCTGTAATTATTGTAAAATTACCTAACAGAACATGCCTTGTTGGCCCTTTTAGAAACCTCTAAAAGACACACACACACACACACACACACACACACACACACACACACACACACACAAAACGCTGTGTTCTGGTGGAAGAAGCAGAAGGTCTTGAAGAAGTGACTTAAGTCTACTGAGTGAGGAAGACATAGAAAATTATTTAGAAAATGACCATTGTTTGCAATAAAACCCCAAAATATCAAATTTAAGATGCCCATGATACTCTGAGGATCAAGGAGCACACACACATGCACACAATTTATTGGATTACTGCAATTTCAGAGGCAGGAAACCTGACATGGTGAGATACAGTATGTTTTTGGGGGTGGGAGGAGAATATTAAGTCCTTATAGAAACTTTAGGAAGATACTAAAGCTAGATCTTTTTGTTTTTCTACGTTCCTTTGAAAGGTTTTATATCTCATTTCTTTATGAAATGTTTCCAAACTTCATTTGCTCAGTATGTACTTAAAAGAAGTTAACTTAAAACAACTAGCAGTTGTTTTTACTGCAAGCACGTAAGAATCACTCCAATCACATGGACGTTCTGTTGGTTCAAGGATAAAATTAAAACAAGATATCCTCTGTAAAGCAAATATATTTATTATGCACTTTCATATACATAGGGATTTTTGCTTAATATAATACAAGGAATAAAATAAAACTTTTACAATGTGAAATTCAATGTACATTTTAGGCTATTTACATACCCCAAACCAAGGGAAAAATGAAAAAAGTAAAAGCATTTGTCTGAAACTACATTTGCTGAGAAGTGTAAGTGGAGGACATTAAAGTAAAACAAACATTTGCATAGGCAAACAACATTGGAAAAAGTACTTACTCCTGTTTTTCTAATCAGTGAACTATTATTGGTGAGGATCCCAGTAGGCATGGGGATGAGGGTGAAGGACATGATATAACTGGCTGTACTTTGCAGGACATACTGAGTTCTGGTCAATTTTCCTTCCAAAACCTTTCCTACAAACATGGAGATTTTATTTTTCATTGCTGTATTTTTTATCACTTCCTTTATTATCAACTCATGACTGTTAGGGAAGCACACACGGAATGGTATAAAACTGTTATAAGCACATGGCATCATGGTTGTGTTGCGGCATCAAGTGATTTACAAAATTTAAACATTTTTATTTAAAAAATAGCTCTTTAGGAGTTTTACATTTGTGGGACTATTTTTACTCTCTTAGTGAAGCAGAAGCTATTGTCGGTCATGGTATTAAATAAATCCCCACAGAAACAAATAAGCAAAGCAGGGCACCTTCAGCCCCCTTTTCATCCATATTCTAACTGAAAGCCATTGCTGTTCTATTCCAAAGCTTAATTAATATAAAAACATCCAGAGGAATATTTACTTTTGAAAATCATATTTTTCCAACAGGTTCTCTTCCTACCAACTGTTTCAAGTGTATATAGTATGGATACGAAAACATTTAGCTCTTCAGAAAACATAAATCCCTTATGTAATGAGTCATAACTTTGCCCTTTGGCCACAAGGTGCATTTTTGTAAAAACAATAAAATTAAATAAATACAATTCCAATAATTCAAGGTTTACTAGAAAAACTGGCAGCTTTCAGGGTTCTCTTTCTAAAGAAAAATACACCTAATAAGAAATTGGAGCTTCATCTTCTAAAATTACATAAATGTACTGTATTTGAGATATGAGTAAAGTTGGTTATAATAATAGGATGTGTTCATATTTATTAACAGAATCATTAACACTTTTAAGGCTACTTTGCAAGAGTCCTATTAAGCATATTAATTAATAAATGTCCCATAGGGACAAAAATTCAATACTTGAAACATTCACATTCGAGTTATCAATATTGCCATGTCACCTTAATATTAATTGAACTTATCAACTTATCTCCTATTCTTGATTATGACTTACTGATGACATAAACACATAAGTTTTGCTGACTGTGAAAAACAGAAGCAAAAATAAAAGCCTTATAGGAAGATCAAGTGAAACATTTATCACAACCAATTATACATTTCTATTTCTGTGAACAATGTATCATGTATATGTCCTTCATATATGAAGATGACATTACTGACCTCAGTTACTAAGACATTTTCTAAAGATTTTTTCCAGTAGTAGTAGCAATGGTTTTGTGCTGAATCTCCAAATTCTCTTCCCTCATTCCTCCTTACGCACATAGAAAGAACAGAATTTCTGGGTTTTTTTTTTGTAAGATCCCAGGGCTTTTTCAAAGATCAAACCTACAACCTTGGTTTCTAAACAATAAATTTTAATCTTTCCAGACATGCACACAACCCACTAAGCTAGCTCAACTGGTTTAGAGTCCACCCAGGAGGCTAAAGCTCTGGGTCACATGCTTATTTGAGCGGTCAACTTTGTTTTCCTCGGTTACAGACTTCACCCTTAACCCTGGCATCCATCATTCTGGAAGCGATTGTCCAAAGAGAAAAACAGGAAAGAGTATGTGGACAGAAAAGTGCAAATCCATCACTACCATTTATCAAATAGCAGTAAAAAAAAAAAAAAAATACACCTGTGCTATGGCCGATAGGTTAGTGGTGTCATCAGTGAAGGAAAACACGTATTATATTCATCAAGAATATTCATCCAACTAATCACTAAAATTGACCCAATCGATTTTGAGTGGGGGCTATTTTGGTCATGCAGTGATTTACAAAATAGAAACAACTGAGAGAGAAGCTACCATCACAATTTACAGTGGTAGATATTTTATTTAACTGGATGGAAGAGAGAAAGGGTAGTCAATGAATTGTTCAGGGATCAAAAATCTACCCTCAGATAGACAGGTGCATCTCCCTCTACACACATGCCACTGAGGCCTGGCTCTGTCCCTGAGAATTTTCATGCCTCAGGAATGATCATCTGTCTTCTTGGAGGTGGAATGACCAGTGACTGGAAGGTGAAACTGCATCCCAGTGAATGAAGCAGAACTTTATTCTGCCTGTAGTCTGTGTGTGTGTGAGTTTTCTTTTCTTTCTTTTTTTTGACACCTTTAGCCGAAGATTAGGAGGATTCTACTGGGAAATCCAAATATAAACTACTTAGAGCAGATCCCTAAAATACTAGACATTTTAAAAATCTTTCATGAAACTTTTTTCACCTCGATGTGGCATTAAATAGAAACACATTTTTAACCAGTGCTGAAGGTGTAGTGAACATAAAATGGTTGTATGATTTATTTTATTGAGTGACATTTTTAAGGATACAGGAAACAAGCCATACACTACAACAAGGCAAATACAACTGAAACAGTATGCTTAAGTTTTGTCTGCCACAGAAAGAAAAAAATAAATACAAAGAACACTGCCTTTTCATATATATTTGATCATGGCACATGCACATTTATCAAATCTTAACTTAAAATACTTTACTCAAAATCTTTTTCAGCTTTTATCAAGGAACTGCAGTATGTATCTGCATTTAAAAAAAAAAAAGTGCTTACTCTTGGATAGTTAATACAAAGCACAGAAAATGAAATTTTTTAAGTACAGAGGGTTACACTGAGAAGGCAGCCTTACTGTTTAGGCACATTACAGTATTTAAGGTAACTGTACTGCAGATATCACATTCTTCATTTTTTTTTTTTTTCAGCAAATCAACAGGCATTTTATGTTTTCATCCAGTAGCTGAAGAATCACTCCAATCACAATGTCCTCTGTTTCACAGAATAGGAAACTAATGCAAAAGTTAAAAAAAAAATTAATTTCTAATTATACTTATTATCTAACTACATCTAGTTTTAAAACCCTACAAAAGAATATATACATATATTTACTATGTAAAGCACAAAAGTAGACCTTTCAGAGATTCATTATTTAACGTATAAATCACTTTTAAAGATTCCACAAAGTGTTTACCTTAATTCATATGTTTTACTGTATAATATATATCTATACTTAACCTTTACAAAAGATAGAATGAGTTGGAGGGCTGTACCATCAGAACTAAATATTTTAAAAATAAATCCCGTTGGAGAATGTATCAACTACTTTTAGACAAATGATTGTTGAATGAGATTTGACTAGTTGTCTGTAGATTCACAGTGAAGGGTGTTTATTATTAGGAGGTATAGGAAATGTATTTATAATAATGTTTTACCTAAAACATCCCTAAAAATGTATCTCCAAAGACAAAAAAGCAAAAGAAAGATTTCAAGTTTGTTAAAGAAAAGAGTACAATTTTGTTAGAGGATGAAAAATGATTAAGCAAAGTGGGATAAATATAATTGTAGTATAAGTTAGCAAAAATTCCTAGTGAAATCTGAATTTATCCTGAATACGAGAAATGTACTTCAGAAAAAGTATCCATAATATAAAATTATGCATCTGTTTTCCCATTAACTTCCCCTATGTAATTACTGTAGCATCCACTGTAGTGAAAAGGAGAAAAAAAAATGTTTTTTATTTAATAAATATAACTTTGAGGTTTAAACATTTAATTCTTACGTCTAAATATAATGGGTCCTAAATACCCTCTTGCCAATACATCCATTTATCATCTTTCCACACCTATTCCTGATATGTGTAAATTTTACTTGGAAGATTCTTAAGGGATCTGTCATAATAAAAATTACCTTTCATGATTAAATCTTTTATTTCTTCCAGGGTGGAAAAAGGAAGGAAATTAACATTCACTAACTACCTACTAAGCACTATATACACTACCTTCTTCAAACCCAAAAGGGAGTATTACTGAAATAGCCCCTGCCTCTGTTACCATCAGAGAACTTTTAAGAGGGGAAATGACCGTATAGGAGGGAATTCTTAATCTGAGATCCACAAATCGCATATTCATTCACCCACTCATTCATTCACTTACTCAACACATTTCTACTGAGAAACTACTATAGGTCCAAGCAGTATTCCAAGTACCTGGAATACCGTGGTGAACCAAAGAGATAAAAAGCCCTACTCTCACAAAGCTTACATTTCAGTAGAGAGGAGACAAATAATAAACATAATAAATAAAATATATAAAGCATGTTAAATAGTAAGTACTGTGGCTAATGTAAAGCAGGAAAGGGGGAAAGGGAGTGCTGGAGGTGGGAGAATTCAAATTCCAAAGAGTGACGAGGGAGGGTCTTGCTGAGAAGACGACAGGAAGAGTGATGAGGTGGCCGTGTGGATTAGGGAAGATTATTCTAAGTAGAGGGAACTACACTTTGGACATTTATTCTTTATGTTGATGAAATGTTACCTTTTATAATGGTGTTTCCTTTTTATAGTTGAAGCTTGGGTCAGAACCCTCAATCTGAAGCTTCAGGGCTTGTTTAAGGCTTAATTCCGTCTCGGAGGAAGGATATCCTTCCAGCACTTCCTGATGCCCTCTATCCTGTACTGTTCGTGGGACTGAAACCCTACCAAGAAAAACCTGGTTGCTCTGAAGATGGTAATTGGGATTTGTCATTATTCCGTTTCTCTTCTTCTGTTCCCCACTTTGTTGGTGAATAAGAAACTGCTGTTGCGATCGACCGATTTCTTGCTGAGCTGAAGGTATAATTTTGCACTGCGATTCTGCTGGCATCTGTTTAGGTGGTGCACTAGTCCCAGATTTGGCTGTAGGTCCTCTTTTATCAAACTGAGTCATTTCATATTCTAGAACCTTTGGCTGTGAAGAATTATTTTGTTTAGCTTTTTTCCCAGCCGACCCAGATTTGTTGGCATTTTCTGATTTCCCCCCTTTATTTGTTTTAGTTGACTTCAAACTGGGCTTTACTTGACTCCACTCAAACTCACTGCTCGGTGAATGATGGCTCTGTCCCAAGGACTGTGTTGTGGAAGACGGGGAAACAACTGACTGTCGACTTCTGCTACGCGGCAACGAATGCTGCTGAATTTGTTCTGTAAATGACAAGCTGTGAAAGCTGTCAATTGGCACTGTTTGAGCCGTTGCTGTAGATGAAGTAGTTCTCAAAGATGAATTTTTTGAGCTTTTCAGGGAATTATTTGACAATGACGACTTCTGCCGATCGACTGTCGAGTCCGGAGATTCCGAAGGAGAACTGAATGCGTGAGCTGGCCCATTCGGTAACCCGCGCATCGAAGGCTGCGCGTCCCCTCCACCAGTACTGCCAGAGCTATTTGATTTAATTGTTAATGACTGCATTTTTGAAGACACTGACTGTAGAGGCTTTTGCTCCATTGTGTGGACAGGGGATGGAGAACAGCCATTCAAACTGGATGCACCATATTTTTCTAATAATTTAATTATTTGAGAATGTCCATTTTTGGCTGCAACACGCATAGCAGTGCGTCCAAATTGATCAGCATGGTTTGGATCAGCACCGTGCTCTAATAAAACCTGCACAACGTCAATGTGCCCTTCCTGGGCCGCAATGCAGAGCGCAGTTGCACCTTGATTACAGGTATGGTCCACCATGGCGCCATGCTCGATCAGAAGCTGCACCACTTTTACATGGCCCTGCCAGGCTGCAGACTGCAGAGCAGAGCGCTTTTCATTGTCTGCAGCGTTGACGTCAGCATGGTAGGTGATCAGAACCTGCACCATTTCCAAATGGCCTTGCCAGCAGGAAACATGAAGTGCTGTCCTTCCTTCAGCATCACTTGCTTCTACATTTGCACCATTTTCTAAAAAATATTCAGCCATCGTAAGTTGGTTTTCTAAGGCCAAAATATAAAGAGTAGGCCTACCATCAGCATCTTTGTAGTTCACATCAGCTCCGTGGCTGAAAAGTAATTCAACAATGTCCCTGTGTCCTTCTAATGCAGCAACCCGCAGTGCATTTCTTCCATCATAACCTCTGTGATCAATGTTGGATTTGTTTTCCAATAATACTTGAACACAATCATAATGACCCTCTTGCGAAGCTAATATGAAAGGTATCCGCCCATCATTATCGATTTCATTTGTTCTAGCACCTTGTTCAATAAGTGCTTCACATATTAATCTGTGACCTTCAAAAGCTGCCATGTGCAAAGGTGTCCATCCAGCATCATCCCTGTGATTTTCATCTAACCCCCTATCCAGTAGAGTACGTACAACTTCAACATTTCCTTGGGCTGAAGCTATGCTGAGGACTGTCCTCCCTTCACTGTCAATGCTGTCCACAGCTGCACCCCAAAACAGAAGTGTGTTTACAACCGAAGCATGACCCATAGAAGCTGCTGCTAACAAGGGTGTACGACCATTGTTATCTGTGTGGTCGACATCTGCCCCCCCCTCTAGAAGCAAGTCAACCACATCGACGTGTCCTTCATAGGCAGCCACCAGCAGTGGAGTCATGCCATCTTTATCACAATGATCCACTTCAGCACCTCGATCGATTAAAAGGCTAACAACCGATGCATGTCCTTTGCTTGCAGGAACACAAAGTGCAGCCACAGAGAGTGCAGTCCTGCCATCGACGTCCTCGTGATTCACTTCTGCTCCGTGGTCCAGGAGGTGTTCCACGATCTCTCTATGTCCCATGTAGGCTGCTGCTATCAAGGCAGTTCGACCTTCATTATCAGCTTTGTTGACTTCAGCACCATGTTGTAGCAAGTTAAGTACAATATCCTCATGTCCTCCCCAGGCTGCTGCTCTCAAAGCTGTTCGGCTGTCAGCATCTGCACAGTCCACTTTGACGCCAGCGTACAGTAGCGCAGAAACGACCTCAGTATGGCCACCCCAAGCAGCGGATCTTAATGCTGTCCAGCCATCCTGATCAGTATGATTAATATTTGCTCCACAACCAATCAAACAATTAACCACCTTGGTATGTCCCTGTCTAGCAGCTAGGGTAAGTGGTGTGTGCCCATGAGCATCTTCTATCTCTAAATCTGCTCCCCTAGAGACGAGTAAATTCACCACATCGAGGTTGCCACTGTAAGCAGCATTAGCCAGTAATGTTCTCCCATTTGAATCACACTGATTTACTGATGCTCCATTATCTAGTAACGTCCGGATGGAATCCTCTCTTTCTAAGGCTTGTCGGACTATGCATGATGTGCGATCATCTTCACTGTTGACGTGAGCGCCAGCTTTCACCAACAGCTGTAGCACTTCTTGCTCCTTGGGTATTAGTGTAGACAGGGAGTCTCTGACAGGTGTACCATTCCATATCATCCACAGAGCTAACTCAGCTGTCTCTAACTGTAAGTTTGAATTAATTAAGTGCAATGCAAATTCTTGTGCTTCCAATGGTGTTAAATTCTTGGCTTGACAGGTATAACTCATAGCCAACATTCGGTGTCCTTCTGCTGCATTACATAAATACTTCTGAGTGCAGTGTTTCACATCCAGAAGCCACTCTGCAAAACTATAGTGAAACAGTATTTTCGTATCTCCTAGTCCATCAACCAGAAGTTTGGAGAGGACATCTAACTTGCGCTGAAAGTCTTCCAAGCTTAATGACATACTTTTGGTCCATACTGCATGATATAATTCCGTTATGGTCAGAGGTCGGCAGGCTGCAAGAATCACATTCAAAATAGGCTGAACCTTTGCAAACTGTTTTCTTACAAAAAGTCTCTGACACAGCCAGAGATACAGACCATTTAGAGTTCCTGGGATGTCACGAATCTCTCTTAACATAATAAAATTTTCTACAACTCCATCGAGAACTCGTTCTAGATAAAGAAAGCATCCGCTGCTCTTAATATGCAGTTGATTTAACATCTCTGCGGTTTCTTTTGTGAGGTGTTGCCGCAAAGCTTCTTCTTGATCTAAGCGATGAAGAATGTACTGCTGAATGTCCTTAACGATATATGCCTTCCGAAGGTCATCTAAACTTATTTTTCGAAAACCTAAGGACAAAAAAGTAGATGTCAATTGAAAATGATTACCAAAGTTTCCATATAGTCAAAGAGAATGTCTTCAACATGTGACAAACTGAGAAGCAAACAAATCAATAGTAAGTCAATTAATACTAATAAACCAGTCAATAGATACCTAGAAGTACATGAGTCAGTTTTCTTTTCCTTCTGGAGAAACACACTGATGGCAGATAAACGATTTCATTTTCCTATCCACAAATGGAACTATTTCTTATTCGTATAGTGGCTCAGTGCTCTTCTCAACTTCCATGGTAAGAGATACTAAATGAGCATTAGACATCTTACATACATAGCCAAGCACACTGGGAAGATTTTCTGACCCCCCAAATGATTAGGAAAAAAAGTTGCAGGAGACATAAATAAGGTTTGTTTATTTTTATAAGCTGATCTTTTCCATGTGAAAAATTTACATATTTCTATCCACATAACTGAAGGTACACTAGTCTTAATTATGGAATTGAATATTTGCATACAGTTAGAATATCACTTGTCACTGCCTTTAAATTACATTATTTTACATGTTACCAAATTAAAATAATTAAATCTTAGATTGTCAATAAACAGCTTGAATCTGAAGATGCAACTTGGTCAAATTATGCTAACAAAATTTCAGCACTGTGAAAATAAATCAACTTAATAAACTTCAAACCAACCTAAAACCATACTAGTTACAGCTATTCAAAACTCACTTTAAGTTCTTTAAAGAAAACCATATCATTTTCCGAAGGGAGATGATATCCTGTTTTATAGACATGGATATATTAGACAACTGTGTAATTCATCTTCCAGAAGAAAAAACTCCTAAGTGAATGAACTCTCTTAAGAGGAATAAATCTAGAAATTCAGCAAAGATTAGTGATGGTCAATTAATACTGAGTAAAATACTCTTACTCAATTGAATAAAACAAATGTATATATCACCTACTATATGCCAGGTACTATGTGAGGAAATGAGACTCTCACTTTGTGGTGAGAAGTCAGTGAGGACCAAGGCAGATCTACATTCTGAAAGACTATTCTAACATCACTAAAGACGAACAGGTGGAGTCAACTCTAGAGGCACAGCCTCTTATAGAGGCTGTGATAAAGTCTACATAAGAATCACTAGGACTTCACTAGTGGTGCAGTGGCTAAGAATCCGCCTGCTGATGCAGGGGACACGGGTTTGAGCCCTGGTCCGGGAAGATCCCACATGTCGTGGAGCAACTAAGCCCGTGCGCCACAACTACTGAGCCTGTGCTCTAGAGCCCATGTGCCACAACTACCGAAGCCCGCACGCCTAGAGCCCGTGCTCCACAACAAGAGAAGCCACCGCAATGAGAAGCCCACGCACTGCAACGAAGAGTAGCTCCCGCTCACCACAACTAGAGAAAGCCCACACGCAGCAACAAAGACCCAATGCAGACAAAAAAATAATTAATTAATTTTTTAAAAAAGGGGTGGTGGTGGTGGGATGAATTGGGAGATTGGGACTGACAATATATACACAAATATGTATAAAACAGATAACTAATAAGAACCTGCTGTATAAAAACATAATAATAAAATAAAATTCAAAAAACAAAAAAGAATCACTGAAAACCTCAACAACCAAAGCAGTAGCAGCAACAGATAAAAATAAAAGTTGGAGCTGGAAATTACTAATAAGAGCTAGATTGCATAGAGCTTAGTAAGTGTGGAGAAGGAAAGAGAACAGGAGTCAAAGTTGGCATTCATTTGTGGTGTGGCCAAAAGCATGGAAAAAGAGACCACTAAAGGACAAATAACAGGTTTGGAGAGAAAGTTGAAAAATTCAGTTTTGTGACACTAATCTTGAATTACTTAGATGAAATGGACAAATTTATTGAGAAACACAACCTACCAGGAATGACACATGAAGAAATAACAAATTTGCATACCTCTAAATCTATATAAAATGGAATCTGTAATTATATATATTTACATACATTCAATTGATTGATTAAACATATAACTGATTAGTCTCAACAGAGTTAATTTCAAATGATAAATTTTAATTACGAAAAAAGACACTCCTGATCTGAAGAATTTAAAACATGCCTAGAAGTGTATAACATTCTACATTTATCAGCGATATGAGATAACTTGCCTCCAAACCTTTTTTGTGTGTTCATTTGCTTTTGACTTTATAAATTCATTAAAACAATTTTAAGCTGGAAAACACCTCGCATGTTGCTAATAAAAAGGATTTTTAAAAGTGATAACTACCACCTTACATTGTACAGTGTTTTAAAGTTTCCGAAGTGATCTTGTAGATAATGATTGGCATGAAAGATCATATTGCCTATTATGAATAAATATCTGTAATTTAAACCTACATAACTAAGATATCATGATTGAAACTTGAGGTAATTAAGACAGAATCTAGGCTAACCCTCCACAGTAACAGGTTTGGTTCTTGGTTTGGTTCTGAAAGAAATATAAGAGATCAACATTTATTGAGAGTCAATTATTTTTAAAGCAGCACTTCCAGTACTTATCATACATAACACTTCTTCTTATGTCAAGCCTGTGAGATAAGTTGCACCTGACAATTCTAATTTGGAATGCATACATCTCAATTCAAAAATCCATATATTTCATTAAAACAACAGTAGAAACATGCAGGACATAAGGAACGCTGAAAAAATTTTTTAATAAGTGAAAAAAATGCTATGTTCATGGACAGAAGGAAAGCATATTTTAAATGTCAAACTTTTCCTAAATTTTAACCAAATGTGATAATTTTGTTCACATCATTAGTAGTTATAATTTTTAAAAAGCTGTTCAAGTCAATCTAGTGGAATAAAAGTAAAAACACATATTTTAGAATAATATTGATGGCAAGGACGACTGGGAAGTAACCGTACAAGAAAATTTTAAATATTAAACCAATGTGACAGTTGCGTAAAAACGCCAACAGACAGTTTAGAAGAGCAGACAGATGGTTTAGAAATACATCAATAACACACACACACACACATACATGCACATATGCTTACACTTAAGATAAAAGAAGCACTGACAACTAGTGGTACAGGGAGTTAATAAACAGTGCTGAGAAGATCTGTGATTTGGTAAAGTATCCAGATAAGAGTCTTATTTCACACCATTCGGTAGAATATATACTATAAGGATAAAAATCACTAAATGTAAAAATAAGAATATACAATAGTAAAGGACAATACATTAGAGTGAATATAAGGGACTTCAAAAGAATTACTACAGTTTTAAAAAGCTGAAGAAAATAGCTGCAAAGAATAAAAAAATATGAAATAAAAGCCCTCTTAATAATCAATACGAATATCACTAACTTCCTGGAGGAAACCTAGGTAAAGGTGAGAAAGTACTAACTCAAAGGAAAAAAAAGAGACAAATTGATAAATTAAGCATAAGGGGGAAGAATTCAATAGTAAATAAGTATAAATAAAAATGAGATACTATTTTTCACACACTAAATCTGCAAATATGAAAATATGTAATTCAAATACTGGTGGAAGTTCCGAGAAACCAACACTCTCAGGTAGAAATATATGACATATATCTTTCTGGAAAGCAACTTGAAAATATGTATTCATAACTTTAGTAATATTCTTCAACGTTTACTACCAAATTCCAAACCTATCATCAACAGAGATGTGATCTGATGCTTATTACAGCTCAGCATTTTTAATAAGAAGGAGTATGGTAAGAGAACAAGACCATATTCAGTTCCTCCTTATTCCTTCTTGGTTCACTGCTTTCTCCAAGACCTAGTTCAAAGAAACACAAATTCATTTCTTTGCTTTGTTCCAAGCTCTGATCTAGATGTTGAGGAGATACAGTGGTGGACAAGACAAGCAAATTTCCTGTTCTTATGGAGGCTGTATCTTAGTGGAAGAGACACCCAAGTAAGAAAACAAATGTAAAATGTAAACAATTTTAAACAGTAATAAGACATAGGAAGAAAAATGTGTGACTAAGTAGTTGAGGTGGCAAAAATAGAAATCGGATAGAAGAATATGGAGAAGCCTGCAGGAGACTGGTATTTGAGAAGAGATCGAAATGTTAAGATAGTAAGAAGTTCAGGAGAAGGTCATTCCCGTCAGAGGGAACGTCAAACGCAAGCCCCTAAGGCAGAAAAATGCAGATCTGAAAATAACAAACGTGAACTGACAGAAATATAGAGAAAGGGGAAATCTCATGTGTTGCCGGCAGGAGCATAAATTATTTCAAGCACACCAGATAGCAATTTGGCAAAATTAACTAAAGCTCAAAACGTACACACTCTAGTAATTCTGTCTGGGTTTGTAATGTAAACCTTTAGCACACGTGCACAAGACGTGTTTGAGCACGTTCACGAAGCATTTTTTGTAATAATGAAAAACTGAAATAATTAAATGTCCATGAATAGGATAATGGAAAAATTGGAGATTTATTCATGGGAAGGAATAATATACAGCAGTTAAAACCAATGAACTGGGTTTATAAGTAGTAATAGGAATAGGGCTCAAAAACAATGCTATCAAACAAAAGGATATAGTGATAATAATAATAATAGCAGCAATACACTTATGAAGCACTTATTATGTACTAGGCATTGTTCTAAGTGCTTCACATGTAATTTGTCATTTAGACTCACAAACACTCTGTGGGGAAAGTAATAGGAATGTATAATCCTCATTTTATAGATAAGGGCACTGAGGCACAGGTCATGTTGGTAAGCTGCATAAGGTCACATAGCCAGTAAATGGGAATAGCTAGGATGGTGTATGCAGGGTTTCATTTATGTGAACTATAAAAATATACAGAATACAAATATGAGTTGAAAGGACAGAAAATAAACTAATAATACTGGTCGTCTCAAATGAGGAAGGGAAAGAAATGGAATGCCATAGACCAAAAGGGGATTTAACTTTATCTGGACCTGACATACTAAGAGCTACATTAAGTATTAGCTGTTATCCTGTTAATCCCCCAACTTTTATCAACTAGATTTTCAATAACAACAGAACAGAATAGTATAACGGAAATCAAATCAAAAGTGCTGTTATTAGTAGCAAGGGAATCTAAAAGAGGGAATAAATCTGGTTAAAGGAAACCATTTTAACAAATTAGTAGGGTTTCACCATTCTGTAAAATGTATAGAACTATTTACAAGTGATATGGCTGATTAACCAATAACTTAATTATCTTTCCAATTACACTATAAATCCTGTGAGTGGTCCTTGTTTTATGCTCCTTTTACTTCCCATAGCACAAAGAAAAAAAGGGCTTTACATAATCTAATAGGAGAAACCACAACTTTATTGTGGTAGTAAAAAAGTAGAGTCGGGAAACAAGAAAAGTAAAGGAAGAAAAAAACCTGATCAGGTACTTCTATACATTGTATAGATTGTTTTCTCACACATCAGAAAAGGGTTAAAAAAAGGATCTACTTCAAGAGGTATCTGAATTGCTGTTGACTCTGTCTCTCCTCTTAAACCAGGAAAAACGTCTTAGAGAAACTGCCACTGATTTTTAATACGCATATTCACTGCTCTCAGTCTCGTTGGAAGAAACATCATAAGCTGATCAGGACACATCAGCATAAAAATTGCAGCCCTACAGATATAAAGCAGCTGATATGGCATGAAATACTCGTAACCTTTACTAAAGATGCTAGATAAAGAATCTTGAAAAAAAAAAGGTTCTATTAAATGATCTTAAAATATTCTATGGCTTGTTTTTAATACAACTTTTAAAAAGTACAGTTGAAAACAGCTGATAGAACAGATAGAACAGCTGACAGAATAGCAGAAGCAATGACCAGATTTTCAACTGAGTACTCTCCTCTAAAAAACACATGCATTATTTAGTTCATCAATGAAAAACATTTGAAGATGGCAGGAATTACGCTTACCGGTAAACATTTTAGTAACAGCTTTGCTCTGTTTTCGGGCAGAACAGAGAAGTAATAGCCATGGTGGAAAGAACTCATGGTGACCAGCTAAAAGCTCTGCCACAGTCCCAGATAAGCTGGTAGACGTCTGTTCACCTTCCATAACATTACACCCTTCATCCACTGAATCCACAAGCAGATAGAGGCTTTGCTGGGGAGGCTTCATTCCCAAAAGAGGGAGCAGGACACACCTGTGAAACACATCCATATGAGCATTTTGAATGTTACTGGCTATGATATTAAGGTTTATTATCCAAACACTAGAATTACAGGTTATAAATATTGTTTTAAGAAAAAAATTAATGTTTTAGAAAACTATTGTACAAGTTTCAATTCCTTACTTTAATGAGAATACTGGTCCTAAATAGTTCACATTTCCAATAACAACAACATTTTCCACAATAAAGTGTGTGTGTGTGTGTGTGTGTGTGTGTGTGTATTATTGATTCAGCATTCTTAAGAAGGGCAGTAGGAACCTGAAACAAGATTTCACTATTCCTTTCCTGAAAATTTTATCAATAATAAAAGCTTGAATTGTTTATCACAAAGCTAAAATGTATTGGAAAGGAAAAAGAAACTGGGGATCACTTCAGTAATAGAAAAGATATCAAGAGTTCTCTAGAATTTAGACGATTTTATCATCATGTCTCTCACAAAATGACTGCACTTCATCTAGTTTGTCATACACAAGTTTTACTTTAAAAGACTTTTCAAAGATAAACTACAGTCTAGATTCCATTTGATGTATGTTCAAATTTCAATGTAAAGGATAAATTATTAGGTTTAATCCCAACACATTTCCTACTCAGATAATTTATACTGAAGTTGAATACAATTTTTCATAACTGAAACAATACTCATTCATTTTCAACAAATATTTACATGAGCATTCCATATGCTGAATGAGGTACTGAAAGATACAACGGTGAAGAGGACAGACTCCGTCTAATCATGAACACCAGAAACGTACAGATAATCCTTTCTACAACTCTCTTCTTAATCTTTCAATCCTGATAGCAACCAAGATCCAATGTATCACTAAGTCCTGTCAATGCTTCTTTATAAAAGTCTTCAAACCCACCCTGGTCTGTATCATCACCCTACTCCAAACTGCCGTCATCTTGTTCACCCAGGAACCACACTAATCTACATGCCTCCAGCCACTCCCTCCAGAGCTCCTACTGCAGCATATCAAACTTTTCACAATGTTCCTCCAGCCATATTAGCTTTTTCCATGACTTTTACTAGATACAATTACACAAGGAAGGGCCTTTTGCTTTGCAGTCTCCTCTGCCTGGTCTGTGCTTCCCTTCTCTCTTCATGTAATTAACTCCTCCTTGGTCTTCAATGGTAAGCTTGAGAGTCACTTTCTCAAAACCAAGACCCTATAATATGCTTTCACAACATCAAGTATTTCTCTTTCACAGCATTATCAAGTTTGTAATGTTAAACTTACTCAATGTCATTAATTCTTATTTCTCTCTTTAGAGGTTAAGCATCAGAAGAACGGGGACTATGTCAGTCTCGCTCATGAGTATAACCTCAGAACCTAGCAGTGCTGTACCCATAGGAGATCCTAAGTAAAGACTTCACACTGTTGTAGCCTATACTGGAAAACAAATAACTTCAATGTAGGCTGCTCAGTGCTACCAAAAGAAGCAGTAAAATTACTAACACAGTGGATAAGAAATGATCAACTCAAGGGAAGTAGATAAGAAAGGAAGAAAATGTCAGAGAAACATTCAAATATTAGGTGCTCAAGATGAACTACGTTTTGAAGGATCAATTAAAATTCTCCAGGAATAGTAATAAATTTGCAATAAATTTTACAATAAAGGGAAGGCAGGGCCATCCTGGCAGAAGGAATGTTATAAATTTAGGAAAATGTCCTTTATTGTACCTTATGTATATAGTTCCTCTACTATGAGAACAAAGAAGGCTGACGTAAAACCAGTGTTATATATTTACCTACGTATACAGTACATATATACATATACAGTATATATAGTACATATAAAATATACTATCATAATATACTATAGTAATATCCTATAATCAGTGCCACTTGAGAGAGACCATAATCTTAACTACTTTTTTTAAAAAAATTTATTAATTTTATTAATTTATTTATTTTTGGCTGTGCTGGGTCTTCGTTGCTGCGCGGGTTTTCTCTAGTTGCGGCAAGCGGGGGCTACTCTTCGTTGCGGTGCACGGGTTTCTCATTGCAGTGGCTTCTCTTGTGGAGCACGGACTCTAGGCGTGCAGGCTTCAGTAGTTGTGGCATGTGGGCTTAGTGGTTGTGGCTCATGGGCTCTAGAGCACAGGCTCAGTAGTTGTGGTGCACGGGCGTAGTTGCTCCACAGCATGTGGGATCTTCCCAGACCAGGGCTCGAACCCGTGTCCCCTACATTGGCAGGCAGATTCTTAACCACTGCACCACCAGGGGGGAGCCCCCACCTAACCTGTTTTTGATCAGGACAGGGTAAGGGGAGAGGTCAGCAAAGTCAGGAGAGGAGCTTAGTCAGGAGAAAGTTCAAGAGTAAGGCAACAGACACAGGAAAAAAAAAAATCTAGTTAAGGCAATAGGACACGCACAGGCTGGGGGAAGAGAAGGACCAGTGAAAAACATACTGAAGAAAATTACTGAAAGAGTAAATGCTGGGACTTACAAAGTATTTTGAAATGTGAACTCTGACCTAAGCGTACTAAGGAGCCAGTGAAGTACTTTAAGCACAGAACTGATATGTTTATATCTGTGTTTAGAACGGTAACTGGCTACAGTTGAAGAAAAGCCTGAAACAGAGTAAGTCTAGAAGGAAAGAGTGCGATAGGAGGCCACTGCTCAGAATTTAAGGGAAAAAAAAGAAAAAACAATCTCCATCCTGAACTACTGTCACCAAGGCCATCACTGCTAACTTTAATTCACTGCTTTATTGCATTTAAGTACTTCACATCTGCATCAACTCACTTGATTCTCACATTAAGTCTTTAAGATGGGTACTACTGTAATACCCATTTCCAGATGAGGAAAACAAGGCACACAAGGAGAAGTCACTTATCCAAAGCTCAAGGAAGGGACTGAAGTTCAGGGTCTGGCTCTAGAACCTACACAAGGGTAGACCATTCAGCCTGGTTTGCCTAGGACTTCACCAGTTCTAAGTGCTGAGAACCAGCCATTCCTCCTCCCTGTCCATGCCCCCCACGCCCCACTCCTGGGCAAACCAGGATGGTCAGTCACCCCCTAGTCTACACTCTTACCCACGACGGTCTACTGTCTATCTAAAACCAATGTTATAAATAAGGTAGTAAGCAGCAAGGTCAGAATGAAGTAGACAGATCTGAGGGAAATTTGGTCGGTGAAATTGATAGGATTTGATGATTATTCCTCATCTTTTGCTTACTCCAGGTTATGTGTTCTTCTTTTCCTAGTTCCTTATAATACAAACTGAAATAATTGTTTCATACTTCTAATATAATCCTTTAATGTCATGAATTTCCCTCAAGTATTTTCACTATCATCCAATTCAAAATAATTTCCCTTTGATTTCTTCTTTGAAACAGGTTACTGAGAAGTGAGTGGTATAGTTTTTAAATATTTGGGGACCAGGTATTTTATGTTCCTGTGTTACCATTATTTAAATTCAATTGTGATCAGATAACATACTTTGTATAACTTGCACACCTTTAAATTTATTAAGCATTGTTCTATGGTCCAGAATGTCTAACTTAGTAAACGTGTAAGCATTTGAAAAGACTGTGTGTGCTATTGTTGGATGGACTGTTCTTTAAATGTCCATTAGGTCAAGTGGTGATAGTGTTGTTCAATTGTTCTATATACAACTGACCCTTGAGCAACTTGGGGGTTAGGGGCACCGAGCCCCTGTGCAGTTGAAAACCAGCATACTGCTTAGAGAGGGTGTGGAGAAAAGGGAGCCCTCTTGCACTGTTGGTGGGAATGTAAACTGATACAGCCACTATGGAGAACAGTACGGAGGTTCCTTAAAAAACTAAAAATAGAATTACCATAAGATCCAGCAATCCCACTACTGGGCATATACCCAGAGAAAACCATAATTCAAAAAGACACATGCACCCCAATGTTCATTGCAGCACTATTTACAATAGCCAGGACATGGAAGCCACCTAAATGCCCATCAACAGACAAATGGATGAAGAAGATGTGACACATATATACAATGGAATATTACTCAGCCATAAAAAGGAACGAAACTGGGTCATTTGTAGAGATGTGGATGGATCTAGAGACTGTCATACAGAGTGAAGTAAGTCAGAAAGAGAAAAATATCATATATTAACAAATGTATGTGGAACCTAGAAAAATAGTACAGATGAACCAGTTTGCAGGGCAGAAATAGAGACACAGATGTAGAGAACAAACGTATGGATACCAAGGGGGGAAAGTGGTGGGGAGTGGGGGTGGTGATGTGATGAATTGGGCAATTGGGATTGACATATATACACTAATATGTATAAAATGGATAACTAATAAGAACCTGCTGTATAAAAAAATAAATATAATAAAATTCAAAAAAAAAATCAGCATACTGCTATCTCTGCCTCAAAAACAAAGGAACCCAAGGGCAGTAAGCTAAAACAGTCAGGTATATATTTTTTCATTTTTTTTAAATTAAGCTATATGTCTCTTTATGTATATTTGTCTTAGGTAACATATAATTAGATCTTACATTTTATCTAATCAGGCAAACTGCCATTTATACTAGTGTATTTACCATTTACATTTAATGTGATTCTTCATATGATTCAGGTTAAATTTACTATATTCTTATACATACCATTTTAAAATATACAAGTATATCTGTAGGACATAATACTAGGATTAGAGTTGCTAGGTTAAGGGGCATATCTGTGTGTATCTTCACAGATATTGTCAAAATACCCTCTAGAAATTATATAAACATACCCTCCCAACAGCTGCGTAAGAGTGCCTGTTTCCCTAGCCCCTCCATTACAGCAATTAACATTATTTTCCACAGATATGCAGAAAATGGCATCATTATGCTTTTAGTTGACATTTCCTTATCATGAGGTCAATCTTATTTACAAATGTCTAGGAGTTTTATTTCTTTTTCTTTAAACTGTGTCTTCATATCCTTTATCCATTTTCCAAAAGATTAATGTTTCTCTTTTTTGGAGAGTATTAAGAAAATGATTTTGTTGCTAATATTTTCCATCATTTGTTACTTTTCTTTTGACTTTTAAAGGGTTTTTTATTTTGAAATGTACAATTTCTCTGTTTTTTTACTTTTATATATCAGTCTTTTTTCTTTTATGAATTCTGAGTTTTATATGTTAACACATCAGTCTTTTTTCTTTTATGAATTCTGAGTTTTATATGTTTCATTTCTGAGGGGACTTCCCTACTCTAAAGGTTAAAAAAAACACTTCCTCGTGTTTTCTTCAAAAGCTTTGAAAATTTTATTTTTTAATCACATTAGTTTTGACATAAGATGTGAACTAGGTTTCCAATTTTTTTCCCCACGTGGCTCCACAGTTATCCCCAAACTATTTACTAAATTATCCTTCTCTTATTGACTTGATTTGAAATATCTCTCTTTTCACAGACAGAGTAAATCCCCATATATATTTTGGCTAAGTTTCATCTCATTCTGTTGTTTCACCATCTCTTTTCCAAGCACTTATATCTCCGCTTCATGCAACTGTTGAAGTCAGGCAATTGCTCATTAATTATGTTTTCATTTAAGACAATATATTTGGCTACGGTTTTCTTTTTGTTCCGTGGCAATATTTTTCCGGTGAGCATTTCTGGTGCTTTTTTTTGTTTTGTTTTTGTTTTTGGGGGGAGGAAGAGTAAAATGTAGAGCTTTATTATGCCTTCAAACTTAAGTTGTTATTCACTTAAAATAGACTGTTAAAAATATAAGATTTTTTTTTTACTAGATCTTTATTGAGTATAGTTGCTTCACAATACTGTGTTAGTTTCTGTTGCACAGCAAAGCAAATCAGCCATGTGCATACACGTGTTGCCATATCCCCTCCCTCCCATCCTCCCTATCCCACCCCTCTAGGTCATCGCAAAGCACCGAGCCAATTTCCACTAGCCAACTATTTTACATTCTGTAGTGTATATATGTCGATGCTATTCTCACTTCACCCCAGCTTCGCCCTCCCATCCCACATCCTCAAGTCCATTCTCTATGTCTACCTCTTTATTCCTGCCCTGCAACTAGGTTCATCAGTACCATGTTTTTTTTAATTCCATATATATGTGTTAGCATATGGTATTTGCTTTTCTCTTTCTGACTTACTTCACTCTGTATGACAGACTCTAGGTCCATCTACCTCATTACAAATAACTCAATTTCATTTCTTTTTATGGCTGAGTAACATTCCATCGTATATATGTGCCTTCTTTATCCATTACCAAAACCAGAAAAAGATGTCACAAAAAAAGAAAATTATAGACCAATATCACTGATGAACATAGATGCAAAAATCCTGAACAAAACATCAGCAAACAGAAGCCAACAGCACATTAAAAGGATCATACACCATGATAAAGTGGGGTTTATCCCAGGGATGCAAGGATTCTTCAATATATGCAAATCAATCAATGTGATACACCATATTAACAAATTGAAGGAGAAAAACCATATGATCATCTCAATAGATGCAGAAAAAGCTTTCGACACAATTCAACACCCATTTATGATAAAAACTCTCCAGAAAACGGGCAATAGAGGGAACTACCTCAACATAATAAAGGCCATATACGAAAAACCCACAGCCAACATCGTCCTCAATGGTGAAAAACTAAAAGCATTTCCTCTAAGATCAGAAACAAGACAAGGATGTCCACTCTCACCACTCTTATTCAACATAGTTTTGGAAGTCCTAGTCTGGTGCTGTTTTTTAGACCCCTTCTCCCTACTGGTTTTGAGATATATTTTTACATATCTTGTGACAGCTCTTCAGTAAGATAACTTCTTTCTGGATCAGCAATTGCAGGTTAGTGTGTCCAGTGTCCAGGCTTCTAAGAATCTCCTTATGACTCAGAGTCATGGGCATGAACAACTTCTTTGCGCTTCTACTTCTCCCCAACCAATTAAGCTGAGAAGCTGTGGGGATGTACACAAGGCCTTTCTCACCACAGCCCCCTTGCCATTACCCCCAGATGTCTGACTCCTGCACAGAGCTCATCTGTGAGACTCATTCTTCCCAGCACTTTGTTCTTCCTTTCTGCTTAACTGGGTCCAGGGAAACTTCTAGCATAATCTATAACCTGTCTCCGTGGTTCCAAATGAGGGTCTTTATGCTCTTGATGATGTTCAGGGTATACATTTATTTCAAAGAGTAAATGTTGTGTCAGTTTTGTCTGCATCTCAGTTTGTATTAACTTCCACATTTATCTTGAGGCTGGGGTTTACAGGTCTCTCATAGTTTCACTTTCTTGCTATTAGACTATTTCCCAGGCCTTAGTCAGTCATGTCAAAACCAGAAGCCAAACTATGGCTTTAAAAATGTTGAGTAATTTTTTCTAGTCTTGACATCACCTCTAAACTCGAAACTGTCTGCTACCATCTCCATGTGCATGTCCTACAGGCGTCTCAAATTTAACATGTTTAAAGAAGCATTCTCTCAATTTACCCCCCAAATAAGTTCCTCCCCACCCATTTTCCCCATGTCAGTTAGTGGTATCCCATCACCCCCCTAGTTTCTTAAGTCAAAATCCTAGGACTCATTCCTGAGTCCTCCCTTTTATTCCAGCCACTGTCCACCTCTCAGTCCTAACAGCAAGCTTTCCTCCAGTCAGGGCCTATGTACTTGGTACTCCCTCTGCCTAGAAAGCTCCCCGAGGCCGAACTTCTCTTCCTTCAGATTTCAACACAAAGTTTATCCCTGAAGAGGTTTTCCTTGGTCACCGTGTCTTAAATGGCCTTCATTGTGTATTACTGTTCCTCTAACAACTCATCCTGTTTTCTTTGTAGTGTTGATCCCATCCTCAAAGTAATTTATTGCGTTATCTCGTGTACCGCTTTCACTGTAAGGCTGGGGTGAAGCTCCTCCACTTCCGTGCTGCCTCCCCCGGGATGGCACCCGTCCTGTGCACTGCTAGATTCCCAGCACTCAAAACCATTATTTGCACATCACAAACACTCAGTAAAATCTGCTTCATGAATGAACGGTAATTAATAGGAAAACTGCTACTCTGAAACACTAGATAAAAAATTTTCTAGACTCGGAATCCCCATATTCAGTTTCCTTTTATTTATTCCATCCAAAGCACCATATGGGGATGCCTACACCACCAAGTGACACACAGATCCACATCTCTACCAGATTACATTTTATCATTTTATAAATGACAATCCCATCAAAGTAGACACACACAAAGCAAGAGTGCTTTAGAAGTCTAAAACAGATTTTCCTCTGTTTGTGAATATATATGTATATATTATCTTCAAAATGAGATAATGGGATAGTATTAGATGATCACATTCATACAAAGATAACCACCATCTTTAAGACCAGCAGTGTGCAGGATTTACCTGTGTAGATATGTGTTATTAAATGTCTTACATTTCCTAGGTGCATTATTAAAATTCAGGCAATATATATTACATTAATACTTTTATGAATGTAATTTGAAGTCCTTGAGCTAGCTCTCCCCCCATTTTCAATCCTATGTTGAAAATAAGCGCCGGCAGCGTCGTGCTTCTGTAGCTGGCCTTCTGATTTTCAGGCAGAAAGGCAGCTAAAAGACCATTAGGGCAATTCTGAAATGAAATCCATTTTTTTTTAATACAGTGAATTTACTTACTGCCTCTTTCTCAAGAGGCTAATTAACTTTTAAAAGCTCCTACAAGTATTGTAAGGAGTATACTATTAGACAGATACTATACGTACAATAGTTTCTTAAGGTCTTCACTGTTGAACATTGAGTTTCATCTCATTCTCTGGCTCACTCCCTCAGGAGCAGAGAACTAGTTAAGAGCCTCCCTCTCAGTCTTACAACAAAATAAGCCAGGCAAACTGCAAGTTCAAGACTTTTCATGAACCTACGAGATTGCTTAGGTCACAGGGCAACCGACTAGCCCAAAATCTAAGGTGACACAGACATCTGCAGGCAGACCCAGAACGCAAGCACTTACTTGCCTGGGGCAGATGCTCCTGGACACTGGAAAACAAACTGAATAAAAAATAGGCAAAAGACCTGAACAGACACCTCACCAAAGAAGCTACAGATAGCAGGTAAGCGGATGAAAAGAAGTTCAACATCATATGTCATTAGGGAATTGCAAATTAAGACAAGCTGAGACATATAAGTTAGAATGGCCAAAATCCAAGCGCTGACAACACCAAAAACTGGCAAGGATGTGGAGCAACAGGAACTCTCATTCGTTGCTGGTGGGAATGCAAAATGGTGCATAGCAAGTTTGGAAGACAGTTTGGCAGTTTCATAGAAAACTAAACATACTCTTCCCATACAAAACAGCAATTGTGTCCCTGGTATGTACCTAAATGAACTGAAAAAGTATGTCCATGCAAACACCTGCACACATGGTGTACATAACAGCTTTATTCATAACTGCCAAACTTCGGAAGCAACCAAGATGTCCTTCAGTAGGTGAATGTTAATAAACTATGGTACATCTATCAGGCCATGAAAAGACATGGAGGAATCAAATGTATATTACCCAGTGAAAAAAGCCAATATGAAAAGGCTACCTACTGTATGATTCTGACTGTCAAACATTCTTAAGGCAAAACTATGGAAATGGTGACAAGATCAGTGGTTGCCCAAGGCTACGAGGAGGGAGTGATGAATAGGCAGAGCATAGAGGATTTTTAGGGCAGTAAAACTACTGTGTATGATACAATAATGGTGGATACATTTATTATATATTTCTTAAAACCCATAGGATGTACAACACCAAGAGAGAACGCTAATGTCAACTATGGACTTTGGGTGTTAATGATATGTCAATGCAGGTTCATCAGTTATAACAAATGCACCACTGCGATGCAGGATGTCGATAGTGGAGGAGGCTGTGTGTGTGCAGGGATGGGAATAAATGGAAACTCTCTACACATTCCCCTTAAAAGCAGTGAACCTAAAAAAATAAAGTCTGTAAATTTAAAAAAATAGTATGGTATTTGCAAAAGACAGACACATCAAAGTCTAGAAACAGACCAGTATAAATACAGGAAGCTGAATTTTCACAAAGTTGCAAAGGGAATTCAATTGAGAAAGGAAAGTTTTTTCTACCAAAAAAAAAATTATACATAATATTATCAGATTACCCACTTTGAATTCTGCCGTCTAAAATCTCACTACTATCTGGTGAAATTTAGCATCAAAATATTATACATTTGAAGTTTACCTAGAAGGGTAATCCTAAATACCTAGCACTTTCCAAAACCATCTGGAAGTACAATGCTGACATACTGGCCCGTCATTTTATTAATGAAATGATTAAATTCTTTCAAAAGGCTATGCTTTAAAATAAATGTTTTTTAAAAAGACGAGAAGTAGAAAAACTAAATCACTAATAATTCTTACTTAATATATCTTAGGAAAACAAACACAGGTTTTACTTTTCTCTTTTTCTCCCATTTCATTAAGATATATATTGACATATTACATTGTATAAGTTTAAGGTATACAACACATATATGTACATATTGTAAAATGTCACCACAATAAGCTTAGTTAATATCCATCATCTCACAGTTAATAATTTTTTTTTCCAACTTTTAAGATCTAGTCACCTAGCACCTTTCAAATATACAATACAGTACCGCTAACTATAGTTGCCATGCTGTACATTACACCTCTTATAACTGTTTGTACCTTTTGACCACCTTCACCTAATGCCCCCACCTCCTAACCCCTGCCTCTGGGAACTGCAAAGCTGATCTCCATTTCAATGAGTTGGGTTTTTTAGATTCCAAACACAAGTGAAATCATACAGCATTTGTCTCTATGTCTGACTTATTTCACTCAGCATTATGCCCTCAAGATCCATCCATGCTGCCAGAAATGGCAGAATTTCCTTCTTTTACTATGGCTGAATTATGTGTATATATGCATATCAAAATTTCTTTATCAATTTATCTAAGTCAGTGGACACTTAGGTTGTTTCCCTATTTTCTTTCCTTAGGAATGAAAATACCCTCCAGTAAATTAAAGCATGTGAAAATGTGGAACAGGGTATAAGATACCTCAAACCAGTTAGGGATCAAATTTATATACTCAATAAAAAAAATCTAATAAGTACAATTGATAATTAAAGTCAGGTCAGGAGCTTGGCCAAAATGTAGGGTAAAATTTCCCTCTAAACTTTGACCAAGATATTGTTGTAACTTCATGCTTTTATGCACTGTTTCCCCTTTGCTAAAATATAGCAGGGAATGATGGAATATAAAAACAAAATGAAATAAGAAAAACATAACCAGAGTCAAAAATAAAATAAACATTTCAAAGTATCAGAAACAGAAAAGAAGCATAATGCTGTGAGTGAACCGAAAACTTCAGCTTGTCAAACTTGTCTGCAATGGCAGCCTGGGGATTAGATGGTGGAAGTAAAAGGGGCGAGGTAGTAGTCCTGCCTCTACTAATAGGACTCAGGCTCACTGTATGAAACCAGGGGCTGGAACAGGAGCTTTCCTTATTACTAATGAAAGAAGGAAACAAAAAGCACAGACTACTGCCTAGGGCTATGGCTTTTAAGAAGCAGCAGGCAAGGCAAAAAATCAGCCTCTTTGGAGACAGGAACTGAACCTAAAATGATCATGGGTCAGTGACTAAATCTACAAAATCACTTGTATCGGCTTGGAGTGCGAGCTTCGTATCTCAATTATTGGCCCTCATCCTAGACTGCACTGAGGGTGGGGAGTGGTGGAGGCAATCGGCAATCAGAGCAAGGAGAGCAGAGGTAGAAGTGGTGAACCAAACAGGAGAGTGAAAAAAAAAATTACAAAATTTATAGTGCTCAGAGAGAAAGCAGCAAACTCAACAATCAGAATACGTGTTCATGTCCAAATGAAAGCAACTTATAAAACTGCCAAAGAACGTAAAGAAAATGTAGTTGTGATATTCAGATAAATAAAGGAGGGAATAAAATCCAATTTTTAAAAAAGGAATTATTTAACAAGCAAAGCCACAAATCAAATAAAACAGGAGAGAACCAGAGAAATCTTCCTCATAGGGACTTCCACTGCCAGATAAAATGCAGTAGGTGGCAGCAGCCCAAAACTCCCGCTGCAATAGCTAGAAAAAAAATGTTATCCGTTACAAAATTTACATTTTTAAAGATACGAGAAAGCTGTTGAAGCAAGAGAACAAAATGAATTAGAACTCCAGAGGATGGGAGTTGATCCAAAATGAGCAAAACAAAAACAAAAAACCAAACCACCTGCTGCTTTCTCCTCAGGGGTCATTTGCTGATTTGAGGCATACAGTGATTTTAAGTATGGACTGAGAATCAGGCTTGGGCCACCCTGAGGGACTCTACCAGAGGAATAAAATCAGCACAACTTTCAGAGGTCAGCTATGTCTTTTTCAGAGAAAGTGCAAACCTGAGGTGTCCCTAACAAGAGGCTGATTTTCTCCAAGGTACATTTGCTAAATTCTGGGTTGTATTTAAAACGCTAGGGAACTAGGATGAGTGTGTCTAAAAGCCAGCATGAAATCTCCCATAGTCTGCATGTTGAAGACAAAATTCTGCTAATGGGAGGGTACTTGCTTTAAACACAAAACCCATCCCCTTCAAGACACTTGTTAGAATTTGAAGGTATAAAAGGCAGGAAGTCAAAGGACTAAATAAATATTTCTTGGGGAAGAACTGAATTATCAAGTCCTTTTGGAACTCTCAATCAAAAGCTTAGAAGGTCCACACCAAAATAATAGGAATAAACTAGCAGTCTTACTAAGACTACAAAGGAGCCCCAGCCCACCTCCATCCCTGATTATATCAGCCTCTCACTCTCTCTGCCCAAATGAGAAAAACGAAAACCTTCTCTGATGGAAGATATTATCTGGAGCTCTAGTCATTTAACACACTGTCTGACATACAATCAAAAATTATCAGACAGAAAAAGGGCAGAAATACATGATTGGTAATCTAGAGGAAAGAGACAAATACAGACAAATAATCTAGATAATATTGTTAGCATGATATTCATGGATTAGGAGATTCAACACTGAATTAGGAGATATATTCATGGGTTAGGAGATTCAACACTGCAAACAGGTCAATTCCCACAAATTCATCTAAAGACTCAATGCAACCCTAATCAAAATCTCAGCCAGAATATTTGTGCACTCAGTCTCTCATGTGGCCTCCACTATACCCTCAAAAGAGAACAAGAGTGAAAAAACAAATAGTGTGTTATGTGTTAGTATTATTTTAAAAATAACTTTGACCTTGCAGGGGTCTACACCGCACTTGGAGAAACACTAAACCATCTATGCCCCACTTGCCTAGATGATATTTTACACTTCGTTCTTCTCAAACCTCCATGATTTCCTTACTCCCCACATTCACTTACAACTATTGACCTGGTTTCCTAGATAATAAAAAATTATTTAAATACGTATAAGTAACATTTAATATAAAAATGTGTGCACGCGCACACACACACACACACACACACACACACACACCCTTCTAGGCATATAATTAGAAGAGAACTTCCACAAACTCACTGGAACATCTACTCTCCCAACCCACCTGCACTTTTATCTACATACACTGCCTTCCCTCCTCTATGGATGAACCATCTGTGCTCCTATCCCATCCACTCTAATAACAGATCCTTCCTTATCTTACCTTCTCAATGATTTATTTCCAGCACTTTACCCTTTCTCTCTCAAATCATCAATCTCATCTCTTCTTTATCACCCTCAAACACATATCCTTCTCCAGCTATTATTCAACTTTGCTGCTCCCCTTCTTTACAGCAAAATGCCTCAAAAATTCTGCCGATATTTACTGCCTATTTACTCCTCTCACTTATTCATGATCTTATTATAATCAAGGTTTATTTTCCACTCCACCTATACCCCAAGACCTCCATGTTACTAAAATCAATCCTCAACTCAGCAAATACCTGACTTAGCTTATCACTTCCTCCTTCTAATGACACTGTCTTCACTTTGTCACCTGGCTTTCTGCTCCTTTCATACTAGCTACTTTTTCTTCATACATTCTCAACCTTTGAAGTTGGAGGTACACTAAGGTTCAGATCTTGGATCTTCTCTCTTCTCTATTTACATTCATTCCTTACATAAGCTACTTAATGCTCTTAAATACCACCTATATTCCATTGAAACCGAATTGATATATAGAGACAGCACCTCTCCTTTGAATCTAGCCTTGTAAATCTAATTGCTTACCAACCTTCAGACATCTAATGCTGAACATATGCAAAACGAAACTTCTGACCTCAAACTCCACCTTGCTCCTGTCAGTCTTCTTCTTTTCAGTAAAAGACAACTCCATCTTTACAATTTCTCAAGCCAAGTATCTTAGAACCATCCTTTACTCCTGTTTTTCTCATATTCCACCTTTCAATGTGCTATCAGGTCAATCTTAAAAATAATCAGAATACAACACTTCTCACCACCTCTACCGCTTCACCTTAGTCCAAGTACACTGTCTCTCACCTTGACTGCTGCACTGGCCACTTACTGGTTTCCCTGCTTCCACATTTACCACCCCAGTTCTCAACACAGTAGCTAGTGTGATCCTTTAAAATCATGTCATATGATGTTTCACTACTCTGTTTAAAAGACTTAATGGCTTCTAATCTCCTCAAAGTAAAAATGAATGTCCTTACAATGGCCTCCAAGTCCATACATTATGTGGCTCCTAACTACATCTCGACTTGTCTCATATACTCAAGTACTTGCTCACTCTGTTCCAGCCACACAGGCTCCCCCTTGCTTCTCTTGGATAATATTAAGCCAACTCCCACCTCAAGACTTTGCACTTGATATATCCTCAGTCTGGATACTTCCTTCAGGATGCCCTAACCTCCCCTACATAAATAGCAACACTCCTCCCCCAACCTACTCAGCGCATCACTCCTACCATCCTAACTCTGCTTTGATCTTCCACGTAGCACTTATTGCGCAGTGATATGCTATGTATTATATACTATCTTCTTAACTTTTTACTTTTCTACTAACCACCCACCCCAACCCTCAAAATGTAAGCTCCATAAACACAGAGGATATTTGCCACTTCTTTTTTACTAATACATCTCAGTATTAAGAATGGCATCTGGCGCATTCCTGGTATCTAATACATATTTGATAAATCAATGAATGAACGAATAAACCAAAGTAAAATAGAGAACTCGGAAATACATGCACGTGTGTCTGTGTGTGTGTGTGTGTATCTCACCGCAGTAGTATTACAAATCAATAGTGAAAGATGAGCCATTCAACAAATGCTGCTAGAATAATCAAGTAGAAAAAAGTTTTTAAATATTAAGACCCAAAAAGGCCAAAGTGTAAAGGAAATCATAAAAAGAAAAGATTGAGGGACTTCCCTGGTGGCGAAGTGGTTAAGAATCCACCTGCCAATGCAGGGGACACGGGTTCGATCCCTGGTCCAGGAAGATCCCACACGCCACGGAGCAACCAAGCCCGTGCGCCACAACTACTGAGCCTGCGCTCGAGAGCCCACGGGCCACAACTACTGAGCCACGTGCCACAACTACTGAAGCCGGCGCGCCTAGAGCCCGTGCTCTGCAACAAGAGAAGCCACCACAATGAGAAGCCCATGCACCACAACAAAGAGTAGCCCTCTCTCGCTGCAACTAGAGAAAGCCCACAGGCAGCAGTGAAGACCCAACGCAGCCAAAATAAATAAATTTATAAATGAATAAATTATTAAAGTTATGAGAACTAAAACAATTTTAAAAAAGAAAAGATTGATATATTTGACTCTATTCTTTTTTGTACATTTCAAAACAAAAATTTCACAAGCAAAATGATGAGCCACAGGATCAAGGATATTTAAAATAAGGTACCATTTCACATGCACTTTCCAGGACATAAAGAACTCTGACATTATGGCAAGTATTCGTGACCTAGTAGAGTAATGGAAACTCAAATTACACAGTACTACAAGAGGATACACTGATGTAATTTTAAAGGGTAGTTGGTACTATCTCCTCAGAGTTGAAGATGGATATACACACCTTATGATCCAAAATTTCACTTCTAAGTATTCAACCTCGAATCACCCTTCACTATTTTATTCCTAGTATATGCACACCAGAGTACCCAAGAATGTTCGTAACTGTTTTGTAAAGTTGAAAAAGTTGAATACATCTTAAATGAGTATCAACATGACAACAAATGAATTATAGTATAAAGAATGAAATTATATACCATATGGTAAAGTGAATCACGTAGATCCACATATAAAAACTTGGCTAAACATAAAAAAAAATGTTACACAGAAAATGTTGCAGAATAGTGCCAGCAACACAGTACTGTTTATACAGAACAATGGTTTCCACATTGTAGTCTGGGGATCTCTTGGAGTCCCCTATTCAGTGTCATAATAAAACTAAGATGTCATTTGCCTTTTTCATTCTTGTTCTCTCTCAAGGATAAAGTGGAGTTTTCTAGAGACTGCATGCAGAAACAGAACCACGATAATCCAGCTGTCTTTTATTAAGCCTAATATTAAAAAGATTTGCAAAACAATGTAAAACAACACCACTCTCTAAGTGGTTTTTTTTGGTCTTGGACAGTATAGTTATTCTTTCATTAAAATGTTATTTATGTTAATAGATAAAGATTTATTATTAAATATATTAATACATATTTAAATATCAGTTTAAATTTTAAATAAGCAAATATTTATAAATACAACCCACATAAACAAATTCTTTGGTGTGTGCAATAATCTTCAAGAGTATAAAGGGGACCTAGAATAAAAAAGTTTGAGAATTGCTGATGTGGAATCAAAAATGTACAGAACTAGAGCATGTAACAAGTATGTGTATATACATATATATCTCCCTATATATATATATATATATATATATATCTCCCTAGATATATATACACATATATATGTGTATATACATATATATCTCCCTATGTATATAAACTGGTCAAACTACATAGGCATAAAAAGTAAACTCACAGGAGGGGTCACCTATGGAGTATGAGTAGATCAGACTTAACGGGATACCTGGGTGGCTTCAAATGAGGATTATTTTTTCTTTAAAACAGAAACAGGAAACCCAGATTTAGAGCAAATATGGCAAAATGAGGAAGTACATGCATCTTTGTTTTTCAATTTTATTAACTTTCCTGTATAACTGAACCTTTGGCGGTAGGAGCAATCTATCATTTCCTCTGTAAATTTATTTTCTACAATTTCTTCCCCTTTAGTACCATTATTTTTTCCCTTTAAATTCCTGTGAAGGTCTCTGTTTGCAAGTTGCTTCTCTCCCTAAAGTAGCAATTTAACAAACATATTAGCTGAGATTTAAGCTACAAAAGTTTTTTCTCCTTTCTAAGTGAATATGAAATTTAAATGACAATGGCTGAAAGAATGATAAGAATTCTACAGATGAAACTATGGATTTATGACCTCATATGATTCACGTCACATAACATAAATCTGATGCTATTAAAAAGATTTTCCACTGATAAAAAAATTTCAATATGAATTGTTGACACTAATGAAATCATCAAAAATACTGATGATACTTTTCATCTATAACTATATAATCTATATGTATAGTATTATTCCACAGGAAAATAGAATATTTCAAAGCTGAATATGGTTGAGCAATACAAATTATCAATGTGACAAAATTATAACGTTTTAAAGTAAAATACAGTTACTCATTAATTCAGGAAATACTTAGTCTCTGCTATATTCTAAGCCCTGGAGATATGAAGTCACAAGATAGACAAGTACTCTGCTCATTCCAGAAGGTAGACAGAAAGTCAAAGTGAAAAAATGCACAAAATAATTTCCAATCATGATAGACACTGAAAATTAAGAAATAAAGAAAACAAAGTGGGATGTTGTGATTTAAGAAAATGACCGGGTGGGGAGACTTGTAAAGATTCAGTGGAGAAGGGAAGATCTCAGAGGAGGTAACATTAAAGCTGGTACACTAAGTGATACCAGAGCAAGTAGCCATACAAAAATCTGTTGGCCAGAATGTGACCTATTTCAGAACAATAATAAGAACAATGTGGATGAAGAACCAATGAACAAGGCTGAAAACAGTACAGGCTGAAGTCAAAGGCTAGGTAAGGGCTAGACCATGTAAAGCTTAGATTTTATTCTGAAGGTAGTGAGAAGCTATCTGCAGGTTTTAAGCAGAGAGTTAACAAGATCTGATTATCCTTAACTGCTTTGTGAAGATAAGAGGGACAACAATAGCAAGAAGACGACCAGTTAGGACACCACTGAAAGGGATAATGGGAGTTGTAGCAATGGAGATGAAGAAAAGTTGAGGTATTTGTTTTATCTTGGAAACAGAACAAAAGTACCTGATGGATTGAGTGTAGGGGGTGAGTGAAATTGAAGAATCAATGAGGACTCCTAGATTTTTGATGAAAATTAACAATTTCCTATTTGAAATGTTATTTCCTTAATTTTTGTATTGTTAGCTATTTCCACAACAGTGATATACCACAACCACCCCAAAACGCAGTGGCTTGAAATAACAATCATTTATACTTCTGTGTCTATGAGTTCGTTGTACTCCAGGCGTGGAGTCAAGCTTCCGGTTGGGTCTGGTTTACTCCACATCTCCCTCATCCTCTTTGGACCAACAAGCTCGCCAGAACATGTTCTTCTGAAGGTAATGAGACACAAAAAGGACAAGCCCAATCACTCACGCACATGTTAAAAGCCTCTGTTTGGGTAATGTCTACTAACATCCCACTGGCCAAAGCAAATCACATGGCTGAGCCGAAATCAAAAGGCAGAGAAGTACGCTTCTCCTCTAGCAGAAGGACTGCAATGTCACATGGCAAAGACCAAGGATACATGGAGAGAAGAAGAACAAAAGCAAATAATTCAATCCACACCAGTGTCTATATATTCAAATCATGAGTCACAACTGTAAAAGGTCACCAGTTTTTGGAATGTTCCAAATCATTTCTCAAGATAACCACAAGTAAGATATAATTAGTTCTCTTAATTAATACCTATTTTTATTAAGTAATTACATGAACATTTTCAAATTCTACTTTATTACCAAAGACTATATTTAGCTACACTACATGTGTTATAGAAAAAAAAATGACATTAGGCATATTTCTGAGATTAAGATAACATGAAAGAAAGAAACTGTTTTGAAATTTAAAACAATTGTATAGTATGGTCAAAGACATCACTAGAACAACTAGACAGTAAAGACAGGCAACCAATCAGAATACACTTCAAAGATTTTTTTTAAGGGGAGAAAAATAAGTATTTACTTATTTTACTTTATAAAATCAAACCATTTCATTGTATAGAAGCCATTATACTTTATAGATATTTCCTAAAAAGCAAAACTGCTAAAAGCAAAATTGCTAAAAACAAAGTTAAGGGCTAAAAAACAAACTAAAAAAAAATCTACAAAATATATAACAAACAAAAGGTCCATATCCTTACTATGTATATCAAGTTCTTACTAAACACTAAGAAAAATAAGACTATTCTTATCCATATCTCTTGTCGACTTTAACATTGTCTCATATGCTTAAAAATATTTCTTGAAAGAATAAATGAGCTTAATGTGTTCTGGTGAAGTTTGGAAACATGATACATACTTTAGATGGAAGAGAACCAAATTATGAAGAGCTTTTAAAGCCAAGCAGAGAAATTTAAATTTGTTGTAGAGGTTATCACAGGCTCAGAGGAATTACCTAAAGAAAGCACTGTTTTACTACGGTTAATTGGCCAACTGTTACCAAAATGAATTACATATAGAGAGGCTAAGGTTAAGTAAAGCACCCAGGAGGTGTTGAACAAAAATTCTAGATTAGGGGAAAAGAATTCAAGAACCATTCCAAGAAAAAGATTAAATACCATAGAATAGAGAAATATAATAGAAAATAATCAAAGAAAACTCTAGAATCTAGCCTGGGCAGTGCTTCTCAAACTTCAATGTGCACAGAATTCACTTAGGAATCTTGTTAAAAGGCAGATTCAGTTCAGTGGATTCAAGATTCTGCATTTATAATAACCTCCCAGGTGGTGCCACTATTGTTGATCTTAAGATCATACTTTTAAGTAGAAAGGGTCTAGGAAATAAGAGTAATTATGGAACAACTTAGATAAGAGAGTCAGTTTTCCCAGACCCCAAGACAACGATCAAGCCTCATATTACATGCTTTCTTATCAGCCTGTGTCCCTCCTTCTTAGCACTTACCAAAGCTCCATTTTTACATTTATTTTTGTGATTGTTTGTTCAATGTATTTCCCCCCACTGAGCTCAGTGTCCTGTTTGGCTCACCACTTTAGTCCTGTTATCTGGACATTAGCACACATCTGGCGCATAGCAGGTGCTGATTATTTGTTTAAGAAATGAATGTGGCTTCCCTGGTGGCGCAGTGGTTAAGAATCTGCCTGCCAATGCAGAGGACACGGGTTCGAGCCCTGATCCAGGAAGATCCCACATGCTGCAGGGCAACTAAGCCCGTGTGCTACAACTACTGAGCCTGTGCTCTAGAGCCTGCGAGGCACAACTACTGAGCCCGCGTGCCACAGCTCCTGAAGCCCACATGCCTAGAGCCCGTGCTCCGTAATAAGAGAAGCCACAGCAACGAGAAGCCCGCGCACCGCAACGAAGAGTACCCCCCGCTCACTGCAACTAGAGAAAGCCGCGCACAGCAACAAGGAACCAAAGTAGCCGAAAATAAATAAATAAAATAATAAATGAATTTATATATAAAAAAAGAAATGAATGAATGAGTCAACAAAGAGAAATGCTAAAAGAGACGCTGGATTGAACAGAGGAAGGTGACAGACACTCCAGTGAAAAGATATATGTTGATCAGAATGAAGACAAAGGCTGTTGATGTAGATCTGATTGCTATCACATTAGACATGAGCATTGTAAGTAAATAAATGTAAGTAAATAAAATTTACTTACATTTATTTGTAAGTAAATAATTTGTAAGTAAATTTGTAAGTAAATAAAATTACTGAAGGAGTGTATATACAAAGAGAGAAGATCTAAGGAAGCTTTGTTGGACAAACGGCCAGAGAGAACCTAGAGGAAGGGCCACCAAAGAATACAGTCAGACAGGAGATTCTGAATGCAAGAAAGCACAAATAATGAAGAAAGTCCTAACATATATCATCTAAGGCTAAAGATCAACTGAGTAGTGGATTCAGAAGCTATTATGCTTAAACATCTTTCTGTGAACATGTAGACGTAGAAGTCAGATTTTAGTACGCTAAGATAAAACGAGGTGATAGGGAAGAAGTAGTAGTACTTGCATGTACAAATTCAAGATAATATAATAGCAAATTTGGGGGGAGATAAAAATTATAGTGTTTCTCTACTCAGAGAAATAGAAAACATGTTCACGTTTGCAAATGCCCACAGGAGCCAGGCTGGCATATATAAACAAACGAAGTAGTCTTGGGATAGAATAATAGAGAGTGGAGGAGACGGAATCAAATTAGAATGTGTAGGCCCCACATAAAGACAGCAGCTGACACAGTGCCACCAGATTATTGCTTCAAAAAAAATGAAAATCTAATACCGTCAAAATTTCCAATTTTTTTTCAAGAAAACCCCCAAATCTGGATAGATGTGTGAAATTTCCTGAAGTGGATAAAAAATATATTCAACCTATAGGGCACTACTTTACTCTTTCTGATCCAAAATAAAGTCTGAGTTATCAAGAAGTAAATAAAAAAATGGCCAAGCAGAATTAAGAACGTGGCTGATGTTAAACAGTATAAATACGGAGCAATATGTTATGCCACTACAGAACTGATTAAATGTTGAGGACTAGTTCAGCAAATGATAAAGGTACCAGGAACCAAAGGAAGCGGCACTTAGACATGAAGTATAAAAGAGAGAGAAAGGCTAGGGTAAAAGGAAAAGATTTTAGGAAGGGAAAGTGCAAGGGTTTGAATGCATGGAAGTCCATATCAAAGTCAAAATAACATAAGAGCTGGAAGCAACAGACAACTCAGTGGAAACTGACACTATTACACTAAAAGAAATGTAGAATTTTGATTATGAAAATTATATTTTCATTTATTTTATTCAAAATGTGAACTGTAAAGACACCTTTACAAGACCTTTTAATCCGACAATGTTTAAGAATAGATAATGATGGTTATCTTAAATAGTCTTAGATATTCAAGACAGATAATGGAAAGGAAATATTTTGCCTTGAAAATACCCCACAACTGAGGGTAAGAAGGAAGCACATGTTCCAGTCCCATTCTGTTCTTTGCCCCTTTGTTGAGTTTGCCAAAAATACTTGGAGTATACTCTTAATACTACAGTTAAGACAGAAGACAGACATCTGGCCACGTAAAACTATCTGGACCAATCCACATTCATACATGCTGAAGAGCAGACAGCAGGTTAATAAATTAATAATCACTGTACCAGTCTGGTCTGCATTTAAAACTGACCTAAATGATATAACATTTCAATTTCCTTTCTTATGCAAGCACTTCAGCTGTCTTTCAATCAGGTTCAAGCACATTCTAGATAGGTAAGTAGTATTATTCACTCCTTCAAATGATAATCATTTAGCACTTACGACATGCAAAGTGCTGTTCAAAGCACTATGGTAAGCATAAAATATTAATCAGTCATGAATAATGTCACGAAGAAACATATGCCTAATAGAGGAGATTACAGAACATGTACGCATAAATAATTACAAAAGAAGTTAAAAATCTAAAGAGATACCAGTGAAGAACTATAAAATGTTCAAGAGGGAGATAAAAAGATTAGAAAGAAAATTTCGCCATTCAAGGATTCTTTTTCTTTTTTTTTTGCAGTACGCGGGCCTCTCACTGTTGTGGCCTCTCTCCCGTTGCGGAGCACAGGCTCCGGACGCGCAGGCTCAGCGGCCATGGCTCACGGGCCCAGCCGCTCCTCGACATGTGGGATCTTCCCGGACCGGGTAATGAACCCGTGTCCCCTGCATCGGTAGGCGGACTCTCAACCACTGCGCCACCAGGGAAGCCCAAGGATTCTTATTCAACATAAAAACAAAGGTCACAGTCCAGTCTTCCAACTCCCAATCCTTTTCTAACAAGCCATTGTTGTCTTTCACCACTTCTCACACGACTTTTCTACTAAACTCTCAAAGTTTAGAGTCATTCATCCTTAATTCTTCATCATGATTTTATTCCATTTACACTTAATTTGTGGTACCACTGAAGATGTTTAATTAATTCCTATCAACATTACACAGAACAAAATCTTTTTACTCGACTCAGAAAAATTGACATCACACACAGAACTGACTCACACCTGGCCTTGCAGATTGTGAACCAGAAATAAAAGAGAATGATATCCACTAGGAACAAAGCTTTGTACTTCCATTCCACATCCATCTAACTCTCCAAAAAAGACCCTTGGGGGTTCAAGGACCATGATAGTAAAGTTCAGAAAGAAGTTTCTGGTTGAAAAAATAACCATCTTCAGTTGTGCTTCTAAACCAATCACAGGATCTAAAACCACTAGCCCCTCCCTCATTCCATAACTTAGGTGCCTTGATCCTTCTGTCAAAAACAACTGGAATTTGTTTTACAGTTAGAGGCCTACTAGGAAACTCTACCTCTAACATTAACTCTAGAAAAGACAATTCAACACAAAAGGCAAAGTTTTGCAATAAAAGCCTGAAGTGGGAGGCAGAATGAAAGAAATCAGCATTTGGTTCTCAAAACAAGTAAAAATGTAATTGTCATCAACTTAGTTCCACCAACAGAAACAGAGAAAATATATATATTCTAAATGTAGTAACAATGGCTTTTCACTTTAACCAGCGAAGAAAAATGGAAAAGAACAAAAATAAGAAATTAATGTGTCTTCATTCATCATTCTCTTCAACAGATGATCTAATTCCATTCGTGTTAAAATGTTCATGTGCTGCATCTACAGCAAGTATCTATATACTGATACCCGAAGTATCAATATTATTTCTTTTTATAGAAATAAGATAAATATTAGCGTAAGAACTTAAAGCTCCATGAAGACAGGATATTTTGTCTGTTCGGTTCACTGATTTATCCACATTTGAATTCCACGTAACACACAGACAGTTCTCAATAAATATCTCCAGCTGAACTGTGCTTAAAACACAAAAGGCTCTCAATAAACATTTGCTGTAAGAATGAATGGATAGATGTCAGAAGAAATTTCTTGACAACTAAATCTCAGAATCAACAGACTATACTCTACCATGTCAGAAGAAAAAGAAGTAGCAATATTTAACATGAAGTTTAAGATTAACATAAAGTTCCTTTCAGCCTTTAATTATCGTGAAGAAAATATGATTTCAAAAAACTGGTAATTAACAAGTTACCACTTAGCTATGTGACTTCATGTAAGAAGTTAGCTTGCAGCACTACATACTGTATCTAGTATCATTAAGGGTAAAAAAAATAGGGATAAAAAATTAGGAAGTAAAACTGAAGAAAAGCAGATAAAAAGCATTAATTACTGAATCACTCTGAAATTTCCCCAACTTTGTGGATCTGTGAAGAACTAAGATTTACCTTTATCAATTTTCTATTTTTATTAAATTGTTTCACACATGAATATATGAAGCCATCAATATTATCAAGTGTTAGATGTTAAGAAAGTAACAATACACAAACTGGTTTGGGCGGTTGTTTTTGTCAAAAATGAAAAAAAAATACTCTTCTTTGTTTATATTTCATCTCCCATCATGTTATAATTACCTCCAGCTCTGTCTCCCTCAAAATATTGCAACTCTTTGAAAATAATTATCTTTTGCTCCATTGTCTACTTGTTGAATTACATCTAACCCTGCCTAAATAAAATTCCTATCAAAAATACATTCCTGGGCTTCCCTGGTGGCACAGTGGTTGAGAATCTGCCTGCTGATGCAGGGGACACGGGTTCGAGCCCTGGTCTGGGAAGATCCCACATGCCGCGGAGCAACTAGGCCCGTGAGCCACAACTACTGAGCCTGCGCATCTGGAGCCTGTGCTCCTCAACAAGAGAGGCCGCGACAGTGAGAGGCCCGCGCACCGCAATGAAGAGTGGCCCCCACTCGCCGCAATTGGAGAAAGCCCTCGCACAGAAACGAAGACCCAACACAGCCAAAAATAAATAAATAAATTTATAAAAAAAAAAAAATAATAATACATTCCTATAAAACTCTCTAAAGGACTTATCTAACAAGTCAATCAGTCACTAATAAAACCCACAATGAAATATTAACTATTTGTCCAAAAGCAGAGGCCTAGATCATCTAATGCCATAGACTATGTAAAAATATTTCTTTTTAACTTTTAATTGTGATCTCATGACCGCATTCGACTATGGTTATCTTACTGCTTCGCAGTCTTGAAGGAAATGTAGCTCTGTGAATTATCAGAAACAGCTTTTCCAATATCAAAGTTACCTAATTTATTTAATGATTCATTACTTTAATGAAAAAGAAAGTGACCCAAGTTTTTGAAAGATCCAGTGGAAGATTAATAAGAGTACCAAAATGGTCCAAGTGGAAAGACTAGGCTTTCCCTAACCAAGTACAGACTGGGAATACAAAGTGATTAGCTCCTTCTGTCAATCAGAAAATCAAAATTAATAAAAATCAATTTACACACAGCTCTATTTGCTTCTTATTCCCCTTCAATGAGTAACTAAAATTCACACAGGAAAAAAAATTACAGAAAATCCATCTGAGTAGAAGGATCTTTTTCAAGAAAATCTGATACTATAGAGAAAGATTTGCTTAGAATCAGAATATATCAAAAATATAGTTATCAGACTTGATTTTAAATATTTAAAGGTATTAGAAATTTACATAGCTAATTCCAATAAGACAAATTGCATAATTACATAATTTAGTTAGACTAAGTTCAACTTAGACTATAAGCTCTTTGAAACATTTTCTAAGGTGTCAATAAATGCAGTTTATGAAAGTACTTATAAGAAATGAAAACTCAGCTCTTCAACTAGTGATAGTATCTCCAGAAAAAGCAGTAAGAGGAAAAGAGCTGTTTATGTACAGAGACTTAAGTCTCTTAAAAGTTAAGTTTAATATTAAAGACTGCATTATTGATTCCATACACAGTGATTCCATATTGAACACTGTCCATCAAACCTGGCATCTCATACTTGTGATACAGGTATTGCCTAACCTATTTCCTCATTAATTTAAGAATGACATAACAATTCTAACGCTGATTTTGATGACTCACAGCAAAAGATAACAGATTTGCCCTGAGTTTTACTGGACGGCACTTACACATTAAAAAGTCTGCAAGAATACCACACCTCTCAAATTAAGTTTCTTCAGTGCTTCACATTCTGTTATTAAACAAGTAAAAGATATACTTTTAATCCATATCCTTACAATACAAAGTTTAAATTTTATTTCCTTCAACAAAGTAAACAGGTGTATTCATAACCACAGATTATCCCCAAATATACAGCGGTAGTAAAAGCACTGGCAAAGTTAAGAAACAAACACAAAAAAACTAAAAAAAAACTTTAATTTTTGCACAGAAACCAGAACACCATGACATACTTATTGTTACCTTTTAAATGCTTCAGCTGGGTTTCTCTCACATTCCCCGGGCTGTAGGAGGCTTTGAACTGCTGGATCCCTTAGCTTGTCCTCATATCCTTGGAGAAGTCCACTGCGGCAGATCTGGGCAACCAGACCTCTAATAAACCCTCCAACACACAAAGTATCAGAGTCCTGGGCTTTGCAGAAATGAAAGGCCAAAGCCTGGCGATGTAAACCTCTCTGCAAGCTTGTAGGTGAACTTGGCCACAAGAGCTCAGTGCATAAGGCTGTCTTGCCACTGCCAGGCCCTCCTACCAATAACACACCCCAGGCAGCTCCTTTTCCAGAGACAACACTAGCATTATTCCCAGAATTCACTACAAGGGGTGGCGTGTTGACAGCACTGTTGCAGCAGTTAGTTTTCTCCTGGAGGCAATGCTGAAGCTTGTGGAAAACCCACTCCCTACAGTAAAACTGCTTCCCCTGCAGTAAACTCGTTTGAGCCATTTTGCAGACTTTTTCTTCCCAAGGATTAGTCATAATAGGTTTCTTAGCGTCAACATTTGCTAGAATTTGGGTACATCAACACAGGTCTTTACATCCATTAGGACGTAACTTGCATATTAAGTTGACTTTGAATGACAGAGTAACCAGTTACAGTAAAATTCAACAGCCACATAGTCCATCTGCCAACAGAATGTGCATGACTTTATCTGGCTCTTTATTCCTGATCATCAGCAGAGAATATATTAGTTTATATGAATTGTTGAACTGATGGAAAACTGCCTGGTTCCGAACCTTGGCCAACACTTTTCCTATATCTTGATGGGTCGCAAAACTCCATGGTTACATCTGGAGTTTATGTGATTGTGGATGTTTCAAGTATGCAGATGAGACAATACATCTGGAAAACTGAAGAGAAAGCCCAATCTTTCAATTTGTACAAAATGCTTTTCCAGATCGCAAGCGTTAAGTCTGTATCTGAAAATTAGATGCAGAAAAGGTGTCCATTATAGTAAATGCTACCAAAGAGATTACATTTATACAGTAGATTGTTAGTGCTCTCCTTGTTGAAAGGTAGTCACTCAAAGTACTAGACCCTGCCAGTTTTAAGTATATGGGCAACTGCCAGGGAGGGAACTGTTTCAGATTACTGTCTCTTATGTGGCAAAAATGGCAAACCACTGTTAACACCTCCTTAATTCAAAGCATTCATAAAATGCATTTTTCGAGATAGATTCTTAATGAACCTGTTCACAGGCTTCTCGGTTTAAGATGTCCAGGTAATCAATAATTCCCACCAGTAACTAAAATAAAACAAAAATATCTCAGTGCAAAATATCACATGCTAAAAGCTTACTTATCAAAAAATACAATTTACCAGTTACAGTAATCTCAAAAATCCATTCACCTCATCTTTGGCAGTTTCAAAAAGTTGGACAACTACCCCAAAATCATAACTACATTTTCCTTTCTGTATTTTTCTGCCTCTATAGTTAGGCTTCCCAAACTGCTACATTTTAATCAAGTTACCCTGGATTTTTAAAACCTCACTGTAGAAAGGAGAAAAAAAAAAAAGACTTTAGGCACATGCAGTAACATCCTTAACTCTAGCCAACAAGGTCTTTCCAACCAGCTTGGTAGAACAGCGCCAGTTCAGGAAGCTCCATTAACTTGCACAGCCCAGCCAGTCAAGGACTCTGTTTACGCGACTAGCCACACTTCTTTGTTGATAGTTTGCAAAAAACCTAGGGGATGATTATCAGGGTTGTGGCTAGATGGGAATGGATTGGAAAGAAAAAAAGGCGGGTGAGCTTACATGAAAGATAAATCCAAACACACGTATACTATGGGAATCCTTCCTTCCTCTGAGCCGAAGGGGGGAACGTTTCGGAGGGGGGTTAGGAATGAAATCTACTACTGTGGCAGGAGAAAAGGCTGCATGCCCTCCAGGCAGGAAAGGGATAAGAAGCAGAGGGCTTCAGGACTGGTGGGTGTTCGCCTACAGTTCCGGCCTCTAGTTTCAGCTGATAGACAAAAGGAACTCCGGGATTCCCAGCGACGGGAACCACCTTTGGTTTCAACAGCCCCAAGGAGCCACAGGGGGGCCACCTTGGAGAGGCCACGGACGGAGGTGCAGCCTCCACACCGAGGTCTTCCTTCCAGAAGGCTGGGAACGCCTCGACACCCCGCCCCGCCCCGAGATCGGGGTGTGTCTTTTGAAGGGGGAGGGGGTGCCCGACGTCCTTGCCAATCCTTGAGGAGGGGTCGCCTCCGGTCGGCGTCCAGCTCCTCGCCCCTACCCCGGGCGCCGCTCCCGCCCCCGCCCGGCCCGCGGCGGAACGACTGGAGAAGTCGGGTCTGGGGCCGGAGGCTGGACAGGGTGGCTCGGTGGGTGGGTCAGGTCGTAGCCCCAGGCACATGCCCCCAAGAATCCGACCTGAGCGTGGGGCCTCGCTTCCACCGCCGCCGCCGCCGCCGCCGCCGCCGCCCCTCGGTTACCTCGGTCCCGGCCGCCGCCACCGCCGCCGCCGCAGCCGCAGAGGACTCTCAGCTTCAGACACTTGCTTCGCTGAGAAGCCGCCGCCGCCGCCAGCGCTCCCCAGACTCCAGCTGCAGCCGCTTCCTCCGCCCGGCCCGGAGCACGCTCCGGGATCCAGATCCTCCTCTTGGCCCCCGGGAACTGCCAGTTCCAGCTGCCCCAGCAGCCTTGGCTGTGCTCCTCCCAGCCCCCAATGGCCAACCGCCGCCGCCGCCGCCGCCGTCGTCGTCAGGGCAGTGACTGTCTCAGGCAGCCCCGGACCGGCCGGCTCCGCCCCGCCCATCAGCCCCGCCCCTTCGGCACAAGCCCCGCCCCTCCCGGCCGCCAGGCCTTTCTTCGGCCGCCGGCTCCGCCCCCTTGCCTCGCCCCTCCCCCCACCGCGCCGTCCAGTCGCCGCCCGTGCCTGGGCGTGTGCAGCCGCCTGGGACCCGCTGCCTGCGCCGCGGGGAGACCTTTCTGGGGGCCGCCTCGGGGCTCCGCCTTTCTCGGGGACAGGGCGGAGAAGGGGGCGGGGGCTGCGTTCTCGCGTCCCCGAGCTCACGCGAGTCGCTGCCCCCCCTCTTCACCACTCGGCCCCGAGCCTTCCTTTGTCTTCCAGGCTGAGGGACTCCGCTGGCTTTGGGGGCCGTGTCCGATGCTAGGAGGGGCAGTTGAGCTGGGAGAGTTGCCCCTTGCCACTCCCTTAACCCTCTTGTCCCCAAAGGCCACAACAGGCCCGTTGTATTCCTGTCATCCGGGTCCCCTTTCAATCTATTAAATTCCGGTGATGCTTTAACTTTCTCAGTCTGGGGCTAAGAGAAGCAAGTAAAGACCGGGTAGAAGGTTGTAAAACTAAAAATCGTAGGGGTGTGGGGCGATGTTCCCACCTGCCTCATGTGAAGGACATGGCCAGATGGAGGTTGAAAGCAATCACGATTGGGTCTCAGGCCCCTGCCCTTCTGGACCGATTGATTACCCACACGAGGCCACTATATGAGAAAAAGACCATGGTCGAGGTCAGAATGCAGAATAACATGAACTGCCCTAGAGGACCTGACCACGGGGCAGTTACTTTTGAACTAGACAAGCCAGTTGTTTGCATTCACGTGGACCTGGATTAGATTCCAAATTTCTGCTGGGAAAGTACTGTCAACTGATGGAGGAGGAAATGTATCTTTATTATTTTATTATTTATGCTAAAACCATGAGCGTTCCTCCCATTCTCCATTAATTTAAATGTGCTTATTTCTCAAATGTTGAGCCAGTCTCCCATCTGTTTTTAGGAATTCCAAAGTTTAGCTCTCACTCTTAACTAGAAAAATGGATTGTGCTTGTGCTTACTCTTCCATTCTGTTTATTCCCTGGCTATCCATGGCATTTGAGGTTTGTTGATCTTAATCTTTAACTTTAACACATTTGTTGCAAATTCTGAGGTTCTTTTCCAAAACACAAGCAAAAAAGGCAGAAGAATATAAATCCTCAAGAATTAGAGTGATGAAAATTGATTTTTAAAAAGATACAATTTTGATATTAGTTTGCTTAAGCAATTTTAATTACCACTTAACTTGTTTGCCATACATTATTGTCATTGGAAAAGTTGACTCCTTCAGTTTCATGGTTGTAAAATTATATGCTTAGAGAAAATTTTAAATAAGAGATATGTACATCGTTTAATCATTTCCATTAAACTATTTGCTAATACAATAATTAAAATAATTTCTGCCCAATAGGGAGAGAAGTTACAGAAACTTTTGATTTAGTGAGCCTATTTTTTTAAAGGTAACTAACCATCATGGAAAGCTGTTCTAAATAACTTCAGCAATAACTAAGCTGTAATTAATCTTCAGACCCATTTAGAATTTTTTTTACTTTAAAGTTTATTTCACGTTTCATTTTTATGGCTTTTTGCTTTCCCTAACAGAAAAACTTCTGAAAAGCAGGGACTGTGCCCTTCACACCCCTGTAGATATGTAGCAAGTTTCCTTGCATGTAAAGCATGTCTGTTCCTTTTTGTCACACTCACTCACTTACTTACCTATAGAGACTTACTATAGGTATGGTATTATGCTGGGCATAGTGCTAGGTTATAAAGATGGATGGACACAGATGGCAAAGGAAACTTGGGACTGCTATAGCCATTCTTCCTTTTCAGAATATCCATTTATCTCACCAGTTTTTGATATGAAGCAATGATATTTTTTAAGCTCTTTTCAACTCCTCTCAGCCAAATTACTGTCTCTCTCACCAAAAGTCTGAAATCTCCACTGTTTAAAAAACAAAAAAAGTCTGGCTTAGTGGGCCTATTTATTGACCAAACCAGGGCATTTTTGAGAACAAAAAGGAGACAATAAAAACAATTAAAATTGTATAATTCTTAGATATTTATTGACTGAAAACTTGGTTCTATTGTATTTGACAGAGGTATTCTATTTAAACATTATTTTTCAAAAAATAACAAAATATATATTAAAACATAAATATATATTTACATACCAAATTTTACAAAACATCTTTTTACCAATTACCTGAATGCTAAAAATGACATAGGCAGAGTATTTACATATTTACTCTCAGTGTATTTTCACATACTTTAATCAATTTCTTAGCATATTTTCTCCACCATCAAGTACTGGTATTTTTCTAAAGAATGCATTTTCTTAAATATGATTTTCCTTATTTTTAATTTGTTCATAAAATTGCCTGAAATCTTCTTCACGGTTGCATAAATTTGAAATTATTGATGCCTTCAACTAATGCTTCTCGGTGGACCATAATAATTCTAATTGAAAAATTTTCCTGTAAGTACTAGGGTACGTAGTAAGTTCAAAGCAAACTCTGATAAAGAAAATATATTCTTGTAAAATACATTCTAATTTCTGTTTTTCAGCTCAAATGTACAATTTTTTCAGCTGAAATCTTTTTTGAGGTGTGTGTTTTTTAAAACAGAGTAACATCTTTCAACAAAAATTTTTATAAAACAAAGCTCCTCATATAAATTTTCTTTATGTATGTTTATGTTGATGGTTTCAATTAAATTTAGATACTGCAAAATTATATGTCTTCTGATTTTTAACCCATTTGGATACAAAATATAATTTTATCCAATTAAAAACAGCAGCTCCATCAAGATTCTCCCCACAAGTTGAGATAATCCAAAGCCCAATTATAAATTTGAAAACGGGGTCTTTTATAACATTTGTACTCTCATCAAGTAATACATTTAATTCCTTCTTTGATTGAGATAAATTTCAGTGTCTTCTCTTTGAAGCCTTTGTTTTCAGTAATTACGATACTTTAAAAAATCTGCAGAAGACGAACACTTTGATTTTGGAGTTTCAGTGATTCTCAATGAAATGCTGTGAAAATTTAGAGGACTCATTTTAGTCCTCTAGTTTAACTAGTGTAGGTCACTCAGGTTTATTTACAGAGTAATTCATCTCTTTTAATTGAAGTAGAGTTGATTTACAATATTATATTAGTTTAAGTGTACAACATTCAATATTTTTATAGATTATACTTCATTTAAAGTTATTACAGAACAATGGCTATATTTCCCTGTGCTGTACAGTATATCCTTGTTACTTATCTATTTTTTCCATGGTAGTTTGTGACAAAGTAATTCTTTAAGTAGTTATCACTGGCAGTCTTTCAGATTATGTCACAAATTTACAGAACGCTGTTCATTGTAAAATCATTCAGCCTACTTGATATATGCTCTATTACAGGGTGACTCAGCCTCTGTTTCATGTATTTCAGATATACTTTACCTTTAACTTTCCACGTTTGCCACTGATTCTCAGAAGTGGCAGCCTGGTGAGTTCATGCATGTCAAAGGCAGCAGCAGCAGGCCAGGTCACACCTGACTAGCACACCAAGGACCTGGTAGGATCAGCAAGCTTGAAAGTTTCACTGACTACTACCAAGACCAGGAGTTGGCTATACCTAGCCTCTCATATCAAGCTGAATTTTGTTTCTTCAGCTAGTATCCTGCACACTATCCTTGAGAGGAAGGGGTTAGTTACTTTGCATCTGGAAAGAGTCCGGAAAAGAGTTATTGCTGGCAGTCTTTCAGATTTCCCTGCAAATTTAAAGAACTCTGTTCATTGCTAATGTATCTCACACACTATGAAACACGACCATGGTAGAAGCTGGAAATAAATATGAAGGAAGGTCTACTAAACCTATTCCAGATTATTTTAATACTACTAATAGTAACAGTGCTTGGTTTACACAAACATGCACAAGTTATGTTAGTTATGTTAATTGGACTTGATGTGGTCCTAGACTATAGAAAGCCTTTGATTGACAAAGTAAGCATAATGATAGGAACATCCAGCTGTGGCTGCCCTCTTAAATACCCTTTTTAAAAGAATGCTTATTTAAGCCTTACATGTTAAAATTACTGTTGCCAGCTGTATTTGTTCCTTTTCTTGAAGACAAGCCTAAAAAGAGTTTTTTACTTACAAAATGTGTAAGGTATAGGCCTTTCTTTCAAAGAATTAAACAAACTCCAAAATAAGATCTATTTTGCAGAATTACCAGCCAAGGGGAATTCAGACACACTAGCTGTGGTTACTGAGTAGCTGCTTACAAGGCTCCACCTTATCTACAATCTTTTAGAACAAAAACTCTCAATAGACTCCAAAATTACACCTACGGTACACATGACAGAATGAATCCGGAATTCATCTTCTGGTCTACCTCTCAAATACAGCAAGGAATTTAAAGAAGCAAATTAGGATCCTCTAAAATGTGTCCCTCCAATGGATTCTTATAATTGCATTTTCCTACGTTTTATTCTATAAGCCCATACCCAACCACAGACTCGCCATCATTCTTTTATCAAATCTTTCATCCTAAAAAAAGTCATTCATGAAGTAGTCTCTGAACCTCATTTTAAACATATGAGGACAATCGAAACTGATTTAGCAATATTACCTTCCTGACTCCTATGTCACGTGGTTATATGTAAAAATAGCAATAATTATAGTAACTTGAAACTAATGCTAAATGTCATTGATCAAAGTAGACTTGCATAACTTTATTACGTCCACTATGCATTCTTTGACCGAATTACAGTGAAATATTAATATAATTAATCTCAATTTACTGTACATAGTTATTAACTTGATAGGTTCCCAGATAAATGAGAGATATTATTGTCCTCTGCTCTTCTAGAATCATTCCTTATTTTGCCTTTTTCCAGGTCTGTTACTCACTAGGCCAACATACCTTGGTATTAGCAACCTCTGAGAGATAGGTTTGTATTAATTTGGAAGATAAGTATTATATACTAGAAAGCATAAAAATAAGCTGAACGAAGTGTCTGTGGGAGTAACTCATCTTGGAAGGCATTTTTCTAAGGTCACAGAGGCTCCTGGGAATCCCACGCTTCCTATCCCACACACGTTACCACGGAACTCGTTTATATTAATGGTGATGGTGCAGGCAGAGACAGTTGTACAATATAGAAGTGCAGCGCCAAGAGGCCCATGGCAGGCAGTTAACTTCTCAGAAAGCTCATTTGTTTTATTAGGCTAGATGTCAAATGACCCCCGAAAGGTAATTGATAATTTCCTTAATAGTCAGTTTTATCTGGGTGCCTATATTTCTTATTAGCACTCTTCAGTTACCCTAAAATGTGATCATTCCTTTAGCTCATCCCTTACGTGTTCATTTAATTTTGAGTAAGCCCTCTCTGTTTTTAAAAATTCTTCTGACTGAAAAATGTGACTAAAATCCCAAGTCTGGAACTGAATTGTTTGAGGTCTGCCATCTGCCAAGTCTTTTAACCATGAAACACAGCAAGCACCCTATCAGAGATGATCGCTATTCTAGAACCATACTGAAAATACCATCCCAAATTATTTTCCGAAAGGCACATGTATAGATCCCCATGCTCCTGAAAAAGGAAGCAATGTTTTTATGCCTTTCTTCCAACTGTTAATGCTACCAGTCCAGAGTAGGTAGGACAGAGACACCCCCAAGGAACCATACCTGATGAAATTTACACGCTTAAGCAGTTGTCTCACCACTGTACCTGGTCTGACCTGTGACTTGCATTAACCAATGGAATGTGGCAGAAGTGATGTTATATTCACTCCAGACCTAGATCTGAAGAGGACGGGCAGCTTCTGTGTCCCGTCTTGGAATGCTCAACTTTGGGAATCACTGTTGAAGAAGTCTGGCTACCCTGCTGAAGAGACCATGTGGAGAGACCACACAAGAAGGCCACATGGAGAGGACTTGAGGTCAGATGGAGATGTGGAGAGGTCCAGCCAGCCCAACATCTTAGTTGGGCCTCCTGATGACTCCAGCCCCAGCTACCATTAAGTGCAACCTCACGAAGAACCCCAGGTGAGCCCACTGGCAGCATTGTCCAGCTGAGTCCAGTCGAACCACAGAACCATAAGAAATATCAAAATGATTGCTATTTTAAGCCTCTAAGTTGTGGAGTCATTTGTTATACAGTAATAAATAACTAAAACACTACCTGATGGAAATAAGAAATATCCTAGTGTTCTGCAATTATTACGTTATTTCTCTGTCTCTCTCTTCATCTAGTCTTTTGGGCAATTGAAGTAGTTCTGAAGAACTGAAACATTATTTATACCATCCTAGTTTTCTATCCATTTGAGAACTAGAGAAATGAGACAGAAGTGAACTTTTTAAAATTTTATAGACTGAATGAGAATTTATATTTATTTCCAAGTTTCTTTTCTCCCCACTGCATATTTCTTATCATATTAGAAACCTTTACTCAACAAGAACATCTCTGATTCTAGCCTGTCAGACAGCCATATGATATTTTCAAACAAAAAACATCTGGTTCTAGCAAAGTGCCTTAAAATAAATGAGAATCAGAAGCTGCCCTCTCAATTTGCCAACATAGTTTTATATATAACTGGGATGGTGTGTCGGGGGTAATCTAAATCAGAAGCACATAATCTCAATAATGTTGATTTAATTTCTGAATGCCTAGAGATTGACTACTTCAAAATTTAAAAAGAATAAAACATTTTGGTTTAGCATTAGCCTTAAGTAATAAAAAGGTTTTGTTTCATTTCTGTTTCTTTTTTCTTAGGGGATTCTATATTTTGCTAAGAACACATAATTAAGAAACTTATGCAGATAAAAGATAGATCTAAATTTTGGGTGAACAAACTCATTAAAAATCAAAATTTTACTTTTAATATTAGAATATCTAACATGGGGACAAACTGGTTTACCCAAGGATCATACCTTTATGTGAGAATCTCATCAAATTGGTTGTTATAATCAAAAAAGGATAATAAAACTGAATATTTTTCAATCAAATCAGGTGAACTGAGAGCCCAGAGGAGGTGGGAAGAGAAATGACCAACTTTATCCTGAGAGAGGTACACTTTGAGAAGGAGAAGTAATCCTTTTTTCTAAGAGTTCACATGGAAGAAAGAAAGGGAAATGGTTTGGAGATATTTTGAGAAGGAGTGTATCTGAAAAAGAGGATTGTCTGTAAGGTCAAATCGTGGTTGAAACATTAGGAGGTTCATGGCTTTAGGGAAGTATAGTTTGGGTAAGGGTCACCAGATACAGCTGCATAGGCTGTTCACTGCACAACTGCAGGTTACACCATTCAAATGGACTATGATCCACTTCAAAGAGACCAGATTGTATCAAGGTAGTGAGTGCGGTTAGAGATTGTGTCTGAGCAAGTGTAACAGAACCCACACCCAATGGCTTAATACATAAGGGCTTGTTTCTCTTGTGTAATAAAAAGCCTGATGGCATGGCTTACGTAGTAGCTCAACAGAACTCGGGAAGCCCCCTTCATCTTTCTCTCTGCCATCCTAAGTATCTTTCACTTCCTTGTCAGCTCATGGTAGGATGACCAACCTGTCCTAGTTTTAAAACTGAAAGTAACACACTGAGAAACCTCCTTAGTCCCTGGTAAACCAGGACAGTTGGTGACCCTACATAGTCTCAAGATGACATTTTACCTCCAGCTTCTCATATCCATTGGGGCCAGGAAGAAGATGAGGGAAGAATTAGGGAATAAGAAATGGGTGGCACCTTTATCAGGAAAGTAAAACTTTCCCAGTAATTCTCAGCACACATCTAATTTACCAGAACTACAGAAAGTAGGCTGGGAAATAGATTGTATTAGCTAGACACATTGCTGCCCTGAAAAAAAATCAGGTTTCTATTGTAAGAAGTAGAGACAGTTCATTGTGAAGACACTTAGCAATATCTGAATAGCTTTGTGACTTTCTCTAGGACTGCTCAGCATCCTTGGAGCAAGAATGAAGAAAGTAGACAAGAAGGGGCAAACCAGGGCTGGGGATTGTCAAAGAAAAATAGCAGAAGGCTAAGGAAACGCATTATTCTGGTAAATGCATGTCATTATTGAAATGGCCCATTGTGCAGTGCATACTGGGGAAGAAGTTCAATAAAGCTAGGAGGGACGTCACCTATTAAGAAAAATGATAGAAGACTAGAAGTTTATAATAAAATATCAAGATCTTTTTAAATCCTCGGAAAAAAATTGACATGAGAAAGTCAATAATTTCTTTCATTTTATTGGCATCAGATTATTTCCCTTCAACTTAATATTCACCGAGTAGTTCTATTTTATTTATTTTAACATTCTGAACCTTAGGGAGGAAATTTTACTTGAATTTGTCTTAAAATTATGATATTTCTGTTACACTGATAATAAATCAATAAAGACATTAACAATGAAAATCTAATATAAAAACAGGTGGTGAGTTGATAACTGAAAGATTTTTTAAAATTTTATTTTAATGAAAATGCGTGAGGAAAGCTAAGCATTTTTTTTTTTTTTTTTTTGCGGTACGCGGGCCTCTCACTGTCGTGGCCTCTCCCGTTGCGGAGCACAGGCTCCGGATGCGCAGGCTCAGCGGCCATGCCTCAGGGGCCCAGCCGCTCCGCGGCACGTGGGATCCTCCCGGACCGGGGCACGAACCCGTGTCCCCTGCATCGGCAGGCGGACTCTCAACCACTGCGCCACCAGGGAAGCCCCAGCTAAGCATTTAAATGTCACGTGACAACTGAATAAATCATGGATTGAAGAGCAGCACCATTTATCTGTAAACCATCAGTGACAAGTGAATTGAGATCACCTTCTATTTAAGTTAGACCACATTTAAATTCATATTCTATGCACTCATTCAGACAGGGAATAAACAGGTCAAAGGAGATATAGAATAAATGATCTAAATATATAATTATTTTTGAGTCAAGACACAGTGAATGTAAAGTGATCAATTTCTCAGAGGGAGAATTCTCCCCTAAGAGAGCTTTTAAAAGTTCAAATTGGAGATTCTATATGTTTGCATAAAGAAGGTCAAGAAATTCCACTGACAGTGTTGTAAGAGTTTGGGCTGAAGAAAAATAACAAGGTAAGCTTACTAGGCCCCTTAAAGAAAGCAATTGCCCGTCAATGTAATACGTGTAATCCTGGTTTGCAGTCTGCTGAGGCAGGTAACCCTTTTGCTTCTCAATCTAGAGAACAAGATTTCCTAGATTTGGGCTCTATTTCCTACATTGGCATAGATCAATTTTACCCCCACAGGACTTCTTACTTCTCTGTGCCAAGGAGGAAAAATCAAGAAAAAAGAGAAATCAGGGAATAATAGGGCAGAGCAAATGTTACCTGCAAAAGTAGCTACCTAACCCTGAGAAGCTGAATATGAGTTTAGGCCTGTGAACTCTTGTATTGATAAAATAATCCTGGAAACTTTGACTTCTTCAAAGGAAACAAAATCTATATATAATTTTTACTTAATAAAATTTATTTTTAAAATATATCTATGTATATTTTGCAAAGGAAGGAAGGAAGGAAAGAAGGAAAAAAGAGGGCCATTGCTGAGAACAAGTGATTTCTGACCATAATCTACTCCATTATTTGTTTCCAATATGGGCAGTAGGGTGGTTTCCATTTCCCATTAAATATATTTTTATTACAAAATATTGTAAAATAATACATTTTTCTGAAACTCAATGTTAAGTCCTTTTGACCTCGAGAGCAGAAGAGAGATATCATCAAATGTTGATAAATAGTCTCCTTTTTTAATACATTTGTCCAAAAGGCTCTGTAGTAAAGGGAAAAGTATTTCAACGTGAACTCGCTTTTTGTCTCCAAACCAGTTTTTTGTGGAGTGTTAGATTTTGACCTAACAGTTATCTGTTGCTACATCACATACCCTAACCTAAAAAGTGGCTTAAAACCACACTAATTTATTATTTCTCACAATTCTCTGGATCAGCTGAGTGGTTCCTCTGCTGGTGTCCCCTGGGCTCCCTCATTTAGGTACATTCAGCTGATTTCACTCCCATGTTTCGGTCATCATTCTTTGGCTGCAAAGAATGAGGTGGCTTTCTCGCCAGGCTTCTTCATAGCAAGGTGGCCTTGGAGTACAGTGAGAGCTAAGGCAGAATCTGGAAAGCCTCTGAGGCCTTGCTCTGGAACTCACCCAGCAACCCTTGTGCCAAATTTTATAGGTCAAAGAAATTCACAAGGACTGATTCAAGAGGGGGGAAAGACTCTACCTGTTGCTGGGATGGTCCTGTTTCTTTAAGTATGACAAATAGAAATCTTTAAGAATTTGACAAATGACATAAACTCTCCACCAGAAGAAAAAAAAATGTACACATACACAAAGTCTGTGTTAATTTTAAAGGAATGATACCCTTGTATGTCCTAGGACTCCAGATTAAGAAACTAAGAAATTCTGATTTAAAGAGCTTCCCCTAAATTCAGTGTGCCACCTAACAGGAATAAACAGGAATACAGTCAAAACAATTTTTTAAAGTATGTCCATCTGCACTGACATTTTTCTCAGTGTTAGGGTTTGTATTTATAAAAATTTATGTTTTTACTCAATAGGACTTTGGGGAGTTAAGGCGCAGAAAACGTGAATATCATAGTTGAACAGAGACTGATAATTTGTTTGATTTCAAATGGAATGTCACTTATATAAATTAATACATAACAAAAGACAATATGCTCTTTTCTAGTTCTATAAAGATGTTCTTATTTTAATCAATTTGTCATTCTATCTCTAAATTATTTTACTCTAAAAATGTTAAAAGCAACTTAATTTTATCTTCTTTAGTCATTGGTGGTTGAAGTTCCCTCAAACAGGAAAGTGAAGTAGAATTTTTGCTTAGTATCAGTCTTTGCTTCGTTTTAGTTAATTATTAAAAAATTAACTGGTGTGTGTTAAAAGATACATCAATGTGAACATTTTTCAAAAATAACTTCACACTAAATAACTGACATCAGCCATATCTTCTCAAGATATTGAGAAATATTTCTTATTTAACATAACCTTTGTAATGTTAAGTATTATAATACATGGTAGTTTAATTTGGCTAACTTCCAATTAAAGTGAATAAAGAATATTTTATTTTTTACTTGTATTTGTTTGTATACATTCATTATTTGCTTCCAGAATAATTTAGAAATGTTACATAAGTAAGTACCTGGCTTTCAGTCTATAATCTGTAATTGATAAGATAAAAGCAAGACTTTCAGATAGGTACACAGGTTACATAAAGGAAATTCTCACACAGTTCCTGAAATTCAAGAGGAACAAGGTGCTGGCTATTTGATAACAAGAGTAAGAGGTTGGAGAGAAGAACATATTTTAATCAAGGTATGTGCTCAGGCCAAGGCAGAAATGATTATTGAAAAGTTCACGTGGCGAGGTTACATTAGAACTAAAGTCCACAAATTATACACTAAATAAAAATGAAACATCACAGTTGAAGCCTCACAGTAGAACTAAACCCAACCATAGGTGATTATTTTAAGGTAGAATCTTTTTTTTTCTTTGATACAAAAAGATTGAAGTAGAAAAGGGTTTAATACACCATTGTTGCCTTTGGAGATGGACAGGGCCATGCTCAAGGATTTAGAGAGTGGCTGCAAGAAGCTGAGAGTGACTCCTGGCCAACTGCCAACAAAGAAACTTAGTCCTATAAGTGCAAGGAACTGCATTCTGCCAATAACAATGAGGCTGGAGGAGAACTTTGAATTCCAGATGAAAACACAGCCACTCGACATCTTGAGTTTAGCCTTGAATTCTTGGAACCAACTTGAGCCTGCCTGGACTTCTCATGTACAGAAATTGTGAGGTAATAAGCGTATGTTGTTTTAAGCTCCTAAGTTTGTGATCATTTATTTTGGAGCAATAGAAAACTAATACAGATTTTGGTACCAAGGGTGCCACCATAACAAATGCCCAAAAGTGTGGAAGGGATTTTGAAAGCAGGCAGTGAACTGAGGCTGTTAGAATTGCGAGGGGCATGATAGAAAAAGCCTAGACTGCTTGAAAAGACTGTTCATAGAAATATGGACACTAAAAACGCAGCTGGTGAGCGCTCAGCAGAGAATGAGGAACGCGTTACTGGAAACTGGAGGAAAAGAGATCCTCGTTATGTAGTAGTGGGAAGTTTAGGAAAATTGTTTCCTGCAGTTATATAGAAAGCAGAACTCATAAATAATAAACTTGGATATTGAATTGAGATTGTTAAGCAAAAAGGAACCAGGACATGCTGATTTAGGACATTCTAAGCCTATAGAGATGGCAAAAGATGCTAAAATTAAGAGGTTACTCCTGAAAGTGTGTACAGAGTAAAAACTGTAGGTGTGGCTATATTTCGCTGCAACCCTGAAAAGATCAAAAGTTCAGGGTGTTCAATCACCCGAGGTTAAAGGTGTGCTTCATAGATCTCAATCAAACCAGAAGACCTCTAAGAAGCTTTATGGGCAGTGTGCTTTAGCAATTCAGCTGAAGCCAAAAATAGAAAAGAATTATCTCAGGAAAGAAATCTGTGGATGAGCCTTTTGTCTAACGGAGTGATCCCCCAGAAAGCCACAGAAAGCCATAAGGTACTTGGGAATATTTTATCAGCAGGGATGCTGCCAACTGAGACTGTAAGGGACAGAAAGAGCGTGAAATAAAAGGAGACTCTCAGCATCCCCAAATTCTCCTGGCACGAAGCAGGGTTACTACTCAGCTACAAATAGGATCTATCTTTCATGATAAAGGAAGGATGACTCACAGCTAAGATCTCAGAAGGCAGGGAGGAAAGCCACTGAGGATATTCCCGGGCCTTGAAACCTAATGGAGCCTTCCAAGCAAGACTTCCAAGCAAGACTGATTCCGTTTTCCCTAATTGGGGGGCAGAATCTTTATAACTGTATTCGTTTTCTATAGCCATGTAACAAATTACCTCTAATGTAGTAACCTTAAAAACTCAAATCTATTGTCTCCCAATTCTCTAGGTCAGAAGTTTGGTATGGCTATTCTGGTCTTCTTAGAGTCTCACAAAGACAAAATCAAGACGTCAGCCAGGCTTGCTCATGTAGAGCTCTGAGGAAGAATCTACTTTCAAGCTCCTTCAGATGGTGGGCTGACTTCAGTTCCTTGCAGGCCCTCATTTCCTTGCTAGCTGTCAGCTGGGGCCTTGTCTTATCTCCCAAAGACCACCCACATTCCTTTGTATATGACCCGCTCTTGCTTCAGAGCCAGCAAAGACACATCAAGTCCTCCTTGTGCTTTGAATCTCTGTGCCTGCCTCTTCTTGATTGCAAATTTTGTCCTGTTATTTGAGTGTATGAGCCCATTTTAATTGTAGACAATCAGAAGCTCTCAATACCTCAATGATACATGTAAAGTCTGCCCCCTCAGTTGAAGTCCGGAGCACAAGCCAATATCTCTGCAGGAACCACCCTTTGATTTTGTGTGTCCTTTCCCACAGACACACCTTCTTTACTTTACTGAATGTAATTTGAAGAGAATTGATGAAATAAAATGGCAGAGTTAAGTTGTAGTCTCTTTTATTGGCCACTCAGATACAACTGTTGGATTCTCTGAGAGAGCAAGACCTATCAGAAGAGTCAACTAGAAACCCAGAGAGCAGGTTTCTACTTCTAATCTTGGGCAAATCAAATTAGTTATTGGATTCATTTTTCATCGTAGGATTCTTTTTTCATAGTAAAAGCCTTAGAAAAAATTATTACTAAATAAAGGCAAAGCAATGTATTATTACTAATTATTATTTCTGTAACACTGCCACTGTAGCCTTTTTTGATATAAAAGTCGTTTCCACATTTTTAAAAGATCTCTTTCATGATGACCCCACTGGTATTCTCTGTCTCACCTGTTATGTACTGAATATACACTACCTGAAATTCCCTCAACAGGCCGTTTGCTCTCATGCCTCCTGACCTTTTTACTCTGCCCTAACCTACAATATCATCTTTTTTTCATCTGCACTTTTCAGCCTTTGGATATCAGATCACTAAATCTCTGACACTTCACTTAATATTAGGTGCCCTTCTCTGTGCTTTTTATAGGCTAACTGTGTCTCCTCCCCTCCCCAAATTCATATGCTGGAGTTTTCATCCCCAATGTGGCTTTATTTGAAAATAGGGCCTTTAAGGAGGTAATTAAGGTTAAATGAGGTCATACGGGTGAAGCCTTAATCTGGTAAGACTAGTGTCCTTATAAGAGGAGGAGACACCAGGGATGTCTAAGAACAGAAGAAAGGCCATGTGAGAACACAGCAAGAAGGCAGCCATCTGTCAGCGAGGCAAGGAGGGAGATGTCACCAGGAACCAACCCCGCCTGCCAGCACCTTGATCTTGGACTTCCAGCCTCCACAACGGTGAGCAAATATATTAATGTTGTTTAAGCCCTATTCTGCGGTAGTCCGTTACAGTAGCCCTAGCAGACTGATACAGACTGTGTAGCTTCCTGTGCATAGCTTATCAGTTTTTTTTCCCAGTAGCAAAACCAAAACTAAACAACAGCAACAATACCCACTTGTAAGCACAACTAGGTGGAATGTTTGACTTGTGTCCTTAATTTCAAACTTCGGGAAATGTTAGGACAGATTCCATGTTTCCAGTTTCTAGCCTTCCATTTTCTCTGAAACTTCTAGTCATCTAGCTTTGACTTTCACAACCCTGCCCAAACTGTTTCTGGCTATGTCATTAATGACCTTCTACTGAGCCACTCCCCACTCTTCATTTAATCAATCTTACTGTGTCAGGACAACACAGTTGAACATTCCCTTATTTCTAAGTCAAGGCTCTGTTGTTTTTTCTCATAAACCTTTGGCTGTCTCTTCCAGTCTTCTTTTGCTTGTATATTTTCATTTGTGTTTCCTTTAAACAGGGACATTCCCCAGGGCTCTATTCATTGTTCTCTTCTCTCTTTACATATTCCCATTCAAACCTTCAACTTCTGCTATTGTCACACTGGGGATTAGGTTTCAACATGTCAATTTGGGGGACACAAACATTCAGTCTATAGCAATTGGTCTATCTTGAACTTTGAATTGATCTTTTATTCATACGTGATATTATAACATCATGCACTGATCATTTTGAAAATAGTAACTCAGTTATGCAAACACATTTCATTATACAACATCAAAAAACCCACATTTGTTAATGTCACCACAAGTCACATCAGAAAAGTTGGTCAAGTTCACAGAGGTGGAGACTAGTAGTCCAAAATTCTAATTTTGGTTTGAAAGCTTAAATTTTGTCCTTGGCAATAAATACGGTCACCTAGTTTCCTTAAAGCAACAGGCTCACTTCATTCATTTTTGAAAAAATATCGGCCAGATATCCAAATCTAAATCACCCTAGTTTGTCTGTCAGTTGTTCTTTCAATTAAAAATGGTATTCCATGAAAAAGAGTGGCCAGTTCAATTTGCAACTCTTACCACACACAAGTGTTTTCCATTGAGTTCACCGTCATAATGTGGTATGCGGTAGAATGTGTACTCACCCATGAGATTTAATGAAAAATAATACTTTTTACTGCTCAATCACAAATATTCTTAGGTGAAACCGGCTGTTTTTTCTTTTCTTTTCTTCTTTTTTTTAAACTATGAGTTGTGGCCGTGAAAATGCAATGATTACTAGAACCATTTGGTGCCATTGCCTTTGAATCCCATTAAGGTGCCAGCAGTTTACTCACCATTACTTTTGGACCTGCCAGTGCAAATGTCAACAAAGTGAAAAAGTCAAGAGAGTCTTAGTATTTCTATGAAAGTAATTTTGACCAAGACAATCCCGTGCAAGGGTCTTAGGGACCCTTAGCAGTCCAAAGACCATATTTGAGAATGGCTGAACTATACCACTCTTGTGTCCTCAGAGATTGGATGATACTAGAAGATAGGTATAGAGATTGTATTCATTATATTTTTCTCTAAACTGGCTCCTCTGCCCATAATCCCTGTCTTATTTCGTGGTACCATTGATCAATTAAGGTCCTGGCAGGAAAAAGGATGACATATCAAACTGGGTGATCTAAAGATCATAATAAAGAGGCTAACCAGAAAGGTGTAGGCAAGATTTACGGAAACAAAGAAAGGACAGTGCAGTACCCTGAGGTTAACAATGGCGGAAAGTGTCATCTCCCTGGGCCGGAAGGGACAGGTAGAGAGAGTAGTTACTGAAACCTGGAGGGAGCAGCGTAGGAAGATGGATGCCTCAAGCTGGCTTTTAGTTAGAGGGCAGAGCCAGCCTATGGTGAACCCAGAGGAAATGAGCTGGAAGGATATCCTGACCTCCCATTCCTCCCTTCTCCCATCTCCTTTCCCTCCCTCCTACTTGCCTAACTCAGTATGAAACCAGAGGGCAAGGGTGGAGTCCAGACAGATTATCAACAGATGTGTCTTTTGTTCTAGTAATTTCTTTTATCCATATAGCCTATTTTCCATTCAAAGTAGACAGTGAGTGTCCATTGCCTCAAAGGAGAAATGATTCCACCAAAAATGAGAAAAAAAGTTGTTTTCATTTCTGAAGCAAAAGCTTTTGATGTATATAATATCTTAGGTATCCGAGCTTCCAAAACTAACCCTTGTAAGATACAGATCATAAATTTTATGCTGATAAATCATAGACTCTGAAAACTGTATGATCATCTAAAAGCAAAAGTTTCCCATTCTAGAGGAAAGAAATATTCCATGGGCTGGGGAGAAATGGGAGAGTCAGAATGGAGGTGGGAAGAATGAGTTGCTGGGTGCATCCTGAGAGTGGACCCTGAGCCCTATCTTTCTGGCCTCATTTCATAGGAAAATACAATGGAAAGCCTAGAGGGCTTGGGGAAGATGGAGCATGAGAGCAGAGAGAACATGTGCTTGGCTGCCAGCATGGAGTTCTTAGGGGTGAGAACAGAAAAGCCTGAGACAGACTCCAGAGTTTGCTTGTACCCAGGGTGGTGTAAGGAAAAACCAGTTGTTTGTTATATGCTCCGTAAGGGCTCATAAATACCTAAGAGATCTGTTCTTCTGGATTAGGGTTTAAGTAAGATTAAAGAAGGAGAAGCAGAAACGTGCATGGACTGATAACTAGGCAGCCAATGAGAATATGAACATGTTAGCGGAGACAAGTATGAATAGAGGATTACAACTATTCATCGGAGTGTCCCTTTTCTATTCCTGCACTGTGTCTGGGCCCTGAGAAATCCCTTAGAACATAGATATAATTCTAAGGATTAGTGGGAGGGTAGACTCTGAATTTGACCAAGAAAATTCTGAAATGACTGAGGGAACTCAAAAGGTTTCCTGAGGCTATCTTAAATTCACTGAGATTCTGAGATTAAACTTCTGTTATCCAGCAGAACGGGAGTCAAAATAGAAATAGGTTGAATTCCAGAAAAAAACAAAATCACATTTCATGCGCCTTGAATTTGAAGAGTAAGATTTTTTTCCATGCTGAACTTCTAATATAGGTTTTATAACACTTTATTCCATTTATTTGTTTGCAAGTCTGTCTTCCCCACCTATAATATAAACATTTGAAAGGCAGGAAATCAGTTTTATTTATTTATTACCAGTACCTGCACAATACTTGCCCACAATGGTTCTTAAATGTGTGTGGACTTAATACAAGATCTTTAATCTTTGATTCTTTCATGAATAAAAGGAGCTATTTCGGAGTGGTCACCGTAATGTTTTAAAAATATAATGTTTATCTCCTTTATTCATTCATTTCTCTCCCTTTTTGACTGTACTGTTAACATGAAGAAAAGGAAAGTGAAAGAACAAGACGAAGCAGTTATGTTTTGCTTTTTGGGTTTTTTTAACTGCATTGTGCAGCATGTAGGATCTTAGTTTCCCTACCAGGGATCGAACCTGGTCCTTAAGACAGTGAAAGTGCAGAGTCCTAACCACTGGACCACCAGGGAATTCCCACAGTTGTGTTTTAATGATAAAAAAATTTGATTCTAGTCTTCAGTATTCATATATACATATTGAAAGTAGAGAGTGACTCCCTGGCTCCTTTTTTTTGAGGGTGCTACTAGCCTTTGAGAGTTAATTAATAGGTACATAAATTAATTCCACATAATGAAAAAGGAAAAAAGATAATGATAAATATAGTTAGATCCCTTCATGCTATAAGAGTGAGTGAGCAGAAAAGCCTAAAGGAGCTTGCTCTCACTTGTATTATTTATATAGCTTCACATTTTTAATAAGTATAAAAAAAGTCAAATGCCAAATAGTACAAGACAGGGAAGAGTGATCACATACATGCACTTGCTTATGAGATTTCCCTACAGCAATTTCTTTATCATTTATGTGGGATTGGGGGTAAGAGACATTAATTAGTTATAATGTATAGGCATTTAATAACGTGTGTGTGTGCGTGCACGTACATGCCCATATACATATGCACATAAATATCACACCTCTTAAACTTTAAATTTAAAACTGTGAATTCATAAAACCTGAAATCAATCAACCATCCGACAACTTTAACTGTCTACTCACAATTCTGTTAAGCTTTTTGGGAGAATACAATATTAATTGAAAACACTGCTTGACTTGAAGTAGTTTATCTGGTAAATGGGAAAAGAAAACATACTAATAAAATAACAAAAGAAAATCTCTAAAATATAACATGAAATAAAGTCACCTCCACATTTAAGACTCTATGATTTACAAGTTGAAATCAAACAAAATGCTTTACCACCGGTTGCATACGATTTAACTTTATAAGTTCAATATGATCATAGCAGTTTATTAACAATAAACAGTTGATTATGTTAATTTCCTAAAAGTTTCAATGTATACAATGGGGAATGTTTTTACTTAAATAAATTCATTTATCTTCCATAGTATTTAATATAATTATGGTTTGATGTTTCTATATTGCTTTTACAGACATAATATTTACATAAGTCAAGGCATTTTGAATTAAATATATGCACTGCTAACAATTGACGTCTAATGGGAAAAAAATTGTGTTTGTACTAGACACCTCAATGACACTCAGAACTTGTAATGAGCAGAGAGCACGAGGTGGCCACATTTTCCATCATGAGACACCCATCTCCCGCATGGTCTTAGTTGATGGGGCCAAGAATGAGCAGCTAACCCAAGTCAGGAAATTTAGAGATTAGCCAGGAAGCCTAAAAGGCAAATAAGCCTGAAAAGCTCTGCAAAAACTGGGATGATGTGGGCCAATAACACTGTATATTCTAGATCAGATAGTAAGATCTACAGAGAACATCAGGCAGGTAACAACAGGAACTAGAAATGAAAGAATGCAGGGAGCCTGGGAATTCAAATAAGGACCGTAAGGCATGATGTTAGCGCAGATGTATAAGAATGCAGAAATTATCAGTAAGCATAAAGTAAAGAGAACTATAACATTAGTTTGTAGTAGAAACAAAACCGACTCAAAAAGGAGGAATGGGAAGGAAGGTAGGGGTCTCATATTCATCTCCTATCTCTAAAGGGAAGAGCCATAAGTTCTTGCTTCTGAGGTCCCTATTGCTACCTTGAATCTAGTTCCAATCCCCACATGTCCTAATTCTATTCTGGGTCCTTCTCATATATTTCAGTGTAAGCCTCATCTCTCTTACTGAGCCTTATATTAGACCTCTATTCCTGGAGCATGTTTAAATGACTTTGTTCATTGCAACCGAAAGAGTCTGACTGAACATTCAGCAATGACACCTACTGTGTTCTAGGCTCTTGAAATGTAAAGATACCTCTGCACATACAGGATTCAGTCACCTGAAGTAGGACGAACATAAATAGGTGATTCAAAATATTTCAGAAAGAAAGAATCATTATTTTTACAATGGAGATCATATATTACTGATTTTTATCACCCTGCAAGTCTGTAAATCCAGGCTTAAACTCTTTCTTGACTTTTTTTTGTTTGCAAAAGGCTGCTAGACAACATCATTTGAATGCTTCAGGGCATTCATCCTTGGCCTTTCACTGTTTTCTCCTAAAACAAAAGTCTTTCTCAATGTTAGTTAATGTCACTATGATACATCCAGTAATGTTGGTTTGATACCTTAGTGTCATCATTTATTTCAGTTCTGCCAACTCCAACAAATCAGACCCTTTGTCTTCTTTTGTTTGTAATAGCTAATCATTTTTTAGTTAAGCCCTGATAACCATTTAAAAGCCTCCCTACTAAACCAGCTTCAAAATTAATCTCAGTAAAAGCAGCTCTGGTAGGTCATTCATTCCCTTTCTCAGAAACTCTCAGTGGATTCCCACTGTTACTAAGTTAAGTCCTGATTCCCCGGCCTCTTTCAAGAGCAAATTGTAGTTTTCCAAAACTACTGCTCATTACTACTTTAAATATAATTCCCACATCAATCAAACTGGCTAACCACAAGATGTTTCTACGTGGTTTGCCTTCCCTGCCCATTCTCTTTTCTCTACTTGGAATGCCCTCCCCAAATTTTCTATCAAAATCCTTTTCTTTTTTTAGATATAATTTAAATCCCATTTTTTCAAGGATACTTACTGGAACTTGCCACTAAATATTATCTCTTTCTTACCCGAATTCTCATAGTAATCCTTTTGAATATCTCTGAAGATACAAACTGATCATTTGTGTAATTTATTGCCACTCTCCAGCTCAAGTGTAAGCTTCTGAAGGGCGGGGACCATGCATATTTATTATTGCACTGTCCACCCCTACCCATCACCCTGTCTTGACATTGTTATTCCTCTGCAAGGATGTTGAATAAATAAATGTACTATGACTAATACAGAGAGCCATGGAGCTACTTTTACAAAAAACAACCTCATTTAGTATACCCACAACATGATATTTTCATCTTAATTCAAATGAACATATCTTCCCATCCCACACAAATCTGTTCCTCCTCCTGGATTTCCTCTTACTGTTTGGCTACATGATCCACTTCGTCGCCCAAGTCAGAAACAGGAATCACCCCACCCATCTTCATTTTTTTTTACTCTTCACGTTAAATTCCATTTTTTCTCCTACTTATCTTTTATATCTGTCCTTATTTCTCTTTGTTATTACTCATTAGTTCAGATTTTTTCTCTCTCTTCTGGTCTTCCTACTTCTAGTCTCAAACTTCATCAATCCATCTTCTAAAACTACTGAAAAAGTAATCTCTTGAATACAAAAAATCTGATCATCAGGTGCTTTTGTTAAAATTTTTTTCTTCCCCATTGGTTGCCTTTAAATTATGTAAGAGCTGAGCTCCTCTGTACAGCTCTTCATGATATGGCACCTCCCTAGTATTCCTAATTACTTCTTAGCTTTTTTCCCCATACGCACTTGGTACATTCTAAATTACTTGTGCTCTTTACACTTCCAGACCTTTGGAAGCATTCCATGTAGAACACTTCCTTCTCACATCTTCAGTTCACCAGAAAAACGCCTATATAACCTGCAGCTTTAAGCTTCTTTGTGAAACCTTTCCTGAATTCCTTCAGCAATCTTAGCTATTCCTTCCTCTGTGTTTACATTATATGTGTTGTGCCTATTCCATTAAAGCAGTCATGTCGTGTTCGTCTACTTTGCCATTAGACTCCTTGGAGACACAGATTTAATTTTTTAAACATGTACCTTAAGAATCTAGTGGAACATATTTCACACAGTCATTCACACAGTCATCTCACACATGATAAATTCTTGTGAAAAAAATTGGTAAATAAACATAAATTATGGAAAAGGGAACCTCCATATTTCTTAAATTTTAATTTATATATTGCATTGTCAGTAATTGTCAAATCATCTTTTTTTGGGTGTAAAAGGAGCATTAGGCATAATCTGTGTTCATTGCAAAGGGCTAGCCATGGATAAAAATTATAACATGAATCAATAATAATATAACCAGAATTTTAATTTCCTTTAGTAATAGAAAGTAAAATGAGTAACCAACACTACACATAGTATACTATATTATGCTTAAATTTATAGTTTCATAAAATTAAAAAACACATATATATTGATACTACATTCTATACTTTCTAAATGTGACACCCTGAAACACCTATTCGTCCATTTTCAATGATGAGGATAATTGAGTTCGCTTTGTCAATAATGATTATCACCATTTTTGTCATGCCAATGCCCTTAAAATCTATATAAGTTAAAGAGAAAGGATGAAGGAATGTCTGTTCCTAGGATGACACACAAGTTCTTAAGCCCTTAGCAAAAACTATAACATAATAATAAGCATTATACTTCATTAAAAAGTGAATATATTTTATACCACAACAGTTGAATTGGGCAACATCTGTCTAGGGCTCCCACATTATAGACCAGAAACACTCAAGTATTTTAGAGAATTAATAAGCTCCATGAATCTATCATCAAGTTAATATAACTTTTTTTCTCTATCGTAGCTAAATTTATATTCATTTCACATTCTACTTTAGAGGTGTAAGTCAGAATTTTAAATATAATTAATACAATTAACTTTTAAGGATATGTCAATGTTTGAATTATCCAGAGTTAAGACAGATTCTTTGGCATTCAAATATATATTCCAGTATCAACGGTTTATGCCAAGGACACTAGAATAAAAACATGAACAATAGGAATTTTTAATGAAAGAAAGTACCTTGGTTTTAATGTCTGAGAAGAAATGTTCCAATATAGTACACTGTGAAATATTCACTTTGTCTTGAAATGATCATGAAAGACAATGATACTAAGATGATTCAGATGTTTGTTTTATAGCTTTATAAATCAAACTTCATCATCTATTGATATAAGAATCTAATTCTTGAGCTTTTACTACAAAGAACCGTGCTGGATCCTAAAATATATTATTTTACTTAATCATCACAATTCTCTGAAGGAGGTACCGTCATCCCTATGTTACCAACAAGGAAACTGAGACCGATGATGAAAACTTTCCCATGGTCAAGCAAAGTAGTCGTGGATTTGAAACCAAATAGTCTGAATCCAGTCTGTGTACTTTATTGCTCAGTTATACTAGCCTACATATAATTTTATTTTAGATCAACATTGGAGGGTGTTCAAGAGGAGAAGTCCATAGCAACCAGGTAGTGATTGCATAAAAGAGATTAAACATTAGATTGGAAGTGGGATTTAACAAAGTGTAAGGATGATTCTCTCCTTGTAATTCCACGAGTCTGTCTCTACCTTCATCTCACCGTATTCTTTCAACCGGACAACTGCATTCACTGCTTCCGTGCTGTCTCTGATTTCACTCTGCTCTACCTCCGCTCTATTCTCCCCCACTGCAGTTAGAACCGTCTTTCTAAATCTGTGTGACTTTACAAGTTAAAGTTCTGAAATGGACAGTAATACTTAAAATGATTTTTAAACCCAATATAGTTTAACTCTTGTCTATCATTCCACCCCTTCCTTGCACTACTGTCGTTCTTTTCGGTCATACTTGCAGGACCATTGCTTTCAGCCATGAAAGGCAGCCAGTGAGGAACTCCAGGAGCACCATTCATACAGTCTAAAGGAGTGGGGTGCATCAGTCAAGGTAAGCACCATGATTCCTTCTATCAAAAAACCTTTGCAAAGATTGTTTCCTTTGCATATATTGTTGTCCCCTCTACTCCTGCTCACCCCAAAGATCCCAGTTCACTTGTCATTTTCTGATGTCAACCTTCCTTAAGGCATAAGTTTAGGACAGGTTCCTCTCCTCCAGTACAAAATTATGGAACTGGTAATGTAATCATCTTTAGCATCATTCTTTCGTATTGGACTCATGAGAACATGTTGGCATTTGCCACCCTTGTCTCCTCAATACCTAGCAATGTAGGACAGAGTAAGTGCTCAGTAAATATGTTGAATAAATGACAGTATTATATGAATTTAGGTCTCCTCCTCTAGGATTTATGGAGACTGTATCAAGGCATTCTTTGAAGAATTTAACTGAAAATGTAGTAAAAGGGATGAATTGTCTATGATAATATACATCTTGAATAACGTGTATCTTGAATATTTCCAAATGTAAATGCCTCTCCGATTTATGTATATATAATGTTTTATTTAAATTTTATAATTCAAAATTATAAAAAAGTAATGTTTTCAGAAGACTGGAAATGAGCAAGTTACAATAGTGTTCAAAAACATTAAACATCACCATAGAAATCAATGTATAGCAAACTTGACAATTCATATTAATAAAAAAATCGAGGTATTGATGATGAAAATGTGACATTTTTTCCTCTCTAAGTTTAACTTCCCACTTAAACCCTTACCCAGGGGAAAAATTTAAAATATTTACTAACCTCCAGACTATAGGCACTGGCCAATCAGAACAGATGCTGTCATACCCATAATGAAAGGCAACTGAAAATAATTGCTTCAACTGTACCCATACATCTTTGTTGATTACCAGCCCCGATTATTTCCTATCTCCTCAAAGTAGGGCATCTTGAAATATTTCGACATTATTGTATTTTTAATTCATTCATTCCATGAATATTCATTGTGTCAGATATTGTGCTAGGGTTACAATGGTAAACAAAGCCATGTGTAATTCTTGTCTCCCTGGAGCTTACAGTCCTCTAGCAAAGCTACCATGACTCCCTGCCTTCTAGGAGCCAGCCTGACTGTTCTTTAAGTCTTTCTGTCAGCCTATCTGGTAAGAGGCTGCTTTGGAGATCCAGGTGCTGTCTCTCGGTCTTCAGGTGTCTGGCTGGTTCTCACTTCATCATATGCTCACTTACTCTTATTAACCCTCCCCCCCATCCCTTCTCCCAACCCCCAATGCACTGCTAAGCACACAGGTCCTAAAACACACATTCAGTGTAAGGATAGGAGGCCTCACTTTTGGCCTGAGGTCAAGTCACATTCTCCTGCTGGGCCTTTACCAGACAGCTCCACGTTGTCCATCATATTGTGCTTGCACAGATAATCATAAAATTAGTTTTCTTCTTCCATTTGGCTAATGATCTTCGTGAGTATACTCCGGACTTGAAGGGGAGATTGAATGAGAGGCACACCAAATTCTCAAAGACTTCAGGATACATCCCAGGAGTAGAAATTCTGGATCAAGCAGTTTGCATAGTTTTAGGCTCACTTCCTGAATTCACCTCATTTTTACCTCAATCTATTACAATTTGACTTTTATCCAAACTGAAATCGTTGTCAAGATCATCAGTGATTTATTAATTGCAAATCCCACAGTTAATATTCAGACCCCAAAGGAAATGACTCATTTTCAGTTATAGAAATTCAAAGTCTTTATACTGTTACTCATAACACTTGAAAATCGTGTCCCAACCTATTTTTAGTCTGTTTAAAATCTTTTCCACTATTCTTAAGTCCTTTTATTACTTCATTTATCTTCATTATCAGTTGTTAAGAATGTGAAGAAAAAGGAACCCTATTACACTATTGGTGGCAATGTAAATTGGTATAGCCATTATGGAAAATAGTATGGAGGTTCCTCAAAAAATTAAAAATAGAACTGCGATGTGATCCAACAATCCCACTTCTGGGTATATATCCAAAGGAAATGAAGTCACTATACCAAAAAGATATCTGCACTCCCATGTTCACTACTGCAGCGTTATTCAAATAGTCAAAATATGGAAACATTTTAAGTGTTCATTCATAGATGAATGGGTAAAGAAAATGTGATATATATATACATATCACACACACACATACACACACACAATGTAATATTATTCAACCTTAAAAAAGAAGGAAATCCTGCCATTTGTGACAATAACAACATAGATGAACTTGGAGAACATTATGTTAAGTTCAATAAGCTAAATGAAGAAAGACGGATACTGAATGATCTCATTTATATGAGGAATCTAAAAAAATTAAACTCACAGTAACAGAGAATAGGAGGGTGGTTACTGGGGGATAGGAAGGTTGGGGGTAATGGAGAGAGATATTAGTCAAAGGGTACAAACTTTCAGTTTAAAAATGATGACTATAGGTAATAATAGTGTGTTGTGTACTCAAAATCTGGTAAGAGAGTAGACCTTAAGTATTCTCATCACACACAGGCACACACACACACACACGTACACACAGCAGTGACTGTATGAGATGATAAATATGTTAGCTTGATTGTGGTGATCATTTTACAATGTATATGTATATCAAAAAGTCACATTATACACTTTAAATATATACAATTTAATTTTTTAATTTGCCAATTATACATCAATAGACCTGAAAAAAAATTTAAAGAATAAGCTAGCTTTATACTTCACAGATAAAATAAAATTTATCAGACGGATGCCACCTCAACTCTCTTCCTTTCCTACACTACCACTCGCCCCAACAACCTCACCTGACTATGGGTCAAGGTTTACCTCCATCCCACTACCCAGTGGAAATACATGTTCCTCCTTCTGTCTAAAACCAGTTCTTACACCATATTTTCAGGAATTTCACTACATCATCTCCTAACTTTTACTCATTGAACTTCAACATTTCTCTCACCTGTGCATTGTGCATTTAAAATTACTCAATTATATCAAAGCAAGAGGTGTCTAAGACCCACCCAAGCTCTCTTACAAATGCTCCCAGATAGGAGGCATGAGGAAGGCATAAGGTGGGGAAACCTTTGGTTTACCCATATCCTGAACACATATAAGTTGAGTATCCTCTATGCAGAAGGCACTGTTCTTGGGTTTTACTTGAGATAAACTGCAGAAACCAAATGAAATTTGGGATTCAATAACCTAGAAAAGGTATGATGGTCAAGTTCTTCTGGAGAAATATTTTAGTGGAGTTTTCTAAATTTATAAGGTAGAGCATAGCAACAATCCTTTCCTATGTCAAAGCCTGTTAATTGTTATTTTACTTGTTTGTGATCCACCTAAGGAGGAAGAGGTCTTAAATAATAATCCAAAGTACCTTAAAAATCATCACTGAAGGAAAAAAATGCCTGCAACAAAAACCACTTACAATTATAATTTCACAGGGTGAGTTTGACTGATGAGGTTCTTTACATTGCTTTTAAAAACATGTGCCAATAAACTAGTTTTGAAACAAATCATTTTAAAGTACCTACTTTAAAGAATCTGTCAGTGTTCTTATTTATTGTAAAGAGAAATGAATTCATTTATTTCACAAGGACATGGCTTATAGAATTTGGTCCTTCATTGTTCATAATTAATATTATCTGGGGAATCATAGTTTTGGCATGAACAATGAGGCAATCTTTTTGGTTTTCTTTGGTGATACTTAAAATTGGATCTCTGGGGCTTCCCTGGTGGCGCAGAGGTTGAGAGTCCGCCTGCCGATACGGGGGACGCGGGTTCGTGCCCCGGTCCGGGAAGATCCCACATGCCGTGGAGCGGCTGGGCCCGTGAGCCAGGGCCGCTGAGCCTGCGCGTCCGGAGCCTGTGCTCCGCAACGGAAGAGGCCACAACAGTGAGAGGCGCGCGTATCGCAAAAAAAAAAAAAAAAAAAAATTGAATCTCTGATGACTAGTTTGTAATTTCCACTGCATAAATTTTGCACCCTGCTGTACTGTACTCTGCAGGAGATGATGGCACACCATGGGTAAGGACTGGCCTGTTCAGGAAGAGACCTCTTGGACACATCGCTATGTTAATTGCTTGGAGTAAAAAAAATTTTTAACGGACTATCAATCTTTTCAAAAAATCCCATTTAGCTAATAAAAAATGCCGGGGTCAGTGAATTATGTTGGCTTAGGAATAATTAAAATCTAGTCATCCTAATGGACTGAAGATCACAAGGGCATCTTGGAAGAACTGTTCCAGTGAACTGTTTCATATGATGCTAAGCTTTGTTGTGACAGTTTTGCACAGAGTAGCAGAGTGCCTGCCAAAAGAATATACTGTTACATATTTTCTTTTTTTAAATTAATTTTTATTGGACTATAGTTGCTTTACAATGTTGTGTTAGTTTCTACTGTACAGCAAAGTGAATCAGCTATACATATACACTATTGATACTATGTATAAGTTAGATAACTAATGAGAACCTACTGCTGCATATTTTCTTAAGAAATATGTGTTTATATTGTGTAAAAAGAATAAAAGATAATTTCTCAATAAGACGTTAGAAGATGAATCACCCAGGTATAGTATTTTTCATAAGCCCCGTCTGTGGAGAAAATGGTAAAATATGCTTGATGAGCAACTGAGGTTTTCAACATTATCTGTATTTACAATTTTAAGGTTCTCTTTAGCTTGTCAGATGCATTTAATTAAATCAGTGGATTAGAAAATAAAATAATGAAAGCGGCTGTTTGCAGGAAAGGCTCTGGATAAAGCCTTTATGCAAGGTCCAGTTTGCTTTCAGTTACAACCATGTTTTAAAAACATTGTGGTTAAATCCTTGTTACCTTTTCTTGACTCCTTTGGAAGGTTTCTGACTTTTGTTTTCTTAACAGGAAAATACAAATTTAATATTTTTTTAATTCTTGCCTTTAAACTCTCTTTTCTGTGTAGTCAATAAGCATTCTTTTGCTTCCTAAAGAACAAGACAAGTGTAATACTGCCAACACACTATAAACATTGCTAAAATTTAAAGTGATGTCATTGATAAACACTTAGCACAGACACTCAGAGATAAAGGCATGACATGGTTCCATTTGGTCTTCATGACTCTCCTTCCTGTTGGCCCAAGCAACTTCCTAGGGTGCTCTGATGTCTACAATCTTATCTTTCTATTCTAAGCCAGATGTACTTTTCAACTAGGGTTGTAAATTATTTGCTTTATAATTAATAACTTTGAAGTCTGGATGTCAACAGTAAGAATAGCATTTAAACTGCTAAATATGTTGTTGTCAACATGCTAAAAATTAAGAGCCATACAATATCTCCAGGGTTACCATACTGTATCTCTCTTTAGCTCAGTAAAACGTGTCCACTAGTTTAGTGGTGTTTTTGGAAGCAAAAGGGTAAAAATGAAAAAAACATTTATTTTGTGGTTGTGTGCCAACCTCTGTGCAAATACATCAATGTTGGCAATTCAATACGAAAACCTTCCAGTCATCTGGGTTGTTAAGGGGAAGCGGGAAGATAATTGGAAAATACTGTGAGGTAGGTGGGAACTACCTAAGACCACAGTGTGGATCACCATCTACTTTGCCAAGAAAACGATTAGCTTACTACATTTTTAAAGTTTAGTAGTAACTGCTCTAAATACAGATGCACAATCAATGATCCTTTGTTGCAAATTGTATACAGAATATTCAATATAGTTTAGCATTTTTTTAACATCTTTATTGGTGTATAATTGCTTTACAATCTTAAACTTAACAACACTCACTCAGTTCCTCGTTTCCAACAGCTTATTTTACTTGCTTATAAAAGGCATGCCACTGAGACCTCTTTTTACTCCCTTTTTTACTCTCTTTTTTTTTAGTTGACTTTAACACCTAGTGGAGAAAGAGCCAGAGAGTCTAAAACAGGGGTTCGTGTTCTCTTATTTTTCTCTAGCTCCCACTTCACTGCATGCAGTTTCCATGTCACCAGAGAAGTGTCTTAATATAGGGATGATCCTGTTGTGTAAAATGTGCTTATGTTTATCTTACTGTATTGAGACCTTCACTGAAAATATTTCAATTACGTCACTGATAAGACCTTTCATTCTCTAGATTAGAAAAGAGAAATCCAAAGTCCTTTGTCCAGCACATCAAGAAAATCTTCAAATAGGATTAGTAATGGAGTTAAATGAATGATGCAATGTGTTTGGAAAAGGGAAAAACAAAATCACAAACCAGTTTCCACTGATTTCTCGTTTTAACTCTGAGGCTACAGCATTGCCAATGTGATTGAGTGATTTTTTTCCTTTCTCCCTTCCTTTAACTCCATTTTTATTTGTAAATAAAATTAAACTTAAAATCATTATTTGAAATCATTCTCATTGTACAACAAAGGGGGCCACAGACAAATTTTAAATAAAACCTGAACTTGGTAGATTCTATTAAATGAGATTTCACAGGATATAACTTTATGGAATTTTAATTTCAAGTCACAAGAAATGTAAATACCAGGTGGATTTAACATGAACCTGATGAATCTTCAGCTTCAGGGATCCTCATTTGCACAGTCCCCTTGTAAGGCTCAGTCATTATTTATTTTTGAGTAATATTGCCTATTTCTCTGAGGAGAGCTATAGCATTGAAAACATGCTTGGTACCAGGTGAAAATGTCCTGCTTTTTCACCAGTTCCTATAGCTTTGAATTTTCTGTCTATTTTATACCATTCATTCAAAGAGAAACTACCTCTCACAGAAGCTATTACATTTTTTTCTTGAGTTGGTAATTACACTTTTTATTTAAAAAAATCAACTTGAATGAAGTATAATTTGTGCAAATTGCACAAATATTAATGGTACCACATTGACAAATGTATATATCCATGTAATCACCACTACAATTAAAGGCATGAAGGATCACAATGCTTCAAAATATTCATAGCCTTTGATCTCATAATCTTACTTCCAGAAATCTATCTTAAGGAATTAATTCTAAATGTCATTAAAGATTCAGGCATAAAGATGTTCATCATCAAGTTGTATAATTTATAATTGCAAAAAATTAGAAGCAAACTAAATGTCCAGAATAGTGGAACGGTTAGGTGATAGCACATTGAGATGATAAAATATTGTGTTAACAAATGTTATTAAAGAGTCTGAAATAAAAACCTGGAGACTGTTTATTTTGCAAAATCTTATGTGGAGAAAGTGATACAAAATTGATTGTATGATATGATTTCATTTCTGTAAACAAAAAATGAATAGAAAAATATTTGAAAAGAAATACTCCAAAATGTTAACAGTGGTTTTTTTGGAGGCTGAGATTTTTTCTTGCTCATATTCATTTATTATTTTTATCAATATGCTTTTATTATTAGCAGAATAAAGTATGATTGAAGTATAAAAATCTTTTTAAAAAATCAAGATCTTATTCATCTCAGTATTCGTGATGATGTTTCTGAGGAAGCTGTTTGTGATCATGGTTTGTTGAGCTGTGCTAATATGCTTTTCAAGTTTCCTGCCAAAGATTTCTTAAGATTCATCAGCTTCCTTCTCCTCATGACAATAGAGCTTACTAGAGCAATCCCTGTAGTAAGTAAAAACAGCCATCAGCCCTTGAAATTTTAATTAATTTTAGCACTTTGCAGCTACTACATGCAGTTCTTTCAAGCATCAAAGTATCCAATAAATCCAGAGCAGACTCTAGAAAAAAATGTGATGTGGGTGGTTTTTTTCAACATCCTACCTCTTTCTCAAGACTCTTCTTCAATTTTCATCGGCAAATTCTTTCTCAGTTTATTCCTCTGCCTGTCTCCCAAACTGTTGGCTTCTTTCTGGACTCCACTGGAAGCTGCCCTTCTACAAGACTAATCCTTATTTTCTAGATATTCTACCCAGTCATCTCCCCAGTTCATTTTCCACTAAAATGATTTATATTTTTCATATCTTCAGTGAATTAATTTTTGCTAAAGTAAAATAATCTCTATATATATTACAAATGGATATGTTGCTACCACCTCCACCTAGATAACATACATATTTATTGAGGCACTTGCAATGTAGTAGAAAAAGTAACAGATTTATACATTAATATTTATTTTGTATAGTTTTTAAATAAAGTAGTACATAAAACCTCTACATGTTTTTCTATTTATAAGAATTCTCTTTCTAAAAAGCAATTATAAGTAAACCAACTCATTAAACACTTTATCTTATTACTCTTCAAAATTTTTCATTTTGACACCATCGTCTATAACAAGGGTCAGTAAACTCTGTGAAGAGCCAGATAGCTAATTTTTTAAAAATTAATTAATTAATTTTTGGCTGTGTTGGGTTCTCGTTTCTGTGCACGGGCTTTCTCTAGTTGAGGTGAGCAGGGGCTACTCTTCGTTGCGGTGCGTGGGCTTCTCATTGCGGTGGCTTCTCTTGTTGTGGAGCACAGGCTCTAGGAGCGCGGGCTTCAGTAGTTGTGGCACACGGGCTCAGTAGTTGTGTCTCACGGGCTCTAGAGCACAGGCTCAGTAGTTGTGGCACACGGGCTTAGTTGTTCCGTGGCATGTGAGATCTTCCCGGACCACGGCTCGAACCTGTGTCCCTGCATTGGCAGGCAGATTCTTAACCACTGTGCCACCAGGGAAGTCCCAAGATAGCTAATATTTTAGGTTTTGTAGCCAATCTGATCTCTGTTGCAAGTATTCACTCTGCTCACATAGTTTGAAAGCTGTCATGGACAATACTTAAACCAATGAGCATAGCTGTTTTCCAGTAGGACCTTACAAAAGCGGGAGGCAGGGCAGATTTGGTCCATTGCCAAAGTTTACCAACCCTAGTTTATAAAATAAAAACTAATCCATATAACATGCTATTAATGGCCCTTCTAAATCCGGCTATAGTCTACTGTTTCCTGGACATCCTTATTAACTCATTTCTCTTGTTCAAGCTGTTTTTTAATTTAAAATACCCTCCGTCTTCACTCTGTTCTTTCTACAACGAGCTCTCAAATACTTAAGTTGTAGACAAGATAATCACATTCTCTATGATCCTCTCTATTCCCTCCTGTATTTCTATAAGAATTTTTTGTGCCTATATCATAATACATTTTTTTGCAGTTACTATCACTCTATTCTTTTATATTTTCCCCAGGTTTATTGAGGTATAATTGGCAAATAACACCATATATAGTTAAAGTATACAATGTGATGACTTGATATACGTATACATTGTGAAAAGATTACCACGATCAGATTAATGAACATATCCATCACCTCATATAGTTACCTTGTATGTGCGTGTATGTGCACATGCATGTGTGTGTAGTGGGAATGTTTAAGATTTACTCTCTTAGCAAATTTCAAGTACACAATACAGTATGATCAACTATAGTCACCATGCTGTACGCTAGATCCCCCAGAACTTATTCATCTTATAACTGACGGTTTGTATCCTTTGAGCAACATCTTCTCAATTACTCCACTCTGAGCCCCTGGTAACCACCCTTTTACTTTCTTTTCTATGTGTTTGACATTTTTTTTAAAGATTCCACATATAAGTGAGATCCTAGACTGCTTGTCTTTCCCTAAATTGTTTTATTTCATCCATGTTGTCTTAAATGGCAAGACTTCCTTCTTTTTAAGGCTGAATAATATTCATATACATATATATACATACATATTTTCTTTATATATATATATAAAGAAATGTATATATAAAGAATATATATACCACATTTTCTTTATCCATTCATTTATCAACACTTAGGTTGTTGCTATATTTTGGCTACTGTGAACAATGCTATGGAGAACACAGGAGCACAGATATCTCTTAGAAATAGTGATTTCATTTCCTTTGGATACATACCAGAAGTAGAATTCCTGGACCATAAGGCGGTTCTATTTTTAATTTTTTGAGGAACCGCCATACCATTTTCTATGATGACTGCACCAATTTACAATCCCATCAACAGTGTACAAAGGTTACCTTTTCTCCACATCCTCACCAACATTTGTTATCTCTTGCTTTTTGACGATAGCCATCCTAACAGGTATGAGGTGATGTCTCCTTATGGCTTTGATTTGCATTTTCCTGAAGATTAGTGATGTTGAAGTTGTGTTCTCAACCCCTCCCTGCCCCTCAGTCATGCAGACCCCCTCAGTATTCTGGATGGGGCAAGGAAGAAATGACCTCTTTGACAGCATCCTACATAGCTGGGGAAGCCGTGCTCGCAGACTCTCACTTTCCCACACAGGAGAAATTGAGTGTCAGGGGATGTCTCTTGGCAGTGAGTTGTGCCTTCTGAGGGGAGGGGTGACAGGGGTAGATTGAAACTGTTCCTCTACCTCTTTAATAAATCCAACCTCAGATTTTTTTTGCCCCGATGGTGTGCTAGAACTTCTTAGCTGGACTTCCAGACTCCTAAAATATATTCTTGTTTGTGGGTGTTTTTCAGAATCAGTGTCCTTTGTGGGGAAGATGGTAGAAAACTCCTATCCATTGTCTTAACTGGTGTCACTCCACAGCTCTTGATTATTTAGGGAGAGATGAACTAGATTTCACATTACACAGTCAAAAGAATAGACACTGCATCATTGAAAAATCTCAAACTCTCATGAATCAGTAAGAACTTTTTAAAAAGCTTCCATTATTTTGGATTATAAAGAGCCAAAGATGTCATATTGTAGCTAATATAGAGTGAGAAAGCCAATTTCTCTTGCCCATTAGATATATAGCTCAATAATTTAAATGTTTGATTCAATAAAAAGTATCTAGTGCTTTACATTGAGTAAAATATATAATAATATAGAACAATTATAAAAAGAAGGGACTACTGAACAACTTGAAATACACTATGACTAAAGTATTGCTTGATTTATGTTTTACTTGAAAAAGATAGATAATCAATTTATTTCATCTGCAATTTTGTCCAGTTTTGTAAACAGTTTAAAAATGTAAAAAAATCATGAATTCTTCTTCATAGGATGACTGCAAGAAGGTAATTCTGGCTGGTTTGTCAAAAAGTGGGTACAAGAATTTCCAGCATCTGAGTTAATTCGTTATGGAAAGAACAAACTTTTCCCTTCGCACTCTTGGAATGTTAGATAACATCTCTAAAATATCTTTTGGCAAACTACCTGATGAAAATAACATTAATGCATGACTTGACTCTTACATGCATGAATCAGAGTTTGAAGAAATTGAGACTAATGGTTGTCAACATAATTAAATGATTTTGTAAATCCTGATAATAACATCAAACAATAATAGACTGCTAGGCCCTATTCTAAATATTTAACATTTATTAACTCATTTTGTCCTCAAATAACCCCATTTGACAGTTAAGAGAACAGACACAGCAAGTTTAAATAAGTAGCCCAAGATAACACAGGTCGCAAAAGGCAAAGCCAAGACAGAAAATGAGACAGTCTGGCTCCAGAGCCTGTGCTCTCGACCACTGTGCTTTGTTTGCAAGTAGGATTATCATCAGTAAGGTAACACATGGGCCTGGACTTACTCACATATGCTCTCTACATATGGGAGGTAATTCTGATTAAATATATCAAATCAGTTTTAGACTTGCTGAAATCTTCTCTTTCTTCCATCCTATCCCATTGACGAGTTAATTGAAATTTGACTCTCTATGATATCATTTCGTAGTTTTTAGTTAGTTCTGCCATTTTTTTCCCCCCATGAGATTATGGAAACTTCAAATGCAGTAGACGTTCTTATTCCAGTTCTAATTCTTTCAGCATTCAGAACTTTTGCACAGTGCTTGGAATTTAGGAGATGTTCGATAGAATGCTTGTTGAATGGATGAATAAATGATAAAATGCAATGAACAATATTAAGATGTTTGAGACAGTTCAATAGCTAGAATCAAACTTCCCTGCTCAAGTGCCAAAATAATGACAAAAAGGACAAAAGATTCAGCTTTTGGAAGGTAAAATTTCAACTCTGATATTTCAAGCTAGTACGGGAGAGTGTAGTTTATGTCTCATAACAGATGTAAGATTGAAGAGCACTTAATCTTTTATATTAACTATCTATTGCTGTATAAAAATTATCTCAAGACTTAGAAGCTTATACAACAATAAACACTTAGTCTGTCACATTTGCTACAGATGAGGAATTCAGAAGAGACTTAGCTGGGTGTTCTTGTTCAGGGTCTCCTACAAGGTTGCAGGCAAGATGTAGGCTTGGGCCACAGTCGAAAACTTGACTGGGGCTAGAGGATCTGATTCCAAGAGAGCTCAGTCATATCGCTGACAAGTTGATGCTGGCTGTTGGCAGTTTCTTTCCATTGGACTATTTGAATGTTTTCATGATTCTGGCAGCTGGCTCCCCCTAAAGGGGCTACTGCAAGAAAGAGCAAGATAGAAGACACAATTTCTTTTATGGCTTTGCCTCAGAAGTCACACATTTTCATTTCTGCATTATCTTATTGATATTACAAGCCAGCTGGTTTCAATGTGGGAGGAGACTACACGATGGCAAGAATATTAGGAGGCTTGAATCATTGGTGACCTTATTGGATGCTGGCTACCAAGCTTCCTGTCACTAACGGTCTTGAACTGGAGTAGGCCTCCTCCATCAGTTGCCTAGCCTGCCTGTGGGAAACCACAGTAGAGGAAACACAGACTTTCTACAGAGCATACTACCAAAAGAGAGAGAAAGGAGGGGTTAAACTATAGCAAGTTTCTACCACAATGTTTCACCACTTAATCACTTGTTTACTTATCTGATGGCTTCCTCCCCAACTCAGTTATAAGCTGTAGGGATCAGGGACCCATTTGCCTTGGGCACCTCTGAGTGTCCAGCACTCAGCATAGCCCCTGGTACAACACACCCTGGTTGAATCTTGAACGAACAAACTAACGCAGTCATGATCTGCATCCTCCCACAGAAATTTCTGAAATTCAGTGGTTGATGGAAAGGATTCCCTTCAGTAGCTTTAGGACTACTATGCATACATTAATCTTTCCCATTTAAAACTTTAAAAACAATAAGTGCAAAATAATGTCGGTTGATAATTCACAGTACCTTTGGGATATTATTTTATGATGCCACCCTTATTCACGGCCAACTTAAATCTTTTTCATGTGGGAGATGTTCTGAAGTATAGACAAAGAAACAGTGGCTGATAAAATTTATCTTTGATCGAAGGACAAAAACTCCTGTTTAAAAATTCTCAAACTGATTCATACAAAGAGGAACATGGAAAATTAACTGCATTGATTAAATTAATATCTCCAGAAAAATTAGCCCTCCAATTTTCTTGGACTGTTTAGCATCAGAACAAAGAAATGTCATAAGCAGCATCTGAAGAGAGAAATCTGTGGCGTTAATTATATCCAGTCCTGGCTTAACAAAACACTACAGTGGCCGTTTCCCTCCCATTCTATTCTAAAATTTCAATCCAGTGTATTTTCAAGTTCTATAGTCAACTTTTATTCAGTTCCACCAATACTGTCAAGGCTACTTTTTTTCAAATTTATCTCAGACAGCCTGCATTACCTGTGCTGAGAGGAACATCTGTTTCAGATTCTGAGACATCCAGGTATATTGGTGAAAGTACTAATTTTAATTGACATGAATTTTATCCTTAGTATTACTACATTTATAAACTACATTTTTAACTTTAATTTTACTCTTTTTATCCAACTAAGATATGAGGATAATCATGTATTTTTAGAATTAATGAGGAAGTCGATGTCAAGAGCTTTTTAACTGCAAAGAACTTTACAAAGTTGGATGGCTATTGTGGCCATCTTCACCAAAACTCTATGAATTAAGGCACTAGCTTTAACTCTTTATGCTCATAAACTCGTATGATGTGTTAGTGGTGGAATTATCATTTCCCAATTTTAAGGCTTTCTTCCATTTTGCCTCTCCTAGCCTATTGCTGCTTGCTCTCTTACTGTCTCTGCTCCAAGTGAACTGGGAACACTAATCAGATTGTTGAGTTTGGAGAAAGAAACTTGGCCCGAGTTTCTTGGTACTATGCTGAGTGCTGGCCATTCAGTGGTGCCCAAGGTAAATGGGTCTCTGGTCCCTACAGCTTATGATTGAGTTGGAGAGGAAGCCATCAAATAAGTAAAGTTATTACGTGGAGAAAAATTGTGCTAGATACTTGCTGTGGACTGAATTATGACCCCCCCCATTCATATGTTGAAACGCTAACCACCCCCTGCAACTGTACTGGAGATATAGGGCCTTTGAGGAGGTGATTAAGGTTAAGTGAGGTCATAAGGGTGGAGCCCTGACCTGATAGAAGTGGTACCCTTCTAAGAAGAGAAAGAGACACCAGAACTCTTTCTTCAACATGTGAGGACACAGCGAGAAGACAGCCGTCTGTGAGCCAGGTAGAGAGGTCTCACCAGAACTACAACATACTGGCACTCTGATTGCAGACTTTCAGCCTCCGGCCCTGTGAGAAAATAAATTTCTGTTGTTTAAGGCTTTTAGGTTATGGTATTTTGCTATGGCAGCCTGAGCTAACTAAAACAGTACTACACAAGAGAAGTACAGTTCTATTTGAAAGAATATAAAGGGCCTGCATTAGACGGGGTGATTAGGGAAAGCCTATCCAAAGAGAGTTCAGGCTGGATCTGAAGACTGCATAATAACCAGCTGTGAGCATTGCAGACTGAGGTCACCAGGTCAATAAAGATTTTCCTCCATTTGGTTTGACTCTGTATCTGTGAATGTATGGTTAGACGGAATAACATGTTTGTTATCTCTGTTTGCAAAGCCTTTCTAGTTCTTACCATGACATCACTACATTATTTCTGTTTTAGAGATGTTGTTACATGGAGGAATAATATGGGAGTTTAAATAGGCCCCCAAACAGAACATAAATCTATCAGAAACATCCAGAAAATGCAGTTTCCAACATATTTTCTTGGCCTAAAATTGGATAATTCCCCATAAAATTTTCATTTGAATGAATTGTTAAAACGTGTTTACTTGGTTAGTGAAATTGTTGTTTTTCGAAATGACTTTAACCTGACGGTGGAAAACAGTTTAAATCTAAAAGTCTTTTTATTTTCATTTATACAAGACCTAAAAGAAAGTCTCAATGTGTATACATCTTTAATTCAAATAAATTCTTATGGTCATTTATTACTTAAAAAATACCTTCAATTAAGCTCTCCATCTGATGCTTTTAATACAATAAGCTCTTAACAATTAAATAAAAAAACAACCCTTGGTTTACCTTGTTGTAGCATCGACACCAGGTTTTAATTTTTCTGTATATATATTTTCAGATGTTAGGTGTTGTCTTATTCATGTGAGCATTTCCAAACCCTAGCATGGTAATCGACACATGCTGAGTGTTTCATAAAGGTTTATTGACGTGTCCTTTTTAACTTAAAAAGGTTAATGATGGGTGATTGTCTTTTTAAGTAAAATGTGACCTATTGTTAGTGGAAAGATGACTTTTAGGGTTCTATACCAAATAATGACAAGCTTTGGTGCTATCATTGTTAAATATGGGTCAGTTTTCCCTTGGATGAAATTTAAAGAAGTGCTTTTAATTGATGATATGATGTTTCGTTGTTATGTTGTGATATTTTTGGTTCAAAGGGATGGGGTGACAAGGAAACAGGCAGGGAAATGAGAAATATGAGGCTTGGACCAACTTCTCTTGTAGCATTATAATCCATAGAATACATTTGGGAGATGGTTGGAACAAAACTTCTTAATTAGGAAACTGAAGAAAGCCACAGCATATGATCTGGATTTTGTGAAATAGTATCTCTCTTCCTTTTCACAGCATAAGCGTTTCCTATTACCTACACAATAATAATAGTCCTATGTCACTTGCCTGAAAACTATTAAGATCATGTTGTGTTTTGGGACCTTTAGTTAGAAACATGTCAAGGCCATTGACTGTGTAGCTGGATTGCCAAGGTTAGAATCCTGCCTTTGACACTGACAAGCTGTATAGACTTGAACAAGTTAGTTACCCTCTCTGGACCTCATTTCTTCACTTGTAAAGTGGAGACGATACTAGTGCCTGCTTAACAGAGTTTACTGAAGGCCGAGCACTTTATATATGTAGAATAGTAAGAATAGTAGCTTGCACGTAGTTAGTGCTGCAAAGGGTGTTTGTTCAATAAATAATAATGAACATTCATATTAAAACACAACAGTATTACTATAAATTGTAGACAAAGGAATTGAAGAATCTTTATTAAGTGCTCCAAATCATTGAATGGAGTTCATGGAAGAATAGCTCAAACCCAAAGCTTCTGATTTTTAAGTCTGTCAGCCATATGTGTGCCTGCTTCTCTCTAATTAAGCTTCACAGATTTAGAAATTCTCTGCTACAGAGGGCTGGAGTATAAGAAGAGTTATATATAGCTCTATAAAGGATAAAAATCAAAGGTCTTTGAGGAAAGCTGATCTGTATGTGGAACATAAGGGCTACCCCCAAGAATATGATGGGCTGCCTCACTGTGAGCTGTTGTGAGCCACATAGAAACGCATGCGACCGTTACTCTGAGAAGGAACAAAAAAGCTTCAGGGGAAAAAAACTGTCCAGCTCATAGCAAAAGGACATAAAATTAGCTATGTCATTGAAATCAAATCATCAACTCTTTGCTACTTAAAATTCCTTTTGGAATGAACAAGATGTAAATCGATGGCAAATGGATTAAATTATTTATTACAACATACTTCAAAGAATACTTTTTGAGTGTATAAATTAATGAGGACTCTGAAAAGGTCAGAACAAAGCAAACAAAGAATTCCTTGGGCAATCTCGACAGAGGTGAATTAGTGGGCTGGGCTGATGTTTAGCCCCTGGATCGTGAAGCTTGGAGACCCAGAACAGACGTTGAGAACCCGCTGAGCCAGACAGAGTTGCTGAGGCTGAAGCCTCATGCCGGGAGGCTCCTCTGACTGATGAAAGAACAGCTGCCTAACTGCTTACCCTGATCTCTGTTGCTCATTTATGATATTATGAAAAGTGTAACCCTACATTTTAGGGAGGTGTTAGAATTAGTGAGATACCTAAAGGACCTTGAGGTATTGACTATTACTGTCACCAAAAATACAACATATGCAAAAAAAATGTATGATGATTCTTGACACGAGGTATGAATAAGTTGCCTTCTGACATGTGGAAATGAACATGGAATTGGAATTGGGTCACATTTATGTCACCTTAGCCAATACCTAGTTTAATGAGTTTGGGTAATATTCTCTTTTTTTCACTCTTAGCCTTGCTTTCCTGAAATCTTTATCCTTCAAATATGTTTTAGGGTCTTTGGGTTTTAATGGCCATTAATTTTATAGGCTAGTACAGGCTAGATAAACAAAAAGAGACAGAAAGTGTTGAGGAGTTGTTTCAGTAAAGGTTTCTCACACATTATTAGACTGGACACATTAGAAAGCTGAATAATGCCAAGTGCTGGCTAAGATGTGGGGCTGAGGGAACCCTCAGCCATTCTGGAGAACAGTCTGAAAATATTTAGTTATCAACATGGCTTTTCACTCAGCAGTTCTCCTTCAGGGTCCATGTACCAAAGACGTTCTTACATGTTCAAAATGGGACATTTAGGGCATTGTCATTGCAACGTTTATGCATGTGTGCAGTGAGTGCGTATGAGTGTGTGTATTTTTGTGCTGTGAGTGTATGCAAGTGTATATATGTGAGTATGAGTGTGTATGAGAGTGTGTGTGTGTGAGCACACATGCACATGTAATGGAAGGTTCGTCTAGGCAACCCAAATGGCCAGCATTGGGAGAGTGGACACACCATGGGCTACATACAACAATCGGATATAAAGATTACCTGGAGTAAGAACAGCATAGATGGATCTTAAATACACAGTATTTAATGAAAAATATCAATAGAAACAATGAGAGCTTTAAAACAGCACATTTACATACATTTCAAAACACACGAGTTCAAGCTCTATACAGTTTGTAAACATATACAAATAAAATAATTCTCACTAAACATAATGAATAATTGCAGTGGTTGCACATGGTAGAGGCAAAGACAGGAGTGGGTGAGGGGCTCAAAGGTAATAAATATCTACAGCAAGAGGGGAACCTTGTTTGGACTCATGATGATAACGTGACATGGACTGAGCACACGCGCAGACTCAAATACATAAATAAGTAAAATGACTGTCACGAGGGGGTCTCCCAAAGAAAGTGAGGTTTAAGATGGGTTTTGTGAGGTGAGTAGTAGTTGACCAGGCAAGGTGATGGAGAGGGAAATCTTACTAGAAGGAAGAAGACTTGAGAATATTCTGAGCGGTAGAAGCTGCCAGTTCAATGGTCTGAAGTCAAAAGCACTTGCCTTCTCCTTGGGGTTGCACCGCGCTGTGTGTGACAAGAGTATAGACCTCAAAGTGAAGTTGCGGGATGAAAAGGCAGAGAAGCAGACACTCTTTACAGAAGCAAGGTGCTATATTCTGCATTTCCACATCTGCATGGGATTCTGAAGGTGATGGGGAAGAGGTTCAACTAGAGAGTGATGGGACCCTTCTTTGTACTGTATCTGTATTGTAATATTTTAAACCATTCTGTCTCTAATTTGGGAGAGCCTATCTATGCATAAATCCAGTTCAAGCCTCATTTCATCCACAAAGGCTTTGAAATAAAAGGTTAATACTTTTATTAATTGATAATAAAAATTTGATGAGTTAAATATAATACAGGAAAAGTTTCATTGTTTCCTTGAATCCAATTGATTAGATTATATATTGTGAAAATTTCTGAATCTATCACTTTGAACATTACTGCTGAAGTCTTTTATAAATAAAGTGAATGTTTGGTAAATCAATTTCTTAGTTAAATCTTCCCCTGCCAGCTCAACCACAGAATTCAGAAATAAATATAAATTTCATGTCAAAATTTTCCAAAAGATTTTGTTAGTACAGTAATAATTCCCAAATAATATGGCAACAGGCCCATGAAAATGTTTATTAGTTATCTCTCCATGTCCCAAACTTCCCACCATCTCTTCCTGCCCCACCTCTTTCTCCTCTAACCCTTCCTATCAGCTAGGAATTCTCATGGGTTTTCAGTGGCTTTCTATTGAAAATGTTTATTAAAACTTTTGTGCAGTTATAGTGATGTAAGCATTTTCAAAAATCTGTGTTTGGTTCCATGTTCTTAGCAGTGATAGGCTTCTGTACAAGTATTTGGAGGAGTCTATTCCCATTTCACTACACTCCATTTGCCAGTACAAAGGCAGCCTTTGCCAGATTTAGTTCCAGCAAAGTGGAGGTCTACCCAAGTGTTTGTTTCATTTATAATATTCTTGTAGTCAAATATTTACACGGAGCCCCCAGATTCTCTGGCTTGAATCTTTCATATAATTTCCAACTCACTGTCTATTTACAAAACCATTTACTTTGGATGATGGTATAGACCTGGCCTAGTTTCCGAGGGGAAGCATTGAAAGCACCATTACTGGTCCCTGTTAAAACAAGATTAGCCAACACGTGGGAAGTTGTACAAACAGAAGAAACTTACCCATTCTAAAGTGTTCTTTTTTCTTCATAACTTTATCTTTGAAATACACTGAAATGCACTGTTTTTTTTTAAAATTAGTTCTTGGGATGTTATTCTGAAAGTTTCCTGAAGTTGTGACCGATAAGGGCTACTTAGAACTGTGTAGAAAAATTTTAAAGGAAAGACAAAAACTAGCTGCTTGGGCACCTATGACAGAGACGTTAAAATATTTGAAAACTTGCATGAATGTAGAGGATCATATTTTAGTTAAAAGCCTATTCCTTCAAATGCAATTATCTCACTGATACTGCAAAGCCAATATTCATAGGCATTCTCTAGACAAGGATTTATTATGTGGAGGAAAGAACAATGTGTTTTATATAACATTTTATTTCATGTTCTGGGTTAATATGCTAGACAAGTTCTAAGTATGTTATGTGCCAACTAAAAGTATAATTCACATTGATGAACTGCAAGAGTCGTTTAGGTTAGTGAGCTGATTTGCTCACTGCTGCATGAGAGATTTATAGACTAAGGAAAGTTCTACTCTGAGGATAGAAGGTCATGTCTAACTGCATTAAAGATACTTAATTACACACATATTTTAAAACAGCAGTGAGCACACCAATATATATCTACAAGCATTAAATTTTATATTGTCCATATGTAGTTTATTGTATATATATTGTTCATTCTGGTGCTATTTCCATTATATAGTCAAAAAGGTTTGCTAAACAAGTAGTTTAATGATTGCTGTTTGGACAGTACAAAGTGTCATTAAGAGACAGTCTCTGATGGTGAGCCATTTGTCTGCATAAGGGAAGTTGCAACTTTGGCTTTATGATTTTACATATTTTTAAAAAAATGCTATGCAAATATGCTGATAGACAATGAATTGGCAAATTAATATTTTTAAATTGTGCATTTAGATTTTTAAACTAAACTCAATTTCTCTTTATCTTGAACAATTTTCTAAGAGCAGTCATTTGGTCTTCCTTGATCTAGATTCTTTCAACAATCCTACAGTACTTTGCATTTGCTTCCACTGCACTGTTATTGTCATCTTTTAGTATATTTTCTTGACTAAATCTGTTCCCAGGTTAGATAGTTGAAGTCTCTGTTGCAGGAAACTATAAACTCAACTCTTTATTTTCAATGTAGCCTAGAATCTGGTACACTGTAGAAATCTGATACATGTTTCATAAATGTTGAATACAAATTACCTTTCGAAGCACAGCTACTTCCTGCTCAAATATGCATATGGTGAGAATGAACTCTATTAATTGCTTTGCTGATTTAAATTTGATGTTCTCTCATCCATTAATTTGTGTCAATGAAAGTAAAATAAGGGAAATACTGATACTAGTTTGAGCTGCTTTTTCTTGAACTTTCTAATAAGTTAAGCTGTGAAAGGTTTAGACAAAGCAGGTCCTTGAAGCAATAGTTTTGCAAAGTCATTAAGTATTAGACCCAGGAAACCTTACATTTTCTGCAGAACAGCAAACTTGTTTCACTGATGTGCTTAAGACAGCACATAAATATTATTCTTGGTTTCTTTGATAGCAGTGGAGTGCACAATCCATGCCTTGCTGGTCTTTAAGTATTTTAACAGATATTTCCACGGATAAGTTTGCCTTTTTCCTTTTCTGCTTTATAAAAGGAAAAACTTGGCACTTCTTAAAAATAAAAGTTGCCTGTGCCCTCCTGGATAAAGATTTTTTTTTTGTTTTTGTTTTATATGTTCAGAAATTTGGAATTTTACAAGCTCCCAGATGATTCTTATTTTAGTGAAGTTTAATAAACACTTGGCAAATGAACTTAAAAACTCTGTTTTAAATGTAACACCTTAATAAGTAATTGGCATCTGTTTATGGGGAGGAGAGAGTGGAGGAGGGAAACAGAGAGATTGAGAAGTTGAGATATACAGTATTATGAGGGTGAAGGAAAAGCACAAGCACAGTTGGTGATCTGTGATTTGTTACTTGGTTATAACCTTTCCGGAGGGTATATGATACACATTAGAAGTCTTCAAATGGTGCACATATTTTGACTCCTAAATTCCTCTTCTAAGAATTTATTCCAAATCAGTCATCATGAAATTATGCAAATATTCAGCTCTAAGGATATACCTGGGAGTCAGTTTTTTAATTAACAGTGAAACCTTGGAAACAATGTGAATACCCAAGAATTTGATTAAAGGAAATATGTTAACAACACTAGGTTTCTCTTTCCTGATCCCGGAATAGGTTACATCCTGTCCCCTCTTAGCACTGTGCTAGTCTTACTCCTCTGTAAACTTAATAGTTCTTTGTTTATATTTGTTTTTCTCCTTATATTATAAACCCCATAGTGACAGAAACTGGGTTATTATATCTGCAATAATTAGAACAGGGTTTGGAAAATAGGCAACTTTTAAAAAATATACATGTTAAATGATAAGGAGTAACTCTGCTGCCAGAAAATATTCTTTTTTTTTTCATCTTTATTGGAGTATAATTGCTTTACAATGGTGTGTTAGTTTCTGCTTTATAACAAAGTGAATCAGCTATACATATACATATATTCCCATATCTCTTCCTTCTTGTGTCACCCTCCCTCCCACCCTCCCTATCTCACCCCTCCAGGCGGTCACAAAGCACCGAGCTGATCTCCCTGTGCTATGCGGCTGCTTCCCACTAGCTATCTACCTTATGTTTGGTAGTGTATATATGTCCATGCCTCTCTCTCACTTTGTCACAGCTTACCCTTCCCCCTCCCCATATCCTTAAGTCCATGTTCTAGTAGGTCTGTGTCTTTATTCCTGTCTTACCCCTAGGTTCTTCATGACATTTTTTTTCTTAAATTCCATATATATGTGTTAACATATGGTATTTGTCTTTCTCTTTCTGGCTTACTTCACTCTGTATGACAGACTCTAGGTCTACAAATAGCTCAATGTCGTTTCTTTTTTATGGCTGAGTAATATTCCATTGTATATATGTGCCACATCTTCTTTATCCATTCATCTGATCATGGACACTTAGGTTGTTTCCATCTCTGGGCTATTGTAAATAGAGCTGCAATGAACATTTTGGTACATGACTCTTTTTGAATTATGGTTTCCTCAGGGTATATGCCCAATAGTGGGACTGCTGGGTCATATGGTAGTTCTATTTGTAGTTCTAGTTTTTAAGGAACCTCCATACCATTCTCCACAGTGGCTGTATCAATTTACATTTCCACCAACACTGCAAGAAGGTTCCCTTTTCTCCACACCCTCTCCAGCATTTATTGTTTCCTGATTTTTTGATGATGGCCATTCTGACTGGTGTGAGATGATATCTCATTGTAGTTTTGACTTGCATTGCTCTAATGATTAATGATGTTGAGCATTCTTTCATGTGTTTGTTGGCAGTCTGCATATCTTCTTTGGAGAAATGTCTATTTAGGTCTTCTGCCCATTTTTGGATTGGGTTGTTTGTTTTTTTGTTATTGAGCTGCATGAGCTACTTATAAATTTTGGAGATTAATCCTTTGTCAGTTGCTTCATTTGCAAATATTTTCTCCCATTCTGAGGGTTGTCTTTTGGTCTTGTTTATGGTTTCCTTTGCTGTGCAAAAGCTCTTAAGTTTCATTAGGTCCCATTTGTTTATTTTTGTTTTTATTTCCATTTCTGTAGGAGGTGGGTCAAAAAGGATCTTGCTGTGATTTATGTCATAGAGTGTTCTGCCTATGTTTTCCTCTAAGAGTTTGATAGTTTCTGGTCTTACATTTATGTCTTTAATTCATTTTGAGCTTATTTTTGTGTATGGTGTTAGGGAGTGATCTAACCTCATATTTTACACGTACCTGTCCAGTTTTCTGAGTACCACTTATTGAAGAGGCTGTCCTTTCTCCACTGTACATTCTTGCCTCCTTTATCAAAGATAAGGTGACCATATGTGTGTGGGTTTATCTCTGGGATTTCTATCCTGTTCCATTGATCTATCTTTCTGTTTTTGTGCAAGTACCATACTGTCTTGATTACTGTAGCTTTGTAGTATAGTGTGAAGTCAGGGAGTCTGATTCCTCTAGTTCTGTGAAAAATGCCAGTGGTAGTTTGATAGGGATTGCCTTGAATCTGTAGATTGCTTTGGGTAGTAGAGTCATTTTCACAATGTTGATTCTTCCAATCCAAGAACATGGTATATCTCTCCATCTATTTGTATCATCTTTAATTTCTTTCATCAGTGTCTTATAGTTTTCTGCATACAGGTCTTTTGTCCCCTTAGGTAGGTTTATTCCTAGATATTTTATTCTTTTTGTTGCAATGGTAAATGGGAGTGTTTTCTTGATTTCGCTTTCAGATTTTTCATCATTAGTGTATAGGAATGCCAGAGATTTCTGTGCATTAATTTTGTATCCTGCTACTTTACCAAATTCATTGATTAGCTCTAGTAGTTTCCTGGTAGAATCTTTAGGATTCTCTATGTATAGTATCATGTCATCTGCAAACAGTGACAGCTTTACTTCTTCTTTTCCAATTTGGATTCCTTTTATTTCCTTTTCTTCTCTGATTGCTGTGGCAAAAACTTCCAAAATTATCTTGAATAAGAGTAGTGAGAGTGGGCAACCTTGTTCCTCATCTTAGTGGAAATGCTTTCAGTTTTTCACCATTGAGGACGATGTTGGCTGTGGGTTTGTCATATATGGCCTTTATTATGTTGAGGAAAGTTCCCTCTATGACTACTTTCTGCAGGGTTTTTATCATAAATCGGTGTTGAATTTTGTCAAAAGCTTTCTCTGCGTCTATTGAGATGATCATATGGTTTTTCTCCTTCAATTTGTTAATATGGTGTCTCACGTTGATTAATTTGCATGTATTGAAGAATCCTTGCATTCCTGGAATAAACCCCACTTGATCATCGTGTATGATCCGTTTAATGTGCTGTTGGATTCTGTTTGCTAGTATTTTGTTGAGGATTTTTGCATCTATGTTCATCAGTGATATTGGCCTGTAGTTTTCTTTCTTTGTGACATCTTTGTCTGGTTTTGGTATCAGAGTGATGGCGGCCTCATAGATTGAGTTTGGGAGTGTTCCTCCCTCTGCTATATTTTGGAAGAGTTTGAGAACGATAGGTGTTAGCTCTTCTCTAAATGTTTGATAGAATTTGCCTGTGAAGCCATCCTGTCCTGGGCTTTTGTTTCTTGGAATATTTTTAATCACAGTTTCAATCTCAGTGCTTGTGATTGGTCTGTTCATATTTTCTATTTCTTCCTGATTCAGTCTTGGCAGGTTGTACATTTCTAAGAATGTGTCCATTTCTTCCAGGTTGTCCATTTTATTGGCATAGAGTGGCATAGTAGTGATCTCTCATGATCTTTTGTATTTCTGCAGTGTCAGTTTTTACTTCTCCTTTTTCACTTCTAATTCTATTGATTTGTGTCTTCTCCCTTTTTTTCTTGATGAGTCTGGCTAATGTTTTTCAATTTTGTTTATCTTCTCAAAGAATGAGCTTTTAGTTTTATTGATCTTTGCTATCGTTACCTTCATTTCTTTTTCATTTATTTCTGATCTGATTTTTATGATTTCTTTCCTTCTGCTACCTTTGGGGTTTTTTTGTTCTTCTTTCTCTAATTGCTTTAGGTGCAAGGTTAGGTTGTTTATTCGAGATGTTTCCTGTTTCTTAAGGTAGGATTGTATTGCTATAAACTTCCCTCTTAGAACTGCTTTTGTGCATCCCCTAGATTTTGGGTCGTCATGTCTCCATTGTCATTTATTTCTAGGTATTTTTTTATTTCCTCTTTGATTTCTTCAGTGATCACTTCGATATTAAGTAGTGTATTGTTTAGCCTCCATGTGTTTATATTTTTTACAGATCTTTTCCTGTAATTGATATCTAGTCTCATAGCGTTGTGGTCGGAAAAGATACTTGATACAATTTCAATTTTCTTAAATTTACCAAGGCTTGATTTGTGACCCAAGATATGATCTGTCCTGGAGAGTGTTCGATGAGCACTTGAGAAAAATTGTATTCTGTTGTTTTGGGATGGAATGTGCTACAAATATCAATTAAGTCCATCTTGTTTAATGTATCATTTAAAGCTATGTTTCCTTATTTATTTTCACTTTGGATGATCTGTCCATTGGTGAAAGTGGGGTGTTACAGTCCCCTATTATGAATGTGTTACTGCCGATTTCCCCTTTTATCGCTGTTAGTATTTGCCTTATGTATTGAGGTGCTCCTATGTTGGGTGCATAAATATTTACAATTGTTATATCTTCTTCTTGGATTGATCCCTTGATCATTATGTAGTGTCCTTCTTTGTCTCTTCTAATAGTCTTTATTTTAAAGTCTATTTTGTCTGATATGAGAATTGCTACTCCAGCTTTCTTTTGGTTTCCATTTGCATGGAATATCTTTTTCCATCCCCTTACTTTCAGTCTGTATGTGTCTCTAGGTCTGAAATGGGTCTCTTGTAGACAGCAAATATATGGGTCTTTTTTTTGTATCCATTCAGCCAATCTGTGTCTTTTGGTGGGAGCATTTAGTCCATTTACATTTAAGGTAATTATCAATATGAATGTTCCTATTCCCATTTTCTTAATTGTTTTGGGTTCATTATTGTAGGTCTTTTCCTTCTCTTGTGTTTCTTGCCTAGAGAAGTTCCTTTAGCAGTTGCTGTAAAGCTGGTTTGGTGGCTCTGAACTCTCTCAGCTTTTGCTTGTCTGTAAAGGTTTTAATTTCTCCATCAAATCTGAATGAGATCCTTGCTGGGTAATCTTGGTTGCAGGTTTTTCTCCTTCATCACTTTAAATATGTCCTGCCACTCCCTTCTGGCTTGCAGAGTTTCTGCTGAAAGATCAGCTGTTAACCTTATGGGGATTCCCTTGTGTGTTATTTGTTGTTTTTCCCTTGCTGCTTTTAATATGTTTTCTTTGTTTTTAATTTTTGGCAGTTTGATTAATATGTGTCTTGGTGTATTTCTCCTTGGATTTATCTGGTATGGGACTCTCTGTGCTTCCTGGACTTGATTAACTATTTCTTTTCCCATATTAGGGAAGTTTTCAACTATAATCGCTTCAAATATTTTCTCAGTCCCTTTCTTTTTCTCTTCTTCTGGAACCCCTATAATTCGAATGTTGGTGCGTTTAATGTTGTCCCAGAGCTCTCTGAGACTGTCCTCAATTCTTTTCATTCTTTTTTCTTTATTCTGCTCTGCAGTAGTTATTTCCACTATTTTATCTTCCAGGTCACTTATCTGTTCTTCTGCCTCAGTTATTCTGCTATTGATCCCATCTAGAGTATTTTTAATTTCATTTATTGTATTGTTCATCATTGTTTGTTTCATCTTTAGTTCTTTTGGGCCTTGTTAAATGTTTCTTGCATTTTGTCCATTCTATTTCCAAGATTTTGGATCATCTTTACTATCATTATTCTGAATTCTTTTTCAGGTAGACTGCCTATTTCCTCTTCATTTGTTAGGTCTGGTGGGTTTTTATCTTGCTCCTCCATGTGCTGTGTGTTTTTCTGTCTTCTCATTTTGCTTATCTTACTGTGTTTGGGGTCTCCTTTTTGCAGGCTGCAGGTTCGTAGTTCCCGTTGTTTTTGGTGTCTGTCCCCAGTGGCTAAGGTTGGTTCATTGGGTTGTGTAGGCTTCCTGGTGGAGGGTACTAGTGCCTGTGTTCTGGTGGATGAGGCTGGATCTTGTCTTTCTGGTGGGCAGGTCCACGTCTGGTGTTGTGTTTTGGGGTGTCTGTGAACTTATTTTGATTTTAGGCAGCCTCTCTGCTAATGGGTTGGGTTGTGTTCCTGTCTTGCTAGTTGTTTGGCATAGGATGTCCAGCACTGTTGCTTGCTGGTCGTTGAGTGAAGCTGGGTGCTGGTGTTGAGATGGAGATCTCTGGGAGATTTTCGCCATTTGATATTATGTGGAGCTGGGAGGTGTCTTGTGGACCAGTGTCCTGAAGTTGGGTCTCCCACCTCAGAGGCACAGCACTGACTCCTGGCTGCAGCACCAAGAGCCTTTCATCCACATGGCTCAGAATAAAAGGGAGAAAAAGTAGAAAGAAAGAATTAGTAGAAGTAGAAAGAAAGAAAGAAAGAAAGGAGGGAGGGAGGGAGGGAGGGAGGAAGGAAGGAAGGAGGGAAGGAAGGAAAAAAGAAAGAAGCTAAAGTACAATAAAATAAAGTAAGATAAAATATAATAAAGTTATTAAAATAAAAAAATAATTATTAAGAAAAAAATTTAAAAAATACACAACATACGGATAGAACCCTAGGACAAATGGTGGAAGGAAAGCTATACAGACAAAATCTCACACAGAAGCATACACATACACACTCACAAAAAGAGGAAAAGGGGAAAAAATCATATAAATCTTGCTCTCAGAGTCCACCTCCTCAATTTGGGATGATTCGTTGTCTATTCATGTATTCCACAGATGCAGGGCACATCAAGTTGATTGTGGAGCTTTAATCCCCTGCTTCTGAGGCTGCTGGGAGGGATTTCCCTTTCTCTTCTTTGTTCCCCCGGCTCCCAGGGGCTCAGCTTTGGAGTTGGCCCCGCCTCTGTGTGTAGGTCGCCAGAGGGCGTCTGTTCTTCGCTCAGACAGGACGGGATTAAAGGAGCCGCTGATTCGCTGGCTCTGGCGCACTCAGGCCGGGGGTGGGGGGTGGGGGGGGTGGGGGTGGGAGGGAGGGGCATGGAGTGGGGGGCGGGCCTGCTGCGGCTGAGGCTGGCGTGACGTTGCACCAGCCTGAGGCGCGCCGTGTGTTCTCCCGGGGGAGTTGTCCCTGGATCCCGGGACCCTGGCACCTGCGGGCTGCACAGGCTCTCCGGAAGAGGGTGTGGAGAGTGAGCTGTGCTCGCACACAGGCTTCTTGGTGGCGGCAGCAGCAGCCTTAGCGTCTCATGCCCGTCTCTGGGGTCTGCGCTTTTAGCCGCGGCTCGCGCCTGTTTCTGGAGCTCCTTTGAGCAGCGCTCTGAATCCCCTCTCCTTGTGCACCCCGATACAATGGTCTCTTGCCTCTTGGGCAGTTCCAGACTTTTCTCCGGACTCCCTCCCATCTAGCCGTGGCACACTAACCCCCTGCAGGCTGTGTTCACGCCGCCAACCCCAGTCCTCTCTCGTCGCTCCGACCGAAGCCGGAGCCTCAGCTCCCAGCCCCGCCCGCGGCGGCGGGTGAGTAGACAAGCCTCTCGGGCTGGTGAGTGCTGGTCGGCTCCGATCCTCTGTGCGGGAATCTCCCCGCTTTGCCCTCTGCACCCCTGTTGCTGTGCTCTCCTCCGCGGCTCCGAAGCTTACCCCCTCCACCACCCGCAGTCTCCGCCCGCGAAGGGGCTCCTAGTGTGTGGAAGCCTTTCCTCCTTCACGGCTCCCTCCCACTGGTGCAGGTACCGTCCCTATCGTTTTGTCTCTGTTTATTCTTTTTTCTTTTGTCCTACCCAGGTTCCTTGGGGGGGGGGGGGTTTCTTGCCTTTTGGGAGGTCTGAGGTCTTTTGCCAGCATTCAGTAGGTGTTCTGTACAAGTTGTTCCACGTGTAGATGTATTTCTGGTGTATCTATGGGGAGGAAGGTGATCTCCGTGTCTTACTCTTCCGCCATCTTCCCAGAACCCTCCAGAAAATATTCTTGAAAGATATTTATTGTCTTAGAAAGTTAATGATTTTTTCAGTTGTTGAAAAACAATTAGAAAACAGTATTTAGATGATGTCCTTGCCTTCAGAAAATGGATTTGTGCATAAAAACTTGGAAGTTTAAATACTTCCAAATAGTTATTTAGATACATAGTCACAAGACATAATTAGGGTCACTGGTAGCAAGTACAGGCCTTTTCAATGAATTACAGAAAGTGCTCCTGTGGGTAGATGAATAACAAAAAGATGTCCCTTTCTGTGGGTACCTCAGTCCCATCCCAGGGAGTAAGTTTTTGTAATGTTCACAAAATGCAGCAGCCCACTAACAACACAACATCAAGAGATAAGACAGAGTATTAAACTAAACAAATGGCGTATAAAGAAAGATGTCTAGATTTAAATGTCTAACTCCTGTGTATGAGTGTATAAATTAAATAGATTCAAATCCTATTGCTCTAACTTCTATTGGAATTTTGGTGAAATTTTCCTTGTAGCTTTTAAATTTTTAAAAAAAATTATTTATTTTATTTATTTACTTTTGGCTGCATTGGGTCTTTGTTGCTGTGTGCGGGCTTTCTCTAGTTGTGGTGAGCAGGGGCTACTCTTCAATGCGTTGTGCGGACTTCTCATTGCTGTGACTTTTCTTGTTGTGGAGCATGGGCTCTAGGTGCGCCTGCTTCAGTAGTTGTGGCAGGTGGGCTCAGTAGTTGTGGCTCACAGGCTCTAGAGCACAGGCTCAGTACTTGTGGCACATGGGCTTAGTTGCTCCACGGCATGTGGGTTCTTCCCGGACCAGGGCTCAAACCCATGTCCCTGGCATTGGCAGGCAGATTCTTAACCACTGAGCCACCAGAGAAGGCCCTCCTTGCAGCTTTTAAATTAGGTTGTTTTTAAAATTAGTGTATGCATCAGTCTTTTTATTTCACTAGGTTATAATGAATTGATAAAATCACCTTATTCTTTGAATTTGTCATGAAATGTGAGTTTCTCTTTAAGCTTAGAATCAGTCAAGCATTCTGGCTCAGACACAGAGAAAATTTTCTAGAAAGGGGTGGTATTTTAATGAATTGGCTACAGTAGCCTCTACATTCTTAAAAGGTTTGATGTTTTGTTTGTTCATATCTGTATTCAGAAACAGACATTATATCAAGTAGTTTCATCATTATATACGCCTATATATTTTGGAAATTTATTTCTTGATTGTTGAATTTAGTTGGGAAATATATAATAAATAAACCATTATATTTGGACTAAACAAGGCTCATCATTATAATTTTAGAAAACTATTCTCTTGTTAGTAATAGCACTATAAGCAAAAATATTCATTATCCCAGTGAATATTTAAATGACACTTGTTACTATTAATTCAATGTATACCCTGGATCAAAAATTTTAAAATACTCTTACACTAACTTGTCTTCTTTCTTTTTCTCTCTGTCTCTGAATATGTGTGTGTGTTTATATAGTTATCTACAAACATACCCTTTAGAAAAATATGGACTCCACTGATGACTTGATGGATGATTTGACTGTATTGTTTGAGCATTAACATTAGTGATCTCTCTAGAAATTACCGTCACCACTACATTACATTACCAGCTGCTGATATGATGATAAACATGTTTAGTGGGCTACACAGAACCAGTTCTCCAACTTTTTCTTATATGAAAAACAATAAACAATTTAATCCCAGATACTATTAAATTACCTCATTTGTGTGTGTGTGTGTGTGTGTGTGTGTGTGTGTATTCTTTTTGGACCTTTTTACTAAGTATAATTATCTTAATAACATTGGAAAGTCATTTTTCATATTCACCTATTAAAAGATAAACAAGTGGGACTATATCAAACTAAAAAGCTTCTGCACAGCAAAGGAAACCATCAGCAAAATGAAAAGGCAATCTACTGAATGAAAGAAAATATTTGCAAATCATATATCTGATAAGAGATTAATATCCAAAGTATATAAAGAAGTCATACAACTCAATAACAAAAAATAAACGATGCAATTAAAAAATGGGTAGAGGATCTAAATACACATTTTTCCCAAGGAGACATACAGATGACCAACAGGTACATGAAAATATGCTCAACGTCGTGAGTCATCAGGGAAAGCAATTAAAACCACATTGAGATATTATCTCACACCTGTTAGAATGGCTATTATCAGAGAGATGAGATAATAAATGCTGGTGAGGATGTACAGAAAAGGGAACACTTGTGCACTGTTAATGAGGATGTAAACTGGTCCAGCCACTATGGAAAGAAGTATGGGAGTTGGTAAAAAATGTAAAATTAGAACTACCATATGATCCAGCAATTCCACTCAGGAATTCTGCTGTTATCAGAAGAAAACAGAAACACTAACTCAAAAAGATACATGCACCACCTGTTTATTGCAACATTGTTTACAATAGCCAAAATATGGAACAACCTAAATGTCCGTCCATGGAAGAATGGATAAAGGAAATGTGGTATAATTCTATATCTAAATTATTCAGCCATAAAAAGAATGAAATCTTGCAGTTTGTGACCATATGAATGGACCTTGAAGGCATCATGCTAAGTGAAATAGGTCAGACAGAGAAAGACAAATACTATATGAACTCACTTATATGGGGAATTAAAAAACACAGGCTCACAGATACAGAGAACAGATTGGTAGTAGCCAGAGGTCATGGGGGTGGACAAAATGGGTGAAGGGAGTCATAAAGTACAACCTTCCAGTTATAAAATAAATAAGTAATGGGGATATAACATACAGAAATGGCAACTAGAGTTAATAATACTCTACTGCATATTTGAAAGTTGCTAAGATAGTAGATCTTGAAAGTTCTCATCACAAGAAAAATAGCTCTCTAACTATGTATGGTGATGGATGTTAACCGGACTTATTGTGGCAATCACTTTGTGACATATACAAATATCGACTCATTCTGTTGTACACCTAAAACTAATACAACGTTGAATTGCAATTATACTTTAATTAACAAGATAAAAAAAATTCAAAACAGCAGGTTAATAATAAGCGCAAATATACATAGGTCCTGTCACATATGTGAATCTAAGGAACTATGACAGTTTGTATTTATAAATAGCATTTACAAATCATTAAAATATATAAAACTCTCATAAATATACTAAACAATTTATATACCTGAAAAACCAGAGTCTCTTAATCTTTTAAAATATTAGCGGTTCATCCTTACTTCTTTGCAATAAAATGTTAATGGGCACATGTTTTTTGAAATTCAAACTTTTGTGAGTAATATGCTTGTGAAGCCCTGCCAGGAATGACACTCCCATGAGATGTAAAGAGTAATGACTTTAGATTCATAAAAACTGAAATGCACTCCTAACTCCACCGCAGAACAGCTGTGTGAGTTGGGAAGTCACCGAATCTCTCCGGGCCATTTTCCCGTAAGGGTTCAGACAGATCAATTCTAAGACTTCTTTCACTTCTGCTCTTCTTCACAGTTACTTGTATTCTTTTCCATCTCTCTCGGACTTCACGCTTCGCTCTGCCACAGCAACAACAACAACAACAATAATAGTAGCAGTTATCAATGGATGCTCAATTTGTGCCAGGTTCTGAGCTGAGCCCTTTGTTCGCATCAACTCATTTTCTATGCCAGTCCCCCTCTGAGCGAGAGCCTACTAGTGCTATTTCGGACCTAAGTCAACTGAAACACAAAGTCAAGCATTCCCCTGAAGCTTACACAGCAGTGTTAGAGCAGGGCTGGTGTTGACATCTGGTTCCAGAGCCCATGCTTTTAACCGTTAACGGTGGGTCCTTTGCCAGCCCGAAGAAGAGCCCCTGCCTCTATATCCACTGTTGATTTCAGCCAGAGATCCTTAACTCTGCCATACTCTAAAGGCTACGTGTTGGCAAAGGGGAATGTTGTAAGAGGTCAGAAAGGGGGAGGAGAGCATCTCAGAGACAGTGTCTGCTTTCATGACTATGGACTCAGTTGCTCTTGGGCTGTGGGTTGGCCTCAGCATAACTGTGTGATGATCCTGCACCTACGTTGGAAAAGACATGAATGGGGACAAAGCTAAATATTTAGTTTTCTTCTGGTCTGCTTTCTAACCCCAATGCTTTTGAAACTCTGGTACATTGATCAGCCAATTGAAATCAGTTTAGTGATTTTCATCCAGCATTCAAAAATGAAATAGAATCAAACATTCCAGAGTTCATCATAAATAGTAAAGATAAATGCTATCTTTTGAAACGCTTGTTTCATGGGGATTCATGTGCGTGTGTGTGTGGCTGAGTTTGCTCACTGGGTCATAATTTAAAAGTATTTCTCATTGTGAGTAATATTCAGAAAAGTTTCACAACTCTTTCTATTATAAAGATAGAAAAAGGAAGGGGGTGAACAAACTATGTTTTTACAAGGTGATCAGCAATGTTCTGTTTACATATCATGAGAGTTTAAATGTGAGCCAGTTATGCCTTCTCCACCTAGATTTAAATTCTTCCTCAAATGACGTCACTTCAATGATCTTGGCCAAGAAGAAACAAAACATTCTCCTACCAACTGGAATTGTAGGAAGATCTGAAACTATCACTGTCCTTCTAATCCATTTTGCCTTGAAAAGAGATTCTTTATTGTTAGGTTATTTTTCTTTTATAATTTTTGTTTCGCCAAATTTTTCCTGTCATTTTTTTCCTCAAGTGTAATAGCACATAGCACAACTTCCCCCGAACATCACTAATCCTGTACAACAGAAGTTTTACTAATTATTTATTTTAAAGCAAGAAAAGAAAACATATGGAAATAGCATGAATGTTTGAGTTCAGGATGATTTATTTCTGAATATATCTATTCCACTTATAAGCTGTGTTACCTTGTATAATTTTCTCAAGCTTCCCAAGCCCAATTTCCTCACCTATGAAAGGAGGTCAATAACAATCATGGTCCCACACCCCCAGTATCACCCAAGTCCTGTATCACTGCACTAGACTCCTGATGTCATCCTTTCTTCCACTCTTGCCCCCTTCCAGTCTGGCTCCACTCAGGGGACAGAGTGATCTTTTTAAAACATGAATCAGATCACTTCAGTTTCCTGTCCCAAACTTTCCAATGGGTATATTCGTGTATAATTTAGTTTTGGTTATGTCTGCCATCATCTCCTAACTCTTTTGCCCAAACTCATTCTATTCTAATAATTTCTGGCCTTCTTCATGTTCCTTCAACACTTGGAACTCATTCTTACTTTGAGGCAGTTACTCTTGGCTCTACCTGTATCATTTTTTCCCAGATGTTCATATAGCTATGCCCTCACATCATTTCTGTATCTGGTAAAATGCCATTTCCTTAAAATACACCACCTCTGCCTTCACCCTTTATGTCATTACCTGCTTTAGTTTCTTCTTAGCACTTATCACTAACTAACATATGTCACGTATTTGTTTGTCTATTGGTCTATTGTCTGTCCTACCTCACTCGAATATAACTTCCATGAGAGCAGGGACTTTGTCTTGTTTACTGCTGTGTGCACAGCCCCCAAACCATGCCTGGCATACTGTAAGTGCTAAATAGTTGTTGAATAAATAATAAAATATTTTTAATCCCTTGCAAGGCTGATATGTGGATTAAGTAAAATAATTGATAAAAAGCATTTGTGGTAATGATTGGCATAAAATTAGCACTTAATGAATGACAGCTAAGTTTATTGTCAAAGCTGAATTTTATTTTCCCATGCAGTTGGTAGTTATTATCAGGATAAAACATACAAGACATATTTATTTTTCTGTAGCAGTTAGGCTGCTGTGATGATTAATTTTTTGTATCAACTTGTCTGGAAGATGATACTCAGATATTTGGTCAAACATTATGCTGGGATGTTTTTGTGAGGGTGTTTTTGGATGAGGTTTACAGGTAAGTTTGTAGACTTTGAGTAAAGCAGATTGCCATCCATAATGTGGGTGGACCTCATCCAGTCAGTCTGAAGGCCTAAAACAGAAAGGCTCACCTCCCCAGAGCAAGAGAGAATCTTCCAGCTGACTGCCCTTGGACTTCCTCTCCAATATCGGCTCTTCCTGTTTCTACGACTGAGTGCCTTTGGACTTGAACTGCAACTCTTTCCTGAGTCTCCAGCCTGCTCACACACCCCATGATATTTTGGTTTCACCAAGACTCCACAATCGCATCCACCAATTTCTTAAAATAAATCTCTTTCTATACGTATACACACATCTCTGTTTCTCTGGAGAAGCCTGACTAATACAGATACTTTCAGCTGCAAATATGATTTACCATCCAGTCTCTACTGTGTTGATGAGCATCAGAGACTAAAATATTAGGGATTTTTTTTCTTATAATGCAACGTGTTTGCCTAGTAGCTCAGGGATGGGAGCTTCTTGGCCAGTCTTGGTTTTCTCCTCATACTCATAGTATGGTAGCTTCACGTCGAAACATTGAGTCCTTTCACGGCCACATCAAAGGTAAGAAGAAGCAAATGGTGCTTCTCCTCATATATCTCTCTCTTCCATCAAGGAGGAAAATTTTTACAGATGCCTCCCAAATTAATTCCCTTTATGTCTTACCAACATGAGTGTATTCATATTCCCATACCTTACCTTCAAGGGAAGCTGGGAAAATGCTATGAGAGCAAGAAAGAATGGTGGTAAAATAGCTCTTGTTAAGTAACTATAACACTGGTCTTGTGTCTTAAGAAAATACACCATAATATAATGGAAAAACTGTAGAAGTCTAAATGAGTCAGATTGGGTGTATAAGCTTATTATCGCTACATAAAAAACTATCACACATTTGGTGGCTTAAACAACATGCATTTATTATCTCATAGTTTCTATGGGTCAGAAGTGTGAATACAGCTTAGCCAGGTCCCCTACTTAGGGCTTCTTGAGGCTGAAATTAAGGTGTGCACCAGGACTGGAAACTCATCCTCGAACAGGTGTCTTCCAAGGTCTTGGAATTTTGGCAAAATTCTGTTCTTTGTGGTTGTAAGGCTAAAGTTCCCTGTCACATAGCCCTCTCCAGACATGACATTTGCTCCTTTAAGACTAAGAAGAGAGCACCTGTGCTGCTTCCTCCTGTCTCTTACCTCTTTTGAAGGCGTCTCCCTTGTAATTAACTTAAAGTCAATGGATTAGGGATTCTAGCTCTATCTGCCCAATCCCTTCACCTTTGACATATAACATAATCACAGGAGTGCTGTCTCATCAACTTTGCCACATTCTATTCGTTAAAAGACAGTTGTAGGTCCCTCTCACACTTAAGGGGAAGAAATTGTACAAGGTGTAGCTCAATGATGATCATCTCAAAATTCTCCTTATTGCACCTGGCTTCACACTTTAATTCCATTACTCTTATCTCTATAACCTTTACTAGTTACTTCTCTCAGGTTCATCTTTTCCACACAGGCAAACCGTGTTTTACTGTGCTTTGCTTTATTTTGTTTTTCACTTATTGAAAGTTTGTGACAACTCTGGGTTAGGCAAGTCTATTGGCACCATTTTCCAAGAGCATTTGCTCACTTCATGTCTCTGTGTCACATTTTGGTAATTTTTGCAATATTTTAAATTTTAAAATTATTAGTATATTTGTTATGGTGGTCTGTGATCAGTGATCTTTGATGTTACTACTATGACTTACTGAAGACTCAGATGATGGTTAGCGTTTTTTAGCAATAAAGTATTTTTTAATTAAGGTATGTGCTTTTTAAAAAGACATAATGCTATTACAAACTTAATAGACTACAGTTTTGTGTAAACATAAATTTTATATGTACTGGGAAATGAAAAAATCTGTGTGACTTGTTTTACTCATTTTATTGAGATATTCGCTTCGTTGTGGTAGTCTGGAAAAAACCTGCATTATTTTCAAGGTATGCCTATATATAAAACGGGATTAATTAACTTATGAAATTGCTTAAGTGTTAACTGATACAAGTATTTAAATATATTGGGGGAAGTGGGGAATATGGGGCTGAAAACGCCAAACGTCTAATCACTTTGGTGGTTCCCTAGGCACCTGGACCCCATCCTTAGGGGCTTTCCAAAGTCACCTCATTAACATAAACTCTGGTGTGACTGAAAGAGGCTTGTTATGAATAACAAAAGAACACCTATTTCACCTTTATGCTATGGAGCTATTTCAGGAACTGGAAATAAACTAAATATTTTAGCAAAAGATGTTTCTGTGCCTCTTACATAGAAAATTAGAAGAGCTTTATGAGCTATGCACCAGTAATAGGGGAATAAGACCAAATATACATATTTCTGATTATAAATTGCAACATCATAAATGCCTAACTCAGTAGTTGGAACGTAGAATGCAAATGTTACTCTCCTGTCTAATCACCTACAGAGTTAAGTAAGATGAACTAAGTGAAATGCTTAGTACGGAGTCTGGTCTGTAGAAACAATATAATAAATATCAATTTCCTCTCCCTTCCATTTTTACATGGTGCCATTTTAGAAAATATACTGCTTTATTTTTTTTAAATGATGTGAGCATCATAAGAAAGATTTGTAGTGTATTTCTGAACCAGTTATTTAATTTTTATGAGTTTTTATAACTCTAATTGTATCATAAAGGAAAAATGGAAACACTAATCTGATCTTCTGACATTATTTAATTTTAAAAGAATTTTTTTACAATAAAATTTCTTAAAAAAACTAGAAAATTAGATTTTTATAAAAGGCCCTTCATTCTTTATGGTAATAGTTCTGAATATTTTCAATGCCTAAAGATGATTTGATAAAAAATTTGAATAGAAAATATTATTATTAATTTTAACTATTGCAAATGTTACATTTAAAATGTCACCTATTTGTAAAAAAAGAAATAATGAAGCAGTTTACAATAAAAATAAACAGTAAAAACTTTCTTTAAAAGATTTAAAAACAAAATCAGAGGCCATTTATTTAGAGAAATAGACAAAAATGCTCCTAGAAATTTGTTACTGGAGAGAATATAAAATTTAGCCCCATATTTCTTAAAGTAAAAATCAATCAATCAATAAAGGAGCAATGAGTCAGGTTACTAAAATTCTTGTAAGAAGAAATTCATATTTCTTTAAACTCTTTTAAGATAACCAATTATTTTTCCATAATTGTATCACTTTGGCCTGGCCAAATTCCTTAAATCTTAGGCCTTAAATGCATGTTTGATGAACTGAACTGAACTGTCACAAAAGCTATTTTTTTTTTTTTTTTTTTTGTGGTACGCGGGCCTCTCACTGTTGTGGCCTCTCCCGTTGCGGAGCACAGGCTCGGGACGCGCAGGCCCAGCGGCCATGGCTCACGGGCCCAGCTGCTCGGTGGCATGTGGGATCTTCCCGGACCGGGGCACAAACCCGTGTCCCCTGCATCGGCAGGCGGACTCTCAACCACTGCACCACCAGGGAAGCCCAAGCTATTCTTTATAAAATACTTAATTGAGAAAGATATTGCATGGCTACCGACATAAAGGACACCAACAAATATAATGGGTAAGATATTTCAGTGCAGGTTTGAGAAGATGCAGAAATGTTCTTCTTATAGTAGTTCTCGTGTCTAGTATATATAGAATTTAATCTTGGTAAAGCCATTTCTTTAAGGAGCTAAGCATGGTCTTAGAAATCCTTACTCAAATATAATATTGCAGTTGAACATTTATTTATTATTAGGATTGGCTAAGTCATTGAAGATTTAAATGCTTTAGATCTGGTCCCTGGATTCCAGGAATTCACAAGGCAACCAATTTGGGATTGGATTCTCTGACAAGCTCTGAAATGTTGACATTCTGGAGAAGTTTGACTGAAGATAAGGGGATACAGTTTATATTGGCTATTGTGTTACTGAGCCTAACACATATTTCACCCTGACTCAAAGGGCTGTCCAAATTCTGCATGGAAGGCTATGCCTGTGAGTCCAAAACTGTCTGCAAAGAGATGGAACTACTTGAATTCTTGATTTTGATCCCAAGGTCTGTTCCATACAGAATGAAAGAGAAAAGCTGGCCTAGAAATTTAAAAGCAGGTGTTGTCAATTGCCCATTTCAATCGTTAAAGATCCTCAGTATGGCTCCCAAAGCACTTTGCTTTTGAGTAATATCACAAAGTAGTGATCTTACCCAAATAAATTAGTAGGACCATATATATCCACATTTGACATGAATTACTGGATTCAGAATTAGTATTTATACTTGAAATTTGGAGAATATGGAGCCAAAGTCAACAATTTTTGTTGCTGTTCCTTTTACCAGCAAATAGTCAACAGATTTGACTGCTTCTAAGGATTATCGGCCTATAATAGTGAAATATGTCAACAGCACTGAAAAAAGTAGTAGGCATGTGTGGTAGACAAATTCTAAAGGGCTCCCTAGGAGCCCCAGGCCCTGGTGTTTATACAGTTTCTCCTAGTTATTCAATTAAATGCTAAGTAGGTACTGCTATGAGTTGATTTTATAGATGTAATTAAGGTCCCAAATCAGCTGATTTTATTATAGGGAGATTATCCATGTGGGTCTTTAAAAGCAGAGAGTTTTCTCTAGATGGTTACATTAGGGAAAGTCAGAGACACATTTTAGCTGGACTGGAAGAAAGCAACCATCCACACTGAAATGGGCTATGGAAGCTACATGACAAGAAACTGCAGGAGACATCTAGGAGAAAAGAGTGTGCATAGTCAATAGCTAAATGGAAAATAGGGACCTCAGTCCTACAACCACAAGGAAATGAATTCTGCCCAAACACAGTGAGCTTGGAGGAGGACCCAGGGCCTCAGATGAGAACCATAGCCCCGACCAACACCTTGATTTCAGTCTGGTGAGACTCTGGGCAGTGAATTCATTCATGGTGTGCTAGACTCTGACCTACAGAAACTGTGAGATGACAAATTTGTGCTGTTTTATGCTGGTAAGTTGGTGGTGATTTGTTACACAACATGGATTTTAATGCAAAATAATATGATATGCATTTAATTAATTTAATGTAGAGACAAATTATTAGATACATTAAGAGAAGAGATAATAAGATTCATCTGTTTTATATATTTTAGAATTTGTGCCTAAAATATACAGAGGTAATTTCTTCCAATTTTAGCTCTATGTATAGTAATTTAATTCCACATGAAAAAAATTCACAGAGAAAGAAAAGCATAGACCATATTGAGTCCACCAGGTAGTCTCATTAGGTTGTTGTGTGAGGTATTTGAAAGTAATTGTAAACAATACTGGAAATAAAAAAAGAAAAAAGAAAGAGAACCAGTTTGGGGTCATGTCAAGTAGGACCAACAAAGGAATTTGTACATTACTCAGTGGTAATGTGAGCCACTGAACATTTTTGAGTGGTTGGGAAGGCCAATTAGAGTTGTACAGCAGGAAGATTTCTCTTAACAGTGTGAGGCATAGATTGGGAGTGGACCATGAAGCTACTGTAATAAACCATGTTAAATTTTGTGCCATGAGCCTACATGAAGATAATAGAATGACATGTGGTTTCAAAGTCTGACACTGTAGTGTTTAAGGCTGAGTGTGATTATGGTGATTGTAATGCTATTAACAAATACGTATGAGTCACAAGGTAACAAGTTTTAGGGTAAAGATGATACGGTTAGTCTGGATAAATCAGATTTGAGATGTTAAGAAATCATGCAAATGATGGGATGGACAAGCAGTGGGCCATTGACAAAAATTCCAAAGGGAGATTGTTGCTGCAGAAATAGATTTGAAGTTATCAGGATGTAACTTTATGGCAGATGCCTCCTTCAAGGGAAAGAAGATGAAAAGTGGAGGAGACAAAAATACATGAATGAGAAAATGTTACATTCCGAAGACAAGAAGCTAAGGGAAAAAATTGAAAAGGCTATAACTTTTATAAGGCTATGTGAGAACAGATATCGTGGTTTGAGGGACAGAATATTTTTTAAAGAATATAATGGTAAATTAGTCCAGCTATTCCAGGGGTACAGCATGAAGAGCAATGATAAAACACCTTTGAATTTGGTAACTGGAATGTGATAGTGAACTTCAAAACAGTTTCAGTAAAATAATAAGAGAAGCAAAATTTACACAGAGTTAGAAGTCATTTACTGCATATGAACTTTTCTTCAATGTGAAGTTGAAGGATGAGACATGATAGATAAGAGGGGGCTAATTTACTCATTCATACATTTTTCTTCTAACAAATCCTAAGGATAGTGCTGAGCATAAGTCTCAGATAAGAATAAAACCAGTTTACATATATATATAGTAGTTAAGTTAATATTTCTGGTAGGCTTCTTGTTAGATTGCAATTCATTGCATCCTCTTCAACGTTCTACATACATAGACACACACAGATACATATATATTTATGAATTATACATATATAATATATGTATTTACAGGTGATATTCAATCTAGTAAACTAAAATATTCAATTAATATTTTGAATATTTTAAAATATTCAATTAAATTGTCTTTTTAATATTTTTTCTGAAGATTCAAAATGCTTTGCAAATATTAATTCATTAATCCTTGTCATAATTTCTTAAAAAATAATAATTTATTATTATTAATAATAAATTTTTTAGTATAGAACTAGGCTTAACCTCAGGCCTATTTCTCGAATTTTTATGAAAGCAGTGTATTTTTTTTAAACCTCAAGCATATTTCTATTAAAATAGTTAAAATTGTAGATATTTTGTATTTAATCAAATAGAGGTTATGGCCAGTGTAGATTCCATTGCAAAAGCACTTAAATGATTAAAAATAATCAGGGTAGGGCTTCCCTGGTGGCGCAGTGGTTGAGAGTCCGCCTGCCGATGCAGGGGACACGGGTTTGTGCCCCGGTCCAGGAAGATCCCACATGCCGCAGAGCGGCTGGGCCCGTGAGCCATGGCCGCTGAGCCTGCGCGTCCAGAGCCTGTGATCCGCAACGGGAGAGGCCACAGCAGTGAGAGGCCTGCGTACTGCAAAATAAAACAAAATAAAATAAAAATAATCAGGGTAAACTCATAATGGTCTGAAAGACAGACACTTATATTCAAGTTCTTTTTAATATATTCACATAAATCAAATAAATTTCCATTTTCCCTAAAAGAAGGAGAAACTTTTTCTGATTCTGTGTTTGAAGAAAGACTAGTCGCAGTGTCAACGAGTAAAGACTACACTCATTGAGGAATATCTACAGAGGAAGAACAGGAAGTATCCTTCTGCTAAATATAGCACAAAAACTGTATTCATGAGACAATTTTTAGGTTCATAATGTAGTGCACAAAAAAATGGTGGCTGAAAGCTTGAGAATCTGAAGTAAAAATAAAGTATTGTATGAGAAGTTTGATTCAAGGCTAAAACGGGGATTTTTAGAATTTAACCTTAATAATATATATATATGCCTATAATCAAAAAAATTTACAGCTCACTACTGTTCTGAATTAACTCCTCTGAAGGAGACTTCCCTTGGCTAACAACCCAGGGCAGAATCTTGCATTTAACCACAGAACTCATTCACCCATTAGTCTCAGTAGTTCTCATCCCCAAGCATAACTAGGAAACAAGTGAAGTTCTGTACCGTGTGCATCATGGCAGGGTCTCAAACTCTTATGGGCACCATATCAGTAGTTTTTTCTCAAGTTGCTTTATGCTTTATAATAGGTACTTAGACTACTAGTGACACTTCACCTTCCACCCCCTATGGAAAGTCTGTAGCCTCTTCTGCACACTCTTTACTTTCCAAGGTGACATAGAGAATTTTTGATGGTTTTATCAGTGCTAAAGTGTTCACTGGGAAAGTTACAATTATATGAACTTTCAGAAGGAGTCCAGTGGTTTCCAATACCAAATATTAAGATTTCTTTTAAAGTCTGAACCTTTTAAATATCCTCATATAAGAGTGGTTGTATTTTTAATACACACTGATTGCACTGATTATTGAAATCTGTTTTCCATATAAACTCAAGGACCCCTTGTAGTAACTCATGGTCCCTGTGGTTCAAGCCTCAAAGGTCAGAAATCATCAGTCTAACCTAACCCTCTCATTTTGTATTTGTAAACACTGAGGCATAGAGAGGTTTAGTGACCTTCCCAAGGTATCCCACCTAGGTGGACTAGAACCTAGGTCTCTTTGACTCCTATGAATATGTCAATTCCACTGTAACACTTCATACATTCTCTCTGTCATGATGGAGTCAAACAGTGTAATGTGATGTGAAAGCCCACTGGTCAAAGACCACCAGGGATGCACCTGTTGTCGAAGTTTCTGCAGCAAGAGAAAAAGCACATATAGGGACCATGGGATATCATGCTAAGAGGCAGTAGGAAGGGGCTTATTACAGGATTTGGGGTTATGCTGCTGATTCTAAACAGGGTTAAAGGAAGCTGAGTTCATTCTGTTTTGGGTGCTGTCTACAAGTAGGGGCATCTTGGTAACTTTTAACTAGAAGGAGGGGGTACTGAAGTGGGATTAGAGTTGTCTTTGGTAAAGAAGCAGTAGTCACTCATGTTAGTAAGAAGAAAGGTATGTTTAGCTAGTCTTGTGGCTGCAGGGTCTTTGTCTCCATCTTATTTCAGATGTGGTCACTGAGTGGCATGTTCTCTGTCTTGTTCCATCACAGTCATAGCATGCCTTGCTTGCACATTGTTTATGTTGTTCATATCCTGTGACCATGTTTATGTTCCTTAGGGAACATCAGAGCTTAGCTGTCAGCTGCCAGAGCCATTTTTCATTTTCTCTGTCATGTATAGGACAGACTATGTTGATTGAGAAAGCACATTTGAATCAATAGACAAAGTTGTGAAAAGGAACACTCTAGTTCAACACCGGATACAATTTGGCACCTAGGAATGAAATGAATTGTCTCTCAGAACTGTGCATTTCCTGATACTGGAATGATTTGCAAGTCAAGATCCTTTGGTAAGAGGATGATTAGAATAAATGTGGTCTCCAGCTCTAAGATTTTACGCTTTTAGGTCTAATCCACAAAGTTGCCATAATCATAAAGATTTGAGGCTTAGTTGGAAGAGATAGTCAAAAGAATTTTTAACAGACATTATCTTTCATTTCATGCTTCCCAGGCAAAATATTTTACCTTCATAAGGGCTTGCACCATAACTCAAATATTGGCATTAAATCACATATGATTTTGTCCCTTACTCTCTTACACTCTGTATTTCATGAAAAGGAGATCTTTGTATAAGATGCCCATACACTAAAATTGGAAGAATATACAGAATGTTATCAGAGTCTCTTCTACTAGGATGAAATGTACATTCATAAAAAATTAACTTTCTTGAACATTTCTCTTTCCATCTTCAATGTATATGATTAAGGTAGTTTCTCACTTTCTTCCATCTCTACCTGTTAAATTACTATCCACCCATCAAGATCCAACTTAGGAATTCAAATGTAACCCCCTGTATGTAGCCTTCTCTGACTCTACCCCCTTGATGGTGGTGTAAGCTCTAAAATTAAGACCTAATATTATGTGCTTCCTTAACATCTAGGGAAATGGAGAGGGCCTCAAATAGCCTATCTGCAATTCCCCTTCCCCACTTTCTCCCACAGATAAGGTCCCCTCACTAAACAACCCTGCTCAGGGGGACCAGGCACAGTTCCTGCTTATCCCTGAGTAGCTGGTTTCAGTTCCCTGCGAACTCATGGGATTATTCAAACAAGCCAGTAACATCCTCCCTCAGGAACCATGGGGCATCTCACCCTCCTGGTACTATAAAACCTGCCTCCCATGGCCCTTAATTACTTACTATGTCCCTGAGTGCAACTCCTATGTGGCCCTGTGTGCTGCGTAATCTGCTCCTTCCTACAGGCTGTGAGTGTATGTGACTAATAAGCTGCTGTTGATCTCATTTGCACAGTGTTATGTGCTGTGTGTTTGGCCATCTCCAGGACCCTAGGGCAGGAATCCCTCCTTCACCAACAGGGTAAAGAGGAGGCAATTAACACATAGAATCCCTCTCTCTAAAGCAAGAATGAGTATGTTTCTATTTTTCTAACGTTTTGTTTGCTCCAGTACCATTTATTACACGGTGGCTTAAATTATAGTTATAATTTCACAATAGCGACTCCTTATTGCAAAGTGGACAGAGATTTGAGTCTCAGCTTTGTATTTCCTCTAGGGTCTACCATGGCATCTTATAGACAGTAATGATTTTATATTATATTAGTACATTAGTATATGAGTACATTATATCAGTTCACATTATATTAGTACAGTTTTCCTCCTTTCTAATTTTAGATCAATTTGTATCTAGCTTTTGATCATAAGAAACATTTTTTTCTTTGTATAATTGAAATAGTTTACACTGTAGAAAAGAAGCACATTAAAAATAAATCTTTTGCTGGATCAGCCTTGAGGCTGGCAATATAGTTATGATAGAGAGCTACCTCAGCAAATTTCATTAGTTCTGTGTCCAGCTGGAGACTAATGCTAAGCTACTTGTTCATTGCCAGCCCTACTGGGGTGACACATTTCTTATTAATACTTCTTTATTTTGATCCTACTGGATACCATACACCACTGATAAGGCCAAGACTATAGCTGTCACATCATTGTTAGAAGTGGAGCCTATTTTATAAGTTTAGGCCATCTCCAAAAATTGTGTTTTGCTGTTAGATTTTGCTTTAGTGGCAAAAAGTAGTTTAGACATGCACACAGCTAGGTGATCAGGCTCTTAAGCAGAGAAATGATGGGAGGAAACTCAAGCTTTCTGGAGACCATGATGGATTTTGTAGGGCAAGGGAAAAGTAATACTAATGTAATAAACTAGAAGTGATGGAATTCAGCCTTGTGGTGAGATGAGATTGAAAAATAAAGCTGTTTCTCAAGTGTCTAGGCAATCCTGCTTTAGAATTTCCCAGCAAACTTCCAGTTTATTCTGATTTTTCCCCTATTGGATAGTCATATGTTTCCTCACCACACCTGTTGAATTTTAAAATTTTAATGGTATTAAATGGTGCTCTCTAAATATTTCATGTGTGTATTCTTTACTTCTTCAATAATATTGGAAAATTGAGAACATAAATAATATTTATTTTCCATCCTTATAATATCTGGAAGGTTGTAGGGACTTCATAACTTCTTACTGGATTTGGAAAGGTAAAGTGGATTTTGGAGGAGTTTGAAGAATGAATTTGAGAATGAAAGAGAGAAATATCTACATATAGATATATAGATATACACACATATGTACATATTTTATGTATACATTTATATTATACACACATATTTTTATATATGCAATATATTATATATATACTTTATACATATTTATATACATTACATATTCAAATTTATATATTTAAATATATATATATATATATATATATATATATATATATATTCTCCCTATACATTTCTATATATACCAGAGAAGTCCTGAAATGCTTCTTATATGTTCTGTCAACTGGTCTTCACAGTTACACTGTGAAACACTTGTGTCTCTTTTATAGTGGAGGAAACAGGCTTAGAGATTTGCCTACTATGTTATATGTGCTGAAATCTAGAAGGAACCCAAACCAGGCTGACTCCATGTTGTCCTCATCAACAGACTACCAATGGATTTTACTGTCTCAATATTATGAAACTATACTAGCATACGTCATTATTGTCTCTTTTCCCAAAATGTATAATGATTTTTATCTTGATAATTTAAGTAGATGATAATTTTGACTAATTTTTACTAAGATGAGAAAGTTAGATGTGAAAAATTCATAGACAACTTTATTTTATAGTTTAAGAAAAATGTTATAGGCACAGCCATATGCCAGTTATACAGCCAGACCATGAAAGACTTAAGGTCTTAGAGGTTAAAAATTCTCCAAAGTAGAATCATGTATAAGTCACAAAATCTTTTCATTTGCTTGAAATTCTGCAGTTTTCTGCATAATTATTTCTTGAAGGCTCACATTTGCTGCGTGAGAATGGAAGGGAGAAACATATATATCGATCTATATTCTATCTATCTGTCTATATACATATATATAGATAGATATTCTATCTATCTGTCTATATACATATATATAGATCTATATTCTATCTATCTGTCTATATATGGCTCACATTGGCTATGTCCAATATGAGATTCAGAGCTTGACACTCCAGAAACATGTTTAATTGAATTAAAGCTGAACTCTGATCAGTAATGGATAATTATAAGTTATTACCATATTTCACAAAAATATTATCTATCTATGGTTTTTATTTTCCAAATTATAGGCATACATTTTCCAAATATCAATTTACATTCATGGTGAACTAGAAGCTTTTTCTGTTTTGTTTCTTTGAAAAATATATATTGAACACTTAACAGTCCTCAATTCTTAGCTATTCCTGTTGACTTCTGAAATGTTGAGAAGTGAAAACTTTGATTAAATGCTATGCCAGGGAAGATCTATCTATCTATCTATCTATCTATCTGTAGATAGATATAGATAGATATATAGTGCATTAGTCTGCCTATCATAAAATAAGAGCTGACACGTACCTACCATATAAGACTATTTTAAAATCTGAGTCATTTAATTTAATATTTACAGATTTAGGAGGCTGGATGGCAGTCATGTAAATATAAATCATTATTATCATTGCTATTCTCAGGTTTTAGTGGGGACTTGCAAAACAAAAACCCAAAATCTTGTCTCTTTTGCTTTGCTCTGTAATCTTAAGTATTCTTTATTTCCAAAAAAGGAGAGACAGCAAAGAAAAAAAAAATGGCAACTGGCATTGAGAAAAACCCTTCTGTGCATTCCAGTGTCTCTTACTTCTTCTGCCAGCGAAGCCATGTGCTCGTGTTACTCAAATTGGATGCAGGTGTGTGTCCATGCACACTCGTAAAACCACATAACAAATGGAGAAAATGGAGCAAAACAACAAACCACTCAGAGACTTTGGGAGAGAAAAATGCCCAGCAATGAAGCTTACTTCACATTCCTTGTACGTACATCCAGTCAGACTTCTCAGTGTAGGCAATTAACTCCCAAAATCCTGGTTCTAAGATTGGGATCTCTTGTAAAGAGAACCAAAGGGAGCTCAAATCCCTGATGGACATTCTATCTGATGGCCTCTTTGAAATGCATATCATTTGTTTAAGACTTTTGTTGTTGTTGTTATCCACAAAGGCCAGGCCTATTTCATTACGATTTTGCTAACTGCAATAATCTACTTCTGAACACTGTAATAAGCCAGTTCCACTAAATTGTAAATATTTCATATTATACATGACATAGGATCTATTGATACCCTTATATTCTACACTTGAGGGTTTTTGGAACTTTCCCCTTTTTGGGAAAGATAAATTACGCTGTGACTGTTTTAGTACTTTTAAAAAGCACTTGCACATAAAGAAACCAAAAGAACTCTTTGAATCTTTATTCTTTTTCAGAGCTCACCAGCTTTGCTAAAAGTTCCACCATTCATCTAAGTCTTTGAGCACATACAGCGTTGTTAATTTTTTATTCTATTTTCCATATGACTGTCACTTTGGTGCCATATGAAGGATGTGTCAGATGTTTTGAGAAGGGAGCTTTTGACCATCTAGAATGAATTATTGACATATTTCTGTGTGTTATTAGTCTTTGTAATTTGACTTCCATTGTATCTCTCAGTTTTATATTTGAAATATTTTTATTTACATTTATTTTCATTTAAGTTACTCTTGGTGTCCTATTTCAATTAATGGGCAATAGGTTTTGAATAAATCTGTAACTAGTTAGTCAATTAATTAAAATGTTATAAATTATATACCCTTGTCTGTAAGATAACTTATGAACAGTGTTAAAGAGAGAAGACAAATTGAAGAGATATAAAGGATATCATATTTTCTTTATTAAGTAAATATTGTAAGAACGAACAGATCAAATGTATAACTTGTATTTCATATCCTCTGAAAGGCTATTGGGAATGATATAAAGCTTTAATTTCTGAGGTGTTTGTACATGTTCTCTGATAAAGTCATAAACTGCCCATTCTAGCTGAATATCCACTTTTCTCTCATAGAGCCATACCCGTAGGCAAAACCTTACTGCAATTGTGCATTCTTAACTTTTTCATTTTACCATTCATTTTGAAAATAATTTAACATTAATCCTATTCACATTATGTATAAATTGAATCTGCTTTTTAACATGTACTTTTAAGCTTGCTGACACTTAGAAAGATCTCTCAACATCAGTGTTTTGGTACCAACACAACAGGCTGGTTATTAATTTGCTTGTCATTCCCAGGTTCAGTTCAACAATTGGCTTTGGAGCCTCTGTCATTATATTGTACTTTAGGTTAACTGTACATTTATTGATTGCAACTTAGAAGATGTTGGAATATATTAGTTTTCTTGTCATTGATATTAGGAGAAAGAAGATAAAAACCGACATTAGTCCAGTAGACCAGTGATTTGGATCTGGAACTAATGAATTCCAGTTGTTAATGAATTCTGATTTGGAACAAAGAGTTTGAAAATTTGGTTCATAATCTTATGTCCTAATTTGGGATGTAAATAAGTGAGTAAGTTAAGGATCAAGTGGAATCAATAAAGCAAGTGTAGTATGGACTAAAATAGCTGATGAACATGAGTTAAGTACGAGTTTTAAAGGTACCATATTTTAGCTCATTTTTTTTGCAAAGGGAATGAAAATAGAGCAAAGCCTAAAACGAAAACTACGCATTATAATATAATTATGAAAAGTATGTAAGGTAAAAAATTCTCTTGTCTGGAAAGCATGTCCTAGTTATCCAGTTTCTATGAAGCAGGGGCATTAAACTGTTTAAATGGGTTATACAAGGGAAGACTCATCTCTTATGGCCAGAACAGAACTGTCTTTGCTCTTGGTCTTAACTTCTTTTGGTAGTGTCTCATTATCTTATACTCAGGGCAAGTTTTGCTCACTTGGAACAAAGGTCTAAATATGAATATTAAGTCTCAGAGCAGGGGAAGCTAGACATCCTGGGGTTGGTTTGTTTGTTTGTTCGTTTCGTTTGGCTGCATTGTGTCTTCATTGCTGTGCGTGGGCTTTCTCTAGTTGCGGCGAGCAGGGGCTACTCTTCGTTGAGGTGCGCAGGCTTCTCATTGCAGTGGCTTCTCTTGTTGCGGAGCACGGGCTCTAGGCGCCCAGGCTTCAGTAGCTGCAGCACACGGGCTCAGTAGTTGTGGCTCACGGGCTCTAGAGTGCAGGATGGGTAGTTGTGGCGCACGGGCTCAGTTGCTCCGCGGCATGTGGGATCTTCCCGGACCAGAGATCAAACCGTGTTCCCTGCATCGGCAGGCGGATTCTTAACCACTGTGCCACCAGGGAAGTCCCTATCCTGGCCTTCATATTCATGTCTTGAATGCCAAAAGAAACCCAGGTTTGCTTCCTACCGGAAGCAGTAAGTTTCAGAGGAGTTGAAAAGGAAGGAAAGGGAAATCGGAGGGAGAAAAATGTGAGATGATGGAAGGAAATGGAGAAATATTTAGTAAGGGAACAGGCATTTTAAAATTATGAATGCAGAAACATACTCTGATTCATTCTTTGTACGTATGTTTATTTTCTATTTTATTATTAATAGTAATAAAATTCACCAACATATATTTCTCAATTTCTATTTTACTTTATGTATAACCATTTTATACATTCTTTTACTTTCATTGTTGAACTATATACTTTAAGCAGTTTTTTAGTTGGAGATTGTATTGTGTTTGTATGAAAATTTCTTTTCTCATATTCTCAAAGGATAGTTTAACTGTTTATATAACTCTAAGTTAGTAGTTTTTCCCCTCTCTGAACATTGATTATTTTAGCCCAATGCCTTATATAATCTATTGTCACTGGTAAGAAGTTGGCTCCTGTCAGTCTGAAGGCAATATTTATTTTCTCATTGGTGGCACTGAAAATTTTCTTCTTATCCTAACATTCTCCAGATCTCTGTGCTGTGTTAAGGTGGAAATTTTATTTCACTCTGCTTTGCACTTTCGAATCAGGGACTACTTTTTATTATGTTGTCTTATTTTAATTCCTGAAAAATTTCTACCACTTTTAAAAAATGTTCCTTCTGTCATTTCTGCTATCTTCATCTTGAACTTATATTAGAAACATGTTGGAGATTCTTTATCCTACCTTCTTTCTGTTTCTTAACAGGTTTTAGCTTTTTCTTCTCTTTCTGGTAAACTGCCAGGGTAATATGTTCTAATTCATTAATTTTTAATATCAATATATGGTGGACACAATCTAAGGTAACCCCAATGGGTCATGCCCTTGTATGAGCCACTTCCTTAAGTATGGACTGAATCTAAGACTTCCTCTTAACCAACTGAATATGGCAAAAGTGATGGGGCGTCACTCTATTGATGAGGTTGTATTACATAGACTCTGTCTTAGCAGATTACAGTGAAAGGCTCTCCTGGTGATCTTGAAGAAGTAAACTGTCGTGCTATTGAATGTCTATGGAGAGGACCATGTGGTAAGGAAATATGGGCAACCTCTAGGATTTGAGGGCCTCGGTCCTACAACTACAAAATTTCTTCCAGCAACCACCTGTTGCTGAAGACAAAGGCCCAAAATCCAGGGAGGACACAGCTCAGCCAATACCTTGCTAGCACTCTTAGGAGTTCTGAGCAGAAGACCTAGGTAAGTCTTGCCCAGACTCCTGATCCATGGAAACAGTGAGATAATAAATGTGTGTCATTTTCAGCTGCCAAATTTATGGTAATTGGTTGCACAGCAATAGAAAATTAATATAAACTAATATTTCCTACTTAATATTTATAATTCTAAATGTGTTCTTTTACTTCAGTGAATGTATTTTTTTTGCCAAGATTTCTAATTTACTGTTTTAATACAATATCCACCTTATAAAAAACTTTCCACTTCCTTTTGTTTCAATTTTATTGCTCATTTTTTAGATGTTCTTTTATTTGCCTCAGTGAAGGTCCTAACAATACATACTTTAAAATAGTTTTCAAGGACCAAGTCTTAGTATGGCAGCCCTGAGACTTCTGGTCTGGGTGATTCTGGAACTATCACAGATTTAGTTACCAAGTCAACAGGTGGATTGGCTCATTTCCTGGTAGAAGGGTTTTGTTTTTGATCTCCCACCTTTCTAGACATTGTACTTGTTCTAAACAACAGTCCCTCAGCAACTGTTAGAATCTTTTCATAAGAGGGGAATTGTACCTGGTCTCTAGTTTCAAGCAGTAAGTGTGTTTGTAGTCCTTGCATCTGAGTAGTTTCTTTAGTCCACTTAACCTAAGTCTACTAAACTTCTGAGGCTTCTTCCTTACTTCTCCCACCCAGCACAAGACTGTTTATTAACTTGCATTTCTATTCCTCCTCCTATTTACAAAGATATTTATCTTGTTTTGATCATGACTTATTAACCTAGTCTTTTTTCTTTTAAAACTATTAATCTAGCATTATGAGATACTTGGAGTGCACTCTGGGGAGGAGGTGAAAGGGGGTATTTTTTTTCAGTTATTACATGTCAGTGTTTACTTTCAAGTGAGCTGGAAATTCATCTTTAGAGCCATCTTCTTTTCTTCTCCTTTTTTTGTTTTATAAAGATTGATTTTTATTTATTTTTGGCTGCGTTGGGTCTTCGTTGCTGCGTGCGGGCTTTCTCTAGTTGTGGCGAGCAGGGGCTACTCTTCATTGTGGTGCGTGGGATTCTCCTTGCGGTGGCTTCTCTTGTTGTGGAGCACGGGCTCTAGGTGTGTGGGCTTCAGTAGTTGTGGCTCACGGGCTCAGCAGTTGTCGTACATGGGCTCTAGAGCTCAGGCTCAGTAGTTGTGGCGCATGGGCTTAGTTGCTCTGCAGCATGTGAGATCTTCCCAGACCAGGGATCGAACCCGTGTTCCCTGAATTGGCAGGTGGATTCTTATCCACTGCACCACTGGGGAAGTCCCCTTTTCTCCTTTTTAAATTTAAAGCACATCATGTGCATCTGTTTTAATTTGTACTTCTGATTACTTAGGCTAAGGCTCCATTCATTCTTTCAATTATACAAGCTTGGTGTGTTATTAAGGATAGTATACAATATGGAATGGCAAAAATTGAGATCATGCATAGGATAAGATTTAATAATTTCAAATATGTGTCATGTGGCTTTTATTAATGGATACTATAATGATTAGGATTTGACCAAGAGCTGGAAAAAACACATATTGACTCCAGTTTACCCTTCTTATTTACTCTAAAGCTGGATGGAAGTAACAGACTATTTAGGGTCACTCTTGTTCTAGTTTGCTACCCCTCTGGAAAACTTTGAGCTTTGAAATTCATACTCTATTTAATAAAACTACCAAAATTATATAGCAAAAGTCAAATGCAATATTAATTAAAATGTAGGTTTCCTAACTTATCTTTCTACCTTCAGCTATTCCTGGATGATTAGAGCAATTATTTACGTAGGACTTTCTCTGATTATGACAAAGAGGGCAAGAAGTTCATTTAATTAGAGGCCCTCTGAATTTTTATAAATCACTGGCTTTTCAAATTTCTGCATTAGCTTTGGAGAAGAGGCACAAGTGCAATCCCAACATTCCTCTGGCACCCCCCTTCACAAGATGTTAAGTGTATTGATAGCTCTGTTGATTCTACCCAAAGAAACCAGGTAAAGCTGAGAACAGTGGGGACTCTACAAAAGGGTGGATTAGAGAAATGAATGTCAACCAGCTCTCATCTCTTTTACTCTTTCCTGTAGTGAGCAGATTACTATTTACCAATGCACTGATTCTAAAGCATATTCTTTCTTTTCTCCCCACTTCTTTATTTTTTCTTTTGTGGTATGCGGGCCTCCCACTGTTGTGGCCTCTCCTGTTGTGGAGCACAGGGTCCAGACGCACAGGCCCAGCAGCCATGGCTCACGGGCCCAGCCTCTCCGCGGCATGTGGGATCCTCCCGGACCAGGGCATGAACCCATGTCCCCTGCATTGGCAGGCGGACTCCCAACCACTGCGCCACCAGGGGAGCCCTCTCCCCACTTCTGATGTCAGGATACCTTATCAATGGCATCTTACTATTACTATTGACCAGAAATGGATAAATTCCTAGAAACATACAACTTACCAAGGCCAATGATGAAGAAATAGAAAATCTGAACAAATCAATAATGAGTAAGAAGACTGCATCAGTAATCAAAAATTCCCCCCCGCCCCCCAGAAAACCTGGGCTAGATGCTTTCCCTGCTGTCATTTAAAGAAGAATTAATACCAACACTTCTCAAACTTTTCCAGAAAATTGAAGAGGAGGGGACACTCCCAAACTCATTTTACAAGATGAGCATTCTCCTGATACTGAAGTCAGATAAGGACACTACAAGAAACAAAACTACAGGGCAATATCCCTGACGAATGTGCATGTAAAAATTCTCAACAAAATGTTAGCAACCTGAATCAACAGCACATTAAAAAGATCATACCCTGCAGTCAAGTAAGATTTACCCCTGGGATGCAAGCATGGTTCAACCTATGCAAATCAATAAATGTGATATACCACATTAATAGAATGAAAGATAAAAGCCATATGATGCAGAAAAATAGATCCATAGGAAGTGATTGACAAAATACAACTATTTTATGACAAAAGCTATCCACAAACTGGGTATAGAAGGAACATACCTCAACATAATAAAAGCTATATATGACAAGCTCACAGCTACTGTCATAGTCAATGATGAAAAGTTAGACTTTTCCTGGGCTTCCCTGGTGACACAGTGGTTGAGAGTCCGTCTGCCAATGTAGGGGACACGGGTTCGTGCCCCGGTCCAGGAAGATCCCACATGCCATGGAGCGGCTGGGCCTGTGAGCCATGGCTGCTGAGCCTGCGCGTCCGGAGGCTGTGCTCTGCAATGGGAGAGGACACAACAGTGAGAGGCCCGAGTACCGCAAAAAAAAAAAAAAGTTAGACTTTTCCTAAAAGTTAAGGAATAAACAAGAGTGCTCATCTTCACTTTCCCTATTCAACATAGTTCTAGAAGTGACAGCCAATGCAATTAGGAAAAAAAAATCCAAACCAGAAAGGAAGAAGTAAAATTGACTTTGTTTGTAGATGATATAATCTTAAATAGAGAAAATCCTAAAATCTCCACTGAAAATCTGTTGGAACTGAAAAATAAATTCAGTAAAGTTGTAGGATGCAAAATCAACAAACAGAAACCAGTTGTGTTCCTATACACTAACAAAAAACTATCTGAAAAGGAAAGAAAACAATCCCATTTAATAGCATCAAAAACAAAACAAAATACATAGAAATTTAACCAAGGAGGTGAAAGATTTATACATAGAAAACTATAAGACTTTGATGAAAGAAATCGAAGACAAAAGTAAATGGAAAATATCCCATGTTAATGGATCAGAATAGTTAATATTGTTAAAATGTCCCTGCTACACAAAGCCATCTATAGATTCAGTGCAATTCCTATCAAAATTCCCATGTCATTTTTCACAGAAACAGAAAAAAACAATCCTAAAATTTCTATGGAACCACAAAAGACCTCAAATGGCCAAAACAATCTTGAGAGAGAAGAACAAACCTGGAAGCATATTACTTCCTGATTTCAAACTGTACCACGCTATAGTAATCAAAATAGTATGGTGCTGTTGTAAAAATAGACACATAGACAAATAGAACAGAGTTGAGAGGGTAGAAATAAACTTCTCATTATATAGTCCACTAATACTTGACAAGGAAGCCAATAATACTCAATGGGGAAAGGATGATCTCTTCAATAAATGGTATTGGGAAAACTGGATAATCACATGCAAAAGAATGAAATTAGACCCCTGCCTTGCGTCACTCACAAAAATTAACTCAAGATGGATTAAAGACTTAAACATAAGACCTGACACCATAAAACTCCTAGAAAAAAAACATAGAGAAGAAGCTCCTTGACATTAGTCTTGGAAATGATGTTTTGGATATGATATCAAAAGAGCAAGCAACAGGGCTTCCCTGGTGGCGCAGTCCTCCTGCTGATGCAGGGGATGTGGGTTTGTGCCCTGGTCTGGGAAGATCCCACATGCCGCGGAGTGGCTGTGCCCGTGAGCCATGACCGCTGAGCCTGCGCATCCGGAGCCTGTGCTCCGCGACGGGAGAGACCACAACAGTGAGAGGCCCATGTACCGCAAAAAAAAAAAAAAAAAGCAAGCAACAAAAATAAAAACAAGTAGAGCTACATCAAATGAAATAGTTTCTGCACAGCAAAAGGAACAATTAACAAAATGAAAAGGAAAGCTACAGAATAGTAGGAAATATTTTCAAATCATATTTCTGATGAGGGGTTAATATCCAAACTATATAAGGAACTAACTCATACAACTCAATATCAAAAAACAATCCAAATAAAAAATGGACAGAGGAACTGAATACATATTTTTTCAAAGGAGACATACAGATGGCCAACAGACACAGGAAAATATATTCAACATCACTAATCATCAGGCAAATGCAAATCAAAACCTCAATGAGGTGTCACCTCACGTCTGTTAGAATGGCTATCATCAAACAGATAAGATATAACAAGTGTTGGTGAAGATGTAGAGAAAAGGGAACCCTTTTCTGCACCATTGGTGGGAATGCAAACTGGTACATCCATTATGGAAAACAACATAGAGTTTCCCCCCAAATTAAAAATAGAACTACCGTATGATTCAGCAATTCCACTTCTGGGTATATACCTAAAGGAAATGAAATTAAGATCTTGAAGGGATATATGCACTCCTATATTCATTGCAACATTATTCACAATAGCCAAGATGTAAACAACCTACGTGTCTATCTATGGATGAATGGATAAGGGTGTGGTATGTATATACACAATGGTATGTTATTTAGTGATGGGAAAGAAGGAAATCCTGCCATCTGTGACAATACAGATGAAATATGTGCACATTATACTAAGTGAAATAAGTCAAACAGGGAAAGACCAATACTGTATATCACTTACATGTGGAAGCTAAAGAAGCTGAACTCATAGAGTGGAACGATGGTTGCAGGGGCTAGGGGGTGGGAGAAATGGGGAGATGTTGGTCAAAGGTACAAACTTCAAGTCATAAGATGAATACGTTCTAGGGATCTAATGTACTGCATAGTGATTATTATCAACAATACTGTATTATATACGTCAAAATTGCTAAGAAGGTAGATCTTAAATGTTCTCACCACAAAAAAGAGGTGGTAATTACGTGAGATGATGGAAGTATTAATAATGCTACTTTGGTAATCAGTTTACAATATATAAGTATCAAATCAACACAGTAAGTATATCTTAAACTTACACAAAGTCGTATGTCGATCATAGCTCTTTAAGTAAAGCTGGAAAGAACTATTGAGCAGGGCGTTGTTGAGCTGCGCTTGGCATTGATTATATACGTATAAATGTCTGTCTTCTCCTCAGTCCTATACTTTTACTAGTCACCTTTTCCTTTAATAGCAAAACAAAACAAAAGAAAAAGTTGCAAATGCCATTCCACACACTAGACTACAGCTGCCAAACTCTCCCTTTCCTTCCCGATGAAAGGGTATAAGTTGTCTTCAGAGCACACATTATTCTGTTCAGTTCATGCTGTTACAACTTCTCTCTTTTCACCTGGTTGCTTGTGGTTTTTCAGATTATTTTCTTCTCTTTATGCATGAAAGATAAAGCCCTCTCTGCCATTTCTTACACAGAGCTCTGCTGAACCAAGGTTAATACATAAGACAAGCTTTAATGAAGTTTTTAAGGTAAAGGAAACCAATTAAAATACAAAATAACACATGACAGATTCTGTAAATGTACTTTTTATCATGGAATTTATCATGGACTCTAGCCCTCAACTATGTTGCTGGGATTTTACTGTTTCTGGACCTTTTTCTTATCTTCTATGCCAGGACATTGCTTCTTTTTCTAGGTACCAGCAGAAAATTCCAAATTTCTTGTTATTATTAGTCATCTAAATGGCACCTATTTGGCTATACCTAATGGTCCTTGTTGTTCTTTTTTTTTTTTTTTTTGGTGGTACGCGGGCCTCTCACTGTTGTGGCCTCTCCCGTTGCGGAGCACAGGCACTGGATGCGCAGGCTCAGTGGCCATGGCTCACGGGCCTAGCCGCTCCGCGGCATGTGGGATCTTCCCGGACTGGGGCACGAACCCGTGTCCCCTGCATCGGCAGGTGGACTCTCAACCATCGAGCCACCAGGGAAGCCCCTTGTTCTTAACTGATAACCAAACCAAGACTTTTGCCTGTTAAAAGAATTATCTCTTTTAGAGATAAATTATTGTCACTCTTTTAGAAAGCGTATACAACTATGATTTAAAAAATACTAAATTGTTTTTAGTATTTAAAAAAATACTAATTTTTTTCTCTTTACCTATTATTTTCATATTTCCAACTGCCTCTAGACTTTACCTCTTGGATGCTCTATAGTTAATAGCTCAAACTGACAGTGTTAAAGAATAAAATTCAAAATGTTGAAAACTAAGCTCATCATAAAGACCTTCAAAACCTCTTCCTCCCTTTTTGTCTCACATCTCAGTGATCAACACCCACCTAATTGTCCAGATGTACAATCTGGGCATCATCCTAGATTCTTCCCTCTTAGTCAGTCCCCAAGTTCAATCATGATATTTTATCCATTCCACATGGTAGAAATTTCTGGAATCTGATAAAGTTTTCTTCACCTCTCCTGTCTTTGTGTAGGTTAGTATCAGCTATACATCTCAGCTCCATGTCTCCATTATTTTTTCCCTCCAATTGAGTGAGTTTCTGGAAGGCAGAACCCAAGGTTGCCTCATGATTTCCACCTCCGGGTGTTTGCAGCTTGTATAATCCCCTCACCTCGAGTTTGGTGGGATCTGTGACTCGCTTCATGATAACAGGGTAAATGATATGAATAACAAGAATACAGCAAATGTGATGGGATATCACCACTTTTTAATTGAAGCCTTGTGAGACCCTAAGCAGAGGCCCCATCTAAGTCATACCTGGATTTCTGAGCCACAAAACTGTGAGATAGTAGTGTGCTTTGTTTTACACTGCTAAGTTTGTAGAAATTTATTATGTAGCGATAGATAGCTAATACATATTTCTTACGTAAACTATGTGATCAGGTTACTCCTCAGCAGAAAAAGTCTATTAATGACATCATTTCCCGCAGAACTAAGCCAAGACTCTTAGCAAGACCCTTCCCTCCCTGACCCTTCCCTAGATTTCTATGAATGCTGAATTTCTGTTAGCTTATTGAATGAGGCATTTTCTCCTCTTTAGATCTTTGCACGTATTCCTCTTTCTACTTTGACTGTTCTCCCCTGGCTGTTTCTCTTTCCCTAATGGACTTCCTTCTTTTGTTAACTAATTCCTTCACTTCAATTCTGGTTTAGATATGACTATTTCTGGAAAGCTTTCTCTGACCAAGGAAGCTAGAGGCACCCTTTCATTGTTTTTTCTATCAAAATGCTTTCCATACATCATTATAATTGCTGGTTTAATTGTCTCTTCTTCTCACTGGAGTCAATAAAATATGAGAGAAAAGATCATGTCTGTTTTGCTCATAAATTGTCTATCCTCTGCATCTGACCCAGAGTTAAGGCTCATTAATTATCTATTTCATGAATAAATGAATGACTTACTACAAACTAGAGACTAAATTTGGCAAATATCACATGTAGTGCCAATAATTAGAACCACAGGACACTGTCTTGATGGGGAGTCACAGGAGCATCTGTATTATGCAGCCTTAAGGTGATGCCTAAGGCTCAGACCAGTTTTCCATCCTCTCCTATCTTTCCTTGTAGCCTCAGCTAGCTTTTTTCCTTGCCTCTAAAGCTTCTTACATCCACTCTGTTCTTTGGTGTTCTCCCTACTAAGGCAGTATCCATTTCTCCTACAAAGCCATGTCCATACATCCTTTTTTTTGTCGTTGTTACAATTATTGATAGTAACAAAAGCTGGGAAGTTACAAAACTTAAATAGTCTGATTTATATAGCTCATACCGTCATAGTCCGTGATGAAAATTTACAAATTCCCTTTTGGAACAATAACTGGAACTTCTAAAAGTTTCCTTTCTAGTCCACTTTGTACCTCTAACTTTTGAGTCTATTCTACAGACAATACTCAATGAAACATCCATCCTTAAATTCTGATTTCAAAGATAAGGATGTACAGATTCTTTCTCTTTTCCTGCCTTTACAATAAGAAATCAAAATAGATCGTTAAGTGACTTTTTATCTTAATGGATAATTTGCATCTCTGAAGATTTCTGTTTTATCAGGACCTCTACTTTAGCCAGAACAATCATTTTGAATCATTTGTCTTGAACATTTCCTGGAATTGCTGCTAAAATTTATTACAAATGGTCTTTCTAATCAGAATGTACTTAGAATTCTTTGAATAAACTGTGATTTTAGTTATATCTCAGTGATATTGTGATGATGGCATTATATTAAAGAATATAATTAACTAGCATAATTAGGGACAGATAGAAATACTGTCAAGCATATGATTTACCCCCCAGTGGTTAGAAATTAAAGGGCTATTAAATTAATAAAGTGATGAATTCACATTTGAAAACAATAACATACTTTTCTATGAAATATAAAGAGAAAAAAATCACATTCTTTGTTATACGAGCAGAATGAACTATTCTCCCTTGGTAACTAACTGTGATGGTATTACAAATCAGTCAGGTCTGGGAAGGACATGTTAAATCAGAAGTAAATAAAAACCTCATTACAAAGAATTTCCTTTCCTATATGTTATTCTTGCAATATTTGAAAAATAAAAAATACTTATCTTAATCTTCTAAAGTGTCAAGGGTTTCATACTACAAAATAAAAATTACATATCTTATTTTTATTACTATCAATTTTTTATTGGTGACATTTTTGAATGTTATTTTTCTTTTTGACACTTACCAACATCTGATAGTCTAGCCAGTAAGATATTGTGTTTCCTTCTTTCCTGTTTTAATAGATAAATATAGAGATGCATATTTTACCCTGCCTTTAGTATGAAGGGCCTTCTGTGCCATGATTTATTTTATATATATAAAAGAGCCTTGGCCAGATCATGAGGGTTATATTTTTAAATAACAAAGGGATCAGTGTGAGTACCTTTAGTTTTCTACTTTGAAAATAAATCATGTGAGTCAGATTTCTTAAACCACATGCTAAATTAAAAATATCATTGTCCTGGTAATGGATATTAAATAGCTTATTGATTTAGTTTCAACATTACCATTTTTTTCCCAGAGGATTCAAATACCCTCAATTGTGATTTGTAGGCAATATGCTAAGTATTGATTGCTACTATTATAATCTGTATTGTATGTTCATTACCTAGCATCAAAGAAAACAAAAACCCTACTAGAGTAAAATCCATTTTCAGATTGTTGTGATTTATTTTTAAAGAAAGATTTCAAATAATATTTTATTTGAATATATTCACTGAGCACATATTTTATACCAGACTCTCTGCTACCTATTACAGATTTCAAGCCGTATGGGACACGATTCAAGCACTGATGGGACTTTATAATCTGGAGAAGTAGTAAAATTACTCTGATGAAAGGCAGTTCATAACCTCTTAAGTAGTTCAAAATGTGCATACAGAGGAAAAGGAATGTATCTAACTATGACAATTCAGGAAGTTGCCTCGAATCAATGGTAATCTGAACATTCATGGCACCTTAAGAGAAAGCGATGGGACTTCAGTGGATGATTGTGGGAGGACGGTGACAATTCTAGGTAAAGAGAAAGGCCAAAAGCAAAGACATAGAAGTGGAAAACGTTGTGGAATGGTGGATTTCATTAACTGGTTGACACACAAGTTATTTGCTCTGAAGTAGCATTTAAATGAATCATTTAAATATAATGGACAAAGCCTTATCCCAGCGCATAAACAGAAAAGCCTGTGTCAATGGCCTGATCCAGTATTTCCTGAGACTTAATCAAAAGAAATCCATGCTTTCTACGTGGTAAGAAATCCTTGTTTGTGTCTATAAATGCATACTTAGGCAAAATTATAGAATATCAATAAAAAATGCAATAATCTATGGACTGACTGGGCATTTAGAAGTCAACAGTTTGGTACTCAAACCCCAATTCTGAATTCACATCCCAAATCTTTCACAGGTTCAGACTAACACCAAGGCCTAATAACCCCATCTTGGCTGTTGTAGGACAAACCAAAATGTATGCCAGTTGAACAGCTGTTTTGAAATCTGTTACTTTGGAGACCCCAAGGGGCTTTCTGACCCCTAATCCTGCTGAGTTACAATGGATACCCTAACTGATGTCTGTGTTGCCAGTTCCCTTGTAAAGCAGGGTAATAGATGTCAGGATGAGGCAGGATGTTAGCAAAGGTCATTAGCTATACTTATAGGATTGGAAAACATCCAATTGTCAAGCAGAAGTGTGGCACTCGAACCAACACTATATCCTTTTTCCACGTGGCAACTTCCTTGCTTTCTCATGGGAAAAGAACATTGGAACATCACATAAATTGGCTTGTTAAATGTAAAGGGATATGCAAATGCACAGTGATCCATCGAAATATCAATGTTCGTGATTGTGGTCTGCCTGTGTGTTTTAAAACCATTAGCTGTAGAACAAGCCATTATATAGTAAATTCTGTATAATCAGGAGGTAGTCATAATAACCTAAAACTTCTATTTAGTTTATATTAAATTATGGAGATGGATGTAGTATTTGTACATACCTACCCACCCAAGCTGAGATTTTTTTAAGTTTTAGAAAAAATAATTTGTTTAAAATTCCATTTTTTAACTAATATTTTACAGCTACTATGTCTTTTCACCAAAGTTAATTGCAAATTATTTTACGCTACACAACATCAATTTGTCATGCTGTAGTTGGGCAAATAAAAGTAAGGCTTATGCTTCTCTAAGTAGTAATTTTACAACCTGTATCTGACAATGTCTTTTACTTTTGCCCCATCCTAACTTCCCTAGGAGATATTTGAATTTAGGATTCATGCGTTTCTCAGATATGGAAATAAACAATTCATTTTGGCCTGACAAAAAATCATTAAGCTATATTCAGATTACCTAGTGAATAACTCACTTCAACTGAGTGGGAAGTAAATTAATTGACATCAGGGTTCATGAGTCCTGGCTTCAAATAGCTAACCTAATTAGGATCACTAGTATTTTATAGTAAGCTAGAGATATGTATGTTTGCCAAATGGCATATTCATTCTTGACAAGTTCTTTTCATGTGAAAGCAACAAGATTCAGAAAGTGTTAAATCTAATTAGGATATAAATCTCTGGCAAAATTGCAATATAATATATGTTATGATCCATAATTTTACCTGAAATATTTTTATTATAAAGATTCTGGTTTCAACTTATATTAAGACTGAACTCTACCTCTACCATCTCCTTTTTAGTAATTTCAACTAATACAAAATCAGTTGCTATCCTTTCCCTTTTGCTCATTGTTACTTCTTGGAGAAGCTATTATTTATGAGTTTATAATGAATGAGTCTGGAGTTCTCACAATATCCACCATGGTAAAATTGGTTAATTTAGTAGACATAATTTTAGCTATGAAACATCAACTTATTTATTAGCCAACACTGTGATGTCCCAAGGACAAGAGTCAGGTCTTTTTTGTCTTTGTGACTGAAGTCCATGCTAAGCATAAGGCCTGCCACATGTTAGACACATAATTTGAATATTCAAAATACCAGAGGCACACATGTTTAGCCTATTTCATGATATTTCTGAACCCATATAGGCTCAAGACAAAGCTGTCAATTGTCTTACTGAAGTGATGGGTAATTATGTAGTCACCAGGAAGTAATTTAGAAAGAAACACTTTTAGACGTAAGTTCAAGTCTTTGTTTCACAGATAAGGTCTTTTAATGTTTTCTGCTTCTTAGGTTGCTCAATTTCAAGGGCTCACTTAGAGAAAATACATTTCCTGTACTTCTACTTCAAGATAGCAGCAGTGAGAGTCTCTAAAAATTGGGCTTTATAAATTATTGTACATGGATAAGAGCTTGATATTGGCAATGAAAATCTTTGATGAATTATCAATGACCTGATGTATATAATTACTCATTTCACAGTCAGTAACATAAATTGGAAAATATATTCTCTGGAACGAATAATCTTTATTATAAATATATGACATTTGCTTATGAAAAGCCAGCTTTGAATCTGGTGCAACACAGGCTTATTTTTCTGCTTTTAATTTATTTAAGATATTTAAAATATAATTTCACCCAAGAGAGTATTTTATTGTTATAAATAACATTGTATCATATTTCAAATAGCACATGATTATGATTAGTCAAATTCAGTAGATAGAATTCACTTAGAATTGTTATATTTTTGAAATGACATGCTAAGTCATTTCAAAGGATAATTTACCCTAGAAAATAGGGGAAAAAAGTTCATTTACAACGGCATGCTAGTTTAATATTGTTTCAGTTTAACATTTTAACTCATCTAACCATATGCCTTTGTCTCTGACTCAAACAAAATAAAGCAGAATGAATAAACAACGAAAATGACAAATTCTTTTTTTGTGGAATTATTAAGGAGAGGAAGGTATTTTTGTTTGAGTCGTTAAGCTTAAGGTATCTTTGTTTTTTCAGTGAATCTCAATCGTGTGTAGGTTGTTGGTGTAGGTGGTGCTCGGGACAGAGATGAACCTGCCTCGGTCCCGCAGAGAGTTCACACTATAGGAGGGACGCTTGCATACACATGGCAATATTAATAGGCAGACTGTAAGGGCTTGATGGGGCCACAACAGATACTGTGAAAATGTGATAGAGAAGAATATGAAGTTATGTCAGGGAAATCAGAAAAAACTCCTTGGAGGAGGTAGGGTATGAGTAATAATATTTGTAAGGATAGTCCAATATGGAGTATGTTAAGCAAGTGAAAACTATGATTCAGATCGGGAAAAAAACCCCAATGCATGTGTATTTTGTATTCTTCGTTGGGACAAACAGCAATAAAGAGATATATAAATCATTATTTTCCAAAATCTAGCTTCCTTGGTGCTGAAGCAGCATAATGTGTTATTTTCCTAATAAAAAGAATTTGCATATGGTTGGGGAGGGTGAGAGGAAAGAGTTGAGTACACTGTGTTTAAAACCCAATAATTTTCAATAATTGCCACAATTTTCTCCCTACGTAATAATGCCAACTGGAATCAGCATTACCTATGAAGTACAATGGTGGAAAATGTAATGTGTTTTAGTCTAATTATTATGCTTTAAGCCTTTAGATAAAAAATTTATTCAAGCAAGTGTGGTTTTACTGTGTGCAGTCTATCAAGCAGAAAAGAGCGTGGTTCTTAACAAGTTACACTAGAGGAATACTTTCCAAGACCAGAATAAGTACGTTATTTGGTCACGTTCATTTTTTATGTACTTCTGCTTTCAGAACTCATGCCTCCCAATTTTTAAGCAGTCTTATGAAAACTAAAATATTTATTTCCCAAATTCCTATTATATCTAAAGTATCATAAATTGTTCCTAACCTAACCCCAATATTACAACTACTTAAAGAACAAATAAATTGCGCTCATTCATGCTATATGTAGAAAACATGATTGCTATTTAGTTTTTCCTGGTCTTTAGCCTGTGATAATTCATTGTATTCAATAGTTTCACTAATATCAATAGCTTCGATCTCCAAGGAGGAAGAAAATATGCTTATCCCACTTGAATAAATATAAGAATAGTTATCAGCTTTCAACATACATTATTTCTCTCCAGTATTTTAAAAATGGTCTCGTTTAGTGTTTCATTTGATTACCATTTATATATACATATATATTTGTTTATAAATATATAATTTATGTATATACATATATGCATACACCTACATATATGCATACATACTTATACATATAGATATACATAACATATAAATATGTATGTATATATGTAGGTGTATGCATATATATAAATCTATTTTAATATGTTATAAGTAATGAATATTTATATTTTTCATACAAAACTTGGAAAGTTTGGATAAGCATGACAGATAATATAAAGGTCATACATATTCCTACCATCCAAAGATAACCAATCTAGACATTATATTAACCCAGGTAATGCAAATGGAAATCTCAGTATTAGAAATGGTATTTGATAACACAAGACCAAATGTGTTAAATCAGCTTCTTTATGTTTAAAATAAATTAAAAAGCAATTTTGGGCTAATTTAGATTAATACGGACTAATGTTGTGTAGAATTTCCTTCCTGGTAGAAAATTTGACCACTGTCCCACTATGCAATGATCAAAATTGCTTTAAGTGTGGACCAGCTAATTTTCACAGACTTAATGACACTTTTATCCCAGCTGTATGTAATTTATTGTAATTACAACTTCTATCTAATGAACAATATTTCTGACTGAAATGCATTGACTTTCAACTTTCCCATTATGGCATACTGTTTTTGTGTGTTTTTATCTTCTGTGACACGTGTCACAAATAATATGTTATTAATAGAAGTGAAAATACAAGTACTATTCAAAAACAACTTAAAGCTCACCCTAAAATAATGTCATTCTTACTTTCATTCAAGTGTCCTTTCTTGAGAGTAAAAGAAGGAGCAACAGAAAGAGATGGAATGTAGTTTAATCCACAGCATGTCCTAATAACGCTACAGCTGTTAATATATCAATTGTATTGACAGTTGCTTACCAGTAGTGGTAACTAATTATTACAGTGCTGGGTGTTCTGTTAAAATCTTGGAATGCTCATTGGATTACATGTGCTCCTTGCGACTATTATGTCGTATGTATTGCAGTAGGAAATTCACTATTCATGAGTGCTTTTCAGAAAGATTGAATTTTGAAGGAATCAATACACTGAACACAAGAGTTGTTTTCACAGTGTTCACCATCCCTTTCTGAATTCAGATCAGGCTATTTTAAGGTGTGTCCCAACTGAAATGTGGAGATCAGGCTATTTTAAGTTGTGTCCCAACTGAAATGCGGAATGATCCTGGATAAGAAATAGCATGATGGTGCTTTTTAATGTATCTTTTTAAAAGCAGAAATATTATAATATTTGACTTGTTAGTCTTTTGTAATTTAATCTTATTTTCCATTATATGGCACAGAAATAACAAGTGCTCCCTCATTTTGAGGTAATGAGACAGAATGCCCTTCATGCCTCGTGTGATTAAGTCCCCCAAAGTAAAGATGATTTCACCAGAAATTTTAATCTCTATGTAAATCAAGCCATGGCACATGGTAAAAGGTAGTCCTTTCCCCTCGGACAAAAGAGGCCAAATAGTGGCCAACTGTGTGTTGGTTTTCTCACTACATTCATTACTTAGTCATCTTTCGGACGGCCCTTAAACTTAGTGTCCCTTATTACGTTGAGTGATTTTCTGGACAGTGTGGTAATCTCCTTTTCTCACCTTGGGTGTTACACCTTATTCTACATCCAATACTGTATTAATGTAAAATTTGAAATTTATTTCCTTGCGGCAAATTATTGGATACCTCAATAGAGTTACATAGATCTGTTCAGATTTTCACCGGATTTTCTCGAAATAACATCTGCGTGTTTGTTTTGTTTTTTTTTTTATCTCTTAAAAGCACAACTTGAAGAAGTGTTCCATAAAAAACAAACCAAGCTATCTCCACAAAAATCACAAGTCCCCAGATCCTATGGATATAATACCTATTTTTGTTAAGGCACATTCAGATGAAGAGAAAAGACTTTTCTTGAAGGATTCCTATAGTAAGTGGGAAATAAAACTACTTTCTTTTTTGTGTGTACACATGACCTTTTCTATCATATACACAGTATCCTAGATATGACTGCTGTTTCTCTTATTCCCTTGTCTCCTAGATTTAAAATATTACTCTAGAATACAGCATTTGATTTTCTTAGAATTATCATTTATTTCAAACTCATTCTGAATTGATGGTAAGTTCATGTCAGTTCAAGAAATATTTATTAAATGCCTTTATTTATGTACCAGCTATTATTCATGGCATAGGGTATGCACTACCCTCTGCTCTTACTATCTAAAAAGTTTTTAATTAAACGTTTTAAAAGTTATCCCACTGAACATGTTACAAATCAAGTTATAGAAATGCTTGTGACTTATTTGCTATAGTTTTATGATTTACAAGTAGCATAGAGAGAGCCTTTAAAAATTGATAAGTGATGGCTTTGTAAAACAGAGGTTTACTCAAACAGAAATGAAACTGTCTTAAAGTGCAAATACCGTTTCAAGCAATTTGGCAATGTCTTGACACTCCCAAGGAAAGACTAAACATCTCTCGTTGACAGTTAAAGATGTTGAACTGGAATATCCAAGTTTAGAAACAGAAATAGTGCCAAATAGCACAGTTCTGAACACTGAGCAGATGCTCCATAAATACTTATTGAAGCAGACTGCAAGGAATCCCCTCTTACCTTTAAAAGGGGAATTTTCCCCAATATGATCCCAACAACTGTGCTTTTTACCTCTTCTATCATCTGTTTTTGCTTGGCTACAACCACAGTTACTACACAGGCACATATTCAAAATTATGGGGTGTTCAGAGACTGAGGGGGTGCCCAGATTATTTATATCCCTCCAATTAGTACACAAATAACATATCCCTAGGTGTTTCTAAGGTAACTGTGTGATTGTGAAATAAATTTCATACCATTAGACTTGTCGTTTTGCAAAAGCAAATACATCTCATATGATTTTATATGATTAAAAAAAGAGTTATCAATACAGTTAGTACGTGAAGTAAATTTATAGTCCATATAGCTCAACTTTATTATTTTAGATACCTTATATTTAACAAATTAGTATGACATTTTTTTTCATCAAATTCTTTCCTTTTAATCTAAGTGACTCTTGGCTATTTCTTGTTTAAAAAAAAAAATCTACCCATAAAATGTGAATATTTAATACTGCTGGACAACTTTAAACAATACTGTAAAGGGAATTCCAAATGAGAATTTTCAAAGTTATTTGCAAATGTCAATGTCAGTGGAATACAAGTAGCCCCTGCATTTTGAAAGTTCACTTTATGCCATTTCACTTTTACGAAAGACCTATACAGTAAGTCCCTAACTTTCAAGTTTTGAGCTTTCAAAGTTGAACATGCATTTGGTTCCAGCAAGGAGCCAGAACCTGTGCCATCCACGTCAGGCGTGAGTGAAATTGCAGCTTGCCCTCCGTCTCCTATTGCTGTCGATCTTCAGCTCTACCATCTCCCACCTCCTCTCCCTCCTCCAGTCAGTAACTCTTCTTTCCTGTTCACTCAGTGCCAGCCCCTGTATGCCTACTGTACTTTTCAAGGTACTGAACTGTAAGATTAAAAGTGTTTTCTTTATCTTTTGTGTTTGTTTTTTATGTATTATTTGTGTGAAAAGTATTATAACCTATTACAGTACAGTACTATATAGCCGATTCTGTTATCTGAGTACCTAGGCTAACTTTGTTGGACTTAACGAACAAATTGGACTTATGAACGTGCTCTGAGAGTGGAGCTTATTCGTATGTAGGGGACGTATTGTATTAGTAGCTGTTTTTTTAACCAAAAGAAATCCAAAGAGGATTTTTGTTTGTCTGATAAAAAGGCAAAAAGTGAAAATAGTATTCAGTGTTTGTTTTGCTGGGAGCCATCATAGAGGCGTGGCCAACCCTGAGCAGCCCTGAGAGTGGCATCCCCAAGCTTCTCCAGGAACTACACTCAACATGTCAGCATCAGGCCGCAATACACTGAACTGTGTCTGTGAGCATCTGCTTTATGTCAATTTAGTATACTAAGGTAATGGCTTCTTTGCTCTATGTCATTTTGGCTTACTAAAGGTTTCATAGGAACACTCTACTTTCGAATAGCTGAGGAAACCTGTATGTGACTAATGTCCTAAAGTGATAACTGAAGGTAGACTGAATAGGTGTTTGTGTGTGTTGAGTTTTATTACCTGTGTGTTGGTAAATAAAAGTAGTTAAAAAAAATTAAACCCATGGATTTCCAACCTGAAATTTGGATGATACGATACCAAAATTGTTTAAAAAGTAAACAATAAAGAAAAGCACAAATTTTTCTCTATAGAAGAGAAGGATAGCTAATATTTATTGTGTGTTAGTTGTGTCAATTATCCTATTGTTCTGTTTGCCTTACAAATGCTTTTTCTTTTAATTACAAAGGGTGATTTTACCCTCCATTTTACTCTTGAGGTCTCAGATAGTTGTATGGGTACCTGTAGGCTGTATGAGTAACTGCAGCTAGTCATTGGAGCTAAGACTGAAACTCTGGTCTTTTTGTCTCTAAGACTCTTGTTCTTTGAAGTATCCCAAGGAACCCCTTGAAATGTAAATATATGAATCATTGACAAGCCTATACTTATTAATAGGTCCCGGGGTCTAGATGTATTAATTTTTTAAAAGTTGGCTTAAAATTTAAGTTTGACAGAAATACTTTAATAACAAAATCTTGCAATTAAACCTTGAATAGGTTTTAAAGGCTGGAATCCTAGGTTTATAATGCAGAATATTCAGATGTTAATATTTTATGTTGATCACCACATCCTCGTGATCTGATTATAAGAGCAAATTTTTCTGAGGAAAGGACAGTAGTCAGGCAGTAAAGCAATAGTCAGGATAAGAAATGAAGAATCCTTGAAAACCTTGAAGCTATATGTGACAACAATGGGTCAACATAGGTGGAAGAAACAGAGAAACAACAACTACGATTTTATCTTGACATTTTATCTAAAACCCCTTCTTGTCCAAAGCCAGGTTTCTTGGTCTGAACACGCAGGCTTCTGCTAATTTGCCTATCTCTTGTATTGAGTTTCCTTTCTAGAAAGATAATTTTAGGAGTTCTATAACACTGAAATCATTTTCACACATATACCATCAGGGAAATTCTGTGCATCAGCCTATTTATTGCAAATGATATACCATATGTAAAAAAAAATCTGCTTTGAAATATTCTGAGTGATTTAGCATTCACTTAGTAAAAGTTGATGACAGCTTGTATATCATATATATACGATTCAAATTTTTATTTCTGTCAGTCTTAGTCAACGATGATTTCTTGTTACTGATTGGGATTGTGTAATCCAAACCTAAAAAATTCATATTCAAAAATTTATGTCTATGTTGAAATAGTTTAGATGTTCAGCACAGAAGTATGTTTTGAAATCTGTTAAGTGCTTGCTAAAATTAGTCCTATATTTTCCAGTTTTAAATTATGTTCTAAGTTCGTGTTATTTTTCCATTAATTTTGAAAATATTTTTCCTAAAGCGCATGCTATTTCCCCTATGAGGAATTACTTTCCTATTTTTCTCCTTTTTATTTATTTATTTTTTTGTGTGTGGTACGCGGGCCTCTCACTGTTGTGACCTCTCCCGTTGCGGAGCAAAGCCTCCAGACACGCAGGCCCAGCGGCCATGGCTCACGGGCCCAGCCGTTTCGCAGCATGTGGGATCTTCCCGGACCGGGGCACGAACCCGTGTCCCCTGCATCGGCAGGCGGACTCTCAACCACTGCGCCACCAGGGAAGTCCTATTTTTCTCCTTATTTTGCTAGAATCATTTTAAACCCCACTGCTTTCAGGAAATCCTGACCCAGTTTCTTTAATCCCTTTCTTCTTTTTTTTTTTTTTCTAATTTCTCTAGTGCTTTGCCTATACTGTACTATCAAATTATTAGAAACTATTTTTAATTATACCGAATGGAGAAGTACAACTTTGAAATAACTTCATCTAATTAGAATAGGTTCTTCTCTACGGCCTTACCACCCTGAACACACCCTACCTCGTCTAATTAGAATAGCTTCTTGAAGAAGGAACTTTAGGAATCAAGAGAACTATAGGGAGACTCTGTAAGCTGTGTATATTGTTAGCCCCTTGAGGACAAGGAAATTGTTTTGCATGTAATAGATTTCTAGTGTTCAGACTTCTGAAAATGCTGTCTATCCAGGAGTCTTTTAACCTAAAAAAGTCACACTGAAAACAAAGGCAAATAACTGTACAGAGAGGAAGAGAGTTAATCTTTGGGAAGCAAATCATTCTCCAGAGTTTTTGACTTAGATTATATTGAGGAGTGTAGGATTTTTAATTTTAGTTCTTCGGTACTCCAGCTGAAGGCTCTAAATGATATTGCAGCATAGAGGAATGGGAGGGGGCACTGCTTGAAGCAGATAAAATGGCTGTACAGAGAAGTCTATGTAGAGTCTTTGTGTTTTTTCTACATGTATCATGCAACTGTAGAGAATTTCGCAATATAATTATTTTATGATGACATTGATGGCAGTTTTATAAAGATTATATGATAATAAATGTATATCATATAATATTATATATAGTAATACATTATAATGAAAAATTTAACTATGAAACCTTAGATTATATATAATCTTAAAATTAATATTTTGAGTGTTTATGAACTACCAGCTAAATCTTGAATTAGTATAGTTACTATTTCTGATACAGAGAAAGAAACAGAGTTGAAATTGTTTTGAAGAAGATAGCATTCTCCAATAAAATCATGAAGATCTATGGTGCTATTAGTCAAGGTAGAATATGAGTTGCTGTAAAGAGATTCCAAAGATAATGGATTAACAAAGTGGAAATTTATTTCCTCTGATGTAACAGTTTGGCATCTCAGGCTTCTGGAACAACTCTGCTCCACAAGGTCATTCAGGATCTCAAGATTTCTCCATTGTATTATGTCTGTCTACACCTGGGCCATTGGCACCTCCATCTTGTTCAGTGAGAAGAAAGGAACAAAAATGGACCTCCAAGAAAAGTCATTTCTTTTTAAGCAAACAATGTGAAAATTGTAGATAGCACTTTCCTTCCCATTCCACTGAAGGACTTAGTCACATGGCTACACCTTCAAGGGAGGCTTGTAAACATTTTGCCTATAACTTGGTAACTTTGGGAAAAGAAGTCAATACACTTTGGAACAAAACTAGTAATCTGCTAAAAGGAATATTGTTCATGTGCCTTCTCTCTTTAGAAGCTGTTAGTTCGAGTTACAGTGTTGAAGATTGGGCATAAAACTTGTAATTCATTTAAACATACTTTTCTCCTGGGATGCCATTTTTAATTAAAATATTTAGGAAATCTATTTGATGTTCTTTGTTTCATGTTGTGTATCATAACTGCAATAGAAAAGTAGGAAGTAGGAAAGAAAATGGTCACCTGGAAGACTACAGCCTCTTTATATATGGAATCCAAAGTGAATTGTTTTATATCAATTGGACAGAAGAAAGCTTTTATATAATAAATTTTCTTGAAATATAATAATTATCCCCTTTAGCTCTAAGGTAACCCAGGAAAATCACTGTTAAAGGGACATCCTATAATTCTGTATTCAATTGTAAAATAAATAACAGGTTATAATAAGTTATAATTAACTTTTTGTGACTATGTTTCACTGTCATTCATAGATGTTCCTGAGTCTGTCTTTGAAAGCTATTAGTTCCCATGCTTGTTTTTAGCATGAAAAAGAGTCATTTGGCAACATTTCAGACAGAAATGGAAGTTCTAAAATAATAAAATACATCCTTATGCTTTCTATCTAAGCTGACTCAACTCTAGTGGTAAAAACAAAGGTGAAACCATAATTAGTTGAAATGACTCACAGAAAAATAATAAGAAAGAAAATTTGGAAAATTAATAGTTCAACAGAAAATAGTCTAATTAGAAAAATCAACAGAATGAGCTCTTACATAACTTAAGACCTAAAAACTAAGTGCAACCCTAAAAGTATATGTATGTATAACTCTAAAAATATCTAATAAACCAAATGAAAACTTTAAAGGATAGATTCCACATTCAGATAAACTTTCTACTTTGATATTTAAGGATCATAATCTGCTATATATAGTCTACCAAGAGTTCATCATGAAAAATCAAATTAGCAGAGTCATTTGGGAGAAACCAATCTAGATAAGTGAAATTATTCTAGAAACTTCATATGCAGATATTTTTATTCTCAACATGTACATTAATTAAGTAAGGTAAGCAATTTGGACTTTTATTTAACACAATAATGTTTGTAACTACAGAATCTCTATTTACAAATATATCTCAGAGATATGACAGGTTCAGTTTCAGACCACCACAATAAAGTGAATATTACAATAAAGCAAGTCACATGAATTTTCTGGTTTCATAATGAGTATAAAAGTTGTGTTTACACTATGCTGTAGTCCATTAAGCATGCAATAACATGTCTAAGAAAACAAGTATACGCCTTAATTAAAAAGCACTTTATTGCTAAAAGTTGTTAACTATCATCCGAGTCTTCAGTGAGTCCTAAACTTTCTGCAATTGTAATATTGAAGACCACTGATCACAGATCACCGTAACAAATACAATAATAGTGAAAAATTTGAAGAAATGCAAGAATTACCAAAATGTGACAGGAGACTCAAAGTGACCAAATGCTGTTGGAAAAACGGTGCCAACAGATTTACTTGACACAGGGTTGCCACACACTTTCAATCTGTAAAAAAAAACGCAATGTATGCGAAGTTCAAGAAAGCACAATAAAAATGAGGTCTGCCTGTACATGATTCCTGAAGGATAATTGTACACAATAACAAGAGTTGGAATAAATGTACTATGACACTCAAGAAATAGAATAAGGTATAATATATAGTGGGAAATATTACAAAGAAAGGGACTAAACTTTGTTTTAGACACAAGAAGAAATGACCCTTGTCCTTATCAGGACTAATCCCTCAAGTTCTTCCCTCGATCTTCCTCCAGTGCCTGTCTCAGGAGCCCTATCCCACTGGTCAGGCCTTATTCAAGATATTAACTGTTCCCTTTTTATTCCTCTCCTTCTGACTTTTAACATGAGTAGGTTCTCTGTTTTCATGAAGTGGAGGACTTTCACCAAATTTAAGCACCTTTGTATGAAGGGCTTTTACTGTCTTGTTTATCAGCTGTATCCTCATCTCTCAGAACTTGCCCTTCACTGTTCAATAAATACTGAATTAGTAATACAATCTTACCATTGCTTCTTTCTTAATACTAATACTGCTCACATGTATGCCTATACCTTCTGATTCCTTTCATTCACAACCGATTCACTTCTGAGAGCGAATCTGGCGTTCCTCTTCATCACTCAATGGGAAATGTGTTCTCCGCCATCACCCAAATCCTCATGAGTTACAAAAAACTTCTCAGCTCTCATTCTCCTCCAACGATCCTGCTGCACTTGAAATTAAATTGAATTTTTCTAGATTATTTTCTATGTCCATGCTTCAACAGCCATTGCTTGTAGTTCGGTTTCTGATCTTTTGTTCTTCTCTGTATTATAAATAACTCAGTCCCTTTTATGTAGTTGTCTTTCAAATCTAAATGTCTTATTCTAGTATAAGTTGATGAAGCATTATGTATTTATATTTTTTCTACTTAAAATTCTCTCTATCTCTACATTGCAAATTCTTGCTTCTTCACTAAGATTTAGATCAAATAATTAAAGCATCAGCTTCATCATGGAGCCCTTGCTTCATCATGGAAAATCTTGAAGGAGTTTTAAGCAAAGGCTTGCGTTATCACATCCTCTGCTTCCTTTTGCTACCCTAGTACTTCATTATTCCAGTTTCACTTTCTCCAGGATGCACCTGCGAAATTCTACAGTTTTTCTTTATTTGGAAATTTATAACACTTATTGCCAGCAATGCTCTTTAGATATTTATTACAAAAAGCTTACATAGGGACTTCCCTGGTGGCACAGTGCTTAAGAATCCACCTGCCAATGCAGCGGACATGGTTTCGAGCCCTGGTCCGGGAAGATCCGGAGCAACATGCCATGGAGCAACTAAGCCCACGCGCCTACAGCCCGAGCTCTGCAACAAGAGAAGCCACCGCAATGAGAAGCCCGTGAACCTCAACGAAAACTAGCCCCCGCTGGCTGCAACTAGAGAAAGCCCGCGCTCAGCAACAAAGACCCAACGCAGCCAAAAAGAAAAAAAAAAAAAGAAAAAAAAAGATTTCGTGGATTTTTAGTCACACCTGTCCTCTCTTAGTGAATTTTAAGTTTCTTAAAGTTTGTAAATCTTAAAATGGATAGCAAATTCGTACTAGTTTATCGGCTGATACTTCTTGGATAAATTACTTAATGAATAAATGAGTGAAGGAACTCAAATGTTGGCCTCTGCTATTCTTTTTTCTTACAATATAACATAACCTTATGGTTTTGAATCACCTACCTCAGAAATACAGATCTTTAACCAGATCTGCCAGCTGGGCCTATGTACACACAGTCAGCCCAACACTGCTTTCCCCACGTTTCTCTGGCAGTGAGTGAGAGGGAAGCAGAACCACCACAGTGCCTCACCCCATTCCCTACATGTCCTAATAGAGCCCTAACAGTCAGGTTTAAAATCATATATATTTAGTCACCATTATTCCCACCCGACATGTCTTCGTTTCTCTCTCTATCATAATATAAGCTCTTGCTTATAATTTCCTAAGATGATGGAGGGCTAGAATATTTCCTAAAGTAGGAGCAGGAATTCGGTAGCACTCAGTATCCTGAATAAAAAGGATGATTTCTTGGCCTCCTTTATTGTATTAATGTATGCACGCTGATTCTCAATTTTTTCTTGATTGTCAAAGCGCCCATCGTCAGAATAACTTAGGGATTATTTTCTATATTTCAGTAAGAATTGAGGTGGGGGCTTGTGGATAGATGTGTTCATAAATGCAAAATCGGAAATGTTACATTTCCCAGCTCTGGGGGATGGAGGGTAATCAAGACCTGCCCATCACAGCTGCAGCTGTCTGCCAAGCTTTGTCCCCCTGGGAGGCTTCCTGGAAGGCCAAGCTAAACTCATGGCTATTGGACTCTTCTGCAGATTTGACAAGAGCTGTGGGCCAATACGGCGTTGCATTGCAAGGCTTCCTAGGTGCTTGCGCTTGAATTCCTTCTCTTGCCTACTTTGCCTTTCGCTGACCTATGACTCATTTTGTTCTCAACAAAGGTCCTTGGATATCCCATCTTGCTTTCTGTCTTCCTTGTTCACATCTATCTCCTAGTTTTTACCATTCACAAAGACCCTGATTCTACAAGTTATTCAACTCTATGAAATGAGTCAGAGGCTCACATGCCTATAGGCACTAGGTCGGTGATATAAATAAAGAAATTCGGCTTGAGTGAAAACAGTGGAAAACTAAAGGGGACATAACTGCATTTATTTCTGATTGATGGTTGCCACAGGGGAATATGGGCCAAATATGACCAAATTTAAAAAGGAAGTTTTTAAACTCTGCAGACTAATTAGAACATGTTTGTGGGCACCTTTGTCCTGTAGCCGGCCATTTTTTTTTTTTTTTAATTTGATACTCTGGGATTAATCCTTGAATTACACCAATACAACTGTAGGGATTTATGTCTCAATGCCAACTTTATTTTAGCCAATTCTCTTACTCTTATTGAGTCAGGCAATTAGGTTTCTCACTGTTCAAAATTATTTTTACCTTCATATTAGAATATCTTTATGTGTCCAAATCAATAATTATTTATTTTAAATTAAACATAATTAGAGTTTATGATACTCTGTTATATGCACCACTTTAGCTAATATTTACTTCAGCTCTGATAATTGGCATCACAGTTGTATTTTTAGACGGAGAAGGGTGATTTCCAGTGTCACAGAGCTGGCAGTACTAAAGACATCCTGTTTGAATCAAGGCTCAGAGCGAGGTCTTCTGTTTCTGATCTACTGAGTTTTCTATTCTGCCACAGTAGTTTCTCAGCTATTACTTTCCAGAGTAATTTACCTTTTTGTTAAATCTTAAATATTGATACTGGAGCTCTGTCCTGTAATTCTCATGCCTTTTTTTTTAATGTCTCAAAAATTAAGATGAAAACATCAGTCATAGGTCTAAAACTCTTAATGATATACAGGTCATTGACCCTGGTGATGAGATGTGTGCTGATGAAGTTCTCATATCTGAAAACAGACAAGATAAGTCAAAGATCTGATGCATGGAAATTGCTGCATCCTTTGCTTTTGTGCTATAAGAGAGATTTTTAGTAAGAGTCTTTCATTCGTAAGATAGTGTTTTATGTTGGATTTTAAAAATTCCTATCCAATAATAATTAAAGCCTTAAGTGAGCACCTATTATGTGCAAGGCATATGATAAATACTTTATAGAATTAACTATTTTATCTTCACAACAACCCAGTAAAGATATTTTTCATATTTTAAAGATATGAAGACTAATACTTTCAAAAGATAAGAGAGTTGCCAAAGAAGTTTGCTTAGTACCTGGAATTAGCCAAACTTGAGGCTAAGGGTACAGTCCTCTAGACCACTTTTTCTGAAGACTTCTGACACCAGCTGCAACTTTGGCAGTTTCCCAAAACCACAGAGAGTTTCTATAATTTGCTAGGACTCACAGAAATCACTGGAACCTACGATATTCACAGTCCTGTTTATGACAAGCACAGGATGCACATGAAACAGATGCCTAGGGTAGAATCTGGGACTGAGAAGGGTCCAAATGTGAAGCTTCTGAGACATCAGGTATGCTCTATCCTCCTGGCATCAATGTATGGCAACACATGCATGCCATATTGCCAACCCAAGAAGTTTTTATTGAGGCTTCATTATCTAGACAGGATGGATTGAATCTTTGTCCAAATGGTTGAACTCGATATCCAGCCACTCTAGAGGTCAGGCTGATATCACAGTAGCTCAAAACCCCATCTCTCTCTTTTTTTGTTTTCGGCCTGGCCAGCTCCACACCTGAAACATCTCATTAGCATCCACTTTCCTTTCTAGGGGCCCTGGTCAGTGTAAACTTTCAGATGTGGTCCTAGGGGCCCACCGTAAATAACAGAGACACTCCTATCACTCAGGAAATTCCAAGGGTTTAGAGGCTACCTTCCAAGAACCAGAGACAAAGATCAGACACATTCCTTATTACACACTCAGTTAATAAATATCAGAATCAAGATTTAATGTTAGATCTGTTGGGCTTCAGATATTAGTATGTGCATTTTCTTCTCATTTGCCTAGCATAGTACCTGACACATAGTAAGTGCCCAATAAATCTTAATTAAATGAATGAACAAGTCAGGTTTTATTTCCTTTTGCACAGACAGATAAGGTAAAATTTCATGGCAATGGTAGATACTCCCAAGGGTGGGTAATTTTGTCATTTTATGAATGATATTCTCAACAGGCAGTTGTTAATTATAAAACCCTTAAAACGAGCTTTTGTCCTCCTGAAAACAGCTTGCTGTTGCTAAATAGAATCACCAAGAGGTGAAAGAGGGGCTGGGAGCGGGTGTATAACGCTTGTGACTCAAGTGATTACAGATGAGACTGAGCATAAACTGGTTTAAGGCTGTTCTTTTGTGGGAGAATATCATTTCTGTTTTTTTTTTTTTTTTTTAAGATGTTGGGGGTAGGAGTTTTTATTAATTTATTTATTTATTTTTGTTGTGTTGGGTCTTCGTTTCTGTGCGAGGGCTTTCTCTAGTTGTGGCAAGCGGGGGCCACTCTTCATCGCAGTGCACGGGCCTCTCACTGTTGCGGCCTCTCTTGTTGTGGAGCACAGGCTCTAGACGCGCAGGCTCAGTGGCCATGGCTCATGGGCCTACTTGCTCTGCGGCATGTGGGATCCTTCCAGACCAGGGCTCGAACCCGTGTTCCCTGCATTAGCAGGCAGATTCTCAACCGCTGTGCCACCAGGGAAGCCCGAGAATATCATTTCTTAAGAGACGTTACTCTCCTGCGTAATGCTTGAGTGTGATCACATGAGATTTTTCTTTTAAATAGGATATAAGCTCCGCTGTGTCTCTGAAAAAAGAGTACTTACATTGAAGTAAGATAAAAAATATATTATGAAAAGCAAACTAAGAGTCAGCCAGTTAGAGTTTGTGTGTGAACGCAATGGAGAAATGTGAGTGAGGAAAATATTTTTGCTGAGGGAAATCAGAATTTATTTAAATTACCAAATTCAAATCTATCTTAAAAATCTCTATATGTTACTTTAAATAAAGGCTCTGATCCAATTTAATTAAATAAACTCTATTAAGTCCTTAGTCAAAAACAGATTATGGGAAAGCATTTGTAAAGCACTTGTCTTTTATCTTTTCTGTTTCATCTATCATCCTTTTCATTTTTCTGGATATTAAACTATTAAAATGGCATTAAAAAGGAAACAAAACCTAACCTGTAATTCAGAGCGCATGGCTCATTTTAAAGTAATAGCCTGCAAAAGAAGAAAGATGGATGGAATAACCTTTTTTGTGTGATATATTCTTGGAAAATTTTCTGACTATATAATCATGAACATGGGAAGTTAAAGAGATAGTATCTCTTTGGGTGTGTTCCCAGACTTCTAATAGTTATGTTTTTTTATTTCTTAGCGTATTGAAATTATTTTATTTATGATTGCATCTAAAAATACATCTAAGCATGAGGCTATGCTACTGCTATTTTGTTCACTTTGCCTATGACAAAGCATGGAAGTTGGAAATGTTGTAGTTACTGAACCATATCTCTTACACATTTCACATAATTGTGCATTAACCTAATGCTGCTTTCACTGAAACAAAATGTAGTAATAGTATATTATTAGGAGGGAGTGAACTTGTAATGTCAAAGTAGAGTCATATTCACTTAAATCTCATGTAAAGACAGAATTCACAGTACCACATTTACAAGTGTAACTACAAGAGATTTTAGGTCCTTGAGAATGTTAACTAGAACGAAACGTAGTAAGATAAACTCACATATTATTTTACCCAAAATGAAGAATCTGTTTTCCTTTAATGTTCAATATATAGCTTAATTTCTGCCTGTGTTAGCAGATAACCTGTGCGTAGGCCTTTCTGTCAAGCTTCTTTCCTTTATTTCCAGGAACCACAAATCAATTCAGGACTGATTCCTCAGTCCTGACCTCCTGAAATGGCCTTCTAACCATAGTCTTGGACAAACCTACCTTCTACTCTCCTACTGAAGTAGCTTCATAAGTAGGCCTGTATTTTAAAAATCTGTAGTATCATCTCCCTCTGTGAGAAATGGATCTTAGAAACATTCATATATCTCAATATAGAATTTATTCAATAAATACAACAGTCCCCCCTTATTCACAGGACATACGTTCCAAAACCCCCAGGGGATGCCTGAAACTGCAGGTAGTACTGAACTCTATACATATGTTATGTTTTTTCCTATACATACATACCTACAATAAAGTTTAATTTATGAATGAGGCCCAGCAAGAGATTAACGACAATAACCAATAATAAAATAGAACAATGATAACAATATACTGTAATAAACGTCATGTGAATGTGCTCTCTCTCTCTCTCTCAACATATCTTATTGTACAAATTTGGCAACTTTTCTGTCTTAACTAAGCACTTATCTGCACTATAACATTTGCAGTTTGAGGTGTGACAGCAAAACTAACGCACATTTCTTTTTCCCCTCCACAATTTCACAGATAGAAAATTTGTTCTTACCATAGACCTTAGCAACCTCAACATATGACTTTTATCCTTTCCTTACTAGATAGAGAACTTTCACCTTTTCACTTAAAGGAAACACTTTATGGCTTCTCTTTGGCATATGTAAATTGTCAACATCACTCATCTTGCACCTTGTGGTCATTATTAAGTAAAATAAGTGTTACTTGAACACAAGCACTGTGATACCTGGACAGTTGATCTGATACCTGAGATGTTTACTAAGTGAAAAATAGGTGGGATCCTCTGGACAAAGGGATTATTCACATCCCAGGCGGGATGAAATGGGATGGCAAGAGATTTCATCACACCACTTAAGATGACACACTACTTAAAACGTATGAAATGTTCATTTCTGAAACTGTTCACGTAATATTTTCGGATTGCAACGGACTGGGGGTAACTGAAACCTCTGAAAGTGAAACCACAGATAAGAGAGGACTACTGTCCTAAGGAAAAATAATTATTTTTAAAAATACTATTTTAACAATTCCCCAAATTCTCATTAACTGATGCATCCTGCAATCATGTTTCAGATAACTGCTACCACAGTCGTTAACAGGTATTTATTGCATCGTGCTAGGCACTTTAGAATACAAATAAAGATCTGTTCCCTGACCATAAGCAGCTTGCAAGGTTTATTTTGCTAAAGTGTATGTCTTTAGCCTGAATCCAAATACAAAAAGTAAATTCTCAGTGCTAATGATATGTGATTTGGCATCTGGGGTATGTAACATGGACACACATTGTCCATGGACATTGTGCATGGACAAACGTTGGAGGGAGGTGTATTTTAACAACTAGGAGTATGTGTAAGGGAGGGAAAAAATATGTTTTTCATGTACGCAATTTAGGTTCTCTGGCTGGGACCTTGTAAGTTAGACTATTGAAAGACAGATTAACAAGAGAAAAACAAGCAGAATTTTATTAACACGTGCATTACACATACTCATGGGAGCATGTGGTGATGAGTAACCCAAAGGGGTTGTTAGCGTTATGCGTAAATACAGTCTTAGGCTAAGCAAAGCAAAAGGGGTTTGGAACTTCTGGATGGAGGAAGCAAGTTGTGGGAAGGTGACCAGGAAGAGTACGGTAAAGACTGGTTGTTTAGTAAGGTTTGTTTTGCAGATTTAACTTGGTGCCTTCTCCGTTAGTAAGTTATTAAGAGTTCTTCTCCTTCTAGGCTAGGAGAGGGAGAGAGATACCTTTACAAATGTAAATTTCCTTTACTAAAGAAAAACTTAGGTACTGTTTTTAGAGCTTTTTCTGCATCCACCTCTTCTTCATGGCCCTTAGCTCAAAAAATCCATATGCCGAAGAGGCATGTTTTGGGGTAACATATTCTGGTACCCTTCATATGGAACTGGTAGAGTTGTTTGCCAGTTTGTAATGAAGGGGCATAACTTTGGCCCAAACGAAGTTCACCAATTAGAGTTTAATTCATCTTTTTTTCACTTTTATTTTCACAAGAGGTAAAGGATTTTTAAAATTTCAATCTGATTTTACATATGTGTTGTGTCCATTAAATTTATCTGAATCACTTGAAAATGAATAGAGAAATTTTGATTCTACACAGCTGATTGCATATACCAAACTACAACTGAATATTTAGCTAAAATGACTAATAGCATAATATAAATGTATGTGGCAAAGAGAAAGGAAACAGAAAACTTGACAGTTTCTATTGCAATATTTGAAAGTTTATCTTATGCAAAATATTCAGAGCAGTCTAGGTGCTTAGTGAGTACTGGCAAAACCCATCTAAACAAAAACAGAATCAATAAATTATATTTAGATCATCACAAAGAAGAATGACACTTCAGAGATTGTTCTTATTATTGCAGTTTTTAGTTGTCATCTTACCAGTAGGAGTAATAAGACTGATGAATATTGCTATTGAGACAAGGTATAATTTTTGTCATATTAAAGGCATATTCTAGATGTTCATCAGACCGTATTAAGTCTGTTCCCTGGTGTTTCTGCTATAGTAATTTTTTCCCATTATTTTTCTGTTGCTAAGAATGCACATTGTGTAACGGTGGTCTCTTTGTGACCACTGGCTGTCAGTGTCAATTATAATTTAAATAGCCCAGGCAAAGAAAATTTAAATTTGAATCAGCAAATAGCTGTCATCAGCACATTACTGAAACAAAGTCATTTAGACTCAGCAGGCTAAAAATGAAAATAGCTGGATTTAAAATAACATATTTTTCTTTTAGTAATCTTGATAAATGTGTTCCTAAGTGAGATAATTAGGCTTTGATTAATCAAAAAATGTTATCCATAGCATGAAATAAATTCAGGTAGGCTTGAGGGATCTTAGTCCCCCGACCAGGGACGAACCCATGCCCCCTGCTGTGGAAGCACAGAGTCCTAACCACTAGATGGCCAGGGAATTCCCATGGGTAGGGAAATAAGAGGTTTAACATAGCAATATTCAAGGAATAATAATAATTTTCCTATGTTTCCGCAAACAAAGCTCGGTTTCTTTTTCTACCTATTAAAACAAACAAACACTGCTGTTTTTTTTTTTTTTTTTTTTTTTTTTTTGCGGCACGCAGGCCTCTCACTGTTGTGGCCTCTCCCGCCGCTCCGCGGCATGTGGGATCTTCCTGGGCCGGGGCACGAACCCGTGTTCCCTGCGTCGGCAGGCAGACTCTCAACCACTGCGCCACCAGGGAAGCCCCAAACACTGCTTTTAATAGTGAAAAGGATGCTTTGAATCTCTGTGTAGAAATGCTTTTAGCATCGTTTGTCCAATAGGGGTGATGAATTTGCATTCAGCATCTCAACTCATTTCCCTCATTTTAAAGAACAATGGCTATGGAGAATCAGCTATTGAGTCAGGGGGAGCATCAAGAGTTTGAAGAGGACCAGAATAGGCCACCCCAAATATGCCACTTTGGAATAAGGATTATGTTCAGCTAAAGGTCATTAAAAACCACAGGTGCAAGGAAAGCTCCACCTCCCTGCTAACTGCCCAAAAATAAAGCATAAATTTCCTCTTTTGTAAAGGAACTTTACATTAGTAGTAAAATAAGTTTCCATTTGTAAATCTGTCTCTGTACCAGGAAGAGTGCTCCTCTTGGAGACAACACTTACCACCTGAGAGGCTCCTACCTGCATAACAAGACAACAGTTACTTACCACCCATTTTCTCCCCTCACCTCCCCATAACTTGCCTCTCCCACCCCAAAGCCCCAAACCCCTTTTCCTTTCTGTAGCCTAAAATGGTGTACTAGTCTCAATCATCTGGACTCCTCCATTTTTCTAATTTCTTTTTGAAACTCCCATGCATATACACATAATTAAACTTTTTTTCCCCCTCTTGTTAATCTGTCTTTTATCAGTTTGGTTCTCAGGGCCCAGCTGTTGAACCTAGGAGGGTAGAGGGAAAAAAGTTCCACCTCTTCTATGAGTTCAAAGCACACATGTTACATAAAAAGGGTGCTTCTAGAGGTTGTCAGGGAGGAGAAAAGGAATTCCTAAAGAAGAAACCCTCTGAGCTGGGTCTTCAAGATTGACTAGTTCTCCAGCAGGCATATTATGGAAGGACATAAGAGAGGAAAAGCATGTTGTAGTGGCATGAAATCATGCAAGGGCGTGGTATGTTTAACCCATTAAAGAGAAAAACCACAGACCCACAATGGCGTCACTTGCGCTAAAAACCCACATTAAAATCTAGATTTAATACCTAACTTAAGTAAGGTTTTCACCTTCCTCAGAAATGTAATCTTGATCAACAATTTTCGTATTTTCTGGTAAGCACCAACATGGTGATCTGTCACATGGGCCCTCTCCATCCCTGAGGAAGAAGAGACCATCTGCATGATTAAACCCTTGCTGGTCCTTTCCCCCCAAGTAAGATGTCCTGGACTAAAAATAATCCTTTCTTTTCTTTTCAGCTCCCTAACTCCACCCTTCTTCCTATAAAAACCTTCCATTTTGTACAATCCCTTGGAGTGCCCTTCTAGTTGCTAGATGGGACACTGCTGATTCATAAATCGTTGAATAAAACCAATTAGATTTACTCTGTTGAATTTTGTTTCTTAACAAAAGAAAACTGGCTGTAGTTGAGGGTCTCTGGGGTGGAGGGTGTTGGGAAAGCGGTACAGACTTCTTAAGATTATACGTGCTCATACAGCATCAAGAAGATAATAAGGTCTTTTGACCAAATTATGTAAGTGCTTATATGATAAATTTTTATTTTATGACTTTTATATTTTATTAAAGTTACATATATAAATGCTATTAAATGACAATATTTCTATAAAGCTTTCAGTAATAAACAAGTTATTCTTTGTTCCATTGTTCTCCACTACTCCTTTCCCCTCCTGTCTCTACCACTCCCTGGAAGTAACCCTGGAGGTGACCGTCTTCAACTCTTAATTGTTTCCTTTTGCATTTGCTGTGCTTGCTCTAAATTCCTAAGTAATATGCTTATGTTAATTTTTAAAATTAGCTTTGTATATTAACTTTTGATTTTTACTATGGAAGATGAAAATTTAATAGTTGTCTTAATTCATTCAGTCTGCTATAACAAAACACCCCAGACTGGGTGGCTTAAAAACAATAAACATTTATTTCACACAACTCTGGACGCTATAAATCCAAGATTAGGGTGTCAGCATGGTCCAAGGAGGGTCCTCTTCTGGGTCCTAGGTTTCTTCTTGTAGTCTCACATTGCAGAAGGGACAAGGGAGCTCTCTCAGACCTCTTCTATAAGGGCACTAATAATCCTAGTCACCTCCCAAATACCCTATCTACTAATGTTATTGAATGCAAGTTCGTGGGCCCAATGCACAGTGAGGCCAAACAAACCTAAATGTTGGACTTTGCAGCAGAGAAAGGTTTATTTCAGGGGCAAGCAAGGAGAACAGGTGGCTCATGCTCAAAAACCCTGAACTCCTCAATGGTTTGTGGGGAGAGTTTTTATAGGCACAATTTGGGGTGAAGGTTGCTGGGTATGTGACTTTCTTCTGACAGATTGGTGGTGAGGTAACAAGGTGATGATCCAGGACTCATGCTCAGCCTGGGAGCAGGCAGGTTCCTAAAAAAGAACTCAATGATTCTCTATTAGGTATATTCCTGGAGGGGGAACCAGGACCCTCCCTCATTTCTGCACTATGGTTTCTTGACTGCTCCTCCCTTGTTTCTACTTTCCATTTCTTCCCTGATTAGCAACTGTTTGAATCTGCCCATTGGAACTCAGGGAAGGTCAAGGAGGCTGAATGAAGCCTATTTCCTACAAAAAAGAAATTGGGGACATGGAAAGGATTTGTACCCGAAAGGACCCCACAGGGTCCTGCTCTGTTTCAATCAGAGTAGTAGTTTGTGAAAAATCCAATCTCTAATCTAGAAACATGAGTAGATAGAGTTTATATCTACTCTCATATTCAGCCTCATCCCAAATGTGCCTTTTACTACTCTATTCTGTTAAATTTTCCTCCCACCTCTAAGAAAGCAATGATCTTCTAAAATCAGATTCCTTCTTGGCTCATGACTCGATCTTTTCCTGATTCCTGAGTAGACTTCTTTGATTCTAGCATCTTCAGGGACATGACTGGAACTATTTTTAATATTCAAAAAACATATTTCAAAGCATAAAACCTTTTGTAAAAAACCGTATATAGTAAAATCTCACAAGATGAAATTCAAATTTTATAGCCTGGCAATTGTAATAGCTATAACTTCTTAAAAATTAACTTATTCTATGGATTTGACATATTGAAATTTCTATAGGGCTACTCAGGGTTTATAGATATGTAAAACTTGTGGAGTGTAATAAAAATCGGTGGGAATAGTGGACAACTGCAGAGTGAATGCTCCATCTAAGAGTGGACAGCCTCTGTTTAGTGCCAGCAGATTTTTGACATGTGGGAATTAAGCCTAATTTTTTCAGATACTTTGAGAGCTAGGTAAAGTCTCTCTCTCTCTCTCTCTCTCTCTCTCTCTTTTGAACATGTGGGCAAGTAGCAAATATTTGAAAACTACTGTGCTTGCCAACAAAGTCAAAGGTAGGATTCAGCTACCAGTTGCATCCTCTGCCTGCTCAAAGTTGGTTTATTGACTCTACCCCAGGCAACTCTTCATTCCTGTTTCCTTAGCCTTTCTCATGATATTTACTTAACTTTAAGTATTCTTCCTCTGTACCTATTCAAATACACCATTTTTCAAGTTCTAGGTCAATTTTTACCTTCTCTCCCCTACACTATCTGCTTCAATATCACCCTCCACTGGGAATATACATTTATTACATGATGATCTAATTTGTGACTAATGGTTAATTAATTAATTTTTTTGCGGTACACGGGCCTCTCACTGTTGTGGCCTCTCCCGTTGCGGAGCACAGACTCTGGACGCGCAGGACACGAACCCGTGTCCCCTGCATCGGCAGGCGGACTCACAACCACTGCGCCACCAGGGAAGCTCTACCTTTAATTTTACTGCTAGTGCTGCCACGATTTTTTAATTAAAGGTGAAACAAACTTTTTTTGTGGAAAAGACCTTAGGATATTGTAGCCCAACTCCTATTATGTAGAGACTTGAAGAGGATAAGTAAATTCCCTAACATCATATTGTTAGTTGGTTACAGATTCCAGAGGCTGTTTTAATTGCCTTGAATATAGTAGGTGTTGGATACATATATTCTGATTGACTAAAACTTGTCTATCATTGTAATAAAGGCCTTCTTTAGACTTTTGTTACAATTTCTTAACATTTAAACACAAAATCCTAGATTCAGCAATGAAATCATGTTTTATAGAGTGCTATCTTTAAACTATAATCTTCCTCTAAAAGAAAAAATCGGTTATTTCTCAAAGAAAAAAATCCATAACAATGGTGTGTGTTTGCATTCCATGTTAAGCTGAAGAAAATAAGTGTGCAAATTGCTTTTGTTTATAAAATGCTGTGCCTCTGTTTAGATTTAGGCAGTTTTAACTGAATTAGCCATTTTCCCTTCAGAATTTTAAAGTTGCTTACCCACTGAAAATGTTGGTATTGAATTTTTTTCCCAGGTGACAATTTGGTAGTGATAGATGTTATTTTTTAAATCATGAAATATTTCTAATGAGTAGGAAATTATTAAAATCATATCACATATGCCCATATAAACACTACTCAGATCTAACATAAATTAAGATTTTGCAATATTTCCTTCAATCTGGAAAATTTAAGGAGACATTGTCATCCTGACTAATGCTATCTTATTAAAACATATATTATGATTACCAAGGTAATACTGGTCATAATATTTAGGCAGAAAAGAATGGGCCTAAAGAACTGATTAGACTAAAGCCAAACACAGCATTATAGGGTTCTCCATCCTTTAAAATCTGAATCCGATTTTTTTTTAATATCAGACACATACCCCTCAGCTCATGGCACATGATCATCTTTTTTTTTCTAGACACCCTTTTTTTTTTCTGTACGTGGGCCTCTCACTGTTGTGGCCTCTCCCGCTGTGGAGCACAGGCTCCGGACATGCAGGCCCAGCGGCCATGGCTCAAGGGCCTAGCTGCTCCGTGGCATGTGGGATCTTCCCGGACTGGGGCACGAACCCGTGTCCCCTGCATCAGCAGGCGGACTCTCAACCACTGAGCCACCTGGGAAGCCCTAGGCACCCTTTTATTTAATGTTCATATTCCCTTTTATCTCTATTCTGTACTCCCATTTCTCTTCCTCTATAATCAGCAGTGAGTGAGTACTGCTCTCGTGATCTGATTACTTTGCTGGAGGAACCACGTAGACAGGCTCTGAGTGTACAATTTAGCAGGAGAGCATCCCAGTTGAGCCAAGACTTCTAGTGTCCCTGCCAAGGTGTCAGAAGTGTGAAAGAATAGGTCTTGGTCTCAGCTACTAATATAATAATGCTAATGCCCTCTGGATACCAAGTAGGCACAGGTGTCACCTACTTAAGCTATGCTTTGAGATCCTGACTCACAGAGCTGTGAGCAAGATGAAAGACTGCCGTTGTTTTTAGCTACTAAGTTTTAGGGTGGTTGGCCATGCAACAAAGATAACTAGAACGACCATATTATTGTGTTTTAACACACATCTTTTTTTCCCCAGTGTATGTGTTCTTACAAAATATGTGTGTTTTGTGTGCAGATATTTTGAGTTTTTAAAATGTTATTATAAAATACATCTCATTTTCTTTTCAATTAAGCACAATGTTTTCGATATTCATGCATATTGCAACCTATACATCTATCTGTTACTTTTATTTGCTGTGTAAACTCATGTGTTCATCCAGACATTTTATTATTTTCTCCTAGTTGCCGGGTTGCCTCTAACTTCCAGCTACACATAATGCTGTGGTAGATATCCTGGCAAATTCTCTTTACCTACTTGTATGAGAGGTACTTTAAGTTTATAGGAGCAGAAAGACTCTATCATAGATTGTGTCTACACTTTATTCGCCGAAGTAATGACAGATTCTCTCCAGTATGGTTGTACCAGTCCATCCTTCCACTAGCAATGTATGGGGGTCTTATCTTACCACATTCTCGTCAATAATTGAAATAATCCAGCTTTCTCATTTTTTCCTGTATAATATTTTAAAATGAGATCTATTTTTAATATACATGTTTCTGATTACAGTTGATTTTGAATGGCACTTTGTGCATGTTGGCCTTCTGTGTTTCCTTCTATTGACTTTATATTTTTACTTTTCTCACTTCAATATTTTTTTTTGTCTAGAGTGCAGTGTAACACTGTATAACATATATAACACTCTATTTAGTGTTAGATTGGAAGCTCATCTTATTTTTCTCCATACAGGGAGCCCTTTTCATCCACTCTTTCCACCCCCCCCCCCCAACTCTACTAAATAATATGTCCTCCCTGCCTTGATGTGTGATGTCATTTCTATCTTATGTTGTTATATTTACAATGATATATCTCTAAACTCTGTTCTCTTCAACTAATATATTTTTCTGTTCTTTACTCTTTTTAAAAGGTTGATTTATTTATTGCCAGAATGGTATTCTTTGTTATAAACATTTCAATAATTTTATCTTGTTTCTTGAAAGCTTAACTGGAATTTTTATTTAGATTATATTGAATTTACATTTTAATTTGGGATGAATTAACATCTTTACAATTTTAAGTCAAGAGTATGTAATGCTGTTCATTTATTCAGAGCGTCATCTTTGATCTTACATTAAAAAGTTCTTTCTGATTGGGTTTTCATATATCCTTCTGTAAGTTAATTTGTAAACACTATATATTTTGTTGTTGTTTTGAATGATATCTTAATTATTACTGCACTTTCTGGTTAGTGTACTGGTCAGCTGTTGCTACATAAGAAACAACTAAAAAAAAAATCTCAAGGCATGTAGCAGTAAGTATTTTCACTCATGTGTGTGTTGATTGGCTTGAGCGAAACTCAGTGGGAGGCAGGGGCTCCCCAAGTCATAGGCTTCATACGGTGGAAGTTAGAAGCTCCCAGATGGGTGAGTGGAAACAAGCAGTGCTCAGAACTGTCATACACATTGTCACGCACACTGTCACCTCTGCCCATACTTTATGGCCAAAGCACGTGGTCTAGCCCAATATCAATGGAATGCGAAAGTGCACTTCTCCCATGAAGGTAGTTCAGTGTGGGAGTGAAAATTTGCTAAATAGTAACTGAATCAAATACAATTAGCCAATTAGCCTTCTAAATCAGCAAATGAGTTGAGATCATTATACTGTTAGTTTAATAAAAAGATCATTTGAAGGAAAGCACTTGATTTCAATTAGGGAAATTTCTGAATGATATACATAAATTACATGCATTAAGTTTAATTAATTGATTCTTAGCTTTATTCCAAAAAGTATTTTCATTTTTAAACATAATGTTATTGAATAGTATATTATTATTATGTGGTTATTTTATTTTTTTCAGGTTTATTTTGATCAATTTTACATAAGAGCTTGAAATGTTTATTTTAATATTTGCTTCACATTTTAGGATATTTGTCACTGTATGCAGTATTCAGTTTTATATATATATATATATATATAATTTTTTTTTTCAATTTTTGGTGGTGGAGGGAATGAGTAAACATATCTATCATCTAACCAAGAACTCAGGGACCCAAGACTTTCTCAATTTGATATTAGGCAGCTTAGTAGACAGTATTATGCCATAGGCTCCCATATGTCTCAGCAAATCTCTATAATGCTAGTTATAAAGTGAGTACTTTATTTTAAATTACATTAAAATAACCTAGACAAATCAGAATCCTAGTAAAACAAAAAAATAACAAATCTTCTTAAATTTGATGTAAGAAACTTTTATCTTTAGTAAGTCACAGTGGTAGATAGTATCTTTGGACTTTGTTGCATATTTAATATGCTATTGCTTCTTAAATATTGTTGCATAAGAAATTCAATGTGAGTTATTTTATTTGATAAATCATTGAGCCAAATTCCTTGAAGCAGTCTTATTTGTTGTTCTTATACTAAACTTTAAGATAATTAATTATTTTATTGGGCTATATATTGGTGTTTAGAGTCTTTGGCTGGGAAAATATTCTATTTTATTTATTTTATTTTTATTTGCCTTACTTGTGTTTATAGACATATTTGTTCACTTGTGAGCTCTAGAAATATCTTAGATCCAAATAAAAATGTATTTGGTAATAAACTTCAGCATATTTTAATAGAGAATTAAGAGGTGTTTTACCTATATACATTATATATTTTATATGAAGGCATTATCAGAATAATTTAAGCATAATTAATCTACTTATCATATATGAGAGCATTATATGTTTAAATGGTACTTAATAATGCCTTCATATAGAGAAGACCAGTGAAAACACCTTAAAACAACAGCAAACAATTCTAGAAATACAAGTATAGCTTTGAAGAACAACAACAAAATCTGTATTGGAAATGTCAGTTGATTTTTAGCAATAATTTGGGGAACACTGAAGACTTAACCTGAATTCATGTGTTTTCAGTTAAGTGAGGCATAAATAAAAGCACAAAATCTGGAAATTGGATTAATTTATTAGTAGTAATTCTAGCCTGCCAAATTCAAAATGCCCCAGAATCTTTCCTAACGTTGAGCTTTTGAACTTCAGAAATCCCATCTGCTGGGGCAAATGGGCAATATCCCTAAGTCTGTGGCCTCTACTCTGGTGACATGAAAGGGAGAATTTGGGGACATGAGGTCTAACTCTTAAGGCCTTGTAACTTCCTGGAGGTCATCTTCTTCAAAAGTATGTTATGAAAAAAAAAAAAAAAAACCCTTTCTATTGTCATATCTCTCAACGGTGCTAAAGATTAGTATTTTTCAATCTTAATGTTACGTATTTGTTTTACACTTAAAAAAAGAAATAAACACTAATGTAATGCTTTGATGGCCTTGCTCTCCAGAGAATCAAATTTTATGCTGTTCGTTATCTTTGACAGCTTTCATTTTTCCTAAGAACAATAATGTTTGATGATAATCAATAACACTGGAGACCAAAATCTATTCATCTATTGAATGTTCATGAATGAAACTGGGTTAAAAGGGTATATATTAGATTGTCTCCAGTTTAGATCTTTGCTATAGTAGTCCTTCTTTATGCTTCTACAGGATTTAATACCAAATTGAAATCTAGGTAATGATAAGCAACTGTTTCCCATAAAAAATTACATGGTATGTCTTCAAGCTTGTGCTAAGTCACAACAAGAGACAGCAAATCTTAAGGTTTTATTTCTTTTTCCGTGGAAGCATATGGCTTTAATTCACATGTACCTTTGGAACATTGCCACTGTTTGTGTACTTCATCAGCAGCATTCCAATAGAGCATTAACTTATAGTATTTGTTTTATTATTATTTGCAGGATTAGAATGAAATAAAATAGTGTGAATGTGCTGTATTTGGGAGGTATTTCAATAGAGCCAATTATCCAGATTGTTTGCAAAAAAATTTCTTTAAACTTGCAAACTAGTGTTGTTTATTGTTTTTCAATCTTATATGCTTTACAAGTAGCTGTGATTTTTTTCCCTTTGCTTAGAGGCAGTCCAAACTGAAACTGGCTTTGTTTCAGCACTTCAAAATGAATTTCGCCAAATGGAATATAAATTGAATTGCTCTCAGGAATAAAATCACTTAGCTGCCATGAATCACAATTTTAAAGAGCAAAACATTCTGATACGTGTGTGTGCGTGTGTGTGTGTTCTAACATGTGTTCCTGCTTATATACCAGAAGGAGGAATAATACATTGTTGACTGAACTTTGAAAGTCACTTGGAATTCCACTTGCTGAAGTGGAAGACAAGTTTTATCTTTGCCATGACTGGTTTTGACAGTCAGAGATAGTATTGTGTGATGATATTCTATAAGATTCTCCACTCTCCACTTATTTCCCAAGCTTTAGTATAGCATATATTATATTATCACATTGTATTATTTTCAAATATTTAACATATTTGAAATATTTTAGGATGCAAATAACTTCAGCATCACCACTTCTTCCTTCTTTTCAGGTATTTAAGTAACGCTAACGTTTCACATTTTGGATTATCAACTTCATTTAATCACATACTACGCCCAAACTTGTGAAATACAAACAGTGCTACCAATGAAATACCAGTATGCTATATTTGAAGTTATTTCAAGAGTGAAGTTCTTCAATAAATACTTGTATTTCTAGCAATTGGAGGTTCCTTTTCATTACACTATCTTCAAAGTTATTGTTTCTAATTTTTTCATTCCTCTTTCTTGGAAAAAGATTTGCAGGAAATATTTAGAAGAGGGTATCAACTAGCAGATTGAGTTACCTGGTTTCACTGCCTGAATCCCCGAAACCACCTGTGTCTTTCAAAACATATGGTAAACAGAATTAGGTACTTCAAAATTCTTAGATTGCATTTTATATATGTCCCTCATTATTGCTCAAGTAGTTTTCTGGGTTTTTTCTACTTTATTAATTTCCAGGTAATTAATTAATTACCTACACATGTAATCAACCAAACTATAAGATACTACTATTGTAGAAATGCTTAATCTTTTGTATAGTTTTCCCCCTTTCTATAAAACATTTATTAATATTGCTTTACAACTTTATTTTGATAAGTGTTTGCACAGTGTGAATTTTTTCATCCTTTTGCTTTGAACCTATGTCTTTATATTTAGTGTGCATTTTTGTAGACAGCATGTAGTTGAATTTTTCTTTTACAACTAACCTGATATCTGTGTTGTAATTGGCTTGTATAGATTGTTTTTAATTAATGTTATTATTAAAGTGGTTAGAATAAAATCTACCATCCTGCTGCTATTTTCTATTAGTTCCATTTTTTCTTTATCTGTTTTTCTGCTATCTTTTAGCTTATACAATATGTAATTTTCAGGATTCCATTTAATCTTCTCTATTATTTACATCTTCAAAAATTGTAATGACTGCCTTCAGGTTTACAGTATACATCTTTAATTAGAACATGCATTCAAATCATCTTATACAGGTGTGGAGAAGAACTTTACAAACAGTATGCTCCAAATTCCTCCATCCCATTTCTTGTACTATTATCATCATATAATTTGGTTGTACATGTGCTATCAACTCAAAATATCTTGTTAGTTATTTTAGCTTTTGAGGTTTTCTTTTAAAGCAATTAAAAATCAAAATGAATTTTATAATATCTTCACTTATTCCATTTTCAACACTCTCCCTTTCTTTTTATAGATCCAAGTTTTTGACTTATATCATATTGCTTTGCCTACAGAACTTCCTTTAACACTTCTTGTAGTACTGAATAGTATTGACAGTACTTTCAGCTTTTATTTATCTGAAAAAAGCTTTATTTTTTTCTTCTTTTTGAAATATATTTTCATTGTGTATAAAATTTTGCATTGAAAGTTTTTTTTTTTTTCTATCTGCCCTTTAAATAGTCACTTTATTGTTTTCTGGCATGCATAGGTTCTGGTGTAATATCTGCTATAATGTTATATATGATGTGCCTTTTTTCTCTGGCTTTTTAAAGATTTTTTTCTTTTTCTTTGGTTTGGAGGAATACACCAATTTCTCTTTGTTGTTTTTTGGTTTGTTTTGATGTTTATCCTATCTTTATCCTCTGAGATCCTGGGACCTGTAGTGTAGTGTCTGTCATTACTTTTCAGAAAATTCACAGCCATTATTTTTTCAAATATTTGTTCTGCCTGTTCTCTCTTTCTTCTCCTTCTGAGGCTCCAAATACATGTATTGATACATTAGGTGACTTGATATTATCTCACAGGTCTTAGATGATCTTTTCCTCTTTTTAAAAATTTCACTGTTTTTTGTGTGTGTCACTTTGAGTAAATTTGTTGACTTATTTTCAAGTTTATTGATTAACTCCTCCATTATGCCCACCTACTGATACTCTTGTCAAAGGCGTTCCTCATTTTTCTTGCTCTTTTTATTTATTCTAGCATTTTCATTTGATTCTTTTTTTTTTTAGATGTTGGGGGTAGGAGTTTATTAATTAATTTATTTATTTTTGCTGTGTAGGGTCTTCGTTTCTGTGCGAGGGCTTTCTCTAGATGTGGCAAGTGGGAGCCACTCTTCATCATGGTGCGCGGGCCTCTCACTATCACGGCCTCTCTTATTGTGGAGCACAGGCTCCAGATGCGCAGGCTGAGTAGTTGTGGTTCACGGGCCCAGGTGCCCCACGGCATGTGGGATCCTCCCAGAACAGGGCTCGAACCTGTGTCCCCTGCATTAGCAGGCAAACTCTCAACCACTGCGCCACCAGGGAAGCCCTCATTTGATTCTTTCTTGTAGTTTTCATCTCTGCTGAATTTACACACCTGATCATCCATTTTGTTCATCTTGTCATTTAGAGGTCTTAATCTATTAATAGTAGTTATTTAAAATTCTGTGTCTAGCACTTCCCTGGTGGTGCAGTGGTTAAGAGTCCGCCTACCAATGCAGGGGACACGGGTTCCATCCCTGCTCCGGGAAGATCCCACATGCAGTGGAACAACTAATCCCATGTACCACAACTACTGAGCCTGCGCTCTAGAGCCCACAAGCCACAACTACTGAGCCAGCATGCCACAACTACTGAAGCCCATGCTCCACAACAAGAGAAGCCACCGCAATAAGAAGCCTGCACACTGCAATGAAGACTAGCCTCCTCTAGCCACAGCTAGAAGAAGCCTGCGAGCAGCAACGAAGACCAAAGGCAGCGAAAATTTTATAAATAAATTAATTAATTTAAAACAAATAAGCAGTCTAAAAGAGAATACATTTTTACTTTAACTTTTTAATTTATTTTTTATTTTATTTTATTTTTTTAAATTTAATTTTATTTTTCTATACAGCCGGTTCTTATTAGTCATCCATTTTATACATACTAATGTATATATGTCAATCCCAATCTCCAAATTCATCCCACCCCTCCCCCCCACATTCCCCCCTTGGTGTCCATATGTTTCTGACAGTCTCTAGATCCATCCACGTCTCTACAAATGACCCAATTTCATTCCTTTTTATGGTTGAGTAATATTCCGTTGTATATATGTACCACATCTGTATCCATTCATCTGTCGACGGGCATTTAGGTTACTTCCATGGCCTGGCCATTGTAAATAGTGCTGCAATGAGCATTGGGGTGCATGTGTCTTTTTGAATTATGGTTTTCTCTGGGTATATGCCCAGAAGTGGGATTGCCAGGTCGTATGATAATTGTATTTTTAGGTTTTTAAGGAACCTCCATACTGTTCTCCATAGTGGCCGTATCAATTTACATTTACATTGTAAATCAATTCAATTTACATCGCAACCAACAGTGCAAGAGGCTTCCCTTTTCTCCACACCCTCTCCAGCATTTGTTTGTAGATTTTCTGATGATGCCCATTCTAACTGGTGTGAGGTGATACCTCATTGTAGTTTTGATTTGCATTTCTCTAATTATTAGTTATGTTGAGCAGGTTTTCATGTGCTTCCTGGCCATCTGTATGTCTTCTTTGGTTTGTAGTTTCCTTTGCTTTGAAAAAGCTTTTAAGTTTCATTAGGTCCCATTTTTTTGTTTGTTTTTATTTCCATTACTCTAGGAGGTGGATCAAAAAAGATCTTGCTGTGATTTATGTCAAAGAGTGTTCTTCCTATGTTTTCCTCTAAGAGTTTTATACTGTCCAGGCTTACATTGAAGTCTCTAATCCATTTTGAGTTTATTTTTGTGTATTATGGCATTAGAGTGTGTTCTAATTTATTCTTTTACATGTAGCTGTCCAGTTTTCCCAGCATCACTTATTGAAGAGACTGTCTTTTCTCCATTGTATATCCTTGACTCCTTTGTCATAGATTAGTTGACCATAGGTGCACGGGTTTATCTCTGGGCTTTCTATCCTGTTCCATAGATCTATATTTCTGTTTTTGTGCCAGTACCATAATGTCTTGATTACTGTACCTTTGTAGTATACTCTGAAGTCAGGGAGTCTTATTCCTCCAGCTCCATTTTTTTCCCACAATACTGCTTTGGCTATTCAGGATTTTTCATGTCTCCATACAAATTTTAAGAATTTTTGTCTTAGTTCTGTAAAAAATGCCATTGGTAATTTGATAGGGATTGCATTGACTCTGTAGATTGCTTTCGGTAATATAGTCATTGTCACAATATTGATTCTTCCAATCCAAGAACATGGTATATCTCTCCATCTATTTGTATCATCTTTAATTTCTTTCATCAGTGTCTTATAGTTTTTTGCATACAGGTTTTTTGTCTCCCTAGGTAGGTTTATTCCTAGGTATTTTATTTTTTTTGTTGCAATGGTAAATGGGAATGTTTCCTTAATTTCTCTTTCAAATTTTTCATCATTAGTATATAGGAATGCAAGCGATTTCTGTGGATTAATTTTGTATCCTGCAACTTTACAAAATTCACTGATTAGCTCTAGTAGTTTTCTGGTGGCCTCTTTAGGAATCTCTATGTATAGTATCATGTCATCAGCAAACCGTGGCAGTTTTACTTCTTCTTTTCCAATCTGTATTCTTTTAATTTCTTTTTCTTCTCTGATTGCTGTGGCTAGGACTTCCAAAACTGTTGAATAATAGTGGTGAGCATGGACATCCTTGTCTTCTTCCTGATCTTAGAGGAAATGGTTTCAGTTTTTCACCATTGAGAATGATGCTTGCTGTGGGTTTGTTGTATATGGTCTTTGTTATGTTGAGGTAGGTTCCCTCTATGCCCACTTTCTGGAGAGTTTTTATCATAAATCAGTATTGAATTTTGTCAAAAGCTTTTTCTGCATCTATTGAGATGATCATATGGTTTTTCTCCTTCAATTTGTTAGTATGATGTATCACGTTGCTTGATTTGCATATATTGAAGAATCCTTGCATCCCTGGGATTAATCCCACTTGATCATGGTGTATAATCCTTTTAATGTGTTGTTGGATTCTGTTCACTAGTATTTTGTTGAGGATTTTTGCATCTATATTCATCAGTGATATTGGTCAGTAATTTTCTTTTTTTGTAGTATCTCTGTCTGGTTTTGGTATCAGGGTGATGGTGGCCTCATAGAATGAGTTTGGGAGTGTTCCTTCCTCTGCAATTTTTTGGAAGAGTTTGAGAAGGATGGGTGTTAGCTCTTCTCTAAATGTTTGATAGAATTCATCTATGAAGCCATCTGGTCCTGGACTTTTGTTTGCTGGAAGATTTTTAATCACAGTTTCAATTTCAGTGCTTGTGATTTGTCTGTTCATATTTTCTATAGCTTCCTGGTTCAGTCTTGGAAGGTCATACCTTTCTAAGAATTTGTCCATTTCTTCCAGGTTGTCCATTTTATTGGCATAGAGTTGCTTGTAGTAGTCTATTAGGATGCTTTGTATTTCTGCAGTGTCCATTGTAACTTCTCCTTTTTCATTTCTAATTTTATTGATTTGAGTCCTCTCCCTCTTTTTCTTGATGAGTCTGGCTAATGGTTTATCAATTTTGTTTATTTTCTCAAAGAACCAGCACTTAGTTTTATTGATCTTTGCTATTGTTTTCTTTGTTTCTATTTCATTTTTTTCAGCTCTCATTTTTATGATTTCTTTCCTTCTACTAACATTGGGTTTTGTTTGTTCTTCTTTCTCTAGTTCCTTTAGGTGTAAGGTTAGATTGTATTGCAGACTTTTCTTGTTTCTTGAGGTAGGCTTGTATTGCTATAAACTTCCCTCTTAGAACTGCTTTTCCTGCATCCCATATGTTTTGGATTGTCATGTTTTCATTGTCATTTGTCTCTAGGTATTTTTTAATTTCCTCTTTGATTTCTTCAGTGATCTCTTAGTTATTTAGCAATGCAGTGTTTAGCTCCCATGTGTTTGTGTTTTTTAAGTTTTTCCCCTGTAATTTATTTCTAGTCTCATAGCATTATGGACAGAAAAGATGCTTGATATGATTTCAATTTTTAAAAAACTTACTGAGGCTTGATTTGTGACCCAAGTTGTGACCTATCCTGTAGAATTGAATTTCTGTGTGCACTTGAGAAGAAAGTGTAATCTGCTGTTTTTGGATGGAATGTCCTATAAATATCAATTAAATCTATCTGGTCTATTGTGTCATTTAAAGCTTGTCTTTCCTTATTAATTTTCTGTTTGGATGATCTGTCCATTGGTGTAAGTGAGGTGTTAAAGTCCCCCACTATTATTGTGTTACTGTCAATTTTCTCTTTTATTGCTGTTAGCAGTTGCCTTATGTATTGAGATGCTCCTATGTTGGGTGCATATATGTTTATAATTGTTATATCTTCTTCTTGGATTGATCCCTTTATCATTACATAGTGTCCTTCCTTGTCTCTTGTAACATTCTTTATTTTAAAGTCTATTTTATCTTATATGAGTATTGCTACTCCAGCTTTCTTTTGATTTCCATTTGCATAGAATATCTTTTTCCATCCCCTCACTTTCAGTTTGTATGTGTCCCTAGGTCTGAAGTGGGTCTCTTATAGACAACATATATATGGGTCACGTTTAAAGTAATTATCAATATGTATATTTCTATTACCATTTTCTTAATTGTTTTGGGTTTGTTTTTGTAGGTCTTCTTCTTCTCTTGTGTTTCCCACTTAGAGAAGTTCCTTTAGCATTTGTGTAGAGCTGTTTTGGTGGTGCTGAATTCTCTTAGCTTTTGCTTGTCTGTAAAGCTTTTGATTTCTCTGTCATATCTGAATGAGATCCTTGCCAGGTAGAGTAATCTTTGTTGTAGGTTCTTCCCTTTCATCACTTTAAATATGTCATGCCACTCTCTTCTGGCTTTTAGAGTTTCTGCTGAGAAATCAGCTGTTAACCTTATGGGAGTTCCTTAGTATGCTATTTATCATTTTTCCCTTGTTGTTTTCAATAATTTTTCTTTGTCTTTAATTTTTGTCAGTTCAATTACTATGTGTCTCGGTGTGTTTCTCCTTGGTTTTATCCTGCCTGGGACTCTCTGCACTTCCTGGACTTGATTAGCTATTTCCTTTCCCATGTTATGGAAGTTTTTGACTATAATCTCTTCAACTATTTTCTTGGGTCCTTTCTCTCTCTCGTCTCCTTCTGGGATCCTTGTAATGTGAATGTTGTTGTATTTAATGTTGTCCCTGAGGCCTCTTAGGCTTTCTTCATTTTTTTTCTCACTCTTTTTTCTTTATTCTATTCTGCTGCAGTGAATTCCACCATTCCCTCTTCCAGGTCACTTATCCGTTCTTCTGCCTCAGTCCTTCTGCTATTGATTCCTTCTAGTGTATTTTTCATTTCAGTGATTGTATTGTTCATCTCTGTTTGTTTGTTCTTTAATTCTTCTAGGTGTTTGTTCTTTAATTCTTCTAGGTCTTTGTTAAACATTTCTTGCATCTTCTCAATCTTTGCCTCCATTCTTTTTCTGAGGTCCTGGATCGTCTTCACTATCATTATTGTGAATTCTTTTTCTGGAAGGTTGCCTACCTCCACTTCATTTAGTTGTTTTTCTGGGGTTTTATCTTGTTCCTTCATCTGGTACATAGCCCTCTGCCTTTTCATCTTGTCTATCTTTCTCTGAATGTGGTTTTTGTTCTACAGGCTGCAGGACTATAGTTCTTGCTTCTGCTGTCTGCCCTCTGGTGGATGTAGCTATCTAAGAGGCTTGTGCAAGTTTCCTGACAGGAGGGACTGGTGGTGGGTAGAGCTGTGTTTTTCTCTGGTGGGCAGAGCTCAGTAAAACTTTAATCTGCTTGTCTGCTGATAGGTGGGGCTGGGTTCCCTCCCTGTTGGTTGTTTGACCTGAGGTGACCCAACGCTGAGGCCTACCTGGGCTCTTTGGTAAGGTTAATGGTGGACTCTGAGAGGGCTCACTCCAAGGAGTACTACCCAGAACTTCTGTTGCCAATGTCCTTGTCCTCACGATGAGCCACAGCCACCCCCACCTCTGCAGGAGACCCTCCAACACTAGCAGGTAGGTCTGATTCAGTCTACTGTGGGGTCACTGCTCCTTCTCCTGTGTCCTGATGAGCACACTACTTTGTGTGTGCCCTCCAAGAGTGGAGTCTCTGTTTCCCCCTGTCCTGTCAAAGTCCTGCAATCAAATCCCGCTAGCCTTCAAAGTCTGATTCTCTAGGAATTCCTCCTCCTGTTGCTGGACCCCCAGGTTGGGAAGCCTGACGTGGGTCTCAGAACCTTCACTCCAGTGGGTGGACTTCTGTGGTATAAGTGTTCTCCAGTCTGTGAATCACCCACCCAACATATATGGGATTTGATTTTATTGTGATTGCACTTCTCCTCCCATCTCATTTTGGCTTCTCCTTTGTCTTTGGATGTGGGGTATCTTTTCTGGTGAGTTCCAGTGTCTTCCTGTCAATGATTGTTCAGCAGTTAGTTGTGATTCTGGTGCTCTCGCAAGAGGGAGTGAGAGCACGTCCTTCTACTCCGCCATCTTTAACCAATCTTCTAAAAAAGAATACTTTAATAAAAAAAAAAATCTGTGTCTAATGATTCCAGTATCTGTGTCATAACTGAATCTTGTCCTGATGATCGCTTTGCCTCTCAACAATGTGTTTTTGTTTTCTTGATTCTTTGCACATCTTGTGATTTTTTGGATGAAACTTGACATTCTATTCAGGACAGTAGAGATAGAGGTAAATAATTTGTAACCCCATTTCTTCTGTGGACTTTTCTTGGAGTAGTTAGGAAATCTAATCAGTAATTGATCTGGGTTTTTTTTGTTTGTTTGTTTCTATGGTTATCCTCAGTGCACCACACGCTTCAAATTTCTCTAGCATTACCTTGTGTTTGAGTAGGGCTGGTTTTCTGAGGTATTTTCTTGATGTCTTTTCCACTCCCAGCTTTAAGTCTTCTCTTTGCCCTGTGCCTCAGAGGGGATTTCTCTCCATGCTTTTACCCCCCTCCCAGTAGTAAACCACTGTTAATCGATACTTGATTCCTGTTAACTTCGTGCAATAAGTGGTGGTGGTAGAGGGGTTGTTCTCTGTTGTTCTGATTAACTTGAGCCTTAGACAGGTGCTGTATATCTGGGTCTTGAGGGTGGGTCTTCTCAGTGGTTCTGTCCCGTCTCCAGCTGCAAATCTTTGCCCAACATATATTCCTGCCCCTCCCCCAGGGACAGAGAGTATTTTACTCTTCCCTTTCCCTAACTGCAATGGTTGTTCACCAGGGGCTGAAAGGACAGTGTTTTCGCCCTTCTCCCAAAGGTTGATCTATAGCAGGGGTAGACAAGGTTGCAGATGAGCAATGTGCCTTTCTGCCCATGGCTGTTTGCTCCTCTCCCCTAAGCCTGCATGATTGTAGTTACCCTGTCCCCAGCTGTTCCTGTGAGTGTCTAGTAAGATCCATGGCTGTGAGTGGGTACAAATTCCTCTTTTATCTTCTGTTTCCAGGAGTTCAATATTCTCTCAATCACTTACACTTTGCCGTTAGTATTTTATTAAAATTTTAGCTAAATTCTTCATGCTGGTGTCCAGTGGCAGACGCACCAGTAAGTAAGTGCTCATGTCTAATCATTCATTTGAGGCACCTGACTTTCCCTTAGATTTCAGCTTAGTTTGTTGACCTGTGACCTAAGCTCTTTGAGAAAATTTGTGAATTTGTAAGTTATCTTTTATTTTTTTTAATTAATTAATTAATTTATTTTTTGTGGTACACAGGCCTCTCACTGTTGTGGCCTCTCCCATTGCGGAGCACAGGCTCTGGATGTGCAGGCTCAGCAGCCATGGCTCATGGGCCCAGCCACTCTGCAGCATGTGGGATCTTCCCTGACCGGGGCACGAACCCGTGTCCCCTGCATTGGCAGGTGGACTCTCAACCACTGCACCACCTGTAAGTTATCTTTTATTATTTTTGTCAAAATAGTGGGAGTTTTGTTCTTTCCATCTTTCCGTAAGCAGAAGCCAAGTAGCTAAACTAACTTTTTAAAATTAAATCTAATGTGTTCTTGTAAGAAAAAAAAGTCCTCTTCTCCATTCAAGATATTCCTTACTTTGACCATAATAATGCCAATCACTCTTTATTGACTATTGACCTGTGTCAGATATCTTATATATAATATCTCCTTTAATTACTTCTGATACCCTGTGATACAAGTTTATAGTGTAAAACAATCTTTGTCACCCTTACAGTATCTCTACCATTTCCCAAGAATCACTTCCTGCAAAACTAAATATATAGAGAAGCATGCAAATATGTCTCCTGGGCTTGAACACCATGGGTACAAATGCCCACATATTAAAAAACATTATATATTTTGTCTTTTACATCTTCTAACACACCACAGAAAATGCAAGTCAAATTTTATGTGGTATTTTTCTCAGAGTCTCACATGGGAAGCTTATTCAATTCTTAATTACTTTATAAATTTTAGATTCAATTAACTTTTTAATAATTAAACTATTCTGTCTTGACAAAGTTATTTGGAATACCAAATGGCAAATGTGAAGAAAGAAAATCTCCTTAAAATTCTTAGTCTGTAGTTTACAATAAAATTTTATTGGCTGAATTGTAGAATATTTTTTGTGCCAAACAAGTAAACTTTTTAAAGAAAATAAACTTCATTTTCCATATTAATATGCTATAATTTATTTCACTGGAATCCAAATGCAATCTAAAATAAACTTCACAGCATTCATGGGAATTTAATGAGCAAACACATTCGTGATAGCCAGAGTTCCCTACAGCACAAATCATTATTGCTTAGTTGAGATTAATGTCCATCAAGTAAGAGCTTTCTGTAGGATAGTTAGAATTATTTTCACTTACAGAGAAATTGGAAAATTTATTATATTTATACATTTAATATTGCCTCAAGATATAATCTGTTTTAGTTTAGTTTTTTTTTTTCTTACACACACACACACTTAGGGGAAATGACTGGAACTATTTCTAATTATTTTTTTAATAGCACAGTGTTGGATTGTGCATTCTTTTTCCTCTTGGAACAACATAGAATTGGTGTTTTGTTTTGTTTTATCTCTCAGGCAGATAGTTAGATGAATATATGGGCAATCAGGTGTGAGATAAGACTCCATCATTTTCCCAACACTCCCAATGAACTCTTATTCAGTGTAACAAGAAGGGAGAAGATGGAAAAATGCTTTCTTGTTATTCTTAAATCTTTTTTTTTGTTTTAAATTTATTTATTTATTTTATTATTATTTTTATTTATTTATTTATTTTTGGCTGCATTGTGTCTTCCTTGCTGCGTGCGTGCTTTCTCTAGGTGCAGCAAGCGGGAGCTACTCTTTGTTTTGGTGCGTGGGCTTCTCATTGTGGTGGCTTCTCTTGTTGCGGAGCACGGGCTCTAGTCACACAGGCTTCTGTAGTTGTGGTTCGCGGGCTCTAGAGCGCAGGCTCAGTAGTTGTGGCCCACGGGATTCGTTGTTCCATGGCGTGTGGGAACTTCCCAGACCAGGGCTTGAACACGTGTCCCCTGCATTGGCAGGCAGATTCTTAACAACTGCGCCACCAGGGAAGCCCTATTCTTAACTCTTAAGTGGAATCTTCCTTGATATAAATTTTGAGCTGTTATAATGTAGGGGAACAATTCCCAGATTGACTTACTTCCTTGGCTACTCTACTTTCTTCTTCCAGTAGATTACTAACTCTAGGTTCCATTTTTTTTTCTCCTTTTTCCTGTTTCTCTGAGACTGGCTGAGTTTTCATGTCCCACAGTTAGTATCAGTCATAGGGTGAGTTCTCTGGAAGCAGATTCTATGATAAAGGTTATCATTCAGGAGATTTATTAAAGGTGCTCCTAGAACTAACATTTATGGAAAGAAGGGAGAGGAAGCAGGATTGGAGAAAGGAGAAAGTGGACTGTGTTGGGGTCTCCACAAAGGCCTCAGTGAATCCCATCGAGAGATCTGAATCTTGAATGGTCCTTCAGAGTTGTCATGAGTTGGGGTGAGGAATTCAGCTTTAGACTCTCACATTGGTTAATCATTGAATGTGAGCCAGCTGAGAAGTGAATTTGCCTTGGGTGAAGCAGATCTCTTTAACATGCATCTCCAGGTTAGGGCTGACTGTTGAGGGATCTCTATATGAAGCCCTCCCAGAAGGTGGAAGAGTAAGTCCTTCATCCCCAAAGGGGATAGGTAACAGTCACAGCATGCATAAGAGTCCACCCCTTGTGCCACTCAGAAACATATCTTTGTATGAAATTTGGGAGCAGATCTTTCAGGTTTCTGGGGGCTCTTAATCCTGTAAAATTAATGAGGGGAACTATAGCTCCCACCACTGTAGTTGGTCTATGGGCTACAACTGATACTCACTGTTTCCCTGCTCTACTATCCTTTTCAGATTTCTTTGACCTTAAGCTAGTATCTCTACTGTTCTTGGTGGCTTATCTGGTGATATGACCCAGACCCACATCCTTGAAAAGTTTCACCCCTGTATAATGCATTTTTCTGAATCATGACTGCTGCATTTTTTTCTATTTACCATAAAAGTTGTGGATAGATTGCAAGATGTACCCAAGTAGATTACGTTGGTTGAAACATATTTCTCCTTTACTCATTGTGTAACACAGCCATATCTGGTGATCAGGATCAATTATCCTTTCTAATATGGTGAGTCCTATTCTTAATTACTGGTCTTTTGGCACAAGGAGCCCAAATTGACCCAGTTGCAACTGACCTTTATAGTTAAATAAAACTATTTTTTTCCCCTTATTGCAGTGTTCCCGCTTTGGGAACCAGAACTCCTAAACCCTCAACAGTTCAGAGTTGCAGGAATGGAAAGCACACATTCTCCAATAATGATACCAGTAGTGATAGTAGCAGAGGGTTTCCTCTTCCTACCACTTAGATTCTGGGTCCAAGTAGCCCACCCATTGAAGACACAGCACCATATAAAAGTTGGTGATTTAGAAAGTGCATTGCATCCTGGAAGATAACACCAAATCCTCTCAAGTTACCTTCTCCAGGCTGGTGCTTCAGCTGTGTTTTTACCATCTCTTTCTGTCATTTCATTAGGCCAGAAGCTTCTGGGTGGTATAGTATGTAATAGAATGAATGAACCCCATGGTCAAGCTCACACTAACACTTCCTTTGCTACGAAATAGTACCCTGTGCTGGTAAACTAAACAGTTTTTAAATCCTGGGGAAGTATTGTTGACAGAGACCCTGTAGTCAGAAAGTGCAAATCCATAATGAGAATGTAAGTCTATTCTTATCAAAATCAATCATGGCTGCCTCCCTTGTAGAAGGTGTTCAATGTACTCAGTTTGCCACCATGGGGCTAATTGGTGACCTTGAAGGTCTGTGCCATATTAGGACTCATCTTTGGTCTCCATCACTGGTTTTTGACCATTCAGCAGTGCAGTATTTAACCTACTGCTGTAAGTGGAAGCTAGTGCTGTTTGATCCTTCACAGTCTCCATCCCTGCCGTTATGATTATTTAGTTATGCATGTATTGTTTAATCACTGGAATGGCTGATGACCAGGAATAGCTAAGGTCACTGGTTGGTAGTTTTGTCTACTTGGTTTTTTAATGCCTGTTCTCCCTCCACACAGTGTGGATGACCAGCTATACTGCCTAGAATTCTGCTTTTTGGAAACATTCTCTCTTACCACCTTCTTTCAAGGTTACCTTCTTTTAAGTGCAACCTCTTGCCATTTCCAAGTTGCATCCTTATTACTGAGCTAAGCCATCCATGATTTATGATTGCTTTCTGCTTCCTCTGTCAGTTGCTCACAAGGGAACTCCTTCATCAGTCATTAAATATAAGCTGCCGCTGGGCCTGTAAATTTGGGAGAAGAAGCTCTTCTTAACAGAGGCAATTCCCAAAATGGCAAACAGTTAATGAATGCTGCCATTAGCACTCCTGCAGCTGGAGAAATAAATCCTTCATTCTTGAAGGGAGATCTAGGTGGTTGAGGTATTATATATATTTGCAACTAGAATAATAATTTCCCAGAATAAGAAAGCAGAAAATATGACTAAGTTTTATCCTAAGATGACAGGTGTCTTGATATTTTGCCCCACTAAACTTCAAATTCAAGAGGTTTACAATGAACAATTACCCTCAAACTGTAATTATAATAAAATATAGAACACTGGGTCCTCTGAGCCATAGAATTTCTGTATTAATGTTCTTCCTTACCTAAAAATCAAGTACAAACTTCCATAGTTTGGACATCAAAAACTCTCTATAGTCTGGTCCCAACTGATTTCAAACTAATTTCTCATTTGTCTCAGCCATTTACTTTATATTCTCAGTGCCATCAATTTCATCCTCACAACCCTATGAATTAGAGTTTATTACCTACATTTTACAGACAAGGAAGAAAAGGCTTAGAGAGGTTCAGTAAATTGCCTACAGCTACACATTTGTTCTAGTGGCAGAACTGGAATGTCTACCATTCTTCATAACTTCAAATTTTATTCACAGTGCCTTCCATGTTTGACAAATACGTGACTGACTTAGGAATGGATCGGTAGTCCAACCAATAAACAAAAATATTTAACTGTAAGAGATACCTTCTCCCAATTTATTAATCCATTTAGCTTTCTAATCAAACTAACAAATCAATCCATTCCAGTAGTCTTTTATAAACTAACCATGTGGAAAGTAATTTATGAATAGGTAACTATATATTGTTTTTAAAGTTCCATAGTTCAATAAATAGCTGCTTATTTCATACCTTTGACTCTATACAATGTATCCAAAGTAAATTCCCTGCAGAATTTATATGCTATGAGGTACAGAATGATAATAGAAAGGGCAGGGTTTTGGTTTTGTTTTTTAAATATTACTTAAGTGAATCTCTATCGTGATTTGAACTGATGACAGAACATATATTCTTCTGGTTTCCAAGAGGTCCAGTTTTGGGAGGTTTAACCACAGTCAGTTTGTAAATCAATGCTAGTCCGTTTTTCCTCCGAATGTCATCTTGTGCTTAGGATAGTTTATTAGTTTGCTAAGGCTGCCGTAACGAAGTATCACAAACTGGGTGTTGTAAACAATAGAAATTATTTTCTCACAGTTCTAGAGACTTGAAGTCTGAGATCAAGGTGTCTGGTAGGGTTAGTTTCTTCTGAGCCTTCTCTCCTTGTCTCCCAGATAACTGTCTTAATGTTCACAAGGTGTTCTTCCTCTATGCATGTCTGTGTCCAAATTTCCTCTTATAAGGACACCTGCCATATTGGATTAGGAATCACCCTAATGACTTCATTTTAACTTAATTACCTCATAAAAACACCTGTCTCTAAATACAGCCACACTCTAAGGTAATGGGGGTTAGGACTTCAATATTTTAATTTTGGGGGGATAACAGGAGGGGCGTACTTGTGGAAGCCACAGTATTGGTAGGCAATGCTGGGTCTTTGTTGGCTTCTAGGCTCTCTGGCGTGCCTCGAGGTGCATATTGTCAAGTCTGGCCATCAGCCACTCTTTGAGCTCTAGTTATAAGATCCACATGTCTTTCTGCTGACACCTTGTCTCTCCATGAGACTGCTGGGTCTGTGGACTCTCTATCTTTGTTAACTTGTACATCTATCTGGAGTCTGGGGGAAGGTTTTAATCTTATGCAGATTGCACAGGCTACAGGAAAGTCTCCGATTCTGCCTTGTTTCTTCTCTTTTTGCAGTACTCCAGGTAGCCTTTGCAACCCTTTAACCCAGGGAGCTCCTTCAAGGCTACTGCCTTCCTGTGAGTAGGCACCAGACCCCTTTGCTTTAAAATCCCTGGACTTGTCTGCCCACTTATCATTTTCCTTTTGGAGTGAATATTGATCAAGTCTGTTTCTTAATTGTTCTCCTCTCCAAGACTTTCCTTTCTTCCTCATCTTGAAGGATTTTTTTTTCCTCTCTCTATATAAGGACAGAAGAGGGAATCGAGAAATGAAGAACAAGAGCTCTAGTATCTGATTGCAGCTCTCCTAGTGAGCTTAGGTTTAGCACTTATGTTTTTATGGACCTCAGTTACTCATTTATAAAATGAAGAGGTTGGTGTAGATAATGTCTGAAGTCCTTCCCACCATTAAATTTCTATGCCTCTGTGATGATATATTTAAGTTTACTCAGTCTTCTAAAGGGCTATTTTCTATCAGCACTTTAAAATGAATAGAAATGAGATGCCTTATGTTTCTCCAGTTTTTAATTTCATGATTGCCCATGGGTTTTAACAAATACTCTTTTTCTTTGACTGTTAGAGTTACAAATGATTATAATTTTATGTGACTTTCCAGGCAATTCCACTGCCCTCAAAGTTTTTCATGACATATCATTTAAGAAAAAAAAAAAAAAAAAAACCATTATCAATGCACAAAGCTCTGAGGGGCTTTTTCTCTGAGAGATCCCAGATAAATAAAGTTGCATGTGGTCAATAATTCCAAAATCAGCTATAAAGAAGTCATATTGCAAAACAGTACCTTATTCAGTTACTTGTTTTGAATATCTTGGAGACCAGCCCTGCTTTTGTTGACAGTATTTCTGAGAATGTTGACATTCCAACAGCAGCACCCATCAATTTGGGGGTAAGTGTTTGGAGTATGGGACAGTGTAGGAGATTGTAATTTGCCCTCTACAAAATCTGCTTAACTGGTTTTACCTGATTCTAGTTCTTATGAAGTTTTGAAGGGAAAGCCCAAGTGTCCGCCCTAAGCAAAATTTTAGGGTTGAACTATAAAGCCTTCAAAAACATATAGAATTGTAATTAGTGATGATGAGTGAAATTTTATATGGTTTAAGTCTCACTTTGTGCAAGCACGTTGAAACCTGACATGATGTATGCCATTCCTCTTGACGATTGCCAGAAAACTTCACCATGTCAGATTTCTGTTGTCACGTCTACTGTTGCCATTTGCTGGCCAAAGAGTTGGTAAAATTTCAGTGAGAGATTTGCCTGAGTCCAAAAGTGGTCCCTGAGGATACAGTGGAAAAACATAATGAGACCGTGTGTTGTGTTATTTGGAGGAAAGCAATGTAAAAATTTAACAGTTAACAACAAGTTGACACTTTTTTATTGGTTCTATTAGTAAAGATAATAAAAACTTGTCAACTGGCCCTTATTTCTCTCCTCACTTGAAAGCCTGGTCAACTGTTGATTGATAGGCTAATGTTTCTCCGTGCTTCTGTCCATGCTGGCCTTATACACATCTTTCCATCCTCCATCATCTCTTCCTCTGTTCTCTGCGTGACTAATTCCACTCACTCTTCAAGATCTAGGAAGTTGCTTCTGGTAGGTGATGACTTTCCCAAACAGACTTCTTTATTTTTTCCCCCCATTGTGTTTTCATAGCATTTTTACACCTATTTTGAAACAGGTATCACATCATGCTACAATAGATCTTTTTATCTTTTCCCTTTCTTCCTCACTAGACTTGGAAACTTCTCAAAGGTAAAGCCATGTTACTCCCTGCCTTTCTCATAGTATCTTGAATTTAGCTGACACTCAAAGTGATGATGGAGTGAATGACTTCTTTCACAGCGATGGTCTGCATGTCTGATCAAAAACTAGTTCTGGGGACTTCCCTGGTGATGCAGTGGTTAAGAATCCACCTGCCAATTCAGGGGACACAGGTTTGAGCCCTGATCTGGGAAGATCCCACATGCCATGGAGCAGCTAAGCCCCTGCGCCACAACTACTGAGCCTGAGCCCTAGAGCTGGTGAGCCACAACTACCAAGCCCACGCACCTATAGCCCATGCTCTGCGACAAGAGAAGTCACCACAATGAGATGCCTGTGCACTGCAACCAAGAATAACCCCCGCTGTCTGCAACTAGAGAAAGCCCATGCGCAGTAACAAAGACCCAACACAGCCATAAATAAATAAATTTATTTAAAAAAAAAACTAGTTCTGCATAACGGTAGAGAGAAGGAACAGAAAAGTGAGTGATGATATACCAGATTTCATTCAGTTTTAATGTCTTCATGGGTGTGAATACAGCCCAAGAGCACAATTCTTTTTTTTTTTATTGGAAGGAGCACAATTCTTGAACTTGGCATAAACCATAACAAAGAAATGCAACATAGAAATAAAAATTTTACACTAAATTTATAAAATTCAGTTCAATTCTTCCTTATGGAAATAACTTTAAAGATCATTTAATTTACTGCTTTTCACATTGTTTTCCTTGGAGGATCCATAAAGATGGTTTAGGAGCCACCCAGATGGACTGAGCCTGACCAATGGATAGATGTCTAGGCCCTGACATACATTTCCAACAGAGAGGTCAGCTTTCATTAATGTATTTTGAATGTTAGCTTAGGCCTACCTCCCACTCAAAACCTAAGTAAAATTGGCTCAAGCCCACACCAAGTCAAGAGACTCTGGTCATTTAAAACCTGTTATATATTTTCTAAAATTCCCAGGGCTACCTCCATCTCTGGGCTCTTGAGTACCTGTGTGCTGATTCTGACCTCCATGTGATAGTAAGATTCATTGATTTATACAATTAAAAAAAATTGAACCTAAGCATTCATGACTACAGTAGGTCTCCTCTCTCCTTTTATCCTCCCCAGATTGTCCTAGGAACACAAACCTCTTCCATTGCTTCTGCGTCTGCTTGGCTCCAGCCAATGCACAAATCTTCTGTAGGAGCAGGGGAAGTGGCGCGTTCCCCAGCATTGGTCATAGTTTATTTTTCAATAAAACAGAGAGTGAGCCTGCTCCCTAATTCTGTCACAGTTTGTCCCTTGAGCCAAGAAACCATGCTAGCACTTAGAGATGCATAGAATGTCATGTAAACACCTTCCTCAGTCTTTGCTTTGACCTCTACCCCACTGGGGATATAAAACTTCTCATACTGAGTGAGAATACGTTATTCACTCAATTCTTTTGCTTTTACTTCCTACCCCAGACTAGCTCTAGTACTAGTGCTAGATACACACACACACACACACACACACACACACACACACACTGTCTTTTCTCCTTCAGCCTGAAAATAAAATTCCTCCCCCACAATAACATATATAAATAGATTTCTGGAGTAGTAATCATCTCTCTGATTTGGCAAACTTATTCTAAGTTAGTCTGGGCAGGGTACAACTGGGACATCCTTTTGCATTTATGTTTTTATAGCATACTTCCATTTATAAAGTGCCTTCACATACTCAATTCTCTTATTAACCCTAAAAATACTATGTCCTTATCTATCACCAATTTACAGATTATGAAACTGTGGCCAAGAAGATTGCCAAGGTCACAGAAAGACGCTGTGTGTGATGTGTTATTTTTATGTGACTGGGCTAAGGGATGCCTAGATAACTGGTAGGACATTATTTCTGGACATATCTGTGAAGGTGTTTCTGGAAGAGATTAAATATGTCAACTGAGTAAAGAAGATCACCCACATTACCAATGTGCTGGGCATCATCTAATCTGTTGAAGACCTGAGCAAAACAAAAAGGTAGAAGAAGGGCAAATCCTCTCTCTCTGCTTGAGCTGAGATAGCCATCTTCTCCTGCCCTCAGACGTCAGAGCTCCTGGCTCTTGGACTCATGGACTCTAACCAGGACTTACACCATCAACCCCCAAATTTCAGGCTTTCAGACTCACTGAATTACACCACTGTCTTTCTTGGTCTTCCAACTCACAGATGGTAGACTGTGGAACTTCTTGGTCTCCAAAACCATGTAAGCCAACTGCTACAGTAAATATTTTCTATCTCTATCTCTATCTATCCTATTGGTTCTGTTTCTCTGGAGAACCCTGACTAATACATGGTGCATCTGCAGCTCTGACTCAGGTCTCCTGACACCCCCCCAAGGAGTTAATGATGTTGATGCGATGACTTTAACACAGGTTAGTCTTTAAGGACTAGATTTACTTACGTGTATTCTATCTTCTTTTTGGCCAAGTTTTCTTTCTCCTTCCTCTCTTCTTCTCCCATATTCTCTTCCTTTTATTTTTAACCACTTAAAGCATGGTGGGAGGGAAGAAGAAGAGTGGAGGAAGAAGAACTATCTGCTGAACCTCAATATTTTCCTATCCTTTGAGGACTAGGTAAGCTTCTTGGACCATTATTTTGAGACATGCAAGTTGGGCTTTAGTAGTACATAATGAGTTGCAAGGGGGTGCCCTTAGGAGAGAGCCCGGCTAGTAGTTCCCCGTGGATCATCTGCTATTGTCAGACACACTGGCTTCTGGGGGCTACTTTATTACCAGCAACTCTGAGCTCACTGGGAGCAGGCCCATTTCAAGGATTTTCCACAGCGCCTTATACAGTGTTAGGCAAAATAATTATTTGCAAAGCTAATGGAAATTAAAAATGAATTAATTTTAAAAATTAAAAATGAAACTAATGAAATTAGAAATGAGAGTGAGTGATGTTCATACCCTCTATAAGATTGGGAAAGTGAGAATACATGGCAGTGAAAATTTAAAAAATACATGTTTTGGGCTTCCCTGGTGGCGCAGTGGTTAAGAGTCCGCCTGCTGATGCGGGAGACGTGGGTTCGTGCCCCGGTCTGGGAAGATCCCACATGCCGCGGAGCGGCTGGGCCCGTGAGCCGTGGCCGCTGAGCCTGCGCGTCCGGAGTCTGTGCTCCGCAACGGGAGAGGCCACAACAGTGAGGAGCCCGCGTACCAAAAAAAAAAAAAAAAAAAAATACATGTTTTTTATTTGTCACTAATACTATCTTGATTATATACCTATAGAAAAAAAAAGATGTAACATAAAGGTCTTAGGGAGAGGAGAGTTATTGTTTCAACTTTTACTGCTTAAATAAAACAGAATAATAAGGTGATGTGTAAGAGATAGTCTCATCTCTTTAGAATAAATTCATACAGAAAAATGACATAGTGTAATTTTTATTACTTGTTATAAATCAAACCATTCTCCTTTGGAAGTATGTCTGTTGAAGGTCTGGTGAACAAAAAAATAAATTGACCAAGTTCAACTCTCTTCCCATGGCTTGTCCTGATGCTCTTAAGTGGGCACTGTTTATGTAACACATAGGATAATTCTTTATTTCTAATTTTGTTTTTTTTTCACATAAATTATTCCAATTTAAATAAAAATAACATATGCTTACTCCTAATGAAAGATTTTAGTGAGAGTTCAGAGAATTTTGTAGAGTCATTTTCTTCTTTTGGGGGGTTGATTCTGGGAGCAAGGAAGCTGGCTCAGGGGCCCACACCACACCACCTGTCATATCAGAATTCTGTTTCTTTCCTTAGCTCTGCTTTTTTGAGGTTAATGGCTTTCATTTGTTCTTATTTCCTTATTTGATTGTTGCTTGTGAAGGAATTTTTTCTTTCTTCATTTAAAAACTATTTCTGTTCATTTTATTAGCATGGGGGAGGGTAATTTTTTGCTGCTGTGTCACTCAGCTAGTAAGCCTCAAAACTCCTGTTTGGTTTATAAAGCTAAAATGTGATGTAGATTAAGATTTCTAAAGAATTTTCACCCTGTGTTTTACCTCTTCAGAGTTTGAGACTGATATGGAATGATTGGACAAGAAAAGGAAAAACGTTACATTTTGTTTTAGTCTAACTCTGATGAACTGGAAGAGTGTAGAATTAATCAAAACAAGCTTTGAGTTCCATTGCCAAACTTGGAAAGTAATTAGCTTTCAGAGTTCAACCAGTACACACAGTATATTCATGAATATACAGTTCCTTCAGGAATTGTCTCCCCTGCAGAGAGCTGCCAGAGTCATGCCCCTTTCCCTGCAGGCATGTCCAATGGCTGGTCTCACTGGGAACATAAACGCCTGGCTATTTCCACCCAGTTGAGAACAACTCTGAAGGGCCATTCTAGCTTCAGACCTCCTCATGGGAGCAGCAAAACTTGCCATTGGTTACACTGCTCTGCCCACACTTGCTTCCTTCCCCTCCCTATGCAGGTATTGATCCCAAGGATACTCCCTAAAACACCCATCTTGAATACTAAGCCCTCTCTCAGAATTTGCATCCAAGGAACCCAATCTGTGACAGTGGATACTGTGAGTTTTCTCACCAACATCTACCGAATCCCTATCCCACTATGTTGCAACATTTCTTTTGGTGGGATTAGCTTAACACTCAGCGCTGGGGTGAGTGCTTTATCTAAGACAGTCAGTGTATTCTATCTAATTTGCCACAGTCAAAGGTTCAGATATTCCAGGGCCAATAGATTAGCACATTACAGTCACCTGATCATAGGGAATGACTCAGGGACAGTTTGATCAGTGAATTTCAGGACTTGGGTAATTACGGGAATTAATGCTACTCTCTACCCAGGTGTAACCATATTGCCTTCAATGGCTGCTAGTAGTCAACTTCCAACAATGATGGAAACCGACCTGTGATGCTAAGACACAAAGGACAGAACTGAAGAAGATATTAAGAAAATGAGCCCAGCCTGGAATGCAACTATGCCTGAATCCTGTCCTACAGGTGGTGGGTGTAGGTGAAGATGATTTGTCAGGATGCTAGTCTTCTTCTTCTAAGAAAAACCACTTCAGAAACAGCATATTAAATGGGTCTGAGTACTCTTAAAGAATAATTGACTCTCAGAGTGAAAACTTTAGCCTGACCATAAGTTGGTTTATGAAACAAATCTGTTAGAGTTCAGGATGATTCTTGTTGCCCTATTATTTGAGTTAGACCCACATAAAGAAACAAAACATTGGGGATAGTTGGTATTTCAAGCAACTTGGCCACATATATCTATATATGTTGGTCATAATTTTATTGCTTTTAGTTTAAACCATTGCAAATGTATGGTGATTATGTTAGTGAGATAACGGATTTTTTTTTTCATTCTCTTTCACCCATTAAAATAAACCAGCGATTACTAAAAAACAGCTCAAAGCTTAGAAGTGCAGTATGGGAACATTATAGTAATTTCTGTGTAGTTTAGTGACACTGGAACAATACAGACTGTGTCATTTGCATTCTCAGTTGAACTTCACTTAAATGGAAATTTATTAATGGGTTTTTATGTAATGAATGAGGCACATAGATTCTGGCCCAAGATCTTGGTCAACCTTTGGGTACGTTTTGCAGTATTGTATTTTTAACTTTATTCTGTCTCATTTATTGTAAGAAAATGTATAATACAAATGGAAAATACTGACTGCTTAGTAATATTCACATGACAAAATTCAGCTGACAAATGAGAATGATATTTCTGGATATCTAGCTCAAAATTATGTATGTAAACCAACAAAGGACAGAAAAGAAAATAACAGTAGCAGGAATATAAAAGTATTCACTTATTCTTGAGTGTGTATATGATATATATATATATATATATATATAAATGATATAAAAATCTACAAGAACTATTCTCATTTTAACACTAGTGAAGATCTAAAATCAGAGAGGAACAATAACCCTTGTTCATTGACCATCCAACAGACTGCAAGTAACTTTTCCACAATGTATTTGGGAATTTATAGACAGAAAATTGTTTCACTTATTTTCTGAATGAATTCCCATATAAGCTCTGACATGGCAAACTAAAATATCACTGAATATTGCCCCCCAAAACTTAAGAGTACATCATATGTAAATTTTTCTAAATAGTCCACTCATATTTTATTTATTTTATTTACATTGGAAACAAAATTCTGGTTATCTGTAGGGATAAAATAGAAACTAAGGTTGTATTACTATTTCAGAAATTTTTTGTTGTAATTTTTTTTTGGCTGTCTTGCAATAGTATTTTTTTCAAATAAAAAGAGGATATACAATATATTGGACAGTAAATTTCCTGGTAATAAGATAATTCATAAAAATCACTCAAGAAACTTAATTTACATTTCTTGTCAGTTTAAAACTACTCTAGATAATGAAAAGAAAAAAAGAAGGTACAGTACAATTTCTAACATGGAGACTTTTGCACTATTATAAAGTATTGAGAATATATTTTAGCTTAATGAATGAGAAAGTGATATAGGCTGAAATAATTAAAATACAGCAAGTCCCCTACATACAAAACTTCAAGTTGCAAAATTTCAAAGATGCAAAAGTGCTACAACCCAGACATTGCTGGATCGTTTTCTCAGGAGGGTAGATAGAAGTGAATCCAGCAAGGAACCAGAACCTGTGCCATCCACGTCAGGCGTGAGTGAAATTGCAGCTTGCCCTCCGTCTCCTGACGATCCTTCAACTCTACCATCTCCCACCTCCTCTCCCTCCTCCAGTCAGTAACTCTTCTTGCCTGTTCACTCGATGCCAGCCCCTGTATGCCAGCTGTTGTACTGTCCTACTGTACTTTTCAAGATACTGTACTGTAAGGTTAAAACTGTTTTCTTTGTTTTGTGTGTGTTTGTTTTTTTATGTTTTATTTGTGTGAAAAGTACTATAAACCTATCATAGTTCAGTACTATATAGCCGACTGTGTTAGTTGGGTACCTAGGCTAACTTTGTTGGGCTTACGAACAAATTGGCCTTACGAACGTGCTCTCGGAAGGGAACTTGTTCGTATGTAGGGGCCTACTGTAAAGGGGAAATAATTGTTTATTGACTTAATATGTAAAATTTTCTTTTAAATTATATCTCTCCATTGCTTAAAATCACTTGATAGCTTCTAACTGCCTATGAGATAAATTTTCAAGTGTGTGTCTGGGCATTTAAGCTTCTCCCTAATGTATTCCCCATATAAACTTCTACAGTTATTTCTCCCTCCACAGATCCTTCTCTAGAGCCATAAACGTCTCCTTGTCATTCCCCCAAATTGCCCAGCATCATCTCATTCCCATACCTTTGTTTTTCCTGTCTCCTCTTGGCAAGAAAGTCTTCTGCAGTGTCCCAGCCAGAACACATTCTTCTTTCTCCTCCAAACCCCCATCCTATGTTGCAAAGGGCAAAAGAAACATTATTTTACTACATATTCCAGAATTCATCTGAGGAAGATAACTGGCTTTGCATAGAAACAAACGAACAAACTTTATAAAACTACTGAGGAAAAAGGCGAGACTCTAAAGTTATGGAAATAAATCCCCAAACAAAATACTTTGCTCAAGTATAAACAGGAAGAGAGGGGAATGAGAAGGATGTGTGTGCATGGTAGTGGGGGGAAGGGTAGTGACAGAAGAGAGAAAATACATAGATGTGCAACATGTAGCTTTACTTTGGACATTTTAGAAGCCAGAATATATGCTAGTCTATGTTAGTGTTTCTGTGATATTCTAATCTCTTAAATCTTTGGTAGATTCTGCCACACACAAAAGGCCTTTTGAGCATTTTCTTTGTCTTTTCTTTTGAAATAGGAGAAAGGGTATGAAGTCTACATTGGTTTAAATGTCAGTGAGGAGATGAGTGAGAGCTTCAAGATTTAGGGCAAAATATAAAACTTCAGGGTGAGCAGGAAATAGGAGCAAGAGAAATAGCTTTTCCTTAGAGTTTAGCAGAATTCTTAGGGATGGCATGGACTTTCTACAAAGCATATAATGGGAGTGCTGCTAAGACTTACTGTAAGGTGACCAGTCGTCCAGTTTGTCCAGCACTGAAGGCTTTCCTGGCATGGGGACAAGCAGTGCTGAAAAGTCCCGGGCAAACTGAGATGGGTTATCCACTCTCCTAAAGAACGGAAAGCCACTAACCTACATCCTTGTGCCACAGACACTCTCTCTGGTACACAAATGGCACTTAACACACAATATCTTGAATTATTAGTTATCATTCTCTTTGTTAAATATGTAATGAAAAGGTTATATATATATCTTTTTGGTTCAAAAAGACTCACACACCTGATCTATAATCTAAATCTGCACAACCCCCCCATACTTCCCTAAAAATATTTTAACCTTAATAATTCCCCTGATAATTTATTCAGTGCATTTTTGTCACTCTCCTTTTGGCGTTACCTCTGGGTCACTCATTCTCATCTGGTAGCGATTTTGCCCTCTTCCCCCAATTCTGTCAATGTCTGGAGAAATCCGTACAATGTACAAGAGAGCACACCCCACTCCCTGCCACCAACACCACCCTAACAAAGAATTTTCTGGCAAAAAAGTATCAATGAGACCCAGATTGACAACCCCTGATTTAGATCCTGAATCATATTTTTTTTTATCACAGTGTTGGCAAATACTTGGCTGGACATGAGGATTTGATATTTGAAAACTATCAAAATCATTTGAGGAGAAACTGGCACCGTGAAAACCCATTTTAAAAAGCCCCTTTTCCGTGCCAAGCACAGAGCAATGACAGGTAAAATAATTTTAAAACATCAAAAGTAGTGTCCGTAAACAAGATAACAATCTTTATGGACCAGAAATGGAATAGAAACACAAAGCTGCAGCCCGGGCTTGCTGGGATCTGGCTCCCAAAGCAAACAAAGGCAGCCAGAGTTCAATTCTGAGGGGAAACAGGATCCCCAAAGCCCTATGCCTGGCAGGGGACCAGAGCCAGATTCAGCTCCAGAAGCAGTGAGGCAGTGGCTGTTGCAGCATTCCGTGAGAAAGAGAAAAAAACCTCTTGCTATAGCTTTTAGAAGAGCTGTATGAGTCAGTACAGCCTAGCTTAGGCTGTCGACAAGCAGCTCCGAAGTCTATTGGTCCAAAGCAATGAAGCTTTTATCTGCTCAGCTACATGTGCGTCATAGGTTGATAAGGAGTCTGTGCCCATTGCAGTTCATGTCATTCCAGACTTAGGTTGACAAAGAAGCCACCACTTGCATATGTGCTGACATCCAGCTCAAGTGCTAAAGGGCTCTAGAAGGTCTGGTATCAGTGACATCTATGCTCTGGCTTGGTAGGAAAACATATCGCGTCAGGCCAAAAGTTATTGGCTAGCATTAGTCACCCGGCTTCAGGAAGAGCAATTCTATCGTGTGCCTGGAAAGAGGGTCAACTACACTGATAAATGCCACAGTCTCTTTATCTAAGTTCTAAGAAGAAGCAGAAAAAGCCAAGAACAAGGTCGCCAGCCAAGTTGCTCGCTCGTTCGTTGACCACGTGTCTGGTAACTCCGATTTCATGATCGGTTAGAAAAAGAGCTGTCAGATGAGATCTGGGCATAATGAGATGGCTCTTGATGAGGCCAGCAAGAAGCTGACTATATACCATTTATACAGGTAGGGAAGAGTGAATAGAGAGAAAGAAAATATCCCCACTTAAGATTAGGCCTCGTTTAATCTCAAGGCACACGAGGAAGCACAGCAATATTTGCGGTTCTCTTCCTTCTGGACAAACGGTAGGATTTCACAGCCTCGATCTCTCACAGTTAGGGCTGGCCTGTAAGGGGAAGGATATGTCTCAGTTCCAGATTGAAGACTGTAAGAGCTGGTGCATGCTGTTTCTTTCTTTCCTCCATAGAAACGGGTGGATGGCAAATAGCATAGGGTCTGGTAGCCTGCTATCTGAGTGAGGATAAGGTAGAGCGGATCCCCCTCCAGACTTGAGATGGACATACAGCGTAAGTGAGTTATCTACCTGTATTGTTTTAACCCACTGAGATTTTGATGTTATGCAGCAAGATTTATCTTATGCTGACTAATATACTAGTTATTCCAGAAATATTTATTGAGTGCTTAGAAAATCTTAAAGCTGGTGAGTGTTCAGTTGGGCACGCGGGCCTCTCACTGTTGTGGCCTCTCCCGTTGCGGAGCACAGGCTCCAGACGCGCAGGCTCAGCGACCGTGGCTCACGGGCCTAGCGGCTCCGCGGCATGTGGGATCTTCCTGGATTGGGGCACGAACCCGCGTCGCCTGCATCGGCAGGCAGACTCTCAACCACTGCGCCACCAGGGAAGCCCAGTTGGGCTTTTAATAGAGTGTAAACTGAATTGATGAAGATTACGGTAGAAGACATTCCAGACTCTGAATAGCAGAGGCAGAGTGCTAGCAGAGTGTACTGATGTGATAGAACAAACAAGGGTGTTTTGCTTGGGTGTGCAGGTGAAGAGCAGCTGGAAAGAAAATTTCATGGGAGAAGAAATATGATGTAAATTACAGCAGGTAAAGGGGTATCAGTTAATATAGCACTTTTCATTCCAGTCTGAAGAATTTGAATCTTACCTTCTTGAGAATAATTTAGGTTATTTTAAAGGTGAATGCCACATTGAATGTTAGTTGTTTTTAATGATGATTAATCTAGTAGTCATATTTAGGATGGTTTCGGATGTGGAAAAGTAGGCAAAGAAATTATTATAATAAGCTAAATGTGAAATAAAGAGCACAGTTTCTGTATTGATAGTGGGAATTGTATAAACTTGAGAGCGGTTAACAAAAGGGAATATTAACAGAATGTTTTGATTAGTATACATGAGAAAGTTAGGGGGCAAGTTTAAGAAAATCAATCAAAATCAGAATCAGGGTCACACACCTGGGAGATGAATAGGCGTTTGGACTGCAGGAGAAGATGACAGATTGAACTATAGATTTTAGGGGTGGGAGGACATTTTGTAGTGATATCTGGAATGCAGTTATAATTCTGTGGCTTGTACGGGAGGTTAGGTCTGAAGATGTAGATTTATTTATAAACATTCCATTTATTCCATCGGTGTGGTTCATATTCACTAGACAGGTGAGCAAAAGTTTGGGTGAGTCATTTATGCAATACTCAGCAAAAGTAAGAGTGATGCCAAGTTTGTAATTATGTTGTTAGATTTATCACTGACAGGCTTTAGAGCTTCAGTATTTTAAAAAATGGCTACCATGCAGATAAAGGAGAAAAGGGATTGCCAAAATATATGGATTTTTTACAATTTATACTTGCTCCTTTTCACCCAGTTTTAAGGAGCTTAACTTTCAGCTACAGAATTGGCTTCAGGGTGATCTGAAGAACAAATACAAACTTACTCTGGGAAACGATCTTTTTTTATTAGTCCCTTTAATGGTTTTAGGTTATTATATGTGTGCATCGTGAAATCTAGTCACTGTAGTTGCTGCTTTTGAAAACTTTTGATCCCTTTTAATTTAAGACTTAGATTTATTGTCATTATGAGTATCCAGAAATAGGCTGTGCTTAAGTGAATTTATTTGAGTTCACAAATGTTAATAAAATGAGTATTTTCTTCTTGAGTCATGGCATTTTATGATCTTAGTTGCTATGGTTAGAAGCTCAAAAGCACGATGTTAGCTTTATATAAAATACTTAATGCAAAATAGTATAGTCTTAAAAGTGCTTCCTGTGAACTCGATAGCATGGAACTAATTAAGAAGCAAGCAGCAAATCCATGCAGATTTTGCTACGCCACCAAAGGAGCTAGCATATATACAGGCAATATATGGCAATCAATGTTAAAGTATTTTTTATTATTTTCATAATATTTTTATTGGATCAAAACATAGACCAATTTCCACATTAAGATTTCAGGAATCTTGACAAAAACTGCACTGTCATATAGAAACTAAAATAAATGTTGCTGACAGTACCATATAACTTAAATTATTTAAAATTTAATAATGTGCCCATAATTGAATGTATATTAATTTTGCTTTTGGGAAAAAATGTATTTCTGACAGAATTATTATAATTAGCAAAGAAAAAATTCTGAACTATAAAATCTAAAAACTAAGCAAATCGTGCCAGATCCTAATTTAGGATTCCTAATTTAAACATTTTGCTGAGATTTTACACATATTAAATTATACAACAATTTCCATATAGGTTTCCACCTATTAACACAGTTTCCAAACAGTGAAAACTTCTTGAGGATTGCATGTATTTTTTCCTCCAAATTTCCTAACAAATTTATACTTAGCCATCAGGGCAATTGAAATGCTGCTAGACCCAGATAGACCAGATTCTCCTCCATAATCCTCTAAAAATTATCCTATGTTCACACAGTCTGGGAATCTGTTTGAGGAGTTTTAAACTATTAAGAAACAAGTGCTTAAACCACGTCTGAAAGCATGTGCTTGGAAAACTGATGGCTAATTTCTCGTCCTATGTGGGAGAATTCTCTGTGTGTGACATAGGATGAGGAACAAGCCAAACGATCTCAAAACAACATCACTGGAACATTTTAACTCCATGAAACACTTATTTCCAAAGGGAGATTCTGAACACTGGAATCTGGTTTTCCTCCTTTGTGGGGCAAAGAAAACATTTTCCTTTTCCTTCATTTTTTTTCCCTTTAATGTTTTAAAAAACAACTAAAAAGAAGCCATGCGTGTTTTTCTAGTAGTATCATTTTTCTGGTAGCTGAGACATTCTTAAGTCTTACGCTACAGCACTACAGAAATAATATTATTGATTTTATATTTCAGGTATGTTTATGATTTAGGCTTCACTTTGGCTGAGGGAGGAACTTGAAAAATGTTATGCCAACAAGGATTACTGTGAAAGTCAAGAATCTTTCTGATTGCTTAATGAGGTTCTCCATTTTGCATCATAAAAGAAATATGGAACTTTGTCAAAACAGGATGGAAATACCAATCATGTTTTCTGTTGCTAACCTAAATGCCTAGATATTTAGTCGCAGAAGCACTCTGGCTCCAGCTGGTTGTCACGATGATTGGGTAGAAACTGCCAGGAATCAAATCTTATAAATGCAGAAGAGAGATGAATACTTCTAAATGAGAATTTACTGATTACATAGTACTGTTTTAAGTAGTTTAAAATATTAAATCATAACAACCCTATGAAATAGTTATTCTTATCCCTGTTTTAGAGAGAAGGAAGCTGCTTCTCATAGCAGTTAAGTGACATGCTTAGGTCCTAAGGTCAGGAACCAGCCAGGTAATATTTGAATTGGGCAGATCAGGCCCACAGTCTACACTTTGAACTACCATGCATGCTGCCTCAGAAGAAAGTTGCAGTGTAACGTGCAGACACCATTGTTAGGGCTCCTACTGCGTTCGTCACCTTTGAAAGCAAATACTTTTCCCCTCAGTTTTGTACAGTATAAGGAGAAAATTGCTGTCAAACAATATGTAAAGCTTCTCTATTTTTGATCAATGTGGAAAAGAGAATGGTTGTCAGTTTTTCTGGTTAACAAAGACACCTGAGAATGTGTTAAGTTGGACTGAGATGTCATCATTCTAGAATATTTAAATGCATAGAGAAGTATTGTCTGTACAGAGAAAAGTCATTTCAAAGTAAGTGTTAAGTCTTGAAATTATAGAATTACCTAAAAGAAGATAAAAACTTATGAAGAAAATCTATCATCTTGGTGCTAATCTTGACAGAATTTTATCTGTAATGGTTTATGGGCCAGTGAGAATGATTTCTGATGAGTTGCTTTATATATTACCACACATATATCATATACTGTACATGTATATACACTGACACCCAATCATTTATATAGCTAATGTAATGCAATGTTTTCCAATTAACTTTTATGGGAAAATTCTGTGACAGAAATTTTATTCTCATAAATATATTACATTGAGTGTTTTGGTTCCAAGGACTATAGTCTGAATCCACGTGGCTCTTGGAGCCTTACCAGAAAACAACACGATTTCCAACCTCGCTGAATATTCCATGCTCTCAGCAATCGTGTTATATAGGAAGCTACAAGCTAAACTATTTCAAAAACATCTCTGGATTGAGAAATGATTTATTCAAATGGAAGTCCATATGAACCAGTTATCTCATGGAAATTGCCTCATGTATCAGGTGAATGATATCTAGATAATTCGGTAGTTACAACTCCAGAAAACGAATGATGCCAAGGCATATATAATATTGTCCAACATACAAGATTCATTGTAGTTTTTTAAGAAGCAAAGTCCCTGTTCTCCTCAATCAAAGCAACTTCTCAAAATAGCAAGAAGAAATCCTTCTAGTTTTCCTTGGAATTGAAGGCAGGAAAGGGTAGGACATGTATGTACCAACTTCTGGAAATTGTCTCCTGGGAGATCTGAAATATGTTGATTTTAGTATCTTAAAAATAACGTGTCTATTGATGAAACAAATGTGATCCAGAAATACTTAGTGTGAAAACTGAAGTCATAATTCTGAAGAAATGGGGGTACGTTATCTCCATTGTTCACCAGTGGAAGCAGGTATTGGAAGGGTGGCTGTGCTAGGTGCACAGCAGGTGCAGCGCTGCAGGAAAGGAAACTATTTTCTGCTTGTTTCTCAATGGCAAAGTTCTTCTTCTGATGCCAGTGTTCTCATCACACCATCTTGGGATAACTCAGAAGCAGTTGCTGAAGAAACTTAAAGCCCTAAAATTAGAGAAAGATGGAAAACTTGAGGACCACACAAATAGAGAATAGTGAGTTCTGAGGTTATAAATATTTAGTGACAGGCATTTTGCAGAGAAAACGAGAAGCAGCTATGTCCTGCCCACCCTTAAGAATAGAATTAGTAAAATATATTATTAATATACACAACTGGAAAACTTGTAAAACTTCAGAAAATGAAGAATCCCACACAAAGATCATTCACCTAACAACACCAGGCAGAGAGAGAGAGAGAGAGAGAGAGAGAGAGAGATTGATTTTTAACTTACTAAAGAAGAAATTAGAAATCAGAACCCCATACCATATGATCAGAAGTTTGTGGTATATAGTTTTTCTTATGTTAACTGAAGTAAAATCTATGTCGTTCTCTTCATGTGTGCTGCCCAGGGGTGGGACAATATTCAGATGACGCACTCAGAAGGGACAATTGAAGAGAGTTTTATAAAGGGACTATTTACAAAGTGTGATGAGGGCCAGGGGAACCCACACTGCCTGGTTAAGCATCCTGGTGCTAATACCAGCTGGACAGTTACCAGACCCATTGAGAAGATTAGCTGTGGGAGAGCAGCCACCCAGCAGGAGGTGTGGCTATAATTAGAAAAAATCAGCTTGTGCCTGACCAAGTGTCCACGGGGAGGTAAGCTAAAGAATAAATGTCCAGTGTGTCTCTCTTTCTCTGATCTCTTATATGTGCCCCCTATTGCTTAAACCCAACTAAAATCCAGAAGGAAAGGGAATTTGGTTGATATAGTAAATAGAAGTGAGAATACCCAGTGCTACAAGAGGGTGGACAAGGTTGAGAGTAGATTTGGAGGGGAGACTCTTGGACACATTCAAAAAGCATTTTTTTAGTTTTCATGTCTTGAATTAAGATAGGATCAGTGGGGGAAATCCAATCGTGTCAAGAGTCTGGTACTCAGAACGTGTAAACCCAGTCATCAACAAATTTTATAGAAAAGTTGCTTTAACAAGGCTACTTCTACCTAGGTGTACTTCAACATTCAAGGGGCATTTTTTATGCCCTGCAAAAGTCAGAATTTAGCCTTAAGTATTCTGGGAAAAGACTTCCAGTTCTGAGATTTTTTTTTTCACTTTGACTAGTATAGAAAAATTTTGATTTGGTTACTTAAAAAAATACATATATTTGAGACAACAGATGGCCTCATTTAGACTGTCAGGGAAAAAAGTTAGAGTGAAGGAAGGTATCTTTTTGTACTATTATGAAATAATCTCTGAGGCCCCATATATATGCACACATATATTTTTATGCATGTACTCTTAATTAATCAGGTACTCTGCCCTAAGGAAGATTTACTTGGAAAGTACAGTCTGTTCACTCTTATTATCTTTTTAAAGGTAAAAGGTGACAAAAAGTTCTGTATGAATAATAGAGGCACAAGTACCATGGTCTTGACAAAAAAAAAAAAATCCTTTTACTTTTGTAAAGATTATGTATTACTTTGTGAGCATTTTCCAAAGGAGACACAAAACTCCACGAGAATTCAGAGTTTGATTCTTTAAATTAATCTCACCATAGAAGTTGATAGAGCATTTACCTACCTTCCTTTCTTTCTTTCTTCCTTTCTTTTTCTTTCTTCTTTCTTCTTTCTTTCTTTCTTTTCTTTCTTTCTTTCTTTCCACCAGGTCTTAGTTGTGGCTCCAGGGCTCCTTAGTTGCGGCTCACCAGATCCTTAGTTGTGGCACATGGGCTCCTTAGTTGCAGCATGCATGTGAGATCTAGTTTCCTGACCAGAGATCAAACCCAGGTCCCTTGCATTGGGAGCACGAAGTCTTATCCACTGCACCACCAGGGAAGTCCCAGAACACGTTTCTATGTTATGTCCTGATGGTTAGTCAGCAATTCCATGGAACTCTGTGTTTTCTTCCTTGATTGAAACAAACTTGATGATCTTTCTACAGGACAATATCAAAGGTCAGTACTTGCTTCTGTGTCTTCAAAATATACCTGGCACAGTTGTCATCCTTACAGGCCTGAACACTTGCAGAAGAAGGTTGAAAAGTACAAGCTTTTCCTGGAATCGGTAATGTTGCACATTTTGGCCTCCTATCTATCCCTTAAAGAAATCATTTTATTGGTCGCCTCATGTGCAGGGCTATCTCAGTGGTATTCTCTAGATTCAGCCTGATTTACTTTTCACGCATGAAATGTGTATAGTTGTATAAAAATATTATCTATTATTAACTAAAAATAGCCTGGATATCTGAATTGATGCCATTTCAGAGCAAGAAAGTAAAATATATATGGCCCCTAGTTTAATTTTAGTCTAACCTCAGCTTTAAAGAAATCACTATGAATTATGTATTGATATGTAGTTGCAATAAAAAACAATAATCATCATATTAGAAGCTGAGATTTTTTGTTTTTTTCTCCCCCAAGACCTAAAAAGAATTACCTGTAATCTGTCTCCTCTTTCTCCATGTAGGGAAGTGAGGCTGTTAAGACCTGTGTTAAGAGTGGAGCTCAGAGCCATGCCTGAAATTTGTGCTTCCAAATCATGCATGTTCCAGCAAGCACATGACCTTGGTGGGGGGCTCCAGATGACAATTACCTCTGCTGGACTCTAGCAGCTAGTTTTCCCACACAATAACTTAGAAAACACATGATCTGGAGCACAAAGCATAGGTTTCTTTCAAAAGCATAAAATGATGTCATTAATGAAGGTTTTATTTATTTGGACAGGCAGCCTAACAAGAAGACAAAATACAGAAGTTGGAGCAAGGCATGGCCATGTGAAAGCTGCCTCCCCTTCAGGTTAGAAAGATGTGCACTGGTGTGATGTGCAGGCAGCTTCTATGTAATGAGGAGAGTAAGCTCATTAGCAAATCATTTCGTAGAGTCTTTGTAAAGCATTTATGAGATCCATTAAAGCCTCCAGTGTTTTTTATATGACATAATATAGTTTTCATCATTACTCAAGGTCTCACAATTCATGAGTAATACCAGAGATCAAATCTCCTGACCCTCTTTCAGCGTCCCTTCTACTAGCCTCAGTACCATTCTGTTTACATATTTACAAAGAGATAGCCAACACTTGAAAATGCAAATCAAATTCTTTAGGAATTTGATTTGTAAGCAAGTCCTGGAGGGGACTGGGGAATTTGGAGGATACTTTGCTTATTTGGAATTTCTCACCTTCAGCTGTCTGGTCTGATAAGCCAATAAAAAGGCATATTGTCTCTCCTTCCTCAAAGGCATGACATCTGATTATTCCTCTGGCTGGCATAAAGTAATGACGTGTTTAAGAGATAGAACTGAAAATGGAAATTATTCAGTGTGTCATGTGGTGAAAGAGAAGTAAACCAAGGACACAGGTTAAATGCTCAGTAAATTAAGATAATTTTTTGCCAATTTGGACGGTTGATAATTTAAAATTTAAGTAGAGGATCGGAAAATATATTTGTTGTCTTTTAGTATTATTCCACCCTTTTAGATTTGGGGCAACCGTATTTTCCTTTTCTTTCTTTCTCTCTCTCTTTCTTTCTTTCCTTCGTGGTATAACACATGTTTTAACTCTTAAATATAATAGATCTACCTCATATTTAACTTCAAGAATCATTTTAATGAAAAATATTTTTTACATGTCACATTGTATTTTTTTTTTTTGTACTCTCTAGAATGTATTCATTCTGCCGCAGGAGTAGCTTCAGAGCATCTAACATGCCATAATGCTAGAAACAAAAATTGCTAGCTTTTAAAAAATAACGTATTTTCTTAAACAATAAGAACATTTATTACCTAACTTAAGAAGTTGGTTCTACAGGGTTGGTTCCGTAGCTCACTGGTACCTTAAGGACCTTTTCTATCTTTTGAGTTGATCATCCATTTATTAAGAATATATCTTTCACAGTTACTAGATGGCTGAAGAAGTTCCAAATGTCTTATATTCATACAACAAAACCCTTCCTGGTGTTCTCCATTTCTACCTGTCATTCTGTATTTCTATCTGGAATTATCTTCTATTACCTTAAATAACTCTTCTTAGTTTATTATTGTAAGACATATCTGCTTCTGATTAATAGCATATTTTCATTTTTTATGAAAAATATTTATTTTATAATTTTTAAAAGATATTTTTGACTTGGTGTAAAGTTCTAGCCTGATGGATTTTTCTTTCTGTATTTTGAAGATTTTTCATTTTGCTTTGGATTTCACAGTTTCTGACAAAAAAGTCAGTCAGCATTCAGTCAGCGTTGTTCCTTTGCAGGCTCATTTGGAGAATTTTCTTTGACTGCTTTTAAGGTTTTTCTTTTAGATTTTCAGCATTTCACTAGGATGTGACCCTGTGTGATTTAATTTATATTTAGCCTGCTTGAGGTTCATTGGGCTTCTCGATGTCCTTGGAATATTCTCAGCAATTATTTCTTCAAATACTGCTTCTGCTTTTCTCTCTCTCTCTTCTCTTGTTTTGAGACTCCAGTTGGACACATCAGAACTTTTGAGCAACATGTCACATTGTATCTTAATTTAGTACATTGCATTGTAAACATATTTTTGATGTAGTGTTTCTTATTCTAAAAGCTCTACAGCTTACCAAAGAGAATACGTGAGAATTCAACATCCTCTGCTCTTAATGAGAAGCCAGGAAAACCAACACAAATACTATTATAATGATAACTATAAGGACTTTGTATGGATTGAAGTATTGGCTTTTGCTATAAATGGAGTCTTTTGAGTCTGCCCAGCTCACCTTATCTGGCTAAAACACGTTGGTATATTCTCCTTTAGATTTGTTTCAGCTTGCTTGCTTCCCTCCCCCTCCATCCTTAGCACATATTTCAGATTACATATAAAGGATTGTATTAAGAAAACACTATGATTAAAAAAAAAGAAGAAGAACTTTTAAATTAAGGTCTAACTCAATAGAGTGGACCACTTTATGAATTGCTACAACTGTGTAACCACCACCCAGATCGAGATATAGAAATATCCATAATTCCAGAAAGCTCCTTTGAGACTCTTCACAGTCAACATTCCCAGAAGATAACTACTCTTTGACCTCTGCCATCATAAAACTGTTTTGCCTGCATTTGAAATAGAATCATACCATCTGTATTCTTCTATGTCTGGTATTATTTGCTTTGTATTACATCCGTTAGATGATCTTTAAGAGTTATCCTCCACTCCAGTTTTTAAATGTAACTAAGCCTTAATATACTATTCTGACTTTTCTGAAAGTGTCAAATGTGAGTCACAAAACCACTACAAAAAGAAAGATTGTTCATTTAGCTGTGAGAATAAATTAATAGTAACTTCACTTTGTAATGGTTAATGTAAAGAAAAATTGCTTCAGATCCTCACATTCATGTACGCACCCCTCTCTCATGCCCATATTACAAAATAAACACCTAATTAGGCAGTAGTTACATCAAAATTCTGGAAAGATTACTTAAGGCTTCAGCTTGACACAGGTTGAATCATTACATGTTCTCAATTAGCTCAAAATTATTTTGAACATAGACTTAAATAGCAAAAATTTGAACAGAGCTTGTGTGGTTGTGATGGTTAGTTTTATGTGTCAACTTGACTGGGCCACAGGGATGCTCAGATATTTGGTCCAGCATTCTGGGAATGTCTGTGAGGGTGATCATGAGTAAGATTAACATTTAAATTGGTAGACTGAATAAAGCAGATTGCCCTCCCTAATGTGGGTGGACCTCCTTCAACCATTTAAAGGCCTAAATGGAACAAAAGGGCTGACCCTCCTGTGAGTAAGAGGGAATTCCTTCTGCCTGACAACTTGAGCTGGGACATGGGTCTTTTCTTGCCTTTGGACTCAGATTGAAACATCAGCCCTTCTTGGGTCTCAAGCCTGGTGACTCTCTGGACTGGAGCTACACCATCAGCTCTCTTGGGTCTCCAGTTTGCCTATCGGAGATCTTGGGACTTCTTAGCCTCCATCATCTTGTGAGCCAATTCCTTATAATAAATCAATCTTTCTGTCTGTCTCTCTCTCTCCATATACACACATTCTATTGGTTCTGTTTCTCTGGAGAATCCTGACTAATACAAATTTGTACTGAGAATGGTTCTAGAACAGAATTTTAAGTTTGAGCTTTCTAGATTCTGGGGTTTCTGGTATTGACTCTGTAATCTGATTAGATTTAAAGACACCAATAAAAAAAAAAAAAAAGAAAGACACCAAAGACTCTCCAGTACTAAGAAGAGCACTGAGATTCCATGGTGTAATGTGGAAATAGAGATACACAAAACATCACCTTTGGATACTCCTAATCAACCACTTTGAGAAGCAAGTATCTGGGTGACTGTGTATATAATACTTTCAAACATTCTTAGTAAACTAGTAAATATAATGAGATTGGTTGCTCCTAAGTTTGCTGGACAAAATGAGGAAAGAATAGGGTGAGCTCAGGGATTCTAATTCCCAATTAAAGCACAACATAAATAATCTGAATGCTTCTTTGGGCCCTGAAGGAGATCCTTATTTCCTGTAGCTTTAGGACTGAAATTATTGAAAATTAAACCCAGAATCTCAGCATGACTGGTTGAATTACAACACAAATTGAATTCTTATCCTTGTAGGGTGTCTACTGTTAAAGTGAATTGATTGGGAAGAAACGGGATCGGAAATTTGAAATGGCGACACATGGGAAGACTCTGATGAGGCTGGCAACATTGGGCCCCTAAATTCTGATGAGTCTTTGCCAGGAGAAGGAGCCTCTCTACTCCCCTCTGAGGGGGTTAACTCTGCATTGTCTGCAGAAACTCTAATGGTTTCCCTCCCCTGAGGCAGTTGCCATGTAAGTTGCAATTCCACATCTCTTCCGAACCCACCTCTGCCATCCTTCTTTGCTCCCATGGGTTTCTCTGGAGAACCCTGACCAATAGAGTGGTTGAAATTTAGAAGACTATATACAATACTCTTCAACTTTTCTTTAGATTGGCTGGTAATACACAGGAAGCTGTAACATCAAAACAATTTTCTGAACAATATTAACAAAAAATTACCAAACTGGACTAGAGAAGAAATTACTTTCCTAAAGAAAAGCACAAAGTTATAATTGGGTATAGAGCAAATTAGAAAGACACAATGGGTCAAAATTAAAACATATATTGTGTTCTTTCAGGAAGCATCTTTTGTGGGGAGTTGAAATATGGTAGTCCATAGTCAGGCTTGAGGTGAAGTGACCTGAAATGTACTTGAAAAGAATAATGACTTACATGGGCTTCCCTGGTGGCGCAGTGGTTGAGAGTCTGCCTGCCGATTCAGGGGATGCGGGTTCAGGCTTGGGCCCGGGAAGATCCCACATGCCACGGAGCGGCTGGGCCCGTGAGCCATGAACGCTGAGCCTGAGCGTCCGGAGCCTGTTCTCCGCGGCGGGAGCGGGAGAGGCCACAACAGTGAGAGGCCCGCGTACCACCAAAAAAAAAAAAAAAAAAGAATACATTGAAAAGGAAGGGTTGTATGTAATGAAAAAAAGAGCAATTTCTGCCTTTTAAAGAATAAATTTCCACTTCTGGAAAATTCTTAGGAAAATTAAAATATACTCACAAAAGATTCACAGCATTGAAGACATAGATATTGGTATTGGATTGGAAGGTGTACGTTTAATGCATATTATTTTTCTATGAAAAGATTTACCCTCTGATTCTAGTGTTAAAAAGCACTACATTTGACCAATTAGAAAGGGAGCCTAGTTTGAATTAGGAAAAAATCTTAATTATAGAGTTTCTGAAAGTAGACATTTTTCAAGGTAAAACCTTAAATCAGAGATGAAATTAAGATTAATCAACAATTGGTAACACATAGAACCAAACACTCAGGATGGATGCTAGCCATAACTGGGGCAGAGTCCCATGCCCAGTTCTGCTGGGCAATGATTCTTGAGTTATTTAGGAAAAATATCTAGAAAGCCCTGGAGAAGAAACAGTATTGGAAAGGGACAAAGGGGAATATGGGGGCTCCAGGCAACAAGAATGAAAGTGCCTAAATATTTTAACAAGTGTTTTGGCCTTATCTGTGGTTAGTAGTTGAATATCAGCTCTACCTTAACTTCACTGTTTACATAATCCTTGCTGGCATTCTCCCTTTTCATTAGATAAGGAGGAATTTCTAAAGTTGAAGCACTCATTTGTTTTTGAACACCAACGTCCTTGAAGGATTTTATTTACTTAGATTGAACAAAACCATCCTCTATGACTATGTGTATTCTTTTTATGCTTATTAGCCTCTTTGTTTTCTACGTAGTGTAAAGGAAACGCAAGATAGAAACTTTATTTTCTCTACTAAAAAATGTTATTGTAACTAAATTGTAACTAATGTCATATATATCCTATCATTCATTCAAGGATGCATTTGTTCCTGCAATTATTCATGTAGTCAACATACTTTGAGAAAAGCATGACTGTCTCTTCAGTGTTGTTATTGTTGTTGTTTTTTAGAATATTTTATAGTCTATGTTTTCTAATCTCTTTTATATATAAAATATTTCTCTGGTTATTAGACAAGTATTTGCTCCACCTGGAAAATATACAGGAAGCACAGAAAGTTTTTGAGACTATAAAAACAAATACCCTTGCTAACACTTGATGATATCACTTGGTGGACTTTGAAATGTTTTTAGAAATAAGCTTGTAATTCAAGTTGAATATAAAATTGTAACAGAGTTTGGCATGGGCATTTCATGTGATGTCAAAAACAGCAAAACTTATTTTAACATCACATAGTACTTCACAGTATGAATATTTTATAATTTACCTAACCATTCCTTTCATGTTGGACATATAAATGATTACAAACAATACTATGATGATTAGATTTTAGATTTATGCATACATATGCGCATGCATTTATGAATATTTACTTAGGAAGCATGATGAAAAATCTAAGAATCTTGACACATATTACAAAATTAATTCCAGGAAAAGTTGTTTTGATTCCTATTACCGCCAATAGATTATTATTCTTCTTATCTTACTACGTCCTCCCCAACTATTGCATATTATTATCAATAAAACTAAAAAGTAACTTTTGATTTTTTGTTGCTTGATAATGATTATTAACCCTAATTGTTTGTAAAGAACGGTGATTTTTGATGCAGTATTTTAATTCTTTTACTTTACTATTTTTGTTTTTATTCTTATAATTTTCCACAGCAACTCATTTCCCTGCTCTTTCTTTGTGTTAAATACAATGATTGATGTTTACTTTTCCCTCAGTAGCTCTAAGCTCTTTCTAGGTAAGACAGTTCTGTAATCTTTGTATTAGCTCTTTACTCCTTCACACCCAGGATATTAAGAGACTGAATAAATGAGTGAATGAAATGAATAGGTTACAAATCTTCAACCGAGTAACAAGATGTTTCATATTATGGTCTATTTTTTTATAGTGTAATATTCCTCCAGGTCTCCAAGACTTGAAATAGTAAGGGAAAGCTGGGCTACTTTAACTTCAGCTGGTTCTTCTGGAATATTTTAAGAGAAAATAAAACACAGTATTTATTTACTACTGCTTTTGAAGATTTATGCACAATATCAGTAGAGAAAAAAAAATACAGCAACAGAGACTCACAAAGACTACGGAGTATCATAAGAAAAATATTTGCCTTCCAAAAATTCTGGAGTAACAGTTGAAAAAATATTACATCTTCAGTGTAGTATTTATGCTCTTTTTATCACATTACTTCAGAATACTTTGGTTCGGATTGGAATGTGACTGGGTGCTTTTCTTTATGCTCTTGAGAAAAAGAATAGCAACCAAAAAAAAAAAAATAGAGATTACATCATCTCTGATTTCTACCTTGTGTTTTAAATCTTTTTTTTTTTTCTCTCAATAATGACAGTTTGGTTCTCCTTTGCTTCAACCATACTTAGGTTAAAATAATGCTTTTTGAATTGGAACTTCCCATTCAACAGTGGACTTTCTGTCTCATTCAGAATTCCTTAAAATGTTGATGGTCTCTAAAACGTGCTGAGGAAGGACATTTTGATACATAGATATCATTATGACACATGAAGGGATATTACTAGTTAATTTCCTTGCAAGTTGCTCTTCTTTGAAATTTGTTACGTGTATTAAATGATAATTTTTGAAAAAAATTATAACACAATGTATAGTGAACATATGACAAACATTTATATCATAAGTTAATGAAGGAAACAGTGGGATAACAAAGTTGGTTCAAAAGAGGACACAAGAGACTAAAATATATAGTCAGGAAAAGAAAAATAGCTGAAATAAGTCATCTAAAGTAGATTCAAAACTGCTTAATGCTCTACAGGGTAACAAAACCATAACCTTTGGGTTTTGTTTTTGTTTCTTTCCTGCTGGATGGAAAGCATCTGCATCTGTACATTTGTTAACATTTATTTGCAACTTATCCATTTTCTATAAGTTAAAATCCAACTTTACAAAATCTGATCTCTAAAAATAGTCAAATAATAAATCATACAAAATTACATTTTCTTAGAGCATCTGATAACCTTTAAGTTGGATTGTTAGAGAATGCTCTTGTAAGATATTGAAAACAACACAGAAACTTTTTGCCTTATTTCCAAGTTTGGGTAATTTTTACTACATAGGAGTTAAATGGTTGTATATGTAGTATGAGATGAGACCTTATTCTCATCTTTGATTTAAGGGGTATTTTCATTTATGCTTTATCTTTTGTTGAATACTTTTTCTTGTCCTTTTCCAATTTCTCTATATTTTTTAACTTTTTAATTATCAAATGGTAGGAATTTTTTCACATATGCTGCTACTACTTAGTTTTTGTTGATTATATGTCTCTTGTCTTTTTGCTGTTTCCTTAATAGCATCGTTTGATGACCAGAAATTTTTATTTTGAAATAATTTCAAACTTACAGAAAAGTTACAATGATAGCTATGAACTCTCCTGTACCACTAACTAATTCTTCTTTATCACTTTGTATATAGGCGCACATGTTATTATTAGTATTATTGCTGAAACATTTGCAGGTGCAAAGCTTGTATAATGTATAACTCCGGTGATCGCCACTCACAAAGATCACAGTAAAAATAGTGTCTTTTATAGATGTAAAGTCCAGGGTCGCTGAGTATATTTCCTCCCCAGGTAGACTCTTGTCTAGAATTAGTAACTGCTTATTCTGGTACAATAGGAAAACTGATGATCTGATGCAATGCCAGTCTGTAACCTAGTGGAACATTCCTAGTGAAATGAAATTAGCTAAAAAGGAGTGGCATGGTTGTTATACAACTTACTGAATTTCACTCACAAAAGCTGGACATCAAATATTCCCACAGTCTTCCTCTTGGAGGAATTGCATCTGAGCTCTACTACCTGATGACTAGAGGAGTATAGTAAGTCCCCTACATTTGAACCTTCAAGTTGTGACCTTTTAAAGATGCGAACATAGAATTTACTAATGAAGACCTGATGGAATTGGAGGCCCAGAGAAAGGATGAAGAGAGACCAGAGAAAGAAGAAGTAAATGAAGAACCGAAGAAATTTACGACACAGGGAATGGCAAGGGGATTCTCTTTATTTGAGGAGGCACTGTGAGTTTTTGAGGCACAGAACCCGAACGTAGAACAGTACAGAAAGGTTGCAGCAGCCATTCAGAATGCAATCCAGTGCTAATGTGTCATCTATGATGAGAAAAAAAGAGCTACGACCCAGATATCACTGGATCGCTTTTTCAAGAGGGTAGATAGAATTGAATCCAGCAAGGAACCAGAACCTGTGCCATTGACGTCAGGCGTGAGTGAAATTGCAGCTTGCCCTCCGTCTCCTACTGCTGACAATCCTTCAGCTCTACCATCTCCCACCTCCTCTCTCTCCCGCAGTCAGTAACTCTTCTTTCCTGTTCACTCAGTGCCAGCCCCTGTATGCCAGCTGTTGTACTCTACTACTGTACTTTTCAAGGTCCTGTATTGTAAGATTAAAAATGTCCTCATTTTATGTGTGTGTGTTTATGTATTATTTGTGTGAAAAGTATTATAAACCTATTACAGTACAGTACTATATAGTCGATCGTGTTAGTTGGGTACCAAGCTAACTTGGTTGGACTTATGAACGCACTCTTGGAATGGAGCTTGTTCGCATGTAGGGGACTTGCTGTATTTCATTTAGAGCTCCTGTCTCTTCATTTTCCTGCCTGCTTTCCACATGTGTTTTTCAAGATAGCCTCTTTCAGCTACTTAGAAACCCCAGCAAGCACATAAAGCTTTTCGGGAAGTGTGGCTATTGTTTTATTCCTAGGAGTATTATAGTTCAGTCTCAGCGTTTTGTCTCCAGAGCTGAATGGTGAAGTGCTTTAGGGTAAAACTGATGTAGTTTATAACCTTATACAAGTCTGCTGCTGAAGGTCTACTTATTTTTTGTCTTTCTCTTGGTTTTATTTTCCCCTCCGATTTGCAACAAAAGAATTATGTCACATTCCTTTGATACCAAGTATTACATATCTGTGGACCATTTATCTATGTGAATTAGAATAGAAAAAATAGCTGGAGAAAATTGGCATCTATTTTATTACTTCCTACTTGAAGCAATGTCTATGAGCACTAATTTTATTTTTATTTATTTATTTATTTTATTGTATTTATTTTTAAACATCTTTATTGCAGTATAATTGCTTTACGATGGTGTGGTAGTTTCTGCTTTAAAACAAAGTGAATCAGTTATACATATACATATGCCCCCATATCTCTTCCCTCTTGTGTCTCCCTCCCTCCCACCCTCCCTATCCCAACCCTCTAGGTGGTCACAAAGCCCCGAGCTGATCTCCTTGTGCTATGTGGCTGCTTCCCATTAGCTATCTATTTTACATTTGGGAGTGTATATATGCCCATGCCACTCTCTCACTTCATCCCAACTTCCCCTTGCCCCTCCCCGTGTCCTCAAGTCCATTCTCTTTGTCTGCGTCTTAATTCCTGTCCTGCCCCTAGGTTCTTCAAAACTATTTTTTTTTTCTTTTTTTAGATTACATATATATGTGTTAGCATACGGTATTTGTTTTTCTCTTTCTGACTTACTTCACTCTGTATGACAGATTCTAGGTCCATCCACCTCACTACAAATAACTCAATTTCGTTTCTTTTTATGGCTGAGTAATATTCCATTGTATATATGTGCCATATCTTCTTTATCCATTCATCTGTCAATGGACACTTAGGTTGCTTCCATGTCCTGGCTATTATAAATAGAGCTGCAATGAACATTGTGGTACATGACTCTTTTTGAATTATGGTTTTCTCAGGGTGTCTGCACAGTAGTGGGTGTACTGGGTTGTATGGTAGCTCCATTTTTAGTTTTTTAAGGAACCTCCATACTGTTCTCCATTGGCTGTATCAATTTACATTCCCACCAACAGTGCAAGAGGGTTCCCTTTTCTCCACACCCTCTCCAGCATTTATTGTTTGTAGATTTTTTGATGATGGCCATTCTGACTGGTGTGGGGGGATACCTCATTGTAGTTTTGATTTGCATTTCTCTAATGATTAATGATGTTGAGCATCCTTTCATGTGTTTGTTGGCAATCTGTATATCTTCTTTGGAGAAATGTCTATTTAGGTCTTCTGCCCATTTTTGGATTGGGTTGTTTGTTTTTCTGATATTGAGCTGCATGAACTGCTTGTAAATTTTGGAGATTAATCCTTTGTCAGTTGCTTTGTTTGCAAATATTCTCTCCCATTCTGAGGGTTGTCTTTTCATCTTGTTTATGGTTTCCTTTGCTGTGCAAAAGCTTTTAAGTTTCATTAGGTCCCATTTGTTTATTTTTGCTTTTATTTCCATTTCTCTAGGAGGTGGGTCAAAAAGGACCTTGCTGTGATTTATGTCATAGAGTGTTCTGCCTATGTTTTATGGGCACTAATTTTAAAAGGTTTTTCTAAGTTTCTCTTGGTGTCCTAGTATTGATGTGGAGAGTTTAAATATAAATCTTTAGTTTCTTATTAAGAAAATATGACAAAGGCATCAAAATCACGAAAGCAATATCAGAACATAATGTGTCAAAAATGACTCATTTATATAGGTGGTAAACTCTGTAGTAATGGTTATCCCTGCTGATAACCATTCATGGTGGAAATAAATCCTATTAGAAGAAACCAGAACTTGTTAAATTGGATCATAACCTGGCCAGAAAAGTAATTTCGACCTATACACCATGCTCTCTGAGTTCCATTTTAAGAAAAAGGTAACTGTTTGGGAGAGTTATGGAAAGTTTCCACTTTACTGAAGCAGGTCAAAATAAGGGAGAGTCATACCTTGAAAGTCATATTATCAATTTGTACATCACCCTTTAATTAGAAGCTCAAGATCTAAATTTTAGTAAAATATGCTCCCGACTTAAGATGCCTGTAAATAATTAAACCTCACTCCCCCCTGAGGCTTACACATCAGTGACAGAAGAACATTAACAGGGAATTAACAAAGAGGAAGTGAACTATGTGATTCAAAGGTGGTGGACTTAGAGATGAGAAATCCCTAGAGAGGTGGAAGCCTCTCCTTGTTGTCAGGATTAGAAGATCTGGGTTTATTTTATTAGGGAAATTAACACTTTCCTTATACCTCACAAGTAGATAAAGAACCTTTATGTTGTCTTCTGAAAGGTCATCAGTGCTATTAATTCTTCATTAATTCTTCAGAAAGAAAAAAATCAATTGAAACGTAGTTGGTAATAATGACAGAAGAGCCTTGGGGGAAATATGGAATTAATTCCACACTTTCTTACCTCATTGCACTTTCTTACCTCGTTGCTAACACAAATAATCCTGCCATCTACCACATCAGAAGAATGGGTACCTTGTAGCTACTTACCTATTAAGAAAGTGTTACAACAGAGGCTCCATCACTCAGCAGGGATTGTCAAAGTAATTAAAGCAGAGAAAGAGCAGGTTGGTGAAAGGTGACTTTTGTGCTCCTCAGTCTGATATTTTGTTTTTGTATTTAAATGCATATAGGAAATGCTGTATTTAACTAAAAGCTTTATTTTTTTCTTTAAAAGTTAATAGTGGCTTTTAATTATAAGATTTTCTTTTGAAAAAGCCTGAGTTATTTTGTTTTCGTAGTTCATTCTTATTAAGGTCACACATCTCCTACAAACAGAAAAGTGAAAAATCTCCACAAAACTACCCCAGTTAAATCCAATAAGTTACAGTATAAAAACTTTTTACTGTTTAATTAATGAGATTCTAAAGAAACTTGTATTGATTTATTTAATATTATTGATAGATTTACTATTATTCATAGGAACTTAATTATTATAACTTACAATTTGCATATGTTTCATGATTTAATGAGAATATCTAAATCAAATAAAATGAGAGAATAGGGTTGTAGAAATAAAAGAATTAATTATGTCATGCTTTAAACACTTTTACACATGTATCATATAATTGCCTAAGCCAGTGCGCTTAGCACAGATCATCGTCTTGCAGAGCTGAATGGATTTATATTGCCGACTGCTGGAATGCATAAATCTTTGAATTGTAAAATTTATTACCTGAATTACATTGAGTTGGGAAAAGTTGAGTTTCAAAACACTGGTGCAAGAGGAATGGTTACTAACTGAATATCATTTTGACTTTTGAATTACTGCAAGTCCTCTACAGCAAAGCAGGAGGACAGAGTCATTAGTTTCACAAATTTCTTTCTTACTTATGAATGCCCAACACTCTAAGGTACATTTTCAGAACATTCTTAAACTGTTCTTTTTTGGTCTACAGTTTGTTTCTCCATCTCTCCAATCTCTTTTTTTCTTTTCCCTCCATCTTTCTTTTGGCATTTCAATATGTCCAGCCTTTACTGTGCACCAGGTAAAATATGGACATCATCTTAAATTAGGCAGAAAAATACTAAGAGAAAGAGAAGAGCCCAAGTTATTTCACCCTGTGTAGCTCCTTGACAGCATTAAAAAAGAATGCCATATACACTGGATACAGAAGACATGAATTCCCAAATACTTTGTTGAATGTAAAGGCATTAATTGGATTGTAAGTTTAAGAAATTTAAAACTTCAGCTGGGAGTCTTCAAAGCCAAATCATAATGTGCAAGCAAGGGTTATATAATGTGCAAAGGATACTTAGTGATTATTTATGCATGTAAATATGTTTTTAATATCTCAATGTATATATCAATCAGGCTAGCCAATAACCTTACCCCTTGTAGCCTTTCTGTAACCTTGGAAGTCTAGTTAAATTTTATTGTTAATTGAAATTAAGGGTATGTACATGTATACAGCACTTTATTCATATACTGTGCAATGTCAACCACTTCAAACCTTGACAATTTCCTAAACTTGGTATCGAGTAATGGGGTTTATGTGTATTAATTTGGCATTCTAGTTGCAATTGATTTTGAACATTATGTTTTTCCATGTTTTGTGCAAGCTTTTTTAAAAAAGAAAATCAGATTCTATAGAACTTCTTATTTTTGTAAATAATTTTAGAACCAGAAATCTGTCTCTGCTAAAGAAGGCTAAAAGTTTCAGTGGGAATATTAGCAACTGAAGAGTAAACCTTTAGGATCCAAACTAGCTGGAAGAGCGTTCAAGACAAATGGTTTGTTTCATCTTAGTACTACATATGTCAGTATCATGGAAGAGTTATTTTTTATTCTTCTCTAAAAATGAGTCTTTGAATTCTCCTAACCATCCTCAGAGAGAAAATTTTTGGCAGTAGAGATAACACCTAGAAAACAGAACACCTGTGGGTCATATACTATTATCTCTGGAGAATGGATCTTTCTTACAGAAGAGAACTATTTTGCCAAGTTTAGATTATGCCTAAAAATTATGATAGTGTATATTAGTCAGGTTTCTCCAGAGAGAAGTAACAGAATATATTAAAAATATTTCTGATAAGGAATTGACTTACATGATTTCCAGCCTGAGCCTGAAGACCTGAGAGCCAAGAGTGTTGTGGTGTAAGTCTGAGTCCAAGGGCAGGAGAAGACTGATGTCCCAGCTTAGCAGTCAACTAGAGAGAGAGAGAGAGAAAGAGAGAGAGAGAGAGAGAGAGAGAGAGAAAGAGGGAATTTTCCCTTCTTCAGTCTTTTCATTCTGTCCAGACCTCCAATGGATTGGACGATGCTCACCCACTTTGGGGAGGGCCATCTGCTTTACTCTATCAACTGATTCAAATGCTAATCTCTTCTGGAAACGTCCCCACAGACACATTCAGAAATCATGTTTTACCAAATATCTGGGTGCCCTGCCACCCAGGCAAGTTGACATATAAAGCTAACTATTATGTACTAGCATTTCAAAAAGTCAGACTCCAGAGTTTTCAAATCCGAAGTACTTATTGTGTTTTAAAAAAACTTTATGGGGCTTCCCTGGTGGCGCAGTGGTTGAGAGTCAGCCTGCCGATTCAGGGGACGCGGGTTTGTGCCCTGGTCCAGGAGGATCCCACATGCCGCAGAGTGGCTGGGCCCGTGAGCCATGGTCGCTGAGCCTGCGCGTCTGGAGCCTGTGCTCTGCAATGGGAGAGGCCACAACAGTGAGAGGCCTGCGTACCGAAAAAAAAAAAAAAAAAAAAATATAAGAACAGAGGATTTATATATGAATGAAAATTAAAAGAAACTTTATGATTTTTATGACACTTCATTATTTCAACATTTGGGTTATGTCTAACTCAATCATGTTTTTATAGCAATGAATAGTTAATGAATTTCTCTTATATGCATACTTCTATTATTTAATTTTATTTAAGTCATTTTCCTCTGGTAAGTTAAATATGATTTATACTTGGTAAATTTAGGAATGCTAGTAAGAATGTGGGAAGTTGTATCTCACTGTGGTTAAAAGTGCAGCTCCCCTAGAATATAAATGTCTGAATTTGAGCCTCAGCTCCAGTACTTCCTAACTTTGTGCTACTGTATGAACCAGTGTACTCCCCAGTCTTCAGTATCCTCATCTACACAACAGAGATTACAATGGTATCTACTTCTTAAGATTAATGTGAGGAGTAAATAAATCTATGTACAACACTGAACATGTTCAGTGACATTATACAAAATAAACTTCCTTACCGAACAAAACTTTGATAGGCTTTTAATTTTCACCTATGTTATTTAGTCATTCTCTGGATTATGTTAAGTTTTCATCAGCAGTACTTTTTAATCAGGAGTGTTTAATCAGAATTACCTAGAGACCTTTTTATTTTTTCCCAAAATATACATGCCTTAATGCATGACAATCCTGAAGAATGGGATACAGGCGTGCACGTCTTGACAAAATTACAGAAGTGATTCTTAGGGGAACCACTTAGGATCCAAGCTGGGTGGACAAGAGTTCAAAATAAAGGATCATGGAAGTGTTATTTCTCATTCTCTAAAAATGAGTCTTTTGATTCTCCTAACCATCCCTAGAGAGATATTTTTGGCAGATAAGGCCTAGAAAATTGAACACTTGTAGGTCACTTAAAGTTAGATTCATTTATAGTTAATTTACAACTGAAACTTTAAAAATATATTTACCATTTCCAAATTGATAATAACTACTTCTGATTTATTTAGGTATGATAACATGCAACATTAAAAATATATATAGTTGAACGGGCAATGGTCAATAGTTCTCTACTATTTCTAATACGAGTTTTATCAACACATTTATTTCAGACTTAGGTTTCACTTTAGGGAAATGCCTGGGGCCTGGTGAGTGTGAGAGACAGAGAGAGAGAGAGAGAGAGAGAGAGAGAGAGAGAGAGAGAAAGAGAGAACAAAGTGACTGCCAGTGGTTTTTGAAGTGGGTACATCTGAAGTCAAGGATATTCTCCAGTTAATATCTCTGACTCTTAATAACCAAATAATTTAAGATACATTTGCCTTATTCAATGCATCCCTTGAAAGTAGGCTCACTTCCTGCTGGAATCCGTTTTTACTCTGAAGTGTAGTTTGTATTTTGATGCAATTTCACCTGTAAATTTCAGAAACCCCTTGAAGATATAGAATGGAGTACAAAGGCCAGCAAATCCATATTCAATAAGAAGTAAAATGAAGTTGTACATCTTTTCGTTTTGAAGACATATTTCATTTTTTAATTTATTTTGAAGTATTTTTACCATTCAGGAAAATATAGAAAACGTGGCTTACAGCGAGATAGTTCAGCATTCAGGAAGACCTTGCTTCCCTAACTTTCCTAGACCCAGATGGAAGGGGTGACAAGATGAAGCCTGGTCTCCCTTGCACCAAAAGAGAGGCTAAGGAGGACTGCATTACTCTTCAGCAACATGTGTTTCTGGGTCCCTTTGTGTCTATATTTATTTTACTCCAAAAGCCCCTTTGGATTCAACGTCATCTTGATAGTTCACAAATGAAAGTTCTGAAGCCCCACTAGATGTAGATTCCCAATTTGGCTGAAAGAGCCATATCACCAGGAACTGGGACTTTTTTTTCTCCACTATTTTATCTGCAAAACTTAGCAGAGTGCTTGACACACCATAGGCACAGTGTAAATATTAATCAGATAAATGAATATATGAGAAGTCTGAAGTGAAAGTACTCTTCCTTTAGCAGCAAAATATAAGTTATGTATCTTGTGGATTTACACATGACTTCCCCCATGCCAATTGTATGAGAAACAGCATTTCTGGGGAACAATGAATATTTCTGTCATTTTTCTATTCTAAGGACCTCATTGGAAAGGAAAAACAGAGACCTGGCTTTTCTCTTTCCCCTTTTATACCTTTAATTACAAATTTTTACTTAGCTAGTAAAAGGTGTATGTTAAGGACTGAAATGAAGTCCTTTGCATATTATGTAAATTAGGTCTCTATCAAAATTTTGAGGTGGGCATTAAAATGTATATGTATTATACATCGTGCCAATGTTTTCTTAGGTCAGTCTTCCAAGGCAATAGAAATAAAAACAAAAATAAACAACTAATCAAACTTACAAGCTTTTGCACAGCAAAGGAAACTATAAACAAAATGAAAAGACAACCTATGGAATGGGAGAAAATATTTGCAAATGATGTGGTCAACAAGGGCTTAATTCCCAATATAGACAAGCAGCTCATACAACTTAATAACAAAAAACAAACAACCCAATCAAAAATGGGCAGAAGACCTAAACAGACTTTTCTCTAAGAAGATATACAGATGGTCAACAGGCACATGAAAATATGCTCAATATCACTAATTATTAGAGAAATGCAAATCAAAACTACAATGAGGTATTACCTCACACAGGTCAGAATGGCCATCATTGAAAAGTCTACAAATAACAAATGCTGGAGAGAGTGTGGAGAAAAGGGAACCCTCCTACACTGTTGGTGAGAATGTAAGTTGGTACAGCCACTGTGGAAAACAGTATGGAGGTTCCTTAAAAAACTAAAAATACAGCTGCCATATGATCCTGAAATTCCACTCCTGGGTATATATCTGGAGAAAACTCTAATTCGGAAAGATACATGCATCTCAATGTTTATAGAAGCACTATTTACAGTAGCCAAGACATGGACACAACCTAAATGTCTATCAACAGATGAGTGGGTAAAGAAGACGTGGTAACATATATACAATGGAACATTACTCAGCCATAAAAAGAGTGAAATAATGCCACCTGCAGCAACATGGATGGACCTAGAGATTATCGTACTAAATGAAGTAAGCCAGACAGAGAAAGACAAATACCATATGATATCACTTATATGTGGAATCTAAAGTATGACACAAATGCACTTATTTATGAAAGAGAAATAGACTCACAGATACAGAAAACAAACTTATGGTTACCAAAGGGGAAAGGGGGGTGGGGGAGGGAAAAATTAGGAGTTTGGAATTAGCAGATACAAACTACTATATATAAAATAAACAACAAAGTCCTATTGTATAGCACAGGGAACTATAGTCAATATTCTGTAATAAACGATAACAGAAAAGAAAAAACTGTGTACGTATTATCAAGGTGAGAAGCCTAAAGCTCAGAGCTCAAAAAGTTCTCAGTAAGTTCTCCATTTGGCACCTCTTACATGGCAGAGTTGAGGTCAGGACTCAGGAAGGAATAACTGTACAGCACATCATATCTCACGATGTCATGTTTCTTTGAAAGGTATTCCTTTGGTCACTGTTCACCAAGCACATAGCCATTTACTCGTTGGCTCAATTTTTTAAAAAAAAATTTTCTGTGAAGTCTTTAGTGGAGAATGATGTATTTCCTTACAGAATTTTGAAGTATGGCTGCACTCTGTCAAATCTTGATAAGAATCTGCTAGAATAGAAATAAAGTCTATCTTTGAGATTTTTTTCCCAATGTTTAATATTACTCAGGAAGCTGTTTTGCTGCTAAAATGCTTCCCACTATTTTCCTATTTAAGCTTCTTGCTTGCTATTCTCTTCTCAGTAGACAGTAACTAATTTTTCAATTCCAATTTACATAATAGACAATTTGGATGACAGTTTCAGTTGTGATAACTAGCTAATACACTTTCTAGCCCCATATTTTATACAGAAGAACAAGAGTCCTGGATAGAAAAGAAATGCTATGTTAACATTTTCTATCAGTAATTTCTCTTAATTATGCAAATCATAGTAATTGTTGAGATGAACAATGGTACTTCATTTTAAAAATAAAATTATGGGGCTTCCCTGGTGGGGCAGTGGTTAAGAGTCTGCCTGCCGATTCAGGGGACACGGGTTTGTGCCCCAGTCCGGGAAGATCCCACATGCTGCGGAGCGGCTGGGCCCGTGAGCCATGGCCACTGAGCCTGCGCGTCCGGAACCTTTGCTCCACAATGGGAGAGGCCACAACAGTGAGAGGCCCGTGTACAGAAAAAAAAATTTAAAAAAAATAAATAAATAAAATAAAATTATGGTTGTTCAGCTAAATATTTAAAATGTTGTATACATAGTCCATATTCCAAGTTGAAATACCGTTAGTTAGGCTACCTATTATTAGCTCAACACTTGCAGTCAAATTTAAATGGTCAAGATAAAAGGAAAATGGTTATTTTAAAATCCTGTTATGAGATTTGAGGTCAAACAGCATCAAAGTCCAGATTTTTATCCCAATACTTCTTATTGACTGCAGACTTTTATTTCTAGGTATCTTCTTTTAAATATAGTATGTTTGCTTGCCAACCTAGGTTTCTTGGTTTTTCTGAAACTGAGCATAGTTTGATATTTTTGAATATTTCAAAAAGACTAAGGTATTATTTCTTCAGGACTGGATTTAAGTTTAATCTTTTTGTCTATGTTTTGGACATACCTTTCATAAAATGCTTCCAAAATATCCATTATGTTAATATTTTACTACAAAAATTAAGGTACTCATCAGGAATATATCTATGTCTGAGCACATTTTATGTGATGTATATATTAATGTCTCTGAGTTCTCATTCTTAGATTGACATCTGTTTTCCTTGAAATGTGACCCTTTGGATGGGTGTCTGTGGTGGGGCCTGATGTGGCTGGAGAAAGGTCACTACTATGAACTGAGTTTGGTGTATTGTTTGAGGATGTTCAATTCTTCTATAAAGACAAGAAAAACAAACAAGGTGTGGGAGACACAAGAAATACAAAGTGTGGATAGTATTTAAGAGAGTGGCTTATGAGTAATAGGCAAAAAGTATAATAAATGATATGCATTCATAGTAAAAAAGCTAGTAGCTTATAAATTAAGAAGATAATTGCTGTGTAAAGTGTAAAAAATAAATCAATAATATGTGAAACATACCAAAAATAGAGTCAATAAGGAATGTGACAGAACAAACAAAAATGTGGACGATAGATGGAAAGAGATGGGAAGACCAAGTGCTGGTCCCGCCACTTCTGGGCTTACAGCTGTCTCACCCTACCTCAGCCACCATTGATCACACCCAATATGTTCTATTCTGACTCCACAAGTGCTCCACCAAGAAATGTAAATAAAACCCAAGGTTGTTCAGCAGGCTGGTCACAAGTTCCCACTGTAGCCTGTGCACTTGCCCCTGCATCTCTCTGACAGACTGAGTGTATATCACTGGCCTGGGGAACTTAGTGTCTGTGAGCCCCTTGCTTAAACCTCAGCTCTGGTGCTTTTAACCACACCCACTGCATTAGAGGGAGAGACAGGACATAGAACTTCGTGCAATCCCAGATCAAGGTAGTGTGGATTTTTACCACCTACCTGCTGTCCTAAGTGTGTTACCCTACCCCATTTTCCTCCTAGTTTCTTGCTGTGTGACTAAATTAATTTAATACACTGTGGGATTTGAGCATTTTAATAGGGTCTATAAGCATTTTGGTTGTTTGGCCTCTGGGATAGCTTACCTGGTAGTATACTTGGAGGCTGTTATTGCTTCAGAGTAATTTCCTGTATACCAGTGACCTTGCTCACTATGCACTAGGAAAACATATAAGCTCTGGGCAGAAGGGTCTAGAGTGAGTTGGAAATCTAACCAAGTAAATCGTCATATGGTTGATGGTAATTTAGCTTCTGTGTAAATCCTGCTCAAACATAAATGGAACCAGTATTACTTATTAGTATGTTAGTATGTCATCTCCAAGAAAGATCCAGGGGAAAATAAATTTAAAATTCAATGGTGAATAAGATATAGTTGTGTAACTTGCTCCTTAACTATCACTTTGTTATTATTAAAAATAGATCAAATTTACATATAATATATTATATGTAATATAATATATTATATATAATATATATATAATATATTATTATTTCATAGTTACTATTATTATTATTATTATTTCATAGTTACTATTGAGGCTTATTCTATGAAAAATTTGAGAGTTATCATTTAAATAAGTCTATTTCTATAACTTAATCACCAAGTAATAATAACAATAAAAACAACACAATATTTCCCACAAGTTCTTTTTTCTCTCAAGAAGCAAAAGAGCTGATCTCCATCTTATTTATGAATCCAAACTAAAGAAACACACACATTTTAACAAAGTTTCTGTATAAAGCTTACTCATAGTCATAAGTCATATTATTTCTTTGCATTACTTAGTGGCAGGCTTGGTTTTCCTCTCTGTAGTAAGATTTTTGTTTTTAATGTGATTCTTGGTCCTGAGAGACATACAAAGTAGAACATGGAAATCACTTTGAATTCAAAATATTCAGTCTGTGATCAATGCTACTTTTTTATGAAGTATAAAAAGAGCAGAGATCATAAAGTGGCAATCTTGGTCCAACATAATGTTGTTTTATTTGATTTTAAATGCTTCTGGGCTCCAGGGTGGTGGATTCTGTACTTCATCATAATTTCGATTCCCTTCTGTCTCACTACTTTACACAATTCCTACTTGAGCCCAGAAGACATTTGAGGCATCACAATTTAAAACATAGTTAATGCTCAATGTTTATACTGAGGAAGACAATGGTGACAGATTACTTTTGGGACAAGTTTCATCAAAAAGATGAACTTTGGAAGCCATTAGCAAGTTGCAGAGGAATTGTACCCTTATTTTCCTTATCTCAGGAGTTTGGAATTATCTTTATTGGTAAATCCATTTGTATAATGCAATAATTTATTATTATAAAATGTATTTTGTTAATTTACTCATCATCTATTTTTTCTACTTTGAAGTATTTTTATAAATATTTTAAAAATCTTACATTGAATATAATTTGCTCAAAAATAAATTAACCATTATTATTTATTACTGAAACCCCTTGTCATCTCCAGAAGAAAGATCCAAGGAAAAAAACCTTGAAACCCCATGGGAAACTCCTGCTTCTGGGGACATAAAGTAAATGTACTTTTCCCTATTCCTCCCACCAAATACAACTAGAAGCCTTGGAAAAGATTTTATATATGTGTGTGTGTGTGTGTGTGTGTGTGTGTATATATATATATATATATATATATACACACACATATATATAATTTACATATATAAATTAATTTAAAAATCCAAATATTTAAATATATAAATAATTCAAATATGGAAATTACATATAACTATATGTTGTATATAATTCTTCTTAGGTTTATTTTATATACATGTAAATGTATAATATAAATGTGTATATTTATATAGTATATACAATTATACTTACATGTATGTAAAACAAACATAAGAAGAATGAAAAGTGGAACCACAGATGCAGACTGGACTGGCTATAGGGACACAGGGACTTAAGGAATAACACGGGGCTGAGTTCCCTGGATTTTCTTTCTGCCTTACATATTCCAGAAGCCAGTAACCTCCCCAGTCGTACCTGTTTTCTTTACCTAAAGGACCAGGAAAGGGAAAGTCTAGCAAGAGGGAAACTTTTAGGTGATAATTCCTCTACTCCAGCCAAACACCATGGAAAAATTAGAGGTCTCACCACTAGCCATATCAGTGAGCGTTCAGTGGCAGGTCTAGCCTTGCCAGAGGCCCCAGCACTCCCAACCTTTTCCCTCCAGGTGTCAATGAAGACCAAGTCGGGAACCAGATCAGGAGACCCTCCAGCAGCACAGTGTCTTTGGAAACCACGTGGCGAGCCTGGACTTTCATCCCCATCCTGAAGTAGGAAAGCCTTTGTTGGTCTCCCTGTTGGCGTGGTTTCAGAGGTTGCCTAGGGAAAATTCAGGACCTTCACCAGTGCCCAGTGGTGGAGGCTACTTCCTACTCTTGTGTCAGAGAAGATCAGGTGGGGCGCAGAAAAGAGGCCCACCTGCCTCTCTGCCAGGGTAGCATCACGGGAGGTCTACTGGGGATCTGGGACTCCCATCCCTGTCCAGGGGTAATGAGTCTTTCTCCCCATCGAGTGTCAGTGTAGGTTGGTGGGGAACCTAGACGTCTACCACCACCTGGCAGCAAGGAGGCTTCACCTTCCCCCAGGCCTACTGGAGCAGTGTCAGAGGAAGCCAGAGGAGGATGAAAGTAGACCTGGAGTCTAGTAATACACAAAGTGTCCAGGTTTCAATAGAAAATCATTCATTGTACCAAGTACCTGAAAAATCTCAACTTAAATGAAAAACCAATTGATGCTATCATCAAAATGACAAAGATGTTAGAATTATCTGACAGATATTTTAAAGCAGACATTTCATCAAAGAGTATATATAAATTGAAAATAAGCACATGAAAAGACGTTCAGTATCATTCAGCATTAGAGAAAGGAAAATTAAAACCATAATAGGCTATCACTACGTACATATCATAATTGCTAAAATAAAAAAATAATTATAATGCAAAATGCTGGTGAGGATACAGAAAAACTGAATTACTCAGTTTGATGGTGGGAATGTCAAATGGTACAGCCGCATTGGAAAACTGGCATTTTCTTCAAAAAAAAAAAAACAAAAAATCCTAAACATACCACCCGGGAATTCTCCTTCTGGGCCTTCATTCCAGAGAAATAAAAACTTATGTTCACACAAAATCCTGTACAGGAATGTTCATAGCAGCTTTATTCATAATAGCTAGAAACTGGAAATAGCTCAGATGTTCCATTTCAGATGATTAGTTGAGCATAGCATAGAACATACACATCATGGAACATCATTCAGCAATAATAATTTAAAAAATAACTATTGATACATGCAACAACTTGGATAAATCTCCAGAGATTTATGTTGAGTGAAAAAAATCCAATCCGAGAATGTTACTTACTGTATAATTCCACTTATATACCATTCTTGAAATAAAAAATTTAAATGGAAAACAGATTAAGTGGTTGCCGGGATTAAGGACTGGAGGGGACATGAGGAGGGTGACAGAAGGGCTTCAGTGTGGCTCTAAAAGAATAAAACGGAAATGTTTTGTATCTTAACTGTGTCTATGTGAATATACTGGTTGTGAAATTGTACTAGAGTCTCGTAAGATGTTACCACTGGGGGCAAGGGTAAAGTGTACATGGGATTTCACTGCATTATTTTTCTACAACTGCATATGGAATCTACAATTATCTCCAAATAAAAAAGTTAAGCTAAAATAATTCAATGGTGAATATAACATCACTGCAGATTATCTGGATATGTAATTTATACCTTAACTTCCCCTTTAGTCAACATCTTTATTACTATTAAAATAGAGCAAATTGATATGTAACCTACAATTATCACTCATATTCATAATTACCAAATAAACTGTGTGAGTTAATTTATTTTTCCTGATCTAAGTTCTATCAGGGCAGTGGATTGTGACATCAGTGGCATGAATTGTAATCTTTCTCTGGCAAAATAGCATTATTGAAAGGAGATGAGTTAAGCCCAGGAGAAATAGGAGTACAGTCCAAGAAAATGCTGGGGTAGAAGCATCTTGAACTTTTACTCTACTTCCTGTCAGAAAAGTTCATGCTGAGTCCCGGGAGTGTGGCAAAGTCCAATATAATTACTGAATATAATCAAAATAGGAGGATATAGGCTGACAATTGTTTGGAAAACAATGCTACTTTGTTGGACAACCAAGACTTATCTTTGGGAACCCATTAGAAATAGTCAGGATTAGAAGGAATGGCTTGAGAAATTAGGCTAGTGGGAAGCAGCCAGCCCTACAGCTAAGGGACCTGGAATCCAAGAGGTCTGGAGAGAAAGGACTAGACCCAAAGATGCGCCCAGCCTAATGAGGGTACAGATGAACAGACTGTGCAGGCCATGGTGTTTTAGCCTTCTGGCATGAGATAACTGAGAATTGTTTCCAAATTCAATTTACCTTGTGGGGAAGTACCAAACACCACACCAGAATGGAGTCATAGTGGGCTAGAACAGAGCAATTGGCATGCTTCTGGGTCATCTTTTAAAGTCAAGGGATACATTTAGAATAAAGCAGAAACTTTCTCAGCAAAACGAGGTGGTTGGATGAGATGAACTTCAGGATTCTTCCACTTTAGGATTAAATCAAAAAATCTATGAATAAATAAACCCTAAATTGTGTTTTTTCTTATTGTGAACTTTGTGGAGTAAAATGGTTATAATCTGCTTTGCTTGGTTTTGAAAGTTAATAAGAGGTCAAAATAAAATCATTCAAAATAGCATAAGATATTATAAAATAAACATGAATACTGTTTTAGAATAGTAATGCACTTTTAGGCAACTACTTCTCACAATAGTTGGAAGGTATAATGATAAAATAAACTTTGTGTCAGGAAAGGCACACATTGGTCTCTAATGTTTCTGGAGATAAAGTGAAAGAAGAAAATTATCCATAAATCATCATTGTTCTGGTGTCCTAAAGCATTTTGTTCATAGAATGAGACCAAAAATCCAATAATAAATGACTAAGGAGCAAAAATCATTTATAATTTTTACTTTTTAAATTCCATATTTAATCTAACTCCAGGAGCTGAGACACACTACCCTATATAATCAATTGTATGCATTAACTTCTTGCTTTTTTTACTCCACTGATTTTGGATTCACGTTATTAACTCCCTGGTGCTTCTCTTTTAAGCACAATGTGTTATCATGCAGAATTAATTTGAAAAGTACTTTCTGAATCTTACTAGTGTTTATTCATGCAGAAAAACTGAAGAAAAATAAATCATTATTGAATAGCTATTTTAAACTGGGGGGAAGTAAGATTGGGTATTATATGAATGCAGACATACGTATATTCATATGTAAAGCAATATTTAAACATCCAAAAGCTGGCAATTGCGTTCTTTGACTTTTCAATTCTACTTAATCTTAGTAGGGTTTCCCTAACGCTTATAAAATGTTGCTGTAATAACTGAGGATTTTCTTTTATCATTTAAAAAATATCATTTGATAGCAACACGTGTGATTTATCATTTGGTTTCATTTAGGTTGATGAGCTGAAAGATATGATGTACTTTCATTTCAGTATTAAGTTAACCTCTGTGTTAAAATGATCCTTAGTCAAGAGTTGGTTTCCTTTCTTTTAAAATTTTTAATTTTTTTGGCCATGCCACACGGCAGGAGGATCTTAGTTCCCCAACCAGGGATCGAACCAGTGCCCCCCTGCAGTGAAGCACAGTCTTTACCACTGGACCGCCAGGGAAGTCCCAGTCAAGAGTTTTAAATTCAATTTTCTTGTCTGTTTAAATGCAGTAGTTAATGAAGTAAACACTGATATCTTTTCTTTAAAAAGAACATATAGATGATAATTTAATTCAAAATGAGGGAAGCCAGTGCAGCTAATGGGCATTGAGTGCTGTGCTGTGTTCTGGGAACTGAGTTAAATGCTTCACATTTATTAAGCCATTTAATCCTCCTGGCAATCTAGAAAGCAAGTGCATGTGTTCATCCCATTTTACAAAGAAAGCAAGTCTTGACGAGAGAACTAAGTCTCTGTGTGAGGTATCAGAGCTAGAAAATGTTAGTGTTGTGTTGTTCTGGCTACAGGACATGCACTTCTGAATCATTCACTCTTCTGTTCATTCTAAGATAATGCATTAAAAGAAAGAGAAAAAACCTCATGTGAAAAGATGGACATTTAACTATATTCTCAATAGATGTTTGGAAATCTCCTGTCAGGAATTATATTGAAACATAATATTTTCCTCACAACTTTCCTCACCATATTTGCCATGAATTTACACGCTTATAGTTTGTGAGCGGGTATAAGAAAATGCTGAGTTGACCTATAAATAATATTTTAATTTTCTCTTGTGTAATGAAATTAAATAGGCTTGAGGATAAATCACATATCCTGAATGGTTACCTGTCTTAACCTGGATAAGAGAAAGATGACTTTGAATATGAGTAAGAAATTATGTGGACCAGTTGGTCAAGCTGCCAATGGTATGGTCATAACATCCTAGCCTGCAATCAAATTATGATGTTTTGCTCTTTCCAGTCAGCAGAACTTGTCTCTCCTCTTCTGTGGTGAAGATTGTTTCTGCCTCTCAGGAGGACACTCGGTGGCAGAGAAGCAGATTCAATAATTCAGAGCAACTGCCTCAAATGTCCCAGGTTAAGACCTCTCCCAAAGGTCAAGAACTAATCACAACAGCTGCTTAGTTACCCAGCAGAATAATAAATAGTTCCCAAGCCCAATCTCTCTGTATGTAAACACAGAGGTCTCCCACTCTTCACTGCAACATTTTAAGGTGAATAGTAAAGAGTGTTCTTGTTTACCAGGCAGATGTTAGAGCATTAATGGTGTACTATTTACAACTCCTCCGTGGATGTCAAAGTTTTTGTTTGCTTGCCTTGAACATGTGTTATCAACACAGCTGCCAGAGATGGTGTGGGTGATATTTGAAACATTGCGGAGAGCTGCTGCTAAGAACCAACTTCTCAGCACAGGAATCAATATCAGCGAGATGGGTTTCATGATGATACATGTATATTGGGTACCTTATCTTTTAATCTGTTTTCCCATATCCAAAGGAGTACATGCTATTCTTTTTGTGAGTCATATGAGAGAGTCAACTTCCTTCCATCCGAGATGAAATGAGGCAATCAATATGTATTGTCTTCACTGCCTACAGCAATGCCTCTTCAATATTTAATGGGTCTCAAGCTGTGTGGGACTGACTGCTCTGGCCATGATAGTGAGCACCATCGACAAGCAGTGCTTGTTAAAGTTTTCGATTTGTTCTACCAAGAAAGAGACAATAACACAGGTTAAAGAATAACGGGCCAGGGGTATTTGGGGTGGAGAAAAAACCCAGCAACCACCAGCTATAATAAATAAATGAGTTTGGTTTGTAAGGAGGAGGCATTTGCTATTTAATTTTCAAAGGGAATGCAGTAGAATTCACTCTAGCTCTTCCCTGGGAGTGTACATCACATTACATATTAAGAAACAACTCTTGACGTCTAACCAAAGCTAATATTGTACAAGGTTGAAACATATGGTGAATTATTTCTATTTTGAATTGACTCATTCAGCTGTGGTAAGATAAAAGACATGATTTTATAAAATTTCTGGATTTCTTTTTATTGTGCGTGCTAATAAATTAGTTTTGTGACAATTCAAGGGACTAAAATGCCCCCATCAGTTTTGTTTTAGATTATAATCGTAAAATTATGTGGTAGTCTATTAATTATCCTTTAATTGTTGCCATCATTTAAAAATCCATTTCTGCCTATGATTTAGTGACAACTAAGCATATTTATTCATCAGGATGATATTATATTACAGAGGAACTAAGTGAGCACTAAGGATGAGTAGACGTAATAAACTTGGAGATTCTCAAGCCACTTCCCATTTATCATAGAGTAAAAGAAAAGAGTAAATATAAGAGGTTTTTTTCTCTTTTATTTCTATTTTGATTCTGTATATCAAGTGAATTAACAGATTTGCAATATAATGGAAAGAAAAAAAAAAAAGAAACACAAGTTCTCCAGCCACCTTGGTCCAAGGGGAGGAGCTAAACAAAATATTAACTGGACTTCCCATTTTCCAGAAGGTCGTTGCTGACATCAGAGCCCGGACACCTGGTCCACATGCTTATGCATGTGTGTGAGCTACACTTCTCTTTGACGGGGAGTTGTAAGAGTTTGTTCAGAATATCATAGTGGTAACCAGTGTTCTCGGTTACTATAAAAACCCTTACACTTTGACAATATTCTTACTTTTCTAGAGTGTTTTTTTTCGAACACCGAAAATTAGTTCATGCCTCAGTAAATCCTAAGTATGTTTTTAGTGTCCACAAAGGGCTGGGTTTCTATTTAGGTGGAACAAACAGCTGCCGGGTGGTATGATTTCAGAAGCCCCGGACTCCTCCCCTTTCCTTGCCCCATTCCAAAATCTGTTTTCCACACCTGTTCGCCAACTTAGGACATTCCTTTAACAGGGGACAAAACTTTCATTTTATAATTAGAAATATGACTGAGGAAACCCCTCTGCCAGGAAGGTCCAAACACAGCTGCCCAGGTTACTTTATGGGGTGTCAAATTTCTCTTGGCTTTGGCCGCAGCCCAGAACACTCAGAAAATCTTTCCACTGTGCTGCTCTCCAGCCTCTGCCACCATCTTCTTGATGTGTAAGCCTATGGCAGTGATGATATGTCTGTGGGAAGCTTCAATAAAATAGACAAAATTTAAAAGCTGCTATGCATCTTTCAAGAGAGAAGTTCCATGACATAGAGCCACACAGGATTTTTGCTCCGTGTTACAAATGTTCAGCTTTCTTAGGAAAATCCTCCACGAATCACTAGTACAAAGTCTGAGGTCGTGCCCCTGGCATTGTCTACCGCCCACATGACCTTCTCCCTTTTCTTTCGGTAGTGTTCAAATGTTGTGATTGAGGCCCATTTTCAAATCCAAGAATTTAGGTATTTTATTTGAAGAAAGTGAAAGTTCCACATTATTTTTTAAAATGTTTCAGAAATTGAAGGGAAAGAAACTTACTTCCCAGAGATTTTGGAACCCCGCAGTCACTCATAGCACTGGGTCACAGTTTGAATAGAACCGTACACTTTCCTGACCAAACTCTCCTGTGTGTCAAGACACTCAGTTCTTGAGCGTTTCAGTAAACACATGACTTTTCATCAGTGCTTGTTGGACTAGTACCCCTGTTCATACAGCAGTTATACCCACTCGTTACTGCATCACCTGGTCCATGTAGTTAAACGGTATTAGAAAACATTACTTTTACTATTGATCTAAATTCCTCAGCATATGAGAGCAGGGTTTATAGTATATCAGTGTGGCTGAGGATCATTGTGGTGTACATTTCAGGAGAAATCCTTGCAGTGTTTTTACCAGATGTCTATGTGGTTTATGATTTTCCAATAGCTTTAGCAATACATTTTATACCAGGAATGTCTAACTTGAGGCTATTTTATTTTCAACTTAACCACTGTAAAGAGGTTGAGTCAGTGTTGCTTCCCCCTTTCAAGCTGAAAGACCCTCCAACTGTAGATGTAAAATCGCACTTGCTCAGATTAGCTGAGACCTTACCCCAAACTGATGTAGTTTTCCATTGTCCCCAAAGTAAGGAAAAATCTTTCCTTCCTTCAACAGAATTTTTTATCAGTTTTCTCTGAGCTAACAAGTATCCCCACTTATGATATAATTTCCTTGTTAGACACTGAGTTTGAAAAAATAAGTTGATTCTCAGTGAGAAGTGTTAAACACGGTGGTAACCCATCCTAGGGAAAGAGATGTTTTCAATAGCTCTTAGAGTGTGTATACGTTGAGATATGCTTTCACTTATGACAATGGAGAAGGCAAAGTTGCCATAAATGTTCTGGTACCCAGTGTGAAGGATAATAATTCATTATCATTATTATTATTATTGTTTCTGTGAGGGAGCTTCCTTTGAGGGTTGCTGTCAGTTTTCATTTCCTGGAGGTGGGAATTTTTTCTTTTTTCACACACACACCCTTTCTTTTGGGAAAATTACTGGGCTGGGTTTGCTAGGTTCACAAAAGTAAAGCAAGTGGTCATCATGGTCCTCTATTGTTCTTAGAGAAAACATAAAATAATTTACACATTTGAATGAAGATTTTAGAGACTAAAATTTTAAGTGTTCAATTTAGTATCTAAGTCTGGCAAATAATCAGCTCAACCGTTTTTTGTTTTCTTTTCTTTTTCCTCTGGTGTATAACTGTCAGAACCATCTGTCACATGTTATGTTGTATTATTCTGCTAATATTCCCACTAAAGTTTTAAAATCAACCAACCCATCAGTTAACTTTTTTTTTCTCCCAATAATTAAATTATACTGGATTATTGGGGTTTCTACACTGGTGTTACTTAAGATCTAATAAGCCAAATTTGCAGAAATAATTGTTCTTTGCATCTCCTTTAGTGGGCTATAGAGATCAGACCATTTCCTAGGGATTGGGTTGGAAGAGGAGATTGGAAGTGGAACTATTCCCTGAAGGAAATGAATGTCTCTACTGTTCTTTGTGAAAATAAATAAGGGAAACCTCATTTTAAATGGATTTGGGAACCCCTGAAGGAGGCGCTCTCACTCACATACCACTCTTGCAGTCTGCATAACCAGCAGAAAGAAGGAAGGTAAGAATGTTACTTTCTTCTGGTGCAAGGAGGGTATTAATCACACAGGGAATTTTATCTCCTGCTTTTTAGAAAAAGAAAGAAGATCCCTCCCTGCCCCAGCAGCAACACACTAACCAATTCTTGCAGCCAAGGAGAAACGGCCAAAACCTTGAACTCTCGTTCTTCTCCAATGAACTTTTGTTCAAAACAACTGTCCCCAATTTCCTCTTCAAACCTAATAAGAGTAAGCCCCTCGCCTTTGTTCTACAGATTTGCCTGTGATTCACTACAGCTTGCCTGTCCTGAATGCAATACTCTGCTATTCACAAATAAACCCATTTTGCTGGTAAAAAGTAACTGGTTATTTTATTTTTGAGGTTCACATCTTCATTGAGCACACCTTAGACTATGCAGAAGGCAGGTTCTTCTTCTTGTTTTGCAATTTAAGAATAAAGGGTTGCTGGATTTCATATTTAAATGACCCAGAGATGCTTAATGGTAGCCGTCAAGAATTAAGCAGGGGTCTAGAGATTAAGTCGGGTTCCTGTGGGCCCTAGAAATACCTTGTGATATTGATGTAACTGATACATGAACTTTATTTCTGTTACCCTCTATGCCCCAGATATTCTGGAAATAAATGTTATGCATATAGTCTGCCCTCATCTTTGCTTTGAAGTATTCAGAGCTACTCTGTCCATGCTCAGAGTAAACAACAATGAGGATTTGAGTTTAACAGCAAGGGCAACTCATTGTATTCTGTCAATAATCCTAAGAGAGAGGTGGTATTATTATCTCTGTTTTACAGGTGGAGGAACAAAAGGAAAGAGAGATTAGATAACTTCTTGTAAGTCACACAGATGTGTTAAGTGACATATCTCAAGAACAGCAAAGTTTCATTGGTTCACTCTTTCATTCATATATTGATTTTGTACTCTCTATGCGTCAGTCAGTCACCATTTGAATTGCAGGGATACAATAACGAAAAAGACAGAAAACAGCCTTGCTCTTCTGGAACTCATATTCTATTGGGACAATAGCAGTGGGAGAAAGAATCACCCACCAGGAGGAATTCACAGGCTAGAGAAAAATTCCTTAAAGATACTAAGAAATTTCTTGTGGAAGGAAATACAAGAACGAGTGGACTCGATGTGAGTCTGGGCATTAGGGTATTTTATTTTGAACACTAAGAAAATGAACTTAATTACAATTAGAATTTGGCATCAGCTGCAAGGTGATGCTTCAAATGCAGGAGTCTTTCATAGAGATAATGCACTAATTACTTTTCACAGTAATACTACATATATACTGTTTCTCCCTGAGAACAGTTTTTTTGAGGGAAATGAATACACGTAAAAGACCTCAAGTTTGGATGAGGGGAAGAAAAGGGAAGGGGAGAGGCTGTATATTCTTATATTCTGGTATAATAGTTGTCATATAGAGACACTAAGTGATTTTAAATAAATTTTCCATTCCTTGTGTTTATGACATTTGGATATTTTCTATTCTTGAGTGTTTTTTTTTTTTTCTGGTGAATGGTCATAAGAATCATTAGTTTCATGCAGTATATTATACTGTTTTTATTCTCACCATGCTTTTCCCCCCCGAATCTTTAAATCCACAACATGCCAGTTTCTTTCTCATTTCTCTCAGTTTTTTTTCCCCATGTGATATAGCTGGCTTAATTTCCTCAAGTTCACTTTTTAATTTTATGATATGGACAAACTCAGAGAAATTTTATGAGAGGAAAAACCTTGAATCATTAGGTACCTGATTTTTTTTTTTTTTGCTTGTTACTTGACAGTCTTAAATGGCCTTAACACATGGTAAATAAAATTTTTTTAAAAATCAAAACTATTGTAGAAAAAATGAATAGCATAAGGAAATGACTGGAATGGTCTATTTCACAGTAGGAATTTTTAATGAGTTTTCTAAGAATTTGATATTCAGCTCTTCATCCTTTGTATGTTTCTTTGGAGGATATAAGTTTATTTTTCATATGGAAAATTGGATCATTGAGTTCTTTAAGCAGAATTTGCCAGACTCAGTCAGTGGTAAAAATAATATATATATACCCTTTCTAAGTTATGTTAATGTAACTTGACCATTTCTCATTAAAATGAAATATTTCACCTTCACTGGTGTTCTTTTCCTCCTTTTCACATGGTGGCTTGATTACCAAGAGTAAATATCTTTCTACCAACCACAGATTCATAAACTCTATCAATATTGAATTTATTTTTATTCCCTCTCCTAAAAAACATAGAGAAAGAAACAAGAAATAGAAATTTCAGGTATCTTTGCTTGGAATAACAGAGGTTTTTATGTTGTGTTTGAAAATTGCATTTTATAGAAGTTTACAAACTTTTGTCTAGTTTTTCTATCAATTGTTGGTAAAGAGATTATAAAATCTTGAGTTAGAATCGTGGATTTATTTATTTCTCCCTTTAATTATGTCAATGTTTTCTTCATGTATATTAAGCTTTGCATATACATTTAGGATTATTGTATGTACTTAATGAATTGGCCCTTTTAACATTATGAAATGTCTCTCCTTATCTCTAATAATACTCCTTATCCTGAAGTCTACTTTGTTTGATATAAATATAGCATTAGCAGTATTTTTATGCTCAGTGTCACTTGGTATTTCTTTTTCCTTCTTTTACTTTCAACAGCTCTCTGTCTTTATATTTAAGATTCATCTCCTGTAAACAGCATTTGGTGGGATTTTCTCTAGGTATTGCAATAATCATCCTTAACTTATCACAAGCTTTATTTAATATTATAACACCTTATGTGTAATGTTAGGAATTTATAACATCCTTTATATTATTTTCATCATATATTTCATTTCTACAAATTTTATGAACTCCATGATATATTGTTATTTTTGCTTAAGGAATTAACTGAACTTTCTGTTTTCTATTTTTAACTGCTTTAAAATAATTCAATAAAAGAAGGAAAAATATTGTTGCTTATTTACCCACATGTTTACCATTTTTAGTGCTCTTCAAATTCATTAGATCTGAATTTCCATCTGGTACCATTTACCTTCTGTTTGAAGAAATTTCTTCAGAAGTTTTTGTAGGGTGGGTATGTCCATTAGCAAAGAATTCTTGGCTTTTGTTTGTGTAAAAGTGTCTTTATTATCTTTAATTTTAAGGGACATGTTTGTTTAATATAGAGTTATATATTGACAATATTTTGTTTTTTCTTTCAGCACTTTAGATATTTTATTCTAGCCTCATTGCTGTTAATGATGTAACAGCCACTGTCATTCTTATTTATGTCTTCCTATATGTAAGGTGTCTTTATTTTGTAGGTGTTTTTAAGATTTTCTCTTTACCTTTGGTTTCCAATGGCTTAACTATGATATATTTAAGTGTGATTTTCTTTGTACTTATTCTGCTTGGGTATTATTTACCTTACTGAATCTATTGATACATTTAGTTTTTAAAAACATTAAGCAATTTAACCGATATTTCTACAAATATTTTCTGGCCCCTTAAGTTTCTTTTGTCTTTCAGAAACTCCAGCTGCATTTATCTTTTTTTTTTTTTTTTTTTTTTTTTTTTAAACATCTTTATTGGGGTATAATTGCTTTACAATGGTGTGTTAGTTTCTGCTTTATAACAAAGTGAATCAGCTATACATATACATATGTTCCCATATGTCTTCCCTCTTGCGTCTCCCTCCCTCCCACTCTCCCCATCCCACCCTTCCAGGCTGTCACAAAGCACCGAACTAATATCCCTGTGCCTTGTGGCTGCTTCCCCCCAGCTATCTACCTTACTACGTTTGTTAGTGTGTATATGTCCATGACTCTCTCTCGCCCTGTCAAAACTCACCCTTCCCCCTCCCCATATCCTCAAGTCCGTTCTCCGGTAGGTCTGCGTCTTTATTCCTATCTTACCCCTAGGTTCTTCATGACATTTTTTTCCCTTAAATTCCATATATATGTGTTAGCATACGGTATTTGTCTTTTTCTTTCTGACTTACTTCACTCTGTATGACAGACTCTAGGTCTATCCATCTCATTACAAATAGCTCAATTTCATTTCTTTTTAAGGCTGAGTAATATTCCATTGCGTATATGTGCCACATCTTCTTTATCCATTCATCCGATGATGGGCGCTTAGGTTGTTTCCATGTCCTGGCTATTGTAAATAGAGCGCTGCATTTATCTTATACCAGTCGATACTGTTCATTTTTTTCATTCTCCCCCTGCACCCACTTCCCCTCATGGTACTTCAGTTTTTATAATTTCCGTTGACCTGTTTTCAAATTTACTGGTCCTTTCTTTTAATGTGTCCATTTGTGATTATATAATCCAAAGATTCATAGTATATCATGTCACATGTCTAAGCAGGTTTTCCGACCTCTTCTCTTGAATTTCGTTTCAGAAATATCAGTCACTATAAGCTTCTCTATTGCATCGGTGAGGCACACAGGACAAATCAGAGACCCCTTTTCTGGGGAGTTAGTTGGTTTAATAAGAAAACTAAATAGTTGAGAAATAAAGTTAAATACTATCATAAGTAGTTGATCCAACAAGACTTAAACATGCATGTTAATCACACACACACACACACACACACACACACACAAATATGTGCATGAATACTAAGAATGTGCTGGAGTGTTAAAAGTATCTGGAGCCAAATAATTGATGTGCAAACAAACAATGACAAAACTAAACAGCAAAACAAAATGGCAGCAGTATTTCCAAGAAAGATTTGATATAAAGGAAGAGAGCATAACCTTCCAAAGTTAGGGATATAGTATGTGCAGGAATTTTCTTTAGTCAACTTGGCTTTTATTTATTCTTCAAGTCTATTTAGAAAAATGGGATTGAATGCATGCTACCGTATCTGAAAACACATCCTGGTGAGCATATACTTAAAGAAACCTTTCCTTTTAATCAATTCTGCTAATTTTCTTTACCTTTCTACAACCTGAGGAATACATTTCTTAGAACACTTTTATGCACCAAAGATAGACTGAACTCAGATAGGTCTCTACTGTCTCTAGAGCAACATACCTCTGATTCCTTAAGGATCTTATAGTATTTTGCCACACTCCTAATGGAAACTCTGGTTAATTTTTCCTAATTAATGAAGGACTCTAGTGGTCCACTATCTTTTTTCATTGTCATTGAAAGGAGAGAAATGAAACGATGAGAATAAGTGAGAATCTGCTTCTGTTAGTATCTCCAGAGACTTGAAAAGTCTAAATATACTTTTGAGATAATTGTACAAAAAGGGAATTGAGTGGGGAGGACTGATTGGTTTCTTACTCAATGCAAAAGTATACATATATACACAATCAGCAATATACAGGCAACATAATATGAGAATTCATTAATCATATAATTCTAATCAGGAGAACCTTGATAGGACCTAGACTATATTATCATATTACCTTTGAAAATGAAAGCAATTGGGGATTACAGGTATTCAGGCTTTTGTCAGAAGGATTAAGGATAAGTGGTGATGAGAGGCATTAAAATGAGCAATGTTCACTTATCAAAAAACACTATTTGTATTGGCTATTAAATGCTTTCAAGATGGACTTCTTATCTACCAAAACAATGTTGCAGAGAGTCTGAGGAGTTTGGGAGTATGAAAGAATTTACTATGGGTCCCATGAGAAAGTAAGAGTGATATAAGAAAAAATGTTTTTATTTGGGAAAGAAAGGAAAAATTTTATAAAATATTACTTTGTTTAATTAAAAAGATAAATCATGGTTGTAGGATGTGTTGCAATTTTTAATTGTTATTCTTAAGATTTTTTTCAATTTTAAAAACAAATTCTTAGCAAAAAATTGACTTAAAAATGTTCTCTGTTATCTGTCTGTCGTTGTTGAGTGATAGAATTGTTGAAGAGTTTTAATTTGTCTCTAAACCTTCTTTATACTCTGTTGAGGTTAAATATAAATTTTTATAATAGAATATACTCTCTATATAGTTAAAAACATAAAACTATTTTTAGGGAGTAGCACGTATACAAAAAATAGGATAAAATATTGAAAGTATTGATTTTATTTTTATTTATTGGATTTTTATGTATTTTTATTCATTGGATTTTTATGTCATTAATTGGGGAATATTTTATACCTTCTTCAGTAAGGTTAGTCACTTAAGTAGTTAAATGCATCAGAAATATTATTTTTATTTCCTTAACAATATGGGAATATTTCTTTGGATTTTCACTAATGAAAAAAATTTTTTTGGTTCTATGGCCATAAATTTTTATCCCTATGTCTGTATATTTAAATGTCGGGCAAAATAACAGTGTGACAAGTGGATATTTAGATATTTTTAGTTTCCTTCATTTTATTTCTTTGCATTTTCTAATTTTTAGATAAATATGTAAAAAAAAGCTCTGTGGAAAGAAGCATTGACTTATGTCCTTAAAACAACTGGCAACCATGTCTGAATACCATGAAGGATTTCAGATTGTACCAATGCCAGTTCTGAGATCACTGCTTTGGAGACCAAAGTGTTTTTGAGCTGTGGAACTAAAGTAATTTAAGTAAGAACAAACATAAATCAATAAACTTGTCAAACCTGGCCTATCAAATTGCATACACAGTATTGTATTTTTCTCATATTAAAATATATTTTTCTTGGGCTTCCCTGGTGGCACAGTGGTTGAGAGTCCGCCTGCCGATGCAGGGTACGCGGGTTCGTGCCCTGGTCTGGGAAGAACCCACATGCCGCGGAGCGGCTGGGCCCGTGAGCCATGGCTGCTGAGCCTGCGCGTCCGGACCCTGTGCTCCGCAACGGGAGAGGCCACAATAGTGAGAGGACTGCGTACCGCAAAAAAAAAAAAAAAAAAAAAAAAAAAAAAAAAAATATATATATATATATATATATATATATTTTTTTTTTTTTTTTTTTTTTTTTTTTTTTTTTTTCTCAGTGGTGCTCAGTATCTATTTTTTTGCTTCTCTTCATATTCTAAGAATGGTTCTGGAGACTCTTGCAAATCTGTGTGTTAATAAAAATGGGTGCTTATGGGCAACTGTGGTACATTTTGCATTATTAAACGTTTCAGATTTCTCCTAAATTTGCACATATATAATGATGTAAAATATAAAGTATAATACCAATTCTATATATTGGTATCGATATTAAATCCTAGAATTAAGAATATTTTTGCCTCATAGAGATTTTTAATGATACTGATTAATTTTTTAAAATAAAATGTTCAGCTTTTTAATAAAAGGTCATTGATACAATCTACGATAATGATGCTAGCATAGTTAATAAAGCAGAATAGAAACCAAAATTTTGGCCAAAGAGCCAGAGTATTCTTTGTGCACAGTTAGAATTTTTGCTAGAAAGCATGTCCTCAATTGTGCCAGAATTGATTATAGTTTTGCAACAATTCTAAATTTATAACCTATATTTTCTGGACCTGTTCAAAGAAAGAAATCTTAATGAAACCCATATAAAATTTGACCTTACAATTACCTTTGGATTTACGGTTGAAATATCATCTAAATATTATAGCAGTCTAGATACAAGATACATGAAAACAGGTGAAACAACAGATGTTCAACTAAAGAAGTCATGCTTTTTGAAGAAAAATGAAATGAATTTTAAATATGCATTAACCATATTTTTGGGGTAGGAACTGTTACAATTATTAGTTTAGTAAAAGCTTCTGGAAAACCCAGATTAAATTTAGCTATTTCCGTATTAAAGGGATTAAATATCTTAAATGTTTTAGATTAATTTTTTTGTCCCTAAGTCAAAATAGACTGCATGTAAAATATGCAGCAAAGGCAAACATTCCATTAAAATGTAACAAAATTAGAACAAGGAAACGCAAATGTTTGCATGAACAAGGTGTAGGACATTCACATAAAGTAATCTCCAGAGTATTTTCTGGATATTATTTTATAACTAATATTCTTCCAGGAATAGTTGCGATTGAGCAGCATTTTGCTATTTTTGTCTTCTTATATTTTCTAAGCTTTTAAAACTTTGGAGAACAACTTAAGAAATACTGTTTGCATCCAGGTATTGCTATAAGAGATAGTAAAACTAGTGATGTTGGGGCTTCCCTGGTGGTGCAGTGGTTGAGAGTCCGCCTGCCGATGCAAGGGACACGGGTTCGTGCCCCGGTCCCGGAAGATCCCACCTGCCCCGGAGCGGCTGGGCCCGTGAGCCATGGCCGCTGGGCCTGTGCGTCCAGAGCCTGTGCTCAGGATGTTAAGTGATAGCAATTTATACGGTGAAGTTAAAATATTTTTCAACTTATGTGGGAAAATAATAATTTATCATTTGGGACCCTATTTACATGACAGGTATGAATCAAGTCTCATTCCTGAATCAAAGTATTGATTTAAGAATTTTATTGATATTTCCAATTGCTGCAGCCTCAGTAGAACAGGTCTTTTTTTAAATTTTGAAATTAATTAAAAAACTAATTAATAAAAGTATGCCCAACAAATATCTAATTCGGCATTGCTGCCAATAAAATACAAATGACGTTAAACAGCCCTTGCTAATAACAACATAATGATGATTTTACTAAAATGCATGCAAGAAAAGTGATAGTTGTGAGATAAATATATACTAATTCAAATTATGTTAGTCTTTATTATTTTAATTATCAAAATAATTCAGACCTGACGACAGAACACAGACATGCACAATAATAATAGATTTCAGACTATTCAATATTTTGTCAGCTTTCAATCATATTAAAAAAAGCACATAGCACATATTTTTAAAACTTGTTCTTATGTGGTATATTTACATATATAGTGTGTGGGCCTGCATTTCTGTTCTTGTCCTGGGTCCTGAAAATAATAGAGAACAGCCTGTCTCCATTATACAGGGCCATTTAGGAATAAAGAGCAGAGTTAGTATCAGTCATGAAAGGACTGTTGAGGGGGGATGGAAAATTGGAGAAGCTAATCTTTGTTGAGCAGCTTATATGTGTCAAGGCCTATTCCATGTAATTTAAGTTCTATAAATGACTGAGATAGGTGGAGTGGGTCAGTTTCAGAGCTGAGGAAATTAAGTAATTTTTCAAGTTCATTTTGCTCGTTATGTGAAAGAGTCAGAATTCAGAGCAAGGTCAGTCTGGGCTGGCTCTAATTACCCAGCTCTTTCTAAACTTAGATTGTAGAAGTAAATGAAACATGTCATAGTAGAAGACAGATCATAGTAGGCACAGAAACTGTTGATTATAGAAAATTGGTAGAAATAAAAAACTTGACAAGAAAAAAAGATGTTTTGGGGTTTTAGAAATACGAAATTTCTAAATTGTAGTGAGAATTAAAACACTTAGCAAATATCAAAAAGAATCTGCAAAGTCTCTCCGCATTCTAGGAGTGTGGTAGATGAGTAGGATGAAAAGTGATGGAATATTCAGGAAATAGTGTTGAATATTTAGTTTTATTTCTATATTTATAAAAATAAATTGAGGATAGCTAAAATTTATATAGTAGACATTTGAAAACACAAAAATGAACACCCTGAAGAATGTTTTTATAATTTCAAGGTAGAAAGACTTTTGAGCTCTGATATCAAGTCAGGACTCAAAGAAGAAGACCTTTTTTGAAAAAGTTAATTTTTATTAAAGACAATTTATTGTCTTTAAACTGAGACAATATTGGAAACACTGGTGCAAAACCAGGATTCAGATAATTTATATTAAAAAATCTTACATGTTGATATGACCCCGTCTCAGAAAATGGGCAAATGACACCAATGGGAACTTTATACAGAAAAAAGTACAAATGTCACCCACCCACTGGGAAAGTAACATGTCGCATCTCTGTCTTGCTTTTTGCACTTCATCTTTCTTAGGGTATTACTGTAAAGTCCCTATTGTGGAGATATTATCCAAAAGTTAGCTCACATTTGTTAGAATAAGTTTGTATTTAGTTGCTTAGTAAATCTTTAATTTATCCATAGTGCAGCATTTGTTCAAAGAAATTCATCTTGGAGGATGATTATAAATCTCCAATCCTAGGATCACAACCAGGGCTTTTTCTGGGGATGAACCTAAAGGTAGGTGGATACCACTGGCTTTCTGATCACTGGGCTGAAACCGAGGTTACATCAGATGATCAGTGACTGGGTCTGTTTTTTCGTCCCCCCCGCCAGCAAGGATGGGAAAGGGGTGTCTCTGATTAGCATACTCAACAGAGGCTTCAGTCCGGCTCTTGGGAGATCACCCTAACCTCCAGGGCAGTGATAAGGTTTCATGTTTATCCTCTTGCAAGATAATTTGCATTTCAATAAGTAATAAAGGATTAGGCCAATTAATGAGGAACTAATCTGTAATACTTGGACTTCATGCAGCTGAAACCAGTGGGCGAAGCATGCAGGAGGGTTGGAGGCCTTTCACGGTCTCTAAACTGGTGAATGGAAACACCGGCTTCCCTGGGCCACACAGGTAAGTAGGTGTCAACACTGAAGCTTTCTTAGACTGGCTCTTCTATAAAGGGGTCAAGGAGCACAGATGCCAATTTATTTTTCTGTCATTCAGCCATTGTTAATTCTTCTTTCTCCTCTGAATACTAATCTCACCCCCATCATCTTACACCCACATGTCCTTTTTTGGAGAGCATAAGTAATGCCAAAAACCATCCTATAAAAGGGCTTACTTCCCTGTTGATAGTCCCAAATTGGTTATTTTAGATAGACAAAGTATAAGAAAAATCTTACATGTCCTAATCGATATCTGCTTGATAAAGAGAGGTGAACAAATAATAGTGCTCAATACTGCAAATAAATCAAAAGTTTTAAAGCCTTTGAAATAACCAAAAAACCTAAATAAATTAAAGATAGTTTGTCCTAGAGTAACAAGCACATCATTTTCCTCAATAAACACCTCAGTGAATATCTTTGGTGCTCTCACTAGGGCACGGGAACATGAGGGCTGGATATTTCTACATTGTTTTCAGACACATTCTTGCTAATAACCCATTTCAGTTAAAATTTTACTTCTGACAAAGCGCTTAGGCACTCAATATTAGTGTCTTAGAACAAAGCTTATCCTTTAGTAAAACATCACTGAGGTCTATGGAGCATTTGTTGTACTTTTCTGTGATTCTTTTGCTGCAAACCTAGTGCAGAGTATCTAAACTAGTAGCTACTTGATCAGGCATTGTATGTGGTTATTAAATAGTATGCTCTGAACAGAACAGGACATTTAGAATAGGACAAGATTTGATATGGTCTTCACTGTTTGTACCACCTACAGAAACTTGGATCTTTCAATTAAAATAAAGTCTAGGAGTTAGTTGTTCATTAGACATTGGACTTAACTTTAAAATATAATTTCTGTTTTATTTTATTAGGTAAAAGACATTTCTACCTATTGTAGAAATGTGAAAGATAGACATATGAAATTTATATAAAAATATATAAGTACAAACGAACCTTGAACAATTTAGGGGGGAGTTAGGGACACCAACACCCCCACCTCATTCAAAAATCCGCATACTGCTAACTTTGCCTCAAAAACAAAGGAATTGACTGATGACTCACCCAAGGACAGGAAACTGAAACAGTGTGGATAGGATCAGGACTCAAACCCCAGCTCTTTTTTTTTTTTTTTTTTTTTTTTTTTGTGGTACGTGGGCCTCTCACTGTTGTGGCCTCTCCTGTTGCAGAGCACAGGCTCCGGATGCGCAGGCTCAGCGGCCATGGCTCACGAGCCCAGCCGCTCCGCGTCATGTGGGATCTTCCCGGACCAGGGCTTGAACCCGTGTCCCCTGCATCGGCAGGCGGACTCTCAACCACTGCGCCACCAGGGAAACCCAAACTCCAGTTCTTTTGAATCCACATATTGCGATCTCAAATCCAACACAGACTTTTCCCACACTTAGTTAACTTAAAGATCTGTAAACTGAAAATACAGGTACTATATTTATTGAAAAAATTCTGCATATAAGTGGACCCATGCAGTTCAAGTCCATGTTATTCAGTGGTCTACTGTACATATTTTTATATAAAAAGAAATATGTATGTGTATATGTGTACATATAATATCATAAGGGCATTCACATTAAAATTGAGCCACTAAGCCACATGCATGACATAATTCCTGCCCTTTGCATGTTGCAGTTCACATGGGATGGTAGAAGGTGTTTTGTACTGGGTCAGGAGACCTCAGTTCAAGTAGGCACAGAGAATCTTCCATGCTCTCCTCTCTAAAAGTGGTTCAAATAGAACTCTTTGATTCCAGAGACCTTTGGGCTCTAATATTCTACATTTTATAATCTAACATTTGTATGACTCTATAACTAAATAAAAGAAAATCCAATTTCAACAGTTCCAAATAATTATGAAACTTGTGGAGAGTGAAAAGCATACTTTTATTAGCTTTGGGATAATATTTAGGGACTAAAAAATAATTTTTAAAAGAGAAGAAAATGTCTTCTGAAAATAAAACCTGCACTCAGGCAAAATTATAAGGACCTAATGATTACACCTACAAAAACACAGGATAAACGTTTAATGAAAAGAGAAGGTAGAAATCTACCAAATGATTGAGTGGTGGTAATGGGCCTCTGAAAAGTTAATTTTTCATCTTAATATTCTTTTTATTGAACCACTTTTATTTTTATTCTAAATGAAAAAGACCAAAAATAAGAGTACTTGCAAAGGGTTAAATACCACAGTTTACTCTGATGTACTTGCAATTGGTCTTCCAAATATCAAGGTGAAAAGTATTCAGTTTTGAAAGTTGTTCTTTCTTGTTATTGAAAAAGAGAGAAATCTTGTTGCATCCTTTAATGTAGATACATCAGTGTTTTCCTCACCAAGAATTTCAACAGACTTATAACAACTGATGACTGGTGCCTGATGGAGAGCTCCCACCACTCTGAGGGTAAAGGGTGTGCAGGCGGACTCATGTGACCTCAGACCCTCCGCCTGCCAAGGGGACTGAATTCTCGAAAAGACTGCCTGAACCCAGCTGGGACTATGGACTCCTCCTTCCCCTGAGTCTAGAGTATCTGCAAATATGGTACAAGGGAGAGAGACATTTTGGAATGGTAAATGAGAATGTACTATATTTCATTGGTTTCTACAAAAACCACACATATTTTGGGGAAGATAATGTTTAGTGATTTCTTGAAAATGTTGACCAAGGTGTCATCAATTACACATAAAATGAAAAAAATGCAAACTTTGTATGGCAGTTTTCTGGTTACTAGAACAATGATTGAACCAGCTGCATGATATTTACAGTTTGAGACCTGAAGAACAGCAGGACTTCAGCTGAAACCTGTAAGTTTTGCCCAGTGTTTCCTCAGAATTATTAATTGGTCCACATTTGGCATGCCAGTAAAGTTCTCATGAAACTTAACTAGGGCTAGCTAAAAACTTGGCATTTGTCCTTGGAAAAAAAAAATCGACTTGAGTTTGCTTAAAGGTCTATGAACTTCAGGAAACCTCTCAGTGACCCTTCCTACAGTGTGGTGGTTTCTAGTGATATCTGAAACCAAGAATGTTTTGTGAAGGATTTGGGTTTCATTTGGAAAGCCATATCTAATCCTGGATACTGCCTAATGAATTAAAAGTCTGGTTCTCCTTGGATCTTCATAAAGGCAGTGCTATGTGTAAAATTCATGACTTTTTCTACAGAGTAAAATAGCACCTCCCAATTAGTCATTTTAAAATGCCTTCTTGGATTTTTTAAAACGTTCTTTCTGCATATGTATATTCTGTCATCACAGTTGTCTAAAATGTAGGCATACGTTGAGTCTATCACTTGAAGCTGTAGCACAATTTCTCTTAAAGAACATAATTATTATAACAGATAACTATTTTATTGATACTATTACACATTCTAAAAGTATTTCATGTATTTTGTAGACTAAAACAATCCCAAGAATAACAAGTTTTGACTATGTGCAGCTGGGGAAAGTAACTACTTCCCAAATAATAACTGGATGGTCCTCCAGGTGCTGAGTGGGGTACTGGTGGACCTGGCTTTCTCACACTACTTTTATCCCTCACAAGCACACACACAGGCTTCCATATACACACTTTTCTGCAGCATATGGGAATTACCTCCCCCAAATGAGGAAAGTGACTCAGTGGATATGAACATTTAATAATAAAAAATATTTCCAAAAGGTATTAGAAAAATAACAGCTACAGCTGATTTTCAAGAAAAATATCCAGTATTAAAAAGTGGCTTAAGAGATATGAATTGGAAATAACCTCTCTGTTTCCCTTTTTGAATCATCTTTAGCAGTTTTTTTGGTCTAAGTGAATTTTCAGCTTTTTTGTTCTAAGGATTTGTTGTCCACAGTTCCTTACTGTTTTTGTATCTCAAATTCTTAGATAAAAAGTCTGAGAAGTATTGACATTCTTCATGTTTCTTAGTCTGTTTAGACAACATTATTTTAGGGCCTGTCTCTATTTTAGGAATCAATAGAAATGATTTAGGAAAAGTAATCTATATGAGGATTACTAAGAAAAGATATGTATATATATATATTTCTTTCCGTTATTCTGAGCCACTATGCAACTATAGAGAGGAAAATTTTTATATTGATAATGACTGATTCTGATGGCCAAAGAATTAAGAACAAAGTTCTACCAGGGCCAAAAAAAAGAAAATGAAATCCTTCCAACGTTGATATATAGGCACTAACACTTTCTTTTCTACTGAGTTTCTTGTACAGCCACATATTAGTCACGTATATTTCACTGTACAATTTTTTTATTTGAAAGTTTTAACAATAAATTTTAAATAGGTTTATCAATTAATACCTTATGAGATGTGCTCTATACTTACAAAGAGTACTTTCCACTTGGATGGCATATCTGTGGACAGACCACTGTACTAATTTTAGGACATCCAGTTAGATTTTCTTTTTTGACCATTGAGACTTCATGAGCAAGTAGAACATCGACATCACAAGTCATAGAGGTGCTTCTGACAGATGCGACCCTGCTATGATCTGTATCATAAAGCCTTTTTATCATCATAGGCAGTGGAAGGGAAAATGTGTCTCTAGTAAATTTCTAAGAAAATAGATCCTTCTCCCTTTTCAATTATAAGGCAGTTGTTAACAAAGGGCAACATGTAACCAAGTAAAAGGAATGCAGTCCGTGAACTTTGGACCACGCCATACTCTAGTAGATGCTGGAAGTATTCTAAGCCAAGTCATCACCAGTGATCTTAAGCTCCAGCCGCCATTATGATTATAGATCTTTCTAAATCACCTCTAAACCACCACTCATGTATTTCAGGTCTTTCAATAAGCAGTTAACTTCCTGGGGAGCTTGTCATACAAATCTCCAAATTTTCTTGTAACATCTTCGCTGTAATCCATCTTAGTAAATCTCAGTCATTTTTGGCTTTACTTAGCACTGATTTGTTGTCAAGGCAAATGCTTTGTCCTTCCACCAAGAAGTCAGGGGTCTGCCTGTCTTACTGCCATTGGTTTCTGATTCCTGCTACACTACAACCTCCTGATACAAACACTCATATGAAGTAGTAGTTTAATCCTTTTGCGTAATTTATTTGTGTACTTCTCACAACATACATTTCCATACAATCTGGTCATTAACTGATCGTGTGGGTCACTATATATACTGCAAACTTGCTTTTCTTTATTCTATTAAACATATTTTATTTATAAGCTATCTACTCATAGATATATACTTTTGTAGAGTGTGGCTAATGGATATGAATTATAATACAGTGTTACATTTTGTTAAGACACAAAGTTATTTCTGAAGAAATAATTTTTTCATAGAATGTTTGGTCATTTGCAAGAATGAAAGTTTGGTTTCTGAGGAAAGCATGAGAAAATGATGATGTACGATGAGATACTGTATAGAAAACAGACAAGCCCTTTTAGCTTGTGTTTGATGATAAAGATGCCTTCACTCAACAAAGAATAGATGAGGCCCGTCAAAACGTCAACGTCGGGCTTCCCTGGTGGCGCAGTGGTTGAGAGTCCACCTGCCAATGCAGGCGACACGTGTTCGTGCCCCTGTCCGGGAAGATCCCACATGCAGCGGACCGGCTGGTCCCGTGAGCCATGGCCGCGGAGCCTGCGCGTCAAACGTCAACGTCAATGACATTATCATTACCTCTTTCTGCAGTTGCTAGCAAAAGTGATTTCATTTCAAGAAAAGATAATATGAGAAAGCACTGTTTGGCCAATATGCAATCATTAAACTATCCCCCCAGTTTTTTTCTTTTCTCATTATTTCTCCCAGCTAAATTCACTTCTCCTTAATAAACGGTGTCATTTTTTTCTCTTTTGGCTATACAGAATCAGAAGCATGTTGATGGAGGGGATCAAACTCACCAGGAGTGCAATATCTAGAGATAATTTTCCTTAAGGCAGAGTGTTCACATACTCGTGATGCCGGGTCATCCCAAGGGCAAGGCTTACAAAAGACAGTGTTCAAAGAAGCTTGGTATCGGGAGAATTTGCCTATTGCAGTCTATGCATTTATGGTCAGTTTTGCAGCAAGTTACTTATCTACACTTCTTGGAAACTAGGGAGATTTGGGGAGGAGTAATTTCAGGACTCTGCTTCTTTTCAGTTTGTTTCTTCTTGGCCCAGAGGATTTTGTGATACAAGAATAGGCAAAGTATATCATTTATTAAACTCATCTAAATGGCAGGCAGCGTTTAGGAAGTTTTCCATATGTTTTCTCATTTAATTCACAAAGCAAGCTCTTGAGATAGACACTAATTATCATTGTTATCATCCCCTTTCAGAGATGAAGAAACTGATGCATGTGGAGTTTACACAGCTTGTTTAAGGAGATAAAATTTTTAAGTTCCAGAACTAGAATTATGACTTAAGCCTTTAGGATTTCACACAAACACAGCATAAAGAAGTGTGGATGCTAGAACTAGACCCTTTTACTAAAAATCAAGGTCTCTTGCTTATTAATTTTGTCACTTGGGGTGAATTAACTTTTCTGTGTCTCAGTGTCCTCAAATGGAAGTAATAATTATTTAACACATGCAAAGGACTTGGGGCTTAACACATAAGAAATGCTTAATACATATTAATTACAATGCTAGGCTTTCTTCAAAGAATTTTATTATGTATTAATTCAATATGCTCATAGAAATTATATGTATAAATACAAATATTCAGAATTTTATATTTGAAATAACTTTTCAAGAAGGACTTTATTATATCCTAGGCACAATATATGTCTATATTTTTATGCCAAATATAAGAGGAATGCTGAGTTTCTCTCTGATAGTATAAAATGTCACGTTCCCTTACAACACGCAAATGCTTTACTTCAAAAGGCCAAATCTAAAGGTGCTGTCTAGCTTGATTTATTTGGTCCTATTTTAATCAGGACTGTTTTGCCCTACAAACTAAATTGCTTTGAGGAGGACCTGTCTCTGGGAAGCACATTAGCATTTTGGCTCTGCGTGTCTGTTGAAGAGCTCCTCATTTATGCTCACACAGCAGTATGCTTCCTTCACTGTAATGCGGCTTCTTTCAGCTCCTCTGTAGGGCAGGATCTTGATGGAAAGGAAGGGAAAAGCAAGGTCAGACATTGTCAGGCACAGACAGTACTGTGACAATGGATAAACAGGCGCACAGGAGTGCAGGCATGCATACAAGTTCGACAGAGTCTGTTCCTGTAACTCAGAGTTAGGTTGCCCATGGGCAGCCTCCCAAAACATTCCAACCTATGCCAGTGCTTAAGGCTGTAGGACTGGAATAACCACGAGTAATAAATACTGCGTGGAATTCGGTAGAACTTGCAGCTTCCACCTCCAACTTCTTTTTGGATCCAACATTCTAAGAAATAGTTGCTATCTTTTACAGTGGAGCCAAGAAGCTTGAGAGCAGATAAGGGGCTCATGTGAGGATCTGTACCATATTAGTTGTGGTAGGATCGTCGATCCCAGAGCCCATTTCTTTGCATTATATATTCTATCTCCGATCAAAAGTAAAACTAAAAGTGCTTTTGGACCATTAGCCAAGGAGCCAATAATTCAATGCTTAAGGAAGACTAGTATTGTATGATAAAGAACATTCAGAAAAGATTTCATTGGCCTACCAGTTCATAAGCTGGCATTGAGCATGAATAGGCTATTATGGATAGACATGGTAAAGTGCAAAGATAATAGGACTTGGCTTTTTGTCCTTTGAGAGTTGATTTGAGTTAGGGAGGTCAAAGTTAAAATACATTAGTAGCAATTTAGAAGCATGTCAGAAAAAAGCCTGGCGACTTGGATGGTTAGAGTTGGACATGCACATTGATGAGGGGCTAGGGGGAATAAGATAGAAGAGGTGAGGCCTTTTTTGCTTACTTCTTGGGTCTCCTGTCTTCTGGTGCTTCAGCTGTTTCTTAGAGGGAGTCATAATACTGGTAATATGGGTCGAATGGATAGGCCATGACTCAACCATGTTATCTGGACAAGTAGTAGACATGTCTTTAAAAATGAGCATGACTTTTTTTCTCTTGTGTTTAAATCTAAAAGCAATAGGGTGAGTATATGTGTAAAGTTTGCCAAACATTAAGGGCAAAATAAACAACTAGTAAACAACCCATATAACTGAGGAGCATATTTCCATATAACGAAGAAAGAGCAAAATGAGATCAGGAAAGTGAATGTAAAGAAATATAATGATTTATCACAAAATGTTATGGCCCAACATAGTTAATAGAGAAAGGAATCCATTTTCATAGGATGCATATGGGACTCAAGATCTTGTGGCAGATGGAGCATCTCCCTTGTTCCCTTCTCTCTAGTCTGTCTTTCCCTTTCCAACATACAAAATAAAATGAAAGCACTTACAGAGCAAGAGAAAACCTGAGGGGAAAATGTCCGTCTCAAAGCCAGACGGGCAGAGTCACTGCCGGCTGCACACATTTCACAGTTTGGTGGTAGCTCTGCAGCTGCCAAGTACATCTCAAGAGTGACTGTAAACACTTTTGGCCCCAGTGGAGTCAGGGATCCAGAAGGCTGACAGAGAGTCCGTGCACCATCTGCCAGCAGGGGACAGGGACAGGCCAAATGCTGATCGAATTACACCCGTGTGACACTTCCTACTGTAATCACACCCTCCTTTTGCAGAGGCCAGGCTGGGACTAGAAAAGCAACCACTGTGATCAATGTCATCAGAGAAGGCTGGTGTCAGTGCCCAGCCCAGCTTAGCAGTTAAGAGAGCTCGGGCAAGCATCTGCTTGCTGCAAGAGGCATTTGCCTAAAAGGGCTGCCTAAGCTACCAGATGGAAGAAAGAGAAATGTTTTTACAGCAGTATGGCCTGTGCTTAATAATGATTAGGTTTGAGTGAGGTATAGCATGAATAAAATGCTTTAAAAAATAAGGGTTTTGAGAAATCTCACTGATCAGGGCACACATAAATACATAAAGCAATACAGGGAGAGAATGCTATTAAATATATTTAATATATATATATTTAATATACATATATATTACATAGTATATATATAAAATATATTTAAAATATATTTAATATATATATCTGATATATATATATTAAATATATGAAGAAAAGATCTCAAGTTCAAAATATTTTCATGTAATCATCTTTCATATATATTTTTGGCCACTCCACCCAGCATGTGGAATCTTACTTCCCCCGGCCAGGGATCGAACCCACGGCCCCTGCATTGGAAGCGTGGAGTCTTAACCATTGGACCCAGGGAAGTCCCTTTCAAATATTTTTAGTGCACATGTTCTCCCTTAGAGTTTCTTCTTCTTTCTTTCTAATCCCCTCCTTCCACTCAGTTAGCCATAGCTTTCTGATTCTGGGCATGACCTCATTAATAAGAACAGTCCCTGGGCTGGCAAGTATGTACACCCCAGAGGGCTTAGCAGTGTTAGGCAAAGACTAGCACTAGGTATATTTCAACTCAACTGGGAGTGGGGAAGGCTTGAACCTCAATCGTGTTTTACCCTTGCTTCCAATAGGAAGGTTGCTTATGTTGGGAAATGGAAGTACAAAAAGCAAAGGTATAGAGTTCTCAGATTCCAGAAGAAGCTGCTCTTGGGTTGGTTGGTATATCAGACAACCAACATTTTATTTGGCTAGGAAGAAAGGTCCACAGAAGTCTGTCTCTCTCTCTCGTATATATATACATACACACTGGGAAGTAAAATATTCATAATGTTTACATGAGACTTAGTAAAACTCCAAATCGAATAACTCCTTCTACTATTGTTTTATGTAAGACTAGAATTTGTAAACATTCACCTATGGCCCCAGTTAAGCATTCAGATGGACAGAGTGGGCTGAATTCATGCTTCTCAGAATATGTTTTGCAGACCAGCTGGTCCATCACAGGACAAGTATAGACTTTAAGAGTAAGTGGTTAGAAATTTTTATAGCACTTTGATGGAGTACTTTTTTTATGTCTGTTGAATCAAATGATAAATAATTTGGGTTTGTGTTGATCATGTGTGTAATGTTATTTAATTTTTCAAATATTCATTTTATGATATCTTACAAAGTTATCAATCCATGAAGGACAAGCAGTAAAAAAATGCTTGATGATAGTTGCTTGCACACTGCTAACTTAATAAGGCTTTAATAAGGCTAACTGTGCATTCCACAATTATCTGTGCACATATACATGCTTACTTCCAAGGCCAGTGTTTAAGGAGGAAAACCAATGTGAAATTTATCATGTCATGATCCCACGGAAGAGGTTTTAAAGGGCACAAAATCTGCTTCCTAAAGCTGTCTGCTGAGCTAGCTCAATGATGTTAGGGAAAAAAAATAAACCAGAGGGTTTGAGAAAGTGGTCACTATTTAATGATACAAACAACTGCCTTTGTAGAAACTCTCCATCTCAGCACCTGTGGGCACCATAGAAGAGCAGGCTATTGGGGAGAAAACTTTATTTTATACCATTTAAAAATGGAGATATTAACACTTCATGTGTCATAAATACTCTTTTTTTTCTGGGTAGAAATCCACTTCACTACTTTTTCAGCAATCCATAATAATCTTTTAGCAAGATCACTTTTTTCCTCCCCTTTTCTATACTTTTCTTATCTTCTGTTTCTTTCTTCTCTGTATCTGTGCTGAGTTGTTGGGAGTTAGAGAGTTACAGGCTTAAAGTTTTAGTATTAACAGGAAATGAATTTGGTATAGATTGTCGCTTGTTAAATATGTCATAAGTGATACAAAGTTCTACCATTTTATGTCTCTAAATATAAATATATGGTTTAATACTTTCCAACCTCAGTCCATTAGAAATCCTTGGAGACGGGTATTTGTATAAAGGTACAATAATATGATAAAATAGAAACAATAGAAAGTAACACAATAATCAAGGTGGAAAAATTAATTTTTAAAATGTCACTTAATTTCAAGTAATTAATGAGAGAAGATACAGAAATTTTATTTTGACATGTGTAGGTTTGTAAATAGGAGGACTTGGTTCTTTTACTCTGTTTTGTACAGAACTGAATATGTTGAACCTTGCAGTGTTACTGTTTATTTCTGGTCAAATAAGTTTTTCTATTAATGTTCAAATTATCTCTAGTAGCTGTTCCAAGGCTAGCTAATTATCAGAATTGCCTGGAGAGCTACCAAATAAAAAATCTTTGGAGGTGAGACCTGGGAATCCCTAAACTTAAAATCCTCTATAGGTGATTTTAATGAACACTTTAGTTTGGGAAATACTTGTCTGGAGGCAATAGTCCCAAGAGGGAAAAAAACTAATTTAACATTTTTAGAAGCATCTTAATTCAAATGTAGGAAGTTCCATTCCTTCTCGAAGTTCTATGGCACCCTCTTAAGACATGGGCTAAACCATGTGGAATGTATGCTGTATGGATCCCTCTTATCTCCTTAAGGATGAGGACACATTTTCTTTTATTGCTCTCTCCCACATGCTTATTTCATTGCACTGAGATGAGGCATTCAATTAACACCACTGAATAAAGTGGCATTCCCAAGAGAAATTGTGGCTAAAAAAGGGAGTAGAGCATTAATAGGAGGTGGTAAGAAGTTATTACACACAAGAGGCTTCCTTGAGCAGCCAACTGCTGGTGGAAACTGTCCCTCTTCTGAGAATTCCTTACCAACGGGAAATTTTTAGGACTCTGTACCTGCTATGGAGTCCTAAGATATCTCAGAAGGGGGACACAGGATTATAAGAAATCTAAGAGATTATCCAAAGCATTGTCTCCTAAAAAGAAAAAACACATTTCAAGCGAAACATAAATTTATAACTCATATACTCTAACGTAAAAAACATCCGGAGGAGAATTCTCCAACTCACACAAATGCTATTTCCAAGTGTCAATACACAATTGTCACTATTTAAAAAAGCAGACAATTAAGAAAAGAATTCAATCCTGGTGAATAACTTATGTGTAACAATAACTAATTGAGGCAATCATTTTAAGAATACATCATGGGCTTCCCTGGTGGCGCAGTGCTTGAGAATCCACCTGCCAATGCAGGGGACACAGGTTCGAGTCCTGGTCTGGGAAGATCCCACATGCCGCAGGGCAACTAGGCCCGTGAGCCACAACTACTGAGCCTGTGTGTCTGGATCCTGTGCTCCGCAACAAGAGAGGCCGCGATAGTGAGAGGCCCGCGCGCCGCGATGAAGAGTGGCCCCCGCTTGCCACAACTGGAGAAAGCCCTCGTACAGAAACGAAGACCCAACACAGCCATAAATAAATAAATAAATAAATAAAAACAAAGAATACATCATAATTACTAAAGCCATCTGTAATTTCATTTCAAGATATGCGATTACTGTTTCTATTAAAATGGCAGTATTAAGGTAAGCAATATTTTTCAGTATTTTTAAAATTTTTGATCATAATGACAAAATTAATTATGGCCCTGTTTAATATTGCCATATTTGGCAATTAACAATTGTGCTGTATCATCTAAGAAAACTTTTCCTTACAAGGTATTAGGCCCAACTGAAGAACATTGGTAAGGATGAAAACAAACTGCATGGCTAATAAAAGTGCTCGAAATATCAGGTAGAGTCTGAGAGCTGTATTTTACGTTTCTTCTTTTTCATATCTTTCTAAGATTGTACCTTAAAAAGATCACCTTCATCTCTTGTTCTAATTCTTATTTCATTGGATTAATCAATTCTCAAAGATTTATAGAATGATAGAGTACAGCATGCCTTGATGAAAACCACTCATTCAGCTTTTCTGGCATTTATTCATATGAATATTAACCTCATTGCTTGACACAATTTAAGGGATAAGTCTATATTCCCCACAAACAACCTGTTGAAAACACCTGACTGATCTCAGCAAAGACTTCCCAGCACAAAGACGTAGGTTGAGTCTAGCAGTCTCTTTTTCCTCACGATACCTCTTAGGTGTCTATCATACCCAGGCAGCACGCCATCCCACCTGCTCTCCCCGCTTAGAATTTTGGTTGCCATGGTTTGAAATTACCTGACTTGTAGCTTATTATATTAACTTGCTAATCAATTTCCTCTGTGTAATAAAGGTCTTTAAACCCAATTAGTATATGCATTTTAGGTTGTTTTAGAAAGAAGTTTTTATGAAAGAAATATAAGCCCATGTTAAATTACATGTTACACAAGGGTTTATAATGGAAAACAAGAATTCCTTTTCCCAATTTATTCTCACTTACAACCTGCCCTTCAGGGGCAACTGTTTTAAGACATATGAGCATTTAGTTTTCTTGTGGTTACCTGTCTCCCAAATACATGTTCACTGCTATATCTTCACAAAATTTAGAAATTTTTACTGCTGTCTTCTTTTATAAGTGAGGATTTAGTTTACTTATCCTACCTTCATCTTCCTTAACACCTTTCCCATTTAATAGTTATTTTACTATTCTAGTTCTTCTATTGTTGCTTTTCTAAGTTTAAATAATTATTGAAAACTTTATTTCCTGTTCCATCATAAATAACTCAATGCTGAACCTATACATTAAGGATATTGGCACCATTATCTTTCTGGCATTTTTCCTCCGTACCTTCTCGTTTCCACGATTTGTTCAAGTCACATTAAATTTTATACTGCTAGATTGATAACATTTACATTTAGTTCTGTATTCCAAATATAATCTTAGGTGTTTAATCTATAGAGTGAGTTTAAAAGTTGAAAACCAATAAGCTATCTAATTTATCTTAATTTATTTTTCTTTTACATTATTGTGACAACAAAAATTTGGCTCACTGTATAGCAAAGTTGTGGGCTATGCTTATATTTCCTTCTTAGGTGTTCTCATGGGTCAAATTTGGTAGCACTCAAGGGAGAATATTTCTACAATTGTGTTCAAATGTAATATCTTTTTTTATACTCCACCAATTATTCAAACATTTAATTTGATTCATATTTGACTATGGATTTTTTTGTTTGATTTTTTAAACTTTTCCCTAGTTTCTGTTGCCTTTGTTTTTTTTCTTATTGGGATAAAAGACGTATGCTCTTTTCATTATATCCCTAATATGATCCAGGTTCTTAATCATTTTAGTTATTTCTTGAACTGATTATGTTCCTCTTTTTGCAGGCATTCTTCTTGGAGGCCACCTTCCAGTTTACCTTAGACTATCCTTTTTTAGACTTGTATTGAAGAAATTAGAATCATTCTTAATATTTCAGTTCTTTTGCTGGTGAATTGGCAGAATTGCACTAACTTAAAATTGCACATGGCCATATGACTTGCTTTGGGCAACAGTATATGAGTGAAAGATCCCAAAAGCCAGTGGGCAATATACAATATTCTTCCCCCTGATACACAAGGATGGGTGGAGACTCCAAATTCTAAATCCCAGAGTGAGGAGACATGAACCAGAGCCCTCATCCATTATTCATAAAATAGTCATTTATTGAACACACAGTATGTGCCAGATTTTATGTATGTATATGTGTGTGTGTGTATATATATGTATGAATGCATGTCTACAGAGAAACCTAGACAATTTGTTAGGTTTTTGAAGCTATGAATTGCATATTCAGGCACCTGAGACTCTGGGGCAGAGTTATGTTGCAGAGCCTGAGAGTTGTTCTAGAATGAAGCAGAAAATGATGGAAGAAAATTGGAGCTTGTCAAAGACAAATAGGACGTATTGGGGGACCAGTTATCAGCATTCACAATCCCTTTATTGGATCAGGCAATAGATTCACTCAGGCAAGTTGGTGCTTTCACAGGGCTGCAGAAAGCTCCTCTTTGCTCATCTTCTAAAAGAGTAGTAGATCTAAGGTTATACCCCCTTAGTTGGTACCACCTTAAGGGCAAACCTTGTGGATATTAAAGGACACAGTATGGTTCAGGTGAGCCTAGGAGACGCTGGGAGTGGAGAAGGGAAGAGTCACAGACTCTTACCCTCGAGTGTTCAAAAGCAGCGCCATCCTCCACCCTTACTGAATGTCTATTCATTCAACAATTCATTCCCTCAACAACATTGGTCCTTTACTTGCCACATACTACTTAGATGCTGGGGATACAGCCAGTGATCAGAATGGCAAATTTCTTGCCAATTTGATTTTAGATTCTAGAAAAGAGAGAACAAACATGCAGTATATCAGGTAGGGGGAAAGGTGATAAAGAATAATGAAGTTGGGTAAGAGAATGAGACAGAGGCCAGGTTCTTTCATAGTGCAGTTAGGGAAGGCATTCTAGGATGGAAACCTTTGGGCAGAGATAAGAAGGACATGAGAGAGCTGCTTATTTGAATGTTTGGAAAAAGAATTTTAAGGCTGAGGAAACTCTAAGAACAAAGACCCTGAATCAGGAGCAAGCTTGGCTTGAATAAGGAGCTGTGAGAATTTCAATGTGGCTCGAGAAGGAATCTAGTAGCCTTAGTAGTAAAGGAACCCAGGGCCAGATCGTTAAGGGACTTATGGGTCAGGAAAGGTTTGGTGTTTATTCTGTGTGAGCTGTGAAGTTACCAGAGGAATTTAAACAGAGCATGACATGGTCTGCTGTGAATTTTCAAAGGCTCGCTCCTGTTGTTAGCAGAATAGACAATGAGACACAAGTTTAAGTTCAAAGTAATTTTTTTCTCAAGACTTTAAAGTCTTAGCTGCATTTTAGTGTTCTCTTTTGCTGATAAATTTGATATGTATTATTTTCATTCTTTAATTGGGAATACATTTTTTTATTACTGATAAGCTTTTAGGATCTTCTTATTCTTGTGCTCTGAAATTTCATAATGATGTGTTTCGGATAATGATGTGCTTGTGTTTAAAATTTATCTTGCTCTGCGTTTTCTGGAGCTTTTCAGTTTAAAGGCTCGTGTCCCACTTCAGCTCCTGGACCTCTTCTCTATTATTGTTTTGAAAAACATTTTCTTCTCACTGTCCTCTATTCTTTTTTTCCAGAAATTTTATTAAAAATATTTAACTTTCTGTTTTAAGCTTCTATGTCTTTTATATTTCTATTTTTCTTATTACAGAGTTAAGCATTTATTTGTATCTCTACTTCTATTAAAAGTAGAAAAACCAAAGTTATAATAAAAAGACTATATGTCTCAAGTAAAAGTGGGAGCTTCTATAATTTTTATGTGAAATTGAATGATGTTTAATGTGTTTAATATGTACGATTTTCATTAACTTGTACATGCCAGTTTGCTCCTTTCTGACCTTAAACTGATGGTCTTCCTTCTCCTAACTTTTAAGCTATCATTACAGTGGGATCTCAGAAAATAAGGGATAAATTTGTCTCATAAACCTAACTTATTTTAATGATGTCCTTATCTTCAAGGGAGAAGAAAATAGGTTATTTGCTCAGTCATTTCAGACTGTTCAGATAATACCACAAACTTTTGACTAAAACCATCCCTGAATGCTAACTCCATGTCTCTCAACTGTGAATCATTCACTTTGTGTAATATAATTGCTTCATCCAATAGCTGCTTTTAGATGTCAACTAAATTAAAAATTTTTGATATGCAAATTGCATTGGCTGCACATGTATTTTCTGTGACCGTGTGTCACCTATCCATTTGAAACTACACAGTCACTCTTCCTGATTTGTAATTAAGATGGCAAGACCAGATTTTCAGCTGGAAATTATCTCTGGAGTCAAAACTAAATAGAAATTAATGCTGTCAGAAAACTGGCTTTGTCCCTAAAGCAGGAGGAAGGAAATCAGAACCTTAAAGAAAGCTTCAAGAAATTAGGACTCCAAGCTCTGAGGCCAAATTCACATAACCTATGGTACAAGGTACAAATGACCACCATACTTTGCAGCTCTTTCTATGGAGAAGTGAAGTCTATTTCCCCATCCCTTGAGTTTAGGCTTGGCCAGATAACTTGTTTTGAATATTAAAACAGTAGTAAATATGCCACATGTAGGGACTGAAAGAGTGCTTATCCACCCTGGGAATTGCCATCTCTCTTTCCGGGATGATTACCCCGTGAAGTCAGTCCAGCCAGCAAGAATGAGAGACAATGGAGTGCAAGCTCATCCACCTAAGCTGGACCATCTCACCAAGCAACCAGACTCCAGCTCTCCTGGGTTCTGACCACAGACCTGGGAGTGAGCTCAGCTGAGACCAGCAGGAAAAGCACACAACCCAATTTACCAAACTACGGACTTGTGAGATATGTTTACGGTTGCTGTTATTTTAAGTCATTAGGTTTTGGAGTGATTTGTTACGCAGCCAAGATAACTGACACACTACCTTTGTCAGGCAGGAATATTGCGGTGAGATGTTAATATAAAGATTGATCTGGGCTCCTGCACCTCGGCAGGGCCGATGCAGTATCCTGGTGGCTGAGGCCAGTGGCAGCAGCTGCGGGGTCTGGGTTTCAACCAGGGCCAGGCTGCAGTGAGCTCGGTGGCGTAACCCCGCAGGCAATGCCCCCCACCTGAGGTGACCTCCTGGGAGGGAGCGCACCCCAACCCATGCCTCTGCATCCCAGCAGGGCTCTAGCCTTCTTAAAGATGAAAAAGAAAATTGATCTGAAACAAAGTCAAACTGAAGACCAGCCTTTTGGGAAACCCACGAGTGCTGGCTTGAAAACACAGAAAACAGTCTCTGCTTAGTTAACAGTCAAGTAATCATAACCATTTGAGATTAAAAAATGAAGAAGTCAGCGTAAACAACAACTGAGAGAATAGAAGATTATAGAAAAATCTGAAGAGCTCTATAAAATAAAAAAGATGGAAGATAGGAATAAGAACATAAGACACCAGCAGGATATTTTCATTAAAGAAAATGTCAGATTTAAAATAGAATCTAGCATAAGCTTAGGAAATAAAAATATAATCATTAAAACTAGCAATCTAATTTGAAAATTCATGTAAAAGTGTGGACTAAGTAAAGAAAAATCATAGTAAGTGAAAAACACGAAATAGGATGATAAAAATAAATCCAAGTATCAGTAATCTCAACATAGGTGAATGGATTAATCATAGCAAAAAGAGACACAAAGGACTTGTTTTTAAAAAATTCAAAAATATGTTTACAAGAAACGAACCTGAAAGTTATGATGCTGAAATGTTAAAAATAGGAATAAGAAAGATAGAAAGAAAAACTGTTAACCAAAATTTACCTATTATCAATGTTAATATCAAACAAATAGGATTTAAGGAGGAAATTGCTCAAGTTAATCACCCCTTTCTTCTCTCATGTTCAGAACCAACTGAGAAATGCATATAGGAGTCAGTAAGGTAGGGATAAAATTGTCACCTTTATAATTCATAAGGGCGGGGGGCAGGGATGGCTTAAGTTTTGTCAAAGATGCATGCTTCTACTTTTTCTGAATTAGAAATAAATAAATAAATAACAAGACCATCACACAACCTTCACCCAGTCACAGGCAGGTCTGGGCAAACACTGAGTAGAGCCACACCGACTGAGTTTACCATCTCCCAGAGGGAACGCCAGTATGCACACTCTCTCCAGACATTCCAATCTAGGGGCCAGAAGTGACTGAGTTTGAATGACTAGCTCCTTTCCCAAATTCACTAATCAGAATAGTTCATTCTTCTTTCCCTGGTTTCTATTTCTATCAATATGGCAGACTATTTATCTAGAAAAATTCTCATGGTAAAGAATACTTTATGGGCTTCCCTGGTGGCGCAGTGGTTGAGAGTCCGCCTGCCGATGCAGGGGACACGGGTTCGTGCCCCGGTCCGGGAAGATACCACATGCCGCGGAGCGGCTAGACCCGTGAGCCATGGCCGCTGAGCCTGCGTGTCCGGAGCCTGTGCTCTGCAACGGGAGAGGCCACAACAGTGAGAGGCCCGCGTACCGCAAAAAAAAAAAAAAAAAAAAGAATACTTTATGGTGGATATAAAATTAAATTATATATACGAAAATATGACCAAACTGATGATAGGTGATGGAAATACGTAGAAGCCAAAAACTACAACAAATCTCATATCTCATTGTAGATTTGTATTACCCTCTAATGCATGGCAGAAGCATATAGAATCCTCTCTGGAGGAAAATACTCTAAATTGAGACCTCAAAGAGTTCCTGCACATTAATTTTCAAATAATATAACCTAGAAGAAAAAAATCACGAAACACACAAGGGTACACACAAGGATACAAGCCACCATTACTGAAGTCATCAAAAACAACAAAACCATAGATATCGACAAACTGATACTATAGTTTATACAGAGAGTAAAAGACCCAGAATAGCCAATAAAATATTGAAAGAGAAGAACAAAATTGGCAGACTGACACTACCCAACTTCGATACTTAGTATAATTAAGACAGTGTGGTAATGGCAAAAGAATAAACAAATAGATCAATGGAACAGAATATGGAACCCAGAAATAGACTCACATGAAAAATAGTTAACTGATCTTTGACAAAGGAGCAAAGGCAATACAATGGAGTAAAGATAGTCTTTTCAACAAACGGTGCTGAAAAAAAATGGACATCCACCTGCAAATGAATGAATCTAGACACAGAACTTCTACTCTTCACAAAAATTAACTCAAAATGAATCATAGACCTAAATGTAAAATGCAAAACTATAAAATGATAAGATAACGTAAAAGAAATCCTATATGACTTTGGGTATAGTAATGACTTTTTAGATACAACACCAAAGTCAAGACCCATGAAAGAATAATTGGTAAGCTGGACTTCATTAAAATTTTAAACTTCTGCTCTGCAAAAGCAAATGACTAGAGAATGAGAAGACAAGCCATGGATTGGGAGAAAAACTTGCAGGACATATCTGATAAAAGACTGCTATCCAAAATATACAAAGAACTCTTAAAATTCAACAATAAGAGTACACTCAAACTGATTAAAAAATAGGTCACCTCACCAAAGAAGTTATACAGGAGGCAAATAAGCATATGAAAAGATTAAATCCCTTGAAAATCCTCTATTTAGGAGTAGGAAATGACTGGCATGAGGAGTAGGTTAGAGTGCAATATCTTTAAGCCATGTACTTATATAGTTTTTACGAGAATGAAGATGAAAATTTTTAAAAAGATAGATCCAGAGTTTTATGCATTTGCACTATCACCACTTGAAAAATCTCATAAATTACTTCTTAGAAATATGTCAGGATCAGTCCTAAAGCAACTTTGTTTTTTGTTTTTTTTCTTTTTTTGTGGTATGCGGGCTTCTCACTGCTGTGGCCTCTCCCGTTGCGGAGCACAGGCTCCGGACACGCAGGCTCAGCGGCCATGGCTCACGGGCCTAGCCACTCCGCAGCATGTGGGATCTTCCCCGACGGGGGCACGAACCCGTGTCCCCTGCATCGGCAGGCGGACTCTCAACCACTGCGCCACCAAGGAAGCCCCCTAAAGCAACTTTAACTCTACCCAGACGTGTAGAATTATCTCTTTTAAAATAAGTACATGTCTACTAGTATTCTTTTATTTAATTATTGTGTGGGAAAAAAAGAGACACATTTTAAGGAAACTCAGTACAGAATCATACAGAACCCCCTGTACTAAGAGTTAATTCCATTATATAGATATTTCTACTACCTGAATTAAAACTCAATTGGATATTTAGAGATCAGGCACTGCTTTGCTTTTAAAACTGGAAACACAATTGGTTTCATTTTTAAGCTCTATTAGTCTGTAGCACCTGTCTCTGATATTTTTCTTCTTTAAGTTATAGCAGTTCTCTGTTGCAGATGAGTGCTATTTTGATAGTTCTTCACAAACTAAAAACATGGGGTCTCTTACAAGCAGGGGATTCTTGGCAACTTATTATCTGTTTATTTTCTCTGGAATCAAATTTCCATAGATCCAACGGCACAGTCTCTAAAATGTTGCATATCCATACATTAAACTCACCACAGATGACCTAACTATATCTATGATGTATGCATATAGCAATATATATCTGTACTCTTAAGCTTAATTCACTTTCAAAAAAACTGTTCTAAACTTACTTTGTCTATATTTGTGCGCTCATTTTAAAATCCTATACTCTGTTCAAAATGTATCAATGTAATTTTATCAGCAAAAAAAGCACACAAACAAAAGGCAGAGAAGTTTATAAGCCTGCGTCTGGTATTCTTCTGCTCTGTTTTGTTTTGTTTTGGACAATGTCTGCTTTGCTCCGAGTCTATGTAATTGAATCTACAGATGCCACTCTCAGTCAGACTCAATCTCTCCTCATTTTCTGAGTCATTATTTATCAAGATAGAGTAAAAATATCAATAATCCGGGTCCCTTCTCACCATCTATCTCATGGGGCTTATAATTAATCTCTATTCACAGGTCAGGTGGATATATGGTCTCAGTTTTGCCATTTTCTAGTCTGATACTCAGCAAATGCACTAGAGGAGCTCTGTCCAGTAGAACTCTCTTAAACAATGAAAATGTTTTCTTGAGCTGTATAATATTATAGCCAGTAGCCACTGAACACTTGAAATGTGGCTAGTTAATTTTAGATAGTCACATACAGCTGGCAGCTACCATATTAGATAGTGCAACACTAGAGATTCCCTGATCCTAGTTGATATTCCCCAAAATAATTCTCTACCTGCTTTCTTGCCTTCTGATGCAGAATATACCAAATGTACTCTATTTCTTTTCCTAATGACTGTGAGTCATCATTATTGGATTGTAGAATGCTGCATCTGGAAGATAATGGAGAGCAATGTTCTCCCAGACTGTGGAGGCATTCAGAGAGATTTAATGCTTGCATTTCTCTCTATATTAGATGCCTCTACAGTGTAATTCTTTTTCATCTTGCCACTCTTTTACCTTTTACTTTGTTATTATCTGTAACTCCCTATCTGACTTGTGTGCTTGGCGTAGCCACCACTGCAGTACTTCTACTTTGTTGTCTTCTGTACCTTAATACACAGTAAAGCATGTTAGAAGTGACCAGGTAATCAAACTGGTCAAATTAAATTTTACCTTAACTTTCTGCATGCCTCTGACCTGCTCTGCTACCGAGTAGAATGTTATGACTATTACGTCCTGCCTTTTCCTTGGAGATTCTCGGTGAAGCACAACTGAAAGGCACAATTGAAAGAGCTTGGAATTTAAAATAAGAAAGTTTGGGGGTTAGACTCATGGCTCAACTGTATGACTTTGGCCTGAGCCAATCTCATCTCTCCTTAAGGATTAGTTTTCTCATTTGTTAATCATCATCTTCAGTATTATCATCACTAACACGGATGAAGTGCTGTGCATGTGTCAAGCGATGTTCTAAGTGCTTTCCCTGTAGTAACTCACTTTAATCTTCACAATACCCTATGAATTAAATGCTATTATTTATCCACAGTTTACAAATGAAGAAACTGAGATATGAACAGATTAAGTAACTAACTTTCAGAACTATGTATCCAAGTTGCAAGTGTTTTGTTTCTTTGAGAGACATTTAATTGTCCTTTGGGTTTGTGATTTTATTCTGGATGATTTAACTTTGGGGTAGTAGATAAGAGCACACCATAAAGCACTTTGGAATTTCTAGAGAAATTGCAGGCAGCATTCATTATTCAATAAACTGAGTGGGGATCCATCCTTCCCTAATGAAGAAGTGGTCAGAGCAATGTGGCCTGGGGACAAGCAAAAGAAATTAAGTCAGTTTGGCTACAATCTGTTAGGGTTTTATAAAACCTGTGTGTGGTATTAATTTAAGCTTGGGATTTGGAGAGAGTCAAGAAAAGGTTTACATGACAAAGTCACTAATGCATTGGCTTATGAGGGAAAATCTAGGGTTAGTAGAATTTTTGCCCAATTTGATTTTCAAAAAACATTTTCAAGATTTTATTTTGATTCTAAATATCTATGTTAATGTAAGCTCGACAACCTTGTTCTGGAAATAAACTTTTCTATTTAATGATATTTCTATGGGAATTCTCCCAAGTGTAATTTGATGATTCAAGTAGAGTTCTGAGTATCTAAATGTCTTTTAAACTAATTGCCTCTATGTATAAATAAGGGACTTTGTAATGGAAAGGAAGTCACACCTAGCTATTTTTATTTTAGAAAAGACAAAAATATTGTGAGGAGATGCCATTATCCTGTAGGCATCAGGAGTACTAGAAGCTATCTTTGCTTGGAAACTGACTCTCAATGTAAGCTGGATAAATGGAATTTCCTGCTGAACTGGTGAACTAGTGATAAGGTTGCTATAGTGGACTCACATGAGCTAAATTTTTCATGAAAGTAGATAGAAAATATTAACATCAATAATGATTTTCAAAAATCCCACTTAGTGTTGCTCAGAGAATGGAAGGTGCTTTATCATCTTCTTTATGGTTCTTCTGCATACATCCTCTCACATCCTCTCACATCGTCTTCACCATCATCGCCACACTCAGCAAAATATACAGATAATTTTTTCATTCATATATTTAAGAAAGCTTAGCATTAAAAATTATGGTAGATTTTAGTTTAGATGAAAGAAAAGCCACGTATTGTTTAGCAACAATTCCTCTCAAATGATAATTATAAAATTGAATTTCTCCAGTAGTCACTTGCGGTACTGTGTGATTCTTATCCTCTAATGGCCATGGACTTGGCAGTCTGGGGGACATTTGTGCCGGAAGACAAAAGTACCTCATCAGCATCTCTGGTTCATCCACTTTTAGGACTGACCATCAGAGCTCAGACTGGCTAGGAATGGGTAGCTTCAGGATCTCTCAAACAGATTTCCTCATAACTCACTTTTGTTTTGTAGGTTTGAGGGTAGCAGCTAACATATCAACAAAGCAAACCTATGTTCACTACAAACTTAGCAGGGGCTACCAATGCTGACTGCTACTTCATCTTGCTGGAAATTCTTAGCCTTTTTTTCCTTCTTAAAGCATCAGGAACCTGATTAATGACAGGGCAGTTACTGCCCAATGAAAGTAAATGGCTAAAGACCTATGGCTGGCAACATTCAGAATGATTTAGATTACAATGCATCCACAGCGCCTAAATGCTAATTTGGCACTAATTTGTGTTAAAAATCTTAATAAGATTTTTAAAACTCTTTCGGAAATCCTGGGAGAGAAGCGGAAAACTAAAGAATCCCATAAAGTGAAGCATTACAGGGGAGCACAGGAACTGACAGCTGTGGAAGCAGAGTGTGAAAAATGAAACTCATTTAAATCCTGTTTGTTTACAAGTTTGCATTGCATTGCTTAAACTCTAGGCTCATGTTAAAATTCTGGGAAGAAAAAAATATAGGCTGGATTATCTGGACCAGTGCTCATTATTTTAAGTGTTCTGCCTTGTTCTCATGCATACACTCTTGTTTTGTGGGGTTTTGTTGTTACTGTTTCGGGGAATTTTTTTTTTTTTGTGGTACGTGGGCCTCTCACTGTTGTGGACTCTCCCGTTGCAGAGCACAGGCTCCGGACGCGCAGGCTCAGCGGCCACGGCTCACAGGCCCAGCCGCTCCGCGGCATGTGGGATCTTCCCGGACCAGGGCACGAGCCCGTGTCCCCTGCATCGGCAGGCGGACTCTCAACCACTGCGCCACCAGGGAAGCCCCCGGGAATTTGTTTTTGACAATGTATCCCAAGCTTTAATCAAGAAAATAAAAACACTATTATTATGGCCATACTTAAGGATAGCTAAACTTATTTGTGAAAAAAGAAAAAAAAAGTTTTAAAAGCACACTAACCCCAAGATACTACTTTTATGTCTTTTAAAATCTATTGTGAACAATATTTTGGTTACATTAACATAGGCATATAATTTTATAAGAATCAGCAGATTCTCAAGTGAAACATGCCTAGTTCAAACTGCATAAATATTTAACTTGCTGGACTTTCACTTAACTATATCTTTCCATGACCATCTGAATTTTACCATTTTAGCTCCCTACTTCCTCACCAGTGGCCATCACTTCTGCTTCAGCTGCTACTAAAGTTTATCCTATGTAGCTAATTCTTTGTCTGCAATCTTTTTTTGTGTGGCCTCTCCCGTTGCGGAGCACAGGCTCCGGACGCGCAGGCTCAGCGGCCATGGCTCACGGGCCCAGCCGCTCCGCAGCATGTGGGATCTTCCCAAACCGGGGCACGAACCCGTGTCCCCTGCATCGGCAGGTGGACTCTCAACCACTGCACCACCAGGGAAGCCCTGTCTGCAATCTTTACATTCAGGCAAGGGTAGATTATTTCTTCAAAATAATGTGATTAACTTCTTTACATAATGTTTAGCAATAAAACAAAAATCCCATTTTTTGTCTTTTGAGAAGTTAGCACTGCATGTGGGGAGTGATAAAGGAAATACAATGTTCTCCTTCTTAAATCACAGAATCAGGAGACTGGGGGCGTAAACAACTGAGGGAAAAATCTCAGTAGAGTGGTTTCCTTCTCTGCTAGAATTATATGCATCTCTGTAATTCATCAGTTGGCAACATTTTATAAGACAACATTCTGCAAGTCAGTGAATGCATCTGGATTAATAATGTCTAGAGTCTAAATAGAATTTACAAGACAGGTTAAACCTGGAGACATGATGTTAGGTAAAGAGAGTTGAGAAGAAGGTAAAGTGAATGTGAATTCTGACAAGTGATTATGGGGAAAGCTCCTTTAAAGAAAGGATCAGCAACACAGTTTAATGGTTGAACACCAAGGGGAAAACCTGAGTGCTGATTTTATGTTCAGAGAAATTATGTTAGAAAAGCGTGGCTAAAATTAAATTTATATTTTTATTCTAACCTCCTATTTTCTTCCCTTAGTTCTATCAAAGGAATAAAAATGGAGAGTGACACTTCTTGTTCTTGGGCTTGGAATTCAGCCCAAAATGAATTCCATTCTACATTCTTGATTAACATTCACTCATCTATTTTTGCAGTCTTTGAATATGGGAAGAAAGAGACTTTTCAGATTCACACCATATAACTCGTGTAACTAAAAAATAGCTTTCTGTTCATGCTTCATGCCTGGCAGACAGGTAATAAAGAATACAAGCTTGGCCTTCTTTGAAGAAACTTTGTATTGAGAAAACAAATTATGACACTTTCTAAATTTTTAAGAAACACTGCCATAGAATCCAAGCATATGCCTTATAATAAAGTACAGGATATTCATGTTTAATTCCTATTAAATTTATTAAGACATACCTGGGATGTCAGCAGCTGTGCATTCCTGAAAATCTTTGTGGTCTGAAAAGTCATACACAAAAATATCAGAGCCTGTGATAAAAATAGGACTTGGGGAAAGACTTCTCCAAACCCATGCAACTCTGTAACCAAGGCAACAATAAAAATAATAATCATGTCATGAAATAACTTAGCCCAGGGATGCTACCTTAGGGATATCAAATAGGTACAAAAACAATAAAGTAGAAATGTGGGTTTGGGGGCCACTGAGATGATGCAGATATAAGCGAAGGTCTGTGTTCTTGTATGAAGAGCAACCTGCAGAGAGAGCCATGCCAAGCTCAGGAGCGCGGCTCTGGGATCAGAGTCCCAGGGCAGCGGTTGGTTGCTGATTTTCTTATAATACAGCTAAAAATGTTCTTACCTGTGCAGTAGTCAAGCTAAGAGTGTTTCCCTTTTCTAACAAAGATTGTCATTCTATTCCTGCTATACCGGTCTCTCTTGTCTAGGAAAATTTGTTTGTGAAACTATTCAACTTCATATTACCCTGATATCATCTCTCCTACTTACCAATCACGTATGAGCTAACTTGTGTTAAAGAAATACGTATTGTCCCAGATCGACGATAGGCATCTGAGGAGCTTTCTCTATGTGCCCATTACTTAATTGAGTTGCGATGTCCATGTCTATATCTTTCTTCCTCTATTTTATTATCCTGGTGTGGCCATTAAGAACCCCTCACATATCTGTCTACATACGTGTCGTATATTTTTTTCCTAAATCTAACGCTAAAGACAAGCATTCTGTAAATTTCCACTTTCCATAGCCGTCTCTCTGGGTGCCTTGTAGCTGTTCAGAGGTAGAGAAAGATCATGATATAAATGTGAAGTAGAAGCCATCAGAGAGCTGGGAGGATGACCCAGAGTGTTCAGGGACATGGAAGGCCAGGCAAGAGCATATGGCAGAAGGACGAGAGGTCAACAGCCTCAGACACAGCCCAGAGTTCATGGAAGGAATGGCTGATGGAGACACAGCCTTCGTATTTAACAGTAATGAACTTGTTGGTGGCTTTAACAGCTTCAGTGGACTTAGGGTAGTCAGAAATCAGATTTCAAGAGCTTGAAGACTCAAATCGGGGAAACACGTAGAGAAAGAGAGTGCAAATGACTCTTTCATGAAATTTGATTACAAAAGAGAAGAGAAAATTAGGTCAGTAGCTGGAGGAGGATGGGGCTTTGGTTGTTTGTTTCATTGTGAAAAAAATCAAATGTTTAAATGCTGTTGTGGTGGATGGGGACACAGAACATAGACTTGAAAATGAGTCTATTGTAGAGCATGGTCTCAAAGAAGACAGAAGTTGGACAACAGAGGTGTAGAAGCAAAGTGGGCAAATTTACATTGTAATTGGAGAGAAAAGGAAATGACAGCTGCACACGAGTAAGGTGGACATTAGAAGAGGGAAGTTGAAAAAGTTTTTGTTTAATGTTCTCTATTTTCTCTGAAGCAAAAGAGAAAAGAAACTTACAGTGTTGGATGTCTGTAATCGCTGCTGTCGAAGACAAGAAAAAGATGCAAAGTCTCCCCAGGAAGCAGAGAAGGACCATAAGATGAAGGATCCCTTTTCCCCATCATTTCTGGAACTCAGTCTGAACTGACCCACGTGTGACACCCATGCTTGGGAAGACAACTCAAGACCTATGTGCTCCAGGAGAGAGGTCCCTTCCCCTGTGTAATTCTGATGAGATCTACCAGTCCAGATTTGGTTCTTGTTAGACTCTTGAGGAAAACAATTCTGTAAACCTTCTCGGCAGCTCTTCTGTGCATCTTTCACACGGGTAAAGTAGGAAGAAGATGGCTTTGGCATGAGGCAGACGCAGATTGGCCTCTTGGCTTCATGGCTTCTTAATGGTATAGCGTGGATTTCATTCTCTAGATTTCTTTTAATTTCTTCACAAAGGAGGGTTAAACATCTACCTTTCACTGTTGTTACAAGGATTAAACGAGGCAGTAAGTGCAAATTTCCTGGCACAGAGTAGATACTCAGCAAATAAAGTTTCACTTCCTTCTGTAGTTAAATAGTGCTTCTAGACTTTGTTAGCTTAATAGGAGAGGAAATGACTAGGTCGAGAATTTGGAACAAGACTCTGCCAACATTAAAAACTTTTCCTTGCTTTTCATCATTAAATTGTCAAATAACATTCATGGAAGAGATTTGTGTTATGTATTTAGGTTTCTCAAGTTAATAATAAGTGTATGTTTAAGAAAGAAGAGACATTCTAGTGCCTGCTAAACCCTGACAAGTTGGCATTAATGCCAGAAAAAAAAAAAGAAAGAAACCTAACAGTTCTGATAGGGATAAAGATGACTCATACTTATTTTTTTTTTTTCAGATTTCTACAGAATCATTCAGGCAGATTAGATAATGGCTTATAAGATGAGATAAAACTCTATCATTGACAAAATGTTCTTCACAGTTAAATCCCAGAGTTGTCATTTTTTATTTTAGGTACAGATGACCCTTGAACAACGCGGGGACTGGGGGAGCACCAACGCTCTAAGCAGTGGAAAATCCGTGTATAGCTTTAGGGTCGGCCCTCCTTGTCTGTGCTTCCATATCTGCCAATGCAACACACTGCAGATTCAACCAGACTCATATTCTCTACTAGGTATTTAGTGGAAAAACATCTGCGCGGAAGTAGACCCACCCGGTTCAAATCCGTGTTGTTCCAGGGTCAACACTACTAGGTATAATTTGATGGTCTCTTCAGACACAGATAGTTTTGGGGATCCACTATCAAGCAAATAAAATACCAACTAGAAGACATAAGATAGAGGCCCCCAGAAGGTGTTTGCTTCATTTCACATTTTAGCAGGTGCCATAGGGACTGTTTCAATGGATAGAATCATAGCTCAAGAAGGTTAAATTCTTAAAGCAGTTTTAGCCCCAAGTCACAGTAGCTTATACATGTCTGTATTTACACACATACACATACAACATTTTAGAGAGTTTACTAGCTATTTTTCCATTTTGCAGGCAATTTATATTTGTTCATGAGCTTTCAGAAATAAGACCTCAGGTTTGTTTGTTGCTGCTTTTGCTGAATGGCAAATGCACTTCCACGGAAACAGGAGTAAGACTCAACCTGCCTATCTCGGTTACTTTAGTGGGCTAGTTACTTTGGTTACTCTGCTTTTTCACTCTAAGAACTATTTTTAAATCATTGGAGAAATCAATATACAAATATAAACAAGGCTCCGACTACCAAAGAATGGCTACAGACGTGAAGCTTGGCCTCATGAACACCTCCCCTGAATAAAGGGATGATTGATCTCATCCTGATGCTTGGTGCTCCCAGCCTGAGAATTATTTTATTTGTGCTGTGATGAACCCTGGGACTGTGGTGCCATCTGCCTCAAGGACAGTGTTTCCAGGATGGGATAGAGACAAAGGTCTATTATCATCTTTTAACATTTTAATAAAATGCTTTGCCAGGTCAATCCCGTGAAATAACTTCAAGCTCGGAAAAGATGAACTTTTCAGATTATAAACATCTGGCTCTTTCTTTCATGTTTATCAGAATCTTTTCCAAGAGATTCACTATACTTGAGTTTTTATCATACATTTTATAACAATGATATTAAGGTACATAGCATAAACATGCTTAAAAGACCTTTTTAAAACATATAAGATTTATCAGATGAGAAACACTATAGTTTACATACCAATGATTTGGAACAGAGCACATGATATAATAAAATGGATCTTTTGGACAAATTGATTGTAAAACTTCAAATGATGAAACTTATTGCTAACTTGCAATTTATGGTGAAAATACAATAGAAGATACACAAGTTATACTGAGGGATAAAAGAAAATAAATGAGAGTATGAGACAGGAGTAAGGCTTTGAACCTTTAATGGCAGTTTAAGAAGACTCAGAAAGGCCATCAGAGGCTGTTTTTAATACCTCACACTGACCCAGAGCTAGCGATGGTAGAAAAGCCTTAAATTATTACTCAAACGGGTAAATGAGAGTCACTCTAAATAAAAGAGAAGTAGATGGTTTAATTTAGAATTTATTTCTATTCCCTGATGTCAGTAAAAAGCTCCAGCAATCAAAACAGTGACAAATTAGATTCCTGACAACTTTTAAGGGTTTTAGATGTTGAGGTCACACTTTAACATCTCTAATTGCACCTTAAAATGTATTGCTTTATTTCCTTAACACTTGTGTAGGATTGTTTTTTCTTTTTTTATATAGGAGAATACCACTTAGGATGCTAATGAAACAGTTCAGATGAGAAATGATAGCTCTGAATTAAAGAAGTAACAATGAGAGTGGAGAAAAGGGACTGACTGAAGAAATGCCCATATATTTATCAAAGATATGTATGTAATTAATTGGATATTGGAGGCAAAGGAGAAGAAAGTCATGAAAGTGACTTACAGTCTTTTTGTTTGGATGAGTCATGAATAAATGGCAAAGCCTTTCAATGAGACTGGGTATAAAACACAACAAGAAGATTTGGAAGAAAAATATGAACTTCACTTTGTAATGTTTATTATAAATTGCTCACTTGGTGGGATATCAAATAGTCTGCCAAACATATAGGTTTGGAGCTTAGGAGGTGAGCTGGAGCTAACGATTTGGCCATCTCATGAGTGAAAAGCTGGTAGTTGAAGTCATAACAATAAATCAGGTTGCTCACAGAAAAGAAGTAGCATGAGAGAAGGACAAAGATAAAACTGTGAAAAATAGCGAAAATTAAAGAGCAGCAGAGGAAATGAAGACAAGAAGGAAACACCTAGAGCACTGGTCTGATTAAGTTGGAGGGTCAGTATAGTTTAGAGAAAATAAAGGAGGCCAAGACTTTAAAATGTGAGGAGTGACTACCACTGAACAAAGCCATAGAATGAATAAATCCCTATTGGATTTTGCAGTTAAGAAAGTATCAGTGGTGATCTTAGAGTGAGTGGTTTCCCACAGGGTGCTGTTAAACTTGAACTGATTATGAGGGGATTAAGTGGAGACATAGACTTCTTTTTTAGTAGGTTTGACACAGAGAGTGGATTCTAGCTGGAGGGAGTAAAGGACCCAGGGAGATTTCTTACTTTTAAGTTTAAGAGAGTTGAACTTATTTAAATAGAAAAGGGAATAACCAGTAGAGAAGGAAAGGATGAAGTATAAACCAAAGAATGATAAATGATGGAGGTAAAATTTTGGAGCAGACCAGACCTGATAAGATCTGGCACAAAGGTGAAAGAATTAGATTGGACAGAAGGAGAGCTACGTTTTTCCCTCAGAAGAAAAAACAGATGCATCCTTCTACAACAACTACTCCAATTCCTTTTATTTTTGATGGATAAGGTTACTGCTTATGCACCTCTAAACTCAGAGGGATAAACTATTAAACACTCGATAGATGATGGTAAATAAATTCAGTCATGCTAATAATCAACAGCCTCCAGGTAAGAAGCAGGAAGAGCAAAATCTAGCTGTATCCAGGAGCTTGTGTCCATGAATGTTCTAATTACCATCAATTCCATACAGCAACCATAAAACCACAGTGGAAAGGAAAGCTTCAGGCAAGAAGCTGTACGACGCTAGCCATGGAGTCACCCAGCTAATCGTGCCTCCTGTGAGTCCATGTTCACAGCACAATAACCTCTTTTTTTTTTGATATTTATTTATTTATTTGGTTGCACCAGGTCTTAGTTGCAGCAGGAGGGCTCCTTATTTGTGGCATGTGAACTGTTAGTTGCGGCATGCATGTGGGATCTAGTTCCCCGACCAGGGATCGAACCCAGACCCTCTGCTTTGGGAGCATGGAGTCTCATCTGCTGCACCACCAGGGAAGTCCCACAACAACCTCTCTACGCCATTCTGCAAGTGATTTCCCAATGGTCATGTTATTCCTTTCCCTGGGTAATTCTAATTCTATTTTCTTTTGCATCTGACTAGTATGAGCCAGTCCCTGAAAGACTGATCACTACTGGCTACAATATTAAAAAGTATGGTTCTGGACTTTAAAGCTTGGGAGAACTGAGTCTTGACCAAGATGATTTCATAAAACCCATCACACCTGTGGGTGGTCAGCCCCCTCCAAATGCCATTGCCACCATATTTGATCTCAAACGACATCTTTTTTCAACCAAGATGTTGATGAAATTATAAAAAAGAGGAATATCGTCTACCCATTTCTTTCTCATCCCATGCCTTAAGTTTTCCCCAATTTGAGTTAATGTCTGGGTGTGCTAGGCCTGTGTTTCTTTTCATGGCTGCAGTGTGCCCTATAGCTTGATTATAGCTGTGCATTGGCAATGTTTAATTCAGTCTTTAACAGGCGTCTCATTTTTTCTTATCCTAGGATGTTTTTTTGACAAGGTAAAATAACTAAGCATAATGTCTTTATTTCTCTTTCAAAACCGAGGGAATAAAACAAAGATTCAGTCATGACCAGAGGCCCTCTAGTCTACAGAAATTTGATTTATTTGATGATGTGAAAGCCTAGCTTTTATAGTTCAGTTACAGGTATGGTTGGAATCCAAGTATGAAAATTATATTTTGTAAGTCTTATAAATACCAGAATGATAAATTAAGTGCAGGGTAAGTAAGAATTGAAAATGCCAGCAAGAACAGAGAAACTGTTCAGTGATTTTTAAGAAAGGGAGAGGAAATTTAACTTTTAAAGGATTGCTGATGCTTTCTGAATAGAAGATTGACGAGCATCAAGGTGCTATCTTTTTCTCTAACTTATATCTGAGGTTCTTTTTTTTCCCTCACAGATGTTGGTTAAATTTGTTACTTTTCATTCATTTGTACCTTTAGTTCAGAGTTTATTATCTCCTTATGGCAATTGCTTGAAGGATGGCAACATTTGATACCTGTGTGGGATATAACCATAGCACCCATTTTGGTGATTCTCAATTTAGAGACAGATGGCATTTAGCGGAAGCAACTGTGGAAAGAGAGAAATTTTGTACAACTGTCAAAGATCACGGTACTTGAAACCAAGGTGTAGATTGTATATCTCGCAGCTCTCTCTTCACATAAGTAACTCTGAAAAACAATAAGGGCTGGTGGTGTAGGCATCCCACATAGTATATCCTGGTTCAAAGTTTAGATAGAGCTAATACACACACACACACACACACACACACACACACACCACTACGCGCGTGCATGCAACAGGAAGAAAATTTCCCTTTAGAGTCAGGATTCATCAACTGTTAACATAAAGAGAGGCAAAAGAAAGAATCTTTAAATGAATAAAACATATCGATTTATTTAGCTCTCCTTTGTAAGCACTGATCTTTCGTTGCTGATAGATGGGTGATGCTTAAATTTTATACCACGTTTTTTTCTGGAAATCTTTATGGCAATGTTGAGGAGTAAAGAGAGGAAATAGAAATTTAATAGGGCCAGATTGTGGGAAGCTGAGAGAAGAGTTTGATGTTTATTTCATAAGCAATAGGGAAACTGTACTTTCTTAAATGCGAATGTAACATGAAAGCCTGAATTGTTTTAAGAAAAGGATTATATTAATGGTTAAATTCCTTGTGTTCACAGGACTCACCCCTGAGAAGAAGTAACCAAATATTTGTTAGTAACAATATAACATTAATGTCAAGACCTGCCATATGTCACAGTTCTAAGGCTTATGATATTTGAATTGAACAAAAGAGCGAGCTTGCCTAGGGCTAGTGCTTGGCGTTGGTGAGAGTTACCAAAACCCAGTGTTCACCCCCAGCCAACACCCCAGATTCAGTGTGTGTGTTTTTGTTTGTTGGCATGCTTGCTTTTTTTCTGCCCTTTTATTTATTTAAGTTGGGCTTAAGCATTTTAAGTAAGTTCATAAAGGATACCCAAGAATAGGCATTATTCTTACATTCAAAAGTATTTTTGAGCTTCGTTCATTTTTTCATGTCTCTATGGTATTTTAATGGGCAGCTGTGAGGAGATGTGACAGGCACTGGCTGACTTCTATCATCCTAACTCAGGAGTTTTGACAACTTTTGGATTCTCAATTGGTCCAGTATGTGCAAAGCATTACTTGCCTCCGAGATGGGAGAGGTGAGGACAGGTAGATAACTGTGACATGAGAAATTGAAAGAAACAAAAAAGAATGATTACTCCAAGAAATAGGTAGTTTAAGATAAAAGCAAACTTTTTCCTTAATAAGCTCTAACCATCAGCAAAGCCCTCGCCTAGAGGAGTGTTTTGTTATTAACAGAATGCATTTCTTATAGTTACAATCGAGTCTCTTTATGTTCGTTATTTGGAGTTTGCAGCAGAGAATTCTGAGCTTTAATCATTAATTTACTTTTCAGGACACCACTTTATCTTTGTTTTGTCCATCCCAAACTTCTAGTACCATGTGTTGCGATTACTGTCAATGGCTCTGTTTTCTATTATTCAAGTTATAAGGGTGCTAAGAAAATGTATTCGTCATATAACAGGACAAAAACCCAATTCATAGTTTACTTTGCTTCCTGCCGTAATATTTTAGGTAAAGTACACAAGCGTTATCTTTATATTTTTGATAATCTCATTTGACTCTTTCCAAAGGGTGTTAGTGTGAGGTTTTCTGATGGCCAGAGCACCGTGTAAATATAAAACACATCTTCTTGGGCTGGGGTGGGGAGATCTATGTTACTGGACCTGCAGGAATATAATACAAAATTACTTTATTGCCTATTGCCCCATAGTGCCCTGCCGCCAATATCTAGACATTTGTTGTCCCTTTTGACATCCAAGCAGATGGGTATTACTTACATTTAAACAGTGTTGTGTATTGCAATGTACATATTGTCAAAATCCTTATGAAATTAATTTCAGTAAATGTATAGAAATAATAATTTGTATAAAAAGATTATTTTTAAAGTTTGTATAATTATGTAACACATTTCCTAGCTTGATTCTCTTGGAATTCAAGCATGCCTCAGAAGACGTGAAGGATGGATGGAGGTCGACCATGGTCTATTTACACAAAAAATGAGACACTTTGTGGGAAGGAAAAGAGAGGATTGAGAAGTCAAAGTTATTTGGGGTTAATGGGCCAGAGTTAGTAGAGAAGGATCATTCTAAAAACAGCCTTTTATTCAGATCATCCTCTGATCTCGTCCCCATAACTCATGCTTGAATGCTACCAAAAGCGAGTGGCAAAAAAATGTATGAGAAATGTTTCGAAAGCAATTAAACTTCCATCTCCATGAGACATGAAGAGTGCAAGAATATCTTCTGCCAGAGCAGCTGCCCATGAACTGGGATGGCAGAGAGCATCTTTGGGACAACATTAGCACCTTAACACTGTCCCCATCAGTTTTCTGGGGACCCGAGTAGGTTTTACGGGGAGTGACGGGAGCTTTGTGGCCTAGTTATGGCTTTTCACATTAGAAGTATTAAAAAACAAAATTTAACTGAGTAAAATTTCAACATCGTGTTGGCTTTATTTTGATAATTCATGAATCAGGCAGCATCCAGTCTAGCAGTCAGAAAGGAGCTCCAAGGACTGTACAAAGTGAAAGATTTGCAGAGGCAGAAGGAGAGGGAGCAAGGAGGTTATACCGGGCAAATAGGGAATTCGCTGTGGCAAGGCCACTTTCCTTTAAGAGGTGGCAGGGCCTATTAGACAGATTATCTCACTAGTACTGATCAGGTGATTCCAGTTTGACTGGTTTAAGATTCCCTTTCTGGGAGAGCTGAAACTGTAATTAAGTCATGGTTTGCAGACATGGGGCTTAGCATAAGTGACTCTATTTTGGACCTGTTATCTGGTTTTTGACAGGAACAATAAAAGAAATTATACGTGGGAAGAATTTATGAAGGAAGAATGTTGTAATACTTAAAATGCAGATGGAGACAAAGTCAGTTAAACCTCATATTAGTGTTTTTTTCTTACCGTGACTATTATTTTTTCCAGATTAACCTAGCTTGGAAAAGTGTGGTTAATTATTTTATTTAAAAAATTTTTATGTTAATTTTAATGTAGCTTCTTATCCCTATGTTCAAATAAGATAGAGAGGTAAGATATGTAATCAAAATATTTTCTGTATTATGTAATCGCTAATTCTGTATTACTAATAATTTCAAGGTTAAAGATGCTAAACACAACATATTATTTTAAAATAATATGCTTCTCAGATGTATTCCTAAAATTGATTCATGGAAACATGCTATATAATACAAGTCTCTGCTCGACACGACCCTTGGATAAATACATTTTTAAAATTCACATTCTTTTTTATTAAATGACTCTGGTAATCTGCTTCCAAATAGCTCTCAATCATCTGCACCTCTTGGCATTCATGCCCAGTTTAGTCCCTCCCCCTTTTTGTGGGCTGGACTAATGACTATCTTCTTTGTTTTTGTATTTCATACATACTTTATATTTTATAATTATTAATATTTTTGAGTTTGTCTTAGGTTGAATAGAACCTAATTCTATAGTGAATTGATGCTGTTCTTTGTCATCTGGTAGCTAGTATAAAAAAACAAAAAATTGTATGGACCGTGTAGGTCTGTTTCATGGGACACCAGCAGCATATTAGATGCTCATAGAACAAACACATTCGGTCCCTACCTTGGCCATATATCTACGGTCTGAGAAACCAGGAAGAACAAGTACATCTACAAGTACACAAATCATAACTTTGTGGTAAGAGGAAGTTGGCATCATTAACAGAGCAGAGAATTTTATCTCATATTTTAAAGAAAAGAAAATATCCTTTTGACCCTTACTTGATTGAAATGGATTTCCTAGAGAATATAAAGGTTCACGTGGACTTGTGGGTCAAAGAGCCTTTGGCTGGCGGGTCTTTGCGAATTGGCATTTCTATTTTTAGAACCTATCCAGACAGGGAACTGACAGTGTTCTTTTTATTTCCCTGAACTTGACCTTGGCTTTGTTGGTGAGTCTGTTAGTCTATCTTATTTACTAAATGTCCACAAGATCAGCACACTAGCCCTACACAGTCAGTTCAAAAATATGGAGAATTTTGTTTGCTGGGGTTTTAAATATTTTTTTCCACAAAGAAGTAAAACACTGTCTTTTAAGCTCCTGGAGGGTGGAGATTTGTATTTGTCTTATTTCTCAGCACCGGAAGAGTGCTGTCATAGAGCAGGTACTCATTAGTATGTGTTTCAAGTTTTACTCCAACCTAAGGATATCAGGAAACATGAAAGACGTTTGAACTTTTTCCATGTGCATTCAGAGCATGATACATATAGCGGGTGTGCTAGCTTGCTTTCATAATGCCATATTCTAAACATACCCTGCTTTAATAATATTATTAGATAGGGAAGAAGACCTAGAAAAATCTCTTTTACTTCCTGGGAAACTTAAAAACTAGAATCTTTTTTGGCACTTTGCTTATACCTTATGGCACTTGCTACTTTCTTCTACCCTCCCTGTGACTCAACCCATCTCTCTTTATTCCACGAAATCTCAGAAGCTGGAACAACACTTGGAATAGGACTGACATTAACAATCTAACTCTTAGTGGCGAAGAGAAATGAAGAAAAATTAGACTTAAGGAAGCTATGGTACTGGGCAATAAAAAACTGACCAGAGCAGGGCCAAGGGGAAGGAAGCACGGGAACTAGGACCAGAGAGTAGGAACCAACTCTTGCCTCTCCTAAGGACCTGCTCATTCAACAATCTGATCTCTGTCTAGAGTCTTGCTATCCTTTTAATCCAGAGAGGAAAAGAGGTGTGTTGGCTGAGAACATCGGGAAAGTTGTTAGCACTATGACAAATGTGGTGCACTGACACTCACATTCTCTGGCCGGGTTCTACACAAACCCTAAAATCTGTGTACTATTGATTTAATACTCCACGGTTAAAGAATGCATGATTTATTTTCAGCCATCATCTACACATTTAGTTAAGTGCTTTATATTAAGGAAGTCGTATTATGTGTTGAAGGTTGTGAGGATTTCATACCATGAACTTGTCTGTTGGTGTGTGTGTGTGTGATGTGAGTATGTATATATATATATATATATATATATATATATATATATATATATATAAAACCTTATCTATTTACCTAGAATTACCTTATGTATTTATATATAAATACATAAGGTAGTAATATATATAATATATATTTATATATAAAAATATGAATACACAAGGTAATTCTAGGTCAATATGTAAGGTTATATATATATGATATATATTTATTATATTTACCTAGAATTACCTTATGTATTATATAGATGATATATACCTTAGCTATTATAGATTATATATTACCTTATAAGGTAATGCAATATAAATTATAGAGCATTACGTTATGTATTATATACATACATATATACTATGCACGTATACATGACAGTGTATATATTAATATATAAACACATAAGGTGATTCTGGGTAAATAGATAAGGTTTTATATGTATATGATATGATATATATATATATATAATGCAGCATGAGATTTATTCCCTTCTTTCATGAAGCCTGTTTGGTGCCACACGACTGTAGTGAAGCCGAATAAAATATTAGATTTTCATCTGAGGGTAAGCAGTGCCATGCCCCTCGGGGAGCAGGCAGTAGGAGAGAGGGGTTTGTGGGCCTATTTAAACAGCGTAGGTCGCTAACTCATTGGAATTCCAGTCTATTAGCTCAGTGGGTTCAAGAGTTCACAAGAACCTAAAGTCCTCACATAATACTTGATATGTTTTATGAAATAAGAAATGAGTTACGTAGATGTTAGAGAGAAAAAAGTTATTCGTCTACTAGTTCACCTGAAGGCATTGTATTCAGCCCTAAGGTTTTCGTTCTATTGTATCAGATTTTACATCAATTCCATAATGTAAAATCAGGTTTTGTATATCAGACAAAATCTGGAGAGGGTAAGCTATAAGATTTTACATATAATCTGGGTTTTCCGGTAGGTTTGAAATTATAATATTTACTTAAAAACTCAAATATTTTAATTGTAAAATATGGTGGTGTGAAATTGGATTTGAAAAATAAAATGTAATTTATTTATCTATTTAGTCATCTAATATGTCTTTTTGCACTGCTCTATTCCAAAAGGATTTGACTCATAAAAATTAATTATATGTGAAAAATGGAGGAGGAAATTGCCAACCAGCTCATTAACTAAACTTTATTAAATGTCATTTAGGTGTCAGAAACTTTCACATCCATCACCTCATATATTCCATTCCACAAAATCTGTCAGGCTTATTTTTATTTTTTAAAAGACATTGAAGCTCTTTAGGTGAAGTCATTTACTTGCCTGTTATAAAAAAATAAGTAAATGATAGAGCTTGTGTTCAAGCCAGGACTTCTGTCTCTATGACAGTTTCCCCAATACTTCCCATCGCTTTTTCTTTAGCTTAGAATTATGATCAAAGTTATATTTTTCAAACTGTGAAAAGATTAGACACAAGACAAAAATTTCCTGGTGAATTAATAGAAAAGCACAGCTTCAGTCCGTTACCAACATGCAACAGGTCTGGGGTAGGAGGAGTGAAGCAAATGTTCTACTAATGTGTGTTTTCCGGGCTTTAATGATAGATTTCACTGTATGTGAATTTCATTCTGGGAGCTGAATCACAGACTATTTTGATTATTCTAAAATAAAGAATATGTGCAAATTGTTATTGACTGGAGAAAAACCTAAAGGCCAAAGTGTTCCCAGAGACAGTCTCAGAACTGTTCAGACCAGGCTCCCTCCAACTCCACAGCATAACTGTTGTTAATAACTTGTCACTCTCAAGCACTGTCACCACAGTGTTTTCACACCTGTTGCCTCTCTTCCCAAGTCCAAATCCTGAGTGCTGATACCTTTTAGCAGAGAGCCACTCCTTCCACATTACTGAGAAATCAGTACCGCTGAGCGGTTTTCCTTCATCCAGCTGCACTTCTAGCATCACCACTGTGGCTTTCAGATGGCTGCTCACCCGTTCCTACCATCCCAGAAGAAGTCTGTGCCTCATGTTTTGAAGTGAACGTGTCTAACTGTATTTGCAATCTGTCTGTCTCCACTAGGACCTTGCTCTGTTATTTATACCTTCTCTCTACCATTTTTTATTCTTTATAAGAAAATGCATGGAATTCTAATAATTTCTCAGGCCACGTGCAGATCCCTACCCTCCATGTTCTAGTACACTTCGATTCCCATCTACCTCTTAGCTGTTCCTATTCAGCCTCCAAGTGCTCAAGTATTACTAATTAACATATAGTTTATGTATCTGTGTGTGTTTCTGCATTGTTATGCATGGAAAGGTCTCTCCAGTGACAGACTTATTGCCCTTTGTTTGGATACTATCAGTAGTAATTTTAGGCAAGCCAAATGCTGCTTTAAATACAGTATTAAATATTGTGTAGGAATAAGGATCATGAACTCTGCACATTTGACATGGACAAGTTATTTAGTTTCTCTGTGTCTTATTTTCCCCATTTAAGATGGGGATAACCTCATAGATTTCTAAGAGAATTAAATGAGTTAAGAGTGTAGATGGCTTAGAAGAGCACGTGTCATATAATAAGCTCTGTGTGACGATGATTGATGATGACGATGATGATGCAACTGACACATTTGTGGGGTCGCCTGTCTCTGTTGTCTCTGCATTGTCTGTATTGATCCTCTAGTCTGCACTTTTCCTGAAGATGGGTGCATCATTTAATTTGATGCTGTTTAATCATGGCTTCAGTTCTGTTTTAAACAAATTACAGTGGGATGTTGTAAAACAACATAGCTATGCCAGTGCTGTCACTGTTGGGAAATTATTTTTTAAAAAAGCATATCCTGTAGATCAGTTTCTATAGTATTGAACCAAACAGCAAATAGTTTCATATTTCTCCCTAATTAATATCTTGGTTTAACTTTATGACTGAGTAATCCTTATTTGCTAGCTAAGAGCTAGAGCTATAAAACACCCACAGTCAAAAATCTGTTAACTTACTCCCTCTTTTCCCCACGAATACCTCAAGGAAGTGATATCCTCTTTCATCTTCAAGAAGACAATGCCTTGCCTGAGCTAGCAGAGAGGTGTGAAATATTTACCCTCTATTTATTATCCTGTTGTCAGGTACTTAGATTGGTCATCTTTGGAGCAGGAAACTTTCTTATTACTCTAATAAGGAATGTAATGTTTTCTTAATAGCTAAAACAGCTTACATTATCATGTTAAAGTGATTTCACAATCTTAAAAGCCTGAGTAAAAGTAAGCAGGTGGTATGGGAAAACAAAAGTAGAAAGAGAGAGGAAAGGAGCGAGCAAGATAAATATAGGGTGATAAACACAGGTGAAGCCTGAGGCAAATATAAGGGCTTGAGTTAGAGATTCTCACAAGACAACATTTGTCAGTGGCGGTGGGGTGGGTAATATGCAGAAACTAGAAAAGGAGAAAATCTCACTCAGGAATCCCAGAGTGAAATAACTAGTTGGTTCTTGCTTAGAGTCCATCTCTCGCAAAGTAGCCATCGAACTATTGGGCGGCACTACTGTCATCTGAAGATTCACCTGGGTGATGATCTGCTTCTGAACGCATCCACAGAACTTTTGGCAGACTCAGAAAATCTACTTCCAACCTTATTCGTGTGGATCGTTCTACAGGGCTGCTTCATGTCATGACAGCTGGCTTTCTTCAGAAGCAAGAATTTCAAGAGAATAAGAGAACGTCGAAGCACCCGAGATGGAAGCCACCATCTTTGATAATCTCATCTCAGAAGTGACATCTCATCACTTCCGCCATATTCGATTAATTAGAAATGAGTCATTAAATCCAGACCACACTCAAGGGGAGGGCGTTGCACAAGGACATGAATACCAGGGGGTGGGATAATCAGAGCCCATTTTCACACTGCCTCTCACACTGAATTCAACACTATCCCTCAGGCCAATCCCAAACTTGTATACAGGTGACTGGAGAATTCAGGTACGTGTCTGTAGAATGATAATGGTATGGAGGAAAACCTTTCATTTTGTTAAAGTTCTACTCTTCATCTAACAATTCAGAAATACAAGAACAACAACGACAAAAAATGTTTCTTTCTTAGAGGTATACACAAAATTCTTTTTTAATATTTAAATTGAGATACCTGGTATTTGTTTTAAACTATCTCAGTTTTAAAACATTGGCATTTAAAAAAAACAAGATGGCAAAGATGAGTGAAGCATTGTTGAACTGTACTATGGGTACTTTAAAAAAAAACATAACCATAGGTACTTATCACACTGAACAAACTTAGCAACAATTTCTTGGAATAATGTAACACCCAGGAAATATTCAAAGTTCCTAGTTTGCCTCCAATATATCTTTTTACAGTTGATTTATTTATCCAGGACCCTAATAAGGATCTACCTTATTGATTTAGCTGAGTATATGCTCGTAGTGTCCTTTATGTCCTGTATTTTCTGTAAATTGCTTTTTTTTTTTTTTTGCGGTACACAGGCCTCTCATTGTTGTGGCCTCTCCTGTTGCGGAGCACAGGCTCCAGACGCGCAGGCTCAGTGGCCATGGCTCACGGGCCTAGCTGCTCTGCGGCATGTGGGATCTTCCCGGACCGGGGCACGAACCTGTGTCCCCTGCATCGGCAGGCGGACTCTCAACCACTGCGCCACCAGGGAAGCCCTGTAAATTGCTTTTCATAACTAGAGGTTTGACCGGATTCCAATTCAATTATTTTGGCAAAAATACTTCATAGGTTATTCTGTGTACTTCTTCTTCTATGAATCAGGAGATGTGATATTAATGATATTATGAGATTCAATGATATTAAATCGATTGTTTTGTTCAGGTGTTGTCAGCTTGAATAATCCATTGTAAAAATTCTCAATCTTTAACCTAATTACTCTAGCATTGTGATCACTTTCCAGATGAAGTATTTCATTCTTTGCTGCAAAATAGTAATTTTCAAATCAGATCATTTCTTTGACATTTACAGGTTAGAATTCCTCTTTAAGAATACTTTTTTTTTTTCTCCTCACATATGTGGTTTCCCTGAAATGTAGTTTATACAGAAAATGCAAGATAAATTAATGAAATATAAATTTTAAATTATTTCTGAAATTTCTTGCTTAATTTTTGTCCACAAAAATGTGCATAGTAAATTTTATACCTCAGGAGTTTTTTTTTTTTTCTTTTTTTTTTTTTTTTTTTTGCGGTATGCGGGTCTCTCACTGTTGTGGCCTCTCCCGTTGCGGAGCACAGGCTCCGGGCGCGCAGGCTCAGCGGCCATGGCTCACGGGCCCATCCGCTCCGCGGCATGTGGGATCTTCCCGGCCCGGGGCAGGAACCGGTGTCCCCTGCATCGGCAGGCGGACTCTCAACCACTGCGCCACCAGGGAAGCCCAGGAGTTTTTTTTAAATAAACAAAAAGCCATATTTACCACCTACTAGCTAAAATTCCAAAGAGAATCTTTTGCCAATAGCACATATATCTGATTTGAAATTTAATGCCATTTGAATGAGAATTCCAAAACAGATGTTGGGCAAATTCGTGTGACTAATGAAAATAAACTACCATATCTCCACAAGCATTGAACTGGGATAGCCTTCGGATAATTTTCTTTGGGCTTTGAAAGGGAATTTTTTTCTAAAAGAAACAATCGAAAATAAACACCTCTGAGAGAGTAAAGGAAGAACATAAAATTAATATTATTTCTCAATCATGAAAAATGACTATTACATATCAGGTATTTTATATGTTAACTGCATGGATTTTTCAAGACTTGGATCTTTTAACATATGGAAAAAGAATGAAATGTTTGACTTATTTCTATTTCTGAGCTTTGCTGCTATTAAAAGCCTGTTTATCATGCCTTTCATAATTTGTGGGAAGTTAAGAATGAATAGCAAAGTCAATCATTTTTGTAGTGTTTTCTCTTTCCAGGATCAATACTTACAAAACAATGCAAAACTGCATGATTAGAAAATGATGTTACAGCTTTTCATATTTTTATCTGTATTATTTATTTTAAGGTAATCTGATTTGCCATGCTTTGTCAGCTTACTTAATAACACCCATTCATTGACTACCTTCTATGTTCAAAGAATTGGTCTAGGGCTTGTAAGGATCAAAGATCCACAAGGCATGATTTTGGGGCATTTTCGTAGGGTAGTGGTTCGCCTCACACAAGGCATGATTGTTCCCTTGAAGAAAAGCACTTTCTATTGGAAATCACAGACATATGCACTGTGAGTAATGAAGTAGGAGATGGAGAAGGCTAGGTACTCTTGGTTTTGGGGCGGGTAACTGAGGGAAGCTAGGAAATGACAAATGTTTTGTGTTGCTGGTGAAATGGTGGTGCACTGATATGGAAAAATGAAACTATTCAACCTCACTCTTGAGTGACTAAGTCTCTTGGATGGAAAAGCAATACATTCTCTTTTGGACTGCTAGATTCAGCCATTAAATACTACTTGTCTTGTTAGTTGACTCAATTGGCCTCTCATATGAAAGGAGAGCAACTATATCACTTCCATTCATTGGAAATGACTCTAGCATTGGGAAAAATAAGATTCATTTTTTGAACTTAACAGAAAATCCTTTCCTTTTTGTCTGGGTGACATTTATAGTAATGACAACTTATTCTGGTTTTGGAGCAATTACATTTTCTGATTTTACTTTTTTTTTCTTCATCAGAAGTTAGAAGAGTGTAACTTTTCATAGGATTCTAACTTCAGCATAGATGGTTTGATTGTCAGCTCTTCAAATTTATCATTTAACGGCCACCGACCAGAATATGAGACTAAAAGAAAAACCTCACACAGAACACAGAATTTGGAATTTGGAGAGTTGCTGCTGCATTAGCTTGCTATGTAACTGTAGAAGGCAAAGCCTTAACATTTGCACTACCATCAAGTCAAAAGGCCAAGAGTGGAATAACTACGCAATTGGTTATCGGCAGAGTGTGAGGGATCAGTATTTTGTAAATACTCTTACAGGGTCTGCTGTTTACAACCAAAAAGAAAGTAATTGCTGCCATAAAATGTGGTCTCACACAGCTTGGCAAAGCCTCTATAAACCTTGGGAAGGACAAATGTATTTGGACCCCATGTCCGTAGTCCTGTGGAATGAGCTTTGGTCGTCCAATTGAAGTAGACTGTTGATACTGAATGGGAAGTGACTTCTTGTTGTAACTACCCTTTACCAATTATGGATGTTTACCTGAGAAATCAAGACACATACCTGCTGTTTTATTATGCCATTCCCTTCTAAATTGCTTTCTAGTGCATATCTGTTTAGTCCAATAGAAAAGAAAAGGAAAATGTGAAAGCATTCCAGTTTGGCCCTTACTTGCAAAGCTGCCAATTGACAACCAGCACCAAGTGGTTTACTTATGTGTTCTGAAGCACCCTGTTATCTAGTTAACATAAATATTGAATTCTACACACTGTCTTCTCAGCTTGAGATTCATGCACGTTATTGTTTACAGCCTTGCCTCTCACTGCAAAAACAAAGTCCTGGTCATGTTCCTTCCTTGGAACTACCTTTGATGAGCTTTCAGATTTACTGTTTACTCCAAAATGGGCTACAGCTGGAAGTTGACATTAACTCTCTTGAAATATGGTCTCTCTGTTTCTCCCACTCATTTTGGCTATCTTTGATAAACAGATTAAAATAACTTGGCCTTGTTTTTAACATAAAATGGGGTTATTCCATCAGTGTTTGGTCTAGATTCTTTTTTTTAATTGATAGTTTTGTAACTCAATTAGATACTGAAAACAATATATATTCTTGAATTTTATTGCTGTTAGAGAGGTTTTTACCCCAACAAGATTTTATCAACAGAGCTGAGTTAATACGACTTTGGTGTTTACTGCAAGCATCAGCTTTTGGGTTTGCTCTCTCTGCCTCACACTGAAATGTTCTCTACTTCCTCCATCACTGTATACTACCCCTACCTGCACAATTCAGAAGGTGGGACTTCTGAATAAACTGGGGTTGTGGCAGATAGAGAATACCAAATTATTTGAAAGAAAACTTGATCAGATTGGAAGAGTACAGAAAAAATTGTAAGCATCACATGTAAATGGACCAAAAATATTTTCTACTTTATGCCAATAAAATCAACTTGCAAGGAATTAATCATAACAGAGTTATGTGGAGTGTTTATAGGTCAGAAATTCTGTAGTTTTCCTATTTTTCTATATTAATTATTTGTCTTTTAGCAATCAATCACTATTAATTCAATAGCTGACTGATTTGCAAATGTAATACATAGAGGGGAATTACCTCAAAGACTTATGAACTGCCATGTATGAAAAAATATACACAACTGGCCTGACAAAACTAATAGAGTCAATTAAAAATAAAGCCAATCAGAATAGTATTAAAGTTTACATGAAAATTCAATCTGCTTCTACTTTAGAAAGTAGAAATATATTATTATTGATATGAATATTCTATGGTTCCTTTCTGGGAATTTCAAAGAGCTGCAAGGACTTTTCAAGAAAAAGTAAAACAATTTTTGAAAACAAATGTAAGCATATGAAAGAAAAAAAGAATAATACCCAGGATAATTCTTAGTGACCACAATTTGTCTTATGATGCTTTTTTAAAAAAATAAAACCACCCTACTTTATGAGTCATCAGATTTATTCTATGACTAGTTTTGACAAGGTCCCACAAAGGGTAGGAGTACACATTCAGCATCCTCACCCTTATACCAAATTGAAAATTGCTAAATGGGATTTAGTCAATTGCTGACTTATTTAAAATAAAATAAAAATTTCAGAATAAGATTAGGTTTTGGCTTAGATAATAAAGTACTGTTATCCTAAATAAATAAATAAATAAGGTCATCTTAAATAAAATTTTTTATCTAATTAATTTGTGGGCTTGCTATTCATAATCAGAGATACCCTTAAAAGTGAGATTATCAGATTTCCTCATTACCCTATTTTCAGTCACCTGTTTAGGGTTTTTCACTTTATTCAATGGAAAGATGTTTAATTTAATGCTTATACTCTCATGGATTTGACAAAACACAGCACAACTTGACACAAAGTAGATGTTTAGTTAGATTGTGATTGAATGAAAAAATGAATTGTTGCACCAAAGGTTAAAATTGGAATGACTCTAATAGTTATTACATTAGCTTTTATGAAAGTACATTATACATTGGTGTGTATCTATAAAGTAAATTTTATACTTACTTGATTCCTCCAGCAGTTTGAAGATTTTTTTTTTGTTACTAAGATATTCAAACAAATCTTTATCAGTGTCATCGAGTCAAAAGAATGATATAATTTAAGAAATTGTATCCTGAAATAAATTAACATACAGAATCTAAAACATCTGGTATTTCAAAAGAGCTAAGTTAACTATGAATGAAATTTTATTAGGTGGAATTTGAAGGTAGGATTATATTTTTGTTTTTATGGGTTAGATTATTCTCTTCCTAAGATGAGTAAAATTGAAAGTAAAATGTTATCTGGCATAATGGTAATTTTATTATAATGAGGAAAATATTTTGTCCAATAATACTAAGTTTTTTGGAGAAGAACATAACATTTAATGGTTATTTCATTTCAAGTTTTGGTCATGTTTTAAGTGGATTCAAGAGCTGCAAGCTAAGTGCAGCGTACCCTCTGGTGCTTTGCAAAAATACGTTTACACATTAGATTATGACTCCCCTAGAAATAACGTGAATGAGCTAGTTTCAAAACAACGTGTTAATCTGCTGGCTTTTCTAACGATGTCAAATGAATTCGCTCCACACTTGTGATTCCAACTTTAGCATTACTATTAATCAAGAGGAATTTCACATTTTTCCGTTGCCTCACAAATTTTGGTGTTATCCAAGAAAACAGAAACAGATGATTTTTTTTTTCTTTTTTTTTTTTTTTGGTACGCGGGCCTCTCACTGTTGTGGCCTCTCCCGTTGCGGAGCACAGGCTCCGGACGTGCAGGCTGCATTTGTGGACGTGTAGGCTCAGTGGCCATGGCTCACGGGCCCAGCTGCTCCGCGGCATGTGGGATCTTCCCGGACTGGGGCACGAACCCGTGTCCCCTGCATTGGCAGGCGGACTCTCAACCACTGCGCCACCAGGGAAGCCCGAAATGGATGATTTTTATTTTTCATCCTTACTATCGTTTCTCCTTGTCCCGGAACGAGCTCCCAGTTTCCTGAAATACCTTTTACAACAGAGTGGCTGCTTTCTAATTAAGTGGTTAGTTCTACAGAGCCACCGTATGATGTCTCTTTTACTTTAATGAGTTAATAGATTAAATGTTACCGCTGAGGAGGATTGCAACAGCCTATAGAGTAGACAGGTGGCAGATTATCAGCAGTGCTCACACATCACTTAAGTCACAATTTCAGTTTCTATAAATGAACAGCCTGAGCATGAAATATAAATGACTAAAAATTAAATTTAAGCTATAGTATTTTGCCCTAAGAGTAATTGGAAGAACCTGAATGTATAGTTATGATTAAAACTATGGATCATCACACCAAGGGACAATGACATTTTATGGTATTTCTATAAATTGAATTCAGAAGCCCTGTGGAGTTAGGGTAGGGACCTCTAAAAATAGATGATGACCTTCCACATTAAATATACATATACACACCCCAGTGATTGTTTGATGAATTATTCATCACTGTAACAAAGGGCATTACATATTTAAAAAAGAAATGCTAAACACAAACTTTTTCATATTACCACACACACACTCACACATACACTCACACATGTGAAATGCTATATTGTTGAGTGATGTTTGGGCTGTAGTCTTGATTTGAGCCTTCTGTTCGAATATTATGATAGCTACCTTTTTCAAATTTCACAAACAAATCTATGTTGATTATTGATTCCATTTAGTAGATTTTGGAAGACTGAACTATAGTTTTAAGTCTATCTCAGATCCTTTGTAGGTTTAAAAAAATAACTATGTGTTAGTGTTATATAAACTATGATATTTTGGATCAATTAGAAATATTTATTATAGGAGTTACTAGTAATTTTTAAGTGCACCCTTCAAGAATAATAAATGCCATTTAGATTACAGGAAAAAAGAAATTGGGCAAATATTATTGTATTGCCATCTTCTAAAACTGTGTTTTATATTCAGAGTAGTCCCGAATGACTATTTTAAGGCTATACCATTCTTTTCATCTTGATTACCTAGGTCATAATTGTAGTCTATCTTGTTATCTGCTCATTTACCCTATCACTTTCCATTCTGGCTGCCACATTCTTATTCTCTATTAGTTTACCCCTATATGAGCCAGGATTACTGGTTTCTAGTACATATTTGCCATGAAGTGTTTGTTCATGGGTGGAAGCTGAAAGTTTTGCTTTTTGGAGAATTCATACCAGCCTTTGCACTCTGATGATGTCCAAGATTTTGTGAGATGTTTTTCTGAACATAGATGTAGGCATAGAGTATTTTTTTCTTTTAACCTCAGCCCTATAAAATAAAATAAGAGGGAGTAAAAAATAAGAAAGAAATAATTTGCATGCCTCCATTTATAAGGTCTTGGGCAATTTGTTTAATCTTTTTGGGGGGGGTGTCTCTGTATCTAAGTATATAAAATGAGTGAGTTGGCTGAAAGAAGTGAGATCAATTAAACTAGATTATTTCCAGTGTTCTATTCAGCTAGAAAATTATAGCATATTAAGGCTTGGCTTTAAAATGGTGTGTTTTTGATGTTTATTTTAAAAAAAGAAAGAAGAAGGCAAGAAAGAGAAAGAAAAAAACAACTTTGGATTAGGTCTCTTATGTAACTTAATTCATTTTTATATTTGCTGAATGAGATCATATAAAAAAATGTTTCAAGCTTATGTAACAGGTTCAGAAAATCAATTGTCAGGATAAGTTAGGGTAAAAGAGACGAGGGATCCCATTTCAGGATGTAAGCCTGAGGTGAAGGTGAGCACACAGTTGCCTTAAGCAAGACCTGGGCTGTAATATTGACTGTTGCCTTGAAGTAGAAATGTAACGATAAATTACTGTGACTTTTAACAGTGGAGAACTTTTTACTGCTGAGGAGGTGAATACATTAAAAGAAGAATTAGTTATATTTTTAAGGAAAAATTATAATGGGAGGGAATTACAGCAGGTTTTAGTTATCTTGGTACAAATATACCCAGTGATAATTTTGCCTGGATTTGCAACACTGATTGGGCCAAATAATTGGGTCAGTTAGATAAAGAATTTGATTTCTTTTTCATTGAATTGACTTTCTATTTTAGTGTCAATAGCCAGATTTGGTTTATATTAAATTTAAAGGCAAAAGGAGGTGGAATAGGATGAAGTATTTGTCCCATAAGACGTATTTTGCACCATAAAATAAATCATGAAAAAGAATCTTAAAATCGCTTCATGATTGTAATGGTTGTAGTGTATCTAGCAACTTTGGGTTCACATAATGTGTATTAATTTGTATCATCAGGGAGAACAACGGTGAACTGGGGTGTAGAATTAAGTTGGAATTGAAAACTCAGAGTTAGAGCAGACAGAAATAGCCAAAGCTATTCTCTATATAACCATTGGGATATTGGTGTGAATTGTACTAGGCTTTATAGAATATAAAGATAAAGTGATAATGGAAACCTGAAACATTTAAAACATTTGGTTACACTTACTGAGCCCCACATTTTTACTGTACATCTGAATGTAACTGAAATAGCATATCAACTAGTACTTCAACAAAAAGTTGTAATTTTAAAAATTAGGAGGAAAAAAAGGATAAGTGTTTGGTAGTAAAATAGGAAGCAAACAAGCTATGTGAGTATGAAAGTTAGAGTATATCAATGAAACAGGATATTTTGAAGCTGTAAAAAAAAGTAAAGTACCTTTGTATGTGTCCATATGAAAATTGTGCAAGATGTTGTGTTATGTGAAAAACACAATGTGCTCAAAGATATGTTTTGAATGAATCTCTTTATTTTAAAAAACAATACATATTATCATGCTGGTTTATGTATTTTTGAAAAAAAAAAGAAAAACATAAGAAAATGGTGCTATTAGATGCAGGCACCAAATTTTCACTTTTTATATTATACCTTTATTTGTTGTTTGAATTCTCTAAACAAGAACATATTTTACTTTTGTTATTTAAAAAATAAAGTGTCAATAAATATTATCTCAAAGGAAGGTTTATGGGCTATTTTTCCTTCATATTGTCCTCAAACTAGAAAAATGTTACTAATAAATCTAAATTAAAAAAATTTTAAACCACAGGAAAGAATTTGCAGAATTTGCATTTGATTATAAAAATCCCACTAATTGCATCAAGATTTATCTGTGTCTTGTAAGTACTCTTTTTAAGTTAGTCTCACAATTATTTGAGGATTTCTTAGGCCAATTGAAAGTTCCAGTAAATTATGCTACACTCTAAAATAAACCTACCTCCATAAAAGCCTTAAAGTTGCCTTCAAATATTAGAGGAATAGCCTTGATTATCAGTACAGTGTCTTATCACAGGGTCTCTTTAAACATACTGTGGACCCACCAAGAATAAAGTTCAAACTAAATCAGCCCAAGAGTCTCACTAGCTCAAATTCTGATATCAGTCTGGCAAGTAGCAGAAATGAGTAAAGGGGAAAGATTCTAGTTTTGCTACCATAAAACATCAATATCCTCATCAATAATATTCAGCCATGTGACATTGATATGTATTGTAATCAACTTCCAAACTAGAACCAAGAATCATTCATTATAACTTAAAATTACTCCTGCCATTGGTGTATGAAAATTGAATTCTTTACATCAGTACTTAGAACAAAATATTTCTAGCATTGATTGTCGGCTGGAAATTATAGTCAGATGACAGTAATTATACAAATAGGTATCACTATGAAAAAATAAGTGATGAAACATTAAATAAAAGGCATTCTATTTTTCAATTAATGTGGTTAGAGTTACTTGTTTTTCTTGATCAGATCCATGAAAATTGTTTAGATTAGCCACATTTTCAGTCCCATGGCTGAATCAGTAGGATTTGAGGTCTCTACTGTCATTCCCTATCCCTGTGGCCTCCCATTTTATTACCAACTCTGATTCATGTACTTGCTACCAACAGCCTGAGGCCCAGAAGTTGACATCCTTCCTCTTTGGGCCAATGGAGTCTCCACTGCATCTCAAATAGAAAGTCTATTGGGTGTTTAGCTTAATTCATTATAAGGAATGAGTATTTCAGGGAAAGGGTTAATTTACTTAGCAACATTTTAGCAGGTAATGTGATTTCAAGCATAACCTTGCAGTTATAAGGTAGCACACACCAAATACCAGTTTATCCTCCCTAGGTATTTCAGGGATGAACAGAGTCTCATGGCCCACTATGCTGTACTCCAGGAGGGCTTTTCTTGCACCAGAAGTTAGTTAGATGCTGTCCTTTCTTGGTCTTTGGCTCTCACATTCTGGCTCACAAAGTTTCTGACTCCCAGAAAGATCCATTCTTTCCAATTCTGGTTAAGGATAATTTTCTGAGTGACATTTTGGTGGTATCTAAAAGATGATGGTTTGTCCCTTCTGGATCTGAGACTTCTATTTTCAAGAAGAATGATATGGATCCTGTAGTTAGCTCCGTTACTCTCTCATCGTTCCTGATTCCCAGGAGAAGAGTACCCACACACACACATCTTTTTAGCTCTAATTTATATCCTTGAATTTTGGTTAAGACTGAAATCTTTGCAATAACCTCCAGCAAGTTTTCCTGGCCTAATATGTCTAATCCAATAAATTTGAATCAATTTGAATGCTTCCTAGATCATCAAATCTTAGATAATTTTTCTCAACCCATCTTGCATATCAGGTCATCCTCTAAGGTTTTTTTTGTTTGTTTTTGGACTTTTTTTTCTGTTTCAGTCATTCTGAAAGGACCTGACCTCTATACTTGCCTTCCGGATCACTCACACTTTGATCTGCCATGTTGTTCTTACATCTATCCTCTGTAAAGGAAAAAAATGTTCTGAAACAGTCTTAAGAAGTGTCTATGAATTCAAGGTTGTCTTTGATCATTGTTGTAGGGTTTTTGTTCACAAACAATATATTTACCTCAGGTAAAACAGAAAATCTCTAACGCAGTTGAACATATTTGGAGATAAATATATTGAAGGAATGGCTAATGGAATCAAAGCTAAATAGAAAGGAACTGAAAAGAGAAGGGATTTAATGAGGAAAAATGAACGTGTAAAGGGTTTGTAGGTCTTCACTAATTCAAGGAACAAAAGTAACTGATAATGAGGGAATCAGAAATTGAACGGTTATGGTACATATTGAAATCACCCAAGGTGATGGTAATACTGAAGGATGACTCAAAGAGGATGCTTTAATAGTGACCTAGATATTGGGAAATAATAGCAAAGAGGAAGAATAAAGGGGCACAAGCCTAAAAAAAACAGAATTAAGAAGGATAGGGTGTTTAGAAATGGTAGTCAGCAGCATTGTAGGGCACCATCCCACCTTCGGATTCTGAGGCAATGGGGTGATACACAATGTTAGCTGCTTCCTCAGAGAAGGCTTTGGGGGTATAGTCTCCTCATAGTTTACCACAGTTGAAGGCAGTGAAAAAGTGCAGTAAGTTTTTATATTGAAAGGGAAGTTCCAAAGGGAGCATGAAGCAGAAATTGGATTATTAACAAGAATCTACTAGAGATATTGGTTATGAAAAGACAATTTTTGAAATAAAGAACTTAGTGTGTGGGCTTGATAGCAGATTGAATTTGGCCAAAGAATAAAATAGTGAGCTAAAAAGCAGCTCCAGGAATTTCCCCAGAATTGAGACCAAAAAATAATATAAAGTAAAATAAGAATGGAGCATAGAAGCAGAAATTTAGCCATGAGCTATGAAGAAAGCTCAGAAGCAGGAATAGTACATGAGGGGGAAAATTATCTAAAGAAATAATAATTGAATATTCATCCCCTTCACAAAAAAATATGAGAGCTCATTTTAAAAGGTAAGTAGGATGCTGAGAAAGGGAAAAAAATGTGCATTCAGACACATAAGAGGATAACATCATTAATGCCTCTGGTGAGAAAAGCAGATACCTCAAAAATCAAGGATGAGAAGTCAGAGTGATATCAACTTTCTCAAGGTAAAGATATACATATTGATTTTAAATTGTTGAAGGAAAGTAAATCTAAGTCTAGAATTTTCTCTTTAGTTAAATTATTTAAATGTAAGCTAATAAAAATATTTTTAGGAATAAATGCATTCAGAATAAAATTTACCACTAAAAGACCTTCTCAGAAAGAATATTATAGAATATATTACATCCAGAAGAGAAATAAAGCTAGGTGAAATGCATTAAGATATGGGAAATAAGTTTAGTTATAGAGCTTATTGAAGTTTATTGCTGCCTAATAAACAATGTTTAAAAAATGTATACTCATAATAATCCATAAATAAACTCCAGACAATATCAACAGTTGGGGCAGTGTTTGAGAGAAGGGAGACCGAAGTGTGTAAAAGCAGAAAAAGATTCTTGTCTTGCTCCAGATATAGACATACCAATATATTAATAAGCAGTAGACACTGTCAAAATACAAATAAATAACATAAACATGTATAAGCTCCACAAGAAAAAATAACAGAAGAAAATATGTCTAATATAAGGCCTGAAAAGCATGAAGGTATGAAAAGTGAATAAAATGAAAAAAATATAGTGTAGAGAATATAAAAATATAATTCAGATAAAAGAAAAACTGAAAAGTAATTACAACAATGTAGAAGGTTAAATTTGTCAATTAAAAGATTTTATCTCCATGTTGACTAAAATTCAAGTTCCAGCAATACACTATTCAGACATATTTACCTAAGAGATACACTTAGAAAGTAGAGGTCAGAAAGGTTGATGATAAAGTGAGGGGAAAAATAAAACCAGAAAAATATCTTTCAAAAAATAGTCATAAAATGAAGTTTGATATCAAACTAAGTATAATTTAGGGTGAAAGATCATAAGAGCAAAGAAAGTTTCCTCTCTAATGGAGGATTGTATGTCTCTGTCTACTGTCGAGCTTGTCAGGCTATGGGATTTGCATTGAAAGGCAATTTACATATTGTAGGTAGTCTGCCCATTTAAATGCTCCCTTTTGTCTCCATCAGACCAGTTTCCTAGCATCCGGAGCTTGTTCTGTCAATCAGAAGTTTCTCCCAACGGGCACCTTTTCCATAAGACTGAAATAATTTGACCTGGAACTTACTTCTCATTGGTTTTTAATTCCTCCTAAGAGCTAATCAGAGAGGTGAGAGTCCATCATTTTGGGCACAGCTATTTTATCATGTTTAGGGATGCAGCTTCCAAAAAACAAATAGTAATAGAAAGCAGAATATATCTTGAGGCAAGTCACATTGACCAAATAAAAATGTGTCTTTCGACAGTTGTTCATTTTGAAACAGAAGAAGTCACTGCATGCCCCCAATACTTATGTAGTCCTACTTTTAAGTTACAACAACTACATAAGGAAAGTCCAAAAATATAGGCTGGTACTACTTTATCTTTTTCTTTATTCAAAGTGAAATAATCACAAAACAATTTTTGAGAAAACTCCTAGATACTAGACAACCTCTATGATTTATGAAATATGTGTAGCATTTGGTTTATCTTTCCGCTTTCACAAGACCTCATAGAAAGGTTTCCCCCATTATGCAAAGGAAAGAATGGAGTTAATTGAAACACTCAGTTTAATTCATCATTTGAATGATGTCAAAGATAAACACCCCAAATTTATTTTTCCTAGTAATTTTATTTAGTCATCTTTATTTTTCATGAATTTCTCTTTTCTTGAATCTCCTCAGACTTTATTGGCACTCTATCAATTAGTAGCAGAAAACAGAGAAATCATTGGATCATCTACTGGGATGAAGTAGAGGCTGTATGGAAAATAGTGTGGCCAAGACAACCAAGCACTCAAAATAGAATTACACTCTCATGATAACTACAACCACAATACGCCAGGAAGGAAACAAAAAAGAAATTGTCCCCAAATGAAAGAGGAGGGAAAGCAGCGTGGGGCAGTCACACTCTTGGTTCTTTGAATAACTTGCATTATGTCCTTGGGTGATTCACTTAATTTCCTTGGGCTTTGGATTCCCCTCTGTAAAATGAAAGGATTGGACTAAATCAGTAGTTTCTAAATTATGAACCTTGGAATAATTGCAAGAAGGCCTTGAATTCATATGCTTTATATACTTCTACAATTACTAGGGTCCAAAAGTCCAATTGTAGTCATGGGACAGTTGCAAAAATATGTTTATATGTTTTAAAACAGTCCTCATTTGGAAAATTATTAAATAAGACACACTGGCTAAATGATGTGTGAAATCTTTTCAGACTATAGAATGCCATTATTTTATGAGTTAGATATCCAGGTGTTGAGGTGTCTGATTCCTGATTGAAATCTTTCTCCTGAAACTGTATTGTTATTGGAAAGAGCAGTGAGACTGTAGTTAGGACTGTGGTTTTCCAAGCCGGAATTTCATTCATTAATTGTTACCTTAGGCAAGTTATGTAAATGTTTATTTCCTTCATTTGAGATGACCCTTTGGAAAGACCTAGAAAAAGTTTAACGTGTTGTTCAAATTTAAGATGCTTTTATTGGTCAACTACTCTCAGCCATCTAATGCTAAATTTGCAGAGTAGGAAAAAGAATCAGCTGTTAGGTCTGTTTATCATTGTAGCTGTTTTCAGCTTCTTTTTCTTTTACCCCTTCCATATTAATTTGCTATTCAACTCTCTAGTTATTTTTCCACTTCCAGGCTGATCTATTGTTTGTGGTTTAAGGATCTTTAATACTTAACTCCAGCAGTAATACTTGCTATTTTTAGAAGAGAAATAATACAAATTCTTATGAACAAGTTAAAAGCAAGCCAATAGATTGCCTGGAAATTGAACAGAATAATAATAATAATAGTCTAATATTATTTTATAGGCATAGAATTTTTCTTCTTCCTCTTGTTTGTCAGTTTCTGAAATACATGATTCTTTTTATCTCAGCTCTGACTTCTCTCTGCATGCCTGTGTGTAAGTGTTTGTGAGCATGTGCATTTATCCTTCTTTCAGAGCAGTGCTTAGTCGAAGGCTCCCATTTATATTCTTGTCAGTTATTTGTTTATTTCTGGGTCCCTGATGATTGACCCCATGACCACTGAAACTGCTCCTGTCCTGTGAGAACTGCTCATTTTGCTGTGGGACCAGAGGAAGTTCGCTTCTTGTCCAGTTATTGGATTTCACTCCTTCTTAACGCACGCCACGTGAGCAGATGCACTCACTTGGAAATGGAAATAAATGGTTATCACTTGAAACAGAAGGGATCAGGGCTTCGCACATCTGAAGCACCCTGCTTTCAGAATTATTAAAGACTCTCCTTGAAAGTAACAGAGATTCCGCAATGCTCAACCATCTTAATCTTCAATTAACTTTTAATCACTCTTTTAACAATGTCTTACAGACATGGACAAATTGTACAACAGGCCAACTAACTTAATATTCATTGGAAAATATGATTAAATAAAAGCAATTTTTTTACTTCAGTAAAATACATGAACTAATTTAAAGGAAAGAGGGGAAAAAAGTTCTCTATAAGCTAATAATAAGGAATCATTTTTTCTATATTCGATATATTTGCCAAGCAAGCAAGGATTATTTTGGTAAACTGATATGTTATCCTTAAATGTTATCTGAACTCCAGATTCATATGTCCAAGCTCCTACTTGATATCCTATTTGAATGTTCACTTAACATGTGTCAAATTGGGTTTCTTATGTCTCTCTTCTCCACATTATCCTACTTTTCTTAACATCTTTGACATTTCAGTTAATGGCAGTTCATTCCTCCCAGTTTCAAAGACCAAAATCTTGGAATCATCCTTCATTTTTCTTTCTTTTTCACAGTGAATCTAAAGGTAAATTCAGTTGACTCTACTTTCAAAATATATCTTGACTATGACCGCCTCTTTTCACTTTCAATAGTACCACTCTTATGAAAGCTTACATTTTGCCTGGGTTGTTTCACCTTTCCACACATTTTTGTCTATTAGCAAAACAGCAGTCACACCTGCCCTATTAAAACATTAGCCAAACCATGTCACTCTTGTCTGTGAAAGTCTCTAATGTCTTCCAATATCACTCAGAGAATAAAGCCAAAGTCTTCAAGGGCCTAAGAAGATCTATGCCTCTGGACACTCTCTCCTATTAATTTCCCACTGATAAAGCTTTTGAATAGTGTGTCTCAACCTTCATTGTACCCTCATTCTGTTACCAAATAGGTCAACTGGACCAGCACCTGGGTCCTAGCCTGGATTAAGACCTGCTATCTCAGCCAGGGACATTCTTTTCCCTGATCAGATTAGCACAGCCAATAACAATACTGATGCTGAGACTGGAACAGCACAAGCTTTATCAATGGCCAAAGAATGAAGAAGCAGGAACCTAGTTCACAGATCAACCTCTCAACCCAATTCGGGCTGAGACACCAAATATGTAGGAGGATTGAACAAGGTAAAAGGGAGGGAATTGGAAAGAATGGGAGAAATACTCATGAGTTATCAGAGAACAGGGCTATGGTTTGGACTCAGAACTGATGCAACTCTCCTTTTCAGTCCTTGTATGGGTTTTTCTGGTTGTTGTCATAGTCGTTGCCAACTCTCAGGGCTCTGGTGGGTGTGTCATTTAGCATACTAATGTATTACAGTAAGCATATAATGAGGCTCAAGGTCTACTGCAAGTCAAATCCTCCACCGTCTTGGACCTAGTTAGCTCTAAATGGTTCTTTTTTTTTTTTTTCTTCTCTTTGCAGCTTCCTCCTGAAACTTATACAAGAGTAATTGCTTTCTATTTGAGGGAGGGGCAGGGGTATGATTCTGGGGCCACAGCCTTGGTAACTATTCCATTTGGAAAGCCAAAATCCAGATTCTCTAGAATTCTCTACATTCTCTAGAATCTGGGATGTAAATAGTGTCCATCAATTAAATGCAATTGCAGCAATTTAAAACATGGGAGCAAGGTAGAGGCCATACTCTTTGCTCTGCAGGAATATCTTTAGGAAGTTGCATGGTAGCCTCAGTATCCTTATCTGCCCCCAGTTCACACAAATCTAGACACTAGTGGTATGATGGTGATAGTAGTAGCCACCATTTTCTGCTCTCTCCATCACAGCTAAGATGGTGAGTCCTTCAGCTCCTTAAATCAGTGGCAGACCTCCTTGATTCTCTGTTAATGTTATATTAATAATAATGTTAACACATTTTTCCTTGTATTGAATAATTAAATATTTTCTGTTTGACATACAAACAGAAGTGGTTTTTCCTGTGGTTAACTTCTATTGCTATATGCTCTTCCTCACTTAGATCTTTAGGAAAATGTCATTGTCTCAGTGAGATCTTTGTGGGCCATCCTATGTAAAATTTCACCTACCAAAACACACTTCCTATTTCCTTCCCACGATTTATTTTTTCTTAGCACTTTCATCATTCTAGTATATAATCTATTTCACATATTTTACCATCTTATTTATTGCTGCCTCCCCTAAGAATGTGAGATTTATAAAGGTTAGGATTTTTTTAATGACTGCTGTATACCCAGTGCCTAGAACAATGCCTTGTACATTGAAGAAGCTCTGAAAAAGTTTGTTGAATGAATGAATAAAAATCATGTGACAGGGCTTCCCTGGTGGCGCAGTGGTTGAGAGTCCACCTGCCGATGCAGGGGACACGGGTTCGTGCCCTGGTCCGGGAAGAACCCACATGCCGCAGAGCGGCTGGGCCCGTGATCCATGGCCGCTGAGCCTGCGCGTCCGGAGCCTGTGCTCCGCAATGGGAGAGGCCACAACAGTGAGAGGCCCACGTACGGCAAAAAAAAAAAAAAAAAAAAAATCATGTGACGTTCTGTACTCCCAGTGACACCTTATGTGTATGTGCAAAAGTGTAAAAATATATACATATAACAATACACACACTGTTGGTTGGCATGTGCATTATTCATAAAAAGCTAAGTTTCTTTAAATATATTTTGTGTCATGGTGTGAGTGGAATGGTATTCAGTATTCAGCATAGTTTCCCTTCTTTTTTAAAGGGTCACAAAGCAGTGCTATGTTTCAGGACTATACTGATAAATTGAAACAATAGCTACAAAATCTGAGAAGTATCCTGAATGGAAGAAGGAGTTCATTGTTAATGCTTTTTGACCTCAGATTCCATTTTAAATAACATGAGAAAGGCATTTTAGTTTTCCAGTTGACCCCAGATATTTGGTTGGTTTGATCAGGCCTTAAAGATTTTTATTTTTAGTTGCTTAGCTGCATTAAATCTAAGTTTCCAGATTTTTCTGAAATGGTCTCTGTAGCTTCTTTCTTCACTAGATTCAGTATCAAGAGCAAGGCAGAGGCAGAATCTATAGGCTCACTTGCCTCCCAGAAAATAGGGAAATTAACGTTATGAAATGTAGCCTGCCTCACTCTCATTCTTGTCCTCAATGGCTGTTTTCAAAGGCCGTGAATACTCCATTGCAAATAATTGCCCCCTCCCCTCCCCCCATCCCCCTCAGAAACACAGACACAAACACACTCAGACATGCACAGTCACAGGCCAGCATACAAAAGATGCACCCCTCCCCCAACTACACACACACACACACACACACACACACACCACACACACAAAACTATGGAGAAAAATCAATACTTGACCTTTCCAAGCAGTGGAGACATGGAGGCTTCTATTTCTAGTATCTGATTTTTAACATGCAATTCCATATTTGGGATCGGTCAGAAGAGATCAATGGCTCATTTTATTAGTATCAGGCATCAGAGAAGTTGAAAACCTCTCCAGGGGTTATTCTGGGGTAAAGCATCCAAACACAGAAATTATTTTCTGTTACACAGTTGGGTTGAATTGAGGAGCTATTCCTTTCTCTTGTCATACCAGATCATTGGTAATTTGAATTAAAGCAAGACATTTTGTTCCTAAAGGGCCTTAGAGTTGCTCTTATTGACGTTCTGCTTCTTCTTCCCTTTTTCCCCCTAGGTTTGTTTGGCTTCTTAGATAACTTCAGAATCATCTTATATAATTTTTAAAGAAATAGATCAAAGCCTCTGGAATCAATGAAACTGAAAAAGAGAGGAGGATTAAGGGATCTTAAAACTGGCACGTAGTTATTTAAGAACCTGTGAGTATTATGGGGCCATGACACTTTTATTTTGTAAGGAAAATTTTAGGGTATGATTTTTTTTTTTTAAGTAGGAAAGTGCTTCGTATTCAGAATAGAAAAATGTAGCTCCCTGCCCTCCCCTCTCCATATACACATTCCACTGCATTGCTTTCAGCTTGCTACCCAAAATTTCAATACATCTGTTCGTTTTGATTAGTTTATGATATAATTTATAGATTTTACTTAAAAAAAGGTATTTTCCATTTCAAAAAGGCAAAGAAAATTGATTTAAAAAACAAAGCATGGTCATTTATTAGAAATATTTAGTTGGTAGCAATGGAAATCCCCTAGACAAAATTATTATAAAACCAGCATAACCTCTTCTTTGTGGAATTTTCAAACTCTCGGCCCTGAAGAAATCCAGTTAATGAATGAATGAATGAATGAATGATTGTGTCTTTCCACCCATCCATTCATTTATAGTAGGCTTTTACTGAAGATTTACTAACTACCCAGTACGATGAAAGAAGTGAAGGTTACAGAAATAATGATTCACAGTGAGTCACAGTTCAGTAGGGGAAATAGACACTCAGTTCCATCATGGCATAGTAAGTACAAAACCAAAAAATATGTGGGTACACAGAGAATGGCATTTAAGTTATTTCAAGCTTGAGGTTTTGGTGTACATAATATTAAATTTATATTACCCTCTTTGTTTAAAATTTCAAGGTCTCCCTCAACTGAAAGAGATTCTCTTTGGGAATTGTTATTCTTAAACCTCAAAAAAATTTTTTTTTCTTTTATAAACTGTGTGAAACCTCAGCTTTAGCTAAAATGCTGCTAGTACGCATAGGGAGAACAAAAGTTGTGGTCTGTTGTATATTCCTGAGAAGGACTGAAATGAGGCTAAATAATACAGTGATTTTCTGTAGCATTGATTTCTTCAGAATATGTAGTTCGATAAGAGTTCGAAGGAACGAGCCAGCTGGTTGTCTGTTACAATACAGCAATGACCACAGTTTCATTGTTGTCAAACCCAAATTCCTGTGCCTGATGTACAGTGAAGCCAAACAAACTGAAACATCAGAGTCTGGAGCAGAGAAAGGTTTATTGCAGGGCTCAACAAAGAGAATGGGGCAGTTCATGCTCAAAAGACCTGAACTCCCCAGTGGGTTTCAGGGAAGCGGTGTTTAGAGGCAAAGTGAGGGAGGGGAGTCCCAGGGTGTGTGATCAGCTTGTTCACAATCGTCTGGTTAGTTGATGGTGAGGTAACAGGGTGGTGTCACATGGGTTAACATTATCAAACCTCAGGCTCCAGTAGGTCTGGGGACTACGCACTTATGGTCGTCAAGTAGTTAACTTCTTCCGTTTGGAGGGGGTTTTAGCATCTGTAAAACAACTCAGGAAATGTGGCTCAGATACTGTTATGTAGGTACTTCAGAGAGGAACTAAAGATTCTGTGATGCCATATGGCTGATTTACTGTTTAAATTTACCAGTTCTCCTGGGCCAAAACTGCTATTTTTGTCACTACATGTTTGCATCCTTTCCATCATTAATTCTTGAGACAAGCTTTTGTGACTCAGGGGAGGCCTGGGAGATTGCAGCTTTTCTATAAAGAAGTGGTAGGCAGAGGACATGGGAGGAGGGTCTGTCCTGGGAAGGCCCTATAGGGTCCTACTCGGATACATCATGATGAGACAATTGTTTCATCAACTAGGAAATCATCAAAAGGACATAATTTTAACAAGCTCTTTGACATAAAATAATTCTTAATATGGTCGTGCTGAAGAGGTATTCTAAAAATTGTATTATTGTTTTAATTTAGACTTGCATTATAGCAATATAATATGATCCATTGATATAATTCAAGTTTAAATTAATGTCCTGCAAATAGAAGATATGCTATTTCAGGGAGCTTAGGATATGCTTCTAAATTTACCTTATTCACAAGTATAATACTTTGGACATTTTTGTCAAAACACACTTGTGAAACATTTAGAATTAACGTTGAAGTTATTCATATTTCTTTTCTTTCTCAATTATGTAATATTTACTATATAAGCTTAAGTTGCAAAATATAATAAAAAATTTAGGAAACTTCTACTCACTCTCCTAAATGTTAATTATTTTATTGCTTTATAAGATTTTATCATATATGTATGAACATTTGAGTAACATATTGTTTGATTTTGAATGAATTTTACATTTGTAAAAATTATATGCTCTATTCTACATTTTCAATCAATATTATATTCCTGAGATTTATTATTGCAGATAATTATTTTTCATTGCCATATATTTTACTGGTTAACTAAACCACATATTTTATCCATTCTCCTGTGATTGGTATTTAGGATGGTTCCACTTGGAGAAGGTGTATCACACACAATGTTGTTATGAATATTTTTGTGTATATTTCCAGTAGCATATATGTGGGAATTTCTGTAGAATATGTACTTAAAAGGAAATTTCTGGATCATATGCAATGCTCATGTTTAACCTGATGATTTTTTTTTCAAAGATACTGAGGCAGGAGATAGGTGCATCCCAGGCTGAGCAGCTGGAATCTGGCCCCTGTGGACAGGTACTCCAAGATAAAGATAATAGTAGGAACAAAAAGGAGCTGAGTCCTGCTTGGATAGAAGATAAGGAGACACATATTTCTCATTCTTGAGGTCAAGGAGACCCCCCATACTACACATGTACAGAAAGGTGCCTCAGAGGTCAGAGAAGGGAGGGACTGCCAGGCCATAACATGTTCCTCTTCCCAGAAACCCTTGCGCTGGAATCCATTTTGGCTAAAATATGCACACGCACACAGGGGAGGGCTTTGAGTTAAACCACCTATGGACTCAGAGCCAGGCAAAGCAGGTTGATGGGCCAGAGGAAACCCAGAAGAACTGCCCCATATAAGCAATTTAAACTACCCAAAGGCATGACCCTTTCTCTGAGCCTGTCCCTGTGTGTCTATCCACACGTACTTTTTCCTCCTAGTAAACACTTTACTTGCTTCACTACTTTCCGTCTATTTATTGAAATTCCTTTCTCCAAAGTAGAAGAGCCAGGGCCTTGTCACTAGCCACTGGCCCTTGTGGTCTAGTGGTTAGGATTAGCTACTCTCGCTGCTGCAGCCTGGCTTTAATCTCTGGTCAGGGAATTGAGATCCTACTTCAAGTCACTGCAGGCCAAGGTCACCTGTGATAAATACTGTATTCATTTTTAATGCTACCATAAAGTATGATACTTCCCATTGATCAAACACTTTTGCCAACATTTAATATTGTCATCTTTCATAATTTTGGTCAGTATTTCTTATTTGGAAGGGCACAGGGAAATATTTTTAATCAAAATAATAAAATAGGTAGATGATAACCACTAATCAATGAAAAGACGATTTCTTTATATATCAATATTGGAATTCATTTGAAAACATTCTGTTTAATAGGTGGTTATTTTTTCTTAGCAAATGTTTACAAGTACTTTAAATGAAAAAAATTTCAAACTCCACAAACCATGTGAAATTTTTAAAAACTGTAATGAATTTGATGCGAAAACTATAAAATATGACTTCATTAAATGCATATTTTATCTTTTGCCTCTATTATGAATTGAACAATATAGGCAAAGCAAATTAATAGAACTGTAATTTTCTAAAATTTGATTTGCAGTACTGTTGTTTCAAACTTAATGAGTATACTCACCATCAACATGAATATATTATGTAAACATTATGATCTATCTGTTTTGTCTGGGCAGAGCAACTAGTGTTTATTTTATTGACTATTGAGAAAATTGGACACCTCTGGCTTTCTCATCTGCTTAAATCAATAGCTGAAGTCATAAACATCACCTGTTTTATAGAACATACAAAATTAAGGTAATGTAAATATACTTCAAATGTTACTATCTCTAAATGCCATTCCTTTGTATTCCTAACATAAATCTGTATCTTTTAATTAAATAATCCTATCCATTTTGGTAAGGAATTCAGAAAGGAAGAAAACACTTCAATAAAACAGGAATAAAAGTTAGCTTCTTTTTTTTGTAACATCTTTATTGGAGTATAATTGCTTTACAATGGTGTGTTAGTTTCTACTGTATAACAAAGTGAATCAGCTATATGTATACATATATCCCCATATCTCCTCCCTCTTGTGTCTCCCTCCCACCCTCACTATCCCACCCCTCTAGAGGGACACAAAGCACCTAGCTGATCTCCCTGTGCTATGCAGCTGCTTCCCGCTAGCTACCTATTTTACATTTGGTAGTGTATATATGTCCATGCCACTCTCTCACTTTGACCCACCTTACCCTTCCCCCTCCCAGTGTCATAAATTCCATTCTCTACTTCTGCATCTTTATTCCTGTCCTGCCCCTAGGTTCTTCAGAACCAATTTTGTTTGTTTAGGTTCCTAATATATGTGTTTGCATACAGTATTTGTTTTTCTCTTTCTGACTTCACTCTGTAGGACAGTCTCTAGGTCCATCCACCTCACTACAAATAACTCAATTTCGTTTCTTTTTATGGCTGAGTAATATTCCATTGTATATATGTGCCACATCTTCTTTATCCATTCATCTGTCAATGGACACTTAGGTTGCTTCCATGTCCTGGCTATTATAAATAGAGCTGCAATGAACATTGTTGTACATGACTCTTTTTGAATTATGGTTTTCTAAGGGTATACGCACAGTAGTGAGATTGCTGGGTCATATGATAGTTCTGTTTTTAGTTTTTTTAAGGAACCTCCATACTGTTCTCCATAGTGGCTGTATCAGTTCAGATTTGCATTTCTCTAATGATTAGTGATGTTGAGCATCTTTCATGTGTTTGTTGGCAATCTGTATATCTTCTTTGGAGAAATGTCTACTTAGATCTTCTGCCCATTTTAGGATTGGGTTTTTTGATTTTTGATATTGAACTGCATGAGCTGCTTGCATGTTTTTGAGACTAATCCTTTGTCAGTTGCTTCATTTGCAAATACTGTCCCCCAATCTGAGGGTTGTCTTTTCGTCTTGTTTATGGTTTCTTTTGCTGTGCAAAAGCTTTTAGGTTTCATTAGGCCCCATTTGTTTATTTTTGTTTTTATTTCCATTTCTCTAGGAGGTGGGTCAAAAAGGATCTTGATGGCACATGTGTCATAGAGTGTTATACCTATGTTTTCCTCTAAGAGTTTGATAGTGTCTGGCTTTACATTTAGGTCTTTAATCCATTTTGAGTTTATTTTTGTGTATGGTGTAAGGGAGTGTTCTAATTTCATTCTTTTACATGTAGCTGTCCAGTTTTCCAGGCACCACTTATTAAAGAGGCTATATTTTCTCCATTGTATATTCTTGCCTCCTTTATCAAAGATAAGGTGACCATATGTGTGTGGGTTTTCTTCTAGGATTTCTATGCTGCTCCATTGATCTATATCTCTGTTTTTGTGCCAGTACCATACCGTCTTGATTACTGTAGCTTTGTAGTATAGTCTTAAGTCCAGGAGCCTGATTGCTCCAGCTCCATTTTTCTTTCTAAGATTGCTTTGGCTATTCAGGGTCTTTTGTGTTTCCGTACAAATTGTGAAATGTTTTGTTCTACTTCTGTGAAAAATGACATTGATAGTTTGATAGGGATTGCACTGAATCTGAAGATTGCTTTGGGTAGTATAATGATTTTCACAATGTTGATTTTTCTAATCCAAGAACATAGTATATCTCTCCATCTGTTTGTATCATCTTTAATTTCTTTCATCAGTGTCTTATAGTTTTCTGCATACAGATCTTTTGTCTCCTTAGGTAGACTTATTCCTAGGTATTTTATTCTTTTTGTTGCAATGGTAAATGGGAGTGTTTCCTTAATTTCTCTTTCATATTTTTCATCATTAGTGTATAGGAATGAAAGAGATTTTTGTGCATTAATTTTGGATCCTTCTACTTTACCAAATTCATTGATTATCTCTAGTAGTTTTCTGGTAGCATCATTAGGATTCTCTAGGTATATGATCATGTCAACTGCAAACAGTGACAGTTTTACTTATTTTCTGATTTGGATTTATTTTATTTCTTTCTCTTCTCTGGTTGCTGTGGCTAAAACTTTCAAAACTATGCTGAAAAATAGTGGTGAGAACGGGCAACCTTGTCTTGTTCCTGATCTTAGTGGAAATGGTTTCATTTTTTCACCATTGAGAACAATGTTGGCTCTGGGTTTGTCATATATGGCCTTTATTACGTTGAGGTAAGTTTCCTCTATCCCTACTTTCTGGAAGGTTTTTATCATAAATGGGTGTTGAATTTTGATGAAAGATTTTTCTACATCTATTGAGATGATCATATGGTTTTTCTCCTTCAATTTGTTAATATGGTTTATCACATTGATTGATTTGCGTATATATGAAGAATCCTTGTATTACTAGGATAAACCCCACTTGATCATGTTGTATGATCCATTTACTGTGCTGTTGGATTTTGTTTGCTTGTATTTTATTGAGGATTTTTGCAACTATGTTCATCAGTGATATTGACCTGTGGTTTTCTTTCTTTGTGACATCTTTTTCTGCTTTTGGTATCAGAGTGAAGGTGGCCTCATAGAATGAGTTTGGGAGCATTCCTCCCTCTTCTATATTTTGGAAGAGTTTGAGAAAGATAGGTGTTATCTCTTCTCTGAAAGTTTGATAGAATTCGCCTGTGAAGCCGTCTGGTCCTGGGCTTTTGTTTGTTCGAATATTTTTAACCACAGGTTCAATTTCAGTGCTTGTGATTGGTCTGTTTATATTTTCTATTTCTTCCTGGTTCAGTCTCAGAAGGTTGTGCTTTTCTAAGTATTTGTCCATTTCTTCCAGGTTGTCCATTTTATTGGCATACAGTTGCTTGTAGAAGTCTCTCATGATCCTTTGTATTTCTGAAGTGTCAGTTGTTACTTCTCCTTTTTCATTTCTAATTCGATTGATTTGAGTCTTCTCCCTTTTATTCTTGAGAAGTCTGGCTAATGTTTTATCAATTTTGTTTATCTCCTTAAAGAACCAGCTTTTAATTTTATTGATCTTTGTTGTTTTCTTCATTTTATTTTCAGTTATTTCCAATCTGATCTTTATGATTTCTTTCCTTCTGCTAACTTTGGGATTTTTATGCCCTTCTTTCTCTAATTTCTGTAAGTGTAAGATTAGGTTGTTTATTTGAGATGTTTCTTGTTTCCAGGGGTAAGACTGTATTGCTATAAACTTCCCCCTTAGAACTGCTTTTGCTGCATCCCATAGGTTTTGGGTCGTGGTGTTTTCATTGTCATTTGTTTCTAGGTATTTTTTGATTTCCTCTTTGATTTCCTCAGTGATCTCTTGGTTATTAAGTAGTGTATTGTTTAGCTTCCATGTGTTTGTATTTTGCACAGATTTTTTCCCTATAATTGATATCTAGTCTCATAGCATTGTGGTCAGAAAAGATACTTGATACGACTTCAATTTTGTTAAATTTACCATGGCTTGATTTGTGATCCAAGATATGACCTATCCTGGAGAATGTTCTATGGGCACTTGAGAAGAAAGTGTATTCTGTTGTTTAGGGGTGGAATGTCCTATAAATATCAATTAAGTGCATCTTGTTTAATGTATCATTTAAAGCTTGTGTTTCCTTAGTTATTTTCACTTTGGATGATCTGTCCATTGGTGAAAGTGAGGTGTTAAAGTCCCCTACTATGATTATCTTACTGTCAATTTCTCCTTTTATGGCTGTTAACATTTTCCTTATGTATTGAGGTGCTCCTATGTTGCGTGCATAAATATTTACAATTGTTATATCTTCTTCTTGGATTGATCCCTTGATCATTATGTAGTATCCTTCTTTGTCTCTTGTAATAGTCTTTATTTTAAAGTCTATTTTGTCTGATATGAGAATTGCTACTCCAAGTTCCTTTTGATTTCCATTTGCATGGGATATCTTTTTCCATCCCATCACATTCAGTCTGTATGTGTCTCTAGGTCTCAAGTGGGTCTCTTGTAGACAGCATATATACGAGTCTTGTTTTTGTATCAATTCAACAAGTCTATGTCTTTTGGTTGGAGCATTTAATTCATTTACATTTAAGGTATTTATTGATATGTCTGTTCCTGATACCATTTTCTTAATTGTTTTTGGTTTGCTATTGTAGGTCTTTTACTTCTCTTGTGTCTCCTGCCTAGAGAAGTTCCTTTAGCATTTGCTGTAAAGCTGGTTTGGTGGTGCTGAATTCTCCTACCTTTTGCTTGATTGTAAAGATTTTCATTTATCCATTGAATTTGAATGAGATCCCTGCTGGGTAGAGTAATCTTGGTTGTAGGTTTTTCCCTTTCATCACTTTAAATATGTCCTGCAACACCCTCCTGGCTTGCAGAGTTTCTGCTGAGAAATCAGCTCTTAACCTTACGAGGATTGCCTTGTATGTTATTTGTTGCTTTTCCCTTGCTACTTTTAATATTTTTTCTTTGTATTTAATTTTTGATAGTTTGATTAATATGTGTCTTGGAGTGTTTGTCCTTGGATTTATCCTGTATGGGACTCTCTGTGCTTCCTGGACTTGATTGACTCTTTCCCATATTAGGGGAGTTTCCAACTATAATCTCTTCAAATATTTTCACAGTCCCTTTCTTTTTGTCTTCTTCTTCTGGGACCTCTATAATTCGAATGTTGGTGTGTTTTATGTCCTAGAGGTCTCTGAGTCTGTCCTCAATTCTTTTCATTCTTTTTTCTTTATTCTGCTCTGCAGTAGTTATTTCCACTATTTTATCTTCCAGGTCACTTATCCATTCTTCTGCCTCAGTTATTCTGCTATTGATTCCTTCTAGAGAATTTTTAATTTTATTTATTGTCTTGTTCATCATTGTTTGTTTGCTCTTTATTTCTTCTAAGTCCTTGTTAAACATTTCCTGTATTTTCTCCATTCTATATCCAAGATTTTGGATCATCTTTACTATTATTACTCTGAATTCTTTTTCAGGTAGACTGCCTATTTCCTCTTCATATGTTTGGTCTGGTAGGTTTTTACCTTGCTCCTTCATCTGCTGTATGTTTCTCTGTCTTCTCATTTTCTTAATTTACTGTGTTTGGGGTCTCTTTTCCCAGGCTGCAGGTTCATAGTTCTCATTGCTTTTGGCATCTGCCCCCAGTCGGTAAGGTTGTTTCAGTGGGTTTTGTAGGCTTCTTGGTGGAGGCAACTTGTGCCTGTGTTCTGGTGGAGAAGCTGAATCTTGTCTTTCTGGTGTGCAGGACCAAGTCCGATGGTGTGTTTTGGGGTGTCTGTGAACTTATTATGATTTTAGGCAGCCTCTCTGCTAATGGGTGGCTTTGTGTTTCTGTCTTGCTAGTTGTTTGGTACGGGTTGTCCAGCACTGGAGCTTGCTGGTCATTGAGTGAAGCTGGCTCTTAACATTGAGATGGAGATCTCTGGAAGAGCTTTCGCTGTTTGATATTATGTGAGGTTGTGAGGTCTCTGGTCATCCAATTTCCTGAACTCAGCCCTCCCACCTAAGAGGCTCAGGCCTGACACCTGGCCAGAGCACCAAGACACTGTCAACCACATGACTTGGAGGAAAGGGAGAAATAGAAATAAATAAAATAAAAAAATAAAAATAAAATATATTAAAAAAATTAAAATCTAATAAAAAATTTAAAAAAGAACAAAAGAAGAGAGCAACCAAAGCAATAAACAAATCCACCAATGATAACAAGCACTAAAAACTATACTAAAAAAACCCCCAAAAACAAACAAAAAAAGACAGACATCATCCTAGGACAAATGGTAAAAGCAAAGCAATACAGACAAAGTCACACAAAAAAGCATACACACTCACAAAAAGAGAAAAAGGAAAAAATATATATTTATATATACAAAATTAAAAAGGAAGAGAGAAACCAAATCAATAAACTAATCTACCAATGATACTAAGCTCTAAATACTGAACTAAAATAAACATAAAACCAGAAACACATTAGATGCAGAAAGCAAACCCTTAGTCTACAGTTGCTCCTAAAGTCCACTGCCTCAATTTTGGGATGATTCGTTGTCTATTCAAATATTCCACAGATGCAGGGTACATCAAGTTGACTGTGGAGATTTAATCTGTTGCTGCTGAGGCTGCTGGGAGAGATTTCCCTTTATCTTCTTTGTTCTCACAGCTCCCAGGTTTCAGCTTTGGATTTGGCCCTGCCTCTGTGTGTAGGTCACCCTCTGGCATCTGTTCTTCGCCCAGACAGGACGGGGTTAAAGAGCAGCTGATTAGGGGGCTCTGGCTCACTCTGGCCAGGGAGAGGGAGGGGTACGAAATGAGGGGTGAGCCTGCAGTGGCAGAGGGCATCGTGATGTTGCAATAGCCATAGGCACAGCTGTGTGTTCTCCTGTGCAAGTTGTCCTTGAATCAAGGGATCTGGACAGTGGCAGGCTGCACAGGCTCCCGGGAGGGGAAGTGTGTCTAGTGACCTTTGTTTGCACACAGGCTTCTTGGTGGCTGCAGCAGCCACCTTAGCATTTCACACTCGTCTCTGGTGTCCGTGTTGATAACCACACTTGCACGCATCTCTGGAGCTCATTTAGTCGGTGCTCTGAATGCCCTCTCCTCGTGCACCCCAAAACAATGGTCTCTTGCCTCTTAGGCAGGTCCAGACTTTTTCCCAGACTCCCTACCAGATATCTGTGGTACACTAGCCCCCTTCAGTCTGTGTTCATGCAGCCAACCCCAGTTCACTCCCTGGGATCTGACCTCCAAAGCCTGAGCCTCAGCTCCCAGCCCCAACCTGCCCCGGTGGGTGAGCAGACAATCTTCTCGGGTTGGTGAGTCCTGGTTGGCACCGATCCTCTGTGCGGGAATCTCTCTGCTTTGCCCTCTGCACCCCTGTTGCTGCGCTCTCCTCCCTGGCTCCAAAGCTTCCCCCCCACCCCGTCTCTGCCAGTGAAGGGGCTTCCTACTGTGTGAAAACTTTTCCTCCTTCACAGCTCCCTCCCAGAGGTGCAGGTCCTGTCCCTATTCCTTTGTTTCTGTTTTTTATTTTTTCTTTTACCCTATCCAGGTACATGGGGAGTTTCTTGCCTGTTGGGAAGTCTGAGGTCTTCTGCCAGCGTTCAGTAGGTGTTCTGTAGGAATTGTTCCACATGTAGATGTATTTTTGATGTATTTGTGTGGAGAAAGGTGATCTCCACATCTTACTCCTCCGCAATCTTGAAGGTCCTCCAAAAGTTAGCTTCTAATAGCAGAATAGAGTGGTCACTATTACAAGGAAGAGTCCTCAAAGCCTTTCATAGAAATATCTTATTGCATTAAATATTTCAAAAATTTACCCTCAACAAAAATAACTTTTTTTTCTTTTAATGCCTATATGCATTTTGGAAATAATATTTTGCCTTTCCATTTATAGATAAAGAAGTCTGTACAAAGACCAGGGATTTCTAATATAAAAATGTAACTATCTGAAAATACACAGGTTCCAGACTTATACTAACGTATCTGGATAAAGAGCAGATGAAGTGCAAGGATCTGTTTGAGTCACTGAAATCAAGCTACTTATCATTTCCTGAGTGACATCCCCCAGCTTTACTGAGGAAACCCTCTTTCCAAAAACTATTGGCTTGGCATATTTCTATGAGAATGTCTGTACCCCAAGTACCATTGAACATTTTTTTTTTAATCTGAGAAAATGAAATAACTCTTATACACTTTTAAAATGCAAAAATATTTATTATGATGTCAAAAACAGAATAAGGATTCTTTCCATGAATTACTTATTTCATAAAAAAATGAACAGTGATTATATTTTTCAAAGGTTCACAAAATCACCATCATTGTGATCCTTCTCATCAGTGCTAAAACAACAAGAAGAGCCATATAAGTTTCCTGTAATAATAAGTCCCTGGAAACCAGTCCATAAAATTGAAACCAAAGCAGATTTCTTTTATTAGATTGCTACATAACTGTGTAAGCCTCTGCATTTATAGTTATGGGAAATTTGCCTTAAAAAATAAAGCAAGCTAAATGGAAGCAGCACAAAAATTTAGGTAATTTTCTTGGTGAAAAGTATCATCTCTGTTTTATGGTTTATTCTTTGTATACAAATAAATATAAAATATAATCCTTTAATGTCTAGACATGTTCCCCCACTGATTGACTGTATCTGTTCAGCTTAGATGGCCTATGCCATATCCACAAGTCTTTGAGAGTACCTAATAAGCATTTACAAAAATTTGTGATCTTAGACAAAGAAATAAAGATGACTGTGAAGGTTATATCTTGGTAGTCATTTATATTTTTGAAATACTGTCAAACGTTAAAGCATAAAAAAGCATCTGGTTCATAGCAATCTAATGTGTGAGCACCAAACATCATTCCTTTTTTAAAACAGCTAGTGAACGTTAAAATGAACAATGCTTGGATTTAATAATTAAACACAAAGCAATTCCTTCAGTTTTGGATTACTCTGTTGTGAAAAAATATAATAGTATACAAGAGTCACTAAAGATTTTTGACATCTTGAAAAATGTTTGGTAAATACCTTGACATCCTTAATCCTCTTTTAAGACTTTTGTTAATTTTAGTAAACTCCAAGTTTTAAAATATTTTGTAGGTTTTCATTTAAAGTTCTTTCAGAACATTTTTAAAGGGAGAACATAGATGAGCTTTCCTTACCTGATTAATTTCTTTTTTTCTGGTCACACTCTTACGATAAATTATCTCTCCCTGTTTAGGGAGAGGCTAGAAAGTCTCTAGGAGATCTCATGGAAGCATGTTGTCAAGAGGACCAGGGTTTGCCCTAACATTACCCAGATATTTGTTTTCTTAACCCATGGAACTTAACAATCAAGGCTTATTCCAGGGGTGTAGCTATTCCACTCAGGGGAGGAAACAGGCAGGCTCTCATTTTCAACCACTTCTACTTCATGTTTTTTTCTTGGATCCACTGGTAATATTAGAGAAGATACCTGTTCTCCACTCCTTGTACTTTTATAGTTCGTAGGAAATTTCCATTATGCAGGAGTAACAATGTAGGGAAATTTGTGGACTATATTCTCCAGAGAAGATTGAAGAGATTAGGAAAGAAGCTGGGTAGGAGTGAATCAATCCTTTCTTTCGCTTTCTTCAAGAAACCTGTGCTTGGTGGGTAGCCATTCTCTGCTCATCCCTATGATGTATTTTCCAGGTGGACCAGATGTCTTGTGTTCACTCGTCTAGTTCCACTTTCTACTTCTGTTTTGCCTGGTGCCCACCCCAAGAGGGTGACTTGGATGGATTATATAAAATTATCTTTTTTCCTCTGGCTTTTGGGTGGATATGGCTAACAGGGAGTTGTGGTATAAGATTGAATAGAAGCAGAACATTGAGTTCAAGTTGTCTATCACATTGGCTGTCTCCTGCAGAATTGCCTATCTCCTTTCATAGTGACTCGATTTAACTCTCTCTTTCTGACTTTAAAAAACTTCTTTGTGCCTAGGGCTAAAAATAGCTCTGCTGTCGACCAGCCCATGGTTTTTCAGCATTCCTTTGCGTTGTTCACGTGATGCTAAATAGTTTCTATATTTGACTTTATTTAAATGACTCTAATATCCTTCTGAGACAATGGCTGCTACACAGAGCAGAGATTTGGGGGAAATAAGTTTAATTCAGAGAAATATTTGAAGCCCTATTTTGGCCATAATCCCAACATTCATTTTCTAATTTAATCATAGTCATAATAAAGCTGATAAGAGCTCTCCATTTCTCTCACACCAATGTCTAATTTCAGAGTTGGTTCAGAACTAAAAAGGAGCAGAGAGGAATGTTAATTATATGTTCCTATGATACTCTAGCATATTGATGCACAGCCAGTATCTTCAAAGGATGGAGAAGTCTAGGTATTTGATGTCCAAAAGAATAGGTGGTGTGTGAAGATGTTCCTGTGACCAGTGTGGGAGCACCTACTTCCTAGTAGTAAGATTCAGTCTTCAGTGCTTTAGTTAGTGTGGTCTTGCCTATATTTTTCCCTTTGACAGTTTGGCTATATTGAGTTTCTGCAGCTATATGACTTTTTCAAAACTAGCGTGATCTTCAGTAAGACACCTGGCCTTAGTATGTAGACTGCTATGGTTAACCTTGAATGATATAAAGATATATGTGGCCAGGAAAGGGTTTAGATCACAGGAGAGTCTCAACTCCAAACAGGCAATGCTTAAGCATGCAGAGTGTTTGGGCAGTGGTGGGTATGACACATTTTTTGTCATCTCTGCAGAATGTTTCTCAGTTAGTTCTTCAGCTGTCCAGGTCTCTTCAGATCAAAAGGAAGTCTTCAGTATAGGCTACTGAAAAGTATTAGAATATTTGAATATTATTAGGAACTGGCCTTTATGTTGCTAAGTGACAGGCATTAGATAGTGGCAGAAGATTAACTGATACATATTTCTCAATCTTCCTGGGAAATGCATAAAGGTCAAGGGCAGAGGATCTGGGCTCCTTCTGTCCTGTGACTCCTCCTAAGGCTGATGGTCACCTTCCTCTCCACTCGCCCGCCACCTAGGTTCACATTTTTACTCTGATTTATTAGCAATATAATTTATGACCATCATTTTGGATTTTGGAGATTCTAATTGTGGCTTCTCTCACAAAAATGAATGATGAAGTAAGAGAGAATAGAAACCTTACTAATTAGGGAATATTCCATTTTCTTGGAAAGTATCATTTAACCCAAGTCCAAAAAGTAACCTGAAAAAGGATCGACCCTGCAGAAATCAGTTTGTTCAGGGAAGAGTTAAACTGGTTTTGAACAGTATGCTTTGGGTTTTTTTGTCAGAATAAGAGAAAGAGAAAAGAAAGAAAAATAAAGAAAAGCAAGGTAATTCCATTGGAAGAACTGTTTATTTATTAATCACACACTAAGCTCTGGGCCAACAGTGGCCAATGAGACAGGTCCTCTCCTCATATTCTAATATTCTAGTGATAGAGTCTAATATTCTAGTGATAGAAACAGGTAATGCATATATATTAAATTAAATTAAAATGCATGTAAAATATAGTATCTGAGATTGATACATTTATAAGGAAAAATAAAGCAAGAAAAGGAGAAAAAAACTGGGAAGACTTGTGCTATCTTAATATAAGATAATATATGAAAAAAAGAGCCCCTCTGGGAAGGTAGTATTTCAGGAGGGACTTAAATGAAGCAAGAAAACCAGGCATACAAATATCACATGGGATATATTTCAGGTAAAGGGAATAGTATGTGCAAAGATCCTGAGACAGGAATATATTTGGTTTGACCAAGGTACCAAAAAAAAAGCAGTATGATTCAGCCAATGAATGCATGGAAGAATGGTAGAGGATTAAGCTCAAGACACAGCCCAAAAAAGGCTTTTCTACATAATTTAATCTCTGCCCCAGCTGATCTATCCTGTCCAAGTCTGCTACTGAGGGAGGATGCTGAGGTCTGTCTCCTCAGACAATCCTGTTATTGATCAGCCCAGGACTGTATCACCAATCACAGTGCATGTAGCTGTAAGGCAGGAAGGTCAAAGATGTCAAGACCCACACTCACTAAAGCATCACAACATTCTATTTTGGTCCCACATGAAAATCCCGCCCTCAGCCTGTCATTATGGTCTCCAAATGATGCTCTCATGTTTCTCAGCACTTCCTGGTCTATGCACTAATGACAGGAATAAATATAACCCGTGTCTTCCTCTCTTCCTTTCTGACCCAATGGAAAATAGTTGCTGAAGTTGGAGAGTTGAAGAGCAGTCTATCTGCTTTGTGGCTGCTGAAGCTAATTGAAGAGAAATCCACTTAAACTGGGGCTACAATCAGTTTTCCTAATATATTGCCCCTTGGATTAAATTCACCAGCCCAGAGCTGTTGGCCAGGCTCCTGGTGCAGCAAAGTCATCCCTAGTGAGCTTAGGGCATGAAGAAATAAGGAATCGGAGAGTTCTAATGACAGTTCCCTTGGGAGGGAGGATCCATAGGAGACAGAGCCTTCCGCAGTCACCCAGATCTCTTTATATATGCTCCTTCTTCTTTATTGGGAAGGAGTAAGTGAGTGAGAGGTAGAGAGTGACTAGGAGTTGCTCTCTCAAAAATCTTCTATGGAAATCTAAGGACATGGGAGCTGCATTCCCATTAATAACTATACTCTATCCATAAGAATCCCAAAAAAGAATTTGGAGAGATGTGAGGCTCCCCCACCCCAGGATGGTGTTCAAGTCAGTTTTATTTAGCTCTCAAAGAGAAGGGTAGCTCAACTGATGTCTGCATTACAATTGTCAAGTCATGTTTCCTTCCTAGGGAACACTGTTTAGTTTTTGCTAGATTCGATCATATTACTTTGGACAATTAAAATTCTAAATCTAAATTAAGATTAGGACCATAATTATATCTCTCACATACTTCTTTATCACGGGGTATCTATTTCTTTCAAAAGAAAGCAATATGTCATTTTAGATTACTGTCGTCTACCATAAGCAATAATACCTAACGGACTCAAGAAGCACTTACTGTGAAAATAATTGTTCATTGAAATGATAGTTGAATACCAGAAGATCCTTACTCCACCCTCAAATGGCCCTATTTTTACCATTAACATTATTACCACATGTTTTAAATAGCAGGCCATAATCTGTTACAGTAAAATACAGCCTTATAGTCTCTGCCATGAGCAGTATTTTATATATGATACCCAGTAACTAAGAGAAGAAACAATTTAAACATGGAAGGAAAAATATTTCTAAATGCAAAATTATCAATATGTGTTTATATGTGTATGCATGTGATACTGTAGCAACTTGGGGCTTTTTTTTTTTTTTAACTTGGGGCTTTTTTGTTTTAAATATTCTGAAATTACATTTCTATATTTAAAAACAGTCCTCTCCCATCAGATAAAATTATCTCCAAGACTGTCCTAAATTAGAAAAGAAGCAGATGTACTGGGATAGATCTTATCTCTAAAGCTGCTGACAGTGGAAATTAATCTCAAAGGTTTCTTTCCGTCTCCCTTTATGGGAAAGTGCATATAATCATCTGCAATCAAATGCACACACAGACACTGTGGCCTCCAATGCATGCAGTGCATGTCACCAAGCAGATTCATTCCCAGCACCCGTGACACGGCAAACTGTTCACCTGGGAAGGCATGTGCCCAGCAGCTAGGGTGCGAGCATATCCAAGAAATTGTTAGCCTCCCACTCTTCTTGCCTTCCCACGTACCCCCAATCCACTAAAATAGCTCATGGTGTAGCTGGAGTGAAATTGTCATAAAGAATGACAGATGATTTTTTCTCCTTTCAAGGCAAATCTGAGCAATTGAATTTTAGAGGAAATGAGGAATGAAAGAAAAGTGTACAGTGAGCTTATGCGATGCCTGTGAACACTGTGCTCCAATGAATCCAGGCCGCCTCCCCAAAATACACACACAAAGGTTTGGTTTCCAAGCAATGGCCTTACCTCTGGCATCTATGCTTTTTTTTAATTGCATGTAATTTTGTATGGAGATTTGGTCTTTATAATTAGTGATAGAGATGATTGCTAATGAGGAAGACTCAAGTAAAAGCTCCAGATAATTCACACTGTATAACAGATTCTGCTTCCAAACAGCTGCCTCATTTTGCTGCATTCAAATTGCCAATTAGTATGAGGTGCTATTGGATATTGTGTATGCAAAATTTGTTCATTTCCCAAACTCTGCCTTTTTGATCTTTTTTTCACCTTATTTAAACAAAAGATGTCAAACATACTGAAAATAATAAGATAACGAATGCTTATTTACTCTTGCTTTCCTAACTAAACAAGTCAATATTTTGCCATATCTTTTTGAATCAAATGCTACAGATAAAGTTGAATCCCTCTTTGTATCCTTCATTGATCTTCCCTCTCTCCCCAGATGTATCATTGTCCTTAAATTGGTATCATTCCTATTCATATGTTTGTATTATATGTGTCAGGTATTCATAGACTAGAAATAACACTGCATTTTTTTGTTTCTTAAAATTTCACAATTTTTATCACACTATTTATATATTTTTTCAATTTGCTTTTTACATTTAACACTGCTCTTTAAAAATTTACTTTTGCTGACTGATGCTGCTCTAATTTATTTATTTTAACTGCTATATAATATCCCCCCATCTGAATATAATACAATTGATTTGTCCATTTTCTTAACAATAAGCACTAAGATTCTTCTATTATAAACAATGCTGCAATGAAGATTTGTACATACCTGTTTTTACACATGTGTGAGTTTTTCTAGGGCTTATAACTGGGTATAGAACTGCTCCATTACAGGTGAGTTGCTTCTTCACATTTACCAGATATTTTCTGTGTGAAATTGCTCTCTAAAGCAGTTGTACCAGTTTTTACTCCCACGAAACACGGTGAGAATTCGCCTAAGTTGTATTCTCAGACACCTTAAAATTGTTTGTTTTTGATGGGAATAAAATGCTATTTCATTGTGGTTTTGAGATGTGTGACTATAATCACAAGTGGAGTTGAGTTTTTAAAATATTTGTTAGCTGTTGTCTGAATTGTCTGTCCATATCATTTGTCTGTTTTTCTATCAAATTATTTGCCATTTTTCTTTGGTTTATAGGAATTCCTTATATATTCTCTTTCCTATCCCTTTGTTCACTTTAGTCCCAGGGAATATTGGTAGGACACAAATGTAAATTAATCCAAATGAGAATGACATTCACTGAGCCCCACCAACCAAAGCAAAAACATCCTTTAAACTTAAAACCAATGAGGCCTTGGTAAATTTAAAGTAAAATCTACCCTTCCTGTTACATATATCAGCATATTCTCCACTTTGTTTTCTAAGTTTTGGTTTTTCACCAAATGATTGTTTCTGACAAAATCATTTTTTTATATCCGGCAAAATCTGAGGAGCTAGCTTATCTCCATAATCAAAAATTGGTACTGAAAGTGAAACCATGAGAGAACATCTCTGTCTTCTAAGTTAAGTGAAAATTCAGATCTCTGAAATAAGAATTGTGGTAAAAATTTGATACACATTAAGATACATGTTATATGTGTATATATAATTTAGATTTTGTTTACTGATCCATAGTGAACTAGTAAACTGTCCTCTCCTGTATTCAGAAGCTGCTACATAATTTGTAGGGCCCAGTGCAAAATGAAAATGTTCAAAGTCAATGAGAATTTCAATACAGAGATAGCAGAGCCCAAAGCTCTGTGTGTTGCACACATTACATGAACTTGAACCTGACCCTGCCTACATTATGTTTAGATTACATTTTGTGCACCCTATCACATTCCAGCTATTATCTTATGCTAGACATATTTTTTTTTATTACACAATTGCTTTTGTATGTTAAAAATGCTGAACTCAATCTTTTACTTAGAAAATTATTTTCAACCATTCTTAGATAAACTGAATAATAAAATGTATACACTATTTTGAGGGTACTTATGACTGTGCAAATAAAGACAGAAATGAAAATCACAGAATGCTAATTTATTTATCAAGTGAGTATTTGGAAAGTACTGACTTTATGGTGATGATAGTGAAATAGTTTTGATAAAATTCATCAAAATTTTCTACTGTGAGATAAGCAATTAAAGTTCAAAAGAACACTAGCAATACCACATTCCTAAGGACAACCAGTAAAACCTGCTTAACTAAGGGAGAGACAATGACCAAACACAGTTGAGACTTAAACTAAGGAAACACTGATGGTAGTTTTGGATAGGGACTGCCACAGGGATTAGGTGGAAGCCTAAATGAGGCAGAGAGATAATTCAACAAAGACCCATTGCCATACCTCCTACATGCCAGACCTTGAAAGTTGGGAATACAGCTGAGAACAGGCAAAAGATTGATTTTTATTCAGCTGAAAATAGATGTCTCTGTAGCTTAAACAGTGTCAGAATATAGAGAGAGGATGTAAGTATATTATGTAATACTTGACAGATTTGCCTTCCTATAAAAGAAAGAAAAGAGGTCCAATAGGTTAATGAAGCACCTAATAGGCAAGTGGAGTTAGCGTAGAGTAATTTAAAATTTGCCGAAAGCCTAAGATCTAAGGTGCTAGTCAAACCTTCTACTACAAGTGCAAGCATGAGCAGGAACGAAAATGCAAAGTTTTTATAAAATTTCCACTTGAAAATTGGAACGATGGCGTTAAAAGAAAATAAGGCATTAGTTTTAAATATCCTGTTTATCACTTTATTTCTAGATACCTAATGCTCTTTCACTTTACATATTTAATTTGCTTTTAAATTGTAAGCATTTTGAACAGAAATATTTTTTTTTAATTTTTAATTTTAATTATTTTTTAACATCTTTATTGGAGTATAATTGCTTTACAATGGTGTGTTAGTTTCTGCTGTATAACAAAGTGAATTAGCTATACGTATACACATATCCCCATATCCCCTCTCTCTTGCATTTCCCTCCCACCCTCCTTATCCCACCCACCTAGATGGTCACAAAGCACCTAGCTGATCTCCCTGTGCTATGCGGCTGCTTCCCACTAGCTATCTATTTTACATTTGGTAGTGTATATATGTCCATACCACTCTCTCACTTCGTCCCAGCCTAGCCTTCCCCTTCCTCATTTCCTCAAGTCCATTCTGTACGTCTGCGTCTTTATTCCTGTCCTGCCCCTACGTTCTTCAAAACCATTTTTTTTTTTTTAGATTCCATATATATATGTGATAGCATACAGTATTTGTTTTTCTCTTTCTAACTTATTCCACTCTGTATGACAGACTCTAGGTCCATCCACCTCACTACAAATAAATCAGTTTCATTTCTTTTTATGGCTGAGTAATATTTCATTGTATAAGTGCCACATCTTCTTTATCCATTCATCTGTTGATGGACACTTAGGTTGTTTCCATGTCCTGGCTATTGTAAATAGAGCTGCAATGAACATTGTAGTACATGATTCTTTTTGAGTTATGGTTTCTCAGGGTATATGCCCAGTAGTGGGATTGCTGGGTTGTATGATAGTTCAATATTTAGTTTTGTAAGGAACCTCCATACTGTTCTCCATAGTGGCTGTATCAATTTACATTTCCACCAACAGTGCAAGAGGGTTCCCCTTTCTCCACACCCACTCCAGTATTTATTGTTTGTAGATTTTTTGATGATGGTCATTCTGACTGGTGTGAGGTGATGCCTCATTGTAGTTCTGATTTGCATTTCTCTAATGATTAGTGATGTTGAGCATAATTTGCTGTGTTTGTTGGCAATCTGTATATCTTCTATGGAGAAATGTCTATTTAGGTCTTCTGTCCATTCTTGGATTAGGTTGCTTTTTTTTTGATATTGAGCTGCATGAGCTGCTTGTAAATTTTGGAGGTTAATCCTTTGTCAGTTATTCATTTGCAAATATTTTCTCCCATTCTGAGGGTTGTCTTTTCTTCTTCTTTTTTTTTTTTTTGCAGTACGCAGGCCTCTCACTGTTGTGGCCTCTCCCGTTGCGGAGCACAGGCTCCGGACACGCAGGCTCAGTGGCCATGGCTCATGGGCCTAGCTGCTCTGTGGCATGTCGGATCTTCCCGGACTGGGTCACGAACCCGTATCCCCTGCATTGGCAGGCGGACTCTCAACCACTGTGCCACCAGAGAAGCCCTCGTTGGAAGATTTTTAGTCACAATCTCAATTTCAGCACATGTGATTAGCCTGTTTATATTTTCTATTTCTTCCTGCTTCAGTCTTGGAAGGTTGTGCTTTTCTAAGAATTTGTCCATTTCTTCCAGGTTGTCCATTTTATTGGCATATTGTTGCCTGTAGTAATCTCTCATGATCTTTTGTATTTCCGCAGTGTCAGTTGTTACTTCTTTTTTATTTCTAATTCTACTGATTTGAGTCTTATCTCTTTTTTTCTAGATGAGTCTGGCTAATGGTTTATCAATTTTGTTTATCTTCTTAAAGAATCAACTCTTAGTTTATGGATCTTTGCTACGTTTTCCTTCATTTCTTTTTCATTTATTTCTGATCTGATGTTTATGATTTCTTTCCTTCTTCTAACTTTGGGTGTTTTTTTGTTCTTATTTCTCTAATTGCTTTAGGTGTAAGATTAGCTTGTTTATTTGAAGTGTTTATTGTTTTTGAGGTAGGACTGTATTGCTAAAAACTTCCCTGTTAGAACTACTTTTGCTGCACCCCAAAGGTTTGGGGTTGTCCTGTTTTCATTGCCATTTGTTTCTAGGGAATTTTTGATTTCCTCTTTGATTTCTCCAGTGATCTCTTGGTTATTTATTAGCATGTTGTTTAGCCTCCAAGTGTTTGTATTATTCTCAGACATTTTCATGTAATTGATATCTAGCCTCATAGCATTGTGGTCAAAAATTTGCTTGATAAAATTTCAATTTTGTTAACTTTACCACAGCTTGATTTGTGACCCAAGATATGATCTATCCTGGAGAATGTTCCATGAACACTTGATAAGAAAGTGTATTCTGTTGTTTTTGGTGGCATGTCCTATAAATATCAATTAAGTCCATCTTGTTTAATGTATCATTTAAAGTTTGTGTTTCCATATTTATTTTCATTTTGGATGATCTGTCCATTGGTGAAAGTGGGGTGTTAAAGTCCCCTACTATGATTGCATTACTGTGAATTTCCCCTTTGATGGCTGTTAGCATTTAACCTTATGTATTGAGGTGCTCTTATGTTGGGTGCATAAATATTTACAATTGTTATATCTTCTTCTTGGATTGATCCCTTGATCTTTATGTAGTGTCCTTCTTTGTCTCTTGTAATAGTCTTCATTTTAAAGTTTATTTTTTCTGATATGTGAATTGTTACTCCAGCTTTCTTTTGATTTCCATTTACATGGAATATCTTTTTCCATCCCTTCACTTTCAGTCTGTATGTGTCCCTAGGTCTCAAGTGGGTCTCTTGTACACAGCATATATATGAGTCTTGTTTTTGTATCTATTCATCCAGTCTATGTCTTTTGGTTGGAACATTTAATCCATTTACATTTAAGGTAATTATTGATTTGTATCTTCCTATTACCGTTTTCTTAATTGTTTTGGGTATGTTATTGTAGGTCTTTTCCTTCTCTTGTGTTTCCTGCCAGAGAAGTTCCATTAGCATTTGTTGTAAAGCTGGTTTGGTGGTGCTGAATTCTCTTAGCTTTTGCTTGTCTGTAAAGGTTTTAATTTCTCTGTCGAATCTGAATGAGATCCTTGCTGGGTAGAGTAAACCTGGTCATAGGTTTTTCCCTTTCATCATGTTAAATATGTCCTGCCCCTCCCTTCTGGCTTGCAGAGTTTCTGATGAAAGATCAGCTGTTAACCTTATGAGGATTTCCTTTTATTTTATTTGTTTTTTTTTCCCCTTGCTGCTTTTAGTATTTTTTATTTAATTTTTGATAGCTTGAATAATATGTGTCTTGGTGTGTTTCTCTTTGGATTTATACTGTTTGGGACTCTCTGTGCTTCCTGGCCTTAATTGACTACTTCCTTTCCCATATTAGGGAAGTTTTCGACTATAATCTCTTCAAATATTTTCTCAGTCCCTTTCTTTTTCTCTTCTTCTTCTGGCACCCCTATAATTCAAACTTTGGTGCATTTAGTGTTGTCCCAGAGGTCTCTAAGACCGTTTCCAATTCATTTCATTCTTTTTTCTTTATTCTGTTCTGCAGTAGTTATTTCCACTATTTTATCTTCCAGGTCACTTATCTGTTCTTCTGCCTTAGTTATTCTGCTATTGATTCCTTCTGGAAATTTTTAATTTCACTTATTGTGTTGTTCATCATTGTTTGTTTACTCTTCTAGGTCCTTGTTAAAGGTTTCTTGTATTTTCTCCATTCTATTTCCAAGGTTTTGGATCATCTTTACCATTATTACTCTGAAATCTTTTTCAGGTATACTGCCTATTTCCTTTTCATTTGCTTGGGCTGGTTGATTTTTACCTTTCTCCTTCATCTGCTGTGTGTTTCTCTGTCTTCTCATTTTGCTTCACTTACTGTGTTTGGGGTCTCCTTTTCAGAGGCTAAAGGTTCGTAATTCCCATTGTTTTTTGTCTGCCCTTAGTGGCTATGGTTAGTTCAGTGGGTTGTGTAGGCTTCTTGATGGAGGAGACTATTGCCTGTGTTCTGGTGGATGTGGCTGGATCTTGTCTTTCTGGTGAGCAGGACCATGTCTGATGGTGTTTTGTGGTGTCTTTACCTTATTATGATTTTAGGCAGCCTCTCTGATAATGTGTGGGGCTGTGGTCCTGTCTTGCTAGTTGTTTGGCATAGGGTGTCCAGCACTGTAGCTTGCTGGTCGTTGAGTGGAGCTGGGTCTTAACATTGAGATAGTAATCTCTGGGAGAGCTTTCACCACTTGATATTATGTGGAGCCAGAGTATCTCTGGTGGACCAATGTCTTGAACTTGGGTCTCCCACTTCAGAGGCACAGTCCTGACATGCGGAAGGAGCACAAAGACCCTGTCAGTCACATGGCTCAGAAAAAAGGGGAGGAAAGAAAGAAAGAAAGAAAGAAAATAAATTATTAAAGAAAATAATTATTAAAAATAAAGATAATTAAAAAGTAATTTAAAAAAGAGAAAGAAAGAAGAGAGCACCCAAACCAAAAAACAAATCCACCAATGATAACAAGCACTAAAAACTATACTTAAAAAAAAAAACCCAAAAAAACAAAAAACATGGACAGGCAGAACCCTAGGACAAACAGTAAAAGCAAAGCTATATAGACAAAATCACACAATGAAGCATACACATACACAATCACAAAAAGAGAAAAAGGAAATATATATATATATATATATTTTTTTTTTTTCTTTATACAAAAAAAAAGGAGGACGAGAGCAACCAAATCAATAAACAAATCTACCAATGATAATAAACTCTCAATACTAACCTAAGATAAACATAAAGCCAGGAACAAATTAGATGCAGAAAACAAACCCCAAGTCTACATTTACTACTAAAGTCCACTACCTTAATTTTGAGATGATTCATTTTCTATTCAGGTATTCCAAAGATGAAGGGTACATCAAGTTCATTGTGGAGATTTACTCTGCTGCTTCTGAGGCTGCTGGGAGAGATTTCCCTTTCTCTTCTTTGTTCGCATAGCTCCCGTGGTTCAGCTTTGGATTTGGCCCCCTTCTGCGTGTAGGTTGCCTGACGGCATCTGTTCTTCGCTCAGACAGGATGGGGTTAAAGTAGCAGCTGATTAGGGAGCTCTGCTCACTCAGAACGGGGGAAGGGAGGGGTATGGAACGTGGGGCAAGCCTGCAGTGGCAGAGACCAGCGTGATGTTGCAACAGCCTGAGGCTCACCGTTTTTTCTCCTGTGGAACTTGTCCCCGGATCACGGGACCCTGGCAGTGGTGCGCTGCACAGTTTCCCAGGAAGAGAGGTGTATATAGTGAACTATGATTGCACACAGGTTTCTTGGTGGCTGCAGCAGAAGCTTTAGCGTTTCATGCTTATCTCTGCTGTCCGCACTGGTAGCAGCAGCTCGCGCCCGTCTCTGGAGCTCGTTTAGGCGGTTCTCTGAATACCCTCTCGAACACTCTGAAGTGATGGTCTCTTGTCTCTTAGGCAGGTCCAGACTTTTCCCAGACTCCTTCCTGGCTAGCTGTGGCACCCTAGCCCCATTCAGGCTGTGTCTATGCAGCCAACCCGAGTCCTGTCCCTGGGATCTGACCTCTGAAGCCCAAGCCTCAGCTCCCAGCTCCCACCTACCCCAGAAAGTGAGCAGACAAGGCTCTCAGGCTTGTGAGTGCAGTGGGCACTGATTCTCTGTGCAGGAATCTCTCCGCTTTGCCATCTGCACCCTTGTTGCTGCGCTATCTACCGTGGCTCCGAAGCTTCACCAGCTCACCTGCCTTTTCCACCAGTGAAGGCTCTACCTAGTGTGTGGAAATTTTTACTCCTTCACAGCTCCCTCCCAGAGGTGCAGGTCCCATCCCTACTATCTTGTCTCTGTTATTTTCTTTTTTCTTTTGCCATACCTAGGTACGTTGAGACTTTCTTGCCTTTTGGGAAGTCTGAGGTTTGCTGCCAGTGTTCAGTAGGTGTTCTGTAGGAGTTGTTCCACATGTAAATGTATTTCTCTTGTATTTGGGACAACATTAAATGTACCAACATTCGAATCTTAGGGTTCCCAGAAGAAGAAGAGGAAGAGAAAGAGACTGAGAAAATATTTGAAGAGATTATAGTTGAAAACTTCCCTAATATGGGAAAGGAAATAATGAAGTCCAGGAAGCACAGAGATACCATACAGGATAAATCCAAGGAGAAACATGCCAAGACACACAGTAATCAAACTATCAAAAATTAAATACAAAGAAAAAGTATTAGAAGCAGCAAGGGAAAAGCAACAAATAACATACAAGGGAATTCCCATAAGGTTAAAAGCTGATCTTTCAGCAGGAACTCTGCAATCCAGAAGGGAGTGGTAGGACATATTTAACGTGATGAAAGAGAAAAACCTACCACCAAGATTACCAGCAAGGATCTACCCAGCAAGGATCTCATTCAAATTCGAAGGAGAAATTAAAACCTTTACAAACAAGCAAAAAACTAAAAGAATTCAGCACCACCAAACCAGTTTTAAAACAAATGCTAAAGGAACTTCTTTAGGCAGGAAACACAAGAGAAGGAAAAGACCTACAAACACAAACCCAAAACAATTAAGAAAATGGCAATAGAAAGATACATATCGATAATTACCTTAAATGTAAATGGATTAAATGTTCCAACCAAAAGACAAAGATTGGATGAATGGATACAAAAACAAGACCCAAATATATGCTGTCTACAACAGACCCACTTGAGACCTAGAGACACATACAGACTGAAAGTGAGGGGATGGAAAAAGATATTCCATGCAAATGGAAATCAAAAGAAAGCTGAAGTAGCAATTCTCATATCAGAAAAAAATAGACTTTAAAATAAAGACTATTACAAGAGACAAAGAAGGACACTACATAATGACCAAGGGATCAATCCAAAAGGAAGATATACCAGTTGTAAATATTTATACACCAAACATAGGAGCACCTCAATACATAAGGATGATGCTAACAGCCATAAAAGGGAAATTGACAGTAACACATTCATATTAGGGGACTCTAACATCCTACTTGAAAATAAAATGAAAATAAATAAGGAAACACAAGCTTTAAATAATACATTAAACATGATGGTCTTAATTGATATTTATAGGACGTTTCACCCCTAAACAACAGAATACACTTTCTTCTCAAGTGCTCATGGAACATTCTCCAGGATAGATCGTATCTTGAGTCACATATCAATCCTTGGTAAATTTAACAAAATTGAAATCGTATCAAGTATCTCTTCTGACCACAATGTTATGAGGCTAGATATTAATATTAGGAAAAAAATCTGTGAAAAATACAAACACAGGGAGGCTAAACACAACTAAGTGACCAAGAGATCACTGGAGAAAGCCAAGAGGAAATCAAAAAATACCTAGAAACAAACAACAATGAAAACAGGATGCCCCCAAAACCTATGGGATGCAACAAAAGCAGTTCTAAGAGGGAAGTTTATAGTGATACAATCCTACCTCAAGAAACAAGAAACATCTCAAATAAACAATCTAAGCTTACATCTAAAGCAATTAGAGAAAGAAGAACCAAAGAACCCCAAACTTAGCAGAAGGAAAGAAATAATAAAGATCAGATCAGAAATAAATGAAAAGGAAAGAAGGAAACAATAGTTAAGATCAATAAAACTAACTCTGGTTCCTTGAGAAGCTAAACAAAATTGGTAAACCACTAGCCAGACTCATCAAGAAAAAAATTTTGGGAGAAGACTCTAATCAATAGAATTAGAAATGAAAAAGGAGAAGTAACAACTGACACTGCGGAAATACAAAGTATCATGAGAGATTACTACAAGCAACTATATGCCAATAACATGGACAACCTGGAAGAAATGGACAAATTCCTAGAAAAGCACAACCTTCCGAGACTGAACCAGGAGGAAATAGAAAATATAAACAGACCAATCACAAGCACTGAAATTGAGACTGTGATTAAAAATCTTCCAACAAACAAAAGCCCAGGACCAGATGGCTTCATAGGCAAATTCTATCAAACTTTCAGAGAAGAGATAACACCCATCCTTCTCAAACTCTTCCAAAATATCACAGAGGGAGGAACACTCCCAAACTCATTCTATGAGGCCACCTTCACCCTGATACCAGAAGCAGACAAATATGTCCAAAAAAGAAAACTACAGGCCAATATCATTGATGGACATAGATGCAAAAATCCTCAATAAAATACCAGCAAACAGAACCCAACAGCACATTAAAAGAATCATACATCATGATCATGTGGAGTTTATCCCAGGAGTGCAAGGATTCTTCAATATACTCAAATCAATCAAAGTGATACACCGTATTAACAAATTGAAGGAGAAAAACTATATGATCATCTCAATAGATGCAGAAAAAGCTTTCAACAAAATTCAACACCCACTTATGATAAAAACCTTCCAGAACATAGACATAGAGGGAACTTACCTCAACATAATAAAGGCCATATATGACAAACTCACAGCCAACATCATTCTCAATAGTGAAAAACTGAAACCATTTCCACTAAGATCAGGAACAAGACAAGGTTGCCCGCTCTCACCACTATTATTCAATACAGTTTTGGAAGTTTTACCCACAGCAATCAGAGAAGAATAAGAAATAAAAGAAATCCAAATCTTAAAAGAAGTAAAAGTGTCACTGTTTGCAGATGACATAATACTATATATAGAGAATCCTAAAGATGCTTCCAGAAACTTACTAGAGTTAATCAGTTAATTTGGTAAAGTATCAGGATATAAAACTAATGCACAGAAATCTCTTTCATTCTTATATACTAGTGATGAAAAATCTGAAAGAGAAATTAAGGAAACACTCCCATTTACCATTGCAACAAAAAGAATAAAATACTTAGGATTAAATCTACCTAAGGAGACAAAAGATCTGTACGCAGAAAACTATAAGACACTGATAAAAGAAATTAAAGATGACACAAACAGATGGAGAGATACCATGTTCTTGGATTGGAAGAATCAACATTGTGAAAATGACTGTACTACCCAGAGCAATCTACAGATTCAACGCAATCCCTATCAAACTGCCAAAAGAATTTTTCACAGAGCTAGAACAAAAAATTTCACAGTTTGTATGGAAACACAAAAGACCCTGAATAGCCAAAGTAATCTTGAGAAAGGAAAACGGAGCTGGAGGAATCAGGCTCCCTGACTTCAGAATATACTACATAGCTACAGTAATCAAGACTGTATGGTACTGGAAGCAAAACAGAAATATAGCTCAATGGAACAGGATAGAAAGCCCAGAAATAAACCCATGCACATATAGTCACTTTATCTTTGATAAAGTAAGTAAGGATATACAATGGAGAAAAGACAGCCTCTTTATGAGTGGTGCTGGGAAAGCTGGACAGCTACATGTTAAAGAATGAAATTAGAATACTCCCTAACACCATACAGAAAAATAAACTCAAAATGGAATAAAGACCTAAACGTAAGGCCAGACACCATAAAATTCTTAGAGGAAAACAGGCAGAACACTCTATGACATACATCACAGTGAGATCCTTTTTGATCTACCTCCTAGAGAAATGGAAATGAAAAGAAAAATAAACAAATGGTACTTAATGAAATGTAAAAGCTCTTGCACAGCAAAGGAAACCATAAACAAGACCAAAAGACAACCCTAAGAATGGGAGAAAATATTTGCAAATGAAGCAACTGACAAATGGTTACTCTCCAAAATATACAGGCAACTCATGCAGCTCAATATCAATATATCAAACCACCAATCTAAAAATGGGCAGTAGACTTAAATAGAAATTTCTCCAAAGAAGATATACAGATTGCCAACAAACACATGAAAGGATGCTCAACATCACTAATCGTTAGAGAAATGCAAATCAAATTTACTATGAGGTATCACTACACACCGGTAAGAATGGTCATCATCAAAAGATCTACAAAGAATAAATTCTGGAGAGGGTGTGGAGAAAAGAGTACACTTTGCCCTGCTGCTGGGAATGTAAATTGATACAGCCACTATGGAGAACAGTATGGAGGTTCCTTAAAAAACTAAAGATAGAACTACCATACGACCCAGCAATCCCACTAGTGGACATATACCCTGAGAAAACCATAATTCAAAAAGAGTTATGTACCACAATGTTCATTGCAGCTCTATTTACAATAGCCAGAACATAAAACAACTTAAGTGTCCATTGACAGATGAATGGATAAAGAAGATGTGGCACATATATACAATGGAATATTACTCAGCCATAAAAAGAAATGAAATTGATTTATCTGTAGTGAGGTGGATGGACCTAGAGTCTGTCATACAGAGTGAAGTAAGTCAGAATGAGAAAAACAAATACCGTATGCTAACACATATATATGGAATCTAAAAAAAAAAGAGGTTCTCAAGAACCTAGGGTCAGGATAGGAATAAAGATGCAGACATAGAGAATGGACTTGAGGACACGGGGAAGGGGAAGGGGAAGCTGGGATAAAGTGAGAGAGTTGCAATGACATATATACACTACCAATTGTAAAATAGATAGATATCGGGAAGCAGCCACATAGTACAGGGAGATCAGCTTGGTGCTTTGTTACCACCTAGAGTGGTGAGATAGTGAGGGTGGGAGGGAGACAGAAGAGGGAGGAGATATGGGGATATTTCTCTATATATAGCTGATTCACTTTGTTACAGAGACTTAACACATCATTCTAAAGCAATTATACTCCAATAAAGATTTTCTAAAAATCTGTAAATGATGCAGTTAAGAGACTTGAAACATTTGGGATTCTCCTCTTTTATATTTTGAGCAGAAAAAAATGCATTTTAGATTTGACCATGTTACTACAATGCAGAAAAAATGAGTATATCAATCACTTGCAGATTAGTTCATATATCAAAATATGCATCAAATATTTTATGTATTTTAATAGTTTGCATATTTGTGTACATCATAATATATTAAAATATATAAATTGTTTACATATAACAGTTTTATTATATAGTATAATATATTATATATTATGTATGAAATAGTTTATAGTATAAATCACAAATTGTTTATAGTAAATAATTCACATATTTATTTATAGTAGATAGTTCACAAATTGTCTCTATATTATGATACTATATATTTATTATATATTTCTATATAATTATGATATTATAGATTATATATCATATGTTATTTATATATTACAATTACATAATTTTTATATTATGATATATAATTATATATTATAAAGAGACACTTGCTTTATCTAATAGTATTCTTGGTGTATGTTTTGGAATGGATACAGTAACAGCTTACCACCTCCGTAAAACATCTGAAATAACTCACACAGATAGCTGTGTTTGAAAAAACATTTTCTGATTTTGTCAGTGCTCCATCTGAGGTGTTGGCATAACCACAATATAGGATGGAGAGTCCCTAATAATATTTTAATCTGTTAAATTTTAAAATGGCTTTCTATTTTATTTTTGTCTCCAATTTAGTTTAAATAAAACTTAAAATTATCTGTATAGTCCTGCTATAGATAACCTATTTTCGAAGAAAGAATTGAGGCTTATTAAACATTTCGTACTCATAGGTCCTGAACATGGTTTACTTTCTTTGTGAAGTAGCATGGATGGAATGGAAAGAGATTGTGTCAGACATAACTAAGATTATTGCCAGCTTCATCATTTAAAAAAGATGTGGCTCTATTATAAAAGCCTCGAGAAATATGTCTGTTCAAAAGCATGTGCCTGCTTTCCTAGTTTCCACTGTTTCTAAGGGATTAGTTTTGAGTTTTAATATTTAATGTATTCTCTTTCCCTCTGTATCAAGCAAGTTTACTTTTCCTGTGTATGAGTTTGGTAAAATCAAACATAATAGTCCCAAATATTGTTTCATAAATAAGAAGATATTTATTCTCTAATGAAAACTTACTCCAATAATAATAATATGTGCATAAATCAATGGAGAAAGAAAAACTGGAGGCTAGTGAAGATGTGGCTGGTGGAGCCATAGTCCAAGACCATCATCATGACGAGAACCCGCTTCTACTCTGATCAATGTTATTTTTTCTATAGTGTTGGCAGACAGTTTTCCATGGGTCACCAGTCTTTTATTGTTGCCTAATGTGCCAAAAATACAGAGCCCTGAGTCCTTTTTCAGGATTGTCTTTTCATAGAGCACCCTTGAGGGATAAGGTATATCTCCCATTGTGATAAACAGAAGGTTTCTTTACTGCCTGCTATAAAATAACTAGACTCCCCAATCTCAGTGCTCTTCTACAGTGCAATCCACTTTGTTAAGTGTTTCATCTCCCCCCTCATCATCCTCTGGAGACTTGGGAGCAAGAGAAACTGAAGCAAATACACTGATGCTCGTGCTGCTTGCTGTATGATGAGTAACACATTCCCTTGTCTCTGACCCAGGAGTCTTGTGTCTTCTACCAGTCTCCAAAAAAAAGTGACAGACTAAGTTTTTAGCTCATCAAGGTAAGGTAAGATGAAATCTCAGAGGCAAAAGTTTTCATGATGAGGATGGGATCTTGAATAAGGTGACTTTCTGGAAGAGGAAGTAAAAGGCCTCACAAGCAAGGTTCAGAGTGAGAAGAAGACACCCTGAGATCTGATAGTGAATGCTTTCACCCAAATGGTGAGCAAGAGAGAAGATGGTAGTGTCCCAAATGCTAATAAGACTGAGGACCAACAAGTAGAATGGAAGCAACAAGCTGCCCAAGTGGAATCTTGTTGTTTCCTACTCTCCTCTGAGCAGAAACAGGAAAAGATATCATGAATATGGGGCAGCAAACCCTATGGCCCCAGGTGAAAGACGAGGTAGCTACAGATGGTAAGCCTGGGTCCTCAAATGGCATCAGCAATGAGAAATTTACATTTTGATACAGAGCTTGGATGAACGGAAAACACAGGGGTCTCTTTGGTTGGGTTGTGTTCTGCTATCATGCCTCTCAAAACCAAAAGTAAATGCAAAGAGTCTTTCTTATTAGCATGGAGCCACTCTTTCACACAATACCCCTGATCTCTACTTCCTCCTTCTATGTCAACCTCAGCTGCTTTTAGGAGAAAGATCCCTAGGATGAGGCCAAGATCTTAGTCCTCTCTTCAAAAGGGAACCAAGGCTAAATACACTTGTCTGAGTATGTTGGGGAGCTTTGGGGAGGGCTAATGCTTATGGTTCTACTGGATCCATGCACCAAAGTCACTTCCTACCCAGTCTGTTAGGCAGAGAAGGAAACTGAATTCAACCTATAGATGGTGGGACAAAGTCACTTTGGGACAGAGATGTAAAAATGACCTTGTGGATGAGCGCTTTCAGCTGATTCAACTCACAATTGCAGTGGCTTTGACATCTGCACATACCATGGAATTGATTCATTACATGCTTCTACTTCCTGTCCCAAAAGAGTTACAGGGAATTCACCTTTTCAAAGACTGCCAGGAGGTGAAAAATGATAGTGAGACAGATCAATCCCTTCTCCCCTCCCACTTAACCCTCTTCCCTCTCCTTTCCTGGCTGGTCAAATAGAAACAAAATGAACTACAAGAAAGAGAAATGAAAATCACAGTTTTAGTTAAAGACTTAAAGGTTGCCAGAGTACTCAAAGAGATTGTTTCCCAGAAGAACAGTGCCGGCCAGATGAAGGTACCAATTACACCCCCTTTTTTTAAAATAAAAAGGCACATTTTAACCTGCTCCTAAGCTTTTGTTGAAATTGTACCCATGACTCACGGAGGCTTGTAATTCTAGACTGATATCCTTATTTGTGAGTGCATCAGTTTGAATTCAATGACTAACAGAACGGAAAGTACTCAGTAGGCTTTCTTGGTCAAACAGGTACAATCTGTTCAGAGTGTAACTGGCCTGACCCAGGGACTTCTCAACTTTGCATGAAAACATGCTGCTCCTCCTTTAAGGAAACTTCATCCCCCACTTGATTGTCTAAAAAAATGCCATTGGATCAATAGGGACCTTAATCAGTGGGCACTGTCCACTGATACTGTCCATCAGTGAAAGTTAATGGTGTCCATGGATAGGAACAGCAATCTTGCCCCAATGACAACTCTGAAGACCAACTTTGGTAAAGGCTGGTCATCACAATGGGTTGAATTGGAAGCTGTGACCCTTTCCCTAGGGTCTCAGTGGACCCTTACATGGTCTTAGTGGATCATGTTATATTTTTATATAGTATTATACATAACATGCATACACGTAACAGTCATATTTTTACTAACTCTTAAGCTGTTGCCAATGGCTTAGCCATCTGTTCTACTACTTGGAAGACTCCAAAATGGCAGATTAAAGATGATCCTCGTTATGACTGCAAAATGTGGAAGGCAATTGTGGTTGCTCATCTGACAGTCTGGGCTGTACACATAGATGCTCACATAAGGGCTCATTCTCTGATGAGAGTGAATGGAATCAGCTGCTGATCAAGCCTGCATTACTCACATTGGTGCCATTGTTACCTAGATGCATCATCACATAAGGCATGACTATTTCCACCATCATAAACTGGACACAATGTAAGAAGTCAAAACTTTCTGATACAGAAGATAACTGTAATAAAGACTCCATTTTTTGATGTTTCATGGCTGCCAGCTTTTAAGCCTCACGTCTCACTCTTCCACTTCTGCCCCACATCTGGTCAAGCCGATGAGAAAACCTGCATGATCCCTCCTTTGTTGCTGGCAGGAAGTTCAAACCACCCAAAGGAACATTACATTGGCCCCACCACCGAACCATCAAAACACTCCCAAGCCATTCTCCTTCCCTACTCTCTCAAGCCATTTCAGAACCTGCTTGAGAGTCACCTTGCTCTTCCTAGAAATCTTTGTCATATGAGAAATGAAACTTTTCACATACTTTTGGTGTGTCTGCGACATTGTCAATGTCAACAACCAAACCAAATTTGGGGGTGGGAAGATGTGTTCTGTTTCTGTGGAATCTCCAAAACAGTTGAAGAGAGCAGCATGGGTGTCTAGACAATGACCACCACCTCGCAGTGTCTTTCTTCTCTTTCTCTGACTTGCTAACTGCTGGGGAGAGTGCTCTTTGAGCTGCATTGCTGCCTGCTGATAAGCTTGCACTTTAACTTAGGCTGTTTTATGTTGCATTTGCTGAGTTCTACTGAGCCTCTGTTATAGATGGAACTGACCCAAGTCAGAAGTCTGGGTAATTGGAATTTACGGACAGGAATATGAGCTTGGGGCTGTCCTCTAAAAAGCTCTGGGTTGCGTATCTCTACCCAGACCAATCTGTGTGTAACAGATTGAAATGTGTGTCTCGACTCCACCATAAACTGTGCCTGACACTATGCTCAGGAGAATGACTCTTATTCTTTAACCATTGGTCATATGTCTCAACCACGCACTGGCCCCATTCTGCAAAGAGCTCAAGGGCAAGGTTGATACTCTGTGCATTATGGGACCACCAGTGGTTGCTGGTATGGAAGAAGAATAGCAACTGTGTGACACTCTGGAATCATACTCCTAAAAGCAGATGACTCACTGAGACCTCACAAAACGCCTTTCCTGCTGCTGCTATTTATGCTTCTGTAACCAAAAAAGATCCTGATCCTCAGAGTTTAGGGATTATCATAAGACCCCTGTAGCACAGTCAAAGGGTCACTTCAAACACTGCTCTTTGAAGGCCTCCACCGCTAACAATTCTGAGTCAAGGAACCTTGCTTAAATTCCTGAAAGTAATTTGATAAACCAAGGTCTGCTCCATCCCTGACAATGTCAAAAAAAGAGTTATTAACTATCTCAGTACCCACAACATGAAAAAAGTTCCAACATCTTTAGGTCTTCTTGGGTTCTGAAGGCAACAAATTCCTGATTTACAAATTTTACATAATCCAGTTATACTGTTACATGTACATTGGCCCATCTTGCATGGGACTTCCTCCAACAAAAGCTCTAAAATCTGTCCAAATTGCAATATAATAGGCATTTGTTAAAGCCCCCACCAGAGACACCTTCACTACATAGGCTCTAGCAGTCTCCTCTCATACCTCCTAGAATCTCCGGAACACCTATGATGGCCATGGGTTTCTGATGCAAGAAATTGTGCTCTTTGGCCCCATGTTATATACTATTAGAGTGACAATTGCTGGTCCATACTGGGCTGTCATGGAAATATAGGCTCTCATAAGTCCTAAACCCAAGATCTTCCATATCCAGCTGCTCATTATACCTTGGGCCATGAAAGCAGCACCACAAAAGCATGGCCACTGAGGACTCCTGACACAGGATAGAGCCAAACCTGAGCTCCTGGTATATTCCTCCTGCAGGAGGGAGTGGCCTTCCCTTTCCTCAGTCCTTTTCTGGATGCCATGGTGCTAAAGGAGGTCACCCCTCTCTCGTACCCTTTGGCTGTTTATGGAGAAAAAGGAGCTTGTAGAATTTGTGGATGGCTTCATCACCCTCACATACGATGAAGCTTGTTGCCATTCCTTCCTTAAACAGGATGCCCTTGATAAAGGATGAGACCAAAAGGTCACTGTAATTGGCCAAATTTTAGGCAGTCACAGTAGCACTGGAAGACCTGATCAAAAATTTGCCCCATTTGAACATTTATATAGACCCATGGGCCATTGCCAATGGTCTATCTAGTATAATTAATGACAGCAACAGTGATTTCTTACCCAAGGCTGCTTCTTTGGTGTAAAGAACTCTAGGCAACACTTGTCTGACAGATACACAAAATGTGAATCAAGGTCACATGCCTACTAAAACTACAACACAAGTCCTCACCAAGATATTCCTGATCCCCTTGGAAGTTTTATACAGCACTGATAATGACCAAGGCACTCATTCATTTCCCACAATGAACAATGCTGGACTTTTGAAAAAGGCATTTGATGGAAGTTTCATCTCTTTTAATCACCTCAGGCTACAGACCTCATAGAGTGCCATAATGGCTTACGTAAACAAGCTCAAATTCAATTAATTGAAAAATGACACATGTGAGTCATCAATCAACCATCAGGGGTCTGTTGTAATATGTCATCATTTTTTAATGTTTGGCTGTTGCCAGCTTTTAAGCTTCCCTCTTCCCTCTTCTATTTCTGCCCTGTATCTGGGCAAGACAATTAAAAAGCCCAGGTGCTCCCTCTTTTGCTCTTTGTAGGATCTTCAAACCATATGTCAGAACACTCACCCTGGCCCCATTCCATAGCCACCATAAAAACCCAAGCCAGTCTTGTTTCCCTGCTCACTTTTTTATTTTTTTAAACCTGTTGAGGAGCAACCTTGTTTGACCCAGAAAGTCTCATTGTGTGATTAATGAACATTGTTATATCTCTTGGCATGTGTGTGGTATCATCAGTCTCAACAACTGAACCAAATTTTGAGTGGGATCCACCTTGTTTCTGGGCAATGGCTATAATGCCAACTCTACCAGTTCTTGACAAATTGACTGTATTTAACCCTTTTCAAGGTCACCATCTATGTCTTGCTATTGTTGAAACTTTCTAGTACAAATGATTGATCTCAGCCATAGCAAGTAGCCCTTGGGACCCTTGAAAAAAAACAGCCATGTTTTCAACTTTCCTGATCATCCATAGTTTGTAACAGTGAGCCTTTTGTTGAAAATCATCCAACAGTGGTCCAATAGTCAAGATATTCAAATGACATTCCATGTTCCCTAACATTTATAGGCATTTGTTATTACAGATCACTTGATAGACTCCTCAAAAATCAATACAAATATGTTTCTAACACTTCCTCTCTTACTGTCTTCTGGTTCACATTCTATAAGAGGGCAGTTTCGTCATTGAATGCAGCTGTCCCCAGAATGGTTTATCTTCTTTAGTCTGCCTCCTGGATAATGTGAAGAAGAATGAAACATGTAGGGAAGCCCATAGAACAATTTTGAAAATTCATGTTTCCTACTCTCACAATGTTTGTGCATGATGCATCTTTTTTTCTCCTAACAGTGACCAGGGGTAAGCCTGGCACTCTACATCCTCTGGGTAGCAGTCTAGCCATAAGGGGGCCTAAAGAATTCAAATTTAATTTTGGTTCAGCCACTTGGATTCCTTTGTTCTGACTTACATGGTCTTAGGTCATAAAGACACGAACTATACTAGTGAGTGCACTGCTCCACACGTCTTCCTTGTCCCCTTGGACCAAGGTGAGAAATATAATGGGTCTTTGTAAATTTTACAAAATCAGTCTTATTCCACTTGCACCTGACCCCCCAGACAAAAGCTTTGGTATGAGTAGAAAGTGATTAGAGAAAAGGTATATTTATAACACTGGGGTGGGACACACTAATTTCGTGAACAGCAAATGAGCAACTCTGGCACCTTGGGGTGGCACACCTTAGATCTCAGAAGTTGCAAGGAAGGGAAATAATAAATGCTCCTTTTGTCACCTAGATACAACACTGAAACCTGATAAAACCATCATAGGGTCTGCCTGAGTAATGCAACGTCTACCATGGGCAATCTGACCCTTTACTCTAAAAACAGAGACACCCATGTGGACATGAACAGTTCTGAACTATTCTATTTCCTGATGTTATCAATGTGAACTCCTGAACAGGGATGCCCTCCCTCATATGTCTACAAAAATATGGCCCAGTCTGTTTCAGCTTGGTTGATACAAATTCATATTCTTTTCTTGATGTCTAAGTGCCTTTGAATTATGTCATATATGATAATTGAGGCTACAATTTCTAGGTGACATTGCCCACGTGTCTTAAACAAACAGTTATAATGTTCCACATTAGATTTAAGAACATATCTAGAACAGGGGTGACCTGTGTACATTTGGGTTATATGTTTGTATGTGGGAGATCAGGGACAGACCATTAAATGTCTTTCCATTGCAGATAGAGCTTGCTTTTTTAGCCCATGTATTGCCCCCTGTACTTATTGGCAATGACATCAAAGATCAGCAAGTCAGTTGCAACTCCCTTGCATGGTTCATAATGGATAATAGACCTGAACTTAGACTACAGTCTGACTACCTAAAATACGACTTGCTGATCCTACTGGAATATATTCACAGTTGACTGAGTCTGAGATCCTGAGGACGTGATTGAGGTCAGTACTGCAGGTTGCCATCATTCTCCTTTTTATCCTGTTAAGTAAATGCTGTGACAAATTGAATGGATTTGGGTGTAACTTCTGTTAGTTAGGTTAATTGAAGCGGCCAATGGAGTAGTAAAATCATTTAGAAATTTGCTAGAAGCCAAGGTGAAGTAGGACTAAATGTTGGATATTGTTTGGAGATACCCAAGAGTCTTGGTCTTTCACGTTCTATGTCTTGCTAGGTGTGCCAAGAATAAAAGGCCCTGTCTACTCTTTACCTGGGCTGTTTCTGAGGGTCATGTTACTCAAAAGGTTAGATTCTGAAGGGCTTTTTCCAAGCATACATAAAGGTTGTGATCTTAAGACTCAGCTTGAGGGATGAGGTAGTATCTCCCTCTGGTTCAAAGAAGAGGATTAATTACTGATTGCTATAGAAAGGTGGATTCTCCCAAGCTCAGTGTTTTTCTCTTTAAGACATGCCACTGTTTGTGCTAGTGTTGTCTGGGGCCTTCTCATGCCCTGCTCCTCTGTTGGATTTGGGGACAAGCAGAACTGATGCAAATATGTTGATGTTTATGCTCCTTGCTGTGCCTTACATAATAAAGTCTTGTGTCCGACCTGGGAGTCTTGTGTTTTCTGCCAGCATCCGTGAAACAGTATTAGACCAACTCATTAGCATGTAAGTTTAAGGTGAAATCAAATCCTAGACTCAACATGTAGTACTAGGCATGTTCTCTGAAACTAGTTCTTTTCAACTCAGCTGTTGATTGGTCTTCATATTAGATACAGTTTCTACCTTAGTCACTAGCATGCAAGAAAGGACTGGGGTTATCAGTTATTTGCTTATCTTTTGGGAAGAGGGTAAGGAAATATCTTGAGCTGGAATTGGCTGCTGAATGACAACTGCTAGAGGAAGGCCTGGGTGGTTAATAGCAGTTAGAATTAATAACAGCCAATGAATTAAAAGCATTGGGAAATAATACTTACCCATGTTTTCTCTTTGTACAGTAGTTCCAAAATCTCTCTTTAAGCTGGCAATCAGATTTGTTTCCCTGGTTACAAAGACCAGCCTACTCAGACAGTTGGAGAGGTGACCATCCTGACTCAGCCTTAAAAAAAAAATTCAAATTTTGCATATGCATAGGTATTTATTTGCTAAGTTCTTGAGACTAGTCTTATTAGCTGTTAAGGCAGCTTTTAAAACAGTACTTAATTTTCATTTAAAATGATGTTAAAATATCAATTCCAAAGAAACTGTCATTATTTGAAGATTTACTGTAAAGTAGGAACTATATTGCTGCATGCATTTTTTTTCATGTATTCCATTAAAAGAAACTTATGAAATGCAGACTGTTATGTTCATATCCCAGAATATGAAATTGGGATTAGCAAGTTTATGCAATGTGGTGATACTTCAGAGGTAATATGTGGTAGAATTTGTATTTGAAATAAGATATTCCTGCTATTAAAACCTCTTCATTTAAGCGTACACTATTTAAAATTGGTTTATTTAAAATTAAATAATAAAAAGCATGTAAATGGTTTCAAGATGAAAAAGAGTAAGACAAGAATTTCTTTGTACCCTCTTACTTCTTCCTTAAACTCTCAACTGTATAAAAGAGAAAGAAAGGGGCTTCCCTGGTGGCGCAGTGGTTGAGAGTCCGCCTGCCGATGCAGGGGACGCGGGTTCGTGCCTCCGTCCGGGAAGATCCTACATACTGCGGAGCGGCTGGGCCCGTGAGCCATGGCTGCTGAGCCTGCGCGTCCGGAGACTTTGCTCCGCAACGGGAGAAGCCTCAACGGTGAGAGGCCCTAGAGGCACCATGTGCGGAAGAAAGGAGTCAAGCTCTATAAACTATGACTTTTATTGCTTGAATGATAAGACAGCATGATTCACTTAATCAATCATTGATTTAATTTATAGTTCCCTTTACTGCATTTCATAAAATAGGCAGTTTGAAAAATTATAGTCAGAACATGTCTAAAGAAATGAGAATGATATATACTTTTATAGCCTTGAAGACTTCCTCAGGATGGGAAAATATATAATAAACAGATTTTATTTTATATCAAATTAGTTTATATGTTATAATGAGAAAAACCAGGTTACAGGTAAGATAAAATTTTAAACGTCCAAAAAGATAGACTTCCAAAAAAAGATAAACACAGAAAGGGCTGAAACCACTAAATTGTCTAATTTTGCATCAGGTTATGAATATAGGATCAACCCTTATGTCATCCAATGACACATTACTGAACTATGATATATTTTCCATAATTTGTTACCACGGATAATGGAGAGGCTTCTTTTAAAAATGTGGGTAAAGAACAGGTGAATGTACACATTGGATTGTATCCATAAAGGCTTAGTCAGGAGAAAGAAGCCATTCTGGATATTTTAGGAAATAATTTAATATAGAAATTATTAATTAGGTACAAAGTTATATTATTTAGTGCTAGAAATTTACTGTCTCCTCAGGCATCAAATGGTCAAACTGTTTCTCCTCATAGATGCCTCGTGCTTTTTTTTTTTTTTGCGGTATGCGGGCCTTTCACTGTTGTGGCCTCTCCCGTTGCGGAGCACAGGCTCCGGACGCGCAGGCTCAGAGGCCATGGCTCACGGGCCCAACCGCTCTGTGGCATGTGGGATCTTCCCGGACCGGGGCACGAATCCGTGTCCCCTGCATCGGCAGGCGGACTCTCAACCACTGCGCCACCAGGGAAGCCCTGCCTCATGCTTTTTAAACAATTTTTTAAAGAAAAACTTGAGGAAATAAAATCTAATCTGAGACCTGAGGGGAGAGTGGATTTGTTTAAGGAAGGGGAAGGAAAGTGTGCATTATAAGTCAAGGCAGCCTGGCAAGAAGAAGCGGGTAGCTTAATGTGGAGGAAGAACTTCACCCACATTATCCTACTTAATTCCAAACCCATTTATGGAGTATGCATGCTCATCTACTCATTATCTCCCTTTTTAAGAGAGTTAAAGAGGACAAAATAAGGCTTACTGATTTGCACAAGATCACAGAGCCAGCAAATTGCAGCTAGATTTGAATTCAGGAGTATAAAGCCCCCATTTTAAACTATTAATGTGCTTCTCCATGTGTTATAACACTTTTGGAGGCTGGCTTAACCAGCAGAGACACAGAATGAATTGCTCTCCCAAGCACATCAGCAGTTGATAAGTACTTGAACTTCTTGTTTGGGATTGTTGTGCATTAGATCTGTCAATCAAATATTCATACAACTTTAATTTGCTCTTGATCCAGTGAAGATTTAACGAAGGACAAATCTTGTGTTTACTCTAGTGGTGAGAAAAACGCAAGGTACTACATATTGCTATTAAAAGCTGTCGCACGCAAAAATCTAAAATTTGCAGGTAAATATTTTTCTGCAAAAGGACTCTTTGGTTTTTAGGAAAAAGTATCATTTCTCATGCCATAATTTAGTATTTTTCTCTAATACTTTAGGTAAAGAGAAAAAAGTTCAACAAAATATCTAAACTTCTAGCAAGTATCCAGGTTGGAAATCTAGAGTTATTTATTTATTTATTTATTTATTATTTATTTATTTTTGCGGTACGCGGGCCTCTCCCACAGCGGAGCACAGGCTCCAGACGCGCAGTTCCAGCGGCCATGGCTCACGGGCCCAGCTGCTCCGCGGCACGTGCGATCCTCCCGGACCGGGGCACGAACCCACGTCCCCTGCATCGGCAGGCGAACTCTCAACCAATGCACCACCAGGGAAACCCTAGAGTTTATTTTTAATAGAATTTATTAATTAGGCCTTTGATATTTGGTACTATCACCAAAAAAAAATGTATTTTTCTATCTATAATAACAATGAGGTTTTTTTTTTTCTATCCGGAAAATTGAGATAATAATACCAACTTTACGGGCTATTGCGAGGATTAGGGAATATATATGTGCATGGAACGTTCTCCAAGATGAATTTGAGGAGAGAGTAAGTGTAGGACAGACTAATGGGCTAACAGCACGTCACACATAGAGGTCAGATATAAGAAAGATCATGATGTTCTTAAAAAATAAATTGATGAACTAACTGTGATTTCTTTTTTAAGGGGTTAGATGTTCTCCTTTTCAGTGACTTGAAGAATGGTCTAGCTATTCAGAGTCTTTATTCTCTCCCGTTTGCTGGAAATAAATTATTTCATCCACTTCTTAAATACTGCATGAATTGTAGCTTCAATAAAAATTTATTTCCACCCCATAGGAGTATCCACCTATTCAGGAAATACTATCTTTCATAGAAGTTTGTGACTCCTTCCCCGTAAAGATATTTCACATTGCAGGCTTCTCAAAGGCAAAAGGTGGGGAAATTTCAGACAAGGAGTTATGGTTTTAACCACCAGTCTCACCATTTTCAAACTGGATGACAGTCAGCAAGTATGGTTCTTTCATCAAGATGATGGAAATAATTAATTCCTACCTTACAGAGATTGGTTATGTTGAATTAGATAACATGTAAATAAATCATCAGATAGTAAACTTTTATCCAACTTCCCCAACCTTCTCATAAAGGAAATACAAAACTATCCTTCTCTAACCGTTTTAGTATCATGAAATATCTGGAATACATTGTTCTTGATTTTGTGTTTATGATTTATATTATCATGATTTGTTTTGTATGGTTTCCTGGTAGCACAACTAGACCAAGACAGCATATAGCCATAATGGTATAATTTAATGTGCAGAACACCTCAAACACAGGTAGAGAAATTGAGATGAGAAAAATGATCCCCCTGGTACATTATGAATCTTATGCATATTAGGATGGAAAAGGTAGACTCGTTATAATATGCTGAGGTAAATGAACAAAATGATGGCAAGATCTCTAAGCACATCAAAAGAAAGAGTAACAGCTTATGTAGATTCTGTAAATAGCGATAGTGACAGGATACAGCAAATAACATCAGATAATTTTAGAAGATGAATTGACTTTTCCTTATCACACACTAACTGGAAAAAGCAAATAATCTTTGAAAGAAACTAAGAATTGCTGCCAAAGAAAGTTAGCCCTGCAGCTGTGAAGGCCAAGGTGGGGTAGATGTACAGGTATAAACATAAATACATTTTTTTAAAACTTAAAAGCAACTAGAATGACTTTTACATAGGAACAGGTCATTGGGTGCTGTAGATCCACATACTTTAGTAATCTAACCTTTACTTTATTATGAAATATACTGAGTATGAACCTAGAGATGCAACTATTTTGTTAAAACTAACCCCAAGTATTATAAATCAGGAAAATCCTATTACTTCCCTTTTTTCCGGTAAATGGCATGAGAATTCTGATATCCTATACTGAAATCTTCTAAGACATTTCTCTATTATCGTATCCTCTTATTAATTAGAATGGTTTAGTTTTAAATAGTTTGTACAGCCTGAGAGTAGTGAAACAATGCAACAAACATAGGTCTCTGATAACCAGACTGGCACTTTTGAGGAATTGAAGGAAAGCTATAGGCATATTTTAAATTTTTCTAATTTAATTATTTAAATTAAAGCTTGTAGATAGTCAAGATAAACCTGCCTTATTCATGGTTCTATTTGCAAAGGCCCCCAGCAGGCTACTCCTTTCTATTAAACAAACAAACAAAAACTTATATAGGAATTTTTAAAGTAGTAAATTCATAGTTAACAAACTTCAGGATTCATTGTGCTTCTTCTAGGTAGAAATGTAATAAACCTTTTCAAAAACTGTAATATTGTTCAGCAACTTCAGTATTAACTAAGAATAGGATTTGAAGAAAACATGGATAAAGTGATGGTTTTACTTACTAATCTGAGATTTTCCATTCTATGCTTTCTACTTATGTTCCAGTTGGATGTTTATATGGTGAAGTAGCATAACATATAACATGGTTCAACGGCAAGAAATAAATTTGTGTATCTAATGATGAGAAATGGCAAAGTACAATTAGAGACTCGTTAAAAAAGTGTTGATTTATTTTTTATAACAAGAAGACTAATTTCTTGGGATTAAAAGGAAAATATCATGCAACATTTCTTTTAAAAGCCAGCTACACTGGACATTAATTTCTTAATACTAAACTATCTCTACAAGTGCACAAAAGTCTCTTACATTTTTTTAAGTAAAAGATTTTCTTTGAAGTATTAGCATATATAAAGAAAAGTTCTCAAACCTTAAGTGTGAAGTCCAAAGCATTTGTACATATAATTGCATCCTTGTTACCTCTACTCTGATCAAAAGAATACTAACACATCAGAAAATTTCTGTGTTCTCCTCCAGTCATGACTCCCCAAAGCAACCATCATTTTGACTTCTGTCACCATAGATTGGTTTTGTCTTTATAGAAATGGAACCCAGCAGTCTCGTTTCCTAGTCTGTCTAGCTTATTTTCTTCAACATTGTATCTGTGAGACTTATGCATGATATTCATAATATTGTATGTAGCTAGCAGTAGTCTGTTCATTTTTATTGGTGCATAGTATTTCACTGTATAATTATGAGATCATTTATCCAGTCTGAGGAGTATTTAGGTTTTTTTCCAGATTTTGACTATTATATATAATACATTACAAATATTATTGTATATGTGTTTTGGTGCACATTTAAGATGCAGTTTGGTTAAGTATATTCCTAGTAGTGACATAGCTAGATCATAGGATGTATGCATGTTAAATAAGCTTTAGTAAACACTGCCAAACAATTTTTCAAAGTGGTTCTATTAATTTATACAGCACCATTGTAGAAAGGAACTGTTGCTCCCATTCTCTCCTGTACTTGGTATTAACAGTCTTTTTAATTCTAGCTCTTCTTGTGGGTATGTAGAGGTGTCTCATTGTGGTCTTCATTTTCTTTTCCCTAATGACTGATCAGGTTGAGCTACTTTCCTTAAATCACTGCATAGTGATTTTCAAGTCTTTTGCTTGCTTACCCTTTTATTATGTATTTCCTTTTTAAGGTGTAGGAAATCTTTTATATTTTAGAAACCTATTTGTCAGTATATATAATACAGACTGTGCATATATGTAGTTTCATGTTTCCTCTTTTAAGAGTGACTTTTATGTAAAGTTCTTAATTTCAGTGCAGGCCATTTAATCAATATTTTTCTTTATATGTAGTTTATTATATCCTGCTGAAGAAATATTTTTCTGCTCCAAAGATCTATTCTCCTGTGTTATTTTCCAGAAGCTTGATCTTTTTAACCTTTCAGATTTGGGTCTAAAATTCTTCTGGAATTGAGTTTTCTATATGATATGCCATAGGAATCAATATTTATTTTTTTCTCCGTGGATACCTAATTGACTCTGGTAAACAATGATCTATTGTATCTATCACTGGAGATTAATTGCGTATGCTCCGGAATTTTATATAAAACAAAGCATTTAGGATATATTTTTTATGCTTGGCCTCCTTCATGCAGTATATGCTTTTGCAATTCACTCATCGTGTGGTCAATAGTTCACTCACTATTTTTATTGTAAGGTAGAATTCCATTGTATTAATATACCACATTTTGTTTAGCTATTTACCTCTTGTTAGGTATTTAGGTTGTTTCCATGTTTTGATTACTAGGAATAAAGCTGACATGACCATTTATGTACAAGCCTTTTTGTGGACATCTGTTTTTATTTTTCTTAAGCCCATACTCAGGAGTGGATTTGCTGGATACCACAGTGAATGTATGTTTAACTTTTTAAGAAAGTATTAAATCTTTCCAAAGTAACTGTACTATTTTACACTTTTCTAACCCTGTATTAGGGTCTCATTTGCTCCACATATTCTGCAGCACTTGGTATTTTCCAAGCCCAATTTATCATATTATTTTTCTTTCTAGGTTAGTGATTTTGTGTCATGACTGAGAAATTTTTGCCTACCCTGAGGTTAAGAATATTATATTCTAAAATTTTGTAGTTTTTGCTTTTGTGTTTACATCTATGATCCATTTTGACTTAAATATTGAGTATGGTATAATGTGAGGATTGAGGTTAAATTTTATCCTTTCCCCTTGTCACCTTTGGTAAAAATGACTCTCTCTCTCTCTCTCTCTCTCTCTCTATATATATATATATAGGACTATTTTCAGGCTCTTGGTTCTGTTCTTTTTATCTATTGGCTTATTTTAACACCAATAAAACATTTTCTTGATTACTGATTGATTCATAATAAATCTTGATATCAGGTAGTCTAAGTTCTCCAACTCTGTACTTTTCTTAAACTGATGTTCTAAATATTTTCACTTCCATATAAATTTTACAATCATCTTATTAATTCCCACACAAAACCAGGTGGGATAGTGGTTGGAATTCCTTTACAAAATAAATAGAACAAATTGGGAATAATCCATCTATTAACATTATTGCATTTTCCAATCTGTGAAAATAGTTTATTTCTTCATTTATTTAGTTATTCTCCCTCTGTCCTTTAGTTTAAAACTGAAGAAGGTGTCTTCTACAATTCAAACCTTTGATTTAAAATGCACTTTTATTTTTTATTTTTTTGGTCACTACAGGATCAGGGTACTAAAGTTGGCTTTGTACTAATCCAGGGTTGAGAGTTAAGAACATATTTTATCAGGGTAGTGGGTTTAGGACAAGAGATTGTGATGATAATTGTATACACATTGTTCACATATAACACAAAGGAGGATGGAGTTTGTATAAAAAGGAATCCTTCCTTAATTATCAAAATGTGCACTTATTTTGTAAACCATTTAAGGGAATATTTATGTACAAACTCACTCGATTTCACTTGACACATGGCAATTTGATCCTTTGGAGACCATATATGGTAAATTTAGTCACTGCAAAAGATGGCACTGCTTAGGAAAGAACGCACACGCACACGCACACACACACACACACACACACACACACACACACACTCAGAAGATAACACCAAAAAAGGCAACTCTTAAAATTGGGCAGAGAAAAACCAGCAAAATTTATATCTATTCCCTTTAAATAAAAACTGGACTCACTTTATCACCAGAAGGACCTCATTTGGGGAAACTTACTCTATATTTTATTAAGCATATAAACTTTGGGATCAGTTAAGTACCAGTTAGTTACTGGATTTTAATAAAAACCAGTTAAAAAGGCAAAAATCTACACGTATTCTTTATCATATGGTGTCTTTTCTAAATTTGTTTAGAAGCTGAATACTTAAATCATGATGGAACACAAAGCAAATAAATATTGTAAATTTTTCATAGAGAAATATAGTTGGTCATTAATAAGTAAAATATTAAGGATATTCTAACACACTCTATCATGTCTTCTCTTCTCTTTTATGTATTTATTTTTTGGCTGTGTCCCACGGCTTGTGGGATCTTAGTTCCCCGGCCAGGGATCTAACCCTGGCCCCAACAGTGAAAGTACCGAGTCCTAACCACTGGACTGCCAGGGAATTCCATATTCTCTTCTAATAACTAAACATCTGCCTTCATTGAGCAGTATAAAATATCATGACATCAGGCCATTTGAGAAAGATGAGCACATGTTCTCTATGAAGAAAGTTTAAAACTTTAGTAAAGATAAGAGAATATAATCTGATAATATCAGGAAACTTCATTGATATTTGAGAGAGTGAATTAATATTATAAGGATCTAGATTCTTCTCAAATTAAAGTATGAATTCAATGAAAATACATTCAAATTGAAGTACACTCTTGTTTTGAGGAACATGATAAGCTTTCTCTGAAATTAACCTGGAAGCTTAAAAGTCCACGAGTGCCATCTAATTTTGGCAATGACAAAGTGGGCTCAGTAAAGAACTAACACTTCCACTGATAACAACCACAAAAGCTGAACAAAATCTATTCAATAAACGTTGGAAGTTATTGGAAGACTATCTACAGGCATGACTTAAGAAGCTATGATCCCTTAAAGAGGAGGGACACATAAGGCAAGCACCACATTCACATTAGCTTCTTACTTTGGGGCATTGTCCAAATAACAGGATAGAGAAAAGAGAAAGCAACAAGCTTGCAGGACTAAAGACAAAACTGTTGGCCTTCTGGGCTGCCAGGAAATTGGATATTGAGTGGTAAAAATCCCGGAGAGGAAAGAACAGCCAACAGATGCCCCAAATCTTCCCTTTAAGTCATAACTCTTCCTTAAATTGAACATGCCCAGAGTAAGACTCTAAAACCCCTACCAGCAAAAGCAGCTAGGAAGCCAAAAATCTGGGGAGATATCCGTGAAAAGTATGGTGCTGGGAAGAGACTGCAGTTTAGGTCTTGTGAGTAGAAGCAGCCTTCCTAAATGCCCAGGGTTTTGAATTGGGACCCCAGACAACCAAGCTTTAAGAATAATGGCTACCCCTTGGAGTCAGAAAAACATCCTAAAATAAAAGCCCTAGACCTAAAGGCAATACTCAAATAGACCTATCCATCAAAATTTAACAAGATCAAGGCTTGCAAGAAAGATATACTTCATGTCATTACATTAGAAACATTACTTTTAAAACCACGTTCCAAAATGGCATTTTGGCTTGCATGATTCTAAGAAATCTAATAGACTTCTAGTACAACCCATCACAATAATATACCTGAAAAATTTTAATGTGATTCTATCTAAACTTCCTGTAAACTCCATGAAGGCATAGATTCTATATCATATTTGATCATTGTATCAGCAATAAGCCATACAGCGCTATTATATGCATTCGATAAAAACTTGTTAAATTAGTAAAATATTTCTTTCAATTCATAGTATCCACCCTGTCTGACACTTTTAGTCCTGGCTGCTCCTTGAGACCTTGTATCTGGTCCATCTGACCTTTCTTGCCGAGCTGCACAAAGAATACTGGTCTTAACTTTAAACTCAAGACTTCACTGTCTACTGCTTTGAATGATAAAATTCTTGACTCATCCTGTGTAAGAGCCAAAGTCAGAATAAACCATTGTATGCTAGATTATTGTACTACAGTCCTAGAAGGTATGAGTAAATGTTGCTTTTATAACTAAGTTAAATTAGTTATTTAAAGAATTTAGAGCAAAATCTGGTACATGGTAACTACTTTATTTTATTTAGATTGTTTTATTTAAAGTTAATCTAGCTGAAAGGATTCCAGATACTTACAAAGAAAAAGTAGAGGACATGCATTGCTAACTGCTAATGATTAATATTTTTAATCAGATGAACTATAATAAAAGTAAACACAACATTCAACAACTTTAAGGCTACAGCAGTGGCATATGAAAAAAGAATGTTTATCCTTTTGGAGAGCATTTAAAAAAATCACGCCCAGTAGTTTAGCACATAGAATTCATAACTTTTGGCATTATTATGTGCTAAAAGATAAGCTTACAAACCCACATTTGTAATCCCTTACTAGTGTGAACCATGTGTTGCTTGAATCTTCATGGGAGACATCTAAGTGGCTGAAATGATTCTCATTAACTATAAAGTCAGTTGTTTCCCAGAAAAGAAAGACATATGTTATTATATATGTAAAATATATAATGAAAATGTATACTGATATTGGGAAAACGTATAATATATATGAGAACTTAGGTAGAAAAGCGAAAAATGAAATATGCTGTCCTCAACACCAGCCTCAACAATTCAGTATCATTATACTAAGTAAAGACCAACTATCAATGACTAAGCATGTACATAATAAGTGAAAGCAATTCTCTTATTTTCTTTTTCTAAAAACGGGCAAACAGTAAAAACATAGTTCTAATTTTTCTAATTTCTCTATTCTGCATTGATGATACATTTCAGCACAATAAACTTGCTTGGAATAAAACATTTTTACATAAAATATTAGTAATACGTTATCAAAGAGCTATAAAATTTTTTCCATATAGCCTTCTTTTTATGGCAAATTGTATATTCCTTGAAGAGATTCCATTTTACTAAGGAAAAGTTTCAATATAAAAGATACAAATACACATCTGAATATTTCCTTTGTTGTATGATAAATTGACTTTACAAAACTATAAACTATTCTGAGCTTAAGGGCTTTTGGAAATAATGACCTTCATTAGAGTTTGTAATGCATTCTGGGTGATATAAAAAAAGGCGTCAGTAGAATAATTTCTCCCTTAAAATGATCACCTTCACTGTGTAATAAATTGCTTGCATATATTCATAAAAAAATCTCTGTGGAACATTTCAAATTCGTAAGCATATATCTTCACTTTGAAACTTTACAGGAAATGTATAGGTTACTATATTTATGACCAGATTACAGTTACTACATAAAAGGATATCTCTGCTTTGAAAAGTGTGCTTATGTAGAAATATAAAAGTACTTACCAGTTACTTATCAGACTTAAGTCTATCAACTTAGCAGAAAGCCAGCCTTTAAATGTTTATAAATTAAATTATTTGAATACACATATTAGCTGGTCCTTCCACTGATCTCTTGTTCTTATATAACAGGTATATACTTTCATGTGTTCTCATTTCTTCTCATTAAGCATAAATGATCTTTTATACTATGATGGAAGATGAAAATATATTTTCTACCACTAATAGCAATAATAAATAGTGGAAGTATTATGGTCTCTCCTTAAACAGACTTTTAATTATCTATGAGTATAAATAATCTTATTAAATAATATTTCAAGAAAAATCTATTTCCTGTATATTAGGAATATAATGACTTGAAAAACTGAGCTATTTTTTAATATTAATGTTTTATTGAGTTAAGCATAATCACTACTCATTTCAAATATTATAAACTGAGGATATATCTCTTACATAATTTACTAGGGAATTTATAATAGTATACAGGATAGAAATACCAAAAATGAATGCCTAAATAAGTTCTGAAATTGAAACATCAAGTCATGCCTTTACATTAAGAAATCTCAGCTTCTGTACTTTCAAACATTATGTCCCATTGAATTCATTACTTGCTGCCTTGTATTGTCGACCTATCAATCAGTTAATCAATCAATTATATAGTTTACATACACATGTATAGGTATATGTGTTTACATAGAAAAATATAATAAAAGAAATAAATTTTATATGCTATATATGTATATATAATGTATATCCAATTTCATCTTCTAGATGTAAGATCTTTGTGGACAAGATCTTGTCTATACCTCCCTCAGCTGCTAACACAGCAATTTTCACAAAGCAAAGTTTCAGCAAATGTTTTTTTATCAATGTTTAAATAAATACTTCATTTTACACTTCAATTACTTAAAGGTTAAATAAGTAATAATTAAAACTAATATTTATAAGGTGGTTTCTATGTGACAGCCATTGTTTAATCTGCACTAACCCCTAAGGTGCCAAAGAATAAAAATGTTAACAAACAGTTTATATGAATTGTCAGTTCCTGATGATGGTCCAACCTAATTTAATTTTATTTTCATTTAGATAATTTAGATAGAAAGTTTGGGAAAATATTCAAAGGAACAAAATATGAATTAAAAAAAATGAAACAGATTTATTACTGAAAAGAATAAAAAGTGGAAAATAATTAATATTAGCTTCTTCAAAGTTTGAATTACCTTGAGAATAAAGTTAGCCAAGTTAAAGCAAATAGAAATAAAAGTGTTTCTAATACTTGTGTTGCTTAAAATACACTAACTAGGTATTCTCCCGGATTTGTACTATGGGACCAATTCAGCATCACTGTGAGATAAATGAGGTATTTTGCTAGATCTACTTAGAATCACATGTCCTGCTTCCATTATCGTTCCATTCTGCAAAGCATGTAAGTATCAAAAGAGTGTCTCTAACATCCTACATGTAAAAGCTGTTGCTTTCTTGAAAATATATTACTTTTATTTATTTTGCTTTTGAAAACAAATGACTATAGATTTTTTCAGAAATTAATTTGTATCATTTACATAATTTTCTTTTATTTTCATTTAAGTAAAAATAGTATATAATATACCCATGACTTTGCAAATTATCACAGTTTCATATAGAATGATTTAACAAGAACATCCTTCTCTTGATTTTGAGACATAATTATCTACATTCAAATCCAATGAAAATCAATATCTCATTAGGTTCTAAGAGACAAATTAATGTCTCTTTTCAATGCTTTATTTTGGAGCAGATGGGAGTGCCAAAGCAGAAGCTGAGGAAGCGCTTTAAAACAAAAACCAAAAACCAAAAAAAACATGGTATTGAAACCTTTTATAGCCATTTAAGAATAAAAATAAAAAACTCCTCATCAGGGGGACAGTGATATTTTCAATAGATTACCTTTCCTTTAAAAGTACAAATGGACAGGAATAAAGGGGAAAAAAACCCCTTTAATGTCATCCTTTTGAATGGCAGCGAGAGTTACTTTTACTGCAGACAGGCTACAGTGGCCTATATATTCATTTAAAAGCTGTGGCTTTTATTTTAAATATGATTATTTCCCCCTGTGCCCATAAATTAAGGGCAGCTACTATTAAATTTAATTACTTTCTGTATCAGCATGCAGCTGGGGAATATTTCCCTCTCAAAAAGGATGATTACAAAGAGAGAACTCTTCTAAACATAGATCATGCTGTCTTGCTTACATTCATTCAAAGATCCAAGATCGAAAAATGGAGCCATACAATAGAAATTTGGTTAAAGAAAATAAAGGCCAGATTACATACAATACCTTGACAGAACTGCTGTTAGTAAATCTGAGTATTTTCTTTATGGATATACATTTTGTGTAATGAGCAACAGTGATTAATTATCATTCCCTATCTACTGAGTTGGAAAGCAAATGATAGGATCTGTCTCAGTAATAACTACCATCTAAAAAAATGATCATGACTTTTGGCACATAATTTTTTCAGCATTTAGGTTACAGAAGTCTTGTAGTGATTAATCAAAATGACCACGAACAATATTCATAATACTCTTGAAGCAATGAGGTCTTCTTTGTATCTGTATTATAAAAATGAGAAAAGCATGTTTATGATGCTTTGGAATGTATACCTCACAGTGATGCAGTTACACAAAGATACAAACCAAGTTAAGAGTGATTTTTCCGATAATTGCAAGCAGCGTTCCTGATCTTGTTCATAAAATTAAGTTTAGTTAAACTTAGTTGTGTTGAGAGTGACAAAAGTTTGAGAATTTACTATCTTCATTTCTTCTATTTAAAATTACCTAAGTTTTTCTACCCCAGACCATAACAACTAAAGTAAGTCTCTTTCATATCAAGATAATATATGGAAAGGTAAGGACAGGAATTACTGTATTAAGATATATCTAAGTGTGTTGTGTTGTATATGTAAATATAAAATAATATCAAGATTTTTTTTAGCATTTAATAGAAAATAGTAAGTTGAACCTTTTAAGACAGTTCAGATTGAACTGAGCAAGAGAATCTTGATGGACAGCAAGAGAGAGAATGAGTGTCAAAATAATAATAACAGTAGCAACAATAACAATAATAGATTAATAGAAAAAAACTATAGAGACAGATAATTTTTTTATAGTTAGAGTAAAGAAAATAGAAAAGATATTGAGAGGAAGGAACAAAAGTTTTGCCTTTCTCTTCTGAGAAGGTAGTAGACAGCTCTGCATATGAATCAGAGTTTCCAAGTAATCCAGATAGTGAGCCACTGCTGAGAACAAGGATCTGGAAAGCCACCAGTCAACAGACAAACCAAGGAGACTACAGACCTTCTAGAGGGATTCTCCAGAATCAGCACAGCAATGCTCTCCACAAGGCCCCCTTCTTGCCCAGATAAGACTGGAGTCTTTTCACTCTTAGTCACTATAATTGAGATGAAATGTGTTTGAATAACTGGTACCTGCTAGCCTGATGGACCAGTTTGTTGTATTATTAATTTTAATGTTTAGTTTTTTTTTTTTAATTTAGTTAGGTGTCTCAATTAGAATTCAGAGATCCATGAGTATTGCCTTCAAAATTGTCACACCGGTAGGTTATGTAGATTTTTAAAAAACATTAATGACACTTATCAAGTCAGTTGGAGAGCATTTCTTTTAGAATTATTTTCAGAGTCACTTTGAAGCCACATCCTCACCAGCCTACTTCCAAAACAAATTGGTGAAAATAAGTTTGTAGCTCATCTCCTAGTAAAGGCAGAAACATTTTCAAAACTTCTTAAGCTACCTCTTGGAAGGAGCTTCTGTTCAAACCCTTTCACAATCAGAATGTCTAGTCTGTCTCCAAAGAAAGTCCATTCAATTTTATGCATAAGAGTTTTAATAATCTAAACACATCCCTCACTCTTTAGACACCAAGGATTTGGGGATATTTCTAAGCCTCAAATTCAGCTTCAAAGGATGGCTTTTTGCCACTACTTAGTAATGTCCAGTGAATTAGCTTTTCCTGCTCAAATGTAGATGATAGCTTTTCAATATACTCACAAGATCATACAGAGAGAATATCTCTTATTGATATACCCAAGGCCTTTCTTTCCCTATTTTTAATTGTACAGATAGATTCTCTACAGGAATAGGGATATTCAAATTGTGAATTACCACAAAGAAAATTAATATTACTTTATTTTATATAAAAATAGATATTTTCAAATATTATTAGATGTTAGTTATAAGATACTAAATCAATTGTGTCATAAAGTACAGTACAGTGTAAAGAAATTTCTGAATATTTTACCTTCTTCAATAAAAACAATTTTAGTAGCAACATAATTTTGAAGTAAAAATAGAAAACAAAAAATTTTCATATCAACCTGATATACCAGTGTTGAATTTTTTACATTCCCTACCAGTGCTTGTCTATATGCATAAATAATCTTACATAGTGGTCATTATCATTTAGATATAATGTCAATCACATTTTAGTAAATACATTATTAACATTTTAAATCTAAGAACATTTGCAAGACCCTTTAAAATAATACCTATAAATAAACATAAATGAATCAAAATTTTTTCAAAGGCTTTAATTTCTGTAGCATTAACACCAGTGCCTTAAACTAATTTAGAATTGTCATCATTGCCAAACAAACAAGAACAAGAGCTTTGAAAGTTGTACTTGTAACAATTATTCATGCCATTTTCTCGTCACCAATTCAGTTAACTTATACCTGTATTTTTCTATATAATCATATTCTAATCAATATTTCTCACAAGCATTTAGTTCTTTTGAATTTTTTTCCAGATTGCTAATGACTATGTGTTCTAGTTTTTTCCTCACAATGCATTTTTATAGTCAAATCACAAAATAGTAGATGTCTTTCTAAAAATTTTTGGTTTTATCTTCTCTCTGTCTCTCTCTGCTTTGATCACTTCCCCCTTTCATTCAAACCCACACAATTGTACATCAAAAAAAAAAAAAAAAAACCACAACACAACACAACAAAACCAACCATCCATTTGGCAGGGCAAGGAGAAGAGCTGGAGTGCGGACTTGCATTCCTGTGCTGAATTATGAGCTAGTGATGCACAGGAGCTGTTTTTCCTAGATTTGTAATCTCATGGTTCAGTGATAACTCCACAGGGATCAATGAACAAGGATGAAAGAAAACATAATGAAAATGTTCCCGTCATGAGACCATGTTATAAGCAATATTTGAAAACCTTGCTAATTTTAAAAATAATGTTGCTCTTTGCTGTTCACAAACTGTAAAACTATCCATGCAATTTGTTATTATAAAATTGACTCCAAAATTACAGAAATATTTTTATCAATGGCTGTGGAAATCAAATCAATAAAGGTTTCCAAATGAGCATGTATAAAATATATTACAGAGAAGCAGCTGGAACAGTATCACTTTGTATGCATATATGCATATACGTAGAGATACATATCTCATTCCAAAAGGACTTAAGAGGGTTCAAAAAATTACATGAAATGAAGCAAGATAAAGATGCATTTAAAGTACAAAAATGGGATAAACAGAAAATAAAAATACAAAAAGAAAATAGAGCTAAGAGTGAGGATGGTATAAAAATCATATTTATGAAGATATACATGGCAGAGAGGTATTTTTTACTTCTCCAAGGCTATTTTTAACCCCTTTCTGTTCTGTGTATTCCTAGCTTTTCACTTGTGTAATTCTGGTCAATGAGATTGAACAGAAATATTTTGAATGACTTATCAAAAATAATGTTTACTTTCTGATAACTGTCAAACAATTTTATATTATTCTCTAAGAGCTTTCTCCCTTGATTTATGTCTTTGAATATGAAATGAGAAGGTAATGTTTGGAGCCCTTGCAGTCATTTTGTGGCCATGAGAACAGCAAAGATTTCAGCCTCATGCTTTGAAATCATAAAGCTGTTACAAAAATATCAACAATAATGTACCACAAGCTTGTTATGGGAGAAAAAGGCATCTCTGTTTTTGTAAACCATAACTAATCTAGTTTTTGGTTTCTTGTTGCTGATCACATATTAATTTAAACAAACTATATTATGACTAAAGTGTGACCACATTTTGGACTTTGTTTTTAACATTCAACATGACCAGTCATGATATACGTTGCTTGTAAAAGATTAATAATGTTCTTCAGGTTTCTTATTAATGAACATATTATGTGAGGCAGGGAGCAAAATCCTTTCTAACCACAATGACACTGAGGAGAAATCCAGGCACCTTTTTAAGAATTTTGATCCTTTATAGAATCAGGTGAGAATAAGGGGTTTACAAGATTGATACTTAGAGATTGTAAAGGAAAGCATAACTTACTATTTTCTCCACCATCACCCAAGAGAGTCATCATTCTTGCATGAAAGCCTTTAAAACACAAAAGTTATCAATCCATGACTCATGGTGGTGGAGTTAATTGTTATATCACTGTTGGGTAGGGGAGTCACAATATTGGCATAAACATCAAACACTGGCCCTACAGAAAAGTCATTCTTACCATACAAGAAAGCAAAGAATTCTTTTTTTTTCCCCCTTATTTTTACAGTCTGTGCTCTAGAAATGCAGAGAAGTATATTTGAAAGAGGAGCTTCTCATATATCATTTCCATACCATGATTGTCAACAGAGCAGACAATGATTTTAGCCATTTTTGTCTACAAGTAAACAGTTGCATAAAATGTACTAATCAAGCAGAAGTTATTTGACAATCCAAAAAACCAAAATTGTGCTATGTAAATGATGCTTCTTTTAATTAATACTTGAATGCCAATGGGAGATAAGCGGAATGGGGAAGTATCTATCCTTAGAACTTTTGATATGGGACGGATATGGAAAAAAATGAAGATACAGAACATATTTGTAGATCTTTCCTTCCTTGGATCATCAATTCCCTCTTGAGAAAAGAATAGTTTTAATATTGACTAAAGAATTAACCTTTTTTATGAAGTCTTGTGAAAGAAGTGGTGCAGAAAATATAATTGTCCTTTAAATCGTTCCTTTAACTATTGGAATAAAACAAGAGACTAACAAAGATTCTGGAATGTTAAAACTAGAGGGGACCAGAGAAACCGCCTAGTGTATCCTTAATGTATTTAAGACAATGAGAGAGAAGCTTGAATAAAGCGTCTACAGCTGATGTCAGAAAATGAGTTATGGTAATTTAACTATTTTCGTATACAGGCGTATGTATAGCTTTAAGACTAGAAATGATATTTTTATCAGTCAGAATTTAAAGTATCTAAAACACAGTATAATTGTATTTATATAATTTAATTTGAATTAGATTGTTGATGTCAACAAAAGATTAATCAACATTTTTTATTCATCAACAGTTGGGAAAAGCTAAGACTAACTGATACTATTTTGAGACTGCTGTTGCTTTCTTCCTTTTAAGGAACTGTCCTTGACAAAAGTTTACTTGATATTGAATGCACTATTTCTAAGACAATTAACTTCTTACATCTGGATTGCTGTAAGTTAAAATTAAAGGATCACTAGATGGACTGTTAATTCCATGAAGGAACCAACTTTTTAAACAAAGATATATGCTTCCAGATATGAATTAAAAGAGAGTCGATAATATATACAGTATTAAGAGAAGTGTGGGATGAGTTTGAATAGAGTTTCTTTACAAGTATAAAGTTACTTAAGAATTAGATATTCCTCCTTTACTCCAGGATGCTTTCTTTGAAGAGCAGAGATTCAGAGTTTATTTTCTTTCATTGCTGTCTGCTTGTTTCAGTACTACTCTTTCCACTTATTTATTTTATTATTTATTTGTGAACTCAGCTGGGTATGAATAACTAGACTTTTTTTTTCCTTGAGTTTTCTCTTCCTCATAAACTCAATGGAAAAAATTCTCTCACTCCTGTAAGAATATTATAACTGGCTGTTGAATCAATTACAAACACTAATTCTACACCTATTGTATGTCTTTAATGTCGAGGACTCTGTTCTTTTCCTACTTTCTAATAAATATCTTGGTTCTATAAATACAGATAAGAATGCATACAATTTACCACCAAGAAAAAGTCAACAATCTCTCAGTCTAATCCCTCTCTCTGCTTTTTCATCTTTATATACTCTTCCCCTCTTCACACTTCTTACTCAGTTGAGTCAGGTCTTGCCTATATTAGCCAAACAAACCTTTTCTTAAACCAGTTTCCTACCTAAAAATGTCATCTTATTTCCCTTAACTTTTCATGCCAACTTGTTTTAGTCTTCAACAAGAAAAAAAAAGTTAAAAAATAGAAAGAAAAAGGAAAAGCCACTGCCTTATTTCCCCATTTCCTATTCATTCTTTCAAACAACTGAACTAATAAAATGGCTTTGCCTGAAATTAACAAAATTCTGGCTGTCCAGAGTCTTTGGTGTCTTGCCTGTCTTGTCTATGACGTTTTGAAATGTTAACCACCTCTCCTTTCTTTATCACTCTAACAGTTTTCTATCATTTAACTTCATTGTTTTCCAATATCTCTAAGTCTTCTCTTTCTCTTCAGCATCTCATTGAAAACTTATTCAATCCATTCTTGTTCTAGACATAGAGCTTATCACTTTATCGACATTCTCATTTTGCCATTAAGTGTAGATTTCCCCCCTGAATCCTGTTCTTAAGCTCTTTCCCTTTTCTTCCTTACCATGTTGTTTTTAAATTCCCTATTTACTTCTATGCCTTCAAATAGCATCTCCATGAGAATTATCTCTGCATTTTTATGGAGAACCTCAGCTGGTTAATATACTTTTCCCTTAGACACTTTATCCTGTACTTTAAATTCACCTGACCACAATTGAATCTCTAATCACTGATTCTGCTCAGTCACATGGCATAGTGCAGCTCCAGTGATAAAGCTGAGGTCTGCACCCAGGCATACCTGGCCACATTCCTACCTTTGCCATTGGTGATCGGTGGGATATTGGGCAAGATTCTTACCTGTGGGATACTGGATACATTTTTACCTTTCCTAAGAATTATTTTCCCTAGTAATATGATGAGCATAATAGTGGTACTCCTTCAAGTTTGTCTGAAAGACTAAAAGAAGGAGAGTTCAAAAAGGTAGAAAATGAATCAGGAAGTGCAGAGGAATAGAAACAAATTGAGCAGAATGTCCCAAGATATGGATGGTTCACAAAGACAAAGTGAGATGAGGACCTTGGGAAAGCCATTACATCTGACAAATGATTTGAAAGTTAGTTCTTGTTTTATCTGTATTTGGTAGGATTTCTGCATGAAATCTTTACTTTGGCTCATAGTACAGCCACATATTTTATTCATCTCTCTTAATACAATAATTCAAGTTCTAAAACAAAAGAGGAAATTAGTTCACTCTCATATCTCCAAGTTTGTATATATACCAAAGCCATTATTTCTTGTAGAAAAACATGGCAAGACTTCAGATTCATAGATATATTTGTGCCATAGATATATTTGTTTTGTAATCTACAGTATTTTGTGATTATATACTTTAACCTAATTTGTTTATATTTCTTACCCCTATAAAACTGGAAACTTTTTTGACTAACAGTTTAGAAAAGGTAAATGAATTAATTTAGTGGATCAAATATGCTATATCAGCCAGCATTTTCTTGGGAAATGTTCTTAGACTATTATAATTGAATGAGAACAAAAACAGTCACATTCATTCTGTGGAGAAATGAATTATTTATGAAGTTAAAACATTCTCCAAGGTATATAAAGTTCTGATAGAAATCATTGTGTTCCCACTCTTTCTCTGTAAATCTTTGATATCTATAAAATATAAATGCACATAATATATACAATATATCATAAAATATAATGATATACATGTAACATAATACTAGATATATGTTTGCCCATCAAAATTTTTAAATTAGTTTTCACAGATGAACTAACTTTTTCAAAGCTTAGAACAAAAGGTGGACTGCTATACTTTGATACAGTAAGTCATGTTTTCCTGCTTGTTTATCCACTAAAAGAATTCCCTTTAATTATTTATCTTAAGCACCTAACATTTAAAAAAGGATATTTTTTTCACGATTTATTTACATTATCTGATTGATTTTTAAACTATGAACACACATTCCTATTTTCATGCAAATTTTACTTTTTATCAGTTCATGTTAGTTCTGAGACAATTTCAAGGGTGATAATGCCATATACACAAATATCTGATTAAATAGTCTATCACCTGTGGTTGTTTATTCTCTGTTAAAAAATTAAGCTACCAAAATATTTTAATATTATTTCTCCCTTTCTCTTACCTTGCCACATACATTTATTTATTTTCAATTTTCACTGACTTCTGTAGAATGGCTTGTGATCAGGAAGGAGTATTTGGCCTAGATGATCTCTAAGGTCTTTTTTGGTTTTGACATTTTATTGCACTACACAGTTCAGTTCTTGCATCAGGTAGGTATAATACTTGTTTTTACTTAATCCAGCTTTTTCTTCTGTAATGTAAATTTCCTTGACAAAGGCCTAGCATATTGCTGGTGCTTTTAACTTTTGGCTACAATAGCATTATAAATAAATAGAACCTAAATGATTCTTAGAGACTAAGATTCTTTTTTAGCTCCTGAGTCCTTTAAAGAACATTTATTTGATACCCGCTAGGCACTACAGCTAAAAGACTTGGTAGCTAAATGAGTGCACTATTGGAAATAGAATGGAGGGGCTTGGAATTTTTCTATTTTATGGTACCCTGTGAAGGTTCTAAAGAGCAAAGTTTGAAAATCACAGACAGAATAAACCATTTACTTTATTTCAAGACTTCTGTTTGAATGTCTGATTTATACACACAAACACTCCTTTTTAGAATGAAGAGAGAGTTGCCCCTCCTCAGATGATGCTTAGTCCATTGATAGGTTTCAAAGGAGACTGCAAAAAGAAGCACTGCACCTAGAAAGTGATCAATAAACAATAGGAATTTCATAGTTATTGATATTATGTTGTTCGCTTTCCACTGATTATTTTTTAGATCATTTGCCTATGTTATTATTCAACATGCCCTCTTGAAGTTCACTCATGCCACTTACGCAGCACTCTCGTTTTCCTTCTCAAAACCAAGACACTGCCTCCCCGTTACACATCTTAAATTTTATAAAAATGCTTTTCTTAATTTTAGTGTAACTTTTGATATATTACAAGAATATGTGTTAAGCCCTTATACCTTACTTATGATGCATACTAATGATGTAGCTAACTGTGAACATACAAGAACTAGAACTGTCAACAGAACTAGACACACTTATCATCCAAACCTGGAGAAATCATTTGCCAACTGCTAATCTAATTTGTTCATTGAGTTTTATATTTCGATCAGTAATGATTTCCCTCCTCAAGTCCAGTTTGATTCTTTTTTCGGGGGGTGGGGCATGCTTACTTAATGCCATCTTCACCAGCAAGAATTGAAGCAGCAGTGTATTCCCAGCTGCCCTAGATTGGAACCCTCAGGTTACGGGAGCAAGTCCCTCACAAGCCAGCTACGGTACTGGGGTTCCTGGGGTGATCCCTTCTTGGGCCGGGCAGCGACAATCCCCTCCGAGTGGGGAGCCCACTTCAGCTTCTGCACCTGCTCACTCTTGTGGGTGTCCTCGCAGTACGGGGGCTTCTGGGTGGTCTCGCAAGTACAAAGTGCGACCATGCGGGTCTCCTGTGCCTTGAACTTGAGTGGGGATAGGCCGATGAGTTGGAAGAAGTGGGAGCCATCACAGAAGGGCTGCTTCTTGCTGTGGCCACACGCATACTACCTGTAGGTTTTCCCAGCCGCCAGCTCCACCTTGATGGGTATTTTTAGGGTCACCACGGACTCGCCTGGGGCTTTGGGGAACCATGGGGTCAGCCAGGAAGAGATGTCCTGCCTCTGGTTCAGCTTCCAGGCCACCGGCTTCAGGAGTGCCCTCACACTGCACAGGCTGGCCCTGCGGCCTCCAGCGCGCCGCTCTGGCTCCGCCTCATGACCTGGTCACCCCGTTTGATTCTTTAACAAAGTTAACGGCCATTCGTCATAGCCTCTGATTACCTGTTCACCTTTGTGATTCCATCTTTTACTTCTTTAAGCACAGTTATATTTAGTGTTATGTATGTTTTACATGATCTTTGGGTGAGGGTGGAAATCTGTTTCCTTTACCCATTGGTTTGTGTGCATGTTTATTGCTCGATGCTCATATGTTTATCTCCACCAGTTCTCCTTTGGGATGCTTTCATCGGCAGTAGACTTTGGTCCACTTCTGCAAACAGCTAGGGTTTGCCAAAGACCCAGGAAAACTTTACTCCCTTTCCCAGCAGTGGGGCCCAAATCAATGGGAAGTCCCAAATTCAAACACTTACCTAAGTAGTGGCCCAAGGCTTATAGTACCTACTGGGCTGGGTTACTCTGAGCACCTGCCTTAGGGGAAATTCTTCCTCTCTTGTCTATCTATCCATAGTTTTATGTCCCAGCTCCAACTCTAGAGGAAGTGTTTGGGGGGAAGGAGGGAGATGCAGAGATAAAGTGGCAAAGTAGCAGGGGTTCTTTTTTGCTTATTTTTTATTATTTTTTTGAACTCCTCTATGTTTTGCAAGTCTAGAATTTTCTTTTTCTTTTCTATTTAGGATCTAGTTTTCTTGAAGCAGGAGGTTTCATACGCCATCTAAACCACCATAATGTCAGAAAGGAAAGTACAGGCTGGAACTATTTCATTGTCTGTGTTTTTAATATGTATATCTGATTGAGAAATTGCTTCTTATATCCAGATGCACAGTTCCAATTTCTTCTGGGACATTTTCCTATACTTTTTGCCTGAAACTAAAAATATATTTTGAAAAATATTTTAAAAATTATTTCTAAATTAATTTTCTTTCACAAGCTGTTTTATTCTCCTGTTCTATTAACTCTGCAACTAGATTACTGTAACTTCCCATACTAATAACTCAAATCTGTTGATCATATTTACTCTCTTATATTGGCTATTGAGCTTTGAAAACATACAAACTTGAATTATATTTCTTTGGGAATCTGATGGAGACTAACTCATTCTAAGATGTCCCTTTCTGCTCACACACTTTACCGTAATTTAGACTTTGTTTTAGATCAGTTAAATTTTTAAAATTAGCATTCTTTTGAAGGATTTAGACAACTCCATTAAATATTGCTTTCAACATAAAAATTGCTTTCAACCTTAGCAACCAATGGAATAACTAAACTAAAAAGCTATAAAATAAGAAGCTAACATTTTATTATAAGACATAACAGAAGTGTAAATTAAAGATTAATTAAATAAAACTAGTGAATAAGAATTTCATTTTTTTCTGTAACCCTGATGAGTAAATTAAGTATCCTTGACAGATTTTTTTTTTTAGTACCAACAACTTCATGTATAATAAATTGTCAAATGGTTTAGCCTGGAATACATTAAGGAAAACACCTTGGCTAGGATGCAAGCCAACACAGATGAACCCATATAGTACAAACAAGAAAATCTGTTACATACTTTCAGGAGAAGAATAAATCAGTATGGAGTCAAGGCTCTCATGCTGTAAGTGTTTTATAAATAGATGGATCAGAAAGTAAAAGGAGAATGTCACAACTTTGGTAACAAAGTGACATTGATCTAGATAAGAAGCTAAGGAAATTGTAAATGCATCAGAATAATTTTGGTTGCAAATAATCTAAAATCCAATTTAGAATGGCTTATATACCAAAAGGTGACCTATTCTACTGACTCATAAATTCAGTAACTCAGCAGTGTTGTTAAGGATGTAGTTTCTTTCGACTTTGCCTTTGGGGATGAAAGTTTTAACCTCATTCAGGGCTCCTTCATGGTCACAGGTTGCCTGCAAAGATTGATAACCATGGCCAAAACTTCCTCAATGATATCCAAAAAGGGGGAGCAAGGAGAGAAATTTCTGGTAGTTCTCTTGAAGAACAAGGAAGCTACTTTCCTAAACATTTCATCACTTCAACTGAGTCATTCTCCCTTCCCTGAATTAATTACTGTGGGAGAAGGATGGACTTTGCTGAATGACTTAAACAAATCAGGGCCCACCTTTGGTGTTGAACCTAAGTTCACAGATTTTACACAATGAGAAAAGGATGCATCACCCAATGGAATATTGGAAATATTTGGCAGAAGGAGAGGAAACAATTTGGGGTGATATAAACAGCAGGTATCTACCAAGCATAGAAGAGATGATTGGGTCTGAGTGAAATTTTTCCCTAAGCGTGTACCTCTATTAAATCCTTAGTCCCTACTTCACTTAGCTGTGCTTGCTTCCCTCCTATAGAATGGCTATATAGTTCAGTGGTTAAAAACTGATCTAAAGCCCTGGTATGAGTCAAAAGCCTGGCTCCATCATTTACTAACTACGTGAACTTGGGCAAATTACTTAATTTCTCTGTGCTTCAGTTTCTTCAGTTTATATTGTATATAATAAGCATAGCTACCTACTATCATTATTAGGTAGCTTTTATGAGATAATTCATGTAAAATATTTAGAACAATGCTGACTGTATAATTATTATTAAATGAAATCTAATGGCTGCCATAGGAGATAGGATTTTGACATATAGTATATATGTATGTGTATATATGTATGTATATATAATACAGATTATAGAATATGAATTAATCTTTAAGCATCTCTCAAACAAAAATCTTGCTTTTTCCCTATCATCATTTTGTTTAAGCTTTTGTCTTTGTTTTAGTACTTCAACCCATCTAAATTATCTTACTTTGATATAAGATTATTTCTTTTTTTAAATAAAGAAATTTATTTGTTTATTTATTTATTTTTGGCTGCATTGGGTCTTCGTTGCTTCGTGTGGGCTTTCTCTAGTTGCAGCAAGAGGGGGCTACTCTTCGTTGCATTGCACGGGCTTCTCATTGCGGTGGCTTCTCTTGTTGCAGAGCATGGGCTTTAGGGTGCATGGGCTTCAGTAGTTGTGGCACGTGGGCTCAGTAGTTGTGGCTTGCAGGCTCTAGGGTGCAGGCTCAGTAGTTGTGGCACATAGGCTTTGCTGCTCTGCAGCATGTGGAATCTTCCTGGACAAGGGCTCGAACCTGTGTCCCCTGCATTGGCAGGCGGATTCTTAACCACTGTGCCACCAGGGGAGTCCCAAGATTATTAAGGTACTGTGCTCCTGCTCACCCATCTTCCATTTCTGGTATTGCTTAGGAATTAAACTCTGTTGACCTTTGTATGAGTGTTAGCATAAGTGACGCCATCTTGGGTCTGTTCAGTTCCTCCTGTCCTTCCACTGACCCTACTTAAGGCTGTATTGTGTAGTAAATCTCTTCTCTGTCATCAAAGGCTTTGTAGTTAATAGATATTTTTTAATTATCATTAGGTCCAGGTGGCCTCTATGCTCTGTTAGTCTCCAAAGAGTGATGAAGACCTTCCCTGACGTACTCCTGGCACCTATGAGACTAGTTACACATTCATTAATCTTGACTCTGGAATGCACTTCCTGTGGGTATCGCCCCATACCCTAGGTTAACCATAAAATTGTCCCAATGTCTCCTCGATGGTGAGGAGCCCAGTTGTGAATGCTTCCAAATTGGCGTCCACCGGATCCTACCCTGCGAGTATGTTACTCTATGATAAACGGATCCACTGATTATATGGAGCTGACTGCCTCATCTGTCAGTCTCAAGATTTCTTCTCAGTTCAGTGGGCACTTTCTGTTCCCTCTGTCCTCCAACAACCATCTAGTATTCAAGGCGTTTTAGAAAACCTCCATCTTCATATGTTCAAGTTAGACTAACTGTTGTTTCCCAGAGTCACACATTTTCTGAACTCCAGGTCATTTCTCAGATTGTTTCCTGTGTTTTGTATGTCTCTTTTTCTATCTTTACCCTTTTTCTAGGTCTACCTTAAATATCACCTATTCTGTAAAGAATTTCCAGATTTCTGACAACCATATGTACACTAGAAGTTATTTTAATAGACCTTTAATGACAGAACTTAATTACTAATACTCTCCAATCCTCTCTCAAACATTCAACTACTGCCTGTGTAGTACCCAATGCCCAAACCCAGAAGTTTGCAGAGTTGGCTCATGTGTTTACAGAGTTCATTGTCTTTGTTCCACAAAATATGGCAATTACATTTGTTATTGTAATTATGAGATTTAAATTTCTTTCTAATTGATTAAATTTACATGTAAAAATAGAGCATTATATCCAAAAAAGCTAAGTTGATTTTTTTTTGAAATATATAAGTAAATAACTGAAAACACTACTATTGAATTCGATGTTGAGGATGAAATTTAAGAAACCAGGAAAACAAAACAAAACAAAATCTAGAGGTATTCTGCACTCAAATTGCTTCATTAGTATTTTTAAAATTATTATAGAACTAGCAATAAAAATTCTAGTTAGTGGATTATGACTACTGTTTATACAAGAAAGACCTTGTAAAACAGAAATAGGGCAGCTCTACTCAGAGGAAAGTCCTGTACTCTCTGATAAAATGTGAGCAAATTAGTTTTCCTTTCCCTGTTTAAAATTGAATTTAAATATGTAAGGTGAATGTGTATTTTTAAATAAGTCCTTTAAATAAGTCCTTAAAAAGATTAATCAACTTCCTGTACTAATCACGCAGATGAATCACCAGAAATTATATTATTACTTATATGTTATTTTGGCATACTTTATTTTGTAAATGTTCAAGAGCTGGGAATATAAGAACAATAAAAATCTCTTTCTTATATGAATTCAGATTCTATCGAAGAGACAAGTACAAACATAATTACAAAATATCGGGGTAAATGCTAATGGAGATTTTCATGAACTACTATTTCTCTGTGAGTATCAAACCTTCCTCTAAAATGGAACTTCTTGAAGGCCTTTTACTTCATATTTTGCCAAATAAAGGTTGCTGAATGGATGAATTGAACTCAATTTGGGACAAGTTAACTGAGTTGACAAGAGTTTATAACATCTATAGAGAGTTGCAAAATGTGAAAATCATTTTGCACTGTGCATAGATAAACAAGAACATATTACCTTATTTAGCACAGCTTCATGCAGAAAATATAGTTTAATAGTTCCTTATGTTTCCTATATTGAATAATAATAATAGTTGTTGATTGGGTTCTTACTAAGATCCAAGCACTAGTCTAAAGGCTTTACAAGTATTAACTCAATTAACAATAAAACCCTATGAATTTAATTTTATTATTATCCACACAAAAAGTCTGATTTGCCAAGATAACAGAGTAAGTACAAAACCAGGATTCAAACCCACATAGTAAGGCTCCAGAGACCCTGCTCCCAATTTCTACTGAGTATTTGTTCATTCAATGGGCAATTACAGAGGGTATGTTTCTTGTCAATTACTGTGCTAGGCTTGGGGGCAAAACAGTGAATAAAACATGATTCCTCCTTTCAAAGAATTTGTTGTCTAATGAAGGGAGACAAAATAAATACTAAAAAAATGGTACAGGTTTTATTTTAGATATATTCACAAAAAGTGTAAAGCAAGGAATGTTAATCTACTGGGGACGTGTGGCATCTAAATAGAGTTTTATATAAACTATTACAATTTTATTACAATCTGAACTTCAAAGAAAAGTTAAGAAATTCATCCATGATCATTGATTAAGATGAAAAATAAGTTCAGAATACAGTTACAAATCTGTATATTTGTTTTCATTTCATAAGGATATTTAATGTGCTAATATTGAACTCCTCCAACTATATGTGGCTTTTATAGATAATATAACATTTTGCAAGCTGCCTTATCATATGGACTAGTGCCACTAAAGAGAATGCATTTCTGTGATGTGATGTGTAGTAAACAGATACTAATTTCCTGTATGTTGACTTATTCTGTGTCAATTATAAATTTTGATCAGGGATTAGAAGGATCCATCTTCCTTTCTTAAAAGTGTACAAAAATCAACACAAATTGCCTGAACCGGAGAAAAAAAGACTAACTTTAAAATTTGTTTATATTACCAGTATTTTATTTCACTGTAAAAGATGAATTTTAAGGGGAGTGATATCAGGAAAGCAAAACAGCAAAACATATCTATTTTAAGTACTGCCAAAGGAATTAAAAATAAAGTATGTGCTGACATTACACTTAAAACTTTATTTAAAAATATTTGTAGTGCTAGAGAACAAAAGTATGGACACCATGGGGGGAAAGTGGGTGGGGATGGTGGTGGTGGGATGAACTGGGAGACTGGGATTGACATATGTACACTAATATGTATAAAATAGATAATAAGAACCTGCTGTACAAAAAATAAATAAAATTCAAAAAAATATTTATATTGCTTATCATGCTGCTAGTGATTAATAATTATGAAAGAAATAAAATACTAACCATAACTTTCATAGAAGATAGTAAAAAAGTTTGAAGTAAAACAGCATGTGGCCTTAGCTGTAGGCAGACACATGTGCTGCCATTCTCACAAGGACAACATTTTGTAATATAATATATCCACTAAGTTCTAGCAAGTCAGAAAAATGACCTGCTTTTATTTTACGTGTTAAATATATACCTTGTTTGAATTAAATTTTTCAAACCTTTTGGTGCTAAGCATTTTTTGAAATGGTAACCAACTGAGTTAGTCAAACATCTTAAATTTTACATCAAGAATTTATGTAGTCAAAATTCTAAATTCATTTCACTCTGCATTAATACAGTAGTCACTCCCTTATTTAGGAGGGTACATTCCAAGAACCCCAGTGGATGCCTAAACCCATGGATAGTACTGAACCCTGTATAAATACTATGTTTTTTTCTATATGTACATACCTACAAATTAGACACAATAAGAGATTAACAACAGCAATAATAAAATAGAACAATCATAACAATATACTGTAATAAAAGTTATGTGAATGTGGTCTCTCTCTCTCTCAAAATATCTTGCTGTACATATTCAATGCTTTTTCTTTCTTTTTTTTTTTTTTTTTTGCGGTACGCGGGCCTCTCACTGCCGTGGTCTCTCCCGTTGCGGAGCACAGGCTCCGGACGCGCAGGCCCAGCGGCCATGGCTCACGGGCCCAGCCGCTCCGCGGCATGTGGGATCCTCCCGGAGCGGGGCACGAACCCGTGTCCACTGCACCGGCAGGTAGACTCTCAACTACTGCGCCACCAGGGAAGCCCTGCTTTTTCTTTCTTAACTAAGCACTGATCATTCACTGTGGCCTTAACTTTTACAGTTTGAAGTGGGACAGCAAAACTAGCATGAATTTCTTTCTCTTTCTTCACAATTTCATGGATAGAAGATTCGTTCTGACCATAGACCTTAGCAACCTCAGCATATGACATTTTTCTTTCCTTGTTAAGTCAAGGACTTTCACATTTTCCCTTTAAGACTTCTCTTGGGCATATCTGAATTGTCAGCATCACTATTCTTGCACTTTGGGGCCATTATTAAGTAAAGTAATGGTTGCTTGAACACAAGCACTGAGGTACCATGACAGTTGATCTCATAACTGAAATGGCTACTTAGTGACTAAGTAGGATGGCAGGATACACTGGACAAAGGGGTGATTCATGACCTAGGAGGGACAGGGCTTGAGACTGCAACATACTACTCAGAATGACACACAATTTAAAACATATGAATTGTTTATATCAGGAACTTTCCACTTACTCTTTCAGACCATGAAATCTTGTAAATGAAACCATGGAAAGAGACTTCCCTGGTGGTGCAGTGGTTAAGAATCCATCTGCCAATGCAGGGGACATGGGCTCGATCCCTAGTCTGGGAAGATCCCACATGCCATGGAGCAACTAAGCCCGTGCATCACAACTAGTGAGCCTGTGCTCTAGAACCCGCGAGCCACAACTACTGAAGCCCATGTGCCTAGAGCCTGTGCTCTGCAACAAGAGAAGCCACTGCAATGAGAAGCCCATGAAGCGCAACGAAGAGTAGACCCGACTCACCGTAACTAGAAAGCCCACGTGCAGCAACGAACACCCAATGCAGCCAAAAATAAATAAATTAATTAATTAAAAAAAGGAAAAAGAAAGAAACCACAGAAAAGGGGGGACTAAAGTACAACTTAGTGTACAAAGCAAGCATAATATTCCCCAGGCTTCACACAGGAATGCAATCCTCAGATACATTGTGTGTTTATTAAGGAGTGTAGTTGATTAATGGTCATATATTTTTATTATCAGCAGAAACTCTCTAAGATCAAGGATGAGGGTCTTATAGAGTAAGCATTGGATTTACTTCCTGTATTGGTCTGCTCTGGCTGCCATGGCAAAGTACCATAGACTGGGTGAGTTCAACAACAAAAATTTGTTTTCTCACAGTTCTGGAGGCAGGAAATCTGTGATCAGGATGCCAATATGGTCAGTTCCTGGTGAGAGGTCTCTTCCTGGATTGTAGACTGCTGCCTTTTTGCTGTGTTTTCACAGAACAAAAAAGAAGTATCCCTCTTCCACTTCTTATGAGACCATCAGTCCTATTGGATCAAGACCCCATCCTTATGGCCTCATTTAACCTTAATTACCTCCTAAAAGCCCTATCAGCCAATACAGTTATATTGGGGTTTAGAGCTTCAACATACGAATTTGACAGGGAGGAAGGGGCACCATTCAGTCCATACCACCTTCTTTTTCCTAAGTACCTCCCTTTATATCCATTTTCATCTTCTCTAAACAAACCCCACAGTGGATTGGGGTGAGATTATCTGACATATTTCTGTTAAAGGAACTGACTGATCTCAAAAGACAATGCTATGTAAGATAAACATGTATACGTTTATCTCACTTTCAAATCTAGGAAAAAAAGGATTCCCATTGAGGTTTCTTCCTTTTCTCCAATGCCTCCTCCTTTTGCATCATCTCTTTTTTCAAGCACCTTTGTCCAGGACTCTATCTTGTAAGTGTTTACACTCCAGACAGGAAGAAGTATTCCTTAGCAGATCTGGACAGAATTTTTCAGTTCAAACATCACAGGCTTTATCCCTGGGCCAAGGAGGCTCTCCTTTGCTCAGATTCAGGCTGATCTTACAGGGAGCTGACAGTGGGTGCCAGTCCTCTGAATGGGGGTGATTGTTAGTGCCCAGATTCCAGTTCAATCACCTGGCCAGTTAGAGCTATGGTCTTACAGTTACCCAAGAAGGAAGCCCATCTTGCCTAGGCGAGTCTCAGATGAAGAAACAAATTATTCCCGTTAGTGTGATTTTGACCATGCACTTGAAGAAGAATTGATTTCTAGAAGTATTTGACTTTTGTCTCAGCCATGATAGCTGTAAATAATGTCAACTCTAATTATTTCTTCCTCATTTCAGTTAACTCCTCTGATAGAAGAGTGTTTGGAGTCTGGTTTATCTTATCCCACTGGTGGATCTAGGATTCGTTTCTCTGTCTTTTGTTCTGCCAGTCTCCTTCTGAAGTGTGCTCTCTAATTTCTGCTTTTATGCTCTGCATTTTATTTTACATTTTGGTGATGGTTAAGATATATATTCTGCACCATTTCCCAAAGGGAAAATTTCTTATTGGGGTGTGAGAAAACAATGGATTTCCCCATTGTATATCAGAGTGACATTACTGTGTAATACAATTCAGCATTAACCTAGTTGCGGCTATTTAGGGGACATGCCTATTTAACTGTCTCTTGTCCTTGTCATATAATCTACACCATCATCTTATTTCCAGGCATTATAAACTTTTGATGGAATTGTTTTAATACCTTTTTAAGACCTTCCTGGCTTCTTTCCCATCAACCAATTCGAAAATTGTTGTTCAAGTTATCTTTTTAAAAGATAGCTTGATGGTGATATTTGCCTACTCAAAAGCATTCAGTGAATCTCATCATCCTCAAGACTAAATCTCTGCTTTTCAGTTTGAGATTCTATATTTTCCACCAGTTGGCCCCTGACTTTCCTAGCTTTATTTTTTATTGTGATATGAGATCAAAGTTCCATTCTTTGCTAATCTGAGCTACTCAGTCTTTCTAAATAGAATTTCCATCATGATCCACCTCATCTCCTTCCCTTCTCCCTCTTTCTCTGCTTGGTCTTCCTCCTCCTTGACATCTTCCCTCTTTTCTCAGACAATTAACCATACATCTTATTTCATTACATTGAAGCCTATTCAGTCTACACATGTTTTACTATTGCTTGATTTTATTTTTTCTTCATATCACATCCCTACTCCCAGTACCCTTTCTTCTAATCTAGATATGTTACCTGTTCTAAGTTCTTTACACACCCTTCCTTCCCAGGTCTCAAAGCATCATTTTAAACTTTTAATTTTTCTTGATGTAGTATGTCTTTGAAAACTCTTATCAAAGGGGATCTGTTTTTGATAAACTTTCTGAGACATTTAGTGTGTTCCTGATAATAGATTCACTGAGTTTACAGGTTGATATGATGGTTTAGCTTGTTATAAAATTGCGAATTTGAAGGTTTTTTTCTTCAACAAATGGAAAATATTACTTCTCTGTCTTCTTTCATCCAATAATGATGTTGAGAATATGCTTTTCTTATTCCTTTGTAGGTTATTTCTAACACGTATTGTAATAATTTTGTCTGTTTAATGGTGTGAATTTCCCTATGATGCATGATTCAAAAAATGATTAATCTTGTTAGGCTTGCATTTCTCCAATTAACTTTTTAGTCTGAAAAGTTAGATATTTCTCTAATTCTAGGAAGCTCTTGGTAGTCATTTTTCAGATTTCCTTTACATTTATTTATATTTTTTGTCACCTTCTGGAAGACATATAATACACATTTTGATAAACTTACTTTTATATCCCATATCTATTATCTTCTATTTTGAAAAAGGTGCAATGGAGTCTTTTTCAGGTTTTGTTTTGTTATCTTTTGTCAGCATCACTCTGCAATTCACTCCATCTACTAAGTTTTTATTTTAACTTTTATACCTTGAAAACTGTTCTTCATAATTTGTTGTTTCTGCTTCACATTTTAATTTTCTATCCTTAAATTTTTGAAGATTTACGTATGCCCATGATATCCTTTACTTCTATCTGATTCATTAATTCTGCCATGTTGAAGCAGGTATTAAGTTGTGGTATCTCCATGACAGAGTCGACACTCCAAATGGGTTATTATTTTCCTTGGGAACTCAGAGACCCCTGGAGGTGTTAGTATCTCAACTGATAATGTGTATTTGGGTGAAGTTTATAAAGCCTATACCCTACCATAAGCCCCCTGTGATAAATTTAGGAGAAGGAATTTAGGAGAAGGAAATATGCTTCAGTGCAGAAAACTCATGTCTTTTTATCTTTTTATTTTTTATTTTTTTTGCGGTACGTGGGCCTCTCACTCTTGTGGCCTCTGCCGTTGCTGAGCACAGGCTCTGGACACGCAGGCTCAGCTGCCATGGCTCACGGGCCTAGCCGCTCCGCAGCATGTGGGACCCTCCCGGACTGGGGCATGAACCCGTGTCCACTGCGTTAGCCGGCGGACCCCCAACCACTGCGCCACCAGGGGAGCCCTCATGTCTTTTAATATATACTGCAGCTGAGATTCAAATTTTTTTTTTCCCCAAGAGCTTCTCCTTGAATTATTATCATTTACTCCCTAGGGTGTGGAAAGGCATACTGAAAGGAAAACTTTCTCAGGGTTGGCTGGTCTACCTGTACCTATTTTAGACTATTTCTATCCCAGCCTCTATGAAGTTTCCTCACTGACCAAGGCTGCTTGCAGAGTTCTTATTTGAAGGGGCTTCAAGGTGGCAAAGATCCATCCAGAGTAATGTGAACAGGAGAAAGAGTACACTTAAAATAATCATTTTCCACCCAATAGTGCATTCAGGGGCCCAGCGACTTCACTTTTGCCCATCGTTTTCTGCAGTTGCAGAGATTTCTCACCTGTGCCTATGTTAGTTTTATAGATCCATCCAACTCTAGATTTTGTGACATCTCTAGCCCAGGTGAGTGCACCATCTTATCAAAATGCTATTCGCTGCTCAAGACCTAGCTCAGGAGCTTCTTCCTAAAAGCCATAGTCAACCACTTCAAACTATAGTGAATCTAGAATTTAAACAATAAAACCAGGTATTTAGTTAATCAAAATATTTAAAAATGTTTATATCTTGGCTGAAATTCTAATTAGTATTTTAAGCAATATCACTATCTCAGAAGTGACTAAAATGTTTATTCTAGCTGGATGTGCTGTATGTCATACTTTTATTTTAAGGGAAGGGGTCCAGAGAGTTTGTTCGGGCTAAGTCACTTAAGAAGCCTCAAAAATAAGGAGAATTTGGGGATCAAGTTACTTATCAGTCCTAGGGAGAAAGCCACCTCCCTTGAAACACTTATTAGTCCTCTAATCTGTCCCAGATACCATAACAGAGATTATTTCAACCTTTGAAATAGCTCGGGGAGGCTCATTTCTCCAATTAACAGATGATTAAATTGACGGATGGAGAAATCAGATAACCTAGCAAAGCTCACAGAGCCAGTGAATCACAGGGGAAGGATTTAAATATAGCTGTCGTATCCCCTTCGCCAGGTAGTATGCACATCCCTTAGCAAATACTAGCTTTCTAGAACTGATGTGGGTCCCTGGGTCCACAAGCTTGAGGAATTAACTCTTCTGGCTACTTAGAATGACCTTCCTCCAGTTACGGAGTATTTCAGGTCTGTAACAGCTTTAGTAAAAAGTGCATAGTCAGGACAACTGTGAAAACTTAATTTCCTTACAGGCTCAGTTTTAGCTTCTAAGGCAAAATCAGAGTTTTGCTGATCTGCCTGAGTCTTGTGCTTCTATTTAAGGAGGCCTGAATTCAGCTGAAGAGTAAAGCAGGATGCATGAGGAAGATGGTTAGAAACATGCCTTTGTCTCTCTTTCAAAGCACACCAGTCTGCCCAGATCTGATCTCTGAAGTTAGGAGACCAGACAAGGGAATAGATAGCCAAATTCTCAGCATTATTTTATGTAACGTAAACAACTTGGGGGCTTACTTAATTGAAGCTGAGATAAACCATAGTCACATGCATTTTGAGACTAAGTGGAAAAAATTCACATTATTTCCATTTCCGATTGTAAATCTTTACTAACCAAATTTTAATTTTTCATAAAATTCAATACTATTCTTGAATCCAGTCTTCTAATGCCACTAAAATGAGTTTCTTTAATGCAACTTGTGAATTCTATTACCTATAATAAAACATGTTTGAAACAATTGTTTTAAAAATACCATAAATTAGGAACTATTTTGCATTTTAATTTTAACTGTGAAATTTTTCACTAATTTTAGAAACCCTCAACACATAGGCCCATATAATCAAGAGGTGCCTAGGCTTTCTCTTCAATCTCATTATAGCAGCTGATTGTTGTAAAATAAATCTGTAGGTATAGACTACAAACTCAGGAATTTTTAATAATTTAAAAAATAACTTTCTGTAATGTGCAAGTATGTGGTAACTAACAGGCAGAAATTGGGTATTCCTCTGTAGTTGGTGCATTTATTATATCTCTTTATTTCTGATGCTGAGGATTACAATTAAGGAAGGAGACTTGGTGACACTTAAGTTCACAGGATCTGATCCTCAGTTTTCTGGATTGAGAAACTAAAATCTGTCAGGGTAATCAGAATTTACCTGCATTTTAAGTCCTAAATCATGACTGATGCGTGCATCAAAATGCCAATAAAATGTGTACTTTAATTCCTTGACAAGGGTTAAATACTCACAGTTTTCATGCCATTCTCATTTTGGGGTCAGGCTATCTGGAAAGAGAACTAGTAATCAAAACATAGCCTGGGTAGTGGCAGTGAGAAAAGAAGAGAGTTGAACTGTCCAGCATAAGAAATAGAAATATAATGGGCATAAGTGTGGCAAAGCTAAGGTGTTTAAGAAAGTTCAAGTTATCATTGCAATCAGTGGTACTAATTATATAAATTCTGCTGTATTACCAATTAAATAGAATTTCCTAGACTACTATAAATATCTCTGATTCGTTTTTTTTGTCTTATACGTGAGAAAATGTTTTTGGATCTAACTAAGCAATGAATACAACAAGTTTATACATTGTGGACTCTGGCTCATGAGAACTTCTGTTTTCCTTTGTCTACTTTGAATCCTGTGTCTTGTTTATTTTAATAAAGAAACAAAATCACCCAAATCTAAAATAAACTAAAGAAGCATTTGTTCTACTGAGTTTTACTAAATAAATGAGATCATCTTATTTAATTCAGACCACATTACATCATCAGGTTGTCTTCATTGCTCTTACCCTTTCCGTTGTTTCCTATTGTCGTACAAATTTTCCCCTTTGTTTCTAGCTGGATTTGATTTAATCATGCATATCGCTAAAACACTTTCATTATTTTAAATTGATGCTGATTTTTACTCTTTTGGTCTAGAAATACATCTAACAAAACCAGGCGTGCGTGTTATCCATGCCCAAGCTGTCCTATTAGAAATACCTTATTTGCAGGCTGACAGGATGCTACACCAAATAGGCTATTTGCTCCATTGCTTAGCTGCACTACGCAGTATAGAACATTTGATTCAGCTAAGGCAGCTGGTGATATGAATGCAAAGTTAACCACTATCATGGTTATAAAACGAGACAGATTAAGTTCACAACTGTGGCCATAACCTTGGTCTAATAAAATAAAAAAATAAGGCCCATTACAGTGTGTTTATTGCCATCTGTTACTAAATACTTCATTTAGATGATTCTGGAACAGTTTCATAGCTTTCCCACTGAGCCGGCTGTCTATGACATACAAAACTCAGAGGAATTAGAAAAATGTTAAATGAATTCACATAACAAATGCAAATCCTTTATGTTCAGACAGGCTATACTCTCAATTTATGATCTCTGAATTTTCCCTGAATGTGATTTCTATCCTAGTGAGAAGCCAGCAAGAGTTTGTGGATGATCATTTGCTATATTCTATGTTTATATGGGGCCTATGACCTTTACACAAACAATTTTGGCATAGCTGTTCTTCATCGCTCATCTTTAAAGATGTTTCCCCCACCCTAGTTTATGAAGGATAAAATTAAAGCACAGGCAATATGCCATAGATTATAGCATTGAGCTAGAACAGACCAAAATAATGTATCTTTGTGGTCCCAGGATTAATGGTTCACCAACTGGGCATGAGTAGACTCAGTTATACCCCGTTCACAGGGGAAACTGTAGACATTGCTGGGTAAGATAGAAGACTGATGAATTTTGCCCAGTCATTTGAAGAGCAGTAGAGAGGGAATGAAGAAAAGAGGCTATGGAAAAGAATATTAAAAAACATAATAATAACAATATAGATATACGTATAACCGAATCACTTTGCTGTATACCTGAAACTAACACAATATTGTAAATCAACTATACTTCAATTTTAAAAAAAGAGAGACTAATTTCTTCCCACAGCTAATCTGAGACTCTCTCCCCCTTTCTCTGGACCCCTTGCAATGGGCCTTGTCCAACACTGTATACTTCACGAATAAAGTGAACATATAATTTAATATCCAAGACAGGACACTTTCAAGCGTTAAAAGACAGGCACTATTAACAATTAAAAACTATTAATAATTACACTATTAATAATTATAAAACTGTTGGTGCCATAGGTATAAAATGGATGACATTCTATTTTAAACCATTTTAGATCCCGTCTTTCTTATTTCAAGCATAATATTTATCCATTTTACCTCCTAGCCAGCTTCCACTTATCCTTCCTTTCTAAAAAGAAACTATACTAAAATACAGAATAATCCAAAGATTAGTGCATATTAAATACCCAGGAATTGAAGAATAGTAAAAAAATGATAAGTGGTTATCATACTTTATTTAAAATTTCTTATTAAATAGATATGCATATATATGTGTATGTCTATGTATGTCTATGCATGTATATGTATATATACACCCACACATTAGATATGTGTACCCACAGAATTTTTATCTCTTGTATAGATGTCATTGCTTAACAAATTATATTTTTTTCATTCGCTAAATGGTTTTTACACTCAGTATTAACCTTTTCAAAAATAACACTCTCAAATTAAATAAATTATTTGAACTTAGGATTCAAGCTGGGATATCTTCACAGAAAGAGACATGAAATATTTGTTTGTTTTTTAATTAGAATGTATGGTTTGAAATGGGGCAGGAAGATATACAATTACTGGATCTGGAATACCATGGGAAAAACAAGAAAAAACAAAAACAGAAGCCTTGTTGCTAGAACTAGAAACAAAGACAGAAGAGGAATAGGATAAAATTTAACTCAATTCTGAGAAGTCTGACTTTAAAAATTAATACTTCTTTAATTTCTTCTGATTAAGGACACAATTGGTCCCCAAACCTAAGGTAGATCAGTTTGCAAGTGTGAGTCAAATGACTACAGACTTGGAGAGAGGATGCTCTGAGGCCTGGTGACAGCAAGGTTAGACTAATTATCTATTCTGCATTGTCAAATTTAAATCTGCTTGCCAATTTTACATTATTTACATTTTTTTGAAATTTATTTTTTTAAAGTTATATTTAAGATAATTTAAATCTCTGTATAAAATCCTTAGTCTCAATTTATATATATATATATATATATATATATATATATATATATATATATATATATTATTATTACCATCTTTAAATTCACCTTATTAGAGGTGGAAGCAAAATATTGGCAGTAGACATACAATGTAAGAGCTGGAAAGACTCAAAGATGTAATTAAATCTATTCCCCTTGCATATTGGTGACAAAATTGATGTCCAGAAAATTTAACTGATTTACCCAAAGCCACAAAATTAGTTTATGGCAAAGCTGGAACTAGATTCCAAGGCTCTGGAATCCTAATCCATCATCTCTCCAGTATATCATGATGCCTCATGTTGCCCTCATGTGTCTGTCCTAAAAGATGCCTCGTTTTTCTCCAACTCTGTATTTCTAAGGATTTATTTTGTTAGCCTTCAGAAAGTCTGTGCCATTTTATGAAATGCTAGAGTAATTCAAACACCATCCATTTCTAATATATATATTGTATATATATATAATATATATAATGAAGTATATAATAAAACATATATTCATACAAATGTATGTTTAAATATGCATATTTTATATTCTGTTTGTTTTATACATATATATACAATATAACCACTGTCAATCTTATAAGATAAGAGCCTCTAGAATTCTTTTAATTTAAAATAATTTAAGTAAGTTTGTATTATATTTAAGGCTAATAAAATATATCTGGTAAATGGAATTTGTTTTACTTTTAGCTTATTCATTAATTCATCCTTTCAACAAAGTTACAGAGCTCTTGTTATGTGCCAGACAGTCTTCCAGGTACTAGAGGAAAGGCAATTAAAAACAAAGATGATAATTACATATATGCCCTTAAAGAACTTATGTCTCTCTTTTTCATCTCTTTTTAGGGGCAAGGGTATAAGATTTTTCTTTCAAAAGAAAAACTGAAGAATAAAAATATAGTGACTTAAACCATGAAGTAAAAATAGGTAGTTTATGTGATGTTTTAGAGTGTACTTAAGTGTCACATTAGATTTACTAAGTAGCCATCTCAGTTTGAATATTTAAACTTTTCAATATTTTTTCATTTTATTACAAGTATTTTTAAAATTTAGTTTAAAAAACACATATTTAAAATCATATGAATAATTAATATGTTCCAGAATTTTCTAACCCTATTAGTCCTATGTCCACTTTTGCATGTTGAAAAGAAGTTACACATTCTGCCACCTCATTTGGCACTGCATACAGTGGGATATCTTGATCATAAACTGTTTCATTTAAAATTTTTCATATATACTGCAAAATTTTCTACTTATAATGTAGATAAGTGAAAATTCTCACAACTTCAGGTTCCTATAAACTATAGTCAATATATTAGGCATTATCAGAATTTATAAAATATTCAGTTTGGCAGGAGAAAATGGTTTCTTGTTGGTTTGAGTTACATTTTTTTAAATAAAAGAGATTTTCATGTGTTTAGTGGTCATTGGTATTTTTATTTCTTGTTTTTGGTAATCATCCATTTGCCCATTTTTAAAAATAGGAATCATGGTTTTTCAATTTTTCTGTCTGTGATGTATGTTGTAATCTTTTCTTTTCTCAGCTTATTTTTCTTACTCTCCATCATATATCTTCCATAGAAAATTTAATTTTTTCATTTATAGTGAGTTGTTTTCTTCATGAGTTTTTATTTTGCTTAGAAAAACCTGTCTCCCATATTATAAATATTTGCTTTTGTTTAGAACTGCTAAATATTTTTAACATTTACATATTTACCATTTAAATATCATCTGGAATTTATTTTGTCTAAGACATAATATAGAATTATACATTTTTTCAAAATGAAAAGAAATTAGAACTATAGATTAACAAGATTAAAGTGCAAATATTAGTTCATACTTGAAATATTTTACATGAATTAAAAAATGTTTAATATTAAAATTTATCCTTATTTTTAAATTTTAAGCTGAAGAAGGAATCATGAAAAAAATAATTGTTGACTATTACATGATTATTACAGAAAATAACTGTTCATACAGAGGAGGGGTTTCATTACCAAATTATTTAATCCACATGTAAAGTACTCTTTTTGCTTTGTAGCTTGGAAAGCTTCTAAAGGGTTTTAGTATTTTGCAATCTTGTTACTGCATAGGAATAAATGGAACAGAACAAAATTGGCTACAAGAAGTCTATTTAAGGGCTTATCTTAGTAGATCATGTTGAGAGAAAATGAGAGCTTGGACAATATTGGTGGCAGTGTTGATGGAAAGGAGTAGAAAGATTTGTGTAAACTGAAAACTTAATGGTCTTATTAATTGATTGAAAATGGTGAGGGAGAGATAAAGAGAGATAGAAGTGTCAAGGGTAATTGACATATATATGTTAACTTACATATTACATTTATGATACATATGTAACATGTTACATTAATAGTGAAAATTTAACAATGAGGAAAGAAGAGATTTAAATATAGAAAGAGATGAAGAAATCTCTTGGCAAAAATGATACATAAGTGATAATGTAATGATCTATAGTGCATACAGATGGATCTCCAGGGAAGGGGTTAGCTCTCTCCTAAAAGATGCCCTTCCAATTCAACTATATAGCTTCCGAAATGCCATTTATACACATTTCCCATGTTTTCAGAAATATGCCTTTAGAATGTTAAAAACTCCACAAAGTCTAGAAATATTAGTTAACAGCAACTAATATATGATATTCTAGTAAAAGTTTGTTTTTTTTTTCATGGCAAAAAGAGAGTATCAAAAAAGCACTCAGTTAGCTAAGAGCTTTCTCTAAGAATAAGGACATATACATTTTAATTGGTTTGTACTTAAGAAAGAAATTTCTATATGAATGATCTGTCCTTTGGGAAACTTTGGCCTGCAAGAGGACATGAGTTCATGTAAGCAGGAGAATAAGATAACAGTAAGTGAAAAACAAAAGAGAATTAGGAATCAAACAGACGTTGAAGAAAATGTCACTTACTTCATAATTTCCCTGAGACTGACAGTGATTCTATATTTACAGTTATCCTATTAAAATTAATTATTGAATTTTAAATAAATTAATTTTTGAAATAAGACATTTTATCAAGTATTGAATTATAATTTTTAGCAATAGAAATAGAGTTAACCATTCTTCAATGTTTAATTTTCATGCATTTGACTCTTGTAATACCATTTCTATCTGTCACAAAGCAGACTGACACATGATAGCAGTTTACACTTCATGCCATGACACATTGAGATTAGGCTGTCAAACCCTTTCATATAGCTCACTGACTTGAGGTAAAGAAAGTATTGGGAGACATCTTTGAGATTTTTTTTTCAAGTTCTTAATTTTAGTACTAACTAGACTAGAAAAAATAGTTCAAAGTGTTATTAAAATTTTGGTTTTGTATACATCTGCTACATTCAAGGTGTGAAAATTACTTAAAAATAAATTATGTGCAGTGAATAGCAATGTCCACTCTACACACATATTTTCACACACTGGTAGAAAATAAGTAAAAAAAAATATATATTTTAACAATTTCCAAAAAGAAAATTTCCCTGATTCATTCTAAGAGTGAGTGGGAAGACACTGCTTTACCTATTCAGTCCAAAGCAGATATGTATTTCAGTCACTGATACATTTTTGCATTATCTATGTGAAAAAAAAACCCAAATCAGTTTTCTTAAATATTTGCAAGTGACCATAAAATGATAACAAAGTAAAATACTTAACATTACTTTGGAAAATGACCATTTCTACTCATTTATTTATTTATTCATTCATTCTTTATGTACCATTTTTTTTTCCTAGAAGTTCATCATTACACAGGTTTGTCATATGGCAGACACTGTTACAAACTATTAATGTTAAAAGAGTCTTTTTAGTGTATAAATATATGTTGTAAAATAAAATTTAAAAATATAAGCATTGTAACAAATGTTGCCCCAAATTTTTAGCAACCAAAACACATCCTAATAACCAATGGTCATCTTAGAGAACTACTTTGATGAATAATAACTTATCTTTTATGTAGATTTAAAGCTTCAAACTTAAAGATCCTAGGATTAGTCTATAATTAATTTTTATTTATATGGAGTGTCAATGTCATCTAATCTGATCAATTTCTTAACATCAAGAAATGGCATAAATTTATAAACAGGGCTGTATTAAGCTGAATTTATATTTCTATCTTCAATGATACAGTTAATCTGAAATTTGCACTTTTGTCCCCAAAACCCTATACAAAGGCATATACACACACCCAGAGTGATTCAGAGTATAGAGGCTATTATCCTAAGCTTTTTGTGTGGAGATAGTACTCTTGGAAGGTAATTCGGATGTAGAAAGAATACAGACTATTTTGTATTGGTGAAAGTACTATAGCTAAAGACCTAAGTAAACATTGAAAGGCATCTAGAATGTGTTGACATTCTAGAAATTGATGGTGTCACCAAATACTTGGTAAATATTCTTATATTCCTTTATTTTAAGCACAAATGTCATTTGTGCTTAAAATAAGGAAAAACATGGTCATGAGGTTGGTTTAGTTTAGTTTTGTTTTAGCAGGAGATAATTTTGGTGACTACAACAAAATATAGCATCAAACTCCAAAGAATGTATAGTTGGTCATAATATTGTCCAGGTATCTACATAGATTATACTGAATATATCACAGATGTTTAAGAAGATCTCCTGATAAAATTAAAGATCCTATTAAATTAAAGAACATTTTACTGGGAAAAGGCTTTTATCCTATATCCACCACTAAGTTTTAGTGGATTCAAGCGCTAGACACTTAAGTCCTCTATAAAAGAAGGCCTTTGATTTGTGTGGTCTCTTCTCTCTTAAAGTTGTTACGTAGAGCACTAGCTACTTGAATTACAGGATGGGGTCCATTTGAAGGAGTTTCTTTGTGGTTGGTTCTGGGGAGTCTAATATTCACTGCATCACTCTCCTGCCAGACTGAATACAACAGGAGAACAGGTAATAGCACCAGGAATGGAAAGACACTCATGGAAGAGGGCGGCAGCGGGGGTGGGGGGGTCGATTATAATTTGATATCCCATCATACTGACAGCCTATGAATACATTTTTAAGGAATTTGAGTACACCTGAGGGCGATGAAGGAAGACAAGGCTGCTGTCTTCTGATGACCCTGGGCAGTTCACCCCTAACCCCAATTTGCAAATCTTACACTAGTACTGCCCATTGGAAAAATGGGGATCCTATTGGCAAGGGATTTTAGAAATGAAGCTCTAGGTTTTTCCTCTGCAATTTATGGGTGTACTATTCCAATGAAACTTGTGGAAGGGAATAAAGTTGAAAAACAAAAAAAGGATGCAAAAACAATTTTAGAGCAGCACAGGAAAAGCCCTGTCTTTAACAGGATTGACTTTGGTAGAAATCAAGTTATTGATCAACTACCAGTGTTAAGCAAGTCTTTGGGGGATCTGATCCTCTAACTGGAGGGGCTTGGCAAGATTTTCTTTCAAATTCTGTGCTGCTGTATTCTTCTGGGGAGGAGTTCTGGTAAATACAATTTTGTCTCTCAGAATACATCCTTCAAGATTGCTGCCTCAGGCATCTGCTTTACTGATCCACTCTTTAATCCACATTTGTTGACAGAAAATCAAAGCTGCTTAGAAACTAAGTTGAGGAGGGGAGAGAGAGAGAGAGTTAAAGGGCAGACGTATGTTCTAATGACAGAATCAAGGATGCAATGAGGTAGCGTGACGGGATTCCGGGAGTAAAGCAGCAGCAAACAACTCATATAGCAGTAATGAAACTAATCTATTCAACTGAAGATCTTGTGCAGTCTTTGAGGCAGAATCCAGAGGAAACTGATGGAAGACAAGGTACTCACTCCAGACTGTTCAACCCCACTTGAACCTACTAATGGAACCATCAGTTAATGGCATCACCTCTGACATTATGGACAGTGAAACAATAGGCATTGTGATCTTTTGCCTGAAAGAAGGATTCATACACGTTTTGTTACCTTCTTTTTTTCTGCCAAAAATTAATGTACCATTAGAACAATTGAGGAAGAGAGCATTAAAGGGAAGTCAGTTACTTCTATCCTGAGTGTTACTTCATAATCTGGAGGAGCACTTTTGAAATGAATTCAAGTAATAGTAGACTGTATAGATTGCAGAACAGTGAGCTTTTGAAAGTTATACTTGTGATTCTGTCTATGTGGTGCTAAATTTTTACAATGTTTAACTGATCTAAGCTCTTAAGTGCAATTGTGTTTATTCTTTCTCTCTATATTCATTTCCAAGGTACCTTGAAACATGATACTTTCTCATAGCACTTGATCTTTGTAATTCCAGTTCTAAGCAGCAAAATCTGACAGCAGTTTACAGTTCTTGCAGTGACATATTGAGAAGATTAAGCTGTCAAACTTTTAATGCTTTTTTTTTGATAGCTCTTTTCTTTTGGGTGACTTTAAAATAGGAATTCAGATATTAATAAGAGAATTAATTATAGCCCTTCAGTTAAAGGAGGTTCTGTTGACAAAAATTTGTTCAGTAATATTAACTCTATTTGTGTAATTTAAGAATATAAGACAAGGCAGATTTTAATTCATTATTTTAAGGCATAAATAATGTTATAAAATGAGGTAGCCTGTAAAAACAAATAGAGATAATTGAGCTTTCTTAAATTAATATACCTAATATTTCTACATCTTAGAGCTTATATTTTATATTATTCTTCTAATAATTTTCACCTCCATTTTGTTTATTCTCTCTAGAAATTTGCTTTAACAACTCTGCCAGTAAGTACTCAGAAGGAAATGAGAAGCCATATAGAAGTGATATATCATATTAGAAAACACCTAAGTTATCATAAACACACTGTTGGTAGAAATATGGACCATAAAGGTGAGAGCTAAGATGGAAATAAGGAACACATTATTGGGAACTTGAGGTAATATTATCCAGTGTTATAGAGTGGCAGAAAGCTTTTCCTTTAATTCTTTTTTTTTTTTTTTTTTCTGCACCAGCTCTTAGTTGCGACATGCAGGATCTTTTATTTTTTAGGTTGCAGCATGTGGGCTTCTTAGTTACGGCATGAGAACTCTTAGTTGTGGCATTCATGTGGGATCTAGTTCCCCCTGACCAGGGATCAAACCCGGGCTCTCTGCATTGGGAGTACGGAGCCTTACCCACTGGATCACCAGGGAAGTCCCTAGAGTGGCAGAAAGCTTAACTGACTTGTGTTCTGCAGTTATATGGTAAGCAAAACATGGAAATGCTGAACTCAGATATTTAGCAGAGATTTCAAAAAATAAGGTTGAAGATATGACTGGTTTCTTCTTGCTGCTTAGAGTAAAATATGAGAGGAAAGAGATGGATTGAGGAAAAAAACTGTTAAGCAAAGATGACCGAGGACTTGATGATTGGGAAATTCTCAGCCTATCCAGATTGCTAAAATTAGGAGATGCATTGCCAGGAAAGCATGCTCCAGAGAAAAAGCCAAGGGTATGGCTGGACAACCTTTTGCTAGTATCTCAGAAAGATTAAAAGGTCAGAGTATTCCTTCACACAGAGAGCTTTTTGAAAGATTAGGTGCATGGCTCATGGATTCCCCTAATTCCTTTTAGCAGAAGTCAAAAATAGAGATGGGGTTATACAGGAACGATCTATGGAGGAGCCTCTTGTCTAATGGAGTGAATCCAGGACACATACACTGGAGATCTACAAGGCTCCTGAGAATGTTTTCTCAGCAGAAACCCTGCCAGCTTGGACTGAAAGGGAAAGAGAAAGGACATAATAAAACAAGGCTATCAGATTCCCCAAATTCTACTTGAAGGAAACAGGCTAATAATACTACTCAGCTGCAAAAATGTGTTATCCTTCAAGAAAAAGGGAAAGTAAATCCAAGGTCAGAGACAGGGCTCAGGTGATGGAGACTTAAGTCAGACTTACTGACTTAAGATGACCTGATTATACTTGGGTCATGAAACCTAAAGGAGTTTGTCCTGCTGGATTTTGAAATCATCTGGGACCAATAACTACTCTTTTCCTTCCATTTTCTCCCACTTAGAATAGTAACGTCTATATCTGGTATCTTATACTTGCCCCATCATTGCATTTTGAAAACAGATAACTTGTATTCTAGTTTCATAGGTCCACACAGGGAAAGGAATTTTGCCTCAGGATATACAATATACTAAGAGCCTCACTCATATCTAATGTAGATGATTTAAATGATACAATTTGGGATTTTTAAGCTGATAAGACTTAGGTGAGATTTGAACTTGAGTTAATGATATTAAGTTAATGAACTTGGGTTAAAATTTTGGTGGAGTTTGGGATGCAATGAATGTATTTTGCATGTGGAACAGATGTGAATCTTTGGGTACCAGAGAGCAGATTTTGGTAGGGTAAATAATGGCTGCCTAAAGATGTCCATATCCTGTTCTGCAGAATCTGTGAATATGTTGCCTTATGGGAAGATTATCTTAGCTTATCCAGATGGACCTAGTGTAATCACAAGGGTCCTTGTAAGAGGAAGGTCAGAGTGAGAAAAGGAAATGTGATGATAAAAGCAAAGATGGAAGTGATATGGTCACAAGCCAAGGAATTCAGGTAGCTACTCTATAGAAGCTGGAAGAAGCAAGGAGCCTATTCTTCCCTAGAACTTGCTGACATCATAAGTAGTGAAGTTGCTTTCAGACTTCTGTCCTCCAGAACTGTAGGATAGTAAACTTGTGGTAATTTGTTACAGCACAATAAACAATTATTAAAGAAGAGTGCTATATATGTTCCCCACAACTCTCCAATGTTTTGGTGCATGGCCAGTAATCTTGAGGAATGGGAAAGTCCTGGCATTTGAGGCCCTCCAAAATATGTGGAGTGTGAGGTTTCTGCTTTGGCCAGGGGAGGAACTTTTAAGATTCAGTTTCAGTGCTTTAGTTAGTGCAGTTGCTGCCATTGATTCATTATTTGCCATTTGCCAAAGAATAATATAATTCCTCATGTTAAACATAGCATTTATGGAAAGCAAAAAGAGGGTACATTCACAAATTCATTTTTTGAGGCTAGTTTAACCTTGAACAAAAACCATGGTAGAGTAATATGATAAAATAAAATTACCAACCAGTCTTCTTCTTAGCATTACAAATCTCAACAAAATACTAACAAATGATGATCAAGTAGGATTTATACTAGGTATACATAGTTGGTTTAATCTTCAAAAATCAGTCAGTGTGAGTCATGACATTAACTGATGTAATTAGAAAAAAGTTGCATGATTGTTGTAAGAGATGCAGAAAAAGTGACAGCTAAAAAATATCAAAGTAGGAACTATTTATAAGGAAAGCTTTTTAACTTTTATAAAAGGCATCTACACTTTAAAAAACATAATAATGATACATTGAAATTCTTTTCATTCACATAGGAAATAAAACAAATATGTTCATCATTTCCACTTCAATTTAATTACGTTTTTATTACGTGTCTAAGCCAGTGTGTTAATATAAGAAAAAAATGATACGTATAAAGATTATGAAGAAATAAGCACTCTTTACCATTTTTGTCCATGTAGATAGAAAGTTGAAAGAATTTATGAATAAATGTTTAGCATAAGATGAGAATTTAGGAAGATTTTGAACAGAAAAATTATCTCTGAAAAATCTTTTGTATTTACATTCTAAAAATTTATAATTAAAAATCGTCTCACAAAAGATATATTTAAAAATCATCAAAAAATATTTTAAGAAAAATCAAACAAATATGTGCAGTTTCTTTGTGAATAAACAGTTAATGGAGGAAATTAAATGTGACAAATAAATGGAGATATATACAAAGTTCATGGATTGAAACACTCAATATTGTAAAAATATAAAAATTTCACAAGTTGATCTAAAGTTTTTACATAATTCAATCGAATATTTTTCTTTTTTTCTTTCTTTCTTATTTTTTAGAACTTGAAAGGCTGATCCTAAAATTACTTTGCAAATGTAAACGTAAAAAATATAATTAAGTATTCCTGAAGAAAACAAGAAAGTTTTGGAATACTTGTTCCTCCAGATAACATGCCTTGGTGTATTCCCAAGAGAAATGAAAGCAGATAGCCACAGAAAGGCTTTTGTACAAATTTTCATGAAAACAATATTTATAATAGCTAAAATTTGAAATCAACCTGTTGTAGGTTGAATTATATTCCCTCTAAATAAATATGTTGTAATCTCAACCCCAAGTACCTAAGAATATGATCTTACTTGAAAATAAGGTAATTGCAGTGGTAATTAGTTAAGATGAAATCTTCAACATGTTGAAGTAGTATGGGTCCCCAGATCAATAAAACAGGTGTTCTTATAAATAAAGGGAATTTTGGACACAAATATACCTACATAGAGAATGCCATGCAAACATGAAGACAGAAAATGGGGGGATGTGTTTACAAGCCAAGGAATGACAAAGATTGGCAGCAACCCAAGCATAGAACAAATTCTCCTTCACAGCTTCAGAAAAAGCCAACTTAGCCAACACCTTGATTTTGGATTTTCAGCCTCCAGAACAATAAAACAATAAATTTCTGTTGTTTAAACCACCCAGTTGTGACATCTAGTCATGGCAGCCCTAGCAAACTAATACGCAACCCAAGCGTCAATTAACTGGTAAATGATTAAACATATCATGCTATATCCTTATAATATAAGCCATGTAAAGAATGAAGTATTAATATCCACAATTATTTGGACAAATATGAAAAACATTAAGCTATGTGAAGGAAGTATAACATGAAATACAACATTCTGTATGGTTCCGTTTATATGAAACTCTAAAAAGTTAAAATTCTAATAACTTGAAGCAAATCAATGGTTATCTGGGGTTGAAATTTTAATGTTCTGTGTTACTCAGAAAATCTTATTAATAAAGACCCCTCCCTCACAACATACAAAAAATCATCTACTGTGGGTTATAATTAAGGTGACCAAATATTTTGGCATCCAAATTGGGATGTTGATAAGAAAGAAAAACGTACAGTTGAGTATCCTGGACATAAAATAGGAATGTTGAAGGGAAACAAAGATGGTCATCCTAATTATTGACCCAAATGTGCAATTCCAAGCTATCCTTTAGAAAATTATCTGGTTGAATGTCTTCATGATCTTATGATAGGAAATTTTTCTTAAGACATAAAAAAGTCTTAAACACAAATTTAAAAAGGTAATTTCTACTGTGTAAAAATATAAATTTTTATATTTAAAATTTATAAACGGTAGACTCATATCCAGAATATTTAAAGGCTCCTTATCCCATTAAAAAAACAATATCAACTGTAGAAAAATCAGAAGGCTGATTTCCACAAAAGAGGAAATATGTGACCAAAAAGATATAAAACATGATGTACCGGGCTTCCCTGGTGGCGCAGTGGTTGAGAATCTGCCTGCTAATGCAGGGGACATGGGTTTGAGCCCTGGTCTGGGAGGATCCCACATGCCACAGAGCAACTAGGCCCGTGAGTCACAACTACTGAGCCTGCGCATCTGGAGCCTGTGCTCCATAATAAGAGAGGCCGCAATAGTGAAAGGCCCGTGCACCACGATGAAGAGTGGCTCCCGCTTGCCACAACTAGAGAAAGCCCTTGCACAGAAACGAAGACCCAACACAGCAAACATAAATAAATAAATTAATAATAATAAAAAAACGTGATGTACCTTCAGTAGGAATAAGAGAACACAAGAGATGCTAATCTACATTCACTACACTGGCACAGAATGTTGGCAAGGATGTAGATCAAAAAGAACTCTCATGTACTGTTGGTGGCAGCATGACTAGTTATAAGCTTGGAAAACAGTTTGGTAAAGATGGATCCTACTCTTTGATCTAGCAGTTCAACCTACAGGTGTTTGTCATAGATGGATACATGTACATTAGGTGGTCCCAATTTAAAATCAAAAACTCTGATGAACATGCAGATTTTATTCACTGAAGCTCTTTATGTAGAAGTAGTGTATATAGTAAGATACAAGGTACTTTTTAAAGTCCTATCAATTTCTAAATGTAAAATTAAGATGAAAAAATCTTCAGTCATGAAAATGCTTATTGGGCAAGAAAAAGTGCCTAAAACATTAAATAGATATAGTGATGTATAGGCATAGTGATGCAGCTTCCTACGTGCCTCAGATTCATTTCTATTTCTTCAATTTATGATCACGTGGACCAAGTGACATATGCTATATCTCTCTCACTCATAAATAAGTGAGAGACAGGTGTTATTTCTGCCTCCCAATGTCATGATCACAAACAATATTTTTAGAAGAGTGATATATAATAGTTCTTGACATTTCTTTAATAGAATTACAAACCAAAGAGAACTTAGTGTTGTTGAGTCCTAAAACAAAACACTCACTATAAATAATAATATGAAGTACTTTAGGCAAACAAATGCACAAAGTCTGTAATGACCTGGGAGCCTATTTTAGAACTTATCTGTACTAATTTCTGCAAGATACTCTATGGAATCTTAAGTCCAATATGATTAACTGTGTTCCCTACCAACATGAAGGACATCTATTCAGATCCCTCTTCTATGTTTTAAATGGAATGCTTTGCAAGGTTTAATAACCTTCTTAGTAGCTTAGGTAACTTTGCCTCTTGAAAACTCAAGTGAAAGATGATAGAGAAACTGGTCAACATTCAGTGTAGCTAAAAGACACTTCACATGTGTGTGGAAAGAGCTCAGGGCCAACAGTCAGAAGACCTGGCTTCACAATGCAAGATAAGTCAGTTTGCTTGAGTCCTTGTTTCCTCATCCATAAACTGAAGGTAAAAACACAAGCTCTTTTTACTTTTAGGGATATTTGTAAAATCAAATGAAATAATGTGAGAACATGTTTAAAGCTATTCATGAAAGATTTCTTGTTATTATTGATACTTTATCAATATCATGTTTTGGAAAGAAAGGTTTTTTTGTCATTGACATTGGATCATTTGTTAAGGTATGCAGGCAGGTGTTTTGATTTGTGCTTCTAATTTCAATATTCAGTTACAAATATACATGATTTGTTTGCTAATAAACATGTAATAAAATAAGTTACATAAAATAAGTTACATGGTTGGTGATAATATGTCCCGATGCATGAAGTTCTTATGCTGGTATATGTATATGTTTTTATGTACTTACATTTATGTCAATATATTTAATAGATTTGGAGACTTTGTAAAAAAAGATGAAAACTAAAGACTGCTTCAACATATTAACAGATGGCATAAGTGGGAAAAGAATGAGACCTTGGAAGACTAAATTGTCATAAAACAAAGAAAATGCCAAGGACTGTATGATTTTAATTTTTCAAAATCTTTCCAAAATAAGCAACTTCTCTTTGTTAAATGATGACTTTAAAGATTTGAAGGAAGCACTTCATAACTTTTGACCTCAGGTTTTATTTCCTCTTTTGTAATATGGAAATCAAAAGAATTATTTCTTAATCACTTAATATAATTCTACTTTTTTAAAAAATCTATATTTTTATGCAGAGTATTTATGAAAAGATCAACTATTCAAATTACAGCAGTCTGGATTAAGTTAATTCTTCTTAAAAAGGACAGGCTACGAAGAAGCAAAAATGGTACTTAGAATGAAAATATTTTATCTATGATATTAGGTGTGCCCTTCCTTTAGCAAACCATACACATTGTGTTTTTGTATTGATATGCTTGGTAAGATTTTAAAAATAGTTTGAAGATTTTTTCAGCATTATGATCATTTTTAGCAGGATTACAAATCTTACTAGTGAAACTCTGGTATTTCCCCATTACAAAGGAGTAGTATAGAATAGTCAGTAGGTTGAGTTTTGGGGGTGAATTTGATGTAGAATTGAATCCTGGTTTCTCCTTTTCTACCTGAATTGGGACAAGTTACTTGACCTTTCCAAATCTCAGTTTATTCACCTGAAAAATGAAGGTGATGATATCTACCTTTATGTATTTGTTGTAAATTATACAGTAAAGTATGTAAATTGTGCAGACCATTTCCTGGCCCATAGCAAAGCACTTGGAAATTGGCAGTATAATTCTTGGAAGTGAAGGAAAGAATATCTTTTTTGCAGTTTATCAGTATATATCAATAGGTTGGATATAATAGAAAGATATTGAAATGTTCTCATTAGCTAATCTGAAGCAATAATTTTTTCCCTGAGTTAAGAAGTTGTTTGAACTTGATAGTTAATATTTTAAGTTACCATTGTCACCTAAGTAAAATTTATATTCTCAGTATATCCATGATGGTGAAATATGAAGTACTTCTTAAAATATAAGTAAAACACAAATATAAACATATCATTCCTCATTTTTAGGAATTTTGCCAACCTCAGAATAACTTCAGAAACTAGAAAATTAAGATCTGTCCTTGAGAAAGTCATTAACTGTTACTCACTTATGTAGCTAAAATACAGCCAGAACTGTGATATCTAAAAGTCAACCCTGAAGAAAACTTTCTAAATTTATATTCTTATGATAGCATTCTGGAAAATATAGTATTATGAGAAATGTTTATCTATAATGTTTCATACTGCAACACAGTTTACATTAGCTTTTATGGAGTAGTACAAAGTATTCATCAAAATGCCCCAGCAAAAGTTAGGCATCCACTTGCCTAAGGGTTAGTGTTAAATGATGCAGTTACCATAATCTACACCAAGGCAATGCTGGCAGATCAATTCTCACTTTTGTGAATGGTATCATCTACTTCTCCTTTGAGTCTCAGGGGAAATAAGAAATGAGGCAAAAGCACTTTTCAGCATTTTGTGGCATTCTGCACATAGTGATACTAATTATATCATCCTTGACTTATTATATCGTTTAGTAGTGGCATAAATTGCAAAGAACAGGGACTAACCCTTATAAATGATTTTAGAGTGTGTAGTATGCTGGTAGAAATGGATTAATCATTATTAAAAATTATGAAATCAAACTGATAACTTCCATAGTTTTTACTACCACCACCCCTCCCCCTCCCATGACCTCCATCCCCGAATCTGCCAAAAGTTTATTTGCTATTTGATTCAGCACCTAAGTAAATGCAGTCTTTTCCTCAGTCTGGTTGAAAAAGAGATTTAAACAATGCTCTGCCCTGAAGACTTGATCTATGTAGGAAGGGTTTACAAGTTGTTTTCTGCCATGTGACTTTGTTACCATAGATAAAAAAAATTTTTTTCACCTCGTGTATAATACTGAGGTCAAAGCTTTTCTGTTCCACTGATGTTATTACGACAGTAGTTCAAGGAACTGTTATTGTATGACAAACAAAAAACATGCATAGGCTATAACGTTGAAAACGTAATTTTACAAAGTAACAGTTGTGTAACCAGAAGTACCTATTGAAGTATAAATTTAAATAAAATACAAAAACATATGCTTTTAATAATAATACTTTATGACCCTTTGCTCCAGGTTTCCTTTCCTCCATCTAATTATTGAGCAGTCATTATTGACAAATGGCAACTAAAAAAAGAAAAAAAAAAAGAAAGAAAGAAAAACAGTTGTCTTTAATGGCAGAGCTATTGTATTTTTAAAATTGTGGCCTCATTTCAAGGAAGATGATTAACAGAGGCATATTATTATTACTGAATGCCTGCAAACAAAGGGCATTTCAGAGATGAAATAGGATGTAACAATAAATGTCAACATATTTTTCTAATATTTGTCATATGTTATAAAATAAACATGACAAATGAAAAACTAACTTTTTACTTTAGTTAAGCTTAAGGTTTTCTAAAAAAAGAGCTAATCATAACCCAAAATTTCTTTGTAATGAGACAGATGATACAATAGCTTATATTCTTAATAGACTCTTAGGTCATTATTAGTTACCATGAGAAATTGCTAAAAAGAGACATTTAAATTTATATCATTAGACCATTGCAATGGAATATATAGTATTCATTATTAGGGCTATATGTGATTTTTTATATAGCACAGATTTGCTTTTTGCTTGTAAAGTGCTTACTTTTCATTTGCTACAATATTAAAAGTAAATAAAAATTATGGTAATAATTGTTTTCAGTACATTTGTCTTACTGCATTAAGATTATCCCACCCGATTATTCTTTCATTTTGTTCCAGTTTATGTGTCCTTTCTCTACTAGTTGCTTTCCCTCTTTCCTTCCCTGGGATATATATGTCTGCTACAGGTATTTTAACAGCAAGACAGAAGTAAGGGACTGAGGATACAAATTTAATCTCCATGTTTCTAGTCTCATCTTTCATTTCCATCTTCTGTTATCCTTTGCATCTCTAAATCCAGAGTGTCTGTAGGAGAAATTAAAAATAAGCAGCTGCTGGAAGTATACGGCAGGTGCAGACAGATACACTAAGCTACCTTAGGAGGGAAAAGGAATCTGAGTATTGAACTCCTCTATTTACAATCTATCTTACACTATTTCCTTATGCTTCCAAGTCCTGGGCCATCTTTGTGATTCAAAAGTAAATTTTCTTGCACTTTCTCCTCTTCCACTCTGAAGGCTCTTAGGTAACAACTCTTTCCATTTTTCAATTTACCAATTCTTCCCCCACAACCTGTGCTTCAAAGCTTTATTAAAATTTATTGTGTCATCTCATTTTCTCTTTGTCCTTGTGGGTTTACACCTCTTTATTTCATCACTCTCCCTTTATGAGCTTTTGAGAAGCAGACGTGATAATTCTTTGTAGTAAATCTGCCACACTTACCCAATTTCTATTAGTACTTTGGAGTAACTAATTTCACTGCAAATCACTTCGTGCCTCTCAGATCCTAAACATTTAGTAATATCTTTGAACCTGTATATAAATGTGAATTAGCAAGATTCTAGGACCAAGACTTGGAGGAGAGAGATGAAGAATGGTACACTGTACTCCTTGTTATTAAGAGACATTCAGAGGTATTTTAATGATCTGTCTCTGACCTTGTGAATACCTTACAGGCACTCAGGTCATACACTCATCTATTTACCTCCTATCTGTAGAGTATCATTGGGATAATTTCTGTACCCTAATGAGACTTCATCTACTAGAAAGGCATCTTCAAAAAATTAGCTGAAGATAGGGACAATTATATTTTCAGTTTAGTTTTATAATCTAAGAAACCCCTATTGAAAAAGCAAGTATAGTAATTTTGAGTAAATTTATTTGACTAAAAAACAAAAAGAAGAGTGAATTTACTAGACATATAAAGAAAGAAAAAGTGAGGTGCCCATCTTCTTGATTGCTGTTGTGTTCTTCACATTTAAAGGGCAGATAAGATCAGAAGTGAAATAGAACGGCTGCTTTTGTTATGACAGTAATGAGCTAGAATGAGACTTAGGTCAAAAAGACTGTAGATATGGGGTCACAGAACGGTGAGACTTCATGAATTTATTCATTGAAATGTGGCCGTGTCCCCATAAAATAAGGTGTCATCATTGCAAGTGCAGGTCGCTTTGTTGCACAGGACTGCTGTCTAACTCTGTTATGAGGGAGTCATCCAAAACTGGTTTATATATTTGACTGAAAATAGGAAAATTATTAAACTTTCAAAGAGAAAAAAAGCACAGGGTCACTCCTTAGAAGATATAGCATTTTGCTTTTTGATAATAATAAAAATGTATGTTTCTGAAAAAAGAAATATGAAATGAGACTTTTGTGGATAAAATATTAAATTTTGAATTATTCCAAGAGAAACAAGTAAGATGTTTGTTCTATGAATCTGAGGAGAGTTTTGTTCAATGGAGCTTTAAAGCTATCTGTTCAGAGAGAAATACTTATTTTTAAAAAGTTGCATTGTTTTGATATCTTGAGGTATATGCTACTTTAATACATCCATTCATTCCTTTGGCAATCTCTAGCATCTTCCATTTCTTATTTTCTACAGCCCAACCTCACAGTTCACCAGTAAAAATAATAATTATTGCTAAAATTTTAAAACAGCACAGTTTGGAAATAAAAATTAATTTTTTATAAATACGCCAAACTTTTAAAATAACAATAATTTTGAAATCTGTTATGATGTTAGAATACCCTCATCTCTGTGGCTTTACTCAATATTTCTGAAAGGGTATTATTTAGGCTTTCATTTCTACTTTCTAACTTAGAATCGTTTTTCATGTGACAGAACTAAAGGACAAATGTGTTTTAAAAATAAATAGGGTATATAGGGACATTGTAAAAACTACATATTCTATTGAATTTTCTTTTAAAATATATGTCATAAAAACTACACATTCTATTGTACTTTCTTTTAAAATATATGTACATAATTTTTGTTATACCTATTTAAGCCATGTAGAAAAGTACAGGGTATTATATAACAAATACTCATGAACACACCATATTTTCTTTAGTCCTTCCAAAAAAAATTACAGATGTAATAAAGCTTACTTAATATCATGTTCTAATACAATTCTCCTATATAACTCCACAGAAATAATCAAGAATCTGTTGTTAGTTTGTATTCTACATGATAGTACTTTTAAAGATATAGCTACTTCTTATCTTTCTATTATTTATTTTCTATTTTAATAAATTCTATTTTTATCTTTATTATATATTTTTTAGTTTTATTATATTAGTTTTATTTGTATTTGTTGCTTTATTTTCTAACTTCCTAATGATTAACATATTTACTTTCAATATTTATTAAAAACACATTTAAAACAAACAAAAAACAAATGCCCACTTTTACCACTACTATTCAACATTATACTGGAAGTTCAAACCAAAGCAATCACACAGAAAAAGAAATAAAAGGCATCCAAATTGGGTAGTAAACTTTTAGTTGCTTGTCTTAAAATGTCCTTATCTCCTTTTAAATAATTTTGAGCTGAGTATAGAAATATAGTTTGAAATCTTTCCTTTGCAGATTGAAACTATATTGGCATTATTGTTACTATGGAGAAATCTATTGTCAATCTAATTGTCCGTCTAGTGATCTTTACCCTCAAGTAGATTTAATGAGTTTTCCCTTACCCCTGATTTGCTACAGCTTCACTAGGATGAATCTAGATAACAATTAAAAAAAAAAATCCTGCTCAAAAATCATGATATATTTTCAATATGAAAACACAGTTCTGGACATTTTTTAGCTATTACCCCTTAAGTTTTCCTTTTCTGCCATCTCTCCAATGTATTTTTGAAGTACTTCAAACTACTCTTTACATCTTTACAAATTCTTCCATATTTCATATCTCTTTGCCTCTGAGTACTCTTTGCTAGGTTCATTTCTCTACTGGATCTTTCAATTAACTGATTATTTTATTCTGTGGAAACTCTCCTTCATTACAGAGTTAATTCCCTTTAAAGATTCTTTTCAATTTCAGTGACTATATTTAAAAATATATTTTAAATGTATGTTTTCTCTTATTTTGTTTTGCTTTTCTGGACTCTATATCTAGTAGATCTGCAGTTTCAGTTCTTCTCAGTTCTAAGCATTTATTTTTCATTTTCGCTTCATGGAACTAATAGCGTTTTGAGCATGAGAGAGGTTTTTAATGTCTCCTCTTTTGTACTTTATGTATCATTCTTATTTATTCAGGTGGAGGAATGACGTTTTCAAAGTGTGAATATATAATACAATCTTCACTAGAAGTGTGAACAATTTTGTTTTTTGTAAAGATATTGTAAGGGGAGACATAAAAAGAGGCAAATGGGCTTCCCTGGTGGCACAGTGGTTGAGAGTCCGCCTGCCGATGCAGGGGACACGGGTTCGTGCCCCAGTCCGGGAAGATCCCACATGCCGCAGAGTGGCTGGGCCCATGAGCCATGGCCACTGAGCCTGCACGTCGGGAGCCTGTGCTCTGCAACGGGAGAGGCCACAACAGTGAGAGGCCTGCATACCGCAAAAAAAAAAAAAAAATAGTGGCAAACACATGGAGAGTTTAAATTTTTTTTTTGTAATATAAAATTTTTGGATAGTTTTTCACTTTTAGCTAACACAAACATATTTTTCAGTTTATTAAACACCTTTCGATAATTGTTTACTACTGTGTCGTGTGCATTATAATGTTGTAATGCCATGACATTCTTGGCTCAGTTTTTCACAACAATTTATGAATAAAGCATTTTAAGAAAACTTAGTAGAGATAATGATCAGTGTTTGGTAAAAAATCCTTTCAAACTTCAGACTTTCCTTTGTTACTCTCCACAGGTGACATTTCTGCTTGGAGGACACTGAACAAAGGCTCACATGTTTCTTTTACCTGTGAAGTGACTGACTCTACCAAATGCTGTAATCAACATGAATCCTCTTTTGGCAGCAGTACTGGCTCAATAGTTACTATGATTTGGAATAGACTATTAACCACTAAGGAAAGATGGCTTATTTTATTCTTCTTTTTCTATGAGTGAAACTTTTTACATATAACAGTAAACTTCCTTTCAAATAATAAAGGGTAATTGTATTTTTAGTTATGCATGTAAAATTCTAAGCAATTTCAACTCTATTATGAAGTTATTTGAAAAAATATATAATATTGATGAATATAACATTATCAGGTGTTCTTATCTATATATTAGAATTTCAAGATAAAGAGCACTAAACATATTCGGTGTCTTATTTACAGATTTTATAACCACATAGTGAAACTATGATTTCCAGAACAATGTTCTAGCACTGTGAGAAGAATGTGAGAGAATGAGAGAAAATGTGACTTTCCTCTATAAATCAACTGGATCTGAGCTTCAAGTAATTTAATCTTCTCTATTTTCTCATGTTTTCCCCTATGGTCTTTCTGACAGAACTATTAATGCTTTCAATCTTTCCACTAAAATTGTAAGTGTAAGAAAGACTTGCTTTTCCTAATCAGCTGGGGGGAAAAATAAGTCTTCGCTTTTATCACACATGGAAGCATTTACTATTCAGCTAGCCGATGCTGAGAAGTCGATTTCTCAAAAGATTTAGTTTTTAGTCAAATGCTCCCAGAGTGAACACTCTTGAATCCCAGCATGCAAAATAGGAGGATACTTGATACTACTAGTGCTCTTTTGATTTCATTACTCCCACTCAGGAGTAACTCACAGAATTTGAAAATCAACTAAAAAGTGACTCAAAATTATACTTTAAGATGAATTCGCAATGAAGGCAAAAATTTCTGCATGAAGTAAAAAGAGGCATATATTCTTTGTCATGTTTTCTGGTAGAATGATTTGAATGCAGGGTAAGAATGACCAAATAGGAATTTCTTTTGGTGGTAAACTAATTAAAGTCACTTCTCATAGCTGACTTTTATGATACACTTCATGTATGGCTTAATGGGCCTCTAACAGTTTCTTTATGGAAAAAATTTTTCTGAGGCATTCTGGGGTATATAACAAAATAAAAGTAATTATGGCTAGATTTTAAAATGAACTCCTTTTAGACAAAGCTTTCCACATGAAGATTTAGTAAAGTTACATCTGTTTTAGATAGAGATCTTTAAGCATCAGTCCTCAACAGCTACTTTGATAACAAGCAAACTGAAAGACCTCCAGGGTTTCTGATTTCCTACCACAACTGGTTTCAGTCAAAATGACTGTTATTCTTCATATTTTGCAGAACTCATTTTATTTAGCTGAAAGTCAAATGCTACTGAAAATCAGTTTCAATTGGGATACCCATCCAAAGCTGTAAAAAGGAAAAAATCTTTTTGGTCAGAATAAACGTTTCTCAAATATCTAAAGTCATACAAATGAAGCATTTGTTTTGAGCCAGTGGCCCACACTGGGTGCCGATGGTGGGTGGTCATCACTGTATTTGCTTCTCAGTTTGTATACCTCAAAGCAACGGAAAGGCTGGACTCCTGAGATTATTAAATGCTGCCATACAACATGGACAGAAGCTCCTTAAGGTCAAGGGAACTGTGTTTTAAATTTGTTTACATGCTCAGTGTCTTTTTAAGGGTTCTACACTAAACTGAATGAATTATAATTACTCGGATTTCTTGAAGTACCATGTCTTTAATAAAAATTCTATATTTTTGCTATGTATGTATGTATGTATGTTACTCTATGAATGAAAAAGAGGAGATTTTTCTTCTTAATAGTTAAGCTAGTAAGATTAATCTTTTCCTTTTACAATTTTTCTTTCTCCCCGCTGATTGCACTCATCACTATCTGAATCTGTCCCACTTCCAACAAGAATGCAAGCTTCATATAGGCTGGAATTTTGTTTGGTTCATTGATATATACCCAGAGTCTAGACTAATTGTGCATGGCATATAATTGACATTCAATAAATAGCAATTGAGTAAATAAGTTAGCAACTATTCCACATTTTGGGAGAAGTTAATACAGTAGTTCAGTTGAAGTCTTATGGAAGGAGCCTTAGGAGCAGAGACAAAGATGAATTGCAAGACCCCAATAAATATTAGCAATTATTAGTATCAGCTGTTTGTGATCCCCTTTTGCTGATGAAAGTTTACTTAAGAATCTTAATCTCAAGAAGAGATAAGGAGGGATTCATTACACCTAGTAAAAATTATTATGGAAAACATGCTCAAATATTATTTCTTTCAGAGGGTCTATTTATTTTTATCAAATATGTGACGTCCTTTAGACAAAACAATGATTCTACCATCTCAGATGCAACAACAAGAAGATATGTAGATGGATAGTTACACATTTACATATGTACAATGGTATGTCTATATATCTCAATCAGTATTTATATCTATATATTATATATACATATATTTGTCTACATATTGTGTGCATTTCCACCATTGTGGTTATTTTTTTAAATCTGATCCTTGCTAAATTTAATTATCTGAGTTCACTACAGTTTATCTTCCTGTGAACTCCCAAATTAAGTATCGATATAATTATTTTAAATGAATCTTTAAGAGAATGAGGAATACAATACATACCTCATCTCATAGATTTACTTTGAGAAAGCTAACACTAGCTTTTACCAAGTTGATTTGCTTGCATTTTATTTTCCACTCTACCTACAACTAGTGTTCCTTTTTATTTTAGTCGTTAAAGCAGGAAGTTATACTTTGATCTTTGGTCAATCATTTCAAACCCGCAATTAATATTTCCATTATATTTGTTTAATCAAAATGTTTTTGTTAACACACTCTTAGTTTGGAATAAAATAATCTAATTTTATAGTTCAAACTCTGCTTTGAAAAAGATATTCTAAAATTGTATGTAGGAATAATATATAAAAATGTATTGCCATTCTACCTGAGACACTAACCAGGCAATCTTAAGTAATCCAGTGTTTTCAGTAGAACATATTAACAACTTACATGCTATGATCACAGTAAGAAACACAGTAAGAAATACAGTGAATAAGCACAGGTCATTTCCTGTAATTGGAGTTATTAAGTACACATATAATACTGTATAATTTAGTATTCTATAACTTAAAAGTACACACAACAAAACCCATATTCTTGTATTACTAATTTTTTTAATAAAAGTAGCAGTAAATAAATGAAATTGCATAAATGAATAAACAAAACAGAATAATAATTTCAAACTCTCTCTTATAAAAACAGAGTTTCAAGAGCTCAAAAACAAGAGACAAGTAACAGAAATAAAGTTTCTTTACCCGTTTGTCTGTCACCTCTAGGATATAGCATCAGGGATATTCTTCCTTAAGGGATAAAGTCATTTAAGGATTTCCCCCCCAGGAATGACTTGAAATAAATCTTCCAAGTCATGTCTAAAAATCCTGAAATAAGAGCTGTGTGGAAATGCTGATTCTGGGGATTGTGAATTGTGAAGGATTCATTGCAATAATGTCCTAACTGATCTCTTACATGCGTGATGCGAAGTATATGATAATCAAAAGCAAATGTCAAATTTACTGTGTCCTTTTTCTAAGCAAAGAGAGAATAAATATTTTAAATGGAACAAAATTCTTTCCATGTAGTTGCATGTAGCACTAGTTTATTTTTTACAGTACAGTATTCTATTGCATAAATATGCAGTTTATTTATCCTTAGTATTATTGATAGACATTTAGATTTTTCCAGTGTTTGAATACTACAAATAATGTGATACTACAAATAATGTGGCTACAAACATTCCTGTACGTATCTACTGGTGCAGGTACAGACACATTTCTTTTGGGAAAATATCTTAGGGGTAGAAGTGTTGGTATGCATACGCTAAGTTTTGTAGATGATGTCAAATAGAGAATCCACCTTGTATCAAATTACATCCCCACTAGCACTTTGAGATAAGATTTGCTTTGCAATTCACCTATAAAACCTATTTTTTTCATTTTAATTTTAGCCATTCTGGAGACTGTGTAGTGATATATCATCATTTCATTTTGCATTTCCTGAGGAATGATGAAAATGATTGCTTTGTAACTTGCTTCATGGCCACTATCTTGTCCCTTCTCCCTTCCCTCTACCCACTGGTAACCACTTATTTTTTCTCTATACCTGTGAGTCTGCTTATGGTTTTGCTTTTTCACTAGTTTGTTTTATTTTTTAGATTCCACATATAAGTGATTATACCATAGAGTTTTTGTCTTTCTCTGACTTATTTCACTAAGCATAATACCCTCCAGACCCATCCATGTTGTTGCAAATGGTAAAATTTCATTCTTTTTAAATGGCATAGTATTCCATTGTGTGTGTGTGTGTGTGTGTGTGTGTGTGTGTGTGTGTGTGCATGTGTGTGTGTATGCCAGGTCTTTTTTATCTATTTATCTGTTGGTGGACACTTGGGTTGCTTCCATATCTTGGCTATTGTAAATAATGTGGCTATGAACATTGGGGTACATGTATCTTTTCAAATTAGTGTTTTCATTTTCTTCAGATATATATCCAGGAGTGGAATTATTGGGTCATATGGTAGTTCTAATCTTAGTTTTTTGAGAACGCTCCAGTATACACATATTGAGTTGCAACAGTATAATAAAGATAACATCTCCTTTCAGGAAAAGTTTCAACAAGTTTGCTTTCAGCATATTATAAAATATTGGTTCTCTAAACTTGTAATTCTTTGTCTAGGTTGCTTTCTGGGGTCCAATCATATTTCTTAGACTTTTTACTTTGTGACTCATGGATCTCTTATTTTCTTAGTTTGCTTCTTAATATATCTTTTAGTCTGTATGTATTCTGATCCAACATGAAACTCACTTATACTCTTACTTGTTGAGTCTAGTCTGCTTTAATCTATTTGTTGAATTCTTCATTCGTTGTTGAATCTGCTCTATTTCTGTGCATTTCTGTTTTAGATTTCATTTTGTCATATATTTTCTTTAATATACTATTCCCAGCTATTTCAATGTCTAGAAATTTTAATATCCAGATAACCTGTGGGTCTTTTAAAAAGATCTGGTTTTTCTCTTGGCTATTCTTTTTTATTGAATAGAATTTTTACTGAATGCTGAAAATTATGTATGAAATAACTTGTCCCCAACCTTTTATTCTATAATCTTATTTTCTGATTAAGGCTTTGAAGTTCCATTTCAATAATTAAATCACAACTGCCTAATATTATACAATTATGATTCCATCTTCCTTTAAAGATTCTTTACGTCAAATAATATATGTTTCAAGTGCTAGCATAGAATTAGAATTCTATATTCAGAGAAACTATCCTTCAAGGATAAAGGTGAAATTAAGGCATTTTCATGAAGAAAAACTGAGAGAATTTCTTGGTATTTGATTTTCTCTAAAAGAACAACTAAAGGAAGTTTTTCAAACAGAGGGAAATGATAGCAGAAGCAAATTTGGAGTATCAACAATGATAATACCATGTGGTGGCTAGGATTTGTAGCAGCAGCTAGAACTCTTGGACATTGCTGGTGGGAGTGCAAAATCGTCCAGGTATTCTGGAAAAAGGGTTGGCAATTTCTTACACAGTTAAACATATACTTTCCATATGGTCCAGCAATCCCAAAAAGACCTGTCCATGAATATTTATTGTAGATCTATTTATAACTGCCAAGAATGGGAAACAACCCAAATATCTTTTGATGGGTGAATGGATCAACAAACTCTGATATGTCTATATCTGCACAATGGAATACCAATTAGAAATACAAAGGAATGAACTTTTCTTTTGACCTTGATTTTGGTAGACATTAAACACATTTATAGATATATTAAGATATTAAAACAGTTTTAAACTCATATTCTTTGTGAGTGACTGTAGAGGAAACTCAGGGAGATATTGTGGAGGTATTGAAGCTCTATAATGAAAATCTATCAAGACCAAATAGCATGGCTTCTGCTATTTGAACCTCATTTGTTGATGTCTAATTAAAAGAATCATTTGCATTTGCTAATGAATGTGTTTAGCTTCTAGTCAAATAATTATTGAACAAGCATGTGATTTAATTTTAATCTCAATTTTCCAGTGGTTCACTTTTCATGCTTATTTAAGTGTTACCCTTTAAAATGAGTGTTATTAATGTGTATGGCACTTGTGCCTTGTCTTTTCATCATTATTTTATTGGCTTTTTCTCCCCTTTCTCTTTTACCCTATTTCCAGCATTTATTTAGCACACTAACTCTGGATGAGCTTATACCCTGGAAAGAAATGCATCAAATTCCACAGAATCAAGCCTTATTTTTCCAAAAATTGGGTGAGATCCCAGAAGACATTTAATGCTTCATAGTTTTATAGTTTAAGCAATAAAAGAGAGGAAACTAATTCTCCATTCTCATACCCTCACTCAAAATATAATTGAAAGAGAGCCTTCTGTACTCTTGATGATTTGTTTTGACATCCATGAACAATCTTGCTGAGATGCATTTTTTATTCTTTCCTCTGCTACATACATTATAGATTTTTATTAATCTTCTGTTCCATATTATATAGCATAAATAGGAAGTTATGCAACTATTAGGCCAAATCAACAAATATTCAAATGAGAAGCAAGGTAATTGATAACCAAGAGTGTAAGTATTCCTGTGAATAACAAGCTTTTATAAGAATACAATGCTTCTTATTTTTAAATTATTTTATCTTCCTGTGGATGTGGACATTTTGTCTGAACAAGATGTAAGGCTGTAGTTTTCCATACCAGAAAAATCCATTTTACTGACCAAAAATAACCAGAAACATAGCAATATATTTTACCTAGATTATTTCTGAAACTTTCATTTCTCAAATTGCTGTTAAGCATGGAAAATGACTCACTTTTTTGATATTTATGGCCTTTAGGGACTCAATTTGTGTTTCTATGAAATTAATGGTTCATTATATAGAAAAATCTTAATAAAATTATACATTTGGATAAGGAATATGGCATGTGTCAATAATGAGAACACCAATAATGATTTTTACAGACTTTAGCTTGGGCTCTGCTATTACAACTTTTTCCCATTAATTTTATTTCTCTTCATGAAAGTTGGAAAATATGCAGTGTAAAGCAAAATGCACAATTCCCAGATCCAAAAAAAGAAAAAGTGTTTTAATTTCATTTTAATAATATTTTTGTATTATTATCACTACTTTATTTTTCCTGTAAAATCAATTTGTGATTATTTGAAACAAACAAATGGGAATGCTCAAATGATTTGTTTTTTTCCTTTAATTCTTAAGAACAAGAATTAAGAGAGAAATCACAGCAACCACATTTATAATAGGAACTTTTAAAAGACGAATCCAGATTATATGATTTTTGCAGATTAATTTTGCCTTTTTCACCTTCTAGATTTACCACCTCCCACAGAGTTTGACCCTAGTATCTGGAAAATGGAAAATGTCTTAGAAGTCATCAAGTACATCAAATTGCTATTTTCTTTTGTTGAGACACTACAAAGTACTGACAAAGAAAGAGAAATTAAATTAAATTTAGTATACAGGATTTTAAGGTAGGAGAATAAATTATGGCATTTTAAAGGTTTTAAATTACTCACTTTTTATAGTTTATATAAATATGACACATCATTATGTGGGAAATCTTGAAGATTCAGGAGAGGATAAAGGGAAATTATTTATCCTTTCACTATCCACACATGGTTCTGAAAATATACTGTTGTTCAATACTTCTGCTCTTTATATATTCATTTAATCAGCAGCTATTTACAGAGCACCTGATGTGTGCAAAAACTATTCTAGACAGTCAACCTTCCGCTTTTGAAGCCTACATTGTGGTAGGAAGGAAACTAAAAATAAAATAAGAACAACAAGAAGTCTGATAATTATAATGTACTGGCAAGAAAAAACACAGTAGGATAACATGAATTGTGGCAGGGGAAGGCTGAAGGATGTGTAATTCAGTTGAATGGTCAGGAGAGGAGGATCTGATGTTTGAAATAGAGACTGAGTAATGAGATGGAGCCATCCATGGGAGAAAGTTTCTAGGCAGCATTAAAAAAATGCAAACCACCTAACGGGGGGAATAAACTTCAATATAATGGAAAAGAAAAAGAAAAGAAATGTCAGAAGTTGGAAATATTGAGCAAGGGGGAGTTTGATAATGAGGTGAAAACGGAAAAGCAGTTGTGCCAGATTGTGTAAGTCATGGTTAGAAGTTTGGATTTCATTTTATTAATTTTTTTAATTGTGGAAAGAATGCTTAACATGGGCCCTATCCTCTTAACAAAATTTCAAGTGTACAATACAGTGCAATGTTGTACAGTAGATCTCTAGAACTTATTCATTTTGCATCACTAAAACTTTATAGCCATTGAACAGCCAGCAATTCTCCATTTCCTTCTGTGGCCAGCACCTGGCAAGCACCATTCTATTCTGTTTCTATGAATTTGACTATTTTAGATACATTATATAACTGGAATCATGCAGTATTTGTTTTCTGTGTCTGGCTTATTTCACTCAGCATAATGTCCGCCAGGTTTACCCATGTCGTTGTATGTGGCAGGATTTCCTTCTTTTTATGGATAAATAATATTTCATTGTATGTATATACAAAATTTTATTTAGCTATTCTTCTGTTGATGGACATTTAGGTTGTTTTCATATCTTGGCTACTGTGATAGTGCTACAATGAACATGGGAGTTCTCTTGGAGAACTGGAGATCCTGATTTCAATTGTTTTGGATATATACCAAGAAGTGGGATTGCTGGATCATATGGTTTACTCTTCATTCAAGTTGAAATAAAATCCAACCTCAACAATTTTTTAACTTAGATAAAAGCTAATTAAATAACTATTAAGCAGAAGAGTGCTATGTATGATTTTCTTTGAAAACAAGTAACTTCTGGGTGGAAAATGGAATGTGGTGGGCTGGGAGAGGAGCAGAGGCTGAGTTGAAGTGTGGGCTCTTTAGTCCAGATGAAAGAAGGTGGCTTGGACTGGGAGAATATTGGTTAAAATGAAGAAAAGGAGGTAAAAAATATATTTTTAGAGATAGGATGGATGATGTGAGGAGCTTAAGAAGAGTACGGAATCTAGAACACCACCAAGGGTAAGTAGATGGTGGTGCTATTTTCAGATAAAGGGGAAAATGAAGAAAATGTTAGGAGGGGGAGAACTCTGTCCAAAAGTTTCTTTGTTTAAAGCACCACATTCAAAAGGTGTTTGTTAGATATTCAAATGGCGATATCAAGTAGATCTATTAGTTTGGAGAGAGGTACATATATGCGTATGTATATACACATATACACACCATATATGTATATATCATGTTTTATAACATTTTTGTATTTAATCATTATTATTTATATAAGTTAATACATTTTCAAAATATCATTTTAATGACTACATAGATGTACATTATGTAAAAGTAACATAATTTATATGTAATCATTTGTGAAATGCTGGACATGAAATTGTTTCTATGTTCCTGGATTTTGTTTTTATTATTTATACTCTATGTGGTCATTATTCAAGGTAAATAATTATGCATATCTACTTTATTTCCCTGAATAAAATTTTTTATTTCATTTTATTTAATGGAATTGCCAGATCAAAGAATTTCCACACTTTTAAAGATTTTGACACAATTCCAACACTGTTCCATCACAATTTCCATCAATGGTTCACAAAAGTGCCATTTCTCAGAATGACCAGCTAATCTAATTATTTTTTTTGTTAACCTGTGCCATTTGCCAGAAGAAAAATATCATATCTTATTTGTAGTCTTTAAAAAATATTTCTTTGATGTTTTGAAGATGTTTATTTTTCAAAAGTGTTTAGCCATTTGCCTTTCTTCTTTTGTAAATTAGCTGTATATGGTCTTTGACTATTTTTCCTTAGTAATTTTCATCTTTATCATATTCATTTTTCAGGAATTTTTGTAGTTATTAACATTTCTATAAACAATGAAAATATGCCTATACTTTAATATCATTCATTTTAATTATGGAGGGTTTTGATGGCTGTTGAATATTGTAAAAGTATGTATCAATGATTTCCTCCCTGTGACATCTATGTTTGAATGAACACTTAATGTAATAAAAATTCTCCACTTTTCGGTGTTTGACTTCTGACAACTTTCAAGCTTCAGATCTCACTTCTCTCTTTCTGCTCCACATCTGAGCAAGCTGATAAGAAAGCCTGGGTTCTCCCTCTTTTGGTGTCAGGCAGGGCAGACTCAGACCAAGCAAACCCCTCCTTGCACATGGGAAACCTCATCTAAAGGCTACTCCTAACCACAATCAAAACCCCAAGTCAGTCTCCTTTCCTTACTCTCTTGAGTTATTTTCATACCAGCTTGGGAAGCTTGCCCCACCCTTCCCCAAATCCTCATTGTGTAAGTAATAAGCGTTTTCATATCCTCTTGGTATGTGTGTGGCATCATCTGTCCTGACATCTGAACTAAATCATGGTGGAGGGTCCATTCTGTTTCTGCAGAGTAGCTACGGCACTAAGAAAGGACTGTCACAACCATAAGTCATATAATTATTTGCCAGTATTTTCTTCTATTTCTTAAATATGTTAAAAAAATTATTTCCTTTGAGGATTAACTTATTTTGGATTTTGATGTGAAGTAGGGATGTTTAGTTTTTTTCAAACATTAACCCTGTTGTTTCAACACTTTTTGGAAGCTGTTAGGAGAAGGACAAGAGAAGTAGAAGGAAAAATAAGACTTCTTTTAATATCCTTTTAGATTTCCAAGGACATGACCATTATTTTATTTTTAGAAATTTATGAAATTCTAGAAAAATCCTAGATATAATTTTGATGGTCACTTCAATGTTGAAAACTTAGTTTAATAGAAATTCAATTTGATCAATTATTATTGTGCCATTATATGTAGTTAAAAGGAAAACTGTTTGGATTAAAAGGAATCTTCTGTTACTGAAATATAATTGGCAACATTAAATGTGGTGAATGCACTCCTAATTTATAGCACTGCCAATACACTGAAGCTGAAAAGAATTTCCAAGATTAAAAATGTGAAAAACAAATGACAGTTTTCAAAGGCAATCAAGAAGGCATTCATCTACTTTGCCACTTCCGAGCTAATGTAATTGGGTAGAACTCTTTGATTATTTGCTACTGGCCTGAAACCACACTACATACTTTTATTCAATTATCTCATTTAATACCTAGATCTTCATGGAAAATAGTATATATGTATGTATGAAAAAGAGTATATTCTCCCTCTTTACAGATGAGGAAACCAAAGCTTAGAAAGATTACAAAAATTGTAAGCCATAGGATGTAGCTTAGAACTCAGTTTAAGTGGAGACATTCCAAAAATATATTTCCTTGAAATTATTTCCATGCATTCTCTCTGAAAAACCTATTATTTACTTAAGGCAGCTAAAGGAAATGCCAATTAGTGTTGTTATCATTGCAGGTTATATTATTTCAGTCTTCAAATTTGAAGTAATTTTAACCAATAAGTAAGTTTTTATAGAAATCAAGATTATATTACACTACCTTTCCTTTCTATCTTCAGGAATCTTTCTTTGGTAGAAACTTGTTAAAGGTATTTTCTATAGGCACATATTGACTTCTCTTACTGACATAAAGAAGGAACCAATTCAAGGAAAAATGAAAGGCATTATCAATTATCAGCTGTGCATCTGTTAATTGAGGAACAAAAGTAAGCCTTGGCAGACCTGAAATGGCAAGACTCTATGAAGCTCAAAATAAACATGGAACAGGTCAGTCAAAAATAAAGATAAGGGCTTCCTTGGTGGTGCAGTGGTTGAGAATCTGCCTGCTAATGCAGGGGACACGGGTTTGAGCCCTGGTCTGAGAGGATCCCACATGCTGCGGAGCAACTAGGCCCGTGAGCCGCAACTACTGAGCCTGCGCATCTGTGCAACAAGAGAGGTTGCATAGTGAGAGGCCTGCCCACTGCGATGAAGAGTGACCCCCGCTTGCCACAACAAGAGAAAGCCCTCGCACAGAGACGAAGACCCAACACAGCCAAAAAAAATAAATTAATTAATTAATAAACTCCTACCCCCCAACATCTTAAAAAAAAAAAGAGATAAATCCACATTTTAAGTGCCACATTTGTCATCATATGTCATTACACTTATTGTCACATATCACTGTGGTTACTTTAGACTAGTTTCCAAGCTTTGATTTTCTACTTCATGCTTTAATGAATGAATACATTTCCTAGACATCAATGTGATCCTTTAAGTAGTATCCAGTGATAAGTATATAATCTACAAATGCAGTATATAACATTTTATTGCTTGAAAAATGTCTCATGTATATATTTAATCAACTTCAAATAGGAATCACAATGATTTCTTTATTGTCTTATCAGAGAAAAGTACTTACTAGAAGGAAATCTGTATGCATTTAAAACCTTATTTCAAGTACACTATAGATAAGAATTATTTTTTCAGATAAGTGTTCACAGTAATACATTTTCTGAACTGGAAAAGAGAAATGTATATCACCCTATTAAGAGGTTCTATTTATTTTTGTTCTTTTGTAGCATTGTATTCTTTCCTGAGATCTTTCTTCTTTTATCAGTATACTCCTTGTTTTAATCTAAAATAAATAACTGAATATTTAGGGTTTTATTACTTTTACCTGGAAAATTTTGATTGTGCCATCATTATGTTGTCAAGGTAGCTAATGGCATATCTTTTTCCTTAAGGAAAATATATGTCCATTTTATGAAATAATATATATATTATCAAGATATGAGCTAGGGGTTTGAATGTGTTGATTGACCTGTTTAAAATAATAATGAGTCATAAAATGACATTTATACACATATACATACATTCATGCATGGACACATGCATATATATGTATATACACACATGCACACATGTATATTTCCATTTAGGGATACAAATGAGATGTGGAATAAATAAGATACTTTCCATGATAAAAACTTTCCACTATAATTGCTACATTATATAAATATATATGTGTATATAAGTATAAATATATATTAATATAAACTAGATCGATATAAAATATCTATATATTTATATTATATAATAGCTATAGCTTTATCCCTTTCCTGAAATGCAATTTTTCTCTCTGATTCTATCTAGTAGAAGAATGTCAATGATTACCTCTTTTTTTTTCCTTTTGGTTCTACAAATCATATATAACTCAAGTTAAGAAATCAGCATTGCATGACTTAGAACCACTCAACATGGCCTGTTCTACAGCATTTTCCTACCTACTGCCATTATTGTGACTTTTTAGATGAATATTCTTATTCTTTTTGCTTATAGTTTTTAAACCTATGTATGAATCCATCAAGTACATTAAATTTTCATACTTTAAAATTTTATTTAAATTGACACACACTTTTTAAATTTTTCTGTGACTGCTTTTGCACTCAACATTTTCTTTGTGAGATTTAACTGAGATGACTCATATTTCTGTAGATTGGTCATTTTCACTGTTGTATAGTATTCTGATAAATAGATAAACTACAAGGTATTAATCTAATATATTACCAACAGGTCTTTTGCTGGATTCCAGTGTTTGTTATTATGAACAGCGTTACTATGAACGTTCTTCTATATGTTTCCTTCTGTATATGTACAAGAGTTTCTCTAGGGAATATACTTAGAAATGAAATTGATTAAATATTAGGTATATGAATTTTCAAATTTATTAGGTAATAAAAGATAATTCTTTATCAAAGTTATAATTTACATATTCACCAATAGTAAAGAAAGTTCTCATTGCTTGGAACTTTCTTGCTAATACAGAATAGTGTCAGATTTTTAAATTTTTGCCAACCTGGTAGATGCATAACAGTATCTCCTTGTAATTTTAATCTGCATTCCCCTGATTGCTAATAATATTACACATCCTTTCTCGTTTACTGGTCATTAGACTGACCTCTTTTGGGTTGTTATACTTTTTTCTTTGTAATAGATATATAAAACTTCTCCAAAATCTCTGATTACTAATTTTGTGAGTTATATGTGTTATCAGTAATTCTTGCCACAATAATGCTGCATAAAAAACAAAAATCATTCCTTAGTGGCATACAAAATAAACATGTATTTACCCCCTCAGTTTAAGAGTTGTCAGCCTAGGCTAGGCTTGCTGGCAGACTTTCCTGGTCTCAGCAGGTCTCATCCAAACATCCAGCAGTCTGACGGGCTTGGCTAATCTATTAGTTACAAAATAGTCCATGTACAAATGTATTATCTAATTAACCCCTCGTCTTTATTGAATACCTAGTTTCTAATCGTTTGCTATTATTAGCAGAGCTGTAATGAATATTCTTATAGAGAAATTTTTTTGCATGTGTCTGAGTCATAAAATCTTTAGGACAGATTCTTAACATGGAATCATTGTGGTGACATGGAGACAAATTTTCACAGTTTATATGTTCTGCCAAATTGCCTTCAAAAAGGGTTATAACAATCATTCTTCCACAAATATTAAATGAAAAAATCGACTTTTCCCATTGTTAAGACTCGGTACTGTCAATTTTGCATATTTTGGCCTAACTAATTAGTTCAAAAGTGATCCCAGTTTTGTTTTATCATTTTTTATTGCCAACATACTTAAGAATCTTTATTCTATTTTCAATGTCCTTTGTAATTACTTTTTCATTCCTTTGCAAATTTATCTCTTAAGTCATTTGTCCTTTTCAAGTTGATTTGTGGGAGTTTCAAATGTTCTTTCATTCTATGGCTTTATTTGGACATTGATTATGATGAATTTTGACATGCACAAGACTTCGTTTTCATTCAGTTAAGTTTTTCTTAAGAGGTCTCTTTCCCCCTTTTTGGAAGGCCCTCCACATACAAAGTATATTTTTTAAAGACACAGATCTATTTTTTCTTTTGAAAAACTTTTACCACACAAAGAATGAAGCCATCTTTTTTATTGTATTGCTATTTATGTCATTAGGATATTTTTCATTGAAATCTTAGATTTACCTAGAATTTGTTGTTATGCATGGGTATGAATTAGAAATGTACATTAATTTTGTTCCAAGTACCAAAACAAATTTTATGGCAAATTTTCATTTATACATAAGAATGGCTCTGAACTTTCTATTCCACATAATTCCATATAATTAAAAATGATGCTCTCAATCCAATCTTGCAAGTATCTTAGTTCCATTAGAATTGATTGTCAATCTAACCTACTCTCATTATTATTTACATTCTCAGAAATTCTTCTTCCTTTTCATCAGCTAATGGCTTCCTTCTAATTTTCCAATATTGGTAAAGATTTATTTAATTCTTATGTTTCTTCTCTCATTCAGTATGATTTTGAAAGAAGGAGATTTAAAAAGCCTTGCATTTGTTTACTCATTGTGAAACAAAAGTGGATATTTAATTTATATTTTACATTTGGACTTTACAAATATATTAAGTAATATGAAAAATTTTAAATTATTTTGAAAAGCAAATAATCATGCCATAATCTACTTTTATAAAAGGAGTTGTACACTCATTAAATATCTATTAAATAGCTGGAATTATTAAATACACATCTAATAATCAAAATGATCTTACAAGGTATTTATTAGACTTACAGAAAATTATCTGAGTGTATGTGTGTTTTCTTGTTGTTATTCATCCAATAGCCATCTCCAAATACTACTTCCTTACAAATAGAATTGTTATTTCCTTTGCCCTACTCTAAGTGAACATGAGTGATTTAAAATCTTCCCAGATTCAGGGCATAAATCTTTATATATTTGAGCTTTGCATGGCCTTTGCCTCAAATTATGAGGCTCTGAGATTTTACCCTACTCCCTAGGTAACAAGTTAGCCAGCCACAGCTTCATAGTTTCTGGAAGAAGCAACATTCTTCAGATGTGTCAGATGAAGCACAGTTTAATATTCACTACAGATAAAATTACTATTAAAGATAAGAAATCTAGAATTTATATATAATATTTGTATTGATTATATTTAATTATGGTTATATTTTTATTATTGATAAATAATATGTGACTTTCTGCAATTTAACGAAGTTTACACTTTTGTATGTCTGCATTCTGCGATGATCCTTGAGATTTTAAGGGTTGTATTCTCCCATGAGTTCATTAAGTAGTTTCATATATTAGCTCAAAACCTTTCTGTGACCCTTCATTTCCGGTGTCACAGGTGCAAATTCCCAGGGCTCTAAACAATCACCTGCCAAACTTTTGGTGAACATTTCACCAAATGTGCTTAGCTTTTCTTGTGCTCCTGCCTTTATTCATGCCAATTCTCAGACATTGAATGTCTTGGATTCCATGTGTCAAAACTCATGCTATCATTCTGGAAGCTATATTTTTGCATTACATGTTGTATGTATTCAATGTTAAACTCTTTGTACTTTGATAATGTTTACATTTGAATAAAATGTCTTTAGAAATATTTAATTGCCTTCCTATGAAAATTAACATCCAAGGAGCCCAGTACCCCACAATTGTTAATAATAGTAGCAATGCATTTTTCTGCACTTAAAATATTCCACACGCAATTTATAGTAGATGCTCTCTATGCCTTACTCATTACCCCTCTTTCAAATGCATTAAGTGCCAACATGTTTATCTTTGTGCCTAAGAGGTTTGTTTTGTTTTGTTTTGTTTTTGTTTTCCCTTGAAACTGCTGAAAGATATAATACCATGATTGGGACCCACCATCATCACCACTACCAGCAGCTCTCAATGAGTGACTCTCAGGAATTGGTACATGAACTGTCTAATTCCTTTATTCTTTGGGTAGGACAATTTTTAGATATATGGTTTCCATCTTTCTGCAGAATTGTATGATGCTCTAGACCAACACTTAAGAGCTCTGATGAACATTTGATACTTCACCACTATTGACAAGTTTCCCTTTCCTGTATTAAGTCCCCCACTTCCAAGAATTAAGTTCTCTGCACTTCCAAGTAATTATTTGACCTCAAATTCTTGTCTTTGAATCTGCTATTGAAAGACCCCATACTAGGACAGTTTATCGGAAGTGGTTCCCAAATGCAGTTCCTGAATCACTGTAGTCAAATGACAAGAAGCCCACTCCAGGGAATATAACCCCTGGAATGCTATAGTATCACAATTTTTAAGCCTCATCTGCAGTGAACTGGGGTAAGATAGAGATAAAGGAGGATGCATAGATTATGTAATTTTTCAAGACTTTTGACCATATGATAATAAAGAGAATTTCCAGCATTGTGGAGTCGGTTGTCTCTCATTAAGTTCCAATGATACAGTAAAGAAAGGAAAGGACAGATTTAGTTTAGCCAACCACCAATTCAGGTCACAATTTAAGAGCCAGAAGTTCTTTATGTCAGAGCCAAAGAACCTCATTGCCTGTAGCTGGTAGACTACAGGGCTGAAAACAAGGCCCAGGATCAGATTGTGAGTGAAGCAAAATTGCAGTGTTTGTTTTGCTTTTTTTTTCTTTCCTACTCCTAGGAGCCTTTGTTGCTAAAGTAAGGACTATGATACAGAAGTCCTGGGACCTTGCAATTTAGATAAGATCATCTGTGTGAATGTGCTTAACAACCTTGAACCTCCAGACTCCCTGAATGTCCTGGGATGGTAGAAGTGTCTCACTGTCCCTCAAGGATGGAAAATTAGCCTTGTCTGGAGACCATGCAGAGACCTCACAGGAGGCAGATGCTTCAAACAACTATAACTGCCCTCTTTGAGATTTGACCCCATCTCCCCTTATATATTCTAGGCAAATAACTAGGATCATGTTTCAGCATGGCCCAGGGGAATTATTTTTTCTCCTTCAGGAGGAAAACAGGGCAATGGCTAACTTCTTTCTACCACAGGGAAACATTAGAAGCTTCCTGGGAATGGATCATAAGACAGCTTGACTAGGATGCCTTGATAGAGTACTGAGGAGGGCACAAAATGGGAAGAGTGAAAGGGTTTATTCCCAAAGACCCTATGACATACCAGCTAACTCTATTCCCTAATAGTGACCAGAAGCACCTACTTTACTATAACAATAACAATGGTGTGGAGAATGATAGCATTATTAAAAAGCTCACAGTTGGCTATTTTTTTCATAAGTCAGGAATGACAGTAGGGTAAACGTCTATGGTATTGGTCTCTCTAGGGTCAACGGAGATAATACAATTCTGGAATCGTATGGGTCATGTAGCAGCATTTAACTGTCAGAAGCAAAGTGGATGTCATCTGAGGGAACCCAACCTGCAATGATCTACGGTAATAGCTAATATACCATGATGTCCCAAGAGGTGAAATAGAGTAAAAGGTGACTAGTTTTTTCCTTGACTTATACAACCAGCAAAGATCAAGAATGAGAGAACTGAAGGCTAACATCATTGGCCACAATGGAAAACAAGCTTCCACATATGGAGCAGCCCTATGACCCCTATAGCTCATTGTTTAAAGTGGAGGACAGTTCATCTTGCAAAAGAACCCAAAATGCCATAGCAAGTATACTGAGTAGTATTTTCCCCCAATAATCCCCCGAGAAACCTTTAGTCATTTATCAGAATATTTGTGCACGGGAAAATGAGCATACTAAACTTTTTAGGATATTTGAATACACAGTCTAAGATGACAATCATACTTGGAGACTCAAAACACCATTATGGCTCAACTGTAAGAGTAGGGACATATAGAAGCCAGGGGATAAATGGGATCCTGGCCAAAGCCTATCTCACAGCGTGTCAATGGGTTCTCCAGGTCTACCAAGTGCTTCCCCACTATGTATATACTGCAGAGCTGGCTTGATTCATGCGCTGTTTTCTTGTCCTCTGGAGTTAAAGTCATAATGGTAAAAATGGCCAAGAGGAAGCCATACTACTCTCTTTTCTCTGGCCAATGTAGTAAATTGGAAGTAATGCTATGCTCTGGGTAGTATGGTAAAGATTAGTGCCACTCTTAATAATTACAAGGATTTAGGGGTCATAGTTCCACCTAATGTCTCTGTTTATTTTACTAGTCTAGTCCCTAAAAAAGGTCACATAGATTACAACAATGACAGACTACCATAAATTATTCAAGTCATAGTCCTAATCACAACTATTGTATTGTATGTGGTATCTTTACTAGAAGATTTTATATAAAGTCTGGGAGTTGGTATCTGGCTATTGATATAGCAAATATATTCTTTCAGTCCCTGTCATGGAGAATCAGAATCATTTACATTCACCTGGAATAAAGAGCAGCATAGATTCAGCTTTGTCACAGGATAATGTTAACTCTCACTCTTGGTCACAAAGTCAGAAGAGACCTTGATCATCTGGACATTTCACATTATATCACACTGATCTACTATATTGAGGGCACCATGTTCATCTGGCCTAGAAAAAAGTAAGTGGCAAGTGCCCTGAGTCCCCTGGTAAAACCATGTGTATCGTAGGGTATAAGAAGAATCATAAAAAGGTCCAGAATATGTCACACAAGTATAGTTTTATAAGTATTCAGACATTAGAGGTATGTCAAGATATCTCCTCCAAGATAAAGAACAAGTTGTGGCAGCTTGCATCCCCTGCCACTAAGAAAAAGGCACAGAGTTGGTAGGCTTCTTCATATTTGGAAGACAGCACATATTACACTTGAAAATACAGCTCCACCCCCATTTATTAGATGATTTGGAAAGCTGTCAACTTAAAGTTATCCGGCACATTAAAATGCTGTGCTAAAATATCTGGCAAGCCCAAACAAAAGTGTCGTAGCAAAGACCCTGGGCATGGAGGGTTAGCGCAAGGACACGCCAACTGCAGCAAAGACGTATTCACTGTTTTAAAAGCAGCTCCTGACTTGCTATTCAGCCCTACTACATACTGGGCAACTAAGCATGGGTCATTAAGTGACTTTGTAACCAGATCTGCCCACCATGAGCCAGGTATTATAAAAACCCACCAAGTCACAGAGGTAATCAGATGCAAAGCAATCCATCACACATTTGAAATGTCATGTTATGAATCAGACCCAATTAGATTAGAGGATACAAGTAACTTACAATGCAGGTGACAGTACCACCTATTCCAGTCTCATGGATGCCTCTCCCACAGCTTCTAACCAAGGTCTCTTAGGGGCTCCCCATGGCCAGCTATTGGAAAAGAGAAAAACTAAGGTTTGATTCATAATGGCTGGGTAGATATATTGGCACAAGCTTATGATGCACTGTTGCTGCATGAGAGTCCCACTAAACTGTATCTCTGAATGTCAGGGAGCAGAGAAATGCATCTCAATGGGCAGAGCTTCAGGTAAATTTGTGTAGATGGAGAGTTGACCTCAGATGAATATGTTCGCTAAATCCTGAGCAGCAGCAAATAGTTTAGCTAGCTGGCCAAAGACCTGAAATAACATTTAAATATGAAACAATCTGTTCTTAGAGAAAAACATGTGGATGTACCTACAGGATTAGGCTTAGGCACAGAGATGGTGAATCTCTCTGTCTCTCGCTGGTATTCACTAAAGAGCATCCACAGCAGAGGAGGCATTATAGAACAAAATAGAGAAGGTGAATTGTCTAGTAGAGATCGCAGCACCACTAAATTTAGCACACTGAGGTGAAAGCTATGGCTACACCTGATTGGTCAGTATACCAGCAGGCAAGGAAGGACTTCTTATGTCAGACCAGGAAATTGACCCTGATTATTAGGAGGAGGTAAGATTGCTGCTGTATAATGTGGGAAAGGAGATTCATTTGGACAACATTTTTGTGCTTCTATGTCTAGTAATAATCGTAAATGGGCACCTGTAGCAACTTCAGCCTAACAAGGACATGATAGCACTGTCCTTGCTTAATTGGAATGATCCAATTAAGATTGCTAAACAGTGCACTAACCAAATGCAAATCAAGACTCTGTAAAGAGAGATAATGTGGGAAAATTATTTATGCCTTACTTTCTATTATAAAAGAAGCAATTCTGGAAGACAAAAATAATCATGGTCTCTCATAATTGAGTAGTTCCAGGAACCTATATAATCACATGATAGCATGACTCCTCAGGCATGAGGTGTGCTTTATAACACCAGGCAAGCATACTAGAACATATGTGCCTGCTGAGAGTAAGAGGAATCTGGAATGGGTGGTAAAGGAGGAAGATTAGTATCAGTTGCAGTAATGGAAACCATAATTTGTCCAGCTAACGCTCTTTTTCTTTTATCTCTCCCTCCCCTGAAATTGTGACTGGCAACTATACTGAAGAAGCAATAATAGGAAAGAGTGAATTTAACATGAAACATTAATGGATGTGAACAGCACAAAATTCAGACTCTAACATCCATTATGTATTTCATATCCTTTGAATCTTTTTGTGTGTTCCGGTAGGCTTCCAAGTGCCTGTATCTGAAGATATGTGCCTGAGGGCTCTTTTGCTTCAAAAATCAAAGACTGTGGTGCCCACAATTGCAAGGCAGCCATCTGGAAATGCCAAGGGACTAGCAATCCTGGATCAGTTCCTCTCAGTTGGTGTTCAGTTATCCAACTTCCTCCCTCCTCAGGAAAGAGAATTCTGAGGGACAAGGTTTGGACCATTTTCTCAAGTTTCCCCCAACATTTAACATATAGTGGTACATTTAATAGTTCTCCACTTAATAATTTACCCTATTCTGAGTCGCTTGCCCCATTTTTTTAAAACCAGAGTTCTCTGTGCTTCCCAAATAAACTACTTGCACTTGAATCCTGACTCTGAGTTGACTTTTGGGAAAATCCCAAATAATACACTAGATATGGAGACAAGTGAATAGAATATAGTATCCATGCCTGGAGAAATTTATATTGTGGAATTCAATACTAAGACATAAGAAAATGAATATAGTATGGTAGAGAATTATAATAGAATTAAGAACAAGATGCTGGGAGAGAAACAAGAGTAGTATACCTAACTTCCTACAAGAAGCTGGATGAATCAGGACCAATAGTGTGGAAGAGTTGACATCCCACTGGAGTCATGAAGACTGAAGAAATGAATAGTAAATAAGAAAGTATACAGCCTAATGAGAAACTCATTTTAGGATACAATACAATAAAACCACACACTGATTATTCATAATATTCAGTCCTTTAAGGTAAACCAACACAAACTTGAGAATTTCCAATGTGAGTCATTTCCTGTAGAAAGTTTACTCTTGTGGAAAACATTGTAAAAAGCAAAACTTCTACTCCTGTAGATAGATGATTGGGCAAAGAAACCTTTGCATTTGTTCTTCTTGAACCTATGCAACTGCCACTCAGACAGAAGTTAGTTTCCTTCTGTTACTTCTAAAGAGAGGTTAATGGATTTCTTTTGTGTGCTTTTTATGAGTAGGTTTCTGGAAAATGAAATTTCCCAATTCCACTGTTCATCACCCTATACCTGATTGCAGAAATTAGTGATCAGAAATGAGAATATAAACTGAAAAAAATGTAATTTCCTTCTGTCTTTGAAACTGCTTTGAGATGGGAAACATTTTGCTGTTTCACGACATAATGTCTTCTCATATAATATGCTGTCAGCAGTAATGAGTTGAATGAGAATAATTTCTTTTCCTCTCATATAAAAAAGTGATGTGAAATATTCAAAGGGTAAAAATCATCCTCAAAGCAAAATATATATATTTCAGTATTTTCTTGAAGATTAATGTACCAGATACCTAAAATTCTTTTTTCTCTCCTTTCTAGACTTATAAAAAAAAAGTATAGTTTTCTCTAGAGAACTATGATTCAAAACTAGTCATTTTTTCCCTAGTATATGCTGGACTACGTGACATTGCTTATAGAAGGGTTTGTTCTTTTGCAAATGACTTGCCTGGTCTGGTACAACATGATTGTGTATAATGTTTCAATAGCTATTTTTAGGTTAATAAAAGAATGATCCAATTAAGATTGTTAAACAGTGCACTAGCCAAGTGCAAATCAAGACTCTGTAAAGACAGATAATGAGGGAAAATTATTTATGCCTTACTTTCTATTCCAGAAGAAGCGATTCTGGAAGACAAAAATAATCATGGTTTCTCTCATAATTGAGTAGTTCCAGGAACCTATAAAGTCACTGGGAAAAGTTATTTGTATATTAAGGCTTAGGGACTGTCTAGCTCTGACAAGAATAATGTTCTTTTCTACTTTTCAACTATAAGACTTCTATTACTGAATTCGCATGGTCTAGCAATGTGATGTATTAAATATTTATGAAAAAATGAAGTCTTCAGGATTTGGATCTGTGTATAATTGAGCTTCAGATGTTTATATGTGTCTTCAAAACATTTTCTGAAGCATTTGTCATTTAAATTTTTCATAATCTTTTTCATAAAATACTTTCTGTGTGCGCTAAGTTGAAAGAATGAACACGAAGAATATATAAGTAAAAATATCTTTATAGATATAAGAAGGATATTCAATTACAAAAAGGTTTAAAAGTGAAGAGAGTATATGGAGTGAACATACGGTTCTGATGTATGCAAAAATGCTCAAAGCAAAAAATGTTAAGTCATCTACATTCAATGTCCCTAAATGTATGTTAGTTTTAAGCAAAAAGAACTCTAAGGAAACAATTACCCATCAAATGAAAGTTCAAAATACACAGTAGCCAAAGAGTAATATAAAAACAAAACAATTTTATGTAGTTCAATTTCAAAATCATAAAACATTTAACACAAAAACCCTTACCTTATGTTGCTAAGAATTAGAGTTTTTTCAGTATGTAGGATTAAATAATGTTAATAACAGTAAATAATGTTAAAAAAATAATTTTCGGGGCTTCCCTGGTGGTGCAGTCGTTGAGAGTCCGGCTGCCGATGCAGGGGACACGGGTTCGTGCCCCAGTCCAGGAAGATCCCACATGCCGCGGAGCGGCTGGGCCCGTGAGCCATGGCCGCTGAGCTTGTGCGTCCGGAGCCTGTGCTCCGCAACGGGAGAGGCCACAACAGTGAGAGGCCCGCGTACCGCAAAAATAAATAAATAATAATTTTCGGTTGAATACAATCTGTGATCTTTATATGTACTTCACAGAATCTGCTGCATTAGCGTCAGGGCACTCTAAATGTGAGGTGGACAGAAGCAAGAGATGGCAGAGTTCCAGCTGGCTTTGGAACGTCACTGACACATTGAGGTGGCTGAGACCTGGCATCTTCTATCCTTGACCATGTCTTGTCTATAGTACAGTATGTTAATGTTTTAAATATAATAGAAAAAAAGGATACCAGCTTGAACATTCAGACACACGGAGTTAACAACTGTTCTACAAGGATATGGCAAGCCACCAACAGTAATGGGACAGAGAATCTAAACCCTAAAAAAGGCTCATGCTCCAGGAGAGTGAGAACTGTGTCTCTCAGTGAAGGGCACAGGGCCATAGTAAGTGCTCAATAAATACCACTGAAATAGTGAGGAGAAGTAAAAGAGTGATTACAATGACCAATAGTTCATAAACACTGTTTCTAAAGTATTTTGCTTATTCCTAAATGAGCCTAGATGCATTCTTTCAGGACAATAATAAACATAAATATAGTATATAATACACATGCATATATAGAATGTGATGATTTGCTCAACAGTTATCAAAAGGGCCTACGTTTGTGTTTACAAAATTGTAGTTTATTACCTATGAGTATTGTGTAGAGTTATGATTTCTAAAGTCAGACTACCACTGTTCAAAACTGGTAGCCTTACCAAATACTAGCTGTGACATTGGGCAAATCTATTAACTTCTATGTGTCTTAATTTCCTTACCCGTAAAATGGGGACAAAAATAATAGCTACTCATTAATTGTGAGAATTAAATGAATTATCTCATGTAATTGCTTAGAAAACTGCTTGGCAAATCATCAGTGCTATATTCATGTTAGCTATTATTATTTCTTATACCATAAGAAATGGAAATAACATCATACCCTATGTTATCTTGCCAGAACTACTATAGTATCTCCCCCTCTCCAATCTTTTCCTTTCTAAGTCATCCTACATACATTCCATTCAGAAAAATCTTTCTGAATCATGGTCTTGTTCATGTCAGACCCACACACTAAAAATGTCTACTGTCCCCAAATATGTATATAGTTCTTAGCCTGGCATTTAAGGTCTCTCCCAACCTAATTTTACCATCTTGTTTTCAACTGCTCCCTTTCTCTCATCTTTCATATAAATTAAGTTGAATTGCCCATTTTCTGAAAAGACCCTGAAATTTTCCTTCAATGATTGGCTGCCCTGGCCTTTCTCCTTGCTTACAATGTTGATACTTCATCTCCCCCATGAATATTTAACCAAGTCCTATAGCTTGAATTAGTGTGTTATACAGATAAGGTTATTATAAGGATGTGTACCTGAGCGTGAATAGACCCTTCAATGGTACTGAAACTACTCATCCATTAATTTTGTGCATCACAGCAGGACTAGAGGTTACAATATGCATTTTTAAAACTATATATTATTTCTTGGCTTACTCATTAAGACACTCCATCTCTTCCTGGATTTATGGCTGAAAAATCTTATTTCACCACCTCAGAAACCTTGTGCCACTGCTATGCATTGTTTGCACTACCTGCAATGTGACATTTTACCTTATTGAAGACTCTTGCTGAGGGATATCTTGTCTTTGAAAATAACCCAAGACCAGAATATAAGATTTCTCTTATGTGGTGGCTGTTCAGTCTTAACTCAGTTTTGTTAAATCATAATTAGCTGTGTGATCAAGGGAGGCTAATTCTTTTGATAAATGCTTCCTATGTGCTATAAATTGTGAGAATAAACAGGAAGATATAAGTCAAATATATCAGAGTGAGATAAACGAAGTAGATTTTTAATCAGATTATGCAGAGAGGAGTAGCTTTTAATTAGAGGCTGTGGATTTGGGTTCTTATTTTCAGTATAAGGTGGTTAACTGACATTTTACTTCATAGCTTCTTTATCTGTTAAGTGGGGATACCAGTGCCTGGGTAGCCTACGAAAAAGTTATTGTGAGGAGCAAATGAGACCCTGTAAACACTTTGAAATTTTGTGCTACACAAATAAGATTATTACGAAAAAAACCTGAGATAATTTCTATGCATTCTTGTATGTTTAAATGCAATGAAATTGTGACTTCGGTTAAAACCTAAAGTGCAGTAATTTTAATGCTTATCTAGTTACTAATTACAATATGAGTATAGATAATATATGATAGATTAGCTATCTTCTGCCCACCACTGAGCTGTGTTTATTATAAATATGGAAGAAGAAAAGACTCTGTCTTCTCAGAGCCTTGGAGGTGGAAGGACCACTTGTGAGGAAGGAGGTATGAACACATGGCCACTGAACCCTAATTTCTAGGGTTTAGAACTAGTAGGTACCAAAGAAATATGTATTGGTTTTCTACTGCTGCTGTAACAAATTACCACAAAGTATGTGTCTCAAAATAATTCAAATTTATTCTCTTACAGTTCCTGAAATGTGTGTCGTGGGGCTAAAGTCATGGTGTTAGAATCAGAAGGCTGTAGAGGAGAATCCATTTCCTTACCTTTTTCAGCTCCTAGAGGCTGCCTACATCCCTTAGTTTGTGGCCCAGGATCACATCACATCTTCTCCTCCAGCTTTTGTTATCACATCACTATTATCTCCTTCCTTTGACTGTCTTGCCTCCCTCTTATAAGGACTCATGATTACATTGGGCTCACGTGGATAATCCAGGCTACTCATGCAGGAGCCTTAATTACACCTGCAACACCCCTATCCCATGTAGGATAATAACCACAGGTTCCAGAAATTAGGATATGGGTAGCTTTGAGGGGGAAGAGTGGGGCCTTAGCCTCTCCCACAGAAGGGGAGAATCCCACCTTCAAGTGGCCCATAGGTTACTGACTACTACAGCCAAATTAAATTACTTAATTTTATTGCCTCAGGACACTCACTACTAATTAAAACAGGGACAAAAAATATGAATTGAATATAGAAATTACTTCTCTAATTTCAATGCTTTTTTCCTATGTTTTGCAACTAGAAAATTCCTAAATTAGCACAATACTTAAGTAGGATGACCAGATTTTCCTTATCTAGAATATTGTGATAGACTTTGTTACAGGCTGGGTCTTCACTTAGAGTGAAAATTCTTTTGATGATCTTACCATCTTCTAGCATCTTCTAGGCCTAATACCCACTTGGATGAAATAAGTTTTGAATCAGAGCATCAATGATTGAAAGCTTTCATCTGGGAACACTGAAATGGGATCAAATGATAGCTGTCTCTATTACAATGTTGCCTTGCATCATAGTTGCAGGTTTCCATTATAAGAAATGATACTATTATATAAAGGCATCTTAGAAAAAAATATGAATGATAGGAAGTTCTAAGCTTACAAAGAAGCTATCATTTCAGACTTAGGAGAGCAATGTCATTGAGCCATCTAGTGAAGGCCAGAGAATTAAAAGGATAAATTATGAGTTAAAGCTTTTAAAATTCTAAAGTTGATGTCTCATTTCCTATTATCTGTGTTCCATTGCTTTTCAGTTCTTTACAGCCTAATATCTTGAAAAGGAAAAAGAAAAAATCATTAAACAATGTACGAGTAAACACACAAGTGTCATGACATGCTATTACCAAATGCTACAGTAATGCTGGTCTTTTGTAAACATTTGACATTTATTTATGTGAACTTCATAATACTACAAGTTTTGCATCAATAAATAGAATTTAAGTACTACTAAATACTCATTTTAAATAGGATGAAATGGAGACATAAAGTTATAATACAGGGTGTTTTGGTCTAAGAAAGGCTGCACAATCTAAAATCACAACATTTAATGTCTGAATGAGAATATAAAAGTATTTTTATGGGAAAAATTATATTTTAGAAAGATGTCTTATCATAAAAATAACAAGTAGAACTTAAAGAAAATTGGTAAATATTAAAAATGTAAAAGGGGGACTTCCCTGGTGGTGCAGTGGTTAAGAATCCACCTGCCAATGCAGGGGACACGGGTTTGATCCCTGGTCTGGGAAGATCCCACATGTCGCAGAGCAACTAAGCCCGTGCACCACAACTACTGAGCCTGCGAGCCACAACTACTGAGCCCGCATGCCACAATTACTGAAGCCAGTGCTCCTAGAGCCCGTGCTCTGCAACAAGACAAGCCACTGCAATGAGAAACCCACGTACCGCAACAGAGTAACCCCCGCTCGCTGCAACTACAGAAAGTCTGCATGCAGCAATGGAGACCCAATGCAGCCAAAAATAAATAAAATAAATTTAAATTTTTAAAAAAAAAATGTAAAAGGAGTAAATTAAATCCCTGTAACAGCTACCAGAGAAAGCCACTGTTAATATTTTTGGTTGTGAGGATTTTGTTCTGTTTTTTACTTAACTTATGTGCATGTTACTCAATATTACAGAAACAATCTAATAGAGCAAACAAAATAATATTTATTACTTATGTTGTTGAAAAAGCTTAAAGCAAAACTTATGACAGAGACAAATCTAAATTTCCTACAATTATTTTTATTTGTTTTTAATTGCATTTGTCTTTTTCAAGACCTTGAAAACATTAACTCAAACACTGGGGTTAATGTCTCTATTTCAAAATCTGCAGAAATACTATTAAGATGGATAAATATTTCATAGCCCTTTAGAGTTCACAAAGCACTTTCAAAAATGTACTTCTCATATATAATCTCAATGACACCTGTGACATTTAAATGTTATCTACAGGGTTCTTAACAAGCCCGAGCCTAGCATAAGGTCTCGCAGCTTTTGTGTTGTGACAGCTCTTTACCAAGAAAATAGAGCAGCTTCTAATAATGCTAACTGCCCATGATTTCAACAGTCCAATCTTATTTGCCATAATATGTGGATCGTATAGGGAATTTCACCTTAATACGGACACTATTGGCATACCACTAATTTCATACCACTGGCTTGTGGCCAGTGGTTTTTATAATTTTTATCCCACCAAGGTTGTTGGAGGATGTATGTTTCACAGGACATTCTTATACACGTTCAAGGATGGTAGGATTTCTTCTCACTAAACTAAATGACTAGTAGTAGTGAACAAGGAAACAGAGATCTCAAGAGGACAATATTGCCACCCACTCTATTGTGAAGACTAGTAGCACTGTCTGGCGGATCACCCTGGAGACTGTCTATGGGCTGTCTAAGCACCCCTGGCAGGAGGGGCTGCACCTAAACTCAATACCTCATGAGGCTGGAGCACCACACGTTCTCCAGGTGCTAGGCAGCTGGCATTTATTTCCCAGCATTCTCCTAGAGTGTTGGCACCAAAATTCAGTTTACTTGGTTCTTCTCCCCCGAACATTTACCATCTCCTTTACACATCCATTCTTGTGCTTGTGCATCCACAGAAAACTGGAATCCCTCTCCTAGAGAGAGCCCAAGGGAAGTCCTTTGGGTCCTGCCAAGCATGCCTCTCTGTAGGATGGTGAGACAGCAGGGACCCCTCACTTCTGTCGCTTCTGTCTGTGATTTCTGATGTCCCAAGACTCTGCAAGCACTTAGATAAATGCAAGGCTTTGCATGGGGTTGGAGCCAAGAAAAAACAAATGTTTAAATGAATTATAATGAGTGAGGAGAAGGCAGAGTAAGAATAGGAAAATAGAAGAAACTGACACCAAAGACACTGTACTCAACTGCCGTGTTTTTCAGCATTACATGAACAGATAGATGGCAATCTTCAAATATTTTTTCCTCTTCTTTGGAAAATATTTGAAAATAATATTGTTGCCATTTAATGCGTGATGACTAAGCAGTAGACACTGTGTGTGTTAACAGCATAAACCATCTCCAACCATATGATAACCGTATTCGGTAGACTATTATACACATCTTCATTTTATAGAAAACTGAGGCTGGAGAGTTTAATAACATAACAATTTAAGTGGCTGAGTCAGGATTGAAACTCACTCTGACTTTAGCTGGTGTCTGTTTTCCAGAGGGAAAAGTATTTTAACACTATATCTGCTCATGGGAAATTAAGAAATTTATATTCAATGGTACTGTTTGTATAGGAAATCTATGCAAATTTGAGGGAATGACTAGATGTCAGAACATATCTGATTAGAAGGGGCATATTTACTTTTAAATGCTATCTTAGCCTGTTAAGGGGAGCTACATATTGAAATAATCATAACCATAGCAGATAATTCCAGTTGATACATACTTCTTATAAAATACAGATTGCCATTTTAAAAGATGGATCATCTTATAAAATCCTAGGAAATTGTTACTAATTCAGTGTGAAGTGCTCTTCAGTACCAAATAATGATGGCTGATAAGTTTATTTTCACTGTTATGTCAAAACCCAGTGTTCAGGAAAATTAAAAGAAAAATAAAACTAATCTGTGAGAAACAGACTTTTTTTTTACAATTAATTTTGTATTTGCTAGTGGGAAAAAACTGCAGAGATACAGTTTACAACATTAATTTTTCAAAAAATTTATTCCTACTGAAGTATTGTCAAGCAGAGGTCAAATTTCCACATCCTTTCTGATTTGAGTTAAAAAAAATTAGGTCTAGAGGTCATGAATTCTCAAATGAGGTACCCTGGTTTAGAAATAATCCCTCTTCTCAGTTAGGCAGCATTCCTCTGAAATATCTTTTTACCTGCCAGCCTTGGAGTTTATTATATTAATATAACATATTATATGTGTGAAAATTATATTGATATTATATATTATATTGATAGTCCATATTATATGTGGAAATATAGATAATTTTGCTTAATACTAGGTCAACAATAATGAATAGTTTTTTGATAAACAGTTTAAAATCATCGTGGTAACAATATATCTTTTACTATATGCTCTTTTTTCTTCCTCTGGCCCTATAATTTTTTCAAAATACTTTCATTGTTTCCTTTGTTTGCTTGTGATAAGGAAAGGTTATTTAAGAGATGCAGAGCAACTTCATAATTGAAATTTGCTCACTTCTAATCATGCCACGTGATCAGTGTCTCTAGAACTAGATGCAATTACAATGCTCTGCAGCATTTACTGCTTCAGTGGATTATGGACTCTGAGAGGAATTAAAATGAAAGGGTAAGTTTAATACAAATTACTGTTACCACCAAAATACATACACTAGCTGTGAAGACAAAGAGGTGCAAAGATTTACATGTGAAGGATGCTATGTCTCCCCAAAGGTTCTTAATGTGTCTTCTGGTTTTATGTTATGTGGCAGTTCACATACAGAAAGAAATATAATGAAACCATAAAAAGAAAAAAACAATCCTCCAAGTCTGGCCATAAATGCACTCATATTTTATACTTGCCTTAGTGAGGAGGTTACCAATCAGAGTTTGCTTCTCTCTAGTTCTTTAAATATTCTGGATCGTTTAAATAATTTGATGCTAATTCTTAACATATTCTGGAGGATTGTTTTGATTTCCCTTTTCCATGGCTTAGACCATACAATTCAAGTAGTGTGACTAAACTTCTGTGAGTTCTGCTAAAAGACTTGCTGTAAATATTTACTTAGAAGAGTTCTGAATCATCCTTTGTGATGACTGTTTTAAACCCAGTCTCAGTATGGTGCCTTAACTTTTAATGCTGATGATTGGAAAAACATAACAAGCAAAGCTGGAGGATTTGGGAATAACAAATTTGGTGAATGTATAGGAAAATGACTATAGGGAAGCCAATATTTTCCCATCTCATGTAAAATCCGTCATCAATATTTCGAATGTACTTCTATCATCTATATTATAACACAGATGGGCCCCATGTTCTTTATTATAATTTAATAGTTCTGTTCCTGGTTACGTTTAGTTTTAACTCCACTGAATTGTTGCTGTGTTTCTAATTATGCAAGTGTTTTATTGGAGACATGTGGTTTAAAACTAAGATACTTTTACATAGATTTTTGTTATTTTATAAAAGAACCATTGACATATGCATAAAATATAGTATTAAAATTTCCAAATTACAAACAGGTTTTATGATGTTAGCTTTTTGATCTACATTTATTGCCATTCTGTTTTGAACTAAACATTTAATATATAAATTTAAAAACAGATATAAGATTCAAGATAAGGTGAGAGAGAGAAGTGAGACATAGGAAACTTGTCTAAGCAAATTAAATACTAACTAAATTTGTCAAGTCTTTTCTTTTTACCTAAGTACTCTTGTATTTAAAATAATTGATACATTCTGAACAAAATAATCTTGATTCTAGCTGAATAACTAGAAATAAAACACCTTTTGACTTCATGCCAAAATTTAAGGACCAATATTCAATGTGAGCTATTTAAAATTTCTGAGATGATAGAAATCAGGTCATCAGTTTATAGTCTTATATTTCTTTTTTGAAATTACACATATCTGAAATTTTGTGTAATTATATTTGAGAATCAAAGAAAATCTACTAAAAGCTAGTGATATCACCTTATCTAAAAATTTTAGTGATTTAGCTACCAGATCAATAGGTTTCACAGTATGATTAATTATAAAATAAGTTTTTAATTTGACATTTCAGATTGCTAAACCTATTGACCTTTTAGAAGACCTCCCGCTCAATGGTCTATATTAAAAAGAAAAAACAACTGCTTACATCTCCCTTTCTAAATGAGTTAAGAATGCAGACATTTTGCTTTTTTAATAAGTTTCACACAATGAAGTTATTTGTAAATATTCAGAATGTCACTGGAATCTTTTGTTGGTATCATTATCCATAATTTTCAGTTTTCTTCACTCACAGGCTTTTTGCTCTACATTTATAATGCTTTGTTCATCTCTTTGTATGTTTTCACAGACCTGGGAGATTTTTTGTTGAAAATATATTGTTCATCATCTTCAAAATTTTTCCTAGATAAGTGAAGATTTGCCTAAGATTCACCAGGTGGTCATAAATTCTAGTGTTATTGTTCCTTTTTAAGTCCCACACATATGACTTCTTTTTACTCCCAGACTTAGAAACCAGTAGAGTGAATGAGATCCTCCCTAGGTCAAGGTAGCTTATACATGAAAAAGTTGCAAAATTTTACAAATGTATAACAGTAGAAATCTAGAAAATATAAATATGCATGGATTCTAAAGCTTTAAGATCAGGGAAGAAGGAATATAACATTAGATCAAGCCACGCTTAGCAACATAGGAACAACACTCACCATACAGTCAGAATTCCATATTAATTCAAGCATCTAGGAGTGGCAGTAATAGCTCACTCAGTTGTTAGCTAAAACCTGGGCACCGTAGTCACCTACATTAGAAAAAGGTGAGATGCCAGAAATCTTTTGGTATTATTTAGAGCAAGGAATCCAAAGACCAGAGAGATAGGTGTCTTAATGTGGATTAATGATGGTGAATTGCTTACCCAATTATTTCCCTGGGAGGGCCTGAGGAACTGTATATAGCATTAAGAACATTGGTGATAGAACATCCTTTAAAACTTCTGAGAATGTACTCAGCAAGCAAGAACAAATGTGAGAAATGTCACCATGGATATAGCCTTTCTGATATTTATGGTAAAGTTAAGATTCTAAAGTGGCAGAAGCCATGTGTCAGAGCTTAATTGCAAATGACACAATAAGCATGACAGCTGTAATGGAAAGCAGGGCCTGAGGTATAATCAGTAAATTGGGCAAGTTGCAATTTGGCCATGGCTAATTGATCATGAGGTTCGTGGAAGTGAAATAGATGGACACGCTATTAAATTCTTCCTTAATTCGGTAATAGAAAAAAAAAAATTCTTGGTTGGTGAATATAACTTATTGAGTCACTATAAAGGACACTCATGAATTTTCACCCAGTTCCAGACTTGAGACAAATTATGGTCCCATCTGCCTTGAAAGAAGAGGATGACAGATCTGCTTAAAGAAGGAGCAGAGACACAGCCAAGCACACGTACTCTAAATCTTCTATTTCTCCTAAAATATTCCTGTGGCTATTTAAAAGGGTGGTTGTGGTCTGAGAAAAAGAAAATTTCCAAGATTTTGAAGAATTAATAAACACTGGGTTTGAAGTGAAAATAATCTTTAAAGATCAAAAAACAAAATCACTCTCGGGGCCATAATTCAGAGAGGGTATTGTGGCAGTCTGGTGATAAATGGCGTTTTGGATGGAGTGTATGTTAAAATGAGCTCAGTGTGTTTGTGGATTTCTCCACGAGTTTTTCTCCTTATTTGGAAACTCACAGAATTCTTCCTTTGGCTAGTTGTCCCTTGAATCAACATTTATAATATTAGAAAGAACCAAGTGTAAGTTCCTGGAACTGGTTTCCCCTCTACCATTAATTTGTATTTTAGTAAATTGAAAAACAGAAACCAGTAATACATCCCTGGAGGAATGACAGAATTTAGTGCCACCATGAAAGACTTGAAAGATGAATGAACATTGATTCGTGGTAGGTCTTCTTTTAAGTCATCTGTTTGGTGTGTTTAAATATGATGAAGAATGATGGGGATTATCATAAATACAATTAATTGATGACCCCAAAATCAGCTGTTGTACCGGATGTGGTTCCTTTACTGAAGCGACCCACAGAATGCGTTTACCCTGATATGTGGCATTTGATCCAAAGTCAATGTTGTTCAAGCCGAGAAATAAAGGTCATGGACTTCAGCAGGCAACAGAAGTGAGATTTTCTTGGAGGCAGTGTATGAATAGCTTCCCCTGGATCACTCATTTTTGTGCTCCAGGAAATTGAGATCATTGGTAGCAATTTCGTCTGATTTCTGCACTCTCTGATATCTTGAAGCTGGTAGCACCTTTCTGTGATCTTTGTCCCCTGGGCCCTTCCAGCAGTTTTATCTTCTAATTCTCTGTATTAAATCCCAACCTGCTGCTTTCTTATGAGTTGTAAAATGGTTTCTGTTTTTTTTGGCTGAACTCTGACTAATTTAACCCAGAGCTTTACTCTCTACATGTTTTCTTAGGCTCTGTAATAAAACTTTCATTTATCCAATAGTTCAAGTCAAACGTCTTACAGACATTCTTGACCCCAGCAGTATTTCCCACCATTCCTCCCACATAGCCTTCTTGTTGTCCCCTGAGTTCAGTGTTTTCTTACCAAAGGGCATTTGTAAGGCACTCTCCTTTCTATCTCTAGCACTTTCTCCTCAATGTTCTCATAACTCACTCCCTCACTTCATTTAGGTCTTTGCTCAGATCTCACCTGCTTGGAAAAGACTTGCCTGACTACTGCTACCTACTTCTTTGACTATTGGCTTTGCAGCATATATTGATTTTGATTTTGACTGATGTATTAATTTACTCTCCTCTCAACTAGAAGAAAAACTCCAAGAAAGCAAATTCTTCATCTCTTTTAATTATTAATATATCCACATCACCAAAGATAAGTTATACAATTAGTAGGATTTCAATACATTTTTATTAACATAAAAAATAAATATTTATAAATTGTGTAGTTGTGAATCATTACTTTAAATTTAGTATAAAATATATTCATAAAATTTTAAACTTATATAAATTATGATAAAATAGCATTATGGGAGGCAGTATTGAATTCAATGAATATTCTTACTGGTGTCCTCAAGCACACAGAAGAGAACTTCCAGATAAAAGTCAACTTATTTATTTATTTATTTTTTGTGGTACGTGGGCCTCTCACTGTTGGGGCCTCTCCCGCTGCAGAGCACAGGCTCCAGACGCGCAGGGTCAGCGGCCGTGGCTCACGGGCCCAGCCGCTCCACGGCATGTGGGATCTTCCCGGACCAGGGCACGACCACGCGTCCCCTGCATCGGCAGGTGGACTCTCAACCAGTGAGCCACCAGGGAAGCCCAAAAGTCAACTTATTAACACAGCAGCCTTGTGGATTTTGCTGCTTGCCTGGCCTTACTTTGTCTGCTCTGTGTATGTGCAACTTTATTGCATTACTAAGAAAATATCTTACATAGTACGTATCTCAATTCTTGAAATGTTCATTTAATTCATCTTTTATGAAACCAATAAAAGATTCTCTTTTAATATTTGACCCAAATTCTGAAGTGGAAAATATATACTCTATAGAATCTTAGTCACAGCAATTGAAAAATATATAAACTATATACAGTATTTTTTTCTTAGCTGAACATCCAGTAAAGCTTATAATCAGAGGCTGATGTAGTATCTCTGTCTGTTGAAGTCTAAATTCCTCCTCTTCTCTCTTTATACAAGTTCTGCTGCTCCTTTTTTAATGGCACATGACGTCCTCATTTCAGTTTGGTCTGCCCTGGGTGTCGCTTGCTTGTATCAGGACCATGATTGCTTAGGCTATGCTACTTCACTTACTCTGCTGTCAGATTTCAAATAAAGGGGTAACAATAGTATTGTTCAGAAAACTGCATCTCTCCAATACGCTGTGAAAAATACCTATCCTTAATTGCAGGTACCATGAAATGATGTTTCTTTCAGACTTTTGACGTTCTAATATAATTGGTACCTTTTACATTCTTGGTCACACTGCAGTGATAGAGAATGTTACTGTATTTCATTTTTTATGGTAGAGGAAATAACTTCCTAATGGGGTCTGTGTTAAAAATCAGATCCTTCACTGGACAGAAATAATATAATTCAACACTTCATGTTCAATACCATTAAAATATGTCCTTCTGGCTTCTGGAGATCTTTCTGTTTTATCATTTTATCCTATCAGTTTTCTTACACTGACAAATCCCGACCATCAAAGGTACATATTTATTTCACAGTAAGATATTAAAGCAGGAGAGTCATTTACAAAGAAGTTAGATTCCCCATTACCAGACATTTCTCTTTTCATATTTCTCAACTTCCTGACCCTCTTCTACTGAAGATGCTCACAGCATTTCTTCAATCATTGTGCACATCACCTTTAGACTCTCAACTCTCTGTCTCTGAGTATAAAACCTGGACCTATCTCAGGTATCCCAAATAACCATACATACAAAAGCTTTCAAGCAAGTACATGTGTACTATGTCTAGAATATATGATGAAGCTCAGGCGAAGGTCTGGACTCCAGATGTCCATTTGGGAAACATCAGTGTGTTAGTAATTAAAACTAGGAGAATGGCTAAGGAGTATGTGCTTTTTGGTGAATCACAAGGGACACCAAAAATGCAAGCATAAACAATGGAAGAGGTGTTCACAAGAGATGCAAAGATGTGAAAATAACTGGGAAATTTTGCGATAATGGAAACTGAAGGAATATGGAGTTTTAAGGAGGAGGAAGTGTGCAGTGCTGTCCCAAGGAACAGTGATTTACAGTGTGATAAGGACTCAAATTATCCTTGTAATCTGGCACTGGGAGATTTTTGGTGACTCTGATAAGAATGATCTTAGTAGAGGAAGTTACAGGACACGTTACAGTGGTGAGTTAAGGAAGTGAAAATAAAGTGTGTAGATCACACATTTAAGAAATTTGAGTGGCAAGATTATAAAGCAAATGATATCAAATGGCCTAAATTATTTCAAAATACTAGAATAAGCATGCAGATAATACTCTGAAATAGTCATTTCAGGGAATAGAAGAGGGTTTTGACCAAGGACCAGTGAAATATGGTAATAAAGATTCAAATGAGTTCTCATTTGATACAGTAACAAGTCTTCCCTAGACCTTCATGAGCTTGGTCTTCATGAAACTTTCTTATTGAAGTTAAATGGGTTACTGGACTAGAGAAGGCATTTTGTAATGTAGATTTACAGTTGGGTTTTCCTGGGTGACTATATTAGAAACATATAGTAAAGAGATACAGTAAATAAATAAATAAATAAAGTATTAAAATGAAGGCATAATAAAGTTAAAGTTCCTGGTGAGAATGTAGGTTATGTGCTCAACCAAATGCCATTACTAATTGTAATAATAGTAAGTATTCACATAGCATTTACAGTGTGCCCAGCAGTCCTCGCAGCATCCTCCAGAGGCAGCTACTAGTTCTTATCCTCACGTATCAAATGAGGAAGCCAAGGCACAAGGAAGGGAAATAACTTGTCCAAGTTCTAACGGCTACTAAGTACTACAGCCACGATTTGAACTGAAGAGTCCAAATCTAGACACTGTACTCTTAAAAACCAGCAGATGAATGCCTTCATAGTGGGTATAATTAGTTGCAATACATTTTGGCTAGTTTAATCAGAAGTAGAATTTGTTAAGAATGGGCTAGAATGCAGGACTTAGAAGCTGTGCAAAACAGAAGAGCAACCAGAGACACCCTACGAAGTGGCACAGGAAGGTATACAACTTTCCAGTGTACAAACACTCCAGCACAGATAACACACAGATAACATCACGGGTAACATCTGTGATAACGCAGAACTACACAGATGACATCACAGTGAGAAGCAACACTGGATATCAGTTTCTATCAGTAGAACCTCACTCACAGGCTCCACTAAAACTGGATGCAGTTCAGGCTACCTTTGCCAGTATAGTTTCTATGTGGTGCCAGTTTTTCTCATCAATTTTTAAATCACTAATTTCCAATTTGGAAAATAGAAATTTCTAAACCAGGCTAGGAAACAACCCTATCTATACAATAGTGTCTGGGAAAGCAAGTGTCTAGGTTCTAGGCAAGTGGCCATAGGAACATGTCCAAGGGTCTCAGCAGCCAAAGAGAAACAAAATGAAACAAAAAAGCAAGTGTCAGCTGCATAGGTAATTCCAGCTGGCTAGGATGGCAGAGAAGTTAGGGGAGGGGCTCAAAGGACTATACATGAGGTTAAAGAGAAGTTAGAGAGGGAGAGAGGTTGTGAGAGAACAAGGAAAGAAGCGTGCTGTCAACAGAGTGAATTATTCGAGTTTAAGGTATATAATGTAGATCTAGTCCAGGTAATGACCAGATCTCAGGTTTGGCCCTGGAGGTTGTTTGCCAAAATTAATGGAGGTAAAGTCATCACATTAGCTAGCGTTGCACACTTTAATACTAGCTTGTTAGATGAATTTTCCCTGTGGACTTCGAAATCTCTCAACTTTGTGATAAGATGTCAGAATGCAAAAGGGAAGACATGGCCGGGTCTCAAAGGCTTCACTGAATGAGGGGTACTGATTTCCGGTGGATGAGTGACAACAGGGAAAAGTAGGGACTGCTAAAGTCCCAAGGCACTAGACTCAGACAAGAATGAGTGCTTCCAGAAGTGGTATATATACACAATGGAATGTTACTCAGCCATAAAAAGGAATGAAATTGGGTCATTTGTAGAGATGTGGATGGATCTAGAGACTGTCATACAGAGTGAAGTAAGTCAGAAAGAGAAAAACAAATATCGTATATTAATGCATATATGTGGAACCTAGAAAAATGGTACAGATGAACCGGTTTGCAGGGCAGAAATAGAGACATGGATGTAGAGAACAAACATATGGACACCAAGATGGGAAAGTGGTGGGGGGGTGGGGGGGTGGAGGGATGAATTGGAAGATTGGGATGGATATATATACACTAATATGTATAAAATGGATAACTAATAAGAACCTGCTGCATAAAAAAATAAATAAAATAAAATTCAAAAATTCAAAAAAAAAAAGAATGAATGCTTCCACGGCAATGGAAGCACCTTTGGAGAGGAAGGATTGCAGCTATGGGAGTTGTGTGCATGGTTGTCTGCCCTTACTTATCCCATCATTCTGCCCCCAAATGATCTCAGCATTTCAGGCTGTATACGAGCTGTTCTCAAGGAAAAGTTGAAAACCACTATATGGCTGTACTTCAGGAATTCCCACCATTCTTCAGTTCTTCTTTCTTTATCTTTTCATTCATTAATTGATTCATGTATTCACTCTAGCCAATAGATAGATGGAGAGATAGAGGATATTTATGATGAGCTATAATGCTGTGTGAAACACTGGGTACACCACCATGATCAGATACATTGACGTACTTTATATAAAGAAAACTTACAGAACTAAGAGAGGAGGTAAAAGAGAGATGTAATTTAGACTGAAAGGTCAGAGACAACTCCCCTGAGAATTAACAGTTCAGCTGGAACCAGAAGAAGAGCAAATGTAAGAGACTTTCAGGTGCAGAAACCATGATGTACAAAGGCCGGTAAGTGGGGAAAAAAACGACTTGTTTGAGAAATTAAAAGAAGTCCAGTGTCTGAAGTATTTACGTTTCTGTTTTCCCTAAGTCATTGATTATGTTTAAGTATCTTATGACCTCAGACCACATATTATATATAATGGGAGGATTTAGAATCATAGTCTGCCCTGAAGAAACCCTGTAATTTCCTAAATCAGAAAAGAAACGGTATATTCTATATAACTTTCATATGTAATATAAATATATTACTCATGTATAATTATATAATATATAATATATAGTAATATGTATTATAAATGTTAAATCAATTACCGTATATATGTGTGTGCATATTTTGTGTCTATATCTGTATCAGTGATCTGGTTTGATGGGTCAGGGTATTCCCCTCAACTTACAAGACAGTATACTCCCTTTATAAGTCATGTAGGCAGTCTATAAGCTGATATGAAGAAAGGCGATCTCTCTCTCTATAAATTGATGATTAGGTCCCTCAAAGCCAGCATTTATGTACCATCATTTTGTTGTGTGTTGAAAGGCAGGCAGATATGAAAATATGATATGAAAGCACTCAGATGAGACAGGCAAAAAAATCAATAAGAGAGAACACAAGTGCAAGGGAACAACAATTCAATCTAGGTGAGAGGGCGCTGAAAATGTAAGGGAGGCACGGTCTGCATAGTTGAAAACTCATGAGGAAATCTCATAAGACATCAAAGCTCAGCATTAATGTACTCTGAGTGGGGTTCTGAAGAGTTTCACATCAGAAGTAGATTTTAAGGACAATGAATCTTAATTCTTCGGAAGAAATGTCATCTACAACTTTTATTTGTTATTTTAAAATATGTTTAGCATCGTTTTCTCCCAAGCCCATTTTCTGAGACTAATCTTACTGCCACACTTGCAGAAATAGCAGTACTTTTTGAAAGGCAGCAAGAGATTCGTGTCCTTTTTTCTTATCTCAAATGAAATAATCCTTTGGGCTTTAACGTTTCAAAGCATTAATATTTTATATCGCATTATAAAGTAAATAAACAGATTTGTTTGGTGCATTGATCTTGATGGAGGGAAGAATTGATAGATAAGACAAGACACCTGGTGGAGGTAAAGAGGGTTGCTACTCATTAAAGAAATGTCCCTTGATACCCACGTCCAGGACTGCAAGGACATATTTTACAATTTCTGAAGTGTCTGATCAGTGAAATGATAAAATATTTGTATGATAGCTACTAAATGGATGGTTATTATGTTCTTTACCTGCTTATGGAATACATATTTATAGATTGCCTCTGTAATTCTCTTTGTAGAAGCTGAAAGTTGAACACCATGAAAACCATGACTCATTATTTTGGGTCACATACTGCCAGCTCATATTTTTAATATAAACACAGTGTATCAGCCAAAGCCGTCAGCCATTGATTATTTGATTAAGTTGTATTGTTACAAAGACCATAATTACACTGTCTTCTAAAGAGACCATAATTTCATTTGTTTTGGTTCGAATGTTTTGTTTGTAAAACAGAAACCTAGCGACAAGCAAAACAGGAACTTATATAAAAAAGAAAGATAGGGCCTGAAAACAGGAGTGCATCTGGATTGTAAGAAATATCTGAAAGCAGAGAATTAAATGTCTTCCAGGTCCTTCTATATCTTTCATTTCTGCTTCTGCCTGGGTATCCATTTACATGTCATGACAACCAGCAATCTTTTTGGTTCTCAGTCCCAGGTACTAGGGAAGGAAACCCTTGATGCTCTTATATCAGAAGTCACCCTGGACCCATAACATAGCCATTACATGTAATGGCCATTACATGGCCAGGGGAGCCATGTAATAAATGCTGGAGGTAGCTCCACTCACAAAAACAGAAAATCCCACAGAAGTGTTAAGGGGAAATCAGTAAGTTTCCACTCTACCATTTGGTGGAAGCATAAAGTGAACTAACATTTGTCAGCATTTAATATTCACCAAGCACTACATGAATAGTCTCTTTTAATACTCAGTACAACTCACTAAGTATGTGCAGTTATCACTGTATAGATGAAGAAGCCAAGCTAAAGGAAATGTGAAAAAAAGTCCAAGATCACACATGTACACATTTAGTTGAAGTAAATTTAAATACAATTATTGTGTTTCCGTTTTCCTAAGCAGTGTTCTAAGGTTTGAGGATCCAAAGTTCTCAGATATGATCAATTCATGACCTTGGAGAGCTCATGGCCAATTGGAAAAGAGAAGAGAAAAAAAAGATAATTATAACAAAAGTGGTTAAGCTTTCTATTTTAAAGAACGAATGATGTTTCAGAGGTTTATGTGTGGGGCATCAGACCCACTGTGACCCAGGCCAGCGGAAAAAAAATATTTGGGGAAAGGAATATTCAAATTTAAAAGAGGAATTGATATTAACTGGATGAAGAAGAAAGATTAGTGAATCCAGGCAGAAAGAGCAGGCATGTAAAAATGTGGTCATTTTAAAACAACACAGTATGTTGTTGATGAAACATAGGCAATTTGGCAGAGATGGAATATAGGAAAAAACAGGCAGAGAACGTCAAGCAGTGAGAATCAAGAGAGAAGTGGAGGTTAGATTTTGATTAGCATTGAATGTGTTTAGGACTTAGTTGTTATGAGGAAGCAATGAGAAGTTGTGGAAAGATTTTTTTAATAAATTTATTTATTTATTATTTATTTATGGCTGCATTGGGTCTTTGTTGCTGTGCCTGGGCTTTCTCTAGTTGCGGCGAGCGGGGGCTACTCTTCGTTGCGGTGCGTAGACTTCTCATTGCAGTGGCTTCTCTTGTTGCAGAGCATGGGCTCTAGGCACACAGGTTTCAGTAGTTGTGGCACATGGGCTCAGTAATTGTGGCTTGTGGGCTCTAGAGTGAAGGCTCAGTCGTTGTGGTGCACGGGCTTAGTTGCTCTGCAGCATGTGGGATCTTCCCGGACCAGGGTTCAAATCCGTGTCCCCTGCGTTGGCAGGCGGATTCTTAACAATTGCACCACCAGGGAAGTCTGAAAGATTTTTAAAAGGGTATTGCTCTTACATGAATTGACATTTAAAAACAAATGATTCTGGCAAATATTAAAAATTAACGGCTGGAAGAAGGAAAGGCTATAGGCTAGAAACTAAATAAGATTCAGTGGTGGAAAACTATGCAAAAGATAATGAAGTTCTCTGAAAGAAGTTGAGACAGTTGGTGAAGCTAAAATTCTAGTCACGGTGTGGGTTTTTTTTTTTTTTTTTTTTCGGTACGCGGGCCTCTCACTGTTGTGGCCTCTCCCGTTGCGGAGCACACGCTCCGGATGCGCAGGCTCAGCTGCCATGGCTCACGGGCCCAGCCGCTCCGCGGCATGTGGGATCTTCCCGGACCGGGGCAAGAACCCGTGTCCCCTGCATAGGCAGGCGGACTCTCAACCACTGCGCCACCAGGGAAGGAACCCAAGGTGTGGGTTTTTAATGACCCCACACCCCCCCTCCATTGTTGAAACAAATGCAATGGAGATTGAATTCAATTTGGAAAATTTGGAAATTTCACCCCCCAACCACCAAAGCAAAAAATATATATATATTACAATGCCTGTCATTTATTTTAAAATAATTCAGCATAGACAGTAATTGAAATGTGAATATTCATTAATTAAGCAACATGCAGCAACAGTCATCTGACCTAGTGAGGAATTCCTTCTCAAGAGGTAGTGCTACACATCATAAGTAATTATACTCTGTGATAACTTCACTAGACAACTTTTTCCATCCTAAACATTGGGGTCAAAATATGGTTTGAATGAAATCAGTAGCTTTCCATTAGAATTCTTTAAATTTCTTACCCAGTTCAACAGTATGATCTGAAAGTTATCAAATGTTTTCCATATAATTTAACATACCAAATAATCCTAGTTACTTCAATATTTCTTCTGAGATGCCTAGCGGCCCTTTGGAGTACTCAAGCTGGCTAGAGAAAGAAACTTACAATCTGTTATCAAAAGCAGTTCAATATTCCAGGAATTTTTTTTTCTCTTAACAGGGAGAAAGAAAACCAAATTCCAGTCTTGTACCAGCTTACTATTAATAACAAAATTCATTTACCTAATTAAATCCAATCTAATCTTAATCACTCCTAACAACATACAAAATTCTTTTTTCAAAGTTCCCTTTTCTCACAAACCTTTTATTACTTTTTGTATCCACATGATTTGTCCCATATTTTTCCCCATCCAGAAAAAAACAACTCTAGGACAAAATTATTATCATCATTTTCTTCAACAAAAATATCTCCATTGTTTATACCTCTGTCACCAACAACACATATCCTACTTGATTTACACACTGAAATGCTTCCCTTATCATTTTTAGTAGCTTTAATTACATATTACAGTTTTTAATCCTTAAAAGCCTTAACAAAACCAAGAAACAAGTAATTGAACTGTTATACCAGCATTTACTGATTGGCAAACTTAAGAATATATTCCATAACCTCCAAAAACATACATTTTTCTTATAGCATAATTTCTCTTCAATGTGGTATAAGATGCGTTAATAAACCCAAACATCTTTAGTGTTTTTTCTCTCAAAAGAAGGCAAGAGTATGTAAACTTAGATTTGTTCAGCAATGGTCCAGTATTTTATCTTAAAAATGATTTAGACATTCAATTAATTTTATTCATTTAACTTAATTTAGCAAAACTCTAAAGTTTCAAGTTACCAAAAACCTGGAATAAGTATTTTTAGAAAGACATCCCCGAAGCATAATTATTTTCAAAGAGTTTATCCAAAAGCTTTTGATCCATTTATGACTATATCACATATAGACATATGATATTCAGACAGAGATCTCAAACAAGATATTTCAATACAGAACTTATCAGCTTATAAATAACAGTTGGAAAAAGTTCAATTTATTCACTTGATTTTAAAAGACTTCTCCCACTCTCGTTTTTTTTTTTTTTTTTTACCTTGGCTGGAAGTTCTACTAATTAACCCAAGACTGAAGTCTCAGGCAAAGTGGGCTGTGTTTGTATTTCAAGGACAGGATAAGAGTCAACTTCAAGCTTTCTCCTAGGCATATTTTTGTTCTCTCAGGGTCAGAATTCCAAAAACAGTATTTATCAAGCTAGCTTTCTCTAACTGTATATGCAAAAAGAAGCAGTTTTGGAATTTCAAAAGAATTTCATCTTAACCAATTTTCTCTGGAGTCTGAAGAATACTGTTGGCAACACAGTGTTAAAAAAAATCATCTTTCTGTTTTTTTAGTCATAGTTTCATAGCTTAAATTTTCTAATGAATTGAACCTGAATTTCCCATTTTACAAAAGGCAACAAGAATACTAGTCATACAAATGGAATACACACTCATGCACCAGAAGACAGAACTGTCACATATCCTCTGATAGGATGACCAATGACCAATACAGAGTCCCAAACAAATACTTCCCCAAAACAAATGGTCCCCAAAGTCAGACATGTCAGAACTAATTGGAAAAATGTCCAAATAGCACTTCGTGCTCAAAAAAGAAGCTTGTCCAGGTGCACAACTGGTGGACCTACTCGGTTTTGGAGTTCATCAGCTCATCCAGATGCATGTTTCCGTTCCACCAAGGAAAAGCGTTAAGTTGGCAGGCAGTAACAAGAAGGGGAGTAACAGGGAGGAACCCTGAAACAAATGGCTTTGGCAGCTGCTAGGAACATCCCCCCAAATTTCCCTCTCAGGGCCAGCTAGTCACCAGCAGCGGGCCCATCGCAGCCTTTAGGGCTAGTTGTCATGGCTGCGGCTCTACACGGGAAACCCCGGGGAGCCAGATGTCATGAGAGCGCAGCAGCCCCATGTTGGGTGGCAAAAAACTGTTACCGAAGGTGGAGCCCGGCTGCTTGCCACTCTGAAGCCAATAAAGAGGCAAGGTTGGTGGGAAGGAAAGTTTGTTTTATTTTAGAGGTTGGCAACCATGGGATTCCTGTCCACCTGCTGACTCTCCCCACTGATAATCAGTGGGCAAGAGCTTTTATAGATGGAGGGAGGGGGCTACCTGCAGGAAAAACACGGTCAGCTCTGACAGTCATCTTGAAATGGGTCATGCAGTTGTCTGATCAGTGTCACCTCGATTGTTTTAAGTACAGTTAGCCTTTAGTTCCAGGGTCAGTTTGTTCTCATTTCTTTAGGCCAGTTCTTGGAATTGTGGCAGCTTATGTCATGGCTACAGTCTGGTCATCGTGTAGTTAACTCTTCCACCTGGTGGGGCTTTCAGTATCTATAAGACAGCTCACAGGATGTGGCTCAGAATATTATCTACAGCCCTTGAAGAGGAACTAAAGGTCCTTGACTATGTTTAATGACTAAACTTATTATTTAGTCTTATTGGACTGTTTTCCTTTTTTTTTTTTTTCCACTTCTCTCATTAAACTTTTTCTTTGGCTAAAGTTTTTCCACAGACAAAAGGTAGGCTGAGGATATGGTAGGCAAGGACCATAAGGTTCTGCTTCATTTCAAGAGGACATTTCTTTATTATCTATTCTCATGGGTGTTTCTCATAAAAGATAAAATCTAGCGATAATCTTGATAATGTGTGTAGAATTAATATTAGGTGCACCAAAGCCAGTTTTAGAAGAGAACAACATAAACATTTAAAATTCTTTTGTAAAGATCGCTTAAATCGTATCCAAAAAAATTAAACAAAAATCAAATGCATCTGTTGCTTAGCTATGTGAACAGAACTGTAGAATGGTTTTATTTGATCCTGCCCTCATTTTTGCAGAGTCAGACCACCTTGTCAGATCTTTTTTTACCAACCTGAGATTGTTTTCCTTCGAGACTTTTATCTTGCATTCAAGCACTAAATTGTTTGTTAGAATTTTTATAACTCCTTCAAAAGGACTCTGAGAACATTTCACAGTAATGAATACCGAGCCAGTTTTGACAACCTTGAATAGATGAGTCAAATTATTAAAGTGTATTTGCCACTTTTATAAACTTACTCAAATGCTGAAAGATCATTAGAGCACAAAACACTGGTTCAGTATAATAACTTCATTCTGTCATTGATATATTTACATGTATATCTTATTGTTAACTTTCTTCTTAACTCATATTTCAGTATATCATGTGATGTAAGATAATTCTCTTTTTTTTTTTTTTTTTTTTTGTGGTACTCGGGCCTCTCACTGTTGTGGCCTCTCCCGTTGCGGAGCACAGGTTCTGGACGCACAGGCTCAGCGAGCTCGCTCCACGGCATGTGGGATCTTCCCAGACCAGGGCAGGAACCTGTGTCCCCTGCATCAGCAGGTGGACTCTCAACCACTGCTCCACCAGGGAAGTCCAATTCTCATTTTTATAAAGATCACAGAGTTGCTGAAAATAGTAATTTGCACTGATTGTATATAAAATATTCATAAGAAGTCTAGTTTATATGCTTGTGTGAATGTTACTTCTATCATCATTTTTAACATGAATATCTCATAAATTTAACACATGCCTTGAATAGTATGGATACAGGTTATTTGATGTTCATCAGACATTTAACCTGTGACTCATATGTTTCATTCTAACAGTTATTAAAGGAAATATTATTCATCATTAATGATAGGCAAGTTCTTCTGCCAGTTTCTTATTACCAAAATAACACATATTAGTTTGAAAAACATTACAGAAACTCTCTTACTGACTTCTGCTTAACTGATTACCGAGTATAACTTTTCATGTTCTGAGACCAATCTCCCAATGTGAGTGGGGAGAGTGTTCCCCACACCACCAAGAAATTCTCCTACACCAGCTGGATTTCCTACAATTCAGCTCAATTCTGTCATCTACCCAGAGGTAGCATCAGATTCCACAGGTTAAGGGTTCAGTCTTACAAGACTGTACCCGGCCCCTTCAGACGCCTATCTCAAGCCCAGGTTGTTACCTATGCTTCTGACCAACTGGCTATAAATCAGATGTTCCCAAGACCCCCTCCTTGGGTTCAATTAATTTGCCAGAGCAGGTCAAAGAACTCGGAGAAATAATTTACTTGCTAGATTACTGGTTTATTATGAAAGGATGTAACTCAGGAAGAGCCAGATGCAAGGAGTATATCGGATAAGTTCTGTAGGAAGGATCTCAGAGCCTCCACGTCATCTTCAGGCACATCACTCTCCCCAGGTTTCCACGTGATCACCAACCCAGAAGCTCTCCAAACTCAGTGCTTTGGGGGTTTTATGGAGGCTTCACCACACAGGCACAATTGGTTAAATCATTGGTTAAATTAATTCAACCTCAAGCCCCTCTCCCCTCCCTAGAAATCAGGAGGTGGGATTGAAAATTCCAAGCCTCTGTTCTTGGTAGTTTTCCCTAACAACCAGCCCCCATCCTTAGTGCTGGCCAAAAGTCCCTCATTATCATAAACCCAGTTGTGGTAGAAAGGGGTTTGTTTTGAATAACAAGACAACATTTTACATTTATGACTCTGAAGCTTTTCAGAAACTGAAGACAAGAGACCAAATATTATGACAGAAGATGATCCCACTGATTCCAATTTTGGGCTGTGCTTCTGGAACTGTGGACATAAATTAAAATAAATTTTAATAAAAATAAATTTTTTATAAATAAAATGTTTTCTTATAAATCATAATATCACAATAACCAAGTCTCCACTGCCTCTATAAAGTGCTGAACACTCAAGGTTAGTAGGCCTCAAGCCATTGGAAATGTTTGCTTACTAGAGTTTGCTAAATACGGGTTAATTCTCCAAACTGTGTGTGCCAGAGTTACTTAATATTGCAATTATGCAATGTAATTCAATAAAGCTGTGATATATGATTGTCAGAAGAGAATTACTTTCACAAAAATGAAATTTAAACTAAGAAACTAATAAATAATAGAAATTTTCTTGAAAATAAATTACAGATGAAATAGGCATGAGTGAGACAACCATAAAATATTGGCAAGAAAATTATAAAAATCTCCAAGGAGTCTCAATTTAGATTTCTATACAGATATCTATAGTTCTTGCTAACAGATATCTATAGTTCTTGCCACACATAAGAGAAAGCAAAACTTGGTATCATAAACATAACACAAATTTGGCAATGTCAAATCAGCTGTTGTTGGTTGCTTCTGCAATATTTTGTTTGATTTTCTTTTTTTGTTTTCCCTGGTAATAACCAATCTGAATAAAAAACAACAGACTTAGTCATAATAAGAAGAACAGAAAACTTTTATAATATTGAGACACTAATCTTACTTAAATGTTTACCAAAACAGTTACAAACATATTTTTTTTTTTTTTTTTTTTCTGTACGCAGGCCTCTCACTGTTGTGGCTCTCCCATTGTGGAGCACAGGCTCCAGACTTGCAGGCTCAGCGGCCATGGCTCACGGGCCTGGCCGCTCCGCGGCATGTGGGATCTTCCCAGATGGGGGGCACGAACCCGTGTCCCCTGCATTGGCAGGCGGACTCTCAACCACGGCGTCACCAGGGAAGCCCACAAAAAATTTTTGACGCATAAAATATATTACTTTAATGTTATAATAACAATAGTTATTTAGATGATGAAAGCTGATGTTTCTGAATGGTTGCAAAATTGTCTGTCTTATTTTCATTGTGTTCATTTCTCTGACTATGAGAAATTATACTTCTATTAAGATGGCCAGCCTCCTTAACATACATGTTACTTGTGCTTAATTATAGCTCATAAAGTATAGAACTCCAGATATGGTGTTTTCCAAAAATACATTATCAAAAGGATAGAATCAGGATGCTTCTGCCAAAGTATAGAGGTCTTTCCATGTCATATTAATGAAGTAAATTAGAATTAAAAAAATTCTCTGGTCAGCAATGTATGAGTACCAAAATACGAACCATTCCAGAGGATATAAGCTCTACTTAAGCTACCTCTGCACTAAACCATTTATTTAACAAACATTCATTGAGCGCAATGTATCCCCTAGGCTCTGCTTAAAGAACTAGTAACAAAAGAATTGATGACATGGTAAACTGATGCCCTTGAGAAGTCATTGGCATTGTATGCCAATGAAAAAAATTCCACTGATGCTTACAGGTGCACATGAGGGTGCTGTAATAACAGTGCCAAAGAGAAAGCAGGAAAAAGCAAGCAACATGACAAAAATAGAGTTCAGCTCTCAAATCTACCCATTTATCATCATTGGTTTGCACACTGAAAAAAACCATCTGCAAGATATATTCATGTATTACCACCAAAGAATATACCATTCTCAATTACTACCTTTAGCTGTTTTTCCTTTAAAATCTTTGTAATTATTTCCCTCTTGAAACCTTGCTCAAAGCCTAGTTTTGTTTTATTTTGTTTTTAATACATAGGAAATAACCAAATATCTAATACTTTTTTCATTACATTCTATGGAAAGCTATGAGACATACTTGAAAGTATATCATATTCTTTATTCTGTCAGTGCCAAAGCAGGATGTTCTCTTTTCAAAATATGTACTCTTTATTTAGGTTACTTCATACTCTTAAAAATCTATTTATTTATCATTCAAAGTATTTATATGCAGCCAGGAAAATATTTTTCTGTAATTATTTTTAATCATTCTGTAATTTTCTGTAATCATTTGCCAGTAATTCTGGCAAATAAACCAGAGTGAGAGGTACATGTTCTTAAGTTATTATATAAAAATCACCTTTCCAAACTACATCTATAGTTTGAAATCATGGAAAAAATTAAGAAAATCAGAATGTGTTTTAGAGGAAGGGCATCCCATATTTCATGACACAAATCACCAGAAAGTACAATTTAGATTTACCTCTACATTTAAAAATATCATTAAAAACTAAAATGTTTCATTATTTTTAAAATGATAACATTAAATGTAAAACCCAACTCCTGCACACATAAAGTTTATGAGACTTAGGGATATATTGACCCAAATTTATTATTTAAATGGCTAAAATAAAGAGCCGAAAGAGACATTATGATACTTTGTAAAGATGGCTTATATTGTCATGTTATTCATAATATAGATTCACTTAACATTTTATTAGCAACATCATTATTAAAAATTATGCTATAATACAATGAACATAGAACCATTTTTATATCAGAGATTCCAGTTACTAAGGCCTGGTGCAGATTCCTCCCGCTTTGTGGAAATTGAATTATTAAATCTACTCTACCCTACTAATGTCAGAAATAGCCTCAAAAACACAATATCACATAATCAGGATTGGCATGGAAAATAAAACCTATCTGAAAATAAAACCTATTGTTAATCCAGTATAAAGTACATCTTTCAGAACTAGGGTTACTTAGGGTCTACATTTCAGGCCCTTATGATTAAGGAAGGATGCCAAGTCCTTTCCTTTCCTATATCAAAGTCATCCCCATTCTTCCTCTAATATATAAGGAAAGTACAATCATGTTGGAGTTCAGTCACTCTTACCCATAGGCCCACTATCCAGAAATTACCTAGAATGGAACTGTAACCCCAAAACTCACTGTGCAGAAGAGTCTGGTGTGAGTGTGGAAGAAACTAGTGCATGAGTTAGGAGAAGAATAACAATATTGCATTAACTGATTCATCACAGAGAAAATGGTGGAGGCAACATCTAAGATCTCTTAGGACACAACTTTCACTTCGCTCTTCTGCTGTGAACTGAATTGGTTGCATGGCCCACCTGGGTTCTGTATTTATGTTTCATGCTCAAAGTGCAGATTGAAAGAATCAGATGAACATATCATAGTTATCTGATAAAGTGTCAGAATAGTTTTCTATACTTAGATAACTAGCTCAGTGCTTCCTGTTGGAGCCTTGGAGAACAATGGTAAGTAGGCCTTATGGGAAAGGCCACAGAAAAATGCTGCCCTCACATCAGAGAAAAGGGGTTTCCAGGAGGTGTTTTGAAATTCACAAATGCTTCAAACTATGTAGCTTTTCTATTTTTTTAGGTACAATAAAATTGTGATACATTGAGAGTGTTTTAATATGCCAAGGTCAGTTTTCTCACATCAAAAAAATTTCATGTGGTAATTTTGAGAAAATCATTTAGACTTCCCTAAAAGTAATTAAAATTTTATTTTGTTTTACAAACAACTTAATTGTTAATGAAATACAACATATTGGTTAAGATACTATTTGAGGCTTTTACTCTGTGAAGAAATATCTCTTTAGTAATAAGTGTATTTTAAAATTATGATATAGATATAATAAATTTAAAACCCTATTTTCATTTATAAGCCAGTAGTACAGCTTACTATTAAGAAATGCTAATATTAGACTTTCATTAGTTATATCTCTCAATCTTAGGCAGTAGTCAAATAATTTTAAATATAATTATTGAACGATTTTTATTAGCAAGATCCTTAATTTTATAAATGACAAAACATCACTTAGAATAAAGTTATTTATTATACATAAACAGCTACAGAAAGTAAGGATCAAAAGATAAAGTAGCATAATTACTATATTAAAGCTAAATATAGACAAAATTAGAAAATGATATTAAATAAAAATAAATAAAATCTGTTTTAATATTTTATTTCTCTTTGGTGGATGTTTAGAAAACCTTGCTTGGTACATGAAATTTTATGATAGGACAGTCTGTGTGTGTGTGTGATATGGGTGTGGGGAGTGTGTGTGTGTGTGTGTGTGTGTGTTTTGAAAATTCATTGTGCACTTGGAAGGTTTAAATTTTTCATTATGCTATGATGTTGTTATTTTTTCCTTTGGATTTCTTGTATTCAATATCTGGTATTGATAAATTATTTATTATCATATTCTCTCCATATCCCAAATGGAGAACCAGTCCTATATATTGCTACCATGAAAAAATATGGTACACTGATTTTCTGTTTCTTTCTTAGAGCTCAGCCTTTTTTTTTTCTCATCATTTAATGATACTCTTCCAAACTAAGCTCATTTCCTTTTCTGAATTCATGCTCTCAACTCTTTCCAACCTCCCTGTACACCTGCCTAGACTTATTTTCGTGCTGAATTTGCCATTGCCACTACATTTCAGAGGTTCTAAATATAAAAGACTGAAAATGTAGAAAATACTAGTATGTGCATGTTTGGATTATGGTATGTTCTTAATGTGAGGTTTAATCCCTTAAAAATAGGTAATATTTTTCAGGAGAGGCAATGGTTACAGAAGCTCAATGATATAAAATCATTAAAAAATAATATAAATAGGAATCTAAAGGGATGAGGGTTGATGTGCAGAGTGAATAGGAAAATCTACAGAAGAGTCTACAATAAGAACAAAACCAGTAAAAACCAAGCAGTAGTAGGGCACAGGGCAAATGGCTGAAGTTAAATAAACAGATTGGGCTATACTTAATAATGGTGGGTGAAAAATAAAATAGTTTACAGTATTTTCCTAAATAAATATTTATTAAATAGTTTTATAGTTCAATTTTATATATTTTCTAATCTTTTTATTTTATAATTAGTTTATAAATTAATAGTGATGATATTTGGCCTCACTTTTCTCACTGTATTATTTTTTCTGCCTTTAATGCTTTGTCTTATATCTTTTGCCACGTAGATTGTTTCTGGTTTGGGGCATGTGTAAGGCTAGTAAGTGTGTGTGTGCATAGGGGAGTGTGTGTGTGTGTTCATGCACACATACGTGCATATGGCTTCTTTTCACTTATAATTATTTTTTCCCTAGCAGTAGTCATTTTGTCACTTATGTACTTTATCTATTCCCATCAGCCAAAAAAAAGAGAAACAGGAAGGAAAGGAGCATGGTCCTTTTTAGAATACTTCCCCTAAATTTCACTCACTTCTTTCATCTATACCCCATTGTCCAAAATTTGGTTATTTTCTCTCACTTAGCTACAAAGAGGATGGGGTTGGGGTGTAGCTTTTCATTTGGCAGTCATATTCCCAGCTATAATTTTGAGTGCAATTACTGAGGACAAAAGAGGAAGAGATTAGGAAATAGTGAGCAAACAGCCTGTCACACATGACTACATATATGTTATAACAATCTGGAAATTAGATAATGTGCTTTGAATTTAATAATCAAAGTTTTCACAAACATTCCTAAGTTTGTTTTCATTTAATCATCTCAATGTAAAAGACAACAATAATTTTTAATCCTTCTGACAAAAGACATTGTATTTCTGCTTTTGTTCTTTCCATCCTCAACTCTTTCAACTTTACAAATTGTTTTACAATCATCTAAGGTCATAAATGCAATTTTTTAAAATTTCTCTCTTTTTATGTTATTATTTTTTTTCATGTTATTTTTAATAACAAGATATTCTTCCTTCGGTTGTGGACACCCAATGTCTTAGGTAGACATAAATCTAAGCCAAGGGAGATTATTGGAAATCAAACCCTGTGAATAAAGATGGGAATAAATAACCCCAAATAAGTATTTGTGTTTCTCAAAAATGTGTGCAGGTGACTCATCCTCAGTGGATTCCTACCAGAGCAAGAGTAGCATCTCTGAGTTTGACTTAGGGCCCCCTCAATCAAATAAAAATAAAAATTAAAATTAAATAAAACCTTCACTTGCAAACCCATCTGTGTGGTCTTTTCAGTTTCAGAATCTTTTCCCTGACTGCTCTATACTTTAAACTATTTCTGTTTCTATGGTTTAAAAACATGAAGATTTACCACCACTGACCTTTAATTCTTATAATTATTAGTTACATAAAAAGTTTTTTATATATTTCTGTATCTTTTCATCCTACTTTAACACCAGCTATCTCAGAGAGAACTATATTTTCCGATTTCTCTTACGGTGATCTCAAGGGTGTCACTGAACATTCACCAAAGGCTTTCATTCCTGAACACCTGTATTTTCAAATGCTTGGTAGTATTTGAAATGATCATTACTCAACTCTTTCAGTGAAAATTTTATAAATATTATATGTTTTTCTTCAAAAAATTTATTTTACCCAAGGAAAGATCTGAATCTAACTTGATTTTAGTGATCTGTAGACAGTCATTTCTAAAAAATGTTTAAAGTATTTATTATTATCTCTCTTACTCATTTTTGACAACTGATTTGTTTTCTTGCATGTTCCCATGCCTTTCACAATTCCAAGTAATGGCTGTCCACCTCAAACTCGATGTTAATGGCACTCTTCAGAGTTGTACAGTGTACAGTTTTCAGGCCATGAGAGCTGGCCCAAGTTCCAATCTGATCATAAAAGCCTTCTTCACTTATACCTTTGATTATTAGTTCTGATAATTAACTTATATTTAAGTTTTCTTGTTCTTTAATCGTATCTTAGATTGCTATGGTTAATTTTCTATGTACACTCACTTCACTCAAAATTTTCATTTCTATTTTTTCTTTTTTAGATTCTGGAAATGCTTTAAAAGTCTACTTTATTATTGTTAATTTGAATTTCTTCAGTGTAAATCTGCTTTATAGTCTTCCAGTGAACGTTCTATTGGGCGTTTCTATTATTTCTCATTGAATTTTGTACTTTTCTTATCCAGACCTGTCCTTGTTTAACAGAACTAAATCTTTCTTTTATATTACTAAGAATAAGAAACAAATGTGTTCTGCATTTTCTTTTGTGTCATGAATTCATTTCAGGGGAGGATTTTCCTCTGAGTCATTGCCATTTTACTTCTCTTTCTCTATATTTCATAATGCCTTCTTATATACCAGTTGACATTTTCTATTAACTCCTGTTAGAACTTGATTTTGTAATATTTGTTCATGTCATGAGGAAGGCTGATGCATCTTATTTTCATCTCTTTCCCCTGGATCTTATTGCAAAAGAAGGAAATGATTCATGCCCGGTGTTGGGGGAAAGTAAGGATGTGGGTTTTCAATACTCATTCCACAGTAGTTTCCTGGACGCTGGCAGAAGCCCCCAGTTGACTTGAAACCAGAGGACAGAGCATCATGTAATGCAGGTAGCACACTGGTGCCCACATCGTGGCATTTAGCGAATGTTAATTTCCTTAGTAACTCTGTGTGCCTTTTTTCAGATTGTTCAATAAATACAACCTACTCAATAATAAGTGAAAAATAAATTTCTATAGATCTATAGTTATGGTTCAGAGAACAATGAGAAATAGGCCAGAGGTTATTGATGCTGCTCCCAGGTATATACCTTACAGGGCTTATAGCTGTGACTAAAAGGCTTAAAGGCAAAAAAGCATAAAGTACTGGAGATTTTTCATTATGTGACTTCCTATGTCAGTGTTAGCCAGAGGCAGTTAAGGTCATAAGCCTGGAGAATTAGTTGTGCAGACTTTCATGGGCAGAAGCCAATGCACAGACGGTCAGTGGAAGCTGGTAATGATTATTCCTAGTATATTTTGGTCAAGAAAAATGTCAAAGAAGTAATAGAGGGATGATTTTTATTTCCAACTTATCTGCATAAATATGCAGATAAATCTGAAATATGCTCACTTCTTACTTCTCATTGCAAAGATATTAATCTTTCTTTCATTTCCAGATAGAATAATGACTGTTTTATTTATAAATAAAACGAAATGAAAAGCCAGGAGCAAGTGTTCCTGCCAGGTCCACTCACTCTTCCATCTTTCTTTCCGGAGGTAAAGTATGCAGAAAATGTGTATCTCCTAGTTAATATTTGGGATCCCTTCCTACAGAAACTACATCAAAAAACCAAGAGTGTAGACTCCAGAAGAACAAAGATTACATTTGAAGATCTAGCTGGAAGGAGGGAACAAAAGCTGCCTTTGGGAGAAGATGAGGAAGCACATATTGAATAGTTTAAAAGCCATGGTACCTGCAGGAGATGAAAGGACATTGTCAAACCTGAAGCAAATCACACGGGACACCCTTCCATGAGCCTGAGGTGACCAATAGAGGGGAGGCTGGCAGCATAAGGGCTTCATCAGTTAGACACTGAGCTCTTCCACACAAAGACAGACAAAAATGTGTCCCAGTTTTCCAGAGAATTCCTCCACAGTACTCGTAGAGGTGAGATTACACAGAAGGCTGACCTACCTAGAAACCCTTAGATCCCAGCAAGGAACATGCAGGCTGGATGTGCGCTTGGTAGGTGTCAGGTTCCACTCCAAGCCAAAGGCAAATCATGAGGCAGAGTCAAGAGGAATATTAAGGATTTGGCGGGAGAGCATAGAAACTGAGTGGAGAAAAATGTCAAATACAGGTCTGAAGATGTAGCTAAGAACCAAGGAAAATTTAACCAGAGAGAGAAAAACATTGGGATAAAACCTATATAATTCTGTTAATTTTCTCTCTCACCCTAATTTTCATAGTCTATTCATGCATGCAATGGTTTTGGCTTAATGACATCTTAGCAATGATGCACAACATTTGACATTTATCACTTTGTCTTGATTTTTTTTTTTTATCGTTGATGGCATCATCAAGAGGATATGAAGATGTCCAGATTAAAATATTATGAAAAATTTTTAGAGATGGGAAGAAAATTCCCCTGAGCAATTAAATGACCTTTCTGACAAGGGGTGTGTACACACATGTGTGTATATAGAATTCAACTTACTTAAGGGGCTGGGCTAGAGGCACATCCTACACATAAATGTTTTGTGGTAGAACTAAAATGTCACAACGTGTACACTGAGGATAGGCCTGAAAATAATTCCTGAATAAAAAATAGTAATGTAATATCAATGTGATTAATAATACTACTTAGCATATTGCATACATTCAGTATACCAAGCTTTGTAACAGGCATTATATAAGCATTTTTATATCAGGTTTCTAATGTTTTTTTTAATAGTCATTATTACTCCAGCTTTATCCATGAGGAGAATGAGGTTCATGAAGGAGATGTAACTGCTCCAGATAACAGACACAGGAGGTAAAACAGCTGGGATTTTACATAAGCGTTTCTGAATCTAAAGCCCATGATTTCTCTACTACATTATAGCAGCATATCTGAGGAGTCACCTTAAGTCTTCCAGACCTGAGGTAAGCCATAAAATGTGTCCAAAGTTTTTTGTATCTCAAGTATCCAGGATATCCAAGAACACAATGGAAACTTGGAGAAGAATAATCAGCCAGCATCTTAGTGAAGCTGAGAGAATCATACACACCCCTCACATCATACATCAAAAAAAAAAAAAAAAAAAAAAGCCAATTCAACCATCTGGAGAACAGTTTAGCAATTCCTTCAGAGTTGCTAAAGTTCCCTTCAGCAAAGTTCCCTTTAGAAGATCTTTTCCATACCATATTCTCTTGGGAGCAATGGATAATCATGGTGATGACAGATTTTCTGAGCTGGATCTGATCTGGCCACACAGGTAATAGAGAAAATATGGAAAAAGTTTTGTGTAATTAGTGCAGGAAGAGTCATCATATCTGCACTGGAGGCTACTTGTCAGTTTATTCCTGACACTGCAGTAAAAGAAGAAAAAAGCTTTATTTTGTTTTTTTGTTTGTTTTTTTAATTAATTAATTTATTTATTTTTGGCTGCGTTAGGTCTTCGTTTCTATGCGAGGGCTTTCTCTAGTTGCGGCAAGCAGGGGCCCCTCTTCGCGGTGCGCGGGCCTCTCACTGTCGTGGCCTCTCTCGTTGCGGAGCACGGGCTCCAGATGTGCAGGCTCAGTAGCTGTGGCTCACGGGCCTAACCGCTCCGCGGCATGTGGGATCTTCCCAGACCAGGGCTCAAACCCGTGTTCCCTGCAATGGCAGGCAGATTTTTCAACCACTGCGCCACCAGGGAAGCCCCAGGCTTTTTTCTTAAGGAAGAAATCCTCTAACATATAGAGCTGGACCAAAAGCAAGCACATAGAAACAAAAAAGACAAATACAAGAAAAAACCGGAAGGAGAAAGACACAAATCCCCCTCACGTATACAGAAGGGCCCTTGTAGTCCATCTATAGGCAAAGCTGCCTCGGAGGAGGGATGTGGAATCAGATGTGAGCCAAACAGTAGCCTTGCAAATCCATTGTTACCACCAGTGTCACCTTCTGTTGCCATGGCACTACTTTGACTCCGACTCAGCTTCACTCCCTCCAAGAAGCTAATCAAAGCAGAGGTTCCAATAGCTCCATTTTCTTCTGACTGGGCTTTTTTTTTTCAATTTAATTCTTCGAATATTTTCTATTGAGCCATTGTTAATACACCAATTTCACACTTTAATGAACACTCCCTGGGTAAATATATTAGTGAACCAGAATCTTATCAGATTCTTCCCTCACCTCCAAAGTACTGAGTGAATAAATGAAATTTATTAAATTATGGCATGGATTAACAAATATTCCTATTCAATAAATAAGAGTAACTTGAGGAATGCAACAATAAAGCACCTTTTTTTTTTTTTTTTTTGGTCTCCAACTGTTCATTTGATTTTTTTAGTGGGGTTAGGTTTTTTGTCTGTGGATGAAAACTCAAGGATGACCTATGACATATCTGATCATTTATAGGCAATATAATTCCTTTTTCTCAGCTATGCTTATAAAATATGTATAAATTCAGTACTTAAAAGACTCAGACTTGAGAATTCCAGTTTCAGAGCAGTGATATAGAGCTTGAAAGAACATCACTTTTACCCTTGCATAAAGAAAAAGCCTGAAAAAAACCTGCAAATGTTAACAAATTTTCTTGCACCCATTAGAGAAATGAAGTTTCAGGGAACCAGTTAATCTGCAATCTGGAGAAAGACAAATGCTTGCAGTGAGAAACAGAACCTGATCTTAAATATAGTGAAGCTTGTCCTAACATAATATTTGTCAGTAAAATATCTGCAAGCTCCTTTTAAAAATTCTCTTATTGATAAATTGATGAATCTATTAAAATTGAACAAATTTAATGAAAATTTAATAAATTTCGTTGTTTCTTTTCAGATTCATTACAAATATAATAAATTTAGACAAATAAAAGTAACTTTTTGCTACTTGCAACTTTGTATATATATTAAAATTATGATTTTAACTATTTTCCCTCTCATGCAGCCAGACCTTTTACTAGACTCAGTAATATGTAATAAATAAAATACGTACTATTGTCTTGCATCCACATTCAAACATTTCTGCTACTATACTTCCAGTAGAATCTTAATCACCCGTATTAAATATAATTTGTATTCTAAAGAGCTACATCTACTTTACAGAGAAAACTGGGAGGTAGGTGTTCAGTAATTGTCATACAAAGCAGCTTAGCAAACCAGTAAGACTCATAAGCACGCACAATATGTTGACCTAAGTCCACTCACGTTCCTCCTACATATTTTTAAAGTGGTAAAACATGAACATTTCCATTAACATGAACCATAAGAATAAGCACTCTGTAACATTACAAAGTATTGATAAAAAAGCAAAGACACACACACACACACACACACACACACACACAGAACACAATCAACTACTTGGTGACCAAAGCTTCAGTATTCTATCTAATTTGGAAAGTATCTGGTTATCAAAATAATGCCCATGAATTACCTTCATTTAATATTAGTTTGGGATCTTAAATTAAGGGTCTTGGAAATTACATTTAAGTCCATATGCTTCTGAACCACCCTTCATATAAAATGTCTTTATAATCACAAATAAATTTACTTCAATAAAATTTAACACTTTTCAGGGCTTCCCTGGTGGCGCAGTGGTTGAGAGTCTGCCTGCTGATGCAAGGGACACGGGTTCGTGCCCCGGACTGGGAAGGTCCCACATGCCATGGAGCGGCTGGGCCCGTGAGCCATGGCCACTGAACCTGCGCGTCCAAAGCCTGTGCTCTGCAACGGGAGAGGTCACAACAGTGAGAGGCCTGCATACAGACAAAATAATAATAATAATAATAATAATAAATTTAAAAAAATTTTAACACTTTTCAAAATCATAAGCATTGTGTAGAAATTGTCTTACCTTAACTGATAATAAACCAATATACTAAATTTAAGGACTCAACAGGTTAACTAGTCTCTTAGTGAAAATACAAATCTTATTTTCAAAAAATTCTATATGTATACAGAGAAAATCAAAGAAAAAACATATAGTTATTCTCTTGAAAGAAGAAAACATTAAATCAGTCTGAATTGTTCAAAGTTTTAGCCTTTCTTACATGTATTTGGATTCTTACATAAAACTTCTGAGCTAGCAGATTCTATAAAATATAATTTCTTTTTAAAAGACTATCACATTTAGGGCTTCCCTGGTGGCGCAGTGGTTGAGAGTTCACCTGCCGATGCAGGGGACACGGGTTCGTGTCCCGGAGCGGCTGGGCCCATGAGCCATGGCGCTGAGCCTGCGCGTCTGGAGCCTGTGCTCCGCAAGGGGAGAGGCCACAACAGTGAGAGGCCCGCGTACCGCAAAAAAAAAAAAAAAAGACTATCACATTTAAAGAATGAAAAGTTTCTTTTCTAGGTATTTGGTGGGGATTATTAGATTTATTTATTTATTATTTTTTTAATATTTCATTTTACATTTTTAATGTCATTCTTGTTAGGGCTAATTTTTTTTTAACAGCTTTATTAGAGTATAATTGCTTTACAATGGTGTGTTAGTTTCTGCTTTATAACAAAGTGAATCAGTTATACATATACATATATTCCCATATCTCTTCCCTCTTGCATCTCCCTCCCTCCCACCCTCCCTATCCCACCCCTCTAGGTAGTCACAAAACACCAAGCTGATGTCCCTGTGCTATGCGGCTGCTTCCCACTAGCTATTTTACATTTGATAGTGTATATATGTCCATGCCACTCTCTCACTTTCTCCCAGCTTACCCTTCCCCCCTCCCCGTATCCTCAAGTTCATTCTCTAGTAGGTCTGTGTCTTTAGTCCCATCTTGCCCCTAGTTTCTCAATGACTTTTTTTTTTTTTTTTAGATTCCGTATATATGTGTTAGAATACGGTATTTGTTTTTTTTCTTTCTGACTTACTTCACTCTGTATGACAGACACTAGGTCCATCCACCTCACTACAAATAACTAAATTTCGTTTCTTCTTATGGCTGAGTAAAATTCCATTGTATATATGTGCCACATCTTCTTCATCCATTCATCTGTTGGTAGACACTTAGGTTGCTTCCATGTCCTGACTATTGTAAATAGAGCTGCAGTGAACATTGTGGTACATGACTCTTTTTGAATTATGGTTTTCTCAGGGTATATGCCCAGTAGTGGGATTGCTGGCTCATATGGTAGTTCTATTTTACATTTTTTAAGGAACCTCCATACTGTTCTCCATAGTGGCTGTATCAATTTACATTCCCACCAACAGTGCAAGAGGGTTCCCTTAGCTCCACACCATCTCCAGCATTTATTGTTTGTAGATTTTTAATGATGGCCACCTGACCAGTGTGAGATGATATCTCATTGTAGTTTTGATTTGCATTTCTCTAATGATTAATGATGTTGAGCATTCTTTCATGTGTTTGTTGGCAATCTGTATATCTTCTTTGGAGTAATGTCTATTTAGGTCTTCTGCCCATTTTTCAATTGGGTTGTTTATTTTTTTGATATTGAGCTGCATGAGCTGCTTGTAAATTTTGGAGATTAATCTTTTGTCAGTTGCTTCAATTGCAAATATTTTCCCTCAATCTGAGCATTGTCTTTTCCTCTTGTTTATGGTTTCCTTTGCTGTGCAAAAGCTTTTAAGTTTCATTAGGTCCCATTTGCTTATTTTTGTTTTTATTTCCATTTCTCTAGGAGGTGGATCAAAAAGGATTTTGCTGTGATTTATGTCATAGAGTGTTCTGCCTATGTTTTCCTCTAACAGTTTTATAGTGTCTGGCCTTGCATTTAGGTCTTTAATCTATTTTGAGTTTATTTTTGTGTATGGTGTTAGGGAGTGTTCTAATTTCATTCTTTTACATGTAGCTGACCAGTTTTCCCAGCACCACTTATTGAAGAGGCTGTCTTTTCTCCACTGTATATTCTTGCCTCCTTTATCAAAGATAAGGTGACCATATTTGTGTGGGTTTATCTCTGGGCTTTCTATCCTGTTCCATTGATCCATATTTCTATTTTTGTGCCAGTACCATACTGTCTTGATTACTGTAGCTTTGTAGTATAGTCTGAAGTAAGGGAGCCTGATTCCTCCATCTCCGTTTTTCTTTCTCAAGATTGTTTGGCTATTCAGAGTCTTTTGTGTTTCCATACAAATTGTGAAATTTTTTGTTCTAGTTCTGTGAAAAATGTCAGTGGTAGTTTGATAGGGATTGCATTGCATCTGTAGATTGCTTTGAGTAGTAAAGTCGTTTTCACAATGTTGATTCTTCCAATCCAAGAACACGGTATATCTCTCCATCTATTTATATCATCTTTAATTTCTTTCACCAGTGTCTTATAATGTTTTGCATACAGGTCTTTTGGCCCCTTAGGTAGGTTTATTCTTAGATATTTTATTATTTTTGTTGCTGTGGTAAATGGGAGTGTTTTTTTAATTTCACTTTCAGATTTTTCATCATTAGTGTATAGGAATGCAAGAGATTTCCATGCATTAATTTTGTATCCTGCTACTTTACCAAATTCATTGATTAGGTCTAGTAGTATTCTGGTAGCATCTTTAAGATTCTCTATGTATAGTACCATGTCATCTGCAAATGGTGACAGCTTTACTTCTTCTTTTCCGATTTGGATTCCTTTTATTTCTTTTTCTTCTCTGATTGCTGTGGCTAACACTTCCAAAACTATGTTGAATAATGGTGGTGAGAGTGGGCAACCTTGTCTTGTTCCTGATCTTAGTGGAAGTGGTTTCAGTTTTTCACCATTGAGGACAATGTTGGCTGTGTGTTTGTCATTTATGGCCTTTATTATGTTGAGGAAAGTTCCCTCTATGTCTACTTTCTGCAGGGTTTTTATCATAAATGGGTGTTGAATTTTGTCAAAAGCTTTCTCTGCATCTATTGAGATGACTATATGGTTTTTCTCCTTCAATTTGTTAATATGGTGTATCACATTGATTGCTTTGCATATATTGAAGAATCCTTGCATTCCTGGGATAAACCCCACTTGATCATGGTGTATGATCCTTTTAATGTGTTGTTGGATTCTTTTGCCTAGTATTTTGTTGAGGATTTTTGCATCTATGTTCATGAGTGATATTGGCCTGTAGTTTTCTTTCTTTGTGACATCTTTGTCTGGTGTTGGTATCAGGGTGATGGTGGCCTCATAAAATGAGTTTGGGAGTGTTTCTCTCTCTGCTATATTTTGGAAGAGTTTGAGAAGGAGAGGTGTTAGCTCTTCTCTAAATGTTTGATAGAATTTGCCTGTGAAGCCATCTGGTCCTGGGCTTTTGTGTATTGGAATATTTTTAATCACAGTTTCAATTTCAGTGCTATTGATTGGTCTGTTCATATTTTTTATCTCTTCCTGGTTCAGTCTCGGAAGGTTGTGCATTTCTAAGATATGTCCATTTCTTCCAGGTTGTCCATTTTATTTGTATAGAGTTGCTTTTAGTAATCTCTCATGACCCTTTCTATTTCTATAGTGTCAGTTGTTACTTCTCCTTTTTCATTTCTAATTCTATTGATTTGAGTCTTCTCCCTATTTTTCTTGATGAGTCTGGCTAATGGTTTATCAATTTTGTTTATCTTGTCAAAGAACCAGCTTTTAGTTTTATTGATCTTTGCTATCTTTTCCTTCATTTCTTTTTCATTTATTTCTGATCTGACCTTTATGATTTGTTTCCTTCTGCTAACTTTGGGGTTTTCTTGTTCTTCTTTCTCTAATTGCTTTAGGTGTAAGGTTAACTTGTTTATTTTAGATGTTTCTTGTTTCTTGAGGTAAGATTGTATTGCTATAAACTTCCCTCCTAGGACTGCTTTTGCTGCATCCCATAGGTTTTGGGTCATCATGCTTTTACTGTCATTTGTTTCTAGGTATTTTTTGATTTCCTCTTTGATTTCTTCAGTGATCTCTTGGTTATTAAGTAGTGTATTGTTTAGCCTCTATATTTTTTACAGAATTATTTCTGTAATTGATATCTAGTCTCATAGCATTGTGGTCAGAAAAGCTACTTGATACTATTTCAATTTTCTTAAATTTACCAAGGTTTGATTTGTGACCCAAGATATGATCCATCCTGGAGAATCTTCCATGAGTACTTGAGAAGAAAGTGTATTCTGTTGGTTTTGGATGGAATGTCCTATAAATATCAATTAATTTCATCTTGTTTAATGTATCATTTCAAGCTTGTGTTTCCTTATTTATTTTCATTTCACATGATCTGACCATTGGTGAAAGTGGGGTGTTAAAGTTCCCTACTCTGTGTTACTGCCTATTTCCCCTTTTATGGCTGTTAGTATTTTCCTTATGTATTGAGGTGCTCCTAGTTTGGGTGCATAAATGTTTACAATTGTTACATCTTCTTCTTGGATTGATCCCTTGATCATTATGTAGTGTCCTTCTTTGTCTCTTCTAATAGTCTTTGTTTTAAAGTCTATTTTGTCTGATATGAGAATTTCTACTCCAGCTTTCTTTTGATTTCCATTTGCATGGAATATCTTTTTCCATCCCCTCACTTTCAGTCTGTATGTGTCCCTAGGTCTCAAGTGGGTCTCTTGTAGACAGCATATATACAGGTATCATTTTTGTATCCGTTCAGCCAGTCCATGTCTCTTGGTTGGAGTATTTAATCCATTCACATTTAAGGGAATTATCGATATGTATGTTCTTATTACCATTTTCTTAATTGTTTTGGGTGTGTTATTGTAGGTCATTTACTTCTCGTGTTTAATGCCTAGAGAAGTTCCTTTAGCATTTGTTGTAACGCTGGTTTGGTGGTGCTTAATTCCCTTAGTTTTTGCTTGTCTGTAAAGGTTTTAATTTCTCTGCCATATCTGAATGAGATCCTTGCTGGGTAGAGTAATCTTGGCTGTAGGTTTTTCCCCTTCATCGCATTAAATATGTCCTGCCCCTCCCTTCTGGCTTGCAGTTTCTGTTGAAAGATCAGCTGTTAACCTTATGGGGATTCCCTTGTATGTTATTTGTTGCTTTTCCCTTGTTGCTTTTAATATTTTTTTCTTTGTATTTAATTTTTGATAGTTTGATTAATATGTGTCTTAGTGTGTTTCTCCTTAGATTTATCCTGTCTCTTTGTGCTTCCTGGACTTGATTAACTATTTCCTTTCCCATATTATGGAAGTTTTCAACTATAACCTCTTCAAATATTTTCTCAGTCCCTTTCTTTTTCTCTTCTTCTTCTGGCACCACTATAATTCGAATGTTGGTGCATTTAATGTTGTCCCAGAAGTCTCTTAGACTATCCTCAATTCTTTTCATTCTTTTTTCTTTATTCTGCTCTGCAGCTGTTATTTCCACTATTTTACCTTCCAGGTCACTTATGCGTTCTTCTGCCTCAGTTATTCTGCTATTGATCCCTTCTAGAGAATTTTTAATTTCATTTATTTTGTTGTTCATCACTGTTTGTTTGCTCTTTAGTTCTTTTAGGCCCTTGTTAAACGTTTCTTGTATTTTCTCCATTCTATTTCCAAGATTTTGGATCATCTTTACTATCATTATTCTGAATTCTTTTTCAGGTAGACTGCCTATTTCCTCTTCATTTGTTAGGTCTGGTAGGGTTTTACCTTACCCCTTCATCTGCTCTGTGTTTCTCTGTTGTCTAATTTTGCTTAACTTACTGTGTTTGGGGTCTCCTTTTCACAGGCTGCAGTTTTGCTGTTCCAGTTATTTTAGGTGTCTTCCCACAGTGGCTAAGGTTGGTGCAGTTGGTTGTGTAGGCTTCCTGGTAGAAGGGACTAGTGCCTGTGTTCTGGTGGATGAAGCTGGATCTTGTCTTTCTGGTGGGCAGGTCCACGTCTGGTGGTGTGTTTTGGGGTGTCTGTGCCCTTATTATAATTTTAGGCAGCCTCTCTACTAATGGGTGGGGCTGTATTCCTGTCTTGCTAGTTGTTTGACATATGGTGTCCCACACTGGAGCTTGCTGGTCGTTGAGTGGAGCTGGGTATTGGCATTGAGATGGAGATATCTGAGAGATTTTTGCTACTTGACATTACATAGAGCTGGGAGGTCTCTGGTTGACCAATGTCCTGAACCTGGCTCTCCCACCTCAGAGGCACAGCCCTGATGCCTGGCTGGAGCACTAAGAGCCTGTCATCCACACGGCTCAGAATGAAAGGGAGAAAAATAAGAAAGAAAGAAAGAAGAAGATAAAATAAAATAAAGTTATTAAAATAAAAAATTATTTTAAAAATTATTTAAAAAGTAATTTAAAAAAAGAAGGAAAGAAAAAAGAGAGCAATCAAACCAAAAAAACACGTCCACCAATGATAACAAGCTTTTAAAAGTATAATGAAAAGAACAAAAATAAAAATGGACAGACAGAACCCTAGGATAAATGGTAAAAGGAAAGCTATACAGACAAAATCACACAGAGATGCATACACATACACACTCACAAAAAGAGAAAAAGGTGAAAAAAAATATATATATATCATTGCTCCCAAAGTCCACCTCCTCAATTTGGGATGATTCGTTGTCTATTCAGGTATTCCACAGATGCAGGATACATCAAGTTGATTGTGGAGCTTTAATCCGCTGCTCCTGAAGCTGCTGGGAGAGATTTCCCTTTCTCTTCTTTGTTCACACAGCTCCCGGGGCTCAGCTTCGGATTTGGACCCGCCTCTGTGTGTAGGTCCACTGAGGGCGTCTGTTCCCACTCAGACAGGACAGGGTTAAAGGAGCAGCTGATTGGGGGGCTCTGGCTCACTCAGGCCGGGGGGAGAGAGGGGTACAGATGCAGGGTGAGCCTGCAGTGGCAGAGGCCAGCGTGACGTTGCAGCAGCCTGAGGTGCGCCGTGCGTCCTCCCAGGGAAGTTGTCCCTGGATCACAGGACCCTGGCAGTGGCGGGCTGCCCAGGCTCCCAGGAGGGGAGGTGTGGATAGAGACCTGTGCTCACACACAGGCTTCTTAGTGGTGGCAGCAGCAGCCTTAGCGTCTCACTCCCGTCTCTGGGGTCCATGCTGATAGTAGCAGCTCGCACCTGTCTCTGGAGCTCATTTAGGTGGTGCTCTGAATCCCCTCTCCTCCTGCACCCTGAAATGATAGTCTCTTGCCTCTTAGGCAGCTCCAGACTTTTCACGGACTCCCTCCCAGCTACCCGTGGTGCACTAACCCCCTTCAGGCTGGGGTCTGACCTTTGAAGCCCGAGCCTCAACTCGCAGCCCCGCCCACCCTGGTGGGTGAGCAGATAAGTCTCTCGGGCTGGTGAGTGCTGGTCGGCACCGATCCTCTGTGCGGGAATCTCTTCACTTTGCCCTCTGCACCCCTGTTGCTGTGCTCTCCTCCACAGCTTTGAAGCTTCCCCCCTCCACCACCCGCAGTCTCCGCCTGCAAAGGGGCTTCCTAGTGTGTGGAAACCTTTCCTCCTTCACGGCTCCCTCCCACTGGTGCACGTCCCATCTCTATCCTTTTGTCTCTGTTTATTCTTTTTTCTTTTGCCCTACCCAGGTATGTGGGGAGTTTCTTGCCTTTTGGGAGGTCTCAGGTCCTCTGCCAGCGTTCAGTAAGTGTTCTGTAGGAGTTGTTCCACATGTAGATGCATTTCTGATGTATTTGTGGGGAGGAAGGTGATCTCCATGTCTTACTCTTCTGCCATCTTGAAGCTCTATATTGGATTATTAGATTTATGTAAGTAGATTACAAACTCTCTATACTAGTAAGAACATAGTTTTTTTTATTTTAGTAATAACAACAATGTCTAATAATAGGTATGGAAGTGGAAAAATATTTCACAGAAACACACAAAAGAAGTAAAGCCTTTCTGACTTATATAGACAAAGAACGCTTATAGTTCCATTTGTCCAACCTCCAACATGGGTCAAAAGTAAACATTAAACACAAAACTAACTGGATCAGTGTGCAAAAATCTGTTCTCATTTCCAGTTGACACGAAATATTTTCTTATTCAATTTGAGCTTACAAATAAGGAAAATAGACAAAATAACCAAAAATGGATTAACAAATGTTATTCTCTCTTGTCCCTCATCCAACAGAAAATAGGCATCTATTTTCATAATAGAAATCACCAAATTGTCAGATGATCAAACCAGATTTTCAACCCTTGTTGCCACTCATGGGGAATAACTTCTTCATCTTCCATAGATCAGATATATACAGAGAAAGCTTTCTCCGTATATAGTTGAGACCAACTCAGTGTTCTGAGACAAGAGTCACTAAGTCTCTGTTGTAGAAAGAGACACAGCAATTACCTTGACTTAGACAAGAGAGGGAAGGAATAATAGACTTAACCAGAAACAAAAACAAAAAGAAAACATTAGAATATTAATAACAATAACAACAACTAAAGAAATGGAATGTCAAAAAAAGTAAAGTGCTCCTCCTACTTGGGAATCACTCTGAAAGCCAAGAAAACAAACCTGAGCATCAATTGCCCATGAGGTGCACTCAGTCAATGCACTTTAACTGTCTCCATCAGGTAAATACACTTGAAGAATTTCAGCATCTTGAGGAACTGGGCATTTACAAGTATTATTTTTAAATAAAAATATTAGAATAAGATTGTTAAGTTAAAAATAAAACAAATCTGGCTTCCCTGGTGGCGCAGTGGTTAAGAATCCGCCTGCCAAGGCAGGGGACACGGGTTCGAGCCCTGGTCCGGGAAGATCCCACATGCCGCGGAGCAACTAAGCCCGCGAGCCACAACTACTGAGCCTGCGTGCTGCAACTACTGAAGCCCGCACGCCTAGAGCCCGTGCCACGCAACAAGAGAAGCCACTGCAATGAGAAGCCTGTGCATCGCAACGAAGAGTAGCCCCTGCTCGCCGCAACTAGAGAAAGCCCACGCGCGGCAACGAAGACCCAACGCAGGCATTAATTAATTAATTAATTAATTAAAGAAACCTATCGTACTGACACGTCAATAGACAGACCTATGTAATTAAACAAAAGCCCAGAAATATACACAAATACCTACGAAAAATTACAATAAACATTGCATCTCAAATCAGTGGGGAAAAGAACTATTTAAAAAAATAAAAATAAAAATAAATAAATAAATAAATAAATAAAACAAATCTATGGCATACAGAACAATAAAACTATAACCTTTGGAATTCTCTTTCCAGCTGGACAGAAGTGTACAAGTTGACGTGTAACTTCTCTGTGTGTGGGCTCTGAGTAGTAGAACACGGGTGTATTCACCTAGATAATTAAATAATCTTCCAATCTTCCTTTCAAAAAAATGCCTCAGTATGGTACATACTCTCTGTTGTCTTATTTCCAAATTTTTGGTAACTTTTCTAAACACTAGAAAATTCAGTCTTTCTAGTTAGTGGTCATTTGCATATTTTATTTTTTAAATAATATGTAATAGAGATTCTTTTTAAACCTGACTAAAATTGGAATATGTTTCTCAATATGTTCATTTTTATGTTCTGAAATTATTACTTTCATTGTCTCATTGTTCAAGATTTCATCTTATACACTAATCATTAAAAAGCTCAAGAATTTGGGACAAAAATTGATTTAAATTTAATTCAATTTGAATTATCATACTTTTCTAATTCAAAGGACATCAATGTGTCCTTGTTGGGGAATGAAAAGTAATTACTGTAAAACCCATAAAAACAAAATTTAGTGATCACACAATTTGATATACGCACACAGTCTGCCAGAATTTTTGATATATATGTAGATATATATCAATGTTATCTACATATATGCATATATATCTAAAATTCTGGTATGAATATCATACATACACTTTACATAGATATATAAGTAGATATATACATATGTCATGTATACATGTAAAGTAGTATTTTAATATATAAGTTTAGGTGTTTAGTATAGTTATATATATTTATATATTATACATTTTGTGTATTTACATAAATTTAGTATATAGATTTAGTATATTTATATATACATAAACTTAGGGGGTTCATACCATTACTTAATACTCTTATTAGATGTTTAACACTAACCTTCATTTTTGTCATTTTCTTTCATTCAAAATATTGTAAATTGAAAGTAGCCAAGAATTTTCAACTATTAAAACACAATATGTTCACAAAACTTACTTTGCAAAGGTAATGTCCCTCTTCTCATTGACAACATATGGAGGTAGGTATCTGTTTCTGTTATTTATGTCTAGTGTATTTAAGAAACAGAGAAAGAGATAATCCCTGGAGTTACCATCCATAATGAACACTTGAACTGTTTCATATAACAGTTTCATTACTTTGTCAAGAGCATTATTCTAAAACAATGGAAACCTGAAGAAAATCTCCCACCTCTTTGAAGGGAATAGATTTTGAGACTAAAAGAGCATACAGAGAAGGAATACTAATCTTTATTTCTATTTTAAAAAGCCATTGTTTTAATAAATGCTGGAGAGGGTGTGGAGAAAAGTGAACCCTCTTGCACTGTTGGTGGGAATGTAAATTGATACAGCCACTATGGAGAACAGTATGGAGGTTCCTTAAAAAACTAAAAATGGAACTACCATACGACCCAGCAATCCCACTAGTGGGCATATACCCTGAGAAAACCATAATTCAAAAAAAGTCATGTACCACAATGTTCACTGCAGCACTATTTACCGTAGGCAGGACACGGAAGCAACCTAAGTGTCCATCGACATATGAATGGATAAAGAAGATGTGGCACATATATACAATGGAATATTACTCAACCATGAAAAGAAATGAAATTGAGTTATTTGTAATGAGGTGGTTGGACATAGAGTCTGTCATACAGAGTGAAGGAAGTCAGAAAGAGGAAAACAAATACCATATGCTAACACATATATATAGAATCAAAAAAAAAAAAGGTTCTGAAGAACCTAGGGGCAGGACAGGAATAAAGATGCAGATGTAGAAAATGGACTTGAGGACACGGGGAGGGGGAAAGGTAAGCTGAGATGAAGTGAGAGAGTGGCATTGACATATATATATACTACCAAATGTAAAATAGATAGCTAGTGGGAAGCAGCCGCATAGCACAGGGAGATCAGCTCGGTGCTTTGTGACCACCTAGAAGGGTGGGATAGGGAGGGTGGGAGGGAGATGCAAGAGGGAGGAGATATGGGGATATATGTATATGTATAGCTGATTCACTTTGTTATACAGCAGCAACTAACATAATGTAAAGCAATTATACTCCAATAAAGATGTTTTCTTTTAAAAAAAGCAATTGTTTTTTCTTATCTCAAACTTACACACATAGAGGAATGTGTTCCATAAATAATTAACAATTTTTTGAAGGTGATTTCTATATTTGCACTATTATCCTTTTATTCTTCTTATTCTTTTTTCTTATTGTTTTTATGAGAATTGAATAGACTGTAAGTCAAGTAAAAGTAAGGGAATTTTGCCTATCAATTTCCTAATTATTTTTATATACTTGTTTGCATTTCAGGTTAGACACTCCCATGCCTACTTCTTGAGAATAATGGGAAATTTGCTTTGGGCTGTATATTGGCCAGTAGTCACCAATTTAGATGACGGAGGAGATAGGAGAAGGGAAGGTATTAGTCAGGTTCTTCTGCCCTGGTGGAATGCCAAGAAAGATGGAGAGGGGGTGGGCTGGGCTGGAAAGAACACTATATGTTTGATTCATAACAAATTGCTCTTTGAAAGTTTTATAAAAATCAAAAATAAGAAGTGAAATAAACTAGGCTAAATAAATTAGACTTAGAGGTTTACATTTCTCCTATGGTTGCTGGAAAATTGCTTTTTCTAAGCAATGCTGAGACTTTATTCTAAGGTTGCAGAAAGCTCATTAGGCAAGAAATTCTTGGAATCTCTTTTTTGGTTTATAGCAATTGGCTGTTTGAATTCGGCCTTATTTTTTGTAGCAATTAACTTTGTGGAAAAATCCCCTGTTAAAGTATCTTTGGACAATATTCACAAAACTATCAGTGATTGTTTTCTTATAACTAAGTCTTTGCTATTTCTTTGGCCCTTGTGTTGCTGTTGTTACAAAATAATTTTTCCACATAAGAGGGCTAATTTCCCATTGTTGTTGAACTAAGAGACTAGAAGGATGGGATTATAAATGCATTATATATACATTTCCGTCTGCTGGGTTAGCTATGCAAAACAATGTGGTATTCTGACTGTCACAATCTTGTGACTTGTCGTTTAATACTATTCCTTATGAATGCTGTTTCCTAGAAGAGGAAATCAAAAAATGTTATTTTGACCACTGAGAATTTAATTCATAGTCATGAGTCCTCAAAAACTACTTCTAGGTTATTAAGATTGATTGAGCTTGATTCTTCCAAAGATGAGGGGCATACCTCCTAATTATTGAGACATTCAGTTATAGAAGAATGTCATTTATCTATCCATAGCCATATCTTTATCAGTTTGTATCTATCAATATGCAGCCATCTACTTATGTCTATCAAAGCTGATTCTGAAATATCTATCCATAATATATCTATCATAATACCTATCCATAACTAATCTATAGTTAGCCGGTTTCTTTTGCTTTTACTCCCTTTGCCCATTATGGCTCCCAGACAGGGACAGGGCTAATATATTGGAACAGAGAAAGACAGGCTGAAAGGTCACTTTCTTCCAGTGGGAAGCAGTGGAAAGTGTACCGGTCCACTTCAAGTGGACTTCGGAAAGGAGAGGAAGACAGAAGCAGAGCTAGGAGATAAGATGCTGCAGTCTTTTCTCACGGTCTTGTGAATCAACCTTGGGTAGCATGTATGGAGCTAGGCAACACCTCGATAAAAATTATGAGGCATCAGGCTTCCCTGGTGGCGCAATGGTTGAGAATCTGCCTGCTGATGCAGGGAACGTGGGTTCGTGCCCCTGTCCGGGAAGATCCCACATGCCGCGGAGCAGCTGGGCCCGTGAGCCATGGCCGCTGAGCCTGCGCGTCCGGAGCCTGTGTTCCGCAACGGGGAGAGGCCACAACAGCGAGAGGCCAGCGTACTGCAAAATAAATAAATAAACAAACAAATAAATAAATAATGAGGCATCTGTGGACATCAAAGCGACAGGCCTGTTTCTCAAACATACTTTGTGTTACAGACTCCTTGAAGAAGTCCAACAAGCCCAGGTGGATGTGGACAGATGAATTGGAAGCCATGTTCTTGGTTCCCATAGTCTGTAGTGGGGTGAGGATTATTGGTGGTTGAGGTTCCTACTTCTTTGGTGGGGAAATAAGGAAATGCTGAAATGATCAGTGGACCAGTGGAGGATCGATGTAACCATGAAGGCCTGGGGTTTCCACAAAGACAATATAAGGGACAAGGACTTCCCCAAAGTCAATATGCTTGTAGGATTATGCAGTACAGCAGGGTATGTCTAAAGGGGGCCCCAGAGTCAAAGAGGATCTTAGATAGAAAAACATCATATTGAAAATCAGACTGCATATAGGTCTCTTTCCTCCATAAAACTATGAAAATTCCATCTACCTGTACACCATCTTACAGAAGAACATGGGGAAGCTGAGACTATCTTTACTTTTATGTTTAACACAATGCTCTGAAGGTTCAAATGAAATAAAATATGACAAATAATTGAAAATATTTTTTCATGTATAAATTTGGATCATCTTTTATCCTGACAATTTCACTCAAGTCCAAGACATTTCAAAAAGGAGATTGTAATGAAAAGAAACATGTAAAGTGAAAGACGGTAAAATACTGACGCATATTAAGTCTCTTTCCCTCCTCAGTCACTACTCAGTGATGTAGGAATCATGAGAAATGTTAAATAAGTTGTAGGAATGATTGGAGCTAACTTTCCTTTCTCACCTAAATGATAGTGGATATAAATTTGTGATCTCACATATACATAATATATACGAAAAGCTTGGAAATCTGTGTAGATGGTGGAAGATAAAGTAAGAGTCTTTTAATTTTATTTTTTTGCAGTATGTGGGCCTCTCACTGTTGTGGCCTCTCCCGTTGCAGAGCACAGGCTCCAGATGCGCAGGCTCAATGGCCATGGCTCACGGGCCCAGCCGCTCCGCGGCATGTGGGATTCCCCCCAGATCGGGACACGAACCCGTGTCCCCTGCATCGGCAGGCGGACTCTCAACCACTGCGCTACCAGGGAAGCCTAAGAGGCTTTTTAAAGTTATTTGAAAAAACTGTTTTGAAAAATGTCTCTGAAAGCCAAATTAATATATTCCCATTGTAAAAAATTTAGAAATACAGAACTTCACATAGAAGAAAATAATCTGTGAATACATTGTGTTGTAATCTTATTGGGAAGAGTGTGAATGAGGGACAGTACTGTATTTCAGAGAATTCAATAATTACAGCCACAAAGCTACTTCATTTTTGTAGCTTTTCTTTGTTCACATTTTGGGTAAATTCAGGCTCCTTTTACACAAACCAATAATCTGTTTCTAGCTATTTTAAGACTTCCTTTGTGTCTTGGAAAGTGATTTTGGCTGAGTATGAAAATGTACCCTCATCCCTGTTCAGCTTCTGTGTGATGAGTTAATGTTGGATTTGCAGGTATTTTTTTTTAAAGTGAAGTCACAAGAGGAGGAGGCTGGTTCTGTAGGCCACTCAACTACTTAGCTATTGGAAGAGCTAAAGCCACGTCTGGTGTCTCCTGACCACCTGTCTATGTCCTTTCCAGCACACTGTCCATCAGACAAGTTCATGAAACATAATTTCCAAGTCCAACCCAAGTTAGAACTTTCTGTTTAGAAGGATGAGCCTTTCTCACCTCTGGGGATGCCTGGGAAATTCTATCATCACTACTGGTGGCTTCTGATGACAGGAGAAATCTGCTCTGAAATAGCCCAAATACACTGGTAGGCATGGTTCTTTGAACAGTTAAGCTGATCTCTGCAAAGCTCCCGGTAGAGATGAAGCAGAGGAAGACACTTTATATCACTCATTTCCTTAAACTGCATGGGGCAGGCAGTATAACGGGCTTTGTTAGTATTGATAACTGGGAAAGTGTCCCATAGGGAAGTTTCCTCTCCCAAATATTCTCTTTCCACTATTGTCTCCACTTTGTTCCTCTACTCTCTTCCTAGCCCTTCCACACCTCTTCTATCTAGTATCTTACTTTCATTAGGAATTATTACCCTTCCCTGGACTAAAAGAAGCTCTTTTAAATTCAAAGATAGTTCCCCTAATAGAATGATGGGGATTGCAGATGTTTTAATTCAACCCTCCACAAAGAAATAAATCGTTTTCAAGCACAGACTTAAATATGGACCATGTTAGAAAGATTTTTTTTGCTGTTATGTATTAAACTGTGTACTTTCCTGCATATGCATGTGATATAGGTATGAACTTTCTCACATAATTTCTTAGATAGTTAATGAAACAAGTACCTAGTGTATCGTTCTAATTAGAGGTTGAAAAATGGTTAATGATATGTGTGTCCTTATTAGAAAGACCATATTATCCATGTAAAAGTGACTAAGAGAGGCTAACAACAGACACTGTCTCAGTGTTTTTATCGTCTTTATGAATAATGACACTAAATGATGTGCACTGAAGTTTCACTGCCTTCACAGCCCCAGGACAAGGTAGCAGCAGTACCACCAGCTGTAATTTGGATTCTGAATACCATCACACATGTTGTTCATAAGCATACAAAAGATAATTTTCTGGTTCTCAAATACAATATTTTTCTTAAAATCTCCAAATACTCTCAAGGTTTATATGAAAGAAAATATAACAGTACTTTAAGGTAATTTCCATGTATAAATTTGCTCCAGTTTTTACCTTGAGAAATTTTAAGTTAATATGGGTTTAACCTTAGTAACTATGCATGGAAGCAACCTAAATGTCCATCAACAGAGGAATGGATTCAGAAGATGTGGTACATATATACAATGGAATATTACTCAGCCATTAAAAAAGAACAAAATAATACCATTTGCAGCAACATGGATGAACCCAGAGATTTGTCATACTGAGTGAAGTAAGTCAGACAGAGAAAGACAAATATCATATGATATAGCTTATATGTGGAATCTAAAAAAAGGGTACAAATGAACTTATCTACAAAAGAGAAATAGAGTTACCAATGTAAAAAAGAAACTTATGGCTACCAGGGGGTAAGAGGGGGAATGAATTGGGAGATTGGGATTGACATATACACACTACTATATATGAAATATATAACTAATATGGACCTACTGTACAACACAGGGAATGAAAATTGGATATATGTATAAGTGTAACTGATTCACTTTGCTGTACACCTGAAACTAACACAGTATTGTAAATCAACTATACTCCAATAAAAATTTAAAAAATAAAATAAAATAAAATCTGGGGACTGAGAGTTTTAAAAAATATATATAAGAGTACTTTAATGGAACTTCCATGTATAAATTTGTTTCAGTTTTCACCTTAAGAAATATTACGTTAATATGGATTTAACCTTAGTAATTACTCAAAAACATTGTAATTGGTATGAGAGGTTCCCTGATCATATTATATATACATAAAACAACAGTCAAAATAATAGCAAGGGAGAGCAACAAACTCAAAACTTCTTAAGCAAAATATATATATATATAAGCAATAAAAAATAACCAATTTATTCCTTGGCATGCCTGGTCAGATGGCCTTTAGCCTGTCTAGACATGCAGACTTAAACAATGTCATCAGTATTCTATTAGCTTTCTTGGTGTTTAGCTCTGACCATACGTCCAGTAGAAATGGCCTCTTTCCAACAAAAACTCCACATTTCTCACTGGCTTTTATTGGCCTGTCTTGTCCCTCGTGCCCACACAGTGATCACTGTAACTGGAGATACCCTATGTAAGGCACAGAAGTCCCTGCAAACAGGGTAAGTCACAGACTCAGAGTTAGGAAATAGTGTTCCCAAAGAAATTTGGAGTACTATTACAAGAGGAAAGAAAGATGGTTGGTAGGAAGGAGAGAATTGCTGTTCATTCACTCATTTATTTAATTAACATTTATTGTATGCCTATGATGAGCAAGACACAAGTCTTGGCACTGGGAACAAAGCAGTGACTAGAACAAGAAAGCCTGGGTTCTCCAGACACTTTCATTTGTATAAGAGGATGGACAGTAAGCAAGTACTCAGATAACAATATAATAGATGAGGCTAAGGGGCATGAAGAAAAGTAAGAGACTAGAGAACAACAGGCCACATTATGTTCAATAAAGTGGCTGTTAAACAGTATTCAGAGAAGAATTCACAACAATATTAAAAGTAGGGTCTACTACTATTTTTCAGTTGTAAATTAAAATGACATAATTCTAAAGTATAAATATATTTCTACTAAGCCTAAAAGAAATGTTTGAATACCTGTGATTTGCAGTAATTTATATAGATTTTTCTCCACATGTATACACACAGACACATTTGTTCCCCTAAGTATGTATGTATATGTCCGAGACAGAATTTAATATGAGAGCGCATGTAATAAAAGTTGTATTATGAATTATCTTCATCATTAGTAGGTTATTTGTAAAAAACTATCTGTGGTGGCTAACTTGCCTTTGATAGAGAACAATATAACTGGCCTTTACATGTATCAACCCTGTGACTTAGCCAACATGCTCTCTCAAAGAAATAAATTTTGAAAATATTATTATGAGTTTACTTCCATTAAAAGAAAAGTAAAATTATAATAAATTCATTTGGGGACATAAATAAAATATTTAAACTTAATGTTGTTAGTTTTAATAAGCTTGAGACTTTTTCAACATTTTTGAATTGCTATAATGTTCTGAAAAAAATTAATCATGGAAATGCATGTAAACACTGATATAAGAATATATATTTTTCTTTTTGCCTTATTTTCCAATATGATTTGAAAGAGCTAGCACATAGATGTTCAAAAAAGGATTTGTGGAATGACTGCATGAACAGGTAAATCGTAGCCTCCAGTTACATCATTCATGGAAAGGAATCCTAGGCTTCTGTTGAAATTTTTTGCTTTCATTTCTCATTTTAAAAGTCCAAGTCGGGCTTCCCTGGTGGCGCAGTGGTTGAGAGTCCGCCTGCCGATGCAGGGGACACGGGTTTGTGTCCCGGTCCGGGAAGATCCCACACGCTGCGGAGCGGCTGTGCCCGTGAGCCATGGCCGCTGAGTTTGCACGTCCGGAGCCTGTGCTCCGCAACCGGAGAGGCCACAACAGTGAGAGGCCCGCGTACCGCAAAAAAAAAAAAAAAAAAAAAAGTCCAAGTAGGCCAGATATTTAGCTTACTAAAGAGTAGGTAATGAAACAAATGGTCAGAATAGCATCATAGCATGAGTTAAGAAAGTTTTATGACAATACTTTGCTCCTGGGATATTAATTTCATAGTTCTTTTTATGGGACTAGAGTGCATTTTTGGTATTTTAATATTACTATTAATTAGTACTTATGGAGCATTTACTACACTGTCCTCAGTCCTTTACACACATTGAATATAAAATCTTTTTAAAACTTTAAGAGATGAGGAAATAGAGTTACCCAGAGGCTAAACAACTTCACACATGTATTGGGTAAAGTCTGGTACAAACCCAGAGAGTGGGGCTTGAGAGTCAGCGATATTAACCATGTTGTTCCTATTCTGCCTAGGTGTATCCAGTTTTTTCAGTAACCATAAAATATTACACAAAACATTGACTCTTACAAAAAAAAAGTCTGTATTTTCTTCTAGTGACAAAAAAAGACTTTACCAAAAAAAAGACTATAGGCTTCCTACTGAGTATGACTAATCTTCTTAGAACTCCATAAGATTTTAATAAACTAAAAAATTTATTGAATATTATACAGACTCCAAAATCAATATTTAGCACACATACCTGGATAACACAGGAGTTTTTTTTTTTCTCAATAGAGCAAACAGGTAGAACCTAATAATTTCATCTTATTTCCATAGCGTTTTTAACATGGTTTCTGAAGACTGTTGCTTGCTGTTCATAAGCTTTAAAGATAATGTTGCAGGGTTGTCATAGACATAGCTAAATAAATGAACTAAGAGAGTTTTCTGACGGCAGTGTTCTCCTGAGCTTATAATATTTTATGGCTCTTCGTGGTCTTAGGTGAGATATCCTAGACTCTTTCAGATTTAGTTTGAGGCTTTGTTTTTGTTGCTTAAGCTATTTCAAATGAGTCTCCACTTGAGTACGAAAGAACACAGACATATGTGAGATGCTCTTTACACTAACTTAAAATTTTTATAAAATTAAAAAATGTCTATTGAGCACCAAGCTAGCAGTTCTACACTTGCCTTGTTTCATCTGAGAAAAGTACAACTCAGAGCCCATTTCACAGATGAGGAAGTGGACACTTTTGTGAAGTAGCAGGTGAAGATACAGGATTTGGGTCTCAGTCTGTCACACTCATACTTCAGAGCCCAAGCATTTCATCATTGAGCCCTACTGTCTTTCCAACTTTATTAAGTAAAGGATGGAAGTTTTTCATCACTGAACATTGACATGTTCTCAGATGTTGTATAGTGAAACTAAGGCAATATTTTCTCTGTAAATGGGTACAGTAGTTAAAATCATTATCGTTTATAGAGTTTTAAAATTTCAAGAACTAGCTTGACTTGTATGTGAAACTAAGAGGTAAAATTAAAAGAATTAAAAAGAACATTTATTTAATTAAAGAGAATGAGGATCCAATGACAGCTGCCTAGGTGGTCGATTTGCTTAATGAGCCTCAACTTCACAAGCGGGGTAAGAATGATATCTATATGAAAGATTTCCTGAAAAACTTAAACTTATGTACATAGATGAAATGAGTGTTTTGTGTACCAAGCACACAGTAAACACTCAATAAACATGATTGCCACTTTCCTTTCTTTGTTTTATATCTTGAATTCTTGTGTATGGAATTTCTAATTTTCTTGGCATCCAAAGACATTGTTTTAGTGATTGATTAAATGTGCACTACATTTCAAGTACCATGCAAAACACCTGAGTTATTTTATACAATCCTCTAAAGCTATGATGTAGGTACTGTTCTCATTCTACAAAAAATAATCTAAACCTTAGAGTGTTTAAATAACATTATCTAAGGTCATTCACTTGTAAACGTAGGCTTGGATTTAATATGCTTACATAGACAGGCATTTATATCAAAAAACTACCATTTACTAGCAGATATCTTGCATACAAAACATGTGAAAGATATATGTTAGATTCTGATTCCCTGCTCCAACACTTCCTCACTGATTATAATCTAATCAAAATGAACATCAGAATAATATTAGGCTAGTATGGGTTTGGTTTCTGTGTATCCCATTTTGCTTTATCCCATGTTTTATTCTCTGTAGTATCTGTTTTTGGGGGGCAGCAAAATCTTTTATTACCAATTACCAATTTGGTTATGAAACTTGCTTATAAAAACAGTCTTTTAGAAGTAAATGTTTACCGATTTACTTCTAAAGATATACTCCCCTACAATATGCTCTGTAAGATGTTTATTATCACCTTGTAAACTTCTCGTTCCTCTAACCTTTCATTTAAGTGTACATTTTATGTGCTATGAATAATCTTCCTTTCGTGATGTAGTGATGAATCAGTATTTGAACACTTTCTTGGCTGGAAGAATATCATCCTGAATCAAATATTGTTCAAACATGATATTATAATCAAAAGTCTTGTAGCTAATTTTCTGGAATAGTTAAGACATGTTAAAGAACTCTCAAGTGTATGGAAGCAAACACTATTTTCTTATAATGCATTGTAAAACAGCTAAAGAAAAGTGGGTTTATCTTCAAAATCCTATTATAGGAATAGATTTAATATAGTTAAACCTATTAGGTTTAATAGGTTTAAATATAGTTTAATTTACATGGACTACTAAACCTTTGATTAAAGTTGGAAATTCTTCTGAGTTTAGAATATTAACTTACCTGAATGTAGAAGAAATTCTCACTATGTTTCAAGAGGTAATTATCCTACATCACCTCTTTTTATGGTTCAAGTAGAGTTAGTTGCATTGCTCTCCTTTAAAATGTATGTTGTTTTTTTCACAGACAAGTTATGTCATTATGACTGAACCTTTTCTCAGAGACTTCTATCACTTTAACAACTTGAGATTTCAAACAAAATTTAAGAAATTATTTTTAATGAAATTTCTGTCAGTCAGAGGACTCAAGATGTACTAAAAGCACAATAATTTCAAACACACTTGATTTTAAGCACTTTACAAATGATGGAAATCTTGATATTTTAATATATCAACACAAGTATTAATTTTGTATTGGAAAATACCATTTTTGATTAATGTAATTAAACCCTAATGATAATTATAAGCAAGTTCATCTTTTAGGGTGTGAGTATAATGATTTTTAATAATCACTCAGTTATTTACATTCTTATGATTTTAGTATGTATTGAAATTATCTGTGAGGCTTAAGATGAAAAATGTTTGTGTCATTTAAATTTCTTTCAGAAAATGGATTCATCAAGAAAAGTGTTTAAAAAATCATTGATAGGACTCTGACAGAATAAGTAGTCATTTACAAAGCAATTTTGGGGTCATGGGTCCCTTTAATAACTTATCAACACATACATGGTGAGTATCTGCTGTCTCCCAGCTCCAGGGCTGGCTTGGAGGGTGTACAACCCTTTCAGTCACACAGGGCCCCATTCTCAGAAGCATCTCACATATGATTTAATGCTGCTTCTGTTTTGAAATTCTTAGTAACATCTGAACAAGGAGCTTCACATTTTCATTTTGTACTAGGCCTAGCAAATTATGTAACTGGGTCTATCTGGCCCTGTGTTCTGCCTGAGCCCTGACCTCAGGAAGTTCCAGCCTACCTGAGAAAGACAGCAAAGAAGTAGACAAATAAATCTGTAATTAAAAATTACAGTGAGTATCATGAAAAAAAAGGAGTGTTATTATAAAGATTAAGGGAAAGAATGTTAATCTACTTTAAATTGTTTGGTCTAGAATGGCCTACTTAAAACAGTGAAATTTGAGGTAATACCTGAAGTATGAACAGGAAATATTCCTACAATAATTCAGGGAAACAGCCTTCCATGCTTAGGAAATACATTGAGCGAATGGCCTAAGACAGGTGTGACAATCGGAGTGATGTTCTTTTGAGGAGCTGCCCCCCTGTTGGACTATTCCAACCATCAATGCCTTCAGAGTCTACCTCAGCTTCAATGAGCCACCCCTCCCAAAGTCCATCTCCTTCGCAGGGCATACCACATATTGCACGTCAAACTCCATCTTAACTTCTACTTCTGGAGAACCCAGCTTGTACTAGTTGGTACCAGAAGTGGTCCAAGAATTCAGACTATGGGTGTTACTACAGTCCATATATTGGAAGACATGAAAGCTGATAGCTTTGAGTGGGACCCAGGAGGAATTGTCTCTATAGCAAGTCTAGGCTACAGTACAAGCAATCTGTGGTTTGGGCCATAAGATACATAAGACCCTATGTTGCTGGGAAAAGGTGCCCATGGGGAACTTATGGCAAACCCAGGTGAGAGAATTAGATTGGCCACTGTGATTCTATACCAAGGCCATGATCAGGAAATTATATATGTTTTGAATAATAGCTGCTGGCATATTACTTGGCCCTGAGAGCGATAGAATGTCTGACCAAGGGACACCAAGTGACCATGAAGCCAGAACTGCTCTCCACATATTGGGCCCTCTCAGACCCACCAAAACATAATCAAGAAGACCCAGCAACAATCCAATGGAAGATGGAAATGTAACATTAAGTATTGAGGACAAATAGGTCTAGAGCACACAGGCAAGCTGTCTGAGGAGGAAGATGGGGTCCCATGACACACACCACCATTGCTGAACTCAATGGCTCTCCCTCAGCTCATGCCTGTGGCTGTATAATGGACCCTATACAACCAGCTGGGAGAGGAGAAAAAGGCCAAGCTTGTGTTATAGATGGGTAACCTTGGCATGTGAGTACAAGCCAAAAATGAACAGCAACTACACTACAGCCTGGTCTTGAAAGATAGCAGCAAAGGAAAATCACCCAACAGGCCAAGCTTTGGGTGGCACACTTGGTCATACACTTTGTGTGGATATAAAAGTAGCCTGAGGTTAGAATATATATGGCCTGGCTGGATTAATTATTGCTTCAGTTCCTATAATATAATCAAATATAACTATGACTTTCAAAAAGAACATTGATTGTTTTAACATCCAGGCTTATTCACCATTTCATATTGAGAAAGGTCTAAATTTACTATGCTATATTATACTATACACAATATATATATTATACATGCTAGTATAACATATATACTATACGTATGATACTATACTTACCTAATTTACTATGTAGGTTGAGAGTTAAATTTTGCATAAAAATAAATATATACATGAGATGTTTGCACAATTTAAAAAGAAAATACATGATTAAAATTGATCAATTTATGAGCTCTTTGAATTGAATAAACTCTTTGAATATGGCTGATTTGGCAGTAGGACATATATTTAACAATGTTACTTTTAATAACTGTAGCAAAATATCATGAATTTTTAAATGATTTAATGTTAAGGAAAACATTAGTGCTGGTAAGTGTCATTCATTATTAGTGTTTTGCTTTGAGTATATAGTAGTATTAGCTATTACTTGTTGCACTCTCACTATATGCCAGTTAGTCCGGATTTTATTATTCTTGTTTTACAAAAGAAGAAACTGAGACTTAAGAAGGAGTTTCCCAAGATTACACAGCTAGAAAATGGTCGAACTGAGACTGAAATATGGTTGCCTTTGCCAAAACCTGTGCCCTCATGTACTGTGCTGTTCAGTGCTAGTGCAGGGAGTTGGAATGGATTTAACCTAATATAGTTTTTAGAACAATAAAGTAAATTCTCATCAAAGACCTAATTATCTAAATAATTCCAAAAATTGTAATGTTTAAACAGATGGTATAACTCTAGTAGAATTAATGTTTTCTCATTATACTTGTAAATTTATAATTAGAAGACTAAACATATTGGTGTAAATGTACCTTCAAAAGACTTACAATATGATTAGATTATTTTTCTGTCCTAATAAAATGGGGTTTTGAGAGGTTTTATTGTGGCACATTTGTGAGTTTTGTGATTTGTCATAAGTTGTTCCACATTTCTCTTTGGGGTTTGAGTCTTGTTTGTTTCAGGAGAGAATGAGACTGTCCTTCACACTGACTAGAAGACTATTGTGTTTAGTTTCCCTGAAGGGCAAAGTATCCTTTGGGCAAACAGCCAATGGTGGCTGTTTCCACCATTGTTTCCATTTAAATTGTTGTAGTAGGCTCTGATTAGCCACCAGATGCTAGAAGCTGTCAAGGTGCTAATGGCTTACCTCATAAAAGCATCACATAGGAAACTGAAATATATACAAGCAAATTCCTTGATATTTTCATGAGGGTTGATTGGTTTCTTAGCAATCTTTATAGTCATCCCTAAACTTACTTTTTTTGGTAAGGTTTTTTCTAAGCTAAATAACATAATTGTTTCCAGATACACCAAAGTCTTAAGCAGAAAACATGTCCACACACAAACTTGAAAGGTAGTAAGGAATTCTGATTCATTGGACCATATCTGAAAACATACCCAAGACTATCTCTTTTGTACCATCTCTTTTGGCACTTCTGGAGTTTTGAAACTATGCTGATCCATCACTTCAGAGGAGAATATTCAAAGTGGGGGGTTTTCTTGATAATAACTTTTCAATGTGACTCAAAGAACCTCTAATACAAGGTGTCAAAGACATGGTTTGGTAGTGGTTATTTGTAATATAGCGCAATATCTTACAAGGAATCTTTATCTGTCCTCAACTGAGCTTGAGAAATTTGTGAATATGAATCTTATCCGAACTTTCGCAATGATATCCGACTCCTCTGTAAGAACTATGAAAACTGTGAAGGTCTACATGAAGCAAACTGTCCGCAAGACAGCACAGGCCTCGTCCCCTTCCAAACCAGAAAGAGAGATCGATTTCTTGGTGTTCACATCACAATGTTATATATGATCCCCTTTTACACTGAGTCAAGAACATCTAGAAGATTGAAAAAGATTAATTAAGGCCATGGCTCCACCTCATATTATCTTTTTTCATTGTTATTGCTGGAGTAGCTTTTACTAGAATTATGAGTTGCATAAAGATGGATTCTTGCAGTTATAACTGGGGACACAAAACCTTTGTAATAGAAGACCAGAGTAAACTTGAGTCAGTCACTAAGTAAGGGAGGGATTTTCAGGATGATTGGATACATATAAAACCCTTAGAAGTATATCTGAGTACACTAGTAATGGCTTTTGATTATGCATGCTGCAGTGTTACAAAAGAATTACTTCTTCTCTGATAACTCTGGGGCAAATTCTGAAAATGTAAGTACTTGATTTCTATATCTATCACTTATAACAAAGAAATGGCTTTGTAAATGTTTAAAGAGTTTGCTTAGCTAAGCAGAAATACTAGTTTACAGTACAGGGATTCACAACTAGAGCTCTTTTTGGTTTTTTGTCATGGTTATTTTGTTGTTTGGTTTACAGGTTGTTTTATAAGTTATAGAATTTTAAGTGTGGCTTATTTCAGAGTATTAGTTGTAACAACAAAGCATTGCTTTCTTCAAAATTGATCTTGTTCTGAAGTTAATTCCAAACAGTATCTATAAAGAAACATTGTTAATCTTTTCAGGAGTGCTATTTTGTGAGAATCTTAAGGTTAAATATTCTGAACATACCATTAAAAATAAATTTGTGAAACTTTCACTTTGAAAAAAAATCATTTTATATTCACATCATCTGTTCCTGTGTTAGAAGCAGAAAGCCAAGTTGAGTAGAAGAAGCAACCGTTGAAAATCAACAAATTTTACTTGATTTCAGAATCAAAATTTTCTCAACCCATCAGTCAAAATTCTAAGAAAATATTTGTCACATATTGAAATACTCATTGGAATTTGGAATATGTCTTCAGTTTGAAGTCAACCCACCACTTTCAATATTAATGTGTTAACAGCTGCTATAAATCTAGTAATACAGACATTGAGAGATTTTGAAATAATTTTATAGAGTTGAAATAATATTAATAACATAGAAATTATATATCTTTGGGACACAGATAAGTTTGTTTTAAGTATAAATATAGATTAGCTTTCTTTAAATAATTTTTAAATCGAATTCAATGCAATGTCTCTTAAAACTTATCCCATCCCATACTTAATTTTTTATTTATGCTGAAATCTTCATGTAGATTTATTATTCAGAAGGAGAAATGTAACATTATTATTATGGGTCTTGAAATCCCTCCTAAAGCTTGAAACTTTGTATAAGAAAATTTCTCCTGAACAGAAGAGAATTATTCTTTTAAGGCTATGTGTGCAATGCATCCAAAGAGGAATGTGTAATCTACTATTGTGCTACCATAGTCACCTGCAGGTCTTAGAAAGAGGGAATGCTAAAGGCCATCTGCTCTTCTTGATATTCAAGTTCATTTATTTAAGTATATCTCGCAGCATAAATCACATAGCCTCTCACAAACTCCTAAATAGAAAAGGAAAGGCATGAGAAAAATGTTTCTTTCTCTGGTAGCCTTGAAGAGTGAAAAACTCAATAGCGTTTCTAACTCCTGAATCTTCGTATTTTTATTGATTTTTCTTGAATTATTAATGCAATAATACTTAATTTTATGTCTTTCTTCTTTCCCAGACTGTGTGTATATGTTCCATCTGTACCTCAATACCAAGGAACCAAAAAGTGTTTAATTTTAGAGATAAGATGAGATACATTTCTAATCTCTATTTGTATACTTAGGTCTATCTGGCAACAATTGGTTTCTAAAAAGCTATTATCACCTTCATAATATGAAGCTGTTCCAGTTCTATATTTTTGTACAATAAACCATCTCAAACACAGAAGTTTACACAACAATGTATTATTATCTTTCATAGTTTGGAGGGTTGACTGGGCTCAGCTGGACGCTTCTCACTAGAGGTCGCTCATGGAGTTATATACGGGTGGAGGGTAGGGCTGGAGTTATTTGAAGGTGCACTGCATTAAAGATTCAAGTTGTCTGCTTCGCTCAAATGTCTGGATCAGAACTGAGATAGCTGGAAGAGTCAGGGGCTGGCCAGTCATATCTCTAAGTGGCCTTTCCAGATGGCTAGCTTGGTCTTCCTCACAGCATGACAGTTTCAGGGTGGTAAGAATTATTACATGTCATCAGCTAAATTCTCCCAAAGCTAGCTTTCTAAGAGACTTAATGCAGAAGATTCAAGGTTTCTTCTGTCCTTGCCTTGGACATCACTCAGTATCATTTTCCCCATATTGTATTGGTAAAAAAAAAAAGTTACAAAGTCAGCCCAGACTTAAGGCAGTAGAGGAGAGCACACAGATGAATACCAGAAGGTAAGCTTCATCGGTGGAGATGAGCTACTACACAGGATATGATAAAATTAAAATTGGATCCTTAAAAACCATTAAGAAACTCAAAATAGCTTAATTACTTTCATAATATCCAATTTGACTCATTAAAAGAAAAAAACATTACCTCTCCCTATTTTATCACTGATAAATTGTAGCCAAGAAGATGAAGTGATCTACTGAAATCAAGGTAGAACCTGGTTTCCAACTCCTACATTAAGGATTTAGTTGAATTCATTCAAAAAAAAATGTTTGGTGTACTTTAATTTGTTTTTAATTTTAAAAAGAGTTTGTTAATATTTTGAATTTAATTTATGTATTCATGTGGCTACATGCACCTTTTTTTATTTCACAGGGATTCCTCAGGATTACTGATCATGAGCTTTATCTTATTATGAGAGTGGGCAGCTGCTAGATTCAATCAGATGTTACTTAGCACAGGAAAAGATGGAAATGTTAACAGAGATTCTCCCTCTCTCCCAGGGCTCTGGACTAACCACCACCTGCTCAGGATAAACTAAACTCACTACAGGTTCAATTCTGTGTTCTGGTCATCAGATGAGAGAAAAATGCCAGAGTGCCAAACAGTGAAACTAAACTCTCCAAGTTGGCCATTCCATTTTCTAAAATGAAAAAGTAATGTTTTTACATAACAGAAATGTGTTGAATAATAAATGTTGAACAGCTCACTAAACACATTAATCATTGTGAAGTAAGAATATTAACTTAAGTTTTAATAACCAGAGTAAGTGGCAGAAGTAGTCCTTTTCAAAATTTTTTTTCCCCTCCAGGAAATCAGAGGTAATTAAAGAGACTTGAATGATAAACAAGTGAGCCTCAGTTCATGTACATGTTATGAAGCGTGGAAAATATTGGAAACTGTTTCTACATCTTCTTGATCCTTGGATGTAGATTTTCATGGGAGAGAGTGATGAGCTTTACAGTTGAAAACCATGAGAGTCCACCAAGAAAAATAAAAGACTTCAGTCACCATGATCCCAGGATAATGGCATGGCTAGTGGCTTTGAGAAGGCTGAATACTATGAAACTTTATGGTATTATGAAACTCTGCTTTCCTAATTCAACTCAAGAAGGTTATAAACTTAACCTTTCCAAGTTCTAATTTATTTTTTGATTAAATGGAGCTAGAAATAATACTGCAGTTAATGACATAGAGCATGTAGAGGAGCTTCATGTGATGACTAGAAGAGAGTTTATACTAAATAACTGGTTGTAGCAGTTATAGGATTAATTAATTAGTTCTTCTAAAAAAAAGACTGTGCTCTTAAAGAAATATCTATTTTAGAAAGCTGTATGTTGAAGACCTGTGAAATACAGGTCTTGTCAGACGTAGGCTGACAAGAACAGACCTTTTCTCAGAGGACAGGGGGAGAGCAGTAGAATGAAGAGCTAGAGGCACAAAGACAAAATTCATACCATTACAGGGAGGAAAACCTGTAAATGTGTAGAAGTTAATAAATTTTGTGATTGTCACATGACAATCATAGAGATTTGCTACTCTAGGGTGACCCAGCCTGCAAGAGGCATCAGTGTCAAACTTGCTTCAAAGAGCCAATTCGTTGCCAAATTCACGGGAAGAGGAGAGACACGTGATCTTTCCTTATAACTCATTTTAATGGAGTGCAAATTATAGCTTATTACAAGAACTCCTGCACAGTTAGTTGATGGTCTTAAGGCTGAGTGATGGCATAAGTTATTTAAGAAAAAACAAAACAGCAGTGTGGCAAGCAAAGTATAGCCTAAAACTAAGCAAGCATATTTAGAGGGGTTTCATCAACTCAAAAGTTAGAAAGCCAGTATCTGAGATATATTCAAAGGCTAAAAGCATCCTGGCATTCAGCTTTTGGTTTTAGGTGTGTGTTCTAGAATACTGAAACTCTCAGGGCAATGAAAAGCCACACTTACTTGGAATATGATCCACTGCTATAAAAATGGGATTTACCTGTAGAACTCCGGACCACTGCCCCTGGACACCAACTTAATCATCAAAAATAGTATCCTAATGAAGGTTATCAAGTGGAGTAAGCTGTGGGTGATTTTAGATTCAAAACTGAGTTGTATCAAATATCTATTTTGACACATCATTAAAAATAACATATTCTCCAAACCAAAGATTTAAAACATTAATAGTTTCCTTTCTCTCATTTTACAGATAACTAAGACATATTAAAAATCAATGACTAAGAAAAGAAGTTTGCAAAACAAGAAAAGGGTTAAAAATGTTCAAGTATTCCTTAACTAAAAAAAAAAAAAAAAAATGATTAGTGAAAAAGAAAACCCCAAACAGAGAAATCTTACATGATTATTGCATCCCTGCAGCCTTTATGAATGGGAATTATGAGAACTATGGAAACTAGTAGGTTGGAATTTTTGATTCTTCTACACAGATGTTAATTACATTTTTGTAGTTAACTAACGTAACTTACTAATGATGTTCCCAGATATATAATGGCCCTTATCATAAGTTACTACCTAGGCGTCTACTATTTTATTATTCTAAGTATCTTAATTTTATTCCTATCCTCATTGATTAGAATTTTGAAGTTCTTTTGGCCCTGATTTTCTTCAAAAACTTTCAGGTGGCAATATGACTCTAGCACTGACAGAGATATGGATTTTATACCTTGTAATTTTGAATTTTTTCATTTAACTCAGTGAATATCTTATCATCTGTAGCCCATCATTTCCATATATAGGAAAAACACAGAGAGAGGGGATTTGATGGCAAAAGGAACTATTCTAGTAAATAAATTGCATGTTATCTGAAGTTCTATAGTTTTTGTATTTTTAACTAAAATTTGTGGAAAGGGGAAGGAAAATGTGACTGTTAATTAAGAGAAAAATATAAAATAGAAGCAGCTCCATGGATAATCCAGAGAATGGATTTAAAAGTCAAAGGCTTTAAAATAATCATAACTAACATATATTTTAAAATACAGAAAAAATGATACAAAATAGATGAAAATAGAACTTCAACAAAGAATCAAAATGTACATAAAAAACAAAAACAAATGGACATCCCAGAACTGAAAAATCCAGAAGTCAAAATTAAGAACTCATTGGAGGGGTTTAAAAGGAGAATAAATAAAACAAAAATTAAATTAGTAAAAATATGACAGATTATAAGAATATATTTCAACTGAGACAAGAGAAAAAGCTGGAAAGAACCAAGCCTAAGAGATATGATGATCAGTCAAATGGTCTAATGTATATTTAATTGGAGTTCCAGGAGACAAAAATAATGAAAATGGGACAGAAACAATATTTGAAGAAATATAAGCGGAGAATTTTTCAAAATCGATGCAAGGCATTTGTCAATCCATGAATCCAGAAGTTCTGCAAACCTCAAACAGGATAACTACAAAGAAAGCAAACCCTAAGTATGTTGTAGTCAAGTTGCTATAGCCAATTGAACATGAAAAAAAACTTCAGCTAGAGAAAAAAGAACCATTAACCTCAAAGAATAATAATGAGTGATAATTGATTTTTAATGAAAGCCTAAAAAAGTGGAATATTAGTGTTAAAATGCTGAAAGAAAGAAACATAAATTACTAGCCCCAACTTCTATAGCCAGCAAAAATATCGTTCAAAAAGTAAAGTAAAATAAATATGTTTGTATGCAAACAAAGGCTTTGGCAATTCATCACCAAGATCTGCAGCAGAAGAAATATTAAGGGAAGTTAATTCAGGCTGAAGGTAAATAAACCCAGAAGGAAACACAAAACTTCAAGATGGTTATGGTGAGCAGGTGAACAAGGGATGTGCTACAGAAATCTGGTTGAAGGTGCAAAGTTGCTCTTGCCTTGAAGAGGAAGGAAGGGGTCAGGAGTCAAGAATCTGGACAGCCTCTAGAACTTGGAAAAGGCAAAGAAACAGAAAAAAATACTCCTGAAAGGAATACAGCTGATGCCTTGATTTAAGCCCAGTGAGACCATATCAGACTGCTTTTTAAAACTATTAATTGTATAGTAATTTGTTAGAGCAACAGCAGAAAACCAATACAGAAAGGCAAATTGAAAATACGATAAAATACTATTACACACCCACCAGAACTGCTAAAACCATGTTTTGGCAAGAACGTGGTATGACTAAAACTGTCCCATTGCTGGTGCCCGTATAAAGATGGCACATGTACTATTGAGAAGTTTGGCATTTTTCTCCTAAAGCTAAAGCATACCCAAGTTATAACTTAGCAATTTCATTTCTGAGCATATATCAAAGAAAACTGAGTAAATATATCCACAAAAGAACATGCATATTATCAATCATTTACAATAGCCAAAACCTGAAAGCTCAACAGAAGAATGGATAAAAATTGAAGTATACCCACAAAGTGGAACACTACACAGCAATTACAAAGAATGAGCTACTCATGTACACAATAACATCCCTCTCTTTATATATATGTATAAATATGTATGTGTGTGTGGGCATGTTTGTGTGTGTGTGTATAAAATCAAGGTGAAAACCTAAGATCAGAACACTTTATGCACCTTTTTGTATTTTATCCTTCAATAAAAATACAATGGCCTATGGAATTATAACTTACACAGTGATGAAATAAATAGCAGTGAAGGGGAGCGAAATTTGCCACCCACCCCAAAAAATATGTCACTTTAGCATGTTGATTATTTTGAATTAAATTTACTTAAGAAACAGCTAGTATGCGAAGGACACTCTGACCCTCCTTTGTCTTTCTGAAAGCAGGAAATAAATCCCCCATGTGAAGGTGCCCTTCCTATACCAGGAGGGCAGAAGGCATCCTTATCACCAGAGATAGGGAATTCAAGGCTGAAGAGGCTGTATAAACAACCTTGTTACTTCTTTATTGATTTGCTACCACAAACCCAAACCCCTTTGTCAACTCTTCACAAATATTTGTTTGTCTAAAAGGTATAAAAGCTTTCTGCTTTGGTCACTTCCTTGAGTTTCATACTTTTATAAGCTCCATATGTACAGAATTAAACTGGTTGTTCTCCTGTTAATGTGTCTCATGGCCATTTAATTATTAGACTAGCAAAGAACCTAAAAAGGAAGAAGGGAAAAGTTTTCCTCCCCTACGCTAAGAAGAGCAAAAAGGGCAAGAGACAATGCATGAATTAAATCGTGTTAAGTTTCTTGCAGAAAGCCATAAAAAACATTTAAGGTAGATTGTACTATGTCAGGAGAATACATTAAAGTATAGAGAAATCATTAAGAGTAATCCAAGAATAGATTACTAAAAGGCTAGTTCAAGGAGAAAAATAGAATAAAAATACTTGCTTAACCCAAAGTAAGTCAAGAAAGGTGAAGTAAAGTAACAAAGTGAAAAAAATTGCCAGGTGATAGACATGAATTATTACATCATTATTATATTATTACGTTGAATGAGAAGAAACTAAACAATCCAATGGATATTAAACACTTTTGAATGAGTAGAAGCTGAAAGTAGATTAAAGTTAGATATAAGCACATAGCACAGGAAAACTACTCACAACAACAAAAAATATCATCATCATTACAAAGTTGAAGACAAGGGCATTATTTTAGGAGTTTAGCAGGATAATGTTAAACGGTATTACCCTAGACAAAAAATACAGAATTAAAACAAGAAGACAAGAGAGTTTTCCTTCAAAAGAATCATTCAAGTGGAAATCAAATTAAGGTTCTATAAAATGGTAATTGTAGCTAGGCATCCATTATAGTTCATTTCTTAAAATAGTTTTGAATACCAGCTCTGGCTTTCAGAATTGTCTTCATTGGCCTAACTTTTGTAATATTGCTTTTTCAAGAATTAAATCTTATTAAGGATATGAAAAAAGATATTACCCCATCTTATTCCATATGTCTTTCTTAAACAGATATTATATTTATTTTAAATTATTTTGAGAGAATTATCCCTTTGACATCATGAATAGGGCTATATCCTTTAGTGATAAATTAGTCTACTTTGAAGAAAGGGATTAATCTTACTGTCAATCAACCAATGTCATGTGTTGAGATGGGAAATTGAAACACACAATTCAGGTCTTATATACGTGTGCTGAAGGGAACCTATTTCTCTTTCTGAGACTCTTTCTCTTGGCTCTAGATTTTGAAGAGTGGTCAGGTTTTAAATGTCTCATAAAACCTTTATCATACAAGGGAGGCTAGCATCCTATAGGAGAAATCAAGTTTAAGATAATAGAGCTTTATATTTAAGCTAATAATCTAGTTATATGTTTGTTCTATGTTCATCTTTTTGGTAGTTAACCCTACTATTCTTTGGTAATAGCCATTTTATTTCCAATTATTAGGCTTGTGTCATTTACGTCTCTGGAGTAATGTGAGTGATGGCAGAAATAAGTAGAGAAAGCCACATGAAAGCTGGGCTCTAGAAATCAAGCACTGGATCTACAAGCTTCAAATTACCCTACTGACATGCAAATTCTCTGTCCGTTACCAACCACTGAGGAACAGGATTTGATTTCAGGTAGAAATATACTGGTTTTCTTTGCAGGATAGACAAAGGAGATTTTAATTAAAGAGCGGAGGTTGATGAATGATTCCACTTAACCCAAATTGAAAATTTTATTTTTGAAGGAAATAAAGTTCTTCCTCTGAGTCATCTTGACTAAGATTTATAAAATTGTCAAAGGTATACAAAGGGAGGCTCAGACACAAAATATGGAGTACCTGAAAGCACTAAGACTTGGTTCCTAACATTTCCAAATAAAGAGCAGGCACGGATGAAGAATGGATGAAAGCAGGATACAGAGACTGATTTAACTGTAAATAGACTGACATCTGTTGCTCTGTGAAAGTTAAATGTTTGATATTATACCCATTGACATAGAAAGAGCTGGAATGGATAGCTTTTGCTGAGATGAGTTAAAATAACTTTACCTTAAAAATCAAACATCCTGTGTGATCACACTCTCATGCCAGAAAAATCTGCAGACTCTATAAAATCCATAAAATTAATTCACTAAGAGCATTTTTCTCTATTCCATGTTTTCCTAAATAAACACAAATTTAGTTTATTGAGTGCCTCTGCTGTCATGTGCAAAAAATACGTCAGCTACAAAATTTATTAAGTGTATTTTATGATTTTATAAATGCAAGATTTTACTCAAAATATATTTTAAGTTATGGGAAATCATTTCTTTTCAAAATGAATAGCATAAGGTCATTATAAGATAAAGGGATGATTTCTAGAATGAAATATAGGCTTCCATATAACATTATAAGCCTTCATTTTAAAATAAGGGACCTACAATCTAAATAAGCTATGTGATTTATAAAAGATAAAAAAACTAAATAAACTAAAATCTACATCTTCTGATTCACAAACATGTTTTTAAAAAATGACTATACTGTGTTAATATATAAAATTATTTTTTATAAGTAATGACAAAATACATGCTAAGCCGCTGGGAATTCCTATCTGCTTCTTCTCATGGCCCTTGAAGCCTGGCTATCCCTCCTCAATATTGTGCTCAGGCTGCCCTGTAACGTCTCTCAGAAATTCTTTTTACTCTCTCAACTGATTTCATCCCAGCTTGCTTAACTCACTCCTCCTTCCCCCAAATCTGAACTCTAACCCCAATTTGTTTGTCTTTAATCACCTTTCCACATGTTCTTCTTGACACATTTGTTGGCATTTTGGTTTCATCTTTCTCCCAAGTCTCTTTGACTCACAGCTCTAATGCCAGCATCATTGGCCGTCTTGGTTTAGGACTCCCAGTTTCAGCCTAATAAACCCCTATGGACTCCTGATAAACCTTCCAATCTGTGGAATGAGAACATTAAGGATAGCAGCAAGTGACTGTTTACTGATTTAGGCACTGTGCTACCTTGATAATGCAGGAATTTCTTCTGAATAGTTTGTCGTTTCTGCTTCACTGGCAAGTCCTTAAGGGCAGGGTCCTCATCTGCATTTTTTGCTTTTGGAGCCTCAGTGATTAGAACAGGGCCCTACCCAGAGTAAGCCTTCAATACGAGATTAGTTGGTGTAAATCTTCCCGTGTTATTATCTCCACTTTTTACTCACTAGCCATAGAGAAGTTAAGTAGCTTGTTTGACTTCTCCAAGTTGCCTTTGGACTACAAGCCATGCTTCCCAGGACATTTTGGGGGCAACTACTACATCCTTCTAAAGATGTCCTTCTAGTTCTTCTAGTGCTTAGGGAGCAAGCACACAGTAGAGAATAAGACAAAGTTCCTGTCCTGTGGGGTTTGCATAAGCAATAGGCAGATAAATATGTATAACATAAAATGCCACAAAGTCATATGTTAAACCAGGGCAATGAAGGGTGTGCCATTACAAATGGGGTGGTCAGAGAAGTGATGGGAGATGGTACTGTATAATTGTAACTAAACCGCCCGGTTAGCAGTACCTGTAACCCATGTCAACCAGTTAATCGTTTTTTACTTTTTTGTAACTGTGTCCAAAACATAAGGATTCGATTTAAGAGCTCCATCCTACCTTAAAGCATATGCCAGAATAACTCATTTTTTTGTTGACCTCATGGATAAAAATCCAAATTTCCATGAATAAAAGTTAAAAATGGTGATTAAGGAATATTACAACAAATATTATTCATGTTTCTCAAATGCTTGATTTATATAGCATTGTTATATAAAGTGAGCAGTGAATTAATTTTAAACCTACCAAATTTGTGTACACGTAGGAACCACTATATTGTGAAGGGAGGCAGTGACTTTTTGTGTACCACTGAGTTTACACTACAAAAAAATGACCTACTTAGAGCATGTTTTATAAAATTATGGGTAATCAGCATAAAATTATTGACCCTAAAGTTGAAAAGGACCACAAAAGATCAACTAGCTAGAACTTGTGAAGGTCTGAAAGATTTAGCAACATACTCAAGGTGACAAGCAGCTAATTAGTTGGGAATCATCGAAGGGAAAGGGACGTAGACCCCTAGCCTCCTCCCTTTTATTGTGGAGTCTTAGAACAAGCGTAATCCCATACCAGCCATATAAATTGGCAGGAAATTTTAGTTGGGAGATGCAGTGAAAGTTACTGCAAAAGGCTAAGGAAGACACATTCCTAAAGGCTCTTGCTTTGTTTTGTTGCAGTATGTTTTTGTATTTTGTTTTTTGGTTGAATGATTATGAGAAATCCTATTTCTTCCTCTGTTCAAGGACATTCTGTTCAGGTGGTGCCTGCTTCACATTCATATCCTTTCTTCCTCCTTGCATTGTTCAAATTCAGTTAAAGTATCTTTTCATGCTTAAGCAGTCTACTTATCAACATAGCTCAGTGCTATACTGAAAAAATGCTAATGCACATTACTCACAGAGAAACAGTACTTTTATTGTTTTTAGGAATCAAACAGATCTTTTAAAAATAGGATTCTAGTTTTTATTTCATAAAAAGTGAACATTTTAGGAGTTAAAATGAAGTTAGACCATAATCTTGGGTGTTACAATGTTTCCCTGGACATTTTATTATATTGATATGGGGAATTTTTCCAAGCAAAATAATTTATTGTGTAGCACATTTCATGAAACTATAATATATAAAAGCAAAAAAAATAAGCCTTCACTTATTTAAAGTATTAGATATTATTTATGAAAATACAGGATCTCATAAATTGGCTGTTAATTAGATACAAAAAATAATCCCTATTGTTGCTTTGGCAGTGTATTTGCAGGCTATGTGGAACATTTCCTTTCCATCTCCTTTTACCGAAAACTCAGAGATCCATTTTTCTATGACTGAATGGGGTCGCTCAGCGCTGCACTGCAGTCTGGAGGGAAAGGGTTTCAGACGGAATGGCTGAGCAAGCAACAGCTGCTCCCCTGCACTGGCTCCATCTCCGAGGGTCACATGTCAGGGTCTTGAACAAATAATGCACCATTGTCCACATTTACAAAACTGAGGGTCTGGCCTTGGGAGGTAGCGAGGCATTTGAGCTTAAGGAATTGTGCTCACACACACCAGCATGCTATTCAATGCCTCACTGATGAACTTTAAGGAGGAGAAGGAGAAAGCAGTCAAACCCCTCCTAAAAGTCCACGCTTGAGCTGTGTTGCTACTTTCTTTGCTATTTGGCATAGTAATTTTTTTTTGTATCATGGAAGGTAGCTAATAAACATCTTTGTTTAATTGGTTCGACTTCAGCAATTTTTCTAACATTTGTAGAGTAGTTTAACAAGCACAATCTTTAAGAATGATCCAAACTAACTACATTCATTCTACTTTTCTATCTAGTCCACTGTTTCACACACAGTCACCACCAAATGGATAGCTGGAGGAGTGCGACTTCTATTCTTTTAAGGATGGCATTTAGCTGTTGATAATTTAGCAAACAGACTTTATCAATTTGACCTAAAAGTCTCTGTAACTATATGACAGGAACTCCTGCTGACTGGCTATATGGTTTTAGAAGCGTGTGCTACAATTATTTCTTTTGTTTCAGAAGCTCATGCAAAATTTGATATTCACAGCTGCTAGGCATCAATTTGGTTGAGAAACAATCTCACCACAAAAAAACAAAAGTGACTGATTCCAGATTATTGCCAGATCATGCATTGTAGTGCTGGAGAGGATTCAAGTTTAAGTGCTACAAAAGTAACCATGACCCAGGTGGGCTATAAGGTTTCGGTAAGTCATGCCAGACTCCTGTCTGCTGATACTGCTTGATAACATCTGGGAATTCCTAGGAGTGGAGTTAAGTATGGTAGCTACAATTTTTTTCTCCTCAGAATGACTATATTGAAGCAGACAACTGATAGAGGAATTACAAGATTGAAACTAATACACATCTGTTTGCTGAGAAGCTCAATCAAAATTCCTATTTACAATATTAATAAAATTGAGACTGGACATTACAGCATGAAACCTATAAGTAAGCATCTTTTCTACAAACTGATCTGAACTAAGTTAAGAAGCCACATATAGAGAGAGCCCTGAATACAAGGCAGGAACATTGTTTAAAAAGCATTTTTATTATTATTTTAATTGCATCTCTTTAAATACCACTCTTTGGGCATTAGTTAACAGTTTAAAAGAGGAACAGTTATACGAGAAAATCATCCTAGCCTCATACAAAGGTGGAAAGTTATAATGACAAACAACAAAAAGGGAGAAAAAGTATTTACTGCACTCTTTGGTATTACAATAGGAATTCTTATCAATAACTGTTCAAGAATTAGGTTCGTTTTAGGGATTACTCATGTCCAACAGTATGTGTAGTGTGTTTGTTGTACAAAAGACTTATTGCTGTAAGATAGATTAAACATACTAAAAATAATAAATATAGTTTAAAATATCAAACTTTTAAAACTTTAAAATAGGCATTAATTTAAATGAAAGCATTACTGAAAAGATTTCTACATAAACATTGTTTTTATTTTGTTCAGTATGTGTCCTGGGCCCTTAGAAGAAGATATCTACTTCATTTTCTGTCCTTCTGTTGTTACACAGAGATTTCCAAGTACCATTTCCACATGTTTATGGACATTACTTACATGCATTTCTTGTGCTTCCACTCCGCAGCCCCATTCTAGGCATGTCTGATAATAATTTCATTATTATAAATTATTATATATTATTATATATAATATTATATAAAATATATTATTATAATATACAATAATAATATTATATATAATAATATTATAAACATTATAAATAAATTCATTCCAAGAAAGATTTCTGTTGAAGCAAAATAAGCATTTTTTAACTCTCTATGTGGCCTTTTTTCAGCCATCTACCTATCAAATACAGGAATGCTAAAAATATCCAGAATAAGAAATATTCAGAAACGCTGAATCTAGATTCCCAAACTCTGCTGTGCTGTGTCCCTTGCTTTAATGGAAGAGTGATATTTCAAATAAAATAAAATGAAAGAGGGACTTCCTTGGTGGTACAGTGGTTAAGAATCCACCTGCCAATGCAAGGGACACGGGTTCGATCCCTGTTCCCAGAAGATCCACATGCCATGGAGAAACTAAGCCCATGATTCACAACTACTGAGCCTGTGCTCTAGAGCCCACGAGCCACAACTACTGAGCCCACATGCCACAACTACTGAAGCCTGCGCACATAGAGCCTGTGCTCCGCAACAAGAGAAGCCACCGCAATGAGAAGCTCGTGCACAGCAACAAAGAGTAGCCCCCACTCACCACAACTAGAGAAAGCCCGCACACAGCAATGAAGACCCAATGCAACCAAAAATAAATAAATAAATTAATTAATTAATTAAAAAATGAAAGAGTACGTGGTTGGAGGAACAGGAAATCAGGAGCCGAATTTGCTGTGTGCTGTAATCAAGTCAATTTCCTTACATGAATCTTACATGACTTATATGAAAATAAGGAAGAGGAAAATATGGTCTCTAAAGTCTTTTCCAAATCTAGGATGCTGGATATCATTAATTCAACAAACATCTTTACACAGCATTATCATGAGTTAGAGAATTCAAAGATGAACAGGATTTGGTCCTGCCTTAGCCAAGCTTTACATATACATAGATATAGACACAGATATATAGATATAGATATAGATACAGATACAGATATAGATGATATCGATACCTGTGTTGTTTTGCCTTTTTTCCACTAGGTTTCTATTAAATATCTATTCTCTCTTTTTTCTTTAATGAGACATATGACTGTATTCAGGTTTGCAATGTGTCCTGTTAAAATTCTTAGTTCCCAAAGGCTCCTTGTTCCTAAGGATAGCTGTATGACAAGATTCTGAGCAACAAGATTTAAGTTGAAGTCAGCCAAATGGATTTTTTTGAAAGCAAATTATTTTTTATATTAAAAAGTGACAGGTCTAGCTAGGAAATGTCACCTTTGCAATCCACTTTCTTTCTGGGGTATGGAATCAATGTTTGGAGATAAAGCATCCACCTTGCACCCATGAGCAGGGAGTGAGGTGGAGCCTGTATCTCAGTGTCTCCTCTTGGATGGCTATCCAGTCCTGGACCACCTACAATTTGGACTTCTTCTATGAAAATTAAACTTACAAGTGGTTTCTATATTTTCTATTTCTGATGTTTGCAGCCTAAGCAAACCTAACTGGTATATTTGTTGTCATATTTTTCAAGCAGAAGTAGTTCATGTTCTGTGTACAAGCAACATATTAGGTATTGATAGATTCTTTAGAAAACTTAAAATCTAAACATATACACACAATTTTTTTATGCTTTCACTAAGTTAATATCTTTTTTATCTCTCTGGAGTGTCTGTCTTCATTCTGTTGGTTGCTCTTATATTGTCATATTTTTCTTTCATTCAATATTCATGTTAGACTTTCTAATTATTTTATCAAAGAACTTAGGGAATTACTATTTTATTTACATGTTTGTCAAGTACTATATCTGTTTCCTCAAGGAACAGATGGCCGCAAATTTCCTATGCTTTGTTATCCATCACTTTCTTATTCTATTGATTTAGTATAATACCTCATAAATGCATTTGATTTGTTTAGCATCTCAATGTACACTTTATCCTAATCAAAGAATTATTCATAATTAAAAATATTTTTATTTCCTTATGCTTTATTTCCAACCTTTATAATCCTTGGCTTTTATTTTTCCATATTGTTGTTCCTTTCCTGTGTAACTGTCACCTGTGTTCTCATTTCCCTTTGAAATTATTTCTGTGTGACTCTGATCATCTGCATATATGGCCATATTTTTCAATTTGTCATTTTGGACTGTCATTATTATGTATATTGCATTTTAAGACAATAGATGAGCAGAATGTACATAAACATTCTCTGTGGCTTATGTACTAAGGAGGGAGCTCTTGTCTATTATAGACCTTTGGTGAGTAGTACATAACTTAAAAGGATTGTTGTGCTTTTCTATCCTGGAACTATGCCTAAAAAATGTCAATAAGAAAGACAGGATTATCTAAGGTATATAATAGCCTAGAAATTATGTCAAATGTTAGGATACGTATCCTGAGAAGTAGAATAAAACTCACCAAAATTTATTGGTATGCTCTAAAGTATAGCTATTGATACAAATCAAGCTTAGTATGAAGCAACAATTTGGAGAAGTATTAGAAATTATTTTATAGTGTATTCACATTTAATTTTTAATTTAACAAATTTTATTAACTCCTCCTATCTTCCAGGTGCTATGCAAAACTCTGCAGATCAGAGGGTAAGCAGGACAGATGGGGTCTCTGTCTGCATGACACTTAAGTTTAGATGGGGTATGTAAGCTAAAATGCTGTGACTGGTCTAATTCAAGGATAAGTAAACTATAGCTCACATTCCAAATCCTACCTGCTAACTTTTTTTGGTAAATAAGTTTTACTGAAACACAGCCACGCCCATTAATTTACCTATTATCTCTGACTGTTTTCATGCTACAACAGCAGAGTCAACTATTTGGGACAGAGACCTTATGACCCACAAACCTAAAAATACTCAGTATCTGGTCCTTATAGAAAAAGTTTGGGGATGTCTAATCTAACTGTTCATTCAGTAATTAAATAACAGTAACTGGTTATTTTAGTCAGCTGTTTAAAATATGATCAGCATGTGTGAAAGCAATGGCCATTGAAGGTTGAGTTAATCAAAAAGTCATACGAGCTTGTACAACAGCCTTTATTCGGTGCCACCATTGCTGCATTAATTTGCTCATAACTCTCTCCCAAATATGCAACATCATCAGTCTAAGGATCTTACCAATTTTGTGATCCTCCCATTGAGGTGCAGACACAATACTGTAATTAATATAACAGCTTGTACTTATAGTCATTATATTAAGTATCCTGGAGAAATATCCAATAAGGTTACTGTGTCAATAGAGCACCTTAGAAGAATTCTTTTCTCTTAGAACTCACAATGACTTTGAGGTGTTTTAATCTGTAAAGATAAGAACATTTAGGGACCTATTTTTTGTTGAGCAAATTTGCTGATGTTTATGGAACCTTATAGATTCTAGTTGTAAAATATGGTTGACAGGAAAATAGCCCTTTTATGGAATGAACTCTAAACTCCCTCACATTTTCAGGAAGTCTGTAGCCTAAAGCACATTCTTCTTCCTTCTCCTAGTAATTAGCTACTTAAATAGCACTGATAAAGCCTCCCAGGTGTCCCATCAACTCCCTATCTAATTTTATAGCAGGGTTTTTTGATAAAAGGTGTACAGGGAATAATCAATTGTTCCTTTTGTTTTCAAAGGAATGTATGTTTCAAGCATTATTTAATCTTATGTCACATTAGATTTCCAAAGAAGTAAACTTATTCAATTGAGAGAAAACTTGCATGGAAATAAAAAATAGTTATAACTTTATCATCATTAACTAACAGGTAAAAAATCCCTGCCCCCAAAATGATAAATTTGTAGTGGACTCTCTACTCTTTCAAAGATATAGCTGGTGAAATATTTTTGAATTATGTTTACTGATACAAAAAGAAATGACCTTTCCATAAATATTTTAGAATAGCTTAACATGGTTATATTTCTTTCTTTCATCATTCAGAGTGCTGCTGTTAATTATATTATTTAAGGTCCTATATTCTCTCTGTGCACAAGATAGTATATGTGAAAGCTATAGAATTACCCTGGGCTACAAAGGCATCATAAAAATTGATGTAAGGGGGATGGCAAAAGAAACAAGAGTAGCTAACACTGACTGATTTCTAGGCAGACTTCTATATCCCTAACCTGTGTTATTTCATGTGATGAAGACAATTTTATCTTTCCCACATGTTCACTCTGATATTTTAAGGATAAGAAAGAAATGGAGAAAATTGAGATTCAGAAATATAAATACCAATATTTTTGGTTAGTAAATGGCAGAGCTAATATTGCAGCTCTTATTTTAGCACTATATTTTTCCCTCTTGCTACTCTAAATTAAAATATTTAAAATATTTGAAATAAATAAAATATTTGAATGAACAGGTTTCAGTATACTTGTGTTATATGGAAAATAAATTTGGACAATTTTCATGCAGAGAACGGGTGGTGACCTCATAAGTATATTTGCAGGCACATCTTCCTCTCTTAATTATGTGGACAAATAGAAGAGCAAATCCTCAAGGTTTCTGCTAATTACAAAGATCTATAGTTTCTCAAAAAAATTAGTTCACAACTGAAATTTAATAACTCAAGAAGTGGAATATTGGAATTTTGATTAAAAGTGAAAAGTCTTTCACTGTATAAATGTATATTGAACAATAAAATACATATTCTCTTTACCAGTATGCTAATTATATTTATAAAATTCCAGAAAAACTCTTCAATAATATTTTAAACTTTATTTTCCCAGAATGGATGAAGATAAGCATGACTTGAACAACCCAATGTCATATAACTAATATTTGATATTTGGGATTAGATCCTGCCATTGATGTTTACCAGAAAGAAAGATAAATTAGTATGGATTTGGATAACATGCTTATGTTACTGATTCCAGTATTAAGTTGCCACTATCTAAAATTTATTCTATTTTCAGTTATATTCTCTGATTTTTGAATTTTGAGGACATTTTGAGCTCCATTTGTGAAGTCAGCTTTCTTATTCTATGATTCTCAGTAAAAGTCGATGTTCAGAATGTAAGATAATGGTAATGTAAAAACATTATTTCTTTCGCAAAATTATTATTAATAGTGATTTCAAATTATTTTATCTTGAAAACCACTTTTTAAACTATTGAGAATAAAACTGTTTTAAGAAAATACTATCAGATTTCAACAAATAGTTAAAAGTTAAAGCTACTTTACAAAATAAAATCAGAAACAATTTTAATGAAAAGATGTTCAGGAGCTTCCCTGGTGGCGCAGTGGTTGAGAGTCTGCCTGCCGATGCAGGGGACACGGGTTCGTGCCCTGGTTGGTGAAGATCCCACATGCCGCGGAGCGGCTGGGCCTGTGAGCCATGGCCATTGAGCCTGCACATCTGGAGCCTGTGCTCCGCAACGAGAGAGGCCACAACAGTGAGAGGCCCGCATACCGCAAAAAAAAAAAAAAAAAAAAAAAAAAAAATGTTGTTCATCATCACTAATTATTAGAGAAATGCAAATTAAGACAACAATGAGATATCACCTCATACCCGTCAGAATGTCTATCATCAAGAAGTCTACAAATAACAAATGTTGGAGAGGATCTAGATAAAAGGAAATCATTGTCTATTGCTGGTGGGAATGCAAGTTGGTGCAGCCATTATGGAAAACAGTAGAGAGGTTCCTCAAAAAACTAAAAATAGAACTACCATATGATCCAGGAATTCCCCTCCTGGATATATATCTGGAAAAAACGAAAACACTAACTCAAAAAGATACATGCACCCTAGTGTTCATAGCAGCACTGTTTATAATTGCCAAGTGCCCATCAACAGATGAATGGATAAATAATTATATATTTATAATATATGGTCAGAATGGTCATCATCAAAAAATCTACAAACAATAAATGCTGGAGAGGGTGTGGAGAAAAGGGAACCCTCTTGTACTATTGGTGGGAATGTAAATTGATACAGCCACTATGGAGAACAGTATGGATGTTCCTTAAAAAACTAAAAATAACACTACCATGTGACCCAGCAATCCCACTACTGGGCATATACCCTGAGAAAACCATAATTCAAAAAGAGTCATGTACCACAATGTTCATTGCAGCACTATTTACAATAGCCAGGACATGGAAGCAACCTAAGTGTCCATCAACAAATGAACGGACAAAGAAGATGTGGCACATATATACAATGGAATATTACTCAGCCATAAAAAGAAATGAAATTGAGTTATTTGTAGTGAGGTGGATGGACCTAGAGACTGTCATACAGAGTGAAGTAAGTCAGAAAGAGAAAAACAAATATTGTATGCTAACACATATATATGGAATCTAAAAAAAAAAAAAGGTTCTGAAGAACCTAGGGGCAGGACAGGAATAAAGACACAGACATAGAGAATGGACTTGAGGACACGGGAAGGGGGAAGGGTAAACTGGCACAAAGTGAGAGAGTGGCATGGACATATATTCACTACCAAATGTAAAATAGATAGCTAGTGGGAAGCAGCCGCATAGTACAGGGAGATCCGCTTGGTGCTTTGTGTCCACCTAGAGGGGTGGGATAAAGAGAGTGGGAGGGAGACGCAAGAGGGAGGAGATATGGGGATGTATGTATACGTATAGCTGATTCACTTTGTTACACAGCAGAAACTAACACACCATTGTAATGCAATTATACTCCAATAAAGATGTTTAAAAAAATAGATAAACAACAAGGATATACTGTATAGTACAGAGAATTATAGCCATTATCTTGTAATAACATCTAATGGAGTATAATCTGTAAAAATACTGAATCACTATGCTGTACGCCTGAAACTATAATATTGTAAATCAACTATATTTCACTTAAAAGTAGAAACAATTTTAGTGGTATTATAGCTGCTAATATTCATAAAATCAAAGAGAAAGTTTATAAATGCAATTTGTTTTTGATACATCATACTTGATATAATGTTAAAAAAATATTGGAACCTTCTCATATATTAGATTTTTTTTAAAACTACATCTTAAATAATTAGATGAAATAAAATTTCTATTTTGAGGTTATGAAAATGTTCTTAACACAAAAATTTTACCTGCATAAAGTAGGCACTGAATAAATATTTATTGAATGAATGAGAATGTAACAAGACAGAATGGGGAAAAAAACAACCCAGGCTGAGGCTGCCAAGCAAAATTAATACAGACTACGAGAAAGGCACAGAAATGCATTTGAGGGAAATATATTTATCTTTGTCTTGCTTTTACAGCACTGCATATATTTTCCATTCCTCCATCCTCTGAGGATTGAGGATTAAGACATAAAAAAGTGTAAAATAAAATAAAATATAAAAAAAATTAAACCCTCTTTTTATCAACAACGAATGATGACTGTTTGGAGAGGCAATCTGCCGTAGGATCTGCATGTTCTTGCTGGGTATTCTAAGAATTTAACACCCTGACAAGCTCTTTACCTGAGCCATTTCTCAAGGTAGTGACTGCAGTGAGAAACCTTGAGAGATGAGGTAGCATCACTCCCTCGACAGAGAGCAGGCTTGTTCTCACATGCTATAAAAGCAGTAAATCCCCCAAGTTGGGTATTCCTCTGCTATAATGCAATCCACTGCATGTGTAGGAATCCATGAGATCTGGAGGGCACGGGGAAACTGATACAAATATGAAGCTCTGGTTATTGCTTTTGCTGTGAGTAATAAGGTCTTTTGTCTCTGACCCAGGAGTTTCATGTTTTCTGTCAGCATATATTAAACAGTAACAGGTTAATTTTGTAGCAAGTAGGGTAAAATCTCAGACCCTGTACAGCTCTGGACAATGATATCATTATCAAATTTGTGAGTGTGTGTGTGTGTGTGTGTGTGTGTGTGTACACATACAATTCTATACATATAACTTCATATACACTTATATACATGTACAGCTATATCTCACGTCTAATTTTTTTTTAAGGTAGCCTTTGTAACATAATGTTAATGGCATACAACCTTCGGTCATTTATTAAAACTCTCTGTCCCCTATTTTCCTCAACTATACATTGAGAATACCATTGGTAGATAACTCACAGGGCTGTAATGAGAACTAAAATGTGTAATGAATGTAATATTCTTAGAACAATATTTGGCACTCAATAACTTTAACCATACTATTTTACCTTTGATGGGTCTTTTAGAATCCATCATTTTTCAAAGATATTTCACTGAAAGTAGGTTTATAATCCTTCTATAATTATTGAAGAACATTGATTTTGGGGAAAACAAATATAGTGTGAGGAGTAACATCTATATTTGTCATTTGGTATAAATGACAATTTTAAAATAAAGATTTCACATTTTGCCTTGAGTATTAAAAATCATATTTTATTTCAAATAGGCTGACTTCACAAAAGATAATACACATTTTCCTCCTATTTCTAAAATCTATTGCTTTTGAGTTACTCAGACATTGTATTTAAAGACTTCCCTAGTTACGAAATATATTGAAGAGACAACAGTGGCCTCTAGTGATACAAAAACTAAAATAACAGGATGGAAATCTAAACCATTCAAAGGAAAATAAATTTAAATGACTTAGTGAAATAGTCTAATTGATGAGAGATTAATATAGTCTTCACAGAAAGTCTCTTCCCTCAAAAAATAACTCCTTACACAGTGATAAATTAATGTACACACTTTTTCACTCAAACAGAAACTGGCATCTTCACTTCTACTGTTTATAAGGGACTATAGATTCATACATAGATAAATTGTACATAAGCACAAGAATACTAATTTACTTGTCAAACACATTTGATCAACAATAAGTTAGATCTTGCTTGTAAATAGTAGTATTGCACCAGCATTTGGAAACTCACCTAAGATTTAATCTATTAAGACTTGTTCGGAAAAAAACTGTCATGGAGGTCCAATCATTAACTGTTTATATAGATTTAGAGTCAAATAAATTTATTATTATTTTGTCATATGTAAACATATGCACATATATCATGCAGGTATATATACAAGAATCATATGTCTACATCCTATATACTTGCAGATGTACACATGTATCATATCGATAACATATTCCTGCAGAGGTATAAATATCTTTTAATAACTATAAATCACTTTGTGAGAGTTAAAAAATACTTTCAACTTTTCTAAGAATTATTCTATAAGATACCTGGAAGTTAACATTTACTCTTTCAGCAGAAGAGTTTCTAAAGGAAAATAAATAAATAAAAACCTATGGAGGAGATGAATATTTGATGCATATCTAGCCAAAAACTAGACCAAAACAATGCCTAGACTAAACAATAAATCAGCATTATCAATATTTTAATTTTCCTTTTAACTGTTCTATAATTTATTTTCCACTGTCTTACAAAAATGATTTTTATTTTTTTGTCATTCTTTATTTTTTAAAACAGTAAAATAAAATTGACTGAATCTACCCTCTAGCTAGACCTGAGAGGTTTATATAGCCTGAATTTCATTTGGATAACTGATACAACAACTATTTTTTGGACACATTCTAGGGGCCAATACGTAGGTAAATAAAAGATCAAATGGAATATGTTCAGTGTAATGGTCTTTAATCACCCAGAACACCTGAACACACAGATTGCTGAGCGCTAACCCCAGAATTTCTGATTCAAGAGGTGGTGGGGCACGAGGTCTTGCATTACTAGCAAGTTCCAGAGAAATGCTGATTCTGCTGTTCTTGGGAAGACACTTCCAGAACAACTGCTTGAGTGTGTTATACTGGTAGGGCTTAGCAAACATGTTGTAAAATGGGCGTTAACCCAGACTTGGAGAAGTTAAGGAAGAATCCATAGAGGATGTGAACACTGAATCTTGAAGAATGGTGAACAAAGCCAGATGAAGTCAGGCAAATTTTACTGTTGCAAGAGCCCTATTGATAGCTGAGCTTTAATAGCCTACTAATCCAGACCAAACCAAGGCTTCCACTGAGCTGGGGATTTTATTCACTTAAAAAGAACAGCATTTATCCTTTTCTGACAACTGCAGTTTCAATGAGGTTGAAAGTATGCATGATAGGTGTAAGTGGAAATCTGATCTCATAAGCTTTGGCTAAGCTGGGGTATTTTTGGTCTCAAAGAAAATTTAATACTCAACTTTTCTGAGAGTTGTAGTCCCAAAGGGCTAAACAGGACTTTTGACCTTAAAAGAGGAGGCTTTTATGTCTCTGAACAATAATTTGCTATGCTTCCTCAAACAAAAACAATTATTAAAATAGTGTTATTAATAAATTAATTAAGTCAACCATTTTTTTCATATGTTTGAGCAATGCAATGTGTAGCACATGTACAAGTCACTAAGGCAGAATAGATAGGAACTAATATAAAGGCTAATATGCAAGATACCAAAGAACCAGAAAAAACAAAGAAGAGAATTAAGATTAGCAATTTATTTAGTAAATTTCTTAGTCTGTTCTTAGCACAACTCCTAAAACCATTGGAACTTCCTGTGATGAGAAGAAGAAAGGTTTTTTTTGTTATGTTAGTTAGGTGATCTTTGGATTTTGTCTAAGGATGGGGGCTGGTTGCCTGGAGAACCAACCTGTGATTAGGGGGCTGGAATTTTCAGTCCCACCCCTTGACCTCTGGGGAGGGGAGAGAGGCTGCAGGTTAAATCCATGCCCAATACCCAATGCTCTGATGAGCCATACCTTTATAATTAAGCCTGTACAAAAAAACCAAAAAGAAGGGGTTCACAGAGCTTCCAGGTGGGTGAACGTACATGGAGATTTGGAGGGTGGCACACCAGGAAAGAGAAAGGAATCTCTACCTTTCCCCATTCCTTGCCCTATGCATCTCTTCCATCTGGCTCTTCCTGAGTTATATCCTTTTATAATAAACCAGTGATCTTATAAATGAAATGTTTCTCTGAGTTCTGTGAGCCACCCTCTAGGAGGGTGGAAGGTCAGAATGTCAAGGGAACCTCTGACTATAGGCAGTTTGTGAGAAGTACCAGTAACAACCTGGACTTGGGACTGGCATCTGAAGTCCAAGGAGGAGGTTACTGGAACCGCCAATCTATAGCCAGTCAGTCAGAAGCACAGGTAACAACCTGGGTTTGCTATTGGCATCTGAAGTGGGGGCAGGGAGAGAGCAGTCTTGTAGGACTGAGCCATTCACCTCTGGAATTTGACGCTATCTCCAGTTGGGTAGTGTCAGAATTCAGTTGAATTGTAGGACACTCACTGGTGTCACAGAATTGCTTGGATGTGTGGGAATCCACCCCCACCCGGCACACGATTAGAATTGGGTGCAGAGTCCTAACCTTGTTATTCTCATGTAGTTATAGTATCCAATTCTGAGTTTCAGAAATGCAACTTCTGAAAGACCAAAGAGGAGGCCAGGCACTGAGTTTGACAACAGCCCAGGGAATCCCTGTCAGAGAGAAGTTGCACCTAACCTTTAAGTTTTTGTCCAATACTCAGAGTCCCTGATTCTATCTACTACAACTTCCCTATTTTCTATCACACATTTTTATTCTTTAATTACCCATGAAATTTCCCATGTATTTTATTAATATAATCCCTCTTTTTATCAATAAAAAAGTATAATTACCTGGAAAACATTAAAGGGAAAATAACCTCAACATCTTAAACAGAGTTCTTAGCCAAAACTAAAATCTCAATTATTTGAGTGGCTCTGGACAAACTATACTAAAGGAAAATAAAGATGAAATGTTTCAGCATGAATTGTTGATAAATCTGAACAAATAAGTTATTGAATAAGGTAACATGTGGAGTAAATACCCATGATAAACATCTCCTCATTAATATCTAATAATCTTACTGGGAAGAACTCATTAATAGAAACCATAATACATTTTTATATATGATTTTAAAACCTCCATATATCAAAGACTACAATAAATAAACTTAAAGGGGGAAAAACCTTGAAAAATACTTATATACACAGCTAAAAGTTATCAACATTAACATATAAAAAGTTTTTATTAAGCAATACAAAGATAACCACTCAATTGAAAAAATGAGCAAAGGATGAAAAATGGAGTTTCATATAAGAAAAACAAATGGCCAACTAAGATTAACCTTAATAGTAATAAAGACATACATAAAACAAGATATTCCATAGACGGACATATTTTACAAAATTAAAGCTCAATGTTGGTGAGAATATAGAAGAAAGGCATTCTTCAGCCCTGTTGGTAAGAGGGAATTAAAGTGAAAAATTTTGGAGGAATTTGTCAAAGTATACTAAAAGCTAAAAAGATATATCCTTTGGCATAAGTAATTCTAATGTTAGAAGTTTATCCTAAGGGAAGTAATTGGACAATTGTACAAAGATTCAGGCATATTTATCATAATATTGTTTATATAAAAATAATTAAAGCATTGTAAATGTCCAGTTATAATGGATTGGTAAATAAAATTTGATGTATGCAATATAAAAAAGAATCTAATTATCTTCACCTCATTTTATATTTTGAGATGCTCAATCTGTTGCATTATTTTGAATTTTTAATACAATAATTAGTCTAAGGTTTTATAACAGATTTCCGTGAATTCATTTGAGGTATGTCTGGACTAAAAAAGATATGAAAAGAATATCCTCAAAGAAGGTGGGGACTATATATTCCTCTCTTCACTGAGCAAGTCTAGTGTTGTGATAGCAAACAACCCTCTTCTTTCCTAGAAGAGACTCTTGGGATTACTACTGATAATTTACAATTGTATCATGTGTTAAATTTTCTAGAAGATCTGGGGCAAGAATGATCTCTTTAGAGTAAACCAAAATACACACACATACTTAATTTTGAAAACATGGCCTGATTTGACTCATTGTTTTATTAAGATATGTGTTGTTTAGAAACCTGAGTACGCACATGTTTAGTCATTATTCGTATACACTTGTCTCAAAATTTGTTACAACCTTTTGTTCTAATCTCCAGGAAGCAAGTTTCTTTACATACCTAAGTGAAATAACTAACACTTACTTTCAAAAAACGTGTCAGTATGTAAATTCTTATCTATAAAAGAATAATCTATTTTACACTTCAATATTATGAGGAAATATTTTATATCTTAAGTTTCTTCAAGTCTGTAATTTAGACATGAGATACTAACAGCCATTCTAATAATTTATTCTTTGTTTGCTATCAGCCACCTTGTTTTCAGAGCAGTTCTTCTGATTTTCCAGTATATCCAGAGATAAAAAAAATTCAGGTTCTTCTTCAAAATGCATGCATTCCATTATTTATCTATACAATTATTGAAAGCCTATCTTATGTAAACACATAGTGGTATGATAATGGAAGTTTACAGATATAAACTCTATCCCTAAGGAACTTCTTATTCATTTAGAATGAAAAGTAAGACATGCATAAGTAATTTAGGACTGTAAAAGGCAGAAACTAATAAATGCTAGATGGAGACCTTGATAAAACACTGTGAGAGTTTAAAGGAGGGACAGATAACACCCAGCTGAAAGAATCAAGGATGGGCTCATGGAGGCCATGATATTTCATACTGGACTCAAAAACAATGACATTTGTATAAGCAGTTGGAATGGAAACTTCAGGTAGAGATAACGATGTAAGAAATAGCAGTAGTGAAAAGAAACAAAGAAAAGAGAAGGGATCTACATCCAGCCAGTCCATTTTGGTAATTATTTTACATTCCCCATCAGCCTGAAATAATATAGTTTCAATGCCTATGGCCGCAGCTCTATAGAAAGGATTCAAGTGGCAGCCAAGAACACTATATATGCCCGGAGAGAGAATTTTGCCCTTTGTCTATTCTTCTACCACTACAACTACAACTATCTGCTCTGGGGCCATCTGCCTTGGGACCATCAAGACCAAGACCTTTACTGAATTTCTCCTGTTTTTACAGATAACCTCATAATTTGCAAGTCTGATGGGTAGGGTGACCATATAATATAATTTGCCTGAGAGAGTTCCAGTGTATGCTTGTTATCTTGGTGTAATTATTATTGGGGTCTCTTTTTAGGTTTCGATAATTAATTATATGGTCTTGTTGCAGGAAAGAAAGTGGGGTGCAAGAAGATGGTCAAGTCCCAGGTCTCAGGCGAGTCCCTGGGACAGCCACCAAGTGTTGGTTCTTGGCTTCGCACAGGAAAGAATTCAGGAGCAAGCCATGATAAAGTGAAAGAAGGTTTATTCAGGGAGATACACGCTCCATAGACAGACTGTGGGCCATCTCAAAAGGCAAGAGGCCCCGAAATATGGTGTGGTTAGTTTTTATGGGCTAGGTAATTTCAAAGGCTAATGAGTGGGAGGATTATTCCAACTATTTCAGGGAAGGGGTGGGGATTTCTAGGAATTGGGCCACCACCCACTTTTTGACCTTTTATGGTTAGCCTCGGAACTGTCATGTCATCACCTGTGGGTGTGTCATTTAGCATGCTAATGTATTATAATGAGAATATAATGAGGCTTAAGGTCTACTGGAAGTCAAATCTTCCGCCATCTTGGACCTAACTTGTTCTAACCAGTGTATGTGTATATTCAATGGCTGTCATTCTTTTCAAAGTTGTGCCGTGCCACTTCCTGTCTTATTCTTGCTACTCCTAGGTTCTATAAATAACAATTCTGGCCTCATTTCCCGTATCTCCCTAAACTCCCAACACTCCCTTGATGCTTTCTGGATTAATCAGGGTCAATTACCTGAAAAATCCCCTCAAATCTTTCTCTGAATGCTCTTTTCCTTATTTGATCTAACTAAAACCAGGCTCACCTCTGAGTATATATTTCCGATAATGTCCCCTCCACTGGTGTGGTGTCAAAGGCATCCTTCTTCATTGTTGTGTCCAGGCCCTTCTCTCTTATTCTTCCCTGAAACCATCACCTCAGAATTTTATGATATAGGATTAATACAACAAGACTATCCCTCATTGTTGCAGTCATTTACCAACTCCTGGTTCATTTTCCCTTTTTCCTTAAAGATTTAGTGTTTTGTTTCCTTATACATATCTACAGTCACAATTCAGGGAAGGAATCCCCCAAAGCTTGACCTCTCAGTTTTCTGTCCTCTATCCACAGATAATCTTTCTCCCCCCTGCCCCCCACACCTCAGCCACATACTTTCTTAGTCATAACCTAGACCTTGTCAATTTTAGCAGCTATAATCTCTCCATAGCCATGATATTAAGCATCCTAAACTTCAACCCAATCTTCAGTTCACTTTCCACAGTATCCTGACTCCAATAATTTGTTAACCCCACTGGGGCTTTGACACTGCCATCTTTCATTGTTTCTTACTCCTTTTGTGTTCTCATGTGCCCCTTACCTAGTTTGTCTCATGATCAAGAATTACAATCACTGTCTTACTTATACCCCAATGCATGTTCTATTTACCCCATGCCCACACACCTATGTTATTTGGGATAAAGGAAATACACACATACACGTTGACCTGTCCTACCTCAAATTTGTGACCACTGACTCAGATTGCACCCTAACAATATGACAATCAAGTTTTCCTAATCTACTCACTCCCCTCCCCTAAACAACAACTTCATTTTAACTCCCCATTTCTTAGTTCACCAAATGATCTTGCTTCCTGTTTTGATGAAACTCTCTGAAGCCTCAGAAAAGAAGTACAACAATCAAATATCTCCATCTACCTACATCTAGCCAAATTCAGTTGCTATCTCTCTTGTTGCCATATAAGAACTGTTGATGTTCCAATTTACAGAAAAACCTCCTCATGTGTACTCTGTCCCATTAACCCTCATCACCATTCAAGGGCATTTCTCCTGCAATTCATGCTTTCTCCTGCAATTCATGCTTTCTCCTGCATTGTGAAGTTTTCCTTCTCTCTTGCATCTCTCCATAATATGCCACAACTTCTCTCTTTAAAAGAAGAAAACTAAATAAGACAAAAACAAATCCCTTCAAATCCACTTCCCTCTTCAACAAGCCCTTTAATTCTCTCATTCCTTTTAATAAAATTCTTTGAACCCAGGTTTCTATATTCACTCTTTCCAATTCTTCGTCTCCCCTTCTTCTTGGAAAACTTGACCAGGCTTTCACCATTGTCTTTCTCCTGTAACTGCTCTTGTGAAAGTCTTGAGTGACCTCATTGCCGGCCCTTCAGTCAATTCTCAGTCCCCATCTTACTTGATCTGTCAGCAGTATTTGATGTAGTCAGTTACTCTTTTCTCCTTTGAAACACTTTTTTCTCTTGGTTTCCAAGACATGACCTGCCTCATGAATTTCCTTTCAACTCACTGGCTGTGTTTATTCTTTTCCTCTATGAATGAGTTACCTCCTTCACCTGCTAGTGTTGAAATGAATCATGCCTTAATCTTAGGTCTCTTTTCTCTTCTATCTACACTCAATTCCTTGGCAACCTCATCTTCTTTCTATATGCCAATGACTCCCAACTCTATATCTTCTGAGTAAACCTATGCCCTAAATTCAAGACCCAGGTATCCAATTGTTTACTCAACGTCTTCACTTGCATAGGCATCTCAAATGCAAATGTCAAAAAGTGAGCTGCTGATTCCCTCACCTTCAAGACCTACTTCTTTTTCAGCCTATATCCCATTTCACTTAAAATCAACTCACTCTTTCATGTTGCTCGGCCAGAACTTTAATGTCGTTTTTGACTCTCGTCTTTGTATTTCTCTCATTCAACAAATATGTGTATCATGTGCATTCTAAGTTCTATCTATTCTTCTATGTGCTGAAGCTACAGTAGTGAACAAATTAGACAAAAATCTTGGTCTCACAGAGCATATATACTAGTAGAGAAAAATAAAATATAGTACTTTATATGTTACTGGTAGCATGGAGAAAAATTATTAAGGATGGGGGGTCAAAAGTGTTATGGGTATAGTTTGAAATTTTCAATAGGATACCATGGAAGCCTTCACCAAGAAGGTGACAGCTGAGTAAAGATTTGAAAGATATGAAAGATTGAGGCATGTGAATATTTAGGAGAAGAACATTCCAAGAAGAAATACTAAGTACAAATGTTCTGAGTCAAGAGTGGTCCATGTATTTCCTTGAAACAGCAGGAGGCCAGTGTGGCTAGAGCAGTGGGATTCCAAGGAAATGAAGGTAATAAATTAGCTCAGAGCTAGATCACATAGGGACTTACAGGTCATTGCAAAGACTTCGGTGTTTACAAAGTGAGATAGGAAACTACTGGAGGGTTTTGAGCAGAAGAAGGGCATTATTTCACTTCTCTTTTAACAGAATTACTGTCTCCTCTTTGGAAAGAACCTATATGAGGGCAATGGTGTAATCAGACAGATGTGTTTCACAGCTACTGTAGTAATTTTAACTTTATATAGTTCACTTTATTGAATTCTAACAACTCTTTGGAAGGAATATTATTTTTCAAGAATCTTGGTGAAGGAATATTCAAAATATGTAATAAAGGGTTAGTCCCAGGAACTTACTAACTGTAAGAGTCACCAGTCTTAATCATCTAACAGAGCCGTGCATTGCAAATGAGGTAAAGACCAGCCCCACTTGGCTGAATGTGGAAAGTATGATGACCTCCTAAATGAAAGAGATTGGAGCTCCTATTCTGTAATACTTATTAAAATATTTTTATTGTAGGGCCATATAATATATAGTCAACCTCAGTTCATTGCATAAAAGTTGAGCTTTCAAGACAATTCTATAATCTCTAGAAGTTTATATGTCCCATATGTGCTAAAAAACTAAATCAATTATAACACAGAGGCAGGGCATTTAGCAAAATTATTAATTTTTAAAATTCATCAGCCACTTAACAGAATTGATATCCTATTCTAAATAAGTTTTTAACATTTAGTTTCATTAATTTTTCTAATACTCTATGCTATTTTATATACATATCACTAAATGAGAATTTTAACACACACTGCACCATACACCATGATTTTAATGACTTCAGAGAAGGAGGATTGATTCTTCACAGGCTAAAATTCCCTTGGTCTAAATATCATTTCTATATTTAGTTAAAGTAACTTATTTTTTCAGCAAAAGTAGATGAATACCCGTCCTACATTTTAATTACTCTCTTTGCAACGTTAATTAATTGAGTTAATACATTTTTGCACCTAAATGTTAATCACACATTTTGTGAATTGCTTGCCTCACCAGAGAATTTAAAGCAACCCTAACTACATTCTTGGCTACAAACTATCTATAAATAGCCATATTGCTATAAACCAAGCATGTGAGGTCAGAGTTTATGATACACTCAATAAATCCTACTTTATTTTTTAATCTTCCTATTATATTGTGATGATTTAAAATTATATTTTACAGCTGTCTTTTGTGCAGACATACTTCTATACATTTTCCCATGCTTATAACAAAATAAAAAATGTAGAGATGCAGGTGATTTTTTTCTACAGAAATGAGATTATACTATTCATGTTAATCTGAAAAATTATTTTTTTTCCCTTTACATAATATATCACAGTCATTTTTCCAGGTCAACACTTACAAATCTAACCTACTATTTTAAATAGAAGCAGAACATTTTCTATAGATATTCAGATTATTCCTTTTTAAAATTTACTTATAGGTTCTCAATAACTTATTTGCAATTCCAAAATTAATTTTTTTCTAATGCATTTTTTGGGAAACCTGATCTGAAGCAATATGAGGCTATTTATAATCTTTAGTTAAGCTACTTAATTTGAATATTCTTACATTTTGCTGCAGAACTATAAATGTGTTTGATTATGAGGCACTGCCCCAGGCACCCTAGTGGTATTAATAATATATGGAATATGCTTCATATTATTGTTATAAAAATCCATAAACATCATAATTCTTAAACAGATTTGGCCTCAAGAGTTTTAGTTAATTGTTTGTACATTTGTATAAAGAATGATGCAATAAACATCCTTTGACCCATCCAATTAAAGACTGGGATTTTTGTTTTTATAAATTAGATCTCTAGAAGTGACATTACTGGATCATAAAATATGGCGGCACTGCTTCAATTCTTACATGCCCTAAATTGCTTTCAGAAATGTTGCAGTTCATACTTTTATCAAATATGTGTTAACATGTTTCTATTTCTCATGATTTTATTGGCAAAATATTTTGACAAACCTTTAATATAATAACTTCATAGACTACCTTAATTTGTATACTGCTATTTCCCATGGTGAATCTGCCCTTCTAGAAGTTCCATGCACAACATTTCATAAACAGTCCTGATACACCACAGACAATTTAAAAGAGGCAACTCAGGATGCGTAAAGTATAATAGGTCACTTGTTTTAGTAGTTACATTACAAAGAGGTTTTTCTAACCATTTCCAGCATCTGCTTGTTACTTCATTTATTTTTATGCCCTGGATTACTGTCCTTTCTATGCTGTTGTCTGTTAACTGTGAGACTAAATACTAACCCATATTAGTCGGCTGTCTCTTCTTCCCTCCCACTTCTCTCCCTTCTTCATTTCCATTTCATTTGGATATTACCATTTTTCCAAAGCACCTTAACTTTTGATGTTCCCTATTTGCTTCCCCAGTGGTCTCGCTATGTGAGCATTTTCACTTACTATGATACAGAGCTAATAAGCCCATATTTATTTCTCTAGAGTGAACTATTCTCCCTGTTTCACACACATATTGCTATAAGATGTACAGTAGAGTATGAGTGTTATATATGCTATTAGAATATCATATAGGCATTTCACACCCATCTTTCTCTCAGCATCTGCCTTCCAAAAATGCCTGTTTTACTCCTATGTACTCCAAGAGCTAGCACTGCCTGGCATTTAATGAACTCAATAAATGTTTAATAAATGCATAAATGAAAAACAATAGTGGTTTAAATTTCTAGAAAACATTTTCACAGTCATAATTAACATTAAAAACACAATCCTAATAATTCTTTGGTAAGCGCAGAATGTAATTTCAAAGAAGTTAAGCAGCTGGAAAAAGGATATAAGACTCAAGTGTGACAGAATCAGGAATAAAATTGAGTTTTCTGGTTTTAAATCTACCTCTATTTCATCTTGTAGATTTTTAACTGATAAGCCCTTATTTTATTCATCTTGATGAATTATATATTGATTTTTGTGTTGCCCTGTAGCTTAAACACATTGTATACAAAACACATTTTATATTGTAAAAAATATTAAATGCTAAATAGACTAATTGAGAGTGAACAATTAATGTGAAACATTTAAAAGTATTACATGTATTGTGTAAACAAAAAAATGTATGAATATGAGCATGCATTCTAACTTCCATTATTCGTGACTTACAACAATTTTCACTGGAAATCAAAGGCAATGCGGAGCATTCTGAGCTAGAAGATGATGCCTTTTGTGTTCATCTGCCTATGTAGTATCTAGTGATTATGTAGATATAAGTATCAATAGATGGAATTGATTTTTCAAAGAGAATATATTTTATTGTATGCAGCATGAGCTTGCAAATAAATACCGCTTTATTCTTATGACTGGTACATATGAATCAAAAGCAGTTCTCTGAATGTTTTCAAAGAGGTCAAAATCAATCCAAGGATACAACCTTTCCTTATTTCATAATCCTGAACGTGTATGACCAGCAGCCATCACTGTGCCTGCTTCCACATGTGGGAACTCTGCATCACATCCAGGAACCAGTTGTTTCTTGTTTCTTCCCTACATTGGCAGAATAGAATTTTCCCACACTGGTTTTCTTCAGATGACTCAGTAAATCTTTCAGCTCATCCATAAAGCTCTCTCACACCACCCCCTTCCCAGAGTGTACAGAATGCACACCTGTGGTGCATACATGTTAGGATTTGATCAAGAAGCTGAAAATGGCTCTGTGCCCGGTTGTATTTTATAGTCACAACAGACGTTGGGCAAAACCATTATTCTGTAGACTTTTTACCTGCCTGGAGTGTTATGGCACTTCTGAGCTCACTGGAGTTCCAGAGAACTCCTTGGCCTTTCTGACTTCTTCTCAGCCTCATCCAGATCATCATTTCTCACTGCATTTTTAGAGATATTGCTCATTAACGACCTTTTAAAAAATCAGGGAATTATAAAGATCCATAATCCCTTCAGCAAATCTAACAGAAACTTATCTGAAGATAAAACCTAACCTGACTAGGCATAAGGTTATTTATGATTGCTACCCTATTTAACGTGACTATGCATTCAGGTCCCTGAAGAAATATGAATCTGTTTGATCACGGTGCCCCCCAAGACATAATGGGAAAGGGTATAATAATATACCATATGTGTAACATAATACCTTTCCAAAATTAAAAAGAAAATCTGAAATTCAAAACACATCTAGTCCCAAGGGTTTCAAGTAAGGGAGTATGGACCTACACATATATGTTGAGCTACATCTATGTACTAGCCTGAAAACGTTATCATGATATATTAGATTTTTAAAAGTCTTTTAAATGTATGGCATAATCCCATTAAAAACAAATACATATGTAACGTTGTGTGCATAGGATGTATGTATACATATAAGTATGAACAGATAAATGACTAGAAGTACATATTATTCTATAGTATATCTTATTTTATATTGTTTTATGCATATCAATGTCTTCATATGCAAGTACAGAAAATTTCCTTAAGCGGTTGGATTAGGTTAGCAGGGTGGTGTGCAAAGGGGTGAAGGCAGTTACACAATATTCTTTTACTACAAATATATTTCTAATTCTGCTACTGTTAGCAAAAACGTTTACGAAGAACTTACTATAAGGCAGATGTTAGAATAAGCATTTGCATTGATTATTTAGTATTCAGTACAATTTTTTAGAATAGGTACTATTATTATTCACATTTCATTTATACACTTTTTACTTTCTGAACTTCTTAGAGGTGACCAAAAAGCATAGGACCTAAAAACTGGCAGAAATTTCCACTTTGACTGTATAAAATTTTAAAAATTGTTTATTATTTTAAGCTGCTTTGAAAAGAGATATAAATTTTTAAATGCAATAAATCTTTCTTAACATATTTATCAGAAAGTATTCATAAATAAGAGTAATAAGTAGTAATGTTTAACAACCAGCTTGCAGGGTGTTTGGGGAGGGAGTGGAGGAGGAGAAGGTAAGGAAACCCTGATACATTGCATTTTTTCATTTATGTGGTACAAGTACTCCCATTATGGTCAATTTCAAGCTATTTCAACATGAAACCACTGAACATGGAGTTGCAATGAGATGTGAATAATTGCTCTTGGGACCCAGTGCAACCTGACTCTAGTGCCCCTTAGAAGGATAACTCAATAACCCTAGAGATGATGAAGTTAATTTTTACAGCATAAATATAAATGCCAGGGCTAAAATGTTTAAATGTGCTCATTAAAAAGGAAAGAGAGATACAAGTAAGACAAAGCAAAGCAAACAAGTACAAGCAAGAATATTCTGCTTAAGTTCATTATATTTTTTAACATACAAATAATTTTTAGACAAGAGTTTTTTAAAAACAAACTAGGAGCTATAATTATTGAATATAATTGCATCTATCTGAAAAGTCAGCATGATTAACTATGTTAAGGGGTTATAAGATGTGGGTTTCTTTCTTTCTTATATACTTCAGTTCACAGGATTCAGGGAGTGAGCACATACAAACCATGTCACTTCAACAGCATTTTCAAAGCTCTGATTCCTTAGGCTGTTGCTTATAAAGTTCTGAAACATGTCACCTAGTCTCTCCATAATAGACATTTGGAAGCTTCTTTTAAGTAGAGTGAATGAGAAGGTTAGGAAAGAAAAGAAATTCTTGCTTTACCTTAAGGTAAAGATAGAATTGCTTAGATCTTTAAAGTGCTATGGGTAGAGTCATGAATTTTAGAATCCAGGTAAATTTTTCAAGAGAATTGGTACATAAATATTAATGAGATATATGAAAAATAGAATTCCCTTACCCAGATATTACTTATGAAATATCAGATTAGTACATATGAATTTCTTCTAAATAATAATTTAGATATAGAAATATTCATAAGAAATAACACTTATGAGAGTTAACGTTATGTGTCAACTTGATTGGGCCATGAGATGCCTAGGCATTTGGCCAAACATTATTCTGAGTGTGCCTTTGAGAGTATTTCTGAATGAGAATAACGTTTGAACCGGTAGAATGAATGAAGCAGAAACAGCCTCTCTAATGTGTGTAGACCTCATCCAATGAGTTCAAGATCTGAACAGAACAAAAAGACTGAGTGGGGAAGAAATCCTCCTGCCTGACTCTCTTGGAGCTGTTACATTGGTTGTTCTTGTCTTCAGACTCAAACTGAAACATAATTCTCCTGGATCTCCAGCTAGCTGACAGCAGCTTTGACTTGTCAGCTTCCATAATTGCCTAAGTCAATTCATTTTATATATGTATATATTCTATAGGTTGGTTCTGTTTCTCTAGAGAAACCTGACTGGTAAAATATTTAACTTATTTTGTTTGAAAAAATATCAATGCAGAAGATTAAAGTGAAGATGAAATCCAAAGTCCTTACTATGGCCTACAATGCCCTACATGATTACCCCCTTCCACCTTGTTAGCTCTCTGACTTCATCTCTTCATTCTTCCTTTTGTTTGTTTCACTCTTGCCACATTGGTTTCCTTCCTTTCACTCACGTCAATCAAGCCATGAAAAGACACGAGGAACCTTAAAAGCATATCACTAAGGAAAAGAACCCAATCTGAAAAGGCTATATACTATATGACTCCAACTATATGACCTCTGTAAAAGGTAAAACTATGCAGACAGTAAAAAGATCCATGGTTGCTAGGGGTTGGGGGGAGGGAAAGATGAATAGGCAGAACACAGAGGATTTTTAGGACAGTGAAACTATTCTGTATGATACAGCAATGATGGATACATGTCATTATATATTTGTCCAAATCCAGAGAATGCATAACACCAATAGTAAACCCTAAAGTAAACTATGGACTTTGAGTGATTATGATTTACCAATGTAGGTTCATCAGTTGTAACAAATATACCACTGTGATGTGTAATAATAATAAGGGAGGTGGTGCTTGTGTGGGGACAGGGGTACATGGGATTTTTTGAACATGTATCTCAATTTTGCTGTGAACATAAAACTGTTCTATAAAATAAAGTTTATTGAAAGAGAGAGAGAGGAACTATTGAGAAGCCATCTATGAAAATAATACCATTTGAGTTTCAAACAGACACTCTGCCATGTAGATTGTTCTCTATTTGTTCTTTTATTCTCACTTTCCTCATTTCCTATTCCAAGAAACCAGAACTGTTTCTAAGCCTCTGTTTTGTGTTTTAGTATATTGATAGTAAACTTACATAGATTCAACAATTTCCTCCATATTTTTTCCTAAACTTTTTTCACATATTCATCTGTGTTGTATATAGCCTAGTAATTCAAACACAGCCAATATCTATTAAATAAGTATTGATTGATTTTTATAAGACATATACACATGTTCACTGATTCCATTGCTTGATACTAAATTACAAGTTCATGCTCGAGTGTATTCCCTACTGTGATGGTTTTACCTTACAAGGTACATTTTAAAATATTAGATTTAAAAATAAATCTTTATCTGTATCTGAAGATCTCCTTATTTCTTTAAAACAGCCTCAAAGGAGGGTTCTTGTTTAAATTTTCTAGGTCTTATTTATAAAATATGGCATCACCAACTCGAAGTTGCATTACATGATTTTGAAAGATACCCCAATTTCTACAATGATAAAATAACGTGATAATAGAACACTTCGCATTCATTTCATTTTAATTAAGCAACTGAAAAATGGTGATTTACTTCACAGGGCACCATACCATGCTTCAGGATCTGTGAATTCTAAAATCGGTTCTTCCACTTGCTAGCTGAGTGGTTTTGGTGCATTGCTTTACTTTTCTCTGCCTTATGTCTTTCATATGTTGGATGGGAACAGATTATTTCTAAAGTTCCTCCAATGCTAATGCTCAATTATTCCAGCTTAAGAGAATGGACATTTCTAGGTACTAGCCTGCAAACTATGTTAAAATACCATCGACACAATGTAATAACATGCATTCACTAGGCTTAAACATCCCCAAGATTTTACAAAAGTCATTTTCTTGTCTTTTGTAACTTTCCAGGATTCACAAATTCGGCCTATAGCAATGTGAAAACAGTGCCAGAGAAATTTTAAAAGTGCCTTGTAATTGAGCAATTTTCTTCCTTGGCGTGTTTGCCTTCTTTATTTGTCTTGCTAAGAGCCTCGTTTTTCTATTTTACTACCTACAAACCCTATGACCTCGATTCCTGGTTTACTATCATTACTTGCTAAATGTTGCTTTTTAAAATTTTTGCCAGATTATTTTTAGGGCCCTAAGGTAGTAAGAATTAGAGAACTACAAGTATGGTTCAAATAAAGATGTTTGCCTTTGTCTTAAAGAATACTTGAACCTTAAAAATCTGTAAATACTGTGGGTCTATAAACAAAGAGGAATAAGTCCTTTTCAAGGCAGTGAATTTTTTACAGGAAATTTCTATTTCTAATAGAAAATACTGGTCTGTTATAACCAAATGGCTATAAACAGAGTCCATCATTCATATAATCCTTATTAAAAATATGTAGTGCTTCCCTGATGGCGCAGTAGTTGAGAGTCTGCCTGCCGATGCAGGGGACACGGGTTCGTGCCCCTGTCCGGGAAGATCCCACATGCCGCGGAGCGGCTGGGCCTGTGAGCCATGGCCGCTGAGTCTGCGGTCCGGAGCCTGTGCTCCGTAACAGGAGAGGCCACAACAGGGAGAGGTCCGCGTACCGCAAAAAAAAAAAGATATATATATATATATATATATATATATATATATATATATATATAGTGAGCTTCTTTCTTGGGAATAATGTTACTTGACAATGTATTAAAGAATAAAAAAAAAGATATGAACTCTTCCCATAAAGAAAACATAGTCTGACTGGTTGATGGAACATTAAAAAAGGTAAGTAACAATACATGCACAATCTTAGAACAGCAAATAAGTATTAAGTACAAATGCGTCTTGTAGATATGATACAATGTTAAGCACTGGGAAAGAGACTTTTCACAGTTGTCTTGATCTCGTTCCTTTAGAAACTAGACCCTGAGGCTTAGATGAAGTATTGACTCCTTACTTATTTGGGAGATGTAAGCCCAGACAAATGAGGTTGATGGAAATATAAATAAATAAATAAAACAAGACAGGGAAAGATGAAAAGCTGCATAGTACGATAAGAAGCATTACAGTACCAGCCCCTTCTTTAGGACAATCTCTGGGACACAGCAGGTGCTGGCAGGCGTGTTCACACAGCACATGTGACACTGGTAAAAGAACCGTAAAATGCAACTGCTCCTCAGAGGGGTCCACAGGAGAGAGAAAGGAAGAGGAATTTATCTCCTATTTTCACCAGTCAAGGTTCAACCCATAGGGAGCACCTCCCTCCATGTCTGCCTTGCTCAGCAACCAGTATCCCAAGCTCCCAGGGGTATATTTCCTTCACATCTGCAAGAGGAGTGACTCAGCTTGGATGGTGTGCCGACTAAGAGAGAAAAAGGAAGACATTAAGGAGATAAGTCTGAGAATACAACAGGTTTGAAAGGTCAGGGAAAATTTATGGGCTTAAATATGGGCTTTCAGATGAGAGAAATTTGGATAATTAAAGAAAAGAGAGAATGTGTTTAGTAGGGAAAACAGTACAAGCAAAGTAGGAAAGAAAAGAATGCACACATGGAACATTATAAACACACTGAGTATGGTAGAGAGAGAGTTTTGGATAAAGATATGACTGGACGGGGTGTTTGGTAGAGTTTGGACAGTATTGCGTGTTAGGCTAAAACACTTAAATTTGACTCAGGCCAGGAAGGCACCACTAATTCCTAAGTAAGCTAAGCTAAGCTAAGCATGTGGGATGTTTAGAGCATCAGTTTGAGGAGTGAGAGCGTAGTTGCCGAAGAACAATGAAATGGAAATATTTTTAAAATCATCATCTATTAAATGTGCTTAATGTGCTAGATACATGTTAAGTACTATTACGCATTATCTCATTTAATTCTATACAACAAACACGTGAGGCAATTCCCTCTTACAGATGAGGAAAATGAGGTTCTGAAAAATTAAGCAACTTGCTCAAGGTCACACAGCTAATAATCTCACTCTGCATTCAAACCTAGACCAACTACAAAATTTATATTTTCGCTACTACATTAATGGCCTAAAAATTTTTTTTTATTGCACATCATTTTAAACTTAATAAAATCCTAACATGTATACATAAAGTTTAAATATGAAATTTCCATTGTATTATAATTTCATCAAAGTCCCAAATACTGAGATCAATAAAACAAATCCTCAACACCATCATATTCTAAAGGGAGATCATAAACCACCTACTCAGAACATTGTGAATTCATTTTTGTCACATCAGCCCATTACCCACACCTAGCCTACAGAAGAGAAGATCGAGTGAATGTGAAGTTCATTTGAAAAAGCCCTTTGTGTCTTGCCCTCCCCAGTCCCCTACCCACCATGGAGAGAAGGGCAGTATGCATTTTACCCTAGGCTAAGCCAGAGGGAGAGCTTGACATGTGTGCCCTGGGATTTGAGTAGGAAAGAGACAGATCTGGAAAGTCTGAAATCAAAGGGTTGTTTCTGGAGTGAGTGGGTTGTTTCTGGAGGAGAGCCTTCTCTGGGAGTGAGCTATACTTCCACTGACAGCGAGCCAGAGGCACATTCTCCATGAGTCTTACAGGGACATCTGTGTGCTTGAATAGGATAGATGAAGAAAGTTTTCCTGATGGGAGGGGGGTGGCCTCAGCAGAGAGGGCATGCACATTGAGATAATGGGGCAGGGAGTTGTAAGTGAGAAACCAGAAAAGGCAGCACCCACAAGAGAGCTTCACCTGGAGGCCACAGCAGGGAGTCCCTAAGGAGCCCTGACCGGACTTAACTTGAAAATATCCACACCTCTGCAACTCATCAAGATTCTATCCAAATGACTGAGGAAATAGTAGACTGCAGATGGGGTCCATGGAGTGAGCAGAAATGAAAAAGAATAAAGTTGCCTTCTGCTAGAGCCCCTCAGAGACCAGTGTTTTCAGTTACTGGCTAAGATGTTTATTTACTTATACTGCAATTACTTCTCTAGTACTTTTAAAACCAACGAACATATAAAACATAAATAATATATGTCTTCAATATATTAAAGATAAGACTAAAAGTAGTAGAAATTCTAACATTGTAATTCCACTTTGAAAGTCAATCAGTTGTAATAATCCTTGTATATATTGAAGTATGTATAATATGTTGTAATAATCCCCATATAAGACAAGGATACTGTATATATGCAGGGGGTGATGTGCAATGAGAGAGAAAGAGATGGTTGTTATATGCCTATGAAAGAAAATACTGACGGTTAGGGAAAATTACTTTGATGTGGCAAAAGGCAAAAATCTAGACGAGTAGTAGATTACTACTAGAACATATTGTGATATATATCACATGTGTGTTGAGCATTTTAAAAACTTTTTAATGTAAATGAGACATTAGAGAGTATAAGTCGTAAAGACAGATTAATAACCTACTAGTCTTTGTGATTTTAACCCCAATATTCATGTTTTTAAACTCATATTACAATTGATCTTTCCTCTTAGGCATAACCTGTCTCTACCTGGTCAAAAGAAGAGATTCAGAGGAGAAAAACTATACAGTGAAAGGAAAGACCCATCTCTTCCACTCTACAGGACAGCCTTTGGGGAGAGAAAGAGGCCCCCTATCTGATACCAAAACAAAACTCTCTGATACATGAAATTCTATTTCTAGGTTTTTAGACTATAAAGATGAATAAGATATAGTGCCTTACTACGTTTAATTTTGTAAACTTTTGTCTTTTACAAATTGTCTAAAGCAAAATATGATACTGCAAATGATTTTTAAGAAACATTTGTCCCTTTTTGGTTAAAGGCTGCCACCAAGTGGCTAATTTAAAAAACAACGTTTTCAGAAGTGATTTTTCTTAAGCATTTAGATCTAGAAGGGAAAATAGGAGGGTATGCAATACAGTGTGCGCTTCTGTCTTTGTTAATCTAATTTAATCAACATAGAACATCCGTTTGTGGTAATATTATTACCATGCAAAACATTCCACATAAGTTATTTATTTCTTCCTCACTACCAGCCTTTGAGGTAGATACACATGACATCTCAGTCTGCAAGTATTATTTCTGTCACCTCTTGTAGAGTCCTGACACAAGCCCAGGAGAGAATCTTCACATTCTAGATTGGTCTCTAATGTCAATGAACTGTATCTATAGCATCACTTGACTATATGTGGCAGAACTGGATTTTAACCCATTACTGTCTGACACTGGAACTATATATATCAGGACCTAAACTTTTTTTCCCCATGTCTTGAAGTTTCTAGCTGTTTCTTAGAATATTAATTACATTTTTCAAATAACAAAAATATCTAAGCTTTACTTTGTACTAGGATGACAAAATTAATAATAGTGCTAGTATTAGTATAGTGTAGCACTAATAGTGAAAGGAAAAATTATCATCTTATTAAGAATTCGTGCCTAAGTATTTCAATTTTTTTCACATTATGGCAAACAAACCACAAGGGAAAAATAAAAATAACACTCATGAGCTAAATAAAAATGGTATCAATAAATACACATAGAATGCTTGTTTTGTGATCTTCTTACTGAAATGAGATGAAAAATTATTATCACTATGTAGTGTAACTAATTTTACATAAAAGTAATCTATAACAATATACTTTGATTAAGGATTCTTACTAATTGTTGAGATTTATGTTTTGGACATAAAAACAAATTTTGTAAAGGCAAGGTCACCTACTTCTTATCCTAATAATTATTCATACCACAATGATGCCTCTCCTCTCGTAGAATCACATGGAAAAAAAGAATCTATTTCTATACAAACTAATTGTATATGCTTTACATTTCATTGCAAAATTATTTCAGTTGTTGTATAATTTAGGTAAAAGATCAGTCAAGGAAAAGATAATTTATAATTCCAAATGCTTTTCCTTTCTTCTTCTTTATAATGTTATAGCAGAAAGGCATAGAGAATAGTTACCACTCTGTTTCACTCCCTCTTAAAAATTATAGGTTGAGGGACTTCCCTTGTGGTCCAGGGGTAAAGAATCCACCTTACAATGCAGGGAACACAGGTTCAATCCCTGATCGGGGAACTAGGATCCCATGCGCTGTGTGGCAACTAAGCCTCAACTAACGAGCTCGCGCACCTCAACTAAAGAGCCCGTGTGCCACAAACTACAGAGCCCACGCACTCTGGAACCTGCGTGCCACAACTAGAGAAGAGAAACCCCACACGCACAACTAGAGAGAAGCCCACACACCACAACGAAAGATCCCGCATGCCTCAATGAAGATCCTGTGTGCCGCAACTAAGACGTGATGCAGCCAAAAATAAATAAATAAATAATCAATAATCAATAAAACTTAAAAAAAATTATGGGTTGAGGAAAGTCCAAAACGTCTTACATAAGGGTTTAGAGTTTTTTGTTGACCCCTTTCTCCAAAAAAATCATTGACAAGAACTGTGGACTCCAGAAAAAATATCTGAAAAAATGTGAATATATTTTTCATAAGTCACAATGAAAAATCACCAAATATAAGACTTACTGTTCTGATTTGATCTTGCTCCACTTTTTTAAGCCTAAAGTATACACTTGTAAAGTTAAGGTACAACTCTGTTGCTGTTAGTATTTGCTATCTCAGGATTGAAGTTGATTTGGCACTAGAGACATCAGTTGCCAAAGCAATCTTGAGGAAAAAGAACAAAGCTGGAGACATAAGCCTCCCAGACTTCAGACAATACTACCAAGTTTCAGTAATCAAAACAGTGTGGTATTGACACAAAAACAGACACGTGGATCTATGGATCAGAATAGAGAGCCCAGATATAAGCCCACACAATTATGGTCAATTAATCTTCAACAAACAGGATAAGAATACACAGTGCAGAAAAGACAGTCTCTTCATCAAGTGGTGTTGGGAAAGCTGGACAGCCACAAGTAAATAAATGAATTTAGAACATTCCCTTACACCATACACAAAAATAAACTCAAAATGGCTTAAAGACTTAAATATAAAAAAGGACACCATAAAACTCCTAGAAGAGAACATAGGCAAAACATTCTCTGACATAAATTATACCAATGTTTTCTTAGGTCAGATCCCAAGGCAATAGAACAAAAAGTAAAAGTAAATAAATGAGACTTAATCAAACTTACAAGCTTTTGCACAGCCAAGGAAACCATAAGCAAAATGAAAAGACAACCTCTGGACTAGGAGAAAATGTTTGCAAATGATGCGACAAACAAGGGCTTAATTTCCGAAATATACAAACAGCTCATACAACTCAACAACAACAAACAACCCAATTAAAAAATGGGCAGAAGGCCTAAATAGCCATTTCTCCAAAGAAGACATTCAGATAGTCAATAGGCACATGAAAAGATGCTGAACATTGCTAATTATCAGAGAAGTGCAAATTCAAAACCACAATAAGGTATCACCTCACACAGTCAGAATAGCCATCATTAAAAAGTCTACAAATAACAAATGTTAGAGAGGGTGTGGAGAAAATGGAACCCTCCTACAGTGTTGGTGGCAATTTAAGTTGGTACAGCCATTATGGAAAACAGTATGGAGGTTCCTTAAAAAACTAAAAATAGAGTTACCATATGATCCAGCAATCCCACCTCTGGGCATGTATCTGGAGAAAACTCTAATTTGAAAAGATGTATGCACCCCAATGTTCATAGAAGCACTATTTTCAATAGCCAAGATATGGAAGCAACCTAAATGTCCACAGACAGGTGAATGGATAAAGAAGATGTGGTACATATACACAATGGAATACTACTCAGCCATAAAAAATGAAATAATACTATTTGCAGCAACATGGATGAACATAGAGATTATCATACTAAGTGAAATAAGACAGACAAATATCATATGATATCACTTATATGTGGAATCTAAAATGTGATGCAAATGAACTTATTTACAAAACAGAAACAGAATCACAGACGTAGCTTATGGTTACCAATGGGGGAAGGGGGGAGGGATAACTTAGGAGTTTGGGATAAGCAAATACAAACTACTATATATAAAATAGATAAATAACAAGGTCCTACTGTATAGCACAGGGAACAATATTCAATATCTTGTAATAATTTATAATGAAAAAGAATATATATATATATGTGTGTGTGTGTACAACTGAATCACTTTTCTGTACACCAGAAACTAACACAACATTGTAACTCAACTATACTTTAATTAAAAAAAAATAGAGTATCAATACTCTATGAATCTTATGTAAGGATTAAGTGACATGATCTAAATAAATGATCAGTATCATGTTTAGCATAAAATAAGTACAGAAATAGTATTGGACCATTGGGTTTTGGGTATCTGAAGATATTAAAGAAACATTTTAAATTTATTTTAAGTCTGGTAATGGCAACTGGATATGTAAAAATGAATAGCCCTTAAGAACTAGAGATATGTATTAAATTCTTATCAATGAAATGACATATTATCTGACATCTGTACCTGATAAAACTTTAAAAAATATTTTTGAAGAGATAGATGAAATAAGATTAGCACAATGTCAATGATTTTTTTTGAAGCTGGGTGATAGGTAATATTATCTGTATTTTTGAGTATGTTTTAAAATTTCCATTAAAATTAAGAAAAATATATTCTGCAAGCTAAAATTGAGCACAATAATTCCAATACTCATTCACCTTTAAGGAGGATAAGAGAAGAATTGAAATCTCTGTAAGACAGGAGATAAAGTTCAAAAATGAACAGTTTAATATTAGCTTAAATTACATCCCTGTGACATTTATTATCTAATTGGAGGTTGGTACCTCTTAATCGCCATTATGATTTTACCCCCCTAACCCCTCCCTTCTGGCAATCACCCTTTTGTTCTCTGTATCTATGGGTCTGTTTTCATTGTTTTGTTTATTCCTTTATTTTCTTTTTTAGATTCCATATAAAAGTGAAATCATGCAGTATTTGTCCTTTTCTGTTTGATTTGTTTCACTTAGCATAATACCCTCTACATCTATCTATATGTTGTCACAAATGGGAAGATTTTATTTTATATGGCTGAGTAATATTTCATTGTGTGTATATATATATATATATATATATATATATACCACATTTTCTTTATTAATTTGTCTATAGATGGACACTTTGCTTCCATATTATGGCTTTTGTAAATAATGCTGCAGTGAGCTTTGGAGTGCATATTGAATTAGTGGTTTTTTTTCTTCTGGTAAATATCAATAAGTGCAATTGTTGGATCACATGGTAGCTCTATTTTTAATCTTTTTTTTTTTTTTTTTTTTTTTTTGCGGTACGCAGACCTCTCACTGTTGTGGCCTCTCCCGTTGTGGAGCACAGGCTCCAGACGTGCAGGCTCAGCGGCCATGGCTCATGGGCCCAGCTGCTCCACAGCATGTGGGATCTTCCCAGACCGGGGCACGAACCCGTGTCCCCTGCATTGGCAGGCGGACTCTCAACCACTGCGCCACCAGGGAAGCCTTATTTTTAATCTTTTGAGGAACCTCTATTCTGTTTTCCATAGTAGCTGTACCAGTTTACATACCTCCACAACAGTGCACAGGGTTCCCTTTTCTCCACATACTTGCCAACACTTATTTCTTGTCTTTTTGATGGTAGCCATTCTGACAGGTATCTCATTGTGGTTTTGATTTGTATTTCCCTGATGAATAGTGATGTTGAGCATCTTTTAATGTGTCTTTTGGCCCTCTATATGTCTTTAGAAAAATGTCTATCCAGGTGCTCTGCCCATTTTTAAATTGTGTTATTTGGGTTTTTTTTTCTTTTTTTGATGTTGAGTTTATGGGATTCTTTGTATATTCTGAATATTAACCCCTTTTCATAAGGTTTCTTAAGATGGAAACTTAGGTTATTGATTTTATATCTTCTTTTCTAGTACATGCATTTAATGTTACATTATTTGTTGTATAATGCTATATAAGTTTTCCTCTAAACACTGGTTTTATTGAAGCCCACAGATTTTGATGTTATATTTTCATTTTCATTGATTTCAAAATATTTTAAATTTTTCTTGAAACACTGCTTTGACTCAAGTTATTTCAAAGTGTGTTGTTTAATTTTCAAATATTTTAGGATTTTCCAGCTATATTTCTATTTTTTATTTCAAGTTTAATTTCATTATGGTATGAGTACATATTTTGCATGACTCCCATTCTTTTAAATTCATTAAGGTGGGGCTTCCCTGGTGGCCCAGTGGTTGAGAGTCTGCCTGCCGATACAGGGGACACGAGTCCTGGTCGGGGAAGATCCCACATGCCGCAGAGTGGCTGGGCCCATGAGCCATGGCCGCTGAGTCTGCGCGTCCGGAGCCTGTGCTCCGCAACGGGAGAGGCCACAAGAGTAAGAGGCCCACGTACCGGAAAAATAAAAAATTCATTAAGGTGTGTTTTGTGACCACTTATATGGTCTACTTTAGCAAATGCCATTTGACCTTGAGAAGAAGTCATTGGAGAAAATTAGATCAAGCTGATTGATAGTGTTGTTCAGGTCAATTATATCCTTAATGGTTTTACGCTTCCTTTGTCTATCGATTACTAAAAGAGGAGAGTTGAAGTCTCTAGCTACAATAGTTGTCTGTCTATTGTTCCTTTCAGGTCTATCATTTGCTTCTTCACGTCTTTGGATGCTTTGTTGGTAAGTATACACATGTTTAGGATTGTTATATCTTCTTGGAGAATCAATCCCCCTATTATTATGTAATGCCCCTCATTATCCCTGATAATCTTCCTTGTCCTGAGGTCCATTGTCTCTGAAATTAATATAGCTACTCTAGTTTTCTTTTAATTAGTGTTAAAAATGTTGTACTTTCTCCATCCTTTAATTTTAACTTTTCTGAGTCTTTATATTTACAATGGGTTTCCTATAGACAACATATGGTTTTATTCTGTCAATCTTTCTCTTAATTGGTGCATTTAGACCATTATCATTTAAATGATAATTGATATAATTGGACTAATATCTCCCATATATGTAACTTTTTAATATTTCTTGTACTTATTCTTTGTTTCCATTCCCCCCCCTTCTTTTTCTGCTTTCTATGGCTTTCATTGAGCATTTTATATAATTTGAATTTTGTCTCCTCTCTTAGCATATCAATTATAAAATTGTTTAATGGTTCCTTTAGAGCTTGAAATAAACATTTTAAATTAATCCAAGTCACTCAAGCAACACTTCATGTGTAACACAGGTTTCTTAGACTGTATTCCCCATCCCTCTGTCCTTTCCTTATAACATTTCTGTCACTCATTTCACTTATCAATATGCTATAATCACCCAATACATTGTTATTATTCTTAACAGTTATTTTATATCTATTAAAATAAGAAAATTAAAATATTTTTATTCATTTGTTCCTTCTCCAACCTTCTTCCTTATTTATGTAGATCTGAGTTTTCTGACTTACATCATTTCCTTTCTCTCCAATTCACTTCTTTTAATATTTCCTTCAGGATGAGTCTGCTGGAGATGAATTCTCTAAGTTTGTGTGTGTGTGTGTGTGTGTGTGTGTGTCTATGCACAAGAGCGAGATAAACAGTCTTAATATCCTTTTGAAGGACATTCTTCTGAAGGGTAATTTCACTGGGCGTAGAATTCTAGGTGCTTTTTTTTTCTTTCAATACTTTAAATATCTCACTCTGCTCTTCTTGTTTGCCTCATTTCTGATGTGAAGCCCACTGTAATTCTCATTTTTTTTCCTCTGTAGGTAAGGTGTTTCCCTTCCTTCCCTTTGACTTCTTCACAGATTTTTGTCTTTGTCTTTGGTCTTCTGTAGTGTGAATATGATATGTCCAGGTGTAGTTTTTATGAGTTTGTTTGCTTTGCATTTATCCCATGTTATTCTCTGAGCTCCCTGGATCTTTAGTTTGGTGTTTGCTATTAATTTTGGAAACATTTTGTCCCTTATTACTTAATATTACTTCTGCTCCATATTCTGTTTCTTCTTGTTCTGGCAATCCTAATACATATATGTTACTTTTCAAAATGTCCCAAGTTCATGGAGTTTCTATTCTTTTTTTAAAAAAATTCTCTTTACCCTTTGCATTCCATTTTGGGAAGTTTCTATTGGTCTACCTTCAAACTCACTGAATCCTGCCTCAGCTGTGTCTATACAGATGAGATGCTTAAAGGCATTCTCCATTTCTGTTGCAGTGTTTTTAATACTTAGCATTTCCTTTTCATACATTCTTAGAGTTTCCACCTGCCTGCTTACGTTATCTATCTATTCTTGGATATTATCTTCTTTTTCAATTGAAGCACTTATATAATTCACAGTTATTTTAAATTCTTTTTTAAAATAATTCCAAAATTTGTGTCATGTCCAAGTCTGGTACTGATGCTTGCTTTGTCTCTTCAGATATTATTTTTCTTGCCTTTCGGTATGCTTTGTAGTTTTTTGTTGAATGCCAGTGATGTTGTATTGGTGAATAAGTATTGAGGGAAATAGGCTTTTAGTGTGAGGATTTATGCTAATCTGAATATGAGTTGGGCCTAATTAATGTTTGCCGTAGCTGTTGGTGCCAGTGGCTTCATATTCCTCTGGGGTCCTGATTTTTGTCCCTCTTCCTCATTGTGGGCTTCCCTCAGTACTCCCTCCTCAGGGTAGGTCTGCATCTTGCAGCTCTGTCAGCTGTATTACACTGTCATTTTCCTGGAATCCAATGTTTGGTGCAGAAGACCAATACTGTCATCTTATGATTCAATCTCAGTCTTTTAATGTGCCTGAAACTCTGGGCTAAAACACTGACTGGTATTTCCACAGTAACTGTTTAGCTTCCCTCCACCCTCTAGGCTAGGCAGGAAGGTGAGAGTGATCTGGGTCAGGCAGCATTCCCTTCTGCTGCCTGGGATAAGGCTCTGGGTAAAATTTTTCCCCTTGAAAAGTAGGCCTTTGTTACGGAGAATCCTCTGGACATATTACACAATGATTACTCATATCCCCTCCTCCAGCCAGAATCACAAGGTTAGAGAATTTGCATGTGCAGTAGGAAAACCCAGGGGGGGTGCCCCTGGAGCTAAAACCTGTGAAGGTATGGGGGTCGTCCAAGACCACAGCCCCCATGGGCTTTTCCCTCTCATTCTAGTCCACACTCAGCCTCCAGCAATTCATCAAAATGATTGTTTAAGTATCCCTACCAGTTTATGGCTCCAACAGCTTCTGCTCCAGGTAAGCAGATCTCATCTGTGACTCTCTGAATTTGCTTATCTCTACAGATTTCAGGGTAACAAGTTTCCTTATAATCTCAGGTCTCTGATAAGTCCAAGAAAAATCACTGATTTTCTGTTTCTTCTTCCTCTTCTTGCAGGCACAGGAATGACAGTTTACAAGTTCTCTGCACATTGGAGTTTAAACACTGGAATTCTGTAACCTGAAGACTTTTATCGTGGTGTTCATCAAGTTTCTTTTTATGAGATAGCATCTTCTCTATGAGTGCATCACATACAGATGGATTTCATGGAGAAAAATTAATTACATAGGGTCTTTTAATTATGTTTATCAAACAAACACACAGTGTACACTCTAATACTGTTGAGCATTTTTCTTTCATAAAGCTAACTATCTTTTTAGACAGTACTGCAGCCTTTGGTTTTAGGAGGCTTGCTGTTTCAGCTCTCCATGGACACATAAATACTTAACAACTATGTTTATGGTTCCACCTGCATTTTGCAAATGCTCTCTGAATATCCAGTTGACCTAAGTTGGGATCAGCTAGTGGGTGAACGATAGAAATATCAAACCCCCATGGACAGTCACCATCTGGAGAATTATCAGTGATAATCACTATAGACTTAAATGTGTCATCTTGATAAAGTCATTGCCATATGAATGCTACTCTGAACCACATTAATGAAGAGCTATAAGACGGCTACTCATAGACACCAAGTAACTTCTGCTTTACAACCAAGAAGAGAATACTTCAAGAAGAGAATATTCCAGAGAGAAGGGTCTGTAAGAAACATGGGTGCCATTTGTTTACTGCTGGGGCAGGAGATACAGTCTTAGTTATGAGGAAAGCAATTTGAGATTAGAAGGCAGCTGTATTTTCGAGCTGTGCATGGTGTTCTGGTTTGTAGGTCCCCTGTGAAAATATTCTCCTGACCACCAGATCTTTTGCACTCAGTGCTTGTAGACATGCTCCAGAAAATGGTTCATAACATGTATTTCAAACAAAGAAATGAAATGATCTGTGTCACCAATTTAATTCATGCTTGGCATACATTTTCTAGATGACCTGTGGCGCCCTTCATCTTGATGACTTCAATACAGTGCTCTCTGCACTTGACTCTCCAGGCCCAACAGCTTATCTGGCCACAGTGCAAGCCTGCCGCTGCCCACTCCCCTACCCACCATTCCATCCTATATGAATTATTTTTAACTAAGAAAGTTATTAAGAAGAATGGCCCAAATCAGGAGAGGCGCATATTGAATTCATCAACAGATACACAGCAGGATGCTGTAATTAAGGCTTCACTTGGAGCCTAAACTCTGTGTTGTAATCTTGAAATCAATATCAGTTCTACCACCCATTTTCTAGTCTGAAATAATAATAGTTATAAATATCAATACACTGTGAACTCTAAAGTGCTATGCAAACCTAACATATTATCTCCTTCCAGTGCTATAATACTTAAAAATTACAATAGAGTTCTTTTTCCTCAAATATTTTAATTAGAAAAAAATTATTTCTCATAATATAAGGGCAGCAAGAAGGGTTTTAATGAATTTAAACCATGAAATATAGCCACTACTTTGTAATTTTTGTTCTCATGGAGTGTGGTCAGCAGCCTCTAAGGTGGCCCCCATCATCATGCTGCTGGTGTTCATGCCTTGTCTGATACCCTCCCCTCCAGTGTAGGTGGGACTTATGAATTGCTTCTAACCAACAGAATATGCCAAAGGTGACATGATGTACTAGATTATGTGTATATATTACAAAAGATTGTAACTCATCTTGCTAAGAGACTCTTTCTTTTGCGGGACTTGAAGATGCAAGCTGCCATGTTGTGAGCTGCCATGTGGAGAACAGCATGTGGCAAGGAGCCGAGAGTAGGCTCCAGCTCAGAGCAAGCAGGAAACTGAGATCCTCAGTCTGGAAAACTGAAAGGAACTGAATTCTGCCACTGTGAGTTAGGAAGCTGATTCCTCCCCAGTCGAGGAACTTGGCCAACACCTCGATTGCAACTTTGAAAGACCCTGAAGCGGAGGACTCAGCTAAACTGTGCCCAGACTCCTGACCCAGAAAAACTCTGAGGAAATACATGTGTGCTGTTTTAAGCCACTAAGTTTATAGTATCATTGTTAAGCAGCAATAGATAACTAATACACTGAGTTTTACCATGTTCTTTTTAAAGACTGAACATAACTCCTGTAATTGATTTTATTCATTTGCTCCAAATGAGCACTCCTGTTGAATTTTGCCATATGAATAGGAAAAATAGCTAATATTTATTGAACTCTTCCTTGCACTTAGTACTTTACAGACATTATCTCATTGATTCTATTTTCAATATTTTCCAGCATGGAAGATACAGCTCTCTATCAGCATTCATTAAATCAATCAATCAATCTGAAAATCACAATGTACCTCCAGGACAGATAGAAAAGAAAGCACTTAATTCTAAGAGATATCTGGTGGACTGTAAGGATTAGGATTCACTGAGAACAAAACTGAACTATTAATAATACAGAACATTGCAAACAAGCAAAATTATCTCAAACTTTGCCAAAATTATTAAAGAAATAAACAATTTGCAATGAATTGGTATGGCATTTAGATCATCTTATTCAATCTTCTTAATAGCATCAATTTAATGTCTTGAGTTATGAAATTATATGATAAATGCAATCATCAAAAAGGGCTGAAAAACAGAGACAAATTTACCATTTGCAAGCAGTAGTCTTCAATGAGGCAGTAATCATAATGCACCTTTCAACAGGCAAAGATGAAACACAAGTTATCAAAGCAAAGATGCTTATTTCAAATCATAGTATTTTTTTAAAAGAAAATTCTTTAAAAAAGAAAAAAACATGTCACAGACCCACTGGGGATCAGAAAGAGTTTGGACTATTGCCTTAACATGATTGATGTAAACTTCTTACTACCAATCTCCTGACTCAAAAGCAACAAAACATTTTTTACAAAATATGGTTCAAATTCAATATATAGATTCCCCAAAACAACTAGTGATAGGACTATAGAGTAGTATTTTGGTTGCAGTATAGTAATTCAGGACATATGTGGTTTTACCGAAAGTATTAACATGACAGTAGAATTTCTTTAAATGTATTTTTAAAAATTTGAAGCCAACAAAACTTTTAGATTTTCTGAAATATTTGTCTGTGTGTTGCTATGACTACTTATATAGGCTCTGTTTCAACTTTATATGGGTCATTGTTTCCTTTGAACTAAATTTATGAACAAATTGTTCCATCTGAATCTACTCCATTGAACTTATTCAAATTCATTTAAAAATAAACATATTATTAGTATTGTCTTTCACACAACCATATTATAATATTTGACTTTACCCATAAATATTTCAATATATTTATTTTATATTATTTTTATTTTTTGTTCCAAGGTTTTTAGAAATTTATGATAATTCTTGAAATTCTATACATATAACTATGCAATGCTGTTTTGAAATGAATAAAACTGTTCCTCTTCCATGAAAATTAAAATTATATTTTCAACTTTCCCTCAGTATAGGTATGATTAACAGTATTTAACTTTTATCTAGAACTTTTTCTAATTAAATTGAGGTATGTCTCTTGCTCTGATAGATGATAATCAACTTACAGTTACCATGTGAGCTAATTTCTCTCATTTTACAAATGGAGAAGTCAATTGTGGAATGCTGAAACGACTTACAGTTGACCCTGTAGAGAGGAAGAAGCAGAGTCAGTAGGATTGGATCCAGTGATTGTCAGATTCTAAAACTGATCTTTCTTGAAGAGCAAAAATTAAGTCTTAACCACAATAATATCCTATCTGTGATTGTCTGTGTTATTTTAGATGAACATTTTTTTGTAAATATTAAACTGTCACTTTTGTTTGTTCTTTCAGAAACCTCTCCTTGGTATAACCATACAAAGTATTTAACTGAAAAGTAGTTCATTTTTCTATGCTTTGCTTGTTTCTTTTGTGTTTACTATTTCCTTGAGTCTTGTTATAAGTTCATGAGTAGGGTGGAGAGGAAGGGGTTAATATGTCTGCCACTCTGAAATTACTACCCACACCGAAATCACAGCTTAGTTTCTCTCAAAACACATGTTTGCCATTTTTAATCACAGACTCAGTGATTAAGAATGGAATGAAAAAGAGACATGACCAAGGAGCAATTCAAATAAACAAAGATTAAGATGTTGTGATATGTTTATAAAGACTAGAGACATCTGGAATATTCCAGCTAAATAGTACAGATAATGCACTCTTTCTTTTAATAAGGGCTTTGAGTACCATAAAATATCAAAATGCTTAAGTACTACTTCGATCCTCTGTTATTTTTCCTTTGTCTTCTAGTATATGCCAAGTCCTGAGATTTTTCTTTATTCCAATTATATTGTGCACACTACTTCTGACTCATTTTAGATTTTAATCTTCTTTAATTAAGGAGACTCTATATTGTGTTCAAACAGTACCATGTTAATCAAATCTCCATCAATTATGCTTGTCATATGTGTCTATTCACTTAGAACACTCTCTATCCAAAAGGAAGATATGTGATGTTAAAGAGGAGGTAAACATTCTGATTCTCACCATAGAATTTCTCCTTTACTTGAAAGAGAAATGAAAGTGGAATAATTTTTATCATTTGTGATTGTATCAGCCAACATCCAGTTGCAGGAACTGTTAGGCAGTCCAGTTGTTTCAAGAAGAACATTTAGGGAAGTAGGTGCTTTCAGAATTGTTGGGGGCATGGTGATAGAAACAGAAAAGCCCCACTGTGGGCACTGTGACTTCTGCCACAATCAGCAAGGTAGAAAAACAGGAGGTCACCATAGTAGCTGCACACCATAGTAGCTGCAATTCAAGGGTTAGGAATTTGTGGCAACACAAATGATACAATTGTTGGTTCTCTACACACATAGACTGGACACTTGCACACCACTGTGGAACTGCATCCACGACTGTGCTAGCTGGCAGAGAAAGGGCTAAAGTAAAATGAAGATGGTCTCTGCCCATGTTTGCCTAACAAATTCCAAGTGCTTGCATTTAAATAGAGGACCATTGCATGAAGAACTGTGGATGAGAAGGTGTCTGAAGAAAAGCCTCTAGAAATGCACACTAGAGGTAGGCTGGAAGGTTTGAATGGAAGGTGAATGTCAAGCCACAACACTCACCATAGTGTTTTGATTTTTTTTTTTTAATGTCTCATGTTTTTTACTCTTTTCAATGCCCTCTTCTGAGCCCCCTGGAATCATCTGTGAGTACCACCCTTTACCACATTTTAGAAAACAATGTTTTAGACTGTAGAGTTCAAAACACTTATTACTGCTTTTTAAAATTATGTATATTTTAAAAATTTTAGCTATCCTATCTGGGATGAAATTGAGCAGACTTCTGTTGAATACTTCCTGAATTTCAGACATGATGCTAGATTCAGAGAAAAGAAAATTATTTATCTGCTCTGCTCCAGTGGCATTAAGCCAATTGATACAAAATAATTAGGACAAAGAAGTAGAAGGAAGAGCAGAAAGAGGAAACTAGAATTAAAGTTTTATGAATAGTCTCTGGATAAAGGAAAGAATTAAACATTTAAAACAAAGGTAGGTGTTTATAAAGGATAACAAATTGATTAACAATATCAGCAACAACCAAAAAAATAGATCTGAGACCCCAATTGATTAAATTGAAAACAAACATGAATAATTTCTTTTAAAAAAAGGAAAACAAATAGCTAATATATGAAAAATATAATAGAAATGCATGTTGAAAGAAGACATGTTTTTAATCCCCTGTAAATAGACCAGGATTTAAGACATGTTATATTCAAATGTATTTGTTTCTTTGTTTTGCTGGGAGGAGAACTCTGATATACTTTGGTTTCAATTATAAATTGATACATTATTTATGGAAGGTGACTTGGCAATAAGTAATAAAGGTCCTTAAAAGTTTAAATTATTTTAAAAATTTCTGCAATTTGACTAAACATGGCAGAAGCTGTGTCTGTTTTATTCATTATTGTCTTCCCTCTGTAGCTTTTAAAGTACCTGACACAGTTACTTTTCAATAAATTTTGTTTGGAGGAGTGACGGATAATTATCAAAGCATGCATTTAATAGCAAAATAAGCTGGAAAAATCCTGAAGGTCAACATTGAAGGAACAATTAATAATTTTTGGCCTATTCATATTACAAATAGTATCCATCTAATAAAACAATATTTACAAAAAATTATTACAATGGCAAGGAAATGCTCATTAGGCAATAACACAAAATAAAGGTATATAATAGTAGTCTATATTTCATCATCTCAAATAAAGTTAAAATAGAAAAAAGATAAAATGTTAGCTGTGGGTCAAGATTATTTGTTTTCGACTCCCTTTTTCAAGAGCACCAGAATCACAACCAACTGCTGAAAAATCATCAACAGGAAGACACTGGAACTCACCAAAAAAGATACCTCACATCCAAAGACAAAGGAGAAACCATAATGAGATGGTAGGAGGGGCACAATCACAATAAAATCAAATCCCATAACTGCTGGGAGGATGACTCACAAACTGGAGAACACTTACACCACAGAAGTCCACCCACTGGAGTGAAGGTTCTGAGCCCCACGTCAGGCTTCCCAACCTGGGAGTCTGGCAATGGGAGGAGAAATTCCTAGAGAATCAGACTTTGAAGGCTAGTGGGATTTGATTGCAAGACTTCAACAGGACTGGGGGAAACAGAGACTCCAACCTTTGAGGGCACACACAAAGTAGTGTGTGCATCAGGACCCAGGGGAAGAAGCAGTGACCCCATAGGAGACTGAACCAGACCTACCTTCTAGTGCTGGAGGGTCTCCTGCAGAGGCAGGGTGTGGCTGTGGCTCACTATGAGGACAAGGACATTGGCAGCAGAAGTTCTGGGAAGTACTCCTAGGCATGAGCACTCCCAGAGTCTGCCATTAGCCCCACCAAAGAGCACGGGTAGGCTCCAGTGTTGGGTTGCCACAGGCCAAACAACCAAGAGGGAGGGAATCCAGCCACACCCATCAGCAGCCAAGCAGATTAAAGTTTTACTGAGCTCTTCCCACAAGAGCAACACCCAGCTCTACCCACCACCAGTCCCTCCCATCAGGAAACTTTCAGAAGCCTCTTAAATAGCCTCATCCACCAGAGGGCAGACAGCAGAAACAAGAAGAACTATAATCCTGCAACCTGTGGAACAAAAACCATATTCACAGATAGACAAGATGAAAAGGCAGAGGGCTATGTACCAGATGAAGGAACAAGATAAAACCCCAGAAAAACAACTAAATGAAGTGGAGATAGGCAACCTTCCAGAAAAAGAATTCACAATAATGATAGTGAAGATGATCCAAGACCTTGGAAAAAGAATGGAGGCAAAGATCGAGAAGATGCAAGAAATGTTTAAGAAAGACCTAGAAAAATTAAAGAACAAACAAAGAGATGAACAATACAATAACTGAAATGAAAAATACACTAGAAGGAATCAATAGCAGAATAACTGAGGCAGAAGAACGGATAAATGACCTGGAAGACAGAATGGTATAACTCCCTGCCATAGAACAGAATAAAGAAAAAAGAATGAAAAGAAATGAAGACAGCTTAAGAGACCTCTGGGACAACATTAAACGCAACAACATTCACATTATAGGGGTCCCAGAAGGAGAAGAGAGAGAGGAAGGACCCGAGAAAATATTTGAAGAGATTATAGTTGAAAACTTCCCTAACATGGGAAAGGAAATAGCTACCCAAGGCCAGGAAGCACAGAGTCCCAGGCAGGATAAACCCAAGGAGAAACACGTTGAGACACATAGTAATCAAATTAACAAAAATTAAAGACAATGAAAAATTATTGAAAGCAACAAGGGAAATACGACAAATAATATACAAGGGAGCTCCCATAAGGTTAACAACTGATTTCTCAGCAGAAACTGTACAAGCCAGAGGGAGTGGCATGATATACTTAAAGTGATGAAAGAGAAGAACCTACAACCAAGATTACTCTACCCAGCAAGGATCTCATTCAGATTCAACAGAGAAATTAAAACATTTACAGACAAGCAAAAGCTAAGAGAATTCAGCACCACCAAATCAGCCTTTCAACAAATGCTAAAGGAACTTCTCTAGGCAGGAAACACAAGACAAGGAAAACACCTACAATAACAAACCCAAAACAATTAAGAAAATTGTAATAGGAACATACATATCTATAATTACCTTAAACATGAATGGATTAAATGCTTCAAGCAAAAGACACAGGCTCACTGAATGGATACAAAAACAAGACCCATATATATGCTGTCTACAAGAGACCCACTTCAGACCTAGGGACATATACAGACTGAAAGTGAGGGGATGGAAAAAGATATCCCATGCAAATGGAAATCAAAAGAAAGCTGGAGTAGCAATTCTCATATCAGACAAAATAGCCTTTAAAACAAAGAATGTTACAAAGACAAGGAAGGATACTACATAATGATCAAGGGATCAATCCAAGAAGAAGATATAACAATTATAAATATATGTGCACCCAACATAGGAGCACCTCAATACATAAGGCAACAGCTATAAAAGAGGAAATCGACAGTAACACAATAATACTGGGGGACTTTAACACCTCACTTGCACCAATGGACAGATCAACCAAACAGAAAATTAATAAGGAAACACAAGTTTTAAATGACACAATAGACCAGATAGATTTAATTGATATTCATAGGACATTCCATGCAAAAACAAAAGATTACACTTTCTTCTCAAGTGCGCATGGAACATTCTCCAGGATAGATCACATCTTGGGTCACAATCAAGCCTCAGTAAATTTAATAAAATTGAAATCATATTAAGCATCTTTTCTGACCACAATACTATGAGATTAGAAATAAATTACAGGGAAAAAAACGTAAAAAACAGAAACACATGGAGACTAAATAACCAAGAGATCACTGAAGAAATCAAAGAGGAACTCACAAAATACCTAGAGACAAATGACAATGAAATCACGACGATCCAAAACGTATGGGATGCAGCAAAAGCAGTTCTAAGAGAGAAGTTTATAGTAATACAAGCCTACCTCAAGAAACAAGAAAAATCTGAAATAAACAATCTAACCTTACATCTAAAGGAACTAGAGAAAGAAGAACAAACAACACCCAAAGTTAGTAGAAGAAAAGAAATCATAAAGATCAAAGCAGAAATAAATGAAATAGAAACAAAGAAACAAAGAAACAAAGAAAACAATAGCAAAGATCAATAAAACTAAAAGCTAGTTCTCTGAGAAGATAAACAAAATTGATAAACCATTAGAGAGAACTCAAATCAATAAAATTAGAAATGAAAATGGAGAAGTTACAACGGACACAGCAGAATTACAAAGCATCATAAGAGACTACTACAAGCAACTCTATGCTAATAAAATGGACAACCTGGAAGAAATGGACAAGTTCTTAGAAAGGTATAGCTTTCCAAGACTGAACCAGGAAGAAATAGAAAATATGAACAGACCAATCACAAGTAATGAAATTGAAACTGTGATTAAAAATCTTCCAACAAACAAAGTCCAGGACCAGATAGCATCACAGGTGAATCCTATCAAACATTTAGAGAAGAGCTAACACCCATCCTTCTCAAACTCTTCCAAAAAATTGCAGAGGAAAGAGCACTCCCAAACTCATTCTATGAGGTCACCATCACCCTGATACCAAAACCAGACAAAGATACTACAAAAAAAGAAAATTACAGACCAATATCACTGATGAATATAGATGCAAAAATCCTCAACAAAATACTGGAAAACAGAATCCAGCAACACATTAAAAGGATCATACACCATGGTAAAGTGGGATTTATCCCAGGAATGCAAGGATTCTTCAGTATATGCAAATCAATCAATGTGATACACCATATTAACAAATTGAACAATAAAAACCATATGATCATGTCAATAGATGCAGAAAAAGCTTTTGAAAAAATTCAACACCGATTTATGAAAAAAACTCTCCAGAAAGTCAGCATAGAGGGAACATACCTCAACAAAATAAAGGCCACATATGACAAACCCACAGCAAACATCATTCTCAATGGTGAAAAACTGAAAGCCTTTCCTCTAAAATCAGGAAAAAGACAAGGATGTCCACTCTCGCCACTATTATTCAACATAGTTTTGGAAGTCATAGCCACGGCAATCAGAGAAAAAGAAATAAAAGGAATACAAATTGGAAAAGAAGTAAAACTGTCACTGTTTGCAGATGACATGATACTATACATAGAGAATCCTAAAGATTCTACTAGAATCTACTAGATTCTAGAAAACTACTAGAGCTAATCAATGAATTTGGTAAAGTTGCAGGATACAAAATTAATGCATGGAAATCTCTTGCATTCCTATACACTAATGGTGAAAAATCTGAAAGAGAAATTAAGGAAACATTCCCATTTACCACTGCAATAAAAAGAATAAAATACCTAGGAATAACCCTACCTAGGGAGACAAAAGACCTGTATGCAGAAAACTATAAGACACTGATGAAAGAAATTAAAGATGATACAAATAGATGGCAAGATATACCATGTTCTTGGATGGGAAGAATCAACATTGTGAAAATGACTATACTACCCAAAGCAATCTACAAATTCAATGCAATCCCTATCAAATTACCAATGGCATTTTTTACAGAACTAGAACAAAAAATCTTAAAATTTGTATGGAGACACAAAAGACCCCAAATAGCCAAAGCAGTCTGAAGGGGAAAAAAAATGGAGCTGGAGGAATCAGACTCCCTGACTTCAGACTATACTACAAAGCTACAATAATCAAGACAATATGGTACTGGCACAAAAACAGAAATATAGATCAATGGAACAGGATAGAAAGCTCAGAGATAAACTGATGCACCTATGGTCAACTATTCTATGACAAAGTAGGCAAGGACATACAATGGAGAAAAGACAGCCTCTTCAGTAAGTGGTGCTGGGAAAACTGGACAGCTACCTGTAAAAGAATGAAACTAGAACACTCCTTAACACCATACACAAAAATAAACTCAAAATGGATTAGAGACCTAAATGTAAGCCTGCACACTATAAATCTCTTGGAGGAAAACATAGGAAGAACACTCTGACATAAATCACAGCAAGATCTTTTTTGATCCACCTCCTAGGGTAATGGAAATAAAAACAAAAATAAACAAATGGGACCTAATGAAACTTAAAAGTTTTTGCAAAGCAAAGGAAACTACAACCAAGATGAAAAGACAACCCTCAGAATTGGAGAAAACGTTTGCAAGTGAATCAATGCACAAAAGATTAACCTCCAAAATATATAAACAACTCATGCAGCTCAATATTAAAATAACAAACAACCCAATCCAAAAATGGGCAGAAGACCTAAATAGACATTTCTACAAAGAAGACATACAGATGGCCAAGAAGCACATGAAAAGCTGTTCAACATCACTAATTATTAGAGAAATGCAAATCAAAACTACAATGAGGTATCACTTCACACCAGTTAGAATGGGCATCATCAGAAAATCTACAAAAAACAAATGCTGGAAAAGGTATGGAGCATTGCACTGTTGCACTGTTGGTGGGAATGTAAATTGATACAGCCACTATGGAGAACAGTATGGAGGTTCCTTAAAAAAGTAAAAATAGAATTACCATATGATGCAACAATCCCACTACTGAGCATATACCCAGAGAAAACCATATTTCAAAAAGACAAGACATATTTCAAAAAGACACATGCACCTCAATGTTTATTATAGCACTATTTACAATAGCCAGGTCATGGAAGCAACCTAAATGCCCATTGACAGACGAATGGATAAAGAAGTGGTGGTACATATGTACAATGGAATATTACTCAGCCATAAAAAGGAATGAAATTGGGTCATTTGTAGAGATGTGGATGGATCTAGAGACTGTCATACAGAGTGAAATAAGTCAGAAAGAGAAAAACAAATATCATATATTAACTCATATATGTGGAACCTAGAAAAATGGTACAGATGAACTAGTTTGCAAGGTAGAAATAGAGACACAGATGTAGAGAACAAATGTATGGACACCACGGGGGGAAAGTGGCAGTGGGGTAGTGGTGGTGTGATGAATTGGGAGATTGAGATTGACATATATACACTAATATGTATAAAGTGGATAACTAATAAGAACCTGCTGTATAAAAATATAAATTAAATAAAATGCAAAAAAAAATTGTTTTCTTAGAATCAACTCTTCTGGCAGGACTCTCATAATTCTCCATACACCTATTGTTGATGGAAGTTACAGTTCAAATTGTTCTGTATTTCCAAATGTTTTCACATGTTACAAGTCTAGTAAACCTAGAGTGAATATCATATCATTTTACTTATCTCTTCTCCATGACAAATATATATATGTGTATATATATATATATATATATATATATTAGAGGTATCTATTTTCTTAATTCTCTTTATATTCTAGCATGAAATTCAACATCAGAGTATTTTAATGCAGCCATTAATTATTACCCATATTAATACATTTTTGTTTGAGATAAATTGTATACCTATACCTAATCAAGATTAAAATATAACCAACCCATATTTCAACAAAAGAGTAGCTTGTCACAGTTGTTGGACTGAGCAGTTTCTCCAAATTATGGTAGGTAATTACTAGTTTGTGGCAAATGCCACAGTATTCAGAAACCTACTCTCACATTTAGTGTAAGCAATTTCCATTCCAGTGGGTTTGCTCACATATTCACATGTAGTATATTATGAAGGATTTTAAAGCTAACCCTTCATTTTGTTTCTCCCATAAGTGTGATGTTAAAAAGTATGATTTTAGTTTCCATGATGTAGTTTCAGATTTATTTACATACACTGGTGGTTCCACAATCTTTGGAAATTGAACACTGGCCAGAAAAAGATGGGTAAACATATATATTGTATAATTATATATATATATAAATTATATAAAGGGGATATGGAAAATGGAAGGAGAAAGCTAAGCACCAAGTAATAAGGGCCAGAAAATTTTTATAGAGACTAGAAAAGATAAGTGTTTATAAAAAAATAGTTTTTGCCTCTACCGTATGTTGCCTTGAGGCTATTATTGTCTGCTTCACTGCAGACACTGGCAGCAGTAGCCAAGACATCAGTGTTCACATGAAATAAGTGCATTCTGAAGAGCTGCCCTTAGGTATTGAATATCCCATCTTACTCTCTAAAAATCCCTAAGACCATGGATTATTACAATTTAGGGAGATTGTCACTTCTCAATCATACTATACCTCAAAGTTTAAAATTTAAGATTACAAAAGGTCAGATGGTAAAGAGAAAATAAATGCAGTGTTTGTAAAACAGACAGAAATTTTGAATCATATTCAAAATACTGACTCTATATATGTGTACATATATATGTAAAAGAAAGATTACAAATGGGAATGACCAGCAATGGTCATCTGGTGGAGTTTTCAGCACAAGGCTTATCTCCTATGCTCTAAAACAGTGGTCAGCAGATGACAGCCTGCAGGCCAAATTGGGCCTGGTTCCTGTTTTTGTAAATAAATTTTTATCGGAACACAGTCATACCCAATAGTTTCCATAATATCTATAGCTGCTGTCACATTATAAGGGGAAGTTGAAATGGTATGACAGAGACTGTCTGATTTTCAAAACCTAAAATATTTACTATCTTCTCTTTCACAGAAAAAATTTGCCAACCCTATCTTAAACTCACACACTGAGATCTGGCCTTTGATCCCTCCTCAGCACAGATAGACAATTAATGGATAAACATTTATTGTCAATATAAAACAAGAATTAAATTTCATTTAAAAATGAGTGAAGTATAAATATTTGGTCAGTACGAAAAATTTTGAGTTGATGTAAAGAGAACAAAAGATTAAACAGTGGTAGATTGGATATACCTGAAGACCAGATTAGTGAGTTGGTACATCAGATTGAGGAATTTTCCCAGAAAATGGCAAGAAAAGCTAAAGAGACCTGACTTATGGATAAGTACCAAATGATAAGATTTCCCAAAGGAGAAAAAACAAATGAAAAAAGGAAACTATTTGAAGAAATAAGGAAGATAGACTTCCTATTCCGGTAATATGCCAGGCTATTATTTACCACTAAAAACTACTAAAATTACTAAATTTTAAAATATTTTCTTAAAAGATCAAAAAGCTGACATGATATTAGAGTTAGGAATTACCACATCTAGTCTAGATAAGAAGCCATAGAGGTAAGCTCAACATTGAAGTAGTTTTTGCCTTAAGGACATTTACCAAACTTCACAAATATGAGCTTTGACTTTTAAGGTGTGGTAAAGTGTGAGAGCTAAGAGAAAAAGCCCAGGCTTCTCTGAAGGTGTGGAGTTTAATAGGAAACTTTTCTTATTAAAGCTGGAGCTCCTAAATCATAAGTCTTAAGTTAACTAGTCCTAAGATAACTAGTTATCTATGCAGGTATACCTAGTCACCCTGCCTTCTCCAAAATATTGAAAATAATATTGCCTTGGTAATGATTAGACTGAGGTGTGGAGAAGGGGGAAACCATCCCTAAGAAGTTGAAGCCCCAAGGCAGCACTCAAAATCACATTACTGAGGAGGTGCAGAAAAAAACCCTCAAGTTGTAAATTCACCATATTTAATTATTCTAAGATTCAACATGTTTTTGGTCCTATTTTAATATTTAGCAGTTAGGATGTGTATTATACCTGCTAAAGGCCTGGCAGCAATTGTGACTTAATTATCATCAACTATATAGCAAACATGCAGTGTTAGTAGGTTAGAAAAAAATCACAGACAAAATGGAGCACTTTTTCAATAAACGCTATACCACTTTGAGCTGGATTTTCAATGTGAAAAAGATCTAAGATGGCCTTGTTCAATTTATTTTGCTTATAGTTTCCTTCTCATACATACAGAAGAATGACATGACAAAAATCTAAATGAGGGTAAAACTGTCTTTAAATAAAACTCCAAAATGATGAGAAAGCATTTTCTGTGGTTTACTTGGCAGTGTTACCTTTTGATTCATAAAGTGTTATTGCTCTTTTGCTGTTGCCATCTTAGCTTCAATGAAAACAGTAGCTGTTGCAGACTAGTAGCAACTCACAAGAACCTAATGGAAGCATACTCAGCTCTTCTTTACAAGAGCACACCAATCCCAAGCCTCAAGGAATAGCATAAATAACTTACCAATTAAAATGACCACTTCAGGGACTTCCCTGGTGGTACAGTGGTTAAGAATCTGCCTGCCAAAGCAGAGAACATGGGTTCAATTCCTGGTCTGGGAAGATTCCACATGTTGTGGAGCAACTAAGCCCATGCAACACAACAATTGAGCCTGCTCTCTAGAGCCTGTGAGCCACAACTACTGACCCTGCATGCCACAACTACTGAAGCCCACATGCCTAGATCCCATGCTCCACAACAGGAGAAGCCACCACAATGAGAAGCCCGCACACTGCAACAAAGAGTAGCCCCCACTTGCTGCAACTAGAGAAAGCCCACACACAGCAACGAAGACCCAACGCAGCCAAAAATAAATAAATTTATTAAAAAAAAAAAAGACCAGTTCATATTCAAACATAAATACTCACACAAGGAATCAATTTACTATGAGCTAAAACTAGCAATAAAAATGGAAAGCATAGGGCTTCCCTGGTGGCGCAGTGGTTGAGAGTCCGCCTGCTGATGCAGGAGACACGGGTTCGTGCCCCGGTCCGGGAAGATCCCATGTGCCGCAGAGCGGCTGGACCTGTGAGCCATGGCTGCTGAGCCTGTGCGTCCGGAGCCTGTGCTCCACAATGGGAGAGGCCACAACAGTGAGAGGCCCGCGTACGGCAAAAAAAAAAAAAAAAAAAGGAAAGCATAAACATTAAATATGCCTGATACTGGAATCTTCAGATACCTATCTAAATAACATCTAAAACTATGTTTAACATGTTCAAAGGAATGAAAAACAAGCTTGAAAATATCTGAAGGTGATAGCTAACTTCAAAACACATCAAGATGTTAAGGTATAAGAATTCAGTAATTAAACTTATAATTAAATAGATGAATTTAAAAGTAGGTTAAACATAGCTAAAGACAGAATTAGTGAACTGGAAGACAAGTCAGAAAAAATTATTCAAAATTAAGCATAGAGAAAAGAAAAGAGAAGATATTAAACTGATAATTGAGATATACAAGATATCGTGAGAAGTCCTAATATGTGTCTAAGTAAAGTTCCAGAAGGAAGAGCAAGGAGAAGAAAACAAGGAGTAATATCTGCAAACACAAATATAAAGGCTGAACATTTTCCGGAAATAATGAAAGAATGATTTGCATCACGAAGACTTCAATTTCCAGGCAAGATTACAAAAACATTTTACACCTACACATATACCAAAGCAAAACTGCAAAACATCAAAAATACAGAGGCATTTCAGGAAGAATCAGTGAAAAGTGACAGATTACCTTGAGCAAGAGATTAAAAAGAAATAAGAATTAGATTGACAGAAAAATGAAAGTCAAACTTCTGTATAATTAAACTGTGCTGATAAATATAGTGATGACTCTGAATCATGTGAATTAAACTATCAATGTGTAGTATTAGAAATACCTTAATTTATTTCCTTTAAATACCCTTTTTCATATTTGCACTAGAATGGCATATGACAAAAGATTTATATCTAAATGACTCATTAATTTTGAATTTATAATTTTATTCTTAAAGAAAAAATATTTCAAGAATGGGGCACTATAAAGTGTTTCTACCAACAGCTTCCATTCCAAAGGAAACTCAGAAAAACGTATTTTGGGCAGAATGCAAGAGATCCAGGATAGGATGTTTGTGATAGAGGAAAGATCAAAACACAACAAACTGTGTTAAATACATTATTGCCTTTTTAAAAATAAAAATGTTATGCAAGATTAAAATTTAAATAAAGAATTAAAAAGCAACACCAAATTAAGAGGTAAATTGAGAAGTAAATGAATGTTTTTAAAAATTTATTGTTCAAGAAGTGCCCTTTTTCCTTAAGGCATTGAACTATTTAAGATTTTGAGAAGAATATTTTTTTTAATTTCTTGAAGTAAAATGAAAATAGCCAAAACAGAGCATATATCACCCAAAGTATTAGCAGAAAGTGAAAGAAATATCTAATTAATTTAAGAAAAAGGAGAGAAGCACAGAAATAAACAAAAAAATAAAACTGGAGAAAAATAGCAGCACACAAAGTTAGATAGGAGATTTAAACAGGAATGTGAGTAGTTATACTAAATGTAAATAGACTAAATGCTCCAGTTAAGAAGCAATGATGATAAAAAAATATCAATGAATGCATTTTCATATATAATGCTGTGTCAAAAAGACTTTTAAAACATTAGGGTACAGAAAATACAAGGTGAAAGGATAGGAAAAAATATCTGTCATGATAGTACCAAAGAATGCTGGTTACCTGTACTTGTAACAGACAAAAATAGACTTTAAGGAAAATACATTATTTGGGATAAAGATAGTCACATCTTAACTAGAAAAGGTTTAATTCATGATGAATATATAAAATTATATATATGTACTTATAAATATATAAACATATAAAATGAAGAATAAAATATAAAATATATATAATAAAATATATATTAATATGCAAAACAAGAATATGCAAAACAAGAATAGCTACATAACTATAAAGAGATTTAAATTTGCAATCATAATGCAGATTTAACATGCCTCCATGCCTCTTTTAGTATCAATACATGAAGCCAACAGAAAATCAGTAATGATATATAAGATCTGAATAGCATAATTAACAAACAGCTTAATGGATGTGGACAGAACACTAAACCCATGAACTGCACAGTTCACATTCTTTTCTGAGTGTAATCAACTTATTTGAAGACTCGCTACAAGATGATATCACCAAGAGGCAGAGTTTAGAGAATGGACGGTGACAGTTTGTCCCATGAGCCCTGAGGTGCTACAGAGTAAAATATCTGAGACTGAAAAGATGAGGCAGGATGGCATTCTGGAAGGGAAATTAATAAAGTTAATCAAGGAGAAGGAAGTGATCAACTGAGACTTTGATACGAAAAATTTTGGAGGATCGCTTTTGGTAAAACTGATTGGGGTGGGTTAAGATAAGAAGAGAGGACAGAAACTGGAGACTTTTTTTTTTTATCACAGATACTTTGTTTTGCTCTGTTTCTTGATATTTAACATTTTTTTTGTTTGTTTTGAATTCGTGTTAAACATGACTGTGGTACACCGGCATGCTGAATTCTTAGACATGCATAGTTACTGTTCCATCTGGGATGTGTTCAGCAACCTTGCAATTAAAAAATGTTTCACAGTCAACCTTTAAGAAGGAGGAGGTGCAGAAGAATGAGAAGCAGAAGTAAGTGGAAACCACTTACAAATTAAGTACAGATTGAGTACTTTTCATTGCTATCATATATTCCTTCACATGAGTATTCCGTGCCATTTGAAAGATAGAATTCTTTGAAGAAATGCCACCAGATGGCAGGCACCTTCCCTTTGTATCACAGATACTTTGAATATAACACAATGAAGAAACAGTAACAAAGGGAAGGTGGTGAAAGGCAGCAGGATTGTTGAAGGAGAGGGCTCTTTATTACTCAACACATATTTAGAAATGTATTTATATATTAAATACAATCTTGTGCTACGGAGGAAACCATAAAATAAGTTACTAAATATTTAAAGTTAAATAAAAGTGAAATCATTACACGTAGCATTTTGTAATTAATATTTTGTGGAGTAAGGCTCATACTCCACAAAATATTAATTAATTAATACTTTGAGGGAAATTTATAGCTTTAAATATATTTATCAGGAAATAAGAAAGTCTAAAATACTGAGTTAAACATTTAGCAAAAAAATCCTATCCACCTGTGTCAATGATACCAAGAGCCAATTATAAGAACCAGTGTTAAACCCATCCCAAATCATGTTAAATTCACATCGGTAATCACAAATATGAAATTTAGCCAATCTGCAAAAACTACAGTCTACTAATTTCAATTCCACATTCAAAAGTTAACCAATATCTAACCCTTCCTACTTCTGAAAGTTTGCCATCTCTGAACTCCATGCTTCCCGATCCTAGGATCAGTTGTCTTCTTGTTCAGAAACACTGCATCCCACAAACATAACTCTCTCTTGTTTAGAAACAATCAGCTCTTCATTTCAGATATGGAATGGAGGCCTCTTCCATTCCCCACTACATATCCTTAAACTATTCATTTCCTTTTGAGGACAATTACAAGGATGTTGTTCATTGCAGACTTATCTTTGATGTCAGGGAGTTAGAGGCAACCTGGATGCCTATAACCATGTAAATAGACAGGTTAAGAGTTATGAATACATGCCTTACAGTAAAAGGCAAAAGTCAGAAACAATAATTTAGAGGAACACATAACAACATGTGTAAACCTTAAAAATAGCTCTTTGTAGAAAGACACAAAAGAGGATGATACACAGTATAACCCAAACCATTTATCTCAATTAAAAATACAGGACAACTAAATAATACATATTTTGCAAAAGCATGGAACCAAAAAGTACACATTCCACTTATTAGAATGTTTGTCTCTGGGAGTCCTGTAACAGGACTGAAGAATGATAAGGAGAAAAGAGTAAAGCAGAATAAGGTAAGGTGAGCAAAGTATAATAAAGAGTAAAGTGAGGGACGGGAGGGGAAGGATGGGAGAGGAAGGGAGAGGAGGGGAGTGGAGGGGAAGGGAAGGCAGGAATTGGAAGGGAAGGGAAAAAAGAAGAGAGGAGAAGAAGGAAGAGAGGGTAAGGAAGGGGAAGAGAAGAACAGGGAGAGAAGGGAGAAGAATGGAAGAAGGGAGAAAGGAAGGGGAAGAAGGGAGGGAAGGGGAGAAGAGAGGAATAGAAAGGAAGAAGCAGTGGGGAGAATCCTTTTCTGGGACGATGTTGCTAATGTGATATGAATTGTAGAGTATGAGTAACCTAAGCTTCTTTACCTAGGGTCTAAAACATGAAAGTAATTTCAGACATTTAATGAAGTAATGATGGTAGTTGTGTACAGACCAGGATAACAAATTCTTACAAAAACTATTTGTTTTAATGTATGCTCTAAACTTCAAATGAGCTGTGTTCTCTAGTTTCTTTCATGCTTGGACATAAAAAAATACAATTTTCCCCTACAGTTTACTAAAATTGATGAATATCTTCTCTCTTAGAAGCATGTAATTTTATGTTTATTGAAAGTTTTCACTAAATAACCCTTTTCTTAAAATAATTAAGCTTTTGGTGGAAAAGCAAAAATAAACTTTGCTTTTTCACACATATAATTACAATGTGTCTTGATTTGATTTTGTTGGGGGCATCCTTACATTTTATCATGCATTATATTACTAGAATTTCTGAAATCCAAGGGAGAAAAATTAAATATAATAAAAGCTTTATTCTTGTCTTTTATTAAAACCATTCTCTATATTATACCTTAAATTATGTACCTATGTGTACATAGATTGTAATTTTGTGTAGGTTTTATCTATAAATGAATGTGTTACTTTAATGTAGTTATCATGGAAAGTTTCCATTTATTTGAATAACCATGCCATTGTCTAAATCATTTTTGATAGTCTTCATTCAGAATGTTCAAAAAATTATTTTATGTACTGAATATATGTACATTTTTTGTATTACTTAACTTTGTCATATCTTGTTTTTTTACTTAAAAATATATATTGCACTTCCTATTCCACAAAATGAATGATTTTTACCCATTTCCCCAATATTAAATTCACTCGTAAGTGATGCAAATTTAATACTATTGAGACTAAATATGAAGATGATCCCACAGGCTTTCCAAACAAACAATAAAACAGAAAAAGTACCTGATCCCCTACAAGTATCTAAGTGTTTTCTTTCTACTGTTTCCTACCTGGATGACTGAACTGTGGCACATTAGTAAACAATATACAAGTAAGTAAGAAAACCCTCTTAAAATCACACATCATAGCCATGGTTTGTAAACATTTCTGCTTTCACTTAGTTAATCAACAAATCTTTGTGTGTTAATTTACATCAAAATAAAGACTATAATTTATTGGCAGAGATACGAGTTTTGAGAAAATGCTTAAAAATATCTCTCTTTTAGAAGAATAGCTTCCAATGCTTTCACAAGTTTTCAAGGCCTAAAAATACAAAAATGGTGAAATTTAACTTTCTTGTCTGTTTCCAATTCACCCATTATATGTACCATATACATCAGTATCTACAGTAGAGGAAAATGCATTAGTAAATATTCTAACCTAAACAAAGGAATTGGTGATAGATAGAGTTATTACCATTCATGTTTCCATATATCAGTTTTGGGCTACAGGCTGTCTGGATCAGAGGACTTGAATTTGCTCTCTGCCTTATTGCTTAAAAAAGGTTTTTGTTTTATTTTGTTTTTAACCGTAAGTAAAGAAAGGCACTAGGAGATTCCTAAAGATCTTTTTTCTTTGCTACTATCCCTAGGCAAGAAGGAGGAATTAGCCTTGTAACCAGACCCTTCTGTCTCTGCATTTAATTTTAAGCAAGAAACCAGACTGCTAAAAATGTAAGATGGACAGAGAACAGCAGAGGGCAGTATTTACTCATGGCTGAATCATCTCCGAACTCAGAAGTTTTAAATTTGGAGGGGTCATTGTGGCTGAAACGTATGACACATGCCCTATATTTGCATTACTTGGCTTAAATTCTTATTTTCTAAACGGTTGTCCTTAAAGGGGAAATAATACTGACCTGATTCCTAGTCCCTTTTTTTTTCTTTGAAGAATACCACAAAAATTAGCTACAGTAATCTGAGTGACTTGCGTGGCACGTGGGTAATTTTAAAATTTAAATTTCATTCTATTTATTTCTATTTCCTCATATCTGTCTTTTCCCCAGATAAAAACCAAACCAAAGCAAAAAGAAACAAACCTTCATCAGCATTCCTTTGGCTTTAAAATGTCTAGGGGGAAATACTCCAACGGAGATCAAAATTCCAAACTTTGCAATAGGAAGAGACCTCCATCTTTCCAAAGGGCTACCATTGTTATTGTTGAAACTCTAAGGTTTGGCTACTGACACCTGGGATCTATTCGGGACAGGAAACAAAACAGAGTTCCCCTGGCTTTTCCTATAGGAAATCCAAAGTGCAGTCGGTACCGAGGCCTTGGTGCCCCTACTCACCTGGAAGTGGAGACAGGCTTAGGGTTAGATCTGGACTGCAATTATCTCGCTCTGTAGACAGAGGAGGAATGGGGAAGATTTGGTTTGGATGCTGCCGGATCATACTGTAGAGCTACTCCCTCCCCTCTCATCGAAAGAGAAGGGGCAGGAAACGGTTAAAGCAAATCTGCGCTCTGCATTCCCAGACAGGCTTTGCTTAATCCTTCTTCCCGCTCTAATAGACCTTCACCCCCTGCCTTTCTTTTATTTCCCTCGACCCCCCCTTACTCCTGAGTTATTACTAGCATAACAACCTAACGGTCTTCCCCCAGAACCCATCACTAAAGTTATTTATCTGCAAACCTGACCCCACCCCCATCTATTCGGCGGCAGCTTTTTGCTGTTATTGCTCAGATGCCGGCCAAGATGTGACCAAAAAGAAAAAAAAAAAAAGGGTATAAAAAACCCCACCCCACCCCCTTCTCAGCGCCTCCTACTCGCCGAGCTCCCACACCCCACAGCCTACAGTCCTCCGAGAGGCTGGAGTGATTAGCATCCCGAGAAGCCAGTCGGAGGCAGAAGAAGTCGGAGAGCGCTCGCGGTCGGAGTGCCAGGCGGGGCTGCTTTAGCTCCGGCCCAATGGGGCTGGGGCGAGGGAGGGGCAGTAGGTGACAGCACGGGGAGCTAGGGGGAGTCCGGGCAAACTAAAGTGCGGGATCAATGAGTGGCGAGCAAAGTTTCTGAGTCCTGCTCCAGCTCGCGGTCTTCCCTCCCCCTCTGTGTTTCGACAGCGCGGTGTGTGTGTGTGTGTGTGTGTGTGTGTGTGTGTGTGTGCGCGCGCGCGTGCGGCGGGGAAGGGGCGGGGAGAGTGTGAGGGAGCAGCCGGAGGTTGAGAGGGGCTCGCGGAGCTCCAGCTCCACAGCGGTACAACCTTCAGCCCGGGCAGGCGAGAGGGAGAGCGCTGACAGCCGCCGTACCGAGCTGCCGCGGGCGCCGCCAGAGCCCAGCGCCGACTTCCCCGCCTCCACCGCCAACGGTGAAGGAGAAAGAGGGACCCACCACCCCCCCGCTCCAAACCAAAAGCCTTGTGGATTACAAAGTGAAACTGACACGGGACAATTAAAGCAAAGGGCACGAGGTCAGGGGCGAGGCGCACTAGAGTGGGCTTCTGGTTGGGGCCGCCGGAGAAGGAGCCCCCTGGCATGGTGAGGGGAGGGGACTCGGGGACAGCGCGCTGCTCCTGCCCGACCCCGGCGAGGCCGAGAAGAAAGCGGGACCTGCGCTCGATTTGGATGTACAAATAATGGGTCGGCAGGCGTCCCGGCAGAGGTAAAAAAAAAAAAAAAAAATGCTGAGGAGCGCTGGATTTTGCCTGTGCCCGACTAAGGGCTCGAAGCCGCAGCAGGGGCGGCGGCGGCTCCTGCTGGAGGAGAAGGGACGGAGCTGAGCGCTCCCGGGTACCGGAACCTAGCGCCAAAGCGAGCGCTTGGAACGCAGTTTGCTAGCTGCCCGCACTCAGACGCCGCCGCCTGGGCCTCAGCGGCCACTTCTGCAGCCCTGTTGGAGGGGCGTTGCAGCCTCGTTCTTAAGGAGAGGGGACTCGAGGAAATCCCTCGTCTCCAGCTTTTGGGAAAGCAATTTGATAATCTCCAGGTTCCCCATCGCCCCCTCCCCAGTGCGCAGTTGTTCTTTCCACACACCGCTACGGACATTTGTCCTTCCCTCTTCAGTTTCTTCGCCTTGGGTAAGTTCTAAAGTTTCTGAAGACAATTGTTTGCAATGATTCTTCATATACCTTAAGTACAGGCAACCTCTCCCAACTCACATCCACCCAGCCGAAAACGCTCAGACTTTCTGGATTCGAAAACAAAGTGAAGGGGGAAAATATAGGAGGTTTGAGAAACTTTTCTGGGGACTCGTCAACAAACAGGAGTGCCCCGAGGAATGCCCTGCCGCTTTTCCTCAAGGCATCTCTCCCGCGCTAAGCGTCCGGATGGCTACCTGGAGCCTTTTGCTGATGCGACTTGCTTCTGCTGGACTGGAGGTTCTTTGAAATAGCACAGCTCCCAGACAGATACATCGGCTGCATGTTTGCTGGTGCCTACTTGATCCCTGTCATTATCACTCTTTTTTGCCTCACCTCTTCCTTCTCTTTATCACACCGTTCCAGGGAGCCAGGACCATGGACTTGGCAGCAGACAGGGGGGGCCGCCCGTGGCTCCCGCTGCCCACTTTATCATTATTTCAGCTCCTTCGCGTCTTTTGGCTGCTGTCACTGCTACCGCGGCCGGCCCGGGTCAGCGGGGCCGAGCAGCGCCAGGTGTTTGAGGTGCTGGAGGAGCAACCTCCGGGCACGCTGGTGGGTACCATCCAGACGCGCCCAGGCTTCACCTACCGACTCAGCGAAAGCCACGCCCTGTTTGCCATAAACAGTAGCACCGGGGCCCTGTACACCACTGCCACCATCGACCGCGAGAGCCTACCCAGCGACGTGATCAACCTGGTGGTTCTTTCCAGCTCACCCACCTACCCCACCGAAGTGCGAGTGTTGGTGCGGGACCTCAATGACAACGCCCCGGTCTTCCCTGAACCCTCGATTGTGGTCACTTTCAAGGAGGACAGTAGCAGCGGGCGGCAAGTCATCTTAGATACGGCCACCGACTCAGACATCGGCTCCAATGGTGTGGACCACCGGTCCTATCGCATCGTCCAGGGCAACGAGGCGGGTCGCTTCCGCCTGGACATCACCCTGAACCCGAGTGGCGAGGGCGCGTTCCTGCATCTGGTGTCCAAGGGCGGGCTGGACCGCGAGGTCACGCCGCAGTACCAACTACTGGTGGAAGTGGAGGACAAGGGAGAGCCGAAGCGGCGGGGCTACCTTCAGGTAAACGTAACTGTGCAGGACATTAACGACAACCCCCCAGTTTTTGGTAGTTCCCACTACCAGGCGGGGGTGCCTGAGGACGCGGCGGTGGGCTCCAGCGTCCTCCAGGTGGCGGCAGCGGACGCGGACGAGGGCACCAACGCGGATATCCGCTACCGGCTGCAGGACGAGGGGACCCCCTTCCAAATGGACCCCGAAACTGGGCTTATCACGGTGCGGGAGCCCCTGGACTTCGAGGCCCGGCGCCAGTACTCGCTTACCGTGCAGGCTATGGACCGAGGCGTGCCTTCCCTCACTGGGCGCGCCGAGGCGCTGATTCAACTGCTGGACGTCAACGACAACGACCCTGTGGTGAAATTCCGCTACTTCCCTGCCACCTCACGCTACGCCTCGGTAGATGAGAATGCTCAGGTGGGCACTGTGGTGGCTCTGCTCACCGTGACGGACGCAGACTCCCCCGCGGCCAACGGGAACATCTCTGTGCAGATTCTTGGGGGCAACGAGCAGCGCCACTTTGAGGTGCAGAGCAGCAAAGTGCCGAACCTGAGCCTCATCAAAGTAGCCAGCGCCCTGGACCGGGAGCGCATCCCTTCTTACAACCTAACAGTTTCTGTCTCTGATAACTACGGGGCGCCCCCTGGCGCAGCGGTTCAGGCGCGCTCTTCTGTGGCGAGCTTGGTGATTTTCGTCAATGACATCAATGACCACCCTCCCGTCTTTGCCCAACAAGTGTACAGAGTGAACCTGAGCGAGGAGGCGCCCCCGGGAAGCTATGTGAGTGGAGTGTCTGCCACTGACGGCGACTCTGGTCTCAATGCTAATCTGCGTTACAGCATTGTCTCTGGGAATGGACTAGGTTGGTTCCACATCAGTGAACACAGCGGCCTGGTGACCACTGGGTTTGCTGGGGGCTTGGACCGTGAACTCGCTTCCCAGATTGTACTGAATATCAGTGCTCGGGACCAGGGGGTTCACCCCAAGGTTTCCTATGCCCAGCTTGTAGTCACCCTCCTGGATGTGAATGATGAAAAGCCAGTGTTTACGCAGCTGGAAGGATATGAGGTGTCTGTGGTTGAGAATGCCCCAACGGGGACTGAACTACTGGTGCTTGGGGCAACTGATGGGGACCTGGGTGACAATGGGACAGTGCGTTTCTCCCTCCAAGAGTCTGAGACTGACCAGAGGTCCTTCCGCCTGCATCCTGTGTCGGGGAGGTTGAGTACTATCTCCTCCTTGGACAGAGAAGAGCAAGCTTTCTACTCCCTGTTGGTTCTGGCCACAGATCTGGGCTCCCCTCCCCAGTCATCAATGGCTCGAATCAATGTGAGCCTCCTGGATATTAATGACAACAGCCCTGTGTTCTACCCAGTCCAGTACTTTGCTCATATTCAGGAGAATGAGCCTGGAGGTAGCTACATCACCACAGTGTCTGCCACTGACCCAGACCTGGGTCTCAATGGAACTGTCAAATATAGTATATCAGCTGGGGACAGGTCTCGGTTTCAGGTCAATGCTCAGAGTGGGGTTATTTCTACAAGAATGGCCCTAGACAGAGAAGAAAAAACTGCTTACCAGTTGCAAATAGTGGCTACCGATGGTGGCAACTTACAGTCTCCAAACCAGGCAATAGTAACCATCACTGTATTGGACACTCAAGACAACCCACCTGTGTTCAGCCAGGCTGCCTACAGCTTCGTGGTCTTTGAGAATGTGGCTCTGGGATATCATGTGGGTAGTGTGTCTGCATCCACCATGGATCTCAATTCCAACATCAGTTATCTCATTACTACCGGGGATCAGAAAGGTATGTTTGCTATCAACCAGGTCACTGGGCAGCTTACCACAGCAAGTGTGATTGACAGAGAAGAGCAATCCTTTTATCAGCTGAAAGTAGTAGCCAGTGGGGGCACAGTGACTGGAAACACTATGGTTAACATAACAGTTAAGGATTTAAATGACAACTCTCCCCATTTCCTTCAGGCAGTAGAGAGTGTGAATGTGGTAGAGAATTGGCAGGCAGGTCACAGCATTTTCCAAGCCAAAGCTGTGGACCCTGATGAAGGTGTCAATGGCATGGTACTCTATAGCCTGAAGCAAAACCCCAAGAACCTCTTTACTATCAATGAAAGGAATGGTAATATTAGTCTGCTAGGACCCCTGGATGTTCACGCTGGTTCCTACCAGATAGAGATCTTGGCATCTGATGTGGGTGTTCCCCAGCTCTCCTCTAGTTTCATCTTAACAGTTTATGTCCATGATGTAAACGACAACCCACCAGTGTTTGACCAACTTTCTTATGAGGTCACCCTTTCTGAGTCAGAACCTGTGAATTCTCGATTCTTTAAAGTGCAAGCTTTTGATAAGGATTCAGGAGCAAATGGTGAAATTGCATACAGCATTGCTGAAGGCAATACAGGGGATGCTTTTGGCATATTCCCAGATGGTCAATTGTATATAAAAAGTGAACTGGACCGTGAACTTCAAGACAGATATGTTTTACTGGTTGTTGCTTCTGACAGAGCAGTGGAACCCCTTAGTGCTACTGTGAACGTTACTGTAATTTTAGAAGATGTAAATGATAACAGACCTCTTTTTAACAGTACCAATTACACATTTTACTTTGAAGAAGAACAGAGAGCTGGGTCGTTTGTGGGCAAAGTAAGTGCGATAGATAAAGACTTTGGGCCAAATGGAGAAGTAAGGTATTCTTTTGAAATGGTGCAGCCAGATTTTGAGCTGCATGCAATTAGTGGGGAAATTACAAATACTCATCAGTTTGACAGGGAGTCTCTTATGAGGCGGAGAGGGACTGCAGTGTTTAGCTTTACAGTCACTGCAACAGATCAGGGGCTCCCTCAGCCTCTCAAGGATCAGGCCACAGTACATGTTTACATGAAGGACATAAACGATAATGCTCCCAAGTTTTTAAAAGACTTTTACCAAGCGACAATATCAGAGTCAGCAGCCAACCTGACACAAGTTTTAAGAGTATCTGCCTCAGATGTTGATGAAGGTAATAATGGACTTATTCATTATTCTGTAATAAAAGGAAATGAAGAAAGACAGTTTGCTATAGACAGTACCTCTGGTCAGGTGACACTTATTGGCAAATTAGACTATGAAGCGACAGCTGCCTATTCCCTTGTAATTCAAGCAGTGGATTCAGGGGCAGTTTCCCTCAATTCGACTTGTACCTTAAATATTGATATTTTAGATGAAAATGACAATACCCCTTCTTTCCCTAAATCAACACTATTTGTTGATGTTTTGGAAAACATGAGAATTGGTGAACTCGTGTCCTCTGTTACTGCAACTGATTCAGATTCAGGTGACAATGCTGACTTACATTACAGTATTACTGGGACTAACAATCATGGAACTTTCAGCATTAGCCCAAACACTGGGAGTATTTTTCTTGCCAAAAAATTGGACTTTGAAACACAGTCTTTGTACAAATTAAATATAACAGCAAAAGACCAAGGAAGGCCTCCTCGTTCATCTACAATGTCGGTGGTTATACATGTGAGAGACTTTAATGACAATCCTCCTAGCTTCCCTCCTGGGGATATTTTCAAGTCTATTGTTGAGAACATTCCCATTGGAACGTCTGTCATTTCAGTGACTGCACATGACCCTGATGCAGACATTAATGGGCAACTCTGCTATACGATCATCCAACAGATGCCAAGGGGCAACCACTTTGGCATAGATGAAGTCAAAGGTACTATCTATACAAATGCTGAAATAGATCGGGAATTTGCTAATCTCTTTGAGTTAACTGTAAAAGCCAATGATCAAGCTGTGCCTATTGAAACTAGACGGTATGCTTTGAAAAACGTGACCATTTTGGTTACAGACCTCAATGACAATGTTCCAATGTTTATATCACAAAATGCCCTGGCTGCCGACCCTTCAGCTGTGATTGGTTCTGTTCTGACAACAATTATGGCTGCCGACCCAGATGAAGGGGCGAATGGAGAGGTGGAGTATGAGATCATCAATGGGGACACAGACACCTTCATTGTGGATCGTTATAGTGGAGACTTGAGAGTGGCTTCAGCGCTGGTGCCTTCTCAGCTGATCTATAATCTCATAGTTTCAGCAACAGACCTTGGCCCTGAAAGGAGGAAATCAACCACTGAATTGACCGTCATTCTTCAGGGCCTTGATGGACCTGTTTTTACACAACCCAAATATATCACTATTTTGAAGGAAGGAGAACCCATTGGCACCAATGTGATATCAATAGAAGCAGCTAGCCCTAGAGGATCTGAAGCCCCAGTGGAGTATTATATTGTTTCAGTCCGTTGTGAAGAAAAAACTGTGGGACGTCTCTTTACTATTGGACGACAAACTGGCATAATTCAGACTGCAGCCATTCTGGACCGCGAACAAGGAGCCTGTCTTTACCTGGTGGATGTTTATGCCATAGAAAAATCAACTGCTTTTCCCAGAACACAGAGAGCAGAGGTAATGATTTTGTCATCCCTTATGATTATTTGTTGATGTGTTTTTTAGGAAGATCGTTCTCTTTATATTTACTTTCTGTAGTAATTTACCTTTACTGTTGATTGTTCATTTTACTGACAGGAGCATATAAAAATGTTCTGGCACACAGACTGACAAGAATTACATGCAATTTAGCTTCAATCCTGATCAAAACCAAACAATGAACAGTTTTTACCTTATATTTCATCTCACACCATCATTTGTGTAATGCTAATGAGAGCTCTTTAGCAATTTCAGAAGTACAAAAAAAAATTCATTTATCTAAGTTACATCACCACACTAAACTAAACACCTCACAGTAAGGAAGTCTACCAGAGAATGAGCAATTTCAGACTTAAGAAATCCGTATTCCAAAATGAAGAACTTTGGTAGAAATCAGCATTATAGCATGGCTTTCAAGGGGGAGTGGCCGTGGACTGACAGTTTACATCAGGACGGTATTAACTTTCACATCCTCAGCAGTCTTGGCAGTTTCTTTATAGACAGTGACTAATTTCAGTGTGCTGGGCCAAGTTTGGGGAGATTCCTGATTTCATCTGCCTTCACATTTTAGGCACTATCTTCTGACTTAGAGTAATCCTCTCTCTTCCCTCTTGAACTAAAGCATGTAATGTGCTGTGGATGATCAGAGATTAGAAGCTGTTTCTTGAGACGAAACTGTGTTGTTCAATGCCATGGTATAGGTACAAGTTGTTCTGTCTGCTGATGGGCAAGAAACTAGTGTTTCAAAGCATAAGCCAAAAGATTTCAAGCTTGGCCTTTCCCGGGGTATATTTTTGGCTGTTACTACCTCAGTGTTTCATTGATTTGCTTTTTTAATTGAACTACTTCCAATGCTGTTTTGATAATCAACTAGAAATGATACAGCTATACTCTGGAAAGCTCGTTTGCCATTTCCTAAGTTCTCTCTCCTCACTCCCTTCAAAGAGATTCTGGTGTCACTCAGCCAAAAACACAGAATATCAAATGTGGTTTGTGATACTCGGCAGTAACCCAGACACAACATGCTAGTGAAACTGAGGCTCATGTGTTTGTTTTCTTGTTTTTACAGAGGTGAGGGGTTTTCTTCATTTAAAAATGTTCATTTATTATTATTATCTTTCTGAATCCCCTGTGATTTTTTTCTCATGTTAGCTACCTATGTCTATTCTATGGATGGAACAGTATATTCATGGCCTAGAGGATATTAGAGATATAATTAGAGATATAACTCTTAATAGAGATATAATTCTTAGAGATAAAATTTTAAGTGAAATTCAGTTTTACCTTATACACATAGACCTGAAGAAACTTTTAACCCATATGTCCTCTTTTACCTAATTAGTTTTTTAAAGATCTTAACATAGGTCTTACTTATTGAGCTATTTGGTTTAACTCAGGCTATGATTTACATGTAATTTTATTTTGATTTGGGGTTATTCCTCCCTTAAACCCACTCCCTCGCTCTACCTTCCTTCTCTGGAATTATTTCTTAGATGAAGAGATTTAAGCAGCTATTAAAAACAGGCAATTAAGTCATTCTAGACTTTAAATTTGTTAAACTGTAAAACAAATTATGTTATTGGTTGTTTGGTTCAATGCATTACATTTGCTCTGCAGTGAGAATAAATGTCCATTGTTTTCATTAGAAGATTTATTTAGTCTTATTATTTATCCATGAGATATGCAAAGATTAGCTTAGCTTAAATTTATTAAATAGTGCTGCTTCTGCATTAGGCACGAGGACTAAAAAATAATGATTATAAACCATTTTGTTAGGAATAGGGGATTATATGTCTGTTACTTTTTTTAACCTCAAATAACACCAATATGAAAAGTTATTCATATTTACTGTAGCCTATTTAAAAATCTGAGAGGATTCATCATGATGATTTTTTTATGAGAAAAAAATTGTTTGTCAGGGTACCTTCTGTGAACTGAAGTGCTGAAATTGTAAACCAAGTTTGAGTTCCCAAGTTCCAACCACTCCTAAAATTAAAAGCAAATGTGTTTCTCCAAAGAATATTGAAAGCAGTAGTTGGGAGCTAGAATTTCATATTATTATTGGTTGTATCTTTCAAGTGTATACAATAAAGTTTTTTTCCTTCTGCTCAAACAGTTAATTTACCATGATTCTGCAAAAAGAAGCTGTAAATTACCTCTGGTTGTCAGAGGTGATATTTCAATTATTTGTTTCTAAGTGTAAACTTTGCTCCAATGCATTTTTTAACAATTTATTCATGTACACTGATAGGAGTCTGGGTTGCTTACTCAGGTTTCTGGCTAGAGTCATGGCTGATCACATTCCATGGACAAGCAGAGGGTCAGTGGGTAAAAGAGAAATGATTTAATCTGCATTCTTTTTCAAGCTCTGACACTTGTGTGTGGGGGGGAAGGGGGCGGTGCTGGGGACTTGGCTCTGATACTTCTCATTCCAGAGCTCTGTCCAGTTGTACACCTTCACTGCCCCTACCTGTCATAGCTAAAACTTTGGCATGGATGAGAGTGTCTTTGAAGGATGGCTTTTATGTTGCAGACACAAGGTTTATTATCCTTTTATTTTATATCTTTGTATTCTAAGAAGAGTCTTGATTATGTTAGAATAGCTCATATACACTTTGTACCACTTTTTTAGGTTCAACAAAAAAATTGGAGATGTAGCATATCCATAAGCATTTCTCTTTTAATATGTGTTTTATGGGAACATGCAACTTAGGGACTGGGTTGGACTTCTTGAAGATCAAAGGCTTTGTCTCATTGGTCTTTATTTCTTTTATTTTTTACATCTTTATTGGAGTATAATGGCTTTACAATGTTGTGTTAGTTCCTGCTGTACAACAAAATGAGTCAGCTAAGTGTATACATATATCCCCATATCCCCTCCCTCTTGAACCTCCCTCCAACCCTCCCTATCCCACCTCATTGGTCTTTATTATCTCCTAGTATAATATCTCCTTGATAATAATATCTCCTAAAGCCTGGTGTATAGTAGGTGCTCAGTACATGTTTGCTGAATGAGATGGTAGAAGAGCTAAGACTGGTGTGTGCATTCTTGTGCTTCAGGAATAATCAGCAGAGAGAAGCTGGGGGAATAAAGGAGGTTAGTAAATTTGATCTCGATCATTATTTGAACTAAGGACATAAAGACATACTAATTATGTCTGTTCTACAAATGAACTGAGAATTGTCAGAAGACTCAAAGAGGAAAGAGGAATTTAGGTGGGTGGTCTCACATGGAACTTAGGGTTTAAATGGAGAGAAATACTGTATATGCTTCTAGGTTGCAGTTCTCAAATTGGGGTCTGTCTCAGGACCCCAAGAGCTTTTGCTTAGGTGTGTCTTATCTATTAATATTTATATTTTGAACATTAAAACTGAGAAAATTTTAAAATGTTTATTAATTTCTTTAAAATCACATTAACCATATAACATATTTTTATTTTATTTTATTAAAAGAACTTAATTTTGCCAAACTTAAAAAATAATGAAAAGAGAGACATTATTTTACACTTTTAATAAATCCCTTTAATATCTGGCCTAAGAGAAGACAGCTGGATTCTCAAATCTCCTTATTCCATCTACTGCAATATGTTCTTTTGGTTAAAGTACATGAAGATAATCCGTTCTCACTCAGATAGACAAAGCTGGATAAGGGAAAGATATTTTGATATCCTTTTCAGATAATTGATGATTTTCTTTTGATACTACACCGGAATTCCACAACTGGCTGTTTCTTAAAACTTACTTGCAGTTAGGAATCTGAAACCCTACCATTGAACTTTTCATACTTTGTTGAATGAAAATACTGATCTATCTTGCATTCTGAATGGAAATTTTACCTATGTGTGACTTAGAAATATCAGGCATTGATCATTTGGAAAATACTGGTTATAACTGATAAGGATCTTATCAAAAGAGTCGTTAAATATATTGACTCACAACCTCATGGTGATGGTTTGAAGTTTTCCAAATTTGAATTTTCACTTGTAAGCTCAAATTTTATCATTAGTAATTAGTTAGTTGTTGTCCTGATGTATTAGGCTTCCTTTGTTCATTTTCAAACAAACAAAAAATGTCTGTCACATAGCAAATCTAAAAAAAGTGTAGTTTCTCTGTCAGTTGTTCTTTCAAGTAAAAATTGTATTCTGTAAATAGAGCACCTAGTTCAGCCTTCAACTCAATCCATTACACACATGCTTTTCTTTGAGACTACTTACTGTGGTACAGATTAATGGTTCTTTGTGCACGTTTCACTATTTGTCACCCAAATATTGAAAAGACATCAGGATTTAATGGTCTAGATTTAATAATATTAATCATTTTACTATTTCTTCAAGGAGAGTTCTTCAGTTTTTAAGTGACACTGGCATTTCATTTTTACTGTGCCTAGTAAGTGAAGAATACAATTAGAGCTGAATACTTTGGAACTACTGCTTTGCTTTGTGCCAAGGCACCAGCAGTTTTACCTGCCCTTTGCTTTTGCACCTCTAGTGTAAATGTCAACATAGTGAAAAGGCAAACAGTGTTTTGTATAATTATGACCACAGTTTTTTTATTTCCCAGGCATCTTTAATGGGTCTCTGGCATGCCTAGGGCCCCATGTTCCACAGTGGGAGAACCATTGGTGTAGGCACTGAGATTTTTGCAATTCAGTAAAAAAAACAACAACAAAAAAAGCAACTAGAAATATTCTATTACAAGTGTGTTTAGAATGTTAAGTGAACAAATTATGATTGCGTTTAGATTAGAAATGAGTTTTAGCAATTGATAATAAATACATTTATTCTTACAGTGAAACCATCAAGAGTTCCAGGAGAAATGATGGAGGCGTTTGTAATATCAATACTGAATATCAAGTTTAGAAATGATTTTCTTCCAAAGGGTTTAGAAGAAGAGTTAGTGCACCTTATATTAAATGTATGTATATCTTGTGTGTCATTCCTCACAGGCAAAATATAAGCAACGGAACTGAATATTTAATAATAATGATAATAATAATAATTATTATAAAATTTATTACATATCACTATGTTCAGTCATTGACCTGAGTGCTAACTGTTTCTTTAGGGATTTTTATCATTTGAGCCTCACAACAACGTTAGTCATATCACTCCCACTTCGTAGTTGTGGAAACAGTCTCAGAAAAGTTAAATGATTTGCTTAGGTTCAGATTGATAGAAAGAAAAATCACATCCAGACTTGCGTAATCCATTATTTGTGTTCATAGCTACTGTCCTATAAAGACAGGGTAATCTGTGGCCTTTGTTAAGAGAGGGGCTTTTTTACTCCATAGATAAAAGTATACATGTATGCTTTTGATAATCTTGTTTTCAAGATTAAAAACTCTTTGGAAAGTAGTATTATGTATTGTCTGAACCAAGAGAAGCATGACTTTTGCTGCCTCAATCAAGGCCATCAGCAGATGCTGTACATTCCTATGGGTCAGTTACTGGTAGCAGCAAGGATTCCAAGTTGAGGACCTGTGGAGGTGTTTTTGGAGCAGGGAAGAAGGGTGAGAATATGAGAGAGAGGCACTGGAGACAAAGGAAGCGCACACGTATTTGCAGTGACCCTCCTAATTTACGGTACTGTACAGGTTGGAAACAGTCGCTGTACTTTATTTGTGGAGAATACGTGGAGAATCCATTTTTGGATTTTCAGATGATAAGTCTTACTCTCCTAAGGAATAGTGATGAAATTGTGTGGGTGGAGTGTGAAGATTATATTCAAAGGGGGAAAACATTTTCTTACTTCCTCGACTTTTGACTTCCACATTGTTTTTTCTTTTAAACAATCTATGATTATTTTCTGATTCTATTTTTTCCCTGTTGGTATGTGTTTATTAAATTTATTAAACTGTGACTTAAAGGCCTCTATAAGTTTTTAAGACATGTATAAATGTGTATCACAGACAGGAATATTGATGGACAAAGCTCATGTTGCATATTTCATATATGGCTTCAGGATGCTTGATTTGGTCTCTCTTTTGTTGAGATATTTCCATAGACATAGTTTATTTTCTGACAAAGTTATTGTTTATTTCTCTCTTTGCCTTTATTAAAACCCAAATTATTTTAATCCTTTATTGTTCCATTAGACTTTTGAGGCAACTACTCTAGGAATAGTTTTGAAAAGATATTTATATGCTTCATATTTTGTGGAATCAGTTTTTCATTGCACTGTCTGCTGCTTGCACTTTGCCATCATTACAATGAAAAACTGCCAAAGAACCTCATTAGCTGTGAGGGACTGTTGAGTTAGTGACTATAAAGGATTCCACAGGCCCTGAGGTATGTCCTCTCTTCCAAGAATTAATATGTCTAAGGTTCAGCTCTTGATGAACATCCATGAAATTGGGTAGTATTCAGAATAAGGAGCTTGGGAGTGGAAATTGAAGAAGAGTAACTGGCAAGTGACATGGCCAACATGAATTAAAGGGTTTCTTAAAGCCTCCTAGATATGGTAAATATATTCTAATGCTTTCAGGCTTTAAGTAGTCTGTGACAACAGCAGCCAATTTTAGTAGTACAATAAATAAGGAGGAGAGAGTATGAGGAAGGCAGAGAAGTGAAAAATTTTAAAACTTCTGTTAGACGAATATCATTTATAAAATATATACATGTAATATATATATATAGTACCATGTACTAACATGTATGCAACCATTGTACAAAGATTACTGGATTTTCCCTGGTGTTAAAATCCTGAGACAAAATAGGACAATAAAGTCATGAAGATGACAGAATCTAACTGGAAGATAATTTACATGTGGCAGTCAAGAATTGACTCTAGGGATGCAGTTTCCAGACATGTATGCATATTTAGGAAACAATTAGGGAATAAAAACCAAGTTTTAAGGTATTGAGGAAATGCTGAGAGACATTTATAAATGCTGTCTGACAACTGGCAGCTGGGAGCCAATGGCATTGTTATGGATTATTTGTTTCAGATTATTGACATTTTTCTGAAATGTTTTATCATGTATAGATTCTAACATATATAAACATAACATATATAAAGTGTTTACTGGTGAGCACGGGGCACTGTCTTGCCTTCACCATAATCCACGACATCTCACCATTTGACAAATGAGGATACCAAGGCTAATGGAGGTCAAGTTTATGGAGCTGGTTTATGGTGGAATGGAATTTGAACCCAGCAGTCTGACTTGAGTATGTTTAATCACAACATAACATGTTAAAAGAAAGGTTGATACTTTCTATACTCTCATAGGCATACAAGTTTTACTGTGTAAAAAGTTGTTTTCATATTTTTATATTTCTTCATACTGGTGACTGAAGAAATATAGGGTAAAGTGAAGTTTAGTTAATGACCCAATACTAGGATTACTTTAGGTCCCTATTAATCTTTATTTAGGTTAGGCTTGAATAAATGGACCTATAATGTCAGTTCTTCATTTTATTTTTCGATGTGCCGTGAGAATATATTTCCATTCTTCCAGTTACTGGCTCATTTACTTTCTTCCCTTTTCAGCAAAATTTTTGAAAGAGTTGCCTTTCCTGTCTTCTTTATTCTCATTATCTCTTAAATCCACCCCCATCAGGCTTGGCTTCTGCCACTCTAGTAAAATTGCTCTTACCAAAGCCACCATGACAGCCACATGTTTACATCCATTGGGCAGGTCTCAGTGCCCATTGTATATATACTTTTAAGTAATCAAACTCTCAGGATTTTTATTCTGTTTCTTGGACCAGTTCCTTTTCAGCCTCCTTCACCAGCTTATCTCCATGCCCTCAAATTTTAACTGTTGGAATATCCCTAGAATCAGTTCTTGAAAACCTCTTCCTTTTTAATCTACACTTATTCCCTTGAAGATCTCAATCAAACTCATAATTTTAAATAACATATGAACAGATGAGTCCAAAATTTTGTCTCCACCCTGTATATCTCTCCTGAATTCCATATTCATATAACCAACCACTTACTCATTACATTTGATTAGTTTCTTAATAGATATTTTAAATTAACATTTCCAAATCTGAGCTCTTGATATCTTCCCCAATAAAAACTGACTCAAGAACCCTCAGCCATCTCCTTTTCAATTGATGGCAACCCCAATCTTCTAACTGCTTGGGTCAAAAATCTTGGTGTTCTTTGACTTCTCACTTTCACACCCTATGTGCACTCTGTCAGTTAATCTTGGCTCTCTCTTAAAAATATATCTAGGACTTCCCTGGTGGCGCAGTGGTTGGGAATCCGTCTGCCAATGCAGGGGCATGGGTTCGAGCCCTGGTCCGGGAGGATCCCACGTGCCGCGGAGCAACTGAGCCCGTGCGCCACAACTACTGAGCCTGCGCTGTAGAGCCCGTGAGCCACAACTGCTGAGCCCGCGAGCCACAGCTACCGAAGCCCGTGCGCCTGGAGCCCATGTCCCACAGCAGGAGAGGCCACCGCAATGAGAGGCCCACCCACCACAGCGAAGAGTGGCCCCCGCTCTCTGCAACTAGAGAGGGCCCGTGCACAGCAACAAAGACCCAACGCAGCCAAACAGAAACAAAAACAACAACAACAAAAAATATATATAGGGCTTCCCTGGTGGTGCAGTGGTTGAGAGTCTGCCTGCCGATGCAGGGGACACGGGTTCATGCCTCGGTCCGGGAAGATCCCACATGCCACGGAGCGGCTGGGCCCGTGAGCCATGGCTGCTGAGCCTGCGCGTCCGGAGCCTGTGTCCACAACGGGAGAGGCCACAACAGGGAGAGGCCCGCGTACTGAAAAAAAAAAAAAAATATATATATATATATATATATCCAGAAACTGATCTTTTCTCATTACTTATACTGCTACTCCCTTTATCTAAGATGCCATCATCCTTCCCTTGGATTATTGAAGACAGACATCTTCTTACTGATTTCCATCATTCTTTCCCACTCTTGTCTTTCCTTGCTCATCTTCTTTACTCATACTAGCTTCTTGCTAGTCCGAAAACTTGCTAGGAATACACCTGCCTCAAAGCTCTTGCTCCTGGATCCTCACTCTGCATAGAATGCTCTTTCCTCCAGAGCACCTACTTGGATAATTTCCTCCCACGCTTCCAAGTATTTGCTCATATCTCACATTCTAAGTGAGAACTAACCTTCCTTTACTGACTTATTACTGGAGCTGCCCACCCCCTCATCCTGCCTGATCTCCATTTCTCTATTATAGTGTTTCATATTCCTCCCCCGTAGAATTGATCAGCCTCCTTCACCAGCTTCTTCTCATCTCCCGAAATGCTAAACACTGGGATGCCCCTGGAATCAATTCTTGCAATTCTTCTCTTTCTAATCTACTCTATTCCACTGAGGTGACGAGCCCAACCAATCTCATTACTTTGAATAATATATATACACTATACAGGTATAAGTGCATGTGTGGTATAATTTGCTGATCTGTAATTTTGATTATATTTTATCTGTCTTCCTCCTGCTAGAATGAAGTTCCACAAGGGCAGGTGTATTTATCTGCTATGTTCACTGATGTACCTCAAGAGCCTAGAACATTAGTTGGAACATAGTAGGCACAAAGTAAATTTTTGTTGGATGAATGAATGAATAAATGAATGAATAACTAATGAATGGATGAGTTGATTTCCCTGCTTCTGTCCTTCATCTCTTTGATTTAGTCTAGCAGGTGGAATGATCCTTTAAAATGTAGGTCAGATCATTTCACTCTTTTGCTCAAAACCCAAAACTTTCCATTTCACTCGTAGTAAAAGCCAGATCCCTACAGTGAGCCCCAAGGCCCTTTGTGGCCTGCTCTCATCAGTCAGTCATTTCCTGACTTCTCTTCTTCTTGGCTGTCCCTCCCTAAGCTTGCTCAGCCGCTTCACTGTGGGCTGTGGCCCAGCCTCGGGAGCTCCTGCCTCACTGCCTTGGGCTGCCTGGGCTCTCAGCCTGGACTGCTGGCTTTGTGCTTCTCTCATATCTTTTCTCAAAGTCACCTTGCAAAGTTCTCATTCCCTCAACCTTCCTTCTTCTCTTTTCTTCTTTTCGTTTCTTCTTAGTCCTTATCATCACCCAACATAACACATATGTTACTTCTTTATTTTGTTTATGGTATGTCTTCCCTCTAAAATATACGTTCCACTGGGGAAAGGTTTTCATCTGTTTATTATTGCTGTATTCCCATCACCTTCAATAGGGCTGGATCAATGCAGATGCTCAGTAAATCTTTGATAAAGTAAGGAATTACTGTTGAACATGCTGCAAATATGCTGCTTAAAGGCCAGAAGCTCAGTCAGTGATGCGTGCTGAAGGAAAGGAGTCATTTTTCATATTTCAAGCCAAGCCATGGAGCTTCTTCTGAAATCAGTGAAGCTAGCTAATTGGCCAGGACTGATTTTCCTGGGTAGAATGACCGTGACTGCGTGAATTGACTGGCTAAGAGCCTGTAACTCAATATCCAGAAATCTGTATTGTCTAAAGTACAGTGAGATCACTAATGCTTATTTTATAGACATTTTGGTAAAGTAGAACATTTTAGAGTATATATAACAATGTGTGCTACTCTATTACCATGTCTTCTCATTTCCTTAGAATTTATCAAATTTTGCTTTAGAGAGCAAATCTTAACTTACTGTAAACCATGTTTTTCTTTCTGCAAAAAAGCAGGATAACAATATTCTACTTTGGACATTGATATGTTTAAGTACCGTCATTCCTTTCTCAAATTTACACTATTGCTCAATATTTAACATCAACAGTATTAGTAAACTTGATTAATAAAATGCAGCAAATAAAATATTGTTTAATATTTCATTCTGACTGAAGTTTATGTGAAATAGTGCATGCTTTTGATTTGAAAGAAGCATGATTCAAGCTTTTTCATGGTTACTCTCTGAATTTCATTTTTCTCATCTGTAAAATGGAAATGATTACCTGTTTCATGGCTTCTTGTGAGGGTGGAAAAACAAGGTGCTCACTAAAGTTTGTTAGTTTCCTTCCTTTTTCTCCAAAATGCAGATATGCACAGAACTATTAACATTTTGAAAGACGCTATTTCCAAAGTGTTTTAGAACTCTATCCCTCCTTTTTTTTTTTTTTAAATTTCCCTAACAAGTCTGTACAGAGGCATATCAGGTGTTTTTTGCTTCATTTTAAGGAAAAGGCACAGAGAATCTCATGATTTGCATGTGATCACAAATCTAGAGTAACACTTAGGTTTTTTCTGACTTTGGTCCACATGCTTGGCACTAAGCCACACTGCCCGTCTGTGGTTAAATTGATGCTATTTACCTATCCATCGTTTTATTACTGTTGACATAATTCAATAATAGTTATAGTCTCTTAAGGGAATTAATTTACTAATCCAGAAACTTTGAGAGGCTTAGTTGCTTATGAAACAAGCAAATTAAAATAGATTATTCAGTGTCTTTCATTTTAAAGCCTTCTCTCTCATTTAGATGAGAAATGTTCATCTCTCAGTTGTCAGGTATTGACTACCATGAAATCATGTGTGTTTATCTGAGAACCTAATCTGAAAAAATATTTTTTGTCAATTACTTAATGCAATTCTATTAATTGAAGTCAAATTGGCTGGTTCCATCAAATATAGGTAAAACTATCTTTTCTTCAAAACTACTTTGTTTTTTACAAAACATATAAATGCTGGTAACTTCTTAAGTGAGAATTTTCTAATTCATAATTAAAATATTTCCCTGAAAAGAAAAATGTTTTATTACTTTCTGAAATTGTTCAAAAAAAGCAAATACCCAAAGAAGATGTGCTTCCCTTCTGCTTGACATAGTGTTCTATAGTATGTAACTTTGTTTTTCAGTCAAGATATTTACTCTCTCTTTCTCTCTCCCTCTCTCTCTGCATATATATATATATGTGTGTGTGTGTGTGTGTGTGTGTGTGTGTGTACATATATATATGAAGCCACTTCATGCTACAGTGGGTCTGAAGGTTACAAAAGTATATATACAATGAAAGGAAGATAAAATTGTTAAACTATAGGAAGTAAAAATAAGTGTAGCTAAAAAGTAATCCTGGAATATGTAAGATTAGCATACAGAAATGTATGACTTAGGTAGTCCACTAAGTTTAATTTTCTAAATGCCAAATCAGACAGAGAAATAAGATCAGGTAGATAAGTCATGGTGTCCTAGACTAAACAAGCACATACATAAGACAGTTAACAAAAGAAATATAGATTTTCTAAACCTTAAGAACCTAAGAAGAATTTATCTCAGATGCTCAAAAGAGATCTATTTTTAAGTGATGATTTTCTCAATGGTACTTTTACTAGTACAATGACAGATTTTCAATATCTCCTATTATTGTGATGTCTTTGATTTATTTATTTTTCCTCCCCCGGTTCTCTTTTTTTTTTTTTTAAACATCTTTATTGGAGTATAATTGCTTTACAGTGGTGTGTTAGTTTCTGCTTTATAACAAAGTGCATCAGTTATACATATACATATGTCCCCATATCTCTTCCCTCTTGCTTCTCCCTCCCTCCCACCCTCCCTATCTCACCCCTCTAGGTGGTCACAAAGCACAGAGCTGATCTCCCTGTGCTATGTGGCTGCTTCCCACTAGCTATCTATTTTACCTTTGGTAGTGTATATATGTCCATGCCACTCTCTCACTTTGTCCCAGCTTACCATTCCCCCTCCCCATATCCTCAAGTCCATTCTCTAGTAGGTCTGCATCTTTATTCCTGTCTTGCCCCTAGGTTCTTCTGACCTTTTTTTTTTCTTTTTCTGTTTTAGATTCCATATATATGTGTTAGCATATGGTATTTGTTTTTCTCTTTCTGACTTACTTCACTCTGTATGACAGTCTCTAGGTCCATCCACCTCACTACAAATAACTCAGTTTCGTTCCTTTTTATGGCTGAGTAATATTCCACTGTATATATGTGCCACATCTTCTTTGTCCATTCATCTGTCGATGGACACTTAGGTTGCTTCCATGTCCTGGCTATTGTAAATAGTGCTGCAGTAAACATTGTGGTACATGACTCTTTTTGAATTATGGTTTTCTCAGGGTATATGCCCAGTAGTGGGATTGCTGGGTTGTATGGTAGTGTTATTTTTAGTTTTTTAAGGAACTTCCATACTGTTCTCCATGGTGGCTGTACCAATTTACATTCCCACCAACAGTGCAAGAGGGTTCCCTTTTCTCCACACCCTGTCCAGCATTTATTGTTTGTAGATTCTTTGATGATGGCCATTCTGACCAGTGTGAGATGATATCTCATTGTAGTTTTGATTTGCATTTCTCTAATGATTAATGATGTTGAACATCCTTTCATGTGTTGGTTGGCAATCTGTGTATCTTCTTTGGAGAAATGTCTATTTAGGTCTTCAGCTCATTTTTGGATTGGGTTGTTTGTTTTTTTGATATTGAGCTGCATGAGTTGCTTGTGTGTTTTGGAGATTAATTGTGATGTCTTTTAGAATGTACTTATGACAAATTATAAAACTGCCATTCTAACAAATAATTTATTTGTGGATCAAAAGAGATTCCCCCGTTGGTAGAGTGCTCTTGTTTGGCTTTATTTCACGTAGTGGATTAATATTTTATAATCACATGATGGACATTCCTACTGAGGTTTTCACATTAGCGTATCTGCAGCACATCACAGGGGTAACCAGATGATAGGGGTTTCGGTAAGATTATAGCTTAATCCTTTGGTAAGATTTTAGCTTTACTTGTATTTTTTTAAAAGTTCATTTAAAACAATTGGTTAAAATAGTTGGCCCACATCTAGCAACTTGTGTCTTAGATTGTGGCCATTTCTTAGAAACATAATTGAGTTACTAAATTCAGCTTGAATTAATTATATTGCTTTATTGTAGCATTTTTTCCTCACCGGTAGCTGTATGGCAGTCCTTTAATTGATACAAAAAGTTGACTCAGTCTCTTTTTTTAAGATGGTAACTTCAATTATCCACTAAAAAGATTAAAGTACTAATTCATGTGTATGACTAAATGGGACAGAACTGCCTGTGTTGCAACTACAGCTTAATATTTTATTACTTTGCATAATAAAATAGGGAAAGTTATTTATTTATCCATTGAGGTTGTAATTAATTATAAGTAACTAATGAATCCTTAGTATTTCATGTCCACAGCCTGGCAGATTTAGAACACATTTGACCCCAGACTTGCTGGAAAATGAAGGAAGTGGGAGTAAAAATTTTCTTTATAGGACAAGATGCTTTGGGATAGGAGGGACCACATAAGCTTGCCAAAACTTTGGGTCAAACTGAGCACAGATGGCCATAGCTGATAGAGGTGTCTATTATTGTATTTTCTTCTAGGCACTTTTCTGCCTGTGTGTCAGTGTGTTTATACTTAAATGAAGAATTTTGGTTGCTTGGCAACCAAGAGAATATACATTTAGAGAAAACATTTTTGCTAAGGAAAAAGAAATTGGTAGTTTTAGATACTGGATAGTGGAGGTTAGGGAGGTGTTGCTTTGAGCAGTATTAACATTAAGCAAAGGCAATTTTCCAGGAGAAAGGTGTTTGCTATATATGTCTAAAATTAAATAATTCACATTGTACATTTACTTCTTAGCTTGTCTCTACGTTCTACCTCAAATACTATTTGAAAAAATAATGGCCTAAGTAAATGCATTATGTTAGTTAATCTAACTTCTTATAGTGCACAGGGTAAACATTTAATGAAGTGAAACTCTAAATGACATTTTATTTTCTGACTTTAGTTTTTTCTAAAATTAATTATTTTAAACCCTCAATTAAAAGATTTAATATGTACTTCAATTTCTGAAAGAGTTCTCTGTTATTCTTAATATTGAGTATAGTTGTGCACTGCATGATTAAATACTGAAATAAACATAAATTTGAAAGTTAGACTAATTTTATTCAAATCCTGGCTTTACCCTTTCATGCTGTGTGACCTTGAAGCAGAAGTTAAACTTCTCTGAGCTACAGCGCCTTCATCTGTTAAAGGGAGAGAATTCTAACCATTTATCTTAACCACTGAACATAGCAGTGCATATTTTCCTAAAAGTCTGTTGGTTTACTCTTCTTGATGCTGCATTCAGTTATTTGCTCCTTGTGTGGTCAAGAAGGCAATGATTAAAAAGAAAAAAAATGTAAACAGCTACTAGGCATGTAAATAGCTACTGTTTATATAGGAACTGTTATGATATTTCTAATGATACCATGTAGATGGGAAACAAAACCAAACTTACAAATTACATTTCCTAATTTTAGGGAAATTACTCAGGAAGCACATTGAAAAATACCTCTTTGGTTATTTTCTCATTCTACTATATCAGGTAGAAAAATAACTTTTAAATGATAGTGACTAATAAGCTGAAAGGTATAACTCAGAAAAGAAAGGTTATTACCTAAGATAAGGAAATGGGTGTAGTGTTTAATTGTTTATTTGCATATAATTTAATTTAAGTTAATTTCAGGATTCTTCTTTTAATTTTAGTATAATGTACAAACAGATAAGCATCTTCCAGTTTATGGACTGTGTTCTTTTAAAAGTATCAAATTTTGAAGTCATTTTAAAACACAGGCAGCCTACCTGGGGAAAACAATTAAAATAAAAACTTTGTTGAAAGACAGCCTGTTAGAAATTGGACTTCAGAAACAACTCTAAAACACCTTTATTTCAATTTAATACCATATCTGAAACATCTAGAAGAGACAGTTTTAAATATTCCAACAGTGCATTGTAAGCACTGCAACTTTACAAGTTTTATTTCTAAGAAAAATTATGTTAAAAACTGTTCATTTTACATGTGCTTTTCTGAATAAGGAGTCTTTCTGTTTTAAAAGAGGAAATGAAACATGGTACTGCTCTCAATGTGTTTGTTCTGATGTCAAGGCACTTTTATTGGAACAATTTTAAGCGTACTCTGATTACAAAAGCAAATAAATTTAAGCAGATCTGGAGTGATAGGAAGATTCCAGTTTTTGTTGATTTCCAACTTGTGTCATACACTGTAGCATATATTTTGCAAATATATCATTTACTCCTCTTGAAAATTCTTTGAGGCACGTAACAGTATCTCCATTTCACAGATGAAGTATCAAGGACCATAACAATTTGAGTAAATTGTTTTGTGGTACAGCTGGATTTGAGTTCATTTGGTTTCAAAGCTTTTGTTCTTTCCACCACACTCTACGGCTCTTTAATTATTATAAATCATTGTCTGTTAATGTAATAGAAAGAATGAGATTAAAGGAAAAAAACCCATAAATATAAAAGAAAGCATTGGTTTGAATCCTGACCAGATATCATAACCAGATCTTACTTTTTTGTTTGGAATATTTATATACTGAATATTCACTTTTTAAATACTGAACAATACAATCAAATAATGTTTTTTAAAGAGTTAATAATCTTGCTTCAAAGAACATTACTTGCTTCAAAGATTAACCATGAATCTCATTAAAAGGCAAGACATGCTGAGGAATCACAGAAAATTTCTGTTTGCTAATGGTTGAACTTATGATTAACTGAATTAAATTAGATGTTAACTATCTTTGATATACCTAAACCGATCTCCTAATTAAATAGTTAAAAATGAATGAATCCATTTTTGCTTTTAATAATGGCTCTAGAGGAAAGAAAAAATAGGATAATTAACGTCAATTTAGTAACTGATAATTAATATGGACTTAGTCATGGACGAAGGGGTAATATGGAGCCTGCACTTATAAATACATTGATATATTATAAAACACCTATGTACATATAACCAGGTATATTTATATGAGGGTTGCATTGAAGATTAGTGCTATTTCATGTGTAAAGTTTTCCTTATAAGAGCAGGTGAACAGGAAAAGACTGTTGAATTCAAATTTAGGAAACAGTGGGAAGAGCAAGGACTTCTGGTATCGACACAGTAGTACAATTCATGATCTTAGGGGAGCTGTTTAATACGCTAGTGTGTCAGCTGCCTCCTTGTGAAGTCTATTTCACAGAGCTGTTTTGAGAAATAAAATAAATAAGCATACCCAGGATGTTCACCCCAAATAAGCATTAGTCCACTTCCTTGTCACCTTTTTGCATTTGCATAGATGCTAATTTTGTCATTAATCAGGCAAGATAGCAAGGTTACAGCATTGAGAGATGCATAAACAATACCTCAGTTTTTCATACCTGCTTTTAAACGAGACCAAGTTTGAGAGCTTTCTTGCAGTGTTTCTCAATGGAGAATTCAAGCAACTTAGGATTTCCAGTTTTCTTCTGAGGTGGTAGATGGACACAGAAACAGAGTTGTTAATCTTTTTCCTGGCCATTTGCCCAGATGTATATGTTCACCTTGCTAAAATCTTGTTTCTCCACATTGTCACATAGGCAATAATCAAAGGACTTCTAAATTAGAAGGGATGTTTTATTGTGAACAATTTATTTGCCTTTATATTGATTCCCATCCTTAACTTTCATCCCAGTATTCAATGTGCCAGAAAGGATGTTTCGTACTGGAGATTCAAATTAGCGTTTTACAGATCTGTGCCTTTGAGGGACAAACAGTCCAACAGGAAGACAAACGTCACATAAACCATTATCAGAAAATGTAGAAGGTTGCTATGATGAAATAAAGTTTTACTAATTGATTATAGTAACTGGTTTCACACAATTGAGATGATTTATCTTACTTAAGGATTCAAAAAAAAAAAAGAATTCAGTTATTGTACTTCATAAGGGGTTGTCTGCATATTTTAAATTATTTGAAGTGCAATCATTTTCTTGGTCTACAGTCTGAGAAGACAGCTGTAAAACAATACCTATTTTTCATATTTTCCTGTTTTTAAAATATTTGATATGAGATATCATTGTGTAACTAAATAGAGTTTGACTTACAATATATCCATCTTGGGCCTCATCCCAGAGATATTCTAGTATCTAAGATACTCTTAGATAGTTTGAGGCTGCCACTCAGTCCTACTGTGCCTTTCCTCCTTTCCTGCTAGGACACTGGTCCATTCTGGGCTGCATCTCTGCCCTTAGGAGCTACCTTTGCCCTTAGATGCCTCTATCCATGCTTACATTTGATGAATGTGTGTATCTTGGTCAGGAACTATATTTATTCATCTGTCTTCAACATTATTCCTATCTCAGGTAATGGTTATTAAACAATAACAGCATGGTTATTAAATAATAATTATTGAACAACAATGGCAACCACCCCTAGAACAATACAAACTATTTATTAAGAAAAGATGGCTATCTGTGCTTTTTAATCCAGATCTCATAATAATGCTGTGAAATAAATGTTGTTACTGCCATTTTACAGATGGGAAAACTCAGGCCTAGGGAAAGATAAATTTACTTCCTTTGGATCATACAATTAGCAAGGCATAGAGCCAGGACTGAAGCCCAGGCACTAACTCCAAAACTCATCCCTACCAATAGCACATTCTGACAAAGTTTCTGACAAAGATATCAGTATGGGAAATTTAAATAAGTAATTCCTGTTTTCACTGTACATGGTATATTATTTGTATAATTTTATATGTGTGTAGCATAGATGGCTTTTAAGATCACTTTAAGTCTCTTTTGGAATAAATCATAAATTAAAAAATAGATTGAATGTGGAAGCAGAATTTTAATCAAATGAATCTGGAAAAACATTCTTTAAAATATCACTGACTCATACAAAATATGAGAATGTATGAAAACATCTTCTTCAACATATTTTTTCAAAGTCTTTTATTGTTTCTGTTTTGTATATCCAATATGCAAAATTCAAACTTTTGAAAATATTCCATTTTCACATGGTGACATGTTTTAGTTTGATTAGTTCTCAAAACAATGCATGTGAGGATTCCTTACGTGGATGCTTATTTAAAATGCAGATTATTTTTAAGAAGATTCAAGGAACATCCTTGAATCATGTCATTTTAACAAGTTGCTCAAGTGATTCTGATGCAGATGGGCCCCTGACCTTGCTGTAAGAAACCTTTCTTCTTTAATTGGTTAGGATTTTTATGAGATTAATTATACTTTTGCAAATTTGGAAACTTCTCTGAAGTAATGCTAGTGGTGGTAATAGTAGTAAGCTCAACACAGGGAGCCCCAGTGGATAATTACCTTTTCCCCTTTGATAGTGACTCAAAAATACCAGAACACTTTGGCTTTAGTTGACGACAAATATCTGGGGCAACTAATGAAATACTAAAATGTAAATTGAATAACTAAAAATGTACACCATCCTAGTTATTTATTAATTAAGCTCGTGTAAATGTGTTATAAATAGCTATGTAGCATTCAGAATCCCCTCCCTGCCTTGTCAGAAATTACCTTACACAAGATAGCTTTTAGTTATTTATTTTATTTATACATTTTTTATACATTTAGAAAGAAGATGAGAGTAATAGATTTTTGTTGGTATAAGCCAAACTTTCAGAGATTAAATCTCATGGAAAGCAATATTTCCGAGAGAGATACAGGAAAAAAGAACAATAGGAAAGAACTAAGTAGTGTTCCAAGTACAAGGGGATGGCTCTATGAGTCAACCCTGGGAGAGTATATTTAAAAGGACCTGAAATAAGGACATTTTGCTTTGAACAGAATCTATGGGGTGTTTTTAAAAATACATGAGGTGGCCTGAGACAGTAGGTAGATGGCAATTTATGCTAATATTAAAGATTTACATTTAATAACAAATAATATATTCTGTACTTTACTGACTTATTTAAGAAAGACCTCTTAGTTTTAATATTATGGTTCTATAACTGTGGAATTACTATTAGCATAGAGGCCCAATGTATTTCTTATTTCTGAAGTCTTCTGAGACACTGAAACGCAAGGTATAGTAATATCCACTTATGAGAAAATTGATTAATAATTAATAATACTTTAACAACATTTTAGGATCCCTCATTCGCTCAGTTATATTTTCTAACTTTTGACAGTGTACTGCACGTTGTCTTTTAATTCACGTACATTTTCCCTTATCCAAAAACATTTACATTTACAAATAAGAGTTTTTTTACCTGCCCACTCAAGATACAATCAGTAACATTCTAGATGTAAAAGAGTAAGAGGACACTTGAGAAAAACTGCAATTTAGCGTAATTGAAACATGTGCCTAGCCATCTGGAGCACTTCTGCATAAAATAAAGACATTTGGCATTCTAAATAAAGGATTTTGAATTAAGCCAGAAATCTTTTGTGTCTTCCAAAGACATTGATTTATTGAGACTATGTGTGGCTTTCCCTCATATCCAAAAGATTAATGATTTCCTAAATGTTCTTTCATTCCTTCTTTTTATAAAATGAATACATACAGTTAAGCAAAATGACATCTTTGAGGTTGTATGCAAAGAAATATTGCAAAGTATTTTGTTTCAACAATTTATCAACGGATATAAAATATAAATTTTTCCAAAGTAAAAAAAATGAGCTTGGCATTATTGAATGTTGATTAAATGAATGAATGAGTAAATATATGATTATCTTCATATTGCATACTATGTAAGTGATTTTTATGAAACACATTAAAGATGCAGTAAAATAAGTCAACTTTTGATCTAAAAATTTCTAAAATATGAACATGTGGTGATTGGTGTTGATAAACTTAAGACATCAGACAGATCTGGTCTTACCAATATGAAGTAGTTTACTTCTATAAAGGAATTTTTAAGAGCAAAATATTTAGTAAGTTCAAATAATTCTAAATCTTATAGTTCAAGTGATTAAAATACCTTTTATATTATGAAATTGAAGTTGCTATAGTTTTTATTATAATAGCTCTTGGTATTTTGATTTTTGAAACTTTTAAATTTTTATTGAGATTACATAACTGATGTTATAAATTTATTATTTACGGTCCAAATTAGAACTGAGCTGCTTCTTCAGGGGACTTTATTAATGTAAAATGTTTATGTGGAGTGGTCACCAACGAGATAGATTTTTGTTATTTCTTGTCTAGGATATATGCAAATCTCCATAGTTAAACAAATTATATAGTTTTATATAACTACATATACACAGGCTTGGGCAAAAGGATTAAGCCAAGAAAAACAGGAAAAAAAAAATTTAGGACCACTAACAAAAACCTGAAAACCTACTTGAAAGTGAATGAATTTTGTCAATTCTTTCTTGGCTGATCAGAGCTCCCTTTCACTGACTGACATTTATATATTCTGAATAAAAAGTAGAACGACCATATTATTATGTTAAATCAGGGTTTTTAAACAGAGAAATGTTTTATCTGTGTGCAGTTCTTTTAAATAAGTATGCTGAAGTAAATAAATCAATACTATATGATTTTGAAACTACACAATGGGTTGTAATTAACGATACAGGCCAATATTAGTTGTATGAATGTTATATTTACTAGATAGCAAAATTTCTGCCAGACTTTAACATAACTTAAGTAGAACATACGTAAGCTTTAGGTAATCCATCATTTTGCAGTTTTAAATCCCATCCAGTGGATTCTTTGTAAAGAAATGCGTGGTTTTTATAATCGGGCCTCCATATTTTCCTGTGTAAGCTGACACATGTCATTAAATTCTCTGTGTCTACTCTTCTGCATACCGAGAACATACTCTCCTTTGTCAGTGCAGACATTTTCAGAAACAAATCAGTGTTTTATCCCAGTTGTGTTGAACTATCTTTACTGGTTTAAAGACAATGATGAATTAAGCACCTTCAGTTCATGGGCCTGGTTACTTTCCAGCTGCCAGGGCTGGAGACTCCCCTGCTTCACCTCTAGAATGTTACCATCTACTTACTGTTCTATTTTGACCCCTAAATCAGTCAAGAATTTTCATCTCATTTACAATTCCAATTGTTTAAAAAAAATTGATGAAACTTCAATTTTATTGATATTGTTTTAATAGCAGTTCTTCATAGTTTTATCTCCGACTTTTGAACTGATTTTTAAAAATCTGGGTTTGAGTATTGACTATCTAATATGTGAAGAACTTCACTGCTCAAGAAAATAAATTGAAAATAAATATTGGACTTGATCTGACAGAAAATTTGAGAAGCCACACTATAGAAAAAAAAGATACGTAGCGAAAATTGTGTGAGTAGATGGAATAAATTAGTTAACCATATTATTAAGCAGGCTAATTTGAAAGGCTTCCTGAAGAGAATTTTGATCTTGGACTTACATGGATTGCTAAACATAAATGTGCAGGGAGGAAACACCAGGAATTTTCCAAGGGCGAATTGAACCCAGGACTGTGTAAAATGAGGACCAAGAACAGTTAACTGAGCTGGTCACAGGACCATATGGTGTCATAATGGAGGAACTGATACAGGTTTGGTTTGTGATGTGAGTTAGGCAAAGTGAGCAGAGGTACATCAGGACCGAGAGATTTTCTTGCTAAGTTAAGCAATTTATACTTCTTAAAGTTGGAGGGATTTCTCATAACTTAGTTACTACAGTGCAGAAAGTTTCTGATGAACGTTGAACAGCGCTATACATTTTGCCAGAGCATATCCAAGACATATTGTATGTGGACTTTTAAAAAGATTATTTGCTTTATAAATTTATTATTTTAATGTATTTTATGCTTCCTGTGATGAATGAAATTCCCAATCACCTTGAAAAATTTAGAAGCAAATTTATTAGGTAAAGTATTTCATTCTTGTTGTAACTGAACAAGTAGCATGTGCATAGCAAGAGTAGGAGGCCTGGTACCAATTTAATTTACTTTTACTTGTGAGCTTACTCAAGTGGAGATGTTCCATTAAATCCAAAGGTTTCATCCTGGAAACCTCAAGAGCATACCCCAAACACCAGTCCTCAGTTCAGGAATACCTAATTGCTGCTGTTGCTTCTTTGCGTGCTCTAGCTGATGGACATTACTTACCTTTCCTGTTTGGAAGATTCCTTCTCATCATTCACTGTTTAGGTCAAGAACACCTATATGAAAAAAAATCTCCTCAGTTGCCCTCCAGGTAGAATTAATTATTCCCTTCTAAATTCCTTACCATTTTAGCCACGCTACACATGTAATGCTTACCATATTGAATTACAATGACTAGCATTCCCAACTGCCTCCCTTTCCAGATTATGATGTCTCTGTGCCTGGTCCATTCGTCACTCATCCCCGGATCTTCATGTCTATAGTGGTACCTGGCACATGGCCATGATCAGTAAATGCTGAGAGAATGAATTCATTGAAGTGAGTCGTATGAATAACTGGGTTTAGTTTTCTTGGTACTGTTGTAGCTATTATTTTCAGATTATTTCCCTTTTACTTTGACAGGTACATTTGTAATTTGGTCATATGTAAATTGTTAATAGAAAAAAAAGACTCTCCTTTATTTAAAGTCCTACAGTAGCTGACCCTTCTTTTACACAGTATAAGTGATCAACCGGTGTTTGTGAAATTGGTGAACTAGGTGAGTGTCCAGGTGCCCCCGGAGGAGAGTGAATGGAGTAAGTCACTGTCCTGCTTAATCACCTCAATGTATTTTTTGCATTGGAGTAGGACTCTGAAAAGAATCTCTGTAAATGAAAAATATTGGGCAGTGAAGGTGCTGCTAAGTTTGACCCTTTCGCGTTTTTGATTTGAAGGCTATATATTTCACATGACACAGTGCACTTCCAGTTTCTTCCCTGTCAATCTTCTGCTTAAGGCCAAAGAGAAATATCTAAGAACCTCTTAGGAACCATTGGAAAAGAAAGGGAAAAGTGTTGACAATGATACATATTGTTTCCCTTTTAGTAAATTATTTTCCTTTAATTTTTTTCTGGTCCTTTTTGATGTTGTTATTATAACCATTTAAATATAGCTAATATTAGAGATAACCTTTGATGCCACAAAAAGAAAAATTATATATCTGTTATTTTTTTCTTCACTTTCTTATTTGTAGGAGAAGGCCTAGCTTTTAAAAAAAATCTTATGTCTCAAGCCAATAGCTAGGGTGTAGACTTCTGGTAGCACTCCTGAATATTATTCTAGCATGCCTTATTAATGGACTTTGATTTGCATTTGCATGTTGGAATTTCTTTTTGGTTTATAATTAAATTAGAATGCACTTAGAGTTTCAAAGTGTTGTCGTTTACATAACTTACATTATTAGCTACAAATGAAGTTCCAGATTTATTCTTGAAATGAAGTCGTACTGACAGCTACATTTTAAATAAATCGATACGTAGAGTGCTTTAAAAGTTAACCAGGCAGATTCTCCCAGCTGCCCAGCCAAGGAGCACTGTACTCAGTGTCACAGTTCAGCTGAACTGTCATCTGTATGAAATCAGTCTTTTGGAGAAGGCGATGAAGGGTTTTTTCTTGTTTAATTTGCTTTCAACCAGACCTTCTTCTTTTTTTTTAAGAAATGCTCTTGGTAGGTCATTAGACTTTGAGAGTTATTCACTTTTAGGCGAAACACTAAAACCTTCTGTCTTTTAACTCTGATTAGTGACACTTTAATAAAGTCATTTGAAGTTCAGTGAGCTGAATTTTCCAACTTTCCTGATGTTTCTGTGGTCACAGAAAAGCAACCTGTATTGTAGCTTGTATACAATCTCTTAAATGAAAATCTTGGAAAACTGTGCATAATCTTGTATATCTGACTTCAACGCTGACTGCAAAATGTGAGGGATTAAAATAAAAGCGATTGCAGTGTTTTCCTTTTTTTTTTTTTTTCAAGTTGGGGTACAGTAAGTGGTGGGAAATAGAGAGGTTGTCACTTGACTAAACTTGAGTCTTTGTAGATATAAAGTTTGTAGGTAAAACTTTTATGGCTATACTTTTTTTTTTTTTGACAAACCAGTAGGACAAAACCTTATTTCTTTCCCACATGATTAGATAATAAGGATAATGCAAGACTATTGAATGAAAAATTTCTTAGAGCTAGAGCCTTGAATTATTTTTTTAGAAAAAATAAAGGAAAAGTATATCCAATTGGCTATAATTAAATCATGCACGGTGAACTCACTTTGGAGGAATTAATGCATTTTGTATTGGATTCTGGACTTGAGTGAACATTTACAACACGTGAGAATGGAAAGGATGAAAAATTATGGTTGTCTTTTGGTTCACAAGAAGCCAAGGAGGCAGGTCATTGACTTGATTTTCATGGGAAGACTGATTCTTGCCAGCTCGCGTATTCAGGGCCTGAACAACCTGGTATTGACAGACGCGGTTTGGGAGGGGAACATGCAGCAAGCATTGTGCCATGGTTTGTTGAGGAAAAACAAGGGAAGATTTAAAACAAAGCTGTGAATAGGAACAGTAGTCCTTGTGTCCTGAAGCTGACTGATTTTCCTCTGTAGTGCTTCATGAAAGTGTTACCCTTTTCTCTAAATAAGGTCTATACCGTGCTAAGAGAAATACTTAAGTTATAATTCAGTGACTCTCAGGAAGTGGAAGCACTTACACTCTTTGAAGGAAATAAGATGGGAGAAATTAATCGAAAATGCTATAAAAAAACATGAGCCTGAGAGGTAGGCTCAGGGCTAGTCAAGGAATATATAAAAATACTAATATGAAGAGGTTAATTTTTCAAAACCAAAAGAATTTGTAGCCTTGCATATTTTTGGGGGGATTTCTAAATCTTGACATTAACAAATGTGAATATTTGTATTATAAATTCAACTGTATAGGAAATATGGCTCAGCATTTAGTTATTGCCTTAGTGAACTCTAAAAGGCATTTTTTTCTTTTACACCAACTTAATCTATGGATATTTTCTATGAATTAATTTTATGGAAACTCAACAGAAATGTTATTATGTAGGTGGGGTCTACTACCAACAATATCAATATATTCACTAGGGACTTAATCAATGTTTGTGTTTAATAAGTGAGAACATCAATAAATTATGACAAGGTAATGGAGAAAGTAGTGGCTGACAGTGAACATAGAAATTTGTTGCATTTTTAATGAGTAATAAAGTATATTGTGCACTGATGAAAATGAATATTTATTTAGAATGAAGCCGTCTTCCGAAAACTGATAAAAGAACAAAGGTGTTCTTTGAATTGATATGTTGTGAGAATAACTGATAAGGAATGCTTTACTTTTGGTTCCTATAACTTCAATTAATGAACGTCGACTATAGATATATATTACCAACTTTATATAATATATAATTTATACCCTATACATACATAATATACAACATATATTCTCTCTATATATTTCAATCATATGAGTTATTTTATATAGAGAGATATAGACATATAGATGGGACAACCTACCAATTAATGGTACTAATTAAAAATGATAGAACAGGGGCTTCCCTGGTGGCGCAGTGGTTGAGAGTCCGCCTGCCGATGCAGGGGACACGGGTTCGTGCCCCGGTCCGGGAAGACCCCCCATGCCGCGGAACGGCTGGGCCTGTGAGCCATGGCCACTGAGCCTGCGCGTCTGGAGCTTGTGCTCCGCAACGGGAGAGGCCACAGCAGTGAGAGGCCCGCGTACCGCAAAAAAAAAAAAAAAAAAAGTGATAGAACAAAAGGTAAAAGAAGAAAGATAAGAAATGCCAGTTTAGTAAAGTTTGCACATTTGCAATATCTAGGGTACATGCTTCGGAAACGTGGGGGGGATTCTTTCTGTCCTCATTTGTCCTCTCATCACTGTATCCCCTGCAGAGTCCAATGCCTGACAGCTAGAGGGCAATCAATAATGATATATTGAGGAAGTGCATAAAGAGCACAGGATTAGAGTGGGAGAAAATTCAATAATGTGAATATTATATTCTTAACCTAGATTGCACACTGGAAGGGCTGCATTTTTATCGTGTAATTATGTAAAGTACTAATTCTGGAGAATATGTATATATGATCTAAGTAAATATTCAAACTTGGAACCATATAGTGCTGTCTACATGGATAATCTCAGCCAAAATGACATTGATAATACTATATTTTACTTGTGATTGAAGGCATTTTTTTTCCTAAAAGAGTGTGCTGTCTATTTGAAAATTGAGGATAGTTTATCTTAAAATTATCACATCCAAGAGAAAACTGCATTTGTATTTTATGAAGTTAAAGAATATGAGAGAATCTGGGAGTTCTATATTGATAATTCTCTGATCTGAAAATGTAGTTATTTTCCAAGATTCCAACTAAATTCAGGAAGGAGATTAGAAACTAAATATATCATCATATAAGTAATAATGAATCTGTGCATCAAGAATACTGTATATACTTTTGGTTGCTATAATTGAGAAAGATACAATGATACTGAAAAAGGACATAAATTATCTAAGCCGGTTTAGAAAAGTATAATAAAAATATAAAAATTAGGGCTCTTAAGTCTAGGGAAGAAAATAAAAGGCATTTTTGTTGAAATTTATAAAATGATGTAAAGTATTGCTGAAACTGGCATTTGTTAAGAATTTCCCTATATATTAAAGACAGTGTCTAACACTTGTAGCTTGAAAGAGATGTATTGAGGAAAAGTAATATAATACACAGTATTCTATTATATATACTATATTAACATGTGTTATAGATTGAATTATACCAATATCATGAGATGAAATGGGTTGAAAGTATTGTATAAGTTTAAAAGAGGTTTAAATTAATTTATGAACGGCTTTCACACTCTTTCACAAATGGCCCAGCGCTCCCATAGCCAGAGGTAGAATATTGGGTCTAGTGCACTGAATATCTGATATGCTAGGTTAACGTCATACTTAGAGAGGTTTATGGGGACTTAAGCAGGCAAATGACACAAATAGAATTATATACGTAATATATGCAATGGCTTGATTTAATATATATGCCCACTTTTAAACTTTTAAATATACCAGCAGTGCATTTTGGAATATAATAATGAATTCGTTTAGAATATTGTCATTTTGTTTGACATTCATATGTCACATAAGCCGGGTTCAAATCATATGAAGATGCACAAAGGCTCATTTCAGAAATAAAATAACAAATAACATTAATTTATACAAAGGCGAAGGACAATGAAAACTGATTAAAATCCACCTTAATTCAATTCAGAGTGCTTTCACAGGACCCTAAACTCAATGTGAAATTTCAGGCGTGTGTATTGAATTTACAATTACTGACTACATTGCATTTATTTTGCAAGTATGGTCAAATTTTCATGTGTGAATCCATTAATTTCAATTAAATTTGGATTTAGTAAATTTCTGGTTGTTTGGCACTTCATAAAAATTCACATTTCACATAATAAGTGAATAATTTTCATTATGATCTCTTTTGGATAGGACAGCTTTTTTGAAGGAACACAAAGGAATTGTAAATTTCGACTCCCACAGTTCACACACTTTAGAACCAGTTGAATGCCTGAGTAACAGTGGTTGTGTTTATCTTTGGTCACACTCAGTGTTTTCTTTCTTCTCCTCAACGAGATGAGGTAATTGAAGCATTTTCTGTATTTGGGCCATGTAAATTCAAAAAAACCTGAGAAAACTATAGATTTTGAGTTGGACCTATAATCTCTTTATCTTTATTTTCCAAGTACAAAAATCAAAACTTCATCCTACTTTATTTACATGATCTTCCCAAGTTCTGTTCCTTAATGCCGCTTAAATATATATATATATATATATATATGTGTGTGTGTGTGTGTGTGTGTCAGTTCAATGACTTAGTTTCTTGTGTACAACAGAAAGAATCCAGTTTGGTCTTTGTAAGCAGTGGAAGAGTAGGAAGGAAGTATGTGTTGTATAGCCAGTGTTTCGAGTTGGTAGTTTTTGCTTTTGTTTACTGTGTTTCTCATTCAGTCCGAATGTCCCTATCTGTAACAGCTTTGGAAAAGCACCTTTGTCCCCAGAGCTGGCCTCCAGGAAGGCTTGGATCCTTACAAGTTTGGAGAAATGGGTACTGGCTGTCATCCATAGGAAAACAGAACAAGTTTACAGAGCTCCTGCTGATTTCCTTGAAAGTTCTTTCTCCTCATGCACTGCAGTGAGCCATTTAATGTTACTAGGGACAGACACTAAGCAGAGATTTCTGAGGTATCTATTCATCCTTCCCAGCTAGGCAGTCCATTAACCTTGAAGAAGAATGCCTGTCCCTTAAGGCAGGGTGGTTCATCATGTTTCCCTCTCTGACCATTCGGAATGAAAAGACCCTTAAATGATTATTGATATTAGTATTAGTGTTTTCGTATTAGGGCATGGGAATGGTGACTGAGGTTTCTCAGTGGAAGATTCCTTAATCCAGACCTTGCATCACATGGTAGCCAGCCACAGCCAATACTCAGTGGATTTGCATATGGTCATGTGATGTGGTTGATTGGTCAGATGGTACCAATTTCAATTTTAAATTCTGTTTTACATCATTTTTATTTAATTAACTTAAACTCAAAGGCAATGAATCATACATTTCTAATTTTAAGATTAAAATATTTATGAAATATGCTTGGTTCCATCAATTTGGAATTTAAATGTACAGATGAAACACAAGAACTGTTGCTGATACTGTGACTACTTTCGAAGGCTTCATAACTTTCATTTCCTGTTGATTTTGGTCTATGTGCTTTTTTCTTTTTTCACATTTAGTTTGGCAACTTTTATTTCTAGCAGTATTGGTCGTAAATAAATAAGCAAAGCAATATTTTACATTTTTGAGAAACCATGACTAATGTGATTCATTTTCTTTTGTTATCTTCTACTGTCTTGACTATTTTTTCTAGTCATGTTATTTGTAACAGCCAGTCTGCAATATGATGAATCTTCACACTTCACTTTTTTATCAGAAAAACTTCGATTTTCTTGTGTATACAAGAGCTCTTGTTCATGCCACAGCTTTTTAGCTGTTTCAGGTGACAACTTGATTGGGCTAATATATAGACCTGAACTGCATGTAAACTTAGCAAGCGCATAATGAGTGAAAGGGCAGAATTTTGTTATGATTTTTCAACACTGGTCAGTGAACATCAGAAATATTTGTTCAAATTTCCGTTTGATCATGAATGATAACTAAATTTTTGTATTCACAATTCTCCCTACCATGAGATATTATTCTTCATTCTGAGAAAGATGGGCTCTTCAGAATTCTTTGGAATTCCTCCACTTCCTACAGAATTCTAGACTCTTCCCAACTCAGGATAAACTTGTTTTTGAAGGATACCTCACTTTGGACACTGGATTTTGTGCAACAATTCAAACCATTTCAGAAAGATAGATTCTACCTGTTCAAACATTTTATATTGAAATTTCAACAAACAGTAGCTATATTAAGCTTTTAACTTTATTATAGTGTAACTCTTATTTTCTCTAACAAAACCTTTTAATAAAGGAATTTAGATTGTTGCAAAAAGTTGTTACTTTAATTTTCAGGATTTGTATAACATATAGAATAGTTATGATGATGACTCATACATTGAAGTGCTGCTCTTAAATACAGTATAATTCTAACTGATTATATGAAGGGAAATTAAAATATTCTGGAAACATTTTTGATTGCCTAATGCAGTGATTTCCAAACTAGAGCTGAAGAAGCCTCACAGGCCGGGCAGAACTTTGTCACCAACATTTCTCTTGCTCTTCATTATTTCAACCAGAGTAGCTCCAAGTTTAACTGTTTCAAATGTTTTCTTCCACCTACCATTTATTTTTAATATTACAATTCATTTTTCATGACCAAAAAAGGTTTGAACAGAACAGGTAATCACTAAGTGTTTGGTTTGAAAATGTAGCAGCACACAGGTTGCCAACAGATTTGGGAAATACATCTCCTCTGCTTGACTGTTCCTCTTAAATAAAGAATTCTCTTTCAATTGTTGCTTTTTATGTCTATCTGTCAGTATTTTCAAGTATTCCATTTGTTACAGTAAGGACATTTTTAAAGTGGGATTTTGAGATCCCTGATTTCAAAGAGCGGCTTTTCAGATCACTTCCCCATATAGGTAACTAATGACAGGATTGCCTTCTTCTGTGAGCACTGCCAGTCTTCTCCTTTGCATGTTCAACATGTATAAATTGTCCTCCTGTGAAACAAAACTGGGGCTTTCTTCTGCTTCTCCAATACACTGCAACCTTGACACTAAAGGAAAAAAAGCTAGCATCAATTATATAGACCATAAACCTATAATAAGTTCTATAAGATGCAGTGGTGGTATTAGAAAAATGATTTATTTCTGTATTTCCCTGTCCCCAGCAGAGTGCTTTGCACATAATGGGCCTTTGATGAATGTGTTTTTAATTCATAATTAGTCCTCTTCTGTATGGTAATGTTAAAATATGATTCCAGGGCTTCCCTGGTGGCGCAGTGGTTGAGAGTCCGCCTGCCGATGCAGGGGACGCAGGTTCGTGGCCCGGTCCGGGAAGATCCCACATGCCGCGGAGCAGCTGGGCCCGTGAGCCATGGCCGCTGAGCCTGCGTGTCCGGAGTCTGTGCTCCACAATGGGAGAGGCCACAACAGTGAGAGGCCCGCGTACCTCAAAAAAAAAAAAAAAATATATATATATATATGATTCCACTCTAACTTGAAGATGTTTCAAATCCTTCTAAAATTTTAGAAGGATGCAAAATTGAGAAGGATGCAAAAGGTGCATTCTTAATGACTAATAAAGGTTTTAAATGATGCGAATCAGACCTCATTTTTCAAGAAATGTTCAGTTCTATAGAAAGTTTAGCATTCAGTTAGAATGACTTATTTATTCAAGCAGTTTTACAATAATTTGAAAATGAAAACCAACCAGCATTTAGTGATGATAGTCTACAGAAGTTTCACCAAAACATTATTTCATCACAAACAAAGAAACTATTCATTGCCTATTAGGCATCATCTCAACATCTCTCCACTATTGACTTGTCCATTTATATTGTTAGAGAATATGATGTAAATTAAAAATTTCATTGTTTTCTTTTTAGTTTAAAATTGTATTTTGCCCCATTGGAATTGGCCCAGAAATGAGATAAATATGTCTTAAAGTAATCATTTTCATAATATGTTTACTGTCCTTTGTCAATCTGTTATTGATATTACCTTTAAAAACAGAAATTAATATGTCTTTAGAATACAGCAGTGCTGTAACACAGCTTATGGGTACATAGATTTGAGAGGACCACGAGTCAAATTATATATATCACTAAATAAGAAGTCTCAGTGATGGTGTTGTGTTATAAAGGCAGTCTGTTGTTTCTGTGATATGAGTTACACACACACATCTTTACTTATAAATGAACACTTGATACATTTTATTCTTTAGAGCAAAATATTTAATGACTGAAAAACACCAGATGAAGACTATGTAAAATATGCTTTGGTTGAACTGGTGTTTGAGAATTTGCAAAGCCATCATGTTCGAATTGATCCAAAGGTCTCAGAAATGTTATATAATGAGTCATCCTTTCTTCAGACTGAATTCAATTTTAACTACCATAGTCAGATAGATATCTATGCTGTTACTCAACAAATCTTTCCAAAGTGTAATTCATAAGGTGAAAAAGTAAATACTGAAAATATGGTATTTTTTAAAAAAAGGCATGTCTGTGTTTCCAAGACAAAGATAGGAAATTAGTTGCATCTTACAATATTTTAGAAAAATCCTATAAATCACTATAACTAAAGTGGTTTTAAAAGATTTTGCACCATATTTTCACAGGTTTTAAATGAGCAAATAAATCATCATTTTCTGTAATCAGCTGGTGTTAAAATTTACAGAAAATTTTAATTTATAAGGGATTTTTATTTAATGAACACTTCTGTTTGTAACCGTCAACATATATTTTATTTGCTTTTAGATATAGTTTTTGATTCAAATGAAGAAAGGAATAACCAAGATACTTTGGGGTTATACGTAGATAGAATTAACTTTCAAAATCCTACACATAGACTCTTTCTATTGTGGTTATCTATAAATTAATTGTGATTATTTCTTTGCTGACGGAATACTGAGCAAATTCTCACTCTTTTTTCTTTTCCAATGTGCAGTAATAGCATATGCCAAATAAGAAGAGAGAGTCTCAGGCCAATTTAAAGAGTGATGGAGCTTACCATTCTTAGTCCTAAGAAGCCAGCTCAGGGAGAGAAAGGAAACCACAGTCTGGAGGGTCAAAGGCTGTAGCTGGGAAATTAGTGTCGTCTCAAATCCAACAGGAGAATGCAAATCAAAGAACAAAAGAAAGATTGGTAGATGGGAGAATAATGAACAAGCCATTCAGGGTTTAATGAAAATAACTTATTGGAACAATTGGGTAAGAGGGAAAATAAATTTAAAGTTTAGTTTTTAACTTGATCAGGGTCCTGGATCAAACATGGTGTCCTAAAGGAACTGGTCAAAGCAGTATTCTTAGAATGCTTTCTGGGACTTTCTGAATTCTTGGATTCAAGAACTGGGGAGAAAATCATAATAATTTAGCTTCAATGTACACTTATATCATGGCAGCCTTTTCTATGATCCACATATTTTTCCATTCAGAGATGCATATAAAGAAATTTCGTATAACCTCTAGTTATTAATAATGTTGATACTTCACTTTTTCCAAATGATTTCCTGCATATCATCAACAATTTATATTTTTATCCCATTGAGTTATAGAGGACCTTCATATGATAAGAAAGTTAAAGACCTTTTTAAAGAAATATTGATTTCTAAGCAAATGATTTATAAATGTATTTATTAATTTCCTCTAATCCTAAAACATACTTCTTTACAGTAAAGTTAAATAGCTTCTGAAGTATCTATTAGACTTGGCTAGCTGCAACAGAATACTTGGAAGGTACTCTCAGTAAATTGACAGCCTCCATATATTTTAATATAACAAAATATAACAAAAATAAAAATTCCTTTGATCCATCTTTTTACAAGATACATTCCAGATCTGACTCCAAATGCATTTGGGTAAATTAAAACAAAAATTTGATCCTGGTGTGGTGATGGTATGATGGGAAAATTATTATAGATATGTTTTGAATCTCAGCTTTTTACCAGCTCTGCGCTCTTGGTCAAGTTACTTAATTTTGTGAACGATTTTCTTATCTGTGAAATGAGGAAGACACCTGCATTTAGGGGTTTGTAAGGATCAAAGGATTTAATTTATGTATTGCACATATAACAATGCCCTTTACGTTATATGTTAAAATATTTTACAGCTTTATCTCACTTGTTTCTGGTGATGCAGAGATGGTGGTTCAATCTTTTTTTCCTCCAGAATCAATGGATGCATGGTGCTTTCCTTTGTAAGAGAGAGAAGAATATGTGATAATGATGGTGATGATGACGAAAGCGATTTCCAGGATTTTTTAAATACAGATCATCTTGCTACAGGGCCATTGACAATTTGCCTAACACAGATATATAGAAGCACAAATAGTCTCTTCCTACCCCCAAATATATTTGCGTTAGAGGATTTTCTCTATCACAGCTGCATCGCTTGATTGACATAATAATATCTTGTGAGTAGCAGCCCTGCTGTTTGGATCATGTTTTGTTTTCTGTCAGCAGTGTATCACAAGTATTTTCCTCAGTGGGCTAAACAGACCCCGAGTGGGAGGCTGATAAAAGCAGCCTCGTCCTCATGCATCACTTTGAATGATTTCAAAGAGAAAAGGAGCAGCTGTGACAGTGTTCACACGAGCCACTCAGGGTGGTCTTATCTTTGTAGTCTAACAATAATAGTACACCCTGGTTTGCATTCCTCAGCTTGAGAAGAGCAAAGTCGCCTAAGAGTCATACATTTTTATTCCTTGACATGTCTTAAAATTGGATCTGTGATAAAGGAACTGACATCTTTACTTCCCTCGGTAATTTGTCTTCAAAGTAAATGCAGAGAAGTGCTGTTTATGAATTTATTGCACGTCTGAATCAATATTTATTTTAAACAGATACTTGAAGTAATATGTAACAGACTGGTATGTACATACACAATCTGAAGGTTTTTGTTTTATTTGATTCATTAAAAGGATATGAAAAGAAGTCTTCTACCTATGTAGAAGATCATTATAGTAATAATATTCTGCTCTAAAATTGTACATCTATATTTTTTTGCCATTTTCTAGATCACGAGCCATGTTTACATATTTGGAAAGGTCCTACGTGAGAATTATTTTTAAAAGTGACTGTATAATACAAGGGATAAGACCAGATAGTAAAGTAAGATATAGTTGAGTTAGAGAACATTTAATAAATTTAGCCTAACACACATACAAATGAAAGTCATTCACCAAAGATAGATGGTGGGACATTGCATTCAATCTTTCATAGTTCCATTTTGAACATTCATGAATCTAGAAATATGAAAATTGAATTTCCTGAGGGTGTGACTATGTTTTTGCATTTCTTCTATTTTGTCTTCTTACTCTAACCACTCACCCCAACAGCAACATCTCCCGTTGCCCACTGTTATACAAAGCACATGGCACTAATGATGAATGACTAAAATAAAAAGTAAATACACCATATGATATGCTATATAAAATGCAGTATAAAGCCATATTCAAATAAATGTAATAATTGATCATCAGTGTGCTCCAGTGTAGAAGTTGCTGTTTTTGAGCATCTGTAAATAAAAAGAAACATTAAAACCTCTCAGGTGTGACAGGTGATCATAGAGTAAAACACTAAATTTGCTTCTAGTGAATAAGTTTGTCTGAATAAGATGTTCTTGGTTCCAGTTTTTATGAATTTAGGCAGATGTACAATCTCTTGCTCTATAATAAAAATAGTTGCTCACTGAAATTGACACAGATTCCTATAGAGCAAAAAAGACCTATAAAACAAGGTCCGGGATAGATTTATATTTTAACTCAGACAATTTTGGACCTTTAAGTAATAATAACCAAACCAAGGAATCAAATGGAATTTTAATAGAAATTATTTTACCAATATGCCCACTGGCATTTAACTAAGTGAAATATATCAAACATTCCAGCTGTATTTGATCACATTAGGTTTTCACACAAAGACATAGGAGATGTTATTCTACTGCTCATTCTGGTAGATTTTACTCCTCTCACTGAAGAAAAACAAAATATTTTATCTCCTTGTTGCAGCTCAGATCTGAAGTGTAACAGCTAAAGCATAAATTGTTGAACATGGCTGGCATGTGCTCTGTGGGTATGTTTGAATCAAGGAATTTTACGAAGGGCTCAGACCTTCCTCCTAGGGGGCTGTCATTACTCTTGTTCATTGTGGGGTGTAGCCTCAGAAAACCTCTCAACATTGTTTGTCAAATCCTACAGACTAATGAACTGGGCCATATATCCCTTCCCCTTCACTTATGAAGGGAATAGCTAACTGCTTCGCAGAGCTGTAAGATTATTTCCTTATTTAAGTTTTAAATACATAAATCCAACTAGAGTTTTTTGTTTTTTTTTTTTTTTTCCTGCGGTACGCGGGCCTCTCACTGTTGTGGCCTCTCCCATTGTGGAGCACAGGCTCCGGACGCGCAGGCTCAGCGGCCATGGCTCACGGGCCCAGCAGCTCCGCGGCACGCGGGATCTCCCCGGACCGGAGCACGAACCCGTGTCCCCTGCATTGGCAGGCGGACTCCCAACCACTGCGCCACCAGGGAAGCCCCCAACTAGAGTTCTTTTAAGTGAGCCAGCAAGGAGGAAAAAGCCTCACTATTATTATGAGTGTGGAATTTCCGTTGACTGACATTAGCTATGTTTTTTTCTTTAGAATAATTGTGTTTAATTTTACATCTTTATTTTGAAATAATTTGGACTTGTTATTATAAAGAAATCACCTGTTATGTTGTGAGATATATGATTTTCTGTTACCATTTACATCCACATGTTCTGTCTTTTGTGAGGATTTGGTGTGGGTTATGGATTTAGGAGCCAAAAATTACAAAAAGGAAGTCAACTCAAAGTGGAAAGTAAGGCCATGTACATCGTCCTTTGTTTAGAACCCACATTCTAGGTATTATAAATCATACAAACTTTTTCACTATACAAAATGTGATTATTTTACCATTGTTTTATTTAGAAGGTAGTTAATTGTGGATGAGTAATAATCACCATTGTTGATTGGTCTATATTACGTTTATGATCAAACAGAAGTTAAATGTTCAACAAATCATAGAAGTAGTGGCACAAACATCTATATACAGCATTTACCAGGTTCTGCTCCCACATGTTGACACATACTAGCACATTTAATGCCCCCAACAGTCCTGTGAGGTAGGCACCACTATTCTCTCCATTTTCCTGATGAGAAAACCATCATAGACAGGTGGAGGTAACTCACCCAAGGTTGTTAAGGCCAAATGAAAATTCTTCTTACTGTAGTGACTTAGGTTATTTGTTAAATATCCTTGATTTTAGGAATATTATTGTTTTCCTAATAAGTTAGTTATCTGTATTAAAACGCTAAACTGGCAATACATGCTGAAGACTAATATATCCCCCAAATATACTGCATTCATACATCTTTGCTAAATGGGATATTTTAAGACAATACACTGTTTATTTTTCAATGCAAATAATTTATTTCACTGTGGCTTGTCATATTACTCCTCAGTAAATCAACTAATGGGTAGTGTAAGATTTATCAGCCCTGAAAATATAATTATTTATGAGATCATTATATATAATTCTATTGTTGTCTAATTTTCCTTTTAAATCAAAAATATGTGCCTTTTTGTTGGTATAAGCATAGTAATGCAAAAGGAAATAGAGGCTTCAAAGGAAAAACTGAAATAGTGGAGAGTAATTGTCAGAAGAAAATAATAATTGCATATAAGTTAATATTGAAACATAACTGTGATATTAGCATACAGGGAATGAAAGCCATTATGTTTTACCTAGTTTTGTGTATTGTTTTATTTTCTCATCTGTTTATGTTTTTTTTTTTTTACTCATGGACCCTAGCCTGAATCTCTGTGGAGAAATAATCCAAAGTTTGTGCTTCTTAACCCTACTGTGAAAACACTATGTATTGACTCTCCACTGGAATCCACTCACCTGTGTATTCCTAGATGGATTTTCCCTTGGAACACAATAACCTAAATTTGAGTGTCATAAAACTCTCTCTTTCTCTCCCTCTTGCCATGGGCTTTCCCTCAGTTTCGCCACTCCAATTAAACTTATCTTTTATTCTTTTCTAGTAACCCTCTGACATTCACAAAGCTCTCCTATTCCTTTACAATGTTTCCCCTGTACGAATTACCAGTATCAGCTCTTCTTTCACCCTGGGAATTACCACCTCCTTCCCTCTTTCCTAAGCAGTTAAGAGATATGGAGTCACAATGTCTGGTTTCATATCCCATTTTCAAAATTTATTGGCTTTGTGACCTTGGCAAGTTAACTAACTTCATTAAGCTTCCATCGCTTCATCCTGAAGACATGGATCACAACATTTCCCTCCTAGGCTTGTAAAGAGGATAAAATTATGTAATGAATACAAGGTGGTGCATAGATTCACATGTTAGCTGCTATTATTATTGCTCCCACAATACAACCCCTCTGTTAAGTTGTTATTTCTAAAATAATTAACTAATTCAGGAACTATTTAATCAAGTCTATTATGTCCAAGGACCTGAGTAAACAGGTACTGTCCTCAAGGAACTCACAGTCTGGTAGGGGAGGCTGACCAGCTCAGGGATAATTATAATGCACCTATACTATTTCCACTGAACTGCAGTACATGCACACTCAATTGTATTCATACCCCTGAATATACTTACAAAACTCAGCATACCGTTAGAGGCGGAGGATGGATTGCAGATATGATGTGGGAGGCATAGCCAACTTTATTTCATTAAAATTTGAACTTACTAAAGATGAGGAACATGTAAAGTATGGTTTTGCTTAATTCTGGGGTAAATATTTGTGGATATAAATATAATAATGTGTATTACTTCAAATACTTTTCCTTACATTGAGTATCAAATTGCTAGTTACTGTGAGGCTAAATATTGCATTTTTTTCCCTTTGGGGCCAAGTTCAAATCAATTAGCTGAAATGAATATGCATTAGATCTCAACTCTCTCACAGAGGTACTGTGTTAGATGTTGGAGGGAATTCAAAGATAATGAAAAAAAAAGTGTCTCTGTTCTTTGGGGTTTCAGTCAATTATTAGCTAAGCATATAAAGCAGTTACACATATGAAGCAGGTCAGTATAACATGTACAGTGAATGAAGTATAACAAGGTGCAGTGGGAATAAAGGTAATGAGATCCATCAAATTGTGGTAATCTGGAAGGCGTTGTGAGGGAGATGGCATTTGACAGAGTAAACAAAAGATGATGCATTTTCAATAGTTAGTGATGGAGTAGGGACCAGCATGCCCAAGAGAGGTTTGGAAAATCTAGTCATTGTCTTTGTTTTAAACCTAGGATGGTGTGCAGGCACTGATGCTGAGAGGTGATCTAACAAATGCTTATTCAAAACCTGCCACCTTGAACAAGGGACCGTGTTAGAGGATATAAAAAGATATTAATTTGGCCTTAAGAGGGAGGACAGACAAATAAACAATTGATTTTAAAGCTGTGATACTTACAACCTTTGGGAAATTGTAAGCCACAAAACCACACAGAGAAGGAGTTATTCACTTCGTTGGTAGAACAGGATCTGACAAGGATGACTCTGTCTAACCTGGATTTTGTGATACAGAATAGGGAAATAAAGTAGGGGAGATGTTGTGAGAAGCAAGAACATCCGTACAGACGAGTAATCATTTTCTTCCTTTTAATTGTTGCTGGTTGCCCATCCTTCTCTGCCATACGTCAGTCATGAGCTCGATTCATTTATCCTCATGTGCACGTCCCAGACTCACTGGGATGAAATTCAGTTACCCTTGAATCACAAGGACTCACACAGGAAATGGGAGAAAAGGACTGTTGGGTTCAAACCAGACTTCGATTGCTAGGGTAAAATGTTGCCCTGTTTATTTTGAGTTTTACATTCTATTTTATTCCTCACTAAGCATGGGTGAACTTTGCAGTTTTCTGACATTCAGTTGCTGGCAAAGTCCTGTCTCTCACTGGAAGCTCTTGGTTGTTGCCCCTCACTGGATTCATGACCTGCAGACAATACCATTTACACTTCTTTCCAGTGTTATTCCGTAATATTACCCCCTCTCTTACCAAGGTTACTGATTAAGAGTGTGTATATGTGTATGTTTGTGTGAGTGTGCACACGTATGCATTTTCCCCCTTTCTCAACTTCGTAGGAAAATGCAGTCTCTATATTTCCTTTCAAGAAGACAAGAGTCAAACTCTTGGAAGGCAAGCATTGGATTCTTTCCAGCGTACTAGTCTGAGAACCTCAGGTACATATTGAAAGATATTAGTTGAAAGAGTAAGTAGAGATATCATTATGACAAAAGTAAGGAATATTTTATGAAGTTTGGTGAAGAGAAATGATTCCTCTCTTTTGATAAGAAGTAAAAAAGGGATAAAGTTTTCCAAAATATGAAAGTGAAGAATCTGTAAGCAGAACCCTTCAGTTTATGAGCATATGTGGAGATGAATAGACTTACTATTTGATCTTTATTACATGGTTGAATACAATGTGAATTTATTAGTAAAATATCCAAAATTACTATTGATAGAAGATAATTTATTGAACTACATATTCTTTGAACAGAAAACTCTGTCAAGTGAAAGAAGAATAAATACAGCAAAACTTCTATTAAATATATAATATTCTAAGCCGGTGTGAATGGATCTAGCTATTATGACCAAATCAAAAGAGAAGATAATGTTTTTCTAGCTTAAAATTAATTGGATGGTTTATATAAAGGTTGTAAACCTCTTAGCACTCATTAGAAAAAAATGCTTAAATTAAACAAAAATAAATTTCTCCTTCAGTTAAAAATAAATAAGACCAATTATCAAACTAAATTTCACAGTAATTGAAATGCTGGACAATGCAAACTATATATATATATATATATATATATATACTTTTAGATAGACAGGAATAAATGAATACTTTTAAAGAAATTTAATTTACATATATTAGTTATATCTTGGCTGCACTAAAGCAATATATTAATAAAATTGGATACTTATAATTATACATAACTTAGTTTGAAAGAATAAAATAGAAGCACCCATGTAAGTACTTTTGCAATATTCATATTCAACTATAATTTCTTCTAATTTGTTCCTTGTTTTAGAGTGATGTCCTGGGAGCAGGGTCTGTCAGTTTTAGGGTTATCCTATTACTTTACCCAGTTAAATTGAGACTTGCTTTTTCTTTGGTTACTTCTCTGAATGTTTTTATTTATATTCTCTCTCTCTTTCACTTTCTCCCCTAACCTCCCTCCTGCTACAAATTAAATGGAGGTTTCCTCAAAGACTTTTTCTTGGACTTCCCCTCCTCTCTCTCTACAGTGTCTCCTTATCAGTCTCATAGTGTCAGCTGTCACATTTATGCTGGTCACTATTTACCTCTCTTTATTTCAAGAGCATCACATTCTGAATATTTGCTGGATTTCTACCTGGAAATTTAGGCACCAATCCACTTCAAGTTCACTCTGCTCATTGAGAAAAATAGTTATTAATAAGGTAGTTTAGTAAATTATGAGGAGTGTGTGATAGAAAAACAGGGCACTTTAAGAAACTATTGGAAGGGAACTGAAACTAGACTATGGATCACTGAAAGAGTCACCATGGAAGTGATATTTACACTGTAGCTTGAAGGATCACTTGAAATTAATTAGGCCAAGTTCAGTGGTTAGGAGGCAGTGTTCCAAGCAAAAGGAATACCATGCATAAATGACCTGAGAGAGTACAACTCTGAGTAACCGAAAAAAGAGAAGTTTATTGAACTGACAGAGCTGAAAGGAAAGAAGTGAGAGATGACCCTGGGGAATTAGCCTGGGTATGAGTGTAAAGAACTCCAGAAGTCAGGTTAAATATTTGGTATTTTTCATGCCAAAAGGAGAAGCCATTGAAGAGTTTTCATCCAGTTATAGATTTGATCATATCTGTGTTTCATAGAAAGTCTTCTACCTGAATGGATGTAAAGAGACCAGTTAGAGGTCAGGAGCGCTGTGGTCTTAGTAGTTCAGCATAGAGAACATGGAGCCATGGAGTAGGAGGTGGCAGAGATGTTGGAGATCGGGCATTGGTTTGAGATGTGTTGACCTGGTGGTACTGGTGTTTCTTGGTGATGAATTGGATGTGAATGTGGAGGATGATGGCAGGATGTTGGGAGTGGCAAGATGCTGGCTAGGTTTCTGCCATGAACAGCTAAGTGGTGAGTTAGGGAACATGGGGGGAGGGGCAATACCTGGAAGGTGATGAATGTAAAAGTGAGTTTACTCTGAGACACTCAATGGAAATATCAGTTAGGTGGATATTTGCATCTGGAACACAACAGGACAGTCTGGGTTAAAATTTAGATCTGGAGTTCAGTATTCATGAAAGTAGCAGATGACAGCAGATGTGTTATCCAAAGGAGAGTAGACTCTCTTTTGATATTAAACACCATCACTGCAAGTTCAAAACCTCAACTGTATCCTGTAACTCCTCTTCCTCTTTCTTTCTTGCTTCCTATATGAAATCAGTTGTCAAATCTTATCAGTTTAGCTCTCCATTTTCCTTCTTGTTCATACCACCATTTCTATTTCTAATAGTCTAATTAGGTTATTTTTATTTCTCACCAGAACTATTACATATTTGAGGGTAGCAAGACTGGTTGCCAGATTAACAGACTAGTGCAGGAGAGTTAGGAGACTAGGCTAGGAGAGTTATGACCGTCCTTTGAACAAGGATATTAGCTGTGGGGAAGGAGGAAAAAGGATAGAGTTAATAAATATAGAATATGGAACAGAGGAATGGAAAATGAATGTTTGATTAAAACTAGTAGGGGAGACATTTGAAATGCCTCAACATGTATGTATACAAGAACTTTTTTCCCTTTCATTTTTAACATAGCAAATATGAATCAAGTGATATCAATTTATTTTACCACACTGCTCTACACAAGCCTTATCCAGCAATAACAATTCTTTCAGGTAAAATTGATTCGAAGCAATTTTTGACAGAGCTAGGAATAAGTATTTACCAGACATTTTTTTCTAAACACTTCACATATATTAAAAATTTAATATTTATACAAATTCTATGAGATGCTTACTTATAGTACACATTTAACAGATGAGGAAATTGAGGAACAGCACGATTATGGTGTTCCTATCCCAAGGTCATACAATTTGTAACTGTCAGAAATAGATTTAAACCCAGGTGTTCTGGTTCCAAAGTCTATATTCTTATCCAGCAGAATAAAAGATTTCATATGGTTAAAGAACCAGCTAATGTGCTAAGGAACAATGAGGTATACAAAAATGCATAACTTAATATTTAATTATACATAGATATCTAATAGATATTTTAAATACCTATTGAAATACACATAATATTTAAAAACTCAGAAACAGAGAGTAGAAAAGTGGTTTCCAGGGGCTGGAGTGTGGGGAGAATAAGGAGAGGTTGGTAAGATGATACAAACTCTCATCTATAAGATGAATAAGCTCTGAGGATCTAATTTAAAACATGCTGACTATAGTTGATAACACTGTATTGTATAATTGAAATTTGCTAACAGAGTAAAACCTAAACGTTCTTATCAAAAACCAAAAGATAAACACATGAAGTGATGGATGTGTTAATTAACTACATGAGGGGAATCCTTTCACCATGTATATGTATCTCAAATCACCACAATTTATCCTTTAAATATCTTACAATTTTATGTCAATTATACCTCAGTAATTAAAAATTACTCAGCTTAAATATCAGGTTGGGAAAAAAAGAACATATTCTTTAACTAGTTTTAAAACGTGTATCATGGAAAATTAAGAAAGTTATTTTGTTGTGCAAAGTTAGTTGAGTTCAATGGAAGATGGTTGAAATGAAAAAGGTTTCCTGTAGGGAAATTCAAGGGTCACCATTACCATTTATACCCAAACATCCACAGCATTCACCTTTCCTTAAGTAACACATAAGGAACAGCTGCAAACAATATATACAGAAATGGGTTTGGAGACTTTTGCCAACAAATCTACCACAGTTTTAAACAGGAGAAAGGGTATCTCTGTGTGGAAATTCCACCCTGTCTCAGGTAGGTAGATATTATGAACAAAAGAGGAAAAGGCAATTTCCTATCTGATGGTGTAGAACTCTCTAAATCTGCCAGTACAGTTTTTTCCCCCTTCTGTTTTAGGTTTTATAGGGCCTTCTGAATAGTCAATTTAGTATTTGTCACTAGTTTGGAAATTATTTTTCTGGAGCCAATATGAAGTGTTAAGTATTTATAGACAGAAACTTTGGCAAAGACTATAAGAGAATCTTGAAATGGCCTTTCACTGTGGCAGAAGAGCTTGAACATATTCAAGTGCAAATTCTGATTTGTAGAGAGTAAGTGTAGGTTTGTGGAAATGAAGTATATGACTGAGAAAGTCGGTTTTTCCAGTATGACTGACTGATCATTAAAAAGCTTGTTTTTTATCTGAGTTGCTTGGAGGGAAGCTCCATAGCATTCGTAGTAAACAATTTATGCAGTTAAAATATGAAAAAGACAAAGAAAAGCAAACTAAAAAGACGTTTTAGAGTAGAATGGGAATTGAGCCAATGAGCCTGACTGGTAGAGTCTTTGGAGGGAAGCCAGGAAGTCTGTGATATTTCTCTAGTTAGGATATATATATGTGGTATTGGCTAAAAAATGTTAACTCTTTCCATTGAATTTGAGACTCCTGATTCTGAAACTGAAAACTTGAGGCAAATTAAGATATTTTTAAAAATATGATTAAAAAAATACCACATACACACATGACATTTGACAATGCCTTAGATCTCTCTAAAATGTCAAGATAGGAAAATATCCAAAAGCGCTTTTTTTTTTTTTTTTGGAGAAAAAGAGAAACTTGGATTCTAGCCAAATGCCTGCTGAGGAATTCTTATGAGAATTTCTGGAAACTTTACTTTTTAAAGTAATCATATTCTCCATGCTTGCATAGCCCCAAATGTTCCTTGAGTGAATTTAAAGTCTCATCTATTTGTGCCTTTTTGTTGTACATCTTTTAGACTTCAGTGGTCAAGTTTCACTTTGGCGAAGGGACGAAAAAAAAATATTGTGTTTGGCACTACACAATCTTAGAATACTTTAAGAATAAATATGCCAAGAGAGAATCATATTATGTAGCTTGAATTATATTTTTCATGTATGATATGTATGTCTCTTTATGTTAGATAAATCGATATCAGCCTTTTGCTTTTCCATTAAAATAAGTGCAATATCTGATATACACATACTATGGTTGGAGGGCATAAGAGTGAGATATGATTTCAGGTAAATAACGTAAAATCAGCAGAGCTCTTATCTAAATGTAATGTTTTAAATCTTATCAACATAGTTTTTTAAGGAATAGGGAACAAGTATCTACAATGAAAAATGACCAAGAAGAAAAATGCCAAACTTTCCTGCAACAATTTGGGAGATTAGTATCACCTGTATTAATTAATTCATTCTGTTGTATGATATAAATGGTGAAACTGTGGCCATACCATTGAGGGTCTTTTTTTTTTTAATTCTGATAAAATGTACATAACATAAAATTTATCTGTAAATATTTTTAAGTGTACAGGTCTGTTATCATCATCCACCACCAGAACTCGTTCATCTTCCCAAACTAAAACTCTGTATAAATTAAATCTTCACTCTCTATTTCTTCCAACTCCTAACTCCTGGCAACCACCTTTTTGTTTTCTGTCTCCGTGAATCTGACCACTTTAGGTAATTTATATAAGTAGAATCATACAATATATGTCTTTCTGTGATTGACTTATTTCACTGCATGTAATGTCTTCAAGTTTCATCCATGTTGTGGAATGTGTCAGAACTTCCATTTTAAAGCTGGATAATATTCTATTGTATGTATATATCACATTTTGTTTATCTATTCATCTATCGATGGACACTTGGATTGCTTTTGTCTTTTGTTACTGTATGCATTGAGCTTTAATATTATGTGATCCTTAAAGAAGACAGGTACGGGGCAATAAAATCCATAGTAGTTTGGAAACAGAAAAGCTAGAATTAGTTATTTCACAATTAGGTAAATTAGTTAATTTCTCTCTGACTTAGTTTTCTCATCTGTAAAATAGGGATACAATTGTATGTTATATTATTATAGTATTATTGTTATAGCTAATAATTATTAAACTTTCATGTTTTTTTTAATGTATTCTGACAGAAACCGTATAAAGCAGGGACAGTTCCATTTCTCAGAGTTGTGAAATTGTGACATATGTGAGAAACTTCCTATTAAACTGTAAAACACTAAATTATGCAATAGGTTATTCTACACAATGCCTGGCATACGTAAAAATGTGAGATATACTATTGGAGAATAAAAACTGTTCTGTTTCATAGCCATAGGTGGCACACTTGGCAGGCATTGGAAAAAGGTGTGCCTTGATAAGAGATTATTGAATTTGGATTAATATAGATAATCACCATGACTAATGAGTACATGAAAGCAAAAACTACAAAGCATATATAGAGAAAATATTCAAAATGTTTGTAATACTAAAATTGGTAAGGTGAATCTTATTTCCCAATACAATCAAATTTTTAATGGTGATGGTGGGACTAAGGGGGTTGGGGGAGGGTGAGTATCATCTTTCTAATGTCACAATTTTATAGAAATCATTAGAAGTCTCTTTATTAATCAGCAGTTGAAAAATCTACTGATATGTTTTTGAGTTGTTTTATAGGAACTTACATTTTTTTCTACGTATCAAATATGTAACACAAATATTGGGTCATGTGATGCATATTCATTATATTAATAAATCTTTTAAAAAATACTGCACATGCCTTTTAAGAGACTTCCTTCCAAAAACCAACAGTGGAGAGTATGGAGAGCCATGAAATCTCCCAGGATAGCTGTTGTGAAGGATGGCAGGAGACTGAGGGCTAGAGCCTCGTGGGATGGGGTATGCTTTAGGTAGAGTGCATCCAACTGAGAAATTGACTTGATTTCCTGCTGTCTGCTGTAAGTAACATAAGTAATAATACAGAAATAGTTGGCTCACAATTTCATTTATTCAGTGAATAATGAGAGAGCCTCTAGTATTTGCTAGACTTAGTCCTAAAGGCTGGCAACATGAAAAATGTCTCTTTTGTGGGGAGGATCAATTGTGGGAGAGTTGTAGGATGATTCTACAAATATATAAGTTGGATAATGGATAGTGACCTGTTTTATGAATAAAACTAAATATAGTGATGTACTGGAGAATGATGGAGGTATGTGGAGAATACACTTTATATCAATATAAGGTCATTTAGAGAACTGCCTCCTGAGAACGGGGCATCATAAAGGTCAATCATTCAACTAGTCTGCTCCATCAGGATGAGAATCATGTTTTCCTTGTTGGTTAGTACATCCAAAGTGCCTAGTACAGAGCCTGGTCCTTGGTAAACATACTATGATAATGCTCTATAAGTGTAAGTTACTTCTTAAAAATATTTTAATAGATGTCATGTTACTTAATTTTTAGAATGACCTGAGGTAGTGTGCCAAGAATTATTAACTACATTTGGTGAGTTTGAGATACTTAGATCACACAACTAGTAAATGGCAGAACTGACCAAAAAAAAAAAAAAAAAAAAAATACAGAAGCAGCTTTTCAAACAGTCCTCTTCTTAAATATATGTCACAATGATTCATGATTAATCATGTTGCTAATATTGAGTATGGAATTTTTATGAGTGAAAATTACATTTATTTACATAATAATAGTGGACTGATTTCAAATCAGTTTTGATATGCTTGCACCCTTGCAATGGTCCAATAAGAAAGACAGTATTATCATATTCATGATTATAGACATAGAAATAGTAGTTGAGAAAAGTTGTCTTCATCAATATCACATACACTAGCAAGTGGAAAACCCATGCTTTTAATTTAAGATCGAATAGGAGGAATCTTTGCTTTTATGGATTTCTTTATGTATTTAAAATATTTTTATTTTAAATTCTAAACCTAACACCTTTACTTTTTAAATAGTATATATTTTTCTGTTTTTACAAAATGTTAGCTCTTCATTGTATTGAATTTAGAATATCTTAAAGAACAAAACAGAAATAACCACCATTAATAATCTGGTATGAGTAATTGAACTCCTTTTGTCCTAAAAAGAATTACAAATGTGAAATATGTTTTGAAATTTGTGTAAAAGCTAGAGTATTATTTGATTTAAATCTATTATTTAAGTTTAATTTAATGAAGTAAAGGTAATTTTATGAGTTATTCAAATCAGAATTATAGTGATGTGGCCTCACATATATGAAGTAAGTCAACATGAGGAATATTTTGCTTATAGTTTCCTTTTTATCCTGATTTTATCTTAATTGTGCTAACAAAGGCATGTTTTATCTAAAAAGAGATCTGAATAAGGGTCAGATCTCTAAAAAATGTTGACATTTTTTACTGTGAACCTAAAATATGTTCCTTCTAATAACTGAAGCTTTATTTCTATAACTAGAATCTACAGTTCTGTGTGTGTGTATTGAATGTTGTGTTCTGTTGATTACAAACAACACTTCAGCAGTGCACTATTCAATACTAGTACTGACATCCCTTTTCTTAATGAGCACTAAATGTGTGCCAGTCACTATTCTATATGCTGTACACCCTTTATGTCATTTAATCATCAGAACAACACACTGAATGTGGTACTTTTATTATCCCAAAGTTACTGATGAAGAAACAGGGGCACATGCAAGTTAAATAATTTTCTAAGTTCATATAGATAAAAATGACAAATCCAGGATTTAAACCCACTAACAGCATCCTTGTCTACCTTTAGAAATAAGTTGTAGGCAAGGAACAACCCTTGTTTAATATCTAATTTTAAATAGCCTCTAGATGAAGATAACAAATGTATTAGAAAATAATGGCAATTATATGCATTCTATTTCAGACTATTTTTCCACTTTCAATAAATTAAGATAAATGACATATTTGTTAAAGTGTGAAATGTTAGGAAAAAATCTTAGTTCTAGTCATAGATCTCTACTGACCCTGAAATTAGGGATACCACTTTAACTCTTTGACCTGGAATTCTTTATTCAAAGGAATCAAAGGAGATGATTTCAAAGTGTTTTCCAATTCTAAAATTCTATTAAATCATCTTCTATGTTATCATTTGATTGTCTGTGTGTGAGTCAGTGAATGTAGTCATGGCTTCAACCTTCTCCACATGTTTCCCTTGCATCCTTACTTGTAAAGTGAAACTGAGTGTAATGAAAGAATGATAAACCTAGTCACACAAGCCCCTATTTTTAAAACTATGAAGCATCAGTGTAATTTAACAAGCTTAATAATATTCCATGACACATAACTAAAACTATTCTTTAGAAAAACTCAGAAAGGAAGATGCTGTCTATAAACAGCCATCTTTGTTGGCTTCAGTACAAATAAATTATATAAAATAGGCATCACTTCCTTATTCTGTAGATTTACTGATTTCAAAGGCCTCTTACCTACTTTTTAAGAACTTTAGCAAGATATAGTTCATTTTTCATAAAGTTCATCCCTTTAAGGGGTAAATTCCCTGGCTTTTAGTACATTCACAGAGCTGTCCAGATTGACCCGTATTTTCTCTCTTTGCTTGTTGAAGAGCATCTATCCCCACAAAGTGTTCGGTAGTGGCATTCTACCAGTACTTGCTGAATAAACCACTCCATGGATATAAGGGTATAGCAGAGGGAGCCAGATAATCCTAGCTAAATGCAGATGAAATAGCTTGTAAAAACACAAGGAGTAATTAAGTATTCAGATATAGATTCCCAGAGGCATGCAAATAGAAGATTAAAATAACATGTTTATTTGTAATTTTAGCACCTAGAGAAACAGTGTAGGCTTGTTAGCATCAGATAATTTGCCAAGTATGACATTTGTCTCATATATTTGGAATCACTTTATGTGGCACTTAAATTCATAGGCACATCTTTGCATCTTCAGAGTAAAATGAATTAACACTCAAGAGTAGTTTTTTGGTTTTTTTTAAAAAATAGATTATCACTTGAGAAAGGGCCACATCATAACATTTAATGGCAAAAGTTGAAATTTTTCCATGGGCCCTAGTGATTTAACAGCTCATAAAACCAACAAAAAGAAAGTTTGATCCTTATTTTAGGTTCCTTCTTGTTGATTCTAAGTTGAAAGCATAGCAAGAACGTTTTCACTGGCAGTCCCCTTTATCTTAAAATTTAATGGCACAACATATTTGTCAAAAGCAGCTAAATTATTTCTCATGTGTACACTTGGTTGAGGCAGTTATTACTATAGAAAAGACAAAAAAGAAAATGAGATTTTATTCCATATCTTGGTTCACCCGTAGCTCCAATGAGCATTTGCCTGAGTGTTCCTCTTCATTTCACTGAATGATTATTCTTTATGTTTACTCAGTCCTTGGCCACCCGCTTGGGTGCCCTAATGAGTGGGTTCCCTGGAGTTTGGGCCTGTAACTGTGTATTATGAAAATTCTGTCTGGTGATTCTAATTTGTAAACCTCGTTAGAAACCACTGCATTGAAAGTAAGTAAGCTCTTTTTTATCTCTGCCCTGGGTTCAGTAGTTTTCATTATCCAGTAGATGTCTTTGTAACTTAACTCAAAAGATTTTCCTGACTTTTGATGCCGTCCACAAAAGCATTTTCAGGAACTACTTAATCACTATTTTTAACTGATTCTAAGATTTTATTAAAAAACATATTAATGTGTGATAATTACTAGTAAGTTTTTCATTTTAATAAGAAATTATTAAGATTTATAGTCACTGGCACTATGTGATGACTATGTTTATAGTCACCATCATTATATGATGACTTTATATTTGTCTGACATTCTGCAAAACTTCATTATTTTTGCATTTGGAAGCTTCATATTATATATGAAGAAGCTGAGGCTTAGAAAAGGTGACAGGTGCCTGGATAATAGCATCAAGATTAAAACGGAGGAATGTAGAGGTAACTTTGCTAAATTTCACCCTGCTGATTAACAGAGACCTTATTTTCAGCAAAACAACATATACAATTATTGCTATTAATTTGAATTTTATTGAGTATACATTTAATTTGAAATTTTTTATTGGTTTCTGATTTGTAAATACATTTACAAAGTTTTTACCAAGTTTATACTTTTATATATCTAAGAATGTACTGTTTCCACTCCAGATTATGCTGTTCTTCCTACACTTATGTTTTCTTGCCTTACACTTAATGTTATTTCTGAAAGTAGACCCCAAATAAGCTAATTTTGGTTTTGCTAAGATTTTCTTAAATATAAACCACTAGTAGCTCTTAAATATATTATTTTACTAACTAATTTTATTAACTATTAACTAATACATACATGCATGGTTATTTATTCTTTTGTTACATATGTTCTGAGTAATCATGTATATTTTATTTTATTTTATTTTTTTGAGCTGGTTTCCTTTTTTAAAATTTTTATTGGAGTATAGTTGCTTTACAGTGTTGTGTTAGTTTCTATTGTCCAGCAAAGTGAATCAGCTATATGTATACATATACCCCCTCTTTCTTGGATTTCCTTCCCATTTAGGTCACCACAGAGCACTGAGTAGAGTTCCCTGTGCTATACACTAGGTTCTCATTTGTTATCTATTTTATACATAGTATCAATAGTGTATATATGTCAACCCAATCTCCCAATTTATCCCACCTCCCCCTTTGGTATCCATGCATTTATTCTCTGTTTCTGCTTTATGAATAAGATTGTCTATACCAATTTTTTCAGATTCCACATATATGCGTTAATATACAATATTTGTTTTTCTCTTTCTGACTTACTTCACTCTGTATTACAGTCTCTAGGTCTATCCATGTCTCTACAAATGACCCAATTCTGTCCTTTTTATGGCTAAGTAATATTCCATTGTATATATGTACCACATCTTCTTTATCCATTCCTCTGTTGATGGGCATTTAGGTTGCCATTGTTACAAAAAGAATGAAATACCTAGTAATAAACCTACCTAAGGAGGCAAAAGACCAGTACGCAGAAAACTATAAGACACTGATGAAAGGAATCAAAGATGACACAAACAGATGGAGAGATATACTATGTTCTTGGATTGAAAGAATCAATATTGTGAAAATGATTATACCACCGAAAGCAATCTACAGATTCAATGCAATCCCTATCAAATTACCAACGGCATTTTTCACAGAACTAGAACAAAAAATTTTACAGTTTGTATGGAAACATAGAAGACATCGAATAGCAAAAGCAATCTTGAGGAAAAACAAACAAACAAACAAAAAAAAGAGCTGGAGGAATCAGACTCCCTGACTTCAGACTATACTACAGGGCTACAGTAATCAAGACAGTATGGTACTGGCACAAAAACAGAAATATAGATCCTGCACATTTTAAAAGACAAGTTATTAATCAAATTAAACTTTTAAATTTTAGATTTTTATAGGTAATATTTGCTTTTCCTGAGCACTGAACTTCTAAGAATTAAAATATACTCTAATTATGAATAAACAGATTAAAAAATGTTGGCAAAGCCTTGCAAACCAAGACAAAATTATAACATTTTAGTTGATTTTAATATTACCTTAGCAAATAGAAATAAGAAGTTAGATGTTTTAAAAATATTCATTAAAAGTAGAGAAAACCTTATTCATTTATTCACACAACTATTGTCTCTAGTAGGCAATTGAGTATGAATTATAATTTGTGGTTTCCTTTAATGAACAGTTTGCTCAAGCAGAAAACCTGAAAGAATATTACACACAGGGTTGTGACAGCTTATTGAGACCTAGAGCATAAGACATGAGCACTCCTCTCCTCAAACACTTACAATTTTAAAAAATTCATAGATGTGAGAATAGCCATTGCCAGACAAAAAGTATACCTACTCTGTTCCACACTTACAGATATATTTCTGGTTGCATATATTGAATTGGATATAAAGACCAATGAATTTAGGAATATAATCTTTAAAACCTAAGCTGTTTGCAGCAAAATGTCATTGTAAGAGCCCAAGATAAAGGATAACTTTAAGAATGTCATTAGGCCGATGAGGTCAGAAAAGATGGTTTTGATCATTGTTACACATCTACCACTTAAAATAGCACATAGTAGGCCTTAAGTAAATATTTATTGGATAAATTAATGGAAAACAACTACAGAAGTATAGTTGTTGCTTAGAAAGGTAATATATGACACACCAGTCATTTTTAATATAAAAATAAGCTGTAATTTAATATTATTTCTTGAGATGGGTATTGGGTCAGAAACTTTTTTTCCTTATCACAGATGAGTCATAAAACTAATTTGAAAATCACAGAGAATCTCAAATTAGGTCCCTGAATAGATAATTATTAATTGTAAAGTATCTTCTTTTAAGGAGGTAATATTTGTGTTACAGATTCTTGGCTCCAGGAATTTTATACATATCTTCTAATCTTTGGTTTTGCAAATTTATTTTTTCATGTGACTAAAAAAATATTTATTGTTATTCCTGCTCACCAAATATTGCAGTGCAATCCTCTAAATTTAACAACATTCAAAACACTATGCAATAAAATAAGAGAAAAAATTTCATGCTCAGGGTTCACCATTGTAATATAACTTAGATTACTTTCTCAATTGCTACTATGAAAATTTTAAATGTAGGAAGTAAACTGCCCTGAGAAGATTAAGTTTTCCTAAAGGTGGTTTCATTGGCAATGTAGTAACTGGGAATTATGTTCTCTATTGTAGAATGTTTATGAAAATTGCTTGATTTGCAATTTCATTGGTTTTATTGAAAGCTCATGATGTACAAAAAGATAAAAAGATGTGCTGTGTGAATAAGTACTGTATCTACACAAGGATAAACAGAAAAAACCTTGATTAAATGAAGTGTGGAAAATGGTTACAGGCTCATTCCAATATCTTTGAGTTTGCAGTTACTTGGAAGCATAAAGTTTGTCATGCCTTAGTTTTGACACGGAATATACTTTTTTTTAAAAAGTGAGAACAAATTTTATTTTATTGCCATGATTAAAAACATGTCAAAGAGAATGAAAAATGTTAACATATTAAATCAACTTTTAAAAAGTGAATTAATAGATTGTAGAGCTCCAAAACAAACACATCGATATTTTCGAGTGAATAAATTTTATGTACTTAATCTTTCTTTTCACTGAATTTTGAATTTAATTCATACTTGTTATATTTTAAAGAAGGAAATTTCCAACTTGAATTTCCTATGCTTTTATGGAGTTTATTCTTAGGGAAATTAGGTGGGTGAAGGTGGTTTTCTACTACAAAGACACAAATTGAAAGAGGTAAACTTAGCTGTTGTAAATACTATTACTACATTCAAATAACAATATTAACTTGCAAGGGTCTTTTTTTGTCACAATCAATAGTCTAATTTGAGGGTTTTGGTGTTTTTTAGAAAATATTTTACAAAGAAAGACTATGCAGTATAATGGACAAATGTTTTTGGTAAAAGGGAATTTTATGTGAAAATTTGCACAATGATTTTTCATATATATACATAGAATATTAAAAATTGTCAATAAAACATGTTGACAATGCTTAATCACACTTTACTATTAATAAAAACGTTAATAAAGACTATTAAAACTGTAATTTATTCTCTTATTAAAAAGTATTCTCTGATTAACTGAAAAAACACTCATAGGCTCTAATATCTAAATACAATCACTAGAGGAAAGGGATAGATTTCCTGTAACATTTATTAACATAAGCAGACTGTGAGAATTCTATTAGTCTAGACAGGAGAACTGCAGTGTTTCTTTTGTTTTTCTTATTAATTTTGACAGACTTGAAGTGCTTGCAATTCTGCACTACCAGGTTTCCATGAATCCCCTACTCTGATATAGTTTAATTTTGCATCCTTACCATGGGTTTAAAAAATGCTTTAAAATGGGTTTTAAAAAGTTACTTAAATATGAGTGCAGAAAAAACTAATTAGTAATGGAAGATTACATGAAACATTTTTCTTTTGTTTTGGTTTTAGTGAAAAGAATATGCCTTTGAAAAATAAAATCAAAGCATCTATTGATGTCATCCTACTCATGGTTATAGAGTTATAAATTGAGAAAGAGTGAGAGTATATTTGGACAAAATAATCAAACCATGTTATTTCATGGAGATGATTACTTGTAGTCAGTAAGTATTTATGATTGGCATATCTTTTTCATCACTCTTGAGTCTAATCTCTTAAAGTATAGAGATGTTTTATTATATTTTGCTCATTTTTTCTCTTTTCAAGAGAGTACACTTCTGTAACAGTTCAATGATTTCTTTAAAGTGAAATACTTTTTAAAAAATGTATTAATCTTCTTGTGATACTGTTATCACACTAAAAAATTTGGTACTTTGGCTTTGACAATGAGAAATAGAAGACAACCTTCCACACTGAAATATCTTTTTAAAGAAAATGTATTTTGCTATTTATTTCTTTATTTTTCACATTTAAAAATATTCTTTCCAATTAATTAGTTTTTACTTTGCTAAACATCAGGGAATCATTCTTAGGACTTTTGCTACTCAATGTAATTGCTACAGTTGATGGTTCACCCCAGCTGGTGTCCTCTGCTCTTAATTTTGCTTATAAAATACCATTCCCTTCATTTCTATGTATATAACTACAAGATGTTCTACTGCAATAAGCATACTGGCTTTTAAATCATAGAACAAATGTAAATTAAGTGCCTACTGTACGCTAAGCCCTATGCCAGAAACTAAATGTTCCATGTTCCACTGAAGCTTAGAAGAGAAACAGTCTTTCTTAATTCATTGAAATAGGCTTTCTAAATATAATTAAGCACAGTGCATTGCAAAAAATTTATGCTTTGACAGTGAATTCAAAGTTTTCAGAAGATATATTTTAGATTAAAGTTATATTCACTCCTGAATATTGATGAGCTAATGCTGTTTCATATGAATAGAAATTGTTACATTTTTGAAGTTAAAAAAACATCTATGGGACTTTGTAAGCTATAAATGGGACTTTAATTTTACAGTGTGAAATAGTTGTTTAAAATATATAAAGAAGGCTTCCCTGGTGGTGCAGTGGTTGAGAGTCTGCCTGCCGATGCAGGGGACACAGGTTCGTGCCCCAGTCCGGGAAGATCCCACATGCCGCAGAGCGTCTGGGCCCGTGAGCCATGGCCACTGGGCCTGCGCGTCCGGAGCCTGTGCTCCGCAACGGGAGAGGCCACAACAGTGAGAGGCCCGCATACAGGAAAAAAAAAAAAAAGATATATATATATATATATATATATATATAGATAGATAGATAAAAGGTAAAAGATATATATATATATATATAAGCAGTATAAACTAATAACCAACTAAAATAAGATAGAATAGCTATGTCAAAACATGATGTCTTTGGTATTGAGTAATCGAAATTTCTTCAAAGGTGAAAGCTAATGTGCAAAGGTGAAATGGGGCAGAGGGATCATTTTGGCATTGTAGCAATTCCATAAGAAAAATCTAACCAGGCCTCATGTGGGGCCACTTAGTCATAGGAGCTGCATTGTAGTTGTGCCATTATTATTTTCTTGTAGTGTTTCCTATTTTTTTCATAAATTTCACTCTTAAGAAAGACAATTTCATTGACTCAACCCAGTCATAATTTGTTCCTCTTGGGTCAAGTATTCCCACCCTCTTGCTCTAAGTTTTGGATTGTGGGAGGGGCAGGGGAGCTTGATCAAAACTTGATCATATCTTGTTTTGCATTGTCCTTCTAAAAGGGCATGGTGTGTTAAGAATGGGAAGTTATACAGGCTAGGAAGATGTTAGTAAGTTCATAGCATTAAATATTACCTCATAGTATAAGGTATACTACAGCTATCAGTATACGTTAACATTTTTTTTCTTCTTTTTGCCCCTCATTTTAAACAGAACAGTAATCCATTATTAAAAACATAATAATTAACATATTCAATAAATGAATCCATTTTTTTTGCCTTAAGGTATCTGTCAGCTATTGCCACAATAATGTTGCATAATAAAGAGCCACACAATCTCAAAGCCCTACAACAATACACATTTATTCTCATGCATCTTTGTGTAGGCAGTTGGGTTGATCTAGTCTGGGCTCAACTGGAAAGGTCTGCTTCAGGCTACAAGTCTCTCCGTGTCAATGTCTCCTCTATTCAATGTCTGTTGTCCTCCTTCTGGTACTAGTGAACTAGCAGGGACATAGTATTCTAATAACCATGGCAGACGTACAAGAAAGCAAATACATTGCAAATCTGTACTTGGGTCATATTTGTAAATATCCATTGACTGAAACAGTATCATGGATGAGCCCAAAGTCAAGAGGCAGAGAGAGAAACTCCACCTAAATGTGGGAGGGACTGTGAAGTTGCTTATAGGGATGGGTGAAGAATTGGGATCAAGAATTCAATCTACCACAGCTTGTATCTTTAATATAAATCAAACTGCTTTTCTATTTTTCAGCAGTCTTAATAGAAGCCTTTTCTTTTAAAAAAAATCCAGGATCTATTAAGTCAAAAAAAAAAAGTGAAGAACAATTTGGTGGAATATTTTTATTTGTTTTTCTTATACTACATTTTCCTTTTGATGTGTTTTTACCACATTCAGATGAACAACTGTTGAAAAGTGTACTCCAGGATGCTTTTGCAGGGTGTTTGTTTTGAAGAATAGTATAAAAATTTCCATAAAGTTTCATATGCAACCACAGATATTTTAACTTGATCCTTTATTCTGCATTTACTTTTAGGCGTCCTTAAGAATCTGTTAAAATGCAGAAATTATGCAGTATTGATTTCAGGAAAAGTTGAAGTGGTTACACATGATTGCCTTTGCCTTAAAAGAAATCCTTATTTGGTTCTAATTTCAACAATATTGAAAGCACAACAAAACTAGCTTTTTATTATGTCACCACACATTTGGTGAGTTATGGAAAGCATTTTATTTCAGGAATGGAGTTAACTGTGTCTTGTCCGCACTTCTAGCCATTCTTGTCATCTCTGGCTACTGTCCAAGCCTGCCTGTGACTCATACATACTTCTTTCCTGGTAAGAAATGCATTGAAATCCCAGGAACATATGCTGCTGACTGCTAGAAGAGTTTTAGTGGTGAGAGATTAATGTAATTGCTTTTATTTGAGAAATATAATTGGTCACAGTTACATACATGTAGCTTATATGTAAAATATGTTCTATTTTAAAACTCATGACAGTCATTTTTACTTTGCTTTTAAAAATTATTCTGAAAGGAATCTAAAATGTATATGCTTCATTCTTTCCTCTTATTTCAGAATAGTTGGAAGGGAAAAAGTACAAACTTATGTGAAATAAATGCACAGATATCTAAATATACACAAAACTTAATTTAAATTTCAGGTATAAAGTTTGAAATGACAAAGTATTTGTTAGCCTAAAATTCCAAAAAGAGGAATATTCTAATTCCCCAATTAAATGTTGCTTCCTCAGATATTATCATTATATCATGTTTCTCTTATTAAAGTGTTTTCTCTTTAAAAACATAGTAAAATATGGGCTTCCCTGGTGGTGCAGTGGTTGAGAGTCTGCCTGCCGATGCAGGGGACACGGGTTCGTGCCCCGTCCGGAAAGATCCCACATGCTGTGGAGTGACTAGAACCGTGAGCCATGGCCGCCGAGCTTGCGCGTCCAGAGCCTGTGCTCCGCAACAGGAGAGGCCACAACAGTGAGAGGCCCTCGTACCGCAAAAAAAAACAAAAACAAAAACAAAACAAAAAAAACAAATAGTAAAATAATGTTTAGTATATAAGGTAATATTTTAGTGCTAAATTTCTGTGAAATACATGATTTTTCTATTTTTTCTTGTCATTCTGAAGAAACACTGTACCTAAATGCAAAGATTTCCTTTCTGATGATCGCTGAAGCTTCAGTAAAGTTGGGGCCTGCAACAGACCTGTGTTCTCAAGAATTTCTAGTTCATGTATACGTGCAGTAGTGGTGCTATTAATTTTCTCTAATAGGTCACATCTAACCCCTACTGGTCTTCCATTGTTTGGGATCATAGGTCATTTCTCCATAGTTTGATTTTCCCCATTTTCTTCAAGATTTCAGTTTCAAAAGTTCAGAAATACCATCAAGATGAGACAGTACACTATGATTACAGCTACCACAGACTCTTGTGAATAAAGTTGGTTATACATCATAAATAAATAAATACCTCAAAGCATTGTTCACAGAGTATGATTGGACCTTACACACCTATGCAGTCCAAACAAGACATTCCTGACATTTAGGGACTTGTAGATGTAAACTGTTCTTTGCTAGGGCTCTCTCATAACTAAAGTATGAGTCACTTGCAAACCATAATAGATTCTGGCTCTGCAACATGATGAAGTGTTCTGGATGTAGTGAAACACTTCACCCAGACTTATGGCAGCAGAATTCCCAGTGGTCACCCAAAATAGGGAAAGAAATGAAGAACAAAATTAAAGGAAATATGCAAACCCTGGCACCATCCCTTCATGGCAATACAGCTTTTTATTCTTGTTGTTAAGAGATGGAAGTACTTGGAGTTTAAACCCATAAATGATAGTACAAGTAGGTGTTGAATTTTCTTGTTCCTAATGACTGAACTTAACCTCATACTTGAAATTTTAAAAAGGGGTAAGATATATGCCCTACCAAATGAAATTATTTGGTTAGTTCTTCTACCAAAAAGCTAATATAGAATGTCAAACTTTCTGCAGAAATGTAATTAGACCTTCTGCTATGTATTCTCAATATATGTAGGCTTTGACACAAATTTACTAAATAAAGCCTTGTTATTGGAAGCCAACATAGCATGCAAAATGTGTCAATCCCACTGAATTGGGTGAATCACATAGTATTTGGCTTCATTTGAAGACAGGGAATGGGAAGTTATCACCAAACATTTAAAATATAAATTTGATTATTTACTTGAGCCATGGTTTCGATATTTCTATCTTGATGTCTTTGTTTAATGAATGCTGCTCTCAATTCCCAAGTTTAATGTCAAGTCATAGAATGTTTCTTTGCACACACCACCCTGATGTCCCCCAGCATGAAGCCGCTCACTGCATTGCAGGCAGACTCATACTTCACACACAGCCTCATCTCAGACAGGAAAGGTGGAGTTTTCCTTTTCAGAGTCAAAGGAAGTGACAGCTCAGGCTTGATAGTTGTACTGATCCTGGTGTGGATTTCAGTTTCGTTACTTTGCTTTCAACTTCAACTTCTCACTTGAACCTCTATACAGAAAATTAAATGCTAGATTTCAGCATTTTGTTTCATGCTGATGAAATAAAAATTGTTTTGAGTGTAAGATTAGACTTTATCCTCACTGAATTTCAGTAGCACCTATACAGTATAAACTAGGGCATCGTTTAGCAAAGTGTTATTGGAGTGACATCATAATGACTTATTAAGGGTAATACACATTTGAATGACCTCAGTTATTTTTTCATGTTTATTCATGACTTTTGTGGCGTTTAGTGTAGTTGTTTCTGAAGCAGTGATGGGCATTTCATAGGATCTTATATTCCAATCTCCCAACTGGGAGATTTCCTGAGTTGTTATTGTATATGTTTATATACAAGATGTTTTTCCTGAAGCTCTTTTAAATCATTTTTCTGAGTATAAGGTTATTGAATTATCATCAAATATAATGTCATATCATAAAAATTATACATGATGGCATCATGGACACACAAGAACTAGGAAATCAATGGAATTGGATTGGTTCTAAATATTATTGTCATATAGGGCAAATTTGATGAATACATTCCTTATATACCAATAACATATCTAATTTATTAAATTTGCTGAACATGTGACTCTAATAAAAATGTAAAAATAATCTGGGTTTGCTTTTAAAACAAATATCTCTGGAGAGAAAGTTACATGCTAGAGATGGATAAGTTGTGAGAATGCAAAAATGAACAAGACAATTTTTGCCCTCAAAATTCTAGAAGTTACAAATTTGAGCAGTATAAATGATCTGTTAACCTTTGCAACGACCAATTTCTATAATATATAAATGTGTTAAAGAAATCAGAGCAAAAAATACTTCCCTTGAAATAAATATTTTTGGCAGAATTATTAATTAAAAAGGAGTGTTTAAATACAATTATCACAATATCTTTGGAGGTAATACATGTGAACCCTAAGCATTATTTTTGGTGCAATGCTTTGTCACAATTTATGTGGTAATAGTAGTATTTGAGAAACTTGGAGTGTCAGTTTCACAAAAATAAAAAGGCAGTAATGTAAATAATTACGTTTCGCACTAAAAAAAGCAACTAGTCAAGCACTATTTGCTGTGATATGTCTTCTTTTACTCTTTTATAGTTTATGTACTTTATGTCTGTCCCACCAACCATTTAGACTTTAGTCATTTCTGAAAATGAATATTACTGCATCTTTTGAGAAAAAGAAATAGCTTCTTTGTAGACATTTTAAAAGCAGTAACTTTTACTGATATCTACAGAGAATTTAGCTATAGTTTCTCTACTTGTAATGTATATCCACCACCTTTTTGCTGAATGTTTAATAGTCTTCCAGTGACATCAATAAGGCAAACCTTCACAGATTATTTCCCCTTAATGTAAATATATATAAAGGAATTTAAAAATGAGCAAGAAGGTGGATAAAGTAGTATTTGTAGGGTAAATAAGCAAACATTAATTTCTTCAAATATTATTTTCCTGTACACATCAAATGCATATTTTGTTTGAATGATCTCTGTCTTCCTGCAAAGATTAGAGACAGTGGTCTAAGGCATATTATGCTGCTTGCTCCCTAGCCTGGTTTTTTCCACAGATGTCTGCAAAAGTCAGTGGACTAGAGTTAAGAGGCTGACAATAGTTTTTCTTAGATAAATCACTTGACATTTCAATGCTTTGCTTTTGATTAGGAGATGAACTTGATGATATCTAAGATTCCTTCTAAGAATTTTAATATTTCTTCTTGCAAATGAATGGATTCCTAAACCTTTGTTGTATTATAAATTTTAGTCTTTCAAAAGAAAAAAAAAAAGATTGTTTTCCAGAACATGTTATGTAGGTTGCAGGAAGACTGTGAATTAAAAATATGTTTTGGGGCATTTTTCATCCTGATTCACTAAGAACCACTTTATTTAGCTTGCAGAGAGATTGTGTATTTAAGAATATGTTTTTAATTGTGGTTGAGATAGTGATCACAATGCAATTATCAGTTTATTAACTGGAGAATGAGCTCATAATGGACCTTGATATTTTAGTCAATTCCTTAGTCTTGAATATAGTGTATTACTTCTGTAATATCAACTTAATTTAGTGAAATACCATATTTTATATTTACACATATGTAATGATTTGATCATTGCTATTGCTAACTAATGATAATAGCAATTGCTCATTTATTATGTATCTGTATTCTGATTTATTGACTTAAGAAATTAAAAGTAAATCCCCAAGATATAACATCATTCCTGATGCAGTGCAGAATAAAATGATAAATTGCATATAATAGGAAAAAATTTTTAAAGAGAAAAGCATTGTACTCATTTCATAGTAACTATTTGCACAGTAAGAGTTTTAGTTTTTAAATATCCATTTGGCTATTCAGCAAGTAGAATATCAAGGATTCTATTCCTTCAGCATAAATAAGTTTGGTGCCAATATTTAAAGCCATATTTTTAATTAACTTTTACCTTTACAAAACTACCAAAATACAAACCAATTTTTAATGAATTGATCATTAGCGCCTTAATCTCGGTCATGTTTTTGTCTTTAAATATCATCATTTACCAAGGTTTCACTGTCTAGGGATCAGGTATCTCAGCTTAGAAAGTCATTATTCTGAAGGTACCTAAATGGTAATGGAGTGATGGCCATAGACAATACCTATGGTTCAGCCATTAGCTGTAGCTGATGTTTTTGCTATGAATAAGTCAACCACAAAGCTACCAACTGCCTTTGTAATTGTAGCACATGAAACCACATATGTTCCTTAAGGGTCAAATATCTAAGCACAAAGGTCAACATTTGATAGGCAGGCATAAAATATGCAAGTACCTTATCTTAATGGTGTAATGTTTCTTTCATCTTTGAGGGTCAATTTTCACCAACTTACAGAATTGATACCTTAAAATGTCCCCAGACTTAAGTGATGGAAGCTACTGGCAGTTTGTATTTGTTTTGTTTTCATTTAAAATACAGCCACTTGTGAAGGGAAGCTTCTGAGTTCAAAATGTGATATTTTTCGGACTTCTCTGGCAGTCCAGTGGTTAAGACTCTGTGCTTCCAATGCAGAGGTCATGGGTTTGATCCCTGGTCGGGGAACTAAGACCCCACATGTTCACAGCTTGGCCTAAAAAATAAAAAAAATATTTTTAAATATGATAGTTTTTACAAAATAATATTTAAATGCAATTATTTTGCTTATTTCAGATCCAAACAAATATAAAAATAGATGTAAAACACTAAAGGGGCAATGCTGGCACTAAAAGCTTAGCTATGCTGTAGTTTTTTTTTTTTTTTTTTGCGGTACGCGGGCCTCTCATTGCCGCGGCCTCCCCCGCCGCAGAGCAACAGGCTCCAGACGCGCAGGCCCAGCGGCCATGGCTCATGGGCCCAGCCGCTCCGTGGCACGTGGGATCCTCCCGGACCGGGGCACGAACCCGCGTCCCCTGCATCGGCAGGTGGACCCGCAACCACTGCACCACCAGGGAAGCCCTACGCTGTAGTTTTTGGTGTGTCTTTTAAAAGAATGGAATGTATTTACCAACGTATACTTTTTTTAGTTTAGGAATTATATCTTAGACAGTTTTTAAATCTCAGAATTTTAAAATAAACCACTAATCTAATTTGTACAGAAAGGACTCTTTAAAAATTATAATGTCTTAATTCTTATTTCCAGATATCTTCTCTAAACTTTTAATGTTTGACTCCTGTGTTTTATATGATAATATTTCAAAACAAATCATACCAAATCTTAGTCCAAAGAGGGAGTAGTAATGGAAAAAGACTCTCAGGTTGGTGGCAGATCCAAGAGAGTGAGCCAAGTGCATGTTAGGATCTGGACTCATCAAGAGAGATGGTAACTGCCAAGGACAAGATGCAGGGCAGTTCAAAGAATTATCCATGGTGTGGGGAACTAACTTCTTGGAATCAAGATGTCAACAGTATGTTTTCCTGGAGGTAGTTGTAAATGTTTCTATTTGTACATATTTCCATGATCAAATTTCATTTCTTCCCTGCAAGGGATGGTGGCCTGTCTTATTTTCATCTGTTTTTTGTTTTGTTTTGTTTTGTTTTGTTTTGCGGTACGCGGGCCTCTCACTGTCGTGGCCTCTCCCGTTGCGGAGCACAGGACGTGCAGGCTCAGTGGCCATGGTTCACAGGCCAAGCCACTCTGCGGCATGTGGGATCTTTCTGGACAGGGCACGAACCCATGTCCCCTGCATCGGCAGGCGGACTTTCAACCACTGCGCCACCAGGGAAGCCCTCATCTGTATTTTTAATGACTAACATATACCCTTTATGTGATAGATCCTAAAATATTACATGGATAAATATTGGAATCAGTGACCACCTCATAGGTAAACAGGGTCCATGATCTTGGAATTCTTGGTAGTAGAAACATGGCACACCGAGTCAGAAGTGAAGGGATTGCAGGATGACACCTATTTACACCAATAAGTTCAAATCTCCTCTCCTAGGTAATTCGTACTCCAGGCAATTGAGGGAATCTAGAGGAGTCATGCTGAACGCTTTTCAGGAATACTTGAGGAAGTGTGAAGTGGAGAAGAGAGACTGGACAGTTAGAGAAAATATCCAGATTTTTCTTTAAAAAGGAATATAAAGTTTCAACTTTTTGATTGGCAAGCTGACACTGATTTGGAAAAAGCATAGTCTGGCTTATTAAATGGATGACCTATTGTGTCCTTAACCAAAAATATAACCTTTGCATATATCAGATCCAATGATGAGATGTTCTAGATCTGTGCCTATAACTGGTTGATTCTAGATACATTCAGAAATGTTTAGTTTTGAGCTCATTAATATTTAACTAAATTTATACTTGCTAATAAAAAAGGAAATACTTTTCTGTACCTGAAGTGATGGAGTTGGCCAAAATTTCATAGAGAATACATGATCACAGACTTTTAGAGCTGTATCTAGGAATCACCTAGTTCATTTTTTTTTTAATTCTGACAAATATTTATAGGCTGACCCAAGATTATATGGCTAGTTAGTTCATATGTAAGTGTTCCAAATTCCAGACAGGAATAATATGCACATTTGTAAAAGTATATTTATATAGCTGTGACGTACTTTTCAGATATGATTCATTATGTTTATTGAACACACACACACAAGCAAGGGAGGTATGTGTGGAGAGAGAGAAAGACAGGTTTGCATTGTAGTGAAGAAAACACTGACTTACTAGATCTTAACCTACGTACCTTTGGTTAACTCATTTCTCTAATGGAAGATAATAGTACTTGCCTCATAAGGCTCTTTTGAGGATTTTATATGTATATATGTGTGTGTGTGGATGCATGTGTGTACACATATATATAACTTAAAACAGTGTTTGCCATGTGCATGTTAGTTACAACTATTAAAATATAGAAGGGTCTTGTTCAGTTCATGCACTCATAATGAAGAATCTTTCTATTACACCCAACATGCTTCTAGTGTGTGGTACAGGTCCTGATGTATCTTTGATGTCATGTTTAATTGGTGCCAGTCTGGATTCTCTTTACCCTCAATTTAGTGTTCTTCCTTCCCCCCACAGATATGAACATATACTTACATAAACACACACTCATATATGCATGTCACATATGCAGTCTCTCTCTGGTTCTGAGGAACACCTAGTTCTGTCTTGGTAGCTTGAAAACCAAGATCTACTTTTTATTGAACGCTTCCTTCTGGCTACTCATTTTGCCAGCATCATCAAGGTTTAGTCTTCATAAAATGCTCCAAGATAAATGTTATTATCCTAATTTTAAGATAAGGAGACTGAGGCTCAGAGAAATTAAGTGCTCGAGTTTCCCCAGTTAATAAGTTGCAGAGACAGAATCTGAACTCCGGTCTTTCTAATTCGAAAACTCATGTTGTTTACAACCTTGCAAGGAAGTTGGAAATGCTCCTTATAGACTGCAGTTTTAGCCATTGTGGATCTTTTCTAAAGGAAGTGGTGTAGAGAATGATGTCAGCCAAAAAAGAAGTGGCAGATTTCTAACTACTGAGGCTGTCTTAACCACTTCCTAGACTAATTTGAGCCACTAGCTATGATCAAAACTGTCCTGTTAAGTGGTGGAACTATAATAATTATTTAGCACTGAATTTTGTACATTGTTTTCTGGGTTTTTCTTTTTTATCAATTGCTCATCCGTTTACTTGCCTAGCTTTCCTGTATGTCCCACTCATTCCTTGCCAGAGAATAATGACAATCCTACCTATTACTTCTCCCTCCACCCAAGCCCGCCCTCCTCTCTTCCTGGAAAAGAAGAAACCAGAATTCTTTTTCTCTCTCCTAATATTCATACTCATCACTCTTGGATCTGATGGAGTTTTTACAGTGTAACTATAAAAGATGACATTTCATCCTAGGAGAAAAATGTCCTGGTTATATCTGAGCTAAATGGATGGATGGATTTTTCTCCATGACTTGATTTTGTGACCCAACTGGGGAAGCTTTCAGTTTTATTAGCAGCTGTCTCCCCTTTTCTTATCAGATATTCAGCTTTTAGCACCTAGCTCGAAAGAGAAAACACATGGTTTGAAGTTATTATTTAAACTTCACAAATTGTTATTTCTAAACAATTTTTCTTAGGTAGGGAAACAAAGCTCTGACAAGGATCTTTCAAACAAAGCTGTTAATATTTGCAATTTATATGAATGCTACATCTGAATGGAATGATTGTTTAGCTTTAGTCACATTAAGATGTGTTGAAAGGAGTGGAAATAGAAAGAAAAGATGTGTGTGGTTTTCTTCCCCTAAAGATTGAGAGTTGACTTTAAAGGGAAAAATGCTGAGTGTTTCTTAAAACAAAATGTGAACTTCTTTATTTCCTTTGGACATTAGTTGCCAATGTGTAAACATTTCAGGAAGAAATTTTATACAACCTCATCTGTGTGTCAGGCAACATTTAATGGTTGAAAGACAGTCCTAAGTCTCAACAATTCTTCACTGGTGCACAAATCTGGGGATTAAAATGACAGTTGATCATGGACCTATTCTATTATAAACTCCAAGTTGATCATTTAAAGTCAGTTACGATCAACAAGTCAAATGATCTTTATTTGGCTTTTATATTTTTCTATAAATATTTCACAACTTTCTCTAGGGTATTTTCTGTTTTTGATGTCATATGTGAAGGTTCTGATTCTTTTTGGAAGGACTATTTGAATAGACTCTTGGTATACAATTTAATTGGTATCTTGCAGACATATGCAATAGTCATACATTGTTTCTTTCTCTCCTTGTAGGTAGAAATAACACTTCAGGATATCAATGACAATCCACCAGTGTTCCCAACCGACATGCTGGATCTCACAGTGGAGGAGAACACTGGAGATGGCTCTAAGATTATGCAACTAACAGCCATGGATGCTGACGAGGTAGTTCAGACACCCTCTCTGAATTTTTGAAACCTAGTATTCCAGTGATCTATCAAATTTCTATTGTATGTTGACAACATTTATTTCCTAATAGCTAAGGTTAAGTGTTGTGTGCTCTTTTCCAAAGAAATTAAGTAATTCTTGAAATATGATATAGGAATGCTAAAATAAAGACTGTCTAGTCATGATTTTCCTTTGATCAGCAATTAACAACTCAGTTCATTGCTGGCTACATTTTGGATTTCTTAGCCAAATTATTTTAATTTCTCAAATAGTAAAAAATTCCTGCAGAAATATCTTATTTTTTAATGCTAGTATCACTCCCATTTGCTATCTTATAACATATATAGCTAAGAATTTATTTTTTATTTGTAATTGAAAAAAGCAAATTATTTAAAATTAAAAAAAAATTAAGGTTACCTTGCAACTTTTCATTTAATTTGCATATATACATATATGCAAATATATATAATTTAATTATAGCCTTATATATTTTAAGGAAATTATCTAGGTAGCTAATGAGTTTTCAATTCCATTAATAAACAGAAATTTCTTTCCTAGTGGTAAATTGAAATTTGGGGGCACAATCTAGATTTCTATCTTCTGTATTTATATTTTAAGTTTAGCTAATGCTCCAAATGGCATAGCAGCTTATATAATTTGTAATTTACATTTTTCCCATTAAAAAAATAGTATCACTTGTTTTCTCCTTCTTGCTAGGTAAAGGGTTTAATTAATGTTCTAGAGTTTTGGAAAGAGGAATAACGTTCCCCTACACTAGTATCCCCTTTCTCTTTAAGCTAAGCCCCAAACAGGTCAGATAATTTAATTTCCTTACCCTCAATTAAAATCCAGAAGTATCTGAAAACTTGATTTTTGGCTTATTTCTTTGACTTTAAAAACGTAAATAGCGGGTTCGAGCCCCGGTCTGGGAAGATCCCACATGCCGCAGAGCGGCTGGGCCTGTGAGCCATGGTTGCTGAGCCTGCGCGTCTGCAGCCTGTGCTCCACAACGGGAGAGGCCACAACAGTGAGAGGCCCGCGTACCGCAAAAACAAACAAAAGAAAACGAATATATAAATATACGTATAATTGAATCAGTTTGCTGTGCAGCAGAAATTAACACAACATTGTAAATCAACTATACTTCAGTAAAATAAAATTAAAAAAAAAAAGGGCTTCCCTGGTGGCGCAGTGGTTGAGAGTCCGCCTACCGATGCAGGGGACACGGGTTTGTGCCCCGGTCCGGGAAAATCCCACATGCCGCGGAGCGGCTGGGCCCGTGAGCCATGGCCGCTGAGCCTGTGCTCCCGGAGAGGCCACAACAGTGAGAGGCCCGCGTACCACAAAACAAAAAACAACAACCAAAAAAAGGTAAATAATTCAATAGCAGACTAATATTTAACAGCCAGTACAGACATATAATGACTTAGTCATTTATACATTTTGCCAAATTTCTTTTTCCTAAGGAAAAAGAAACAAAATAAAGCAAGGGCATTTAGGTAATTGTAGTTTTCTACTGAAAAAGATTTGGTGTTTCAAGTTTAGTACCTCCTACTCAATTTTATATAGAGAAAAGTTTATTCCCAATTCCAGTTACCATTAAGAGTCGTGTGCAGAATATGTCTATTATTATTGATAGATATGAAATATCATCAACTATAATTTAGTAAATACTGCATTTCCTTAAAGCTCATCATTGATAATATATATTTGGATAGCTCAATTCATAAAATTTCATTATCTCTTATTTAGCAAACTAACTAAAAATCAACAACAGAAAAGAAGCTCATGCAATTGCTATAAGCCTACACAATCAATACATCAAATAATTGTAATTGTAACAACTGCTCTGTTAGCTATACTCTCTGTAGAAACAGAACAAACAAACCTCATTTATTTCAAGTGATTTATCCAAGGCAGGAAGCAATAATATGTTAATTATAATATATATATATTCCGATGGGATACACTAGTCTCTTAAGAACTGATTATTTGAAAGAGATGCCAACATTCAACCCTTTTAATACTATTACGTTGATACTGTTATAATTTTATTTTCCCCTCTACTTTTTCTTTTCACAATATGACAGAGAAGGGTTAATACAAATGCAGTGCTACCTGCGTGTTTATTTTTCTCTCTTTAACTTTTCTGTGTGTGTGTATGCCCACACACACTTGCATTGTCTTCAAGTTCATCTTTTGAGATGTGTTTATATTTATGATGAAATTTGAAGAAGGCTGGGAAAGTCCTCATGTCTCTAGGTATTTACGTCAACACGGTTTTAGTGTACTTGTTTTATTTCTATTGAGTTTTGTTTTTTAAGTTAAAAAAATGTAAGTAACCATGCTGGTGTTATCCTGAGATATTCCAGTTTTTCTTTTTAAATTACTAAATGTAAGGTGATGATAGCTAGGATATGCAAGAAGTGCATTTGAGGTGAGAAAGGGTGGGGAATTAAAGGGGCAGAAACGGGTAAAGTTATAAAGCAGGAATAACTAGGGAATAGAAAGAATCGTTTGCCATTCAGGGGGCGGTAGGGATGTTGACAATTTGTGCAGGATGTGACTGCACCTGAAGGCATAAAAATCACCACTGAGTATTTTGTAATAGGACCTGTAAGCGGGGGCAAGGAGAGGTGGGGGGGAAGGAGGAAAAGGCAGCAGAGGATGGAAGGGAGGAAATAGTTTCACCTGCAACTTTAAAGAAAAGAAGGGGAGGAGACCTTCAAGATGGTGGAGGAGTAAGATGTGGAGATCACCTTCCTCCCCACAAAAACATCAGAAATACATCTACCTGTGGAACAACTCCTACAGAACACCTACTGAACGCTGGCAGAAGACCTCAGACTTCCCAAAAGGCAAGACACTTCCTACGTACCTGGAGAGGGCAAAAGAAAAAAGAATAAATAGAGACAAAAGAATAGGGACGGGACCTGCACCAGTGGGAGGGAGCTGTGAAGCACACACTAGGAAGCCCCTTCCCGGGCGGAGACTGCGGGTGGCGGAGGGGTGAGCTTCAAAGCTGCAGAGGAGAGCGCAGCCACAGGGGTGCGGAGGGCAAAGAGGAGAGATTCCCGCACAGAGGATCGGTGCCGACCAGCACTCACCAGCCCGAGAGGCTTGTCTGCTCACCCGCCGGGGCGGGCGGGGCTGGGAGCTGAGGCTCCGGCTTTGGTCGGAGCGCCCAGAGAGGACTGGCGGCGTGAACACAGCCTGAAGGGGGCTAGTGCTGCACAGCTGGCCAGGACGGAGTCCGGGGAAAAGTCTGCAGCTGCCGAAGAGGCAAGAGACCATTGTAAACAAGCTCCAGAGAAGAGCGCGAGCTGCGGCTACCAGCGTGGACCCCAGAGGCAGGCATGAAACACTATGGCTGCTGCTGCCGCCACCAAGAAGCCTGTGTGCAAGCACAGGTCACAATCCACACCTCCCCTCCCGGGAGCCTGTGCAGCCCGCTACTGCCAGGGTTCCGTGATCCAGGGACAACTTCCCTGGGAGAACGCACGTCACACCTCAGGCTGGTGCAATGTCATGCTGGCCTCTGCCGCCGCAGGCTCACCCCACATCCGTACCCCTCCCTCCCCATGGCCTGAGTGAGCCAGAGCCCCCCAATCAGCGGCTCCTTTAACCTGGTCCTGTCTGGGCGGGAAGAGATACCTTCAGGCGACCTACACGCAGAGGCAGGGCCAAATCCAAAGCTGAACCCTGGGACCTGTGCGAACAAAGAAGAGAAAGGGAAATCCCTCTCAGCAGCTCAGGAGCAGCGGAGTAAATCTCCACAGTCAACTTGATGTACCCTGCATCTGTGGAATACCTGAATAGACAACGAATCATCCCAAATTGAGGAGGTGGACTTTGGGAGCAACGATATATATATATTTTTTCCCTTTTCTCTTTTTGTGAGTGTGTATGTGTATGCTTCTTTGTGTAATTTTGACTGTATAGCTTTGCTTTTACCATTTGTCCTAGGGTTCTGTCTGTCTATTTCTTTGTTGTTGTCGTTGTTTTTTGTTTGTTTTAGTATAGTTTTTAGCGCTTGTTATCATTGGCGGATTTGTTTTTTGATTTGGTTGCTCTCCTTTTTCTTTCTTTGTTTTTTAAATTATTTTTATTTTTAATAATTATTTTTATTTTAATAACTTTATTTTATTTTATTTTTCTTTCTTTCTTTTTTTCTCCCTTTTCTTCTGAGCCGTGTGACTGACAGGGTCTTGCTGCTCTGGCTGGGTGTCAGGACTGTGTCTCTGAGGTGGGAGAGCTGAGTTCAGGATATTGGTCCACCAGAGACCTCCCAGCTCCATGTAATATCAAATGGTGAAAGCTCTCCCAGAGATTATAAGAAAATTATAAGACACTGATGAAAGAAATGAAAGATGATACAAACAGGTGGAGAGATATACCGTGTTCTTGGATTGGAAGAATCAACATTGTGAAAATGACTATACTACCCAAAGCAATCTACAGATTCAATGCAATCCCTATCAAACTACCACTGGTATTTTTAACAGAACTAGAACAAAATATTCCACAATTTGTATGGAAACACAAAAGACCCCAAATAGCCAAAGCAATCTTGAGAAAGAAAAACTGAGGAATCCAGCTCCCTGACTTCAGACTATATGACAAAGCTACAGTAATCAAGACAGTAAGGTACTGGCACAAAAACAGAAAGATAGATCAATGGAACAGGATAGAAAGCCCAGAGATAAACCCACACACATATGGTCACCTTATCTTTGATAAAGGAGGCAAGAATATACAATGGAGAAGAGACAGCCTCTTCAATAAATGGTGCTGGGAAAACTAGACAGCTGCATGGAAAAGAATGAAATTAGAACACTTCCTAACACCATATACAAAAATAAACTCAAAATGGATTAAAGACCTAAATATAATGCCAGACACTATCAAACTCTTAGAGGAAAACATAGGCAGAACACTCTATGACATAAATCACAGCAAGATCCTTTTTGACCCACCTCCTAGAGAAATGGAAATAAATACAAAAATAAACAAATAGGAACTAATAAAACTTCAAAGCTTTTGCACAGCAAAGGAAACATAAACAAGACAAAAAGACAACGGCAGAATGGGAGAAAATATTTGCAAATGAAGCAACTGACAAAGGATTAATTTCCAAAATTTACAAGCACCTCATGCAGCTCAATATCAAAAGAACAACCCAATCCAAAAATGGGCAGAAGACCTAAATAGACATTTCTCCATAGAAGATATACAGATTGCCAACAAACACATGAAAGGATGCTCAACATCACTAATCATTAGAGAAATGCAAATCAAAACCACAATGAGGTATCACCTCACACCAGTCAGAATGGCCATCATCAAAAAATCTACAAATAATAAATGCTGGAGAGGGTATGGAGGAAAGGGAGCCCTCTTGCACTATTGGCGGGAATATAAATTGATACAGCCACTATGGAGAAGTGTATGGAGGTTCCTTAAAAAACTAAAAATAGAACTACCGTACAACCCAGCAATGCCACTACTGGGCATATTCCCTGAGAAAACCATAGTTCAAAAAGAGTCATGTACCACAATGTTCATTGCAGTGTGATTTACAATAGCCAGGACATGGAAGCAACCTAAGTGTCCATCGACAGATGAATGGATAAAGAAGATGTGGCACATATATACAATGGAATATTACTCAGCCATAAAAGGAAACGAAATTGAGTTATTTGTAGTTAGGTGGATGGACCTAGAGACTGTCATACAGAGTGAAGTAAGTCAGAAAGAAAAAAACATACACTGTATGCTAACATATATATAGAATCTGAAAAAAAAATGGTTCTGAAGAACCTAGGGGCAGGACAGGAATAAATATGCCAATGTAGAGAATGGACTTAAGGACATGGGGAGTGGGAAGGGTAAGCTGGGAGGAAGTGAGAGAGTGGCATGGACTTATATATACTACCAAATGTAAAATAGCTAGTGGGAAGCAGCTGCATAGAAGAGGGAGATCAGCTCGGTGCTTTGTGACCACCTAGAGGGGTGGGATAGGGAGGGTGGCAAGGAGATGCAAGAGGGAGGAGATATGGGGATATATGTATATGTAGATCTGATCCACTATTTTGTAAAGCAGAAACTAACACACCATTGTAAAGCAATTATACTCCTATAAAGATGTTTAAAAAGAAAAAGAAAAAAGGAAGACATTTTTTGAAAACTGCTTTTGGACTCTTATGTTTAAAATTTTAAGCCCCTGAGGTTGTTTTCCTTCTTGGATATGTTTTCTCTTAAATTTTTTAGTAGCATTTTAATGACTACTGACTATTTCCAATCCTGGCTTTAGAAACCAATTTCTTTGGCTCTATGCCATGCATAATGGATACCTAGGCTTCCTATGGCATTCAGAATTATTGGCTGTTTCCTTTTTTGAGTGGTTTATAATAAATTAATATTAATGCTTTTAGGTAAACCTTCTATCTTCTTCTCTATTGTCAGCTCCTTACCGCTTAGTTAAATTTGAAAATATGTATATATATATATATATATATATATATATATATATATATATATGTTTGAAATGTTTTCTTTCTTACCAAATCGTGGCTCTGTTTTCTTTCTTCATCTAGTTTTGAGTAGGAATCAATACTGAAAGCAAGGAGTTGCTTTTACTTTGTGGCCAGCATTAAATTGTCACACAACTATCCAGTAGATTGATTTTGCAAGATTAATAGAATTCTTTAAAATGTTAAGATTATGTAGGTAATCAGCAAATTATGTCCATATATTCTTTAGCTTATACACTTGTCCTTAATTAGTAAATTGAACATAAAAATATTAGTATGTTAGAGAAACTAGTAGGTCACTGAAGAGTAATGCCTGGGTAAAGGAATCAGTTTTAGAAAGCAACATATACATGTTGAACGTAATTTAAATATCTTTTGAAACATGTGTTGGATCAAGATACACATCTCTCAGAAGCATGTGACTTTGTCAGTCTCTTGTTTCCTTCGATAAACAGAATTATTATGCTTGTAATTGGCCAGGATACTCAAGCTTTGTTCCATGGTACCATATGTGTTTTTGAAAATACTACTTAAGTTCATAAAATGCATTTGCAATTTATAGCTATTTACTTTTAGAATTCCTTCCACTTACTTTTGTCTCTGTGGTTCCTCAGGAGAGTGGAGTATTTTTAAACAGCATTATTTCCACTGGGCTACAGCTGAAATACGATATTTGTTTCTTGTAGCATTGCTGATACTGCATATTTGGAATATTAAATAAATAGACTTTTCAAAAGACCTAATTAAATCATTACTCTTGGCTACACATTTTCAGACATTCACTAGAACTACTAATGCACCACATCAGCTGATTTTGAAAGTGAAAAAGATGGTTTATCGACATAGTCTGTTGCCTTTGCTTCTGTTCAGAAGAATTATCATAAGTTTAGGAGTATTAATTATTATAGTCATTTTGCAGACAGGACATTTCTCAATTTCAAACCATTTGTACAACAGCTTGAAATGTTTTTGTATCTTGGCTTTCCCCTAGTTTCCAAATTCCATTTTAGTAGGTCCGAATTGAGTGTAGCTGTTTTTCCCTGGACTGTTTTACCAGAATAATCGAATTCCTTGTGAAATAGAACAAATGGTACAGAATGTGGTCAGATTAGAAGTCTAAAATTCTTATTGAATGTTTTTGTTAAACCATACAATTACAATAAATACATTAGATACTCTATGTACACCTGAATATGCAAGATAAATGTGCATAGTATGTTAAACCTAGCTGTTCCATTACTAAATTAAAATGTTCTTTGGGGCATTCATGTTACTAAATTTTAAGATTAGCTTAGGGAATGCAGTACAAATATAGCAAATTCCACTAAATGTAAATTTTGAAAGAGTATTTTTGCCTTCAACTGTTAGAAATCATCCCCTTATGTGTTTGGTCATGAAGATAAAATATATTTAATCTGTGATGGAAAAGATGTATGGAAACTTCAGCTGCTGAAATTTCCCAGCATGTCAGCTTTATAGTCTAAACACCCTAAATTTATGTTCTTCCTAATATCTTCTGGAGAGCTCTTAGCTGTATATTTTCATAAATACCTTGCTATAGCTTAATATGGTAAAAAAGTATATTTGTTTTATGTGAGTATATTTAAATCAAAAAGCAATTTTTGAAGTTGACAATTCCAACACTACTTATACCTCAGTGTCAAGGCTCAATACTACATATTAACAGGAAATCAGAAAATATTTTCCCTGGGATATGTACCAACTCTAATCAAATTTTTACTTAAATTATTTATTTGCAAACAACTTAGTCATCAAATACATTTAACTTGTATTTCTTTTGTAAGAAAATAATTAAAATAGGACTAAAAGTAACAATTAGCATTGTCATACACTTAAAGCTTCTCAAGGATTTTTCTAGGTCCTTTACACATATGAGTGCTTTTAATCCTCAGAGCAGCCCTATGTGGCAGGTATTATTACCAATCCGATTGTCCAGGTAAGGAAACATTGGTTCAAAGAGGTTAGGTAGTGGCCCAATGACACACAATTAATAAGTAGTAGAGCAAATATTCAAGCCCAAAACTATGACTCCAGAGCATCAGATCTCAGCCAGTACAGTGTATAATATTTAACTCAATATTTCAATTATAATATACATATAAGTAAACATATCTAAATCAAACTGCTCATAATTGCAACAATATATAGGTAAGTTTATAAGAGATTTTTAAATACTGTAAAGTTATCATCCCCCATCATCAAATCCAGATGGGTGCTTAATTTTTTTTTATTAATTTTTATTTGAGTACAGTTGCTTTACAACGTTGTGTTAGTTTCTGCTGTACAGCAAAGTGAATCAGCTATACGTATACATATACCCCCTCTTTTTTGGATTTCCTTCCCATTTAGGTTACCACAGAGCACTGAGTTCCCTGAGCTATACAGTAGATTCTCATTAGAAAAATATGGAACACTTCACGAATTTGTGTGTCATCCTTACGCAGGGGCCATGCTGATCTCCTCTGTATCATTCCAATTTTAGTATATGTGCTGCCGAAGCGAGCACTGGATGCTTTAATTTCAATTTCCCTTAATTTCTTTATTTTTGATGCTGCTAAAATCTGTTCTTTCTTGAAACCTTCCCTTTAACCTCTGTGGCAGGCTGTCCTCTGGGTCTCCTAGGTCCTTCCCCCTCTTCTTCCCGTAGTCCCTGCCCCTTTTTCTCATTCTCTAAATGTAGTATTCAATCTTTATGCTGCTGTTCCTTTCTTGATCTATTCTAATTTAAATCCTCAACAAATCTTGTGGCCTCAACTGTGACCTACATATATCGACCTTCAGATAGTTTTATGAAACCCCTTTTCAAATCTCTGACCACACAACCATTTCTATGGTTATGACCATCGCCACACAACCATTTCTATGGTTATGACCATCGCCACACAACCATTTCTATGGTTATGACCATCGCCACACAACCATTTCTATGGTTATGACCATCGCCACACAACCATTTCTATGGTTATGACCATCGCCACACAACCATTTCTATGGTTATGACCATCGCCACACAACCATTTCTATGGTTATGACCATCGCCACACAACCATTTCTATGAAACTATCCTTCAATTGCTTAACATACTATACATAAAATTATAAAATTTCACTGTATACTTTCTCCTGCATCAAAGCAGATCTTATCCAGAGGTGTCTTCAGCAAGAGTATTCTCCTAATTCACAGCCAAAGTAATTTGAAATTAAAGTTTTTTCCTTCAGTTTCACTTTTACATCCATTGCCTGGAGTTGTTAAAAGAAAGAAATGAGACTGAGTGAAGTAAGTCAGACACAGAAAAAAAAATATCATATTTTTTATATTTGGAAACTAAAAATAGGGTACAAATGAACTTACTTACAAAACAGAAGTAGGGTCACAGATGTAGAAAACAAACTTATGGTCACCAGGGGATAAGGGCAGGGGGGAGGGATACACTGGGAGTTTTGGATTGACATATACACATTACTATACATAAAATAGATAACTAATAAGAACCTACTGTATAGCACAGGAAACTCTACTCAATATTCTATAATGGCCTATATGAGAAAAGAATCTAAAAAAAGAGTGGAGATATATATATATATATATATATATATATATATATATATATATATATAACTGTTTCACTTTACTGTACACCTGAAACTAACACAACATTGTAAATCAACTGCAATTTAAAAAAAAAGAAAGAAATGGGAATATAGGGGAATGTTGAACAAATGAGAGATATTGTTACTGTTACTTCTATATCCAATAACCTATCAGATCTTAACTAATTTGTCCTGTGTATTATGTTTGGTACATAATAATTGAGAGTCTCATTTCTAGAGCAAGATAGCCAGGGTTCATATTTCTTTGTCTCAGTTTCTTTATCTTCAAAATTGGGATAATAATAGTACTTACCCAACTGGATTACCTTTAAGTATCTAAACAACTAGTGCCCATGAAGTGATGTGCTCAGAGCAGTGCTTAGCACTTAATAAACACTTAATAAATGTATTTTTCTCAACTTTTCCATTCCTTCTGCCAAATTCCTAGTTCATACCTCAGATTTTGAGTGCTACAGCTCTAAGATCTGAGAGAAAACAAGAATGGATCCCTGCTTTCATTTTACAGAACAGGGACTTAGAACCAGAAAATAATACAGATTGTATAGAGTTTCATCTTGAGGAACTAAAGCCCCAGCCTCTTGGGGCCAAACTTTATTCACTGTCTCCCTTCTCTGGCCTCTCCTCATTCTAGTCCATCCTACACTATCGAGAGACTTAAAAGATTGTTTTCAATTAAAACAAGATTAGTGGTTTCTTGGCCATACAGTTCAATGTGTGTTACAACTGAGATTCTCCAACATACACCCATAATCTAATACTTTAGCTTGATTTTTCTTCTTTTATTTTAGATTTAAACTCTCCACACTACCAAATTGGTCAAAATAATCCCTGTCTTTGGTTCTCACAGCGCTTATTGCAAGCCTCCATTTAGTGCTTGATTTGTTTAATACCTTTTCATGTTGAACCAGAAGGAACATGAGCTCAGAGTCAAGCAGACTAGGGTTTGAAATCCACACTCACACTTACAGTGTGACTCTGCATAAGTTAACTAGCATCTCGGAACCCCGTGTCTTCATTTGAGGAATAGTATCTCACGGAACTGTGAATGGAAGCGAGATAATGCATACTTAGTGCTGTCACTAGGCCTGGCACAGAGCAAGCCTTTAGCAAACCTCTGGTTATGTGGTTAATAGTATTAGCATCATTCGTATTTTCCATGTGTATATTTTAAGAATTAAAAAATATATAAATACTGAAGGTTGAGATTTGTTGTGTTATTTAATGGAGTGAATGGTATATATAAATACTGAAGGTTGAGCTTCATCGTGTTATATAAATACTGAAATATACATATAAATACTGAAGGTTGCGATTTGTTGTTATTTAATGGAGTGAATGGTGAAAGACTAGGTAATACACTACTCTGGCTTGTTACCTTTTGAAATCTTACAGTATCATGTGAAATTAAGCCCCAAAGCTTCACTTTGTCAAATACGTATTCAGCACAAGGAGTGGTACTCTTGGTGTTCTATTTCTAGCAGTTCAGATACTCATCTTTTTTTCCTAGGGTGCAAATGCCCTTGTCACATACACAATCATTAGTGGAGCCGATGACAGTTTCCGAATTGACCCTGAATCTGGAGATCTGATAGCTACCAAGAGGTTGGACAGGGAACGCCGTTCCAAATATTCCTTGCTGGTTCGTGCAGATGACGGCCTTCAGTCCTCAGATATGAGAATAAATATCACTGTCAGCGATGTGAATGACCACACACCCAAGTTCTCCAGGCCTGTGTACTCTTTTGACATCCCAGAAGACACTACCCCAGGTAGGTGGCACGCCCATAAGTGTATTGGCAAGGATCACCTTTGACTACAATTATGGACTATGTTTTGGCTACTCTTAAATTGTGACTAGTTTTTACCGTATGCTACTAGGTATAAATGCTGGATTTTGAAATATTTTAATTAACCATCTTCACTACAATTCCCAAACAAATTTCTAGACTTTTGAGAGCAAATGAAGGTAGCCAATCATCTGGTTACTAATTACAGATATTTCTGTTTCTGAAAGTATTTGTGACATGCATTGTGGATTTTTCTGGCAACCATAGTTTTGATAGCATTTTTCCACTTTAAAAACGTCTGATGTTCACTTTGTTATAAAGCAGAAACTAACACATCATTGTAAAGCAATTATACTCCAATAAAGATTAAAAAAAAAGTCTGATGTGAATAGGTTGCTGTGCATAGAAAAAGCAAAGAAAAGCACATGAAAACCTGTCAATACTGGTTCTAACACTTACTAGCTGTGTGAACCAGGGCAGTGTATTCATTTCTTAGCTTCAGTTCATTCTGCTGTATATGGAAACAATTCCTGTTAGAATTAGGGTAAAACATATATGAGTTTGCTAACATGGGGTTCGAGGATTAGCAGATGCTCAATAAATGTTAGTAAAATAGGAATCCTGAATTCCCACCTTGTCTATTTGAACATATTATGCTGTGACTGTTGAATTTGAGTACCCAAAATCCGTGTAATTGGTGTGGGTATGCTTCCTTCCCACTATTGGAAATTCTTATCTAAAACTGAAATTGCATTCTGAATTACATTTGGAGTGAGTTTGGAATTAGGCATATGTTTTAGAAACTCATTTGACAGAGGAGTGAAACATTTATAGAAGCCTACTTCTCACTACAGTCCGCAAGATGAGTTATGCATGTCCTTCATGTAATTCCCATTACATTTCTTTCTCGCCTTAATTCTAGCAATGGTCATGATACTGCCCAGGGTTCATGGCCTTCCCCAATCAATAGAAATTGACTAAAGGCCAGACAAGAAATTGAGGCTAGGCTTTATTGGGGCCCCTGCCCCAGCAGGAAGGAGCAAAAACAAGTAATAGGTTCCCTTGCTTGCTCGGCAAGCTGGTTCCTTATGTGGGGTCAGGGTAGGGGTGTGCCCAGGGGTCGGGCCAGAGGGGTGGCTTAGGTGTTCTGCCCACCTGTTTGTGGTGCTGAGTGCAGGGAGCATGCACAGTACCCTGCTTTTGCTCCCAACACCCAGTTTTTGCTCCTGGCTCTTCAGAAGTGGCAGTTGGTTTTTTTGGTCTTTTTTTATCTCTTGGTCTAGAATTTGCCCCAACTGGGCATGCACACGGTTATTTTCAGTCCCATATAGTTTCTCTGTATTTGTTTTGCTTGAGGAGAGGTGTGTGCTGGTGTAAGCCCTGCAGCACTGCAGCAAAGGGCCCCAGGTCCCAGCCTGTCTCGGTCATATGAGCTGTCGACTGGTATCCCCTCAGCATAAGTTTGTATTATTGCTTGGAATTCCCAGTTCCTGACACTAGCAATGGGCCCCAATATATGCTCATTGAATTCATCAATATGTTTATGGATTGGTAGTGCCAGGTAGAAAAATAATGTCCGAAGTAGTGTTCATTCCCCAGAACATTTACATTGCAACATATCTAATACGCTATACATTTTGATACTATTTGGGAATGTTGGTATCGGGTGTTAATGTAGAAATCTACAGAATGTTGTGTTCATTATATTTTCATAGTAATTCTCTAGTTAAAATACTTTACTGTAGAAATAAAGTTTTTGATATCATAAGTATTCTCTTAGCAATACCCTGTCCCATTAATTTTAGACTCTTATTTTTCTGATAGGTTCTTTGGTAGCAGCTATTTTAGCTACAGACGATGACTCTGGTGTGAATGGAGAAATTACATATATTGTAAATGAAGATGATGAAGATGGCACATTTTTCCTGAATCCAGTTACCGGAGTCTTTAATTTGACTCGAATATTAGATTATGAAGCACAGCAATATTATATTCTCACTGTTCGAGCTGAAGATGGTGGGGGACAATTTACTACCATTAGGGTTTATTTCAATATACTAGATGTAAATGATAACCCACCCATTTTCAGCTTGGATTCATACAGCACATCTTTAATGGAGAATCTACCTCTAGGATCTACTGTTCTTGTGTTTAATGTCACTGACGCGGATGATGGTATGTACTTTATTTTATATACTTAAACTTTATTAAAAAATATCATCAGCTTTATTTCGTATTTCTTTACTGTGTGCCGCTGTCACAAAATTGCATTTTATAAGTATAGGTCCAAAGTTGAGGAATAGATTATAATTTAACTATAGAGGATGAAAAGATTAAGTATTTTGTTGGTTAATTTCTTATTTATAACAGTTACACTGCATGCATTGTTATCATCTTATAAGCTTTTTAAACTTTATCTTTCTTTTTTTCTCCCTAACTGTATGACACTATTGCAGGTTAGCAATGTAGAAGTCATAAAACAGCTTTTTGGTAGGTTTATGTCAGATAAATAACTATTTGCTTACATATATTCTTTTAACATGAAAGGGATAAAATATGGATGCAAAAGGAAAACCAAAGTCTCAAAAAATACTTAAGAATGCATGATTAGTTTTATATTTCTTTTTTTTTTTTTTTTTTCCTGCGGTACGCGGGCCTCTCACCGCTGTGGCCTCTCCCACTTTGGAGCACAGGCTCGGGACGCACAGGCTCAGCGGCCATGGCCCACGGGCCCAGCCGCTCTGCAGCATGTGGGATCTTCCCGGACCGGGGCACGAACCCGTGTCCCCTGCATCGGCAGGCGGACTCTCAACCACTGCGCCACCAGGGAAGCCCTAGTTTTATATTTCTGACTGAAAATTGCTCAGAGTATTGTAGCAAGCTTTCATGCTTTGTCTCAAAGGACAGTCTCAGATCTCTTTAATTTATGCTATATAATCCAGTTGAGATTTTACATTAAATCTAGACTTTACAATGTTCGATTTTTGCTTGATTTTTATTTATTTGAAAAACTTTATTTTAAAATAGGACTCCCTTGGTCTTTCTTCTAAGACTAACTTGTATATACGAATATCAGATAATATAGGCTCAGAGATAACATTGTATAGATTATCAGTCTTTAACTAAACTGTTTGGAAAGTTTGTACCTTGTTTTCCCTTCCACTGGATGCAGCTAAATGTTCATTCAGTTGAGAAAACAAGGGACATTATTTTAAGAGGAAATGGGTCTCTAGCCCAAGGATATGCCTCGTGACACAGGCATATCAACCTTGATTTAGAATTTCCTGGTTCTTGCTGACTTAAATGATTTATGTAATCTCAGAGTACCGTTCTATCTCAACATTCTGCTCTATACTTAGTTTCCTTTCAGGAGTGTCCAGAATTGCCACTTAGAAAGATATGAGAGGCAAAGAGCACAGTATTTTAATTCATGAGAATGCTTTCTTTGGAATTCATTAAGTACATTTTGAAGTCTTCCCCTCTTATTTAAGCACAGTTAATATTGGACACATAAATATACATAAAATAGAAGTGCCTATAATGTTAGTTCTAGAAATTGCTAATAATATTAGTAACAATAACCGACAATTGTCAAATACAGGTCGTCCCTTGGTATCTGCAGGGGATTGGTTCCAGGACCCCTACTGGTACCAAGATCGCTCAAATCCTTTATGTAAAGTGGTGTAGTATTTGCATATAATCTATGCACATCCTCCCATATAGATTACTAGATTAGTTATAATACCTAATACAATATAAATGCTATGTAAATAGTTGCCAGTGCATGGAAAATTCAAGTTTTTCTTTTTGGAAATGTTTGGAGTCTTTCTTTCCCAAATATTTTTGATCCATGGTGGTTGAATCCGTGGATGGGGAACCAGCAAATGTGATGGGCCACCTGTCCTTAGTATGTACCCAGTCCTGGCCTAAGAACATCGCTCAGTCTATTTCATGTACATCAGCCCAGCTCTGTAATTGTCTACCATTAGGCTTTATACACAACTGAGGTTAATCTTTATTTTGGATGTTGATTTCTCTATTATTATTGATATAAACTTAATTAATTTACCTGATCTCTGGATATGAACTTTTTTATTGGTTCCAACTTTTCTGTAGTGAAGAATTATCTGCCAGGTTTCATTGTGACTTATTTATTATGTATTAGAGAGAGTCCATTGTATCATAGGATTGTGTGCAGCTCTAAAGTAAATTTCGTTTATCCTCACACCTTGATTGTAGGGAACTGGGAAAATAGCAAATAAGCCACTTTTTTTGTGTGTGAAATCTGCTGGAATAATCCATGTAAGCATATGCAGAGAAATGTGTTAACCATTGACTTCAAGTTACTTCTTATGGATTTTTTTTTTTGCCTTTAATTGTGTTAGGTAAAAGTTTCAAGCTACATTTTCCCATTGTTTTAGTTCAGAATACTTTTATCAGTGTAATTTCCTGTATTTTGACCTAAAATATAGGACACAGTTTCTAATCTCTCTGAATTACAGGGATCATGATAAGACCGTACAAGGGTAACCTTCTTTGTTTAAAACTGCCAACTCAGTTATACTAAATAGTTCTCAAGATATTTCACAAACAATATTATTTGCTAATTAGACTTTCCTAATTAGCAAATTTATTAGCAAATTTATTTTAATCTCTGATCAAGAGTTTTCAGATGAGAGAATATTGTCATCTTAAATGAAGACATTTTATATGGAAATAAATTTAACGTTTTCTGTTACTTATATCTAAATTCTCTAATTTTAACCTAAAATTTTAGATTACATACCATTTAATAAGAATAAAGCAAATATTTTACTGTGTTCACAAGATAAGTAGCACATGTATTAATCTCAAGGCTTTCATGCATACAGTTAAGAAAGTATCATATTGAAGCAAAGTATTATAAAATGGAAGTTTCACGGAAATATTCTGGCTTTGATAATTATTACATTATCCTAGAAATAAATTCATAAACTCTTCAAAATATTGGGGAGTTGTAGAGTCATAAAGCAATTGTAATTATTGCTGAATAAATTTACTGATATATGCTTGGTACACAATGCAGATCATTTGACCTGTAAATGGGTTTCATATTCCAGTGACCTGATGACCTTGTTGGAACTGCTTCATAAACGTGAATGCTATTTGCAAGAGTTCCATGTGTTACAGCTGTATGATAAGTTGACAAATACTAGTTCATCATAGAAATAATTAGACAACATTTATGGATTGTGAATAAATATACACATTTCATAGTAGCGCTACATACCTATAGTTATATGCTGTATTTCCTGGAACTAAATTATTCTTAAGATTGAAATAAAAATCAACCAAAAAAAAAAAAAAAAAACACCCTAACACAACCACACACACACAATAAAGCTGCCAGAAAGAAAGAAAGAGTCACGTAAATAAACTGCTTTCAGAACATTGAACACAAATGGTTAGAAATATGAACTTTTCTAGGCTTAAAAATCTGGTGCTATGAAAGCCCACTAAATTCAAGTCCCAACACATATGAATAAATTATAGAATACTAAAATAATATATTTAGTGATTCATGATTGGGATATTTGATGCAAGGAGCAGAGAGAGAAGAATGGCCTGAGCTCTCAATTTTTCAGCATAGTACAAAGGTTCAGGGAGAATTTTGAGTTTCAATATGTCTACATGTATTTTCTAGATGTAGAGCACATGCCCAGAGTCACTTAGACTTGACAGGAATGAAAAGTCCTTTTCTTTACAGTAAAGTCCATATAGATGGCTTCCATGCCCTGTAATTGCAACCGTAAGGTCTCAGTTCCTGAGATGAGAGCTGTTTCTTAGATGATGCTGCAATATTTTGTGCAAAACTAGTTGTATTTGTATGTTTATTTTTTCAAAGATAATGATTGTTATCATCAGTTCACTGTTAACGTTATCACCTGATACATTTTTCATTATGAATTTGAATATAAAGCCAAATTTTTCTTTTTTCATAATTCTAGCTAAAGCTTAATATTTATTACTTCCACCATCTACCTACTCCACTAAACGTTTTCCCTAAAAAGGAGGCTCTCCTGCTGTTTACAAGACTATAAAATCTTGGTATCATGTTCTCTTTTTGCCTCTGCAAGTTAATTGTTGACTCCAGGAAGTAGCATACACAGTGGACCAAGGGTGTTCAGATCCTTGATTTAATTACTTGCATCCCAGTTGATTTATGTAGAAATGTTAGGCCATCACTTTGTAGCCATCTGTAGTTTTGTAAGTATTTTAAATTTCTTTTGATCTTGGGCATGAAAGGTTTTATATGCTCACGTAGAAGTATATCTCTGCTTGTTGGTATTATTTTTATCCAGAGGTCATCATAACTTTTTTCTCAATAATAATTGTGTATGAATTTGTGCCTCAAAGACTAGGAATTAAATATTTACTGATGGAGTTAGCCATAGGAAAGGCAAAAAATTTCCTTAGAGAGTAATTCTATTTAAAAATATATTAAATATATATATATAATATATATATGGGTATATATATCTTTAAAATCAAATTGCTTTCTAAGTAATATATACATATATTGCACCAGTTGATGAAACTTTTTGTCTTTGCATCAGTTGATAGAACTTTTCTTCCCCCAAACCTGTGGAATTTTAAGTCAAAGAGTTGAAGTAGGCTCTTGACCTTGTTCTATCCAGATCTTAAACTTCTCTTTATCTCCTGCTGGTGAATTGAGCTGTGGCCTCCGTTAGCTTTATTTATTCATATTTTCCCTGATCCTCAGACTCCTAAGTATTTGGAAGTTTATAACCTCTGCTTTGTTCTCTTGTGAATAGTCTTAAATAAACTACAAAGATTAAAAGCCACAACTCTTAAATGAGGAGAAAAATCCTACCTTTTCAAAGATCTGCTCAATCCTTGTTTATCCTAGAAATTTTTGTGAATAAACCAGTTCCTGAAAGTTATCTCCATAAATATTTTTCTCTGCATCAACATATTGACAAAAGACATTAGATAAGAGACTATTAAATCACAGGAAAATAATAATTCTAGCATTTTTTTTAAAAAATAGAGCAAGCAGACTTTACCTGGTAGAAAAAAAATCCTGTTACTCAACTAAACTTACCTTTATAAAGATTGTAATGAGTTTAAAGAAAAGGCAAAAGCAAACTCAAATATTCACAGAATCTTGAGAAAGAGTATTTTTCAAGAAATAAAAGAGGAAAAAGGCGATCAAATTGTTCTAGAAGACTTTTGGGAAAGGGTGGACATCTTTTCTGACACCTGAATAGTTAAAATTAACTTCAGAAATATAGGAGCCATTTGTAAGCAGTTTTTGTAACTCAACAGATTTTCCCTAGCAGAAGATCCCAGAGTATAGTATCTTTATTAAGGATGAGTTATCTACATATACAATATGTTTCTTGGAAATTCTTATCCTATGGTTGCCCAACAGCTTTATGATAAAATACAAAAGTACACATGACATTGTGCACCAGTGAAGAAAATGCTATTCTGGGGCAGAAAATATGATTTTTCTTTCTGTTTGCACTGCTTATCTGTTGTTTACCTTTAAATTATTTACTAAACTAATAGGTTGATCCATTCTTCATATCATCTTTGTTAGAAGAATCTCTGCAATCATTTTATGAAATGAGGATTTATATATAATTTTTTTTTTACTTTTTATTTTATATGAGACTATAGTTAATTACCAGTGTTGTTAGTTCAGGTGTACAGCAAAGTGATTCAGTTATATGTATACATGTATCTATTCATTTTCAAATTCTTTTCCCATTTAGGTTGTTACATAATATTAAGCAGAGTTCCCTGTGCTATACAGCAGGTCCTTGACACGTGTTCCTGGGAAAAATAGATAAAATATTATCTAAAAATAGCCCCCAAATAGTGTGAACCTTTATATTTGGAGCCTTTTACTGCTAATATTTCTTTCAAAAATTACTTTTAAAACACGGTACATACACATAATAAAATTTGAAAGAGAATTATTTTCTCAAAGGCCATTAGCCAGATGCTTAATAGGAATTAAAAAGTATTTATTGGTTCTGACAAGAAATGTAAAAGTAAACTTAAAGCATCCATGACTAATGCCATACATCAGAAAATTTTATTACCCTTCTCTGAAAATTGGTGTCGGCCTCAATAAATTACTAAAGTGATAAATGTTTGGCTAGTAGTATAGTGTGGCACTGTTAATGTTGAACTCTCAGGAATTATGTGACAGAAATAAGTAAATGTATAGAAAAATATCCGCTCTCTGGAATATTTTTTTCCTCTTTATTTTTGTAATTTAGCATTTCAACACCATGGTAAATAGCCCGCAGTATATAGATCATTTGTTCACCAGATTGTAAACATCTTTTCAGATCAGACGTTGACGAGGAAAGGATTATGGGTTACGTATTACTTATAAAGAAAATTAACTGTGGCTAAATCATCTGTAAGGTGTGTTTGGAGGCATCATATATCAAATGTGAAGTTTCATATCATGAAAATTTTGGTGCAGTTTACTTTGCAATCAGCACATATTTCAGAAAATTTAATTTTTCCCTTCCATTTCAGGCATCAACTCCCAGTTGGCTTACAGCATTGCTTCTGGTGATAGCCTTGGGCAGTTTACAGTTGACAAGCATGGGATACTGAAAGTCCAGAAAGCTTTGGATCGGGAAAGTCAGTCCTTCTACAATCTGGTCGTTCAAGTGCACGACCTGCCACAGCTTCCAGCCTCCAGATTCACAAGCACTGCTCAAGTCTCCATTATTTTGTTGGATGTAAATGATAACCCACCAACATTTCTTTCCCCTAAATTGACATACGTTCCAGAAAACACACCTATTGATACCATTGTTTTCAAAGCGCAAGCAACTGACCCAGACAGCGGCCCAAATAGCTATATTGAGTACAACCTACTGAACCCTTCGGGAAACAAGTTCAGTATTGGGACCATTGATGGAGAAGTGAGGCTCACTGGAGAACTGGATCGAGAAGAGGTTTCTAATTATACTCTAACAGTGGTGGCTACAGACAAAGGTCAACCATCTCTCTCTTCATCTACAGAGGTTGTAGTTATGGTACTTGACATCAACGATAATAACCCTGTTTTTGCACAGGCCGTGTATAAAGTGGAGATTGATGAAAATACACTCACTGGAACGGATATAATACAAGTATCCGCAGCAGATGGAGATGAAGGTACAAATGGACAGGTCCGCTACGGCATTATTGATGGTAATGCCAATCAGGAATTTCGGATCGACTCAGTCACAGGTGCAATCACTGTGGCTAAGCCCTTGGATAGAGAGAAGACCCCTACTTACTTTTTAACTGTTCAGGCCACAGATCGGGGCAGCACCCCCAGAACTGATACCTCCACTGTCAGTGTTGTTCTACTGGATATTAATGATTTTGTTCCCATATTTGAGCTATCTCCATATTCTGTAAATGTCCCTGAGAATTTGGGGACACTACCCAGAACAATTCTTCAGGTCAGTATATTTAAATAAAACAAATATTGTGTTCATTATAAGACTCTCATTTAATTAAAATGTACATGCTTCCCCCACTCTCTTCCTCTTTCTCATCCAAAAATGCTTACTTGCAGGTATAGCAAATCTTGAAAAGGACAGTTTTATGAAAATTATACCTAAGGACTTATTTATTTCCTTGTAGATTAAATATTGCATTTCAGTTATATTCTTTTGTGTTTACTCATGTTGCACATATTTATGCATTTGTGTATTTTTGAATTTTGTTTCACTATAACTAATATCTGCATATGGTAAGAAAATAAAATGATGTAAAAGTTTGAAAACTTACAAATGTTGTTCTCCCTTCCCTCTTTACAAATCCAACTACTTGGATGAAACTACTGTTAAAATTTTTTGTGAAGCCTTCCAAGAATTCAATGTATGGCTTTTATGCCTAGTTTTGCACAAATAATGCATAGTACTCTGTACCATTTTAATTTTTTGCTTGAAACTTACAAACATGTCTTTGAAACCCTGTAATATTGGAACATATGGCTCTACCTCATTATTTTTAATGATACACTTTATTTCATGATATACATTTTGTTAGTTTTACTCGCATTCATGGTGTGTATTATTCTCTCCTATAGGTCGTGGCAAGAGATGACGATCAAGGTTCTAACAGCAAACTCTCGTATGTTCTATTTGGTGGTAATGAAGACAGTGCTTTTACTCTCTCATCTAGTGGAGAGCTTCGAGTGACACAGAGTTTGGACCGTGAAACAAAGGAGCATTTTGTCTTGTTGATCACAGCTACAGATTCAGGTAAGTCTGTAATAATTTTGTCCAACTCTGAAGAATTTCTTCATAATATAAATAAATGGAAGTATTTTTGTCTACCATTAATTTAAATATTTGTTGAAATTTACTAATGCTTGGAACTCCAGTTGTATCTACATCATTTATAGAACATATATCACTTTATGAAATTTATATGTAAGTGGTAAGAGCTTAAGCACATTACAAGCAAAGCTCTATTCCTGTAAAGCAAAATGTGTCCTTGCCTGGAAGGATACCCCAGTACCTCTGGGGGTGACTTGATGCTCTAACACTTGAGCTGCGGGGCATTGCAAATATTGGGTTGGCCAAAAAGTTCTTTTAGGTTTTTGCAGAACAAAACCCAAACGAACTTTTTGGCCAACCCAATACTTTAGCTTTGAAAACATCCAAATTGTTCTAACTGGTCATGGAGATAAGAGAGTGGGTCCAGAGTTTTACTTCATTAGTCCTTTAGGTTCTGCAAAATTGTAAGTAGTCATAATAAACATTTGATGAAGCCTCACAGAGCTCCAAAGAGAGCAGTGAGAGCCCCGGGTTCTCACTGAGATAGCAGTGGAATGGACTACCATGGAGAGAAAGAAAAGTAGCATACGTTAACTTTTAGTGTTTGGAAACAGTCATTACATAAAATTGTATAGCAAGTAGCATAAAATACAATCTATTCAAAAAAGGAACGTTACTGTTTACCACTACATTATTTTGCATATATTGACTCTATTCACAAGTGTTGATCACTTCTAATTAAAAACTGAAACAACTAAAAATTTGTTAAAGAACCATTATGCCTTGAAGAAAGTAGGTATTGCTTAAATATTTTTTGAATGAATGAATGAATGAATGGATGAATGAACCATTGATCTACAAAAGTATTGGGGAATTATGAAACATTGTCTTTATGTAATACTCATTTATAAAAATTGTCACAACTTAGTATTTTAAGTATTGAGGAATTTAGTAATGTTGACATATTTTAAAATTTTGTTGGAATTGTTTTAAGCCAAGGCAGATTTGTTTGAACCTCAAAGGACTATTTTTTGTATATGTATATTCATGTAAATATGTGGCTCCTGCTATAGAAGAACAATTCTGAATGTTCAAATGAGCTGTTTTTACTGTGGTTGAAACGTTTTTGATGAATATAATATATCAATTTTTTATATATAACCAGTTTCGAAGTATACAATTTCATGTTACCACTTCTCATTAAAAAAGGAGATTTTAAGATTGAGTAATAATAAATTTATGTTAAGTATTCAAATGATAGTGCCATTGCTTATTAATCAAGGTGGCTCTGTCTATATATTATTTGCCATTTGCTTTTGGAAGTGTAATCATCTGAGACTATTATTTTATGAAAGAAAGAACTATTCTCTGTATTTTTTAATGGTTGTGAATGACCATATTACATTTCATGCAAACTATAAAATCCCAGAGAACGATGAACAGAATGTAGTGTGGTAACCACATAAAACTTAAACAAGTTGATCTGAAACATGTTTCATTATATGTGTAGGCAGTGCTTCTTGGTCCGCAGGTAAGCATTTTCATGTGAAAAATGCAGTCACTGCCACATTGTTCAAATTAATCCAGTATTGATTCAAATCAATCCAAGAGTCACCTGGAGGGAAGAGAGGATGAAATGGAGTAGAAACTGGTAGAGGGTCAGATATTTAGAACCAAGGTTTTATTACGAAAACACCCCAGTCTCAGCTCTCCTCTCCAGTTCCTGGATGTGTGCAATCAATTCTAGGCACGCACAAAAACAGCCTTTGTGGAGGTCAAGTGGGGGAGGAGAAACCAGAACCAGGAATCTGGTCGCTAAGGCATCAGTCACTATAAAACTTGCCGCACAAGACGGTGTGTCACAAGTAGGTCATCCCAGGGTGAGGAGCAGATTGTGGTTGTGAGAATGCAGTGCAGGGCAGGGCACAACCCACAGAAGTTCTCCATCAGAGGATTTGTACTTTGGAACATTCTAAAGTCAAAAGCCATGGTAGAGAAGGAATGTAATCATCTAAACAAGAGTGCCTGTTTTCAATCAAATCATTCTGAGAATTTAAAAATCTTTTTGTGTGCCTACAAAGCCAAGGGGGGATATTGTGAAGGGGAAGGGAATGCTTGTTTTTTTGACATTTGGCAATCTGAGTCATGCAGTTTGTCAGGTTTTACAGATATTAACCCATTTCTACACATTACTTTTCTTTATTATCTCAAAGACTTTGGCGCTTTTATTTCCACCTTACTTACAGTAAGCCCCACCTCACAGTGGTTAAATAATTTGCCCAGGATTACACCTCCAAGAAGTAGAAGAGCAGGATTCAGACCCTAACATATCTGACTTCCAAGTTTAGTGTATATGAAGGTTTTAGTGTGGAGGTAAAGTAAATTCTGAAAAATATATTCATTTTCAAAATTATTTTATTTGCAAAGTAAACCCAATACTATTCTATGTAATATAATATAATGATAAAAGCTTTGAATATGAATTGATCTTGATTTGAATTCTGGTTCTGTCATAATTTTCTCCATGATTCAGGCAAAAAGTATCATCTCTCTCAATCTCAGTATACTTCTCAGTAACATGGGAATAATAGTAATTACAAAATATTTTATTACAAGGTTTAATTGATACAACATATGTTAAATTGCTAAATATGCCTACCACATCACGTATATAATGATTTGAAAAAAAATTGTGATCCATGCACTTTAAACATTTTAAAATTCTTAGAAATATTTGCCCTGTTCTTTACTACATAAATATCTTATTAGAAAATATAATTGAATTGCTTTTAAAAAGCATTTTTAAAAATTGCAGTTCATATTTTTACATTTTATACATTACTACATTAAAAATTTTTATTGTGGTATCAGATTTTTTTTCAAACTTCCAAAGAATGTATTTCATAGTAAGTGAGTGCTTAACCATTTAAAAACTGTAGTTCAGCCAAATTATGGTTAAGGAAGCCTTTGTGGGCTAGCCAGCAAGCTTAACCACCACTTGTAATGCTGTTTCTCCACCAATATGACAGCATAAAAGGGACATTTCATTAGGAAAAAAAGAAAGAATGAAAGAAAAAGAAAGAAGGAAGGGAGGGAGGGAGGAAGAAAGAGAAAGAAAACTTGAAATGATAGAGTTAAAATTATTCTCTTCTAATACTCAGGGGTGAGTCAGCCTGTTGGGAGGAACTTTTGCAAGTAGGAGATTCGCTAGAGCCTTGGTCTAAGTGAGGAGACTGCACAAGAACCAAGTCCTCGTTCTAGGGAGCTGAACTGTGTGCATTCCTGATGCCATCGGTCTCGATCCTGGGGAAAATTGGGGATCTAGAATTCTTAATATAAGGACAAATAATGCAAGTGCAACTCTAATTTCTATGAAGGACTGTTGCCGTTAAATGAAACATGTGAAGACCAAGTGTGTGTATATTCTACCCAACATTGAGATAGGAGAGTTAGAGTTATAGAGAGTGAAAATTCATATCATCAGTAAAATGAAAGTATCTGGAAGTTTGTCATTCAGGCCTTTAAATATGGTGCTTAGGGGCGTGGTGGGAGACATAAATGAGATTCAGGGACACTGGTGCCTTGGTCACAGTATTTTGGCAGTCTTGGAAATTAGAGAATTGCTTGAATTTTGCCCCAAAGCACAGATTTTTATGAGTGCTTTTTGGGGGGCTGCCTTGAAATGGACTGGTGTTTATGAGGCCACAGGAGTATAAGTATTCAGTTAGGTGTCTGAAGGTCATTTCATACAGATCACATGTAAAGCAATCAGAAATTGTGAAGTAAGTTGACTAGATGCTTTTAAGATTATTAAAACTCATATGTGACCATAATTTTTTAGTCAATTCCTTTGTATACTTTTGGTATCATCGATATCCACTTGTATGGAAGAATGCGAGAGTTTCAGATATCGGCTTTCAGAACCTGCAGTTTAATCCTATACTCCAGGAATGAAGTCTCTAACACAGGATTTAGAATACTTATTCACTGCCATGATTTAAAAGTCAAATTGGTAGATGACATGAGAAAATTCAGAAAAATATGGCAGCTTTTAGGTCCCAGATACGATGTTATTCTCAAATTTGCAGTTTTCTAAGAACCAGGGAAACATCAGTGTTCTAAAGAAGGAAAAAATTTGACAGTTTTATTCCTTAGCTCACAAATCACTTTTGCTTTGCTCTTTTAAAATTCTTACCTGATGGCAGCCCAAAGATGGGTCAACTTTGGCAATATGTCAGTGATTGAAGCAGCAGCTTACTTTTATCAGCAGATCTCTAAATCTTTGAATATTTTTGGAGAAAATACTAACATTCCACTATCATCATATTTTTATTTACTGACTGCATGGCTATAGAGTAGGACATCTGGAAACTCTCTGACTACTCCTGTCTACTGTTTAAAATGAGCTGCAACCACGCTATCCTATGTGTGTGGGACCGACCGTTACAATGTTAAGTAACAATACTAGGACAGAGTATAATAATTCTACCTCATTGTTTTTCCTATAGGATTTACTTACTAAAGATTAACTTAATGACTATAACTCAAAGGTGATATTTTGTTTAACTGGTGTAATGAAAAGTATGGATATTCTGCCTTCAGTCTGTATTACTCACTGTTACTTCTTCTAGAAATGTGTACCAAGTAGAAACTCCTAGGAGGTTGAGGCTTCACCTAGGTGTAGTCATGCAGGACCTGCAGAGAACCCAGCTCTCCGTGGTTCCTTCTAAGTGGGGAGCTGGCCCTAAAGCAGTTAATGTCCTTAACATGGTTTGGTATTCTGTTCCCAAGGACCCTTCCCTACAAAAGTTTTCCTTACCATTTTCTCGTAAGTGCAATAAATAAAAGAATATGTTTTAAATATAGTAAGTAGCAGGGAATTATCAGGGAACCCAGAGCAGTATACTTTCAAAAATCAATCCTAAGAATTAATTACAAAATGGAAGTATATCCTAAAGGTAAATACATAACTTTATAGTTAAAAAGAGGCTCAAATCCCACCTCTGCCACTTTCTAGGTACATGACATTGAAGAAGTTACCATTGTGTTCATATCTATAGAATGGAAACAGTAATTCCTATGTGAAAAACATATCGGCAGGAATAAATATGGAAATGACTTATTTTAGCTATTAATATTAGTCAACATACTTTCTGGACATCTCAAGCTTAGTAAGGCCAAGTAAAATTTTTTGACTTCCATCCACCCTAATCTCCATAAATTGTTCTCTGTCCCTGATTTCACAGTTGCTAAAGATAAACCTTGTTATCACTCTTCATTCCTCTTTCTCTGTACTCCGCATTCAACAGGTCCATTGACAAGTAGACTCTGCCTCAAAAAATGCCCTGAATTTATCCACTTTTCTTCATTTCCACTACCACCACTTTAGTCTAAGCCAGGGCTAATGTGAGAGCTTCCTAATTGCATTTCTTCCCACAGTACCTTCTCCAACAAGCAACTAATGAACCTTAAAACCATAACTTAAATCGTCATGCCCTGTCGCTTACTTAGACGCAAGAGGGAAGAGATATGGGAACGTATGTATATGTATAACTGATTCACTTTGTTGTAAAGCAGAAACTAACACACCATTGTAAAACAATTATACTCCACTAAAGATGTTAAAAAAAAACACAAAACCTTCAGTGATTTCCAAGAAGGAAAACTATATTTCTTACCATTGACCACATGGCATTAAATGACCTGACCTCTGTCCACCTATCTGACTCCTTCTGTCACCAACCTCTGGCTGCCTTTATCATGTACCACCATTGGCCATTGTCACCTCCCGACTCTGTGTTCAGTATCTTCATGTTGGTTTGGCTGAAATTGGCCAATGCAGGAGTATTTACACCACAGAAATCAGCAAACTTATAAATCAGGTGACTTGCTTCTGGAGAGCAGTTGCTAAACATTTATTGCAAATGGCCAGTGCCAGTTAACCTGGCCCCTTTATAAATGCTAACCTTTTCCTGCCCTTGGCCCTTTGCATTTGCACTTGTTTTCCATTCATGTCTTGGTCATTTTGTCATTACCTCTAGGTAAAATGTCAACTTCTCAGAGAGGACTTATCTGACTACCAATCTAGGGTCCCACTTCCCATCTCTCCAGCGTCTTTATCACTTTAGCTTGTTGTGGTTTCTTCTTAACACTAGTTGCTATCTAAAATTATATGCTCATATAGAATATAATGGATCTGAGTATGTGTAGTTTGTTTACCCCATCAATAGCTGCTATCCTTCCAGTAGCATGTAAGCTTCCTAAGTCTTGTTCAAAACTGAATTCCCAGAAACACTCCGAACAGAACCTGTCACATAGCACTTGCTTGATAGCGTTTATTGAATGAATGAATGACTTAATGAGTGAAAAGTGATGATAATTAGTTATCAATTAATCAACATCCTGTTATTTTAATATGTAACTATTATTTCATATTCATTTACCATACTTATATTTATTTTGTTATTATGTATTTAATTGCTTGCAGATTTTTCAAGGGAACTACCAAAAGGAAAAGTGCCAATATTTTTTAACTCACGGCTGAAATTCCAGAAGTTTTTGCTACATTGGTTGTGGTCATTCAAATTAACCCCTGCTTTGAAAAGCAGTGCAAGTGTTTTAAGGCTGTGTAGTGTTTAGTGTGATGTGATAAATTGCAGTCATATGTAAGGACCCACTGAAGCATTTTATGGCTTTAATTCACTTTCAAATGCTTAAAATACTGCTTGAGCTATATTCTTATGACTCTCCCCTGAACCTTCTGGCTCTTATTCAATTCTGTTACCTTGTAGATGTTTCTAGGTAGGTCTTAGCTCTACTTTGTGCTGTGCTGCCTACCTTTTCTTACTCTGGTTCACTAACTCAAAATCTGCATAAACAGACACTGTGCTTTTGAAGCGTTTCAGCATTTGGCGATTCTCTTATATCTGGGCTTCCCAAAGCAAAAAGCAAAAAAATGTGAGCCTTCCATATCTCCTAAATACCCAACACCTTTTTGTTTTCTTTCTTTTTTTTTTTTTTTTTGCGGTACACGGGCCTCTCACTGTTGTGGCCTCTCCCATTGCGGAGCACAGGCTCCGCGCCATGGCTCACCGGCGTAGCCGCTCCGCGGCATGTGGGATCTTCCAGGACCCGGGCATGAACCCGTGTCCTCTGCATTGGCAGGCGGACTCTCAACCACTGCGCCACCAGGGAAGCCCCCACCCAACACCTTTTTAGCTACAATAAAATATATCCTATATGTGGTATTTGGCTTCACATAGCTTGATACTAAAGGCCTATGATTCTTCACATTAATGTAACATGAAAACTTTTGCTTGTTTTGAGTTTTGTTATGAAGATTTTGGTATTTAGACAAGCTATTCTAACAGATATGTATCTATATATGTAATTTTCCAGGTCTCTTAGAATTTTTTTTAACCTTCGATGATCTTCTGCCCTCACCAGTAAATTCAGAGTCTGTGAGCCATTAAAATTTGCTAGTACTCTTGCAAGGAACTGAATTATGTACAAGAAAGCACTAAAACAAAATGATGTGACAATAACGGGTTATTGCATTTGTAACACAGTGTGTAATATGGAAGGATTTTAAAATAGAACTAGAAATGAAAAAATTCTAAGCTAGAAAAATCTGACTTAAAATGATAATTTCATAGCCAGTAGACTTCTTGGAGATGAGCCAGTCCATTTCCTTTATTTTTGAGAAACAGAACTGAGGCCTGCGATAATTTGGCCGTTTGCCAGAGCTTTGCACACCCAGAGGGTGGTAGCGTCAGGAACAACATCCAGGACTTCTGCCTTTCCACCGAGTTCTTGCTCACTCATACTGTATCCAAAAAATCGAGATCTTATGACTGTCTGCAAAACGTAGATTTCCAAAAACACGATTTTAAGAAAGCTTTTCTTCTTTGCATCTTCTATGCTATTCCTTGTACTCTAATGAACAAAACATTCTACGGTTATTTTTCTTTTTCCAAGTACATAAATAAATGTTTCACAATATTTTAAGTGAAGTCAAATCAATTGGAATCAGTAATTTCAATAGTGATTGTTTGAAAATGAGCTTCAGTTTAGGCACTGTTCAAATTAAATTGCTAAGTAGGAGAAGATATAAAACATTCATTAGACTTTACAGGTCGAAGATGATAATATTGCCAAATATCCCTGCCAGTTGTCATTTTGTATGTATTAAAACGAAGCTATGATGGTAATTTAATAGACCTTATGAGTGAATTATGATTAGAGTCAGTGAGACTCATATGCTTCTATGGGCTGTATTGATGTGTAAAAAGCATCTTGACAATGTTTTGTCAGAAAATATTTATGGAGCAGTCTCTCCCAGGTATTCTTCTAGGAACTGCAGATACAGTGGTGGAAAAAAATGATAGTCTCTGTCTTCACAGAAGTTACATTCTAGTCAGAATTATAGACAAAATATAATATGTAGGCCTAGAGTTATATGAGATGCTATGAAGTTAAATGAAGCAGGTTAAGTGGCTAGCAAAATAGGAATTGGAGGTATTATTTTTGATAGCACAGTCAGGACAGTGAAAGGTGAAGAACTGGGTAAACTTGTAGATGAAACAGCTCGGAGGCAGAGATCAAGTTGGCTATATCCAAAGAAGAACTAGAGGGTGTAGATGGCTGCACCAGAGTAAAAGAGAGGAAGAGTCTTGGAAGATGAGGTAGGCAGAGGCTGGATCATCTAAACTTTTTAGGCCAGGGTAAGGAGCTTTAATTTTATTCAAAGAGTGAGACCAAGTCTCATTAAAGCTTTGGACAGGGGAGTGACAGGGGATTTTGGAGAGATCTGGCTTTGTGGAGAAGAGATCTGGTTTTGTGGCAGTGGTGAAGACAGCAGTGAGAATAGAGATGGTGATTTAAAGGCCATGACAGCAAATCCCTGAGAGTGTTTGAAATTAGAGACAGTGTGGAGGTGGTGCGAATGAGCTAATATTTTATCCATGTTGAAGGTTGAGCCAATAGGACTTGATGATGGAACTGGAGGTACAGGACATTAGGAAAAGAGACAAATCCATCATGAGTCCTAGAAAATTGGCCAGAGAAATTTGGGGATGTTAAAACAAAAGTTTTGTTTTTTTTTCCTCCGCGCCACGCGGCGGGTGGGATCTTAGTTCCCTGGCAGCCAGGGATGGGACGCACGTCCCCTGCATTGGAAACACAGAGTCTTAACCACTGGGCGACCAGGGAAGTCCCACAAAAGTTTTTTAGGGTGGATTATCCTTAATTATTTGGATATATTGTATTTTAGACATCATGAGATCTCCAGTGGAGATGTCAGGTAGATAGATATAAAAGCTTAGTTCCCAGAAAAGACGTTTGAGTAGAGATACAACTTGGGCAGTCAAACTTTAGAGGATATTCATTCTGTGCATGCTGAGTGCTTGTATATACCAGAGTTTGTATTATAGTATCTCATTTAATCTCATAACTGCCTTGTAAATTGGATTCCAATATTAGGGATTAAAAGTAAAACAAAAACAAAACTGAGAAGGTTCGCAACTTGATTTAGGTCTGCAGCTGTTAATCAGTGGAAATAGGATTTGAAGCCACTAAACCTGATCAAGGAGACCATTTTTTAACCATTACTCAGTTTCCCACAGATTAGTTCGTCTACCATATTATGTCTTATGTAAAACATGTTTAAAGAGTTTATTCTCTTTGGGTTAAATATTATTTTTATATTAAAAAGAGCACTGGTTTTTGCACCAAAGGAAAAAAAAAAGGAAAGAAACAAATTTTGGCTCTCTGCCATTAAGACAGCAAGTAAAATAAGAATATTCATGAATTCAAAATCAAAGGATTGCTGTTCTCATCAGATCAGGAAATGCATATCCAAGGGTTTTATAGAGTGCAAATCAAATGTTAAATATTATACTAAGAATATACAGTATGTACAATATACACATACACGCACATACAATAAGTCAATTGGGCTGTATGTGTATTTGCATTTAATTTGGGGGTGGGAGATTAATCTGTGTACCAATTAAATACATTACCTTTATTTATCTGTTCTCAGTCTAATATACTAAAGGAATATAGAGATATTCTGGTTATAGATTTGGCCAAAAAGTCTGGTAATGAACTGTCTATGTGTTAGCATAATTAATAGGTCTGAGGGGAAAAGTTCAGTTATTAACATTCCTAATTAAAGGCATTTATCATCTGACTGAAAGAGGGAATAAACTTCATTCTTATGCAGGGATTGGAAATTACTTTTTGATGGAGGGGATACATGATGCTTTTGCAAAAGTTAATCCTAAAATCTAAAAGGGCTAATCACTATGCTTTATTTTCTTGGTGAGGATATGATGACATTTAAATTAATACTATCTGTCACATTGTTCAGCTGAGAGGATCACAGCATTGCAAATGTCTCTATAATCAAAAGAGAGGTCATAAATGTGGCATATCATATTTTAGATCTGAAGAGAGTTGTTTTTTAACTGTTCCAGGAAGATTGCATTTGTCAGTGTTATTTGTGGGAAGATGTTGAAGAAGAGCTTGCCTTGTCTGTTATGAAGAACCTTTTTAATAATGAAAATTGCTTGGGAACTTTCCATAAGGCACCAATGATTTCATAAATCAGATTGTGCTAGGGTAATCTTCAATTACCAGAAATCACTTGCATTTCACTTAATTATATATTTAAGTTGAAGGAAGTTTTGGTTATTTCCATTGGAGTATTTGTCTTAGATGAGAATTTTGTTTCAAAGGTTGATAACTGGTTATTGTTTTACTTCCTCTTATTTCTAGTAAGTTTTTGTATAAAATCTGTTAGCAACTAAGTATTATCATAAATCATTTATTTAAATAATTTTCTTTAAATCAGCTACTCTTTAGTAGGAACAGTTCTTCCTACATAGAATTTCATTTGTATATTCATAAGATAAAAATACAAAAAGAAAGATGACCTAACTTCCAAAACTCCACTAAATAAGATCTAGAATTGCCATCAAGTTGCACAGAATTAAAATTTGATAATTTCAGTCTACTTTTCATTTACTCAATTTAAGCTATAAATCTGAGTAGACAAAGGAAACCCAAGTTTGAAATGGAAACAATTTGAAATATTAAAGAGAATGTTTATATTACCTAAAGGATAAATATTAAATATAATACAAAATAATGTCAGCTTACTATAAGGAAATTTTTTCTTTTCAAAAATCTGCTAAATTTTATCTTGTTAAAACTTGATCTTATTTTGTGGCCTATTTTGATAATTATTCCATAATATATTACTTTGATATTTTCAGTAGGCAAGTAGGCAGGAAGCAGGTTGTATTTCAAATTTGGTGGTATCCTCTTTTATTTCAGAGTTTCAACGTGTGTTGAGAGGTTGTCTTTTAAAATGTTCTCCAAAAAGTAACTCCTCATGACATGCTTTGTGTGGGGGATACAATATTTAGTTTCCATTACATTTTATTACTTTATAAACTCTTTTTATAAATAGATCTTTATTGGAGTATAATTGCTTCACAATACTGTGTTAGTTTCTATTGTACAGCAAAGTGAATCAGCCACATGCATACACATGTCCCCATATCCCCTCCCTCTAGAGCCTCCCTCCCACCCTCCCTATCCCAGCCCTCTAGGTGGTCACAAAGCACCGAGCTGATCTCCCTGTGCTATGCTGCTGTTTCCCACTAGCTATCTATTTTACATTCGGTAGTGTATATATGTCAATGCTACTATCACTTCGCCCCAGCTTCCCCCTCCCACCCCGTGTCCTCAAGTCCATTCTCTACATCTGAGGCTTTATTCCTGCCCTGCCACTAGGTTCATCAGTAGCATGCGGTAAATGCATATTTCTCACAGTAAGTAAGCCGTTCCCTGAAAATGTATTGAAAGCCATTCAATATTAACATTAAATTATGTGGTTAGATTTAAATCCAGAAAATACTTGAAGCAAGTAAGTATATAACATTTTAAATATGACCATCAGCTTTTATCTTAAAATTTTAATTTTATAATATATTACTGCTAATTAGTTTTATAAATATGTTTATATAAATTAGGTATATACACATTAGGTAACATTTTATTTTTAATCATTTCTCAGGAATCTTTATCAAAAACACTGTATTTCCTTAATATAAATTCCTATACTAAATAGAGGCGACAAGTAAAACTAAAGAAAGAACTTAGTAATGTCATGAAAATGAGACTGAAAAGTGGCCCACAATATAAATGTACTTAATGCCGCCGAACAGTACATTTAAAAATGGTAAAAAAGGTAAATTTTATGTTATATGAATATATAATGCAAGAACTGCATGCAAGAACAAATCGGCTTTGTTGCAAAGCAGCAGATTTCAGTTCAGCAAAAATACTATTTCGGCTGAATAGTTGTTCAAGTTTCAAGAAAGTATGTTTAATTTATAGGGTCTAACAAATGTAAAATGTCTGCAGTTTGAACTTTAATTAGATGGTTAGGCTCATTCATTACACTTATTAAAGATGTATTTTCTGATAGAGCATTTGCCTGAAACGTTTTCTTTTTAAAATCTTTTTTTTTTAACATCTTTATTGGAGTAAAATTGCTTTACAATGGTGTGTTAGTTTCTGCTTTATAACAAAGTGAATCAGCTATACATATACATACATCTCCATATCTCCTCCCTCTTGCATCTCCTTGCCACCCTCCCTATCCCACCCCTCTAGGTGGTCACAAAGCACTGAGCTAATATACCTGTGATATGCGGCAGCTTCCGACTACCTATCTATTTTACATTTGGTAGTATATATAAGTCCATACCACTCTCTCACTTCGTCCCAACTCATCCTCCCCCCCACCCCGTATCCTCAACTCCATTCTCTACATCTGTGGCTTTATTCCTGTCCTGCTCCTAAGTTCTTCAGAACCATCTTTCTTTCTTTTTTTTTAAGATTCCATACATATGTGTTAGCATACGGTATTTGTTTTTCTCTTTCTGACTTACTTCACTCTGTATGACAGACTCTAGGTCCATCCACCTCACTACAAATAAATCAATTTCGTTTCTTTTTATGGCTGAGTAATATTCCATTGTATATATGTGCCACATCTTCTTTATCCATTCATCTGTTGATGGACACTTAGGTTGCTTCCATGTCCTGGCTATTGTAAATAGAGCTGCAATGAACATTGTGGTACATGACTCTTTGAATTATGGTTTCCTCCGGGTATATGCCCAGTAGTTGTATTGCTGGGTCGTATGGTAGTTCGATTTTTAGTTTTTTAAGGAACCTCCATACTGTTCTCCATAGTGGCTATAACAGTTTACATACCCACCAACAGTGCAAGAAGGTTCCCTTTTCTCCACATCCTCTCCAGCATTTATTGTTTCTAGATTTTTTGACGATAGCCATTCTGACCAGTGTGAGGTGACACCACATTGTGGTTTTGATTTGCATTTCTCTAATGATTAGTGATGTTGAGCATCCTTTCATATGTTTGTTGGCAATCTGTATATCTTTTATGGAGAAATGTCTATTTAGGTATTCTGTGCATTTTTGGATTGCGTTGTTTGTTTTTTTGATATTGAGCTGCATGAGCTGCTTGTGAATTTTGAAGATTAATCCTTTGTCACTTGCTTCATTTGCAAAACTTTCTCCCATTCTGAGGGTTGTTTTTTTGTCTTGTTTATGGTTTCCTTTGCTGTGAAAAAACTTTTAAGTTTCATTAGTGCCCATTTGTTTGTTTCTGTTTTTATTTCCATTTCTCTAGGAGGTGAGTCAAAAAGGATCTTGCTGTGATTTATGTCAAAGAGTGTTCTGCCTGTGTTTTCCCTCTAAGAGTTTTACAGTGTCTGGCCTTACATTTAGGTCTTTAATCCATTTTGAGTTTATTTTTGTATATGGTGTTAGGGAGTGTTCTAATTTCATTCTTTTACATGCAGCTGTCCAGTTTTCCCAGCACCACTTATTGAATAGGCTGTCTTTTCTCCATGGTATATTCTTGCCTCCTTTATCAAAAATAAGCTGACCATATGTGCGTGGGCTTACTCTGGGCTTTCTATCCTGTTCCATTGATCTATATTTCTGTTTTTGTGCCAGTACCTTACTGCCTTGATTACTGTAGCTTTGTAGTATAGTCTGAAGTAAGGGAGCCTGATTCCTCCAGCTCCGTTTTTCTTTCTCAAGATTGCTTTGGCTGTTCGGGGTCTTTTTGTTTCCATACAAATTGTGAAACTTTTTGTTCTAGTTTTGTGAAAAATGCCTTTGGTAGTTTGATAGGGATTGCACTGAATCTGTCGATTGCTTTGGGTAGTATAGTCATTTTCACAATGTTGATTCTTCCAATCCAAGAACATGGTATATCTATCCATCAGTTTGTATCATCTTTAATTTCTTTCATCAGTGTCTTATAGTTTTCTGCATACAGCTCTTTTGTCTCCTTAGGTAGGTTTATTCCTAGATATTTTATTCTTTTTGTTTCAATGGTAAATGGAAGTGTTTCCTTAATTTCTCTTTCAGATTTTTCATCATTAGTGTATAGGAAAGCAAGAGATTTGTGTGCATTAATTTTGTATCCTGCTACTTTACGAAATTCGTTTATTAGTTCTAGTAGTTTTCTGGTAGCATATTGAGGATTCTCTATGTATAGTATCATGTAATCTGCAAACAGTGACAGCTTTACTTCTTCTTCTCCGATTTGGATTCCTTTTTTTTCTTCTTTTTTCTCTGATTGCTGTGGCTAAAACGTCCAAAGCTATGTTGAATAATAGTGGTGAGACTGGACAACCTTGTCTTGTTCCTGATGTTAGTGGAAATGGTTTCATTTTGTTCACCATTGAGAATGATGTTGACCTGGTTTTGTCATATATGACCTTTATTATGTTGAGGTAAGTTCCCTCTATGTCTACTTTCTGGAGAGTTTTTATCATAAATGGGTGTTGAATTTTTTCAAAACCTTTTTCTACATCTATTGAGACGATCATATGGTTTTTATCCTTTAATTTGTTAATATGGTTTCTCACACTGATTGATTTGCATATATTGAAGAATTGTTGCATTCCTGGGATAAATCCCACTTGATCATGGTGTATGATCCATATAATGTGCTGTTGGGTTCCGTTTGCTAGTATTTTGTTGAGGATTTTTGCATCTATGTTCATCAATGATATTGGCCTGTAGTTTTCTTTCTTTGTGACATCTTTGTCTGGTTTTGGTATGAGGTTGATTGTGGCCTCATAGAATGAGTTTGGGAGTGTTCCTCCCTCTGCTATATTTTGGAAGAGTTTGAGAAGGAGAGGTATTAGCTCTTCTCTAAATGTTTGATAGAATTTGCCTGTGAAGCCATCTGGTCCTGAGCTTCTGTTTGTTGAAAGATTTTTAATCACAATCTCAATTTCAGTGCTTGTGATTCATCTGTTTACATTTTCTATTTCTTCCTGATTCAGTCTTGGCAGGTTGTACATTTCTAAGAATTTGTCCATTTCTTCCAGGTTTTCCAATTTTTTGGCATACAGTTGCTTGTAGAAATTTCTCATGATCCTTTGTATTTCTGTAGTGTCAGTTGTTACTTCTTTTTCATTTCTAATTCTATTGATTTGAGTCTTCTCTCTTTTTTTCTTGATGAGACTGGCTAATGGTTTATCAATTTTGTTTACCTTCTCAAAGAACCAGCTTTTAGTTTTATTGATCTTTGCTTTCATTTCCTTCATTTCTTTTTCATTTATTTCTGATCTGATCTATATGATTTCTTTCCTTCTGCTAACTTTGGGTTTTCTTTGTTCTTCCTTCTCTAATTGCTTTAGGTGTAAGTTTAGGTTGTTTATTTGAGATGTTTCTTGTTTCTTGAGGTAGGATTGTATTGCTATAAACTTGCCTCTTAGAATTGGTTTTGCTGTATCCCATAGGTCTTGGGTTGTCGTGTTTTCATTGTAATTTGTTTCTAGGTATTTTTTGATTTCCTCTTTGATTTCTTCACTAATCTCTTGGTTCTTAAGTAGTGTATTGTTTAGCCTCCATGTGTTTGCATTTTTTACAGATCTTTTCCTGTAATTGATATCTAGTCTCATAGCATTGTGGTCGGAAAAGATAATTGATATGATTTCAATTTTTTAAAATTTACTAAAGCTTGATTTGTGACCCAAGATATGATCTATCCTGGAGAATGTTCCATGAGCACTTGAGAAGAAAGTGTATTCTGTTGTTTTTGGATGGTTGTCCTATAAATATCAAGTCCATCTTGTTTAATGTATCATTTAAAGCTTGTGTTTCCTTATTTATTTTCATTTTGGATGATCTGTCCATTGGTTAAAGTGGGGTGTTAAATTCCTCCATTATGACTGTGTTACTGTCAATTTCCCCTTTTATGGCTGTTAACATTTGCCTTATGTATTGAGATGCTCCTATGTTGGGTGCATAAATGTTTACAATTTTTGTGTCTTCTTCTTGGATTGATCCCTTGATCATTATGTAGTGTCCTTCTTTGTCTCTTGTAATAGTCTTTATTTTAAAGTGTATTTTGTCTGATATGAGAATTGCTACTCCAGCTTCCTTTTGATTTCCATTTGCCTGGAATATCTTTTTCCATCCCCTCACTTTCAGTCTGTATGTGTCCTTAGGTCTGAAGTGGCTCTCTTGTAGACAGCATATATAGAGGTCTTGTTTTTATATCCATTCAGCCAGTCTATGTCTCTTGGTTGGAACATTTAATCCATTTACATTGACGGTAATTATCAATATGTATGTTCCTATTACCATTTTCTTAATTGTTTTGGGTTTGTTATTGTAGGTCATTTCCTTCTCTTGTGTTTCCTGCCTAGAGAAGTTCCTTTAGCATTTTTTATAAAGCTGGTTTTGTGGTGCTGAATTCTCTTAGCTTTTGCTTGTCTGTAAATGTTTTAATTTCTCCATCGAATCTGAAGGAGGTCCTTGCTGCGTAGAGTAATCTTGGTTGTAGGTTTTTCCCTTTTATCACTTTAAATATGTCCTGCCACTCCTTTCTGGCTTGTAGAGTTTCTGCTGAAAGAACAGCTCTTAACCTTATGGGGATTACCTTGTATATTATTTGTTGCTTTTCCTTTGCTGCTTTTAATATTTTTCTTTGTATTTTATTTTTGATAGTTTGATTAATATGTGTCTTGGTGTGTTTCTCCTTGGATTTATCCTGTATGGGACTCTACATTTCCTGGACTTGATTGACTATTTCCTTTCCCATATTAAGGAAATTTTCAACTCTAATCTCTTCATATATTATCTCAGTCCCTTTATTTTCTCTTCTTCTTCTGGGACCTCTATGATTCGAATGTTGGTGCATTTAATGTTGGCCCAGACGGCTCTGAGACTGTCCTCAACTCTTTTCATTCTTTTTTCTTTATTCTGCTCTGCAGTAGTTATTTCCACTATTTTATCTTCCAGGTCACTTATCTGTTCTTCTGCCTCAGTTATTCTGCTATTGATTCCTTCCAGAGAATTTTTAATTTGATTTATTGTGTTGTTCATCATTGTTGGTTTGCTCTTTAGTTCTTCTAGGTCCTTGTTAAACATTTCTTGTATCTTCTCCATTCTGTTCCCAAGATTTGGATCATCTTTACTATCATTACTCTGAATTCTTTTGCAAGTAGACTGCCTATTTCCACTTCAGTTGTTTGGTCTGGTGGGTTTTGCTCCTTCATCTGCTGTGTGTTTCTCTGTCTTCTCATTTTGCTTAGCTTACTGTGTTTGAGGTGTCCTTTTCGCAGGCTGCAGGTTTGTAATTCCTGTTGTTTTTGGTGTCTGCCCCCAGTGGTTAAGGTTGGTTCAGTGGGTTGTGTCGGCTTCCTGGTGCAGGGGACTAGTGCCTGTGTTCTGGTGGATGAGGCTGGATCTTGTCTTTTTGGTGGGCAGGACCGTCTCTGTTGGTGTGTTCTGGAGTGTCTGTGACCTTATTATGATTTTAGGCAGCCTCTCTGCTAATGGGTGGGGTTGTGTTCCTATCTTGCTAGTTGTTTGGCATAGGGTGTCCAGCACTGTAGCTTGCTGGTCATTGAGTGGAGCTGGGTCTTACCACTGAGATGACGATCTCTGGGAGACCTTTCGCTGTTTGATATTACATGGAACCTGGAAGTCTCTGGTGAACCAATGTCCTGAACTTGCCTCTCCCACCTCAGAGGCACAGGCCTAACACCTGGCTTGAGTACCATGACTCTGTGAGCCACATGGCTCAGAAGAAAAGGGAGAAAGAAAGGAAGAAAAAATAAAGTAAAGTAAAATAAAATAAAATAAAGTTTTTGAAATAAAAGATAATTATTAAAAATAAAAAATATTAAAAAGTAATAAAGAAAAAAAAAAGAAAGAAGGAAGTAACCAAGCCAAAAAAGAAATCTACCAATGATAACAAGCATTACAAACTATACAGAAAGAGAAAAAAAAGAACAAGAAACAAAAATGGACAGACAGAACCTTAGGACAAATGGTAAAAACAAAGCTATACAGACAAAATCTCACACAGAAGCATACACATACACACTCAGAAGAAGAGAAAAAGGAAAAAAAATATATATCTATATATATAAAAAAAAAAGGAGGAAGAGAGCCACCAAATCAATAAACAAATCGACCAATGATAATAAACTCTAAATACTAAACGAAGATAAACATAAAACCAGAAACCAGTCAGTAGTATACAGTAAACCCCAAGTCTACAATTGCTCACAAAATCCACCGCCTCTATTTTGGGATGATTTGTTGTCTATTCAGGTATTCCAGAGATGCAGGGTACATCAAATTGAATGTGGAGATTTAATCCGCTGCCCCTGAGGCTGCTGGGAGAGATTTCCTTTTCTGTTCTTTGTTCGCACAGCTCCCAGGGTTCAGCTTTGGATTTGGCCCCGCCTCTGTGTGTAGGTCGCCAGAGGGCATCTCTTTCCCACCCAGACAGGACAGAGTCAACATAGCAGCTGATTAGGGGCTCTGGCTCACTCAGGCTGGGGAGAGGGAGAGGTACGGTATGTGGGGCAAGCCTGTGGCTGCAGAGGCTGATGTAACATTGCAACAGCCTGAGCCACGCCAATTTTTCTCCTGGGGAAGTTGTCCCTGGATCACAGGACCCTGGCAGTGGTGGGCTCCATAGGTTCCTAGGAGGGGAGGTGTGGATAGTGACCAGTGCTTGCACACAGGCTTCTCTGTGGCTGCAGCAGCAGACTTAGCATCTCATGCCCATCTCTGGGGTCTGCACTGATAACTGCAGCTCATGCCCATCTCTGGAGCTCGTTTAGGTGGTGCTCTGAATCTGCTCTCCTCGCACACCCTGAAACAATGGTCTCTCGCCTCCTAGGCAGTTCTAGACTTTTTCCCAGACTCCCTCCCATCTAGCTGTGGTGCACTAGCTCCCTTGAAGCTGTGTTCATGCAGCCAACCCCAGTCCTCTCCCTGGGATTTGACCTCCGAAGCCCGAGCCTAAGCTCCCAGCCCCTGCCTGCCTTGGCGGTCAAGCAGACAAGCCTCTCGGGCTGGTGAGTGCTGGTGGGCACTGATCCTCTGTGCGGGAATCTCTCTGCTTTGCCCTCTGCACCCCTGTTGCTGCGCTCTCCTCCATGGCTCTGAAGCTTCCCCCGTGCCACCCCCGTCTCTGCCAGTGAAGGGGCTTCCTAGGGTGTGGAAACCTTTCCTCCTTCACAGCTCCTTCCCACTGGTACAGGTCCCATCCCTATTCTTTTGTCTCTGTTTATTCTTTTTTCTTTTGCCCTCCCCAGGTACGTGGGGAGTTTCTTGCCTTTTGGGAAGTCTAAGGTCTTCTGCCAGCATTCAGTAGGTGTTCTGTAGGAGTTGTTCCACATGTAGATGTATTTCTGGTGTATCTGTGGGGAGGAAGGTGATCTCTGCATCTTACTCCTCCTCCATCTTGAAGGTCTCCTCTTTTTAAAATCTTATTTTAAGTTTCCTTGAACTTTTTTTTTTTTTTTTTTTTGCGGTACGCGAGCCTCTCACTGTTGTGGCCTCACCCGTTGTGGAGCACAGGCTCCGGACGCACATGCTCAGTGGCCATGGCTCACAGGCCCAGCCCCTCTGCGACATGTGGGATCTTCCTGGACTGGGGCACAAACCTGTGTCCCCTGCATTGGCAGGTGGACTCTCAGCCACTGCGCCACCAGAGAAGCCCTATTTTGATATATTTGATCTTTTTAGGCCACTAGTGTTGAAAGGCAATACCAGTTTAATCATTTCCCAAATAAGAGTATAAAATATGACTCAGACGAGGTTTGGAACTTCCCAATTATAATGGACTATCAGAAGATTAAGCTGTGAACAGTCTGTGTGTGTGTGTGTGTGTGTGTGTGTGTGTGTGTGTGATGTGTTTTTGCACATTTTAAAAAGTGCTTTTCAGAATCATATGTATTTTTTTCTATTTGCTCTAAAAATTGCAGAAGGTTCCTATCAATTTACCTATATTTATTTTATTTATATATATATATATATACATATATACACAGATTATGATATATACAATACATATAATTTTCACAAAATTAAATTTAAAGTTCATTTTATCATCTGACCTCTGATCGTATTTCAAATGTCCACTGTACCCTCCTAACATCTACAATTATAAATTTCTGAGATCTTGTCCTTTTATTTCATTTGTTTCTTCAACCCCTTTCACTGGCTCACTGTCTTCTACCAGCAGCCTGTGTCATTACATCCTCCCTCTTCTTTCTGTTTGCATCTGTTTCTCATAAATCAATTCCAGATGAAATCGAGTAATCTTGCCCTAGTACGCCACTACCTATATAATTCATCCTTATCAGATCTATCCAAGCTAAACATTGGCCCCTGGTATTCTGATTCTTCTCATGGGATTCAGGATTAATTGGGACCCTCTGTTATAAGTAGTAGACTATCTCCAAAACTTTGACCTTTGTCGACAGTCTTGTTCTCTGACCCTGGCCATAGGCTAAAACCTATATTCCCAGATGTATATTTCTAGAACTGTTCAGCTTTTTGAACTTTCAGCCATGTAGTCACTAGATCAGATTTCCATACATTGAGTCAAAGGAGAAGTTAATAAACATTGAGGACAAGGTCTATTGGTATGCATTATGGTTTTATATAAAGATGAATTAAACAATTATTTCTTCTCTCAATTAGTTTGTAACTTAATAGAGAATATGGCAGAAGTACATTGATAAGAATAATAATATAGAGTAAAAATGTGCAATAAGAGTGGCATACTTTTATCTGAGCCTAATGAACTGAGAAAAGATATTTTTTTTAAGAGTTCAAAACTGATTTCCTTCTGCCACTATGGCTGAATGTAAATAAGTTGCTCAAATTCTTTGGGTCTAAAGTTCTTTATTTAAAAAATTAAATAGTAACACTTACTTAATGAATCTGTATATTAAATGAGTAATACATATATAAGATACTCATACATATATCTGTTATCAAATAAATGTTCAATAATAGGTATCTATAAATATATATGTGTATATGTATTTGCACAAATGTTTTTCAATTTATATATAAATATGTGGGCTAAGTTTACACAGAATAATTAAGACTTGAGTTTTTGACATACTAATATTGAGACTCTGGAACCAGCAGAAAGTTCTGGACCAAAGATAAAGTAATAGTGAACATCATGCAGCACTTCACATGGGCTATAACCAAAAAGATGTGGGGAAACAGGAACATAAGCACCAGGACCAGTTTTTCACAGAGTTAAGAGGAAGGGTTCAAAGACAAGCAAACAAACACAGAAAAGCAACAAGAACAACAACAAAAACAAGACTTCATCACTCTATTAGGAGACGAGGAAGCACTAAAATCTGTGTGGACCAAGGACTAGGGAACTTAGTGTGTCCTTCATCTGAGAAGAGTGTGTAGAGATGAGGCTTACTCACTTGAAATCCAGGGGCATTGCTGCTTTTTGTCCCTTGATTTCATCTCCCTGCCTAAAGCTGAGAGGAAGGGCCTTGTGGAGCTCCTGCTATAGTGGATAAGTCTGAGGCTGGAGTGAGGTGTGCGATGGAAAGCCCCACCCCCAAGAATAAATGAAAAATATTTATTTCATTTCATTTCAACTCTGCCACTCCGAGGCAGAGTTCGGAGTAAGTTAAATCTCAGTAAAAGACTTAGAAATGTAGAACGTTGTCTTTGTGAAGTTTCCTTGTAAAACTTTAAAAAGTAAATCAGACCTTCCTGCACATATATCCTGGGGCAACAAGAAAGTGAGGCCGCTGTAGAGATTGTGCTTCACTCTATCAATTCTTGAAGAAAATAGGAAGAGAAGAACCCCAAGTGCTTTGAAAGTGGGCTGTGGCTGCTAATAAGAAGAGAAAAGGGGACTCTGGGCATGGTTCTTGGCTTAAGAAGATGTCCCATGTGGATATGGGATTACCTATGGGGCCATTTCTCAAGCCAGGCCCATCTGTTGTCATTGGTGCGCTTTTAAGATCTTGTGAAAAAATTATTCTCTGGTATGGAGATTGAACTTGCTGAATATTTTCCTGGGTAAACAATGTTTTGTTCTTTTTGCTTACTAATTCAGAAAACATATTAGCAACAATATTTCTGTAGTTTATAGACAAGGAAAGAAATCACATGTTCCTGACCAAATGAGTTAGTCATCATTTTATGAGGTTTTCCATATGTGTGTCACCAGACACGTTAGAATACCAAAGATGAAACCTTTGTTTGGCAGTACTGTGTTATTTCTTAACAAGTTTAAACACTGTTGATTAGAGAGCATATCAGACATAGTCAGGTCTTCTTTAAACTCTCACTGTAAATTTTTAGATTTTGCATTTTTAAACTTTCAATTCAACGTCTTCCACAAAGCTGTGAACGTTTTGAAAGCTGAGTATCTCATATACTTATAACTACAAAAAAATCATTAAAAGAAAAGAATGATTCCAAATCTTTTCCTGAATAATATTATCATCGGATTGACTTGAAAGTTTTGTGGAGGAACAAAAATCCTGAGAACTATGACACAGAAATCTGTAGGATTAAAAACGGACCTTTAAAAGGTCAATGTTCCATTTTTTTGTTTCTAAAACAAGTACAATAACAAAGAGCACTATAGAATACATTTTAACTATGTACCAGCCACTATCCTAAGCATGTTACATTCCCCTCAACACCTCTTTTGAGGTAGGTCCTATTTTCATTATTCCTATTTTGCATATAAGGAGACAGATTTAGTGAGTGGAGTACAATGTCAATAAAAGAGATAAAAGAGCCCTTCATGTCCTCTGGGACATTGATTTAGTTATCCCTTCTCTCAATTCATCAGATGTACAGCCTCCTTCCCATGATATCCCCTTCTGTCCACACAAAAGCACAGATATCCTCTAGTTATTGTTTTTAATACAACCAGTGGGAGAAATACTAACATCATTCACATCATTAACTTCCATTTCATCAAACTGTATGTAATTAAACACATTCAAGAGCTTTAGGCCAAACATTGGCCAAAAATAATACCCCAGAAAAATTGATTTTGGTTTTAACATGTGCTATGAAAAATTCAAAATTCATGACCAGACTGTTGTCTCCAAATGCTCCACAAACAACCTCGACAATAGCTAGGGTCCCTCACAGAGGGACCTTTTTCTCTAGCTTGTGCCTCGTGCTGTTCTCGGGGATCGGCTTGCCTAGGGTCCCAGAGCATCTCACTGAGCAGTACCTGTCCAGCTGCTAACACCTTATGGCTTTTTGCCAGTAGTCAACAGCTCCACATTCAAGTCAAATCCCAGCTCCATTCCCCACTGTCTGTGGCCCTAAAAATGTTGTTCAGCCTTTCTCTCAGTTTACTTATATATAAAATGGAGATAAGAGTTGTACTAACTTATGAAGATTAGACAATGCAAGTAAACTTCTTCAACCAGTACTTGAATACCTAAAGACTCAGTAAATATTTGCAATTATCATTATTAATATGTTGAGTGAGATTTAAAATGTATTATTTTAATGTGCTTCCTCCTTCAGTGTTTATAATACTTCCAGATCTATTCTGGGTGTGAAATGTTTGTGACATCAGCCTACCATTGTTTAAGTGACTGGTAAAAAGGCAATTACTAGTAAAAAGGCAATTACAGTATTTTAACATTTGTAGTCGATTGTACAAAAAAAGCAAAAAGTGAGAACTAGTTTTCTTTCCTTTAATGTAAAATCAAACACATAAAAAGTAGGATTTCTGCAGTCATGAATTAAAAAATATGTTAAAGTAAATGGAATGCTTAATATAAATTATGTCACGGAGAAGGATATATATGGCAACAAAGGTCAGCTTGCAGCCTAAATTTAATTGCATAGGTTTCCGGGAGGTATCATGCCTCATTACACTGCCCAGTTCAAGTGGTCTTACACATTTTTTATCTAATGTAGAATTTGAGCTTCCTTACATAGAGCACAAAAATACCAGATCACTAAAACCACTGCATTCCGTAATTTTCTAGTCTGTTGATTTTGGTTCCTATACATTTGAGCATAAAAGCTGATTGGTACTATGCCATCACTAATAACAATCTAATAGGAAAAAGTTTGAATAGTAGTAAGGAAATACTAGCAAATCACTAGAATATTATTATGAAAAAATAATATTGGAAGGCCGTGAATCTCAACACCATCCTGATACTAAAGAGTTACTTCATAAACATTTTACAGAGAAACAAATGAGCGAGAGAATGAATGGCTTTATTTACAAAATGTTGAGTACTGGAAATAAGTAGAATTTAAACTTTGTTTAACAGGAGATAATTTTATGGGAGAAAGAATAGTATCTTAAACAGAAAGTGAGAGTATCCAGGGCTTTATTTTATTGTACATAAATACAGTTAAACAGACTTTCATTATTTCTATTTAGAGAAATTAAAGTTTGAAAACTAATTTTGAAAACACAACTAAGGACAGATGATTTGCCATTTACCTGTGGGACAACCCACAGAGTCTAACCAAATATGTCATCTGATCTTCACCACAGAGTCTGCTAACCTTGTGTAGTACAGATCACGTACTCCAAGATTTTGTTAAATGCTAGGTTTTCACCATATGCTGATAACGGAACTGGAACAGGAAAAAAAAATGAATTGTTTCACATTTACCTTAAATATTAAATACATGCAATAAAAATGATTTCAAGTCAGCTCATTGACATAGTGTTATTTCCAGCAAGTGGAAGAGTTTTGATGTTAACTTGAAGCTTTCTTCTTTAAGATTTCAGCAAACAAATATTGGTTAGTACAGGAAAGGGGATTTAAAGGCCTCAGAAGCCCAGTTGAATTTTGTTGACAATAACATTGAGAGTCACATCTAGGAATACAGTTTTTAACTCTGCCTTGTCAGCTGGCCAGCTATTCCAGGCCCAGGGGTATTCTCCAAATCTGGCTTGAGCTACTTTACTGTAAGTGCCTCTTTTGTGGCATTTAAATGATATTGTTGTGTTCTGCATTGCTGAATCAGCACCTTTAAAATAGAATAAGAGGTTGACGTATTCCTTTTGTGCAGTATCACTAGGAAAGAGTTGGGATACTAGTCCCTAAATAAAATTTTTTTTTTCTTGTAACAACACTAAAAAATCACTCAATCACTTGCCTATGTGTTCACAAATTTTACTTTGGGATGTTTTCTAAATTCTCTTCCGTAGTTCTGTCTACAGCTAATTGTTAAGTTTGCTCTTATTTTTGTTATTTATGAACATTAAGACTTGATTTTCTTTTCCTTCTAGGATCCCCTGCCCTGACCGGAACTGGAACTATCAATGTCATAGTGGATGATGTCAATGACAATGTCCCCACTTTTGCCAGTAAAATGTATTTCACAACAATTCCTGAAGATGACCCAACGGGGACAGATGTTTTATTGGTAAATGCCTCAGATGCTGATGCTTCAACAAATGCAGTTATCAGGTACATTTTTCTTTGTAAATTTTAATTATTTTTCTCATTAAACGTTAGTCTTTGGACTAAATGCACACAATGCTTCATTTTGCTGAAATGCTGTAGCATTAACTCATAGCCCAATTGTGGTTATCTATTGCTGAATAACCAACTATGCCTAAAATTAGGATTAAACAATAATGATTTTATGTATTGTTCTAAAATTTTATCTTATTCATTTTATTTATATTTTTATTGTATCTCATTATTTTGTAGCTGAGGAATTAGGGCACGGGTCAGTGGGAGATTCTTCTGCTTCTTGTGGTTGACTAGTGTCACTTATGGTATTTATCTGGTGACTGTGTCCTAGAGGGTCCAAGATGGCTTCACTCGCATGCCTGGTGGCTTGGCAGGGATGGCTGGAACTTTAGGCTCAGTTGGACCCCTTCTCTGATCATGCAATCTCAGAGCTTCTCAGTGTGGTTCTTCAGCAGGGTAGTTGGACTTCTTTATATGGTAGAAGAACCTCTGGGTTACAAGGACCTCAGGTGAAAGCTGCTAATGCTCTTAAAGGTCAGGCCTTGAAACGGCGTAGAATCACTTCCATAATACTCTCTTTGTCAAAGCAGCCATGGCCAGCCAAGAGTCCCCGGGCTAAAACCCATCGGTGAAAAGTCTTCAAACGACTGTGCCATCATATAGTCAGATATGATAAAAATCCATGCCATTTTTATCTTGCAAAAAACTATTATGTTCACTTTAAATTGACAGACAAATATTACAACTTAAATGAAAAATATTTTCACAGAATAGTAAGTTGTTATGCCAACCTAAATCTTATTTACTCTGGCTTGATATGTTTTTAATGGAATATATATTTTGGATGTTAATCACTCCTTGCTATTCATGGAATCCTGGAGAAAATCCACTTTTTCCTCTGGTTAACAGAGCTTTTATGTATTAATTTTTAGATTGACTATTCAAGTATTACATATTTAAGTCATTTACCCAACTACTGATGGACTCTCTAAAAGCACAGCCTTTTATGTGTGATGTTAATTTTCCCATATGGTCTAACATGATCTTTTACACAGCAGCTAGCCAAGAAATATTTATTTATATTCTTCTTTCTACCAGTTTGATCAAGTTATGCATTTTAATGGATGGAATACTTATTTTGAGTTAAACCCTTTACATAACTTTTAATATTTTCCCTTCTATTAAACCAGCCTGCATTAATTACTAGCTTATCTAGTTTATATCTTTATCTAGTTTATATCTTTGTTTCCCAGACACCTATTCCAGAATTTAGCTCTTATAGAAATATATTCCTTTTTTTTCTCCAACTGACCAAATCTCCATTCAAAACCTCACTTTTAATTCTTTTATGTCATAACATTGGAGAAAGTCACAAAACTGTATCAACAGGGTTGACATTCAAGGGCAAATCCCTTTCTCTGTGCTCCTAATCCCATCCCATTCAATTTCCCTCAAATGATTAATTCAAAAGTTACTACATTTTGCTCTGGATCTTCAGGTAATCCTTCTTTCCTTGATCATACCTTTATCCCTATAGAAATGCTCAGAATATCTGGTATTGAGTTCTGGTTCCTTTATTTACTTACATGACTTAGGAAAGTCATTTTAGTGTCTCTAAGGCTCAGTGTATCCATCAGTAAAAGTGGAGTTAAGAATTGCTACATTCGAAATTTGTGAGAATTAAATATATATTGAGCAATTACTAGGTGCCAAGTATCATATATGGAATCAGTTAATATGTGCAGATGTCTCTAACACATTTTTGGGACATGAAAGTCACTAAATTTATACTAGTTTTTTTTCTTTTCATCACTCTAATATCTATTTTATTCCTAATATATTCTTCTACAACATAGTAGTGACTGGCACCTAAATAAATGCATTAAATGAATGATCCTAGTATTCTTTACAACTGCTGCTTTTACTCACAGTTTTCACACCACATTTTTGAGAGGGTGGGTTACTGCCTCAAAGTTTTCTCTGGCCATTTATTCTTGAAAATCTCTCAGTCTTTCTCCTCCATTGCTTTACCAAAAAAGACTATTCGAAGATTCTACTGAAATTTATCAAGTCCAGTGATTTCTGAGTCTTTATTTTCCTTTGCCTTTTGCAATATTTGCACCGCAGGTCAGCCTTTCTTATTGGCATTTTTTTTCTCCTCAGTGTCTGTGTAAATGTTATTTCTTATTTCTCATCCTGCATCTCTGACCGCACCTTCTAATTTGCCTTCTGTATCCCCTCTTTCTAGCTCTCCAAAGAAATTTGGACATTCGCCACAGCATTTTTTCTCAGTCCTTTCCTTTCTTTATTTTCCCGCACGTGTGTGTATGTGTGTGTGTGTGTGTGTGTGTGTGTGTGTGTGTGTGAGAGAGAGAGAGAGAGAGAGAGAGAGAGAAAGAGTAAGAGAGAGAGTAGAGAATCATCCATTTCCATGGCTGCAGCCATGAGAAAAGTTACCCAGAAAACTAGACAAAAAACCTCTAAACCTATTGTATCAACTCTGACTCCATCCTGGAGATTCCCACCCGTCTTTAAAACTCCCTAGGAGGCACCTCTACATAGAGGTAGAAGTCATAAGAACAACATATCAGAAACTACTAACCTTTTCTGTTTCTCATCTTGGTGTACTGCTCTCTTTTAATGATGTTGCCTTGCTTTCTTCATCCTCCCATCTTGATGGCTTACAGTCATCCTCTCCCCCTACGCTCACTCAGTGGACAAGTTTTCATGTTTCTTCTTTCCTAATGCCTCTGGCACTCATTCTTTTCTGTGCATCCCTCCTGCCAAGACCCTAGTTCAGTCCATAATTACATCATGCCTGGACTATTATAATAAAAATTAACTTACTTTCCTTACTCTGGTTTCTAATCCTTCCAATCTATATATTACATGATCCTGTATAATCTTGGAGCCCTTACGAGGTCCCAGATACTTTGTTAAGTTCTGAGGAGTTAAGCACTTCAGTTCTAATAAGAACACTTTAATATAGAAGGTAATTTTGCAATATTACAATTATAGTACCTTGTAGCAAGTATAGTTTAAACAGAATGTGTGGAAAGAACGGCATACTCAGTGATACCTGAGGAAATAAGTATAAGCTTCAAGTAATTGATGAGTTTTGGAAAGACAGAGGAGTTGCTTATGGACAAACAAGGGATGAAAGGCATTCTAGGGAAAGACAATAACAGGTGCAAAGCCAAATCTATGCAAAAACATAGCATCAGAAAAACAAAGCTGTTCAGTATGGTTGGTGTGGGTTAGGAACGGGCCTTGTATACCATAGGAGAAAATTCACGTTTCTTTCTGTGTCTAGTAGGAGAAACAGCTGAAATGTTTTAAGATGGGCAATAACATGATTAGTTTATGTTTTATGATGATTCCTCTCTCAGTGTTGTAGAAAGTTATTTGGATAAAGCAAAGCCTGAGTCAGTGAATGAAAGGAAAATGGCAGTAACATGAAACCGCTAGCTCAGTGGCTCAGCTTTAACGATACTCCCCCCTCCTCAAAATCTTTCAACTTCCAGTTTGCCTAGGGCATAAAGCCCAGTCTGCATATTCCAGCCACTCCATAAACAGTCCCAGCATCTTTCCAAGCTTATTCTGTACAAATGTATAGCCAAACTTTCAGCCTCACTGGATCACTTTCTGCTCCTGGGAAAAGGACCTGTGCTTTTCCAAGCATTATGGCTCTGTTCAAATCCTTCTATATCCTAGACCAGGGTTCTGCAAACGGCAGCCTGCAAGCCAAATTCGACCCAGTGCCTAGTTTTGTAAATAAAGTGTTACTGAAAAATAGCTATGCCCATTCATGTACGTATTGTCTGCGGCTGCTTTTGCATTAAAACAGCAAGTTGAGTGTTGCAACAGAGATCTGATGGCCTAAAGAGCTGAAAGTATTTACTAACCGGTCCTTTACAGAAAAAAATTTGTTGACTCCTAGCCTAAAATACCTTCATTCTCCCTTTATGATACTATTGTAAGGTGGGTAACCTCTTTAAGACTTAGCCTCAATTTACATTTCTCGAAGAAAGGCTTTTCTATCAAAAGTGATCTCTTTGTCTTCTGAATTCCCTAAACAATGCTTCTGAGCAATTTCATAGCACTTAAACATACTGCCTGGTTTTGTATTTACTTTTCCATGTGTCTTTCTTCCATCTAGGGTATAAGCTTGAGCACAGAATTTTTTTTACCTACTTATCCATGTCTCTATTAGTTCATCCATTTACCTAAAGATGGATTATAAGAGATTATATATAATAGATTATTATAATTATGTACGTATATATACTGTTATGTGTGTAAACCTAAACTTTGAATTCTTGTCACATACTAATTACTCTGCCAAGTGCTTTTCAAAAGAAATTACATTTGATGCTCAAAACTACCAAATGAAAGGAATACATATATGTATAATACTTTATAGATAGAGAAGACTTAGAAAGGCTAAGAAACTTTATGAATTTAAGTACTTGAATGAGATCAAAATTCATGTCCAAGGGAACTGTGTTCCAAAGTCCAGTTTCTAAACTATTACTAAATCACTGTATTCTAGCAGCCCACAGTGCAGTGCCTTATGACCGTAGCAAATCTCAGGAAGAGGTAAGAAAAGTTTCAAAAAATCAAATGGGGATATTTCAGCTTTACAAATGCAACAACAGTTGATTTAGATTTTAGATAACAATGATCAGTTTATGCCAGTAATTTGAAACAGTAATTTCTTGAGTCAGAAAAAAAATTAACACCTTGTTGATTTGCATTGAACTAAATCATTGTAAACTGATTCTACATCGACAAACCTGAGCAAGAGTCCCTTTTGGCCTTAGCAAGAGCTACAGTGTGTCTTGTCTCACCCACATCCCCCCAGGCTGTGTCCCACCTTCCATCTACTGTAGGATCATGGAAAAAGTGCATGTTGAAGTCATAAAGACAGAAGTTCAAAGTCTCCAGTACCATTTATAGATTTCATGTTTCTCTGTGCAACTAGATTAGCCTCCCTTAGACTCAGATTCCTCACCGATAAAAAAATGTAGTACAAAACCAAACTGTTAGGATTGTTCTGAGACTTAAATGAGAGCATATATAAAATGCCTTGTAGTCTGCTGGGTGCACCCTAAGAACACAGTAAGCTGCTGCAAAGTTGTAAAGAACAGCGTAGGTGTTTAGCTGTTAAGAAGGTAGCACAAGACTTGATCTAAGTTCATAACCTTAAAAGAAATTAATGTGGACCAGAGAAGCAGGAGAGAGATGCATGAAAAGATGAGAAGTGAAACAAGACTCAAAATAATACAAGTAGGGAAAACCTGGGCATGTGATCTCAGCAGTCCATCCATTTATATTGTCCCCTATGTTTCTTTTATCTCTTTCTTTTTTAACTTACAAGAATAAATTTGATTGAAACTGGTATTATAGATATTGTGAGATATTAAAGAATATCTCATATTTAAAATACACTATTGATACACTTTTATTCTTTAATTTTTACAACTAATAAATATATTACCTACTTTTAAACAGACAATCTTATGTGCAATAGCATAAAATAAAGAATAAGAATTTATAGTACAGAGTTCCTCTATGGATTATTTAGTTCAACCTGGGCCAGAACTCACATCATTTGCCTTTCAACACATTGTTCATTCTAATATACCAGGGTCTTCTCACATACAAAGCATCTAAATCAAATTTACATACATTTTGCCTCCTTCTTATTTTTATTTGTAAATGCTTAAGGGAACAAATATTTGAGTGAACCCTGACCTTTGCTGCCATAAAGCTGTAAGAAAGCTTGTGGCACTATGAAGCACTTGTTCCAACCCTCATTAACTTATTTGGTCATTTCTACACCTACCGATAGAAGCAAAGTTTCCCAAGGTAAAATCACGTAATTCTCATAATCCAGGTGCCTGCAGACTTTCTCCAAAAGGTAAGGCAATATGATTATTTCATGAGTCCTGAATTTCTAACTTTGAGAAATCATTTACAAACCTTTGTTATTTTTATTTTGATAAACGGAATAGATGTCTTCTACTGTGTAAGCATAGTAATTACACTTTGTAAGGTCATTTCTGGTCCAGGAAATATAGTCAGTGCTGTTCTCACTCCTGATCGTGGCCTGTGGGTGTGTCAAAGGGTGTTCAAATCTGAGTGATACCAAGTACTTTATCAATATTAATATCATTTCTCAACCAAATTCCTTCTTTATTCTTTTTCTATTTAGCTCTCATTTTATAGAACCTCTATTTAAAAAAAAAAGAAATAGCTCCCAACGGTTCATTATGTCTCTGAAAAGGATGAAGATGCTGAAATGTTTGTTTTAAATGATGAACTTCATAGGAGAAATGTGCACTGGCTGCAATGCAAGGTTTTTCTTGCTGTTTCTATTAGGCACTTGCTGTTGCTATGTTTTTATGGACACAAACCAAACTATAGAAACACCAGTTAGTTCCAACAAGGGCATTTCTTTGTTGGCATAAAGGAGAAAGCTTTGAAAGATGTCTATTATCTCGCTACCCTCCAACTTAAAAAATTATGGACCACAGCCAGCTTCTGAACCTTCAAGCTTAGCTACTTCTTTCCTAGCTGACCTCTCAGGAGTATATACAGACAGCTTTTTTCTTCAGAAAGAAGATAGAAGCTATTCTCAGTGGAAACTCCTCCCCGCTAACCAATCTGGTTAGCATCAAAATATCCATGAAGATGTCATGCCTCTCCTTACAACAAGAAAGCAAAGCAGCATGGCCATATGAGGAATAGCAAATGAGAGAATCAGTAACTAGGAATGTCTCTGTATAAATAATCAGTTCTTGAGTTGTTCTGGACAGTCAGTGTGTGTCAAATACTTTGTTTGGTCTTTAAAGAAAAAGATCTTCCACTGACCTTTCTGGTATATTATGGTGCACAGCAGAAAAAATAATTTTTAGATTCATTTAACAGATGTTCATTTGTGATCCTGGCCACTGACCACAATATTAGAGCAAGGCCCTGATTTATGCTCTCAGGCTGGTTTATTTAAAACACAATAGTCTTCTGGGTATATTCTGGGGACTTGCATGATTTAAGAAACCCACAAACCTTGTGAGGACCTGCTTGAGGTCATGGGATATCTCACAATAAAGATTGTTAATGTGATGTTCACATAAAATTTGAACTCGCCATATCCTTTCGTTGTTGTGTGATCTTACTTGTAATGTTTTTCTTGACATTTCTGCCTCGGTCATTAAATTATAGTAAATAGATGTTGCAGCATTAAAACTGGAAGAAATATGCCCATGTCTGCTCTCTGCTTTAGTTATAGGATCATTGGTGGAAATTCTCAGTTCACCATCAACCCATCCACAGGACAAATCATCACCAGTGCGTTGCTAGACAGGGAAACAAAAGAGAATTATACTTTAGTGGTTGTTGCATGTGATGCTGGATCCCCGGAGCCTCTTTCCAGTTCCACCAGTGTGCTCGTCACGGTGACTGACGTCAACGACAACCCACCAAGGTTTCAGCATCACCCATATGTCACACATATCCCATCCCCTACTCTTCCAGGTAACCAAACCAACTTGGAGGTCTCATAGATAAATAAAAACTATACATTGGACACTTTCTATAATTACATTGCTGTTATTTTTACGTGTATATTTCTGATATAGCCAAAGTTGGCAAATCCTCTAAAATTCAACTCTTGCCTAAATAAATTGAAGGAACATCGAATCTTGCAAATTAATTCTTTCTTCCCAGACTAATTGTATTTAAGGTTTTATAATTGCCACACCTTTCCTAGTGCTGTTTCTTAATTTTACTTGAATATTGTTAAAGATTAGAATAGATTTCACTTTGTAGTCAAGGAGGGTTCTGTCCTGAGATGTAATTTGTGTGTTCCTTGATAGGAGGGACATTATCTCTTTTTCCATGCCATATCCAAGCACCTGAAACATTATCTGGGAAGTAATAGGCCTTCAACTGTATTTCTTAGTAGAAACTGAATATTTTATTCAATGTTTCATAGATAGATAAGTTTTCAAAAGGTTTAATGAAGGAATCCTTCTAGTTAATTATTACTGTAAATATTTTACTCTAGTTTTGATGAGTGAAGTTTTTCTTCCGTTAGTATGACTATGAAGCCGTTCATGAAACACTTTCGTATTGACAATATGTATTTAGCTTTCTGCATCTCTTTTAAATTTAGTTTGGTTTTGTTTGTTTCTTTGCAAGGATTGGCCTACTCTCTTAGGCACTACACAAATCATCTGCCGTTGGTAATTTTTGAAATGAATTTTGAAACAGGAAAATATACAAATAAAGGCCATAATTAATTTTCCTTGCTTTAAGATATTTTTAATTAGAAAAACAAAAAAAACGGATGCAGGATTTCTCCTCTAGTGATCTTTGATCTTCTATTCACTTGAGAAGGTCTAATTGATACCAATTGCAAGTATAAAATCCATAAATTATTGTGCCAAATTTCTATCAAAAGGAAATGTCAATAGTGAAGTCATAAATCCCTGATGATGGCCTTCAGCTGAAATGATGCTGGCAGGCATGATTCTAATCACACCCAATGTGTGGTGATGCACTATTACATCTCCTGTACAAAGTGGGTAAGGCTTAAGCATTTTTTTCCTCATTAGACATATTATAATTAATCAGAATCACTGGCCTTTTTTAAATTAGAGACTTTTCACTTGTGTCACAAACTCTTCTGTTACGGGTAGGAGTGCAGGTTTGGGAAAGGTTTCTGAATAAGTTCATCGAAAACACGTCCTTATGGCAGCTTTTCAGCGTTATCTCCTCTACAATCTGTCCAATTGGCCTTCATCCCAAGCATTGACTTTTGGAATGCAAATTGGGTCCATTCTTCCTCATTTCTTATTTCTTACTACTTTATCATTGTTTATATATGTGTGTGTGTGTGTGTGTGTGTACTTTATAATTGTTCATATATGTGTGTGTGTAATTTATAATTGTTCTAATATATATATATATATATATGCACGCATACATATATACACTTCATCTCCATATGAGAATAGTTCACAGATAAGAGAATTTTGCTATAAAAGAGTGGGTATAAGGAATCAACAGTAATTTTTTAAACATGTTATTTTTGTTGACATGATTACATAAAAGGTAATTCAATAATATTTTAAGACATAATAGGGCAATTATTTTTTTCCCCCATTGGGCATAAACATAGCTCTTAGCAGAACTCCTGTATTATCGTGTTTGTTGGAAGTTCTGTTATGTACAGATTTTTCTCCTAGGAACTATAATTCAGAAGGATTAGCTGTTGCCCTTCCCTGTGCTTCTCGCAAAGGCATACTGAAAATTATCAAATTCACTAGACTGCATGGGTTTTAGGTAGATAATGGCAGGTCAGTTCCTGAAGACTATTGTTAGATTTGACTGGGGAACTTCAGAGACAATATAAGAGGTACTGTTCTCCACTAGTAATCATGGGGAAATAAAGTTATGTCAGGTAGCAATATAGTGTTTTATATATAGTTTTAATATAGTGTTTTAACTTACTATCAAATGTTTTATTGGGGTTCCATGAGATTATAACTGCATACTCCCTCTTTTATAGGTTCCTTCGTCTTTGCGGTTACTGTCACAGATGCTGATTTTGGACCCAATGCTGAACTACATTATTCTCTTTCGGGTAGAAACTCTGAAAAATTTCACATTGACCCACTGAGAGGAGCTATTATGGCAGCCAGACCACTAAATGGCACTTCAGAAGTGACATTTTCTGTGCATGTAAAAGACGGTGGCTCATTTCCAAAGACAGATTCTACAACAGTGACTGTTCGATTTGTGAACAAAGCAGATTTCCCTAAAGTCAGAGCCAAAGAACAAACTTTCGTGTTTCCTGAAGACCAACCAGTAGGCACTCTTGTCACTACCATAACAGGGTCCTCCTTGAGAGGAGAACCTCTGTCCTATTATATTGCAAGTGGGAACCTTGGCAACACATTTCAGACTGATCAGTTATCAGGGCAGGTATCCATTAGTCAACCTCTGGATTTTGAAAAGATACAAAAATATGTTGTATGGATAGAAGCCAGAGATGGAGGTTTCCCTCCTTTCTCCTCTTATGAGAAACTTGACATAACAGTATTAGATGTCAATGATAATTCCCCAGTTTTTAAGGAAGATCCATTTGTATCTGAAATACTGGAAAACCTTTCTCCTCGAAAAATACTTACTGTTTCTGCAGTGGACAAGGATAGTGGACCCAATGGACAGTTAGACTATGAAATTGTTAATGGCAACAGAGAACATAGTTTCAGTATCAATCATGCTACTGGTGAAATTAGAAGCATTCGACCTTTAGACCGGGAAAAAATATCTCAGTATGTGCTTACCATAAAGTCCTCAGACAAAGGCTCCCCTTCTCAGAGCACGTCAGTAAAAGTCATCATTAACATTTTAGATGAAAATGATAATGCCCCTAGGTTTTCGCAAATATTCAGTGCCCATGTTCCTGAAAATTCCCCATTAGGGTACACAGTTACACGTGTCACAACTTCTGATGAAGATATTGGTGTAAATGCAGTTAGTAGATATTCTATAATGGACACAAGTCTTCCGTTTACGATTAATCCCAGCACTGGGGATATTGTAATTAGTAGACCTTTAAATAGAGAAGACACAGACCGTTACAGAATCCGAGTTTCTGCCCATGATTCTGGGTGGACTGTAAGTACAGATGTCACAATATTTGTGACAGATGTCAATGACAATGCTCCAAGATTTAGCAGACCATCCTATTACTTAGATTTTCCTGAACTTACTGAAATTGGCTCCAGAGTGACTCAGGTATCTGCAACAGACCCTGATGAGGGATCAAACGGACAAGTGTTTTATGTTATAAAATCTCAGTCAGAGTACTTCAGGATTAATGCCACCACAGGAGAGATTTTCAATAAACAGGTCTTAATATACCAGAACGTCAGTGGCTTCAGTAACGTGAACATCAACAGACATAGCTTTATAGTGACATCTTCAGATCGAGGTAATCCTGCATTACTTAGTGAGACAACAGTTACCATCAACACGGTGGACAGTAATGACAATGCACCACAATTTCTTAAAACTGCATATTTTACTCCAGTCACCAAACATGTTAAAATTGGTACAAAGTTAATCAAAGTTACTGCAGTAGATGAGAAAGATTTTGGATTGAATTCTGAAGTGGAGTATTTCATTTCGAATGAAAATCATTTGGGAAAATTTAAGTTAGACAATAATACAGGGTGGATTTCAGTAGCAGCTCCCCTGATATCTGACTTGAATCAAAACTTTTTTATCACTGTCACCGCGAAGGATAAGGGAAACCCTCCACTTTCATCCCAAGCAACTGTTCAAATAATTGTCACTGAGGAAAACTACCACACACCTGAATTCTCTCAAAGCCACATGAGTGCAACCATCCCTGAAAGCCATAGTATCGGGGCCATTGTCAGAACCGTTTCTGCAAGAGATAGAGACACGGCTATGAATGGCTTGATTAAGTACAGTATTTCCTCAGGAAATGAAGAAGGCATCTTTGCAATCAATTCCTCCACAGGTGTATTAACACTAGCCAAAGCTCTTGATTATGAGCTATGCCAGAAACACGAAATGACCATTAGTGCTACAGATGGAGGCTGGGTTGCAAGGACTGGTTACTGCAGTGTGACTGTAGATGTGATTGATGTGAATGACAATTCTCCAGTGTTCCTTCCTGATGAATATTTCCCCACTGTTTTGGAAAATGCCCCCAGTGGGACGACAGTTATCCACCTAAATGCAACGGATGCCGACTCTGGAACCAATGCTGTGACTGCATATACTATACAGTCATCTGACAGTGACCTCTTTGTCATTGACCCCAACACAGGAGTCATCACCACTCAAGGCTTCTTGGATTTTGAAACCAAGCAGAGCTACCACCTTACTGTGAAAGCTTTCAATGTCCCCGATGAAGAAAGGTGTAGTTTTGCCACTGTTAATATACAGTTAAAAGGGACAAATGAATATGTGCCTCGTTTTGTTTCCAAACTTTACTATTTTGAAATCTCAGAAGCAGCTCCTAAAGGTACTATTGTTGGAGAAGTGTTTGCCAGTGACCGTGATTTGGGCACTGATGGGGAAGTGCATTATTTGATTTTTGGTAACAGTAGAAAGAAGGGTTTCCAGATCAACAAGAAGACTGGACAAATTTATGTTTCTGGACTTCTTGATAGAGAAAAAGAAGAAAGGGTATCTTTGAAGGTACTGGCCAAGAATTTTGGCAGCATTAGGGGTGCAGACATCGATGAGGTCACTGTAAATGTCACTGTGCTTGATGCCAATGACCCACCCGTTTTTAGTCTAAACATCTACAGTGTTCAGATCAGTGAAGGGGTCCCAACGGGAACTCATGTGACCTTTGTCAGTGCCTTCGACTCAGACTCTGTTCCCAGCTGGAGTAGGTTTTCCTATTTTATTGGATCAGGGAATGAAAATGGTGCCTTTTCCATTAATCCACAGACAGGACAGATCACCGTTACTGCAGAATTAGATCGAGAAACCATACCCATCTATAATCTCACGGTTTTAGCTGTGGATTCAGGGACCCCCTCAGCTACAGGAAGTGCCTCCTTATTAGTCACCCTGGAAGATATAAATGATAATGGGCCTATGCTGACCATCAGTGAGGGAGAAGTTATGGAAAACAAACGCCCAGGAACTCTGGTGATGACCCTTCAGTCCACGGATCCTGACCTCCCTCCAAATCAAGGCCCCTTTACCTATTACTTGCTGAGCACGGGCCCTGCCACCAGCTATTTTAGTCTGAACACTGCTGGAGTTCTGAGCACGACTAGAGAGATTGACAGAGAGCAAATTGCAGACTTCTATCTGTCTGTGGTCACTAGGGACTCCGGTGTTCCTCAGATGTCTTCCACAGGAACCGTGCATATCACAGTGATAGACCAAAATGACAACCCTTCACAGTCTCGGACAGTGGAGATATTTGTTAACTATTACGGCAACTTGTTTCCCGGTGGGATTTTAGGCTCCGTGAAGCCACAGGATCCCGATGTGTTAGACACCTTCCACTGCTCCCTAACTTCGGGAGTTACGAGCCTCTTCAGTATTCCAAGGGGCACTTGCAATCTGAGTTCCCAGCCAAGGTCCACAGATGGCACGTTTGACCTGACTGTCCTCAGCAATGATGGCGTCCACAGCACGGTCACGAGCAATATCCGAGTTTTCTTCACTGGATTTTCCAACGCGACAGTGGATAACAGCATCCTACTGCGTCTCAGCGTACCAAGTGTAAAGGACTTCTTGACGAACCACTACCTTCATTTCTTACGCATTGCCAGTTCACAGCTGACTGGCCTTGGGACCGCTGTGCAACTGTATGGGGCCTATGAAGGGAACAATAGAACGTTTCTTCTGGCAGCTGTGAAGCGAAACCATAATCAGTATGTGAATCCCAGTGGTGTAGCCACCTTCTTCGAAAGCATCAAAGAGATCCTCTTCCGGCAGAGTGGAGTGAAGGTAGAATCTGTGGATCACGACTCCTGTGCTCCTGGCCCATGTCAGAACGGAGGGAGCTGTGTAAGGAGACTGGCCGTGAGCTTCCAATTAAAGAGCCACGAGAGCCTTCCAGTCATCATCGTGGCAAATGAACCCTTGCAGCCTTTCTTATGCAAGTGTCTGCCAGGCTATACTGGCAGCTGGTGTGAAATAGACATAGACGAATGCCTTCCGTCCCCTTGCCACAATGGTGGGACCTGTCACAATTTAGTGGGCGGATTTTCATGCAGCTGCCCAGATGGCTTCACCGGCAGGGCCTGTGAGAGAGATATCAACGAGTGCCTGCCTAGTCCCTGCAAGAACAGTGCCGTCTGCCAGAACTTTCCAGGAGGCTTCAACTGTGTTTGCAAAACTGGATACACAGGTATGACAATGTTTGGCTTTTTTTTCCACCAAGACTTTAGCCATATCAAGTATAGTAGAAAGTCACGAACTTTGTCATTTTCAAATGATTTTCCCTAAAGAGTAGGCAGAATCACAGCAAATGCTTTAAGCATTTACTATTGGCCAGACACTTTTCTAAGCACTTTATCTGTATTTATTTCACTTACTTCTCACAAGAAACCTATGAGGTAGGGATAATGATTTTCCAGGTTTTACAGAGGAGGAAGATGATGTAGAGAGAAGTTGAGTTGGTGTTCTAAGGTGACTCAGTTGATTTGTTGTAGAGTCGGGATGTGAGCTTACACAGTTCATTCCAGAGGTTAAGTTCTTGTCTTGTACAAGAGCAAAAAGAGCATCCTATCTTCAAAAAAGTGTTCTAAAGTTAAAGGACATGGTATATTTAAAGTATGAGACCTGGACTATTTAATGTCCTAAATACAGTTATCAACTATTGTTGTTGGTTCCTTCATTTTATCATGATCATCTTTATGATTTTTTATCATAATTATCATTAGGATTATTGAAATTTGACCCACACTGTGAGGAGAATGAAGCAAGAGCTGTGATTCAGATTGAGATTAAAATGCCTTGTTATTTGTAGTAGTCAGTTAGAAAACATCACAGGCTGATTTGTAAGGTAACTGAGCCACAATGTACCTTGACATTTTAGAAACAGAGTTAAATATATTGAGCAAATTTGTTTGACTAGTCTTTGGCATCCTAATAGGACATGATGTATGTTTATAAATATATCTCTGTTTCTATCCCTATCTATCTATCACCTATTTATTTATTAGCTGATCTGTAGTTAGTGCACCTTCAAATGTGTATAAATTTATGCTGTTGATAAGTTTGAGGAGAGACAATTTCTCTGCTGTAATTTGCACAGTATACATTTTTAGAGCATATATATTACATTGGGTTGCCCTGTAGTGTTTATGAACACAAGTTAAAGTACAGTGAAATAGGTAAGACCAGGATATATTTTTAAAAATTTGGTAGATGTTTTGCAGAATACTATTTTAAAAGAAGTTTTTCAGAAAATGTATTTGGATATCATATTTTAAAATGATGCCCGCCATGTGTATACTTATAGTTTTATATTTGGAGAATTGGATTGCTTGATGATGATATAAAGCAAGTTTGAATAAGCCAAAGCAGATCTCATAAGCTTTGCCTTCTAACAAAATAATGTCCTTGAAATGTAAAGAAAAAAAGGGCAGCACACATATGAATGAAAGAATCAAGGGATTTGACAGAATTTGATTTATCTATAGCTTTTGGGAAGTCACCTTAGCTTGCTGACCTTCAACTCCCCCATCTGTAAAATGGGAATAATCATACTTTACTTATCTTTTAGGGTTGTTGTAATGAGTAAAAATAATGTTTTTAAAACACCTAGCACAGAGCCCAGCTTTCAATAAGTAGCAATGCTGATTAGCAGCGTCCATAGTAGCGTTAGTATAATGGTAGACGTAGAGGTATGCCATGGGATTTCTATAAAGACAAGCCTCAGTGGCACAAGGTAAGCATGAGTCTTACCAGAGTTGTACTTGTAGGATCATGAATAACAGGCTTACATACATGTTATGAGTTCAGGGTTTCTAGAAAACCTTCTTCACTCTTTCCCACACTTCTCCCCCCACCAACCACACCCCTCGTTACTTCCTCTGTTGGGAATTCAACAATAAAGATGATTTATTTGTCCCATTTTAGTATAATACACTGATTCACACTTAGAGTGAGTGTACGCTTAGTTCCGGAATGAAGAAAGTGTGACTGCATTGGGTAGTAGATGGGGAAGAGGGAAAGTGTGTTAGCAAGGCACCCTACGCAGATCTCAGCATAAATGTTACTTACTGCATGAGGGGACACAGAACTAGCCCTTTCACTTCACTTCTCTGTAGTTTGTTTCTTTATTTGTTTCATTTTACTTAAACATACACAGCATCCTTTTCCAAATGTAGTTGTTGAAACTTTTAAGCATACTCTTCTTTCATCATGAAATATTAATAACATTTATCGAGTGACTATTTAAAACACTGCTTAAAGCTCCTTGCATCACAGACATTGTTATTCACTTAGTTATTTATTCAGTTCTTCTCACAACTCTATTAAATGAATATTTTTATCATTCCCATTTAAAAACAAAACGATTTGGATCTCAGAGAGATTGGAGATGAGATAACTTGCCTCCAGCATGGCACAGAAAGTGATCTGAGTTTTGACTAAAAGCTTTACTCCAGAGCCTCTGCTCTTTATATGCCTGTCACGTCTCATCACACTTTGATCTGCACTTGCTAGAGAGTTTTGCTAGTGGGCCTGTGATATCTTCTAAGAATTTTTTTTTCCCATTATTCTACTTAAGCCGCACAAAAAGCCTATGAGATAGGTATTGGAATCCTCAAACTGGATAAGAGTGAAGGTCAGGAAAATTCACCCATAACCTCAGCAATAAAGACATTGCGGGTATTTCCAGAAACCACTGCTGATCATCACTGCAGTTCTGCAGTGAGTGATTCCCAGGAGAACAGTCCCTGCTCTGCTGTCACCCTTCAGATATCATTCAACTCTCACCCACTGGCAGAAGCTAAACCTGAGTCCTGCTGGAAGGGAGTCTGAAAAAGTGATAGTTTCCAACTTCCAGTCCCTGCAATACAGAAGGATGGAATGGAGCCGGGTGTCAACAGAGAGTATCTGACATAGAAAGATCCTCCTACTGCTCCTATTTTATGTTGTAGGAAGCTGAGCCTACACGCTGGTGACTCTAGGCCCAGAGCTGCCAAAAACGGGATCATAACCTTTTTCTCTAAGGGACATCATTTGAAGTAATGTATTAATTTTGCATCCGGTCCCTCCTCAGAGCTCACTTTAGTCCCTGTTTGCATAATTGGAGATAATCCAATTGATCAGGAATGATATAAACAAACGTATAATTGAATGCTTCATATAAATCTTACATTTTTAAATTAATGTTATTCTTTGTTTCCAAATTCTATATGCAAAGTCCATCCAGTAAAACTAGCAGATAATTAAAGTCTGATAGTTTTACTTCTTTGTTTGGTTTTGCAGAAAACAGTATATGAAAAACCATGCTGACAAATTGTTAACCCACACACTAAATTAGGAATGCATTGTTTAAATGTCTGTAAATGTTTAATGTTCTTTGGAAAGGTAATCTCTCAAGTATCATTTTGTGTTACTTTTTTCCAGCTAGTCTTTACCAGGTAACCTGACTCAGGAAGGTGGAGCTAATGCACCAAAACATCTTAAAGAACCAATCAGAGCTAATAAGTCATAAAACAAAATTCCTACTTAAGCACAAGTGTGCCTCACAGAATGAATTTTTAACTATTCATTCTGGCTAGATTTTACTTCTGTTAACATTAAGTATTAGTGCCTTAGTGAAGCCTTCTTCAAAGTCTATATGTATTGTATTCAGATTTTTTGGGATCATCAGAATTATTTCAAAGCACCTATATTTTATACTCTATTTACTATTGTGGACTTTCACTGCATTTTTTTTCAGTGATTTTTAAAGTCAGTGGCATTGCAAATTGGAGCTGTGAGAGATTATAAACTTTCTGATTAAAATAATTCTCAGCTGCTGCCCCCATCACACACACACACACACACACACACACACACACACACTACTGAATATTTCATGTGAAGCTAGAGATTGTGCTACAGATTAGAAGAGTGTTTATGAATTGATGCAAGTTGAGAGACTTTATCCTAAGAGCACCCCACAGAGAGTGGTTAAATATTAGCTCAACAGGGGATCTTTGTGGAGAACATCCTGTAAGGATGCAAGTAGAAAAATGAAAATTATGGAATGATTACAACAAAAAGATATGAAGAGATATAGTTATTATCATATTGCTACCATATTCCTGATATATTTAATTTTTTAAGTTTATTTTCAAGTTTGTGGCTATAGGGTCACATAATAAATATGGAATAAGAATATTTTTTATTTAATGACTTTAGAGAAAACTAATTTGTTTGTGTAACTTGTATTTTGGGTGGGTTTTTCTTAGTTACTAGAAAAAGAACCAAAAAGAAATTGAGAAAAGAAATACTGAGACTTCATTTTCTGTTATAATCACTTCATGTTTCACTGTTAAGAACATTTTCCTATAATTTAATTTTATGTTAATAGCACTAAATGAAGCTTTGATTAGCTATATGTAGAGTATATTAGAAAAGATGAATAAATTTTAATATAGTCTAGAACATGTGAAAAATTAATGTCTAGATTTTCACGGAGTTTAATAGTATAAGAAATTGCATCAACTGTCAATATGACCCAGTAAATTGAAAGAAAATATCTTCCATATTATTCATGCCTCAGAAGTTCAGGGAACCCTGGAGGAAAGCATCAGCCTAATAACTACAAACCTAATATTTCTTTTCCTATACAAATGAAAATTTCTTGCATTTAATAGAACACTAATTAGAAAGCACAATTATAGTCAGTAACCACACAGCATTTGTCTTCCTGCTCCCAGGTTTTCTGTTTGCAGTACACCCTGCATTAAATCCTTCATAGTAATGAATGGTGTTATAAAGGGCAGCATGTATATGGAACTTATTTCTAAATCCTGGTCTCTCATAACAGAATTAGTTCATAGCACCTTTAACCTTTCCTGTTCACTTTCACACATCTGGATGCATTTTAGGTGTGGTATTTGTAGTAACGCCAGGAGTGTACTCCCACAAGGAGAAGTTTTCCTGTGCTCTCTAGTAAGTCCCAGTATTTCAGGGGAGGATGAGATTTGTCCATTCATCACTTTTATGTCACTTGACAGTATAAAAAGGCCCGTAAAGTTATTTACAGTTTGTGCATAGTAATTTTACCAAGAAACTTGGCAAACATTTGCTTTCATGAAGATGGGAGTTGTAACTAAGAGTCATTCTTTTAAAATCACAGCAGTCATATATTAATGTTGTCAATGATCATGTGACCAGGAAACCAAGGAATATAAACAAATTTTACTTCCAAGAATGGAATTACAGTTTGCCTCAAATGATACATTAACTTATTAAAGCATTAATAACAGGTTCTAGTAGCTTAAAAGCTTCTTATTTCTGTGGAAAATAAGTGTGTATTTGTAAGCATATTGTAGATATTATGTGTATCATTATATATAATCATTTGTAGTCTCATTGAGATCGTATTTGTGTGTGTTTTAAAATACGAAGGTAAGACCGTTTTTTTTTTCTTTTTGGTTTTATTACTAGCGACCCTCATTTAAGCATAATATTTTTGCTTTGTTTCCATGTGAAAAACCATAATGCTAATTGATCAGGATATTTAGATGAGCTATCTTCATAATGCCTTTCATTTACATAGCATGCAAAAAACAGCTACTTTCTATTAAAACAATAAAAAAGCCTATAAGCATAAACATTCAGAATATATAGCGTATATGTATTATGGAATTATATTTGCTAATAAAATAATCAATTTAGATATAAAATGAACTTTGTTAGTTCCACATGGTCTTCCTTCTCCTCTGTGTATAAACACAAGACATGCAAAAGTATTACTTGTGGTGATCTAACATATATATGATCTAAGCTATTAAATTGAAGCCTACACAGACTATGGGATATCAGAAATCATCATATCCCCATAGGGTGGCTGAAGTTAACAGGCAAGAATAAATTTAGCACAATTATACCTAACTTAACATTAAAATGTGCTATTGCAATAAGTGAAACTTGAATATACATCCTTGTCAAAAATATCATAGATGATTCGATTTATGTTATTCGATTTATGTTCAACACTTCATCACACCTTCTGCCCCAGAACATGAAGACACATGCTAAATTTCTCCTGTAAGTTTAAACTGTAATCTTGAAAAGTCTGGATTTACCTTGGCCTCCTATTATGCATTCACTTTCATCTTCACCAGTTCCCATTCTCCATGTGCTAGGAGCTTACACTTCCGAAAGCATATCTCCTTCTACCTATAATAAATAATGTATATCAGCACCATTAATTGATGAATGTCAAAGCAATGAGATCACTTTATTCCTCTAAACAGCTGCTCTGACAGTTAACGTATCTCAATAGAAAAAGGCTCCTTGAGTTCAGGAGACATAAATGCCTTTCTCTGTGCAAGTCCTATCAGCATACTTCCAAGCCTCAAGGCACTGACAAATATTGTTAATTGACTTGCAGCATTAATTAAGTTAATGATGCAAAATTTTGTTTCACGGTGCTCCAACACATCGGATTGTTTGTATCAGAAGCATGTTAGAGTAATTCAAATTGCTGCATTCTCTGATAATCATTATGCCACTAACATAGATGTGTGCAGAACAATACAGAATTTGTTGCTGACTTCTAATTGGGTAATAGAGCATAAACTTTTCAAACCCTAGAAATACGCATTTAAAGGCTTTTTGATTCTAAGTAAAATTATGACATTTTTCCTTCACATGTAAGAAAAAATGTTCTTTTAATAATAACTTAAATTGCAACATTGAGTTTTCAAACTGTATCTTGGAATCTAGTATGGCAACCTCTTTGAAATTTACTAATTGTAAAATAAAAATATTACTCAATAAATGGAGTACTCAAATTAAAGTTTTGAATGGTAAATAATTTACATACTCTAACAACAACAAATAATACTATTTTACCCAAACTCAACAAAAAGTTCATTTGCATAACCCCTAGAAAATTCATTTCTTAAATTTTTGACAAATATGAAGATAAAACTCTGGCTTAAAATAAAATGTCAAATGAAAGATAGAATTTTCTTTCTCCTTAAAAGACGTTCATTCTCAAACTAATATTTTCTCAGTTTGTAGCTGCTTCTATTTATGTAGTCACTGTATGTTTTAACACATGAGTAAGTCATATTTATTTTTGGGTTTCTTTCCACCTCTTGCTTTGGACTAACTGAAATAGCTCATAGTTTGTATTTGAATTAAATTCAGATGTCCGTGTTAAAATCTTATTTTGTAAGGAGTAAATAAAATAACCATTTTATATATTTATTTTTAAAAAACCCTAAATTTCTTGTTGTTATTGCTGTAGAAACCAAGATTCAAGGTGGTCTTTTCCAATAAGATTCAAAAAAGTAAAGAGTTGATATTTACAGGATCAATGATTTGGGTTTTTATAGTCATACATTGTTCTTGGAGAGCACAAAGGTCCAAATACTTGAGTAAGTGTACATGACCACACCCGCTAAACTGTTTAGCCTTTGTTCCCCATTTCCAGTCTTCAAGAAGTGAAGTTTGTGATTTTGTAACCTACGTATATGTGTTCACAACATGAAGGTTATACTGACCATACCTGTAAAGAATATTAGTCTATATTCTTAATACATGCTACTTTTAACAAAACTCTAAAAGAAATTTTCAAAAAAGGAAAGGAAAAGAAGAAAATAAAACCTTACTTAGTACAACGGCACATGTGAAAATTACGCATAATCTTACAGTGGAAAAAATGTAAGGACTGGGATGTGACTCTCCTGATACTAGGTAAATAATCAATAGTATAGTCAATAGGTCTTATTTCATTCTCTATTGAACGGTATCAGCATTGTATTAAGGGAAAAAAAGTACACTTCTCTAGAACAATCTGTCACAAATCCAGTTAGAAAACACCCAGAGAAGAGAGTTCTCCCATGGCACAGCATCTCTCTGGTGTGATAGTTTGTATGGGCTTAGAATAAATTTGTCCTGCCTGTTTCTCTAGTATGACTCATTGCTAAAGTACTTAAAACTTAATTTCTGTGCTTCTAGATTGTTAACTTGTTTATTTTCATTATTTCCCTTTAGAATAGAAAGGTATTCTGAAATTGTACTGTTTTGCCTTGTAAGGAGATTCCCAATTTTATTTATAAAGGAAAAATTTTTGTGTGTATGACCGTTAGCAGTGTCATGAGATCTGACTCACACTCATAATTTCAAACAAACCAGCAAGTGTGGCTACAAATCAAGCCACAAAAGCAGAAATGAATTAAACAAAAACTTTGACTGTGTTTCAAGCATAGTTATTATGATGAAATGGATTATCTATGCACAACAGGGTCTAGTTGTGCATATAAAACTTACGCCCTTTCATGAGACATTGAATAAAGGCATTAGTGCAGTCATGCTGGGAAGTAGGTAATAGCTTTACAGAAATAAACTCTCCCTCCTGTCAATGAATGGAAATTAAGAACTCTAAGAAATGTCTTAATTTCTTAGGAAATTAAGAAATATCATTATTTCCTCAAATCAGAAAACTAAAAACTATTCTAACAAATATGTTAAATAATAACAATGTTTATTATAGAACAGTGATATTAGAACAAATTTACATTTGCATAAAAAACCACACAGCATCACAACGATAACAAAACACAGATGGGACTGGCCTCATACCCTAAGTTTTGCCTACTAGGCGATTAATTATTCAATTATAGCTGTCTGAAACCTGGATATGGGAGCAGAGTTACAGTGGTCTGTACCGTAGTTTTATAATTTCTTTGGCAAGAGATTATCCTCCAAAGGCTTCTTCTCCGCCATCTGTGAAATATGTTTCCTGTTGTGTGGATCAGTTTCCCCCACTAAAGTGGAGACACCATGTAAAGACACTTGTCTGCTTTTTAACTGTCAGACCTTCATCTTCTAGCATGCCTGGCCCATAATAGGCACTCAGTCAATATTAACAGATTCAATTAACAAGATGATGTATAAGAAGTCTTTATACACTGAAATATATGCTTGCTAGGCATTATTGGTTTAGAAGAAAGACAGAGCATATATAATCTATAGTCAAGAATAAATTTTCATAAATATTTGAAACTGTGTTTGATGTGTCTTTCTATTTCTTACTCTACTTTACAACAGGTAAGTCAAAGTTAAGGAATATTTCTTGAGAGTGAAAGGATTGTAATTTGGCAAATAAGCTAAATGAGATTCATTATTACCTTTGAGAAATCTGAGTTAAGGATATCTCGATGGTGAAAATTATACTGCAGAAGTTTCAACTCTCCAGTTATAATACATGAAAAAATTGGCATCGACAAGAGAAAATAAATTCAGTGAAAACATTTAAATATGTTCACCATTTGTGATTTCCCTGAAAACAGTAGTTCCTTCCAAGATGATTATGTAAATTACTTCCTAAATATTATAATGCACATCTTTAAAATAGGACAACTGAATAAGACTTTAAACTCAGATATAATATTCCTATGTCCTCATGTCAAGTAAAATGTTCTTGTATTTCTTTTCTCCAAAGTTAGGCTCTCTCAGGATAGACTATTACATGTGGTCATGCAGTAATGGTGTTAATATATTTATGCAAGGATTTTTTTAATGAGTTTGATGCTTTTCAGGGAAAATCTGTGAATCTCCAGTCAATTACTGTGAATGCAACCCCTGCTTTAATGGTGGTTCCTGTCAAAGTGGTGTGGAGTCATACTACTGCCATTGTCCGTTTGGTGAGTAAAACTTAGTGGTTGATATAAAATATCAATCTATTTTGGCACACAGTTTAGCAATTTTGTTTTATCTTGTCTTGGAGTGACTAAGAAAATGTTAGTCGTTTTACACAGGAGGTTTTAGCAAAATAAAATCTCAAAGGTTTAATATTTTCTGTTAATTATGGATTTTCCATTGAATATATTGTTTTGATCATTACTAGAAAATAATCAACCAAAGATTATTAAATTTGATGTTGTCTCCTCAGGACATTTCCTCTCAAAAACTTGTGTATGCCTTCTTTTTAGCCTAGAACCTATCTAATGAAAAATCCTTTAAGAACTATTTGACATCACTTTCTACTAAAATCTTTAAGACTAGTCAAAACGTTTTTGTTTTGTTTTGCTTTTGCTTCTTTACTTTCGTTTTTTGCATTAATTCAACCACTTCAGTTAGAATGATTTGGTAACTTGACATGCAGTTTTCATATAGGCTTTGTAGATAGTGTCGTGTAACTAATCAAAATTCAGAATGATGTGTTCTGTTACGGAAGAAAATTGTTAAAAGAATTTTTTCATATGCATGCATATTTAGTCATCATAGTGGAATGAATTAAAGTATTCCTTCCAGGTCTCACCCAAATGTTACCCTACACTGGGACAGCCAAGAACTATGAGAACAGCTTTGCAGGAAGCTTTTATTTTAACTTGATTTGTTTCATAGGTTGGTGATTATTCCATTTATTTAAAAGCTGCTTTACTCCACAATAAAGTATTCTTCTCCAGAGGCCCTGCAGTAGTTAGAGACTCTGTCTTTCTCCATAGGCAAGAGAGGAGAAGGATTTTTTTTCTAGTCTTTCCTTGAATATATTTATTACAGTGAATCTCAATATATAGTAGAGAATAGAACTTAAAAAGAATTTCAGGTTTCTAGTAACCAGTAAATGTAACATTAATTCATTTTCAAGTAATTCTATGACTATCTAGTTCTAAAGCACAATATCAAAAGAATGATAAAGAAAAACAGAATATAAAAATATCTAATTGTGAGCCTTGTATTTTAGCAATGGTTCTGAGGCCCAGAAATTGAGGGATTTGTCTACAGTCAAACAGTGAAAACAAAACAAAACAACCTCAAAATGGTATATTGACTAAAACACAATTTTATTTTCAGTCCAGGATGATAGTCACAGTACCTCTCTTTTTTAAAACTTCTTCAGATTCTCACTAATAATACCCTCGAAGCAGTAAAAGGTAGATCAAGGTCGAAATAACCACAATGTTAGATCTCCTAAAATGTCTTTCTTTCAATTATCTCTGTTTTTTTTAAACTTTTTATTTTATATTGGAGTATAGTTGATTAACAATGTGGTGTTAGTTTCAAGTGTACAGCAAAGTGATTCAGTCATACATATACATGTATCTACTCTTTTCTCAAGTTCCTTTCCCATTTAGGTTGTTACATAATATTGAGCAGAGTTCCTTGTGCTATACAGTAGGTCCTTGGTTATCCATTTTAAATAAAGGGTGCTGCTTTTGACAGAGAACCACAATCAAGTTTCATGGTTTTAACTTGTGTTTTGGAAGGAAAGATAAGGGGCTTGGAGTGGAAAGTGGAAAAATTATTTTCAAGGTGACTGAACCAAAAGTTTTTACATTTTTAGAGATTCTTTTGCATTCCATTTGTACATATGAGGATTTAAGATAGATAGTTGATAACAAATAAGAGCAAATTGTTGCAGCATTGTAGCTGATACAACAGTGATTGCCTGTTGGGTGGAAGTGTTTTGGTGTCCAAATAAACCTTCTCCTCACCACACCAGAGATCCTCAGGGGTAGGGGACTAGCACAATAACGTAAATTAAAATAGAGACAGATCACATGTAGCCGAGGGATTGCACTTACCCCCCTATTCTTTCTAGTGGCAAAGGCAAAAAAACATTATTTAAACTTAGACATTGTTAGTTGAGAACAGAAACCTTAAAAAGAAAACAAAACAGAACAAAAACCTTGAAACAATACAGATTTGAGAAAAGAGAGAATTAAAAGGAAAAAGTATTGTCCTTTACAAATTGAATGTGGGTGAAACATACAAAAAAAATGGCAGATGGAATGCCTCAGGCAAATAGCTGGAGGTAGTTACACATGCATCCTATAACAGAACATCTTAACTATAATTTTGAAGTTGGAAAAATCTTTACACCATTTCTTACACCGTTTCCCTTCTCATCAGTGAAAGATTTGCTGTTTTGGACTAATATTTTTTTAATTTTTAGACTTTTTTAGCTTATGTTTTATAAAAACACATAAAGTACTTAAGACTTTATAAAGAAGAACCTATATAGCTATAACTTTATATATATGTATAACTTCATACACACATACAAAATATTTCTTATTAAAGTAATTTAAATAATTTATTTTTACCTGTATGTAGGTTTATTTCATGGCACTCTATTTGGAGGGCAGTTTTGAAATTAAAATTTCAAAAAATTTTAAATTACTTTTAAATAATTTAAAATTATTTCAAAGACAAAAATTTACATTTCTCTAGAAACAATAACAAAAATCCTTAGAAAGATAATATATTCTATAAAAATATTATCATTTTTGAAAGTACAGTGTCAATTTAAATAAAATGTAGAACATATTTCCAGTATATACTTTCTACATATATTTATATTCAAATTTTAAATATATTTTCATAGATTTATTAAAATTTACTCATAAGAGACCTAAGGGAACACACAGTAAAAATTTCTCTCTAATAATGTGTTTCATTTGTATGCTTTATTTTTCCTTTCTATTTAACTTGGTTACTCTTTCTGCATATATAAATAATATATATAATAAAATATATGTTTAATATAAGCTTGAAAATTTATTATATATAAATATAAGTTTTATATAAAATATAAATACTATATGAAAGATATATTTATGATATAAAACATATGCCATATATAATATATATGATATATAATACATATAATTCCTATACTTTCTTTATCTTTTTGTTAACTTTAGTTAATGATTAAAAATAAATCATATAGATTTCCTAGTCATTTATAATGAATATTATCTGAGTCTTTACAGAAAAAGGAAAGATAAATGACACAAGGAAATTCTAGGCCATTTTAATTTAATTTATTATATCTAATTTAACATTTAGATATAAAATGTGGTGTAGTCAAAACAACTAGACAATCAGTAGATCTGGCCTCAAATTTTGGCTCTGACTCCCATGGTTCTGTGACATTGGACAAGTTTTAAGTATTCTGTAAAATGATGACATTGGTTTCTTCTAGCAGAACAGTTCCCGGCATCTATGTTTAATGCATTTACATGAGATCTACAGCCAAAATGAAGGAATGAAACCTTTGCAAGTTAATAAGAATTATGATGTGTTGGCATGGGTTAATTTTCTGATCATTTGCTACAGGCTACTAATATTTGTGGGAAAAGAATTTTGGCATAGAATTGTAATATCAGTAAAACTCACTTTTCAGGTTTGAAAAAGAACCAGCACAGACAAGTGGGAATGCTAGATTTCAGAAAAACAGAAAGCAATTTCAAAGTAGCTGCTGTAAATCATACCCAAAGATGGTATAAAACAAGAAACAGAGAAAAACTTAAGACAGTTATTTTCTTTGCTAAAGGCAGTGTATTCCTTTCCTTAATTTTGTGACTTGAAAATACCACAAACACAGGGACTGATTTTTTTAGGTCAAAACAAAATTTACCGTCCTTAATTGAATTAAAATTGTTTTCAGGAATTGTTTATTATGAAGGAAATAACTTGGTTGAAAATTACAGCATATTAAACTTTAAAAAGATTGACAAACTCACTTTGAAAGTTTATCAGAAAAGAAACCTCTTCAGACCTACTCCATTCTACTAATTCTAATTTTTTAAAATGAGGCATAGTTAGATATGTTTCCATATTGGCCAAAGAAAAATAATTACACCAGTTTATCATTTCTTATATGCTTTAGAGATCTTTTTTTTTTTCTATTTCAAATAAATTTAGACAGTATTCTTTGGAGAGTAATAGAAAGTTGTTAAAAACGTGACATTATTGTAATTTAAAAATATTTTAATCAAAGTCATTTAATAAAACTTTACTTGAATGTGATGTGTCAGTTTGTCAATTTTCTCATTTACAGGTGTCTTTGGAAAACACTGCGAGCTGAACAGTTATGGATTTGAGGAGTTGTCATACATGGAATTTCCCAGCTTGGACCCCAATAATAACTATATTTATGTCAAATTTGCAACTATTAAAAGTCATGCTTTATTGCTTTACAACTATGACAACCAGACAGGGGACCGGGCTGAGTTTTTGGCACTTGAAATTGCTGAAGAAAGACTAAGGTTCTCTTATAACTTAGGCAGTGGTACCTATAAACTCACCACCATGAAGAAGGTGTCAGATGGACATTTTCATACTGTGATTGCCCGGAGGGCAGGAATGGTAAGATATTAATTCCACATTAAAACTTGTTTTATTGAATATCCAGTCAATCAGGCTGGAAACTTGAAAAGTTAAAGCATGAATTGTGGTGCAAATTGAGTTCAATTATATGTATTCATTATTTGTCCAGTTTTGTTATGAACTACAGCAGCAAATGGGTAACATTCTTCTTTTGCTCATGACAGCGTTGTTTGACTCAAAAACAACTCATCTCAACAAAAAGGGAACGAAGGAAAGAAAATATCCTAGTGCATAAACATTCCATTGTATACATTTCTTATATTGAACAGATTTTTAAGGCTGTGTCAGAACTCTACTTAAAATGTCTCCTTTGCTTTTCTAAGTATCCTTGCCCAAATTGAAGAAACGACTTAAAAACAGACAGGGAAAACTTTTCTACAAAGAAATTACTGATAAAATATTATACTTAACACAGATTTCCGTATAGTAGGTAATAATCCTTATTATACCAGCACTTCAGTATACTGTCATCTGTGAGGTCTATGACATGAAATTGTGTTAGGATGAAGTATTGGTTTTTGACTATTAAAGTATTCTCAGAATTATAACTCAGTAATATCCAAGATTTCCATATTATATTCCATTTCATTATATGGCTCTCATAACAAACAGGGTACATATTTAGCGCTTGTGTTCATTAAACACGTATTTTTCTTTATAAAAGGAAATGCGTCATATCTTTTCCATGTTAATGTTTGAAAACATTTGACACAGAGTAATAGAATGGAAGGATTTATTTATTTATTCATTTATTTATTCCAACTCTCTCTCCATAGTTCCCCCCATCTTCAACAACTATCAAAGATTTGGGAAAAAGTAATTTGTAACAAAAACTATTCTTAAATATTTTTCGATTTTAATGCTGACCTTTTAAAACCATAACTGCTCTTTAAAATTTTTATTTCACCCTAAAAATGGAATGGTTAAAGTATTAAACCAACTATTAAAAGAAAAATTAGCCGAAAGAACAAAATAAATACTCTGAACATTTTTTTAAATGAAGAAACTGGGATCTAAATGATTATAATTTTACCTCTTGGCTCTATGACAAGCTAGAAAAATATGGTAATTATATAGTTCTGAGATGGATGAAATGAATCATATGAGAGAAGTATTTTTGCCACTAAACTTCGGGAATACTTTGTATTGTTGTACTACACGTAAGCAACTTGCAGAAGCGATATTGAAAATGTTTTTACCATGTTTTTGCTAGCTTTTTCTGTGATCCATAATTAGGTTTAAAAGCAAAACTTTTGTGCCCTCTATAATTACCAACTTCATAAAGCTATAAGACAGAAGCTACCTTATAACATTAATTTTTTTTCTGACAAATATGAATAACAAGTTGTCTTTATCAAAGGACAAAATTCTCCATTTGTTTCCAGGAATACTATAAATCTATGTTGAATTGGCCTCAGATACAATGGCTTTTCTCTCCTCCACTCTAATTTATTACATTAAAGAAGATCTAAATAGCTTTAAAATACAGAACTATTTCCAATTATGGAAAAAAAGAGAATAGTGATTAACCCTAATGTGACCAAATAATTGTGTCAGCATGATCAAGATTGGCTGTTCAGATATTTCATCAGGTACAGTCACCACATCCATTGTGTTGCTTTCAGAACCCTACTAGATTATTAGATGTATACTATTTGAATATAATGAGAGGTGAGAAAACAGAAAAAGGAGTGCAAATTTATGAATTATTTTAATTCTATATTGTCTTCCATTTCCTTATGAACTTGGTGTTAATATCTGTAACTATAACTTTTTTCTAATACATTTAATTTATAAATTGTTTATAAAATTACCCCAACATTTTGAAAATGAGAATGAAACAAAATTTAGTAACAATAATTATAATTAAGATCATTTAGATTCTAAAAATAATCTATGTAAAAAATCTATTGAAAAGCACTCATTGGAGGCCTGATTTGATAGTAATTCAGGTGGCTTTGTTAATTGGACAGAAAATCAAAATGTGAAGATAATATCTCCACATTTTTAACATTATCACGAATAGTAATATAAATTATATCTAAAATTGCATACATTTTGTATGAAAAGGTACTTAATAAATTTAATAGAGTTATAACAAATACATCTTGGGAATAATTTTTCAGATTAGTAATAGGTTACTGCACTCATTTCTGCCTGAGATATTTTTACACCTACATACTATGAAACCAGTGTGCTTAGAGGACGATCTCTAGGAGAATAGGGATTTAGAAAATTCCAGTGTCCCTGATTATTGATGTACCCAGTCATATTGAATCTGACAAAATTAGGACAAATGTGGAGTCTGGTGTGTATATGTAGATTGGTGCTTATGTTAGCCATAATGATTTTCTAATACTGAAAGGGAAACCTAAAGGGGTTGGTAGATACCACTCACCGCAACCCTCCAAGCATACATAAGGTAACCATATTGCTAAGATGTTGTCAATGGGCTCTTATATAGAATAGAGGATTTTACGTGGTGACCTCTAAGGTCCCCTTAAACTTCATGAACACTTGATTTTATCAAAGAAGGGCTTGGAAGCAAGAGGGCGAACAGAGAAAGAGGCACCATGAAATATGCCCAAAGGGAAAGAAAAAGAAGTTATTTCAGTTCGTTTGTAATATGTCACCATAGTCATGAGGTTTTGAATAATACTAAATGTGGAAAAAATGCCCTTGTCATAATTAATTCAATCAGAGGAAAAATCTCTCCCTATTTCAGAAAACATCCAAAATAAGGCCCTACTGGATTTTGAATCTGTTGTTTTCTACAATTCAAAAGGATTTTTTTGGAAACTGGCAAAATCATTAACTTCTCAGCTTTGAATCATTGCATAGACAGGATAAAAATATCTCAATTTACAGTGGTAGTGGTAGAAATATTCAACAGTAAAAGAAGGTACATTTAACTCTGAAGATTAAATTGAATGAGCTATTATTCAAATAAAACTTTCCCTCGGGTATTTTTTCCTTTGAGTTGTATCACTAAGCTTTTAGAAAATAAGAAAAAATAAATTAAGTATGAACATTCATGAAAATATGATACTATTATGCAAGGTTTTTTCCCTAATTAAAGCATTCATAAATATCCATGTGATACTCTCTAGCTTGTAATAACTTTAAGTACCTCTAGAATGGATGGCTAGCTTACATAGTATACATAGAGATGTGTTAACATTTTGTTTTAGAAGTAAATTGAAAGGAATTGTGCTTAAATTAATAGTCAACATAAACATACATGGTATTATGGAAACCTAATACCTATTTTGAGATTGAATGTCCCTCAATTTTATAGATCACTGGAAAAAAAAATAAAAACTACTGAAAGAGTTAACTAAATAGGACATGAAAGTCTTGATATAGAATTGGAAGTTTAAATGTTCCCTAAAAATATTAGTATTTATTATAAGTTATTTGAGAAAGTGGCAAAAAAAAATTACATGGCTTATGAGAGTTTGTTGTATGGAGTTTATAATCAGTTATAATAACTTATAGAAATATTTTTAAATATTTAGACACTAATATTTGAGGCACAGTAAGTATAAATTGGCCCTATTTATTATTTCTAAAATGTATTTAAGATATACTTTTACAAATCCTAAATATATATTTTTATGGACAATACCTTAAAGTCATATGCAATATCAATAAAAAGGTGATATTAAGGAAACCAATCATTTCCATACATAATGAAAGAAGATAGAAAACCTGATACTTTTGCATTTAAGTCAAAGGTAATGTTAACTTGCTTAACTTCCCTGTGCTGTGTTTCCTACATTTGCTTTGCTTTCATTAAAATTAACCTCAAATGACAATTATTCTCTCTTTTTTTGTTGTTGTTACTGAAGAAACTTTATTCACAGAACAAGTGTGAAAATGTCTTTTTATTGGTACTAAAAGGGAATTTTAAGGCTGTAATACCAGCTCTTTATTCCTTAAAGGAAAGCAGTTACTATAATGATGTACTCGGAGCCACAGGGCTAGTTAGCACCTCCCTCTTCATTGGGGAACCATGAAATCTATTACGTTCCCCCAGGAGGGCAGTTTTCAATGAGAAATTGCTACATTTGTAAAGAACATATTGACCATGATGAAAAGATTTTATCCACATTTACAGGATGATGACAAAATTGGACATGACTAAAAGGTTTGGGCAGCCCAATTCTCAGGAGCAAAACCTAGAAACAAATGTCATGATACCCATAAAAATGCCTTGATGTGTCACAGGACACCAATCTAAGCCTATAATTCACATTCCAGTGCAGATGGCCTCAAAGGTGTTTTGGATCAGCGGTTTTTAATTTTTTTTTTTTTTTTTTAGCAGAACAGCCCTTTTCTCAAAATTTTACATGGAACCCAAATATGTAAACAAAAAATATATATTGCTGGGCCAGTCTAGGTTGAAAATCATAGGATGGCAGTTCTACCCAGCAGTGGCCCCTGAGCTTCTCAAAGAATTTTCCAGGCACCATGAGATCTCATGGGCCCCCCCATCCCCACCCATAAACTCTGATACTAAATTGGAGAAGATCAGGAAAAATGAAGGAGGGAGTATGGCAATAGAAGAGACTGCAATTTATCCCCCAAAGACTGATCACACTCTAAAGGGACTTTACAATTACTGGATCCTACCAAGTTCTGAACCACATTAGACTTAATAGCGCTAATTTTTTTCCTTCAACCTGGTAAGTGAGGCTCTTGAGGAGCCCCAAGACAATTGTCCTCAAGACAATTGTTCTTATAAATGCTTTCATAGTATTTATTTTTCTGCTATACAAATGGACAAAGTTGGATTAGTCTTGTCCTGTGGTACTCAAGTAAATTTAGGTAGAACCTCTGATTTTCTGCATTAGGAGAAACCCTCAGTCCTTCTGTGTTTCTGGATTTGGGGTTAGGCCTCTTCCTATGAATTACTGGCCATGTTCTGAAATACCACATTCTGAATATCAACTTTATAATCTCACCAATTAAAATATCCAAAGTTTTGCAGAATTTCACTGCAGTCTGGGAAACAAAGGAGGGGCATCATTACAGCCTTGTAGAGCACAGAGTAACTTGGTTATGCAACCACCATGGTCTTAAACTGGACCACAGCCATCCTCAATGGCCATTGCCCAGTAGAGAGAGCCCTGACTTCATCATATTCTTGGTCCTGGTGACCTTGACTTGATGACTTTGCTTATTGATCAAATGGAGTGTTAATCTGTCCTACTAAACAGAAGGCTTTTGTCTCAGGGGAATATGCATCCCTTAGGATACAAAAACAATTAGTTAGTTGTGGTTTAAATATTATTGGTGAGTTTCTACTGTATAGCAATATATAATAATGCATTCAGATTATACATAAATATGCTATAATATGCCATTTATAAACAATGATTCTTATAAATGAAAAAAGCATCTAATCGACTTGTTTAAATTATCTCAAACTTTATCTTTAATACAAGTATTACGATCTTCATAGTTTGCAGTAATAGTATTTATATTATACTCCCAAAATCTTTTTTGTGAATATGACTGAAATATTATTGGAAATAAACTTTTGAAAATTAAGAATCTAATTTTTTTTTATTTGTTGGAATAGTTGGATAGTAGGATAAACATTTTTCTTAAGATTATAATCCCAGGAAGCTGTCCCAGACCTAACGTATGATATCCTAAGAGACATTAATAACATTTTTATTCTTTCATCTATAAAACAAGGGGACTGGAGATTTTTAAAAGTACCCTCCCACTTCTTACATGCAATAATTTCACAATTTTAACTTTGGATATATCAAAGAAATATGTACTCCTAATTTTAGCATGTATTATAATTATATAATATTATAATATACTACATCAAAAATGTATTTCAACTTTAAAATCATGTCCATATAGAAACGAGTCCTGGGTAGTGTTGGCTGAAAAGGACAACAAAGTCACTAGAATCCAAACTAAACATCTCTTTCTTTTGCTTTATAGGCAGCTTCCTTAACTGTGGACTCTTGTTCTGAGAACCAAGAACCAGGGTACTGCACTGTTAGTAATGTGGCAGTTTCAGATGACTGGTAAGTAAAATTTTTAGTTTGATCTTTATTATTCCTTGACATTCAAAATGAAATTATACCTTAACAATCATTTTATTATGCTCAGTATTATATAAAAGTTTAAGATATTTTTTCTTCTCCAAAGGGATTTTCATACTATAAAATAAAATGTTAGTAAGTAGTCTACAACATGTGTAAAAAAGGGTGTAAAAATGAAGTGGTACAGATGAGGATAAAGTTAGAGAAAGGGAAGATGAACATAGCCTATCCTCTTTGAGAAGCTTCATGAAATAGTTGCACGTGATCTGGGTCCTGCAAGAAGGTTAGGATAGGTATCCCACCTCTTTTAAATGTATTTTCTGAAAGTTGTATGTGACAATGATTGGCAGATATTTTTCAATAGCACCTGAAGGTGAAATACAACATTACCTCACCTAAAACATAGTGATTTTGTTAGAAATAGTAACAAACAGAGAAAAAGAAATAGTGACACATCATTCATTTGCTTTAATCAACTTATTGGCATTCCTTATAATCTCTGTAGTGAAGGAAAAACATAATCTGACATTAATATTAGAGTTGTCACTTCTACTGCATTTTATTTTCTTTCCGATAGTATGCTCCTTCTCTAAGACTCAACATTGTTATATACATCTCATGTGACTAACTGAACCTATTATTTCCATTAGTTTTGTTATTTTTCATACCCTGAAAATCTAACAATCCTATAGGTATCTATTTAGAGGACATGCATCCATAGGTAATGTTTCCCATTCAAATATACCATGCTTTACTACATGCCAGAAAAAATTATAGTCACCTCTTCTTTTATTTATTTGTTTGTTTGTTTATTATTTTTTTGGCTGCATTAGGCCTTAGTTGAGGCACGCGGGATCTTTTGTTGTGGCGAGCAGACTCTTGGCTGTGGCGCACAGGCTTCTCTCTAGTTGTGGCAAACAGGCTCCAGAGCACGTGAGCTCTGTAGTTTGTAGCACGTGGACTCTGTAATTGAGGCATGCCTAGGCTCAGTAGTTGTGGCATGGGGCTTACTTGCCCGGCGGCATGTGGGATCTTAGTTCCCTGACCAGGGATTGAACCCATGTCCCCTGCCCTGGAAGGTGGATTCTTTACCACTGGACCACCAGTGAAGTCCCTAGTCACCTCTTCTTAAGCTAAACATTCTACTGAAATCTGTTGCATTGGTACTAATACACGTACCTTTCCTTTCTTATGCAGGACTCTTGACATTCAGCCAAATCGAGTCACAGTTGGAGGTATCAGATCGCTAGAACCAATCCTTCAGAGGAGAGGACACGTGGAAAGCCACGATTTTGTTGGGTGTATAATGGAGTTTGCAGTCAATGGAAGACCTCTGGAACCAAGCCAAGCTCTGGCAGCACAAGGCATCCTAGATCAGTATGGCAACCTTATTTCTTACCATTTTAAAGAAAGACACCAAAAGTGTATGATGATTGAACATCAAAATATGAAATTCTTGTGCCCAAAGCCCTAAAAATACCAAATGTATTATGCTGTTTTGAATTTCAATTTTTTACTTATAGCTGTGAAATTTTGGAAAAAACAAATGGATGTGTGCATATATGTATGCATATACCTTTTACCTTACATAGTTGTGAAGAATATATGAGTTAAGTAAGTAAATCACATAGAAAGGAACCTGGCACATAGTAATATAAAAGTGTTAGCAATAATACGTACAAAAACTATTTGAAATTAAATAGTTTTACATATAAATGTACGTATTCCCTTGGCCTGGCCCTAGGCTCAAATAAACGGACAAGGCAGATCCTTGCTCTTGAAGAGTTCATAGTCTCTTTAAATTCCTGATTGTTAGCCTCTAGTGCAGCCATCATTATTGCCTGGCAATATATTATATTCTCCTAGTTTAGTCACTTTTCACTTCCTCAGTAACTATTTCATGCCTGTTCTTTCCATAAACCTCAAGCATCATCTCCTGCATCCTTTTTCCAGCTAATGAATTTGCTTCCTAACTTGCTCAGAAAATTGGGGCAATCGAAACAAAACTTCCCAAAGCTCACTCCTCCACATCTTCCCATGCAGCCTATAGTCTACCCTGTATACTATTATTGAATGAACTGTTCTTATTCCCACAAAGACCAACCCCTTTTTATGTGATAGACTCCATTCCCCCAAACCTTCTTAAAACAGTACTCCAGCTTTCTAAAGTGTTTCTTTTCTCATTTCAATTCAGGCTTCTATTTCTCCCCACCCCACTTTTTTCTTAAACTTGGTTAATCCCATTTTCACATTGTTCTGTCTCTGTCAAGTGATCAATAACCACTGTGTTGCTAAAATCAATGGTCAAGTCTCATTTGAACTTCAGCAACATTAAGAACAACGTTATTAGTTTGTCCACCAGCACACGGTATGCCCCCGGTTTTCTACTCTGATTCTTCTTCCCATCTCCTTAACCTCTTCTCTTTTGTATCTATATTCATTTTTAAGTCATTTTTAATAGTCCTTGCTTTTAAGTAGTATCACTAAAGCTGATGACTTTGAAATGTTTATCTTAAACTTGACGTCTCCTCTGAACTTTAGACCCTCATATCCAACAGCATACGGAATATCCTGTGTGTATTTCTAACAAGTATTTCAAACTTAAGTTTAAAACTGAACTTCTGGCCTTCCTTCCTGACTTCTCCCAAACCCACTCCTTCCAGGTTGTACCATCTCAGGTAATAATAACTCAGTCTACCCACCTGGTCAGCCACAATTTGTAGACCACCTTTGACTCCTCTCTTTCTGACAAACCACATTCAATTCACCAGCAAACAGAAGTCATGTCAATCTGCTATATTTAAAACAGATAACCAACAAGGACCTATTGTAGCACAGGGAACTCTGCTCAGTACTCTGTAATAACCTAAACGGGAAATGAATTTGAAAAAGAATAGATACATGTATATGTATAACTGAATCACTTTGCTGTACACCTGAAACTAACACAACATTGTTAATCAACTATACTCCAATATAAAACAAAATTTTTTTAAAAAGAAAAAATAAATAAAATAAAAACAGAGGTCAGGTCTTACCCTGACTTATAAGGCTGACCTTCCTCTTGACAACCAAATGGACCAGGAACTGTAAAGAGGCATAAAGGCATTTTATTTGGGGTCTTATAATGGCAACTCGGGGATCACAGATTCCAGGGGAAACCAAACTAATGTCCCACCAGAAGAAAATGGGCAGGGTTTTATTATAGGGAAATGAGGGAAATTAATGCAGAATTTGGACTGGAGGGTAAAATTATTCTATACATGTGATTGGGTTATGGAGCACATCTCGTTTGTTACTGGGGAAAGGTATGTTTTCTTTAGTCCAGAAAAAATCCAGTTCTCAACATTATTCTTTCCTTTTTGCAACTTAACAACTATTCAGCAGTTTTAATTTAGAGTGTTCAGCAGACATCCAGCATGGGTGGCAAACGTGGAGGTCCTTAGGTCACTTCCCAGCCATTTCTTTTTATTTATTTATTTATTTGTTTATTTATTTATTTATTTATTTATGGCTGCATTGGGTCTTCATTGCTGCACACAGGCTTTCTCTAGTTGAGGCGAGTGGGGGCTACTCTTCATTGTGGTACGTGGGCTTCTCATTGCGGTGGCTTCTCTTGTTGTAGAGCTTGGGCTCTAGGCGCGTGGGCTTCAGTAGTTGTGGCACGTGGGCTCAGTAGTTGTGGCTTGTGGGCTCTAGAGCGCAGGCTCAGTAGTTGTGGTGCACGGGCTTAGTTGCTCTGCGGCATGTGGGATCTTCCCGGACCAGGGCTCGAACTCATGTCCCCTGCATTTGCAGGCAGGTTCTTAACCACTGTGCCACCAGGAAAGCCCCAAGTCCCAGCCATTTTTGAGATAGCTCTTTCCACACCCTTGAATTCCTTACCATTGTCTACCTGCTCTTCTTGTTCACGCTGTTCTGACGATATTGACCACTTGATGTTCCTCAAACATGCAAAGGACACTTTCACTTCAGGACTTCCTCACTCGGCTCTTTCCTCTCCCTGGAATGATCTTCTATCATATATACTTTCTCTCTCTCCCTTTGTTTAGGACTTTATGAAAACAGATCCTTCCTTCACTCCCTAACCTAGAGATCCAGCAATCCCCTCAAAACTCTCAATCCCCTTTCTCTGCCTTAATTTTCCCATAAAACTTCCTTCTTTCTAACATACTACACAATTATATATTTTTTTGTTTTTTGTCTGTGTCCTCCACAAGGAAAAAGAAATATTCCATGAACACATGGATTTTTTTCATCACTTTATCTCCATGCTTAGAACCGTGCTTGGCAGGTAGTAGCCGTTCAATAAACATTAGGCGCGTGAGTTGTCTGGTGGAGGAGATGGGTATTCAGATAAAAATGTGGTCCTGAGAGCACATGAACCAAAGTGTTTATTTGACCAAGAGGCTTTGTTCAATTAAGAATTAATTAAAAAAAGGAATGATCACCTCTTTTCTTTATTGTGTAAGTTGTTATTTTGTTTAATCTTCTCCATTATGAATGAGACAGGGCATGTGTTACAGGACACCTTGTTAGATTAGATGCTCCAAATATAGTTGTAACATGAGTTTCAAAGATATGAGTTCATGAAAGCTAAACAGGTTAATAAAAGTTTATATCTAATTTTAACAAATTTCCGCCCACCTGATTTTGTGCTTTATGCGTCTTTATTCTGTTTATTTTAGATGCCCTAGACTAGAAGGTGCTTGTACTCACAGTCCCTGCCAACATGGTGGCACGTGTACGGATTACTGGTCGTGGCAGCAGTGTCATTGCAGAGAAGGACTGACTGGGAAATATTGTGAAAAATGTATGCAAGCTGTTTCATCTTCCACCAGAAATTATAATAACCATTAAAAGTATAAATATATGCACCCAAATATGTAACTGAAGTAAAAGAATTATGTTTTGATTCTAAATATTGAAAATATTAAATGGGCAATAATTGGTAAAACACAGTAACATTTTTGAATTCATGTTTTCACCTGAGAAAGAGTGAAATCCTTTTAGAATTATTTACTAAATATGTCCTTCATTTCCATTTTATAAATATATCACTTAGTTATTTTTGTTTGACCTATAGGAATGCTAGACAATTTACAAGGCCAGAGGCTATATTCAGGCTTTGACATAATATTATCTGCATCTAGGGGATATTTCTCTGGTGAATATGTTGTATTTGGTTGAAAAGTATAGTACTAAATCACTAAACACTGAGTTCAAAACATGCAATGGCAATAAAATCTGTTATAGTTCAAGGTGATACTTAAATTTTAAATTGCAATTATTGGAATTGGCTTCGAATATTACTTTTTAAATTCTTTTAATAGTTATTTGTTTCTAAAGCCTAATTTTATTGTTATTAAGACATTAATGATGTTCAAGCCATCATTAGAACATGGCATTCTCTAATTTCAAGTTGTATATCCCACTAACTAACCCTAATGGAGTCTCTTTTATAAAAATTGCTTTATTTTCAGATAAGTGGTTACTGCTTAAATCATTGCACTTATCTGATCACTTTTTAAGTAGTCATTTGATTCTATTATAATATGAGAATGAATAGAAATTTATGATTAAATTACGTACATACTATAATCAAAAAAATCTTAGTAGCAGGGTATAATTGTGTTTATTTAGGATAAAATCAAAACACGGGAAAAGTACATTGTCACATGATATTTTTTAAAGTAATGAGTATTTAGTAGGTAGGAACCCAACTATATTTGGAAAATAAAATGTCACTCACTTGAGCAATGCCTGCAGTTTTTTCTTTTTAGTTGAGATATAATTCACATACTACAAAGTTTACCTTCTTAAAATGTACCATTCATTGCTGAAGCCCTTTTGAGCTCATTTTCTTTATGTCCTTTCTTTAGCTCTGTTAGCTATAACACACTTTTATACTTCAGAAGTGTGAACATTTTATCAGATTATGAAAAATTATAATTACATATGATGTTTATACATGATGACAAATTAAATTCGATGTGATTATTGCTACCAATAAAGTTACTTACAAATGTGAATGTTTGTACAATTCTTTGTTCAAATTTTCCATGTTAGAGGCTTTAAAGATTACAAATCATTATAACTGTGAAAACATATATGGATTTACTAATTTTAGAAGCACAGTGAAACCTATAATCAAATTCTTCAACTGTATATTTTTAACGTGGCTATCTCTCGAGGTATTCATAATGTATGTAGCATGTATCAAATATTTTAATGAATATTTTCCAAATGAATAATTATCATAAAATGTTTTATATTTCATGGTTCTGAAATGGATTTAAGCATTTGAAATCAACTTACACAATAATTCACAAGTGGGAATTATTTTTCAGAGGAGGATTAAGGGACACTAATTCCAAAAACTTAATATTTTCATTGTTCTTTTTTTATAATATTTTTGTCACCAAAGAAACTCTTTAAGAAATGCCTTTTGGATGCATTCATGTTTCCCTTTCTTCATTGGCTTTCAGCTATTACTCCTGACACGGCCTTATCATTAGAAGGCAAAGGGCGCTTGGACTACCACATGAGTCAGAATGAGAAGCGGGAGTATTTGTTGAGACAGAGCATCCGAGGTGCCATGTTGGAACCTTTTGGTGTGAACAGTCTGGAAGTAAAATTCAGGACAAGAAGCGAGAATGGCATTTTAATCCATATCCAAGAAAGCAGCAATTACACTACTGTGAAGGTAAGATAAAAGCTAATGGTGACTTCATTTGATTAGACCGCCTGCTGTGTCATGGTTTAAATCACTTCTCCCATAATTTCTATCCTTTTCTTCACAACCCATTAGAGTTCCGACTGAGGCTGGGCACTATTCCAATATCATCTATCTTAACTATTCCTCAGGCATTGGTCAGAGTAACAAAGAACTGAATGGTTTGGTTTCTAAACACTTTTGTTTAGAGTAGAGAGCACTGCTGTGTAGGCCAGCAAAGAAAGAATTTGTTGCAATCTATTTTGCCAGATAAAAATTTATAGTTTTTACCCTACTTTTAAACAAAGTGAAACAAAAAGATAGTATGTCTTTGAAATGGAAAAATATGTTTTTCCAAGAATTATTCCAAACACTGTTATGTATATATTAATTGGAATGATTAGAATAAAAAATTTTTTGAAATTTTCTGGCTTTATTCTGGAACATATATTCAATTCACTATTCAGGTAAATCCTGTGAAATTAAATACCTTTGGAATTTATGGTAAGTAAAATTTCAGTTAACTCCTCCAAATAATTTCTAAATAAATATTTCTGAAACATTATATTTCATGATTGATTTATCATTAGGCTTTTACACATTTTTTTTTCTCAGCTATAAATGAGATGCTAAACTGGTGAATAATTTCATTACATATGCATTTCCTGTCAGCTCTTAGCTTTCTTAATTTCTAAAATGATTATTCCGCTTTCCTTCCCACAAATAAGACTTCATCTTTCAGACCATCATTTTTTTTAGTTTAGTTATATCAACTGCTTTTTTATTAATATCATTCAGTCTATTATAAATCTGCTGGTAATTTTTATATGAATTTTAGTTAATTCTTAAGAAAACAAATCCAGATTTCCTGAATTATTTTCACTTATAACTCAATATTTTGAAAATTACTGAAAGCTTAGTTCATAAAGAAAAGAGCAATATGCATAGAAAATTACTAGGTTTAATTCACATAAAATGCTAAAAATAAAAACAGACATTCACCTTTAAACTTCAGCTTATTTATTCTCAAAATTTCTCTCTGTCCAAGCCAACTCGATTGTTATGTGACCTGTACATAGCTTTACATAGTATAAAAAACAATCTTTTTAAAATTCTCATAATCCCCCTAGTCCAGCCATTCTCAGCTGGGGGTGATTTTACCACCCCTCCACAGGGGATATTTGGCAAAGCCTGGGAACATTTTTATTGTCTTGGTTGTTGGGAGTGAGGAGGGTACTGCTGCCAACATCTAGTGGGTAGAAGTCAAATATGCTGCTAAACACCCTTTAGTGCTCACCACAACACCCCACAAGAAAGAACCATCCAGTCTGAAATGTCAATGCTGAGGTTGAGAAACTCTGCCCTAATCCAGTTGAAGAATATCTTCAGGTTTTAATTTTACCTCCATCGTTGAAACAAAGAGCCCAGATCCAGAATTAATAGAGTAACTGCTGCAAAACGAAACACCTAAGTCACTGTATAACGTTATTATTCGGTGTTTATGGTTTTCATTGAAAAGTGTATTGGAAGTAAAGAAAGTAAGGAAAGAAGTAGACCACCATATTCTACCAGAAACATTTTTTATATTCATTGAGAGGCTTTGACATTGAGGTCTGTGCGTTATCTGTTAGGCTGCTTCCAAGTCCTCGTGCCATTTAAATGACATATGAAATATTTCTGTATGCTATCTCTTTAAGCCAAGAGATACAAAAACAATGTGCTTGAAGAAGTTGGAGACAGAATATTTTTCTTCCTCAAGGAAGAAGCTGAATGTTGACATCCGTTTTTGTCACCATAAAATCTTGCATTTCCAACAGGACAGCAGCATGCAGCTTCTCCAGATTTCGTTGCATTGGTAGCAAGCACTTAGAGATTTCTTTTTTCCCTGAAGGGAAAATGAGTAAAAATAATGACTAATGCAGACCAAAATGCACATTTCTTTTGTATGAAAAATTTGAAAGGCGGTTTTTCAGAGATTCAGGGGTTTGGCAGGTGGAGTAAATAGATTAAAAAGAAACAGTGATTAAGAAGAACTGAATAGACAGGAAGAGAGTGACTTTTGTAAGTAAGCAAGTTACTTGGATGACAGGAATCCGATCTGCTTATCCAGGCGAGGAAGCAAGTTAGAATGGACTGTTACTTATCAGTTGGCTTATCAGTGACCAAGGCCCCTGGTTTTCCTCTGTCTTTCTTTTGGCTCAGTTTCTGACAGTTGCTTTTTCTCTCTCTCTCTCTTTTTTCCCTTCTTTTATTTCTTTTTCTTTTTTTTTTTTTTTAATTCAGATAAAAAAAGAAACTAAGGAGAGAAAATTTCAGAGAGGAAAACAAAAGAAAAGCATTCTTATGTATAACGGCTTTTGAACTGTATTTAAAGTGTTTCACAAATCTCTCTTCTTTCACGGCACATTGGGTATCTCCATATTTGGAAATGTAATAATGCCAGATGATGGGTTTTGTTTCTACTCCAAATCAATTCTGGTTTTTGGTGTATTGTTTGCTTGTTTGTTTGTTTTTCTTTTGAAGTGAGGCCAGGTATGACGTACATACCTCGGATGATTCCGAGCTCTACAGAGTCAAAAATAAATAAATAAGCAAATCAATCTATGAATAAATAAAACCAAGCAAAAAATGAGCATGACATTTCATAAGTTAGGGTGGGTAGAAGAGTTAGGTAGAGTATTATTGGGGAGAAGGAGAACGTGAAGAATGTTGTAATGGAAACATATATTCTTATTCATCCTACTCCATGGCATGTTCCAAGGACCCTGTCATCAGAAATTGGTCGAATGAAAGGATGACATGGTGTGATCACTTAGGAGAGAAACACAGAGTTTGCAGAAGGCTCTTCTCAAGGCTTCTTTCCCAAAAGGACTCTGGCTATAACCAAAGAGGAGTTACTTCACTGTCTGTTTCATGAGACATTGCCCATTCGATGAAATGTTATTGTCATTTAACCACAGTTTTCTTTTTTTTTTCCCCTGGGTTCAGTACTGGAATATATTACTATCTGGAGAAACTGCTTTAATAAAATATTACATTATGAATAACTTATGTAAATGTGTTAGGCATATTTTCCATAAAGTAAAAATGAACTCATTTTTAATTCTACCAGATGTGTTTGTTGCATGTAGAAAAAGCATTTGATCTGAGTGACAAAATAAACGGATCCATCCTTTCATTCCCGTCATTTGATACGCAGTGCCACTTTATCCCCCGGCCGAGGCACCGGCTCTGTCTGGCAGTAGTGATGGGATTATGCTCTTTTCATCCTGCCTTATAAATTATTTCATTTTCTAAGTGTCTACTTAGAAAACTGGAAACTTGGGAGCTGGAAACTGGAGTAAGAGCATCCTGTTACCCAATGTTCTACTGGGTGAAGTAAAAGAAACCAAATATCCCTTAGATAAATTTTAAAAGACAGCCAAAATAAAGACTTGTCCAGATGCCTCATTATTAAGAACTCACCCTTTATTCATCATAATGGTCATCTTAATAAATAATAAGCATGATTTTTTAAGATAAAATTCCAGTGTGTAATAGATGACAGGTAAAACAATTTCTTCATGTCTTCACTTTTCCAACTATGCTTCATTTATAGTTAATCACTGATTTCTCATTTTGGATATAGTTTTAAAATTTTTTGATAGCTATGGGCCATTTACGAAACAATTTTTTTAAACTTGCAATTGCCATTAAAATATAAGTACTCATAAAAAGGTGTGATTTACCTATTTTTAAATTAGCTTTCACCCTATTATTTATCTCAGTTGCGTTCTGGAAAATAAATTTATACACCTTGAAAAATTAGTTATAAATATAAGAATATCTTGAAAACCGCTGAACCTATTATATGTGAAGGTACATGTTACCTAAAATTGTAAAGGCATACTCTAACACAACCAGACTCCTCAACTGTTCTCTCTGCTTTAAACTGATCAATGTTTTAAGGTTTCACAACACTTTTATTTTTATTCAAGCATACCATAGTTTAATTGTACACTACTTTTAATATATTTTACAGATTAAGAATGGCAAAGTACATTTTACGTCAGATGCAGGAATTGCTGGGAAAGTGGAGAGAAATATTCCTGAAGTCTACGTTGCTGATGGCCACTGGCATACTTTTCTAATTGGAAAAAATGGAACAGCCACAGTATTGTACATCGACAGAATTTATAACAGAGATATCATTCACCCTACTCAGGATTTTGGTGGCCTCGATGTGCTCACTATATCTCTTGGAGGAATTCCTCCCAATCAAGCTCATCGAGATACTCAAACAGGTAAATGCTTGTGTTGAGTAGCGGCACAAAAGAAAGGTAAAATTGTTCCTCTAAAAGCAGTTGGATATCTGTTAATGTCCATTATGAATATTCTAAGACTATCATAACTACCTTTAGAAAGTTGGTAATAAATTATTGGTCGTCACTTTCTTTAGGCATTTTCTACCAAGTTCATAACTCAGCCCAGGATGTTTTGATCCTTTCCTTGTGTACCAAATATTTATTTATACATTCATTCATTTACTCATCCGTTTGTTCATTCACACAACATACAGCCCTGTGGGTACTTGGCATGAACTACAATGGTGGACTCTTTCCATAGAATACATGGTCCTGTAAGGAAGACAAACATCAATCAAATCGTTACACAAGTAACTATATTATTTTAACCTATGATAAATGATGTGAGGAAGAATATAGAATTCTAAGAGATTGCCAAAAACGTGGAGAAGGGGAAACTTCTCTGGAAATTGGCATTTGTACTTAAATCTGAACTATGAAGATGAGGATGAGAAAGTATGAAAGTTAATTTATATTGATGGGAACTAAAGGGAAAGAAGCGGATTAAGTCAGGATCACAGAACCCAGAATATCGGGGACTGATGTCACAGATGAAAGATGAAGTTGGAGAATGAAAGTTCTCCTAGACTATGTGGCAATTTTTATCTCATTCTTGGAACAATGGGAAGTTACTGAAAAATTAATCACAGAAATATCAAAATAAGATATACAGTGACATTAAAGATTTTTCCGGCTACACCATGGAAAATACATTGGAGAAAGACAAGAGGGGACTTGCATAAATTAGCTGGGAAGATACTGCAGTGATCTATGCAAGGTATTGTGTGAGCTTGGACTGGTTTGGTGGCACAGGAGTTTAAAAGTAGTGGACAGGGAAGAATATTTTAGGAATGAAAATGAGCCAAAGTGTTGATGCTTTTGGTAAAATTCAGGAAGGTTTCTGACATTCCAACTAATGGGTAGTGCCACTAAGAGAGGAAACTGCAGAAGGGTGCAAAATATATATATATGTATACATCTATGGGGAACATCAAGATTTTGTTGTTTGGAGCACCTTTGAGAAAGACCTTTGGGTAGATGGGTTAGAAATCAGGAGTAGACCAGTTGGAAATACTTATTTAGGAGTTATGAGTGTCGAGCAGGTAACTGAAGTACTGGGCATGGATATGATAAGGAAATATGAGGGTGTAGAGTAAAAACAAAGCCCAGGGCCTTACCTTGAGTAATTCTAAGAGCCAATGGCCGTCTAGAGGAGAATGAGACAGAAAGGGGACTCAGCCATAGAAAGAAAACCAGGAGAGGAGGAACAAAAGCAGATGTCCCAGGAACTCATGGAAAAAGAGTGTTATCAGGAATGGAAATGACACTAGGGTGTAATGATGCACCAAAGAAGAGGAAAATTGAAAAGTGTGTTGCAGAGTAAATGAGTCGAAGCATAAAAGTTAAACCCTAGGTAATAATTAGTTCTTATGTATTTAGCTTGTTTTAGAATATGGATGCTAATTCATTTAGATGTTGTAAGAAAATAAGCCAATGTAAATTATGCCCTTTTGTTAGTGTCAAGATATATTCTTGGGCTTTGTGACTGGAGCATTAGCAATATTAGCACACAAATATTAGTGTAACAAAGTCTTTCTCAACTTTTTTTAAAATCATCTCCCTCTAAGGAGCTGTGTTAGATCTTCTTTTCCAACCCGTGCCATCACTACCGCATAAAATGTTAATTGAATGAGTATACTCCATCTTTTTTATTGAAGTGTAATTAACTTACAATGTTCTATTAGTTTCAGGTATACAGCAAAGTGATTCAGTTATACATATATATGTATGTATGTATATATATATATATATATATATATATATATATATATATATATATACAGATATGCATATACAGATTCTTTTCCCTTATAGGTTATTTCAAAATATTGAGTCCCTGTGCTATACAGTAGGTCCTTGTTGGTTATCTATTTTACGCATAGTAGTGTTTATATGTTAATCCCAACCTCCTGATTTATCCACATCCCCGCCCCCCGTGTCCCTGCCACAAGTATACTCTATATCTGCCCTTTGGAGGCCCACAAGTCATGGTAATAGCTAAGATTTTTCTTTTACTCCTTAAGAAGCTATGTTCAACTCCTCCCTTGGGAGCAGTATCACCTCCACTGAGAGTGCAAGGTCTAATACTTGAAGCTATTGGCCTATTTTGGTTCTTTTTAAGTAGTTTTAAAATAAAATTTATTTTTATGTATGTAATTCTTGGTACATAGACTCTAAAAATAAAACCAGCAGATAATTAAAGGAGGGATTAAACGAAGACGCAGCCTGTTAGCGCCCTTCATGAATGTTCAGAAAGAGCAGGATGCCAGCAATCTGCTCCACGTTCTGTTATGGAAATCTTACTCATCTTGCTAACTTCTGTTGTAATATGCACGGATTTATTGCCTTCGGACGGGATGATGGCGCTGGGACTGTGGTGTCTAAACTCTCGTGACGTGATTGTGAAACTTCTCTTCGGCAGATCTGTGCAGCCTGTTGAGCCTTTGGTTTTCCCTAAAACGCCTTACTGCTCCTTCTTGCCCCGGCAGGGTTTGATGGCTGCATCGCTTCTGTGCTGTACGGCGGAGAAAGTCTTCCTTTCAGCGGGAAGCACAGCTTGGCCTCCATTTCGAAGACGGATCCCTCAGTGAAGATGGGCTGTCGTGGCCCGAACATTTGTGCCAGTAACCCCTGCTGGGGAGATCTGCTGTGCATCAATCAGTGGCACGCGTACAAGTGCGTCCCCCCCGGGGACTGCGCCTCCCACCCGTGCCAGAACGGGGGCAGCTGTGAGCCAGGCCTGCACTCCGGCTTCACCTGTAGCTGCCCGGAGTCACACACAGGCAGGACCTGTGAGACGGTGGTGGCCTGTCTTGGTGTCTTCTGTCCTCCGGGGAGGGTGTGCAAGGCTGGAAGTCCTGGAGGGCACGTCTGTGTTGTGAGTCAGGGCCCCGAGGAGATCTCCCTGCCCCTGTGGGCCGTGCCTGCCATCGTGGGCAGCTGTGCCACCGTCCTGGCCCTCCTGGTCCTGAGCCTGATTCTGTGTAACCAGTGCCGGGGAAAGAAGGCCAAAAATCCCAAAGAGGAGAAGAAACCGAAGGAGAAGAAGAAAAAGGGAAGTGAGAACGTTGCTTTTGATGATCCAGACAACATCCCCCCTTACGGGGAGGACATGACCGTGAGGAAACAGCCCGAAGGGAACCCGAAGCCTGATATCATTGAAAGGGAGAACCCCTACCTCATCTACGATGAGACTGATCTTCCCCACAACTCAGAAACCATCCCCAGTGCCCCTTTGGCTTCACCGGAGCAAGAGATAGAGCATTACGACATCGACAACGCCAGCAGCATCGCCCCTTCGGACGCAGACATCATCCAACACTACAAGCAGTTCCGCAGCCACACCCCGAAATTCTCCATCCAGCGGCACAGTCCGCTAGGCTTCGCCAGGCAGTCCCCCATGCCCTTAGGAGCCAGCAGCTTGACTTACCAGCCTTCCTACAGTCAAGGTTTAAGATCCAGCTCCCTGAGCCACTCGGCTTGCCCAACTCCCAACCCTCTGTCTCGACACAGCCCAGCTCCTTTCTCCAAGTCCTCCACTTTCTACAGGAACAGCCCGGCCAGGGAATTGCATCTTCCAATAAGGGATGGAAATACTTTGGAAATGCACGGTGACGTGTGCCAACCCGGCATTTTCAACTACGCTGCAAGGCTGGGAAGGAGAAGCAAGAGTCCTCAGGCCATGGCCTCTCATGGTTCTAGACCGGGGAGTCGCCTGAAGCAGCCAATTGGGCAGATTCCTCTGGAATCTTCTCCACCAGTAGGACTCTCCATTGAGGAGGTGGAGAGGCTAAACACCCCTCGCCCTAGAAACCCAAGTATCTGCAGTGCAGATCACGGGAGGTCTTCTTCAGAAGAGGACTGCAGAAGGCCACTGTCCAGAACGAGGAACCCAGCGGACGGCATCCCGGCTCCAGAATCTTCCTCTGATAGTGACTCTCATGAGTCTTTCACTTGCTCAGAAATGGAATATGACAGGGAAAAACCAATGGTATATACTTCCAGGATGCCCAAATTATCTCAAGTCAATGAATCTGATGCAGATGACGAAGACAATTACGGAGCCAGACTGAAGCCTAGAAGATACCACGGCCGCAGGGCTGAGGGGGGACCCGTGGGCACACAGGCAGCAGCGCCTGGGGTTGCTGACAACACACTGCCCTTGAAGCTTGGGCAGCAAGCAGGGAATTTCAACTGGGACAACCTTTTGAACTGGGGCCCTGGCTTTGGCCATTATGTAGATGTGTTTAAAGATTTGGCATCTCTCCCGGAAAAAGCAGCAGCAAACGAAGAAGGCAAAGGTGGGACCACTAAACCAGCCCCCAAAGATGGGGAAGCCGAACAGTATGTGTGACCTTTGTGTGCTGGCGTTATAAAAATATAAAAAACAAGAAACACTCAAACCATTGTAAGGTTGCCGAATAGGGTGGGTCACATTTGCAAAACAGGCCAGTATGAACTGGTGTTAGAGGAAAACTTAAAAATAATAACCACAATGCTGCTGAAACAGACTCAGAACAACTCTTTAATTTAAATATGTTTGGTTGAATTTCTTTTCCTGCATGCATTGTATTTTGTAACTAGTCATGTGGCATGCAGCGTTTGGAAAGGTTTTTCTTATTTACCAATGTTTGATTTGTGACTTTTAAAATTCATACCGTTGCCATTGCCGAAATGAACTTGTGCTTTTACAGTGGGGTATGTGTATTGTTTCCATTGTATTACTATTGTCATGTTTTGCATTGCAAGATCCTTGAGGTTTAACCCATCTTTGTAAAGTGTAGAAAGAGCCCTCCTCTTGAATGAACGACTAAGTATTAACACTTTTCAGAATTATGGATTCCGTATTCGATGTTGCTCAGAAATGTCTGAATATTTGAATATGTTTGTCATGACAGTGGGTACTAAAATTAAGTCATTTTGTTCAGCACTTTAGAACTTTCTTACAAAGTTTTGCTAAAAATTCCGAATCTTTTTTGTAAACAGTTTTGGTCTTCTGACTTTCATCAGGCTTCCACTTGGAACAAAATGTTGTCCCCAGAACTCTGCCGCTCTCCTGCTGTGGAATGATGTCCTAACAACACTTCTCAGAGACACTTTTAAAAGTTATTTATTGAAAAATGTTCTATGCTTTTAAAATTTTAAAGAATCAACCTAAAGAAAGCCTATGATTGGACTTAGTTTTCAGCCATTTAACATTTACCCCAAGTACCCAGTTTTTATAATTTATATAAAGTCAAATTTCAACACTTCTTACTTTCTGTCATTTTGTAGACCCTTTTTTTAATACTGTGTAAAAACTTTTTTTTACACCGAAGCTGTGTTTTTGATACTGATATTTTCCTATGCTGAATGGTTTTCTTACTTTCAGGGAAGGTAAGAAAATACCTTTTTTACATTTGTTACTTATGTAACGTTCATATTTTTCACAGTTTGATATTTGTAACATACTGTATGCTTTCTACTTTTAAATGCCAACGATAGAATTAAAATATTTATTTAAAATACTTTGCATTCATAGTGTACTATTAATTTTTCATTTTTCCCATACTCTTTCCATGCCCAATTGAGAAAAGTCTTTACTTGTCAATAGGGTATGACAAGTTGAATGATAAATGGGCAACATCATTTTCTTTAAAAAAACATGAGTATGGATAATTGCCAGAACAGATATTTTAAGGTCGCGTTAGTGCATTCCTACCTGTCAGAGTTCTTGGACTTCCCTAGAGCATAATGAGTCTAGACTACGTTGGACCTTAGGAGACTAACTTTGTTATGAGCCTGGTTTAAGCATTCTGGCAAAAAATGCTTGGAAGTTCCCCCTAGATATGTTCACTAAAGGCCAGCTTTGGACCAGGCTTACAATAATAGGAGTAGCAATGAATTAAAGCTAATTATGGGAAAATGTCTGGGTCTCATTTTCTCCAGGGATGGAGCCCCAAATTTTCTAAATCCAGTCGTGGGTAGGAAGAATGACAGTGAAAGCTCTGGAACGCATACCTGTGTTTAATTTATTGATTGCTCTACTGCATAAATTCTAAACAAATTTTACGTACTATCTTAGCCAAGACAAACCCCTGTTTTCACATATTCACCCAAGAGTGAAACAATCCAGGAGAGGAGACTAGCCCGGAAGAAATCCAGTGGTGTATAAATAGTTATATCTGAAATAACAGGACTTCTGCAAATTATGTCACGACCTCAGCACTTTTTGTAATTAAATACCTGCCCCACACCTAATATTTGCTGAGAATATTATCCTCTACCACTGGTTGCCCCATAATGAATAGAGATTTTAACCGTATGTAAAAGTTCTCAGTACATAACATATGAAAAAGCTTTAGTAAATAAAATATTTTAAATTAATAACAACAGATTGAGATCTGTGCCAGAATTATTGATAGAAAATAAAATGTGGGTATAATCTAAATTATAGTATTCATATAACACAATTTAGGGACTGAGTGTAAGGTGCTAATCTAATTGGGGGGGTTTTTTGGTCACCTGCAATAAGCCAACATATTTTAGTATTTCCCTATGAATTTTAGGATTATGAATCTATGCACCAAATATGGGAACATGTTGCTAGCTTTGCATAACTCAAAACAGGATACATTTTTCTTTCTGAGAAACTCTGAAGCATCTCAATGTCCTCAAGAATATAAACTCTATAATTGAGAACAGAGCTAAAAGTAAAATGATAAACATGATTATAGCTAAGGGTTAAGGAGCAGGAATGTGATGCCAGGATTCTGTATTCTAATTCTCTAGGAATTCTTTGTGAGTTAGAGAATTACTATTCCCTTGATTAATTAATCCCAGTTTCGGCATGAGATAGAATTTTTATTGGAAAATTTCTAGCCTTTGGTTCTTCTTTAAATCTTTTCCACTGAAGCAAGAACAATACTTATATAGCAAAACAAATCAAAAATGTATGCAATGAAATTTTCACTCAAAATGGAAATCAATCCTTACCGAAACAGTGACATGGCATATCGTTACTGTAGTGGAATGGGGATTGAAGACAAACTGACAAGGTAACAATCCCCACAAATTAATTGCTAGTGGTGACCTGCAGTTTCACACATAAAATCATGCCTTCAGAATTTTAATCCAGCCCTTGCAAGGGTATATTGGATTGCCTGGAATACAGTCACTCTTTGGGGCTCTTCCTGCATGTCTGTTGTGGAGGAAACATGACTTTCCTTTAGGTACACATAGAAAATATCTTAGTGGGCATGTTGCCAGGAAAAGCAGCTTGTGATCACTCAGACACAAGATCTGTGGGCTTGGATTGGCAACATGGCACAGGACTCCAATCACTCAGCTCTTAAGGAACCCATTGCTGTTGCTTTCAAGGCTCTTTCCAAAATCTTCAAGTTTGCTGATTTCATTGACCACTTGTTCAGATAATGTTAAAATCATTTGAGGAAAACAGAGCATCAGAAGGGAGTGGAGGACAACTTCTGCCTCACATGTTGCCCTTAAAATGTTTACCCACACAAAGGGTGATGAAAATGATAACTGACTTAAACTAGTAAAAGCTATGTTCTTTATATTTTATTTATAAGAAAAAAAATATATCACCCTGTGGCTTTTATTACTTCCCGACAACACATCTAAAAAATCACTCTTTTCATGCAAATGCATTTTTATTCACTTGAATTCAACATTATGATAAAATTAATGTGTAAAAGGTGAAAATGATTTTTAAATTTTGAATCAATAATTCAGCAATGCACTTTTCGTTTTCTCATTATTTTATGTAATAGATTCAATTTTAAAAGGACTAACATTCTAAGATGACTGAATTTACATTCCCCTTAGGAAAAATAAGCCTAGAAATGAAATGTATTTTGGGATACATTTTATTAGAGCTTTCAGTGTGAAATAAAATTAATTAATCTGTAATTAATCTAGTATATATTCCTTAAAGGTATTTTGAGTGAAATGTCACATTATTAGTAATTTATATGGTTACCACTACTGAGCCAGCCAACAGTTTTAATCGTTTATCAGTCCAAGAGTTATAGATCAGTATTATACATGATTCAGTACTTCCATTTATTGTTAGAGGCAAAAGGCACTAGGTTCTAATAAATTTTGGTGCATACAATTTTCATGCATACAGATAAATATCAGTGATTCAATTCTAACATAACCTATGCATCTATGATAATCATTGCAAGCAAATATATTCTAGACCAAAGTCCATGAAGTACAACATTCTCCATCAACAAAGAAATAAACTGAGGTATAAAGAAGTTCAATGTCCTGGGTAAATCCATTTAATCACAGACAATATCAAGTGTTCTTTACATGTCAGGCACTCTTCTAGATCATGGGATAAAACAGCGAAGAAAATAGACAAAGACCTTCCTCAAAGGAACTTACATTTTGGTAGAGGAGCTAGACAAGCCATCAATAAGTAACAAATACAGTAATAACTATGCAGTGTAATATCTAGTGGAGACAAACGCTTGCAAGCCAACTAAGGTAGTGTAAGGGCTAGATGTTGACTTGGGAGTGTGCCTGCTATTTTATTTTATTTATTTATTTGGCCACGCAGCACGCAGCACGGCTTGTGGGATCTTAGTTCCCCGACCAGGGATCGAACCCAGGCCCTCAGCAGTGAAAGCACCAAGTCTTAACCATTGCACCACCAGGGAATTCCTCCATGCTACTTTAGATGGGTTGGTCAGGGAGGGCCTCTCTGGGTAGGTGACATTTGAGCAGAGCTCTGAATGAGGCAGGAAAACAAGCCACGGACACGCGTGGGTGATGCTGTTGCAGGCAGAGGTGGTGGCATGGGGAATCCCCAAGTAGGAGAGCATTCCATGTTAGAGGAACAGCCAGAGTCAGGGAGGCCAGATCATTGTCAATACACCAGCAAAGACTGCACCACAGAAAGCTTACGGTCGAATGGATGTGAGGATAAAGAGTAAGAATGGTAATTCAGAACAGGCCCAGAAACAGAATGATTGTTGAAGCAAACCTTCATTTATGCATATTCTCTTGCAAAATAAGTGCATCTTCAAATGCAAAGGAAACCCTGAGAATGTGGATATGTACTCACTCTGCATTGATGTCTAAGATCCCGCAGGCAAAAGGAGAGATGTTTTTAACTGAGATGAATGTCTGTGCTAACACTGATTGATTCATGCAACCCTCCATGACCAATCCAAACCTGTACGTGTATTAATAGGAAGCATGTTAAGATATATAATAGTAAAGCAGTCTGTTTCCTTACTCCTGAGGCATTAATATATCCAAAGTATGTAATTCCTACCTTTTAGAAGTTTGTATTAATTTTAAAAATTGACTTCTATTTTTATGAAGCAGATCATTTGCAAGGAAAATTTTTCAAGTGGAATGAGATAGATTAATATTGTTAGGAAATGGTGGCAAACGAGATATCCCTAAGACATGACGATAAATCTATACCTAAATTTAAGGCAACTAAAGCTTGTCCAAATATCTTATAATGAGTCTTTGTTTGTAATGAGTGTAGTTAACCTCCATCTTTGCATCACTAATAAACCTTTTTCAAAGTATGTTAGAATTTTAATAAGGATGCAAGTTGAGTGTAGTGAACTAGGATTAAGATATAAAGACAGGGGCTTCCCTGGTGGTGCAGTGGTTAAGAATCCGCCTGCCAATGCAGGGGACATGGGTTCGATCCCTGGTCTGGGAAGATCCCACATGCCACGGAGCGCATGGGCCCATGCGCCACAACTACTAAGCCTGCGCTCTAGAGCACACAAGCCACAACTACTGAAGCCTGCGTGCCTAGACCCCATGCTCTGCAACAAGAGAAGCCACCACAATGAGAAGCATGCTCACTGCAACGAAAAGTAGCCCCCACTCGCTGCAACTAGAGAAAGCCCGCGTGCAGCAGTGAAGACCCAACACAGCCAAAAATTTTAAAAAAATAATAATTAAATAATTGATTAATTTAGAAAAAAGATATAAAGACAAACTTTAGGCATTTACCAAGAAAACTCTTGGAAGTCTTTTTTTTATGTACATATGACATACGTACAATGTATACATGTCAGACCCATAATTATGTTAGAATTCACATAGACAATTCTGACAAATGTGTAACTGACATCATATAGGTAGCTTAACGACTCTTTGTGTCTCTTAAAAGAATATGTTGAATGGATGGACAGACTCATCAAATCCTCATATATCATGTGATATATTCAAGGTAGAAATACTGAAAATATTTGTGAGAGAGTCTCCATATCTGAAGATATATAATTAAAATGAAAAGACCCGAGAATGTTTAAAAGCACACTGCATAAAGGCAGAAAATTTCCGGGTGACCCATTTGGATACTTCCAATTTTATTAGTTTATGAATCAATTTGCCAAAGACCCAAATCAGTTTGCAAAGTACAAAGTGCAGTCATCATGGTATTCTGGCAGAAGGTTGGGATCTTAATCTGTGTACCATTCTAGCCCAAATAAAATAACCACCAATGTACAACGATCTTTGGCAATGTCAATGAGTTCCCCGTTTCCAATTAAAACCATATTGTGTGTGGTACAGATGTTGATCAAAATAAGATTCTGTTTTGTCAGAGCTGACTGCTCACTTAAGTCATCCTTTCCTTACTGTATTCACACAGTCTTAGGCCAGAATGCTGTGGAGGATAGAGTTATTAGTACTTGACTTTGATGTCGAAAAGTAAGACATCTAGGGAATTATCTCTTCAGAAAAACAGTATGATTAAGACAGTAACTGCAGCATAACCTACTCCAAAAATATGTTAATTCTTTAACAGCTATGAGTCTGTAGAAAGAGATGTTGTACTGAATGAGGGGTAATGCTCATCAGAAAGATCATGAGATGGACTCTGTGAGAAACTGATAAATATGATAAATGGCTTTGGATAAGTAGAAACTGAAAAGATGGCTGCCCTCTTTTGCTTTGGGAGAACTGTCATCACGAAACTTGATTTGATGATCTCTACTAACAGGAAACCATTCATGTCTTTAACATGTTTCTTCTAACTGATGCAAAAAGCTTATGATAGCACGACCTGCACACACTGATACATGGATCTGGAGAGTGAATCAAAACCAGAATTTTTTTTTTCTTTTAAGTTTTATGGATAGTGATTATAGAATAGTATTTCCTGAAAGAGGATGGTTTGTAAGATAGAAAAAGTACATTCACATTTGAAATTGTCTTAATTTATGCAGCTTCAGATCAAGAACAGAGTGAGACCAAGAAATATTCAAGAGATTTTGAAGTGGCAAAGTCAATTATCTATAATTTATAGGGAGCTTTCTCTCCACATTAAAGCACAATTCCTGGCCACTCTGCATTTAATGGGCCTTTCTAAATAGATACTTGTGGGACATTGAATTAAAGTTTAACTATTCCCTACAAATTAGTCTGTAAGTGAATCTTGGTAATGCATGCTTTTTAAAATTTGCTCAGCCTTGTCTGCCAAGTGCTGGGAAGAACTTGGTGAATAAAGATGACTTTTGCCTTCAAGAGGCTTGTGATTTTTAGTGACTAGACTCTTCATTTCCCAACATACCTTAAAATTTGCATAGCTCTGTTTTCGGAGAATTATTTCAATATTTTCGACATTACTGTTTGCACTCATGTGTGCTCCACATGCATTCTTTTGGACAATTGATGTGATCGATAACTCCCTAAACTTTGGTAATCTGCTGCATTTCTAAAATAACAAAATTGTAGGTTCAGTGAGTCTTAAAGAACACAAGTTCTTGAAGTAAGGCAATTGGCTGATACTTTTCAGCAGTTCCTTCATAGTCTAATTATGTAAGACTTAGTTAAAATTCCTGGCATTTGAGAGCTTTTGCCCTGAACTAACTATTATCAGCTTTGTCTTATCCTTTACTACTACTTATTTTGAAACTGTTTCATTTGGTTTCAGGATTATACTTTTTCACAGAATTTGATGTCATCCATCCCCAGCAAAAGAAAAAATATGTTATCCAGGTTCATCATGGTTTGTTGAGTTTGTGAGAAATAAAGCTGAAGTATAATTTGGGTAAAATTACTGAATAATTACCTCTGACAAGTTGTCTAGCTATCTCAAAGTTCCATTTGCCTTCCAATTCCAATGATTTTAATTTTCCATTTTAATTTCTCTGGACTCCATTCAAATTGTTATAGGATCCATTTGTGGCTGTATTCTGTGGAAAGGAAACATTCAAAACTGTGAAGAAAAAAAGAATAACCAAATGGTTCATGCTTTTTTCTGACATTTTTGTTTTTCCAACCATATATTTTCCTAATTATTCATGAGAAACTGAATAAAATACCTCTATGTGTCCTGTTTTTTCTTTCTTTTTCTAAATTTCCCCTGGAGTATTCAATATAATTTCATATTACATTTTAAGTCTTTCATTTAAGCAGATTACATATCTCCTAAAAGGTACTGCATGAAATACCTGGCAAAAAATAGCTTTATAGACTCAGTACTCATCATGAGATAACTTGAAAAATATAATCTACTATTGTCAGAGTATAAACGATATTATCACCATTAATGTCACAAGACAAAAGAAATATATCTTTATACACTGAATTCTACTCTGTGTTTTAGGTAACAATTCATTGCTGCTTTTTTTATAGTATTAATCAGAAAACTTAGTTTTACTTTATGATTCTACCAACCTTAGTTATATTTTGTTTAATAAGTACTAGTAAAGGCCAATAACAAAGTAAAATACTGTAATAGTTTAACAGTAGCACTCTGTAACAAAGAAAATATCAGAATAATGAATGGGGCAACGTGATGTAGAAAAACATTTTGCCTATAGTATCAAACACTGCAAAAATTTTTTGAAGTGTTTAAAATATTGTCTCTCATAATGTCTCTCACAGTAAAGTCTTTTAATTCTGGGGATAATTGAGAATTTTGGAACAATTTCAGAGATAAGTACAAGAATATTAATTTCTGGTTTCATTAAGCTAAGGTGACCTCTTTAATATTTCCCCTAATATTAAAATTGGTTTTAAAACATCAGCATACAGACATGATTAGTTAATAAAGGAAGTGAAAGATAGCAATAAATCTAACAGTTGAGATACCCTTTCTTGTGACTACACTCTTTGATACAGACACATGTTCACACACAGCTTAACAAAGAAAATTGTGACCCTTTTTTTTTTTTTTTTTTTTGCGGTACGCGGGGCTCTCACCGCTGTGGCCTCTCCCGTTGCGGAGCACAGGCTCCGGACGCGCAGGCCCAGCGGCCGTGGCCCACGGGCCCAGCCGCTCCGCGGCACGTGAGATCCTCCCGGATCGCGACACGAACCCTCGTCCCCTGCATCGGCAGGCGGACTCCCAACCACTGCGCCACCAGGGAAGCCCAATGACCCTTTTTTAAATCAAAGCTTCTTGAGTATTTTTGCCAATTTGATACTGCTGAGACTTGAGGAAATAGTCTAACTTTCTCAAACAAGGATTTAAAAAGAATGAATTTGCAGCCAATACACTGAGTGTTCTCTTAATTCTAAAAGGATGGTTAGTAACTTACAGACAGGGGTGGTTCAGAGCGACTACTGAAGTTAAGGTTTAGAACAGGAGCCTGTCAGGTGAAGATCTGGACCGAGCATCTCACACAGATGGAAGGGAATGAGCAAAGTCATCACAGTGCGAGGAGTTGCAGTGTTCCAGGGCTTGAGAAGGGCCAGGGTGTTGCCATGTGTTGAGGGAAGTCTCAAAACGAGGAGTGAGGAGAAACAGCCTTCAAATCACACAGATCCTGGGGTGATGCATTTGCATCTCAAACTCTCTTAAATGTTCCCCACAAAACAGTCCAGTTAATCTCATCTATATGTCTGGTTGCTCAAAGTAACTTTTTTTTTTTTTAATCTTAGAAGCTACATATAAGATTTTGATAACAGAGACTTCTGCCATTTGACTTACCAAAAATGGGACAAGCAGGCAATACACAAATCCAAGTTACCTATGTATATCTTTTTTTTTTTTTTGGTACGCGGGCCTCTCACTGTTGTGGCTTCCCCCGTTGCGGAGCACAGGCTCTGGACGCACAGGCTCAGCGGCCATGGCTCACGGGCGTAGCCACTCCGCGGCATGTGGGATCTTCCCGGATCGGAGCACGAACCCGTGTCCCCTGCATTGGCAGGAGGACTCTCAACCACTGCGCCACCAGGGAAGCCCATGTATATCTTTTTTGAAGAATGAGCACTAAGAACCCTTACGGCAAGTATCTTTCTTCCACACACTGAATATTCACTGATCCCTTCATTTGTGTAAGCTACAACACCATCAGTCTAAATCAAGACTGATTACCCAGCACTTGATTTCTATTACAAAATCTGTAAGACACATGAAATTAAAATGTATTTTTAAATTATAGTTAATTCTTAATTTGCCTTTGTAATTTAGTTTTTTAAATAAAAATTTATTAAAGAATTAATGACAAAACATAATAATAAGCATAAATAGTAAAACAACGAACATAGAATTACCAAGAACCCAATCCCTATATAACACTGTGTACATTCTTACTGTTAAACATGGTCTTATCCAGTGTGATTTAGTTTTGTCAATAGTTGAAATAAATCTCTTCTCAGTAATTGCCATAGGTGTACCCATGTGATAGTTTAAAAAATAATAACTTTTCACACAATTTACGTTAAGATGTTTCTTTGATAAGCAATTGTGAGCCACGGCTCTTCAAGCCTGTCATACTACAGTCATTATCCTCATCATCTGTGACCCTGCCTTTTGCATTCAGCATCGTTAGGGATTCTTCAGTGTCAAATGGTGAACTAGTGCCTTCCTGCTTCAAACCAGGCCGGCTTGTCAGCTCTTTTTATTTCTCTGAAGTCTACGGCTAAGCCAGTGTTTGATGCTTGCCCTCACCGCTGGCAGCCAACCCATTTCATCCCATCTTATGACAGCTGTCTAGGCCTTACTGTCATCCATTCTCTACACAATTTGAATGCAATGAGATCATGTCATGGTAAACAAATTTCACTCTTTATAATCGTGCTACATAATTAAATCGTCATGGACTACAAAAGAATCCCCCTTTCATTTTTATTTAAGACTCCAGTGAATTTCCTTCCTTTGGAATCAGGAACCTATTAGAATCATGGTAAGCTCTGGCTAAAAGTTTGGAGAATAATGATCACTCTCCTATCAGGGTTTTTTGTTTGTTTGTTTTTTATTTTTGTTTTGTATTTAGTGTATTTTGTGCTGATCATACTGGAGCATGTAAGAATGGTAAAAAATAATGTCTAAGTACTAGGGACAATGTGATTTATTGATGAGACATACTTATGTCAAAAATTACAAAAATCCCACAATATTTAGCAATAGAATTTTCCTTTGACAGTAGAGATTATTCCTCCCAATTTTATTTCTAAATACTGAGTCTCAAAGAGGGTAAGTGACCTCTAATCTCCACAAGGTTGATAAGGGTCAGAGCTAGAATCTGAACTGGGCTTGAACTAGATTTCAAAGTTCCTTCTTTTTCTACTACTACCTAATACTTATATAGGTCTTTTCAGCTTTTAAAGAGTTTTTAAACGAGTTATCTAATTTGAACATTATATCACACCTGTGGGGTTGATCAGACAAAAATAATGATCACATTTTACTGAGAGGAAAACAAACAAACAGACTTGCTCAAAGTCACAGTTAATAACTGACAAAGTTAATGCTTATCTCGAAATAGACATTAGCCCCCTCTGGAGTATTTTTTCCCAGTATATTATGATAAAATGTGGAGAGAGTGAAACACTGGCATGATATCTTTGATATTAAACTGCAACTATTTGAGAAACATTGAGCCAGGAATGATCATACTAGAAATAACGGTGTTGGAGTGTGAATCTGGCAATAGTGAATATTATTGGAAATTAGGAACCAATATTAAAGAATCTATAAAGAAAATATGACATCAAAAAGCTAAAAATACAAAGCCATGTATAGAGAAGATCACCAGAACATGTTAAGCACCTATGCACATTACTCTATTCTATTCTATTCTATTTAATTAATTGATTTTCCTTAAGTCTCACAACTACCATACGAAGTAGTAATTTCATTCTCTAATTTACATACAAGGAAATAGAGGGTTAGGGCTTTGTTCAAAGTCATATAACTGATGAAGAGTAGAACTGAAATTCTTTTTAGATTCTTTTCAATTATAGGTTATTACAAGGCATTGAGCATAGTTCCCTGTGCTATACAGTAGATTCTTTGGGATTAAAATATGCATACTACTATGTATAAAATAGATAACCAACAACGACCTATTGCCTGCATTTCTTAACATGGTATGTCTTTGCCCTGTTTTCCACAACAGGGCTTATAATACAATTGAACATTCCTCCTATTTCTCTTTACTTAAGATGTTGATCCTGAACCAATGTGCTTTGCCATTACTTCCTCTTTGCTATGTCTCTATGTGCATAATGAGGGTGATAATAATACCTACTCATAAGATGGCCTGAGATTAAATGGATTAATTTATGTAAAGTGATTAAACCTTAAAGTGACCCACATGTAATCAGAACTCCATTAGCATTGAGAAGGATGAAACTGATAATTTTTCTCCAAACTGTTAGTGAGCACCTACAATGATTTTAATCCTGAAGTTGAAGTTTCTGTCATCAAACTAGTACAGTCTGATCTGGCCTCTAGTCAAATGAGGAGAAAAGATAACAAACCCATCTAATATTCCTGGTATAAAAGTATAAGCTCTTTACTGCACAGAAGAGGCAAACAAATTTGAAAAATCTTTATGATATTATTATGAGTCTTCAAGTCAGTTCATACAGAAGATTCTAAGTGGACAAGCTTAGGGGTTTGTATCTAGAATATAGTGTGAGTGACTGTGAGATATTGCTTAGTCAGGACAGGTAGACCTTGTTTTATTGAGCTTCTCTCTCTGTTGTGCTTTGCAGATATTGCCTTTTTTTTTTTTTTTTTAACAAATTGAAGGTTTGTAGCAACCCTGAGCTGAGCAAGTCTTATCAGCACCATTTTCCAACGTCATTTGCTCACTTCATATCTCAGTGTCACAGTTTGGTAATTCTCACAATATTTCAAGCTGTTTCATTATTATTTTATTTGTTATGGTTATCTGTGATCACTGATCTTTGATTTTAGTATTGCAAAAAGACTATGACTAACTGAGAGCTCAGATAATGGTTAGCATTTTTTACCAACAAAGCATTTTTAAACTAGTGTATGTGCACTGTTTTATCAGACATAATGCTACTGCACACTTAGACCACAGTATAGTATAAACATAACTTTTATATGCACTGGGAAACCAAAAATTCTTGCAACTCATCTTATTGCTATGTTTGCTTTATTGCAGTGGTCTGGAACTAAACCTTCAATATCTCCAAGGTCTGCCTGACTTTACATTAGACCTGAGACAATGAGTTCAAATTTTCCAATATTTCTTGTCAAAAAATGTATTCTTTTCAGAAAGCCATTGTAGATGCATCGCTTCACCTTTCTAAATCTAAGGTTTCTCTTATACTGATATGAAATTATTTACCCTTACGGTTTGCAACCAGAGCAGTCATACTCCAGGCATAAATAGCAAGCCAGTTCAGTTAACACAATCATTTCTAGAGCACCCAATTTAGTATCTTTCGCAAGTAATTGTGTTAAAAATAATCACATGGTCCCTGGAAGATTCGTTGCTCTTGTGAAGGGGAATCATGTGTGTATAATATTATTACTCATCAATTTTTATTGTGAAATAATAGAATACTTTAAAAAAGCTTCAAGTGAAATAAGTCAGACAGAGAAAGGCAAATACTCTATGATCTCACATGTGTGGAATCTAAAAATACTGAATGCATAGAAACAAAGAACAGACTGGTGGTGGCCAGAGACAGGGGTGGGAGGATGGGGGAAATAAGTGAAGGTGGTCAAAAGGTACAAACTTCCAGTTTCAAGATAAGTTCTGGGAAGGTAATGTGCAGCATGGTGACTAGATGTAACAATACTGTGTTGCATACTTGAAAGTTGCGAAGAGAGTAGATAGTAAAAGTTCTCATCATAAGAAGAAAATGTGTTACTATGTAAGATGATATGTATTACTCAACTTTTTGTGGTAATCATTTCACTATATATATATAGTGAGATACCTATATCAAATATATATTTATTTGATATATATATATCATATATGTATATCAAATTATTATGTTGTACACCTTTGACTAAAACAATGTTATGTCAGTTATATTTAAATATAACTGGTAAAAATAATATAATGCCTATAAAACCTACAAATGAATCTTCTCTGAAATATAAAGCCCCAAATGGTTTACAGGCCCTTTTCTAGATAATAAAAAACTGTAAAAGAATCAATTACTCATGAATGTATAAATGCTTCACCTTTAAGATATTTGATGTGGATGTAGCCATCACTCAAAAATTTAGTTTTTAATTTACCTTTAAAATCTAAGAATGCTGATTATTTTAAAATGCTGCTATAAGAATACATGATAATAAGGTAGTGGCAGTCTCAAGACAAAAATGTCTCCTTGAAGTTATTTATAATAATTAGGTAAATAGAGACAGGGGGAAGATGGTGGAAGAGTAAGACGTGGAGATCACCTTCCTCCACACAGATACATCAGAAATACATCTACACGTGGAACAACTCCTACAGAACACCTACTGAACATTGGCAGAAGACCTCAGACCTCCCAAAAGGCAAGAAACCTCCCACTTACCTGGGTAGGGCAAAAGAAAAAAGAATAAACAGAGACAAAAGAATAGGGACGGGACCTGCACCTGTGGGAGGGAGCCGTGAAGGAGGAAAGGTTTCCACACACTAGGAAGCCCCTTCACGGGCGGAGACTGCGGGTGGTGGAGGGGGAAGCTTCGGAGCCGCAGAGGAGAACACAGCAACAGGGGTGTGGAGGGCAAAGTGAAGAGATTCCCGCACAGAGGATGGGTGCCAACCCGCACTCACCAGCCTGTGAGGCGTGTCTGCTCACCCGCTGGGGCGGACGGGGCTGGGAGCTGAGGCTCGGGCTTCGGTTGGTCAGAGCGCAGGGAGAGGACTGGGGTTGGTGGCGTGAACACAGCCTGCAGGGGGTTAGTGTGCCACAGCTAGCTGGGAGGAAGTCCGGGAAAAGGGCTGGAGCTGCCAAAGAGGCAAGAGACTTTTTCTTGCCTCTTTGTTTCCTATTGCGCGAGGAGAGGGGATTAAGAGCGCTGCTTAAAGGAGCTCCAGGGACAGGTGTAAGCCGCAGCTATCAGGGCAGCCCCCAGAGACAGACATGAGACTCTAAGGCTTCTGCCGCCACCAAGAAGCCTGTGTGCGAGCATAGGTCACTCTCCACACCTCCCCTCCCGGGAGCCTGTGCAGCCCGCCACTGCCAGGGTCCCGGGATCCAGGGACAACTTCCCCGGGAGAATGCATGTTGCGCCTCAGGCTGTTGCAACGTCACGTCAGCCTCTGCCACCGCAGGCTCGCCCCGCATCCATAACCGACCCCCCCACCCACGCCTGAGTGAGCCAGAGTCCCCGAATCAGCGGCTTCTTTAACCCTGTCCTGTCTGAGCGAAGACAAGACTCCCTCGGGCGACCTACACGCAGAGGTGGGGCCAGATCCAAAGCTGAGCCCCTGGTAGCTGTGCGAACAAAGAGGAGAAAGGGAAATCTATCCCAGCAGCCTCAGGAGCAGCAGATTAAATCTCCACAATCAATTTGATGTACCTGCATCTGTGGAATACATGAATAGACAGCGAATCATCCCAAATTGAGGAGGTGGACTTTGAGAGCAAGATTTATTATTTTTTCCCCTTTTCCTCTTTTTGTGAATGTTTATGTGTATGCTTCTGTGTGAGATTTTGTCTGTATAGCGTTGCTTTCACAATTTGTCCTAGGGCTCTATCCGTCCTCTTTTTTGTTGTTGTTTACTTAAAAAAAATTTTTTTTTCTTAATAATATTTTTTTATTTTAATAACTTTATTTTATGTTACTTTCTTTTGTTTTATTCTCTTTCTTTCTTTCTACTTTTTCTCCCTTTTATTCTGAACTGTGTGGATGAAAGACTCTTGGTGCTGCAGCCAGGAGTCAGTGCTGTGCTTCTGAGGTGGGAGAGCCAATTTCAGGACACTGGTCCACAAGAGACCTCCCAGCTCCACATAATATCAAACAGCGAAAATCTCCCAGAGATCTCCATCTCAACACCAACACCCAGCTTCACTCAATGACCAGCAAGCTACAGTGCTGGACATCCTATGCCAAACAACTAGCAAGACAGGAACACAACCCCACCCATTAGCAGAGAGGCTGCCTAAAATCAAAATAAGTTCACAGACAGCCCAAAACACAACACCAGACGTGGACCTGCCCACCAGAAAGACAAGATCCAGCCTCATCCAACAGAACACAGGCACTAGTCCCCTGCACCAGGAAGCCTACACAACCCACTGAACCAACTTTAGCCACTGGGGACAGACACCAAAAACAACGGGAACTATGAACCTGCAACCTGCAAAAAGGAGACCCCAAACACAGTAAGATAAGCAAAATGAGAAGACAGAAAAACACACAGCAAATGAAGGAACAAGATAAAAACCCACCAGACTTAACAAATGAAGAGGAAATAGGCAGTCTACCTGAAACAGAATTCAGAATAATGATAGTAAAGATGATCCAAAATCTTGGAAATAGAATAGAGAAAATGCAAGAAACATTTAACAATGACCTAGAAGAACTAAAGATGAAATAAGCAACAATGAACAACAACATAAATGAAATTAAAAATACTGTAGAAGGGATCAATAGCAGAATAACTGAGGCAGAAGAATGGATAAGTGATCTGGAAGATAAAATAGTGGAAATAACTACTGCAGAGCAGAATAAACAAAAAAGAATGAAAAGAACTGAGGACAGTCTCAGAGACCTCTGGGACAACATTAAACACACCAACATTCGAATTACAGGGTCCCAGAAGAAGAGAAGAAAAAGAAAGGGACTGAGAAAATAGTTGAAGAGATTATAGTTGAAAACTTCCTTAATATGGGAAAAGAAATAGTTAATCAAGTCCAGGAAGCACAGAGAGTCCCACACAGGATAAATCCAAGGAGAAACACGCCAAGACACATATTAATCAAACTGTCAAAAATTAAATACAAAGAAAACATATTAAAAGCAGCAAGGGAAAAGCAACAAATAAAACACAAGGGAATCCCCGTAAGGTTAACAGCTGATCTTTCAGCAGAAACTCTGCAAGCCAGAAGGGAGTGGCAGGACATACTGAAAGTGATGAAGGAGAATAGCCTGAAACCAAGACTACTCTACCCAGCAAGGATCTCATTCACATTTGATGGAGAAATTAAAACCTTTACAGACAAGCAAAAGCTGAGAGAGTTGAGCACCACCAAACCAGCTTTACAACAACTGCTAAAGGAACTTCTCTAGGCAAGAAACACAAGAGAAGGAAAAGACCTACAATAACAAACTCAAAACAATTAAGAAAATGGGAATAGGAACATACATATCGATAATTACCTTCAATGTAAATGGATTAAATGCTCCCACCGAAAGACACAGCCTGGCTGAATGGATACAAAAACAATATCCATATATATGCTGTCTACAAGAGACCCACTTCATTCCTAGAGACACATACAGACTGAAAGTGAGGGGATGGAAAAAGATATCCCATGCAAATGGAAATCAAAATAAAACTGAAGTAACAATTCTCATATCAGACAAAATAGACTTTAAAATAAAGACTATTACAAGAGACAAAGAGGGACATTACATAATGATCAAGGGATCAATCCAAGAAGAAGATATAACAATTGTAAATATTTATGCACCCAATATAGGAGCACCTCAATACATAAGGCAAATACTAACAGCCATAAAAGGGGAAATTGACAGTAACACATTCATAGTAGGGGACTTGAGCACCCCTCTTTCACCAATGGAGAGATCATCCAAAATGAAAATAAATAAGGAAAAACAAGCATCAAATGATACATTAAACAAGATGGACTTCATTGATATTTATAGAACATTTTATCCAAAAACAACAGAATACACATTTTTCTCAAGTGCTCATGGAACATTCTCCAGGACAGATCATATCTTGGGTCACAAATCAAGTCTTGGTAAATTTAAGAAAACTGAAATTCTATCAAGTATCTTTTCTGACCACAATGCTATGAGACTAGATATTAATTATAGGAAAAGATCTGTAAAAAATACAAACACATGGAGGCTAAGCAATACACTACTTAATAACGAAGTAATCACTGAAGAAATCAAAGAGGAAATCAAAAAATACCTAGAAACAAATGACAATGTAGACACGACGACCCAAAACCAATGGGATGCAGCAAAAGCAGTTCTAAGAGGGAAGTTTATAGCAATACAATCCTACCTTAAAAACAGGAAAAACCTCAAATAAAGAACATAACTTTGCACATAAAGCAATTAGAGAAAAAAGAACAGAAAACCCAAAGTTAGTAGAAGGAAAAAAATCATAAAGATCAGATCAGGAATAAATGTAAAAGAAATGAAGGAAACGATAGCAAAGGTCAATAAAACTAAAATCTGGTTCTTTGAGAAGATAAACAAAATTGATAAACCATTAGCCAGACTCATCAAGAAAAAAAAGGAGAAGACTCAAATCAATAGAGTTAGAAATAAAAAAGAAGTAACAACTGACACTGCAGAAATACAAAAGATTATGAAAGATTACTCCAGGCAACTATATGCCAATACAATGGACAACCTGGAAGAAATGGACAAATTCTTAGAAATGCACAACCTGCCAAGAATGAATCAGAAAGAAATAGAAAATATGAACAGACCAATCACAAGCACTGACATTGAGACTGTGATTAAAAATCTTCCAACAAACAAAAGCCCAGGACCAGATGGCTTCACAGGCAAATTCTATCAAACATTTAGAGAAGAGCTAACACCTGTCCTTCTCAAACTCTTCCAAAATATAGCAGAGGGAAGAACACTCCCAAATTCATTCTACGAGGCCACCATCACCCAGATACCAGAACCAGACAAACATGTCACAAAGAAAGAAAACTACAGGCCAATATCACTGATGAACATAGATGTAAAAATCCTTAATGCAATACTAGCCAACAGAATCCAACAGTACATTGAAAGGATCATACACCACGATCAAGTGGGGTTTGTTCCAGGAATGCAAGGATTCTTCAATATATGCAAATCAATCAAGTGTGATACACCATATTAACAAATTGAAGGAGAAAAACCATATGATCATCTCAATAGATGCAGAGAAAGCTTTCGACAAAATTCAACACCCATTTATGATAAAAACCCTGCAGAAAGTAGGCATAGAGGGAACTTTCCTCAACATAATAAAGGCCATATATGACAAACCCACAGCCAACATCATCCTCAATGGTGAAAAACTGAAACCATTTCCACTAAGATCAGGAACAAGACAAGGTTGCCCACTCTCAGCACTCTTATTCGACATATTTTTGGAAGTTTTAGCCACAGCAATCAGAGAAGAAAAAGAAATAAAAGGAATCCAAATCAGAAAAGAAGTAAAGCTGTCACTTTTTGCAGATGACGTGATACTGTACATAGAGAATCCCAAAGATGCTACCAGAAAACTACTAGAGCTAATCAATGAATTTTGTAAAGTAGCAGGATACAAAATTAATGCACAGAAATCTCTGGCCTTCCTATACACTAATGATGAAAAATCTGAAAATGAAATTAAGAAAACACTCCCATTTACCATTGCAACAAAATGAATAAAATATCTAGGAATAAACCTACCTAAGGACACAAAAGACCTGTATGCAGAAAATTATAAGACACTGATGAAACAGATTAAAGATGATACAAATAGATGGAGAGATATACCATGTTCTTGGATGGGAAGAATCAACATTGTGAAAATGACTCTACTACCCAAAGCAATCTACAGATTCAATGCAATCCCTATCAAACTACCACTGGCATTTTTCACAGAACTAGAACAAAAAACTTCACAATTTGTATGGAAACACAAAAGACCCCGAATAGTCAAAGCAATCTTGAGAACAAAGAAAGGAGCTGGAGGAATCAGGCTCCCTGACTTCAGACTTTATTACAAAGCTACAGTAATCAAGACAGTATGGTACTGGCACAAAAACAGAAATGTAGATCAATGGAACAGGATAGAAACACGGAGATAAACCCATGCACATATGATCACCTTATCTTTGATAAAGGAGGCAAGAATATACAGTGGAGAAAAGACAGCCTCTTCAATAAGTGGTACTTGGAAAACTGGACAGGTACATGTAAAAGTATGAGAATAGAACACTCCCTAACACCATACACAAAAATAAACTCAAAATAGATTAAAGACCTAAATGCAAGGCCAGACACTATAAAACTCTTAGAGGAAAACATAGGCAGAACACTCTATGACATAAATCACAGCAAAATCCTTTTTGACCCACCTCCTACAGAAATGGAAATAAAAACAAAAATAAACAAATGGGACCTAATGAAACTTAAAAGCTTTTGAACAGCAAAGGAAACCATAAACAAGACCAAAAGACAACCCTCAGAATGGGAGAATATATTTGCAAATGAAGCAACTGACAAAGGATTAATCTCCAAAATTTACAAGCAGCTCATGCAGCTCAATAACAAAAAAACAAACAACCCCATCCAAAAATGGGCAGAAGACCTAAATAGACATTTCTCCAAAGAAGATATACAGAATGCCAACAAACACATGAAAGAATGCTCAACATCATTAATCATTAGAGAAATGCAAATCAAAACTACAATGAGATATCATCTCACACCAATCAGAATGGCCATCATCAAAAAATCTAGAAACAATAAATGCTGGAGAGGGTGTGGAGAAAAGCGAACACTCTTGCACTGCTGGTGGGAATGTAAATTGATACAGCCACTATGGAAAACAGTATGGAAGTTCCTTAAAAAATTACAGATCGAACTACCATACAACCCAGCAATCCCACTCCTGGGCATATACCTTGAGAAAACCATAATTCAAAAAGGGTCATGTACCAAAATATTCATTGCAGCTCTATTTACAATAGCCAGGAGATGGAAGCAACCTAAGTGTCCATCAACGGATGAATGGATAAAGAAGATGTGGCATATATATAGAATGGAATATTACTCAGCCATAAAAAGAAATGAAATTGATTTATTTGTAGTGAGGTGGATGGACCTAGAGTCTGTCATACAGAGTGAAGTAAGTCAGAAAGAGAAAAACAAATACCGTATGCTAACACATATTTATGGAATCTAAGAAAAAAAAAAAAAAAGGTCATGAAGAACCTAGGGGTAAGATTGGAATAAAGACAGAGACCTACTAGAGAATGGACTCAAGGATATGGGGAGGGGGAAGGGTAAGCTGTGACAAAGTGAGAGAGTGCCATGGACATATATACACTACCAAACGTAAGGTAGATAGCTAGTGGGAAGCAGCCACATGGCACAGGGGGATCAGCTCAGTGCTTTGTGACCACCTAGAGTGGTGGGATAGGGAGGGTGGGAGGGAGGGAGATGCAAGAGGGAAGAGATATGGGGACATATGTATATGTATAACTGACTCACTTTGTTATAAAGCAGAAACTAACACACCATTGTAAAACAATTATAGTCCAATAATGATGTTAGAAAAAAAATGAAAAATAATAATTAGGTAAATAACAAGGCCTTAGAAAAGTTAATTTTAATTTCTCAATATGGTTTTCCTCTTATGACATTCTAGATTTTACAATCAAGTTCTAAAAAATAAAAATGTGCTGAACAAAGAAAAGGAACTTTTTCAGGCATATCACAAAAAGAAAAATTAATAAGGATTAAACATTTTTCACACGTTGTTCAAAAGTGCATATTTTGATTTTGTTCTCACTTAAGTAATGCTAAATTATAGTATGAGGCCCACCTTAGTAACTACTCTTCAAAAGCCGCATTATCCGTAATTACTGGAATTTAATTAGCATTAGCTGACTGCTATTGTATTTAAATTAATTATTTTTTTCTGTTTCTCTGAGTTCTATGAATTACATTGTATAATCTCCTTTCTCTCAAGGGACAAAGGGTGTTACAGTGAAAATAACTGTGGCCTAGAAACAAACAAACAAAGCTTTAATTTATTATAGAGCATACTTATTTAGGGAGCTGTATTGTTATAAAATGCTGAGTTTCCTTGTGCCCAATATCTGCAAATTGAAAATGTCATCGAATACTAATTTCAGTAGAAACTGAGGTTTCTAAATACAAAGCAGCATTTACCTTCCATGAATTCTTATAACACTACTAAAACGTTGTACCAGAATTCTCATTTCTTTCTCCCTTATTTGATTACCTGTGTACTCAGTGTTTCATTTATTTTGTTCTTATTTCCTCCTGAGCATGGTTTAGTCAAGTGATGTTTCACAGCAATTACAACTACACCTGAGAAGCCCACTATGGGGAAGAAAGAAAACAGTTGGTTCAAATGATATTTGAAACACAGTATATAAAACACATGAACAAAAATGCCACAGCTTCTGTTGCTGAAGCTTCTCTCTTGGGTGTAGGTGACAGTAGAAGGAGACTTGGGAAGCTGGAGAATTGGGAGGGTTACGCCTTTCACACTGCCTATTGGACCCCTTTTGCACCCAACACAGCCTCTTATGAGTCCGGGCTATGGAGCAAACCCTTGGCTTGATGTCTGCTCTCATCTCACATCTTTCTTTAAAAATCTCTTTGCCACTCTACCAAGTTGCTCAAGTTTTCTGAATGATAGTGTCTTAATCCTCCAAATGCCTGAAAGACTTCATTAAACAGAATATATTAAAACATAAATGTACACTGTAAAGCAAAATACAAATATATTTAGAATTGCCTCACAGATACCATACTTTCAACACACCATTCTTGCATGTGTGGATACTTTCTTCTAAATGTTTCTAAAGACTAGATAAATCATTTCTCAAGGGAAAAGAGAATAATTTAAAATATCGAATTAGAATTTGCTTCAAAGTAATAAATTATACTCTCCTATTTTGATTTTTGTGTGTGTAAGGAAAAGTCTAATATAGAAAATGTACAATATAATTCTTACTGAGTTCTCCCTTTCATGACATAATACATGGTCCATACGTACGAGAGGGAGAAGATATTTTGAGATGTAGTTACTGTATTTTTTCTTTTTGTTTTGACTAAAGAATATAGATGACTAGGGTAGAGTGTCCTCAGACAAGAAATAAAGTTGGTGGAGATAGGATAGAAGATTTACTGGGGTATTAAAGTGGCTTTGTTGTATATGATGTGATATTAATTAAGACACTAATAAATGTTCTTCTTTTTCTTGTGAGTTTAAAGACTCAAAAAACGTTGCTCTCAGGCATTGGGAATGAGCTCTTGGGGTCATGCTCTGACTTTTACAACAGCCAATTGCCAATCCCACGTCTTTGGCTTAACGCTAGTCTTGATTGCTTTGGGTGATTAATCGGTAGACTGTATGAATGACTTCATAGTTGGAGCAGTATCTTTCTGCTCTGACATTGCTTTGGTATTTAGTAAACTGTGAGCTGTTCTTAAAATATTGCCAATGATTCTAAAGAAGCCCAGTGCTAGGATTAAAATATGGGTTTAATATAAAGATTTTTTATAACAATTTCTTTATTTACAGTAACGGGAGAGCCAGATCATTGACCCTATTTCCAAAACTTTTCACCCCCTGGTACATGATACATAAATTTATTTGTGTAGTTATCCATGCATTAAGCCATGTTACTGGTTAAATTTCAGAATAGGAAGTGAACTGAATCTGACTGCAATCTTTTCATATTAGCCATATAATTCTGATATAGATCAGATTTGATATAGATCAGAACTACAAGCAGAATAGTCTAATGAAAATACCTATCCTTTTATGGAAGATACTTGTGTGATAATATCAGGTTCTTCTACATTTTAGCCAGACTTGGAAACATGTAAATAAATGGCAGCATATTTTATAATCAGCTATAATATTTCCTCAGTTTTCTGTCATGTCTACTCAAAGTCTTTCTGTCAGAATTAAGAACTTAGTTTCAGGACTGGTGAAAAGTGTTATAAGTTTACTTTAGAAAAAATAATTATAAGACAGGTTGTGTTATCATCCAAATTTCTGTTGCATCTTCTTGCAGGAAAACTTTCTCATCTTACTGACATCAGGCTTGGTCGTGTGAGCTCCCTTTGCCGATTAAATGTGAACAGAAATAATGACGCTTCTCAGCAAACGTTTTAAAGTAGCTCCTAGTTCCATCATCATTCCTTTCTTTCTGCCATGAGAACAGCTCATTCGAGATAGAGGTGGCACCTTCCACCAGGTATTAGAATGGTGAATATGGAGCAGAGCTGCAATGAGCATTCATGAGAGTGAGGAGAAAAACAAACAAACAAACAAAACATTTCTTTGTTGTAAGCCATTGAGATGGGGTGATTTGTTACTGTAGCATAGTGTACTGAAACTGACGGATACAGACAAGCTCATGAAACAAAGACGAATAGCTCTGAACTTCGAGTTTAATAATGTAAGGTATTCTTAGAACTAATTGCAATGAGGGTATTATGTAGTATAGAAACTGAAGAATAACCCTTTATACTCTTTTATCACTTATATCAGATTATTATTATGAAATATCTTGGCATATAGGTAATGTAAATATATTGATAGAAAGTCATAGTTCTACTTTTACCTCCCAATAGATGAGAGCAAGTGAGAATTAATTTGTCTGCATTTTTCAGAGGTACACAGCCATCTGTTGATTGAATTATTAATACTCCCAATGAATCCGTGTGTTGTTGTTACTTTTCCTTTGATGACAATTAAGAAGCACCAGTTTGTAGATTCTCTTTCTTCTTGTAATATAAATTTAATTTATTCTCTATCATTAACAATTTTATTGCAGAGGAACATATTAAAATATTCAACAGAGGGTAATTAACCTTCTATGTTGTATATGCAGTAATAATGCTTGAAACTACTTTGAAATTTAGTAAGTAAGCTCAGGCTAGAGCAAAACAAACTTGATTGTCTTAACAGTTAATTCAGACAAACCAAGAGACTTACAGTCCCCTAAAGACATTTTGTTTTCTCCTCTCATATTGCTCAGTTTTCTAATTAATAACAGAATCAAAATTACGGAATTTTCTTTTGCTGAGATAGAAATTTCCCCAGTGGCTCTCAGTAGAGGGTAGAACAATCAGCAATGTTCCAGAAAATCTGATAACAGATATTGCCGTTTTAAGAAAACAGAATTTAAAATTGCTAATTAATGTTGTTACTTGAAAGTCAGGGGCATTACAGTGTCAAAACTAAAAGGCTCAGAACAAAACTTCTCCAAAAGAGTAACTTCAAAATATTTTGATTAACTAGTCTCTGCCTTCTTTTAATAAAAGAGAATACATGGAGCAAAAGACACAATCCTGTTGCCAGCTGATCTTTTTACCCCCTAATTTAGTGGCAAATTAACCTTCTGACTATTTTATTTCCAAGGCACAAATATAATCTGTCAGCTGAAGTTGTATAGCTTGGCAGCAAACTAGATAAATTTTAAATGCATAATTGTACATTTGTTATAACCTTTGAAGGTTTTGGATTCTAGTATCTTACCCTCAGCTGGACTTCCTGTAGAGAGATGAAATCTTTCTTCCTCCAAACAATTTACAAAGGCCAAAGGTTTCTAAGGAAAAAGAAAATAAAGCTAAAGAAAACCTGATATTTTGCACAACACTGGTGGAGCATAGAAAAAAAGTTTAGAACAGAACTGAAAATCCATTAAATGATTTGTGTCCCAGGGGATAACTATGGCTAGTCTTGAATGCTCAACAGATTTTTCCATTACAGTTTTTTGGGATGTGTATTTTATCTTAATAGTAAAATAGTTCTCTGTGTTCCTGTGACTCTCATTAAGCTACTCAAAGAAAACACTTGTTCATTGACCTTTTTTCTCCTTAGGTAGAAAAGTCTGGATTTAAGTTTTTTGTTGTTTGTTTGTTTATATTTTTTTGTTTTATAGTCATTTTCCATGATCAAGAAGTCATCATAAGTCCCCGTGAACTCTTAATAGAATTTTTAAAAAGATTATGGTATCTTGTTTTTAGATGGAGGAATTTTTGGGAAAATATTATTTTTGTAAGACTAGATCAAGCAAAAAGAGGATCTGAGATTGTATGATTTCATGAGCTTTCATAAACAATCCTGAAGAAAGCTATTCCTAACTTTTAGTTCATTAATAAGAAATAGTATAGTGTGACTTTAATAAATGTAAAAGATTTTAAAGCTAGCAAAAAATGAATGGTATTTTTGTGAAATTTTAATACAAAAACATTGCTTTCAAAAAAAGAAATATGTTTCATACTTCATTGTGAAAGAAAAAAGTCTTAATGCTTTTAAACCTGGCATAAGTATTACTCATCAAATAAAATAATGAGGCTTCACTATATTCATACTTTGATTGAAAATATATTTAACATTTTTTTTTTTTTTTTTTTTGCGGTATGCGGGCCTCTCACTGTTGTGGCCTCTCCCGTTGTGGAGCACAGGTTCCGGATGCACAGGCTCAGCGGCCATGGCTCACGGGTCCAGCCGCTCCGCGGCATGTGGGATCTTCCCGGACCAGGGCACGAACCCATATCCCCTGCATCGGCAGGCGGACTCTCAACCACTGCGCCACCAGGGAAGCCCATATTTAATTATTAAAATTGTTTCTTTGCACAAAGTATTGTTCACATTTTTAAAATAACCAAATTTGTCTATGAAAGCATAGTTCAAAAAACAACAGCAAAAGAAAATTATATGCGAAGATATTTAATAAGAAATAGTCAAGATCCAAAAGTTTGTCTCTTCCTAATGTATTGCATAAAAAAGAATAGCATATACACTTTCATATAGGTACTCCTACTTGGATATGTTAAAATATAGTTTATAAAATAAGAGAAGCTCAAATTCATCACCTTCTGATAATGATAGTATATGTTAGCAACGTTTCTAGAAAGAGTTTTGTACAAAAACATAATAGAGAAGGCCAATATGTTGTCTGATGGAACTAACTGAACAACAGGAATTTATTTTATTGGATATAATGTGATTGTAAGAGGAGGTACAAGAGAAGATCCTGGCACAAGTTGGTCAGTTGGTCCTAAAACAATTAGGATTAATTTGCAGCGTTTCTGAAAAACATGAAGTAATTTCTCCTTGTAATATTTTCCCTCCTCAAAGGGATATTTGATAGAATAATGACCAGTCAAATCCTCTGAGAGGTCAGCAGTTAGTGATATCATGGTTAGTAGTCGAGGTGGGTTGCTTGTGTTTGTAGTACAGTAAGTCCCCTACACACGAACCTCCAAGTTGCAAACTTTCAAAGGTGCGAACGTATGTTCGCATGCCCAGTCACGTAAGTTCACATGTCTGGCGTACATTGTCACACACGTGCGTCCTCTACAAGTGGTTGTACTTCTGTGTACTTTCTGTACTGTGTTTTTTTTAAATTTATTATCTATGCGAAAAGCATTATAAACCTATCACAGTACAGTACTATATAGCTGATTGTGTTAGTTGGGTACCTAGGCTAACGTTGTTGGACTTATGAACAAATTGGACTAAAGAACATGCTCTCGGAACAGAACTCGTTCATATGTAGGGGACTTACTGTAATCAGGAGCTTAGTTATCATTTTTGAAGAAAGATGAGTGATTCATATCTCATTGCTTTCATCACTTCCTTTCTATATGCTTTCAATAAAGGGCCTTATGTATGGAACAGAGTGAGGGGAATAAAAGCTGAGAATGTTTCCAGTATACACTGGTCACATAGTAGTTTCCTGCTTACCCTTTTCTAATGGATCCTGTGTGGAACAAGAAAAATCACACTCCTGAACCAGTTTCCGAGTGTATACATTTACCTTCTGCCGTTCTATTTCAATCATTCATTTATCTAACACATTTCAGTTTAGCACCTTGTTTATGCAGGAGGCAAGGATGAAGAAGAGAGAGAGATTCTCCTTCGTACATCTTAGAGTCCAGAGATGCTGTGAATCCCTGAGTCAAGGAAGGGTTTTGCATATGTGAGAAAATGAGAGGGCACTGTGTCTGCATTCATTTCCTATTGCTGCTATAAAAAATAACCACAAACGTAGGGGTCTAAGATAGCATAAGTTTATTATCATATATCTACAGAGGCCAGAAGTCCAAAATCAGTTTCCCTGGGCTAAAAATTAAGATTCAGCAGGGCTGTGTTACTGCTAGAAGTTCTGAGGGTGAATTCATTTCCTTGCCTTTGCCAGTACCTAGTGGCCTAAGAATCCCTGGCCTGTGGCCTCTTCCTCCATCTGTAAAGCCAGCATCATGACATCTTCTCTCCCTTCTGACCCCTGTGTCCACTGCACATCTTTTCCCTCTGACTTGATTCTCCTGCTTCCCTCTTATAAGGATATATGTGATTATATTGGACCCAACTGAGTAATCCAGAATAATCTCCTATCTCAGGATCCTTAACTTGATCACATTTGTAGAATTCCTTTTGTAGGTAAGGTAATGTACTCACTGGTTCCTGAGATTAGGGTGTGACACCTTTGGGGACCACTGTTCAGCTACCACAGTGACCAACGACCTCAGATTGAACTGTATACAAGCAGAGGTTGATGACTGAGGCAGGGATCAGGTCTTCTAAATTGTTTGGACTCCTGTATAAAGTTTGGATTTATTATTAACACCATGAGGAACCCTTGAAGTTCTTTTCTTTTTTTAATAAAGAAATTTATATGGCCTAATTTATATCACATGTTCTATGAACAATGTATGGGAGTGAAGCAAGAGTAAACATAAATGCTTACTTGTTTTCTATATTTCCATGTATTACTTTGGAAAATGAAATAAGTAACAATTAGGCTGTTATTCGTGAGGTAAAATACTTTATTTTACAATCTTAGTTCACTGTAAAAAGGAGCATTGACTTTTAGCCTGTATACTAGAAAAGTTATTAACTGTGAAATTTGGGAAATTAAGGCCATGCTACATATTAGATTTTACGTGAGTTTAGAGTTCAGTGATAAATGCTCAGAAAATGCATGGGTTGCTGCACACAGTTAATTAAAAAGGAAAAAAATAGTTCCAGCATTATGTAACTCAAACCAATTACTCTAAGACACCATAGTCACAGCAGTACTTCTCCACCATCATTTAAATTACTTCTGTAATTTGAAAATTGTTCCAGCTCCACTGCTTACTTGAATGCTCATAAAATTTTGAAATGGCCTCCGAATTCTTCTTCACTTGGCTTTGTAATGAAATATAGTCATCCTACAGGTTGACAACCCCAAATATCTAGGTCATTAATTTCTTCCTGGGATATATTTGGAAGGTACTTTGCCTGAAATTCAGGCAGCCTATGAATCCTTGATATTGTTATCAAAGATTGTCAAATCCAGATGCTTAGAAATAGCACTGCTAGGCAGATCCTGTGTTGCAAATTTGATGTGGCTCCTGTCATTTCAAAGCTGCATGCTCTGCACAGCTGTAACAGTTCTCTCACCTTGCAGTTCTTCCACTAGGTGATTTCTCCCAGGAAAAGTTGCGTTCACTTCTAGGGCACGGGTTCAGCTCTGATCTCTGTTGACTAATTTAAACCATGCGAATGAAGGCTGATTGTTGACCTTTTCTTAAAAGAAAATAAAAACGTAGTGGTTTTAAAACAGCTTTATGCAACCGAAACTGTAAAAAACAAACAAACAAACAAAAACTGAAGAAAAGGCAGGGCCAGTACTACCATAACACTCAAATGTGGAGTATAGCTTCATGAGTGTCACATATCTGCCCTCTAAAAATTCTTACCGAACTCAGGGCTGGCTGTGCCTGCGTGTCTGATTAAACACTGGAAGGAACATGGCAACGAAGTTCCTCTGCCCCTCTTGATGTGTCTGGAGCAGTATAAACTTACTTATGTGATACGTGTGACCTGGTTAATGTGGGCATTCAGTCCTGAGTGATTATACAGCTATGTATTACATCTATGCCAGTAAATAGATACCTGCAAATCTAAATGATACGTAGAAATAATTATAATTATAAAAGGAAAGCTAGGCATAAACATGAGGAATTCCAATGAATTCCAGTGTGTCAGGACAACTTTCCTTTAATCAGCTTTTAAGAAAATCAGAACAACTAGTAAAAAGGCCAACTGGGACACACTCTTTGCCACTTAATATTTTCACAAATATTAAGCCCATTAATGTAATTTCTTTTTACCTCTCAAAAAACTTTAGGAGCTCTTGCAGAAAGAAGGATGGTGAGAATATTGCAGTTTCTCTTGGTCAACAGTCTTTACCTAGCGATTAAATAGTCTGGCTCCAAACCACCCAGCTCATTGTTTTTTTATCCACAGTGTGAAAGAAAAATCATCTTTGTGCCAACCCCACATCATATAAAGCCCTAACAATGTGTTGAGTGCGACTTAAGAGCCCATAATGCATTTTTCATGAAGGTAAGGAAAATCCATTAAAGAGATTAATTTGTGTTTGGAGGTCCTACCTCTCTACAGCCAAAAATATTTATTCTGTTAACTGTGGTTTGCTGATACACAAGTGATAGTACTGAGACCTAGTGATGGCATTGTTATTGTACCATTACATCTTCCACAGATGCATCATTTATGAATTATTTAAACAATTATTTCTCAAAGAGTACTATTGATTTGGTGCTAAACTATCTTTTTTATCTTTGGTGATTATTACAGTTAAAGGTTAAAAAAAAAGGGCAATTCTAGGCCTAGTAATTTTTTCAGGAACATTCATGTTGAAGAAAGCTGCTCTTCTACACCCAGGTAATGTTTATTTGCTACCACTCTACCAGACCTTTCTGAAAAGAAAATTGGAATGTCTATAATACATTTTTAAATGGTTAGCAACAACATAGATTTAGCCATTTTGATAATCTTGTTGAAGAAATACAATTAATAGGCTTGAGTTGAATTCTGTAGTTAAGCATTTTGAAATAATAAAATGCAACATTTATGTTATAAATAATTTAAGTCACACAAACATTACAAGGAGGTGTGGTCTGAAGGAAGGGAGCAGAGAGCACAGTTTTCTCCTTATGTTACCTCACAGCTCAATTATTAATATCTTCAGTGATTCTCAATTTAACTCCTTGGAATCAACTGAAGCACTCAGAAGATATACATGCCTGGGTCCTACCCTTACAGTTTCTGAACTAACTGGTCTGAAGTTAACCCTGAGGATCAATTGTTGTCCAAGTTCTCCAGGTGATTCTAATATCCAGCCCAAGTTGAGAACCATTAAGCTAGAGGAAGAATAAAAGATCTAAAAGTGGAATGCCCTTGCGAGAAATGGGCAAGAAGAATACAAGGAAGCAAATTTTATTTTTCCCTCAAATATTTCCATTGACCAGTCTGCTTTTATATTTTCCACTTAGGACTCAGATTCTAACTATGGAGCATTCCTGCTGAATTGTTAAACAGAAATGAAAGCCTCTGAGACATGAGGTCCTCAAGCTGTGTAGTTGCTTTTGTCTACAGATGTAGCTGCTGCATATGGCACATGGTATCTACTGCACAGGGACAAACACCTAGTGATGAAATCTAGCCTGTGTTCCTTCCCCTCTTCAGGCTACACCCTGAGGTACTGAATAGAACTTTTCCTCCCCGAGGAAGGATGACCTTTTTCTAATTCATACAAAGTATGGCACAGGATAGTGGCAGACCTGGAAGACATGGAAGATTCATGTTGGAGATTAGATTACTGGGTTAGCTAGGAGACGGTGCCCTTCACCAACCTATAGGCTGCCTCAGAGGGGAAGGAGCAGCCTCAAAGCAAAGAGCAGATCCAGCCTGGCCTTGGGCACCCATTCAGCAGCCATACTCCACTGGACCCCAGCGGCCAGAGCAGGAAAAGCAAGAACTGTGCAGTCATGGCAAGAAAAGAAAGGAGCTTGAGAAAACTCCCCGTCTTCTGAGGCAGCGTAAGTCAAGCCTTAATTGTATGGGAATACCACTGTAATAATTATTCTTTGATATATGGGTAATAAATTTCATGTGTAAGAGTTAGGGGTTGGGGATGGCTAATTTTGCTCTGCATAAACTCATAAAGAAGAAGTGTGATCCTACAGGGTCTTGACAGAAAAGAGTAGGTTAGAACATAGGATACTGTAGGATTTATGGCAACACACACACACAACAAAACACACACCCCACATGCAAAAACTACAGAACAAGCACACATTTATTTTATTAGACTTCCGGGATGGCCCAAGCAAGCTGACCAAGCTGTGTTTGAAACATAGAAAAGGGAGAGAGATAAGACAGAAAAATAGTTAAGGGTATGGGGCCTAGAGTCAGATTAAATAAAATTTTAATTCTGTAAGCCCTTGAGGAATTTACCTAACTTCTTATAGCCTAGTTTTCCTCAATCCAGTAAAAAAGGATGACAATGGTAACATGTTGGTTGTTGTGAGGGTTAAATGAGATAACCCACATAAAAAGCTGAGCTCAGAGCTTGGCACATTATAAATGTTTAATAACAATTAGTTATTATGTTTTTAATTAGTCACAATTTAAGTTTAACAAAAGAGTAAACACCTTGACATTAATTCCGTGCCAACATATTACAAAATGCTTCAGAACTGTCCTCATTACAAAGTAGTCTTCTTCACTGAGGGAGTTCTTCTTTTTTAAAATTTTGCAGTTAAGTAGAATCATAGGCTTGGAGAGAGATAAGTTTCTAAAATATTGGCAGGGAGCCTGGAATTTTAAAAAATAATAATTCTTATCACCCTTTCAATCATCTGAGACACTCTAATCACTGCCAAAACACTTCTTTGTTACCATAGAGACCCATAGAGATATTCATATATTAAATAACAAACATTGCTCAACAAGAATAGAAATTAGAATGAGACACTCCTGTTTAAGTTCCTGAATTAGATTTCTTTTTGCCAGAAAATGGGCATGAAGGAGATTTGAACATATGGAGGATTCTGCAAGTTTACTTATAAAGCAAATTTTGGTACTTGAAATACAGGATAGTCAGTACATTGAATAAGTGGGGCTCACCGATATAATCAGAAATTATATTTTCTTCTATAATGATTCCTCCTACATAGCCATTCTCTATGAGGATAATTCTTGCCCACCTTTCTAAATACAGTGAAGAGATTTTTCTGGATGTTCTCAGAATAAAATACATTTTGGTGACTTTAATCCCCCACTTCATAATATACTTTTATTATGTTAACATGTTTAGTACTGTAAATTTGTCAAAATTCTGTACTCCTTTCAAAGGAAAAGTGTCCTGGTCTCTACTAGCTTTGGGTGTGTTTGGCAGGGGGTGGGGTGGGTGTCTGAGACTCACGATAATTTTACTCTAAAGAAATCCTCCTAATTCCCAGCACTCCTGCTCTTTCCATTTTATCCTCTGTTATATTCTAGAAAGGTGACATTAAGAGCCAAGACCCATAAAGGAGTTCACTCCCTTCCTTTGCACATCAACCACAGGTGTTCTTGAACATCTTTTTGGAATTTAGGAGAAGCTGGTGTTTAATGTTTTGAGGGCTTGGTTGAGATTCTTTCCTTCTGAATACTCTTTTGTGTAAACTGGTTTTCTGGAAGGTATATCTTCTTAGATAGGACAAGGGCCAGATATTTTAAGGCTTTTTTTTTTTTCCCCAGTTCTTGAACTACTGTAGTGTTCAGTTCAGCCAAATTAGCTTTGTTTGTGTGTTTCTAGTTAGTAAAGTGCCATTTAATATGACACAGCCGTTCTTCACTCGGCGATGTTACCAGAAAACGTGAGATGTCACTAAGAAAATTAATACAGCTTCTCGAGATCACTGAGTGCTGTAGTATTTTAAATCTTCTACTTCCTCCCCCTCCTCCCTCTCTTTCTCCTTCTTTAACAAAAATAACAAGAACAACTAGTAACTTAAGACTTTCTGTATCTCAGGCAAAGTATCCAGGTACACATAGTATTCCTTGAAATTTGGCTAAGTATAATACTCAACAACATGAAATATCTCCTTATAATGTATATCCAGAGAGTGAAAACCCCAAATTAAACATTTTAGCCAATACTTCAGAAAACTGATTCCTCTGAAACCACTCCATCAGCACTAGTATTTATCAGATTTTCTGAAAGAATTCTGAGCCAGTCTTGCAAAGTTGCCATGGGTTCTTATTATTTCAAAAAGAGTGGAAGGCATCTTGTTCTTGTAAGAATGCAGGAAAAGTTTTCGTTCAACTGAAAATATTCCATTCTTTCTTTACAAACTGCGACGGCAACACCTCCCACCTGTCAGAGTTATATATACACCAACAAGAGGATTTAATCATGTTCCCAAGCTTGTGTGGTGGGATCGGGCCCGTCCTCATCCCATGTACAATGTGGAGGGAAGTCCATATGCATGAGGAAGAGATTCATTAACTCTATGGCAAGTCTGTGGTTCAAAGTATCTATTTGGGGGAGGGTCAGAAAAGGTTATGTAACTCTCATTTTCATCAACATTTCCAAAACGTTAAAGTAGGCTTGTTTTCTTTTTAAAAGGACGAGGGGTGGTGGTCCGGGGGGGAAAAGAAGTAGAGATAATTCCTCTAATAGTATCAAATACACTTACAGACACACATTTGGGAATAAAAAAATGTTATGTGTAGATTTTCAGGGGCTTAAAGCTTTTCAAATAAATGTATGCACCATTAGCATTCACTCAGCTATAAAGGCTTTGATCCTCCTTTAAAAGAAGCTAGAGGAAAAAAGGGAGGGAAAGAAAGGAGTGAGAAAGCGAAGCTGTCAGCAATTTGAATGCTGCCAACTATTACACCACTTATAAAGAGCTAATTAAACACGATTGCTTCCAAAAAGAATCATCTTTACTCTTTTTGTGTTCTCTTTATATTTATACTGTAAAGAAACTTGATTATTGATAAGACCCACGTTGAAAGCTGAATGGGAATGTCTTTCTACAATAATGGAACCATTTCTTTAGTTTACTCAAGGCCAGTCTGTATGGTATTTCGGGTTTAGGAATTCTATTCTCAGGACTTCAGCTTTAAGTTCAGTTTCAACAGTTTGCAAATAAAATGTGAGATTACTGGGTTTCTCTCTGTATCTCTAGTTCTCTCTGTGTATTTATACCAGGAAATAAATCTATTTATTAATATTTCTAGCAATTAATAATTATTGTCCAGCCATACACTCAAGGCCTACCCATCACTCTAAATAAATCCTTTCTTCTGTCTCATCTTCCCATTTTCAATTAGTCATCAAAGCTTATTTATAACTCCCTCCTAACTATCTCCATCTCCACAGTGGTTTTCTTCCTCTCTGTGTCTACTTCCACTGTCTTTGTTAGGTCCTCATTCTCTTTCCCGGGTATTAGTGAAATTTGGTCTCAATTGCTGGTTCCCTCTTCATTTTTGAAGACACTCCTTCAATAATTATTTTCACACTGGAACCTAAATAATCTTGCTTTTAAGACATTTCCAGTGAATACATGAGATAAAATAATACAGAAAAATGTTCAAAACAAAATTGTACATCTTCATGAGTTGTATCACAAAGCCAACATCTGTGGAACCACCACTCTGGTCAAGAAATCAAATATGGCCAGAACCCAGAATTTTCCTCGTGACCCTAACCTCATAAACCCAGTGACTCTCCAAATATTTTGTTCTATTTTCTATGACCTCATTTGTCTTTTTGCTTACTTCTAGGAATTCTTTACATATTATGCACATAAGCCCCTTTTTCATACACGTAACACACGACTTCTCCCTCTCCTTTGCTTGCCTTTTTATTCTCTTTATACTCTCTTTTAATAAACAGAAATTTAAGATTTTGAATCCAATTTATCAGTCTATTTCTTTATGGCGACTGCTTTTTGGGTCCTGTTTGAGATATTCTTCCTTACTCTGATAGCATGAAGACATTCTTGTATAGTATATTTTAGAAACTGTATTGTTTTTTTAAGTCACATTGATCTGTAATTTACCTCAAATTGATTTTTGTGTATGGTGTGAAGTAGTGGTCAAATTTCTTCCACATGGATTTCCAATTGTGCCATCACCATTTATTGAAAAGTCCATCTTTTCTCCACTGCTGTGTATTGCCAAGTTTATTTTATGCTCCGTCCTTATATCTGTTTAATCTGTGCTTGGGCATTCTATTTTATATACTGTTGTATTATTTGTCTATTCTTATAGTAAAATGTCTTAATTAGTATAACTTCATAATAAGTCAAAATCAATTGGAGTAAGTCCTTCCAATTAAAAAAATAAATGTTTTGTTGGTAATTTGCTATATATCATTTTAGATCAACTTATCAAGTATGATGCTTGTAAAATGTTGTTTTACCCTTTATCATAATAAGGAAGTTTCTGTGCATAATGTTTTATAATCTTTTTCTTTATCATGAGAAGCTGTTGAATTTATCAAATGCTTTTCTGTATCTTTTGTTAATCACATAATTTTCTCTTCTGTTGTATTAATGTGATGAATTTCACCAATTCCTTTCAAATATTAAAATAAGCTTATAATTATGAAGTAAACTTCAAATAGTAAAACAGTATTATCTTTTAAAAATATTTATTGGGTTCAATTTAATATGCTTGTTTAAAATGTTTGCATCCAATTAATGAAAAGATTGCTGGGTAAATGTTATTTTTTTATAATATTTTTCATGTTTTGGTATCAAAGCCTGACTTCATAAAAACAATGTGGCAAATGTTCTTTCTTCTATTTTCTAGAAGAATTTCTGGGAAGATGGTATTATTTATTTTTTAAGATTTTAGCAGCGATTGTGAGTGAAATCATCTAAGCCCACGGTTTCCTTTGTGAAAAGTTAATAATGCTTACAAATACTTTTACTTTAATGGAAGTGCTCAGATTTTCATTATTTACCTTGTCAATATTTGTTAGTTTTGTTTTCGAATTGTTCAATTTCATCTAAATTTGCAAATTAACTTACATAAGATTATCCATATTATTATTATTATGTATTATATAAGGTATATATCAATGATACAATAATATAATAATTAGTATGATAATATGTTATTATTTTTGTGTGGATGATTTGTAGTGTTCTCTCCCATTCATTACTGACATTATTTGTGCCTTTTGCTTTTATTCTACTAGCAATGTCTTAGGGGTTTAACATTTTTAAAGTCTTTTCTTGAAAACAACTTCACTTTTGTTGATTATTTAGTATATGATTGTTTTCTATTTCACTAACTCCTTTTCTTATTTTCATTATCTTCTTTCTTTTACATTTTCTTTAGATTCAAATTGCTGTTTGTTGCTAAATTTCTAATTGATTTTTAGGTTTTTTTTCTTTCCTAATACATTCATTTAGGACAATAATTCTCTTTAAACATGACAAAGTATTGATATGTAGCATTTTTTGTACTATTAATTATTATTTGTTTATGCATGATTTCCAATATTCAGTATGATTTCCTCTATGACTTCTGAGTTATTTAGGAATGTATTGTTTTCTTTAAGAGCATACGATATTCTGTAGTTACATTTTTCTATTGATTTCTTGTCTTATTATATTGTTGTCAGGTTAAATTTTCTGTGTGATTTAAATTTTGATATTTATTGAAACAGGCTTTAGACCTGACATATGGTCATTGTTTTGTTTATGTGTGCTTGAAAATAATATGCATATTGCACTTTGGGGGATTATGGTTCTTTATATATTCATTAGTTCAAATTTGCAATCCTGCTGTTCAAATGTGCTATGTTTGTATTACTTATTTTTTTTTTTACTTTTTCAATCGGTTATGGATAGAAGTATCTCAAAATCAACCACTATTCTGAAATTGTCCATTCCCTTTTAGTTATGCCAGACTTTACGTGTTTTTAAGTCATGTTTTTAGATGCATACAAATTTAAAATTTTTATGTTTCTGCTGAATTTTTTTAAATATGAAGTGTCCCTCTTTATTTCTAGTTGTGAGCTATGCCTGTATATCTTTTTAATTTGTATTAAAATCAAAATTAATTAAATTTTGATTTCTACTGCTGTCTTTTTTAGTATTTTCATGGTATGTCTTTTTCCATTCTTTACCTGTAAGCCTTTCTGTTCATTTGATTTTATATATATGACATAAAAACATTGAACATAGTCGAGTTTTGTGTTTTATCCAGCCTAATCAACTCTCCATTTAATGGCAGCATTTCTCCAATTTTTACGTAATAATTGACATAAACTAAGATCATGTTGCTCAGTTTATGAAATCAAACTTGCCCATAATAGCCTTTAGAATAAAGTTCAAATGTATTATCATAGCATAAAACTTTATTACCAGACTCCTTTATATGTCTCTCATCTTATGCCCTTTATTTTCACCACCAGGGCAGCATGTCTGTTTGTCACTCCACATGACTCCAAATTCCAATTGTATCTTGAATATAAATATATGCATGTAAATATACATATATATTTCTATATATATATATGTGTGTGTCTTAATTCTATGCCGATAATATGCATATACATGAATTCATATTGTTCTGTACTATTCGAGATCAGAAATGGGTTAAAGTTTTATGCAACATAGAAAGTCAATACAAATTAGAACTTCATAAATTTATACCAATAAGAAAATAAGAACAGCTATAAAAGATATTTGAAGCCAGAAAGCAAACTGAATAAATACAATAAGTTTATGCCACTGGCCCTTCTGACATATTTAACAAACATATAGACATACATGCACATATATAGCTACGTATGTAAGCATATAACTACAAAGAATGTTAAGGTGTTTTATATCAATACTTAACATTTGGTCTTTTCTCACACATATTAAAACTGCTTTTTAAAAAAATTTTGTTAGAACAAACACAACTAAAATTCAATTCCAGGAGATAATTTTGGAGATAGAGATAACTAAATGTATGAAAAAGAAAAGATTTACTTGTGCATTCCCATTTTATTTACATTATGTAGTGACAAACAGCCAGCGTGATGTGGGCAATGAGAAATGTTCAGAGAATGTCTAATTATGATGCAGATTGGAGGGGGGATCTCCATTACTTTTTAATATGATAAGCCTCTGCTGAACAAATGGGACTATAGATTTTCTTTAAATAACAAAAACCAAACAATAAAAATAATCTTAGCAGCAGCAATTACTGAGTGCTCATTCTTTGCCAAGCACTATTCCAGGTTCCTTACCAGCATAAACTCATTGCTCCTCTCAATGGCTCATAAGGTAAGTTATTATTATTATCTTCAATTACAAACTAAAAAAAAATAAGTAGTAGGTAACTTACCCAAGTTCACAAAGCTATTATGTATCAGAGCTGGGGTTAGACTGAAGGCAGATTTGTTTTAAATGTTTCAAAGTCTGGGCTGTTAAAGATTATATTATATTGTGTCAAACAATAAAAAAAGTTTGCATTTTATAATTCAGTGGTTCCTAAACTGAAGTCCTGGAGGCACTGGGACCTCAGTGGAAATAATATATATCTCTGAATAACTTTCATGTTTCTAACTAGCGTGATAATTACTCATATATTCTCCCGTGATAAAGCATATCTGTTTAAATATCTCTATGTATGTAACTCTATTCTAGGCCCTGGCAATAAGGCAGTGAAGAAAACAAAATTCCTCCTCTCAAGGAGCTTACATTTTAGTAGTATAAGAGAGATGATAAATAAGTAAGAGACAGCATGGTGGATATATGATCAATAAGCAAACAACTATAGTAGAAAGTACTGGCTCTACCACTTTGCAAATGTGTTTTCTTGGGAAAATTACTTGAATTCTCTCACCTCTTTTACCTGTTCTGTAAAGTGTGGAGAATCATAGTATATAGCTCCCTGAGATGTTATGAAAACTAAATGAATGAATACTTATAAAGATCTTAGAACTGTGCCTGGTGCCAAAATAAGCAGTACCAAAGTGTATGTTAAATATTTTTTTAAGTATGTTATTAAATGCTTTAAAATAAGAGAGAGTAAAGAAATTACATGTTAGGGTAATTAAGGAGGAAGGAACTTGGTATTTTAGGAAAAAATGATCAGGGAAGGTATCTCTAATAAAAGTTCCATGTGAGTAGAGACCTGACAAAAAAAATTGCGGTATTTGGTGAAGAACATTCCAGTCCATGGAAACAGCAGACACAAAGGCCTTGGACTTGTGGTTAAAGGGTTGATGAAGCAGGCTGGATTCAGAATGTCTGCAGCCCAGGATGAAGGGAGTGAATGGTGCAGATGAGACCAGAGATGTTACAGGCCAAATAAAAGAGACCATGGTAAAATCTGCTTTTAAGGTAAGTGAGTTTGTTGGCCATGGGAAGGTTTTGAGCAGTAGAAGTGACATAATTTGATTCACTCTGTATAATTTTCACACTAATTGCCACTAAGAGCTGACAGAATTGATTGTAGGAGGCAAGGACAGAAGGAAAACATTAGTCAGGAATTATTGCAGTAGTCCATGGGGAGGTGATGTGGGCCTGAACTAGCATATTACAGGAGGAGGGTGTGGGGGGTGATTGGATTCTAGCAGACTTCAGTTCTTTAAACTTCGATGCCTCAAACTGAACTCCTCCTATGTCTCCCACTGAGCTGCCCTCCTAATTGCTGCTTTACTAATCTTCCCCATCTTGGAAAATGAGGACTCCATTCTTTCAGTTGTTTAGTACAAATATCCTGAAATCATCCTTTTTTCTTCTCTTTCTCCAACACCTTGTTTCACACGCACTGACGAATCGCATCAGTCTACGTTTAAATCATCCCCTTCTCTCCCACTCTCCTGATACCTCTCGAGTCTAAGCTGCCATTACGTTTTTGCCTACATCATTAAAATGACATTTCAATGGTTCTCCCTTCTTTCATCCTTAAATATTTTCTCAGTAGAATGGGCAGAGGGGGGAGAGGGAGAGAGAGATTGATTGAGAACCCATTTAGACACGTCAGATTTTATCAATCAAAATCCTACATCAGCTTCACCCCTCACTGGGTATGGAAACCAAAGTCCTGCTCATGGACCCCAAGGCCGCACATGCTCTGCTCATCTCCCGTACCTGGTCTCCCCTTCCTCTCACTTGCACTAGTCTGGACTCACTGTCTCTTGAATATTCTAGGTACATAACACCATCATCTTTGGGATTTCTTTCTGCTCTGCTTAAAATATTCTATCCAAAGAAATTCATATGACTGGATCTCTCACATCCTTTAGGTCCTTACTCAGAACCATCTCAGTGAAGTCTTCCCTGGCAAACCAATCTAAAGTTCCACACCTATACACACACATGCGCACACACACACACACACACACACTCACACACACTGTTTTCTCCCTTCTCTGCTTTCCTTCTCAGCATTTATCACTTATCATTACTTATTACAGTATGCATTTTGCTTAGTCATGTTGTTTATTGTCTGCATCCTGTGTGAAAATCTAGATTCCATCAGGCCAAAAAATTGTTTGTTTTATTAACTGCTGTCTCCTCAGCATCTAAAACAGTGTCTGGCATATTCTAGCTGTCCAATAAATATTTGTTAAATAACAAACAAGTTATTAACAGTGGATCCAACTTCCAAGAATAAAACCATACACTTTTTTTTGTTTGTTTCTTTGCTTGTTTGTTTAATATATAGAGAGTGAGAGGATGTGAAGGTTGTGTGTGTGTGTGTGCATGTGGTTTGTGTGTGTGCCCAGACAATTGACATAATCATAATTCTTATTAAAATAAATATTCTGTTTTTCAGTTTGGGGGAGAGAAATGAGAATTTGTTTTTTTAAAGTATGCATACATGTATCTATATGTATATACAACAGAAAAATAATTTAAGGAAGCCAACATTTATCGAATACTTATATGCCCCAAGTCATTTTGCTGGAAGGTGACAGATATAAAAATTAATAAACTATGCTTCTGTACAGAAGTGGTTCAGAATTTGTATTTCTTAAGATGCTATTTTGTGAACATTTCATGCATGCCAAGAATGAAGCTGTTTCGGTTACTTACATAATCTCATATTATATTCACAACAGTATCATGTACTTTGAAAAGCATAGGCTTGAGATGTACCTCTAGTTTTGTCTCTAGTTTTGTGAATTTGGACATAGTATCTACATTCCCAGATCTCATTTATCTCATTGAAAAACAAAACAGAGTTACTGAGCATATGCAAAGTATTAATACATAGAATCTACTTAGCATAGTGGTTGTAAAATAAGCTTTTAGTTATATTAATCATTATTTTACATCTATTCTTTAAGTTTACAGTTAACAATCCTGCAAATTAAGTAGTTTCTGAAAACAACTGTAATATGAATGTGTAGCTAGAAGATGGTATTTACTGAAAACACACAAAGTTATGCAGTTTGGGCAATGATGTATGGAAACACCTCCACTGCTGGTGGTAATGGTATTTGCTACAATACCTCAGGATAAATTTGGCCACAGGTATCAAGAGACTTAAAACTGTGGAACATATATATGGGGGTTATATAAAATCTAAGAATGGAGAAAAAAATTCAAAATGAATTTTGTAACATAAAATAAACTGATTGGAGGAATAGAGGAATGTTTTAATTGTGATGAAAAGCTGTGGTCTTGTTCCGCTAGATAATAGAATTATTAAAATTTTTAAAGGCCTATTCTCCTAGGATTATGTAATCTGTATTAGAAAAAGGGACACTGAAGTAACAGAGCCTATTAAGAAGTTATAGCAACTGTCCAAGTATTTAGTGAAATGGTATTGAGCTAAGGATAATAAAAATGTTTAAAGGTGAAAATTTTAAGAAATATTATAAAAGAAGAATTAACAAAAATTTGAGGTAATTTTTTTTTTTACTTTTTAAATTTCAGTATCACTGAGTTTAAACATTGAGCATCTTTAACTTTTCCCTCTTTACAGAAATTTTGAGTCATCTTTAACTAGAAGGGATTAGAAAGATCAATGTTTTCTTAATTAAGGGCATATCATCAAAAGCCTAACAACAAAAACCCCATAGGTCTTTCAGAAAATTTTATTAATTCAATGTAAATTTGAAAATTAAAAAACAGATAAAATAATTTAAAAATTAATGCTATATGGAGTATTCAATTGAATCAAACCATTAATTTGATTTTGAGAAACTGAATTGAATTATTGAGTTCACTAATTTAATCCAGAAATGGTTTCCCTGTCATAAAGAAAGTATTCTCCCTTTTATAATAGCATAAATATTTTGCATAAATTTGCATCCCTTAATATTATGTGTGTGTAAAAATTTTATGATGTTCAAAATATTTTGAAATTTTACTTTTAATTAATGTTTGTTGCCAGTAGCAAGTAATTACATGTAAAATGTATTTTTGTTTGGGATACTGGTGATATTTTATTATGAATGGAAAAATTTAACAGAAACTTATAAGTTTCTTCACTCCAGTTTTTCAGTTTAATCAAACACAGATGGCTTGTACAAAACTAAAATGTTTATCTTTTTTTGGGGGCGGGAGGGTGTTTATTAGAATCTAAACCAATTGCTTATCAGTTGAGAATCTTCCTTTAAGTATGCATTTGAATAATAAACTATTATAACATAATAGGGACAGATGGATGTTTACACCTAAACTGAATGATATATAATTTTCATGGTCATCGCTTTCCCTTTCAAAAGTCTGTTTTGGCTTTTATCCAGTTTCCATCTACTTTATTAGTCCTTCATGAATTGTCCAACATGACAGTTATTTGATTTAACCAATTCAAAGACATCCTACTGAGTGAGTAATCAAGGCCTGCTGATTCAACACTATACTGTGGGGAATAACCGTTTCAAACTATATTATTTCTCAGTATATAATAAAGAACACTTGGATTTTAAGTTGAATAAAACCTGACAATTTTTCAACTGAAGATTCCAGCTAGATAAATGTTTATCCACTTACGATTAAAAATCCAAAATCCTAACAATTTGCTTAGGAGACAAGTAAACATCCTGTGTTCATTTTATATTTTAAATTTTTATGCAACTTGATTTTTTTCAGAAAGAAAGAATTCTGGATACTCTATCAAACTGCTCTTAAACTCTGAAATAATACCAATATTCAACAACTGTCTTCATAATTAAATTGGTGGGTTTTTTAGTTTGTTGTTTTCTTTTTGTTTTGTTGTGCTTTGTTTTATTTTGCTTGAGGTTCTGGGCACTGTTCCACAGCTCTACACAGTTCTAGCAAGATGTAAAAGTTGAGATATTTCCAAAGCAACAACTGTATGCATATTAACTTTTTTGTTTGAAACCAAAAATGATAGAAATGATCTATATATGAATGTAAAATCTTTCTACTCAAACCACATTTCTTAAAAACATTTAAAGCACATCATAGAAATGTTCTTTTCCTTTGTATCAGTTGGTATCCAGCACATGGTAAATAATTCCAGCCTTGAGTTCATTGCATTTATGATCCTCTTGCATGTTAAGCTGTCATTCAAGTCATTGCCCATAGGCTTCATTATCTTCATCAAGAGAAAGGGAATTTAAGAGTATTATGGAAGGAGCAACAAGTCTTCCTTTTAGGGTCTGGCTCAGTCTGGAAACTTCCCTTCCAGTAAAAAGAAATATTATATTAGGCCTCTTTCCAACACTTTAATAGGTTCAGAAAATAGAGAATAAAAGAATAGGTGGCACCACCAAGAATAATAAGGAATAATATTTCTAGATAATAATCAAAACATGCCTGGCATTTTGAGTACAAAGCTGTAATGAAATGCAATTAGTATTGAAATCTTAATACAAGAAATAACTATTTCTGATCGATGTGACACAAGACTATCCTAACTAAAAGTTTCAACAGAATATAACCAAGAAAAGAAGTGAATTAGGAGTTAATGTGGACAGAGCAAATAATCTGTAGAACATTAAATTTAATTATTCCAGAAAGTGTATTTTGTCACTCTCTTTCTATCTGCTGTCCTTATAAAAGCATAATTTAAAAGAATCTTTTCATCATTGCTAATAAAAATACAATAATGGAATGTGAAATAGCAATTGTAATCAAACTCATGTGGTCAGAAAAGACAGCCATATAATTATTACTCCTTATTGAAGAATTTTCACCTGATATTGGGTATTATTAAGTTTGCTTTCTCTAAAGATTGCTTCTTCTTATCTATCTGCAATGGAATGAAAGTATTCTTAGCATTAATTATTTAAAAATTTAATGGGATTGTACCAATTTACATTCCCATCAACAGTACAAGAGCGTTCCTTTTCTCCACACCCTCTTCAGCATTGATTGTTTGTAGATATATTGATGATGGCCATTCTGACCATTGTGAGGTGACACCTCATTGTAGTTTTGATTTGCATTTCTCTAATAATTAGCAATGTTCAGCATTTTTTCATGTGCTTTTTGGCCATCTGTATGTCTTCTTTGGAGAAATGTCTATTTAGATCTTCTGCCCATTTTTTGATTTAGTTTTTGTGATATTGAGCTGCATGAGCTTTTTGTATGTTTTGGAGATTAATCCCTTGTCATTTGCTTCGTTTACAAATACTTTCTCCCATTCTCCAAACCACTGTGGAGAACAGTATGGAGGTTCCTTAAAAAATTAAAAATAGAAATACCATATAATACAGCAATCCCACTCCTGGGCTTATATACAAAGAAAACCATAATTTGAAAAGATATATGCACACTACTGTAGATTGTAGCACTATCTGCAATAGCCAAGACAGGGAAGCAATGTAAATTTCCATAGACAGAGGAATAGATATAGAAAATGTGGTACATATATACAATGGACTATTACTCAGCCATAAAAAAGAATGAAATAATGCAATTTGCAGCAACATGGACCTAGAGATTATCATACTAAGTGAAGTAAATCAGACAGAGAAAGACAAATGTCATTTATATATGGAATCTAAAAAAAAATGATACAAATGAACTTATTTATAAAACAGAAACAGACTCACAGACTTTGAAAACAAACTTATGGTTACCAAAGGGGAAAGGTATGGAGGAGGGATAAGTTAGGAGTTTGGGATTAACATACACACACTACTATATATAAAATAAATAACCAACAAGGACCTACTGTAAAGCACACGAAACTCTACTCAGTATTCTGTAATAACCTATGTGAGAAAAGAATCTGAAAAAGAATGGATATATATATATATATATGTATATATATATAAAACTGAATCACTTTGCTGTACACCTGAAACTAACACAACATTGTAAATCAACTATACTCCAATATAAAATAAACATTAAATTAAAAAACTTTTAAGGGAAAATTCACCTTTGGCATCATAGATTATATTGAAGCTTCCAAATCACTGTTATGTTCCAGATTTCCTTCATTTTTGTTTTTTCTCTTGCCATAACATCCATAAATAGAGCATATCAGGCACATTGTTACCTTATCAGTGCATTTCAGGAAAGGAACTGTGTATATTTGTGAAGTTATTTTCAAAAACATGAATTTAGATACTTGCCTGGAAGTTTATAACCCAGAATGGAGAGGGAATTGAAACATAAGCAAAATGTTCTATTAATTTTACATAAAGAAGATTATGTTCATTTAAAAATATCAGACTGTGGGATCTAAAAATAAAGTTTTGAAACATAAAGAGAAGAAGTAATAATTGACAGAATGATATATAGGACATTGAACTTGAAAACCTTGGTTCTGGGCATCACCCAAGCGTTTATCTAAAGAAAATTAGGTGACTACAATGTTCTAAAGATATGCAAGATATCAACACATCAGCAACTTGTGATTCATTCTTAAAATTATGGAACTCTTAATCCTTTTTTAAAATAATTATTTCCAACTGTTCATTCTTTCTTTCTTTCATTAGGTGATAACATTAGAATTTAACATTTTCATCTATAGTAAATTTCTTAAAGGCATATTTTCAAATATAGATGTAAAACAAACAAAACTAATAATGTAGAAATTCCACTTCATACCAAGTTTTCCACCAAATATAACTAGAAAATTTATCATCCAAAGCTGGATATATTCTAGAAATGTAGAACTGATTTAACATACAGGTATCTGGGTAAATAATTACATCAATAAAATAAAGGAGAAAAATCATAAGATTTTTTTCCAGATGCTAGGGAAACATCTGATCAAATTCAACATATATTAATTATTAAATAATTAGATAAATAAAGCTTTTGGTAAAACCAGAAATAAAAGAGAACTTCCCTACTATGTTAAAGGAAAGCTACATTAAAAGTCATACTCAAAGGTAATATACTTACATTTTTCTTATGAAGAATGGGTATGAGGTAAGGATATACTCTGTTATCTCTTTTATTTAACATTATATATACCCTACTCAGTGAAAAAAATGTAAGACTAAGAAATAAAAGCTTTAAGGGCTGCTTAAAGAAAGAATAAACTTGCCATTATTTATAGATTATATGATTGAGTACATACAAATCTAAAAGGTCTACAGAAAAAATTTTAATATAAATAAATGTCCTTAGCACTGTTTCTGGATAAGAGATTAATATACAAAAAAATCAATTTTATTTCCTTCTTTATTTCCTTGTAACTATTTTTACAAACAATAATTTGAAAATAAAAATTTAAAGATGATGATCTATATAGGAGCATCATAAACAAATTGGGAATAAATATAATAAAAGATGTGCAAAATATCTACATAAAAATTTATTAAATATTACTAAAAGAAATTTAAAAAATAAAAATAAAGGGAAAATTATATCATATTCATGGAATATGAAGACTCAGTATCTTAAAGATGTCAGTTCTTCAGAAATTTTTGTGTAGATTCTATGCAATTCCGATACAATTTCTGAAAGGTTTTATATGAATTCACAAATTAATTCTAATTTGCATATAGAAATTCAAAGAGTCAAAATTACAGAGGACCATTTTTAAGAACTGCTAAATGGGAGAGCTTCCTCTACTGAGTATTACACTTCTCTGTAAGTCTACATGAATTATAACTGTACAGCATTGGTGTGATGATAGATTAATAGACCAATGAATCAGAATAAAGAGTTCAGAAACTGACCCATTCACAGTTGGATGCTTGAATTTTGACAAAAGTTGTACTGAAAAACGGTGAGAAGAATTATCTTTTCATTAATTCTTCCAGAATGAAGTGTATAGATATAAAAATTAACTAAAAATTAGTCACATCCTTCACACTGTACTCAAAATCATTTCAGTTGAATTAAAGATATAAATGCAGATGGTGCAACAATGAGCCCCTAAAAATTAATAAAGGAGAATATTTTTATAAACTCTGAGTAAGGAAATATTTCTTAAACCAAATATAAAATGCATTAACATTAAATAAAAGATTGATAAAATGGATTACATTAAAGATAAGGGATTCTGTACATCAAAAGATAGTATTTAAAATAAAAATAGAATTAAAAATTGCAACATATATAACAACAACAACATCAACAAAACCTCATATAATCTACAAATCAACGAGAAAAACAGTAAATAATGGTCTTTGGATTTGAATAGGCACTTCACTAAAATTATCCACTTAACAATTAATATAACAAAAGGTGTTTGACTTCATTAATAATTAGGGAAATGTAACTAAGAACCAAAACAAGATACTATTATATACCTAGAAGAATATCGAAAATTAGAAAGATTGCCTATGACCAAATTTTGTCACCATAGCCAGTGGGAGTGTAAATTGGTACAACCACTTGGGAAATTATTTGTCTGCATCTGTTTTATTTGGACATATATACATACCTTATCATCCATAGGGGAAACATTACTTTTTTACTCCCAAATAAATGAATGTAAATATGTACATAAGACATGTATAAAAATATTGAGTGTTGATTTATACATTAAGAACACATTAAGACTTGAGAAGAAAAGAAAGAAAAATATGCTTCATAGGATAAAGTACAAGGAAATGAATTTAGAGTCTTTAGTTCTGTATGCAAATGAAATACCAAACTAGACTCTCATAAGAAGGAGAGAATTTCAAAGTAGAATTAGTTATCTACCAAAAGTGTCTAAAACTTAGAACTATAAAAGTATCAACTCTATCTCTCAGCACCTTACTATTTAATCTCTTCATATGCCAAAGCATCTTTCACATCCTAGTGGAAAAATAATTAGGTGTATATTCACATACACTTCATCTTTCACAATTCTGCATGCTTCTTTTAATATCATCTGTTTAAGAAAATATTGCTTTTTTGGTAGTCAAAAGAGTAATACTTTATCCTTAACAGGTCAGCATGTAATATTGTTTTCCTCAAATATAAAAATGTTGGAATGTAAAGAAACTTCTACAACTTTGTAAAGAGAAAATGAAGAGGTTTTTTTTTTTTTTTTTTTTTTTTTTAAACATCTTTATTGGGGTATAATTGCTTTACAATGGTGTGTTAGTTTCTGCTTTACAACAAAGTGAATCAGCTATACATATACATATGTTCCCATATGTCTTCCCTCTTGCGTCTCCCTCCCTCCCACTCTCCCCATCCCACCCTTCCAGGCTGTCACAAAGCACCGAGCTAATATCCCTGTGCCTTGCGGCTGCTTCCCCCCAGCTATCTACCTTACTACGTTTGTTAGTGTGTATATGTCCATGACTCTCTCTCGCCCTGTCAAAACTCACCCTTCCCCCTCCCCATATCCTTAAGTCCGTTCTCCAGTAGGTCTGCGTCTTTATTCCTATCTTACCCCTAGGTTCTTCATGACATTTTTTTCCCTTAAATTCCATATATATGTGTTAGCATACGGTATTTGTCTTTTTCTTTCTGACTTACTTCACTCTGTATGACAGATTCTAGGTCTATCCATCTCATTACAAATAGCTCAATTTCATTTCTTTTTAAGGCTGAGTAATATTCCATTGTGTATATGTGCCACATCTTCTTTATCCATTCATCCGATGATGGGCGCTTAGGTTGTTTCCATGTCCTGGCTATTGTAAATAGAGCTGCAATGAACATTTTGGTACATGACTCTCTTTGGATTTTGGTTTTCTCAGGGTATATGCCAAGTAGTGGGATTGCTGGGTCATATGGTAATTCTATTTGTAGTTTTTTAAGGAACCTCCATACTGTTCTCCACAGTGGCTGAACCAATTCACATTCCCACCAGCAGTGCAAGAGTGTCCCCTTTTCTCCACACCCTCTCCAGCATTTATTGTTTCTAGATTTTTTGATGATGGCCATTCTGACTGGTGTGAGATGATATCTCATTGTAGTTTTGATTTGCATTTCTCTAATGATTAATGATGTTGAGCATTCTTTCATGTGTTTGTTGGCATTCTGTATATCTTCTTTGGAGAAATGTCTATTTAGGTCTTCTGCCCATTTTTGGATGGGGTTGTTTGTTTTTTTGTTATTGAGCTGCATGAGCTGCTTGTAAATTTTGGAGATTAATCCTTTGTCAGTTGCTTCATTTGCAAATGTTTTCTCCCATTCTGAGGGTTGTCTTTTGGTCTTGGTTATGGTTTCCTTTGCTGTGCAAAAGCTTTTAAGTTTCATTAGGTCCCATTTGTTTATTTTTGTTTTTATTTCCATTACTCTAGGAGGTGGGTCAGAAAGGATCTTGCTGTGATTTATGTCATAGAGTGTTCTTCCTATGTTTTCTTCTAAGAGTTTGATAGTTTCTGACCTTACATTTAGGTCTTTAATCCATTTTGAGCTTATTTTTGTGTATGGTGTTAGGGAGTGATCTAATCTCATACTTTTACATGTACCTGTCCAGTTTTCCCAGCACCATTTATTGAAGAGGCTGTCCTTTCTCCACTGTACATTCCTGCCTCCTTTATCAAAGATAAGGTGTCCATATGTGCGTGGGTTTATATCTGGGCTTTCTATCCTGTTCCACTGATCTATCTTTCTGTTTTTGTGCCAGTACCATACTGTCTTGATTACTGTTGCTTTGTAATATAGTCTGAAGTCAGGGAGCCTTATTCCTCCAGCTCCTTTTTTCGTTCTAAAGATTGCTTTGGCTATTCGGGGTCTTTTGTGTTTCCATACAAATTGCGAAATTTTTTGTTCTAGTTCTGTGAAAAATGCCAGAGGTAGTTTGATAGGGATTGCATTGAATCTGTAGATTGCTTTGGGTAGTAGAGTCATTTTCACAATGTTGATTCTTCCCATCCAAGAACATGGTATATCTCTCCATCTATTTGTATCATCTTTAATTTCTTTCATCAGTGTCTTATAATTTTCTGCATACAGGTCTTTCGTATCCTTAGGTAGGTTTATTCCTAGATATTTTATTCTTTTTGTTGCAATGGTAAATGGGAGTGTTTTCTTGATTTCACTTTCAGATTTTTCATCATTAGTATATAGGAATGCCAGAGATTTCTGTGCATTAATTTTGTATCCTGCTACTTTACCAAATTCATTGATTAGCTCTAGTAGTTTTCTGGTAGCATCTTTGGGATTCTCTATGTATAGTATCATGTCATCTGCAAACAGTGACAGCTTTACTTCTTCTTTTCCGATTTGGATTCCTTTTATTTCCTTTTCTTCTCTGATTGCTGTGGCTAAAACTTCCAAAACTATGTTGAATAAGAGTGGTGAGAGTGGGCAACCTTGTCTTGTTCCTGATCTTAGTGGAAATGCTTTCAGTTTTTCACCATTGAGGATGATGTTTGCTGTGGGCTTGTCATATATGGCTTTTATTATGTTTAGGAAAGTTCCCTCTATGCCTACTTTCTGGAGGGTTTTTATCATAAATGGGTGTTGAATTTTGTCGAAAGCTTTCTCTGCATCTATTGAGATGATCATATGGTTTTTCTCCTTCAATTTGTTAATATGGTTTATCACATTGATAGATTTGCGTATATTGAAGAATCCTTGCATTCCTGGAATAAACCCCACTTGATCATGGTGTATGATCCTTTTAATGTGCTGTTGGATTCTGTTTGCTAGTATTTTGTTGAGGATTTTTGCATCTATGTTCATCAGTGATATTGGCCTGTAGTTTTCTTTCTTTGTGACATCCTTGTCTGGTTTTGGTATCAAGGTGATGGTGGCTTCGTAGAAGGAATTTGGGAGTGTTCCTCCCTCTGTTATATTTTGGAAGAGTTTGAGAAGGATAGGTGTTAGCTCTTCTCTAAACGTTTGATAGAATTCACCTGTGAAGCCATCTGGTCCTGGGCTTTTGTTTGTTGGAAGGTTTTTAATCACAGTTTCAATTTCAGTGCTTGTGATTGGTCTGTTCATATTTTCTATTTCTTCCTGATTCAGTCTTGGCAGGTTGTGCATTTCTAAGAATTTGTCCATTTCTTCCAGATTGTCCATTTTATTGGCATAGAGTTGCTTGTAGTAATCTCTCATGATTTTTTTTATTTCTGCAGTGTCAGTTGTTACTTCTCCTTTTTCATTTCTAATTCTATTGATTTGAGTCTTCTCCCTTTTTTTCTTGATGAGTCTGGCTAGTGGTTTATCTATTTTGTTTATCTTCTCAAAGAACCAGCTTTTAGTTTTATTGATCTTTGCTATTGTTTCCTTCATTTCTTTTTCATTTATTTCTGATCTGATTTTTATGATTTCTTTCCTTCTGCTAGCTTTGGGGTTTTTTTGTTCTTCTTTCTCTAATTGCTTGAGGTGCAAGGTTAGGTTGTTTATTCGAGATGTTTCCTGCTTCTTAAGGTGGGCTTGTATTGCTATAAACTTCCCCCTTAGAACTGCTTTTGCTGCATCCCATAGGTTTTGGGTCGTTGTGTCTCCATTGTCATTTGTTTCTAGGTATTTTTTTATTTCCTCTTTGATTTCTTCAGTGATCACTTCATTATTAAGTAGTGTATTGTTTAGCCTCCATGTGTTTGTATTTTTTACAGATCTTTTCCTGTAATTGATATCTAGTCTCATGGCGTTGTGGTCGGAAAAGATACTTGATACAATTTCAGTTTTCTTAAATTTACCGAGGCTTGATTTGTGACCCAAGATATGATCTATCCTGGAGAATGTTCCATGAGCACTTGAGAAAAATGTGTATTCTGTTGTTTTTGGATGGAGTGTCCTATAAATATCAATTAAGTCCATCTTGTTTAATGTATCATTTAAAGTTTGTGTTTCCTTATTTATTTTCATTTTGGATGATCTGTCCATGGGTGAAAGTGGGGTGTTAAAGTCCCCTACTATGAATGTGTTACTGTTGATCTCCCCTTTTATGGTTGTTAGTATTTGCCTTATGTATTGAGGTGCTCCTATGTTGGGTGCATAAATATTTACAATTGTTATATCTTCTTCTTGGATCGATCCCTTGATCATTATGTAGTGTCCTTCTTTGTCCCTTTTAATAGTCCTTATTTTAAAGTCTATTTTGTCTGATATGAGAATTGCTACTCCAGCTTTCTTTTGGTTTCCATTTGCATGGAATATCTTTTTCCATCCCCTTACTTTCAGTCTGTATGTGTCTCTAGTTCTGAAGTGGGTCTCTTGTAGACAGCATATATAAGGGTCTTGTTTTTGTATCCATTCAGCCAATCTGTGTCTCTTGGTGGGAGCATTTAGTCCATTTACATTTAAGGTAATTATTGATATGTATGTTCCTATTTCCATTTTATATATTGTTTTGGGTTCGCTACTCTAGGTCATTTCCTTCTCTTGTGTTTCGTGTCTAGAGAAGTTCCTTTAGCATTTGTTGTAAAGCTGGTTTGGTGGTGCTGAACTCTCTCAGCTTTTGCTTCTCTGTAAAGGTTTTAATTTCTCCATCAAATGTGAATGAGATCCTTGCTGGGTAGAGTAGTCTTGGTTTCAGGCTATTCTCCTTCATCACTTTCAGTATGTCCTGCCACTCCCTTCTGGCTTGTAGGGTTTCTGCTGAGAGATCAGCTGTTAACCTTATGGGGATTCCCTTGTGTGTTGTTTGTTGTTTTTCCCTTGCTGCTTTTAATATGCTTTCTTTGTATTTAATTTTTGACAGTTTGATTAATATGTGTCTTGGCGTGTTTCTCCTTGTATTTATCCTGTATGGGACCCTCTGTGCTTCCTGGACTTGATTAACTATTTCCTTTCCCATATTAGGGAAGTTTTCAACTATAATCTCTTCAAATATTTTCTCAGTCCCTTTCTTTCTTTCTTCTTCTTCTGGAACCCCTATAATTCGAATGTTGGTGCGTTTCATGTTGTCCCAGAGGTCTCTGAGACTGTCCTCAGTTCTTTTCATTCTTTTTTCTTTATTCTGCTCTGCAGTAGTTATTTCCACTACTTTATCTTCCAGGTCACTTATCCGTTCTTCTGCCTCAGTTATTCTGCTATTGATCCTATCTAGAGTGATTTTAATTTCATTTATTGCATTGTTCATCGTTGCTTGTTTCATCTTTAGTTCTTGTAGGTCCTTGTTAACTGTTTCTTGCATTTTGTCCATTCTACTTCCAAGATTTCGGATCATCCTTACTATCATTATTCTGAATTCTTTTTCAGGTAGATTGCCTATTTCCTCTTCATTTGTTAGGTCTGGTGGGTTTTTATCTTGCTCCTTCATCTGCTGTGTGTTTTTCTGTCTTCTCATTTTGCTTATCTTACTGTGTTTGGGGTCTCCTTTTTGCAGGCTGCACTTTCGTAGTTCCCGTTGTTTTTGATGTCTGTCTCCAGTGGCTAAGGTTGTTTCAGTGGGTTGTGTAGGCTTCCTGGTGGAGGGGACTAGTGCCTGTGTTGTGCTGGATGAGGCTGGATCTTGTCTCTCTAGTGGGCAGGTTCACGTCTGGTGGTGTGTTTTGGGGTGTCTGTGGCCTTATTATGATTTTAGGCAGCCTCTCTGCTAATGGGTGGGGTTGTGTTCCTGTTTTGCTAGTTGTTTGGCATAGGTTGTCCAGCACTGTGGCTTGCTGGTCGTTGAGTGAAGCTGGGTGCTGGTGTTAAGATGGAGGTCTCTGGGATATTTCCACCGTTTAATATTATGTGGAGCTGGGAGGTCTCTTGTTGACCAGTGTCCTGAAGTTGGCTCTCCTACCTCAGAGGCAGAGCCCTGACTCCTGGCTGGAGCACCAAGAGCCTTTCATCCACACAGCTCAGAATAAAAGGGAGAAAAAGTAGGGAGAATTAGTAGACGTATGAGTAAAGAAAGAGGGAAAGGAGGAAAGGAAGGAAGGAAGAAAGAAGCAAAGAAGGAAAGAAAGGAGGGAGGGAGGGAGGGAGGGAGGAAGGAAGGAAGGAGGGAAAGAAGGAAAAAAAGACAGAAAGAAAGATGATACAGTAAAAATAAAATAAAGTATAATATAGTTATTGAATTAAAAAATATTTAGAAAAAAAAAAAAAGGGACGGATAGAACCTTAGGACAAATGTTGGAAGCAAAGCTATACAGAGAAAATCTTACACAGAAGCATACACATACACCTTCACAAAAAGAGGTAAAGGGGGAAAAATCATAAATCCTGCTCCCTGAGACCACCTCCTCAATTTGGGGTGATTCGTTGTCTAAAGGAGGGAGGGAAGGAAGGAAAGAAAGAAAGAACGAAGGTAAAGTATAATAAAGTTATTACAATTAAACTTAATTATTAAGAAAAAGAATTTTTAAAAAAAAGTCATGGACGGATAGAGCCCTAGGACAAATGGTGGAAGCTAGAGTATACAGACTAGATGTCACACAGAAGCATACACGTACACATTCACAAAAAGAGGAAAAGGGAAAAAAATCATAGATCTCGCTCCTAAATTCCACCTCTTCAATTTGGGATCATTCCTTGTCTATTCAGGTATTCCACAGATGCAGGGTATATCAGGTTGATTGTGGAGCTTTAATCCGCTGCTTCTGTGGCTGCTGGGAGAGATTTCCCTTTCTCTTCTTTGTTCTCACAGCTCACAGGAGCTCAGCTTTGGATTTGGCCCTGCCTCTGCGTGTAGGTCGCTGGAGGGCGTCTGTTTTTTCGCTCAGACAGGACGGGGTTAAAGGAGCCGCTGATTGGGGCCTCCGGCTCACTCAGGCCGGGGGTTGGGGGATGGGGGAAGGAGGGGCACTGCGTGCGGGGCGGGCCTGCGGCGGCAGAGGCAGCGTGACGTTGCGGCAGAGGCCGGCGTGACGTTGCACCAGCCTGAGGCCCGCCGTGCGCTGTCCCGGGGAAGTTGTCCCTGGATCCCGGGAACCTGGCAGTGGCGGGCTGCACAGACTCCGCGGAAGGGGGGTGTGGAGAGTGACCTGTGCTCGCACACAGGCCCCTTGGTGGCGGCAGCAGCAGCCTTAGCGTCTCCCGCCCGTCTCTGGGGTCCGCGGTTTTAGCCGCGGCTCGCGCCCGTCTCTGGGGTTTGCGCTTTCAGCCGCGGCTCGCGCCCGTCTCTGGAGTTCCTTTAAGCAGCGCTCTTAAACCCCTCTCCTCGCGCACCAGGAGACAAAGAGGGAAGAAAAAGTCTCTTGCCTCTTCGGCCGGTGCAGGCTTTTCCCCGAACTCCCTCCCGGCTAGTCGTGGTGCACTAACCCCTTCAGGCTATGTTCAAGCCGCCAACCCCCGTCCTCTCCCTGAGCTCCGTCCAAAACCGAAACCCGAGCCTCAGCTCGCAGCCCCGCCCGCCCCGGTGGGTGCGCAGCAAGCCTCTCGGGTTGGTGAGTGCTGGTCGGCACCGATCGTCTGTGCAGGAATCTCCCCGCTTTGCCCTCCGCACCCGTCGCTGTGCACTACTCCGCGGTCCCGAAACTCCCCCCTCTGCCTCCCGCAGTCTCCGCCCGCGGAGGGGCTTCCTAGTGTGTGGAAACTTTTCCTCCTTCACAGCTCCCTCCCACTGGTGCAGGTGCCGTCCTTATTCTTTTGTCTCTGTTTTTTCTTTTGCCCTACCCAGTTACGTGGGGAGTTTCTTGCCTTTTGGGAGGTCTGAGGTCTTCTGCCAGCCTTCAGTAGGAGTTCTGTAGGAGTTGTTCCACGTGTGGATGTATTTCTGGTGTATCCGTGGGGAGGAAGGCGATCTCCGCGTCTTACTCTTCCGCCATCTTCCTCCAGCCCGAAAATGAAGAGTTTTTTGAAACTGTTTTCTCTTATCCAACTTCAGGTTCATAGTGCTGACAAGATCTTCCTTCCTTGCTTTGGTCCCAAGAGTTAATTTGAAACAATACAGGATAAACATTCAAACTGAAATGTCTAAAACTCTAGCAGTCTACTTTCCTGCAAAATAAGGATAATCTGTATCCACATTCTAAGATACAGTCAAATAGTAAAGCATCATAAGGTACCAAAGAGATGAAACAAATTTTGTCTCTCATGTGAAGTTATTATCCTAACAATACTGAGTTTTCTCCATATATATGCTATTCATGTATGGCTTTAAGGAAGACATGACATTTTGAATTAGTGTATGTTTTCTATTATGGAAACTTTAAGTACACATGCTAATGAATATTACTCTATGATAAAATATAAAATGCACAATTTCCTTCAAGATTGAAACTGTCTTTGTTTTCTATCTAAAATTATACTGATCATTCTCAAAGTGTACGAAGAGAAGACATAATTAGCATTAAAGAAGTGAAATTTATTCAGCCAGAGTTATAATAATAAGATGGAGATACTTTTTTCTGACAGTTAGTGTTAAAACCTTAATTTTTAAAAAAATCCTAAACTGATAGCAGTATGGCTAAGATAACAATATAATTCCAGTATAATAATTTATCAAGTTTCTTGGTATGGTTTTAAATGTTTTGCAATTTTGGTGAAAATTTTTTAGATGGGAGATAAAGTGAATTTATTTTCAAGTAAATTTCTCAATACTTTTTTTTTAAATCTCTTTCACTTAATCTATCCAAAGTGATAATGTATAAATTTGTTTCAGACCTCATTTTATAAGGGAAACATCAAGGTAGTCCTTAAAAGTTTTTACTTATTTGAGCAAAAGAGATAGAATATAGTATCCAAAATTTGCCTTTTTAAACTTAATAGATTCTAAGGAATTTAAATGAAGACTGTAGCTAATTAATGTATTCATCTTCTATTCAACATAGAATATTCAGTGTGTACCTGGCATTAGTAAGTACTAGAATTATAGTTCCTTGATGTCAAGATGTTAACATGTTTGCTATGATCTGAATGTTTGTGTCCCCCGCACCCCCAAAGTCATGTTGAAATCCTAACCTCCAAAGGCAATGGTGTTAGTAGGTGAGGCTTCATCGTCAGGAGTGGGATTAATGATCTTATAAAAGAGATCTCACGGAGCTCCCTAGGCCCTTTTGCAATGTTAGTATACAAGTTAAGCATTCATCTGAGCACACTGGCATGCCCATCTTGGTCTTCCACCCTCCAGAACTGTGAGAAATAAATTTCTGTTGTTTATAAGCCACCCAGCTACTTTGTTGCAGTAGCCTGAACAGACTAAAACAGTAGTGAATGAGGAAATTCATTCAACTATTTTTAATGAGTTAAATAAAAATAGTGATTTTAATGTGTTGGGAACAGAGGGAAAGAAGTACTGATTCCAATGAAGTAGAAGAGGTGATAAGAGTCTGCATGTGTGGGAGAATGGGTCTTCTAGAAGGGGGTGAGATATCAATTGATCCTAAAAAATGAATGTTTTATGGGAAAAAAAATGATATTGAGCTATTCCAAGCAAGAATTAAACTTAGAAACATCATGGATTGGGTAGGTAATATGCTTCTGCTCACATTCAGATGGTTAAAATCATATCATGAAAATCCCTGAATCCCAAAAGATCTGCGAAATACAGCTCATGGCTGCACAACTACTTCTAGCAAAAATGACACACAATTTTGCAGAGTCTATGGAAATTGTTGGGCAACAACAAAAGAAGATAGTTCATTTTTCCATTTGTTTATTGCTGTGTTATATACCTCAAAACCACAGTGGCATAAAACTAGAATTTGTAATTATTTCTCATGGTACTGAGGTTTCACTAGGAGCAGACAGGTGGTTCTTACTTGGAGTCTCTCAAGGGATTACAGTCAATTAGTGGCTGGGGAAGAAATCATCTGAAGGCTCAGCTGGGCTGAATATCCAAGATAAACTCAGGGCTGTCTACTGGGGTGCCTTTGCTCAGTGTTTCTGTGTGGCTTCAGCTTCTCATAGCGTGGTAACTGGGATCTAAAGGTAAGTCTTTAAAGGATAGGAAGTATATGCTGCTAGTGTCATAAGGACTGAGACAAAAATCTAGCACAGTCTCACTTCTGGCTTATTCTGTTAGTCAAAGTACTCAGAGAGTCCTCCTACAGTCAAAGGAAGTGGAAGTAAGCCCCATCTCTTGATGACAGAAGTCTTAAAGAATGCTTGGCCATCTTTAATTCACCATGGTTCTCTCTCTAGACACATGTTGATTATATTCTGGCCTCCTTCCCCTAAAAATATACATTCACTCCATCCCAACATCCTTAAAGTTTCATTCTAATACAGCATTATTAGCTCAAAGTTCTGGATCTTATTACCTAAGTTAGATCCAGGTGTTATGGTGTTCCTTAGGTATCATTTCATGAGTATGGTTCCTCTCACTCTAAAATTGGGTAAACTCAATTGATAAGTTTTCTACACCGTTTCTCCCCTTCTCACCAAAAAACCTACTACATAGTGATAAGAACGAGACAGGAGAACCACAATAAGCATTCCTATTTAAAAAGGAAAAAAAAATCCTTAGGCACATAGCAGCCACTGTTTCACAGAAACTCTGAGATTCAGCCTGGAAAATGTCACCAGATCCTTGATTAGTTCTGAATCCGGCTTCCTGGGAATATTTTCTGTGGCTCTTAATTCTATCCTATTGGCTCTTGGTTTTGTCCTCTGAATTATCCTTCTTGGTACGTGTTTGCAACCACATGGTCTTCTATGCCTGTTTGGAAACTAGGGAGGCATAAGAGCTCTTTTCATTTTGTACTTTCCCTGTCCCTTTTAGTCTAAGCTATTTTTGCTTCCGATGATATAATTCTCTTAAAAACATTACAGGTTTTCACTGAATATTATCAGGTCACTAGATTAGATAGATAGACCCTTTCAATCTTGTGAAAGACCCTGTGTAAGGTATCTGTGAGACAATGTCTTTAGGATTCTTAGAAGCTTTCTGTCTTAGAAGAGAAGATTAATAAAATAATCCCCTTGGCTTTTGACTAGCTGAAAATGTGTTGCACTGCCACAGATCTTTCTGTGGTCTTAACAAAGAATCTTTCAGCTCCATGCTGGATTTGATATTTATCCCGACGCCATTTTTTTTTCTTCAAAAATGTTTTGTTTGAAGAGAATGTGGATAAGAAACAGATTGGTTTTCCAACCCAGGAAGACTTTTCTCCTTTATATTTCCTGTATACTATGCTCAAAAGTGAGCAGGTCCTTCTTTAGTTCATATCTGCCTTTCATAGGAACTAAGAGAAGTGACTGGCACATTTTACCTTCTGCTTGAAAATCTCCAGAGCAAGATCAGTAAGTTAATTAGGTACCCTTTTTATATTCCACATTTATTGCCAAATTTTCTGCTACACTTTATGAAGGTATCATTTTCTCTAACTACCGACTGCAAATTCCTCTCTGTTCTCTCAGCCCTCACCAAAAATCTCATTGAGATGCCTCCAGGTTTTATTAAGAATCTCCTCTAGGGCCGTCCAACTTTGCTTACCACCTGGTCCAAAAGTCAGTGTTATTTCCAGATTCCAAATTCCATCTCTTGTTGCACAACAAATTACTTCCAAAATTAGAGGCTTTAAACTCTAAGAATTGTATTTTATCTCATGATTTTGTGGGGCAGAAATTCAAGCAGGAATCATCTGGCCAAATCTTCTGCTCCATGTGGTATTGATTGAGGCCACTCAGTAGTATCCAGCTGGTGGATGAACCAGTCTAGAGAAATCAGAGCAGCTTCACTCACATGCCTCATGCTTTGTTAAAGAGGACAGGAAAGATAGGCTCAGCTTGGACTATTAACCATATTATAATGCATGGACCCCAAGAACGGCTGTCAAGATAGTCAGACTTCTTACATGGTGGATGAGGACTCCTTGAGGGAAAATATCCAGAGGCAGACATGGAAGCTGCCAGTCTGTAAATACCTGAGCCTGGACTCTGGCACAGTGTCATTTCATCATTTTTTACTGGTGAGGGTAGTCATAGAGCTTACCCAGATTAAAGGTGTGTGTGCATGTTTGTGTGTGTGTGTGTATGTGTTGGGGGTGGGAGATTTGTAAAAGAATTAGCACCCCTGTTTAATCCATCATATATGTACTTGGAAAATGAGGCAGGAGAGATTTACACATGATATTAGGCTTTAAGGAAAGGCACCAATGTGGAAGGAGAAATTGATACATAAGAATAAAAGCATAATTGATGGGACAAGGTCCTGGGGTGAAACCAGAGGAAATGAGATCACTAGTATAGGCATTAGGATTAGTCTTGCAAATAACTAAGCTTACTCTTTTCCTGGAGTCCAAAATATATGGTAACTATGGCTAAAATATTAATAAATTTGAATTGGAATATGTGATGGCTGAAAAAGAATTCACTTCCTAATTCTTGGATTCTGTGAATGTTGCTTTATGTGGCAAAAGAGACTCTTGGCAGATGTGATTAAGGAGTTTGAGATGATGAGATTAACCTTGATTATCCAAGTGAGCACTAAATGCAATCAAATATCTCCTTATAAGAGGAAGATAGAGGGTTATTTTACTATACCCAGAGGAGTAAACAATATGAAGACAGAACAGAGAGAGAGAGATTTGAAGATGCTGGCCTTGAAGATTGGAGCAATGAAGCCACAAGTCAAGGAAGGCAGATGGACACCAGAAGCTGGAAGGAAATGGAATTTATTTCTGTGCTCTCTATTCTGTGATTCTAGACAAATTAATCTTTCTAAATTTTAGGTTTTTAATTGTAAAATGGGAAGAAAATAATACTTATTTTATAGTGTTCTTGGGAAGATAAAAATACAATGTATAATATAGCAGCAAGTATAGTGGCAAAAATGTTTTTAGAAACAACTGAATGTGTGTGTGTGTGTGTGCATGCATGTGTGTGTGTGTGTGTGTGTGTGTGTGGTTCGGGGGAGGGAAACATATAACCTAGAGGCAGTGTGAAGAACACCATCGTTGATTTGGGGCTTCGGAGTCAAGTTCTCTATGTTCAATTTCTGGGATTACTGCTTTGTGGATTAATAACATTGGACAAGTTATTGAATTTCCCTGTTCCTCAGTTTTATTCTTTGAAAAATGGTATTTATCATAAAATCTACTTAATGGAATTGTTTTGTTGATAAAGTGATGTATAATTATAATCCATTTATAAAATGCTTGGAACTTTGTGCAGACCTAACTTATACACTGATAATTTACTACAGCATAAGGAAGTTCTAAATGTTGTTTAATAATTTTGAAGATTCTCTTTCTCCATTCCAGGATTTTTAATTTCAATTTGAATGGTCCTATGTTATGTTAATTCTATTTGTTCTGGCTCATATGCCAGTTTATGGGTATAGCTCAAGCCTGGGGATTTAATTTTATGAGCCAACTAAAGCAATTGATAGAGCTAATGTGGAACATTAATTCATTATTTTGACATTTTGTACAGTGCAAAAAGGTCTGCATCAAAATTTAAATTACTTCTGTGGATTCTGTGAGCTGAGAGGTAAGAAACCTATGCAAGGGTTAGGTTTTGTGGTTAATTCTTCTGAAATCTGTAGTATTAAATATAAAATGATCCTCATCACTAAGGATAATTGTTCTAATTTTATCTTCAGTCATATTCATTATGACTGAATGATCAGGAAACCTTTAAATAATATATGGGTTTTCTTATATTTTTTATTTTAAACACCCAGCCAATAAATGGATATATTCTGATAATTTATCACAGCTATTAGCACATAATTTAAAATACCCATGTTACATCTGATATGTGTATATTTGTTCTTAATGAAAACAATGAAACTTCAAATGTTGAGAGTCATGAATTTGTAAAAAACACTACATCTGCAAAATTTCAGCCTCTGGTTTCCATACTTTCCTGCTCGCTGTGATCACTTTTATTTTTTTATTGAATTATGGTTGATTTACAATGTTATATTAGTTTCAGGTGTACAGCATAGTGATCACTTTTATGCTTCTGAGCACTTGGTTTCCCTACTCCGCTGGCGGAAGGGAATGCAAGCTAGTAAGAAACTTGGAGAAAATTATCTACATTAAATTTATACCTCTCATTTCAGGAAAAAGACAGAATGAGGGAAAGTTATGTTTTAAAAAATAGGGGTGAAAGAAGAGTTAAGTTTGAAATTTTGGTAGTAACATAGATAAGTATAAATGAATAAGACAGAGAAGGCAAAAATCTTGCATATAGACTTAGTCATTATAATTATTGCAGGTTATTAATTAAGGTGGTTGGTGGAAGGCACAGTCCAGTCTTCTAAGCTATGGGGTCTCCCACTGCCAGGGTGAGATGGAAGAAGTTTGTCAAAGGAGGAAACTGGGCTGCCAGAGCCACACAGGAAGCCGGAGCAGTGTGGGTGTGTTGGGGTATAATACACCTGCACTTTCAAATATCCTGATAAAAGAAAGGACTAAATAAAAGACTTGCAAGCTTCAGGGATCTGATGATGAAGAGCAAAGGTAAAAGGCCAGAAATACAAGCCTTCTATTTCTTAGCCTTCGAGTTATAGTGAAGATATGATTTGTTAAATAAACGCATAAAGCAAAGTAAGCATTAGTGTCCATTGTGAAGTGTAGCAAATCACTTAAGCCTACTTCTCCGAAAGGGAGGAGAGAAATGGAACAGTACATAGTACACCACCAAAAGCTGGATCCTTAATTTGCCCACTTCTTTGTTAGAAGACCAAAAAAGCACAGAGGGGTGCTTGGTTTCAACATTCTACTCTTCTAAATGCAAAATGCTAAATACATTTTTAAAGAACAGGATTATGGGAGTGTGAAAATCTCACCCTCTGGTTGAAAATGGAAATAAGTTAGTGTCACCAGCTTTGAAAAATATGACTGACTTCCTTCCTGAATTTCCTACTCTATAACCAGTATGTTGTTTTAATGCATCATCTTTTCCAAGCAAAAGAAAGCCTCAGAAGTTGTATGTGTGTGACCAGAAGAGATTAATCTGGCAGTTTATCAAGAGCTCATAATACCACTTAGTATGTTTCCCTCTTTTTTACTTTATTATTTTTCCTTTATGAAATGGTAAGTTTGTCTTTTAGTTAAAAGTTAATGCCAAGTTTGATACTTTTGAGATAAGAGAAGCAGAAATTCAATTGCAAGGACTTTACAATTCCATTTATTTAAGTTTTTTACATTGTGAGCAGCAACTGATTATTTTTCAGAGCATAAATTTTATTTTACACATTTATTTACATATTCAGAGACTTTGTTCTTTCAATAAAAGATAATTCATAAGCACCTACTAGATGTCATGTACTCAGCTAGGCTTGGGAGTTTCAATAAGGCATACACATTTCTCTGTCTCACAGGTTCTATATTCTAGTGGGGGAGAGAGACAAACAAGTAAACAGATATATCAATGAAATAAACAAGATTTTGATTACTGTTATGAAGGAGACCTTGTTAACTGTACAATTAAAAAGTAAGTTAAAAGAAAGAAACAAAAAATGATGAACCAGAGACAGTGTTTTATATTTTTAATGAACTTTATAAAGTTCATTTAAACAAGATGTTGAGGAAAGCTATTTCACAGATACCTTATTGGTAGACAGTTTTAGGAAATTTAAAGAAGTCATGCTTGTGTAATACTTAGACTGATTGTAGATTAATATAGATTTGTATTTTTAAGTCCACATAATGAAGTCCTAAAATATTGAAGAAGTTTGGGTTTCAGAGCATACAGGCATTTCTGAATGTTTGGGAAAAACATATTATTATTTCTATTGCCTTATAATGACTTTTCCCTCTGGCAAATGATCTGCTCTCCATAACACTTGTCTTTTGTTTCTCTCTTAGACCCTGAAGCAGGGCATTGGTCAAGTTTTTATCTTGTTTTGCTATCTAAATCATCTCCCTCATGCAACCATCTACTGCTATAGCTTTAAGCATTACTAACACTTTAGTTTTCAAAATTGAATCTAAAAGAATTATGTTCCCTCCAGAATCTGCTCTAACCTGACTCCATCTTTCCCACATCTTAGGCAAGAAAACTCAGAGTAATGAAAGAATCCTCTCTTTGCTTACATGTTCCCACATCTAACTTACTGTCAGATATTACAGATATTAATTTCAGTGTTCCTCACATATATTACATCCATTTTATTGTGACAGTCAATAATCTCTTTAAGATAGATGATTATTTACTGCAAGAAATGCCTAACTAGTCTCTCTCTTACTTTTCCCGAATTTTAATTTATGTTATTCAAATCTTATAGATTAATCTTTTCTTAAGTGAACCTCATAGTTCTCCGTTCAAAATGCCCTAACATCTGGCCAATTTTATTGATTTAAACACAAACTGACTGGCCCTGACATTCAAGAAGCGTACAATTATTTTCCTGTTATAATATAGTAATGACTATGTAAGCATTTACTTATACTTTTTAATAATAAAATAATAGTAATTACTATTCTTATTGTTATTAATAGCAGTAGTAGTATACTCACTTTACTCCCCTTTATTTGTAGTATTTTGGGGTTCAAAGAACCCAACTGTAGCATTCCAAATCTGCCTTCTACTTTTAATCAACCATCAAAGTATTCCATCGGTTTTCATTTAACTGCCTGATCATTTGTGTGGAAGGACGGGTAGTGTCCTTATAGCATCCTCTCCTCTCCTTCACACCTTCTTACTTTTGCCAATAGCCAATATAGATGTGTAGTTTTTAATATACACATATTGAGGCATTTTCTCTGAAGTCTTGAAAGTCCTGATCACAGTTTTAAAACTACTTGTAACATTATGGTCCTCTCTCTTTTAGTGATATTACCCATTTAGATCACATATTTCCTATGGTTAAAGATTGTGTCTCATTTTTTTTTGTATTATCTTAATGTAATGTAGAATAGCATGTTGCACATAATACACAGTTGATAAATATTATTAAATAATTAATAATTGATATTAAATAATAATATTTAATAAATATATAATTTTTCATATTGCCATCTTATTTTATAGCAATTTTGTTAGCTAGAAACATGCACTGACAAGTGAAAGGGCAGAGAATAGCTACAGAAATCACTCATTGGTCAAAATCTATAATTTCTTTACATTGATATTCATTTAAATATCTGGAAATGTCCCTTCTACAGCTGTGTAGATTTTATGGAGGCCTCTTTCTTCCAGATTAGTTATAAAAATCTGAAATAAAACTAGATTCAGTATCCAAGTATGGGAGATATTTGAGGAATACATCTCAAGACAAGTTCTTGTTTATTTCTATTCTTTGTTTCATACAGTTTAATTTTCCATACATGAAAAAGATATTTTTACTCATAGTTTCACAGAACTTGGTTATATGTTATGTTTATAAAAATCTGTTTAAAAACTCTTTTGGGGGAGACCTCAAGATGGTGGAGGAGTAAGACGTGGAGATCAACTTCCTCCCAACAAATACATCAGAAATACATCTACACGTGGAACAACTCCTATAGAACACCTACTGAATGCTGCCATAAGACCTCAGACCTCCCAAAAGGCAAGAAACTCCCCACATACATGGGTAGGGCAAAGAAAAAAGAAAAAACAGAGACAAAAGAATAGGGACAGGACCTGCACCAGTGGGAGGGAGCTGTGAAGGAGGAAAGGTTTCCACACACTAGGAAGCCCCTTCGCGGGTGGAGACTGCGGGTGGCGGAGGGGAGCAGCTTCGGAGCCACGGAGGAGAGCGCAGCCACAGGGGTGCAGAGGGCAAAGTGGAGACATTCCCACACAGAGGATCAGTGCTGATGGGCACTCACCAGCCGGAGAGGCTTGTCTGCTCACCCGCCAGGGCGGGCAGGGGCTGGGAGCTGAGGCTCGGGCTTCAGAGGTCGGATCCCAGGGAGAGGACTAGGGTTGGCTGCGTGAACACAGCCTGCAGGGGGCTAGTGCACCACAGCTAGCTGGGAGGGAATCCAGGAAAAAGTCTGGACCTGCCGAAGAGGCAAGAGACCATTGTTTCGGGGTGTGTGAGGAGAGGGGATTCAGAGCACCACCTAAACGAGCTCCAGAGATGGGCACAAGCTGCGGCTACCAGTGCAGACCACAGAGACGGGCATGAGATGCTAAGGCTGCTGCTGCAGCCACCAAGAAACCAATGTGCAAGCACAGGTCACTATCCACACCTCCCCTCCCAGGAGCCTGTGCAGCCCACCACTGCCAGGTTCCCGGGATCCAGGGACCACTTCCCAAGGAGAACACACGGCGCGCCTCAGGCTGGTGCAATGTCACACTGGCCTCTGCCGCCGCAGGCTCGCCCCACATCCATACCCCTCCCTCCCCATGGCCTGAGTGAGCCAGAGCCCCCTAATCAGCTGCTCCTTTAACCCCATTGTGTCTGGGCAGGAAAAGACGCCCTCAGACAACCTACACAAAGAGGCAGGGTCAAATCCAAAGTTGAACCCCAGGAGCTGTGCGAACAAAGAAGAGAAGGGGAAACTTCTCCCAGAAGCCTTAGAAGCAGCGAATTAAATCTCCACAATCAACCTGATGTACCATGAATCTCTGGAATAACTGAATAGACAAGGAATTATCGAAAAATTGAGGTGGTGGACTTTGGGAGGAACTGTAGACTTGGGTTTGCTTTCTGCATCTAATTTGTTTCTGTTTTTATGTTTATCTTAGTTTAGTATTTAGAGTTTATTATCATTGGTAGATTTGTTTATTGATTTGGTTGCTCTCTTCCATTCTTTTTTATAGCTAGGTATATATATTTTTTTCCTTTTTCGCTTTTTGTGAGTGTGTATGTGTATGCTTCTTTGTATAATTTTGTCTGAAAAGCTTTGCTTTTACCATTTGTCCTAGGGCTCTGTCTGCCCATTTTCTTTTTTTTTTTTTTTTTTTTTTTTTAATATGGTTTTTAGCACTTGGTATCATTGGTGGATTGGATTTTTGGTTTGGTTGCTCTTTTCTTTTTTTCTTTCTTTCTTTCTTCCTTCCTTCCTTCCTTCCTTCTTTCTTTCTTTCTTTCTTTCTTTCTTTCTTTCTTTCTTTCTTTCTTTCTTTCTTTCTTTCTTTCTTTCTTTCTTTTCCCCCCACTCTTCTTTGAGCTGGGTGGCTGACAGGGTCTTTGTGCTCCAGCTGGGTGTCAGGCCTGTGCCTCTGAGGTGGGAGAGCCGAGTTCAGGGCATTGGTTCACAAGAGACCTCCCAGCTCCACATAATATCAAACAGAAATAATGCTCCCAGTGATCTCCATTTCCATGCTAAGACCCAGCTCCTCTCAACGACCAGCAAGCTACAGTGCTGGACAACCTATGCCAAACAACTAGCAAGACAGGAACACAGCCCCATCCATTAGCAGAGAGGCTGCCTAAAATGAAAATAAGGTCACAGACACCACAAAACACACCACCAGATGCCCACCAGAAATACAAGATCCAGCCTCATCCAACAGAACACAGGCACTAGTCTCCTGCACCAGGAACCTACACAACCTGCTGAAGCAACCTTAGCCACTGGGGACAGACACCAAAAACAACAGGAACTACAAACCTGCATCCTGAAAAAAGGAGACCCCAAACACAGTAAGTTAAGCAAAATGAGAAGACAGAGAAACACACAGCAGATGAAGGAGCAAGGTAAAAACCCACCAGACCAAACAAATGAAGAGGAAATAGGCAGTCTACCTGAAAAAGAATACAGAGTAATGAGAGTAAAGATGATCCAAAAACTTGGAAATAAAATGGAGAAAATACAAGAAATGTTTACCAAAGACTTAGAAGAACTAAAGGGCAAACAGACAATGATGAAAAACATGATAAATGAAATTGTAAATTCTCTAGAAGGAATCAATAGCAGAATAACTGAAGCAGAAGAATGGATAAGTGACCTGGAAGATAAAATAGTGAAAATAACTAGTACAGAGCAGAATAAAGAAAAAAGAATGAAAAGAATTCAGGAGATTCTCAGAGACCTCTGGGACAACATTAAACACATCAGCATTCAAATTATAGGGGTCTCAGAAGAAGAAGAGAAAAAGAAAGGGACTGAGAAAATATTTGAAGAGATTGTAGTTGAAAACTTCCCTAATATGGGAAAGGAAATAGTCAATCAACTCCAGGAAGTGAAGAGGCCCTATAGAGGATAAATCCAAGGAGAAACACGCCAAGAGACATATTTATCAAACTATCAAAAATTAAATACAAAGAAAAAATATTAAAAGCAGCAAGGGAAAAAAAATCATAACATACAAGGGAATCCCCATAGGGTTAACAGCTGATCTTTCAGAAGAAACTCTGCAAGCCAGAAGGGTGTGGCAGGACATATTTAAAGTGATGCAAGGGAAAAACCTACAACCAAGATAACTCTGCCCAGCAAGGATCTCATTCAGATTCAACAGAGAAATTAAAACATTTACAGACAAGCAAAAGCTAAGAGAATTCAGCACCACCAAACCAGCCTTTCAACAAATGCTAAAGGAACTTCTCTAGGCAGAAAACACAAGACAAGGAAAACACCTACAATAACAAACCCAAAACAATTAAGAAAATTGTAATAGGAACATACATATTGATAATTATCTTAAAAGTAAATGGATTAAATGCTCCCAACAAAAGACATAGACTGTCTGAATGGATACAAAAATAAGACCCATATATATGCTGTCTACAAGAGACCCACTACAGACCTAGGGAAATATAGACTGAAAGTGATGGGATGGAAAAAGATATTCCATGCAAATGGAAATCAAAAGAAAGCTGGAGTAGCAATTCTCATATCAGACAAAACAGGCTTAAAATAAAGACTATTACAAGAGAAAAAGAAGGACACTACATAATGATCAAGGGATCAATCCAAGAAAAAGATGTAACAATTGTAAATATTTGTGCACCCAACACAGGAGCACCTCAATACATAAGGCAAATACTAACAGCCATAAAAGGGGAAATCGACAGTAACACAATCATAGTAGGGGAATTTAACACCCCACTTTCACCAATGGACAGGTCATCCAAAAAGAAAATAAATAAGGAAACACAAGCTTTAAATGATACATTAAACAAGATGGACTTGATATTTACAGGACATTCCATCCAAAAACAACAGCATACACTTTCTTCTCAAGTGCTCATGTAACATTTTCCAGGATAGATCATATCTTGGGTCACAAATCAAGACTTGGTAAATTTGAGAAAACTGAAATCATATCAAGTAATGTTTCTGAAAACAATGCTATGAGACTAGATATCAACTACAGGAAAATATCTGTAAAAAATACAAACACATGGAGGCTAAAGAATACACTACTAAATAACCAAGAGATCACTGAAGAAATCAAAGAGGAAATAAAAAATTACCTAGAAACAAATGACAGTGAAAACACGATGGTCCAAAACTTACGGGATGCAATAAAATAATTCTAAGAGGGAAGTTTATAGCAATACAATCCTACCTCAAGAAACAAGAAACATCTCAAATAAACATTCTAATCTTACACCTAAAGCATTTAGAGACAGAAGAACAAAAAACTCCAAAGTTAGCAGAAGAAAAGAAACCATAAAAATCAGATCAGAAATAAATGAAAAAGAAATGAAGGAAACAATAACAAAGATCAATACAACTAAAAGCTGGTTCTTTGACAAGATAAACAAAATTGATAAACCATTAGCCAGACCCATCAAGAAAAAAAGGGAGAAGACTCGAGTTAGAAATAAAAAAGAAATAACAACTGACACTGCAGAAATACAAAAGATTATGAAAGATTACGCCAGGCAACTATATGCCAGTAAAATGGACAACCTGGAATAAAAGGACAAATTCTTTGAAAAGCACAACCTTCTGAACCTGAACCAAGAAGAAATAGAAAATATGAAGAGACCAATCACTAGCACTGAAATTGAAACTGTGATTACAAATCTTCCAACAAACAAAAGCCCAGGACCAGATGGCTTCACAGGCAAATTCTATCAAACATTTAGAGAAGAGCTAACACCTATCCTTCTCAAACTCTTCCAAAATATATCAGAGGGAGGAACACTTGCATACTCATTCTATGAGGCCACCATCGCCCTGAAACCAAAACCAGACAAAGATGTCACAAAGAAAGAAAACTACAGGCCAATACCACTGATGAACATAGATGCAAAATTCCTCATCAAAATACTAGCAAACAGAATCCAACAGCACATTAAAAGGATCATACACCATGATCAAGTGGGGTTCATCCCAGGAATGCAAGGATTCTTCAATATACACAAATCAATCAATGTGATACACCACATGTACAACCTAAAGAATAAAAACCATATGATCAAATCAATAGATACAGAAAAAGCTTTTGACAAAAGTCAACACCCATTTGATATGATATGATAAAAACCCTGCAGAAAGTAGGCATAGAGGGAACTTACCTCAACATAATAAAGGCCATATATGACAAACCCACATCCAACATCGTTCTCAATGGTGAAAAATTGAAACCATTTCCTCTAAGATCAGGAACAAGACAAGGTTGTCCACTCTCACCAGTATTATTCAACATAGGTTTGGAAGTTTTAGCCACAGCAATCAGAGAAGAAAAAGAAATAAAAGGAATCCAAGTCAGAGAAGAAGTAAAGCTGTCACTCTTTGCAGTTGACATGATACCATACATAGAGAATCCTAAATATGCTACCAGAAAACTTCTGGAGTTAATCAATGAATTTGGTAAAGTAACAGGGTACAAAATTAATGCACAGAAATCTCTTGCATTCCTATATACTAATGATGAAACATCTTAAAGAGAAATTAAGGAATCACTCCCATTTACCATTGCAAAAACAAGGATAAAATACCTAGGAATAAACCTACCTAAGGAGACAAAGACTTGTATGCAGAAAACTTTAAGACACTGATGAAATAAATTAAAGATGATACAAACAGATGGAGAGATATACCATTTTCTTTGACTGGAAGAATCAACATTGTGAAAATGACTATACTACCCAAAGCAATATGAAAATTCAATGCAATGCCTATCAAATGAAGAATGGCATTTTCCCAGAACTAGAACAAAAATTTTCACAATTTGTATGGAAACACAAAAGACCTCGAACAGCCAAAGCAATCTGGAGAGGGAAAAATAGAGCTGGAGGAATCAGGCTCCCAGACTTCAGACTATACTACAAAGCTACAGTAATCAAGACAGCATGGTACTGGCACAAAAATGAAAATATAGATCAATGGAACAGGATAGAAGGCCCAGAGATAAATCCACACACATATGGTCACCTTATTTTTGATAAAGAAGGCAAGAATATACAGTGGAGAAAAGAGCGCCTCTTCAATAAGTGGTGCTGAGAAACTGGACAGCTACATGTAAAAGAATGAAATTAGAACACTCCCTAACACCATACACAAAAATAAACTCACAATGGGTTAAAGACCTAAATGTAAGGCTAGACACTATCAAACTCTTAGAGGAAAACATAGGCAGAACACTCTATGATATAAATCACAGCAAGATCCTTTTTGACCCACCTCCTAGAGAAATGGAAATAAAAACAAAAATAAACAAATGGGACTTAATGGAACTTAAAAGCTTTTGCACAGCAAAGGAAACCATAAACAAGATGAAAAGACAAACTTCAGAATGGGAGAAAATATTTGCAAATGAAGCAACTGTCAAAGGATTAATCTCCAAAATTTACAAGCAGCTCATGCAGCCTAATATTCAAAAAACAAACAACCCAGTCCAAAAATGTGCAGAAGACCTAAATAGACCTTTATACAAAGAAGATATACAGATTGCCAATAAACACATGAAAGGATATTCAACATCACTAATCATTAGAGAAATGCAAATCAAAACTACAATGAGGTATCACCTTATACCAGTCAGAATGGTCATCATCAAAAAATCTACAAACAGTAAAGGCTGGAGAGGGTGTGGCAAAAAGGGAACCCTCTTGCACTGTTGGTGGGAATGTAAATTGATACAGCCACTATGGAGAACAGTATGGAGGTTCCTTAAAAAACTAAAAATAAAACTACCATATAACCCAGCAATCCCCCTACTGGGCAAATATCCTGAGAAACCCATAATTCAAAAAGAGTCATGTACCACAATGTTTATTGCAGCTGTATTTACAATAACCAGGGCATGGAAGCAACTTAAGTGTCTATCAACAGATGAATGGATAAAGAAGTTGTGGCACACATATACAATGGAATATTACTCAGCTATAAAAAGAAACAAAATTGAGTTATTTGTAGTGAGGTGGATGGACCTGGAGACTGTCATACAGAGTGACGTAAGTCAGAAAGAGAAAAATAAATACCATATGCTAACACATATATACAGAATCTAAAAAAAAAAAGGTTCTGAAGAACCTAGGGTCAGGACAGGAATAAAGATGCAGACGTAGAGAATGGACTTGAGGACACGAGGAGGGGGAAGCATAAGCTGGGATGAAGTGTGAGAGTGGCAGAGACTTTAATATATACTACCAAATGTAAAATAGCTGGTGGGAAGCAGCCACATAACACAGGGAGATCAGCTCTGTGCTTTGTGACCACCTAGAGGGGTGGGATAGGGAAGGTGGGAGGGAGACGCAAGAAGGAGGAGATATGGGGATACATCTATATGCATAGCTGATTCACTTTGTTATAAAGCAGAAACTAATAGACCATTGTAAAGCAATTATACTCCATTCAAGATGTTAAAAAAAAAAATAGAGGGAACCAGAAAACATCAGTTTTTGCATTAGGACTAGATGGGAGGCTGTTGTTACTTAGTGATTATACATATTTCAAAATAATTTTATTGATATGCATAAATTAATTTGGAAAACACATTAATACATTAATAAAATTAAAAGAAAAATAAATTTAAAAAATTAAAAACTGTCTTTCTTTTTTGCTAATAATTTTCAAGAATAGAAATTTGTTGCTTTTTTGTTTATATGGTGTGTAGTACCAGAAAAAATTATAATTCAATATCATATTATTTGTGAAATGAAATATAAATTTGAATAACAAAGAGTAATTAAGTGACTGTCTGGAGTATATGAAGGAAATTTGTTGTGGGGAAAACTGAGTCACATTTAAAACATGATTTTCTTGTGTAATATTTCACAGCAAATAATGGCTGCTAAAGAATAATTTATTTTTTTTACCTTAAATCTACCTGGATAAATCTGAAGATTGATGATCATACACCATTAGTTATAACAAAAAAAGCTGTAAAAACTAGTTTTCAGTTATTACAGAATGCAAATCTAAACATTCAAATTTAGAAAGTATAATTTTTGTGGTTTTCATTTAAAAATTGTACCTTATGTACCTTAGAGACTCTTCTAAATGGGAACAATTATCCCTTTTTTAAAATGATTTTTTGTGAATCTTTTTTTTTTTTTTTTTTAGCCATGCCATGTGGCTTGCAGGATCCTATTTCCTGACCACAGATGGAGGTTGAGCCCGGGGCCATGGCAGTGAAAGCACCGAGTCCTAACCACTGAACCGCCAAGGAAGTCCCTGTGAATCTTTAACAGTCAAAAAGCCAATACTAGTTTTATGATACATATTTTGAATGTTAGTGCTATTATTATTTTGCAATTTTATGGTTTCTATATACACAGAATTTTATTTCTATGTATTGCATGTAAATTAACCCCATATAACTTTTTTGTGACCTTAAGCATTCTACAGTAGACCTCTGTTCTTCAGTTTCTTCCTCTATAATATGTGAATGGTATTACCTACCCCACTGTATCATTGTGAGGAATAGACAAATAAGTACGTGTAAAGTCCTCAAAATGATTCTTGGGACAACATTTCAACAAATATAAGCTGTTATTACAAATTCTAATGTGAACAGTAGAAAAAAAATGTGTCTTCAAGCATGCAAAGTGACATTTTGAATGTCTGTACTCTTTGCTGGACAGAAAATATTGAGAAAGAAGTGCCCACATCTATTAAACTCATCCCAGAATCTCCTGGCCTAGCAGAGTATCTAACACAGAGAACTCCTAATGGCCATTCACTGAGTCAATGAATGATTTAAAGACCAAATTTGTTAGACTATGAGAAGACGGTGGGACTTTATATGGAGTTCCCTCCTACTTGCTGTGAATCCATAGCCAAGTAGCCAATATTATATATTGTTTGATGTATAATTGTTATTATATTTAATTAAATTACTTTAAATTGGGGGTTAATAATTCTAGCAGCTTTCTATACTATGATTTAATCTTAAGACAATAAACAATCGAAAATGCAAATTCCATATCACTGCAGTTTTTTCCTTATGCAACTTGATGACAATCTAGAAGACATTTAAATAGTTAGATTCAATGGGTATTTCATATTTTTGTGAATATTTGTATTTTTATTATAAAATATGTGTGAAACGATAAAATATTGTTTGTCATTTATTTAAAATATGCATTTTGATATATAAAGAATAAAAATTTTAATAAGCTTATGTCTAAGACTTTACATTCATTTTTATCCCCTACTTTTAAAATCTTTTCCTTTGCCTTATTATATGACCAAGTATCTAACTTTTTATAAGATTATAAACTAAAAATAACACTTTTTATGAGCAAAGAGATACTGTTTATCTTATAATTACCAAATGTATGCTTCATTTATCATTTGTGTGTTGTTTTTTTTTTTGCAGTATGCGGGCCTCTCACTGTTGTGGCCTCTCCCGTTGCGGAGCACAGGCTCCGGACACGCAGGTTCAGCGGCCATGGCTCACGGGCCTAGACGCTCCGCGGCACGTGGGATCTTCCCGGACCAGGACACGAACCCATGTCCCCTGCATCGGCAGGCGGACTCTCAACCACTGCGCCACCAGGGAAGCCCTCATTTGTGATTATTAATTAATCTTTCAATGTTTGTTCTTTTTGTTGATATTAGAAATACATTGTTAAAACAAAATACTGTCTTTTAAAAAGCAATTCTTTATGTTTTTATACCTTCAAAATTAATGCATGTCTCATAAGCAAAATATTTACACATAGTGTCTGAAACCAAAACAAGAACTTTCATTTTTAGTATCGTCCACATTATGGAAGCCTGTTACACAATATGACACAGTAAATGTGTGTTTGCAAAGTGAAGATCTGCCCAATAGTTACATCACATTATACAGGGTTATCTGATTGTGTAATGGAAAAACCCCGTCACAGCACATGACACCAGTGTAAGTTTCGAGTTGCTGTGAGAACCTAACTTCTGAATCTTCTGATTTCTGTAGGCTTCAACATCTCAGCCTAATGCTGATAGAACGTTGCTACATTGAGACTTACATGCATGTGATCTGTTAATAGGAGTATGTGTGTATGAATATATAGGTCTGTGTTCACATTCATAGGAAGCCTCAAATACACACACAGGCAGCCCTGCACAGCCATGGAAATCAATGTGTAGATTATCACCAGTAATTGTAGGGAAGAGTCTTGTAAGAGTCCTTGGATCCTAAAGGTAGGTATTAAAGCTAAAATAACATGAGTCAAAGAGAAGAATAGCCTCATATGCTGTTTTTACATATGGAACAGATTAACTTTAGTAAGTTGGCAACAAATGTATTCTTGCATTCAACTGTCAATCTACTAAATTTTTATTAGCTTCATTAGAATTTGGCTTCAATTAGGATCCTCTGAGGGGAACAGAGCCATAGGCCCCCAAAACTCAATCTTCTATCAAATATTTCAATATGTTCTGAAATTTAAACTAAAAACTGTACTTCATTGGTTGAATGTGCCCTTGAATTAGAAACGTAATTTGTGAATCAGAGCCACATGCTGCATTCTCCGTCCAGTAACCAGCAAAGTAGCAATAAAGCCTTACAAAATTATATTAAATAAAATTTCCTTAGGCAAATTTGTCATCATTTAAGTTCATATTCCTAAATGCCAATATGAACATGGCCTGGTAGGGAAAAGAACTGTATTAGTATTTGGATTTTTATTTTAAATGATTTGCTTATAGAACTGAAAAGCAAAATCTAGGCTGTTAGTCTGAAAAAGTAATAATGTTAAGCTACTTTCTAAAGGAAATGAAATTTGAGTTAGATAAAAGCAGACTAAAGACCAGGTTTTTCATAAAGCCTTTGTTTACACAGTTTCAACAAACATTTCCTGAGATTCTATTGGGGGTAAGACTGCCCAAATGATGTCAGATCCAGGATAGTCCTCTATAAGAGAAGGGAAGAAGGGAGAGACAGTTCTGAAGGTTGACTGGCCAAAAAAAATGACTTACTCTGGAGAGCATGAAATTGTGATCCTAAAACTCACCAGAGCAATGGTTCTTAAATTTTGATGTATCTTAGAACCACGTGGGAGACTTATACAAGTACAGAAGTCCTAGTCTTGTCCTCTTGAAGAAGCCTGTGCTTCCGTGTTCTTTATTGGCTCTCCAAAAAATTTATTACACAACTTTGAAGCACAAGTGGATCTGAATGCCTGCACCAAGTAAAGAGGTGGAGCAGAACCACCAACACAAATCTAAGAAGCGATTTGACGTTTGAGCTGTCAGCAATGTAGACAGCTCTTTTGATATGGTGGTCAGTGAAAATTCAGAGAGAAAGGGAATAATGTCAGGAAAAGTAGTTCCGTCAAATGGAGAATGATGCTATGACCAAACAGTCCAGTCAAAGATGAGTGTACAAGGTCAGGGAAGAGATGGTAAAGACAGAGAAGTATTCAAGAAAGAGAAGGATCCAAGGGCTAGAAGAGATGAGAGGTAATTGAATCCAGAACTCCACTGCAAAGACTAATTGGAGAAAGGCCATTTTTTTCCCCTTGAGACAAAAAGGAGAAGATGAGTAAAGACAGCGAGATTGAGATGTTGGGGGAGATAAGGGGAATACGAATGTGTCAGTTGTTAAGACACAATAGAAGCAAAGATGGTTGGTTTTACAAGAAGTTGCTTAGTGATATAGCAAGAAGACTTACAACATCAAAGTTTGAAGGATCTTATTCTATCACGTTAGTGAGAACATTTTATTAGGCATTTTATACCACATATAAATTTACTGAAATGAAAGACATACTGGATGATAAATACTAATTTTCTAGTTTGCAAAGGGTTGAAATTTGTACTTTTCATCTCCATTGTATTTTTGCAGTCATCTGAGACTGTTCTTCAGCTCATTAATTTGTATGAATGCCAGGTGCATAAACTTCATAAAATAAGCAAGAAAAGAGAGTATTGGTTAGAATTTTTATACTCCAATTAAATACACATAATGGGGATAACAGTTAAGAATAAAAATATACTTCCTTTTCTTCTTGATTGACATCCTCTCATGACCTTTGATTATCAAGGCTAATCTAAGCATTTTATTTGCTCAGAAAAGTAGAATGGTCTCACATGGGAAGGGGGGAGCGCATCAATGATCAGCTTGGTGTCTCACAATGACTTTCTAGAGTCCATAAAATGAAAATAGTTTCCAGGTTTCATTGAAAAGATAATGGTGTTTTAATATTACTTGTATTTTATTTAGCATATCAAAAGCAGAGAAAGAATCCTACTACATGAGAGAGAACTCAGATTTTGATATGAAGGAAGACACAAAAATCTAAATGTCCAGTACAAGGGAATTAAAGAAAGAAAAAGGGCACCGAAATAGAGGAAGAGCAGAGAGAGGATAAGTACGTAAACCACAGAATTGGACTCCTGTGTGCCTTCTCATTTGCAGTCTGCAGTCCTAGAGCTGAGACTGGGAAAGGTTGAGGAGTGAAAAGCAGGGTTTCCCCTCTGCGACTCTTGGAGGAGTCTGCCTTGCAGGATTCTCTGTTTATTAACTGGTATAGGAAAATTTGAGTAAAATTAATAGTTGACAAGGATGAGCAGATGGAGAGCATATGATTATTCCCTAACCTCCCCAACTCCAACCCCTACATATACACACACTCCTTTTTTGTTTTAATTTATTTATTTAGTTTTGGCTGCGTTGGGTCTTCATTGCTGTGTGTGGGCTTTCTCTAGTTGCGGCAAGCCGGGGCTACTCTTCGTTATTGTGTGCAGGCTTCTCATTGTGGTGGCTCCTCTTGTTGCAGATCACGGGCTCTAGGCACGTGGGCTTCAGTAGTTGTGGCTTCCAGGCTCTAGAGTGCAGGCTCAGTAGGTGTGGCGCACAGGCTTAGTTGCTCCGCGGCATGTGAGATCTTCCTGGACTAGGGCTCGAACCCGTGTCCCCTGCGTTGACAGGCGGGTTCATAACCACTGCACCACCAGGGAAACCCACACACTCTTGAGTGGCATGGAAATGCCAAAAGTCCACACATGTCTTGGAGTAATAGCTGACAGTGCTGGACTGGTGAGTCTACCAGGGAGGATAGAACATCTGGAGTGAAATGATACTGTAATGAAGGTACAAAGCAGCAAACCAGAAGCACATCAAAACCTCAGGAACAGGAGGTAATTCCATCCAGAATCAAGATGCAGTAAAGTCAATAGGGGTAACTACTGAGTTCTAACCAATCTGGGAGTGGAGATAAATTCATTCATTAACTATTGGCTACCCACTGTATGGCACTCATTGTTCTAAAAATTGGGACTATAGCAGTAAAGATATCAATCTTCTCCTAACCATGGAGCTTAGATTCTGGTGGTAGGAAACATAATTTTTGACACAAGCAACTGGGAAAGACTGTGATGTGAATATTTTTTTGAGAAGGTCTGCGTGGAGGTAGTGAGTTAAGAGTCCCAATGTACGTTTACTATTTTCTATCAGTGCCTACATATCCTTTGATGCCAATAAGAGGCAAAACTAACAGGTGTACAGGGATATTTCTATGAAGTTCAAAGGAGTCAGAATATATATAAAAATATATTGTCAGGGACTTCCCTGGCAGTCCAATGGTTAAGAATTCACATTCCAATGCAGCAGATACTGGTTTGATCCCTGGTTGGCGAGCTAAGATCCCACATGCCTCGAAGCCAAAAAACCAAAACATAAAACAGAAGCAATATTGTAACAAATTCAATAAAGACTTTAAAAATAGTCCACATCAAAAAAAATCTTTAAGAAAAAAAAATATTGTAATAGATCTGAGGGCCTAATTCTTCCTAGACACACAAGGTAAAGTAGACCTGTCCCCCAATCCATTCAGACACCATTTGAGAAAAGCACAGAGGAGGGGAAATTTAAAAGACTGAATACATATCCAAAAACTGCCAAGCTGTTTAAAGGTCTGAATAATTTATTGGAGTAGTCTGAATTTACCTTTAGAGCCTCAGTAGGAACTTCAATTAAAACATTATATTACATAGTGCAAAAGAAAATTTAGCTTCTGTATTTCCTATATCAAATCCTATCTTTCATGTTTCCATTTCAATGGATAGTGGGTAAAATAATTAATTTCTCCCTATTTATCCAATATTCTCATGTTAGTTTAACTGCTTTGTGATAATAAGTTAATTGAGCTACATGGTAAAAGCCAGCATTTTTTTTTTAATTTTTTTTTTATTTTTGGCTGTGTTGGGTCTTTGTTTCTGTGCAAGGGCTTTCTCCAGTTGCGGCAAGTGGGGGCCACTCTTCATCGCGGTGCGCGGGCCTCTCACTATCACGGCCCTCTCACTATCACGGCCTCTCTTGTTGCAGAGCACAGGCTCCAGACGCGCAGGCTCAGTATCTGTGGCTCACGGGCCTAGTTGCTCCGCGGCATGTGGGATCCTTCCAGACCAGGGCTCGAACCCATGTCCCCTGCATTGGCAGGCAGACTCTCAACCACTGCGCCACCAGGGAAGCCCCAAGCCAGCATTTTTATTTTGACTAGAAAAAAATATAAAAGGCCAATAAACCCTAATAGCACTTGCTGCCAGTGCATGAATTTACACGGATGATAAGGACAAGATGAAGCCTGAGTAGAGGGGGAAAGGAGGAGTAGAAAAAATAAAATAGGATGGTAGTTTTCTGGGAACAAATTCTTTTCATCTTTCATTGATACAAAAATATTTATTGATTGATATTTATTGAGAATGGACCATTTACCACTATAGTTCCAGAGGACCAAATATGGTGATGGATAACTTAGAACAATTTCCTGCTTTCATGGCATTTAATGTTTTGTCAGTGAGATAGATAATAAGTAATAAATGAGTAGGCAGATTAAAAAAATTATAATGTCAGTGATAATTGTTCTGAGAATAGAGTTTAGTAAGGGGATAGAAACTGTGGGGCAGGGTGCAAATTCTCTTCTATAAGGTAGTTAGAAAAGGCTTCTCTGATGTGGTGGCATCTGTGGAGAGATATCAAATATGAGACTTTATTACAGGCCCATGGCTTTATTTCTATTACAGATAGATAAACAGATGATAGAGATGGGTAGATAAAGATATTAGAAAAACTAGTTGAAGAAATTTGTTAGCCATAACTGTTCTTGTCTTTCAAAGTATTAGGCCACAGAAATGTGTGTCCTCAAAATTGTGATGTACATTTTTGTTTTGTGACACACTTTCAGTTTCTAGTTCTATTTGCAAAGAGCTTGGAAGGCACTATGTGGTCCTAACAACTAGTAAAATACTTAGTTTATTCAATTATGTATGCTTTTGTATATATCATAGGTATAGCTATGCTTATATATATAAGTGAGATGAACGACAGCAATGATACCAGGGATGGGAGGGAGGAATAAGTATTATTATTTTTTTTTAAGATTTAATTTTTTAAATTAATTTATTTACTTTGGCTGCATTGGGTCTTTGTTGCTGCACAAGCTTTCTCTAGTTGTGGTGAGCGGGGGCCACCCTTCGTCGGGCTTCTCCTTGGGTTGGCTTCTCTTGTTGAGGGGCGTGGGCTCCAGGAGTGCAGGCTTCAGTAGTTGCGGCCTGCAGGCTCAGTGGTTGTGGCTCACGGGCTCTAGAGCACAGGCTCGGTAGGTCTGGCACACGGGCTTAGTTGCTCCACGGCATGTGGGATCTTCCAGGACCAGGGCTCGAACACATGTCCCCTGCATTGGCAGGCAGATTCTTATCCGCTGCACCACCAGGGAAGTCCCAAGGATTGCCTTCTGTTATAAGGTAGTCATACTCCCCCTGAAGTGACATAGTGTTATTTAGAAGTGGACTTGGATTAGCTATAAATGTGTATTGCAAACTACAGGGCAACTACTAAAAATAAGTTTTATTTTAAAGTAGAACTGATATTTTTTTGTGTGTCTTATACTATCTATTTTATTTTATTTTTTTTAGGACACTGCTGTCAATTAAAAGAGACTTAATAGTTGTAACAACCAAATGCAATGTGTGGAACTTGTTTGGAACTGATTTAAACCAACTAACTGTAAAAAAAATTGTGAAACAATTGGGGAAATTTTAGTATGGACTGGGTATTATGTGACAATAAGGCTGTGTTTGATAATTTTGTTAGTTGTGATGATGGTCCTGGGGTTATATAAGAGAATTTCCATATTTTAAAGTGATAAATACTAAACATATTAAGGGAGTTGGAAAAAAAAAACAAACAAAAGAGAGGGGAGAATCCTTTGATAAATAGGGGTAAAAGAGTTTTAATGGTTTCAATATCTGAATGGATAAACATATAATTTATCTAAAAAGAAAAGCACAACTGATATGCAAAGAAAATAGAAAAAAGGGAAACATGAAATTCTCATTTAAAACCATAAAAAGCAGATAAAGAGTGGAAGGCAAAAATAAAAAGTAGAACAAAGAACAAGGGCAAAAAATAGAAAACAGTAATGAATATGATAGCCATTAATCTGATTATATCAATAATTGTTTAGAACATCAGTGGACCAACTAAAAGGCAGAGATTGTCACAGTGGATCAAAAACAAGGCACAACTACATGTTGTCTGCACAAAGCCCACTTTATATAGTAAGACAAATAAATTAAAATTAAATGGATAGAAATTGTTTGAGTGAAGTAAGTTTTGTCAATCTTTAAAAATCTTTCTTATATGAAGCCATAATATATTTTCCTGCTAACTGTTTTAATATCTGATCTATGAACTGACAAATAATCATAAAATTATATTTCCATGAAAAAAGTAAATGATTAGAGAAAAATATACCATGCTAACACTAATAAAAAGAAACCAAGAGTAGCCAAGTTAATTGCAGAGAGAGCAGACTTCACTAAGGAAAGTTATAAAGGATAAAGAAGAGCATTACATAGTGATAAAGGTTCAATTCATCAAGAAGGCATAATAATTCTTAAGGTGTGTGTACCTAACAACAGAGCATCAAACTACACGCGGCAAAAACTGATGGACTTGCAAGGAGAAATAGATGAATTCATTATCATAGTTGGAGACTTCAACACTGCTCTCTCAGAAATGGACATACCTAGCAGGCAGAAAATCAGTAAGAATATAGCTGAACATAACAACACTATCAAGCAACTGGATAGAATTAACATCTATAGATACTTCATCCAACAACAGGGGATTACACTTTTTTCTCAAGTTGATGTGGAATATTTGCCAAGATAGACATTCTGGGACATAAAACGCACTCTAACAAATTGAACGGAACAGAAATCAGACAAGGTCTGCTCTCAGATCACAATGGAATTAAAGTAGAAATCAATGACAGAAAGATAACTGGAAAACCCCAAAATACGTGGAGAATAAGCAACATACCTCTAAATAACACATAGGTCAAAGAAGAAATCTCAAGAGAAATTTAAAAATATTTTGAACTAAATAAGAATGAAAATACTACTTATCAAAATTTGTGGAATGCAATGAAAGCAGTGCTTAGGAGGGAAATTTGTAGCACTGAATGCATACACGGTAGTCCCCCTTGTTTGTGGGGGATTTGTTCTTCTTGGATCCCCCAGTGGATGTGTGAAACTGTGTATAGTACCAAACCCTATACATACTATATTTTTTCTATATACGCATGTTTATGACAAAAATTAATTTATAATTTGGACACAGTAAGAGATTAACAACAATTAATAATAAAATAGAACAATTATAACAATGTACTGTGATAAAAGTTATGTGAATGTGGACTCTCTCTTTCTCTCTACCTCTTAAAATATCTTATTGTACAAATTTAATGCTTTTTCCATTTTAACTAAGCACTTACCATGCACTGTGCTTGTAATTTTGGGGGTTTGAGGTGCAACAGCAATACTAGCACAAATTTCTTTCTCCTTCTTCACAGTTTCATGGACAGAAGATCCGTTCTTACTGGAGATCATAGCAACTTCGCATATGATTTTTTTTTCCCTCTCCTAATTAAGTTGAGAACTTTCACATTTTCACTTAAAGAAGCACTTTATGGCTTCTCTTGGCATATATGAGTTGCTAGCATTATTACTCTTGCACTTTGGGGCCTTTAGAAAGTAAAACAAATGTTACTTGAACACAAGCACTGTGATACCTGGACAGCTGAAAAGGCTACTAAATGACTAAGGGGTGGGATATGCTGGACAATGGGGTGATTCACATCCTGGGTGGGACAGAGCAGGACAGTGTGGAAAAGTTCGAGGTTTCTCCACACTACTCAGAATTTAAAATTTTTGAATTGTCTATTTCTGGATTTTCCCACTTAATATTTTCCGACCACTTATATTTCTGATCATTGTTGACATCAGGTAACTGAAACCATGGAAAGTGAAATTGAGGAGGGGAGGGGCTAGTATTAGAAAAGAAGAAAAGTCTAAAATTAATTATCCTAGTTTCCACCTTGGAAAACTAGGAACAGAAGAGTAAATTAAATCCAAACTAAGCAAATGAAAAGTAAGAATAATTAGAACAGAAATCAATGAAATTGAGAATAGGAAATCATAGAGAAAATCAATAAAACCAAAAAGTGGTTCTTTGAAAAGATCAACAAATCAATAAGCCTCTGGCCAGGGTAACTAAGAAAAAAAGAATGAGGGCACAAATTACTAATATTAGAGTGAAAAATGGACACCACTACAGATCCTATGAGCATTAAAAGGATAAAAATAGAATGCTATGAATAACTCTATGCCCACAAATTTGACAATCTAGATGAAATGGACTAATTCCTTGAAAGACACAATCAGCCTAAACTCACATCAGAAAAAAAAAAAAAAAAGTCTGAATAGGCCTCTATCTATTAAAGAAATCAGATTGATAATTAGTAACCTTCTAAAACAGAAAGCACCAAATTCAGATGAGTTCACTGGTGAATTCTACCAAATATTTAAGAAAAATGTATACCAACTCACTACAATCTCTTTCAGAGGTTAAAAGCAGAGAATACTTCTTAATTCATTCCATGAGGCCAGTATTACCTTAATACCAAATCCAGACAAAGACATCACAAGACAACTACAGAACAATATTTCTCATGAACAAGGATCCCAAAATGTTCAACAAAATATTAGTAAATCAAATCTAAAAATATACTATGACCAAGTGGAATTTATCCCAAGTATGCAAGGCTGTTTCAACATTCAAAAATCAATCACTGTAAGTTATGACATCAACAGACTAAAAAAGAAAAATCACATGATTATACCAATAGATGCCAAGAGAGAATTTGACAAAATCCAACATCCCTGGTCTTCCCTGGTGGCACAGTGGTTAAGAATCCACCTGCTAATGCAGGGGACATGGGTTCAAGCCCTGGTCCAGGAAGATCCCACATACCATGGAGTAACTAACCCCATGTGCCACAACTACTGAGCCTGTGCTCTAGAGCCTGTGAGCCACAACTATTGAAGCCTGCATGCCACAACTACTGAAGGCTGTGCACTTAGAGCCCATGATCTGCAACAAGAGAAGCCACTGCAATGAGAAGCCCGCCCACAGCTAGGAAGAGTAGTCCCCACTTGCCGCAACTAGAGGAAGCCAGCACGCAGCAATGAAGACCCAATGCAGCCAAAAATATAATTAATTAATTAATTAATAAAAAAAAATCCAACACCCCTTCATGATTAAGATTCTCAGTAAAATAGGAATTGGGGGAATCGTTCTCAACTTGATAAAGTCTATCTACAAAAGACCTACAGCTAACATCATACTTAGTGGTGAGAAACTCGAAACTTTCACACTAAGATCCGGCGCAAGGCAAGAATGTGTATCCTCACCACTCATTTTCAGCATAGTACTGAAGGATACATGTCATTATATATTTGTCCAAACTCACAGATTGCACCGAGAGTAAGCCCTAAGGTAAGCTATGGACTTTGGGTGATGAAGATGTGTCAATGTAGGTTCACCTTTGGTAACAAATGTACCATTCTGTTCTGGTGAGTGATGTTGATAATGGGGGAGACTATACATGTTCAGGGTAGGGAGCATATGAGAAATCTCTGTACCTTCCTCTAAATTTTGTTGCTCTAAAAAATCTTTTAAAAGGAACTTCCTCAATGGCCATAACTGGAATAAAATCTTTTTATTAGTGATTTTTCCAAAATCAGTTTGTTTTTTCTTTGGTCATTGAGAGAAAGATTTTCTAAACCTTGTTCACAAATAGAACAAATTCCAGATGTTTGAATTCCAAACAAATAGATGTCATAAATTAATATAGTTTATTTTCATTTAAAATAACTTTGGATTATTACTCATTAATTTAAAACACTGAAATTATTTAATTCATAAAAGCTAGGTTTTATTCATGACCATTTGTTTATAATTTAGCTTATCTAGGCCATGTTTGGGGAACACAATGACAATAATTGGTATAAGTAAGTGTTTATACAGTTTATTGTCATAAATGTGATTCTGTTGATAAACAAAGCACTAATATCACACTGAGAGGACAGGTAATAATCAGGGTGGTCATGTAATTTTTCACAGCATGGTCAATCTAGCTATAACCGTTTGAGGGTTCAGGCTGAATAGATTAAAAGATCTGTAGTTGAAAAGCGTGTATATTTTGTGTCAGGTGTTAAGTAACTGTAATGTAAATCTTTCTCATTCTGAAAAAAAGCATTGGAAATTCTTTAGAATATAAATTCTTGTGAATACATATATAAAATAAGAGTTATATGTGCTCATATAAGAATGCCCTTGTCTCTAAAACCTTACAAACATAATTTATCTCTTTGATAGTATTGTGGCTATTGATTAATTATAATTTCTATGCTTAATTGCCTATTATGTTTCAGAATTATGACTGAGTTCCAAAAAGCACACTTCTAATTCTAAATCTCTAAAACTGTATTTATATTATGTAGAAATCTCTTTTTTCTGGAACAGACATCTCAAAGAGTTTTAGCCTCTTTCACACCTTCTAAATGGCAAGATGGAGATTCAATAGATATGCTAGAACATAGCTTTAATGGTATAATCAGCAATCATTGTGTTTCTGGCTTATTAGAAAAGTAAGGCTGTTGCAGATGGAATAAAAAATTTTCTTTATGAAACCAGATTGGGGAAAATGAAATTTGGCTGATAATCAGAACTAGTGGAAGAAGAGTTTTTATTAATTAGACCAGATGGAGACCATCAATAGCAATGATGTGGAAAAGAGTTAAGTTAAACTGATAGCTATTAATTAGTATTAACTAAATGCTTCTGAGATTAGAAACTTCTAAAAAGTTTACTTCTTGAAATAAACTTCCTTGACTTTGTTCTTAGATTTTTTTTTTCCATTTAGTGTAATGATACTACCCATCACAGTTTGCTCAAAGTATGTAGTAACCATGATGAAGTGATTCCTTCATTTAAAAAAATAAATTTAGGGCTTCCCTGGTGACACAGTGGTTGAGAGTCCACCTGCCGATGCAGGGGACACGGGTTCATGCCCTGGTCTGGGAAGATCCCACATGCCACGGAGCGGCTGGGCCCGTGAGGCATGGCCGCTGAGCCTGCGTGTCCAGAGCCTGTGCTCCGCAACGGGAGAGGCCACAACAGTGAGAGGCCTGCGTACCGCAAAAAACAAACAAATAAATATATAAATAGATAAATTTAAAAATACTCATTAAACATGTACTGGGTGCCAGGTAACAGCTAAGAACAATGTTAACTTAAATATCTTGCAGGAGGTCAGGAACTTAGGTCACAGCAAATTTCAGGAGGCAGAGAATTCAGGATATTAAGAAGAAAATAAATAACACATACATAAGTTATTTTTAATACATTACAAAACTATCTATATAAAATACAAATATTATATATTAATTTGCCCAAGATATGGCTTGGTGTACATAGCAAAAGTACCTGTACAAGTCTAATTTGTTGTTCAGTAAGTTTTAAGTCTCTTCATTCCCTTTTTGCTCCCTTCCTTTTCTCTTTCTCTCTTTCTAATTATTTTTCTGAAGGAAATCAAGTGCCTGCAAAATGAAGGAAAATTTTCTTGAAGTCATTAGACTTACAACCAGGGTTCTTTGAGAAACATAAGATAGCAAGTCTGGCAAGAAGGGTTTTATTTGCCTGAGAGCTACAGGTCACATGGGAGGAATTTGGATGGTAATTTTGGAAGGAATAAATCTAGTCCTCTGATACCAGGAATAAGTTAGGTAAGCCAAAGCGAAGAACTGATGGCTGTCACCTTAGTCCTGAGAAGACGTACCTGGATGTAGCAGAGGGTTGAAAGAGATGCACTGCTTTCAGAGGCAGGCCTGGAGTAGTGAGGGACATCTAGCAATGCTGCACATATTGGTGCCACCTAGCAGAGGGGGCTGTAGAATAAAATAAGTATAATTATTTGGAGGTCAGGCCAGCCAAGCTTAGCTGGAAATCTTGGCCTAAAAAAAGTGTTGCTGTCATTCGTGAAGCCAACCATAGTGGCTTTGACTTCAGTAGTTAAGCAGAGCAAAGATTTGTAGGCTGTGTTGTGATAATGATTTTGTCCAGATTCACAACAGAAAAATCAGGGTTTTTAATAAACACACAGAGTTAAATATATAATAAATTATAGACAAGTAAAATATTTTTGATACTCAGAATCAATAAATGATAAAGATTATCAATTAGGCAGTATTTAAAATTAAGTGGGGTAAATATGCAAACAATTATAATAAATTCATGGGTAAAGAAAATCATGGAAATAAGAAACAAAAGAGTAATTTCCTTCATTAAAGGGTGTTAACAAATCATTAGAGAAAGGTTTATAACCCATTCGAACAATAGATAAAGATATTAACAGCTGTTCAGAAGGTTGTTCACCCCTCGACTAAAAATTTTCAATTTAAAATAATGAGATAGAAGATCGACTTTGAGCAAGAGAGCGTGGGAAGCTCCACGGTGAAACTGGTAAAAATTATTTTAAAAACTCAACCGTTTAAACCCTGTGGAAATGGCCCTAAAAGGAAACAACAAATGAAGAAAATCCGTTTGGGAAAAATCAGCAAGAAGGGCAAAAGACTGTGCTGTTTGAACCAAAGTGACTCTCTGCTTCCCCACTCCCAGCTCAGCAAGGCAGACACGCCACTCTTGATGACAGCAGCTAAAAGACACCAGGATCCCCCTTTGAACTCCCGGTCAAAGGGCTTTTTTCCTGGGAGGAGCCTGACTTCAGAATCTTTCCTCCTTCTCCAACTGAGCAGTGGATCTTGAGCAAATGGTTGAGAGGAGAAGGCACCCTTCACTTGTCCAGATCCTACTCATGAAATGGAGCCTCATTCTCAGGCATGGTGCGCCGAGGACCCTGGGGTCTCCATGGCTGTTGCCCTGGCCCAAGTCTAATTTATTGGCCCCAAGACCTATCAGAGTGTCTCACACATAGTTGGTGCTCAATAAATATTTGGTAGAAAGAAAGGATTTAGAGAAGAGGGAAAAACAGAGACATAAAGAGAAGAGGCATACAGTGAACATTTGAGTAGCAACCAGAAAGTTTATAAGCCATATGCCAACATCAGTAGGATATTATATATAGATGATGTTTGAATCCAATTTAAAATTTGTTCTGGAAGAAAGGGCCAACTGGATAGGAAACTACAGTTTATTTTTTCAACACTGTGACAGAATTGATGGTCTAGTGAGCCTTTAAAACACCACTTTCACCATAAAACTAGTTCTTGGCTTTTCTTTTATTGTATACAATTTGATTTACTGAGCTGAATTGTACAGTTCTAAATTGAAAACTTTATGAACAGAACTATTCTTTTTGGCATTTACATTCTCTTCTGGTAACAGGTGCTTTTATTTCATTTCAAAAGAACAGACTTTTCCCTGTAAATCAATATTGCATTTCTTCTTTCTTCATTACAGTGTCAGCTTCTAGCTTTATTACATTCTGTTAGATTACACTCAGTATGGGTGCTGAACATATTTATAATATTGGCAGATCAGTTCACAGCCTTTGTTTATTTTTTTTCCTTAATGAGACAAGTACAATGCATATTCTTTTCTAAAACTGACAGGAAAAGTAATTTTAAGTGACTTATCAAAGGACTCACATCTTTAACAAAGTTTTCAATTTTATCTAAGAGAAGCAGATTCTTCTTATATGCAACTTCTGCATTTACTTAACTCACTACATATCTTTGTAAAACTAATTTGCCATCTTTATGGAAAATGAGAGAGCTAGATTGGGTATGACATAGCTGGTTTAATTGCTTCAGAGACAGTCTATTCAAGATTAATTAAACCATGCTTAACATGTTGCAGTAGGAACTGTGACGTTCTGGAAAAACACCCTTACTCTTCAAAACATTAATACTGTGAGGTTGAATCAGAAGAAACCTTAATACCAAATGGTAGAACTGGGAAATAAAATTTCCAGCCTCATAAATTAGATAGTTGTGCACTTTTCATATAGTTGTGCACTATTCATATATTCATATATTTCATATATTTCATAATAATGAAAATCTGAGATTTATAGATTGTAATATGATGCATGTATGCCTCTGGGCTTTGGAGGGCACAGAGATACTTCATGTAACTTATTACAAAACTTCATGTAAGTTACTTCATGTAACTTATTACAAAACATTGTTTTATCATTTATAAATAATATTCTGTTTGGAAAATTCAGTTACTAAAAAAAATCCATATTTGACAAAACCACATTGTTGTAATATTTATAATGATGTGAACTAAAGAAGACATTTGCAATGCAAGACATGCTATCTCCATCAGTGACTCTGCCTAGTACTCCCAATATCCTTCACAGTCTACCTAGAACATGATAGTAGTACTTGCAGGGCACATATGGTAAACTGACAAATCTGCTGCTGTAAGGGAAGGAAGCTGCTGGCTGCTGAGAGGAACCCTACTCAACATGGGTGAGACCCTCTGCTCCCTAAAATATATGTTCTCAAATATAACTATGATTTTTAGGTAATTCTCCCCAAAAATTTATAGGCAAAGAGTATTTGTTACATATGTCAAATCAATACAGAATAAGTATACCTAATTTTCACAAGTCATTTGACTTCATTTAGAATTACTACCATTATGATGTCATTTCCTTGTTCTAGAATTCACAATCACTATCAAGTTCTTCTTATAATATCATTACTATCCTTCCTTTTTACAATATAAAATGTCTCTAGTATCCCTATATTCCGTGAACTCAAGAGAAGCATTTTTGTTTCTAATTATGTAAACTTTTGAAAAATGTACTGTTTCTTTTATTAGTATTTTAACACAACTCCCTGAAGCTGGCTTGATATAGACTTTGGGATAATGGAACAGTAGGTAAAGGTTATTGTTTTCTTCTTCACAGAGTCATGATCATAATCTGTGCAGCATTGAGAAGATCTAGGTAGAGAAGACCTGTTCTCTAGGGTCAAGGATGACTTAATTAAGAGAGCTGATTTAGAATCCTCTAAATATGGGAGCACAGACTATATAAATCCAGGCAAAGAAACACAGGGACAATGGTTTAGGAGCAAGTGTCTCTGTTCTCTCAACAGGAGTTTGAGATCTTATCATCAAAATGGGGAATGAATAGTAGAGAGTTACAGCAGCCAAAATCAGTAGTCAATTCAAGAAGAAAGTAGGCTTTAAGAGCAGTCTAAATCTCAATAGTATGGACCTGAGCTTCAAGAAAAGGAATCTTAGTCAGTGGGTGATTGATGTCCCCAAATCAAAGCAGCACCAGTATCAAGGATGACCCAATTCTGATGTGGAAGGCTAATGAATGACATTCCACATATTAGGTTGTGACAGGCCCAAAGTTTGGTGACAGCATTGAGTGAATTAGTGGGTGAGTAAAATCTTACTTGAAAATGTCAGGCAGATAGAGACCAGAGATTCATGTCGGGAATTACACAGTTACCCGGTTTGTGATTTAGAGCAGTACAAGGGAGGCATGTTGACCTGGGTTGGCCTTTGAAACTCCACTGAAGAAGTAAAGAATGGGTAAGATTGTTCCTTCATTTGTTTCTCCCTGCAACCACTAGCTATTTAAAAACACCTTCCTGGTTATTGAATACAGAATATTTTGCATATTTGTACATGAGAAATCGATATCCCAAATTTTAACTTAAACTACTTAGAAAAAGAAAATAGGTTTTCTTACTTCCATTTATGGGGTATAAATAGTATATTAAATATCAACAGATAAAAGTGTACAAAAAAGGAGAGTAAGTGATTTTCAAGTTCATGACCCATGGCATGTGTCTATTACTATTTCTCTTTGATCATCTACCTACCTATGGGTCAGCCTTTCCAATCAAGAGAATCTCTATCCACCACTAAAATTTACATGTTTTGACAGATTAAACAAAAGGAGTAGAGGACATGAAAAAGAAACTTACTAAAATTTTAGAGTATTTTTAAAACTTTTTAAAAAGAAGACTGATGATCAGTTTTAGACAATAAAATCATCATGCATATAAAATACGTTTAAAAAACATCCTCACTCTTTTGTGCAGGGTACGTTTTTACTTAATAAATAACTCAAAATTAGTTTATTTAAAGCTTAGCATGTGAAAAATTCAATCTCAAGAGAAATCACCCCAAAAGTTTCTAAGTATAAAAATATTGCCTTTCATATTTAGCCCTAATGATTAGATTGTCTTAATAAGTTTTCATATTCTTCTCTCCATTTTCTTCTCCCTCTCTCTGTTTCTCTGTCTCCATTTGTCTCTCTGTCTCTCTCCACTATATTTATGTACATGTATATATGAGTGCATGTTTGTGTGAGTTTGTGCATACATACATATGTACATATTTTTGTCTCCCCTGGAACTGTACATTAAATAAAAATATAATTACTCTGTTACTCTAGTCAGTGTATTTACAATATTACAGAGTTCTGAGAAAATATATGCAATTATATCCTATATCCTAAGATATATTCTTAGAGCAAAACTGGTGGAAATTTAGCAGATATAAAATTGTTTTTCCATCGCTTCAAACATTATCATCATCTTAAAGCAAACGTACATTTTTAATTATTTTTATTCTAATAATAGATTCATAATGAGATAACTGCCATAATGTGAATATTTTGTGAATAAGTTTTTTTTTTTTAATAATCAGGTCACTCACATACATGCAGGGGTTTTGTCTGTGCATTTTGAAAAGGCTAGAAAAGTTTAATATTTTCCTCAAATTGTTTTCACTTATATTTAGTTTTAATAATTTTATGTAAGAAAAGATGCAACATGGCAACATAGTGTAAAAGGGGTATTAGTTTCTTCTGACTGGACTTGATAGAGTGGTGGCCTGAGAATAGATCAAGAATGCAATGGATGGCCAAGGACATTAAGGTTGGGACCAAATCACAGAGTCACTGAGGACTGAAAAAATGTCAGCAACATTCATTTGATGTAACAGGTTCCCCTTCTGCCTTTCCAACACATATGTATACCTCCTGGAAGAGGAGTATTGACAATAACTTTTGAATAAGCAATCCTGTCTCTCTTGGGTTTGGAACCAGTAGATCTTGGTGGATTCTAGAAATGTAGGACAAACTGAGAAAAACCAGAAAAAGGATGGGGGTGGAAGTGGAGAGGAGGCAAAATGTACTACAGATGTTGGCAGCTGGAAGGGAGGAGGCCATGCTGCATAGACCACATGTGCATTGCACTGAAGATGGGTAGGTGGAGAATTATGTCCTAAAATCAGGCTACTAGTGTAGGGACCCAGAAAGAGCCAAGGAAAAGGAGGTGGAAAAACCAGGTGCATTAGAGTTGGACATTCCTATTGAAAACACAAGCCCCAAGCAGGCTGGGCCAAACAGCAATCCCAGGCTACCAGGAAGAGTAAGGAGGGTTTTTGCCAGAGTGTCCCGGATACTCTGTCTGCCACTTACACAGTCCTTGCTTATTCTTTCTAGACTGCTCTAGAAATCCTCTAGACTGGACTGGGAAATCAGACACACCTGGCGGCTTCCATTCCTCTCCAACTGTCCTAAACTCCTATCCTCTGAAAAATGTTGGGGACCTGAAAAAATGAAACCTGATGTACTCTACTCTAGCTGAGTTCTGATTTCCAAGATATAGGGTGACAGTAAAATATAATTGATAATGGTGATGATGATGATGATAAATGAAAGAAAAAACAAGAGAAAATCTTAGTATTGCAAGACTACTTGAAGCTAAAATTGTACAACATTTCACTCCATGTACTACATCCTTAGTGACAAGATTTGCCAGAACAAGTTTGAGGGAATATATTAGCTAATCAACATACTATGGAAAGTAATGTACTATGGGAATAAGCTTAGTTTCTGAAGATTTCAATCAGGATGTGGCATCTATTTCAGTTAGAATTTATTGCATTAGATTTCATTTTAGAGCATCCTAAAAGGATCATGTGGTTTTTGATATAAAGCAGAGATCACATATACAACAACCCTAAAGAGGTTATCAAGAGTCTGCCAAAATTTAACTCATTTCAGTTTAGCACAGATGAATTTTTTTTTATTTGGTTGAGGAGAAATCCATGTATGTATAGCCTCTATCCACCAGCTCTACGTCTTTCTTCTGCAGTTAGACAGAATAAGTCCAAAGGATATCCATTCAAATATTTTAAACTTTCTTCTTATCAAAACTACTATAGGATACTTTAATCCCTCATAACAGCTTACACACACACACATACACATATACATAGTTTTCTTCAAGCTATACAAGGCAGAGTCTCCAAACTGTTCATCATCTTGTTCAATTGCCTTTAAATGTTCTTGAAGTCCCCAATATTTCACTAAACATATTTTTATGTTACCCAGAATGGAACACAATATGATCAGGAGACTATCACTTCTCTGAGCTTTACAAAGTCATGTTATACTATTGTCATTTCAAGCTTATAGTCAACTAATCCTTTGTTTCTGTCCTCCATTCTTTCCTCTACATAAAAGGTTTTTCTCAGCCATACACAACATCTCTTTAGGGACTTGCCTGAATAACCTAGTCTAAACTTTACCTTATATCTCCTTATGACCTTCTTGGTTCTTTTACTATTTACCTTGTGGTTCAATCTCCTTCTATGACATCGTATAAATAAATGTTAGTTATAGTTTTGTTTTTTCCTTTAAGCTTGATTCTGTGTTTCTTTCCTGGCATAACTGACTTGTTTGGCTGAAAAAAAAAGAAATCCTAAAGATGAGCTGGTTCTCTGGACTGTTTAAGCTTGACTGTTGTGCCCACCAAATCATGGTAGAAGAGTCCTATTGGTAAGAACAGACTCCAAATTCTTTTAATTAAAATACTGCCATGTTGTACTGGCACATTTAAGGTTGTAATGTGCCTCTAGACTTAAGAACACAACATCACCCTATCAACCTGAAGTAGTCTTATGAAGAAATAAAACAAAAATAAGAACTAATTCTGATTAAGCCAGTAGACACAATACCAGTATAAAAGTAATAAAATAGGGAGAAAAAATGCTATTTTCTACAACAAAATCCAGATAGTGAGACACTCTAAATGAAAAATACATTTCAAGATAAAAAGATATTGGTAGCTAATCTATACATTAAAAGTTGAAAACCTTTACTTCATTTATTTTTAAATTAAAAATTTGAACAAAATTGAATGTTTGATGATGTCAAGAAATTATTGTTTTTAATCGTGGTAATGGCATGGTGGTTACATTTTTTAAAAAAAGATCTTGCCTTTTAGAGCTCATAATGAAATATTTACAGATGAAAAGATATAACTTCTGAGATTGGCTTCAAAATAATCCATGAAGGGAGAATTGTGTGGATAGAAATGAAACAAGATTAGAAATGAACTGACAATTGTTCAAGCTGATTGATGGTTATTTGGGAGTTCATTGTATTATTCTGTGTATTTTTTGTATATGTTGATGTTTCCCACAAAAAATTTTATATATGACAGATGTTTTCTAAAGCATCTTATTAGCTAAATGTTGATGTAAAAGCACACACACACACACACACACACAAATATACATAAAGGATCATATAAGAATCTTTTTTTTTTTAATTTAGAGTTCCATTTATACTCATTTAATTTAGAGTTCCATTTAGTGGGTTCAGGCAATATTGAGAAAAAATAACTTTGAAATTAAAATGCAATATGAAATGCAAAATGAAATAAATGTTAGAGAGTATAAAGTGTGAATTACTGTGCATGAGGTGCTTGTCTCTGAAAAACTAATGGTATAATGAAAGAAGCAGATAAGCAAGTAACCGAAAAACAATGTGTTTAATGTTCTAATATATGCAAATCAACCGAGCTGTGGAAACAAAGGAAAACTATGACTAACTCTGCTTACTTAGATAGAAGAAATACTTGGAAGGAAAGATAGACCAAGACGACAAAAAAGCAGGTTGATACTTGATTTTGAAAATTTCTAAATAATGTGCCAAAAATTTTGAAGTTAATCATGCAAGGGAGTCTTAGAGTTCTGTATTACACAAATTACTTTAAAAATAAAGAAAATAGTTAAAATATTCTGGTGATTTTATGGAGTATGACTAGGAAAGGGAAGGATGAAGACAAGAGGCTTGGTTGAAAAACTATTCTGAATACACACAGGCACACACACACACACAACCTATATGTATTACTGGATCTCTCTTTTTTTCTTTTTGGTCTTGGTATAGTGCTCTACATAATAATATAATATAGTGCTCTGCATCATTCACGTCTGTCAAAAATTGTAAGGATAAGATAAACACTACTGTATTGAAACTTCTCTGTAGAGTAATGGATTTGAAATTGAGAATTGTTCTACTTATGTGTTAGTGTAATCATAACTACTCAGATTTGACTAATATGTGATGAATACTTTTCTTAGCCTTCTAAAATAGTATATATATTTAAATACATAATATTTTGAAAGATTGGGCTTAATAATTTTGCCAAACAAATCTATATCTCTATTTTAGAACTAATAACAAGTTTCATTTTCTAAGAAAAATTCTCTTAAAGGAGAATGATTAGTAAATCATATTAGTTGATTACAGCCCCACCAGGAAAGATATTCCAAATTTCAGTGGGTTATGCACGATGGAAGTTTCTTCTGTCTCATATAACAATTCAATGGTAGGCAGGCATCAGAGCTGATACGTGGCTCTGCCAGGGTCTTTACATGGCTAAAGGGGGGGTCCAATATGGCTGTTCCAGTTCTGGCATCTCCAAGTTAGTGAAAAGAGGGTGAGAAACTTGGGGAGCAATGCCTAATCGTTTTAGAGCAAGACCTGGAAATAGTGTATGTTTTTTAACAAAACTTATATTCTCTCTCTTCCTAAAATGTAAATTGTGCTTATCATGTACCAGATATTATTTTAAGCCTTTATAAGATGACAGCTGAGAATATCCCATGACTAATCACATAGGAAGCTGGGAAATATAGCCTTTAGTTTGGTGACCATGTACACAACTAAAAGGAAGCCTATTACTGTGGAAGAAGGGGAGAACAAATATGAGGAATCTCTAAGAGTTTGCTATAAAGACTACACAAAATTACATAAAAAAGAAAAAAAGAATACTGAAGTTGAAGAAATGCCTTAGTTAATCAAAGAAAGAAAATAGAGCACCCAACACATGTGGTGATAGTTTACCAAAGTTCTTCCTGTTCTTTTTAAATTTACTCCTGGAGTGTTTTATTTCATAAATAGAGTATTGTTTGGCTGACCTAAAAAAGGAGAAAAATAGATGGAAGACAGATTATTATTTTTCTCTATAATGCTCATTTTTTCTCCTTTAACAGAGAAGGAAAAATTTAAGATATTTAATTCTATTCCCTTAAAAAATACATGCATATTAATTGTTTAATTTCTTCTTCCAAATATTTTGATAGGACTGAAGTATAAAAAAGCATGTATTTTTCTTATTCTAGAATTCAGTCAAATTCAGTGTCATGAATTACTGTGAAAAAAGACCCTCAAGAAAACTGCTCACATGGTCTTGTCAAACTGTATAGCATAAAAGAAAATTATCTTGACCACAGTGAACATAAAGGTACATAAACTTAAATTTTTTTTAAATCTTATAGTGTTTGCCTATAGCATACAGCATTTGAGACTAAATGTAAAACTCATTTGATTGACTATGCTTGTGGCTAGAAGCCGATAGACCAAGAGGAGGAAAGGAGAGCTATAAAACTGCAAATAACTGCCAGCCCTATGGCAGTGTCTTGTGAGAAGTTCTTTCTTAATCACCACACACTGTCCTGACACTGAACGTACAAATTACTAAAAATATTCAACTACTTCTGCCTTTCAGTTAAATAGATATGAAACACATAGAAATGGAAACAAGACAGACTTTGAACTTTTGATACTTCATGTGAACTTCCATTTTAAACATACATTTCTCAGCTGTTAGTTCTCACTTCAGTTTCAGAACAATATTTTTGACCCTACCTCCCTACTAGTTCTGTTATATGAAGCGAGTAAGTGTATTCTCCCCTGGGATCCTCGAAAAATGACTTAATTTGACAAAGAAATAATCTCTCTCTCTCTCTCTTTCTCTCTCGTTCTCTTTCTTTCTTTTTTCTTTTTTTTTTTGACCAGAAGCCAATGTTCAACCTGAAAAATGATACTCTACCCTTACATCAGCAGACTTCCCAAAGATAAATATCTAGAAAAGGCTTGCTAAATAAATTATTTAAGGATACTCTAAGATTCCTTTATGGTACTTTTAGCTGTCTAATTAGGCAGGTACAGTAAATCCTGCTGTACAATAACAAGTAGCTATAATAATACAGATGTCTATTGTTTGCCTCATAAAATTGAGAAAAAAAATAGGCTCTTTGCTGTTTTTAAAATGCAACAAAAGCTGAATTTTTAACCTTATATAAATCTTAAATCAGTCTGACATCATTGCACAGAGTAAAATGCCAGTTTTCAGCTATAATATCTGCTTGCCTATGAAAGAAAACAAAAGTGGTGTCTGATTATTCTTTTCATTTACTTTTATCTGTTACCAATAATTTAATGACAAATGATTATTTGTTCTTAAATTAAAAGTGGAAAGAATAAGTGTTTGGAAAAATTCATTGTCATGAGGTTTTAGAATTTGTAGTTTTGTCAGTTCATAATATTTCCACCTTGTGAATAAAATGGACCTACTTATTTTAGTTGATCTTTCTTCTTTTCAGCTTTCTAATCTATGAGAACATAATTGTCCAGTTACAAAAAATAGATGTGTGTACAATAAATACTAGTAAAATTTCCAAATATTGTGATTAAGGCATTTTTACTTTCTATATTTAATTTTTTACTTGGTTTCTCTTGTAAGAAATATGTCAAACAATTGTTCTATTCTTAATTGACAATATCTTTTTCTGGGAGGTCAAATTGGGTATAGGAAGTAATGATAGAGGAAAAAATGTTTTGCAGTTAATTTATTTGCTGTTTATGTAGTATGACATTTGTTTTAATCTCTTCTTATATTATTTACACACATCTCACCTTTGATTATCTTCCATTAGGATTCAAAAGCATCATATGGGCAGCAGGGAAAGTCATAAGAACCTCAAACTCTAATCCAGTGATTTTTTGATTTTTTTTTTTTTGGAGTGCCACAAATCCTTAGAGGTAATAAACTAAATTTAACAGGTTGTGAATGATATTTTTAACAAAATAAAATCAAAAAGTAAAAAAAATGTGCATCACTTGTGGTAAAAGTAAATAGGGTTTCAGGAAACTTTGTTTGAGTTTGTGTATGTGTGTGTACTGGATAAAATGTACTACTTTCTTTAAGGCATGGTCAAAGGCTTGACAAAACCAAACTAGGTGAAGCTCAGAGGCCCTTCAGTACACTCAAGTTGCCTTCTGATCCTAGCTAGTCCCTTTCCAGTTCACCAAGAAAAGTTGAAAACCTCATACCTAAATCACTGCTTCTGGTAACTGGGCAAAAATAAAGACTACAATTTCCCCCCAGGAGAATAACAGACCCAGCTTCTAAACAGCCTCTTGCTGTAACTGTTGCAGGATTTCATACCTAAATTTTAAAGACATAATAAATAATCAACAGGCTTGGGTTTTTTAGGATTGAAAACCACAGTTTCTACTAACTTTCCCTCAAAATATCTATGAATAAAATAGAAAAGTCAGAAATGACATCAATATCAGAAATTGAGTCTATTAAATAAAGTAACGCTGGAATATGGGAGAGTTCTCTATTAACTATAAAGCAGATGGAGTCAGACGTTTCAGAAAAAAATTGTCTTAGGTTTCAACGTGAAAGAAGGTAGAAATTATCTTTATAATTTGCCCCTTTTTTCAAGGAACTTAAATTTTAACCAGAAAATTTGGCTTCCATTTTGATACTCTTTCTTACTGGGTCCTGACATTTTTAATGGTGGCATGTTTCTTTTACACAAATTAGTATCACCTGCATTTTGTCAATGAGGAAACTGGGAAAGAATTATGTAACATGGCTAAAGTCACATCGCTGTGATGTGATGGAGGCAAAATTTGACCCCAGCACTCTGACCCCTAGTCTGCATGTCAAATTATCACAGTATACTGCCACTGAATATTACTCTAAAAAATCATTTATTTTAGAACCTAGTGTAAGTATCAAGAAAAGTTTTAATATATTCAATAGACTTCAAGAATCCTATAAAATGTAATCTTTTGACTAAAACCAGTCTTTGAGTCTTCAAAAGAACAAGGGTTTTATATAAAATATCTTCAATAAACTAATAATTATGGCATTTCAAAAGTTGTAATGGGAGAATATGAGACAAAAAGTCAATAGGTTGAGGTGAAAAGGGAAATTAAGAAGCAAAACAGGTATTAAAAAAAAACCTAAAACAAAGAAAATAGAATAAAATTATATACTGATGGATATAAAAGCAAGACTAATTGAGAAACCTGAAATACAGAAAAAAATCTAAAGTAGATTAAACAATGAGATAGGATTTGATAGATTGGGAGGAGAAAGAATGGAGATACCTGATGTTCTTGAAAATATAGAAGCAAGGCAGCCTGAAACAGTAGAAGAAAATCTTTCCTTTCCTGACAAAAAACAATGTATCAACAAACAAGTTATGCCAGAATTCAAGAAAAGCTAAGATGTAAAGACCCTTAACAAGATGAATACTGGAAAGATATTTTTCCCCAACAAGGAATAAGAAGATTATCCAGGCATATAAGCAGAAAAGAGTTCCATTGCAAATGAACAAGCTTTCAATGTATACTTTTACTTTGCAACTTTAAATAACAAAGTGCAATCAACACACATGCATCTAGATAATGTTGTGGTAAAAAAATGTGTGCACTCAAAATTTTATATCATGCATTTAATGCATATGTATGAATGCAAATACATGAATCCTTAGCTATGCAAAGTAAGAAAAGTGTCACATATGTATATTTAAAAATTACTTTCTAAAAAAAAAATTACTTTCTAAAAAATTTACTATTTCTTAAGAACTGCATTATCTCTTTAATCAGAAAAAAATTATACATAGATATAAATATAAACTATAGCTATTAAACCTAATATGAAATGACATGAAATATATTTACTTTTTAAATCAGAATTTAATAATATGGATAATTATGGATAGTAATACATAATATAATGATAATAATATGGCTATGTCAGTAAATTACATTTATATAAAGTTTAAATTAGTATTAATTTAAATAATATTATATAAACACAACTACAGTTTAAAAGAACATAGGAAGAGGTGCCCTAAAACATCAAGAGCATTTGTCTGTTGTAGTAAGTCTATGGATAACTTTTTCTTTTTTCTTTCTTCTTTTGGGTATTCTAAACATTCTGTTTGGGAATCATTTACTATCTCCAAGCATGAGGAATTAAAGCATATTGATAAATAGAAAGAAAGCCCTCCTTGTCCCACCCACCCTCCAGAAGGAGTAATGTGAGACAGCTGAACAACAGTCTTAGGTGCCTACTAACAGTCCAAGAAGGCCAAACATTAGAATCCTCACTCCCTTGCTTTTAATCTCAGTTAACAATTAGTCCTGAATTTCCCTGCAAGACTTCTTGGAAGAGAGCACAAAGAGCATAAAGAAGATGCAGCTATCCTTTCTTTGTATCTTTGTTTCTGTTTTTATTTTTTATGTTGTGCTCAGTTTACCTGGTTTTAGGTGCCTTAGGTCGCCTGGTCCAAAAATCTTCTAACAGCTAGGAACTTTTAAACTATTCAGCCCAAGTGAGTTATCTAGTCCTGATGAAAATAGGCAAACTTGAAATCATATAACCTCATGTTCCAAAAGTTGAATGATTGCACTTTCTTTGACCTTTAAGTATATTGTGACACACCCTTATGTTGCCTGAAAAATCCTCCTCTGACATGTAGCAGAAAGAGATTTAAATGACCTTTTTAGCTAACGTTTCTTCTGGGCTTTGTTTACAATAATCCTAGTTTCAACAGAAAACAAATTACCTCATGTACAAGGCTTTTGGCCCAATTTTTTGATCCAGCCACCTATGTATAACTTTAGTAGATAAAAGGTGAGCAAACCACAGTGATATCCAAAGAAGTGAGAAAATTTCTGAGACACCAAATTTGTTAAATGTGTGTTAACTGAATGAAATTGTAATTCCTGGTGAGACAATCATTTTTGTAAAGTGCATCTAGAACCATAAATTGGAGGGTCTACCTTGACAGCTTTTAAAATGTTATGTAATCACTCATTAGCAAATAAATTATGGGAGCTTGAATGATGGAATAGTTCTACTGATGAAAGATATATCTGAATAAAATGAGAAATAATTGGCTATACCAATTTATATTCTAAACTATAATGTTAAATTTCACTTTTAGGGAAATATTGAGATGTAGCTATAATGATTAACAATTGAGGAACATGCATTATTATTTAATAAAAAGTTATGCTTCATATTTAAATTTTCAGGTTATGTGTCTTAAACTTCATTAAAAGTAATTTGCTTCCCTTTCCACTTACCCTATTCTGCCAATATTTCTATCTGTGAGTTTTGCATAAAAATACAATAAGCCAAGAAAAGATGTTGAAAGCCTTTGTGCCTTTTGATAAAGGCAGTGCTAGTGGGGGTGGGGATGGGGGTGGGAAGGGGAGTAGATGAACAACTTCTAACAGGAACAAAAACATTTGCTTTGCTGTTGCTGTTTGGATGAAGGTTTATATCATTTCAATGGAAAAACTAGAAAAAAGGGTGAGATTATGTTGGTAGAAAGAAATAGTAATATAGTAGGAAGGGAGCTAAGGAAAATGTTTTCTTGCTAGAATCTTCCTCCATACTGGGCATTCTTAAATGACAATGACTGATTTGTGAGAACTGTGTACATACGTACATAACTGAGGACCTGCTGGTTTGGGGTCCTAGAAATCTGGAATAGGAACAATGCTAAAGCTCTCTGGGATAATGAATGTGAATGAAGTTAATAGATGTTTTAAATACTTACTACAAGTGATCTCTTATCTCCACTGATAAACACAGAACATACTTACATGTCACACAGATATTTAGTGAATTACATCTTAAAATATTCATCTTTGTGCTTTTCTTTCCACACTTACCAGTCTTCCACACTGAATCAAGAACAATTAAGATTTATATAGCAGAAAAGGTATAAGAAAGAAAGAATCAAATGTTTTGAATATCAAAATAGTATCTTGAGAATTAAAAAGAATGCCTGAAACCACTAGTATCTATGGTTTTAAAAAAATATTATTTAGTAATAATAATTTAGTGTTGACTATCTAGTAAATTATAAAAGGAATAGATAGCCAGATTACCATGCTGTGCCCTTCGGCTATGAGGAAATAATAGAAGAAACCCTGGATAAATCTGTGCCATGAAATGAGACAAATAGATGTGGAGAACCGTGTGGAGAGGAGGGAAATCAGTATGAAGAGACTTCCAAGCTCCTCGTATAGCCAGCACTGGAAAGTTTCATGGAAAAGTATTTCAAGTATCTATTGCTTTATAACAAATCATCCCACAATTTAATGAATTAAAATAAGAAAAATGATATGTTATCTCTCATTTTTTCTACGGGTCATCAATTTGGATGGGGTATCTCTGCTCTGCGATTTTTGGGGTCGTAATTGCAAGACTTGAAGTCTGGAAGCTGTCATCTTCTAAAGACATCTTCTAAAGACATCTTCTAAAGACATCTCCTAAAGACACCTTCACTCACGTCTTGCAGTCAATGCTCGCTATCAGCTCAGACCTTAGTTGGGGCTGTTAATAGGAATACATACACATCGTCTCTCCATGTCGTCTGGTATCCCTTACAACATGGTAGCTGGGTTCCATAGGTGAGTATCTTAAGAGAGAAAAAAAGAGAATGAGAGCACCAAGCAAAAGGTATTTTATTTATCCAAAATAACTGAAACCAGAATTTTGAAGAGATATTAGCACTCCCATGTTCATTACAGCACTACTTACAATAGCTAAGATGTGGAAACAATCTAAATGTCTATCAATGGATGAATGGTTAAAGAAAATGTGGTATATACCTACAATGGAATATTGCACAGCTGTAAAAGAGAAGGAAATTCTACATATGTCATAACATGGGTAAACCTTGAGGTCATTACACCAGGTGAATTAAGCCAGTCGCAGAAGAACAAATTCCACTTTATATGAGGTATCTAAAATAGTCAAACTCATAGAATCAAAAAGTGGTTGCCAGAGGTGAAGGGAAAGCAGGAATGGGGAGTAAATAGTCAATGGACATAAAGTTTCAGTTAAGCAAGATGAGTTAGTTCTAGAGATCTGCTGTACATTAGTTGGCAATACTGCATTTTACACTTAAGAATTTGTTGAGGGTAGATCTCATGTCAAGAGTTCTTACCACAATAAAATAATTCTTTTAAAGAAACAACAAAGAAAGTCACATAGCATCATTTCCATAGTACACCAATGGTCAGGGTAATTATAAGTACCTGCCCAGTTTCGAAAGAGGGAACAAGTCCTATCAATTTATATACATATTGCTATTTTTGGAAAATAAAATCTGCCAAACTGAGGTGATAGCAAACCACCCCAACAACCAAAACGAGTACATCATGATATCTGTGGGGAAAAGCCACAAGAGGTGTGCTCTTGTTTACAGTTTGAATGAGAGTATCCTTTGATAGTGGCTACACAGAATTTCCTGAGGAAGGTGAAAGCTTATACATCAGGACTTTGATGCACCACACCCAAAAGCCCCCTATAGCACTGGATACCCTCAGCCCCATGAAACTTCAGGTCAGGTCTTAGTCACCAGAGGGGTGTTTAGAGTTTGGAAGGAAACACCCAAGTAATTGACGAATTACAGTAAAGAAAATTGTGTCAAGGATGCTATTGCTAGGAAATGCTTCCACATCCTACCTCTTGTCACTTGATTTGTGCTGGGATTTTACAACTCATTGTCACTGAGACCCAGGATAGCCCTCATATCCAGAGTTCCACAGTTGTCCTTCAGTGAAACCATCAACATCAGTTTTTTAAAATTCCTCTCCTCACAGAGACCTCAAAAAGAGTTCAGAAGACCTGCTGTGAGAAAGATGTTACTCCATTCCTCTCATTGTGTCCCTTTCTCACCCACTCACCTAATAAAATCTGTTTCTTTTCCAATTACAAAATAATGCTATTAAGTAAATAGAGATATATGTCTATGGGTTAGAAGATTCAATGCTGTTAAAATGTAAACTTTATAAAAATTCATCAGAAAGGTTTCAGACAATCCCAATCAAAATTACAATGGGTTTTTGTTGTTAGAAATCAACAAGCTGATTTTAATATTCGTATAAAAATGCAAAGAACCTGGAATAGCCAAAATTGCTTTGAAAAGGAAGGTTGAAGTTGAAGGATATACATGGCTTAATTATGAGACTTAGTAAAATGCTATAGTAATTGAGCCAACATGGCACTGAGTAAAAGATAGATTTGTACATAAAAGGAAAAAAATTGAGCATCTAGAAGTAGATCCACACATACATAGTAAATGGATTTTCCACAAAGATGTCAAGGTATTTGACTATGAAAAATTCTTTTCAACAAGTGATGCTGGAACAATTGAATATCATCATATGAAATTAAATGAATTAAACCTTGACTCTTACATCATACCATATACACAGATAAACTCAGAATTGATCATAGACCTAAAGGTTAGATCCAAAATTAGAAAACTTTTTAGAATAAAATATAGGAGAAAAAATCTTGTGATCTTGGGTTCTGGATAGATTTCTTGGAAAGCACTCCTAAAAAAATTGATAAATTGGACTTGATATATATTAAAACCTTTTAATCCTCCAAAAATACTGTTTTAAAAAATGAGAAGACAATCCAGAGTCTGGGAAAAGAATATTTGCAAAATATAACTAAGTAGTTGTACCCAGAATATATAAAGGATTTTTACAACTTAAGAAGACATGAAACAACTTAACAAAAAGTTGGTATAATGTTGACATCAAAGGGGTTAGAGAAACATTTTAGGGTGATGGACATGTTCTACATCACAATTATGGAGATGGCTACAAAAGTATATGCCTTAGACAAAAGCAATCAAAATTTAAATTTAAAGTGGCTAAATATTATTATATGTATATTATAACTGATTTAATTGTTAAGAGAATAATATTACCCATGAGTTGTTGTTGAAGCTGGTGGTGATGTGTACAGAAGGCTGAATCATACTATTCTCTCTACAAATTTCCATACTGAAAAGTTAAAAATTATATGTGGTTAAATGCTAGACAGGAAAGTTACATGGTTCTTTCCAAATATATGACAAAACAAATCAAATCTAACCTGAAGGGGATGGTGATGCTTAAGGAAAGCTTGATGTGAAGGAGGAACTGGAGTTAACTAGGTGAAAAAGCATTCTGGGTTTTGGAAGAAGAAATTCTCTCAGCCCAGAAACAGCTTTGTAGCTGGGTTGAGAATAGCATAATTGAGAGACAAAAAAGGAGACCAGCATGGCTAAAGTTCTGAAAATAGATTTTATTACAAAGTTCCAAATGCAACAGATTTGATCATTAAAACAGTCAAGGCACAAATTTCAGTTGGCATTTCATGATGCCAAGAGCAGAGATGAAGCCAGTCTCTCCAGTCTGAGGAGAATGTAAAATTAATGATTGCAGTCTTGTCTCATCTAAATTTGATAAAGTAAAAAAAAAATTTTTTAACTTTAAAATAAGATATTATCTGTAAGAGTTTGATAGTGTTTTGTTCTAAGAGTTTGATAGTGTCAGGCACTATCAAACTCTTAGAGGAAAACATAGGCAGAACATTCTATGACATAAATCACAGCAAAATCCTTTTTGACCCACCTCCTAGAGAAATGGAAATAAAAACAAAAATAAACAAATGGGACCTAATGAAACTTAAAAGCTTTTGAACAGCAAAGGAAACCATAAACAAGACCAAAAGACAACCCTCAGAATGGCAGAAAATATTTACAAATGAAGCAAATGACAAAGGATTAATCTCCAAAATTTACAAGCACCTCATGCAGCTCAATAGCAAAAAGACAAAAAAACCAATCCAAAAATGGGCAGAATACCTAAATAGACATTTCTCCAAAGAAGATACACAGATTGCCAACAAACACATGAAAGAATGCTCAACATCATTAATTATTAGAGAAATTCAAATCAAAACTACAATGAGATATCATCTCACACCAGTCAGAATGGCCATCATCAAAAAATCTAGAAACAGTAAATGCTGGAGAGGGTGTGGAGAAAAGGGAACCCTCTTGCACTGTTGGTGGGAATGTAAATTGATACAGCCACTATGGAGAACAGTATGAAGGTTCCTTAAAAAACTAAAAATAGAACTACCATATGACCCAGTAATTCTACTACTGGGCATATACCCTGAGAAAACCATAATTCAAAAACATTCATGTACCACAATGTTCATTGCAGCTCTATTTACAATAGCCAGGACATGGAAGCAACCTAAGTGTCCATCAACAGATGAATGGATAAAGAAGATGTGGCACATGTATACAATGGAATAGTATCAGCCAAAAAAAGAAATAAAATTGAGTTATTTGTAGTGAGGTGGATGGACCTAGAATCTGTCATACAAACTGAAGTAAGTCAGAAAGAGAAAAACAAATACCATATGCTAACACATATATATGGAATGTAAAAGAAAAAAAAAAAAAAGGTCATGAAGAGCCTAGGGGCAAGATGGGAATAAAGACACAGACCTACTAGAGAATGGACTTGAAGATATGGGGAGGGGGAAGGGTAAGCTGTGACAAAGTGAGAGAGTGGCATGGACATATATACACTACCAAACGTAAAATAGATATCTAGTGGGAAGCAGCCACATAGCACAGGGAGATCAGCTCCGTGCTTTGTGACCACCTAGAGGGGTGGGATAGGGAGGGTGGGAGGGAGACGCAAGAGGGGAGAGATATGGGGACATATGTGTATGTATAACTGATTCACTTTGTTATAAAGCAGAAGCTAACACACCATTGTAAAGCAATTATACTCCAATAAAGATGTTAAAAAAAAACCCAAAAAACAAGATATTAGATAAATTCTTTGCCCATCTGAAGATAATTCAAGAGCTGGCAATATTCCAGTTCTAAATTACAAATGGTTAAAGCATGCAAGGATAAATATCTTTAACTTGTACCTAGATCATGTGTGAAGTTGAAGCTACTTTTTAAGGAAGATAATAGAAGTAAAATTCTTCAAATGGAACTTTATTAAGGAGAGTGGAAATAATTTCCAACTTTCTCATTTTAGAGGTTTGATAAAACTTATTTTCAGGCAAATATCAAACCAGCAGCTAATATCAGAGGTTTGGGGAAAGAGAGAACCTATCCCTAACTCCACACTTTGGGCTTTTAAAAGGTTTCTGCTCTGCACATTGAGGGAGAAAATGAAAATAGACCTTTTTAAACTGTTTGTGGCCAGTTCCTCACCAGGAAATCAGTAAGGACAGAGGAGAGGCCAAGCCAGTTTCCTCGTGTTCCCCTGTGGTAATTAATGCACCACTGTACCAAATGCAGTCAGGGACCTGTACTTTCCTTTAGGTACTAGTTTCTTCCTAGTAGGTCAGACACTGAGGGAAATGATCCAATATTATCTCTTTTTTTTTTTTTTTTTTTGGTCTATTTTCCCCTGTTGTATCTCCAGTGCCTGAAAGAGTACCTGACACGTATTAGGCTCCAACGAATATTTATTGAATGAGTGAACAAAATCGTTAACCTGAAAAAATTATTGCATTTAACTGAGTGTAAGGAAGAGACTTAGCCACCTGGGACTTTTTTTTTTTTCTCTCATTGTATTGTTGCCTTAAAATACCTCATCCTCTGCTCAGCAGCATTTGTTCTTAAACTAATTACTATTAATATGACTCACTACTAAATAAAGTTCTATTTGAATTATTTTATACATTCTTAAAGGAAAGTGGCTCAGATCTCAATTTCCAATGCATTGATATGATTTATTCAAATGAGTGTTTCTATTGTACAATATTGCATTCTGTATTTTTCTTAAAGAAAAAAAAAAGTTAATGTATTTCAACTAAAAAATTTCCAGCCAATACATATCAATTAGTAGCTATTTGTTTCAGTATAAAAAACGCAGTTTGTAGAAACATGTAAATTACTCAGCTAATAAGTTATAAAGTATATAAGAATGTTAAAGTTTTACTTTATTTTGAACATTCACATATGTCTTAGTATGGTTTTTGTATGACTGGACTGATTAAAAATGTTGGAGGAAGAAATAGCTTTGAGCACTGTATAAAAATATCAGTCTGAGAGAAAAGTATTACAAGTTAGATCCCTTGCAAATCAAAATGGATTGTGATTTAGGGAAATTTCTCATCTTTATAATTTTCTGACATCAGGAGCTAATGTAATAACTGTTACCAACTACAGAGAGTCCAGACGACTGGCTTGACCTCTGAGCCAGCAGTCATTATTCTGCTGTATCATGTCATCTAAATCTTTGGGACTAGGAAATCCTGAGGCTTTTTCCCTGTTGTTGAAGGAAGTCTGTGTGCGGTCTGGAAATTTCCCACTTTTCTGTAAGCCTTACCCCTCCTTCCTTTTCTCCCTTCCAGGCAACCCTCAGGCTATTTTTTCTTAACTTTATGTTTTCCTGTCTTTAGCCTCACTGCCCACACCTCTGCCTTCCCTCTTGTCATATAGGGCACTAAGCAGAGCATTCACAAACTGTTATTTTCTGCAAAAGATAAAACACCAGCAGATCTGGATAATAAACGAAGTCTTTTCTGAGTGATCTTTTAATTCACTTATACTCATTTCACTTGATAAAAGAAACTTCCACCCTTTACTTCTGGAACAAGTCTTTCATCCTTTATCTCTGAATTCTCTAAGGCTAGATAAACTATATATACCACTGCAGTCCATTTCATTTCCTTCCTTTAATTTCCTCATCATTAATTTCTTCAAAAGTTTGACATTGGTCAGTACTATAAAAAAGAATAAAAACAGCATTATAATTATGTATCTACCCACAGAACATCTCATGACATGATTTCCTACTACTCTATTTTCCATGAAAGGGCTAATATAAAATCTGCCCCCTGGGTCATTAGAGGAGCAGTTGTTGCTTCAGAGGCTGCTGGAGGGTTGTATGTTTGCCCAACAGATGCAAAGTACTGGGCGGGCACTATGGGGTGGGGGGATCATGCAATTGGATCCCAGTCCCACAGAAATTCCATAAGTCCAATAATTCAATTTTTTTAAACATAAAACATGACTTTTTACTAAATTAGAAATCTGGAACACTCAGGATTCATAAAAAAATGTCATATGTGACTGGGTATTCTCTGCTCAAAAACTAAAAATAAATTCAGTTGTAGCAGAAACATGGAAAGTTTAAAAATGGTTCTCCAGTGCTAAAGATGTAGGATCAGTGGTGAATTGCTAAACATTTAACAGCAGCTCTCAGGGGAGAGGAAAGCCCCGACATACAGCATTTGCTGCTTTCTATGGGCTAAATACTCCCACTAGGGCCAATTTTGAGCTACCTGGATGACATCAGTAAACATGGAGTAAACACCAGTAAACATGGGAAGAAAAGTGTATAATTGGTTCCTGGGAGCAAGTCTGAGCAGTCTTCAACGTCCCACTGTGAGATGAAAAAAATAATGTATTTGAATCTGGCCTTAGATATTAGTTTGAAATCAGTGCCTTAGAAAACATACATACCAAGTATTACATGTTTTCGTTACTAAAAGAAAAACATTGCATGTTTTAGGGTGAAGCATTTCAAATCAAACAAATGAACAAACTTGAAAGAGAAGTTTGGATTAAGGAAAGCATTGTTTCTGTTTCTGGTACAGGTTTCAATTCAGTTCCTATAAGTAATGCTACCTGTTTGTAGTTTCTATCACTCATTTTCTTTTTCTGTCCTCCATTCTTTCATGGTGCTGGAAATGAATGTCAATCAATTTGTGATCAAGTCTTTTTCTTAAGAGGCACACAATATTAAGGAGGCTTATGACATAATAAGGCATAAGTAGTGACACGTCATCATCAGTGCCATTTGTCCTCTTTAGAATCTGTCGAGATAGCTATAGAATATTCTGGAATTCATTTCTTGATCCATGCTGTAGAAATGTCCCAATTTCCAGTTGTATGGCTTCTAGGTTTACCCAATTCTACCCATTATACTTCTTGGTATTGTGTAAATCTAGAAATGGATCTGTTTTTCCAACATCTCTATGTTGTGATGTCAGCTAAGCCTGTATCTGTCTAGAGACAACATTTAAACACCTCTATCTGAGAATGATTCAGTATTCCCCTCTACTCTCAGTACCCACAAACTTATGCATTTTGCTATTTTCTAAGGGCTTCATTTAAGCACTCAGGTACAGGGTCTCTCCCTCTTTGAGACCCACTTTTATCTACATAATTAAAATTTCTCTTCCAACTATCCCCCTCCTTTACCAATTCCAAATTTGGGCACCTGTCCTCTGTTAAGTGGTGGGACAGGGAAGCCTTGGCCAAATTCATCATGTTTTCTTTCACGTCTTTTTCCAGGCTGTATGCACTCTGTCCTCCCTTAAGGATTTTACCATTTGGAGCTCTAGAGTTGGGGAGAGTCCCCCTTTTCCCTTTAATAGTGTTACTTTCCTCTTTAACTCTTTAAGTAAAAGAGTGCTAAATGCTCTAGCATTTCAATTTAAGAAGAGAGAGGAGCAGGGAAAGAAAATAGAGGGGAAAAAAACACACCTTTCTTAATAAAAGAACAATATCATACAACATTGCATTATTGGAGCAGTAATTCTTGTATTTTTACTGTTTCTGCTCCAAGCATAGAAGATCTAGTGGCATACTCTTAAAGAAATTTTTTCTTCAATATTGGATTTTAAGAAACACGAAAACCCTAAATAAAAACTAAAATTTGAAGAACCCATGGGAAGAAGACTTAAATGACTGAAGAAATTCAGGTGGGTTTAATACTACAGCAGCCAACAGCATAATGGACTGAGCTAATACAAACTGCTGTGTCCAAGTACAAATACCTAGAAAGTTTGCATTTTTAACAAACACAAAATCTCAGAAGTCCCCAGAAGCCAAAGATGAAACTTAAAATTAGAACCATAAACTTACAATAAGCTTGCAATATGCTTTTAAACTGATACCCTGATGGTTGTAAGGATATCAGAGCAGAGATGAGACCTAAGTGGTAGGGTCTGAGATGGTAATGCCCATTCTAGAGCAGAAGACATTGTCTCAGGAGTGAAAACCAGACTGAGATCATTACATAAAACGGGAGCCTGCCACCATCCCAGGAGAAATTTAAAAAAAAGTGAGCCAATTCCTGGGAGAAGAAAAAAATATACATATATGTGTGTGTGCATAATCTCTATTTATGTATTATATATGTATGCTTTTTATGTATATACACATATATAATATACATGAATATATACACATAAAATATATACACATTTTTATATAAATATCTTTTATGAAAACTCTGGAACCCCAGTGCTACTGTGTCACATGTGGTATGAAATCTGAATTAGCATTTTCTGTATGCATGCCATGGAAATCTCTAAGCCAAGGATTTAACACAAATTTGAGACTGGTTAGAAGGTATTCCTTTTAAGTAGCACTTTTCTTCCCCTCATGTTGCACTATTTAAACTGTACAATTTTTTTCCCTAAATAATATTATGTAATACATTTGAGACATCATCCATACAAAGTTAGCTTTACTTTATTTATTTATTTTTAAATTTCATTTATTTAATTATTTTTGGCCACACTACATGGCATGCAGGATCTTAGTTCCCCGACCAAGGATTAAGCCTGCACCCCCTGCAGTGGAAGTGAGGAGTCCTAACCACTGGAATTCCAGGGAAGTCCCAGCTTTACTTTAAAAACTTAGGACCATAATATAAACCAGTAAAAAAGAGGTCTGACTGAGCCTCAGGTAATCCCCGGGAACAGGTCCCTTGGGGTGTAGAGTGAGACAGAGGGTGGTGAAGGGACCTTGTCAGAGCCAGACTCATGAGGCAGAACACTGACTCAAAGGGAGGGCCACCAGGGGCTTGGTGGTTACAGCCTCTGCTAAGAACAAGCAAAGGCTCTTGGTTTCCTGGTCTAGCTGTGTCTCCTTTCTCCTTCTCTGCCCCAGGCCATGGGTAAAGTGTCTAGGTCAGGGAGCATAATGGGCAGGTTCTCCAGGCCACGGATGAATGCAGGGAGTATGTTCAAAGGGCAGACAGGGAGGAGAAATAGTAAGGCGGCCTTGGGGAGGAAAGGGTGGGGACCTGATGGAAATCCCAGCGTGTCCCCAGTAAGGGCATGCTAACGGTAATGAGGTGCTAGGAGTTCACCTTCATAGCAACTGCTGCCAACTGACACACAGTTTGATTTTATGTTTGTTTATGTATTTTCTGTCTCTTCCACTACACGTAATGTCCTAGAAGTCAGAGACTTGTTTTATCCTCACCTCCTAGAGAAGAGGGCCTGGAACTGGGCAAAAATATGATCAGTAAGCTTTTGGTCCCTTGGTATAGCAGCTGCTGTTGACACAGTCCACTAAGAGGACAGTCAGCAAACTGCACAGGATTAGCATTCCAAAAAATTGTAATAATAACGAGATTTTAAATCAGATTTTTGAAGAGTCTCTTTTAGAAGATTCAACTGTTAATACATAAAAGCAGATATGAAAATAATTAGATAAAAGTTCTAAAAATGAATTGCACACACACACACACCAAAACACATGCTTGTTTAAATTTAAAAAAAACTATATAATATGAAAGTAAAAAACCTATGCTCCATCTCTTTGAAGTCATAGATGGGAAGAAATGGGAATCCTGAAGCAGTTATATATTAAGGGTTAAGAAGGTGGGCTCTGGAATCATACTCCAGAGGTTCAAGTGAGCAAGTGCTTTCACATGTTACTAGGGAGAGATGAAAGAGAGGCAAGTAGAAGGAGGGAGACAGAGAAGGAGGGAAGAAAGAAGGAATGGAAGAAGGGAGGGAGACAAGGATTAAAAAAAAAAAAAAAGGATGAGAGTGAGTCAAGGAGGCCAGTGGTTTTTAAAGTTCCTAATAGCAGAGAAGAGGATTCAATTTGATCAGCATGCGTTGTTTTCAGACATTTTTGACATTCCCAGTTCTAACTTACCCTATACTTCCCAATAATTTCTGCCATTGCTGTCTCTAAAATCTTATCCTTTAGGACACTGTTACAGACTTTCCGTTGTGGAGTTCCTACTGAAATGCTCCTTCATGCTAAAGGTAAGTGTTGCTGGGCATGTGTGAGTCTGTGTGTGTGTGTGTGTGTGTGTGTGTGTGTGTGTGTGTGAGTCTACTGGTTCCCTGAAGACAAGGAAACAGAAGAAAATTGAATGATAGATCTCTTCTTCCTTTTCTTAAGTTTTAAATGACTGTGTGCATAACTTCATATAATCTCCTAGCCATTTACTTTGGAAAGAGATAGGCCAAAATATACACACTTAATGTGCATATATTCCAAAATACTTTTTAGCTTATTGTCTGACTTACTTACCAAAGAGACTGTGATTGTTCACAGAATGTGGTTGTGCCTTTAGCAAAATGGGGATGAAGAGTGTGGTTTGTGTCTTCAGCAGAAAAACATATTTATTTAATTCATTAATCTAACTCTTCTCTATGTACTTAATCCCAAGATAATTTATTTGGCTAAGTATGGGATCTCCATGGATTTGAATTTTGAAAATAGAAAAGGTTTTGTGAGCTTTAACCTTGGTACAAGATGTAAGATATTTAAACTCTGAATAAAATTGTGAATGGAGTCAATTTCCATCAAATAAAGCCTCTTAATAAGGAACGAGATAATATTTAAAGAAGTATTTTTAGAATATGGCAAAAAAATGTAAATAATAGAACAATGTGTGATATTATACAGGGTTTAGTTTGAAACTGCTAAATATATTACATATATTCACTCACATATGTGTATATTTGATTTTATCATTTGTTAAACTTGTACATTAGGATAGTTATATAAATATTTTAAATTAGAAAGAGCAATGAAATATAAATGATGAATAAGCATAAATAATGCTTGAAAGAGTACTTCCCAAACTTCCACTGCCAGTGTCCTTGTCCCCGTGGTGAGCCACAGCCATTCCCCTGTCTCTGCAGGAGACCCTCCAACACTACCAGCCATGTGGCTGACAGGGTCTTGGTGCTCCGGCTAGGTGTCAGGCCTGAGTCTCTGAGGCGGGAGAGCCAAGTTCAGGACATTATTGTCACCACATAATACCAGTTGGTGACAGCTCTCACAGAGATCTCCATCTCAATGCTAAGACCCAGCTCCACTCAAGGACAAGCAAGTTCCAGTGCTGGACACCCCAGGCCAAACAACTAGCAAGGCAGGAACATAACCCCACCCATTAACAGAGAGGATGCCTAAAATCATACTAAGGTCACAGACTCCCCAAAACACAGCACCAGACATGGTGCTATCCACCAGAAAGACAAGATCCAACCTCATTCATCAGAACATAGGCACCAGTCTCCTCCACCATGAAACCTACACAATCCACTGAACCAACCTTATCTACTGGAGGAAGACACCAAAAACAATGGGAACTATGAACTTGCAGCCTGTGAAAAGGAAACCCCCAAACACAGTAAGTTAAGCAAAATGAGAAGACAGAAATACACAGCAGATGAAGGAGCAAGGTAAAAACCTACCAGACCAGACAAATGAAGAGGAAATAGGCAGTCTACTTGAAAAATAATTCATAGTATTGATAGTAAACATGATCCAAAATCTTGGAAATAGAATGGAGAAAATGCAAGAAAGTTTAAGAAGGACCTAGAAGAACTAAAGAGCAAACAGACAATGATGAACAACACAATAAATGAAATGAAATATTCTCTAGAAGGAATCAATAGCAGAATAACTGAGGCAGAAGAAAGGATAAGTGACCTGGAAGATAAAATAGTGGAAATAACTACTACAGAGGAGAATAAAGAAAAAAGAATGAAAAGAATTGAGGACAGTCTCAGACACCTCTGGGACAAGATTAAACATACCAATATTCGAATTATAGGAGTCCCAGAAAGAAGAAAAGAAAAGGAAAGGGACCAAGAAAATATTTGAAAATATTATAGTTGAAAACTTCCCTAATATGGGAAAGGAAAGAGTCAATCAATTCCAGGAAGCACAGAGTCCCATACAGGATAAATTGAGGGAGAAATATCCCAAGACACATATTAATCAAGTTATCAAAAATTAAACACAAAGAAAAATTCTTAAAAGCAGCTGGAGAAAAGCAACACATAACATACAAGGGAATCCCTATAAGTTTAACAACTGATCTTTCAGCAGAAACTCTGCAAGCCAGAAGGGTGTGACAGGACGTATTTAAAGTGATGCAAAGGAAAAACCTACAACCAAGATTACTCTACCCAGTAGGCATCTCATTCAGATTCCACAGAGAAATTAAAACCTTTACAGGCAAGCAAAAGCAAAGAGAATTCAGCATCTCTAAACCAGCTTTACAACAAATGCTAACGGAACTTCTCTAGGAAAGAAACACAAGAGAAGGAAAAGACCTACAATAACAAACCCAAAACAATTAAGAAAATGAAAATAGGAACATACATATCCATAATTACCTTAAATGTAAATGGATTAAATGCTTCAACCAAAAGACACAGACTGGGTAAATGGATACAAGAACAAGACCCACATGTATTATGTCTACAAGAGACCCACTTCAGATCTAAGAACACGTACAGACTGAAAGTGAGGGGATGGCAAAAGACATTCCATGCAAGTGGAAATCAAAAGAAAATTGGAGGGAGTAGCAATTCTCATATAAGACAAAATAGACTTTAAGATAAAGACTATTACAAGAGACAAAGGACACTGCGTAATGATCAAGGGATCAATCCAAGCAGAAGATATAACAATTGTAAAAATTTATGCACCCAACATAGGAGCATCTCAATACATAACACAAATGCTAATGCCTGTAAATGGAAAATCAACAGTAATACAATAAGAGTAGAGGGCTTTAACACCATACTTTCAACAGTGGACAGATTATCCAAAGTGAAAGTAAATAAGGAAACAGAAGTTTTAAAAGACACATTAAACAAGATGGACTTAATTGATATTTATAGGATATTCCATCTAAAAACAACTGAATACACTTTCTTCTCAAGTGATCATGGAACATTCTTCAGGATAGATAATACCTTGTGTCACAAATCAATCCTTGGTAAATTTAAGAAAACTGAAATTGTATCAAGTATCTTTTCTGACCATGCTATGAGACTAGATATCAATTACAGCAAAAATATCAGTAAAAAATACAAACACATGGAGGCTAAACAATACACTACTAAATAACCAAGTGATCACTGAAGAAATCAAGAAGGAAATCAAAAAATACCTAGAAACAAATGACAATGAAAACACGGTGACCCAAAACCTTTGGGATGCAACTAAAGCAATTCTAAGAGGGAATTTTATAGCAATACAATCCTACCTCAGGAAACAAGAAACATCTCAAATTAAAAACGTAACCTTACATTTAAAGCAATTAGAGAAAGAAGAACAAAATAAGACCAAAGTTAGCAGAAGGAAAGAAATCATAAAGATTAGATCAGAAATAAATGAAAAAGAAATGAAGGAAACAATAGCAAAGATCAATAAAACTAAAAGCTGGTTCTTTGAGAAGATAAACAAAATTGACAAACCATTAGCCAGAGTCATCAAGAGAAAAAAGGAGAAGACACAAAGCAAAAGAATTAGAAATGAAAAAGGAAAAGTAACAACTGACACTGCAGCAAAACAAAGGATCATGAGAGATTACTACAAGCAACTCTATGCCAATAAAATGGGCAACCTGGAAAAAATGGACATATTCTTAGAAATGCACAACCTTCTGATACTGAACCAGGAAGAAATACAAAACATAAACTGAACAATCACAAGCACTGAAATTGAAACTGTGATTTAAAATCTTCCAACAAACAAAAGCCCAGCAACAGATGGCTTCATAGGCGAATTCTATCAAACATTTAGAGAAGAGCTAACACCTATCCTTCTCAAACTCTTCCAAAATATAGCAAAAGGATGAACACTCCCAAACTCAGTCTTTGAGGCAACTATCACCCTGATATCAAAACCAGACAAAGATATCCCAAAGAAAGAAAACTACAGGCCAATATCACTGATGAACATAGATGTAAAAATCCTCAACAAAATACTAGCAAACAGAATCCAACAGCACATTAAAGGGGTCATACACCATGATCACGTGGGGTTCATCCCAGGAATGCAAGAATTCTTCAATATACACAAATCAATCAATGTGATGCACCATATTAAAAAGTTGAAGAGTAAAAACCGTATGATCAACTCAATAGATGCAGAAAAAGCTATCGACAAAATTCAACAGCCATTTATGAAAAAGACCCTCCAGAAAGTAGGCATAGAGGGAATTTACCTCAACATAATAAAGGCCATATATGACAAACCCACAGCCAACATTGTTCTCAATGGTGAAAGACTGAAACTATTTCCTCTAAGATAAGGAACAAGACAAGGTTTTCCATTCTCACCACTGTTATTCAACATAGTTTTGGAAGTTTTAGCCACAGCAATCAGACAAGAAAAAGAAATAAAAGGAATCCAAATCAGAAAAGAACTAAAGCTTTCACTGTTTGCAGATGACATGATACTATACATAGATAATCCTAAAGATTCTACCAGAAAACTGCTAGTGCTAATCAATGAATTTGGTAGAGTAGCAGAATATAAAATTAATGCACACAAATCTCTTGAATTCCTATACACTAATGATGGAAAATCTGAAAGAGAAATTAAGGAAACTCTCCCGTTTACCACTGCAACAAAAAGAATAACATACGTAGGAATAAACCTACCTAAGGATCCAAAAGACCTGTATGCAGAAAACTATAAGACACTGATGAATGAAATTAAAGATGTTACAAACAGATGGAGAGATATACCATGTGCTTGGATTGGAAAAGTCAACATTGTGAAAATGACTATACGACACAAAGCAATCTACAGAGTCAGTGCAATCCCTATCAAACTACCAATGGCATTTTTCACAGAACTAGAACAAAAAATTTCACAATTTGTATGGAAACACAAAAGACCCCAAATAGCGAAAGCAATCTGGAGAAAGAAAAACAGAGCTGGAGGAATCAGGCTCCCAGACTTCAGACTATACTACTAATCTACAGTAATCAAGACAGTATGGTACTGACACAAAAACAAAAATATAGATCAATGGAACAGCACAGAAAACCCAGAGATAATCCCATGCACATATAGCCACATTTCTTTGATAAAGGAGGCAAGAATATACAATTGAGAAAAGACTGCCTTTTCAATAACTTGTGCTGGGAAAACTGGACAGCTACATGTAAAAGAATAAAATTAGAACACTCCCTAACACCACACACAGAAATAAACTCAGAATGGATTAAAGACCTAAATGTAAGGCCAGACACTGTCAAACGCTTAGAGGAAAACATAGGCAGAACACTCTATGACATAAATCACAGCAAGATCCTTTGTGACCCACCTCCTAGAGAAATGGAAATAAAAACAAAAACAAACAAATGGGAACTAATGAAACTTAAAAGCTTTTGCACAGCAAAGGCAACCATAAACAAGACGAAAAGACAAACTCAGAATGGGAGAAAATATTTGCAAATGAAGCAACTGACAAAGAATTAATCTCAAAAATATACAAGCAGCACATGTAGCTCAGTATCAGAAAAACAAACAATTCAATCCAAAACTGGGCAGAAGACCTAAAAAGATATTTCTCCAAAGAAGATATACAGATTGCCAACAAACACATGAAAGGATGTTCAACATCACTAATCATTAGAGAAATGCAAATCAAACCTACAATGAGATATCATCTCACACTGGTCAGAATGGCCATCATCAAAAAGTCTACAAACAATAAATGCTGGAGAGGGTGTGGAGAAAAGGGAACCCTCTTAAAGTGTTGGTGGGAATGTAAATTGATACAGCCACTATGGAGAACAGTATGAAGCTTCCTTAAAAAACTAAAAATCAAAATACCATATGACCCAGCAATCCCACTACTGGCCATATACCCTAGGAAAACCATAATTCAAAAAGAGTCATGTACCACAATATTCACTGCACTCTATTTACAATAGCCAGACATGGAATCTGCCTAAGTGTCCATTGACAGATGAATGCATAAAGAAGATGTGGCACACATTTACAGTGGAATATTACTCAGCTGTAAAATGAAATGAAATTGAGTTATATGTAGTGAGGTGGATAGACCTAAGAGTCTGTCATACAGAGTAAGGTAAGTCAGAAGAGAAAAACAAATACCATATGCTAACACATATATATGGAATCTAAAAAAAAAAAAAAAAAAAGTGGTTCTGAAGAACCTAGGGGCAGGACAGGAATAAAGATGCAGATGAAGAGAATGGACTTGAGGACACGAGAAGGGGAAAGGGGAAGCCGGGACAAAGTGAGAGAGAGGCATGGACATATATACACTACCAAATGTAAAATAGATAGCTAGTGGGAAGCAGCCACATAGCTTAGTGCTTTGTGACCACCTAGAGCCGTGGGATAGGGAGAGAGGGAGGGAGATGCAAGAGGGAGAGGACACGGGGATATATGTATATGTATTGCTGATTCATTTTGCTAAACAGCAGAAACTAACCCACCATTGTAAAGCAATTATATGCCAATAAAGATGTTTAAAAAAAAGAATAAACAATACTTTCATATTCTTCAAAATGATAGTTTTTAATTATCAAGCAATGAATAAGTTAAAACAAAAGTAGATATTTGAAATATTAATAGTTAAAGACTATCCTGAAATATATTTCCATCATAATTTGAAAACTTAAGCTGATACAACCTTCCTACCATGCTGAGCTTTCCCTAGACTTTAGAAGTAGTTATTTATAGCTCTCCAATCTGAACTGTAGTTATTCTTTGGTTTTTTCAGTGTGTTATATTTCCTCATTTAAATTTTTCATCCCATAAATGCTGGTAACTATCAATTAGGTAAATAGCCAAAGAAATACTCAAAGGATGTGTCTAAGCCATTAAAAAAATAAGATTGTTACCATGTGTCCAGATGGTTCATATATATTGAAGAACTTTCTTAATGACCCATGAATTTATAATTAATGGTTTATGGACTAGAACCTACAGGATAAGATGCAAAACTTCTGGCTAAGTGTCCATTAATTAAGAAGGACCGTGTATGGAAGAGTACATTGAGGGCACGGCTAGTATGTTTTCCAAAAATTGAATTATTGACATAGACTTTGAAGATAGAGGGTTATAGTAGTTTCCTAGATGTGGGGTTATAAGGAAGAACATTTAAAGCTGTTGTAAAATAAATGTCTTTGTTTAATATTTGTAAGAAGTTTTTCCCCTAGTGCCTAGAAAGGCTATTTTCTTCTCCTTTTTGTTTTCCAAAATGTAATATTTCGGTTAATTAGTATGAGCAGACACATAAACTAGTTTTCTGGTTTCTTAATATCAGTTTAAACAGAGGCTAAATCATTTGTTTTTCAGTGAATCTTCTCAAAGGAAGGTATTTTTAAATTGAAAGTTGGAACTTGCCTCAGGACACTCATTCATTCATTCAATTAATTAATGAGTTGTTTATCACATATGGTGTTGTCTGCCAGGCTGAGGGCTAATATTTAAGGAAACAGTGATGGCCAGCAGAGGATTTCTAACTCTGAGAATGTCTCCTGATAGAAAAACATGCTAGCTAATCTTGTTCCTTTGTGTTTTAATGTAGATGCATTGGACACTTACTCAAACATGCAAGTTTAATTTTTTCCTGCCATAAATCACAAACAAGGATTACAATCACTAAAGTCAATGTATTTTAGAAGGTATTTCATAGAAAATGAGAAGAATAAGTTCAGAAGAACAAATTAGAATTTTACCCAAAGTACACATGAAGAAAGAAGACAGCTTCAGAAATGCTTGATTAATGACAGCCATTTCTGAAATAAAAGCTAAGTAACACAAGAAATTGGAGGCAGAACACAAAGGAATAAAGTAACCAAAAAAGAATTTCTTAATTATTGATGTAAATAAAACAGGAAATTGTCCTCAGACATTTTAGTCAGGAAAGAAAACTTGGACTATATACTGGGCTGAAACTTTTACTTTTCAGATGGAAGGTACAGATAAGAGAGCTAAAAATTTAAGCAATTCTTGAAAAATGGCAGGCCTGGCTACAGAATAATCTATTTAAATTTTCTGAGTTTGCTCTACTGAATTCAAATACTTTAATCAAATGAAAGCTGACCTGCCAGAGTTGGTGAGAAAGGACTTCTTTGTCAGATATTGAGAGGAGATCCCTTCAATTTTCTTCACAGATAAGTCTTCTGTGGTTTTCATGGGAGAGCAGGGAGGATGTTGGCCTTGAACTTCACTGTAAGGAGCTCATCCCTCTGCGGCTACACTTGACACTGATAAGTGCTGGTCTTGCACAGTTTCAGTTTCTCAGTTGAAACTGTAGCTCCTTTCAAATGGGCCTAATGTCTAGAGCTGTACTACAACCATCCAGCCATTCCTTCCCATCCAAGGTACTGCATGTAGGAGGTGCCTCTTCCATGCAATAACTCACAGATACCTGTCTCTGCTGTCTCTCTGGAAGTTGCCTTCTGAAACAGGCCCAGCAGCTGCTTCTCATGAAGTTCCAGCCCAGCCTCCTCTCCCAGCAATCTAGTTCTTTGTCAAGAGCCTAGGTCTTGGAAAACATAAGCTTCAACTCTCTCCCACAGGAAGAATATCCTCAGGTCTCCTGGAGCTAAGCCCCGCTGTCCCTCTTTAAAGGGGAAAGAGTAAAATGTATCTCATTCTTTCTTATTTGGAAAACACAGTTAAGTTCTCTTCCCATTGGGTTGTATGACAGACGTACTTAACGTAATTGCTCCCTCTCAGGTAACACAATTTTTTGCAATAAGAGCTAAAAATAAATATCAAATTCTCAATACTAGCAGGGAAATTAAAGCTGTGTTATGGCTTTTGGATATAAAAGTTATATAAAACAACAAACAAAAACAAGTAAATAGTAATAAAACAAGTAATAAAAATGCCTTTGGAATGTTTTTGTTCAGACACATATAATTATGGAATTCAGTTTCCAAGGATGGTTTTCTGGACAGAAGTTTTACACAGAGTATAACCCTTGTGGACTCTTTTTTGTTTGGTTTCAGTAAATTTCAACGTCAAAGTGCTGCTGCTGTTTCATTCCAATGCCACATGATTGTACTGAGAAGAGTATGTATCAAGTCACTGAGTGAGTGACTAGGGCTCATGTGTTGACCATTTCTCAATAGATTTAGAATTTTTACTCTTCAAGAGGAAAAAAAAAAATCTGTTGAAATCCAAAGAGGTCACAGTCAAAAGACCAGATTATTCATTATTTTTGTTCCCTTAGGAAACTGTAAGGAATAATTCTGCTGACCATATTGTTTTGTTCAAATGAGATGTTTTGTTTTTTTGAACAGAAAAGTGTCAAGTTGAAAATGTTCTTTTTCTTTTCTTTATCACTTTGAAAGGATCATTCAACCAAATCAAGCAATTGACAACAATGACACTTTTTATGTGAACTAAAACTTCTTCACATACCCAGAAACAAATGCTAAATTCCACTTTAATCAGGCCAGATCAGTTATACAGAATGGATTACTATCACAATGATCTCTGAGAGTCCTGATACTTTGATTCTGTTATAAACTTTGTAAGGCTGTTGCCCTGTATTCTGTTATTAAATTTTACATACTATGATCTTCTAAATCAGCACAATCACAGCTTAAAAGAGGAAACCAATTTTAAAAAGCACAGATAAGTGCTACTTCATCTATGTAACATTTTTTTTTTTTTGGTACTTAAACCAAAAGAAGTCCAGGAAAGAATGCCTCCCAAAGGATGCTAGTTGGCCAACATGTTTTGTGTTGTGAGGTGCAGATCTTGTCTAGATAAGTGTAGTCTTGGCTTCAAGGATAAAATATCTATTTTTGTCTTTGCCTCTACTGGTTTTTGCAACACTTCTTTCCTAGTCCATTACATTGAATGACTCCCACTTTTATGACTAGACTTCATGATTGAAAGAAGAGATAAAGAAACTAAATATCTTCCTTATCCACACTTCCTCTTATATAAAAATTTATTTCCTAGCAATATGCTGATGTATTAAAATAGTTTAATGGATAGTTTTTACATATTTATACTAAAAGTGTAGAATATATCTTAAAATATGACTTTCCCTGGATATACATCTATTTACAGTCTGGAATTTAATCATCCATTAATAAGCATATTTTAAATTTATTCATTATAAATAGATGCCTCTTAAAGTCTGCAATATTAGGGATTGTGAAGGGAATGTGTTCTATGTGACTCCAGGGTCCAAACTTCTAATCACTGTGACATATGTCATTGGATTCAACAAGAGCCAATAGCTAGGTAGAGAAGCTTGGCTGGGAGATGTTTGGGAACTCTGTACACAAGAGGGATGCTTAATAGCCCAGGGCAGCTGTGGCATGAAATTACATAGAAATCTATCTCTTCTACTGCCCAACCCCCAACACCTATATGGAGTGCATATCTCCTCTAGAACTTTGATGAATTGCCAATAATAGTTCTGGGCATCTGGAGACAATAATCTGGCACAGATACTGATGTTCTCTTAAGAGACATTGTTAGCAATATAAATGTAGAAGTTTAATTTATGGGCAGTAGTTGTGAAATTGTTCGAGAGAAGGAAAACATAAAGAGTGCTTTGGGATGACTGTGGCTAAATGGAGATTCTTCATATGGAGCCTCTGTAGATGGAGATACCATGAGTACTCTATCAAGATCAAGTGGATCCGGTGATATAAAAAAGTTATTTTAATTGATGTAAATTAATTTGTTCCACATATTAGGAAGGTCCAGTAGACACATACAACTTACTTCTATGTGAATATGAGATGATTTCCCATATATAACTAATTTTTCAGATAACTAAAAATTATATGATTTTTACTGACTGCATACATATAATATATATAATATGGATCTCTTTTCAGTTTACCTAAGACCTTGCCAGAGAGTTCAATATTGAATTGGATACATATTGGTTTCTATCACAAGCTTGACTGATTCAATTTTCAGAGAAAGCTTAAGTCAACTCCCTTCTAGACTAGTCTTCTACTAGAATGTCACCTCCATGAGAGCTGTATCTGGTCTGTACTATTCACCACTCCCATATCCTTAGTACATAGAACAAAACTAGGCATAAGCATTAATTAAATATTTTTGAATTAATGGATTTCCTTTGACCTTAGATGGCCCATGCTTTACTGCAGTTCAAAGGGACATAAGCCTTGTGTTTAAATATTTTTTGCTTCTCACTCACAAGATCTTTTCCTCTATCCTGACATACCCGTATACTCCCATCATCGTTCTCTAATCTATATCTCCTCCAAAACCTCAGTTTCCAACATCTGCTTTCCATCTACTACCTCTTAATCTTCAACTTTACTTTTTCCAGTAATTTGTTGACTTGGTAAAGACCTCCCAATTGATTTTCCCACCATCTCTCCCTGTCCATCATGACCTTCATCTGTTTACTTTCCTTTTACAAGTGCTCCATAGCATCTGTCCTCTTCTCTCTTGCGCCTCTTTTCCTTTGCAAAACTCCAATCCTCCTTAAATCCACAACTTAATTCAAGCTTTTGAATGTTCTGGGAATAAAGACATGCAACAATGCTGATTGGATATCTTTTATTTTTTACCACTCTTGGAAGCAGTATGCTTTTCCTATTCCTGATGTTTCTTTCCAAATGAGTATAATTCAATTAGCCTAATTCCAGATCTCACTGATTGCCTTATAAGAATTAAATGAGAACAAAATGACATTATTTCAAATTAGATTCTAAGAGAAGAAAGAGGAGGGGAGGAAAGTTACGAACTAACTTCACTACTTATCATAAATAGAAAAATGAAAAGATAAAGTCAATATCCCCCCAAAAAGGGGATGTTTAAGGATATTATATAAAGGTATTAGAATAATTGTAACTGTGTTAGATCGCAAAAATGACCTCCTGTTCTGCATTCCTCTCATTTGCCCTCCTCTATGATTCTGGGCTTCATCATATTATTTCCTTTGGTCCATGAGGAGTTAATGAATATAATTCAAACAGAGGTTTGAAAAAGTACTTGCTCGTTGCTTCTTAGGCTTTTGCAACTCTGTCTTTGCCATAAGAAGTCTAGCCTTGCCTGCTGGAGGAATGTAATAAGAATGTAAGATACAGAGCTAAATTGTCCCAGTCAATAGCCAGCATAGTCCCAGAAATGAAAGTAAATCTAGCTTAAACCAGAGCCACCACCCAGCTGAAATCACTGACTCATACACTCATGAACGAGGTTGATGCTTATTGCTCTAAACATTGAGTTTGGGGTGTCTTTTGTTTTGTTTTGTTTTGTTTTTAATCCAGCATAACAGTAGAAACACAACAAATACTGTAACCATTTAGAAAAATGCAAACCTTTATAAATGCCAAAAGGTATACTGATAAACACACACAGTGAAAGAGAATATATAAAACTAGTTATGTGATGAAATTTGATGTGGGTGTGTATATCATACAATAATACAAAAGAACAAAGACCAAAGTTATTATTCATATTGACAGTTGTGTAACAGCTTATATTATGTATTGATAGAAAAAAAGAAGTTCAAATTGCCTAACAAAGCAAAATTCAGTACTCTGTGCTACATTCACAAGACAGATCTGAAACAAATATTCTGAATGGGTAAAAAGTAAAGAACAAGCAATATTATACCAGGCAAATGCAGATAAAAAGAAAGTAGGTATACATCTGACAGGTAGAATTTAGACCAAAAAACACTAAAAGAAGAACACAAAAGGACACTTTACAAGGCCATAGATTAAAATTCAAAATGAAGATATAGAATATATTAATATTTGTGCACTGATAATTCAGCAATACTAGTCATACAAGCCAAATTAAATATGTAAATAAATAAATCTAATCATGATTTTTTAGAAAAATATTCTAGGTTGGGTTTTTTTGTTATATATTCTCACACAATTCTTCTAGTATTTCTCTAAATATAGCATCCCTGATTTCTATTTTTTAAATATTATTTTTATTTTACTAATGGAAAGATAGCTAGTACACCCTCATGTATTCCAGATGAATTTCAGAAAGGAAGAAGAGAAAGGATCATACCAACCATCAGTCTTTTTTATTTTGGGGGGAACTTTATTGAGGAATATTTTACATAAGTAACACCTGTTTAAGTGTGCAACTTGATAAGTTTTTACATATGTATACATGCACCCATGAAACTATTACCACAATTGAGATAATGAGCTTATCACTGTCCCCAAAACTCCCTCTTGCTTCCCTGTGATCCTTTCTTCTTGCTCACTCGCCAATACCCAGACAGTCACTGATCTTTTTAGTACTGTAGATGAGTTTTCACTTCTAGAATTTCATATAAACAAAAATATATATTATATACTTTTTTGTACTGGCTCGAGCATATTTATTTTGAGATAAATCTAAATTGTTCCATAATTCAATATTCGTTCCCCTTTATTGCTGAACAGTATTTTACTGCATTACATACCACAGTTTATTTATCCGATTCACCTATAGATAGATAGTTGGATTTTTTTCCTAATTTGAGTCTATTACAAATTAAGCCTTCAAAAACATTTAGGTACAATTCTTTATATGGACATGTGCTTTCATTTGTTTTTGCTAAATACTTAGAAATGGAATGGCTAGTCATATACTAGGTATATGTTCAATGTTTTTACATGAAGTTCAGAAACATGCAAAAGCATGACACAGATTGTCACAACAAAGTACCACAGACACTTTTTCCTCACAAATCTGGAGGCTAGAAGTCTGGAAACAAGGTGTCAGCAGACTGGTTTCTTCTGAGGTCTCTTCTTGGCTTGCAGATGGCCTTCCCCCTGTGTTTTCACATGGTCCTCTCTCTGTTTCTATGTCCAAATTTCCTCTTCTTATGAGGAAACCAGTTATATTGGATTAGGGCCTACCCTAATGACTTCATTTTAACTTAATTTCCTCTTTGAAGACCCTAGCTCCAAATACAGTCACATTCTGAGGTACTGGAGGCTATGACTTTAACATATGGATTTGGGGGGAACATAATTCAGCCCATAATAGTGGTACTTGTCAATGAATGCCATTTAAGTTCAGAAAACTATATTGGGATGATGGAATTGCCCATTTACTGATGAGTAAATGGTAGTGTCTTTTCCAGGTTTGATGAATAACATAGGGTCATATGGTCCATATCTAGGGAGTCCCATGTGTATCTGTGGTTGAGAAGCTGAAGCTTTGGAAGCTCAGCACCCCTGGGCTGCTGGGACAGATGATGAATGTTATTTTCCTCTCAGTCCTTCAAATAAGTCTAAGTCCCTCTTCAAAGATTAGTACATACACACACACACTCACACACACAAACACACGTATTTTCTGCAAAAGCAGTTGGTCCCTTGGGGACAAAGATAAGACATATCCACTACAGGTAAGCAGAGAGATTCCATTGTATTAAAAGTGCTTTATGTTGAAAAATGAAGTGGAAGCTCTTCAGCTATTCCTCAGTGGAGGACTGTGCATGCTCTTGGGAAAAGGAGCATTGACTTTAGAAGGAATATACACCGGCTGCCCATAAGAAGTTGCATTCATTCATTTCTGCCCCCGAGTATCACTGCATTTGCGCTGCACACGTTTTCCTTTAATGACATTGAAAAGAGTCAAATATGAAGATTCTGGGGCCTGAACCTCAAATCTTGATATTTGAGATACAGGATGGAAGCTGAGGGACCTTGTGAGTTTGGAGGATGCAAGAAAGTCACAGAAAGCTCATCAGAAAATGCTTTGTGGCCATGTAGAGTGGAAGATGAGATTAAGATGATCCAAGAAGTTGGTGCTTTACCCCAAGAGTCTTTCAAACAAGCTCCAGAATTTGGGCTGTAGAAAGCCATGTGAGTGCTAGTATAAGATCTGCCTGCCTTTGGGGCAAGCATGAAGCCAATAGTTTGTGTATTTTTATCTTAAAAATTGTTTTATTGTTGAGCTACAGTGGATGTACAATATTACATGGGTTTCAGGTGTGCGATGTGGTGATTCACAATTTTTTTTTTTTTTTTTTTTTTGCAGTACGCGGGCCTCTCTGTTGTGGCCTCTCTCGTTGCGGAGCACAGGCTCCGGACGCGCAGGCTCAGCGGCCATGGCTCACGGGCCCAGCCGCTCCACAGCATGTGGGATCTTCCCGGACCGGGTCACGAACCCACGTCCCCTGCATCGGCAGGCGGACTGTCAACCACTGCGCCACCAGGGAAGCCCTGATTCACAATTTTTGAAGGTTATACGTCGTTTATACTTACTGTAGGATGTTGGCTATACTCCCCCTACTACAAAAGCTATGACAGAGGTGAGAAGAATGGTTAATTTGGAGGTACACTAACGGGAAAGGAGTACAAGGAGCCTGCTTGGATGATGGAAATGTTTATATCTTGATCTGGATCATGTTTAAACAGGTAAATTCTTGTATAAAATACATCAATCTTTGTACTTAAGATTTGTGTACCTTACTGTAAGTTATAGTTTAATTTAAAAAACAGTAATAATAATAAAAACAAAATCTGCCAAAAACATTTAGGAGATGTTGGGAGAAATTAGAACACACATAGGGTAATTAATGGTATTAATGAATAACAAATATCACTGAGATGTAATAAGAGTATTTGCAGTTTTATATAAAGTATCCGTATCTTTTAGAGATGCATATTGAAGTACTGTACTTACTGCAGAAAACATATAATCCCTGAGATCCTTTTAAAATAAACTAACAGGTGTTGGTATAACTTAAACAAGACTGGTAATATTTGATAATTGTTGAATCTGGGATGATGAGTACATTGGTTTAATTATATAATTTTCTCTACTTATGTCTATATACGTTTTCAATAATAAAAGTTTATTTTTTAAGGGACTGTTTAGTTCAGATTTCCATGCTCAGAATATTAACTTCTGGGCTTTTTCCCAAAATGGATTGGTGCAGTCTCTCCACCTTCCATGCTGTGCCTCTCTAGTTAGTAGTAGTAACAGTTGTTGCTTATTGACTCTTAGCAATCACCAGGCTCCAATATAGATAAATATATATGATATATATATATATATATATCATATATATAATAAAGTTTAAATTAATAAATACATAAATTAAGTTCTTGTCTCTCTTTTTCGAATTAGCTAAAAGGAAGTCAGACTTTATATTTAAAAAAAAAATCTGAATCTTGTGACGGTTGACACAACGGGATTGGGAGCATTGAAAACATTCAAAAGCTATTTGATTGATTTAATGGTTAAAAGTCAGGGTTTACCCCGGGAAAAGCTTGGAAAAGTTGGGAGAGAAGAGTAGGAAAAACTAGAGCCAGCAGTAGCCAGTGGATTCAAGACAGAGAATTGTAGAGTCTGGGAAAGAAGACAGGAATTGGGGCCAACCAGCCTGCTGGGCTGTGTGAGAGGGATTGGGGAAAATGTTTCTACAAAAATTTTGTTCTGTATCATGAATGAAACCTCTCTCGAGCTTTGCTTTGCCTTGCAGTAGATTTTAAAATTTACTTTGGAAGAAGAAAAAAAAAGTGTTGGTCCATACACAATATATTTATTTATTTACATTTCCAAGCAAGTATATTAAAGTCTCTGGTAAGTCCTAATAGAAAACAACACTCAAAAATTTTAGCGCAGAAATACCAGACTTATTTTTCCACCCATCCCCAAACATCCACACTCACTTTTGGCCCCTATGATCATCTTTTAAGTCTAGCACTTGGAACACTGTTTGGAAGTGTTTCCTCAGATTTACTATTCAATTCATGTGTGCTTTGGTTCAAAACCTCCCTCTGCCTGTTGCCAGAACTCTGCCTGATCTTCCCTCTCCTGATCTGCAGCTAGCCTGTGACTATCCAAGTCCTGCTTAAAAACCAAACTTTTCTCTTATATTTTTAACAGTCATATTTTCAAATATCCTATTTTATGTTCTTATTTTGTATCAGTACATATTCTAATTAAATTACCTTTCTGGTGAGTTTCAATTCTGAAATCCTATGGTTTTTTTGATTTTGTGGAAAAGAGTTGTTTCATAGGATAAAAATGACCCAGGAGGAGAACGCTCCACGGGAATAATATTTCTAAGGGAGAATTGAAAGTCTTTCCTTTTATAGAATAAAAAACATGCTATTACAATAGATTTATAACTCAAGTAACTGTGGGTCTGCCTTACGCTAGATCACCTTAGTAAATTATTTTTAAAATAGCACTAAGAAAGCTGGTACTATGTCATTCAGGAAGCTGGAATAACACTTTGGGGACTTAATGGCCTCTGCTCAATCACACAGATGCCCTGATCACAAACAATATTTGGTGGCAAATGTCCATAGTCACAAGAATCATGCTAATCCTTTCATAGTTTCAGGGTGATTGCTGTTCTGTAAGCTGAACTTACCTGGATATTTCAGTTACGTCCTTTTTTACAAGACTCCATGGAAAGATTTAATAATAGGAAAATGTAGAGAGTGAACATATTTTACTAAACTGGAAGAGGCCAGAAAACTGCCTTTAAAGAGTTCCTTAATATAAAAAAATGGAGAGAAAGACAAATATATGATATCGCTTATGTGTGGAATCTAAAAAAATGATACAAATGAGCTTATTTACAAAACAGAAATAGAGTCACAGATGTAGAAAACAAACTTATGGTTACAGGGGCTAGGGAGTGGGGAGGGAGGGATAATTGAGAGATTGCGATTGACATGTACACACTACTGTATATAAAATAGATGACTAATACGGTCCTACTGTATAGCACAGGGAACTCTACTCAATACTCCGCAATGACTTATGTGGGAAAAGAATTTTTAAAAGGTGGATATAGGTATATGTATAACTGATTCACTTTGCTGTATGTCTGAAACTAACACCACATAGTAAATCAACTGTACTCCACTAGAAAATTTTTTAAATAGAGAAAAGTATTTTAGAACCACAGAATTGACCCATTCACTTAGACTTTATTTTATGCCTTGTATTAGTATTTATATTTTCACACATGGTTTTTAACTTTCCTCATTAAACTGTAATAACCTGAGAATAGGAACCATATTTGATATGGCTTTGCATCCATTGAATTGTCCAAAGCAGGGTGCAGTTACCTTGAAACATAGTTAATATCTGGGAGAATGAAGATGAGTTTCAAAAGTCAAGAAAAATCAGCGGTGTACCTAATGTCCAAGGAATTATAAGACAGATATCAGGCAAAAGGTGCACTAGGAGAAATATAATGAAGAGCCTAAAAGACAGGAAAGTGACTGTAAAGCATTAAAAGAGAGGCTTTGGGTTTGAACAAAAGAGTATAGTGGCTTCAATAAAAGTAGTTTAACTGGAGTTGGGAAATAAAAAATATATGCTCAAGTTCGAGATCAGGATAATGTGACAGGGAGAAAACAGATGATTAGTCAATAATTTTTATCAGAAAAAAATACAGTAAAGGTTAATAAAATGAGATTATTGAATAAGATATTGAGAAATTAAGTATGTCAGAACCCGAATACTTGGTGCTATTTAGAAGAAAAGGGGAAGAAACTGATGAGAAAAATTTGAAGTTATTATAAGAACAATTTTGATCATTGGAGATTATAAATAAAATTCAGAATGTATTGAAGTTTAAAGTCAGCAGTGGATAGTCTATCGTTCTGAGTTTGCAAAGGAGAGAGGTGTAGTTATCGTTTGGAGTAGAAATTTGAGTTTTTTGGTATAATAAACTTATATCAAACTTCAATCTAAAAACAGCATTGGCAATCACATTGCATTTTGAGGTAATTAAAACCAGCCATTCCCACAAAATTCTTTATCCATTATCCCATTATATAATTGACTTTTTCCTTAACTTAGCTTGAAGTTCTTTACATTAGAGTCACTTCTTCAAATAAGACAAGAAAACTAGAGAAAATTTTTGAAGGCTTCATTTACAAAGCACATAATTTACAAGGGCACAATGTTTTCTCTGAATTTCCTCCAAATGTATTCATGCAAGGTATCTATTATTTTATTTGCTAATCTTGAGATATTAATTATATTCTTCTCTTTCCAAAAATAATTTATTTTGACTAAAGTTGATGTTGAAGTCTAGAAAGAAAGTAGAATGAGAAAAGATGAAAGTTGAGATATTTGAGTTATTAATTAATCTTGGTTGAACTAGAGATAGCTTTAAAATTTAATATAAGGCTTAGAGTAGGGGGGTGACTTGCAAGAAAAAACAAAAATAATTGAACATAAGATTATGGCATGAATAGAAGGAATCCATATTGGATTCAGCAAAAATCGTACTGACAAACTTATATCTAACAACAGTTAACATTACACTGATATGCACAGTCTATCTCCTGTCTATCTCCAGGAAAGCATTTTCCTTACCATCAAACAATAGGACTTCTTTTTTTGGTTTTTTTTAAACATCTTTATTGGAGTATAATTGCTTTACAATGGTGTGTTAGTTTCTACTTTATAACAAAGTGAATCAGTTATACATATACGTATGTTCCCATATCTCTTCCCTCTACGTCTCCCTCCATCCCACCCTCCCTATCCCACCCCTCTAGGTGGTCACTACGACTTTGTTTTGACAAACGTGACACCACCACGTTTCTGCACTCGGTCTGAAGGAAGCCTCTGATCGATCATTCTTTTCTCTTCCAGAATGATATACTTGTGCCTGGACAGAGCTAGTATTTCTATAAGGAATTTTAGGAGTGGATGTGAAAAGAAAGAAAAGGAAAAAATAAAACAACAATTTTAGAAAATAATGCAGAATTCCATATTCTAGTATCATTTGTATATTTTTATACTTATATTAGAAATTTTTTACTTCTTACACAATATTTTATCATTCTAATAGAATTATCTTGCTATGTTCATTTATTAATAGTTACTTGAGCTATTAAAATATAACATTGCTTCCCCCCCTTGGTGTCCATACGTTTGTTCTCTACATCTGTGTCTCAATTTCTGCCCTGCAAACCGGTTCATCTGTACCATTTTTCTAGGTTCCACATATATGAGTTAATATACAATATTTGTTTTTCTCTTTCTGACTTACTCACTCTGTATGATAGTCTCTAGATTCATCCACGTCTCTACAAATGACCCAATTTCATCAGCTGGGGCGGGGGTGGGGGGGGCTGGTGTGATGAATTGAGAGATTAGGATTTACATATATGCACTAATATGTATAAAATGGATAACTAGTAAGAACCTGCTGTATAAAAAAAATAAATAAAAAATTCAAAAAAATATAACTTTGGTCACTTATTTCTCTATTGTAAATTAATGAAACCACTAACATTTCTGATTAAAATGCAACATTTTTGAAGGGATATTCGCTGTATACATTGGATAATTTTACAGAATTAGTCTTTGGATATTTTACAGTAGTCATAATAAAACAATTTAGTTACTTAGGAATGTGTTTCTTATAATTAAATACAACACATTCAGTAAAGTTTAATAAACGTTAACAATTTTGAATTTTCATTTTCTTTTCATTGCCAAGATTTTAAACCTGTATTCTGAAGCAAGTTATTAGTATTGGATATTAATTAAATATTACTCTTTGATAGAATATTAAGAAAACTATTATCAGTAACCAGCTCATTTTAAATAATTATTGCACAAAAATAAGGTATTTCACTTTCAGGAGGTGTTTGCCAAAATTTATAGTATAGTCACATGCCTTTTAAAAATTCCAATAAGTAGCACTTGCATTTGAAATGTATCACTTGGTCCAAAGATTAACATTTCATCCAACTTAAGTGAAACAGAGGCTTGAAAAATAGAGACATGAATGTACCAGTAGGTTTCTTGTTTTCTTTAGCTCTGCCCTCTAGGCTTCTCACTGTGGCCCTAGGCTCAGGCCCAGTCCTTTTGCCATCCATCTCAGTAACTACAACTCTTCCCACAGCCCTGATACAACAGTTCAACATCATTAGCTTAAATCCTACGTTTGGTGTGCTGTCCTGGGTGTTCAACTAACGAGGACACATATAAAATGTCTAAAATTCAACTAATTACCTTCCTCCTGAAGACACAAATAAGTCTTGCCACTGCTTAAATTTCTAAAAAAAAAAATTCCAATAAATATTTATAAAGTCTTGCTACTTTGGTGCAAGTTGTGGTACTTCATGTGCAAAGAAGGACACATAACTATGGCTTGAAGGAAATGAAAGCCTACCCCCAGGAGGCTGAGGTTGTTTTGGATGGTCTACCTAGGGGAAATAAAGGAGCACCACAGTTTTCAGGTAAATATTACAACTACAACTTTATTTTTATTTAAATGAATGGCAACGGAGTCTATAAAAAGTTGCTAAAGGCACTATTTCCATGGTAAGAAAAAATATATATAAGTAATTTCTCCATGGAAGGAGATTCTAAATAAGCAGCCAAAAATTAACAAAATACTATGTTTCTATCTTCAAAGTATTTCATGTCAGGAAAGTCCCAAACTGTCACTCTTCAGGATTATCTACTTTTTAAATTGTCATTTAATAGCAAAGAAAGGCCTTTTGTGGGTTCTTGGTTTTAGGAAGATATCTTATAACCAATCCTTCTCCAGAAACACCCTCACATCCAGAGCCATGTAAATGTTCTAACAGAGTATCCTTTCAAAATAGAGATACAAATATTTATAGCTTATTCCAAATACAGATAACAAACATAACTACATATTTTTATGTGAGTTGAGGAGGCATTTTTCTTCCAATGAAGAAGATATAAAAATATGAATTAATTTTTTTAAGAAAACTCAAAATAATTTACTTTCTTGAATGAAAAATTCATATTAGATCTTACAAATAAACACAAACTCTGTTACCTAATTTCCTAATATTTTCCTTGTCAATCTCATTGGGAAATCATTCAAGGATTTGGAGATCCTTTTATCTAAAGTATAGAGAGGCCAGCAGTGTGAGAGTTATCTGGGTGCTTATTACAAATGCAGAATCTCAGGTCTTAACTCAGAGAGACTGAATTAGACTTTGCTTTTAACAAGATCCTCTGGAGATCAGAATGAACATTAAGCGTGAGAAGTGATGATGTAGATCATAGTGGTAGTCGTAAGAAAGAATAAATCTGGTTGGGATAATTTAAAAACTTGATTAGGAAAGTGGATTTCAGACAAAATTGTTGGACATAAGTCATTTCTTGGAGATACATCACTTAATTTTGGCTTAAGTCATATAACTTAACTGCCTTCACAATGTTACCATACTACCTATGTTGTAAATATTTCCTACATTATTTGGTTTTCATTTTTTTCATATGGGAGGTTGGAAAAACACAAATTACCTTTCAAGCATTTCTACACTATATTGTGCTGAAGTATTATGAGATAATAATTGTGAAGAATATCAGGAATCTTAGATAAAAGTGGTCTTAAATTTTTTGTTTGTTAGCCTTCAGTAATTAGGTAAGACAGTTGTACCACTAGAGCATTGTGGAAAGGCACTAACTGGGAGAAATGTGTATTATCACCTCTTTTATTTTTATTATGTTCAATTTCACCCTTGCCCTTCAGCCTCCACTCTGAAGAATATACACAATTCCTCCAAAAGATGAACTATTATTATTGTCCTTTGTTAACACATTTTTATAGTTACAGACGTGGAGTTATGTACACATTGGTAGGAGGCCAAATAAATGTCCACCTCAAACCCTTTCCTAGCCTCAAATGCACAGCACTGCAATGTACTGCAATGTAATGTAATTTCCAACTCTTTGATCAGTTCTGTGTAATCCCAAGAAAAAATTGCTTTCTCAGCTTTGGATATCCTGACTTTAAAATCTCCTTCAGTCTCTTGCCAGTTCTAAACTGGAATAGGTTTGACTGTGAGTGACATGAGTGAGAGGTGACTGATCTCTGCCACCCATCATTTTGAAGGTTGCAAAATTAACTCACTTTCACTTTGTCAGTGTAGACGGAAAGAATGAGAGTAAGTCACAAAAATATGCATTATTTCATTATATAGTTTGTTAATTAAGCTCACCTCTATTTTCTATTTGTAGAGATATCTGATAGCCATTTCTGTTAAAAGCAGTCCCAGTTTTCATTAGTGAGTTTTGCAGCTGCTTGGAGTTCCTGGCAGGCAACACCATTTAAGCTTGTGTAAGTCTAAAATGTTTTCCCTAACGTTTCAGTTCATATTGAAAACAGACACACACTCTTGAATATTTAAAGCAGAATTGTTTCTGGCCAAATTTTCAGCATCAACACAAAATACTGCAGAAGAAATTATATTTTAGTTTTCTTTCTTTTTTTCCTTTTTTGAGGATTTAAAAAAATCAAGAGAAAAATAGAGGAAGAAAGAGATGAAGGAAAAAGAGAAGAAAGAAAAGAAAACCCACTATGTGTTTTAATTCAAGTTTAATAGAGTAATTTTAAGGAAATAATAAAAATCTATTAAGTTTTCCCAAGGAAGTTAATAGAAATTGAATGCTTAAAGAGACTTGCTTCTAAGAATGTGGAAACAAAACTTTTAGAGAGACAAGTTAATCCTTAAACAACATAATTTACTCTCTAGTGTCTAAGTGATTAATCAAAGAATATCATTTCAATGATTTTCTTCATAGAAAAATTAGAATGGATTGACTATCGAGAACAGCAGAAAAAAACTAATCTTAAAACTACCTCACTATTACCTATATCATTGTACAGCTGATCCTTAAACAATGTGAGGGTTGGAGATGCCAACCCTCTGTGCAGTGGAAAATCCAAGTAACTTAGAGTCGTCTCTCCATACATGGTTCCTTCATAATGGGGGTTTCATGTCTTGGATTCAACCAATGACGGATCACGTAGCCCTATAGTATTTATAGAATAAAAAAAGAAATCTGTGTATAAGTGTACCCCTGCAGTTCAAACCCATGTGTCCAAAGGCCAACAGTCTGCAACTAAATTATAATGGGAACCCTTTAGTTTTTAAGAGTAGTTTTAAGATGATAACAGAATAGTTTTTTTTCAGATGAAGTTATATTTGTATACATCATGCCTCTTAATAAAATTACCTTGGAATGAAGGAATTTAATTGTTTAAAGGTATGGAAATGCATATTCAGGAAAGAACCGAAAAGAGGAATGTTTTACAAAGAGGAAAAAAAATTCTTCTTGAAGACAAATACAATTTCTAAAAATTTTATATTTGAAATTTGCTTGCATTATACTCAAAAAGATTTGTGTCATAAAGCTGGTTAATATTTCATAATAAAATGATTCCCTTTAAAGAACGTTAGTAGTATCCCAAACCATGTAGTAAGAGGGTTTCTCCTTAGTATCAGAAAATATAAAATCTTGTTTATATAGGCAGTTGGCTTTTGGAAACCAGAGTTAATCTTTCCTATTGTTTTGAAGAATTTCTCTTTTTAATTGTTTTAATAGAATGATGTAGTTGGCAATTTAGAATATACATTTTTTCTTTTAAAACATAAAGTGATAATTTGTTATGAAAATGTAATGAATATGAAATGACAAGGCAAATGAAGAACAGAGATGGTACAAGTGATACCCAGTTAAGCCCATGAAAATGGCCAAACTCACATTTGATGAATGTAAAAATGATGAAAGACATTGAGTAATGGTCACATTCACATTTGGATTCCAGGACTTAAATATGTGGATGTTGGCGGGGGAAAGAGAAGCTGATCAGTAACAAACTATAAAGCTAGAATGGGTAAGAATATTACACCTTCAGTAAAAGGGGAGCAAGAAAATATCTGCCTGTTGTCAAAATGAGACCAAAAGAAGCCCTGTTTTCTCTGTTGTGCTCTTAGTGGAACGTTTTGTTGTTGCCGTCATCATCATCATTACCATTTATCACCATGCTCCAAATTTTGTCATCATAGGCCTGCTCCCAGATAGACCAGGAACTCTAATTTATATTATTCCCACACACACCAACACATTTTGGGAAAACCCAAACCAAGAAATACTATTGAAGTATTTCTAGGTTTGCAGTGTCCCTTGATGCTAGAAAGAAACAAACCTAAGATTTGCCTGAGGAAAGTGTGCTCAGCTGTGGTCCCTTGAGATTGCCACATGTTAAATTCTCGATGTTTAAAATTTAGATCAATTACATATGAACAGAAAAAATATATATATAAATGGACCACAATGAGAGAAAATCAATAGAAGAAGAAGAAGAAGAAGCTTATGTAAACCATCCTTAGGGGAAAGTGAAATTATGAGATACAGGATACAAAGTAGATCTACATGAAGCAATTTAAAGAGATAAAATATGAAGTCAATAAGCACTGTAGAGGGACAACCAAAATGACCAGGGATGATAGAAAATAAGTCAAAAAGAATTTCTAGGAAAAAAAAAATCTTGCAAAGAATGGGAGAAAGGACAAATGATGTACAGCTGAAGAGAGAATTAATAACCTGAAAATTAAAGCTGAAGGAATTCCCCAGTATTCAACACAGAAAACTAAAGAAACAGAAAACATAAAAGAGATGTTGAGACATGGAATATAGAATGACAAGGTCTACTGAGATACTGTGCTATAATAACAACTATATATTCGATCTTCGTCCCTGGTTCCTGGCACAGAGCTCCTAAAACCTTTGGAATTTCTTGAGTGATAAGGGTGACAGAAACATCAATTGTTATAATATTTTGTCTTAGTCCCCAGTTCCTGACACAAGAGCTTCTAAGACCCTTGGAATCATCCAGTGTCTTTTTGTGTGCTAACGAGATGGCTGGTGGCTGAGGACCCCTAGATAGTTTTAGGATTGAGTCCAGAAAGACTAACCATGTGATTACAGGTTGGTAATTTCAGCCCCTCCTGCAACCTCTAGGGAGGAGAGAGGGGCTGGAGATTGAGTTAATCACCAATAGCCAATGATTTAGATAATCATACCTTAAAGATGAAGCCTCCATAAAACCCCTAAACAATAGGGTTTGGAGAGCCTTTGGGTTGGTGAACATATCCACATGCTAGAAGTATGGCACACCTCAACTCCAGGGGACAGAGCTCCTGCACTTGGGACCCTTCCAGATCTCACCCTATGTACCTCTTCATCTGGCTGTTCATCTGTGTCCTTTATAATATTCTTTATAATAACCTGATAAATGGAAATAAATGATTCTCTGAATCTTGTGAGCCATTCCAGCAAATTATTAAACTGGGGGAGTTGTGGGAACCCCCAACTTTGTAGCGAAGTTGGACAGAAGTGTGAGTACTCTAGGGACCTGTTTACTTGGAACTGGCATCTGAAGAGGGGGGCAGTCTTGTGGGAATCAGCCTTTAAGCTGTGGGGTTTGCACTAACTCCAGGTAGTTAGTGTAGGAATTGAATTAGACTGTTGGATACCCAGTTGGTATCTTCAGAGAACTGGAGAATTGGTTGGTGTGGGAAAAACAAAACAAAACAAGCATTTGGTGTCAGAAGTGTTATGAGTATAAGAAATAGGTTTCTTTTATCTACATAACTGTAGTGGGACTCACAGAAGGAGAAAAGAGACAAACAAACAAATAGACAATATTTGCAAATAGACAATATTTGCAAAATTCATGGCTGAAAAGTTTCCAAAATTAAAAACAAAAGTTTGATCCCAGAGATAATGCAACACAGTAAGATATCAAAAGACTAATAATCCAAAAGAAATCCATGTCTAAGCTCATCATGGTGAAACTACAGAACATCAAGGGCAGAGACAAGAAGAGCCTGGGAAAAAAACAGCGCACATCACCTAAAGTAAATGAAATCCGGGGCTTCCCTGGTGGCGCAGTGGTTGAGATTCCGCCTGCTGATGCAGGGGACACGGGTTCATGCCCCGGTCCGGGAAGATCCCACATGCCGCGGAGGGGCTTAGGCCCGTGAGCCATGGCCGCTGAGCCTGCGCGTCTGGAGCCTGTGCTCCGCAACGGGAGAGACCACAACAGTGAGAGGCCCACGTACAGCAAAAAAATAAATAAATAGATGAAATCCATGTTGCTGGAAGTTTTCTCACCAGTAACAACGAAACAAAGACTTCAAAAATGTAACTACCTGGACATTTGTATCCCAGAAAAGTAGTCTTTCAATCGAAATTGCAAATTAAAAACTTTTTTGCAAAAACTAAAATAGAGAGTTTACAATGAACCAAACCTCGGTAAAGAAACTTATAAATTATCTAGTGTCAAAGGAAGGAAAATGATCCCATGAGGAATATCTATAGTCAGAAACAAATGGTGAAAAAAGACATGGGTAGATAAAGAATAATGTAACAAACTTTGAATAAAAAATAAATAATAATGTTCAATCTGTGAGGTTAAAGTAATACAGGATGAATGAAAATCTGGACAAACATAACATTTTCAGCTGGGATTTACAGTTGAAGTATCCTAAGATCTGTTATTTGTGAAGAGAATATATGAGTATTAAATTCAACGGTAGACTTTGTAAGATATGCTTGGCAAAATTCAAATTTAACCACCGGAAAAAACACACAGTGTGTATATTTTACAAACTAGTAAGACAATGTGAACTTTAACAAAACAATCATAACAAATCAAGGCAAGTAATAAGTAGGGGAACATTAGAAAAATAGGAAAGCACCAAATATATCAGAAATATATCAAAATATATTGATAATCACAATAAATTTAAATTGGTAAATATACTATTTAAAAAGGATTAGATAATACCTTTTAAACATCTATATAAAATTCTGTAAAAAATTCAGATATATGATATTTATAAGAGGCACACTTAAAATATGGGAATTTTGATAATAGATTGAAGACATAGAAATGTTAAAAATAAATGCTTTCAAAAATACCAGAAAAATATTTACAAAAAGAAAGCTGAAAAGAGTTACGTTAATATAAAAAAGGTAGACTTAGACCAAAAAAAAAGTTATTAGGAGAAAAAGTCATTATAAAATGATACATTTAAAAAAATGAGTTAATTATAATTCAAAATTTGAGTATATCAAATTAAATAGTCTTAAAGTATTTGAGAAAACTTCAAAGAGAAATTAAAATGTCCAGGATCAGTGTTATTAATTTATAATATAATCACATTATAATATAGAAGATAGACTATTTCAGTGTTTCTCAAATTTTAATGTTCACATAAGAACCAATTCAAGATCTTGTTAAAACGCAGATTCTGGTGGAGTAGAACTGGTTTGGTGACTGCAGTTCTGAAGCTCTAAGAAGCTTTCTCCTGATGCTGATACTGCTAGTCGGTGGATTACAATTCGACAAGCAAGGACAGCAGAGAAGGAAAATCTTTCTATAAGTAGAGTTTCAAGAAGTCCACTTACTCATTAGTTTTGTATCAGTACACATGGATTCCTGAAGGCTGGCAAAATGAATGGCTGATTGTGTCCAAAAGGAGGAAAATTGGTGGCAAGGAGATCTTGGGGAGAGGTGTGTAGATAGATCCACTTGAGTGGATATAAAATGCATCAAGTGAGTGCCACCAGAAAGCAACCACTGCAGAGAAGGCATTTAACAAACAGGTGGAAAATGTAACTTACCTGGTGGGTGTCAGCTAGTCTCTGTTTCTGAGCCCCTGAGAGTTTGCACAAAGGGTCTGTGAACAGAGTGGCCATAGAGGTGGAGGATAGGTATGGTCCAGCCACATGGGCTCCCTCTCAATAAGGCCAATCTAACTAGTGCCACTTCAGAATAACTAACCTGCTAGTAGCAAAAACTGATGTTGAGCCCTTGATGTGGAACCACTTCACAAGAAGACCAGGTAATTCCTTAGCAAAAAGTCATGTGAATAGGACTTCCTTCTACCCTGAAGGTAGCAGCAATGTAAACTCCAGATATAAATTTTCTTTTCTTGTCTTCAGTGCTTCTGCTAGCAGTATCATCTAAAGTTTAGGAAAAGCTTGATTTATTAACAGGTGATCAATAACTCATAACATCACCTCAGTGGAAGGACATATTACACAGTAAAATAAGTACATCAATGGGTGTATGACCAAATACCAATTAGAGTGCTGTAATGGCCCACTGAAAGTTCAATTACAACAGGGATTGACAAACATTTTCTCTAAATGGTCACAGAGTCAATACTTTAGGCTTCACGTACCACAGGGTCCATGTTACACCTAATTCTGCCGTTATAGTGGGAAAGCAGCTAGAGACAACGCATAAAATAGCTGTAGTATTTGGACCCCAATAAAACTTTATTTACAAAAGCAGGTGGTGGGTCAGATTTAGTTTGTTGATCTTTGAGCTTCAGCATCATTTTGGGAATGACCCTCTATCATTTGGGCATTGACCTTTAGAACAGGCTAAATGAAACTAAACCAACAGCTATGTATCTAATAATATGTCACCCAGGGACCAAGGGGTGAAAATATGATTGATACTTCTTCCCTTTATCCAAACAACTTACCTGCAGCATTCATGCTTCCAACCCTTGAAACCTTAGATACTGCTGAGTTTAAGGTGTTGGTTCTCAAGGTGGTGAACACTGCCAACTGTGGAGCACAATGATTGAAGCTATGGTTATCATCTGATTGCTTTGGCCTCCTCATGCAACCCTTGGTTAAAGGACACGGTAGCTGATGCGTGGTCCCACTTTTAGGCAGATACTTCACACAGGCTTTCTGTACTGTTCTCAGGAGGTTCTAGCAGAATTGTGGCCCTATAATCTACTGTGGAGAATTGGATAATTTCCACTTACATTGACATTTCTGCTATCCCTGTATCAGTCTCCCTGATTGTTCAACCCTGCTGTTTGGGCTGACCTCCAAAATAAACTACCTGAATAAACATTTTACCTCGGCTTCTACTCAGTAAAAAAACTAAGCTAAGAAAACTAATATACTAATAATGCCTAGAGTTTAATATAAAAGTGTTTACAAAGATAATGAGAAAAGACATAAACAAATTATAACATGAAATTTGGAAACTTATAAGACATACATTCTTAAAAAACTAAAGAAGAAATTGACCTCCTGATCTTTTATACCTGGGAAAGGATTGATTGAATTATTCATTTAAAATTCTTCCATGAGAGGAAAAACAAAATCAAAACAGAAACAGCCTGTCTGGGTCTGTCAAAATATTAAGAATATTTTTGAAGAGTCTGTCAAAATATTAAGAAAGAAGTAGAAAGAATACAAAGAAAGGGTATATTTTTCAAATTTGTTAAACAAGTTGGTAAAACCCTGACAGCAAAACCATACAAAGTTCTCTTAACCAGTTTCTTTTAACCAAGTACTTTGATTACTAGTATAACTTTCCATATCAGCATATTAAGCAGAAAAAAAAATCATGTGCTTATTTCAGTAGATTCAGCAAAAGCATGGATAAATTTCAACGCCTATTCATCACAGAGAGTTGATATAAGATTACAGATAAAAGGGAAACTTCTTGAACTTATAAAGGATAATTACTGAAAACCTAAAGCAAATATAACACTCAATTGAATTGATAAAACATTTAAAGCATTGTCTTTAAAGTCATAAATATGTGTGCCCACTATCCCCAATTTTATTCAACATAGTACTTTAGGTTTCAGAGAACATAACAATAGGCACAAAAAAGATACAAAATAAATGGGTATAGATAAAGAAACAAACTAATATTTTTAATTGATGTGATATATTTAGAAAGCCAAAATAGTCCCCCAAAACTTATCAGATTTACTACTGTATTTTAGCCAGTATATTTATTATGTTTATTATTGTAAATTATTATCAATGATTCTACATTTTACATTTAATTTTATTAAAATGTATACTATTAGTCAATGTCATCCAGAATATAATTGCTTTCCAGAACTTATATTTATGGTGTAAATAAAATATTATATAATGCCTTTCATCATTTTAGCATGTACACATGTTATTTGTCTGAAAAATCAAGTCTTTTTCTGCCACTGCCTTAAGGATTCTTCTTATAAAACAAGGATTTATAGTGTTGAATGAGAAAAGACGTTATTCATCTTATTGAACAGTAATTATGAATATCAAAGAGTCACCAATGAGCCTTTTAAGAAACATAGCAAGATTCAATAATTTTTTAAATGTATCATAAGTAAAAATCGTTTCATATATTGAAAATTCATCACTGTTGTAAATTCTGATGTGATAGTTCTACTAACAATATTTCATAGTATTAAACACAATCAGACATTTTGTTGTCAGGAGTAAAAATAACATCTCTGCGAATAAGATGCTTGTATTTTGACAATAGTAGGTTATTATATAACAATATCACTGAAACTTAAAATATATTTATGACTGCTCTAAAGTTTTTTTGTTTTTGTTTTTGTTTTTTGCGGTACGCAGGCCTCTCACTGTTGTGTGCAGAGCACAGGCTCCGGACGCGCAGGCTCAGCGGCCATGGCTCACGGGCCCAGCCGCTCCGCGGCATGCGGGATCTTCCCAGACCGGGGCACGAACCCGTGTCCCCTGCATCGGCAGGCGGACTCTCAAACACTGCGCCACCAGGGAAGCCCTAAAGTTCTTTTTAATAACTATTATTTTCCTCCTTTATAAAAAAGATTTAGCACTCTTGTACTGAAAACGTAAATGGTGGATTTTGCCAGGCATCTCCTCTTACCTTTCAAATGATGAACTATTTTACAAAATCAAGTTTTTTTTTTTTTTTTTTTTTTTTTTGCAGATATTTTGTAGATAATTGATAGGAAAGGATAGTGAGTAAAAGTGAAAAATAAGATTTGGAAGAAAAATGTAAACACAAAAATGCGAGATGAAAGCATTAGAGGAAGAAATTATGCTGTGTGTTAGAAACGCTGTTTTCTCCTCTCCACTCGATGCGTCTTCTAGAAAGCACATCTTCCAACTGGCCTTAGGGATAAAGTTCTGGATGTAAATTACATTCACTTGTGCAAGAACTTGGCAGATGAAAGCGGGACAGAGGCCATCTTGTGGCAGCCAGCTCACAGAGACCCTGGACTGTGGCCGACTGGGCGCTGCAGCTAATATTGTCACCAGAAGCATGGTGTGAAGGGCAATTGTGGTCTCAGTTGTAGTGACAGCAGCAGCAGTGAGCTGAACACTGAATTGCAAATAGGGTTCTGTGGCCTTTAACTCAATAATCTAATGGTTATCTCAGCCTCTGATCCTCCAGAACCTTTTAATGTATTTCTATACACTTACTTTCCTTGCTATATCTGGAGCTAGTATCCATTTCCTCTGCTAACTCCTGGCTGATTTAGGGAGAGGGTGACATCCTTCTGGTTGCTTAATTTCTCTTCATGTTAAGTACTCGTGGCTCATCTACTCTCTCACAGAAACTGGGGTACCCTTTTTTAATTGAGGATGGTCTTTCTTTCTCAATAATGTAATGTATTTATTTATTGGAGAATGCTTCAGCTAATGCTGAATTCTACACTTCTGCAGCTTCCTAAAATTATAACTTTGTTGTTCTTATGTAAATGCAACTAAATACAAAGCCCAATTTAGGTAAAAAGGAAGGCAGTAATATCTCAGGCATCAAATCATCTCTTGGTTTGGTGATATGCCAGACTTCAGTACGTGTCTGCCAACTATTCATTTCTCTGTGTGCCATGGCTAATGCATTTGCCAAACGGTCCAGGTGTCAATTGCTTTACTTATGCTTTGTTGGAAAGGATAAAAAGAAACACACTAGGAAATATTGCCAATTAAGAAAAATAGCTTTTTTAATGGGGACGTATAATTTTCTCCTTAAATTCCACTGGGTACTTAGCTTTCAGATTTTCATATGTTTTCCAGATTCAGAGATGATTTTCCAGTTTGGCATGTGCATAGTTTGGCCACATTTGAATATGTGCATAAGAAAATAAACGTACTGGGCAGATCTATCTTGGTTTCTGCCATATTGTTGTCTCTCTATGGGAAACTGCTCCATCTCCACCACTGGCTGAGGAAAGCCATGGAGTGGCCCTGGTCAGTACCTCATAATCCGCCCCAAGAGACAGATGTAGTAGGTCTGCTGTGGACAGCTGGCCCAATGACAGATAACATAGAGTATTACTAAGGATCTATAAGCTGTCTGGTACTTAACGATCTATCCAAACAAAGATTATGATGATTAGCTTGGCAAATCAGATATTCTTTCTTAAGAATTGAACTAGTCCAGTCCATTAGTAGTTGGAAAACTGAGAAGACCAACAAATTGAAGCAATGGAAGTTGAAGAACTAAGCTTGCTCAATTTTTTTTTTTTTAATTTTTGATGGTATGATTTGAAAATGGCTCTTAAAACCACTTAAACAATATAGATTACCAATGAATCACATACTGAATATAGACATTGAAAAATATTATTTCATTTGAAGTAGGCTTAAGATATTACTCTTGAATTCAGGATTCCAAAAAACCCTTGTGATTTGGTTCACAATAGTCATAGTACAATTTAAATTGCTTCAATTGATTGGCATAAGATCATAATTCCATACCTTGAATCCATCATATTCCCTCAATTACTCACCTAGATTGTGTATACTAATATAGCATTTTGAATCATATGCATAAAGTTTATCTATTGGAAACCATATTTGCATATGTGAAGATATTAAGTATAATTTGCATGTATTTAAGTATTTTACATAAAATGTATACATGTGTGTATACACAGGCACACAAGAAATGAGCCGGTTTCTGCATTGCTTTTGGTTGTGCCGTGTCTTCATATCATGCCCATAATTCTTAGTACCTTGCAGGATACACATTCGATATAGCTCACATTCAAGTTAATTATAGGTTGTGGCATCATTATTATTCAAACAAAATATACTTTATGGAAGTATATACCTTTTTTCTCTCTGAAAAATATGCCTATTCATTTAAGTGTGTACAACAAAGAGTTATGTGGAAGCCACAGGATTCCTGCCTAGGCTGCCAGATCAGCTTAATCAACCCTGGAAGGAAATGGAGTGACAGTTGTCCAAGCTAGATCACACTTACATTCTCATCAAGTCAGTTAATCCTGTTTAACCAACTGTTATTGTGAAGAGTAGAAAGGATCCTACCTTCTGGCAGCTCGCAGTAGGGTTTGAAAAACAAAAACAGATATAAAGAAATATAACCCAATACATGCTATGATAAGAATCAAAATAGAATTACAGACAAATTGCAAAGGCAGAACAAGGGAAGAAAAGATTATTTTTGACTGGCAATATAGGTCAGAGGCTTGGAAGACATGTGACTTGAATTTGAGTTTAAAGGATATGGAAGACTTCATTGTTTTAAACTTTGCAAGCGGATTATGTATTTTAACTCTGCTGACATACACTATTTCAGTCTTCATTTAACTTCTTTGTAGTTGGCCTCTTTCCTATACCCTTCGTATATTTATAGATAATCCAAAATTTTACAGCATATCTGTTTTTCACCATATTTCTCCCATTACTAATTATCAAATGAATCCCTCTTCATCTGATAATTAGTTTGTAAATTCCAAAAAGAGTTTTAAGACATTTATACCCTGCTTCTTTCATATTTTTTCATGGTTCACTTCATGTTTTTGGTAGAAAACATTATTCTAATTTCCTCTAATTTACTATTGATAAAAAGACCCATATACAAAGCAAGTTGTACATAGCTTTCAGTCCCAACTTTGATAAGTTATATTTGATTCACAATTTCTAGACCCCCTTCATGTATGTTCTATACATTTTTTTGCATTTTTTAGTTCAGTATGTTGTTATGAGTCAAGAATTTTATACTGCTGTAACCTATGCTTATCTGTGGCAAAAAGGAAAAAAAATAGATGCAAAGCAAAAACCGAGATCATTCCAGCCAGTATACTGCCTTTAATTATTTGATATTTCAGTCAAAAGAGATATAGACCTGAATTTCTCAGATAATTTCCTAAATGAAGCAAAATGTCACACTCTAATATGTGCAGAGAGTCTGTCACTCTTTGCCTAATTTATTAGATGCCCAATAATTGCACTAGTTCTTCCAAGGTATAATGATGTCATTTAGCTCCTTATTGTTGCAGTACGTCAGGAACAATCATAGAATTATCCTAAACTACATTGAATTGAATTTTAAATTAAATTATGCTGCAAGTTTTATCAAATGCTTGAACTTTAAGAAAAGTTTCTACCATATTTTTTATCAATAACTTCAGTTTTATTCATGTATATTCTTTGAGTGTATTTCAGTAAACAGCTCATTGAATATGAGCTGCTTTGGTGTGGAAAGTTAAATATCCACATTTTGAGGGGTTAGTGGAAATGACTCTGTGCTAACCTTGGTTTGTCAGGACTTGAAATGCTTCTCAGATACAGATAAGATCATAAAATAAACAGGGTTCTGACCATAATCTGACTCACATATAGGCCCAATGAGCCTCCAAACTATCCTGATATTATTATCCCCGTTTCTGAGTATAACTGAATTTTCTCAGCAACAGCAGAATCCTCATACAAACTCCCTAAGTGGAGCCACTGCTAAGTCTGCCACCATAAGAAAATTATAAATAAAAAATAAATGAGGGCTTCCCTGGTGGCGCAGTGGTTGAGAGTCCGTCTGCCAATGCAGGCGACACAGATTGGTGCCCCGGTCCAGGAAGATCCCGCATGCCGCGGAGCGGCTGGGCCCGATAGCCATGGCCGCTGAGCCTGCGCACCTGGAGCCTGTGCTCCACAGCCGGAGGGGCCACAGCAGTGAGAGAGGCCCACATACCGCAAATAAATAAATAAACAAATAAACAAACAAATAAATAAATAAATGAAATATTTAGTCTACTTAGAAAAAGAGTAAAAAAAAAAAAAGAAATAAAGACTATGATTTTTTAAAAATCCCAAAGTATAAAAATACGACATACGATAAAATATATTATTTTATGGCTATACTATATATAATCTTAAAATAATAATGTTATATTTATGATACTGAGACTTTATAAGTTTTTTTTTTTTTAATTGTAGTTGTACATGCTTTTAGAACAAGAAAAAAAATTCCTGGAAAGAATCTAAAAGTTTAATAGAACATAGGTTAAAACTGAAAAATAAATAAATAAATAAGAGCTTTCTGTAATAGCTCTATTAAAATTTAGAAAAACTCAGAGGGGATATTTGTGTTTTGTTGAAATTGTACATAACGTTACACAATGTGAGAAATAATAGGGACCTTAGAGTTCATATAGATGTTTTTAAGGCTTTCAGTGATAGAGGAAAGACTAGCATTATATCTTCTAAATCCCAGCCCAGTTTTCTTCCCTCACATTATAATGCTCTTCAGGGAAAAAATATAAGGTAGGTCAAAGTTAAAGATATAGAAACAAAATACATATATACATGTATAGGTATCTGTTTACACATGTACACGATTGAAATGGTTGTATATAATAGCAGTGGAATTAGAAGCAATTCTATGTGATTAATGGTTAGCAATAGATAATACTAAGTTGACACCCTGGAAATCCATTCATTCTCCCAAGAGTCATTAAAGCCATTGTGAATGTGAGTGTGTGTATGTGTTTAGGACAATTTGTATTATATTATTTTAATCACTGGATGCATGGTTGACAATTGCCCACATACAAAAAGGCTCAATTATCATGTAATTGCTGATATTTCTATTGAATAGAAGTGATGAAACATATATGAGGGTATAAATTCAAATGCTGAGACATATTTCTAAAATTAATTATGACTTTTTGATTTTCCTTATTCATAGATGACTTCCTAGCAAACCAGTTATCACAGTAAATTTATAGGAGAAAGAACGTGGACTCGACAACAGAAGATAATTCTCCAGGCAGTGATTACTGCTAGTCATTAAGTTTCTTTCAACTGTCAGAACATATTCATGTGCACCAATATTGTAAACTTCTAAGGAAGGAAACAACTTTTGACAGTTCTGCTGACATATCTCATCCGATTTAACCAAATATATCAGACTAACCAAGTCACTACCTAATTTTTATTTATTTCATTGACATGAAAACTCTTTTATAAATTATATAAATGACTAAACCTATTGAGACTATCCTGGAAAAAAAGACTGACAATATAGCATTACACTGTTTTGATCAATAGGTGATGATGTTTAGAAATAATACCTTCCTTGTTAAATTTCCTATAAATCTAACAAGTGACATAATTTTTTTTGTTCCTAAGATGTAACTTCCTTCCAAAACATAGGACCCAAATTATATTGCATATTTAACCCAATTTTATATTCTATATTTATCCTTTTCTTTAGAACAAGCTTGTTATTGAAAATAAGAAGTAAAATAATTGAAATACATTTGTAGATTTATTTTCTCCTCATGCATTAAACATTTTTCAATAAATATTTTAAGATTTTCATTTTAATTTCTACTTTGTAATCCTTTAGTGATAAAATATGCCTTTTCTGTAAAGAAAGAATGTCTTTTCTAAATGTACATTACAAAGCTAAGTCATACATTCTTTTTTAAGTTAATCCTTTTTTTTTTTTTTTTTTTTTTTTTTTTTTTGTGGTATGCGGGCCTCTCACTGCTGTGGCCTCTCCCGTTGCGGAGCACAGGCTCCGGACACGCAGGCTCAGCGGCCATGGCTCACGGGCCCCGCCGCTCTGCGGCATGTGGGATCTTCCCGGACCGGGGCACGAACCCGCGTCCCCTCCATCGGCAGGTGGACTCTCAACCACTGCGCCACCAGGAAAGCCCAAGTTAATCCATTTTGATCAGTAAGTGATGATGTTTAGAACAATGGTATCTTCTTCGTTGATTCCCTCTATATATACATGTGAAATAACTTTAATGTTCCCATGGAGTTTCTTTTCAGATCATAAAATAACACAAATTGTATTGTGTATTAGATCTAATGTTATTTTACATATTTATATTTTAGGAGCAATTATAAATTATAAATGAAAAGTCCGTTAGAACCAATGAATCAGGGTTTTCCATGATGCACTAATCAAAATGTAAAAGTAAGAAACTATAACCCAGATTCAGAGGCTCTCAGGGAATTCCCATATTGCTTTTCTTTTGATTTTACTTCAAGGGTTATGGTGGTTCAAGACTAAAAAAACTGTGAATTTGATGGCATTCTTGAAAGTTTTAAAGAGAATAATATACGATAGCTATTTTAAATCACTCTTTCATTATTCATAAGTCTAAAGTCATAAGAAAGTAGTAGTATAGAAATCTATTAAAAAGACAGTTCTCTTTCATGTTTTTTATCTTTCCAAGAAAAGATTACTGGATATAGGATAAGAAGATATTTTAAACAATGCATAAACTTTTTAGAATAAATAATTTTGGAGGCAAAAATAAGAGTATACAACAGATGCAAGCTGGAAAAATGTCTTTAAATATTAACTTAAAAGTTTGCTTCAAAATGAGAAATTCAATACACATTTTTACCTTTCTTATTCCAAAATCCTATTGACATAAGAATATAGTACATGTTTCTTCCACTGGGCCAAGTATTTTATAACAAAAAGAACTGGAATTAAGTTACCTATAAATCAGAAAAAGAGGTATCTTCTGCATAGGAGAAAACTGAGGTAGAGGTAGGACTTAACTTTTTCTCAGGTAGAGACTCTTTAAGCTTGGAATTTGCTCATCTAAGACCAAACGTGGGGAAAGTAGAAATCAGGAATTTCCTCAAGAATTCTGAGACCGATGTGAAGGTCATTCATGCCCCAGCTATTCTCCCCAGGCCTGTGATTGCAAAGCCATTGGCAGCAAGATATTGCTCCTAAGCTAATGTCAGGCTAAGCCCTATTCTTAAAACAACAACAACAAAATCCCATAAACTTAAACTTTCCTAAGGAGGGCCAAGGCACACGTCCTGTGGCCTTTGAGAAATCTTTCTTATTTTGGCTTGGGGGTTGTAATGTGAAGTGATGAAGGGAAGTCTACCTGCTTTCTTCTTGCAGTTTATCCTGATATGAAGCTGACCATATGCACATAATAGAACTTTCTGTCAGTGCTCCCATTCAAGGGAGGGGAATAGCCAGTGGGTTTGCAAGAATGAAGCAGAGGAAACATAACCTAAGTAGTAACCTTTGGGGAGTATGCCTTGTGGGAAGGGTGGGAGATCATGTGATTCTTTCCATTGGCCGTAAACAGGTATTATTTTTATAATCATAATACTAACTCACATTGGAAGGAGAAGTACAGAGTATAATTATATTATAAAAACAAAATGAAATATACCTCTCTTTTTATACATTTTACAATATAAAACATTGACTTTGAAAAATTATCTTCTGCTCAAAAGCGGCATTTCTCACCTTACAGACACTGTACGTGGATTGCATTTTATAAGTAAGTATGATTTTACTGCCTGGTTACAGCTCTAGTACTGGAAATGCTGACATACATATTTAGAGTAAATATTTAGAGTATTTTTAAAGTAAGTGCATAGTTTTTCATACAGAGAATGTGCACAATTATGTGTTGAAAACCAACAGAAAGAACATTTCCTGGCAATTAGGGTCTGATAAAAATAACAGTACAAAAACCATGGTACCTGTGCCAACCAGCTATTTTCAGTATCCCAGGAAATATCTCCTCATCAGTAGTGACTAGTATAGAAATGTTGGCAAAACAATTTAAACAAACACATTTATGTGTGTAGTAAGGTTATATTAAAATTACCTGAAATTAAGAAATTACCTGAAATGAACTCTGTTAACTTCAGGCTGTCCCTCCACAGCAGGGCTCTTTCTAACCTCAGCAGGATCAACATTTTGGATCAGATAGTTCTTTGGTGTAGGGGGGAGCTGTCCCGAGCATTGTTTAACAGCATCCCGGGTCTCCACTAGGGATGGATGGAGATGCCATAGTACCCGCCATGTTGTGACAACCAAAAATGTCTTCAGACTTCGTCAGATGTCCCTTGAGCATAGAGAACAATAGTTCCAGAGCCTTAAAGAGATCTCTTCATTGTCTTTATTAAAATGTGCTCCGTTCTGCCTATGCCCGAGGTTCTTCTTGACTGCAATTTAGATACTTTAGAGGGCCATAGACATTTGCAGAACACAGGTAATATCTTCCTAATCTGGGGCTTTGTGTAGCCAGCTTCTGCATTTCCACGCAGTTATTAAGAGAGACAAATAATTCACTATCCTGTTTTAGTTGCCATTGTTATCTATCTCGGAAAAGTAGGCATAGAGAGAGAGAAAATATATTTTTGTCTCTCTCCTCCTCCTAAGCTATGTTATTCAGACCTGTGTGGACCTCAACAGTGACACCCATCCATCTACACTTGCCCTGAGAAAGCTCAGAATTCAGTCCTCTGTATATAGGAAATTACTCAATAGTAATATTTTTTCTAGCTTTAAATAGGAAAATTTTGGTGTTTCACTCATTCACAGAATGAGGCATTTTTAAAGGAGGTCGTATTTAAGAGAATTATATTAATAGTGGTTATCATACATATATGTATGCATATATATACATAAATATACATACAACTAGCATTCAAATAATGTTTATTGTTTTACATATTTTTCATATATAAGCTTATTTATTTATCCCTCGTAATGAATCTATAAGATATTATCATTTTTCCCATTTTATAAATGAGAAAACTGAAGCATAAGAGACTAACCAGTGGCACCGATTCAAACCCAGACATTCTGGCTTTAGAATCAATGTGCAATGAACCCTCCATTCAGCCTTCCACTGGTTATGCTTCTTCTCAATAGAGAATCTTGATGCCAAACATTGTATTGCCTTTTTTAATCCTCACAAAAACTTCACAAGGTAAGTATTGTTATTTTCTAAGTATCTGCAGCTGGTTTAAAGATAGAGTGACAAACTGACCAATGTCAAGGCTAAAAACAGAAGCTGTATGGCTTTATTTCACTGGTACAACAGACCTACATATGTATTTCCCTCTAATCAAAACACACATTAATGTAATTAAAATGTATTAGACAAATACATTTTTTTCTTTTTTAATGCTGTAATATTTTAATTTTCATATATGAATTGAACAAAATAAACTTTTCAATAACTGCATTTCTTTTCTGGCCATTATTTTTTTTTGTCACTTGATTGCTACTGAGTATAATTTTGTTATGTAAAGGCAGGGCATTAAAAGTAAGCCACTCTGGGCGTCAAATACATTAGATATGCCACAGCTGAGGAAAAAAAAAGCTGACTTCTCATATTAGACTCAATTATTCAAAAAATGCAGCCAATAGCAAGTAGGCAAGAGATATGTTTATCCTGTAAGAAGAGCATTTCTTCTTTCTGATGAGTTTAGGAGGGGTCTATGATTACTTCAGTGAGTTAGCACAGAGGATTCATACACAAAGCATTTGAACTAAATGGTCTTTCAATTCTATGTTTCAACTCCTAAAGCAAAACATTTCCTTTTTGAGACTTTCTCAAGTAAGGGAAAATATAATTTTTGTGTCTAATATAAAGGGGGTAGATGTCTTGTCAGGTAAATCTTGCTCTGTTTACTCTAGTTTCATTGAAATAAAATGCATAGGTGTATCTCTCAGATACACCTATATAATGAGCCCAACACAAGGGTATCTAAAAAAGTAATATTGCAATTACATTCTAATCCAAATTAGTAGTGGACAAAAGCAAAATTTGGTTGATTGTTTGAACCAAAAATCAACAAGTTCTACAATAGAGTATTTGCTTTAGCTGTAGTTTTCCTAGTCTGTATTCATATCCCACAGAGGTTTCTGCAAACACCAATTTAATTATAATACCTTTTCACCTACTGTCCCTGATTTTGGTTTCAGTATGTTTTTTTAAACAAGTATATTATTAAAAGACTATAATGTAAGGTCTGCACTTGAGGCCCAATATTATGTGTTGTTTTGTCATGTGGTGCCATTGGGAAGGCCTTACCTGGCCTAAGTCAAGTTTTCTGCCTCACTCTGCTCCTGCAGATAACGTCTCCTCAGCACTCAACCCTTCTTATCAGGAGACCAGGCCCAATCCCTGCTTATCCATGAGTGGCATGGAATTGCTCAAATGAACCAATCACATCTTTCTGCAGGAATCTGGGGCACTCTCCACCCTCTTTTTTTTTTTTTTTAAATTAATTTTTACTGGAGTATAGTTGCCTTACAATGTTGTATTAGTTTCTGCTGTACAGCAAAGTGAATCAGTTTTACATATACATATGTCTCCTGTTTTTTAGATTCTTTTCCCATATCAGTCATTACAGAGTATTGAGTAGAGTTCCCTGTGCTGTAAAGTAGGTCTTTATTAGTTATCTATTTTATATACACTAGTGTGTATATGTCAATCCCAATCTCCCAGTTTATCCCTCCCCGCCTTTCCCCCCTGATAACCGTAAGTTTGTTTTCTACATCTGTGATTCTACTTCTGTTTTGTAAGTAGGTTCATTGTACCATTGTTTTAAATCCCACAGATAAGCGTTATCACGTGATATCTGTCTTTCTCTGTCTGACTTACTTCACCCTCGTGAGACTATAAAACTTGCCCCTCACAGCCCTTGGTGTGCACTCTGTTCCACAGCACAACCCCCGTGTGGCCCTCTGTGCAGTGCAGTGTTCTCCTCCCCTAGGTGATGCATATACGTGGCTAATAAACTGTGGTCCAGCTTAATGTCCTGTCCAGTGGTAGGTGTCCTATGTTCTAGTTATCCCAGATCCTAGAGTGGGAAGCCCCGCTCACCAACGTAGTGAATAGGAGGTAATTACACAAAAAGAAACTACCATAACATATATAGATACATATGTCTCTTTCTTATTGGATAGTTGTGTATAGACATTTCAGTGTATTTATAATTGAGTTATTCTTAATCTTTTTAAAGAATTGAATCTTACCAAATCCTTCAAAGATATGCCAGTTATCTTGTTAGGTTTTGCAAAAAGTACTCTCTTATTGTGGAAGTAGTATATATTTTATCCTCAATAACAGAAAAAAAGAAAGAAAATATGCCTTCTTCATGGTTAAAAAAAAAAACAGCCACATTTCAATGGCCATAATTGTTAGGGAACAAAATTAAGAAAAGAATGTCTTTGCCTGTGTGTGTGTGTATATGTGTGTGTGTGTGTATGTGTGTGTGTGTGTGTGTGTTTATCTATCCATTTTCTCTTTGTTTTTACTTTCTTCATTTTGTGTATCAACTAAATAACATTGATTCATGTTTCCTTACATACATTACTACTTTATAATCTTATTCTGTCCTACTGATACATAATTTACAATATATCTGCCCTAAGTATTGAGATTTTCTTTAAACTTTAGTTTTTAAGCAAATACACTAAGACTAGATATATGTATATGTGTGTGATGTGCCCAAGTGTGTATATATATTTAAATTGGTTCTAATTTTTTTTTTAAGTTTAGGGTTTTTTGGGGCAGCAAATAATTCTCAATTCTTATTTTTCTACATTAGCAGTACATTTCACATAAAAAGACAAACTTCTGTAAACTTTGTGAGTCAATCTGTGTTCTAGGCTGAGTGCTACTTGTTTTATTATGTGTGACATGATCAGAGGCAAAATAATTTGTGGCACCTCAGTCATGTGCAATAACCATTTCACATCAAAAAGCAAATAACCAATCTGACTTTTACTATTACACGGTTCATAAGAAATGTGGTTACTAGACCTGAAGCAGCAAGTGAGCATGAAATGCAATATTGTTTAACACTGGATGTAAAAATTATTTGCGAGAAAAAAAATAATAAAAAATCTTAAAAGGAAAGGGGGTGGAAGGTTGGTACAAAGGGAAACCCTGGAGAAATAGTCTTTGAGAAATTACATGGCTGCTGGCACGTCCTGCTGGTGATTGCCTGAGATCCTGGTGCATGGAATTGAGCAAACAGTAATTAATAAACTAAAGACGGTAACTCTGCTGGTCATCCAGTTTTCTTCAAAACAGTGTGTGGAAGCTTTGATGTGAGAGAATCTCTTTCATTAGGAGGGAGTCGAGAATATACAAACACTGTACTTTGATCAAGTTTCTCCAAGGACCATAAATATCTTCTGACTTGAAAGTTAAAGAGATTTGAAATTGTATAAAATATTTGAGAAGAATAAGATTTAATATTACCTAACCCACTGACGGAATATACAAGACAGAGAAACAGAATAGGAAACTGTAATGAAGAGATCCTCTGATACTTTGTAAAGAAACCAGAGAAATAAAGTCAGCAAAAGATTTTCCTTTCTCTCTAAAGGTTTTAAAGTGCTTGAACATAGAACATTTTTTTTCCTAGGAGGATTGGGTGAAAGAGTAGAGGGACATCTATGAAGTGAAAAGAAACATATTCAAATAATTTGCTGCATGAGTTTTTTTTTTTTAAGTGACAGTTCAACTATTACAAGTGAAGTTAAGAGTTCTTTCCAAGGTGAAAGTTGCCAATTCTGAAGTAAATTATTTTTGATGACTATAATCAGTTCATAACAGATAAATAAGCTAGATGAGTATGTATAAGTATGAAGCTACTTCCAAAACTGTATTTTCTTCAATAAATAAGGCATGCACATTTGTTTGTATGAGTTAAGCTTAAAATTGCATTGTTTTCTATTAAGCTGCATGATATTTTTAATTCAATGAATATTTATTGCACAACTTCTAATATCAAGATACAGTTATCTTTGGTTGCCTGATAGAGCTCTGGGAGTTTAATATTTGTAAAAAAATCATAAAATAATTACAATAAAAAACAAATGTTAACTGCTGTTAAAAATACAAATTAATTCAAGTAGGATTACAAAGGAGGGAAACAGTAGGTGTATAACAGAATTTTTAAAACTTTAAGAAGGATGGTGCATTCAGACAGCAATTTGAGGATTAGCTACAACAGACATGGTATTATTGCTCTGAGTGGCGTGGGGTGACTGAAAGACCCCGAGGGTAGGGAGTCAGGTTTGTTTGCACTGGGTCCAGACTGACAAGAGGGTGGACTTCTTGTCAAGATATGGGAAAAAGTAAACATTGAAGATGTTAAGTATAATGGAAGATAATGAGCGCGAGGCTGAATATTGTATTAAAATTTTAGGCAACAGAAAACCACTGAAAGCTTAAGTAGAAGGATTTGTGAAGTGCTGATACCCTGAGGAGATTATTTTTTGACTCAACCTTTCCTAACTAGGGGGCTTCCATCTCGCCTAGAATTGCATGTATTTGTGTGTATTTATGTGTGTGTGCACAGTGGTTTGGGGTTAATACCTAAGAGTTTTCTAAACTAGATTCTCCCACTAGGGACTTCTGATGGAAATCCCAGAGTTAGAGCCTGATCTTTTGAAATTCCTTCTCGAAAAATATATTAATTTTTGTCACTTCACGTGCCCAGCTCATTCATCAAGCTACTTTTAGCCATTTAGAATACACAATGGATTTGGCTTGATTCTTTGTTTTTTTTCCTTATTATTACTAGTATCAGTATTATTTATATCATTATTAATTTATTACTTACTTAGTCATCCACTTTACAATCAGATTATAATATCTTTAATTTAGGTTTCTGTTGTGTCTGTATATGCATCTATTATCTTTTCACATTTTACTTCATTTCAGATTGAAACAACATTAAGGATTATCTTTGTCACAAACCCTGGAAGATGGGTGAAGAATTTTCTCCTAGCTTGTTTCCATTAAGGCCTTTTATCCTCTCTGGAGTGATCAGTTTCACTCACCAGATAGTCTCTCTGTCCCTAAAAATAGCCCTCTAGGAATGATTTTCAGTTTCTCACATGAAAGAATTGCTTTGGCAACTCAGAATTTGGAAACAAAATCCTATTTTTCTTGTTTTCTTCCTCAGTGGAGTAGAATGTTAATAGTTAAAGAAGGCTCAGTAGTAACTGGGAAATACTGATCTTTCTAGATGAGCAATGTTCAGTAAAAAATATAATGTGAACTTTAGATGAAATTAAAAATTTTCTAGTAGCCACATTAAAAAAAAGAAATAGGTGAAATTGGTTTTAATAATATATTTTGTTTAACCCAGTATACCTAAGATATTGTCACTTAATATGTAGTTGATAATAAAAATTATTAATGAAGTAGTTTATATTCTTTTGTTCACACTGCATAATCAGGTCTGAATTTTAAATTTACTGCACATTCTACTTCATATTAGTGCTTGGCAGCCACACATGGCTCATGACTACTGTACTGGATAGTGGGGCTTTAAATCACGGTTTTCATTTCGCGGAAGAATAAAAGCTCATGTAATGGTTGAGGTATCAGTGAATTTTCAGTCCATACATGAGAAAGTTATTGAATTAATAATCCTGGCTTTAAACCTACACAATAGGACAGTTATCCTGAAAGGAATCTCTATGCTATAATCCCTCTACAGATTTAATTCCAATAAAAATCCAAGCACATGTGACCCTTTTGAAAAGACTCTAGAAGGAGACATAATTAAGCTATAAAGTCCTCTTTTTTTCTAGTCTCTTTGTAGAAAAAGAATGGTGCAAATTATTCACCTTCCATCAAGGGAAACTGTCTATTGTTTTTGCTTCATAACTTTAGCTAAAAAGAAGTTTGATATGCTAGGAAGATCTTATAGGATGAGTGTTGATAAATTCATACTCTGAAAGCATCTCAATTAAATCTCACATAGAATTGTGCTCTTTCCAATTCTTTCTTCATCACACACTCCTATTATTGGTTCATGCGTAGATCATTTTCATTTCTTGAGTTAGTCAATCAGTTATCTTTAATAATGTAATAATGATTCAGGAACCCATCTCCTCACATTAAAATATAGAATCTTGACAATAACCTATAGGTAACCATACAGTCCCACCTCTTATCTTCCCTAAATTTAAGTGTCTTATCCCAGTCTAGTTAACTATGATTTTGAATCTCTTGTTCATAATTTCATCACTTTCTGTTTTAGTATAGTTTTATTAAGCCCATAAAAAGTTCTGAAATACACTTTTTAGTTGTTTCAAGTTTATAGTATAGTATGTTGTACATAATAGTTTGGGAATACTTTTTATTATTATATTGCTAAGATTTGTTCATATTGTATATCTTTATAGTTCATTTGTTTCAAATGCTATATATATTTCATTATGTAACTCTTCACAGTTTTATTTATCCACTCTCCCATTGATACATGCTGATGTCATTTCCAGGTTTGTGCTATTGTGAATAATGCTGCTACAAACATCCTTGTATATTTCCTGCTGTGCATATATACCTTATTCTTTTTCATTTAATCACTCAACACACTTAAATCACCCCCACCCTGAGCCATGCATCAAGAACATTTGTCTGTTATCTTTTTTTACCAAGGACATGACTCTCAATATCCTCCTTGACAAGTAGGATGTGCTCAGAATTTCAGTGCTCCTCAAAAAGATATAATTTTTCATTGTTGAATCTGCTAATACTTAGTTTTCCTATGAATTTATTTAATACTAAGAAACAGTGGCAAGCAGTTTTTGCCCTGTTTGGAAAACTTCTTAAGAACAAACTAAAATTTTTAGTGGGGAGGAAAAATACTTTTTAAATATAGTGAACAATATATGTGACCAAGATTCTTAGTGTCGATTCTTCTAACTTACTATTTCTGATAATCTAAAATCTCAATTAATCTCTCTGTCATTTATCATTTAAGTGCTTCTCTAACTCTGACTCTATGCAGTGTTACACCCTGAGAGATTGAAAACACAACTCATCTTATCTCTCCATGAGATTTTCTTTCAAATCTTCCTTCTGCTAATACTTTAGTCGTTCTGGCTAATTTTTGCATAAGTTCCTTAAAGATTCTTATTCATAAGCAGAATGAAGTAATCCCGACATCACTGAATTTGGGACAGAAAGACCAGATCTGTGTCACGTTTTGGGAAAAATATCTAACTTTTACACACCATCCATTCCTCTAATTCTAGGCAGAGATTCAGGGCATTTTAGCAATTGTGAATGGTCAAGGAGTAGTTTTTTTGGGGTCTGGAGTTTAGATAAGCATTCTTTCTCTGGGCAATCAGAACAGTGAGATCCAGAAAAATAACACTTTAAAGTTAGTTGAGGAAAGCCAACTAAGGTAAGAATGAAATGAAGGTTAAAGAAAACTGGGAATAAGCAAATTGGGGCATTACAAAATGCAATGGTGGGTTTTTGCCACCCCTTTAGGCATGGATGCAAGCATTACAGCCACCATGGTATCTGCAAGGGCAAACAGAAACAGGTCTTAACAAAAAGAATATATTCTCACCAACTAATTAAGAATACATTCAGAAGCTAGAGGATGGTCTAAAATATTCTTAACTTTCCTCTCTGGAAATGACTCCAAAGGGGGTCATTCAGCAATTTCTTTTTTCTTTGTTTGGACTCTCTTCCACCTTCTTATGGTCCCAAAGTATTATTCACTACCACCCCAAGGACCCAGCTGCAACCTAGGGTCACATAACTGATTCAAGTCTAGGATGACTATACCCTGGAAGGGAGATTGTAGCTTGTGGACATTGGCCTATGAGAGCTTACAGATATAAAATAAAATAAAATAGATATCTTTCTATCTTTGAAATAAAAAAGATATCTTTCTCCATAATATCGAAAAAAGGCCGGGGGTGGAGGGGAGCTTACCCATCTAAGTAAGAATGTACAAGGACAAAGATGATAAATGTGACCAAGAAACCTCCTTCTGCTTTATGTGCATTCGTTTGTCTTTAAGGACAGCAAATAGGACAGATACAAGTTTTATTCAAGTCATACAGCTCCTTTAAATCTGAGTATTATAATTTATAAAAACACTGAAATGCAATTATTTATAAACATAGAGCTAAATATCATATTATTTCCATAAATGAAAGTAAAAAGGAAAAGAAATGGTGGAAAGAGTTGAAACTGATTACTGAGGAAAGGGATTTTTGCAAGGAAGTCGTGGGGAAAATGACTGCCATTTTTAGATGTCTTTTGTTTTGTTTTTTAATTACATGTTACCAAAAATAAAAGTTAAATAAAAATAAAGTAATTAGTATATTTGGTAAAATGTATATGAACAAAACATTGTCAAATCTTTATTGTGATACAAAGGAAAAACTGACCTAATGGAACCAATTTGAAACAACTTTACATAAAGATTTTATGAAGACTGAATATTTTTTCACTGTTATAAAAGTGGTGATGAATAGATAGACTCAATGTAGTTCTCTCTGAAAACTTAATTTTCAATGGAAATTCACCAATACTTGTAAAATTCTGAGGAAAATAATTATATGTGTAAATACATAATGAAAATGTCTATTGAGTCAAATGATTTCACATAAACAAAAGAGAACACATCTTCTACTCATTTAGTGACTGTTTAATGGAGGAGATATGATTTAAGGTGGTTCTCAGGCTGACTTAGAGAAAAAGTTCAATATTTTAAACGGAAAGAAAAGGCACTGGTAGAAACAGAAGCTAGAAAATACAAAACTCAAGATGGGAACTGGGCTTAGGTGATTTTCATATTACAGAATTTGTGTCATGAATTATTGTATGATAAAAGTAAAAAAAGTGATTAATTGTTGAAATAATGTTGTGTTGTTTCTCGAAAATTGGTCTATATTGTGTTTTCATATAATCAACCCATTGCAATATTACAAAAACCCTGATATATACTCAGCATAGGTAATAGTGTCACCTCATCTTAATAACTAATTTAAGAGGAGCAACACTGCAGGTTTCCATTTGTTATTCGAGTCCAGAAGGTTCAGATAAATTACACACAAAAAATGTTAGTCTACAGGCTTGGTAAAGGAACTTCTGGCTTTATATCTGGTGATAGTCTACCCAGCCTTCTCCAAAGGTGAAGAAGTTATGTCATTCAGAATCAGTTGTGTTAATAAATATACTAAAAGAATATAACTGATTTTGTATTCAAATTTGGTGGATCCAAGTTTTGGGTAGAATGCAGTTAATAAGCAACATAGCCCAACTGATAAATCTCAAGTTGTTCAGATGAATTAGAAAGATATTTTAGAGCTTGAATAAAAATAGCTGAAAGGGTTACCTTAACAAGGTGTTAACTTGAGGGATTTTTTCTGGTGGCAAATTCACCATTCATTAGAAGGAATTGATTTTTTACAGAGGAGGATATATCATTTAAGCAAAGAGGATGATAGTCTATGTTTATCATCATCTGGGCAGAAAAAGTCAAATTGTTTTAAAGGAGATACAGAAATGATTAGCTCACCCAGTCAGAAAGAAAAAAAAAAAGTGAATTTATTTTTGATGATTTCATATATCAAATACTTTTTTTTTTTTTTTTTTTGCGGTACACGGGCCTCTCACTGTTGTGGCCTCTCCCGCTGCAGAGCACAGGCTCCGGACGTGCAGGCCCAGCGACCATGGTCCACGGGCCCAGCCGCTCTGCGGCATGTGGGATCTTCCCAGACCGGGGCACGAATCCGTGTCCCCTGCATCGGCAGGCAGACCCCCAACCACTGAGCCACCAGGGAAGCCCTATCAAATACTTTTAAGTTGATACTGTGAATAAACCAAATGCACTGGAAATTTAAAGAGATAATTTTGTTTAGTCTAATGCAATAGGGAGAACATTGATTAATGATGAACATCTCAAAGAAAAGGAAGAGGCAACAAACAAGGGATCATCAGCTTATCTTATGGGATCTTGGAGATTATGTTCAAGTTGACATACTGCAAAACAAAGTAATTATTTAAATAAAGTTTGTCAGAATAATTATTCAATTTTATTAACACAACTTTATATTTTTAATAATCTTAAGTATTTAGTCCAATTAATGCTAGCTTATTCAATTAGTAAACCTATATAAGTTTAGGAAGAACATACTCAGAAAATAAAAATCCACATTTGTATTATATTTAATATTTAATAATATTGTCAGAGCAAACAGCTATTTTTATTAAACCAGAAATATTGAACTAATTTTATTTGCCAAAGTTGCACCTAAATTATGTGAATGTCAGTTCTTAAAATCTTTTTGAGTTAGATTCTATAAGAATATACTTTTTAGCACATTGAAAATATCAGAAGTCCAATTTTCTTATTTTCTATTTTTTTAAAGAATATTCAATTTATATAAGCACTTCTTTGTCTCTAAGGCAATCACAATAGATCTCCTTTAAGAGATTTCATAATCTACCAGTCCTGGGTGCCCGAAGGACAAAGCAGATCAAGTTACTGGGAAAAAAAAAGACCAAATATATACTGTTCTATGTGGTGTCTTTGAGTACTTGTGCTTGCTTTATTTTGAGAAGATTGCTGTACTTTAGATGCTCCTACACTAACAGGCCTGTCCCCATCCCCACCATTCCTCCCAAGTTTACTCTGGAAATAGCAATTTGCCTATGTGCAGAGAAAGCAACTTCTAGGATTTGGACACTGTTATTAAGAATACCCATAAAATAATTGGACAGTTGCATAATTTTCAGTTTACTGTAGATCATGCATTTCTAAGTCAGAGAGGAACCAGTTGGAGAAAGAGACAGGTTCTCTCTATGCAATTTTATATAGGCTCATACTCTTGGTACCAGCATAATGGGATAGTATATGTAACTTCTTTTGGTATAGCATAATGTAACTAGTCAATTGGAATTAACTGATCTTATTTTATTCATTTTTGTCAGCCTTGCTGTTAGTTGAATTATTTTCTAGATTATGAAATTTGGTTGATTGTTGGTCCTAATTTTCTGTGTGTGTGTGTGTGTGTGTGTGTGTGTGTGTTTGTTTATTCTGTCTTGGTTGTTATTTTGGTAGGAATCTAGAAAAGAGAGCCAGTGGATGTTGGCCAGATGCCATTTTAAGCTTGAATTTCCAGGCATCAGGTTTCAAAGCCCAGAGTATCTATTGCCAAATTGTTTTTCCAAATATTTCCCAACCATACACTATGTTAAAGGGACTGATATTGTCACTGTTTGTTTTTGCTAATTTTATCTGTGAAAATGGTAATTTATTTTTAAATTTTTCATACATGTATGTGATTAGACTACTGGAATTGGACACTGTAACAATATTGAAATAATTAGTAGTTTTGCTTATTATATATAAGGGATAGCAACTGGTGATGTATAATAAAATGACACAGTTTTTGAGAATTTCTTAAGGGGAATATGCTCAGACACCTAGCTCAACGTTGTCTATAATGTATTCTATGAATCCCATAAATGAAGTACAAGGAGAGGTTAGAGGAGGTAGAAATATATTTTGGTCTGTTAGGGGTGATTTCATAAAGACATAATGTCAGAATAAGGCATTGGAGGAGTGATAGGATAATAAAAGGAGTTGTGAGGGGTACACCAAGGGGAAAAATTGGGATGATCAACCTTCCAGAGTTGCGATAGTGCAAGACATTCTTATGACTTTGGCATGCTGGGTTTGTGTAAAGGAGATACAGATGATGCTTAGAAATGTGAATAGTATTTTGGGAGTAGATAATTTGTATTGGGGAAATAATAGGAGACAAATCTGGATATAAAGATACTGGGTAGATTTTGGAAGATATTTAATGATATTTGAACTTTGTTGTAGACAATATACTATGTAAATTGTTCAACCAAACGATATAACCAAAGTTTTAAAAATGTAATTCTGGAACGAGTACAAAGGGTCAGTTACTTGGGACCAAACAGGAATAAAGAAGCTATTGGAAGGATATCCCAGGACAAAGGTATAAGTGTTTAAAAAAGAAAAAAAAAAGCACCTAAATTAAGATAACTGGAGTGGGAAGAAAAAAGTAAATACAAGAGTCATTTTTAAGTAAAAAGCAACATGATATGGAACATCACTAGATGTAGCAAAAATATAACAATGGGCTATTAATTATAATGCTAAGCCTTCAAATGTAAATATTTTGAAATGTGGTGATGCCATTAGCAAAATAAATTTTAAAAATGAAGTTTATGAGAAAAACTGATTTGCATTTTATGAATAATAAATTTTTCTATTATTGTGATGGGAAAGAATTAATTTAGCTAAATTAAGAAATTTTCAATGAAACTATCTAATTTTTGATGAGACAATGTGAACATTGTTTTAAATGTTTCCTTTACCTACATATGGAAAGAAACATATAGTGATGATGGTGTGACATTTAAGGTTGTCATTTGCTTGCTGGAGAGGGTGTGGAGAAAAGGGAACCCTCGTACACTGTTCGTGGGAATGTATATTGGTCAACCACTATGGAGAACAGTATGGAGGTTCCTCAAAAAACTGAAAATAGAGTTGTCATATGAGTTCCTCAAAAAACTAAAAATAGAGTTGCCAGCAATCCCACTCCTGGTCATATAACCAGACAAAACTATAATTCAAAAAGATACATGCACCCCTATGTTCACAGAAGCACTATTTACAATTGCCAAGACATGGAAACAATCTAAATGCCTATTGACAGATGAATGGATAAAGAAGATGTGGTATATATATACAGTGGAATATTTCTCAGCCATAAAAAGAATAAAATAATGCCATCTGCAGCAACATGGATAGACCTAGAGATTATCATACTAATCAAAGTCTGAAGGAGAAAGACAAATACCATACAATACCACTTATAAGTGGAATCTAAAATACGATTTAGATTCTTTTGAACATATCTACAAAACAGAAACAGGCTCACAGACATAGGAAACAGACCTGTGGTTTCCAAGGCAGAGGGTATGTGGGAGGGAAGGATTGGGAGTTTGAGATTAGCAGATGCAAGCTATTATATATAGGATGGATAAACAACAAGATCCTACTGTATAGCACACAGTAGAGAGAGAACTATATTCAATATCCTGTGATAAACCATAATGGAAAAGAATATGAAAAAGAATTTATATATGTATAACTGAGTCACTATGCTATACAGCAGAATTTAACACAACATTGTAAATCAACTATATTTCAATAAAATTTTTTTAAAGTTACATTTCTAGAAGAATAAAGTTGTCATTTGCTAATCATCATGATGTGTTTTAAATATTTTATAATTTTGTCAATTATACTTCAGTAAAGCTGAAAAATTTTTAAATAAAGTTATTTGTTAAATGACTGAGTTGTGAGCATAAATATTTGTTCATTACAGTATGATACATATTTTTAATATTCTGTTCTGTTGGAACTCAAAATTATGTAAAGTGAAATGCAATTTTATTTATAATTTATAATTTATAATTTATAATTTCTTATTCTCAGGTCCCAGGAAATGCTAGGAGCTGTGTTTCATGTTAATTATTTCAGTGAGAAAAGTAAAAATAAACAGGCCACCCTTTTAACACTATGTTTTATTATAGTAAATAGAATTATCTGCAACATTTCCCAGTTTCTTTTTTCTTCTTTGACTTTTCCATCTGTTATTTTTTGTGCTTCACACTTGCTGAATCTGTGAAAACTAGAGAAATCAACTGTTTTTGCAAAGATGCATTGCTTTGTTCTGAAACTAATAAGATCTGAATATGGTACTTAAGATTTTGTGTGGTAGAAACCATCTCAGTAAAGTAAACTAAATTATTTATCTTGACTGAAATATAGTAATATTTTGATAAGGCTATTAGCATGCATATATTAGTTGATTCACTTTATAATTTTTTGTTATGAGTAACATGGGCAAATGCATATATTCACCTTTATAAATTACATTTAATTTTTTGATATAAGAATGTTGTGTTAAACTTTACTGTTCAACTGTGGATAACTGTTCCTCTGAGTTCTGTGAGCCTCTAGCAAATTACTGGAACCCAAGGAGAGGCTTGTGGCAATCTCTGATTTATAGCCAGCCAGTCTAAAGTACATGTAGCAACCTGGACTTACAACTGGTGTCTGAAGTCCAAGAAAGGGGTCATGGGAACTCCAATCTATAGCCAGTTGAACAGAAGCACAGGGGACAACCTGGACTTGCAACTGACATCTGAATTTGGGGGGAGGGTGCTCAGTCTTGTGAGACTGAACCCTTAACCTGTGGAATCTGATGCTATCTTCGGGTAGAGAGTGTCAGGATTGAGTTCAATTGTAGAACAACTGGCTGGTGTCTGTAGATTTTTGGTGTGGGGGAAACTCTACCACAGATATATACACTTGTGTATACACATCAGAACTGGGTCCCAGAACCTTTAGCTGACTAATATAGTAAGTGATTCACTAGTGGGGTGAGACACAAGGGAGAGGTAGAAGGGAGGAGTTTGATAGTAGAACCATGGTGATTTGCTGTTTCAAAGCCATTCAAAGTAATTGAAGCACAGAGTACAAGGAAATGGATTATTGTGTGTGTGTGTGTGTGCATGTGTGTCTTAAAACAACAGAAATCTATTCTCTTATGGTCCCGGAGGCTAGGAGTTCAAAATCAAGGTACCGGCTGGGTTATCTTTCTGCAGGCTCTAGGGACAAATCTGTTCCATATCTTTCTTTCAGCTTCTCATGTTTCCAGCAATCCTTGGTGTTCCTTCTTGCTATAGATACATTATAAATGATTTCATATACCTTCATAATGAGTTTACGCCTTGTCATGTGCTATGGTCTGAATGTTTGCCCCCCACTCCCCACCAAATTCATATGTTGAAATCCTAATGCCCCATGTAATGGTATTAAGAGGTGAGCCTATGGGAGGTGCTTAGGTCATGAGGATAGAGCCCTCATGAATGGGATTAGTGCCTCTTTAAGAAAAGGCTAGAGAGCATACTTGCTCCTTCTACCATGTGAGGACACAGGTGAGTAGGCACTGGCTATAAACCAGGAAGAGGGCCCTTACCAGAGAACACAGCCATGCTGGCACCTTGAACTTAGACTTCCCAGCCTCCAGAACTGTGAGAAATAAATTTCTGTTGTTTGTAAAATACAGTTGCAGGGTATTTTGTTATAATAGCATGAATGGACTAAAACATCATGAAAGCAAATTGGAGCCAGCTGAGTTTTAAATGGGGCATGGAGTGGAGGGGCGATGTCAAATTGATTTCATCCTCTCTTTTTCATCTTTCTCCTTCCTCCCATCCTCTCCCCTTAACTTCTTTAAAGCTATCTGTGAGGTAGAATTAGCAAGACATTGTGACTGACTAGAAATGCAGAATGATAAAAGGCAAGAGTCAAACATTAGTACACATTTTCTAGTTTAGGATGACCAACACCATAAACTGAAATAAGATACTGAAAACCTAGGACAATTTTTATTTTTGCAAGAGGAAAGAGAGTAGAGATGAGGACATTTGATTTGTGATATCTGTGGGACATTTGGGAAGAGATCGCCAAATGAGATTAAGGTCAGAAAAGAGTTTGACACCAAAATATGAGATTATCCACGAACACTGTATTTTTTTGATACACTGATCAAATTTATGGACCATCTGCCATGAAAAATAAACACCATAATCAGTGTTCATAGACTCTATAAGATAATTTAATATGGACTCAAGTTAAACGAAAAAAACAACTGAAAACATGAAGAAAAATAATATGAAAACACATATGATAGTTTCTAAGAAGCCAAGAAATAGAAGGAAAACACAGGATTGCTAACATTGTCAGATACTGCAGAAAGTCCGCATAAGAAGAGACTTAAAACACATTAGGTTAGTATCTTAGAAAATCTTTCTTTCTTGTCTTTTCTTTTTTTTCCCAATATACCATACTAGCTCTTAAATAATATTCTACAAGCCATCTGAATATTGGCATGGGGGATACAGTGTGATGAGTGATGACTAAGAATTGAGTATCTTGTAAGAGACCTTTTTTCCCGGATTATCTTTGAAGACAGAAAAAAAAGACAAATGGGTTAAGAAATATAATTTAGCGGCAGTGTAGTGACTAATAATAGAGAGGAAAGACATCATTGGAGCAAGGTCTTAGAGGACTTTGGAGAGGATGTGCTCAAGTTCACAAGTAGAAGGTAAATCTTGTAGGAAAGTTAAAGATATATACTGGCACAAGGGGTAGGAAAACTTTGAGGAAAGTGCTGGTAAGCACATCTGATGGGCTCAGTTTCCTCTGTAAAGAAGAAGCTCATCATTCTGGTTTTGTATACAGAAGATCAAATCCAATACAATTTTTCTACTCAGCATTTCACTCCCAATATTAATGTATTTGCTTTTAAAGTCATGAGTGTCAATTGTAAGAAGAGATGTAAACACCATCTGTATTTCCAAATCCTCAATTCCTTCCATGTCACAAAAGATGTATTTCAGATTTATTCTGGCAGTATATACCATAAAGGAACTTAGTAGGTGTTGGGATTGATAAATCTTACAGTTTTCTTTGTCTTTGTTTGGGCTGCTATAATGAAGTACCATTGACTGGACGGTTTATCAACAACAGAAATTTATTTCTCATAGTTCTGGAGGCTGTAAGTGCAAGATGAGGCTGCCAGCCTGGTCTGGTTCTGTTGAGAACCCACTTCCAGGTTTGGACTGCTGACTTCTTATGGTATCCTCACATAGTTGAAAGAGAGTGAGCTTGCTCTGTGACCACTTCTTATAAAGACTCAAATCCTATTCAGGAAGGCTCCACCTCGTTACCTAATTACCTCTCAAAGGCCACACCTCCAAGTATCACATTGAAGATTAAATATCATCATATACATTTTGGGGAGACACAAACATTCAGTCCTTAACACCTTGTCATAAGTAGCTGTTCTGGGAGAGTACCAAAGATCCTAATTAATCATATCAGGTCTATGTATGGAGTCAAAGATAAACAAAACCAGGCACTAGTTAAGGAGATAAGGACAGATTTTAATCAGCAATCTACTAATGTCATAGGGAAAAGAGTCCAGCTTGATTTGAGCTCAACTTCAATTTTTACAGAGGGGACTCAGAGTTTTAAAGGGAGAATGGTAGAATATGGAAGGGAGTGAGCAGGGACTCAAGAGTAAGAGAAGAAAAAATTACAAAAAAAATGGGCAATGGGGGAGTTGGGCCATGTGAAACCTGTATGGTTTTGTTTTGTTAACTGATGCTTGTCAAAGTTAGGCTCCTCCCCTCCCACAAAGCCTGGGAGACAGGGGCTCTTATCTTCAGGTGTGTTGGCTGGAACAAACAGTAAATTCTTTTCGCAGCCTTGAGATTTCTCAGACACTTTATAGTAGTGGTGTTGGGGGGGGGGGGGTGTAGAGTCATCCTAGGGATGTGGCCTTGAGTTGTTAGAAACTCTGTTACTGTTTTGTTCAAGTCTTTACAAGCCAAGAAAGGGCTGAAATGGAGCCTCACTAGAGTTGGGTCAAAGAGAGGATCTTTGTCAGTGGTTATTCTTGATTCTATCAGTGAAAAACAACCTTTATCAATATCTATATTTTTCTTTCAGTGCCAATAGCAGGATATCCATACTGGCTAACCAAAATATTTAGTGTTTGTTTCTTTCAAAAATCCTGTAGTATCTCGTTTCTCATCTTTATAGTCTTAGAATTAAATCTTCAATATCTGATTGGACCCCCTCTTGTTACTTTACAGACTTTTTATCTTAATTTTTTTTTGGCAATTTCTTGAAGCTCTTTATTCATTTTAATAGGACAAAAGGTATGGCCAGTTTGCATGTGTAGCAAAATAATTGGAGCTGACCATGAACGGGAAGAGAAAAATACTCCTAGGAGGTCACAAGAGAGAGATGGGGAGGTAACTAGTGTCCACTGAGTATTAACAATGTACTAGATGCTGTGCAAACTGCTTTAAAAACTTTTCCTTTGTTTCCAATAACAGTTTAATATCACAAAGAAACTAACACTCAGAAAGATATGTCAAAAATTACACAATTCATAAACAGCAAAGGTTTAGTTGGAATCTGCGTCATAAAAATAAAATCCAACTTGTACTAACTCCCAAATAGCATTCTACAGCCTGCCTTAGTTTCCAGGTTCCCTTTGTCTGCAACAGACTGAAATATATTATATTTGCCTGATATACTGAGAGAGGTAATGTGTTATAGTAAGTGAAGTGCTTGGATTTCTTCTTTATAATCAAGTTCAGATCCTTTATCTGAAAAGGAAGGATTGGTAGTCGTAAGACAGATACTCCCTCCAATCTTTTCTCAATAGCAAATGTACAAAGATACCTACCAGTATGTTCTATTATCTAACATATTTGTAAACATTTAACTTTGATTTCATCATGTAATTATGCTGTATTTTTCCCCATCACCACGGTATTAAGATTAAAAAGAAAATATCAAAGATAACAGAATTTATATCCAGGACTTGCTCCACATTCTACACTTAAAATAGGCTACTACTTCCAAACTATCAGGTTTTCAGCTTGCTAAAAGTTAAATTGTGCATATGATTCTCATCTGTATAGGAAAAATTTTAAAGTATTCCCTTTTATTATCCTTGGGAATAAGCCTAAGTAGTTCTTAGACTGAATAATAACTGCAGAACTGTTTGTTTTGGAATTCAGCTTAATTCAACAAATATTTATTGAATACCTATATTTGGAAGGCAGTGTGATTACCATTTAGAAGGTGGTGGTCCATTCTGAAATGTCATTTGAAGTGCTCTGATTTCTAGTTCTATCATTTTTTTCAAAGCTTAGATAGGAGCAGCTTGATATACAAACTGAGAATCAGCTTTTATCCCTGTCAAGGTTTTAAGAGAAAAAAGATCTCTCATCGCATTTGAGAATTGCATGGCAACATCTGTGTGCTGGTATAGCAAGGATGCAGTGAGTGTGTGTTATATTGTTTTCTAACCTAAGCACCCACTCAACAGCTTCTGCTGCAAGTGGGAAGGATACCTTGGCATCCACCTCTCCCTAGTGTTTGGGTTTCTTCTTTGGCTACTTATGTGTTTTCCATGTAACTCAGCAGCCAAGTCTCACACCTGAAGGGTCAATCCTTCACTGTATGTAGTTTAAGTAAAATTCCACGGCTACTTCCAAACTGATGCCTATACCAAGGGATTTCCAGCCATTAAGAAAAAAAGCTAGGGGGTAGACATATCATTTGGTACTGTCTCACTTACAAATTACTCATGCAGACTTGGGGAGACTTCCTCCACTTGCTAATGACCAGGGCAGATCTTCTCAACTGCCTGTCACAAGTTTTTCATTCATCATATGATCTGTGTTAATGACTGCAGTATTTGTGAAAAAGGAACACAAGGCTCCGAAACTAGAATTCTTTTTCCCAGCATTGCTAGATTTTTCTATAGGGACAATTTCTTGCTGTCACTACGGTGAATTGTTAGAAAAACGATCCCAAGTTAAAATAGCTTCCATAGTCAATGCAAATCCACAGAGCCACCTAGCACTGACTTTGCCTCAGTTCCCTGAAAGAAATAACAGGGAAGATGTAAATCCAGTACCAATGTAATGCTAAGCAAAGCGAGCTAAAAAGGAAAAGACATATCTTCCACTTTATTACTGTTATGTTTTCAGAGCATTTGTGAAAAGATGTAGGGCAGGCGGTCCAGTCTTGAGTTTCATTACACATTTTAGCAAGTTCAATGATTTGTGTGTGACAGTGATGTATTTTAGTTGTAAATGTTTCTGCTTATCAAAAAAAAAAAAAAATATATATATATATATAACTTGCCCCATCAAATAATAGAGAATCTAATAGGAGACCTGTTTACAAAAAAATTATGAATAATAATTAGAAACTCCACTCACATTATCTTTAGAACCTTTTTAGGGGTTGATAAAATTTCTAAACCAAACCCCTGAGATATATTCAAGGTATTGGGCTGAATACAAAAAGAAAAAACAGAAAGAATTTTTAAGAAAGAAATTAAAGATTAATGGTGGCTAAGCACCTAGAACATGCCAGGAGATTGTGTTGTGTATTTGACAGGCATTATCTCTTACAGGCATAGATACTAGAAATTTATGAATTCCTTCTAGCTGATATATGTATAACATGTGAGTGGCTGGGAAAACTAACAACTAAATTTGATTCACTTAGGTACAACAGTTAGAGATAGGCGCAGGGAAGTTCAAAAGGATGAAAGACTATGAAGGCTAATTACTCATTTCCTTATGCCATACATTTTAAAATTACTTTGCTGATCAACCTATACTATCCAGGGGTGGAGCTAAGTGCTTACTCCCATGCAGTTCTTGGCTTTGCTGAATGGTTGGTTATGTTGCCCCATTTCTCCTTGTTCTTGAACGAGATGGAGACACCTGGTCAGTCTAAATGCTGTTGTTTTGTTTTTGTTTTTGTTTCAGTTTTGGTTGTTGGTTTTGTCTTATATATTTTTTAACTGATCAGGTCTTAAGATTTAGAGGGTTTAATTATCTCAATAGAGTATAAATGTATTATTATGTATTAATATTTGAAGTTTGCCATGAAGACTCTGGAGTAGTACTCATGTTACCTTAATCCACCAAATTGCGTCTTATCTGCTGTCAGTATTTCAGGTAATTTATGATGACTATACTGCCATTTTAAGTAAATTCTCTAGAGAATTATTTACTAATTGAGTATTTTGCCTTCTTTCAGTGATTTCAGAGAAGAAATACCTTGAGCCTAAATGGGAGTAAAACCCCAAATATTCTCTGATCATAAACATAAAATAATTCTTCAGAGACTGTGGTGATTTCTGCCTATAGAAGAGTTAATTTGTTTTCGGAAACAGTGTCTGGAGAAGAAAGAAGAGGGGATGAAACGAAAGAGGAAGAAATATACCACAATATCCAGGTGAGGCCTAGGGTTAATGTAATTCTTCCCTGCAGTTACCACATTATAAAATGAAGGAGAGGAATACACGAGTGGTGGTCACTGTGGAAGGACTTAAATTTCTTACCGATCACAACTCTGAGAGCAGTAGTTCATGACTCAGTTCCTAAGTGTGACCTATATCTGCAAAAGAACACTTTTTCCAAAAATTCCTGATTGAGTGTTCAAAAATAAACCAATTCATAGATTTCAACTGATACTTCTCTGGGAGACAATTAGACCAAATCTTATCACATCTTATCACAAATGTATCTTAAATGTTGTTTTTGATGAAACATACATAAAATACTAATGCATGTACAATTGAAACTCTATTACAAAAATACTAACTGACCTAACAATCAGTTTAAAGCTAAAATGTATTAGTAACTTTGAAAGCCCAGTATATCACACTTTGATCAAATTCTCTCACTCCTTCCCCTAAAAGTTAGTATCATCTTGGATACTTAATACCCATTTTCTAATTTTCTTTAATTTTGTTATGTAAAGATAAACCCCTGAAAAATTTATAGTTTACTCTTCCTTATTTCATATTGTATATAAAGGCAAATATTATGCCTTTGTCTTGTGATTTTGTTGTTTCATATATTATTATATTTGAATATTAATAATTTGAGAGGCATGTAGTTGGTCTATGTAGAACTTTGTTGCAATGCTACAATAACTTATTTACCCATTATACTGTTGACAGACATTTGGGCTGTTAACAGGTTTTGCTAATAAAAAGATGATGTTAAATATATTATTATAAACATCTTCTGGACACATATGTGCAAACATTTTCTGAGTATATATTTTGGAGTAGAATTTCTGGAACATAGTGTAAACAAATAGTAAACTTTGCTAAATTATGCCAAACTATTTTGCAATGTGGCTGTACTAGTTTATACTCCTGCCAGTAACTTGGTGATTCTTGTTTCCTTGTGTAAGATGTCTGCTTCTGTCTTCAATTCATTTTTTTATTAGATTAATTCTCTGATGTACAGTTATGGATTACATTCATGAATATTAATTCTTAACTGGTATATGTGATGCAGATATATTCTCCAAAATTATGTGGCTTGTCTTTATATTCTCTTTATTGTGTCTAATAATGCATAGATATTCTTCATTCTAATGTAGTCAAATTAATCATGTTTTTATAATATGTACTGTCAAATCTCTATTTAAGAATTCATTTTCTATCCCAAAAGTCTTAAAGATGTTTTCCTATATTGCCAACTAAATGTTTTAAGTTTTACCTTAGACACAAGTCTTTATTTTACCTTAATTTTTATGTATCTATGCACAGTGGGAAATAGGTATCCATTTTTATTTTTTTCCCATATGTATATGTAATTTTAACACAGTGTATGTTAAATAGCCCATCTGCTCCCCACTAACTTATATCGTGTCTTCCATCATAAACTGTATATATAAGAAAGCCTATTTCTATGCTTTCACATGTCCCCATGATGAATACCACATTGTCATAATTACTATGGCTCCAGAGTAAGTCTTAATATCTGATAGGGCAAGTTATTCCATTTTCTTCTTCAGATTTTTTTGATTATATTTGGGCCTTTTTCTCTTTTATATACATTTATATAAATATGTCAAGTGCGCCCCCTCCAAAAAAATCTACCTGAGATTTTGTCTGAATTACATTGGTCAATTTGGGTAAAACTGACATCTTTACAATGTTTCATAAAATACACAAAAGAACATGATATAGCTTTGGATTTAGTTAGGTATTTTTATCTATCTATCTATTCAACAGATAGAGGTATAGTTGAGGTACATCAAGCTAAGAAAATTCCCCTTTTTCTGGGCACTCTTACTTATTTGACAAGAGAAATCAACTTGAACAGTTTGGCACATCCTTTATTTTTTTTAGTGTTATTATTATATTCTATTTACTCACAGTCAGCCTTTGATTCTAGGAAAATGCATACAAAGTAAGTAGGTAACAACTCCCTGGAGGTTTGAAAAATAGCCATAGGGCATGTAATCCAACTCAAATTAATCTTTAAGTGAGTCATTGAAAAATAACCCTAAGTGTTTCTGAGGACTCTTTTGCTCCAGAGGGTGAGGGACTTGTTTAGTAGGGAAGAAAGACTGCAATCTCCATGTGACTACACATGTACCATTAACTGAAAGACAAAGTTAACTATAATTTATGTGATGCTTCATATTTGTGAGTTATAATTCCCCCTAGGTTCTATAATATTATCACCATTTTGCAGATTAGCAGGAAGCAAATGTTTAGTTATATTGTATGACTTTACCAATGTCACATGACCTAGAGACAGGACCAGAGGAAGAAGTCAGTCTTACTAGCTTTAATTCCCTTGTCCTTTCCACGCTGCTACACAGTTGACTTTTCCATGTATTTGATTCTAACTTCAAAAGATTACTTTTACAAGAAAGAAAAGACATCAATTGAATTCTCACACAAAATCTGTCTAAATTGATTACTTGACTGTAATCTTTTATGGAAATGTATTTAATTCTGTAAGTTCTTACATTCTTAGTCATTCATCATCCAAGGCATTTGTTTCAAATCTAAAATTCTCTCACAATCTCCTCCTGATGTCAGTCTTGCCAAAGTCTGTCCCTTTATTAAGTTATCACTCTGCCATCCAGATGAAGAAACTTGTCATCTTCAGCTGCAGAAGCAGAACTTTCTGTGGAATCCTTGACTAACCATGTCTGGGAAGCACCCAATCAGGTCGGCAGACCCTTCAGTCCTGCTGAATCAGAGGCTAAGACTTGTCCAGTCAGATCATTCTCTGCACGCTGGTGACCCTCATCTCTAGGCCACTGAAATACTCCTAGCTTACCAACAGATTTGATAAGGCATAAAAAAATATTGCTCAACTCTAATTATTATTCTCATGGACTCCATTCACCTGTCCACTAAATTTTAGGGACACTGAAACCAAAATGAAGTATTTCAAAGCTCCTTGCAAACTTTTAAATCTTATATCAAAGTAACAGTATCTTCATTGTAATTACATAACAAATATTAATCTGCACTAAATATCTTTATAGAGTATAATACTCTGTATGTTGTTATATTAAAAATAATATTATCATTATCATATTTCTTCAAGTGGGATCACATATTCCAGAGCCAGGAATTAACCATAGGTGGGTTGTCTATAAACCCCCAATTGTTGAACATTTTAAACTAGTGCTTTATCGTAATATTGTTCTCAATTCATCATTGTTTAACTTTCGCACATTAACTTTTTAACTTAGCACAGAACTTTACTTTTTAACACTTTTAAATAAAATTTTCCCTATAGACTTGTACAGATGAATCAGACTAGTATGGGTGTGTTGGTTGACACTCCCAGTGCAATGTTTATACAGATGCTCAGGTGATTTAGAACAAGCGCCTGCCACTGAGAGGAAGGGACCTCAGAGTACAGAATCTATCCACAGTGGTTCAGAAACATCACCCTGGTATCTGAAAATCAGTGCATTCATATGATCTGTATGTTTATTTAAATACAACACTTGAAAGGACTTTTCCATTTTGCTCTGCTCAAATTGTACTTTTATATTTGTGTGGTTGTTTTGGGCCTGAAAATAGTTCACTAAGAGGAGTGTTGCCTGGGATTTTGGGCCTATTTTGTGTTCAAGGCTATTTTGGAGATGTTTTTAAGTACAAGGTTTTCATTTCAGTCAAAATATCTGTACTTTTAAAGATTAATCTTGTGTTAATTAAAGACTCGGGAATATCCAGTTCTTCATTTCTATTTCTTCATTATTAAGCAGATGCAAATGGATAGTAATTCTTTAATTACCATAGCAACAAAGAAAGTTAGATTGAGCAATATATTAAGAAAAAAACCCTAATTTGAACAAGCTTATAACTTGAACATAATTACTTACAAAAGAATAAGCTCTTAAATAACCTTTAAATGGTTTCACTTGGAAGTCTGAAATATGTATTTTTAAAGTTGAATATTTTGCCAAGATCATGCACACACAAAAATATGTCCTCCCCTTGATCGGCATCCTTCAGAGCCCAGCAGAAGTCAAGAAAAGGACTCCTGTTAACAGGGTTCAAAGGACTGACTTGCCCTAAGGGGCAGACAACCAAATCCAGCTAAGGAATTTTGGGCTATATTCCGTAGAGTTCATTAAAAAAGCAAAGGGGGTAAAAGTTCCCTAGAGATCACATACTACCTCTGCCTTAAAACTGTGATTTTAATTCTGGGGTACTGAAACTGTGTCAAATAGCCTATAGCAAGATATGTACTATGTGCTGCAAAATGATGCAAAATAAATACTTACTGGGTTTTGAGAACTAGCTCATTAGTAGGGGAAATACTATACTATACACACCCTAAGGATATTTGAGTGTTCACATAGGCACATAAATGTTGATGTGAAATGTCATTCATAGATGATGGTAGCTGCATATTTTTTCATTGACATAAATATTGAATTTCTATTCAGTTGACTAAGGGCTTGATGAGATATGTTGGTTAAAGGAAACACCTGGATAAAACTAATTATCAGAATGGCCATAATTTAATTTTAAATAATACTTTCTCATTCCAAATATTTTCACTTTCTCATTTGAAAAACAAAACCTTGTAAAATAGGTGATATTATTATTAGCCTAATTTCACATGTAGGAAGATTAAGATTAACACAGGTTGAAGTGCCCAGGATTCTGACATGGAGATTTGTGTGCATGGCATTTATGTGAAAATGGGCTTGAGGTCATTATTTGTGGAAGGGAGGAGAAAGATGCAAGATGGGCAGAGAGAGAAGTAGAGTTGCAGTGCCATCCTAATGAAGGCCTCAGTAAACATCATGGAAGGTTCTAGGATGTGGCATGACCATTCAGAAGTCAGATCTGGCAAGACCATTGGGCTTGATTTCTAAAGAGGGTGACAGCAGAGAACAGTTGTGGTAGCATCCCAGAAACTTGGGAATACGTCCTTTATTCTTGAAGGGTTATCTTGGTCGCACGATATAGCATGCACCAGAGGGATTATGGAGTTACACATGTAAAAAGTGCTTGTACCAAAATGCAAACTGTATTTCGAAATTAGAAATTCTATTCCTGTCTTACATGTAACTCTATGTTAGCATTTTGTAAATTTTTCTATCATTTTGTACCAATTTACATGATTTCACTCTCTTTTCATTAATTCAATTAGAACTGTTTTAAAACAGCATTCAATTATAAGCAAAGAAGCATGTTCCCATTACAAAAATGAAGTAGTATTAGCAAGACATTTTCATAATGCTTATTTTCTAAGCTGATGAACATGTTGAAATATGTAAAACTAAGTACTGAATATGCATCTATTTAACTACATTTACATATAAAAATAATAAGAATATATGAAAATTGAAGACAATGATATTTTTGTTTGCAGCACCTCTAGACATCAACAGGAGGTCTGAAATTTATAAGAAAGAGAATGTTGACCTGATCTAAGACTTGCCTATTACTTATTCCTAATCTTCCTTTTCTCTGGCTTCTAGATAATGATTAAATCATGAACCATACAATTATTCTATATTCCTGGAGTAATAGATGGGTAACACAAAGTGTTCCAGAGAAATAGTATAATTTATTTTCTAAAAGAGTATATAAGAAGTCATGTTTTGTGCTACAAGTACTACATTTTTATATGAAAATAAAATTGGCTTTGTTTTCTTATAAACTATTTAGTCCTTAGGATTGTTCTAAATCCAGAGAATTATTAGAATGAAATAAATTACTCCAGTGATATGGAATTATGAATTCAAATGACTAAATAAAATTATATTCTATAAAGTTATTTGTCTAGTGGAAAGGATGTCTTCACGCTCCTGAATGAATCTGATAGTGTTAGTGGCTTATTGAAATACATTCAGGTGATACTTGCAAATCATCTCAACATCTATATCTTGGCCTGTAACAGTAGTTATTGATTGCCATCTTCTCAAATATCACCAATACAACCTGCTGATAATAGAAAGATGACTTTCTTTCTTACTATAGTAAGAGAGAGTATGACCTCAACAGAACTTTGGCAGTATCTTGAGGGAGAAGGGCAAAGTGGATTTCTTTTAGAATTTAAAGTGTGGTTTCAGGTGTGTCTTTGAAATGAAGAGACTCAATTAAGACTGGATATGTATAAAGATACAGTTGTTTTAAGATTGGTGAAAAGAGAGATGTGAGAATTTTGAGACAACGGGTTCTAGTAGTCTTTGAGTATAACCAACAGTGAATGCTATCTACTGAAGAGCTCATGGGACTTGGGGGACACTCCAAAACTGAACAACCAAGTTGTTTGCCTCGGCAACAGTCTCCTGAGAATATAGTAATGTAGACAGAAAGCTGTGTTTAACAGAAGATGATTTCTTTCTCATAGTCAAGAGACTACCTGCTGGTATTAAAATGTCAGCACTGGATCTTAGCTCCTCCATGATTGCAGTGGGACTTTGGATGAGATCCTAAATGTCACTGTACATCATTTTTCTTTTCTTTTCTTTTTCTTTTCTTATAGCTATGTCATGAGTTTATTATGAGGATTAAATAGACAATATTACAAAGACAATTTAAACTGCAGCTGACACATAGTAAGTAAATCAATAGATTTTTACTGTTTCCCTCACTCTTCACCACCCATTTGCACAATATGCACAATTTCCCAAGTATCTGCCTCTTTCAGTCATGGACTAAGGGGGAAGAATAAAAGATTATTTTGTTGGAAGGTACATGATATTCAAGCATTCATTTCATTAAGTACTTGTGTGCGTGTGTGTGTGTGTGTGTGTGTGTACACATATCAGTGAAGACACTCTTCATGGCTCATTTAACTAAAGGTAAAATGTCACATAAACAGATTGCCAAAAAGGAAAAAGTATTTGAAAGTACCTAAGTTTCTATTTACCATATGTCAAAAATTATAAAATTGGATGATATTGTCATGGAATAATAACGCCTCATGTGATTGCTTACACTTTTTGTACTTTCATGTAAAAAATATGACAGTAAAATGACATTATGATTATCAGAATAACAGAGGATCAAGTTACAGTAGTTACCAGAAAACAGGGTCCATAATCTCTATCTTGTTTATGCCTTTATTTTTCCAAGATATATTTACTGAGTACCTAATATGGGTCAAGTTGGGTGTTTTATGCTGGGGATAACATGATAAGCCAAACCAGACAGTGTCCCTGTCTTGACAGAGTTTAGGTCTGTTGGGAGAGGAAAATATAAATCAAATCATTACACAAGTAAATAATGATTGAGATGTGAAGAGAAAGATGATCCAGGAAGGCTTTCAGTAGGAAATGTCATTTGACCAAGGTTTAAAGGATGAGGAAGTATATACTAGGTTAAATAGGTTGAGGGTTCAAGGATGAGGGTTCCATTCATAGAACCTGGTATGATGGGGGAACACACAATCAGAGGTCTGAAAGAAGACCATGTGATGCTGTTGCAGAGAGCTAGGGAGAGTACTGAATGAAATCAAGCTGTGCAGATTGGAGGATCTGACTATGTAGAATCTTGAAGTCTGTCTGGAATCCATAAAACACGTTAAGGATTTTTACCTTATTCTAAAAGTCATTAGAGGATTTTAAGCAGAGAAGAGAGTGGGGAAAGAAGAAACCATATGAAGATTTAGGGTAAACTTTGAAAAACTACCTTTTGGAGAAGTAATCGGAATATATAACAAAGTTCTTAAAGGGTAAATATTTCTTCTCCTGTGAATTTCCCCTTTTTTATGTCAGTAGGTAACTTACTGCTCCTTTATAGTCACTGTGTTTATGATTTGGACTGCAGAATTAAATAACTGAGGATCTATAAAAAATACATCAGTGTCCATTTATAGAACGGTTATTCGCTGTAACAGAACTTTAGTCTATGTGGTCAACCATAAATAAAAAATACAGAGTGATGGAAACCAAGTACATAAAAGAAAATTGCTATCCTTTCTTATTAGATATTTAACATACTTTGAGTCATTTGTGTTGTTTATTATCATCTGCTTTTACACAAGTCTCTATTAATAAGTATTGATATAGCATACCAACTGACTATTTTTCTTGAATTTGGAAGAGCCCTCCTAAAGAAAAGGGCTTTTATAGAAGAATAAAAGGGGACAGCAATTTTCAATTGTTTGGAAGCTGTCATATTAAAGAGACAATGGACTCATTTGGTTCATTTCTGGAATATAGACGTAGGGCCTACAAGCAAAATTTATGGACTGGTAAAGTAAATTCAGATTGAGACATGGTTTTTTAAGTAATTAGGCCTATTTAACAGTGGAGCTTCCAGTATCTAGAAATAGTCTAGCAGAAGCTTCATTTTGATCTCAAATTTTAAAAGAAATCCCAAGTCAAGATTCTGAATTTTCTTAAAGCAAAACTCTAATAATAATTTCCTTGCTTAGAATATCATTTTACTTAAGATTTTAGCACAGCTTACAGGGAAGAGAGCATTGGGCTGGCACTTTAGCAATTCCCTGCCTTTCTTCTTCAAGTGGGTAGAGCGTTTTAAGGAAAGAAGGTAAAAGAAATTAGTACAGAAATGACATACTCCAGATTGACATATGTAATGTATGACACAAGATACACCTAGTCAGATATAAATGGGTTTCAGGCATGATTCTGTGAAAATTATGTTATTCATTCATTAATTACAATTTGAGCTCAGGGACTTTTAATAATTCTTGAAAAGAATAAAAACCTATACATACAAAAATGATTATTTGATAATTCCTGAACAAATGCATGTAACCTACTAAATGACACAAGCATTCAAGCATATGCATACACCCACCTGTAAACAGTGTGATTTACCAATGTAAATTTTGTTATTAACTTCAACCATTTGCCACCAGGGAGTTGAGGAAATATTATTACCCAGGATCTGTTAAAAAAATGTCTGGATACTGGTTCAATCCATGAATTTTTTCTATTATCATTCTTATTCTGAATATTTTAAATCTACTTTGTGTCTCATCATGTCAGCAGCACATTGGGATCCTTCCTGGACCTGTCACTTCTATATTCTAGGAGTATAACAACATTAACTTTTACAGTTGACATCTATTGAGTAACTAATATTTCATGTAATTTCCTACAACATTCTAACCTTGCAAGATTGATTTAACATTTCACTTTTATTGCTGAAGAAACTGAAATTTGGACAGGTTAACTTCTTTCCTGAGGTTGTCAGGCTGATAAATATAAAAGCTACTTTAAATTCAGTCGCTATAGTAATGCCATCTCTTCTCTTTAGCTGAATAACTTAACGATCACTTCAGATGAGAAACACTGTTGATCCCTTCTCATCATTCTTACTAGGATTCATGCATTTATTTAGAAACATTTAGTGAACACTTAATATGTAGTAGGCACTATTCTAGGTTCTGGGATACAGTGGTGAGACCATGAACAAGGCTTTTGTTCTTCTGGGCTTTTAGACTCTTGGGTGAAGACAAACCGTAAGATAGTAGGTTAAAGAGTCAATAATATAACTTCAGATATTTACAAGTCTTCTGAAAAATACAACAAAGCGTAATGGAAAAGAAAGTGACAAGAAAGTGGTTAATATTTTAAATATCATATGAATGTTTAGTAACTAAATTAATGTCTCTCTGAGGAGAGAATATTTGAATAGAAAGGTGTTAAGAAGAAAGAAACAAATTATATGAACATAGAAGGAAGACGTTTTCCAAGCAGAGGGAATAGTAAGTAAAACATCTGAGGTGGAAACAAACTTGCAATGTTTGAGTAATAAACCAAATATCAATTTATATAGTATATAATAAAAGAAAAGGAAACAGAGAGATAGCAGGCTTAGGTCAGGTAGGGTCTTGTTGACCCTGGTATTAGAATGAATTTCATCCTAAACATAACTGGAAACCATTAGAAAATTTTAAACAGAAGAACTATATGATGCTTCTATTCTAACAGATTTGTAGGAACATGGAAAGTACAGAAGCAAAAAGATGAATTAGGTGGCTTTTGCAAAAATCTGGGAAATAGCATCAGAACCAGTGGATTAATAGCTATAAAATGGGTTTCAGTGTTTGTCCCTTCTTGAATTGATGGAAGGATCCTGATGTTGTTAGAATAGTTTTTATAATCATATGACCTCCCCACCTAAAATTGTCCACTTTTGTGTTATTTAATCCAAGTTTCATTCATCTTACTATGTAAGGGGGAAAATTAATAATTTCATCTGAACTCTGGCTTTTATGTAAATCTCCAGTGACACAGCAGAAACAGAAATGGCTCAGAATCATTTGTCAACTATAAAAATGTACCTCTGTGACCTCCAAAACTTAAAATTACAGCAAGGTTGAGACTCTGAAAAATGAAAAGCACATGGATACATTGAGAAATCAGTAGGGAGTGAAGCATAGGTGGCATTATTTATTTAAATTTAGGGGAAAATCTACAAATAGAAGGTAATAATTCAGAAAACAAACAAAACATTATTCTTGGAAATAGGAAAATGACAGCAGACATTCAGATAGCTAGTTTGCTATTATTTATTTACAGAGGTAAAAAGAAGGTTTGTTGGCATTTGTCAATAATTCATAGTTATCATAAGGTTAATTTTTAAATCTTGACCATCCTGTCTTGAGACCACATTTAGATATATTTTTCTTCATTAAGAATCATTTGAAAGGCACATTTTACCAACAATTGTGTTCTCAGACTAAATCAGTAGATATGTTGTTAACAAACAATCTTGAAGGAAATATCTGTATCACAACGCTGGACAAAGTCATGTCATTGACATACATCCGTATTAAAAAAAGTGTTTATCTTTGTCACAACATAAAATAATTCATAGAAGAAAATGATAATTTCTTAAATTAAACCTTTGATTTTGGCATAACTATAGATTCTCATTCAGTTGTAAAAAAACAATACTGAGAGTATACAAGTGTATTTTCTGCCCAGCTTTCTCCAAGGGTAACATCTTACACAAAAGTGTAATAGCAAAACCAGATATTGCTACAAAGAGTTCTACCACTAAAAGTATCACTTTTATATTCATATCTACCTCCTTACCTTCTCCTCAAGTCTCTAATCATTCACAACCACTAAATCTGTTCTCTATTTTAAAAATTTGTCATTTCAAGAATGTTCTGTAAACATAATCATACAGTATGCAGCATTTGGGATTGGCTTCTTCACTCAGCATAATACCCTAGAAATTCATACAAGCTGTTGCATGCAAAATAATTCCTTTTTATTGCGGAATAGTATTCAATGGTATGGTTGTACCACAGTTTGTTAATCATTCACCTGTTGAAGAACAACCAAGTCATTTTCTGTTTTGGCTATTATGAAACAAGCTGTTATAATCATTCATATATAGATTTTCTGTGAAAATGTTTTAGTTTCCCTGGGAAAAGTGCCCAAGAGTGCATGAAAGTTATGTAGTAGTTGCCTTTTTAGTTTTACAGGAAGCTGTCAAATTGTTTGCCATAGTGGCTATACCATTTTACATTTCCATCATCAATATATGAGTCATCCAGTTTTCCTGCATTATTGCCAGCATTTGATATTGTCACTATTTTTCATTTTAGTCATTATAACTGTGTAATTGTGTTTCACTATGGTTTTAATTTGCATTTTCACCATGGCTAATAATGTTGAACATCTTTTCAGGTACTTATCTGCTATCAGTTTATTCTCAAGTTAAACATCTGTTCATGCTCAATCTTCTAATTCCCTTTTTCTTTTTTTACTGCTGAGTGTTTATAGTTCTTTATATAATCTAGATCTAGTCCTTTGTTGAATATGCAATAGTATTGTGCTTTTCATTTTGGTTTTCATGTATTTATATGGTATATAAAAATGTAACTGATGTTTGTGTGTTGATCTTATGATCTGCAAATTTGCGGAACACACCTCTTATTCCTAGGAGTTTTGTTGTTGTTTTTAGATTCATTGGTATTTTGTACATAGCCAATCATATCATTTTCAAAACAGGCAGTTTTTTTTTTCTTCTAACTTGTGTGCCTTTTATTTATTTATTTAGTGAGTTATTTTTGCCTTATTGCAGTGGCTATTAGTCACTGGTTATAGTCTTTCATCTTTAATAATCCTGAAAGTTCTTTGTAGATGATTTTTGTCAAGTTGAAACAGTTACACCATATTCCTAAGTTGCAGAGACTTTTTTAAAGTCATGAATGAGGGTTGGATTTTGTAAAATACTTTTTTCTTCATCAGCTGAAATAATCATATGATTTTCCTTTTTCAGCCTATTGATGGTGGATTACACTGATGGTTTTCAAATGTTGAAATAGCCTTGTACACCTGGAATATATCTCACTTGGTCATGGTTTATAAATTTTTATACATTTAAAAATTTGATTTGTTAATATATTGGGGGGTTTTTTGAGTCTAAGTTCATGAAGTATATTAGTCAGTAGCTTTCATTTATTGTACTGTCTTTGTCTAGTTTTGCTACCATGGTAATACTGTCCTTATAAAATGAGCTGAAAAGTGTTTTCTCCTCTTCCATTTTCTGGAAGAGATTATGAGCATTTGTGTTAAGGTAAAATAATTATTACTTAACAGAGAGCAAATAGTGGAGACAGAACTTCAAATAGGTTTCAGGCTTGGGCAGATTCTCTATGACTCTATTAGAAAGTAGATTATCTTTTAAAATCTAGGACTATCTATACTTATCCAAAACATTTTCATTATTTTAATTATTATATTATTATTATAAATTAGATTGCTCATTACTTTCTAGAAGAGGGCCTTTCAAAACTGCTTATCACAAACACACATATAATCCAGAAGGTTATGCATAATATTCCTTGGTTTATATCATCAGGTTACCATTAAGTTCTATTTTGGTGGAGTCTGCTTTTGGTGGAAATTCAGAAATAGCTTCTGTTTCTTCTCTCCTGCCCCTTCCCTCTTAACTATTCCCATGAAACTCTTTGTTCATTTGGTTTTTCAATATCCCCTCTTTCCTTCATGCTGGTCCTGTTTCTGCTCTGCACAATTAAGTTCCTCAAGGAACATGCTCCAATGTCATCTTGTTTATATCTTTGGAGGGGTCTTAAGATCTTTCAGATTCCTTAGAGTAAAGGAGATAAGACCAAACATCCGGTCTCTTGCTAATATTGACCATCGGCCATATGCATATTTGATTATGAAAAGTAGCCTTGATTTCTACTTGTTACATCTCCAAGTTTGTAATGGAGTTTGCGGGTACATGTATGGAGAAGGAGTTATAAAGCTGTTTGAAATGAGCAAAGGAGAAAATAATGGTAGAACAAAGTAAGTGAAAGGAAGAAACACTAGAAATGAGAGGCAAGACTGAAATCTGGGATAAGGGGGATAAGAATTACATGTGAATTAGAGTTAAGAGAGCGTAGTGTTAAGGAAAGGACAGGCATACGAGCCATTGCAAAGTAAAAGCTTAGCAAGCTTGGAGACTAATAAGATATGGGAAATAAAAGATAAATCTTTTCAAAGATCACAATGAAGCACTGAGTCTTGGGATTACAGTGGTACTAGACTCAAAAAAAAATTATAAAACAGTAAAAAGATAATTTAGATATTTGCCACACAAAATTGTAGTTTATAGACAATCAGCAACAGCAGACCTGGGAGCTCATTAGAAATATAGAAACTCAGACCCTCCTCATGCTCCAAATCTAATGAAAAATAATCTACATATAAATAAAATCTTCACGTGATTTATGCACACATTAAAATTTAGGAAGAACTGATATATGATTAATATAAGAAAAGATAATGTGGATGGTAGCAAATTTAAAAATTCTTTGGAAATGGTAAAACATTTATTATAAATTACTTGGTGACATGATTAATAGTCCTGATGTCTAGGAGTTAACATAGATTTTAAAAAATTAAAAATAAGTATTTGTGGAATAAACGAATAAACAAAAAGCAAGTTGGTAATAGATAAACAGCAGAGAAAATAAAGTGGGGAGAAATGACTTCTCAATGTGCCTAGCACGTTTGCCCACACCTGACCTGAATCTCCATGGTCAGACTCTCTGCTCCATTTCTCTTATAACATAAATTGCAATCTCCTTTCTCTAATCAAGACCTATCTGTGCATCTGAGTCCTGATGCTTTGGCAGCAGAAAGTCCCATTTTAGTTTCCCCTATTAGGATTTAGTAGAGGAAGCTGTGCTGGGCACTGCTTTCTTGTTGGTCCCTTGATCATTCCTAACTGAAAGTGAAACTTTGCATATATTGAGAGTGACTTCAGATGGAAATGGGAGAACTATCTACACAGCAGGGATCTGGAGGCCAGGCTGCTCTGGGTAATTTCTTCCCCATGATTATGCAGAACCAGTCCATATTATAGCTTTCTGTCACCTTGCAAGTTGTTATCTATTAAACAGGGATGAGGGTTGGGCATCCCTTGATAAGCCATACTCATTTTGTCACAGATGATTTCAAATTTTTCAGCTCATGTGTAGAAGTTATATAATTTTTGACACAAGGGAAAATGGAGCAATACCCTCTGGAGCAGATGTCATAGTGAATGTCATAAATGCCAAGAGCCCTTGAGGGTTGTGGAATTTATAATGGAAAAGAAGTGTTTCTGTGTTAAATAATTTACTGCCTTGAGATAAGCGGAGTTTTCTTAACTGTATAATTCTTTGACTTTTCTACAGTACACCAGTGCTTAAAATTCATAATAATGGAAGAAGGATTTTTTGGTACTGATAGTGAAATAGTGAGGTCAATCGAGGTGGTCAATCTCATCAGCCCTGCAGGTCCTCTGGCCAGCGACTGGGGTCACTACCATGAGTTTCACATCATCAGAAAGTAAAGACTGTAAAGCCATATTGAAGTAGAGCAATTTATCTCAATCACTTTCGTATCCTTTAATATGCTTGCTTTAAATACACTGATTTTGTTTTCTTTAACAATTGACACACTAAATTACATTATTTATATAATGGTAGACTCTGGACAAAGTGAAGACAGTGAAAATAAGGACAGCCCATCTAAATTCCTATCATGAATCACTACATTACAAAGCATCTAGTAGTTTAACAAATTAAAATGCAAATTACATTTAAAAAGTAAGAAATATGTTTGGATTTTTGCAGATCAACATAATGTCCTTTTAAAAAATGGTGATGTAATCATGCGCTTAATTCTGACAATAATTCACAAAACACAAAATCACACTTTTTTGTACCCTTTTGTACAATTTGGTCTTGGGAATTGCAGTAATAGAGAAGAATAAAAAATAAAGTTCAGTGCTCAGAAATAAATATCTTTTCTAATTTTTAACGTATCAAAGTTGCAAAAATTTCATTCAGAAAAGCCAATCATTGCTATAAGCAGGTAGATAAAACAGAGTTTTACAACACTTTTATAATCAAAATCAGCTAATATTTACTAAAAACATATACCTATATACAATATATATTTTAGAAAAATAGTGCCTCTTTGGTGCAATGATTCTGAAAGTGTTCATTTGATACAATTATTAAACCTATATAAAAAAATTAAACCATTTTCAATGACATTCCATGTTCAGATTACATCAGGAAACTGCAGTTGAAAGTAAATAGGTCAATCTAATTGTTTTTCTTCTCTCCTAAAGGTTAAGGCAGTTCTCTGTCAAAGGACTTTCCTTTTTATCCACTCTCCTCTTATTAATGCTATTACAAGCACATTACACAGATAATAATGTTCTGACCTGCCTGGACATTATTATCTGTCTCTCTAGTCACTGGGAAAAATTTTGTTAGTATAAAGAATATTTTTTAATGTGTTGTCTTTATATTAAACCATTAATATATTAAGAAGTGTAGAAGTCATTCCATTTGGGGTCAATATTAATAGCTGTATAAGGACTAAGTCTGCGTTGGAAGAGCTCATAAAATTTCCACTAAAGTAATAATACATCCTTCACCTGCATTCAATCAATCTGACTGAAGTGAAAATATGCTCTTGATGGTTCATCTTAGATGTTGGAAAAAAGCCACTTCATATAAATATCCTAAAGGTGATCAATATAGGTTAATGAAAAGTTGTTTGACAAGACTCACAGCATTCTTCCTTTGGACGGACTGCAAAATGTCAAAGTAGAAACAAAAATGAAGAAGACAAGAGACAACTAAGTTGAGTCTGCCAAACATTTAGGCCAGTAACTATTTCAACAAGTTTTAAAGTGACCAGTTTCAATGACTTTGTACCTCTAACTCATCCTTCTACATGCACTGAAGATTTGAAGTCTAAACTGTGAAAAATGAAATGTCCTAAAAGAAAAGGATACACTGAGGCAAGAGTTTCTTTCCATGAATTCATACTTTATACATGTGCATAAATGTATATATTATTCTGTATAAAATATGCTCCTCAGTGTAGTTTGAGATGTCTTTATCAAATAACAAATTGATTTTACTATAAACACTAGAGGTCATTTCATCTGTATGAGAAACAAATATGCATGTATTTATGTAGTGTCAACCTTATCAACAAAAGCACAGCTATTAACACTTGGCTAAATAAAAGGCTTTGCTAGCCAGAGATTTAATCAGAATATAGCTTACAAAAAAAAAAATACACAACCAGGTTTTATATTTGCAAGAAAAGAGTTGTTCAACATGGCAAGTATTGAACAGAGTTCAAATTTCAGAGTAAGGAGAAATATCAAAGTTTCATAAATCTCCTGAGGTTCAATTTAATTACTGGATTGATTTTAGAAAAATAGACTCAAAGAATGGTTTGAAGTGAGAAGATATTTTCTTTGATGTTTCAGTGTTACCAGAAGTCTGTAAATAGACTTAAAGTTCCCCTCTCAGTCATTGCTAATGATAAATATCACTTTTGTTTATTGTCTGCCTTTTTATTCCTCTTCTTATTCTTTGATTTATTTATTTTAATAAATTTATTTTAACATGTGGCTAATAATACTTGCATATAAAACTACATTAGCAAGTATTAGAGCCACTCACTAAATAAAAGGCTTTGCTGGTCAGAGATGTAATTGGAATATTGCTTACAAAATAAAAATAAAAAAAATACATAACTGTGTTTTTTTTTTTTTTTTTCAGTACACAGACCTCTCACTGTTGTGGCCTCTCCTGTTGCAGAGCAGAGGCTCCAGACACACAGGCTCATCGGCTATGGCTCACAGGCCTAGCCGCTCCGCAGGATCTTCCCAGACTGGGGCACAAACCCGTGTCCCCTGCATCGGCAGGCGGACTCTCAACCACTGTGCCACCAGGGAAGCACCACAACTGGGTTTTATATTCACAAGAAAAGAGTTGTTCAGCAAGCAAGAATTGAACAGAGTTCAAATTTCAGGCTCCTTGTTCATATAATTACATAAATGTTTAAGTAATTAAAGACAAGCTAACATTATTCATCTGTAAAACATCAGTATACTAGTTTTTTCAATAAAAAATTAAAATTCCACCTAATAGATTGGTAAACCTTGAATGAATTTTAATATTTTCCAAACAAGGACTTTGAAGACAATACTCCAGCAATGTTTGTGTGATGAAGGGGTCCAGTATGGTAGCTTAGGAAGACCCTGAACTCACCTCTACTCACAGAATCTACACCTATATATAGAAGATTTCCTACTGGGGAATAACTGAAGGCTGATCACACAGCTTCTGCATGACAAACCACAGAGAGATCACAGACAGATAGGCTGGAGATATGGAGACACAGTATTGATAAGACTCCCACCCCCAACCCAGCAACCTGCAGTAGGGATAAATATCACTTAGGAGCCCCTGAGAAGACTCACCCACCCCGGGTCACAGTGAGAAAACAGCAGTTTAAAGGGCACTTACACTATTTATGTGAAGGAAATCCATTTATTATTCCTAGATCATCTGCCAAATGATGATGGAACTCTCTCTGGGGTTGGAGGTGCCAGAGAGTTTCATTTTTTGCCTTCTCCTGGCAGCTTGAGAGTACAACCAATAAGGAAACACTGGTTTTTAATAACACATTAGACTGGATAATCTTAATAGATATAAATGTTACATTACATCCCAAAATTTCAGAATACACATTCAAGTGCCCATGGAGCATTCCCCAGGATAGAACACATACTAGGCCACAAAACAAGACTCAGTATATTTAGAATAATGAAATTATATCAAGCATCTTTTCTGACCATCGTAGTATGAATCTAGAAATCAGTTGGAAGAAGAAAATTGGAAAAATACAAACACATGAAGACTAAACAACATACTACTTAATAAGCAGTGGGTCAATGAAGAAACAAAAAAAAAAAAATCAAAAAAATACCTTGAGACAAATGAAAATGGAAATACAACTTTCCAAGAATCTATGGGACACAGCAAAAGCAAAAGGTAAGTTTTTAGTCATATAGGCCTACCTCAAGAAACAAGGAACCCCCCCACCCATCTCACTTTACACCTAAAGGAACTAGAAAAGGAAGAACATACAAAGTCCAAAATTAGTAGAAGGAAGGAAATAATAAAAATCAGAGTGGAAATAAATGAAATAGATACTAAAAAACAGTAGAAAACATCAATGAAACTAAGAGCTAGTTTTTTGAAAAGATTAACAAAGTAAACCTTTAGCCAGACTCTTCAAGGAAAAAAAAAAAAAAGCCCAAAGAAATAAACTCAGAAATGAAAGAGAAATTACAACAAATTCCATAGAAATACAAAGAATCATGAGACTACTACAATTATATGTTAATCAAATGGACATAGAAGAGGAGAAATTCTTAGAAACATACAATCTAAATCAGGAAAAATACAAAATTTGAATAGACCTATTGCCTGTAATGAAATTGAATCAGTAATTTAAAAAGCTCTCAACATACAAAAGTTCAGGTCCACATGGCTTCACAGGAGAATTCTACCAGCATTTAAACACGTGTGAACACCTATCCTTCTCAATTATTAAAAAAAAAAAAAAAAAAAACACGGCCAGTATCATCCTGATACCAAAACCAAACAAGGACACTAAAAAAAAGAAAATTACAGGCCAATATAACTGATGAACATAGCTTCAAAAATTCTCAACAAAATATTAGCACACCAAAATCAAGAATACTTTAAAAGAATCAAGTGGGATTTATCTCAGTGATGCAAGGATGGTTCAGTAACCATAAATCAATTAATGTGATACATCACATTAATAAATTGAAGAATAAAAATAATATAGTCATCTCAATAGATGCAGGAAAAGTTTTGATAAAATTTAATATCCATTTATGATAAAAACTCTGAACAAAGTAGATACAGAGAGAACATAGCTCAACATAATAAAGACTATATAGGACAAACATAAAGTCAACATCATACTCAATGGTGAAAAGCTGAAAGCATTTGTTCTAAGATCATGAATAAGACAAGATTGCCCACTACTGCCATTTTTATTCAACATAGTATTGGAAGTCCGAGCCACAGCAATTAGATAAGAAAAACAAATACAAAGCATCAAAACTGGAAAATAAGAAGTAAAACTGTAATTATTTGCAGATGACATACAGCTATATATAGAAAATCCTAAAGACACCATCAAAAAATGATTAGGATTAATAAATATATTAGGTATATTTGCAGGATACAAAACTAATATACAGAAATCTGTTACATTTCTATACACTAATAACAAACTATCAGAAAGAGAAATTAAGAAAACAATCTCATTTACAATTGCATCAAAAAGAATAAAATACCTAAGAACAAATTTAACCAATGAAGTGAATCACCTGTAATCTGAAATAAATAAGACATTGATGAAATTGACAACAACACAAATAAATGGAAAGGTATATCATGCTCATGGATTGGAAAAGTTAATATTGCTAAAACGTTCATACTACCCATGGAATCCACAAATTCAATGAAACCCCCATCAAAATATCCATGGCATTTTCCACAGAACTAGAACAAATAATTCTAAAATTTGTATGGAACCACAAAGACCTCGAGCAGCTAAAACAATTGTGAGAAAGAATAAAGCTGGAGATATCATGGTCCCTGATTTCAAATAATACTATAAAGCTACAGTAATCAAAACAGAATTGTACTGACACAAAAACACATAAACCAATGGAACAGAATAGTGAACCCAGAAATAATCCCATGCTTATAAGATCAATTAATCTACAACAAGGAGGCAAGAACATACATGGAAAAAAATGATCTCTTCAATAAGTGATGTTGGGAAACTGGACAGCTAAAAAAGCAAACAAACAAAACTCGACCTCTTTTTTACATTATATACAAAAATGAAGTCAAAATTGGGTAAAGACTTAAATATAAAGCCTGAAACCATAATTTTTTTCAAAGAAAGCATTGATAGTATGGTCTTTAGCATCAGCCTTAGCAATATTTTTTTGGACATGTCTCCTCAGGCAGTGGAAACAAAAGCAAAATTAAACAAATAAGAATACATCAAACTGAAAATGTTTTGCACGGTGAAGAAACCATTGACAAAACAAAAAAGCAACCTACAGTATGGGAGAAGATATTTGCAAATGATATGTCTGATAAGGGGTTAATATCCAAAAAATATGTAAAGAACTCACATAACTCAATGCATATAAAAAATCTGATTTAAAAATGGACAGAAGATTCAAATAGACATTTTTCCAAAGAATACATACAGATAGCCAACAAACACATGAAAAGATGCTCAATACCATTAAACATCAGGGAAGTGAAAGACAAAACCACATTGAGATATCACCTCACACCTGTCACACCTGTTAGAATGGTTATTATCAAAAAGACAACAAATAACAAGTGTTGGCAAGGATGTAGAGAAAAAGGAACACTTGTACACTTCTTGGTGAAGATATAAATTGGTAGAACCATTATGGAAAAGAGTATGGAGGTTCCTCGAAAAATTAAAAATAGAACTACCATAAGACCCAGAAATTCTACCTCTGGGTATTTATCAAAAGAATACAAAAACAGCAAACTGAAAATATTTAGGCAGACCTATGTTCGTTACAGCATTATTTATAATTGCTAAGATATGGAAGTAATCTAAGTGTCCATCAATAGATGAATGAATAAAAAAGATATGTTATGTGTATACATATATATGAATATTACTCAGCCATAACAGAGTGGTATCTTGACATTTGATTCATATAGCTGGAAATGAGTGAGACAGGAAGACATATACCATATGATCTCACTTACACGGGGTATCTAAAAAATAAAACAAATGAACAAACATAACAGAAGAGAAACAGATTCATAGATATAAAGAACAACCCAGTTGTTGATAGAAAGGAAAGGGTGGGGTGGGTGAAATTGGAAAAGGGGACTAAGAGATACAAACTTAAAGTTATAAAGTATATAAGTCACGGAGATGTAATGTACAGCATAGCGAATATAGTCAGTAATGTAATAACTGCATGGTGACTAGACTTATATGTGATGATCATCTCATGCTGTATAAAAGTATCAAATCATTATGTGGTACTCCTAAAACTAATATAATATTATAAGTCTATTACACTTCAATAAATATTAAAAATAAATTTAAAAAAATTTTTGTGTGCATACCAAAAGCTTTGCATATTTATTGGAAAAAGCATTTCTCTTAATGAATTTTGACACTTGAAACTGGATTTGGATGTCAAGTACGAGTTGCAAGCCCTTGGGAATTTTTTTTTCTTTCTGAACCTCATTTTTTTTCTTCTTTAATAATAACTAATAGTCACCAGATAAGGGTTGAAATTTTAAATGACATAATATTTGTAAAGCATCCAGCAAAGAGCTTGACGCTTAAGATGAGATCTATAAATGAATACTTCCTCAGTTTCCACCTTTTATGTAACTGAATCCTTCTTAAATGACAGCACCGTTGTTTTTTGTTGTGCAACATAAAACTATACTATAGTACTTGTAGAGTAATGTGCTGGACATTTCTTTTTTTTTTTTTAATTAAAACATTCACATTTTTATAATGGGAAGTGCTTCATTCTTGGTTGTTTTTCTTTTACCAATACAAGAGATTTCTATGAATTGTTATTTCAGTCTTTATTCATTGTGTAATATTCTCCTTTAAATGGAAAATATTAAATACACAGAATTCACTTTAAAGCACTGTTATATAATTTACAATATAGTCTTTCTATTTGGACATGTTATATCCTCTACTAAAGTTTACTAAAGACTAATCAGATTAGCATTTACCTAATGAAAGTGCCTTTAGCAGCAAAACAACATTAATAGAAATAAGAATGACTCTAACTTTAAGTAGAGTTTGATTCAATTTAAAATCATGTACTATGTGTTGCCTGCCCTGGTTCTGAAGACATTAATAAAAAAATAGAATTATCTGTGAAACTTTCATTCTAGTGTTAGTGGAAGGGTTAAAAAATCAACAAATAAGTAATGTCTCTATTGGTGACAAGGGCTTTGAAGAAAAATAAAGCTGGATGATAAGAATATTACCTGGTACCAGTGAGGACAGGGTACCAAATGGAAGCTGAATCTTCTTTGATAAGGAAAACACATCAAGTGAGGGGAAAAGACACAACAATATTGTGTAAAACTATGTTTCAGGTACAAACATCAGAAAGTGCAAAGGCCCTAAGATGAGAATGTGTTTTATGTGTTTGAGAAGCAGGAAAAAAAATTTTATGGCAGGGGGAAACAAGGGTTGAATAGTAAGAGATAATATTATGGAAGCAGCAGGGCCCCAGACCATAAAGGGCCTGATAGGCCATCATCTGGGCTTCGGATTTTATTCCATACAATAAGGGGAACTTTTAGAGAAAGCTGAGCAGAGAAGTAGTTAAATCTTATTTTTATGTTTAAAAGATCACTGCCATCTGTGTGATTAATTGACTGTGAAGGAACAAGGGTGGAAAAAGGGAGACTAGCTAGAAGCCTGTTATATTAATTCAGGTGCTAGCTGATGCTGATCTGCCTTAGGGAGACAGGGTAGAGATGTGAGAAATAAATAGTAGGATCTAAATGTATTTTGAAGGTAGAACAAAAAAAAACCCTCCTAATGTGAGGCTGTATGTGGTATGTGAGAGAAAGAGAAAAAATTTTCTGAGGACCTGGAAAAAGGCACATAATGGAAATTTACTGGCTCAATTAACATAACAATTCAGAAGTAGGCCAGGCTCCAAGGACCCTTTGAGCAGTTTTCTGGCTCTGTTGTTTTGTGATCCTCTTGGTGTCATCATCCTCTATTGGCAGGCTTTATCCTTCATGGAGTTGAAATGACTGCAGAAATTCAAATGGCCCATCTGTATGTCATACTATTCAGGAGGGAGAACTTTTCTTCCAAATACTATCAAATTAAAATCATAAATTTTCCTCTGTTAGATCCAATTAGATTATATTTCTACATCTGAGCCAATCACAAGGGACAGGAGAATGCCATATGCTGAGAGGGCTTCAGAGTGCCCTATGTCATAACAGAGGCCTCGATACTCACAGTGTGTCTTAAAAAATCCTTTTTGTTGCATCAACTATTAAAAAAACTCATAGCACCTAGTTAACCGCATCTAATCTACTTACCATATTGATTTCAAAAGCCATTTGGTTAGAGATTTGTTATACCTGCCCAACTAAGTAGTATTCATTCTCACACCATGCTTCTGTTCATGTTTTCCTTCATTTAGAGCATTCTTTCCTCTTTAACTTGGACTATCTAAATTATAATCATCCACTGTGGCAAGCACAAGCCCTGCCTCCTTCATAAAATGTTCCATGAATACTCAGCACTCATCACTCTTTACATTCATCAATCATTACATTTATAGCATCAACATGGTCTTCTTACACTTGCCTATATCCTATGTAATATAGCTTTTTATATTCACAAATTGCATTGTGTATGTCTTCCTCTATTAGATTTTAGAGGAGGAAACATGACAAATATTAACTTTGTGTTCATTCATAGGGAATCCTTTCTGAGAACATACCTGTCTTTGAATAAGTATTAATAATTGATAAGATAACAGTATGCATTTATTCTATTGATAATTAATTTATATTGTTTTACAAACATTGATTTTGATTAATTGGTGCACTGTTAGAGTAACCTCTGTTGCTCCTACAGGCAATTTACTACCAACAAGCTAGCATAAAAATAATAACTATATCACAAAAGAATAGTTCCAACCTTTAGGTAAAAAATCCATTGAAGAAAATGGATAGGTTAAAGTCATCATTAACAACTTACTAGCTTATCTTAATTATACTCTTTGTATTCTAGCTTACTTATTGCCACAGAGAAGGAAAAAGGAAAGAGAAAGCAAGAAAAAAAAAAAAAGAATGAGAAAAGAGAGCAGAGAAAGAGAGAAGAGAAAGTCTGTAAGTCTTTGTAAGTTTGCCCCTTGGCAGGAAAGAAAAATGTTTCTCCAAAGCAATGAGGCCCTCCTTCTACTCTTTTCCCCATGAGGAAATGCCCATGACTATTTTACATACTTTCACATATCTTAATTTGCCTTCTGAGTTCCTACCAGGGCCTTGGCAAAATATGGGAAGACAAGGCTGTAGTTTCAACTGATTCTCCTCTAAGTCAGTGTTTCTTAAACTCTATTTCAAAGTATTCAGAAAGTATTCAAAGCTACTATTTCAAAGTATTCAATATCCAAAAATAGATATATTGCTATTAAATATATTAAATATATATTGCTATTAAAAATATTTTCCTGGTGATGAGTTTTTAGATAAAACACCCAAAAAATCATGATCCAAAATATGACTCATGAAAAAATAGACAGGTTGTACTTTATGAAAATTAGAAATTTTGCTTTGCAAAAGACACTGTTAAGAGAATGAAAAGCCACAGACTGGGAGAAAATAGTAACAAAACACTTATCTATCAAAGAACTTGTATCCAAAATATACAAAGAACTCTTAAAATTCAACAAGAAGAAAATAAATAGCCATTCTTTAAGTGGTCAAAAATCTGAACAGATATCTCACCAAAGAAGATATATAGGTGGCAAATAAGCATGTGAAAAGATGTTCAATATTATTGTCATCAGAGAATTACAGATTAAAAATGCAAGATAGGGCTTCCCTGGTGGCGCAGTGGTTAAGAATCTGCCTACCAATGCAGGGGACACGGGTTCAAACCATGGTCTGGGAAATTCCCACATGCCACAGAGCAACTAAGCCCATGCGCCACAACTACTGAGCCTGTGTTCTAGAGCCTGTGAGCCACAAATACTGAAGCCCGTGCACCTAGAGCTCATGCTCCACGACAAGAGCTACCACTGCAATGAGAAGCCTGCACAGTGCTATGAAGAGTAGCCCCTGTTCACCGCAACTAGAGAAAACCCACGTGCAGCAACAAAGACCCAACACAGCCAAAAATAATAAATAAATAAAATAAATAAACTTGTTTTAAAAAATAAATAAAATAAAGTAACAAGATATCACTACAAATGAATTAGATTGGCTAAAATCCAAAACACTGATAATATCAATCCCTGGCAAAAATGCAGAGCAATAAAGCTTTCATTCATTTCTGGTAGGAATTCAAAATGTTACAGCCACTTTGGGAGTAAATTTGGCAATTTCTTGCAAATCTAAACATAATCTTAAATATGATACAGCAACTCTTCTCCTAGATTATTTATCTTACTGATTTGAAAATATTTGTCCATCTAAGAACTTGTATGTTTTATTCATAATTGTCAAAAGCTGGAAGCAACTAAGGTGTCCTTCAGTAGGCAAACAGATAAATTGTGTTACATCCATACAACAAAGTACTATTCAGCAAAAAAAAAAAAAAAATGAGCCATTAAGCCATAGAAAGAAACTGATGAATATTAAATTCATATTAAGTGAAAAAAGTTAGTCTGAAAAGGTTACATAGTCTATAATTTCAATGATATGACCTATGAAAAAGGCAAAATTATAACAATGATAATAAAATCAATGGTTTCCAGTTTAGTGGGAGGAGAAGAGGGTTGAATAGGTAAAGCACAGGGGATTTCTTAGGGCAGTGAAAGTATTATGAATGATACAGTAATGGTAGATACATCACATTGTGTATTTGTTAAAATCCATAGAACTTTACACCACAAAAGGTGAACCTTAATATATGCAAATTTCCAAAAAATTATTTAAGAGATCGGGGGAAAGCCCAGGATGGAATGTAGAACATGATAAAAGAATATTACTAATACATGAAACAACTTAAAAATATTGCTGACCTAGGCAATTTTGGAAATAAGTGGAGTTTGTGAGAATAAAGTATTGCTGCACTCTAGTTAATAAATTTATTTCCTACAGGTATACTGGTTAACAATTGTGTAACTGCTGTATACTGAAATTAAGTCAATGGATTGTATGTTGGTTGAATCCAGGTTTCTTACTCTTGGATTAGTAGTTTGCAGATAAGCAAGGGAAGGAGGCTAGAATGATCCATTTGGTAATTAATTAGAGTTGGATTTATAAAAAATTTATAAACAGGAGCTTCAATTAAATAGAGTTGGAAAACCAGAAGGGGGAGGTCTGATGTTCTGTGATGATAGCAGAGCCCAACAGGAAGAAGAAAGACTCATCTTCTTTCCTATCAAAGACTCAGCCAATAAAAAGACATAATCTCTTTGTTTATTATAGCCCTGCCAACTTCCTTTTCCTCTCTATAAAGTGTTCTCCTTCCCTTGAGTGCAGGGAACTTGCATGTTGCTTGCCATGGTTGCAGACCCTGAGTTGCAATTCTCTGCTGATCCTGAATCTTTGTTGGAGAAATATCTGGCAGGCTCTTTATTTCAGGTCAACAGAGTCATCAGAATGAAGTCAGAATTAATTGATATAGACACAGATATTTACATACACAAATACTTAAAGATGTGTATAGATTCAGGGGTTAGTATATTTACATATATAAATACATTTCCTTGTACTATTACTGAGAGGACGTAGAATCAATGACATACCAATATCTACGTATACACTTAGCACCTAGATCTTGGTTTCTAATATTGTCCTCCAATAAAGGGAACCACACTCCTTGGAAAATGGCTGATTCTAGGACTGGGGCAGGAAATACGCATGATGAGCCTGAAGCACCCTGTAATGCCAGAAACAGAGAACACACACACACACACACACACACACACACACACACACACACACATGAGATATATCAAAAGGATACAGGAGCCAACTGTAAAGCTCCCAATGGCCAAAACTGGATAAATTTAAGGAACAAAATAGAGTAGTATTCGATTGTAATGAATATTCATGAGTCCATACTGATATAAATATGAATGAATGAATAAATAAATAAATTGGGAGAAGAGACAAATTTCCTGTATAGAAGAATTCCAAATAACTCTCCACTCCTTATATGTAGACTGCACATAGTGGTTTCCTTCCAAAGAAGACTGTATGGAATGGTGGAGAGAGGGCAGGCAAATTTCAGTGGAGAAAACTGAGAAACACTGCCTTAGGCAGGTGCTTAAGATCAATATTAGCAGTGATAAGTCATGTATCCTTGATAAGATATGATGGAAATGGTACTTTACTTCTGTGGTCTTCCTCCTCAAACTCCATAGCTCTAGTATGAGAAAAAAATATCAGACAATTCTTATTGAGAAACATCCTTCAAAATACCTGACCAGTACTCCTCAGACTGTCAAGGTCATCAAAGACAAGGAATGAATGTCTGAGAAGCTATCACAGTCATGAGAAGTCTAAGGGAACATGATAACTAAATGTAGTGTGCTATCCTAGATGGAATCCTGGAACACAAAAGGAATATTAGGTAAAAACTAATCTGAATAAATTATGGATTTTAGTTAATAATAACGTATCACTATTAACTCCTTATTGTAACAAAAGTGCCATACTAATGTAAGATATAACTAATAAGGGAAAATGGGTACAGAAATCACTGTACTATCCTTATGATTTTCTGTAAATCTAAAACCGTTTTATCTTAAACGTGTATTTAAAAATAATTTAATTTGCAACTCTTCAATAAAACAATACCAAACAAAATATTATTGTCCCTTTAAACATGGGTCAGGAACTCTAAGTCAATTCACTGTAATAGGTGATGCAATGCCTATTAATGCAAAAAGAGAACATTGTACATGTAGTTCACCCCCCTAACCCAAACTAATTTTTTAAGATTCCAAAAGAGACTCGTCTGGATGGCAAGGCAGTGGCAACCTTGAAATGTGGTAACCTCTGCATGGTCATTTTCTGTCTTTCTAGATTCTGCCTCTAAAAATGTCTGACTGAAGATTTCAAGGCAAAATAGTATTAAAACATTCTGAATACAAAAATATAAATAATACATTAAAATGGAAGGGTTCTAGTTCTGATGGAAAAGCATACTAATAACAATACTTATTATTAAAACCTAATCTTTAATGATTAAAAAACATCTTTGTAATTCAGGCCTGTAGATATTTCTTTCATTAGTGAAATCCTTTGAATGCCCTAAATAATTGAGTGCTCAGAAGCCAGCAACTCAAATTGACATTAGAAGTGTTGTTTATACAGGTGGCTTGCCTACTGGGAGTCAAAATTTTTACTTTTGTTGTCCTTATCAATTATTCTGAGACTTTGTCTGTTTAGTGTCTGCCAACTTCTATTGCAACAGAAGACTCTTTTTAAAAATTGCTGACATAACATTTATCAAATTATCCTAAGAGTAACACTCTGTTTCCAAATTTAAAAAATCAAGGGTGGAGGAAAATGTTTGGATGATTAACTATTAAGTCAGTTATATGATTCTCTCAGATTTAAATATTTAAAATGTGTCAACGAAAATGAATAAGAAACGAAGTTCTTAGAAATATGAGGTTCACCCAAAACAGACTAAAGGTATTCTCAGTATTGTCAGTTATGAGCTCAAGAACTTAGAATCAACATGCAATGAATCAATCCAGACATAAAAAATATTTAAGTGCTGGGTATGATAAGTGACCATAACTTCTGCTAGCACTGATAATCAGCATTTACTTTCAGGAGTGTAAGCTTCCGTCTCAGTTGCTCACATGTCTCTACTGGGGGGATCTTCTAATTTTCCCCTACTATTATACAAAAGAAAGAAGATGAATTTCAGAAGTAAACATTCAGAATTACCACATAGAAGAAGAGAAGACAAGGGAAATTCGACAGTCTGGATACTCCAGCCAGGCACACACACTGTCTGCCAGAAGGGAGGGAGGGGCCCTAGGTCCCAGAAATTGCAAGGCAGGTGAGCCCACACAGGACTTATAACTCGTTTTTTAAACTGGAGAGCCCCAAATCCTATAAGGGTCTCATTCTCATCGACCTCTGTGATAATAATACAGTGTACACAGGATTTTCCTAAGGGGAAAAAATTCACACGATTCATTTCCAAAGCTGGAGGCTTCAGAGTGCTTTCTCATTGGACTGGCAGCCGAGTGGGTCTAAAGAGAACAATAAAAGCTCAGCGTTGCATCAGAATAAAAAAGTAGTGAACCAAGATCACACAGTATGGGAAGAGCTTCTTGTCACCTAATTCTTATTCTGAACCACACTCACTGAGCAAGCTAGAGAATACAGCGTGGCTCCCCCAAAGGAACATCAGCAGGGAGAGAATGTTCTGGCCAGAGGACTCAAGTGCCTGGTCCCCTCATTGTAAATTAATAAATCAGGGCTTTGATTTTTCAAATCAGTCCCTTGAGCTTATTTAATATCACTAAGCTCTTTAGAAATAGACAACTAGGTTTCAGAGTCTGGAAAGGCTGAGGGCCAGACTTGGAGCCAGGCAAATCAACCAAGGTAATGAGACTCTAAGAGGTCTGTTGGAAGGTGGCCTGCTGGCATTCCCTAGCAACACTCCCCCTTCTTCATGGCTTGAGCCAAGTCTGATCATTTTTCCAAGGTGAACTCTGCAATGGGTACTTTGTAGTAACAGAAAATTAAAATAATACTCTTCATTTGTGCAGCTTGCTGTGGTTTAAAACATGTTTTCATAGAGATGATCACATTCAATAAGGCAGTTTTTCAACATATTTATTGCTCCACTCATTTTACAGATGAAGAAAATAAAACTCGGTTGGGTGTCAGGTGCCCTTACATTTGCTCCCACATTAGATTTTTTCCCTCAAAAATACTACCCTCTGGAAGGAAACATGAGCAGGAGGTGTTCCTGATGCTGGTACTGTTCTGTTTGTTGAGCTGGATGCTGGTTACATGGGTGAGTTCAATTGTGAAAATTCATCAATCTATACACTTGGGAAATGTACATTTTTATGTGGACAATTACACTTCAAAAAAGTTAATAAATGTTTAGATAAAAATGGATAAAACAGAAAAATAATAATGCTTCTGTTGTTTTATCTATCTTTAAATTTTAAAAAAATTCTTAAGCTTAGTATAATCAATAAGCTGGCTGGCACATTTTCAGCTAAAATTTGATCTAATTCAGTAATCCCTTTCTTCTGAGTAATTTGTAAAGCTTTCTATATAAGGGTGCCACCAAATTACAAATTCTTGGCTATTTAAAAATTAATAATAAAGAGTAGGAGAAATGAATGTGGCACTATACCTACTAGCACATATTTGAAGAAACTGGTAAGCCTTATGGATAAACAAGGATCATAAATCACATTAAAATTCTTAGGATTCCATTGAACTGGGCAAACTGCACCTAGAAGTGATAAATTAATTGTTCACAGTAATATTTCCAAGAGTATGATGACCTTGCCGATTAAGGTTTGTGTGGAGATGAGTAAGGAGATGGGGGAATTGGGATGGAGCGGTTAACTGAATGCATATGTCACTGAATTAGACTAGAGGGAAAGTACATAAGGGTTTAATAGGAAGATCAACTTATATACCCACTTCCTATATTTGAGGTATCTCACAAAGGAGAATTATAAATCCTCTCACTTTTTCCATTTCATTTGTAAAGACTAGTCTGGAAACACCCTACATAGAGAAGTGATTTGGCCTCAGATATTGGACACTGAAAATGTGTCTGCTGGGTCTTTTTAAAATAGCCAATGAATACCAGGCTCTGGAGAACGTAAGACTTCATCTGGAAGTTGGGGGCTGTTCCACACAAACACACAAAGGCTCTTCACTAAATCTGCTCTAAAAAGTAGTCTTACAAAATAAATAAGTAAATAAATATTTTTAAAAAAATCAGAGTGGAGGATTGTCTGAGGAAGTGACATTTTGGATAACACTGGAAATGAGTAGGACTCAGCACCTGAGTAAATGGGAAGACCACATCTCACTCTTAACAAGTAAGAGGTGGGGTTGCCCCCAGAGCAAGTTCCTCTTTTAGAGAGAGGTAAACCCCTGATTACAAAGAAGTAAGTTATAAATAAGGCTCTCTATAAATCAGCCTCTTAAAAAGTCTAATTCTTTGGATGCTTTCCCTTTTGTCGGCAGTCATACAAAACAAGTTTTAAGAACTTTGCCTCTCTCCCATCTTATGTGTAGAAGAAAGACTCTCAGTCTCGGGTGCCTTTGAAACCACCATACAAATCCCAGACAAAGCTCTCCATCATAAGAGTCTCCAGGAAAACAAAATAATTCTTCCAGCTTGGTGACAGTTCTATGCTTGAAGGAAACAATACCATCAGAACTTAACAAAATTAACACTGTGACCCTTCAAGAAACCCACCTGTAAAAGCCCATTGGACCCACCTACTATTTGATGCTAGGTCTCTGATTCTCTGATTTATTTTTCCAACCAAGGGGTGTCCTAACAATTGCAGTAGGAAATTTGGCCTGAGCTTCACAAGGCAGACATAAAATGCATGGGTTTTTTTGCCTCCTTTTTATCTATCTGATAACCCCAAGTGATTAAAGTGAAGACACACCCCTCTTCCTCTTATATTTTAATAGCATGAAAACAGTGAAAATGCATAAGGAAGACTCTTGTAGACTACTGGTTTCTGGGTCAGGAAGCCTGCACTCAATGTTCAAACTCTCAGACCCTACTCTAAGGAATTAGTTACACCAATCGGTAAAGACAAGTCCCCTTGTATTAGTACTTGAACAGGAAATTGTGGAAAATAAAGAGACAAGATGGTAACGTTATGTGGACCAACATATATTTATTATTCCAATGACACCCACCAAAAGAAAATAGAATCCTGGGGAAAGGGAATATAACAAAGGCATTCAAGGGGTAGCTAGCAACAGAAAAAGGAGCATCCTATAGCAGATTTAAGAGCAGAGAGGAGAATGTCAAAATATAGAGGAACAGCTTCTAGGTAGATGACTTGAGAAGGATTAAAAAAATACTCTGAGTTACCTGGTCTTATATTTCTTTGGTTATTTTACATGTCCTTTCCGCAATTCTCTTACTGAATATGATCTTCACCAATGCTAATAACCTGTTGGGAGTGTTTCATTATTCTTTTGTCATCATTACAATGTTAGGACTGGAAAAGATAGAACAATTCTTCTTTTGTGTATAATATATTCAGAACTGAAGGCTCTGAGCAAACACAAATCTGCTTGTGTGCTCGGTATGCCTATATACTCTGTATATCAAAAGCTTCTTAAAACAATATTGTAAGTTGTATGATTATTTCATCAAGATGCAGAATTTATTTCTCCACTCATTAAATTTGGGCTGGGTTGCTTTTGTTAACTTCTTTGGAAGAAGTTATGGAGTGTTAATTCCTAGTCCATACTTCAAGAAACCTTGCATGCTTCCACTCATCCTTTTGCATCCTTACGATGATTACGTGGACAGGTCTAGGGTCATCTGATTAAGCACAAGAGGCCCATGGCCCAGTCTTTCCTGCTGGACCAGCCAATAGCCAGCTAAATAAGAGATCTGTAACAGAGATCATCTCAGACCAGCCAGCATACAAGTTGATTTCAGACACACAGACAAGCCCAGGCAAGATCAGAGCAACGGCCCAGTTAACTCATAGACCCAGGGGCAATAACAAATTCTTGTTGTTTTAAGCCACAGAGTTTTCTTTATTAAACTGTAAGAGGTAATGGGTATAGAAATTGGTACACAGAAGTGCATGATATTGACTTAAAATATGATACTCTGATTTAAGAGCAAAGCAATGAGCAGACAATGGAAACACAATGAGCAATTTCACAGAGGTTGGAAAATGCTGAGAGATTGCTATTGGAAGCCGGAAAAGTAGAGCCCCATGATAAAATCCAACAAAACAATTGGCAAGACTATACCGATAGGTCTGTTCTTAATAAATTGATAGATGTTGACAGAAGTGATTTTCAGACAAAATGTTGAAAGTGTCAGTTGGCTCCTTTTAGCAGCACAAGATAAGGTAGTAAAGGAACAATATGAGTTAGCCAGAGGTCAGCAAACTTTTTCTGTAAAGGGCCAGATAGTAACTTTGTGACTATTCAGTCTCTGCCTCAACTGTTCTACTCTGTGGTGCTCCAGGGACAAAGAACAAGATAAACCCGAACAAGGGCCAACATTGCCAGAACAAAGAGTTACAGGACTCTTATCACTCTGTCACGTAGTGGCCCTTGCAATATCCCTGATCCCTCCCAAGCACCATGCCCTGTCCCTTTCCCAGCCCGTATAAGGAGAGGTATTTGTCCAGTTCTTCTCCAGCTCTGCACACTGGAAGTATGCATACCCTTCCCAATCAGCAGGTGACTCGAAAGTTCTTTGCTCCTTAGCTATAAAAACAGACCAGTAACCCTTGCTTGGGGTCGGCTCTCCCTGATTATCAGGAAGTCGGCCCGCTGTTCTGGCAGTGACCCTTCCCTTTAATAAACTCTATCTTCTTTACATTCTGCCTTGTGTCTGGAAATTCTTTTCCAACCCGCGTTTGGATCACGACATCTCTGGTGGCCCGAACGGGGATCTCTTTCCTCACTTCATCTCCTCATTCCTTGGGACCTTCTGTGAACAGACAAGTTTGTGGAAGCAACAGAGAAACTCTGGCCAGGGCCACGCCCTGGTGAGGCTCCACGGCTCACTTTGCCCCAGTAACTGCAGCCCAGAACGGGTGAGGGTCCCTCTGTCTTCCTTCCGACTGAGGACTAAGCCGATTGGTATTGTGCGGGCACACGTCAGGCATTTAAAAGCCATCAGGGAGCCTGCCGCTTGAAGACTCCCATGAAAGGATAAGGGGGTCACAGACCAGACCAGGCTTTTGGAGCGTCTGCCCCCATCCAGACAGCTTCTGTGCAATGTGAGGCACATAATGGTTGAAACAAACCACAAAGCGCACTGTCCCTTGGCCACCGCCTCCTCGGTATGGTTAAAAGGTGGGATCTTCAGTCCTCTTTTCTGTTACTTCTGTTTCCTCTTCCTCAGTCCAGACTGATTCCAAAGGACCTCACTGCCTCTAGATCGTCCTGAGAATCCTCTCCCCCATCCCTGAGGATCTTGTAAAGGTGAGTCAATTCCCGGCTGGCTATGGGAATCCTCCTCTATGTTCACTGGTGCTCTAGCTGCACGGTTTCTCATCGCCCTGGTCACCTCTCTCAGTCGGACGTGACTGCTGAGATGGTGGGCATTTTTGTGCCTTGGTTGCATGGAGATACCACTGAGGCAAAGAGGGGCACCTTTTTGCCCATTAGTGATTCTCAGTACACCCATTCTTCAGCATCAAGGCTAAGAATGGGTTCAGGTACGTCTACCCCTTAGATTCACCTGTTGCATTCTAAGGAATTGGAAGGAATTTGACCCAGACAATCTCAAAAAGAAGAGGCTCACTTTCTATTGTCACACAGCTTGGCCCAGTACAAACTGGGGGACCAAGAACGATGGCCTCTTAATAGGATGCTAAATTATAACACGATCCTCCAACTTGATCTTTATTACCAGAGGCTGGGAAAGGATTCTGAGGTTCCGTACATCCAGGCCTTCATGGCCCTCAGTCTGAATCCGAGCCTGAGGGACTCCTGCTGCACGTGTCTCTCCATTGCCGCTCTACTGTCTTGCCCTCCCCCTTCTCTCCCTCCACCAGCTTAACTGCCTTGCCCCTCCCCATCTCTCCTCCATCAGATAGTTTAGATGAGCCTCCTTGTCCCCCGTCTCATCCGCCTCCTCAACCTTCTGCTTCCCAATCTCCACCCCCTGACCCAGACGTGGATCCACTTTCCCCTCCCCACCCTCAGTCACGGACAACCCAACGCTCCGAACCAAGTCCCAGTATGCTTCCCCTATGAGAGGTTGCTAATGGAGACCTAGGCACTATCAGAGTTCATGTTCCCTTCCCCATGTCTGATCTCTCTCATATCCAAGGGAAACTAGGCTTCTTCAGCCAGGACCCCTTCACTTTATTAGGGAATTTCAGGCCCTTACCATAGCCTTTGACCTAACCTGGCAAGATATTCATGTAGTCCTAACTACATGCTGTACTCATGAAGAAAAGACCAGGATCTGGGCCTGGGCTCAGGCCTGGGCAGTTGAGGCACATTCTGAAAATCCTAATGAGAACCAAGCGGGGGAGAAGCAGTCCCTCGGGTGAACCCAGGATGGAAATAACAAGCAAATGAAAATGGCCAACAGGAGGGCTCACTAGGAGAAATTACGTGATTACCTGTCTATTAGAAGGTGTGAAAAAGGCAATCATCAAACCTGTCAATTATAATAAGCTCAGCGAAGTTACACAGAAACCCTCTGAGAATCCAGCCCTTGTTCAGGCCTGATTAGCAGAGGCTATGAGGAATACACCAAGCTAGACCCTGAGAGCCCTGAAGGTCAGGCCATACTTGCAGTTCATTTTATAAGCCAAGCATCCCCTGACGTCAGACAAAAATTAGAACAGGGCCCACAAACTCCATTCTCTGTCCTACTTGACACAGCCTTTAAGGTCTTTAACAACAGGGAAGTAATTTCCAGGAATAGGCAAGAACTGAGAGAGGAGGAAAAATTAAAGCAACAGGCTCAATATATGGCTCTTGCCATTGGTCAGTCCCTACCACAACAGGGACCTACGGGAATCCCCTCATCTTCTCAAAAGCCACCACTGGCCCGCTACCAGTGTGGTCAGTAGGGGCGCACTGTCAGGAACTGCCCCACCCTGCCACTCGATACCCCATGCCCTTACTGTCGTCAAAAGGGCCATTGGAAGAGGAGTTGTACCTCCCGCCATCAAGTGGGTAGGCTAATGCCACAATCATCCAATATCCAGGGTATTTCGTGTCCCGGCCCCTTGGGCTGAGGACAAGGCCAATTGCCCTTGTCTAGAACCAGCTTGTGCTCTAGATCTAGGGCTCCTGGATGCAGATGACTGAAGGTGTCTGGGGCTTAACCTATAGGCCCCTATGTTCCCCATAAGACCAGAGGAGACCTGGGTAACACTGGATGCGGCGGAGGCCACTGTAACCTTTCTCATTCACACTGGGGCTACTAATTCAGTCCTGACCTCCTTCTCTAGTCCCATTTGTCATTCCTTGATCCTCCTAACAGGGGTAGGAACAGGCTCAACTGGACTTTTAAACTCTATTATCACTGCCCGATAGCTCTCTCTTGAATTCACACAACAGTTTGCCTACCTAACAGCTCAAATTAACACTCTACAAGAGCAAATAAATTCTCTAGCAGGAATGGTTTTACAGAATAGGAGCGCTTTAGACTTACTAACAGCTAACCAAGGTGGGACCTGTGCAATGTTAAAGGAGGAATGCTGTTTTTTGTCAACCAGTCGGGCAAAATTCAAACTAACCTTTGGAATATTATCCAAAGAGCTAACGGGTTTTACATGAAGGGAGCCTCAGCGGGATTCAACTCGTGGGATTTCAAGATTAATATCTGGTCCTGGTTCTGTTGGCTAACCCCTTTCCTAGGTCCTGTAATAGCCTTCCTACTTTTACTGATCTTCGGGCCATATATTTTTAACCTCTTTGTTAAGTTTGTCTCTTCTAGAATACAACAAATAAACCTCAAAATGGTAAGACGACAGGAATACCAGCCAGTCAACACCCGGACAGCACTTGCACAAGCTGCCATCAATGTTCCATGGAGCCTCCGCCCCCTCTCTAGGAACACCCTGACCGAGGGCAGGCATCAGGAACCAAGGGCCCCTATGACGCCCCTGCCCAGCAGGAAGTAGCCAGAGAGAGATCGTTGCTCCTTCTTACAAAAAACGTTCCTGAATACCTGAGAAGGAGCTAAGCAGGTAGGTAGACATGAGCAGGGTGTCGAATAGGGCCAAAGGATTGGCTCTATAAATAAAGAGAGGGAGAAATGTGGTGCTCCAGGGCCAAAGAACAAGATAAACCTAAACAAGGGCCAACATTGCCAAAACAAAGAGTTACAGGACTCTTATCACTCTGTCACATAGTGGCCCTTACAATATCCCTGAGCCCTCCCAAGCAGCATGCCCTGTCCCTTTCCTAGCCCATATAAGGAAAGATATTTGTCCCGCTCTTCTCCAGCTCTGCACACTGGAAGTATACATACCCTGCCCGATCAGCAGGTGACTCGAAAGTTCCTTTGTTCCCTAGCTATAAAAAGCAACTAAGCCCGTGCGCCACAACTACTGAGCCTGTGCTCTAGAGCCCGCATGCCGCAACTACGGAGCCCATGTGCCACAACAATTGAAGCCTGCTCGCCTAGAGCCTGTGCTCCACAACAAGAGAAGCCACTGCAATGAGATTCCCGTGCACCACAATGAACACCCAATGCAGCTAAAAATAAATAAATAAATAAATAAAAACAAAAAAAACAGACCAGTAACACTTGCTCGGGGTCGGCTCTCCCTGATTATCAGGAAGTCAGCCCGCTCTTCTGGCAGCAACCCTTCCCTTTAATAAATTCTGTCTTCTTTACATTCTGCATTGTGTCTGGAAGTTCTCTTCCAACCTGCGTTTGGACCACGACAAACTAGGTTACTGCAGTGCAGAAACAGAGAGATATGTAAATGAATGAGTGTGGTTGAGTTTCAAAAAACCCTATTTATGAACACTGAAATGTGAATATGACATAATTTGCATGTATCACAAAATGTTATCCTTCTTTTGATTTTTTTTAACCAAAAAAAAGAAAATTTAACAAACAGTCTTAGCTCATAGTTCATACAAAGATAGGAGGTGGGTTGAATTTGGTCGGCAGCTCTTAGTTTGCCAATCTCTGAACTAGAGAAAGACTTGATCAGTTTTCAAGAAAAATTTAGAGACATCTAAAAAAAAGTAAAAACAAAATTGCTTCTTATATTCTGTCTTCCCAACTATTAAGTGTTCCAACATAAAACAAGTTCTGAGGACAAGATCAAATCTAGTGTGTTATTATAAAACCCTTTATTAAGACTTAAGTCAGTGCCCAGGCTTCCCTTTCAGCTAGATAAAAGGGTTTCTGAGAAACTTAAGAGGCTTGTCTCATAACCTTCTGACATGGCCAAAGCTGCCATGAGTAAATCCAGAGGGAGATGCGTGTCTCCCAAATAATTGTGGATTTGGCTCTCAGGATGGACTTGAGTCTGAATCAGAGAAAGCCTACAATGTTTTTAAGCTCTACTTTCAAAAGAGCTTCATTCTCTTGAATCTTTTTTAGTGAGTAGATGAATAAACCTCAACTAGCAGGAGAGAGAAACAGGGCAGTCCAGTCAACATCCAGCAAGCTCCAAGAAGCAGAACTACTACAAAGGTAATTGACAGAAAACCAGAGATGAGGAAGGAGCTTGTCCTAAACTGGAACAACCACTTTGCTGACCTGTAGGCTCATGAATAGTAGCACATACTTCCTTTTTAAACCCCTAAAATTGTAAGATGATTTGTTGTACAGTCATAGATAACTGATACAGTATATTCTGTTATTCATTTGTTTATCTTAACATTTTCGTTGGGGGTGGCAGGGCTTAAGTTGAAAAAAGCAAACTATATTGAAATAGTTCTTATGAATAATATATTTAGAATTTAAAAAGTATAGTGAACTATAAAGTATAGTAAAAATTATTTTTAGTTTCTTAAAATGAAGGAATAGCTTAGATTTTACTAACTATGTGTATGTGTATCCTTGACTGGATTTTTCGAAGTATAGTATAGTAGAGTGAATGAATCTTATCAGTGAAACTAGACCAATTGTATAGTGTACAGTTTTCTGGGTTATAAAACCTGCATTCATAGTAAAAATTAATCTTTATATCTATTTTCATTATTGAGTTTTAGGTCTTCAAATGTCTGAATTTTAACATTCATTTGCTTTGCTTAATTTTATTTTAATCTTATAATATAAAGGCAAAAAATGCAAACAAATGAACAAAAAAAAAAAGAAAGGAAGCTACCAAATATTACCATTTTGATATTTAAGAGTAAGTAGGTCATGCATTGAAAGAAAAGTTCTTTCTCTGAGGAGGGTAAATTTAATGTTCAGTCTGCATGATTTCAGCACCTCTGGAGGGCTACAACTCACACAGTTTTCACACACATTGTAAACAGCAAAATTTTCAGACACTCTAAATTTTGTAGCTAAAATCTGTGACAAGAAAATCAGGACTGACTCAACAGCAGGTCAATTAAACAATCCCTAATTGAACTTGAGTCCATTTTTAGGCTTACTTTCATTGCTGATGGGGGAGAAAGAGGGAAGCTTATATTCCACTTGCTCATAAACTATCCAGTGCAAGAATGCCATTGCCTCTACCTGTGGGTCCCTTAAAATCACTGTCAATACCTGAAGAGGGACTGGAACTTTTTTTAGGTATTTGGTTAGCTTGTGGGATTCCATAAAATTTAAACAGTTTCTCTATGATAGGCAGAACCAATTAAAAGGAAAAAGAATTTTTTTTTTAAATGATCAAACTGGAAAAAATGACTAGAAAACCCCTCTGGTCATTTTCTTTTTCCTGTGTTCTCCTAACCATCATTTATGGGCCACTTGAGAGATGAAAGAAAGGATGTTAAAGGCCCTGGAGATATTGTAGCTGCATTAGCAAAGTACCAGAACACATGTAAAAAGCTTGTAAAGCATTGGGCTCTACAAATCTGACATATAAACTATGCTACAGTTGTCTTCATTTCCTCTTGTCTCTGACTCATTCTTGGTCTCTTATTCTGATGATAGAAGTGATGACCTGAAGGAAAATTAGAAAGCATTCTTATGTGGAAGTTTCCTGAACTTCAGAATAATTGTACTAGGTGAAATTTTTAAATGGGAAGAAAAACTTACTGTGTCCTCATTGGCACTGCTGAATGTAATGTTTTACTATGGCTTCTAAGTTACCTCATCCATGACTGTGATCTTACACATTACTCTGTAATCCTTTCTTTAATATGGAGAATAACCAGCAACAAAGATTGAAAGATATTATGTAAAGGCATATTCAATTTTGTAATTCTAAGAAATCTGGAAGCATTGGCTGAAATTACTCAATGTTAAGGACTAGTAGAAAATTTGTTGCTTGACTCATGCCCTATGCGAATGGGATTTAAATTACTATTATTAAAGTCAAATATGTTCTGGTATACCCAGTGTTTATAACCATTAAATAGCCTTATTGAAAGAAACGTTATATGAAACTGTGAGGAAAAATTTAAAAGGAAAAGAGAAACTATAATTGACTCCAAAACTTCCTAAGGGTTTCAAATGTAATGTAAGAAATTGAGAATAATTAGAAAAAATTTTAGGTATCAATTTTGTTTTTCCAAAATGGAGACCTAAGGAGACATCATGAGCACATAAAGCATTATATCATAGATGATCAATTTTGTTATATTCAAAAGTACACTACAGGATAGAAAGCCCAGAGATAAACCCACACACATATGGTAACCTTATCTTTGATAAAAGAGGCAAGAATGTACAGTGGAGAAAGGACAGCCTCTTTAATAAGTGGTGCTGGGAAAACTAGACAGGTACATGTAAAAGTATGAAGCTAGATCACTCCCTAACACCATTCACAAAAATAAGCTCAAAATGGATTAAAGACCTAAGTGTAAGGCCAGAAACTATCAAACTCTTAGCAGAAAACATAGGCAGAACACACTATGACATAAATCACAGCAAGATCCTTTTTGACCCACCTCCTAGAGAAATGGAAATAAAAACAAAAATAAACAAATGGGACCTAATGAAACTTCAAAGCTTTTGCACAGCAAAGGAAGCCATAAACTTGACCCAAACACAACCATCAGAATGGGAGAAAATATTTGCAAATGAAGCAACCGACAAAGGATTAATCTCCAAAATTTATAAGCAGCTCATTCAGCTCAATAACAAAAACCCAAACAACCCAATCCAAAAATGGGCAGAAGACCTAAATAGACATTTCTCCAAAGAAGATATACAGACTGCCAAGAAACACATGAAAGAATGCTCAACATCATTAATCATTAGAGAAATGCAAATCAAAACTACAATGAGATATCATCTCACACCAATCAGAATGGCCATCATCAAACAATCTAGAAACAATAAATGCTGGAGAGGGTGTGGCGAAAAGGGGACCCTCTTGCACTGTTGGTGGGAATGTAAATTGGTACAGCCACTATGGAGAACAGTTTGGAGGTTCCTTAAAAAACTACAAATAGAACTACCATATGACCCAGCAATCTCACTCCTGGGCATATACCCTGAGAAAACCATAATTCTAAAAGATTCATGTACCAAAATGTTCCTTGCAGCTCTATTTACAATAGCCCAGAGATGGAAACAACCTGTGTCCATCATCAGATGAATGGATAAAAAAGATGTGGCACATATATACAATTGAATATTACTCAGCCATAAAAAGAAACGAAATTGAGCTATTTGTAATGAGGTGGATGGACCTAGAGTCTGTCATACAGAGTGAAGTAAGTCAGAAGGAGAAAGACAAATACTGTATGCTAACACATATATATGGAATTTAAGGAGAAAAAATGTCATGAAGAACCTAAGGGTAAGACAGGAATAAAGACACAGACCTACTAGAGAATAGACTTGAGGATATGGGGAGGGGGAAGTGTAAGCTGTGACAAAGCGAGAGAGAGGCATGGACATATGTACACTACCAAATGTAAGGTAGCTAGCTAGTGGGAAGCAGCCGCCAAGCACAGGGAGATCAGCTTGGTGCTTTGTGACCACCTAGAGGGGTGGGATAGGGAGGGTGGGAGGGAGGGAGCCGCAAGAGGGAAGAGATATGGGAACATATGTATATGGTTAACTGATACACTTTGTTATAAAGCAAAAACTAACACACCATTGTAAAGCAATTATACTCTAATAAAGATGTAAAAAAAAAAAAAGTACACTACAGTTCACTTTCCCCTAATGTAATTTATAAGTGTTTGAATATCAATCAAGTCAATTCTGGGATATTGAGTAGATCAGATTTTATAAATTTAAGATTTTTATTATTATTCAGTTGTGTGTGTGAAAACTAAGAAATAATCATTCACTGGAGACTGTTTTATGACCAGTAGAGTATTATACTGTAAATAAAGTGATGGCCAAATTTAATATATTTTATACATCACAAAATAAACCAAGTTGTATTTTTCCACAATTATGCTTAGGAAATTACTTCTTTGGGTAAAACAAATCTCTTAAGATCCTGGGTGCGCTTGTAATTACTTTTTTGTAAAAGACAAAGTACCATTCAGGGAAGACACACAAGCCTAAGATGGCTCATACTGTTATTAGTTTCTAGATATTTATAGATATTTGTATTTACATAAATATATTTAGACATAAGTATATATATTATTTAAATCTATATTAACTACCTATATACTTGGTACATATTTAGAGAGATCATCTGAAGAAATCATAAAAAAAGGAATAAAATAAATTTAATACAGAAGTAGTAATTATTTTCAATAATTAACTGAATTTTGAAATTGAATACTGTAAACAAGTCTTTTAACAGACATTTCAAAAGGCACTAGCAGTAAAAGATGGTGGAGTTCACAAATATAAATGGCTGTTTGTGGTTTGAGATAAAATTTACATTTTCAACATGCATAGATTTTATAGTTGTCATATCCCAAACATATTAGAAGAAAACTAAAACAAGGCACATTAAAAAATTGTGTTTTATATTTCAAAAAAAGGTTCTAAAGATGACAATGGCTTATGCCAAACACAGAGGTCAAAATTTAAATACATTAATTCATACATATAAGAAAAGGAAAAATGTCATTTTGAAATTTAATGCACTATTTTATAAGATATAATTTTGAAATTTGTATAAAAATAAAAACATCTAAAATTTTAGTTCTTAGCTCTTCTTTTTGAAGAAATAAATAGTAGTTGTAGCTTGACCTTGGAATACATAGTATTGTTAAAAGATTTAGTAAGTATGGCCAGAATATTATAAAGTAGAATGTTGTGGGAATTAAATTTAGAGAATAGTGTTGAAATGAAAAATGACTTTGATATTCTGGGAAGTAGGCAGACATTATGGAAAATGCAACCTTTTAGTTAAGAAAATGAATTCCAGAAATAAAGATGAAGGAAAGTTGGACTTATTTGAAGATAGTGTAAAAATGATCTTTGGGACAAAAGGTTAGCAAAACTAATATGAGTCATTGTGATGTTTTTGTCACTAAAATAGAATTTAAACGCTTGGCATTTAGCTTCCCATTATCCCCCAAAGTAAATGTTGCTTATTAATTAGGGGTCATTATTTTGAAAATCTATTAAGAGTTACAATCCTCTTCCGTAAAATGTTTACATCAACACATCATTCAGCTAATAACTTCAGGAAAGCTATAGGCCCAAGTTAAGAACTCCTGCTTTTTGCCTTCAAGTAATTAACATCCACTGGAGAGTAAGGTGACTTTTCTCCCAACCAGGTAAATTAGATCTCTGTCTTGGCATTGAAAACCGAGAAACAAGATTTTTCAGTACAGACTTTTTTAAACATAGAAAAAAAACATTCTCTTTAATTAAACAATTAGTATGCATACTAATTCTATTGAATAGAGTTTTGGAAAATATAATATTTAAGACAATATTTTAAAAACTTAAACACTGTCAGACATTCAACCTTAAAATGACTAATTCTTTATTTTAAAAATAGTTTGTTTGTTTTTTTAAGATTAACTTCTGGCGCCCTTCCATTGCTTTTATAATATTAACTGTTTTCTTTCTGACCAAAGTAAAGATTGGAAGGCAGGAATTATGTATTAGTTGTTGTAACCTCAGCAATTAAAGCAATGAAATTAAGTGTGTAGTAAGTGTTTGCTTCCCCCAAACATAAGCATGGTTGCATGCACATCCTGCAACTGCTTTAACCCTGACCCCATCAAGGAGGTGTATTGTCCTGTCTCTCAAAGCTTTCACTCCACAGGCACTAAGAGTTAAGACTGTGGAGGAGAGCTGTTCTTCACACTGTTGCTTATTTTGGACAGTGGTTCCCATTAGCTAGTAACAGAAAGACAGCAGTATTCATGCTTTTGGAGTCCATCAGAACCCACCTTCCCAAAGTCCACCTTACAATTTCCAAGTGGTTTCCAGAGCTTCTTATCATTATAGAGCAAGTTAAATCAATATCAAGTGCACATTCAATTGTAGTCTTTCTGTTATCAGAATGGTCTCTCTGATAACAAAACTATTAGAGGAACCAGTCCTGTTACTTTATGTATTACTAAAATATAATTTAAAATTATGTATGTAGAATAAACTCTCTCCAAGAAGAACGCAGTAATGTGATCTAAAAAGGTAAAATGAGCATCACAAAGTATGAAAGCAGTTGGAAATATGACTATGATGGCAGGCTTATGAAGGATTATTAAGAATTTTGAGAGGAAAATGATGATGTTCGGTTTGTTTAATACCTTTATTCTATTTCATTTTTAAATTTTTAACATCTTTATTGGAGTATAATTGCTTTACAATTGTGTGTTAATTTCTGTTGTATAACAAAGTAAATCAGCTACACATATACATGTATCCCCATATCTCCTCCCTCATGCATCTCCCTCCCACCCTCCCTATCCCACCCCTCCAGGTGGACACAAAGCACCAAGCTGATCTCCCTGAGCTATACAGCTGCTTCCCACTAGCTATCTATTTTACATTTGGTAGTGAATATATGTCCATGACACGCTCTCACTTCATCCCAACTTACCCTTACCCCACCCTGTGTCCTCAAGTCTATTTTCTACATTTCTGTCTTTATTCCTGTCCTGCCCCTAGGTTCTTCAGAACCATTTTGGTTTCTTTGTTTTAGATTCCATATATATGTGTTAGCATATGGTATTTGTTTTTCTCTTTCTAACTTACTTCACTCTGTATGACAGTCTTTAAGTCCATCCACCTCCCTACAAATAACTCAATTTCATTTCTTTTTATGGCTGAGTAATATTCCATTGTATATATGTGCCACATCTTCTTTATCCATTCATATGTCAATGGACACTTAGATTGCTTCCATGTCCTGGATATTGTAAGTAGAGCTGCAATGAACACTGTAATACATGACACTTTCTAAAGTATGGTTTTCTCAGGGTATATGCCCAGTAGTGGGACAGTAGTGGGATTGCTGGGTCATATGCTGGTTCTATTTTTAGTTTTTTAAAGAACCTCTATACTGTTCTCGATAGTGGCAATATCAATATACATTGCCACCAACAGTGTAAGAGCATTCCCTTTTCTCCACAACCTCTCCAGCATTTATTGTTTGTACACTTTTTGATGATGGCCATTCTGAGAAGTATGAGGTGATACCTCATTGTAGTTTTGATTTTCATTTCTCTAATGATTAGTAATGTTGAGCATCCTTAATGTGTTTTTTTGCAATCTGTATATCTTCTTTGGAGAAATGTCTATTTAGATCTTCTGCCCATTTTGGTTTGGGTTGTTTGTTTTATTGACATTCAGCTGCATAAGCTGCTTGTGTATTTTGGAGATCAATCCTTTGTCAGTTGCTTCATTTGCAAATATTTTCTCCCATTCTGAGGGTTGTCTTTTCCTTTTTTGTATGTATGTATGTTTCATTAGGTCCCATTTGTTTATTTTTGTTTTTATTTCTATTTCTCTAGGAGGTGGGTCAAAAAGGATCTTGCTGTGATTTACGTCATAGAGTGTTCTGCCTCTGTTTTCCTCCAAGAGTTTTATAGTGTCTGACAGTATATTTAGGTCTTTAATCCATTTTGAATTTATTTTTGTGTATGGTGTTAGGGAGTGTTCTAATTTCATTCTTTTACATGTAGCTGTCCAGTTTTCCCAACACCACTTATTGAAGAGGCTGTCTTTACTCCATTGTATATTCTTACCTTCTTTATCAAAGATATGGTGACCATATATGTGTAAGTTTATCTCTGGGCTTTCTATCCTGTTCCATTGATCTATCTTTCTGTTTTTTTGCCAGTACCATACTCTCTTGATTGCTGTAGCTTTGTAGTATAGCCTAAAGTCAGGAAGCCTGTTTCCTCCAGCTCCATTTTTCTTTCTCAAGATTACTTTGGCTGTTCGGGGTCTTTTGTGCTTCCATACAAATTGTGAAATTTTTTTCTTCTAAATCTGTGAAAAATGCTGTTGGTAGTTTGTTAGAGATTGCATTGAATCTGTAGATTGCTTTGGGTAGTATAGTCATTTTCACAGTGTTGATTTTTCCAATCCAAGAACATAATATATCTCTCCATCTGTCTGTAACATCTTTAATTTCTTTCATCAGTGTCTTATAGTTTTCTGCATACAGGAATTTTGTCTCCTTAGGTAGGTTTATTCCTAGGTAAGTTATTCTTTTTTCTATGGTAAATGGGAATGTTACCTTAATTTCTCTTTCAGATTTTTCATCATTAGTATATAGCAATGCAAGAGATTTCTGTGCATTAATTTTGTATCCTGCTACTCTACCTAATTCATTGATTAGCTCTAGTAGTTTTCTGATAGAATCTTTAGGATTCTCTATATACAGTATCATGCCATCCACACACAATGACAGCTTTACTTCTTCTTTTCCAGTTTGGATTCCTTTTATTTCTTTTTCATCTCTGATTGCTGTGGCTAAAACTTCCAAAATGATGTTGAATAATAGTCGTGAGAGTGGGCAACCTTGTCTTGTTCCTGATCTTAGTGGAAATGGTTTCAGTTTTTCACCACTGAGAACGATGTTGGCTGTAGGTTTGTCATATATGGCTGTTATTATGTTAAGGTAGATTCCCTCTATGCCTACTTTCTGGCGAGTTTTTATCATAAATGGGTATTGCATTTTGTCAAAGTTTTTTCTGCATCAATTGAGATGATCATATGGTTTTTCTTCTTCAATTTGTTAATATGGTGTATCACATGGATTGATTTGTATATATTGAAGAATCTGTGCATTCCTGGGATAAACCTCACTTGATCATGGTGTATGATCCCTTTAACGTGCTGTTGGATTCTGTTTGCTAGTATTTTGTTGAGGATTTTTGCATCTATGCTCATCAGGGATATTGGCCTGTAGTTTTCTTTCTTTGTGACATCTTTGTCTGGTTTTGGTATCAGGGTGATGGTGGTCTCGTAGGATGAGTGTGGGAGTGTTCTTCCCTCTGCTATATTTTGGAAGAGTTTAAGAAGTATAGGTGTTAGCTCTTCTCTAAATGTTTGATAGAATTCGCCTGTGAAGCCATCTGGTCCTGGACTTTTGTTTGTTGGAAGATTTAAATCAAAGTTTCAATTTCAATCTTGCGATTGGTCTGTTTATATTTTTTATTTCTTCCTGGTTCAGTCTTGGAAGGTTGTGCTTTTCTAAGAACTTGTCCATGTGTTCCAGGTTGTCCATTTTAATGGCATACACTTGCTTGTAATATTCTCCTGTGATTCTTAGTATTTCTGCAGTGTCAGCTGTTACTTCTCCTTTTTCATTTCTAATTCTATTGATTTGAGTCTTCTCCCTGGCTAATGGTTTATCAATTTTGTTTATCTTCTCAAAGAACAAGCTTTTAGATTTATTGATCTTTTGTTATTGTTTCCTTCATTTCTTTTTCATTTATTTCTGATCTGATCTTTATGATTTCTTTCCTCCTGCTAACTTTGGGGTATTTTTTGTTGTTCTTCTTTCTTTAATTGCTTTAGGTGTAAGGTTAGCTTGTTTAATTGAGATGTTTCTTGTTTCTTGAGGTAAGATTGTATTGCTATAAACTTCCCTCCTAGAACTGCTTTTGCTGCACCCCGTAGGTTTTGAGTTGTCATGTTTTTATGTCATTTGTTTCTAGGTACTTTTTGATTTCCTCTTTGATTTCTTCAGTGATCCTTTGGTTATTTAATAGTGTATTGCTTAGCATCCATGTGTTTGTAATTTTTTACAGATTTTTTTTCCTGTAAATAATCTAGTCTCATAGCATTGTGGTCAGAAAGATACTGGATACGATTTAAATTTTCTTAAATTTATCAAGACTTGATTTGTGACCCATATGATCTATCTTGCAGAATGTTCCATAAGCAAGTGAGAAGAAAGTGTATTCTATTGTTTTTCATAGAATGTCCTATAAATATCAATTAAGTCCATCTTGTTTAATGTATCATTTAAGTCTTGAGTTTCCTTATTTCTTTTCACTTTGGTTGACCTGTCCACTGGTGAAAGTGGGGTGTTAAAGTCCCCTACTCTTATTGTGTTACTGTTGATTTCCCCTTTATGTCTGTTAGCATTTGCCTTATGTATTGAGGTTCTCCTATGTTGGGGGCATAATTTTTTTTTTTTTTTTTTTTTTTTTTTTTGCAGTATGCGGACCTCTCACTGTTGTGGCCTCTCCTGCTGTGGAGCACAGGCTTCAGACGTGCAGACTCAGTGGCCATGGCTCACGGGCCTAGCCACTCCATGGCACGTGGGATCTTCACAGACCAGGGCACGAACCCATGTCCCCTGCATCGGCAGGCGGACTCTCAACCACTGCATCACCAGGGAAGCCCGGATGCATAAATATTTACAATTGTTATATCTTCTTCTTGGATTGATCCCTTGATCATTATGTAGTGTCCTTCTTTGTCTCTTGTACTAGTCTATTTTAAAGTCTATTTTGTCTGATATGAGAATTGCTACTCCAGCTTTCTTTTGATTTCCACTTGCAAGGAGTATCTTTTTCTATCTCCTCACTTTCAGTCTGTATGTGTTCCTAGGTCTGAAGTGGTCTCTTGCAGACAGCATACATATGGGTTTTGTTTTTGTAACCATTCAGCCAGTCTATGTCTTTTGGCTGGAGTATCTAATCCATTTACACTTAAGGTAGTTATCAATATATATGTTCCTATTATCATTTTCTTAATTGTTTTGGGTTTGTTATTGTAGGTCTTTTCCTTCTCTTGTGTTTCCTGCCTAGAGAAGTTCCTTTAGCATTTGTTGTAAAGCAGGTTTTGTGGTGCTGAATTCTCTTAGCTTTTGCTTGTCTGTAAAGGTTTTAATTTCTCCATCAAATCTGAATGAGATCCTTGCTGGTTAGAGTAATCTTGGTTGTAGGTTTTTCCCTTTCATCCCTTTAAATATGTCCTGCCTCTCCCTTCTGGCTTGAAGAGTTTCTGCTGAAAGAACAGCTGATGATCTTATGGGGTTTCTCTTGTATGTTATTTGTTGCTTTTCCCTTGCTGGTTTTAATATTTTTTCTTTGTGTTTAATTTGACAGTTTGATTAATATGTGTATTGTGTTTCTCCTTAGATTTATCCTGTATGGGACTCTCTGCACCTCCTGGACTTGATTGACTAATTCCTTTCCCATATTAGGGAAGTTTTCAACTATAATCTCTTCAAATATTTTCCCAGTCCCTATTTTTTCCTCTTCTTCTTCAAGGACCCATTTAATTCGAATGTTGGTGGATTTAATGTTGTCCCAGAGGTCTTTGAGACTGTCCTCAATTCTTTTTATTTTTTCTTTCTTTATTCTGCTTTGCAGTAGTTATTTCCACTATTTTATCTTCCAGGTCACTTATCCATTCTTCGGCCTCAGTTATTCTTTTATTGATTCCTTCTAGAGAATTTTAAATTTCATTTATTGTGTTGTTCATCATTGTTGGCTTGCTGTTTAGTTCTTCTAGGTCCTTGTTAAACATGTCTTGTATTTTCTCAATTCTGTTTCCAAGATTTTGGATCATCTTTACTATCATTACTCTGAGTTTTTTTTTCAGGTAGACTGCTTATTTCCACTTCATTTGATTGGTGGTGGGTTTTTACCTTTCTCCTTCATCTGCTGCATATTTCTCTGTCTTCTCATTTTGCTTAACTTACTGTGTATGGCGTCTCCTTTTTGCAGGCTGCAGGTTCTTAGTTCCCATTGTTTTTGGTGTCTTCTCCCAGTGGGTAAGGTTGGTTCAGTGGGTTGTGTAGGCTTCTTGGTGGAGGGGACTGGTGCCTGTGTTCTCGTAGATGAGGCTAGATCTTGTATTTCTAGTGGGCAGGACTGCATCTGGTGGTGTTTTTTGGAGTGTCTGTGAACTTATTATGATTTTAGGCAGCCTTTCTGCTAATGGGTGTGTTTGTGTTCCTGTCTTGCTCTTTGTTTGCTATGGAGTGTCCAGCAGTGGAGCTTCCTGGTCGTCAAGTGGATCTGGGTCTTAGTGTGAGATGGAGATCTCTGGGAGAGCTTTTGGTGTTTGATATTATGTGGGGCCAGGAGGTCTCTGGGGGACCAATGTCCTGAACTCAGCTCTCCCACCTCAGACGCACAGGCCTGACACCTGGTCAGTGTATCAAGACCCTCTCAGCCACACGGCTCAGGAGAAAAGGGAGAAAAAAAAGAAAGAAAGAAAGAATAAAATAAAATAAGATAAAATAAATAGTTATTAAAATAAAAAATAGAAAAAAATTATTAAAAATAAAAAATTTAAAAGTACTAAAAAAAAGGAAAGAAAGAAGAGAGCAACTAAACCTAAAAACAAATCCACCAATGATAACAAGCACTAAAAACTATACTAAAAAAAAAATAAAATAAAACAGACAGACAGAATCCTAAGACAAATGGTAAAAACAAAGCTATAATCACACAAGATGCATACATATACACACTCACAAAAAGAGAAAAAGGAATATATATATATATGTATATATATATACATATATATATATAAAGGAAGAGAGCAATTAAATCAATAAACAAATGAAGCTCTAAACACTAAACTAAGGTAAACATAAAACCAGAAACAAATTAGATTCAGAAAGTAAACCCAAAATCTACAGTTGCTCCCAAAGTCTACCACCTCAATTTTGGGATGATTCGTTGTCTATTCAGGTATTCCAGAGATGCAGGGTACATCAAGTTGATTGTGGAGACTTAATCCATTGCTCCTGAGGCTGCTGGGAAAGATTTCCCTTTCTCTTCTTTGTTCGCACAGCTCCTGGGGCTCAGCTTTGGATTTGGCCCCTCCTCTGTGTGTAGGTCGCCTTCTGGCATCTGTTCTTTGCCCAGACAGGGCAGGGTTAAAGTAGCAGCTGATTCGGGGGCTCTGGCTCACTTAGGCCAGGGGAGAGGGGATTATGGAATGCGGCATCACCCTATGGTGGTAGAGGCCAACGTGACATTGCAACAGCCTGAGGCATGCCATGTGTCCTCCCAGGGAAGTCGTCCCTAGATCATGTGACCCTGGCAGTGACAGGCTGCACAGGCTCCTGGGAGAGGAGGTGTGGATAGTGACCTGTGCTTGCACACAGGTTTCTTGGTGGTTGCAACAACAGCGTTAGTGTTTCATGCCTGTCTCTGGTGTCCGCGCTGATAGCCACAGCTTGCGCCTGTCTCTGGCACTCGTTTAGGTCATGTTCTGAATCCCCTCTCCTCGTGCACCCCGAAACTATGGTCTCTTGCCTCTCAGACAGTTCCAGACTTTTTCCCAGATTCCTTCCCACCTAGCTGTGGTACATTAGCCCCCTTCAGTCTGTGTTCACACAGCCAACCCCAGTGCTCTACCTGGGATCTGACCTCCGAAGCCCAAGCCTCAGCTCCCAGCCCTCACACGCCCCGGCGGGTGAGAAGACTAGCCTCTCAGGGTGGTGAGTGCTGGTCGGCAGTGATACTCTGTGTGGAAATCTCTCCGCCTTGCCCTCTGCACCCCTGTTGCTGTGCTCTCCTCCATGGCTCTGAAGCTTCCTCCCTCCTCCACCCCCCATCTCCACCAGTGAAGGGGCTTCCTAGCGTGTGGAAAATTTTTCTCCTTCCAGTGGTGCAGGTCCCATCCCTATTCTTTTGTCTCTGTTTTTCCTTTTTTCTTTTGCCTTACCCAGGTATGTGGGGAGTTTCTTGCCTTGTAGGAAGTCTTAGGTCTTCTGCCAGCATTCAATAGGTGTTCTGTAGGAGTTCTTCCACATGTAGATGCATTTTTTATTTATTTGTGGGAGGAAGGTGATCTCCATGTCTTACTCCTCCACCATCTTGAAGGTCTCCCAATACCTTTATTTTAAATAAATAGAAGACTAATGTCTGATTATTACTCTTCACTTTGTGTATTCACAAATTATCTTTTTAAAAAAATTTTTAATGACTGGGTCTAATCTTTAGTGATACCACTGATTAAAATTAATATGTTTCATTTAGGCAGCAACTGGAGAAGAGATTTTTGAAACTCTCAAACACACACACAAAAGAAACAGATTCACTAATATGTTTGGCAGTCCTATGTCAGTGTGATTAAAGAGCTGGTCTGAAATAACACACTTAACCTGTTATTTTGTTCGATGTCCTGTTCTCACTTTTTCTCTGTTCCACCCCTTCATCCTACCTTCCTCCCTCTAATCCTCCAACCAGTATTCCCCAGTAATTTCTTAGACACGTCAAAACCCACTGCAACCACAGCCTCCACCACCAAACACACGTGCACTTAGGCACTCGGTGTTAATGCCTTATTCTTCCTTCTCACAAATCTTATCCCTAAAAAAATTCAGATGACAGAAATTAGCCTAAATATTTCCCCCAGGAATTTTTTTGTTCCAATTTAATATAGATAAAAGCAATAGTTTTTAAAATTTAAACTCTATAATTGTACTGCCCTTAAAAACCTCTCCCAGCGGATAGTAGAGACATTTGGGAGACAAAAGTGTATCCTACTACCCACTACTATTCTTTTTCTTCTTTTCATGTCCTCAGGAATGACCCTCATTCTTAGGATTGGAGTTCAGCTTTTAGAGAACAAGTGTTTTATCTGCGTCTCATAATAAAAAGGATAATTATTGACATAAAACAGCTCAAGTAATTGTTGTGACTGATTATAGATTACAGAAGAGTGAATATCTCTCTAAATATGAGGGAAAAGGAAATTACTTAAATAGTATTCCATGACATTTTAAAAATTCTCTCTAGGGCTTCCCTGGTGGCGCAGTGGTTGAGAGTCCACCTGTCGATGCAGGGGACACGGGTTCATGCCCCGGTCCGGGAAGATCCCACATGCTGCGGAGCGGCTAGGCCTGTGAGCCATGGCTGCTGAGCCTGCGCATCCAGAGCCTGTGCTCTGCAGTGGGAGAGACCACAACAGTGAGAGGCCAGCGTACCACAAAATAAATAAATAAATAAAGTTCTCTCTATAGACAAACAATACTACCAAGTTGGTAGGTTTTGGAAGTTAAAAAATATTAAGATATTATGATAAATTCATTTTTGTCTTGAGTGGGTCCTTTACAGTTTTGGAAGATTTACAGGAAAAATATTAGTCCAGTTAAACTAATTAGCTACAGATATTCAATCTGATTAAAGTCAATATTTTAGAAAGTTTTATTTCACCTTTCAAAGATGTGTTTAGTTTCACGCCTTAGCTGCTAAATTTAACTTTCTAGTAATTTTTGAATGTTTTAAGTTATGCCTTTGTTATGGGCTTACTTGTGTCCCCTCAAAATTCCTTTGTTGTAGCCCTAACCCGCTAATACCTCACAATGTAACTGTATTGGAGATAGGGTCTTTAAAGAGGCAACTAAGTTAAAAAGGAGTCATTAGGGTGGCCCCTTATTCAATATGACTTTGTCCTTCTGAGAAGAGTTTAGGACTCAGCACACTAAGACAGGGGGACGACCCTGTGAGGACACAGTGAGAAAGCAGCCATCTGCAAGTCAAGGAGAGAGGCCTCAGGAGAAACCTAACTTGTCAACACCTTGATCTTAGACTTCTAGCCTCCAGAACTAGGAGAAAACAAATTTATTTTGTTTAAGCCACCCAGTCTGTAGTACTTAGTTAAGGTAGCTATAGCAAACTAATATAATATTTTAGTCCAAAAGTAATATAAAATTTATACTCTGACTTATGGTCTTCATATAAAAGTATATATAAAAGGACTAAATCTTTAATTCCTAGAGATCTAATTTTCAGATTGGTTAATAAGACCAGCTTCAGATGAAAAGATCCCATAAGAATGAACATGCAAACTATCTAAAATATAAGAAGTAAAAGATGAAATTATTTATAACTTTGATCAATGACCCAAATTCTAGGACCATTCTGAGATGGTTTGAGACCAATGCAATTTCTTTTTATTATTTTTTATTTTTGGCAGCCATGCGTGGCCTGTGGAATCTTATTTCCTTGACCAGGGACTGAACCCAGGCCATGGCAGTGAAAGCACAAAATCCTAATCACTGGACTGCCAGGGAACTACTGACACCATTGTAATTTCTTACCTATGGTTTTCCTAAAAAGCCACTAAACATGTGTACTTGATAGCACGTACTGTGGTTGTAACTGACAGTAGTCTGTATATCTCCTTCATGGTGTGGGAGGTTGTGTCTCTGCCCTTGTTCCCCAGATTGTTGAACTCCAGAGGGATAAGAGCTTTGAAAGAAGAGATGGCCAGGGGAAGATCACAAGGGTCAAGGCTAAACCAACCAGGGAAGCAGAAACATCTGTTCACATCTAGAAGTATTGTCTTGTCGGCTCCTATAAAATCTCTTGAATGAACACCAGTTACCTCGATTGTCTTATTTTACTCATTTTCCTTAATGCCTTGCATGTATCAGGACTTGATAAATGGTTTAGTATGAAGGAATGGATAAACCAATTGATGGCTGCCATTTCTCTACTCATGTGGAAGAGTGGATTTGTAAAGAGTAAGAAGGGGGGCAATTACGTAAGGAATTTGGCAAAACCAAATTAGCAGTTTAGCTACTATACTCCTTACTGTGTCTCTTGAAATCCGATCTATTTATTTATATTGAAAAAATAAATCAGAAAATAGTGAGCATGTTTTTCCTTAGATTTACATGATTTTTTACATATCTATTTTTAGATATTTTCTTGCAACATTAATTTCTGAAGAGTTTAGTCTGTCTAATTTACTTTCAAATGGCTTATCATTATTATGAAATCTGAATTGACACAGAAAATATGAGAGTAATATTCTACTTTTTATTAAAAAAGAAAACACTGTTTTGTTATCAGACTGAATTAGAGCTTTTCTCTAGATGGCAATATTGATTTTAGAATAATCTGATAATGTGCACACAGAAACACACACACTACACTATGTGCAAATTGTCTTTTCCATCTAAGATTTAAAATTTGTTGTAATAGGGCTTCCTTGGTGGCGCAGTGGTTGAGAGTCCGCCTGCCGATGCGGGGGGCACGGGTTCGTGCCCCGGTCCGGGAAGATCCCACATGCCGCGGAGAGGATAGGCCTGTGAGCCATGGCCGCTGGGCCTGCGCGTCCGGAGCCTGTGCTCCGCAACGGGAGAGGCCACAGCAGTGAGAGGCCCGCGTACCGCAAAAAAAAAAAAAAAAAAAATTTGTTGTAATAATGTTTGAACTTGAAGGCTGAATTCAAAGAAATATAGCTCGTAACAGGAATATAAAATACTCCTTCAATGTATCCATCTTTATTTTTCTCATTCTAGCTGTTTTCATACCATGTATTTTGCTTAATGTAATGACCAACCGAGAATTGCAATGCGTTTTTCTGAGGATAGACCAAGTGACATTCAAATACACTTCACAAGCATATACTGACTGAGACATAATAGAAGTATACGGCTAACAACTCTGCTCCATAACATAAAAATAGTTTACTTCTCCATATTCTTCCACATGGACACAATACTTTTCTTTTGTCATGGCCCAAAAAGAGAACATGAACTCATTCTCAGGTCTGGAATGCATGAAGTCATCTCATCAGATAGTCAAATTTATATCACAACATTTTATTTACAATAGTACAATTCAGCAAAAGTCATAAGCTTTGCCAGGACTTTTCATTGCCTTTTCTCTAGGAATGAGCATCAGAAAACATATTCTTGATACATGGATGAGAAAATAAAATTTTAAAATAATTTAACCAGAATAAACCAAATAATAAAATGAATTTCTAGATCTCAAAATGACATTATCCTCCAGAAATATGTGCTGAATTCCTATTAGTTTAATTCTTTAGGTGGTTTCTCAGATTGATAGACTGATAATTGCCATCTATGACATATGATGTGGGAACCAATTCAAAATACTTGCATCACTTCTACATCTACAGTGACTTTGTGTGAACAGCTTCAAATTTAAATACAGTACTTTCACTTCTAAATATTACATTCTGATTCTAAAATATTTAAGGTTTGTAATGAGTAGGCCATATTTAATAAATCCATTTAAACCATATAATTTTAGATTAGCTTGATGTCTGACATATAATAGTTAACAGAAATTTCTGAATGAATTAGTAAACTTCAACCTAAGACTAAGAAATCACCACCACCACCACCACCATCATCATCATCATCATCATCTTCAAAGTTCTAGAGTTAAGTCCAAAATCAAAATGTCGGCAGAGCCATGCTCCTTCTGAAGGGAAATATCCTTCCTTGCCTCTTCCTATTTTCTGGTTTGCAATCCTTGGCATTTCTTGGCTTGTGGCAACATAACTCCAATCTCTGCCTCTGTTTTCACCTGGCCTTGTTCCCTAGGTCTCTCTGTATCTCCAAATCTCTCTCTTCTTATAAGGACACCAGTATTGGATTTAGGGCTCACCCTAATCCAGTATAAACTTATCTCAATTTACATCTGCAAAGACTCTATTTCCAAATATCGGTACAATCGCATTCACTGGGGATTAGAATTTCAACATATTTTGGAGGGGGGCGCACAATTCAACTCACAACAGTCATAATCATAATCATCAATTACGTTTATATAGTGCTTCCTAATTGCCAGGTACTAGTCTAAACACTTTCTGCATATTAGTCCGTTTAATCATCATGATGATTCTATGAGGTAGGTACCATCATTATCACCACATAACAGAATAGGAAAGTAAACCAGAGAGAGATTATGTAACTTTAAGGGCCTCTAATCCAGGGTTCAAAATCCTAGCTGAAGAGTTGGTGCTTTTAACCACTGTAGCCTACAGCCTCTCAAATAGGATGTGACTCATTTGAGTCCCTCTTCTGTAATAGAACCCGTGTTTCCTGCTAATGTTAGAGGGATGTTGATAGAAATCTGAGACCTCAAAGTACTTATATGCTTATTTTAATATGAGCTTGGGGAGATGGTTTGGATCTGGAGACAGATTATTTATCCCTTTTGTGTGACCTTGGATAAATTATTTAACCTTACTTTGCCTCAGACTTGTGAAGTATTGAAGATTAAACAAGTTAATCGTGTATAAATTGCTTAGAATAGTGCCTGATATATACACTATTATTAAGCTATTAATTTTTATTGTTACCATTACTAATGACAACAAATTCTGAATTAGCTTTTTACATAAGTGAGTTGTTTTGAGAGGCATTGTCTATAAATAAAAACAAATACTATTTTAATACATATTTTCACTTCTTCTATGTAACTTGATAGGAATTGCTGATTTGTTTCAAAATAGCTACAAGCACCTAGACTTGGAAGGAAATTCTTCCCTCTCCTGCTGTCTGATGCAGGTTTCCCTACCCCAAAAGTGGTGCAGAGGAAAACAGAAGGTCAAGTATGTATGCAGTGACTAATGGGTGTCTACAGGTTAATGCTGTGACTGTCATCTTTGCCACCTTCCTGAGATCCCCCACCAGGCACAGGAAGTAACAAAGATACAGCAATACTTGGCTGAGTGTAAACACGAGTTTTTAACCTCTAAGTGTGAGTTTGCTTGCTATAATGACTCACCCAAATGAGAGAAAACAGTCTCATCAAGTTCTACACTTATTTGATTTCCAGAGTTTCAGATACTTTACTGATTACACCTATGTATCACAGTATGCCATGTGCCCTCCACCCACCTGGAGTTTTTTTTGTACTTTATAGGAAGCAAATATCCTCCAGATATTTGTACTTGAAACTAACAAGCAATAATTGAATTTCATCTAGAATTATTTTTTCTGACATTTTACTTGTTTTTCTGGTGTACAAAAAGTAAATAAATAACAGCTTGTATCTGATTTTCATGTTTCAAAAAGTGAGTTATTTGTCCTCAAAATTAACAGGATGATGACTTTTAGCTGATAAAGTGGAAAACTTGGAAATAAGATGGATTTGGGGACTTGAAGTTCAGTCTGGTTAAAAAGAAACCTTATTTAGTATCTACTATGTGTCTGGTGCACTGCTAAGTGATTACAAAGATGAATGGTTAACCTAGAATAACTGAAAAGAAAAACATTTGTATGCTATCAGATGCTTACAAAAGCATAAAATAAAATAATACTTAAATGTTGAGGTACATTTGCAATTATTTTTTCCAGTAATAACAAAAACTGTGTTAAAAGAGGAAATTTTAAAATCAACTACTTTTTTAAAGTTCATATATAGATTGTATGCCTTGTGACAGAAAATAAAAGCTTCTAAAAAAGTGGTTATTCATTTCCATTTACCTAATATGGTGAATATGTGTGACTGGTGAAATTCTCTCAGCTTGGAAAATATCAGCTTTCATTGTTCTGCTACTTCAAACTTTAGCTTAGGTCTAATGTATAGTAGTTTGGGGGGGAACAGGAGAGAAAAATTCTGTCTCTGTCTTTAAGTAAGAAAACAGTTATCATGCAGTAATTTCTAGTAGTGTTATATTTTTTCCTCAAATATATTATCCCTTACCCCTCTCCCTTTATTTTTCAGTTCAAAAACAGTAGCTTAGGGACAGAGCAAAATCTTAGAGTAAGAAAGGAAAAATTACCCTCTCAATAAATATACAAGGGTACAGGAAGGAATGAGTCTAGTAGGGGCAGAATGCCATGGGTACATGGTAAAGGGATTCCCAAGGATACCACAAAGAATTCCACAAGTATATGCTTCCTAAGGAAGATGACTCTGCTACATATTGAAACATTTAATGCAATTTAATGAAAATAAGCAGATACTATATACTGAAATGCACATATGTGTTACAGATTGGAGCTTTTCATCAGTAACATAATAACTCCCCTTAGATTTCATAGCCCTTTCCCAAACAGGCAGACAGACACATGTGATACAGGTGGAAAAAGATGGCTTTCCTTTTTGGAGATATGTCATTAGATTAAGCTGATCAAAACAGAGGTTGTCCATTCTGTTTCTACTAGAAAATTTTTGGTCTCCTGACAAATTTAATTCACTTTTTAAAAATAGAAGAGTATCTTAAGTATATGAACTGTAATGTATGAGTCCATTAGGAAAATTGAATATTTTCTCCATGTATATGGAAACTGTTTTATGTAACAAATCTATTATAGATCATCTGGTTATTCACCAGACAAAAATTGATATGTGAATTATGTTTGCACACATTCTCTATAATAAATAACTCTCCCTCATGAGTGGGTATGTTTGACCCCAGAGGCCTGTGTTGTAATTAATACTGATGGAGAAACCAGAGTCAGGAATTTCTTTAGCAGATACTCTATACTGCATTTCCAGCTTGGGCCTCCTGGGCTCACCACAGGTGGCACTATACAGGTGCAACACTCACTGTCTGAAAAGAACTCAGTAGGTTAACAAAATCACCTAAAGCATGGGTCAGCAAATTTTGTCCTATAACTGGCCAGATAGTAAATTGTAGGATTTGTGGGCCATATACTCTCTGTTCCAACTCCTTCCCTCTGCAATTATAGGCTGAAAGCAGCCACAGACAATATGTAAGTGAATGGATGTAGTTGAGTTCCAGTAAAATTTATTTAGATTTAGCCCACCAACCCCTGATCTAGACATCATAAAGTTTTCAAAAAAATAAAATAAAATGAAGGCAAATGTGAATTTGCCCACAAATTTGAGTGTCCTTTGGATATATATTATTCTAGTTACTTTTTAAAAACACTTTAAACTGTTGATGTAACTACATTTAACTGTTATTTGTTATTGCTCAAACTGGAACCTTTCCTCAGAAGTTCCTTTGTTGAATTTCTTTAGTTAAATATAATTTACATACCTTATTGTATTCTAGAAAGTTTTAATGGAGGTTGACAAAGTTGACTGCAGGACAAAATAAAGGTAAAATAGGTGAGAAAAATGAGGTATGGAGTTATGGTAGGATAGAAGAATAACATGCTGCAGGATGAGATGCACAAGGACAGGTCATGAAATTCTGTGCATGTTCTAGAAGTGCAACACATTTATCTCAAAGCCATCCAAGCAGCTAATGAGAAGAAAGAAAGAAACACAATCAGGTATATGGGGTCAGAGCGTTCAAAAGATGACATCTCACTGGTGCCTCTGGTAAAGCTCAATGAACGATTCCAAATTTGATACATGAGAGAAATTGTTCTTGTGGTCTCCATCAGGAAAACTATAGTAATATACTTGTAACTTATTCCACCCTTAAAATCATATTTCCAGTAAACGTAAATGAGTATGTAAGGTAAAGCAATAGAGACAAAAAAAAAAAAGCAGTAGAATAGAAATAATAGCAGCGAAGCTCCTTGTAGATTAGAAAAAGAACTCAAATATTTTAAAAATCGATTTAAAAAATACTCTCAGGAATTACCTTTCTAGAGCTGTTTCTCTCAGAAAAGATGGTTAGCTTAGCAGTAACAGGCATGGAATCCACAAAGAGGACTAATATAAAACACATACATACATATGAAATATAAGAAAAATAAGTAAATCAAGATTTCTATTGCAAAATATTAAAATATAATTAAATCTTAAAATTTTTCTATTTGTAGATATCTTGGGTGAAATTGTACCAGTTATGTTGTATGGGAGATAACTAGAATGTTTGGAAACCATATACAAGCCCTTGTGTCCCCGTCCTTTGAAGTAAAAGGCTTTTGCTTTAGTATCCCAGGCCTCCCTTGAGTCTCAAAAGACTGACTCAAGAGTTAATGATCAGGAAATGTGAAGATGTAGAAACAAAGAATAGCTGTCAGGCTGGGAAACTGGTAACAATTTAGACAATAAATCTACCACATAGCAGAATCACCAAACTCCCAGTTCCCTGAAAGATAAAGGTCTGACACACATTCCTAAGTTGTTTTTAAAGGAAGCAGACCCCCACCAGATGAAAACTGCTGACCGCAAGAACATAGACCCCTAGACTGGTTGAAAACAGAAGGTTGATGATGCTTGAAGCTTCACCTTGATGCCAACCAGTCAGAATTGTGCATGAGCTGATCACACACCCTGCAGCCTTCTCTCTCACACTGCCTTTAAAACCCCTTTCCTGAAAGCCATCCAGAAGTTTGGGTCTTTTGAGCATGAGCTATCTGTTCTCCTTGACTGGTGTCTTGCAATAAATGTACTTTCCTTCACTGCAACCCAGTGTCAATAGATTGGCTTTACTGCACATGGACGAGGAGACCCAAGTTAGGTTCCGTAACATTACTGGGGAGAAATTTTATTTTACATTTACAATTTCAGTTAAACTTTGGTAGAATAGTGACACTGCATCTGAATCTCAGGAATATTGAGCAGCTTTCTTAAGGCCTCACATCCAGTCAACCTCACCTCTCACCTCCCAGGCTAATTCCCTGCCCGCAGGTACACTCCCTCCCATGGCTCCCTTCCTGTCCTGACACAGCACTGATGAAAGGAACTAAAATCAGATAATATGTGTTAAGCCCTCCACTCGAGACTGCAGGCCATATCTCAGAGCTCCCCACTAAATCCCTGGACTTGCGAAAATTGCAGGATCAAGTGACAAGCACATAGTAAGTACTCAACAAGGAATTATGACAAATCCGTGGGGTTTCCCTGGTGGCGCAGTGGTTAAGAATCTGCCTGCCAATGCAGGGGACACAGGTTCGAGCCCTGGTCTGGGAAGATCCCACATGCCGTGGAGCAACTAAGCCCATGCATCACAACTACTGAGCCTGTGCTTTAGAGCCCGCAAGCCACAACTACTGAGCCCGCGTGTCACAACTACTGAAGCCTGCATGCCTAGAGCCTGTGCTCCACAACAAGAGAAGCCACCGCAATGAGAAGACTGTGCACCTCAAAGAAGAGTAGCCCCACTTGCCGCAACTAAAGAAAGCCCACGTGCAACAATGAAGACCTAACGCAGCCCAAAATAAATTAATTAATTTCATTCTTTTTATTTTTTTAAAAAGAAATTATTACAAATTCAAACAAAACAAACGGGCATGATTTAAATACAATTTGCTGGCTACATGTAGCATTGTCAAAGTTCCTTCTACCAAAAAACAAAAAAAAAGGTAAGAAATCTCTCCATTCTACCAAAAAATAGCTTAAAAGATATATACTTTTTACCATTTTTACATATATTTCTTACCTTAGAATTCTTTAACTTTGTTTAATCATCATATTCTGGACAAGGAGGCTTGAGTTTATTTTCTTAAACTATATCTTCTCTATACTGCTTCTCCAAATCTCTCCCATTTTCCAGACTCTCACCTTAGTTTAAATAATCTATTTAGGAAAGCAAGATCCTGAAATTCTGATTTCTGAAGGGCGGTTCCTTAGAAAACAACTCAGCCAAAAGAAAAGGCTAGAACCCTTGTTTCTCAAACATTTCCTGCCTGTTCCCACTCTGGGAGAAGTAACCTACTCCAGTGAAATCACCTTTGTCAGAAATAATTTGATGCTTATGGGGTACACTTGAAGCTACATCCATGCCACCCTGTTTGCATGCTTTGACCACACTGTACTATTTCCCTCTACCTGAGTGTTCTTCTTTAGAGCAGCATCAGAGTGGGGCCTGGGGGCCCTGCATAGCACCTGTGCAGTCTGTGCCCTCACCTCCCAGCCACCAGGACAAGCAGTGGCAACAGATCAAATAAGATAAGAGGTGCTCAGAGGTGATTTCCAGTTTAAGTGTCTTTTTATCAAGTTGCTTTGCTGTTTACATAGTGGTAGAATAAATAGTACTGTGGTATATTTTTTCTCCTGAAAAGTGCATATCCAATTTAATGTATGTTCATGTTTCATGATCTATTCTATGACCTGTCATCTATTTTGGCATGTCAAAAATATACATACACATTTTTTTTTCCTTTCTCCCTCCCTTCTGGTATATCTGACTGTTACTCTGTGATCTTGGTGCAAGGAAAGGATATTATGATCTCAGTTTCTTAATGCTTTGTTGCTGTCTCATCATTTTTTTCTACGTAGATATTACCTACTCTTCTCTAAAAACTCATTCAAATGTACAATTCTTTCTGAACCCTTCCTTTCCCTGCCTGAGAAGAGTTGATCCCTTCCTCTTAAGAACTGCTTGCTCCTCACATGAATTCCCTATTATTCTAATATAAATTTCCTTCTCCTCAGCCCTTATGGAAGTTTCATATTCCTGTTGTCTAGAAAAGTATCTGCCACACAGAACATGACTCATGTTAACTGAATATATTGCAGCTGATGAGACCAGTTTCCAGTTTGAGTTTTTCAAATTTTTTTTTTTTTTTTTTTTTTTTTTTGCGGTACGCGGGCCTCTCACTGTTGTGGCCTCTCCCGTTGCGGAGCACAGGCTCCGGACGCGCAGGCTCAGCGGCCATGGCTCACAGCCCTAGCCGCTCTGCGGCATGTGGGATTTTCCCGGACCGGGGCACGAACCCGCATCCCCTGCATCGGCAGGCGGACTCTCAACCACTGCGCCACCAGGGAAGCCCTCAAATGTTAATTTTGATGAAGAGTTGTTTTGCAATTGATTTCTCACCAGCTGAACAAAAAGTGCATTTAATGTAGATGTGTACAAGTGAACAAACTCACTGTTTGACTTGCAAAAAATCTCCATGAGCAAATATTTTTAATAAAGGCAAACCAAAAGGGTTTTTTCAAACTTGCTATGATGCTAAGAAATGAGTTATCACGTGTTTCCTACTGGTATGAAGCTTAGTTGTTTATATCGTGCAATGTAGACGAGTTATCATAAAAGTTTTTGTCTGACGTTTCTCTTCTCAAAACTAGCTTTGTGAACCCGTGTGTGTGTGCATGGATGTTGGTGTGTGGGTGTGTTAGAGAGGGGGAAAGAGAGCGAGGTGTACAGGACAAAATTAACTCTTGCTTCAGTGATTACATTGTAGAGTGCACTAAACAATGGTCAGTGGCAATTATATATATATGAATGTAAACCCATGAACATGTCCACCATCGACATCCTTCTAGTGCAACAGGACAGTGTCATGACTTTACTATGATCCATGGAATTCAAGTCTGAAACGTATAATTCCATTATCAATCACTATTTCTCTTCCACAGGTATGCTGACAGAGTATACAATTTGCCATGGAAATTTTTATTAAATGCTCTAAACTGCTGCAGAAATAACTCAGGAGTATATCAATTAATCTTTATCCAAGGTAATTTAATTCATTTACTTACAACCATTTCAAAATCAGGCTTTTGTCTTTACAAAAAAGCCTTCAAAAATAGCTTCAAATTTGTAAAAATTATTCTCTTTTACAACTATCAATATTTCTGTAACTTTCAAGAGATTCTTGGGTATGTTTGCTTCACTTCCTAAAGAGTTAGATGGACATGAAAATTACTTCTAAGTAATAATGTTGACACCAATTCAGTTATTTTTCTACTCTTAATTACCTGGGATTAAAATTCAGAATAGTTTACTTAATTTTCCTTGAGTTTCTTTTTTTAATATATTGACGTTTTCTGTCCTGTTCACTGATGAGAGTTTCAGTCTCTCACTATTCTATGAGATTTCTTCCAAAATGCTGGCACTGTGGTATAGTCTTGTGACAGTTAATACAGAGGAGCATGGCATAAAAAATTCCCAAACACCTAATTACAACGGAACAGATAGTAATGAAGTATTCCAGAAATGTGACAAAATGTCTGTATTGATTTTATAGAGAAACTGAAGGGATGAATTTATATTTAGAAGTCTCTCCTCAGATTTATCACGCTTTACTTCTGGAGGACTCTAACAACATTGCTGAATTCATTAGCTTGGTTTGGTTTTGGTTTTCACAAATCTTTCTTCAACTCAGGCATCTGCACTGAATATTCTTCACTCTTAAGATCCGTCATCACTGTCCTAACCATGACTGTAAACACTAGGACAAAGAAAAAGGAGAGTGTCTTTCCTTCTGCTTACACTGCTTGCTTTATATGAAGCATATCTCTTAATACCGTATTTTGTTTACTGAAAGCTAGTGGTTATAGAATAACATGAAGAGGCTTATCACCCCTAAGATAAAATTATATGAAAATGCTGAGCTTCTTCTAAATTCAGACTTTATAATTAAGCTGGGGGAAGAAAAGCTCCTTCTGGAGATCAAATTTTTGGCAACACTTTCAGATGGAACTGGTGGCTGTGATACTGGAAAGCTACTGAACAAGAAATAACATCACAGAGTTTTCAGCCCAGTGCCAGTTTGTGCCAAACTCCTTGTCTTCGTAAATGTTTATGAGTGGTCTCTGCCACCTCATTAGAATTGAATTCAAAGACAACAGGTGCAGGCAGTGATTGTTCAAGCTAGGCCAACTCACTTTGTTACTGTGTTCCAAGTTTTACATTTAGAAGGATCTGTAGTGGGTAGTCTCTGAGATTTCTTTGATTTATTCATTCTATTTTATAAAATGTTGGTTGGGCACTTCTAAAAGCAAGCAACTTGCTTCCAGAGAGCCACAGTCTAGCTTGAACAACAAATGCTGTATGAAAGATTATGCAAATACTCATTTGATTACATTTCTGAAGAGTGTAATGAAAGGCATATAAGCTATACGTGTATATGACAGTGAGATCTGCCTCACGGCCTCACGCAGTGTTAAGTGAGGCATTCTGAGACTTGCAGGATGAGTAGAAGTTCACCAGGCCAAGTGGAGTGGGAGAGGCAGGGAAGGGTACCACTCCAAAGACTTTGAGATGCCCTGGTGAGAGCTTTGAAGCAGGATGGTACTTGGTTCCTCCAGAAAACAGAGTGAAGACAAGAGTGTCTGGGGTGTGCATAGTAAGCCAGGAAGGTAGCAGTGCAAGATGAGACTAGCAAAACAATCAGAGGTGAGATCTTAAAAAAATTTTATAGGCCATGTTAAAAGATCATTCATTCATCCAATGCATTCAACAAATATCCACTGAAGGCTCAATCTGTTCCAGGCACTGTACTGAAAGCTGAACATATGGCAGTGATTGAAAGAGAAGAAAACCCCTATCCTCACATAGTTTAAGTACCAATGAACAGATGGTAGTAATGAAGACAGAAAATTTTAAAAATGAGTAAATATAAAGTAGGTCAATATATGCTATGAAGAAAAATAAAATAGTGTAAGGAGGATAGGCAATAACTAACACAGGGGGTGCTATTTTACTAAGGTTCTTAAGGAAAACCTCATTCTAAGGGGCACAAGCAGATAAGTGAAGGACAGGAAATGTGAGTAAAGGAGATATCTGGGAAAAGAAAGTGTCATTAAGTAGGAGTTTTTGATCGATATTTCCCCCTAGAACTTACGTCATCCATGAACTTAGTTTAGAAAAAAATTAAAATGTGATTCTCATTAACCTTTAACTGAAAATTAGTATTTCTTTCAATTATAAATTTTAGCAAGAATCCAGAGGAGTCCTAACAGCAACCGTAATTTTGTTACCCAAAAAATTTACAGATATTTTTACTTATATAACCTTGTTCAGACATTTACACTCACCACGCATTTTACATCATGGCTATTGTTAGACTTGGGACTAGATCTTGTTATTTTGATGAATTATTAAAGAAGCATATATGTTACTATAAAGCACATTTAGCTTAAAAATATTTTTAAAGTTTGTCTCCATATAACTGGTCACACTTGTAGTCCTGTGAATTTTATTTTATGACTTATGGAACATCATTCAGAGAGTGTGCATTGGCTTTACTTGACTGCCAGAGGACCTGTGCACAGGGAAGTGTTAAGGGCCGCTGTGTTAGAGAAAACAGGGGTAAAACCCCTCTTTTGGGAGTGTCCTTGATGTGTTCAAGGGCTGCTCAGAAGTCAGTGAGGAGGAAGCAGAGGCAGGAAGTGGTAGGGGTGATAGGAGAAGAGATCAGGAAGAGATCAGGCCCAGATCAACAGATCATGGTAGAGCTTTACATGTGCACAGTGAGAAACCATTAATGGGCTTAAGTTAAGGAGTAAAATTAAGAAAATTCAGAAAGACTAATGATAAAAAAAATAATAAATTAAAAACTAATTAATAAGCAGAAAATTCTGCCTAACTGGGATAATAGCCTTTCTCCTTATGAAAGTCATGAAAATACAATGCTTTCCTCTGAAGCATTTTGCTTGTTAAATCAAACGTTTCAGGGTCAGGGCTGTGGTGTCCTTTAACAGTAGAAAATTAAGCCATGTGAATTAGAATACTATCTAGAAAAATTTCCTTCCTGCTTTCAATTATCTACATGCTGAGCTTTCTAAATTTGCATGTTTTTTTTCCCAATAAATTTGCCTCTTTTCCTCTTGTCTTAATTTACTTTACATCTGCAATACCAAAGTTTCCAGGGGTAAGACTTGAAGTTAACTAGAAGCATTTATTGTCTTGTGTACAAGGAAAGAAAGCAGATGTGTTTTTATCAGCTCTGCCATTGTGTGATTTTTAACGACATGTTTGCTTGGCCAGACCTGCCCATACTTCACAGTGTTGCTCTGTTAAACTTCATCTTCCCAGCTCAACATTCCTACTGAGCTACTTATTGCCCACTGTGTGGATTCTACTAGATGTTTCTTTCTTGTGACACGTGAAAAATATATACCAGACCATCATCATTCTCATTCCTAATCACACAACTCTCCCTAGGTTAATTCTTTTGTACATTCAACATGTGTTTATTTACCAGTTTATTTTCTTCCTCCAGACAGGAAGATACTGTTATTTTAAATAACTAAATCTAATATTCTTTCTGCTACTGTTCCAATAAAATATTTGTTCTCTTAGATCTTCCTTAGATTCAAAATTCAAGGAGTCTCTTTATGTCATTTCAGATTTTCTTTCTCTCCATAATATCTTTGATTTGTCTGTCTTGTTCACTTTGCTTTTTAGATACATGTATTCTTTTATTAGATGGCATCTATTAGAACTGTTTACAGAATGACTTTTTAAGAGAGAACAGCACTTTTAAACAGAGATAAATGAAAGGAATTATAGTGATTTGCCAAGAGACATTACTCAAGTTTTCTCTTGGCAACTAAGAATTTTGAATGGACGTCATAAAATTGAAACACCAGCTTGGGGAACATAGACTTGGCCACAATAATTGCTCAGTGATTGTTTTTGTACATTCAGTTATCAAATATTTTAGTCTTTACTAACATTAGGCATGGCAACAGATATTTTGGGACATAGAGGTGACCATGCTCGGCATGATTTCATGCATTCATGGAACTTGCAATAAAATGAGAAAAGTAGGAATTAAGCAAAATTAGAAATGCTATACTCAACTGATATGAATTTAAAAAAAACTATCATGTTCAAGAATGTGGTAGAGAAGCGTGTAACAAGCAGCCAGTCTGACTTCTCTAAGGTGATGCTGTTTATGCTGAGCCCTGAAGAATACATGCTGATCACCCAGGTCATAGTAGCCTGGGAGAGAATTTTGGACAAATGATTTGGCATTGTCATGCATTGTGACAAAATCTGAGAGAGTACAGGGGAATGTGCTAAAAGACAAGATTAAAGAAGTAGGAAGACTCAGATCACGGTGGGAATTGTAGACCATTTTAAGTTTTCTGTATTATATTCCCATGGGAAATGGGGGGGGGGGGAGATCAAGAACTTATAGCATGGAATTGATGCACGTATTTTATAAAGGAAGTGTCATGAAAAAATTATGCAAAATAAATGTAAGAAATAGAGTAAATGCTGGTATTTTTTTTAGAAAAGTATTTCTGTGGTAGCTTTTGGCAATGAGAAAAGAGAGAAGCTGCCTGCACAGCATAAGGGAAGCATAAACAAGAGAACTTGATGTCTGACTGTGTATGGGATGAGGAAGAGAGAGAAGGTACATGTGAGTCAGGATTTTGGATTAAACACCTAGATGGATAGTACTGCCTTGGACTGAGCTGAAGTACACTGCAGGGAAATATTTTTGAGGGGAAAAAGATAGACTCGATCTTAGACATATTGAGCTTGAGATGTTGATGAGAAATTCAAGTAGAGGTGACAAGTGGTCAGTTAGATATATGAACCCTAATCTGACTGGCCTGGGTTTAAGACAACAGGAAACACAGAACACAGTAACAGTGAACAAAGCCATGACTCTGTAGACAGTGAGCCCAGGAAAAGACCTAGAGAACAGTGCTGGGTTTTTAACATTCAGAGTCTATGAATCTGTGATACATGAAAAGATGTTTATTTTTTTGTCAGGTTTCAGTTGAATCTGGCTTCTCATACAGAGATCTAACATAGGCATGGGCCTGTGACTTTGCTCTGGGTTAAGACTAAATGTAGTCTTGAGGGTGCTCCAGGCACTTGACCTGTACAATAATCACATGTCTGGAATGCAAACTTGAGAGGGCTGGAGGGCCATGTGATCTATGGCAGTACTGGGCCCTAGAGATTCAGTATAAAACTCAGATGTGGAGATTCCTGAAAAAAGGGAAAAAGTTTAACTCATTATTGCAAGTTTTCTCCCTACTGTAAATTGTGATAAGTCACTTAGGAATGGAAATGAGAGGATGGACAGAAAGTAGAGAGGTAAACCAATGACAGTGGCTGATTTAGGGGAGCCTCTGAGTCATCTAAGTCTCTAATGAAAAACAAATTTTCTGATGGGAAGGGTAGAATAACAACAACTTCACTGTTCTCCCTGCTGCATCACACTACATATGAATTTCTGCCTCACTTTGATATGCAGACAGACAGAGAGAACAGAGCCAAACAATGTACCACCTGTCTTGTGGGTTGAAATAAGCAAAATGCTGCAAGTAATATTGCCTGGTCTCTCTTCCCCTTAACATTAACCCAGACTGAGGGCTTAAAATTTAAGTGGAAATACAATTCTAATAGAATAGTGTCTCTTCAGTAGTTATTTATTTATAATTTCAACATCTTTCTTTTACTTTCTAAGATTAAAGCATTAGAAAGTAACAGATGAATGGATAAAGAAGATATGGTACATATACACAATGGAATATTACTCAGCCATAAAAAGGAATGAAATTGAGGTCATTTGCAGAGACATGGATGGGCCTAGAGTCTGTCATACAGAGTGAAGTAAGTCAGAAAGAGAAAAACAAATATCGTATATTAACGCATATATGTGGAATCTAGAAAAATGGTGCAGATGAACCTATCTGCAAGGCAGAAATAGAGACACAGACATAGACATAGAGAACAAACGTATGGAAACCAAGGGGTGAAAGGGGGGGTGGGATGAATTGGGAGATTGGGATTGACATATATACACTACTATGTATAAAATAAATAACTAATGAGAACCTGCTGTATAGCACAGGGAACTCTACTTCACTTTGCTGTACAGTAGAAAATAGCACAACATTGTAAAACAACTATACCCCCCCCCCAAAAAAAAGCATTAGGAAGTATTAAGGGCTGGCTGAATGGAGAGATATTGGCGATGTTTTAAATGCCAATCAACTTGGAATCTACTAGCACCTATAACTGACTGCTCAAAAAATGAATGAAAAACACTGCCATGGATAGATCTGTAAATCTGGGATAGATACTGGAGGTTTTTAGTAGCAAGAGAGGGACTATGAATACTCTATTAGTAAAGTTGGCGAGATTGAAATGATATTGGCCCTTTGGTATGCAGATGGTTGCATAATCCACCCAAGATGATTTCATGTTAAATTGTCAGGGAAAATGAAGGATGGATGAAGGCAAGAATAATGATAGATTAATTACATCCCAGCTCCTTTTGTAGTTTTCAGCACCTTGATGGGTGCGTGCACATACAAATTTCCATGTGACTTTTTAAGATTTATAATATGTAGGTGATATTTTTATATAAATTAGACTACAGTATTCTGTACTATAGTCTCAAATTATTTGGACTATGTGTGTATGTAGGAAAAATGATAAATGGAGCTAAGTGTACACCACGAGAATTTATTGAAGAAGTATCTAGAAATTAACTCATTTACTATTCCACATTTGCTTACTGAGAGTCTACCACCTGCCATAGCCCCGCTCTCTCCTAGGTGCTTGGGATGCTACGGTGAACAAAATAAAGTCTCTGCTCACATAGGTTTTACATTTTTATTAGGAGAAATTATTAATAAAAATCCACAAAAAAAACAAGCAAATGTTTAGAGTGTAGCGGTGATGTTAAGGGCTGTGAAAAAATATAAAGTAAGAAAGGAGATGGACACATCATCAGAGTGGAGTGTGCCATTTTACAGTCATCAGAAGGTCACATTTGAGCAGAGGCTTGATTAAGGAAGGTGGGGGGACTTGGCAAAGACTGGGGGAGACCATTTTAGAGGGAAGGAACAGCAGGAGCAGAGGATCTAAGGCAGAGATGTGCTTTGTTTGTTCAAGAAGAGCAAGAAAAAGTGCCTCTCAGTCTCAACATGTCCTTGGCTATTTTTCCTTGTCTTAATGCTGATCTGCTTTTTATTTTATTTTATTTTATTTTATTTATTTATTTATTTTTGATCTCCTTTTTAAAGAAAAGTCTCTTAGGGGACAAAAATTATTTAAGTAAGCTAACAGATTAATTTTTATACAAGTAGATGTGATAGATTGAAGCTATAATACAATTTCTTACAGAGATAAGTATGGGAGAATATATTTCTTTCTCAAATTACACAATTCTGTTTATGGTGGTCAGTAAAATGTTCCACTGAATACTGGTTCAACATTCAGTAATCATGGTAAAATAAAACGTGTCTCTCTTTCTGTGGTTCTCTTTAAAGTGATTTATTTTCAGGGCAACTCTGAAAAATGAACATTCTTTCATCCATGTAAGTACAGAAAAATGAAGCTCTACTACCTTCGATGCAGTTTGTGTATTTATTTTATCAGTCCTCAGAAGCCTGCAAAATATATTGAGTCATGAAATGGGGAACTTACTATCTATCCAAAACTATGTTTGTGATCGGAGATTTCTCTTACAGTAGTGGCTTGGTACCTGGTAAGCGGTTTTGAGATTTGATCAGCCCCAATCCTTAAAACGCAGTTGCCTTCCCCTGCCTGCTCCATCACATGAAAAGAAGTAACAACTTTCTCTTCCTGTTAGTCTAGCTGCTTAAAAATAACACATTCCAGCAAGGAGGGAGGGACATTACAAGCAACAGGACATATGAGACTTGCCAAGGGGGCCAGCATTTCCTGGCTCACAATTGCAGGAAAGGCTTTGCTCCATTATCAATGGAACCTGGATGCTTTGATAGGCAATTGTTTTAAAAGCTAAACAACATTTGCAGCAGAAATATTGTGTGTGTTATACAAGGCTTGTGTGGAGGAAATATAGCACCAGATGGATCAGACAATAGTCTTGTCTCATGTTTTGTTCCTTTACTGGTAATAAAATAAAAACTAAAAAAATAGCCATATACAACTTTGCTTTTAATAAAGTCTCTGTTGTTTTAGAAAAGAATAGTGGAATTGTCATGAACAATACAGATTTCCTTTGCAATAATTGTTGATTTTAAAATGTACAGAAACAATGGAATATTCAAGACATCACACTCACTTTGAGCAAGGACATTCCTTATATAGCACACTGAATCCATCATTTCCAGAGGAATTAGAACAAATGATCAACTGTTTAGAAATATACTCCCCCTACAGTCAGGACAAAAGAATGACTTCTAAACAACTTGTTATTTAGGGAATATCTTGACTAATATTGCCTTGCTCTCTGAGCTCCTATAAGAAATTAGATGTAGATAGATAGATACATAGATAGATGATAGATAGATAATATATTATATAAATATGTATATTATATATATTCTCCACCTCTCAGAAAGTTCAGTAACTTTGACGATCTTTCAGAAGTGAGATCAAGAAGAGTTTTCTTTTTCTTTTTTTCTTTCTGAGGAAGCAGAGAGAAATGGACAAAAATAGATCTATATTAAATAAATACTATAAAAAATATATTCATGATAAAGACTTGTGGGTACATGTCTTATCCTGAAGTGATAGAGAAGCTGACAATTTCTCTCTCAAATGCTGTGTGGCATTTGGTCATCTTCAGGCAGGTGCTAGTCTCCCTTGCTCTGGGTCACTTTGGTTAGAGGGTCTGCATAGACGGGGCACAATTCTCCATCCCTCTCCCCACATGAAAGCATACACTGATTAAAATATGTAGTCAGGCAAATTCTGATGCAGTGCTGGGATAATTGTGATTCCAACATGCTCTGATGTTACCCTTAAAGGGTCTCCCTCACTGCCTCCCTATAACTAAAATGGTAGAGAAAAATGCATCCCAACTAGAGAAAGTAAAATTTAGACTAGATAAATATTTCACAAATATGCAAGCTAAGCTTGTAGTATATGTTTAAAAGAGACGGGAATTCCCATCATACACTCAGCACCCAGTTATCTTCTTTCATGTTGAGAATATCGTATGCCTTTTTTGGATGAATAGTTGACATGTGCCCTGCAGGAAGTCTGTAATCCTGGCAATTCTGACTCTTCCCTAGAAATCATTTTTGTAGGGGAATAAAGTGATAATAATTTGATTTGAAAATTTACTCTGGTTGTGGTATGGAAGGAAAATAGAAAAGAAAGAAACTATTGGTAGAGAGATCAATTAATAGATGTTGTGAAAATACCTTAAGAAATATTTAGAAGAAAAAATCCAATTATATGTTGAATATACTTGATAAAAGAGTGGGAAAGTAATAAAGACTTGATAATATTTCCATTTGGGATCATACTTGGATGGTAATTAAGATGCACCTTTGTCATTTATAGTAGCCAGTATTATGTAGTTTAAAAATTTTCCAAATCTTAAACTATGATGTTGGAAATTTGCTTTGCAGTGAACAGTGTAATTTCATTTTATAAGCACATGGAAATAACACTACTTAGAAAGAAATAAATGAGTATGTATTACTGCCTTTAGATGACTTTAGTTAATAAATTAATTTTGTTCTTTGCTTGAATTTAATTAATATACATTTTAGCAATCAAGAGGTGTTTTAAAATATTAAAATTGAGGTAGTATAAATTAAAATCATGAGAATTATAATACATTCTGATTTCCTCCTTTTTTGGCTTGAAGACTGCCCTTTAATTTATATGATGATAAAAGACACAAATGATCAAAATAAATTGGCTAGGGCTTCCCTGGTGGTGCAGTGGTTGAGAGTCCGCATGCCAATGCAGGGGACACGGGTTCGTACCCCGGTCCGGGAAGATCCCACATGCCACGGAGCGGCTAGGCTCGTGAGCCATGGCCGCTGAGCCTGAGCGTCCGGAGCCTGTGCTCCGCAATGGGAGAGGCCACAACAGTGAGAGGCCCGCGTACAGCAAAAATAAATAAATAAACAAACAAATAAATAAATTGGCTAGTCTGTTTATTCTATTTTTTCATGTGTCTACCCACTACAATTTGCCATTTATTTATTAAAGATATGCTTATGTAATTACATACTAAACATATGCTTATCAGGTGGTGATTCAGTATATGGTTTCAGTTGCTAACAGCAAAGCAGATTTTTAACAGGATTTGTTCAGGAAAACAGAAATTACTCTAGATAATTGAAACAGGAAGGTATTTAATACAGGGAGTCAGTGGCTTAAAATTTTTTTGAAAGGACTGGCAGAACAAAGTTCATGGAAAAGAGTAAAAAGTTTTCAGCAAATTAGGATATTTTAGAGCTGCCAAGAAATTACTGTTGATGATTTCAGGTGCCTTGAAATTAATTTTTTTAACTGATCTTTTCTTGATTTGCTTGATTTTAATCAAAATGGTCTGCAGAATATAGAACAGGCAAACTGTACATATTTGGATTCTTATATGTTTATATGATTCACCATTGTTGCTGCCAGGCATTATTTCCTTCTGTCAGCTTGCTTATATATATGGTTTCTATGGCAAAAAGATAAAATTCTCTTCAGGCACAAGCTGCAAATAAATTAATTCCAATTTCAAATTTATCAAATAACAACCAATTTTTCATCCTAAAATAATTTTCCAAGTTGTTTATTAAATAAATAAATTTAATTTTAAGCCTTCTAAAAATTAATGAAAATACTCAAAAACATATTTTTCCTGTGTCACCTTTATGTGAGCAAAGAATTTGAAGGCTGCTAAAATAATAGGGATGAAGTAACTACTCCTAATTAAGGGGCTAAGCTGGATGGGTCAGGTTTATGAGTGAGTGAAATCTAAAGGATATTTGCAGTCTTCAGAGACCAGAGCTAGGAAAGGAAGAAGTCAGAAGATTTTTGGAGAAAAAGGTAATCATTTGCCTTTGAGAGCTATATTTGAATGCTTAGTAGGGACCCCTCTACTGCCCATGGTCAGGTAGTACCAAAGCTATTGGGCTAAGAGAATCTTTGGAGACTATAAAGACCACTGAGGAATGAGCATAGTAGAGAAAGCTATACAGGCCATGAATAAGGAGACAGAAAATTGTTTGAATAATAGCTTTGTTGATTACTAAGAGGGAGACTTTGAAGATATTTCTTAACTTTCCCAAGTATAGAATTTTAAATCTGTAATAAGTGTATATGTCTTCCACATTCTCTTCATTGTGTTGCACATAAACTAATTTTTGAGAAAGTCTATCTACCCTTTCTGTTTTGAAATCTGATCTGGTAGGAGAGTACATCTCCATTTGCCCAAATCTCATGGACCATGCCGAATTCTGAGGATCTTACCAGAGCAGCAAAAATTCACATAGAAGTTTTATAAAATACTTGAGTGGACTTATATAAAATCACTCTGTAGTTCTACCATAATACTTCTTTGAAATATCTTGGAGTCCTTGAAGTGTAGAGGTGGTGGGTAAAGTAGTGAGAATGTCCAAAGAATCTTATTTCCAGGGAGAAACATATTATTTGACATAAAGAATGAGGAGTAAAACTATTTTTACAATCTAGTGGAAGAAGTTAAATTAAAAAGATAAATCAAGCAAAGTATTTTTTAAAATTAACGACGGTATTTGTAAAATAGAATTAGGCTCAGACGTAATATTTACTTTATTTTTAATACTGGCTCCTAATGGAACTTAAAAACAGCTGGTTTTGTTGATCTAATGGTTCCATGTAAGACTGAATAGGCAGAATCAGAATCATTAAAATTCCATTTTCATCAGATTTGTGCTTGAGAAAACTAAGTATACTTTCATAGTAATTTATTATAGACATTTCTTTGTTTGTCTTAGATATATTATTAAAATGACAGAAGGGGATGAGATGAAATAGTACAGCAATTACACAGTTTAAAACTTTTCAATTATAGAGAAGCATTCAACTGCATCCTTCATTACCACCGTCTGTGTTGTATATATCATTTTAAGATTAATAGCAGGCAAGGTTTGTTTGTTTCCTTGTTTATATGGCATTCAGATCAAGATAGGTTTTTCCCATCATTGAAGAATATTGTAAAAAGACAGTTATCTTTCTTGGATAGTAGGACATTCTCAAGGTTTTTCCCAGACTATCTCCCCACTCCCTCAAAAAACATACTGTACTGCCTCAAATCTGACATATTTTTATTCAAAATAAACAGTATATTATCTTTTTACCTAACCTAGTAAAAGAAAGATTTTTGATAGTTGCATATTCCCATCTTCTGGAATGCTAAGTACAAGATTGGTTTAAATTTCAACAATAAGACTCAGGATTGGAGAAAAGCTGTCATTTCTGGTTTCCTAGAAATAATTTAATGTTCTGAATTGCATCTCCTCCTAGTGGCCTCATAGAGTTATCGCAATTTCCAGTGTGAGTAGCTCACTTTTAAATTCAAATCAATTCAGTTCAGCTCACATCACTTCACTTCAATTTAATTCAATTCACTTTTGTTCAATTCAATTTCACAAAAATTTATTGAATACTTACTGAACACAGTGAACACTCTGTTAGATGTTGCAGATTGAAAAGTGCAAAGGACTTCCATCTTTACCACAAATGAACTAATTTTATGAGCCAATGATTTTAATCACTGGTTGTAGCATATTTATTTATTTATTCTGTTCTCTTAAGTTAAATAGTAACAAAATAGTTAGTGCATTCCAATACAGATAGTTGGCTAATCCTCCTGTCCAAAGATGGTACCACTACTAAGGTTAAGTCAGTATTTGGCAGACAGAATCACTGTGCTGAGGTATCAAAGTCTAAATACAAAGTATTTGGGGTGCTTGAATGTAGTGTAAAGCGTGGTATAATGAATTACTTCTGAGAAGGCACCATGCTGGACTGGAAATGAATTAGCTTTTGGATTGGTGTCAGACATCCCTTTCTAGCCTGAATTCTGATACCAGTTGTGTGATCTAAAACATGTTACCCCAGGAGATCAAGATGGCAGAGTAGGGGCACATGGAGCTCATCTCATCCCATGAACACAGCAAAAATACATCTGATTAGTAAAAAATGCCTTGATTGGTAATAAAATGCCCACCATAAAACCAGTAGTTTTACCCACCCTTGCTTTTACACCATTAGTGCAAATATTAACACTGTGAAATAAATAATTTGTGTCTTAGAATTATTATGAAAATAGTTTGATCTTATAAAGGGGTTGAGGGCCTCCAGGTATCTATGTCATACTTTTAGAGCCACTGACTGACAAAGACGAAGGGCATACTCTGAACTGGGTCAACTATAGGATCCCATGTTAAGTAAATAATTAGGATGACCCACCGACATTTCTAATAGCATTTATCAACCATAGAGGCATGAATTGAATCAAACTAAAAGAGGTATTATGGGTGGCATTTAGACTGAAAAAAATCACTAAATGATTCTCATGTATTGATAGTTTTTGCCTCCCAAAAGGCAAAAGAGAAAAAAAGCTTGCTTTCTGTAGTAGATTTCATTATTTACTCTTGTCAAAATATTCACTGTCTTCTCTATAGGAGGATTATAAATTCCTTCTCTGTTGACAGCCTAACTATGTGATTCATTTTATCTAATGAAATGTGAGCAGAAGTAATGGGTGACACTTCTGAAAATAAGCTTTAAAAGATATTTCATAGTTTCACCTTTCTTTTGCTGTAAACTCAGCAATTTCCCAGCATGAGGACTATGTGGACCCAAACACAGCCAAGTGATTATATAATGTGAGCATTAAAAAAATATTGTTGGGAGCCATCAGTATTTTGGGGTTGCTTTTCACTGTTGCATAACCGAGCCTAAACAGATACAACCTCTATGAAATGTGATGCAACAGTCATAATGAAATCAGGCTAACGTTGAGATACAACGATAATACAAAGAGACCTCAAAACAGTAGGGTTTTCTGAGATAAGGAAATATGGTAAGGGAATTAAAATTCAATAGTTGAACTTAAGTTATCATCAAAGGCAATAAAGGGCAGGGTTCATGCTGTAGAAAAGGAAGATAGAAAACTAAATCAATAATTACAGTTTACATTTATAAACTGCCTACTAAATACTACGTCTGTGCTAACTCTTAACAGATTGTCATCAAATCCTCACATGATTTTAGACTATTGATACTATTATTATCATCATTCAACTCATATGAAGAGAAGGCTTATAGAGATGAAAACATTTCTTAATTTGAACCAGGATTTAATCCCAGGCAGTCTGATTTAGGGCCTTATCTCTTAATCACTCTGCTCTTTAAATAGGACATTTGCTTTTTATTTTTTTTTTTTTTGCCACTCAACATCAATTTTCTCTATATAACAATTCCAGAAGTCTCCTTTGGAATAATTTCCCCATCCCATTTTCAATCCTTTGTTTGGAATTGAATTTACCAGATCCACAGTGGTTGATTCAAGTGGGCATATTTAAATTGGGGTAGCTGAGAGCCAATCCAAGGACATTTGTGTAACAGTTAAGGGGGAGAAACTCTTTTACCCACTGGGATTTATTGACAACTATCTTGTAGTAATGAAGGGCAAAGCCAGAACCAACAACTGAGAAATCAGAGCGAAGAAACAGAATGAGAAAACCCAACTCTAGGTCACATTGCTTGATCCTTGAACCAAATCACACATGAAGTCAGATTGCTCCTGGATGCTCTGAGTTTGTGAAACTCTAAATTCCTTTTATCATTTACATAAATTTGGTTCAAGTTTTCTTTCATTTCTATCTTAATCACTCTTCTGACTTGTCATTTTTTTTGTTGTTGTTAATGTGTGTGCCTCTCTCATTAGTGAATTCTTTGATAACAGAGGCCATTGCTACCTCGCTCTTTCTTCCCAAGGCCAAAGACAGGCTGAAGTAAATTCTCAATGACTAAAGAATCTCTCAAAGAACCAAACTATTATGGTTTGCTTGATGTAATAATGACGTAAACATAAATGTCTTTAATTCTACTTTTTATCCATTTGCTGGAGTGACATTAATCTTATTTATGACGATGGTAAATGGAATGATTTATAATCTTTAACCTACTTCAGCAGAATTTGAGATCATGGAATACAGTTTTGTGTGTGTGTGTGTGTGTGAGAGAGAGAGAGAAAGTAGTTTCTGGGTTTTTTTCTTCCATTTAAATATTGAATTTGAGCATGACCACAGCAAAGGGTAAGATTCAACATACATACAGTGTGTCAGATTGTTACTTGAAGGACTGGGCTGCAGTGCCTGTGCTATTCTCATCACCAGCTGCTCTCTACACAGCCATGGAGCTGTGCAGTTGTGAAGTACAGTGTGAAGTACATCAGGATGGAGTTCCACTAGATAAAATGGAAAAATTATTTGGTACTTTGTTTCCCATATTTGTTTGAGAAGATTAAGTTAACATTTGATTCACTGTTAACCCACACTCTCTACCATAAGCAAACTACATAAGATTTGGAGATCATCTTTAGTGAAATCCTTCATCTCACACAGTTGCTTTCACTGTTAAGTAATTCAGCTAAAATTTTCTATTTTTCCAGACTTTGGAAGCCCTAGAGTCATAGAAGTTTAATGTTGGGAGAAGTTTTGGTGATAATCTAACACTTTGGTTTTGCTGACTTTGGAACAAATAGAAGGGTAAGTTGTTTATTTAAGGCCACCCAGGGAGGACACCAGAACTTGAATTCAGTTTCCAAAGTCTCAATCCAAAAATTTTTACACTTGATGTTCTACTTACCTTAGAGTTCAAATTAGAGTAGAAACAATACTTTCTTACATATTCACTTTTATTTGGAATCAGATCTCTTTACTTTTACAGAAGAATTAAGAAATAGGTATACCTGACCTTAGAAAATAATCTTTTTGAACGATGAGTTACTTTCCTAGCATAGCTAATAGGGTTTTTTCTAATATTATTTTGTTTATTCCAGTTATTTTACTAAACATTTGCTCTTCTAAAAAAATCATAGCTTTCATGATATATTTCCTATTTGTTTTCAGATGACTTAACTTCCAAAAGCCCTAACTTTGAGAAATCTCAACATTGTCTTGTATTAACTTTTTATAAAACAATTTGTACCTTCTACAATAATTCAGTTTGTGCCTTACCTTTTTAGATTTGAAAGAATTCAATAACAGTAGTCTAGTATATACATTGAATACAATGAAAACTAGTAGAAAATTTACAGAAGACATTCTTTCAACTGAAATTATTCATTTTTCCCTGAGAAACATTGACCTATGCCCATATCATTCTGAATGCTATGGCCAATTTAAAATTTTCTTGGGCTATGTTCCAACTTTTGGGGAGAGAGAACTATATTTTTTGTTTTTATATAATTTTATAAAAGTTTTATAGTCCTTTTGGCTTAAAATAATTACAACCCTCTTTTCCTAATGATTACGATCTCACTTTCTCATGTCTGTACTCATCTACTTATTCTGAATCAATTAATAGGTGGAGATACTCGATTCCAACCATAAACTTTATTACAGAAAAATATTCCATAAATAACTAAACCTGCATCTTGAATCATACAAGTACAGGTACCTAAATAACAATATGATATGACAATTCAAATATCAATAAAGTTATTGATTGGTACCACATAATCTCCTAACAGAACAGTTTATAAGAAGGCTATCGGGGCTTCCCTGCTGGTGCAGTGGTTGAGAGTCCACCTGCTGATGCAAGGGACGCGGGTTCGTGCCCCGGTCCGGGAAGATCCCACATGCCGCTGAGCGGCTGGGCCCGTGAGCCATGGCCGCTGAGCCTGCACGTCCAGAGCCTGTGCTCCGCAACGGGAGAGGTCACAACAGTGAGAGGCCCGCGTACCGCCAAAAAAAAAAAAAAAAGACTATCAATGTCAATATTTTGAAGCTTGAGACCAAGTATGTCACTTAAACTTTCTTAGCCTCAGGTGTAGAATAATAATTGGGTTATTGAAAAATGTATATATGTAAAATGCTTAAAAGTGGTCAGGGTTGCCAAGGAAATTGATAGTTGTTACTCTGTAGTTCCCCTTTCTAGTTTAGAGTATTTCACTAATCTTTAACCTTTGCAACATCAGTGCTATTTTTATGCTCACTTGCATTGGTGTCACAGATGTCACTGTTGCTCACATTATGATCAGAGGAACAAGAAAAAACAGTTTCTTTGTTTTATTTTGTCTACAAGAGTTCTGGCTTCCCTTATGATTAGTTAGAAATAAAAAAAGAACTACATTTAGTCCAATTTGGTTTAAAACTTAATCCAGTCCAGTAATTTTAACAGTCTTTTAAAAAAAATGACTGCTTGACTCTTTTATTTCCACTCTTCCCATGCACTTGATAGTCTCAAAGATGGTGTTAGGTTGAATTCGGGGATAGAGCCAATTGGGGACTTTTATGAACATACAGGGGAAAAGGGAAGAGTCTTTGGATCCATCAGATATTTATTGGTTTTCAGACCAGTGCTGAGTGGGTGTTCCATGTGTGCTGTAGTATTTTGCTGGCCTGGTCCTTTTTCAGGATTTTCTGCTGGCATTTGCTGCTGACATCTGGGGCTGATGAACACAAATTGTAATTTTTCTTTGCTCAATCAACAGCTCTCTGCTTACTCAGCCCTTGCTGCTTTGCAGACTCTCTGCCACCTCCTCTGTCTGGATCAAGTCACTCCACTCTTGGTCAAGCCACTCCACTCTGTCATAGCAGGTTCTTGCCACGTGGAAACCAAGAGAAGCTTGGGAGATCATTCCAGACTCTATTTACCTATGACCCCATTTCTTCGTGCCTTAACCATACTGTTCCACCACATGGAGGCATAGGCTTCTTCGTGCAGTTAGACTTTTCCAAGTGTCCCAGATGGAGAACTGGACAAGATCTCTTTGTCCTCAGCTTCCTTATCAACTAATGGAACACACCCACTTCTGAAGGCCAAACGCAGAGAAATATCCCAGATATAGGATATGTATCTGACAGCTTCCTTTCCTGGTATTTGCCCTATAATGCCCAGGATTCTGAATGTCTGTTTATTTCTTCCTATCAGCCTAGGGCTTCCCACTATTGTCTAGTTCACAGAGTTGGAGTCTTGAATGTTTAAAATGGGAGGTACAAAAATTTAAAAACTAATTTCTTCCTCAGCCATGCTTGGCTTTCAAATCTAGTAGATTCTTGAAAATTCATATTTGTAATATCATAATCTGAATATTGATGTTTTATTTTCCTTTGCACTCCTACTTTAATAGTGTTAATCACTTTGAAGCAGATAGGTGCCTAGGGCTAACTAGGGAGAAGGTCTTGTCATGAAAATGCAAATGACAACCCTTTAACTTTTTTTTCAAATATGATTTTTAGTATTTACACTAAACTATTGCTATCTTTTCTATTTAAATTATTTATACTTATGATTTCAAATCAAAATTCTAATAATTCAATGCTTAATCCAGGTTACATGACAATATATTTTGTTTCTATTTGTTTTTATCAGTTAATGTATTATCCTTCATCAAACAAGGAACAACACATATTCAGATACCATATGAAAATAATCTTTTCTTATGGTTCTTATAACAGTAAAGAGCAAACTGATGATCCTTAAATTGCTTATGAAAATGAATACAATTTTAAATAAAATTTGATATTTTAAATTAAAATTATTGAAACAAAAATATTTAAATACTGATCAGATTAGTCACCCACCTACATTTATTAATGTAAGTAATGTGTGAGCTTTTTTCTTTCTTTTTTCCTTTCTTTCTTCCTTCCTTTCTTCTTTCTTTCTTTCTCTCTCTTTCTTTCCTTCTTTCTTTCTCCCTTTTTTCTTTTCTTAATCCATTTTAGGCTATCACCATGAATTCCAGCATTAATCCCAGCATGATTTTATGCAGAAAGAAGTGGTCAAGATAAACATTCATAGGGACTTCTCTGGTGGCACAGTGGTTCAGAGTCCACCTGCCAGTGCAGGGGACACAGTTTCGAGCCCTGGCCCGGGCAGATCCCACATGCCATGGAGCAACTAAGCCCGTGCGCCACAACTACCAAAGCCCGTGCGTCGGGCTTTATTTATAAAAATAAATAAAATAACTTAAAACAAAAACAAAGAAAAACTTTCAAAACATGGTAAGCAGAATGTAGAATGGGCTGAGAGAATCTTGCTGAGAGAATTGTACACTCTGTTATGCATGACTGAGTATCATATTTATTCCTAAACTACTTTTTGCCATTATTACACATTACTTTTCCCCAAAGTGTATATATTTAAAATTTATTGACGTGTTTCCCTTAAACACTTAAACCCTCTTGCATTTAATGCACTGAAGTAATGCACTGCCTTAATACATAGATATATTCATTTATTACAATGAAATATGTATTAGTATTCCTTAATAAATAGAAATACTCATTTATTGTAAGAAAATGTACATTAGAACCTAAAATTTTTTATTAAATTCCATTCAAATAAAGGAGGTAAGTTTCCTAAATACATGGCAATCTCCTACCCAGAGGACGTGGGAGAGGTTATAATTATTGTATACTTTCTTATGCATATTATATACTTCTTTGAAGATGTTCCCATTAAATAAAATTTCATTTCCATATGTTTAAAATTTGTTTTTAAGAATACATTTAACATAGTTAATCTAATCTAAGCTAATGTATTTAATCTTTTTTAGGTCTCCTCTGAGTTGAATTATCTTTCTATCGCTATCTGTGGAATGGGAATTAAAATTATAATACTAATTATAAGGTTCTCCCAGTCCTGCATATCTGGAGATGAAGAATGTCATGTTTAAAAATGAAAAGGTAAACAAAGAATGGCAAAAATTTTTGTAGAAAACCTTATCATTCTAATTTGTATTTTACTAAAGTTTAGTTTTGAAAACTTGAAATATTTGGTTTTATAAAAATCTATACACTATCTACAAACTAACTTCATTATGGGTGAGTAAATTTTACATATTTAATAATTTAAGTATTAAAAATATAGTGGTTATAACTTAGCTTATCTTTACAATTTAAAATAACATTATCATTACAGTTTTGAATGAAGAAATGAAGTAAAGAAAGTAAAACAACTAAGAAAATTAATGAATAAGAAATGGTAAGACAAATAATACCAAAATTAAATGAAATACAGAATTTTAAAATGGCTGGATAAAATTTAAGAAAATAAAACTATTTGTGTGTTTTGTTTTGTTTTTTTCCTGTCTGAGCACTACTAAGATTACTTTTGTTGATATTATTTTCCAATTTCTCAAAACATATATTAAGTATTTTCCACAGAAGAGAACCATATGTGCTCTTTAAATATTGGCTAAGAAAACTCCCGTGGATAAAATGAATATTAGCACGGCACAAAATGTAAGTTGTGACCACATTTTGCTCAAACTATCTCAGTATTTTAAAGTTAAAGGAAGAAAATTATAACTCCTAAATTTAATTTCTGTGAAAGTTAAGAGCAAATCAACAAATGAATAGCAAATGAGCTCTTGTTCCCATGCCTCATGAGCTCAGTCCCTATATAATATCATACACTTTGAATGAGTTACCCTTGATTCAATTTGTGGTGATTAGGTTCTTACCAGAATAAAACGAAGACCATCTTGGTCTTGCTTTCCACTAGAGAAATACTATGCCTCACCTACACTGCAGAGGTCAGTATACTTCCAGCCTAAGTAAGAATTCATTAAATTCTAGAATGATTCTGCATTGTAAAATTATATAGATACATAGATTAAAAATTTGTACCTATGAAAACATGCAATTACATACAAATGTCATATACTTATGACATATCCCTGTCACATACATACCCACAGAAACATTGAATTAAGGAGTAAATTAGGAAATAGATATTTGGCAAGTATGGCATTCCCTTTCTGGATATTTTCTAGCCATCTCCACAATCCCTACATTTCTTTGCAAAATTCGAAGGAACAAAATGCTATTCTGATTGTTAACTTCAAAAAAGATATAATTGAGGTATAAGCATTACAAAATCTGCTCAAAGAATCAATTGAATGAGAGAGTAGATGGAGATCCATTTTAAAACTTTATTTTGAAAAAAATTCTGAAAAGAAATGTGGCTTAACATTAATTTGTGAAATTATAAATAATATGGGTTGCAGAAAACAGCTGGATTAAATCTCTCAACCAAGTGGATTGTACTAACTTCAAATCGTTGCCACAAACCTCAAACCCAAAACAACTCTTTTCCTATCCTCACTTTTAGCTGATGCTCTTGTCAAATATTTTAGTGAGAAAATAAAAGCAGCCAGAAATAAACTTCCACAAGCTCCTGATGATACATCTACCCTCCTACTAGCATATGCTCTGGATTTTTGCGCATTAATAGAGATGAATTTTCCAAGTTCCTATCTAAAATCATCTCCTCCATTGTAGACCAGATCCCATCTGCTTTAATCCACCTCTGCTGTGTTCCTCTATCACTTCTTCATGCTCTCTCCTAAATCATGGACTTTTCCTCTAATTGTTCTTATATGCATGCAAATGTTATTTTCACAATTTTAAAATAAATAAACTGAAAACTACTCTTAACAATTTGCCCACAAACTTCTGCATTATTTCTCTAGTCCCCTTCAGTAACATCCCTACAAAGAGTTGTCTATGCCCATTCCCATTCTCTCTTCTAAGTAAGAGTAACAGCAGTTTCATCTGGTGGCCCTGCCTCTACCTAGTCTTCTTTTCCCTACCCACCTGCTTAACACTGGAGTACCCCCAGTACCGTCTTTAGAACCCTTCTCTATCTATTCCCACTTCTCTGATAATCTCAGAGTTTTAAAACCTATATTCCAATGACTCTAACATTTATGTTTCCAGTCCACACATATTTCCTGAATTTCAGATTCATGTATCCAAATGCTTACTTTAAATCTTCTCTTGGATGTCTAACTGATAACTTATTTTTGAACTGAACTCCTGATCTTTCCATCCCACCCCCACTTCAACCCACCCTTCCCTGGAAAATTCTGCTTTTACAGAGTCTGCCTCTCAGTGAACGGCATCTCATTTTTTTCCATTTACTGAAATCTTAGAGTTATTCTCAACTTCTTTTTTTCTCTCACACCCTAGGTGTATATTTACAATTATAATATCTTCTTGATTTATTAACCCTTTAATTATTATATAATAACTTTTTGTCTCTTGTTACAGTTTTGCCTTAAGGTCTACTTTGTCTGATATAAGTATAGATACTCCTGCTTCCTTTTGGTTCCATTTGCTTGGAATATTTTTTCCATCCCTTCATTTTCAGCTTGTGTGTGTCCTTCAAGCTCAAGTGGGTCTCTTGTAGGTGACAGTAGTAGAGTATTCTGATTTTGATCATATACTTAACATTATCAGTGAGTTTTATATTTTCATTTGTCTTCATGTTACTAATTAGCTTCCTTTCATTTCAGCTTGAAGAAATCCCTTTAGCATATCTTATAAGCAGCTCTAGTGGTGATGAACCTCCTTAGCTACTTTTATTTTTAATTGGTCTGCGAAAGTCTTTACCTCTCCTTCATTTCTGGAGGACAACATTTTTGGGTAAAGTATTTGTGGTTGGCAGACTTCTGCTTTTAGCACTTTGGATATATCATCCCACTCTCTCCAGGCCTGCAAGGTTTCTGCTGAGAAGCCTGCTGACACCCTATGGAAGTATGTCACAATTCACTTTGTATGTGACCTTGTATGTGGCAATTCACTTTTCTCTTGCTGCTTCCTAGAGTCTTTCTTTGTTTTGATTTTCAAGAGTTTGACTATAATGTATTTTGGTGAAGTCTTCTTTAGATTAAAAGTTATTCTGTCATCTTGCTCTTTCTTATTTGTTTTCTGAATGCTGATTTAGTTCTTTGGTTCCTTTTTGCTCTTTTTCTATTTTCACTTATTATTTGACAATTTTTTGTACCTTCATCTTTTGTGTTTCTACTACAGGTTTTTCCTTTGTGGTAATCAAGAAGCTTACATAACACATTTTATAGTTATGATAGTCTATTTTAAGTTAATCACAGAGTTTTATACCAAACTAAAATCTTATGTAAATATTAAGAAATAAAGCATATTTATTAACAGGAGAAAAAGTTTAATATTCTATTTTCACATGATTATATTATGACTGAAAGTGCCTTCTATGCTAATTTACACTAATATGGAAAATGTTTATGATCAAAGTTTTAGTGAAAATTAAAAAAAAAACTAGTTACATATGATTATCAGTAGATAAAGACAAACTAATAGAACAACAAAACCAAAAACAAGAACAATAATGAACTACATAAAAAAGAGACTAGAAAAATAGATTATCTTTTTATGAGTTATTTTCTTTGGGTAGTAATTTTTAAAGTTTTTTAATGTTTCTCATGTTCTCTAATTTTTCTTTGTGGGCTTGAGTTATATTAACAATGGGAAAGTGCTAAATTTATTTGTTTAATTAAGTACAGCATACACAGATGACTTGATTTAATTTAAAATTGTACTTATAGTAGGCAGCTTCCACCTCCCAAATTATTACACATATTTTTCTCCTTTTGGATAAAATACATGATTTTTAATTTAATGTCCCACCTTCATATGTCTCCATATTTACTCATGTAAGTGGTGTGGAGAATTAACATGTAGACATCTATTGAGATAATTTTCATATATATGATCATCTATATATTTAGTAAATATCTATAGAAGAAAATCCCAAGCACAACTCTGTCCCTTCCTCTCATTAAACTAGTTCCTTTATAATGGAATAAAGCTGATAATTTCAAAAGATTCTGAACAATCAATTCCCTTTATACTTGTTGGGTTTTCCTTTCACGAGATGAAATATTGAATGTTCTAAAAGTTAATTTCAAACATTAGCATTATTATTAAATAAGTTTTCTACTTTGGGTATTAAATATTACATATATTTATCTTAATATTCTTTGTTTTTTTCTTAACTTAATGGCCTAACTTGGCTAGCTTCACTTTCTCTATTTTGCTTCCAATTGTCTTCATGTTTCTTTGTTTAACATCCATTTTTCTGCCTAGTTATGTCTCTGAGGGAATGCTTATCAGATTCCTTTACTAAGGGAATAGACTCCTGTGACACCCCAACTTGGTGGTTTGGACTGTCTCTCTTTTAGCACACTTTTTTTTCTTATTTGTCACGTGGCATTTTGTAAACCATTTCCTTTCCAGGAGTCTATAAAAAGCTACATTTTCTCTGTGGTAGAAAACAAAAATTGTTTATTATTTATAAATATACTGAAAGCATGACAAGTACTGCAAACTACCTGATTTTTGAAGTGAATAGAGTCTGACTTATTTCTTTTCCAAAATATGACTTGAAAACATACCAACTAAGAGACATTTTGGGGAAAATGATCTGTAAAATTGTAACACATCTAAGATCAGAAACAGGAAACATCTTTTGGTCTAGAGATATTTTTATTTTATGATTTTTTTTCCTTTTGATGTCTCTTCTTTCCATGTAGACATACTCACTATCACCTTTGGCTTTTGTCTGCCTTTGGAGGAAATTCTTTAGAGTACTCACAGAACTTTTCAAAATAAACTAATTGTTGCTGATTCTCTACCTTTAAAGGGAAAGTACATTTTGGAAACAGTAATTTTAAAACTTCCTTAGCAAGATTACTTAATAGCTATAAAACAGAGATCAGGCATTTTAAAATACCTTCCATAAAAGACAGATCTGTGGATTCTAAGCAAAATGCTATATCAAATGTGATAATAATATAGCCAGCTTGAAAAAAAGTTCATAGACTAATGAAATGTAACATATCCATTATTAAATCAAGACAATATACTAATAAATGTATGTTCATTTAACTTCTTAATACATGTTCTTTAAGTAAAATTGTTCCATTTTGTGTTTAAACTTCAGTGTTAGAGGTACAAATTAAGGCTAAAGATAACTACCCTTTGTAAAAAGGGAAGAAAGATTTTAAGGGAGCAGAATGAATCTAGGAAACAAAGTATATAATTAAAAAAACAACCATTATTAGTTCAAAGACTCAGTAAGCTTTTCAGAAAACATCACTAAAGATGAAGAGAGGTTTGGAGTTGAATGCATAGGATTATATTTAACTGTGGTCTTGTTTAAAATGCTAAATTGCTAAGAAATATCAAATCATAATACCAAGGTTGTAGCATTTTACTGGGAAGGAGTACATTTTATTGATTTACAAAGAAAAATTAAATGGCATTTCGGAAATCAGTGTAACTAGTGTTGGTGTTTCTTTCTATAGTCACCTACCACTGATTTAGACCTAAATTTGAAGCATTACACTAGTTAGGTATATGGCTATTAGCACCTTGCAGAAGAACACATGTGAGGGTACTGGATTTTTTTCTTTCCTTCTTTCTGTTAATTGGTTCTTCTAGTTTTCATTTTCCTGTAACTTTAAATGAAAAAAAATCAAGTTTGTGTGTGTAGCAAGGGGGTACCTAGGAAAACCCTAAGAACTATGTGTCTGTGTGTGGTGAGATTGAGAGTAGGTGGTCTAAAGGGTCATTTGACCTAGGAAAGGGGCCAATGAAAGGAAAATAGTGTGTGAACCATTAATCTCAAGCTTGTTTACACAACTGTAATTTTGTATTGCTTGTTTACTGCCACTCTGATGACAGAAACAGTTCTTCCTTGAATTAGCAGCAGGCTCCTGGACATCATGCTTAAAAAATTATTTGTGATAACAAGTGATGATAATATTTAATAAAATAGTTTCATATAATCTGATATTTTTAAGTGGGAATGATCTTTGCCTATGTTAAAGAATTGACAAATTAACTCTATCAGGTAAATATTATGGCTTTAGTGTTTACATTTCTATAAAAATAATTTAAATTTGAGAAAAATAATATGTTTCTGCAATGTAGTAATATGTACTTCTAGAGAACAGTTTCTTTTTTTTTTTCCTGTCATACCAGATTATTGGCTTAATATATATTTTGAAGATCTTTTATATGCACTTTATCCATTATCAGTGTTATAAACTCTTTGGGTATTTTATTCATGCTATTTCCATTGAGTTTTATCTCTGGGTAGACTCTGTTTTAAAAATATATATTTAGGCTAAGTAGTCTTTTTGGTAAAGTTTCCAGAATTTCTGCATAACAGGTGATTAGTTTGTGACGTAAATAAAGTCCAAAATAAATTGTGAAGATCTAAATTGTGAAAATCTATCTTTCACCCCAAAATGTCTTATTTCACTTAAAAATTTCACTGAGTGTCTACATGTACCAAGCACTAGGCTGAGGATGGAACACAAAACATACGCCATTCCAAGACTCCCAGAATTTGTAGCTGTGGTGGAGACTGGGTTGAACAAATAAATAATTCCATAATATGAGTGTGGCATACTCTGATGAGAGGTTAATTTAAAATGTTTACAGTTCTAACAAAAAATAATTCACTCATAGATATTTTCTTGAAAATATCCATGTACATGGTTTAAGGTGAATGCCAAGTTTGAATGAAAACTACTCTATACCATAAGAAAATGTGTAGTGAATACAGAAAAAAAAAAGAAAGAAACTGATCTGAATGTTTTATTTACTAATCGTGAAACAGCTAGTTTGATTTAACACTTTTTTCCTGATTTGATGGGAGTTCTCAAACTTCTGACTGTCTCAAAAACTTGAGAAATGAAATATTTATTTCTAGCAATAAAGTGGCTGATTGAGATTCTCAAGGTCTGGGAGCTTTATATCATTATCATGTGTCTGGGTTGAGAGGAGGCATGTGTAGTTAAAACAAATTCCATTTCTCAATTGATTTTGGCACATCCTACCAATAAGCAGGAGAACTTTTTCCCTTCTCTCTCCTTGCCATTCTTTCCACTAACTAATAACTAATTAGAATAGCTAATTAATTCTAAATGATTTTAGAAAAACTGTATACATGGTAGAGATCTCAGAGAATTCACAGCTAATTAAAAGAGGTCTCTCAGTGGAGCTGACATGAAAACTATACCAAGAACTTTATAATACTGATAACACAATGCATGTAAAGAATTAAAAACACTTAAACATATAATATTTGTCCACCAGGATTAATTACTAAAATTGCTACTTTTTACAAGAGTTAAAAATGTATTTTTCCCCTGAAGTTAGGCTTTTTTTCATGCAAAAATACTCATGAGCTATAGAGCTTATCTGCTTCTTCAATTAGCTTCATTTTCAATTATATATATATAAATATGTATAAATATTCTTTAAAAATACAAAAGTTTTAGGAAATTGGATCAGTGTTACTTGAAAGGAATTGTTTACTTTTTAGAAGTCACATTTTCCAGCTCATGTGGGATAAAAAATTAGGTTACATTAGAGGCAGTTTCAATGTCATACATAGTATCTAACTGTCATGTGCTTAAGTTAATGTGGAAAGAAAGAGCTCTATGTTGAAGCATGGAAGAGGTGAGGAAAGAGGGAAGAAATCGGATCCAAAATCTCTCTGTAGCTTACAAAATTCCAGTACCAATAAACACATAAAGTCTGGGAAACCAGACTGAACCCACAGGACTCTCAATGAAAAAGGAGAGCTATTTGAAATACTAATTATTCCTTCAGTTTAAAAGATCAAGCTTTACCCCCAAGGTATGAAATGATTACACATGCATAGAACAGCTGGTGGAAATTGAATGAGGATGTTAGCAACGTTGATAACAGAGGGGAAGATGTGTGGGCAGAAAGCTTCAAAGGGAAATTGACTAGTGTATGAGTGTATGTGCTTAAAAGGAGCACTTCAGTATTCTAATCTGATCACTTAATTTTGTTCTTTTATATTCCATTTCTATTCCTAGATGTTCTTAGGACTGGAAAAAACTAAACAGCTTTCTGTGAAAATGAAAGATGCTAATTTAATTTATTAGAATCAAATAAAAAGCAAAAATCACAGATTCTTCCTACATCTCAGCATTTCTTTTTTTACTTTTATTTTTCACATATTATTCCATTGCTATATTAATTTTGTTGATGAAAAGAAAAGAATATTGTCTGTAGTTTTTAAGTCAAAGTGTCTGTTTGACATTTACCTTGGTAAAGGACCCTTCATGAGTTTATTTATTGTAACTATAGTGTTATTATTTTAATAACGCTCAGACTCTCTTGCTTTCCTCACCTGATGGAGTTAATTCTGTAGCCCTGTTTCCTTTGTATCCACCACAGTAGCACTGGGCACATGGCCCAAACTAGCCAGAGGAGTACATTCTCTGATTCACAGATAAGCATGTGATCCATACCCAGCCAATTAGTGTTATGTTGGCAATTAAAAATAGTTATAGACTTGTATATTCACTTTATCATAGGAGGGATATTCCCTATACCACTGTAACCCTACCTTTGGTTACAGTTTAAATATAAATAAGCAGAAGACAAGATCCTGAAAGAAATCAAAATTTTAACTTAAAAAACCAAACAACAACAACAAAATCAAACTTCTGTTTTCTAATTGTCAAGTAAGGAGCTTGGAAGTGGCCAATCCATCCTAACAACAAGTAAAAGGCTGAACAAACTGAAAAATCTACAACTCCTTTTAGAGTCAGTGGAGAAGTGATGTCAAAGAGCAAGTAACTGTCACCATAATTGGAGATAGACAAACACAGAGAATCATTATAAACCCATGAGAAGAAATGTCCAAAGGAACCAGTTCTGCAGTACGAAAATCTAAACTGTAATTGTTGAATTGCTGGAGGCTTATGTGGCCAAATCTGAGAGTTACAATCTCCAGGGTAACCCAGGCATGGAGGGGCTCCACTTTTGTGAATTTTACTTCCAAGAGCTTGACCAGGTTCTCACAGTGACTATTTGGAAAAAATCCCTTCCAGCAAGGGAGGGAAAAGGAAACATTTTCAAATATGTCACAACACTGTATTGTTAACAAGGCCTTTCCTCAGGAGAAACTAATTTACCAGAACGTAAGCTATTGGAATACGAACAGAGCCTAACCAACCTGGGGAAAGGGAAATAGTTAATTCTCACCTGCTCTAGTCTTCCACACAAGGGAAGGGAAATGCCCAACTCCAGCCCGTTACATCCATCCTGTCCTACAAAAAGGAGTGGGGACTGAGAACACTAGTGAAGAGCTTCACAATTCAGAGACACAGGCTCATTAAAACACTGAAATCTAATCATAGGATTATAGAATGCTTTTGTCTCTCCACATCTTACTACCACTTACTAAAGGTCTATTTATAGCAGTTTCTTTGATTAAGCATATCATGCACAGATTATCAAAAACAAAAAAAAATACAAGGTATACTAAACAGCAAAAAGCACAGTTTGAAGAGACAGAGCAAACATCAGACCCAGACTCAGATTAAGCAAGGATTTTGAAACTTTCAGACTGGAAATTTAAAACAACTTCAATTGATATACGAAAGTCTTTACTGGAAAAGAAGACAGCATTCAAGAATATTCAAGATGGACATGTAAATGGAGAGATAGAAATTCTGAGAAAGAATCAAAAACAAATGCTGGAGATTGAGCACTCTAACAGAAATGAGAAATACCTTTAATGAATTGATTAGTAAACTGAACATAGTCAAGGAAACAAATGTTGAGCTTGAGGATATTGCAATATAAACCTCTAATACTGAAAAGCACAGAGAAAAAAGACTGAAACATACAAAACAATTTCTAAGAACTATGGAAAATTACATGTGTAACATACACATAACAATAATACCAGAAGGAGAAGAAAGGGAGAAAGAAATATTTGAAGCAATATTGACTTAGAATTTCCCCCAAATTAATGTTAGACATGAAAGCAAAGGCCCAGTAAACTCAGAGAACACCAAGAAGTATAAATGCAAAAACAAAACAAAACAAAACAAAAAGTATACCAAGAATATCATGTTAAAACTGCAGATATTCAAAGATAAACAAAAAATCTTGAAAGAAGCCAGAGTAGAAAAACATCTTATCTATAGAGGAGCAAACATAAATATTACATCTGACTTATCAGAAATCATGCAAAGAAAAACTGAGCGGGATTAAATATTTAAAGACAGAAAAAAAAGTTACCAATTTAAAATTCTATACCCTGCATAAATACACTTCAAATTCAAGGAGAAAGAAAGACTTTTTCAGACAAACAAAAATTGAGAATTTTAGGGAAATTGGGAATTTGTTGCCAGGAAACCTGCCTTGCAAGAAATGTTAAAAGAAATTTTTTAGAGTGAAGAAAATTACATATAGACTTCAAACCTAGGGACACCTACAGATTGAAAGTGAGGGAATGGAAAAGGATATTCCATTCAAATGGAAATCAAAAGAAAGCTGGAGTAACAATTCTCATAACAGACAAAATAGACTTTAAGATAAAGACTAGTACAAGAGACAAAGAAGAACACTACATAATGATCCAGGGATCAATCCAAGAAGAAGATATAACAACTGTAAATATTTATGCACCAAAACATAGGAGCACTGAAATACATAAGGCAAATGCTAACAGCCATAAAGGGGAAATCGACTCTAACACAATAATAGTAGGGGACTTTAACATGCCACTTTCACCAATGGACAGATAATCCAAAATGAAAATGAATGAAGATACCCAAGCTTTAAATGATACATTAAACAAGATGGACTTAACTGATATTTATAGGATATTCCATCCAAAAACAACAGAATACACTTTCTTCTCAAGTGATCATGGAACATTCTCTAGGATAGATCATATCTTGGGTCACAAACCAAGTCTTGGTAAATTTAAGAAAATTGAAATCATATCAAGTATCTTTTCTGACTACAACATTATGAGATTAGATATCAATTACAAAAATCTGTGTAAAAAATTCAAATACATGGAAGCTAAACAATACACTACTAAATAACCAAGACATTACTGAAGAAATCAAAGAGGAAATGAAAAAATCCCTAGAAACAAATGACAATGAAAACACGATGACCCAAAACCTATGGGATGCAGCAAAAGCAGTTCTAAGAGGGAAGTTTATAACAATACAATCCTACCTCAAGAAACAAGAAACATCTCAAATAAGCAACCTAACCTTACATCTAAAGCGATTAGAGAAAGAAGAACAAAAAAACCACAAAGCTAGCAGAAGGAAAGAAATGATAAAGATCAGACCAGAAATAATTGAAAAAGAAATGAAGGAAACCAAGCAAAGATCAATAAAACTAAATGCTGGTTCTTTAAGAAGATAAACAAAATTGAGAAACCAATAACCAGGCTCATTAAGAAAAAAAGGGAGGAGTCATCTCAAAATAATTAGAAATGAAAAAGGAGAAGTAACATCTGACATTGCAGAAATATAAAGGATCATGAGAGATTACTACAAGCAACTATATGCCAATAAAATGGACAACCTGAAAGAAATGGACAAATTCTTAAAAGCACAACCTTCTGAGACTGAACCAGGAATAAACAGAAACTAAGAACAGATCAATCACAAGCACTGAAATTGAAACTGTGGTTTAAAATCTTCCAACAAACAAAAGCTCAGGACCAGAAGACTTCACAGGTGAATTCTATCAAACATTTAGAGAAGAGATAATACCTATCCTTCTCAAACTCTTGCAAAATACAGCAGAGGGAGGAACACTCCCCAACTCATTCTATGAGGCCACTATCACCATGATACCAAAACCAAACAAAGATGTCACAAAGAAAGGAAACTACAGGCCAGTATCACTGATGAATATAGACACAAAAATCCTCAACAAAATACTAGCAAACAGAATTAAACAGCACATTAAAAGGGTCACACACCATGATCAAGTGGGGTTTATCCCAGGAATGTAAGGATTCTTCAATATATGCAAATCAATCGATGTGATACACCAGATTAAAAAATTGAAGGGGAAGAGCCATATGATCATCTCAGTAGATGCAGAAAAAGCTTTCAATAAAATTTAACACTGATTTATGATAAAACCCCTCCAGAAAGTAGGCATAAAGGGAACTTACTTCAACATAATAAAGGCCATATATGACAAAACGACAGCCAACATTGTTCTCAAAGGTAAAAAATTGAAATCTCTTCCTCTGAGATCAGGAACAAGATAAGGTTTTCCACTCTCACCACTACTATTTAACATAATTTTGGAAGTTTTAACCACAGCAATCAGAGAAGAAAATGAAATAAAAGGAATCCAAATCAGAAAAGAAGAAGTAAAACTGTCACTGTTTGCAGATGACATGATATTATACATAGAGAACCCTAAAGATACTACCAGAAAACTACTAGAGCTAATCAATTAATTTGGTAAAGTAACAGGATACAAAATTAATGCACAGAAATCTCTTTCATTCCTATACAATAATGATGAAAAATCTGAAAGAGAAATTAAGGAAACTCTCCCATTTACCATTGCAATGAAAAGTATAAAATACCTGGGAATAAAACTACCTAGGGAGAAAAAAAGACCTGTTTGTAGAAAATTATAAGACACTGGTGAAATAAACTAAAGATGACACAAACAGATGGAGAGATATACCATGTTCTTGACTGGAAGAATCAACATTGTGAAAATGACTATCCTACCCAAAGCAATCTACAGATTCAATGCATTCCCTATCAAACTACCAATGTCATTTTTCACAGAAGTAGAACAAAATATTTCACAATTTGTATGGAAACACAAAAGACACTGAATAGCCAAAGCAATCTTGAGAAATAAAAACAGAGCCTGGAAGAATCAGGCTCCCTGACTTCAGACTGTACTACAAAGCTACAGTAATCAGGACAGTATGGTACTGGCACAAAAAACGAAATATAGATCAATGGAATAGGATAGAAAGCACAGAGGTAAACCCATGCACATATAGTCAGCTTATCTTTGACAAAGGAGGCAAAAATATACAATGGAAAAAAGGCAGCTTCTTCAATAAGTGGTGCTGGGAAAACTGGACAGCTACATGTAAAAGAATGAAATTAGAACACTCCCTTACACCATACACAAAAATAAACTCAAAATGGATTAGAGACCTAAATGTAAAGCCAGACACTATAAAAGTCTTAGAGGAAAACATAGGCAGCACACTCTATGACATAAATCACAGCAAGTTCCTTTTTGACCCACGTTCTAGAGAAATGGAAATAAAAACAAAAATAAACAAATGGGAGCTTATGAAACTTAAAGACTTTTACACAGCAAAGGAAACTGTAAACAAGATGAAAAGACAACCCTCAGAATGTGAGAAAATATTTGCAAAAGAAGCAACTGACAAAGGATTAATGTCCAATATACAGAAGCAGCTCAATATCAAAAAAACAAAAAATCCAATACAAAAATAGGCAGAAAACCTAAAGACTTTTCTCCAAAGAAGATATACAGATTGCCAACAAACACATGAAAGGATACTCAATATCACTAATTATTAGAGAAATGCAAATCAAAACTACAATGAGGTATCACCAGTCAGAATGGCCATCATCAAAAATCTACAAACAATAAATGCTGGAGAGGCGGTGGAGAAAAGGGAACCCTCTTGCACTGTTGGTGGGAATGTAAATTGATACAGCCACTATGGAGAACAGTATGGAGATTCCTAATAAAACTAAAAATAGAACTACCATATGACCCAGCAATCCCATTACTGGGCATACACCCTGAGAAAACCATCATTCTAATAGAGTCATGTACCACAAAGTTCACTGCAGCTCTATTCACAATAGCTAGGACATGGAAGCCACCTAAGTGTCCATCAACAGATGAATGAATAAAGAAGATGTGGCACATATATACAATGGAATATTACTCAGCCATAAAAAGAAATGAAATTGGTTATTTGTAATGAGGTGGATGGACCTAGAATCTGTCATACAGAGTGAAGTAAATCAGAAAAAAGAAACAAATACTGTATGCTAAGTCATATATATGGAATCTAAAAAAATATTTTTTAAAAAAAAAGGTTCTGAAGAACCTAGGTGCAGGAAAGGAATAAATATGCAGATGTAGAGAATGGACCTGAGTACCCAGAGAGGGGGAAGTGTAAGCTGGGACGAAGTGAGAGAGTGGCATGAACATATATACACTACCAAATGTAAAACAGATAGCTAGTGGGAAACAGCTTCATAGCACAGAGAGATCAGCTCAGTGCTTTGTGACCACCTAGAGGGGTGGGATAGGGAGGATGGGAGGGAGACGCAAGAGGGAGGAGATATGGGGACATATATGTATGTATAGCTGATTCACTTTGTTATAAAGCAGAAACTAACACACCATTGTAAAGCAATTATACTCCAATAAAGATGTTTTAAAAAGTGCTCAATTAAAATGACAAATGATAGAAAAAGCGTGAAAGACAAAAGTAGAAACAAAGAACAAATACAAGGAACAGAGAACAGTAACAAATATGGCAGATATTAATCCAACAATATCTATAATTACTTTAAACATCAAAGACTTAAAAATACCAATTAAGAGAGATGATCAAATCAGAGTCAATAAAAAATCAAGACTCCACTATATGTTGTCTACAAGACTCTTACTTTAAGTATAACTACACATAAAAATTAAGAGTAAATAGACGGAGAAAGTTATGCTATTTTAACACTAGTCAAAAGAAAAAGGGAATAGCTATATTAATTTCAGAAAGCAGATTTCAGAGAAAGGAAACTATTGTCAATGTAGAATATACGAAAGAATTGGAAAACAAAACCAAACCAAACAAAAAACAAACAAAAAATTCCTGGAACTCCTGGAATACAGCAAGGTTATATAATGCAAAGTTAATATGCAAAAGTTGATTACTTTCCTATAAACCTATCTACCAACAATGAACAAGTGGACTTTGAAATGAAAAACACAATATCATTTATTTTAGCATTCTAAAACATAAAATACATAAGTATAAACCTAACAAAATATGTATAATATCTATATGAGGGAAACAGCAGAACTCTGATTAAATACATCAGAGAAGAATGAAATAAATATATATTCCATGTTCTGGATAGGAAGACTCAATATTATCAAGATATCAATTCTTCCCAACTTGATCTACAGATTCATTGTAATCTCAATCAAAATACCAGCAAGCTACAAGCTATTTTATGGATATCAAAACCTGATGCTCAAGTTTATATGGAGAGGCAGAAGGCTCAGAATAGCCAGCGCAATACTGAAAGGAGAAGGCAAAGTCAGAGTACTGGCACTACCAGATTTCACGACTTATTATAAAGCTATAGAAATCAACAGAATGTGGTATTTGAGAAAGAACAGACAGATCAATGGGATGGAGTAGAGAACTGAGATACAGATCAATATAAATATTGTCAACTAATCTTTGACAAAGGATCAAAGGCAATACAAAGAAACAAAGATCTTTTTTTCAAAAATCGTGCTGGCACAACGGGACATTCACAGTCAAAAAAAAAGGGAATCCAGACACAGACCTTATATTCTTCCCAAAAATTAACTCAAAATGGATTTTTAGATGCAGCACCAAAGGCATGATTCATGAATGAAATAATTGATAAGCTGGACTTCATTAAAATTAAAAACTTCTATGTAAAGGATAATCTCAAGGGAATGAAAAGACAAGCCACACACTTAGGTAAAATATTTGCAAAAGAAATATCTGATAAAGGACTACTATACAAAATACACAAAGAACTCTTACAAATCAACAATAAGAAAACAAAAAACCTGATTAAAAAGTAAGCCAGGGCTTCCCTGCTGGTGCAGTGGTTGAGAGTCCACCTGCCGATGCAGGGCACAAGGGTTCGTGCCCCGGTCCGGGAAGATCCCACATGCCGTGGAGCGGCTGGGTCCGTGAGCCATGACCGCTGAGCCTGCGCGTCCGGAGCCTGTGCTCCACAACGGGAGAGGCCTCAACAGTGAGAAGCCTGCGTACAGCAAAAAAAAAAAAAAAAACTAAGCCAAAGAACTCCCCTGGCTGCCCAGTGGTCAAGACTCCATGCTTCCAATGCAGGGGGCGCAGGTTTGATCCCTGGTCGGGGAACTAAGGTCCCACATGCAGTTGGTGGCATGGCCAAAAATAAATAAATAAATAATAAGCCAAGATCTTAAAGATACCTCATCAGAAAAGATGCATGGATGGAAATTAAGCATGTGATGGGACTTCCCTGGTGGCACAGTGGTTAAGAATCCACCTGCCAACACAGGGCACATGGGTTTGAGCCCTGGTCCAGGAAAATCCCACACATCACAGAGCAACTAAGCCCGTGTGCCACAACTACTGAGCCTGCACTCTAGAATCCACGAGCCACAACTACTGAGCCTGCGTGCCACAACTACTGAAGTCCGTGCGCCTAGAGCCCATGCTCCACAACAAGAGAAGCCACAGCAATGAGAAGTTTGAGCACCACAATGAAGAGTAGCCCCTGCTCATCACGACTAGAGAAAGCCCACACACAGCAACAAAGACCCAATGCAGCCAAAAAGTAATTCATTAATTAATTTTTTAAAAAGAAAAAGTAAGTACGTGGCAAGATGCTCCACATCATCTGTTATTATGGAAATGCAAATTAAAACAATAATGAGATACTAATACACCATTATTAGAATGGCCAAAATCTGGAACACTGACAACACCAAACATTGGTGAGGGTGTAGAGCAAGAGAAACTCTCATTTCATTGCTGGTGGGGATGCAAACTGGTTACAACAACTTTGGAAGATATTTTGGCAGTTTTTTACAAAACTAAGCATAGTCTTACCATATGATCTAGCAATAGCAATCCTCGTTATTTACCTAAAGGAGTTGAAAACTTCTATCAGTACAAAAGCCTGCACATAGATGTTTATAGCAACTTTACTCATAATTGCTAAAACTTGGAAGCAACCACGATGTCCTTCAGCAGGTAAATGGATAAATAAACTGTGTTACATCCAGACAATGAAAAATTATTCAGTGCTAATAAGAAATGAAATATCAAGCCATGAAAAGATCTGGAGGAATCTTAAATGCATATTACTAAATGAAATATGCCACTCTGAAAAGGCTACATACTGTATGGTTCCAACTATATGACATTCTGGAAAAGGCAAACTATGGAGATAGTAAAAAGATCCATGGTTGCTAGGGGTTAGGGAAGAAGGAGGGATGAATAGGCAGAACACAGAGAATTTTTAGGGCAGTGAAACTATTCTGTATAATACTGTAATGGTGGTTACATATCATTATACATTTGTCAAAACCCATAGAATGTACAAGAGTGAATCCTAACATAAACTATGGACTTTGGGTGATAATGATGTTTCAATTGTAGATTCATTAATTGTAATAAATGTACCACTCTGGTGTTGATAATGGAGGAGGCTATGCATGTATGGGGGCAGGGATATATGAATAGTTTCTCAATTTTGCTGTGAATCTGAAACTGCTTTAAAAAACTGCTTTAGATTATATATATATATATACACACACACACGCATACCGTTGGTAGTATATATATAATAGTGCATAGTTAATAATGGAGAACCTTTTATTTCTCTGAGGAAACAGGTATATATAGAGAGATAATATATATAATAATTATGGTTATTTTCTTTTCACTAATTGTACATATGAAAAGTACATCAATATGCAGAAATAAAATATTTTCAGGTCATTCTTAGGAAAGTGTAACCATATTACAATATAATTAATCATTAAAACTTGTTAGCTCATTACTCTTAGAAGACCTCCTATCTCTAAGAAAACCACATTGATTATTTCTGGGTTTTCCCAAATGTCACGTGCGCTCAAGAACTAGTCATTTCCACCAAATTAGTCATTCTGCAAGTCACTTTTACTGTCCCAGATGATACCAGAAGTACTTTCTGCAGCTCAACAGTAACTCCTGGATTTCCACAGTCAGTAAATCTGCAGTGGTGGATGTCCTAATACTAAGAGGCTAAAACAGTGATACTGTCTACAGTGGACTAGGGGTAGGAAAATGACCACTCTCCTTTGTGATACAGAAATATTTTGATACAGATATGTTTGATAGAGCATGGATGAATTTTAGAGTTCCAATATTGAAGGAGCTAAGAAAGAAATTGATTAAAATAATATGGTCCTCTTGATTCTTTTCGAGTGATAAAGGTTTATTATCATGTAAAACTCAGTATATTTAACGTATCCATGTCTTAGGGTGAGATAGCTTTCACAAAGCTCCTTGGCCACTCAGTCTCTATTTTACTTAGTCTCTTCATATAAGGGGTCCTGTAGTCCCTTTGGGTTGCGCTAACAAAATATCACAGATGGGGTGGCTTATATGTATATAACAGAAAGGTATTTTTCACAGTAGTGGAAACTGGAAGTCAAAGATTAGGGTGCCAGCATGATCAGATGAGTGCCCTCTTCTGGGTTACAGACTTCATGTTGCATCCTCATGTAGCATAAGGGACTAGGGAGCAATGTGGGGTCTCTTTTATAAGGCCCATTTATGAGGATATATAGCCTCATGATCTAATCACTTCCCAAAGGCTTCACCTCCTAAAACCATCACGTTGGGCATTAGGGCTTCAACATATGAATTATGGAGGGAGACAAACATTCAGACCATAGCAAGGGGTTTTTGAAAGTAAATTTTCATGTTATTTTATTAAATGATTAGTTTCAAGTCAAGTGATTTTTGAGAGCATTTTAAGATTTAGATTACATTTTATTTAATTGCAAATGGAAACTCAATCATAGTAAAAAAATAAGTTCAGACAATAAATTAATGTATACAAAAAACACTCTCTTCCCCATGCCAAGATCACGAGTTTCCTCTTTCAGTGGTGGGGGAGAGGCAGAAAAACAAAATGCCAAAACTTCCGTAATTTCTTGCATATCCTTTCAGAGAATATCCATATTTAAACAAATACAAGAAACTGCCTGCAGTGGGTCAGCTGGTGGCCCACCAAAAGATATCTCCACATCTAAATCCCAGAACCTGTGAGTGTTAACTTATTCGGGAAAAAGGACTTGAGAGATGTAATTAAATTAAAGATTTTAGTGTGAGGAGATAGTCCTAGATTATCTGGTTGAGACCTAATGCAGTGAAAAGTATCTTTAGGAGAGATACACAAACAAAAGGAGATGTGAAGATAGAGGCAGATGGGAGTGATGTCACCACAAGCCAAGGAAGACTGAAACCACCAGAGGATAAAGGAGACATGAAAACAATCCCTAGAGTTCTTGGAGGGGGTGTGACCCTGCTGACACCTTAATTTCAAACTTCTGGCTCCTAGAATTGGGAGATAGTAAATTTCTGTTGTTTTAAGCCACCAAGTTTGTGATAATGTGTTAAGGCACTCCTAAGAATCGAATACACTGACCTTTAATTGAAATAGGTATATACTATATGCATTGATTTTCACTATGATTTTGTACATTGTCTTTGAATTTTTTTTTTATATCAACACATGTAAATGCACCAAATTCTGTTAGCATCTGAAAAGCATTTCATTATTTGGCTGTATCAAAATTCATTTAACCAGTCTTCTGTTGATGGTCATCTAGGTTGTTTCTGATTGATTGGTACTAGTAACACGAACACAATTACTACATGTGCACTACATGTGCCTGTGCACACATGTAACATCTATATAATAAATTCTCAGAAGTAGAATTATTTTTGAAGGTATGTACATTTAAATATCTCCCCTTCATTCTATTAATCTTTTTTCTCTCCTTCCTAACAAACCCAATCACTGTGCAATATACTAGAGGTATAAAAATCATGTAATTTATAGTTTCTGATGTTTTAGTGGAAGATGTATTGTTAAATAAGTGCACTAAAGGGTTATAAGTATAGACAGTGCTCAGATGGACACATACAACGTACAGAGGGATGGTCAATTCTCGCTTTAGCAAAGACATGACAGAGACAACTCTTGATTTGAGTCTTAGAAAAATTGTTTGCTTATTAGGGTGTCCCAGGCTGAATGAACAGCCAGGGATTAAAAAAAGAAAGGGGAATGTGAAAGAACAGTAAATCAATATACCTGAAGCAAATGTTTTGTTTTTTGGTTTGTGTGTGTGTGTGTGTGTGTGTTTAAAGAGTGCAACAAGAGAGAGCCTAGAGAAGCTGGTGGGTCCAGATTGTGGAGTCCTGAGACAACCTGAGACTATTTTTCTCTATGGAATATGGAGTCAATGAATGATTTAATGAAGGAGAATAACATGGTCAGAGTTGAATTTTCATAAAGTCATTTTGACAGCAATGTAGAAGATGGATTTCAGGGAGTATGGGTAGGGACTAGAGGCCATAATATCAGTTTATCAGCTTGAAGATAAATTTCTGTTTCACTTGGCACATTTCAAGGAACCTCAAGCTCAATATGTTCAAATTTGTGATTTTATTTCTACCTAGTACTCTTATGGCACTCTGTATCTCGGTTAAGAGAATCCTAAATCTTTCAAGCAAAAGGTATAATATAAATGATTCCTTCTACCATTCTCATGTCTTATGTCAATTTGTCATCAAATACTAGAGGATCTGTCTCAGCGATGTCTTTAAATCCTGGTCTCTCCCCTCAGTCCTTATTTCCACTGCCTTTAGGTCAGACCCATATCCTCTCTTATAAAGCCTATTTCATCTGATCCTTTCATCATCTGCTGCCTTTCTTCTGATCACTCCTTTCTCCACTTTCTCCACCTATATTTCATTTTCCACATTCCCCAAAGCGTGTTGGTGGTTACCAAAGCCGATTTACAAAATAAATCTGATTATGTCATCTCACAGCTTCAAACGTCCCTTGGTTTTTTTGTCCACAGGATTGGTTTTTTTTTGTCCACAGGATGTCCTGCCCTCCACAGTCTGACTGAATTTTACCCTACCAACCTCTTTAGCACCTGTTTGAAACATTTCTCAATCCCGTTACAGAATCTCTCACTCCCAGAGTACTGGAGGCTTTGCCATGGCTTCACGTCGTTTTGTGATCTGTTTCCCTGCCTGAAAAACCTATCTCCTTCTTTATCTGAAAGCTCCAACTATTTTTCTTAAAAGATAGAAATTGTCACTTCCTCTTGGAAAAATCACCTCACAGCCTATGGCAGAGCAATTAGTTCCAACCTCAGGGTGTTACGATCACATTTTGGTCTTACTTATATCATGGCACTTTCTTTGCTGTGCTATAATTTTTGTATTTTTGTGGGTGTTTCCACGAATTTTCAATTTTATTCTGAGGAGAGTCTAACCTATTACACAATACATTTTAGGCACTGAATTTATGATTCTTAAATAATTAGCCAAGATTGTAACTTTACTATGAGAATATTATGAAAGAGACAACTTACTCTTCATATAGCTAAGGTTCACAAATGCCATATTTTCTGTGAATAACTGAGGGAATGGTAAGCAATTTTTTTAAAAAATCAGGTTTATGTATATTGTGTGAAGAATTGTCAACTTTTAGTGGATTTGCTTTTAGTTTAAATTTCTCTTAATGTCAGCAGAGGACCTAATACTGTATATGTAGTCACATAACTTATTTTGGAAGATATTTACAATTCACATGGTGTTTGAAAGAAATTCTGATCTTACACATTCATGAAGTTAATAAAATATTAGTGAAATTAAACTGCATGAAATGTTTAAAAGCCTAATATTATGTTGCTCTATTTTCAATTTCATTTTAAAAACAATAGAAATTAGCAAGTAAAATGTAGATACTAGAGTGAACTGAGATTTCAGAATGCCAGAGAAAAATCTAGATACCTAATGAAGACAAAAAACAAGTCCTTCTTAACTTTGAAGTAACATCTAAATTTGGGTGGCATTTTATGACTTCACACAGTCTGATTAAGAAGGGTCATTATGCTTTCAAGACATAATGTAGCATTGAAGTATGAATAATAACTTTTTTCTCATTTAAATGATGTTAGTTCACCAAATGTTTCCTGTCTTTAAACCCATTATGCTACATTCCTAAAGACCTCTAGTAAATTTAGAAAACACTATCCCCAAAAGATACCTTAACAACAATATAAATATAGTCAAAGCACACACAGAAGTTCAGTGTGTTCCAATGATGTCCTGCCTTTCATACTGAACTCTCTACTTTTCTGCAAACCCATGTAAGCTGGGTACAGAGGACATGGTGTGTAATAAATTTAGCTTCCTATTCTTTATGTTTTTGTTTCTGCCTCTCTGTCTTACTAGAATATAAACTCTTTGAGAGCCATTTCTTTAACTTTTTTTCTATTTTTTTCACAAAGCCTAGTGCTTCGTACGAGGCCAATGTTCAAGAGACATAATTTGAATGAGCAAGTGAATGAATGAACAACTGTATACCCTGGCTAGAAACTGTTTTAGCTAGGAGAAAATAGGATAATTTTTTTACACTTATATTCTTTGCGGAGCTTTAAACTTATACAATTGGGGGGGCTCATTTAAGATATGTAATATACAATAATTAATATGAAATTGCTAAGGCCTCTCTCATTGCTGTGGAAGTGGTCCATGCAAATGAGGGTCTCTGAAGCCACAGCTTCATTCACCATCTGAGACTTTTGTTTAGTACTATAATAGTATACTATAATAATGGTCTTCTCTGTGGCTGGATTTGTAATATGTTTTAGGTCACTTTTATCTGACTGACTCTCCTTAGGCTGGACAGAGACCAGAGAGTTGAGATCTCAGAGGAGACATGCCCTGAAGGAATTCTATTCCCATTAAATGCAAGAAGACTTGATTTGAAGAGTAACTTTTTTTTTTAAAGCTGTGGTTTTCTTTTTTTTTTGAAGATGTTGGGGGTAGGAGTTTATTAATTTATTTATTTATTTTTGCTGTGTTGGGTCTTCGTTTCTGTGTGAGGGCTTTCTCTAGTTGTGGCAAGCGGGGGCCACTATTCATCATGGTGCGCGGGCCTCTCACTGTCGTGGCCTCTCTTGTTGCGGAGCACAGGCTCCAGACGCGCAGGCTCAGTAGTTGTGGCTCACAGGCCTAGTTGCTCCGCGGCATGTGGGATCCTCCCAGACCAGGGCTCGAACCCATGTCCCCTGCATTAGCAGGCAGATTCTCAACCACTGAGCCACCAGGGAATCCCTGAAGAGTAATTTTTAAACTGTGTGAGAACTAGCATCATTTTTAGGTAAATTCCTTTAGTTTTCTCATATAAGTTTAAAATTTGTTTAATTATTTAATAAAGATACATTGATTACTAAAATTAATGAGTCAGTTGCATTATGGATAATTACACAGATATATGAATAAAATGAGAGGGAAAGATAAATGCATAAATGTATGTACAGTTAGAGTGAGCGTGAGAAAGTTCAAATGTACATATATATATCCTATTAGCTCAGGGGGGAGACTTTTTTATTTTTTCCCCACCCTTACACAAAATGGGTTTCCCTCCATTTATTTTAGGGCAGAGCTGCTGATTTGAACTCTAAAGCCTGAGATTACATCTGGGAAATCTGGGTTTTGTCCAGATGGTTTCGTAGGAGGTCTGGACCGCCCATTCCCCATTCTTAATTCCTGCCTTGTTTATATCCAATTTAATGACTGTCTGGCCTCTGTTACTGGCAAAAGGGTGTTACAAATCCCAGTGGTCATTGGTGCAGGTTTTAGCCACGGCTACAGAGAGACAAGAGGAATGGAAAGGCTGGATTTGGCCGCCTCTCATGCTGTTTATATCCAAACTGTCTCATAAAGTCTGACAAGTACATAATGGTTACTTCTGTTCACGGCACGCCTGGCTGCTGACGCTGCATCACGCTGGTCTCAGGCTTCATGTTTGCAGGCTCCCTCAGACTTCAGTTCTCATGGATTTACTCATCCCTCGGTAAACCGGTTCCTCTCAGAGATTAGCATATTGGATTTAGTTCAGATTCGGTTTGCCAATTCTTGAGGAGCATGTTCTGACACAGCAAGTCTAAGTTAAATAAAAGGCTTAGTGGCCACTTCGGTCTAATAATTTTAGTGTAAATTGAGATATTTGCAAAAATATTTTACCATCATATATCTTCTCCAGATTTGTCCTTTCTTACTAGTAAAGATTTTTGGTGACAATAGGATGTGAAAGAGTTACTCTGAATTATCTATGCTTTCCAATGTGAAAATAATCCTGTGTACAATCTTCAAATACTTATTCTGGTATCAGAGTAAAAAATTTTTCATAATTAAACATACATTTATTTTTCTAATTTTTTATCCACTGTTCTGAAGCAGTTTTCATAAGTCACTTGGCACTTAAAACTTGACCTGACCCTTTCTTTTTGTTGTTTTTCTGTTGTTGTTGTCTTTTGTTTGTTTCCACTGTTTGTTAATTCCATGTACACAGGAATGGTGCCTCATTCAGATTTGCATTTAAGGCGCTGACACAGAGTAAGTGTTAGGAATGAAAATGAATTATATCGAAGGTGCTAATGTGCTTTGGAGGTTTGGCTTCTTAATGGGAAAATGTTTCTCTTACTTTTATAAATCATTTGCAAATAGAATGGTGTAGTGAGAAGCATCCTAGATTTTCAATCAGAATTTAGCAAAGAAAGTACAAGATAAGCCTGGAATATTTGTAGTGTCAAAAAAGACTCAAAACTGATGGGAAGGGCCTCCCTGGTGGTGCAGTGGTTGAGAGTCCGCCTGCCGATGCAGGGGACGCAGGTTTGTGTCCCACTCCGGGAAGATCCCACATGCCGCGGAGCGGCTGGGCCCGTGATCCATGGCCACTAAGCCTGCGCGTCCGGAGCCTGTGCTCTGCGGCGGGAGAGGCCACAACGGTGAGAGGCCCGCGTACCGGAAAAAAAGAAAAAAAAACTGATGGGAAAACCCCCAGAAATCTGCTTGAACAGATTCTTGCTGTCCAAATGTGGAATAATTTGATGATCAAAAAATAGTAATAATAATGGATTTAATCTATCCAATAGAATAGCAAATGGTAAGTCAATACAAATATAAAACAATGAATGGGTGTATTGAAAGTCTGATGAGGAATGGAATATTTATTGTTTCAAACTACCTCCTCGTAAAATATGTATTAATTTCAAAGGGGAATAGAAAAACTGAACAGTAGAAAGGCTTGGCTGACATTGTCTTAATCAAATAGTCAAAGTAAACATGATTAATAATGGGAGAGATTGAAATTGTGTGCCACTTTATAAGATGCACTGAGAAAACCACAACATTAATTCTATGATAGTACTGCCCCAAATCCATAACCTTAATCTAATCAAATGTATTTCAAATTGGTACACATTGTAAAAGTAATTAGCTTATGATCTTAAAGATGTCAAAGTCATGAAAGTCAAGTAAAGACTAAGGAAATATTCCAGACTGAAGGAAAATCAAGAGACATGACAATTAAATTCAACATATAATTGTAAACTGGATTCTTTACCATACAAGCCATTATTCAAACAATTAAAGACACTTGAATGGGATCTGAGGCTTAAATGTTATAAATGTATGCATGTTAATCTCATGGTTTCAGTGGTGTGTTGTGGTTATAAAGGATAATGGCCTTGTTTGTAGGAAATATACACTAAAGTATTTGAGAGTGATGGGATGGCAACTTATCCTCAAAAATATTCTTTGAACTCTTCTTCCAAGATCAGTAGAGGTTAGTAACAGTTACCAATATTAAAAAAATTAAAAACTAAAAATTAATTTTAGGGTTATAAAAAGTTTGTGAGAAATTGAACTGTATCCTGTTTACAGTATTAACTTGCAAAGCAAAAAAATAAACAAATGAATAAAATAAAGTCTAAGCTCAACCTTAAAAATAATGGTATGAAATCAATAGTTTTTTTTTAATACCAAAGAAAACATTTTTAGAAAGTGGACATAATTTATCAGAGGGAACTACTGAATTAATTAGGATGCCCAAGGAATAATTAAATACAGAAAGCTGTAATACCATGCATAGCATTATCTCTTCAGTGTGACTGTCGCTTCTCATTCTCATGAATTTTAATTTTTGCTACTGTTTTTATATACTGGAATGTACTTTGTGGCACTTAAAGTACATATATTTTTCTGGAAAAGAATATTATGAAAGGCCCATAACATTTATGTTTATTGACCTCAGCAAAAATCTGGACTATAATTGGAAAATAGAAAATCCATCTGTTTCACTAGAGTGTAATAGACTTTGACTTCCAGACAGGGTAACTGAGTTGTGTTGGGTATCCATATACATTACTACCCGCTCATTTGTTCTCCATTTTTATTAGGTAATCCTTTCAAAACAGTCTCTCCAGTGTGAGTCGTAGGCATTCTGTAAAAACATGATCTACTTACTTAGTTGTGGACTACCACCTTTGTCTTTTAGTAAGACAATGGAAAATCTGTTACTCATTAGACATTAATATATTTTTTTTATTAAATCACGTAGGGCAAGCTCTAAAATTTTGTATTGGGCCTAATTATTGCGTTTAAGAGCTTGTATTGATTAAAATATTAAAGTATCAAATTGTTACTTTATCTTATTTGTTCTTAATGAACTTTTGGACTAGTTTTCAGCCTCTTATAAAAGAGAATATTTCATGTTTTAAGATACAGCAATAGCTTTATATAATCATTACTGATGATTATTAATGTGATCTAAATTTAGCACACAGTTTTCAGAGATTATACTTTTAACCATTCATGAAGAGAGAAAAGATCCTAGAGAAGATCCTGATGATTAAAATGACCGAATCATGAAAAGATATGATGACTGTCTACCAAAGGACAGTCAGATTATCTATTTCCAAAGTTCATCCTGCCCATGCAGAGCCAAGAGAGAATAACCTCTCCATAGGATATGAAGGCCAGAGATATAACAACAGGGAAGCATTGCCAGTAGCTACAGACATTGGGAGAAGGCCCACATCAAACTGAGTTCTCCCAGCATGCTGTACAAGTCGCTTGCCAGTAGACTGCTGATTATAAATGGACTCAATTATTCTCGACTGAACTAGTGGAAATGTTTTCTGCTAACAGTGCACATGGACACTGATTTAAACAAACCCATATTAAATGTACATGTTGGCAACTAAAACACTTGAAGTAATCAGGAATGTTTTCCAGTGTATTAATGATAATGTGAGTGTTTAATAAAACCCTGTATTCAAAGGCTACAAAAATGAAGGCAAATATTCTTTCCTTTATATTTTACAAAGGTCTAGCAACAAAAACTGATTATTTTTCCAAATATGACATACCAAATGACGTAGTGTTTATATAAGTGAGTGAGTCAGCTGTAACACAGCTGATGTTATTAATTCTACCACTTCCAGAGTCTCTGCCCTGAATTGTTCATAAAGCCCTCTATTATTTTCTTTGCTTATAATCATCCCTAATTTTACATTTTTCCCATTTCTACGTTCAAGAGAAGTGCAACTTTACTTGACCCTCTATGTTTTCTTTTTTCAAGTTTAGTCTTTTACTCTTTCTTTGAAATGTTTAAATAATGGTGGAGAAAATAACTCAGGATGATCTGGAAAGTAGCTAATCTTTACTTATGTGACAGTCATATAACTGGGAACTTGATCCCTTCTCCCCATCTAGAAATATGACGACACACCACCCTACCAATCCATCACTAAAACTATCAGTCTGAAAGCTCCTGTAGAATAAGAAGGGAGAAAATAGAAACAAAGAAGAGGCTTAACAAGTCATATTCCACATTCAGAACCACAAGAGAAGCTTAGATTAAAAAGGTTAGAATTTAGAGATGATGCTAGCCCTTTGAACAGACTCAGGAATTTAGGTATTCCTGTTGCAGGCAAAGATAGTAATCTGGAAAGCATGATGGTAATAATTCAAACAAAAGTGAAACTTGGGGAGATCTAACAAGAAGTTATAATGAGTGCCTGGACCCTCAAGGTACTCAAGAAAGAGACTAAATTATTAGAAGTAGTGGGTAAAGATGCGGTTACAATAACAATTTTGAAATGCACTTTATAGACCTAAACTTAATGTAGGAAAAAATACCAACAGAGTTACTTACACTGGGTCACTTAAACTCTTAAACTGGGCATTTTAACATTGTCCCTGGGATAAGCTTCTCCCTGGGGTAGGAGAAATTCTCCTACCATGAATGAAATTGAGTCTAAATACACTCAGATAAATGGAAGAGAGCCATAGAGACAAGGAAGTATGTTGGTTATTGTAGGGTTAATATATTATTGCAAGATGTTTTCAGATCCTCTGAAAAGTGAAAGTTTAGATTTACCTCTTCTGATAATCAGATAAATCCATAGAATAAATTTCTACTTTAAGATTTATTCTTTCTGTGTTCCATCTGAATTTGGTAAATTCCAGTGTCTGTTTCCAAAAATAATACCACCTCTTCATTTTTTTCAAAATTCTCCTAGTATATCTGATGGATACCCAAATCATTCCTTTTTATACACAGTCTTCCTAAAAGTATGGTCTATAGTCTGAACTTTACTTCCTCAACACCTGTTTGAAATCTAATTGATATTACATAACTCTAGTAAAATCATTCATTGACTTCATCACCACCCAAATCCAGTGGGCACTTTCTTATTTCTCATCTTATTTAACCTTTCTGTAACATAATATGGAGCCCTCCTACCGCTTAAAATGCATGCTTCTTGTGGCATCAGGCTTCCAATTTTCTTCCTAGCCTTCTCCCATCTCCAGTCTTTCTGATCAGTCCTTCTCAGCCTTCTTTTCTAAATCTGTTTTTTGAATTTTCTTATCCTCTACAGTTTAATCTTGTATCCTCTTCTTTTTTATATTTCCTGTGTTTTTTCTTGATGATATCCTTTACTTGGTAGCTTAGTAACCCATTTGTTCACCAATGACTTTATCATTCTTATCACCTAATTTCCTATCACTGATCTCTTTACTGAGCTTATTAATGATTGAATTCCTAATTGCTAACTTGTATCTTTAGTAGGATATTAGATAGAAAACAAATACACAGGTCCTACATGGAATTCACTTTCTTTGGAAAACTTGTTCCTTCTCATCTTCTTATATTTCCCCTATGACTTAATGGCATCAATATATATTCAGTTCCATGGCAATTACTTCTAATTCCTTTCTTTTTCTGATGCTCTTCATGCAACAGTTAACATCTTGCAACTTTATCTAAATTATATCATAGTCCGGGTTTTCACCATTTCATAGATCTTTTCTGTTGTCCCTGAAACACAAATACTTCTACATTGGATGCTTTGTTTCTAAAATAGTTTAAATTCCTCTGTCCAATAGCGTAAACTGTATATCACAGGAATTGCAGTCTAATCAAAGTCACTTGTGTCTTATGGCCTAAATTGAAATGGCTACAATCCTCCATCTAATATTCAAAAATTTTACCATTGTCCTGGGTCCACTTCTCCTCATTCTACCCCCTTACGTTTGAGAGTATTCAGAATGAAGTGTCTCATATGGATTCAGGAATAAGTCTGGCTTGGTCTTCTCTTTGTTGCTCCAAAACACAAGCTCTTCATAATAATAATACCTACTTTTCTAGGTATAGACACAACTTGATGCGATTGCTCTGTGCATTTGCCACGGGATGGGTGATAGAAAACTTCTAATTTCAACCGGGAAATGTGTAAATATCTTCTTCAAAGTAGTGAGATGCTTTGATATCTTGGTGTTGAAGTGGCATGGCTTGTGTCCTAATTCTTCCAAAATTCTGAACATCAGCTTTATTTTTCTCATCAATAAATGATCAAATAACACAAAAATATACTCTTACACATGCTCCACTAAAACCAGTATGGCTAATTTTTTTTTCTTTATGATTTTCTCTGTTTTGTTTTGTTTTACCTTCCTCCTATTTAACAAGATAGGCAGCCCTGAGTTTCCTTTCTGCACATTATGTTTGTGGGATAATAGCTTATTATAATTTTAAATCTTAAGCCCACTGATGAGTTAAGTGAAGTTAAGTGAAGTGCTCCTAAAAGAAACATCAAGAGAAAAGGATGTGTGGAAACAATATTTGGAGAAACTCAGTAGGTGTGGGTGAAGAGTAGTATCTTTTCTCTAGATAAAAGAAAAAAACAAAATCTCCTTAGGTTATAGAGAAGCAATGAGAAAGATGCTTGTGGTTTTGCAGAAGAGGAGACCCTAGTCCAGCCTCTTGGCAGTGTGGCAGGCAGGGAGGCAGGGATATTCTGAAGGAAATAACTATGTAGTATTTCTGGACCCTGTGAAGCACTGCCTTGCTCCACTCATGAGAAGAATTCAATTCAAAGCAGTTGGAACTTGAAGGATTAAGCACACAGAGATGATGGGCATCTCAGTGGAAAACTTTGACCCACAGAAACTAAAGACCATGGTATGACCTGTTGATACCCTGAAGCAGAAACACAAGACCAGCCAGACACCCAGTAAGAATGGAGGTTACGCTTTCTGTCAGCAATAGATGGGGATTAAACCCACAGTTGCTACCAAAATTGAATCCTCATCCAGCAAAGTTAAAATGAAAGATGACTGAGTATCTTATCAAGACTCACTTATAAAGTGAGGACTTATCAGGGAGACTTATCAAGGAGGAAAAGCCACCTATTCTGTTATCATCCTATCTCTTGTTGCCCTGAGAGGTGTGGAATATGATATATTAGCATAGCATAGTAGTCAAGAGCATGGGCTCCAGAGACAGACTAATTGTCACAATCAGTGATTCCAATACTTCCCAGTGATGGACCTTGAAAAATAATGTAACCTGTCTCTTCCTCAGTTTCTTGATCTGGTATAAAAACTAATAATAATTTTACCTTTTTCATACAATGACTATGATAATTAAATGAGATCATAAGTATAAAAGACTCAGAAGAGCACATAACACAGACAGAACACTCAATATGGCAGTATTATTATCCCACCACTGCCATCCCAGGTGAACAAGCTGAATAATTTACTCTGTGAACGGTCTCAACTTTCCAACCCAGGTGATGCTGTGCATGTAGGATATGTTTTCCTAAGTAACCCATTTAGTTCAGGAATATAGATTCCACCTTCAGTTTAAGGGTTGGGGTAGGAGCAAAAAATATTCATTTTTGTTTTAAGAAAGCATGGATTTTAGAGGGCGGATGAGTTGTCAAAATAATATTTTGAGATTTTTAAATTCATGTACTATCCCCCCACCAGTAGGTTTCTCCCTATCTCTTTTCCCATTCAAACAGAGAGCAGGCACACTAACTACTTCCTTGCCCAAAAGACATTGTATGATATGTTGCCAATTTCCAAAATTAATGATCTAAGTAGTAAATCACTGTAGATATTTCTGAGAGAAAACACAAAAGAAGATTATTTAAAGCTAGTGTTTGCTAGAGAAATCGGGCTGTGAGTGGAGCTTCCCAACTCCACATGGAAGGAAGTTTCCCCAAGCTGGGAGGTATACAAGACAGAGAGATCTCAGGGACCAAAAAAAGGCCAAGTTAGGCTCCAATCAACTCCAATCACAAAGGAGTTTGCAAGACCCTAGAGGGAAATGGTTTTACGGTGCAGCTAGACAAAATGGGTTCATCATAGAATGTAACACTCACCGCTTCAGTGAGGTAACAAGGCCCTGGGAGAAAATGGTTTTATGTTATGGTTATACAGAAGGGACTATTGAGTAAAGACTTCTGGTCCCTGAGGTGACCCAAAAGTGTAAGGCAGTCACCACCCTGAAGAAGGTCTGTGGACAAGGATAGTTGGCATCTCTAAAAACTTATGAAAACCAATGACCAAAGACTAGGGACACTATCTTATCTGTACCTCCTCTGATACGCAGATGGACTCCTCCCTCCCACTCCAGATGTGACCCTGGAAATTAACAGTGAGGAGGACCCCAGAAATAAAACACAGTGTTGTGGGGAGGGAGCTCATCAAGAAGACTGGAGTTTAGCTTTCTGACAATCCCAGAGCTAGGAGCCTGACATGAATTTGATTTACACAAATAAAAGAAAATTTTAGACTGAGATTCAAACTACTTTAAAAAAACCACAGGTGGACCTTAATCCATATTTACAAACAAATATCTCAGAGAAAAATCTCTCTCTTCCACATAGACTACACCTCGTATTTTTTAGTATAATGCACCTTTGATCTACATAGTCTCAAACAACTGCATTTTAATATTTATTTATTTATTTGGCCGCGTTGGGTCTTCATTGCAGCACGTGGGCTTCTCTCTAGTTGTGGCATGCAGGTTTTCTCTTCTCTAGTTGTGGTGCAGGTTCCAGAGTGCATGGGCTCTGTAGTTTGTGGCACACAGGCTCTCTAGTTAAGGTGTGCGAGTAGTTGTTGGCGCATGGGCTTAGTTGCCCCACAGCATGTGGGATCTTAGTTCCCCAACCAGCGATTGAACCCACGTCCCCTGCATTGGAAGGTGGATTCTCTACCACTGGACCACCAGGGAAGTCCCTCAAACAACTGCATATTAGTTTGTGGTTTTTCCTTCTCATTTGCAGAAGTAATGGCCTGATTAATTGATTTTACCAGAAAGAAATAATTTGTTGTAAGAGTGTGGACAAGTCTCCTCCTTCAACAAAACTAAACCAAAACCTCCTCATAGCTTCAAAAAGAAGTATTTCAACTTCTACTTTTCTCATTACATTTTCATACATGGGTCAAGATTCCATGAAACTCAGCCTCCAAAAGTAGGTTTTCTTAAGTGTGAGGCTTAGGAATGGATGCCCAGTCCCCAAATGATGGCAACAGAATGGCTTCTTGCCCCTTTCACAGCTCTTCTTCTGGTCCGTGATCGGATACATTAGTAGGCTCTGCCAAGTCATTCACAAGAATGCTCCATCCCACTTTTCCCTACCAATGTCACCTCTCTAAGCTTCTTCTTCACATCCCAACCATGCTAAACATATTCAAACATATCTTCAGAAGTCCTATCTCCTTTCTCTACACCTTTCTACTGCTGTACCTCCTGCTGTCTTCCCCATTTCCCACACCCACCACCATTGTTCTCTATCAGTAGGACCTCTCTTCATTCTCTAAGAACCTACCCAAGACTTTACTTCCTCAGGCAAAAAGTGCTGCCTTGTCTTCTGAACTTCCATAAAACTTTCCAATGTCTGCATTATAACACTTACTACAGTGACTATAATTATTTCTGTGTCCCTCTCTTCTTAATAAACTACACGCTTCTCAAGAAAAGGGGCAGGGTTTATTTTTCTTTAAATCTTCAAAGCTTGCATAGTGCTTAGCATAGATAGGAGCTCAGTATTGATGAATGAATGGCTGCATGAACTAGTACAAACTTTATAAGCCACTTCCAATTATTATTCTAAAGCACTTGCATAAGCTCAAAGTTTTATGTATTTTAAAACTCCATGAGAAGAGAGTTATCATGCATGCATTTAAAGAAAGGATATACATTTTTTGTAGTTTCAGTGAAATACCTTTCATAAAAGGCACTAAGTATTTTATCGCATAGGGTACATAAATGTTGTTCTGTCCACCTTTTGACTAAAACACAACATAAAAATGAAGCATCGATAATTGATAATAGGGGATTACAAGGTAGGACTACCCCTAGTGATATGGGAATATTTCTTTGAGGGTCTGATAGGTAATCTGACATTTTTAGAATGGAAAAAAAAGTGTTGGGAGAGGTCTGCCACCCCTGGAAATTACCTGCAGGACTGGCTTCATTTGTATCATTATTAAAATATCTAGCGGTTCTGAGAAGACAATTATAGCATTTAAGCAGTTTCTCCTCTATACTCTTCTTGAAGATATCTTTACAATTGTACCTCATTCCCTGAAAAAGTGTCCTCTATAATAATAAGAAATGGGAAGAGAATATTTTATGTTATATATATTTTTTAGGTTACTGATGTAAAGTTGGTTAACTCAAATGACTAGCAGAGGGCATGGCTTGTATTGTTTAGATTACATTAACATTGCCAACTTCAATGAATCAGAAAAAATATATATGTGAAAAAGAAAAGAAAATGAGAAGACTGAAGTTTAATTTCTATCTCTAAAATCTAGAAGGAGAAATATATTAAAAACAAAATAAAGCATGCTGACTTAAGACAATGGAAAAAGAGAGGACTATTCCTCACGTAAGAGAGTAGACAGATGCTCTAGAGAGGCAGCTTTGCTTTCTGGATATCAGGAAAAAATGTTTTATAAAATCTGGACTTCCTAAGCTCTAATGAAGGATGATTTAGAAGGTGAAGCCAACCCGAGTCATCTTCCAACTTCACAGTTCAAGAGCTGCCAATGTTTATGGTTAATGAGGTGGACTTGGAGCCATGCCCTTAATCACCTTGACCCTGTGAAATCCTGTTTCTTAAACATTTTAAACCCATGACCCTCTAAAGCTTTCTTGTTCTGTGCGTTTACAATAGCCAAGAAAACCCTCTCTTGTTTTTCTTTATGTACTTTGAATTGTAAAAACTAACATGTGTCATAGACACTTTTTCAATATATTGGGCTTATTGGTGATTTTGACATGTGTTTTTAGTGTGGGATTTGCACCATGTGTCAGCTCTCCTTATTGCAAGTGGGTTTAAAATATGAGAGCTCTACAACTTGTAGGTTAGGGTAGTCTATATGAGCTGGCATGTTTTTATATGTTCTTTATGAGTGTTATTGAAGGAATTCAGTAACAAAACATACAGAAGGCAGGAGGGAAAGTTTTAAACTTATCTTCATATTTAATTTTGTCTATAACTTATACATTCATTATATATATTTTCAAGTACATTTCACTGAAATTTTTAAAAAGCAAATATTATTTTTGTAGGCTTATCTGTAGTAGGAGAGAGTGCCTCAACTGTGAAACAGAGCCATAATTTCAATTTTTCAGTTCAGTGGATTTACAGAAGTGCTTTTTTTTTTCACCCAGAATGTGGTACTATCAAAAATAGGACTGAGTGTGGTACAAATTAGTTACTCTATCATTATTAGGAAAGTATATGAAATTGAAGACAAGAAAATTTAATTTGTATACTTGGAAATAGCAGAGAATAAACATTTTTCTTTTCAGTATACTCTAGATTTTGGCTTATATGCCATTACAATGTTCATTGGGTTATATAACACTTGTATTTAAAAATATAACCAATTTAAATGAGACACATCCAATGAGGGGGTCTGGTTACAATTTTAAAAATTAAATTAGATTTACTGAGTGCTTCACAAACTTTCTGAACATGACTGGGCCAATTTTATTTATTTATTTATTTATTTAATTTTGGCTGTGTTGGGTCTTCGTTGCTGCGTGCGGGCTTTCTCTAGTTGAGGTGAGCAGGGGTTGCTCTTTGTTGTGGTGCGTGGGCTTCTCATTGCAGTGGCTTCTCTTGTTGCGGAGCACGGGCTCTAGGAGTGCGGGCTTCAGTCGTTGTAGTATGTGGGCTCAGTAGTTGTGGCGTATGGGCTTAGTTGCTCTGCGGCATGTGGGATCTTCCTGGACCAGGGCTCGAACCCATGTCCCCTGTATTGGGAGGCAGATTCTTAACCACTGTGCCACTAGGAAAGCCCAGACTGGGCCAATTTTGAGAAGACCTGCACCGATTGATTATTTGAGGTAGAAACCACATAACTTCATGGTTTCAAATGGATTCAACTGGAAAAGAGACACAGCCCAGCGATTCTACAGATGTTTAGTTTTGCAACTGAGAGTAATAGCCATAAATTAAGGTACTTCTTAAGTAAAACAGAAAAAAAGAAACAAAAAAGATTTAATCCCAACCTACATCAAATTTTGTACATTGAAAAGATAGGAAATTTGATTTTAATTTGTTTCTACATTGGCATTAAATAGAATCATCTGATCAAACTCCGCAGGTATTTGAGAATTCACACTCTGAAAGTATACATTTTGCTACCATTCAACGTATGTTAGATTCAGGCAATTCCTCGATATATAACTGCACTTTTTAAAAAATTTGGAGTATAGTTATACTATAGTATAGTATAGAGTATAAAATTAGAGTATAGTTGATTTACAATGTTGTGTTAGTTTTGGGTGTACAGCAAAGCGAATCAGTTATACATATATCCACTCTTTTTTAGATTCTTTTCCCATATAGGCCATTATAGAGCATTGAATAGAGTTCTCTGTATAATTGTACTTTAAATAGTACCAAAACACCTATTGTATCATTTTACCTTATATTGAGTACTTGGCCTGACACATCTCAGGGACCAGGAAATATCTTCTGATCTTTCTTAGGACAAGATTTCAAAGTATGTAGAAGTATCTGGAGAATTATTAAAATACAGATTTCTTCAATCTACCCTCAATGATTCTGATTCAATACTTCTGGGAAAAACAGCGGAATTTGCATTTTCAACTGCTAAACCAGACATTCTGATGGAGGTGATTTTTTTAAACACATTTTGAGAAACTCAGTCTTTAGGGGAGTTCTAGGCACCTTATGCTCACAGCTAATATAAGAACCACATATAGTCCACTGTGAATGGTACTGAGTGTAGTGCAATAATGAAATGGTTACTTTGTAAAAATTCAAATCTCTAGCAAAAGATATTGTCTAATTTCTGCTTTTAAAAAACAATTTTGTCTTCCTGTGGAAAAACTATTTGTAGGATTGAGCTCAAGATTGAAAAATTACAGTTTTATCATAGCTTTAGGCTAAGGTTAAGAATATTATATAGTAGAAGTAAACTTGTCTCAGTGTTCCTTTTGTTTTGGCTGCACTGGATCTTAGTTGTGGCACTTGGGATCTCCTGTGTGGCATGCAGGATCTTTAGTTGTGGAATGAGAACACTTAGTTGTGGCATGTGGGATCTAGTTCCCTGACCAGGGATTGAACCTGGGCCCCCTGCATTGGGAGTGTGGAGTCTTAGCCACTGGGCAACCAAGGTAGACCCTCAATGTTTCTGAATGCCGTTTTTTTCCAAACCATTCACCCTGCTCTTTCATATATCTAGTCCTTTCATATATCTTAGTCCTTTGTCTAATTGCCTTTGCTATCAATTCAGCTCTTCAGGGGGTAATATTTCAAGCATTTAACAGCTAATAAGGCCAGGGCAACTGTCAGTCATACAGACTCTAGAACCAGACAGAATGGATAGAATCTATTAAAATTTAGTCAGGAACAGAAGAGCTGTCCTGGTGTCTGCCAGCTGGATTTAAGCCCTTTGGTATCCTAACTATGCTCCTTCACCTAAGCTTGAGAGGCTTTTCGTTCTTGTTCTTGTTTAGTTTCCTGTGAATCAATATTTTTGTTTCTTTGTCAAAATGAATTTCACTTATGAATTACACTATTTCCATAAATAGTGCTTTGATAGATATGTTCTTAGAATAAACAAACAAAATAAACCTTAACTTAAGGAAGGTGCTCTACTTATCAAAATTTTTAGTGCTGTGGTCTGCTAATTGGAAGATATGTTAGTATAGATAATATTGTTAGGTTTTCCTCTAGGAATTATTTATTTACTGAAAAATATTATTATGCCCATTTTATGCCAGAAACTGTATTAGAGATGTAAATGTAACTATCAACAATTTTGTATGAATAATTTTGTATAAATAAAAATTTTTATAAAGAAAACCTATCTTTACCTATTTGACTTGACTTATGTGAGCAGGTATCAGTTTGTGGGCTGGGGGAAAGGAATGAAAGAAAAGTTTTATCTCCATGTGCACCAGCTACTACAGAGACAAAGGAAGTCAAGAAAATATTTAATTTCAAGTATAAGTATGCTTAGAGTAGAAGATGTGCCCAGGTCTCCCCTTATACCCCACCTATAGCCTACATATTAGCTATCCAATCTTATGGCATGGTGAGCTTTAAAGACTAAGTACCTCCTTTAGAGGAAAGAGGTGCCAACCCTCTTTCCCCTAAAAGATGCAGTGTAAAATCCTAATGTCTCAGTGGGTAGAAAATATAGCCATTCAAAATAGAACATGATGGTATGTGAAACTCAATGTTTATTTGTAAAATATAAGTCATAGTTCTTTTTGCTCTTTTAAATGGCAAATATTTTCTATATTTTCTCAGGATAAAAAACAAAACCAATGAATGATAATCTCTTTTCATCCTCTATGGAGTTATCTATTATATCAGAATGTGCTTTTAACCTGCAGACGTCATATTCACACAATGGTGAACGAATTTAAAAGCTGTGATGAAACAAAACAAGGGACTCTCCTGCCTGCCATGGAATAAGGAGGGAGGAGAAAGTATGGTCATCGGGAAGGTGTACTGGGAATTAACCAGATCTAGAAATTATCTCTGTGCCTCTCTTCTATCATCAATCATCATTCATTTATATAAGAATTTCTGACAGTTAAAAATATTAGTTTTCTTTACAGGAGATTTTTATTAATAATCATTAATGGTGAGAAAAAATTAGGGGCAATGAGAATAAATGTTGAATAAATTATGGTAGAATGAATAACGCTCACATTTGTTTATCTTTATAGCTCTAGATATAATTATATACAAGTGTGTGTGTATGTGTATATATATATACACACATATATATATATATATATGTATATATATATACACAGAGGTAGATGATAGGTAGTTAGATAGTCAAGGTAGAAATGTTTGAAAATTTTAGGAAATATTTCACAAATCCTAAGTAAAATGTAAAACGTAGAAGATGGGCATGGCTTTCTTGAGCTTCAGAAGTCAGTTGGTATAGTTTGTACCCAAAAATGTATAGCTCAGCTATTTTTTTAAAATGCCTTCTCTTTCATAAATCCAAACTAGCATCTGCTGCAAAATAAGTCTGTGACCTACTGAGATTTTAAATCATCCATAGGTTGAAATAACAGTAATAATTTTCTAGGTGAGGGGATTTCTCTAACCAAGAGGAGTAACTGCCTTTGCTGCATTAATGGTAGATATACTGACTTGTTTGCTACCAAGTAATATGTAGTTAATACTTGGAGGAGAAAGATATATTGAAATTGGAGTTAATTTTAAATGATAATCAATAAGGAAAATTGCTGATTTTTATGAGGCTAAAAACATTAAATTAATTAAATTATTATCTTGTGGGTTGAAGTACACAGGCACATAAATAAGGTAAACACTTTATCACTTAGATGTTTAAATTAGTATAAGACAATTTTAATAAGAGCTAATATCTGATATACTCATACCTATAAATTTTCAAATGTAGTTCTGTCTATTCTGCCTGAGCAAACACTAGTATTTTTTGGCACTTTAAATATTTTATGTCAGGTACCAGTACTACTTTTCCCAGTAAAGTGTTATTTATGGTTAGTATTACAATAAATCTGTCACTAGTATGAGAAAGAAATTCAATTTTCATACAAAAAAAATATATTTTTTAAAGAATAACTGCAGAGCTGCCTGATTTGATCCAGTATTTTTCCTTCAGGTTCTTTAGCACTCTTCCCCCCTCATCCCCCCAGTTCCCACCTGACACACACATAAGTTGAGCCATTTTCTTCCTGATGTTGGGTGGTCTGACTCACTAACAAGCTTCTTCAGCACACTTAGAGATTTTAATACTAGATAAATGACATTGATATCTGCTAATTAAACTACTGTGGGATTTGATAGACCCAGAGATCTTTTATTATATTACTTTATCGATTCTGAGGAAGCCCGTTGTTTCAGTTTTCGGTTAAGGTTTTTTCATTTTAAAGACATCTAACTATATAAGATTTATATTTAAATTAAAAGTTCCTTTCTTAAATTTATATTAAAAGAACAAGTTTTTAAATTTTCAGGATTATGTTCTTTGTGCATTTATATCATTAATAGCCTGTATTCTGGAACCAGACTGACTGGATTTGTATCCCAGCTCTATCACTTTTTATCTGTGTGATCCTGGGAAAATTACTTACATTCTTATGCCTTGGTTTCCTCACTTGTGAAAATGGGGATAATAGTAACTTGCCATATTAGGCTATTAAAACATTTTGAGGGGTTAATTAGTTAAAATATGTGATGATTTTAGAAGAGTGCCTGGCATACAATTATTATTTTTAACAATAATATTAAAATATTGTGTAAGAGTAGAATAGTGTAGTAGTATTGCTCACCTTATTTCTGTTCAAAAGTAAAACTTTAAAACCTTAATGCCATCTTTGAATTCACAATAAGGAAAAAAGAGAAAAGATTGATATTTAGTATTTGTCACTATAAAGTCAATTTTTATCATTTTAGTTACAAATTTAATACAAAATTGGTAGAATCGACTTAGAATGACTTTATAGAACATGAAATATTAAATCACACATTTCAGAAATATTTATATCTCCTTACGGCAGTAAAATATTGGCATATGAAAAAGCATGTGTGAAGTCATTATCAGTGTGAATGAGAAGGCCTAGTTTTGATTTTATAAAGAACAAAACAAACTAAAAGTTCATGGTTCAACTTAGTATCCATAGATTTAAATACTGTCTTGTGATTATAAGATGTCATCTCTTAGGAGTTGAGTAGTTTTAAAATGTGTAATCTAAGACTTTGTCTATGGCTTTATAGACCCAGGGAGCCGCTTATCAAATCCAGAAAGCTCAGCGGCCTATAGGGCAGTTCCGTGGAAATTTCTTATGAAAATAAATCAGAAACCCATAGGAAAGAAGCACTAGAGGTCATTCAATCTAACTTTTTGACTGTCCACACATGTACATTTAGATTATATCCAACCTGAAGCACTTATTACATAACATCGTTTATTAAAGACATTAAATTTCCCTTCCATGTTCAAGTATAACTTATTCATTTCAGTTGCCCCTACAAAGAATGTGTGGAGTACCAACATCAATGCATATGGAAAAAAATGTGTCATTTTGACTCAGTGGAATTCATTTTGATATGCAGGTTTTTCTTAATACAAGTGAAAACTTTTCAAACTCACTCCCAAGTCAATAATACTATATAATATGATATTATAGATCAGACAATGTCACAGCAGTTTTGCAAACCTTACAACAACCTTATAATTGTTATTTCCTTCATTTAACAGATTATAACATTGAGGATCAAAAAGGTAAGTGATATGACTACATCCATATAACAGATTAATGATGGGAATAGTGACTTGAGCAAAAACATCTTGGATCTACAACTCAAGTTCTTATTTAGCACTATGCTACCTTTTGCAAATTACACTCCAAGTAAACTCTCAAGATGTGTTTCTAAAATTACACTTAGATGCATGCTATAAGACTTCTTCATCTCCAGTTAAATGTTAAAATTCCGCAAATTTCATCTTTTTCTCTTAGATATTAAAAAATACTCCTTTTCCTCTACCTTATAGCTTAATGTAGTAATAATACTTATGTATTAAGTGTGTACTACAAGCCAAGTATTATGATCAATTCTTTCAAAGATTATTATGCTTAATCTTTGTAACAGCATGGTCAAGTATTATTATCTCAATTTAAAAGATGAATAAAATATGGTTTAGGATATTTAAGTTAATTGTACAATTGTTGAATGGTAAGAGATGTATTGAATCCTGTTAGTCAACTCCAGATTCCATGTTCTCAAACATGAAGCTAGAAGGCTAAAATATATATTTAAAAATATATTTTCAAGTAGCTCCCAAGGATCATAAATAAGATAGAAGAAATTTTTTTCAAATAATATAACAGTGTAAAAAAAATTTAAGTTGCATAACTAACTAAACTAAAAATAGAAAACAAGGGAGGAAAACTGCGATATCGGAAACTCTTAATAGAAGTAATAACAGTTTAGAGATTAAGACACAAGATGGGACAATATGGGAACAACAAGAGCAGAGAGCTTAATGGGAACACACATTTTTTACATGAAAGTAACAAAGATTCTGGAAGACCCCAAGGCTGCCATGAGGAGAGTCTGGAGCAATCCAAGACACAAAGGAAGAAAAGAAAAAGAGAGAACATGTCAGTGGTTTCATATTTCTTTTGGCAACAAGAAGCTTCAGAATTACATCTGTTTTTCCGTTTCCCTTTACTTCTAGTTCTGCTGGATTTAAACTCCAAACGACCAGTAAATTCTACCCTATACCTTGGTAATCCTGCATAAAACACAGAAAAGTGGATTATTGATTAAAAATATGATTATTTGAAAATAAAGTCATTATATCCTCTTCTCCAAATTTGAGAAATTGTGTTGTTAAGATTTCAACATTTGGAGTCGTACAATTCATCACCTTTTCTCATTTGAAATAGGTGAAGGAGAAATGGAGATAGAGGAGCCAAAGGCAACAACATTGACTTCAATGCAAGTAACATTTCAGCTGAAATTGCTTATTTTCTATGTGTGTTTATATTTGCACCTGGGAGTCTTAGGCGATAAAATTGGCAAGTAGAACTATGACTTCTAGAGAAAATCCTGGAGCCCTACTTCACAACACAAAATGAGCACTGGGACAATAACACCCGTATTTCAGTCTTTATATGAATATCTTTGGGTCAGGAAATAGTATTTTTGGCCATAGCCTTTTCATCATTCTCTTAGATGGCTGTGAAAATCTTGTGCAGAGAATGTATACTCCAGAAGTCAAAATAAATTAGAAAGATCTTCCTTCATGAACTTCATTTATTTAATGCAACTGGTGCTCACTACCTCTGTGACTTTGGGCAAGTCACTTTCCATGGTCCTCTCTATTTTCATTCTATAGAGGTATTGTTTAAGGCAAGATAATTTATAAGTTTGCTTTAAGTTTTGGTTATTACACTTACTTATAATAACATGACTGAAATGAATTATCAGGCAACAGACATTAAGTACATTTTTAATAACTGTACTGTGTAAAGGATAGATGGGCTTCAACCATTTAATAACTAGGTGTATGTCAGTTATGTGTTAAATATTTGATTACATTCTTAACATGGCAACCAAAAGAGCAAGTTATTAAGGATATGCTTGTATTTCTGTTACTGAATTCAGGATACCTCCAATATTGGTTTCACACTTGGGTAAAGGATTTGGAGACCCAAGTGTTGCTCCCCTTTCTCTTTGCTTTCGTTGTAACTGCTGCCTCAGAGGATAAAGGGGCATGATGCTTACCACATTTAAATGTTTAATGGCACTCTGGAGTTTCCTTGTAATTTACACTTTAGAAAGCATAGCACTCTTATAAATTTTAGAACTTACAAGTGTTCCTTCCCCACAGGAGCCACTAATCTCACAGGAAGAGAATGGGGAGGGGCTGGAATCTCACACAGTTTAGAGATTTATTACAAGTCTGTGGTGAAGTTTGGTATGTAAATTGCTGGGAAACCCAAGAGTGTATTTAAATATTTAAAGCTAAGGGACACCTAGGTCCTTCCTCCTATTTGAAACTAATTAGATCGATTGGGAGTTTTAGAAGGGAGTAGGAAGATGCCTGGCATGATCCTAAAATTTCAGCCCTCTGCCAAAAAGAAGAGGAGAGTTCATTGAGCTGCCCAAGTCCCATTTTGTATCAAGCATTTAAGTTAAAGAGTCAGAAGATTCTCAGAGCAGGTAGAACTTCTAACTTATATGGAAGATTAATAAGAACAAGGGCCTTGCTTCTAGAATTCAAAAATCTTCAATATTTAAGTGACGTGATTGTGGTTTCCATAACACAGCAGAGGGCTTTAAGATCCTCCATTTTTATTTCCTGTTGACTGAGAATATCCTATTGGACATTTCAAAGTAGCCTCCTCCCCTCTTAACCTAGTGGAAACAGAATGCTGCCAGAGGGTCATTTTGACACATAACCCAATCAGAATCACTGCATCAATGACCTCAGACAAAGGTTTCAGCTCCACAGTATTGTACTGCCCAGCAATTAAAAGCATTCGGAAGCAAAAAGCCCTAGGTTTGAATCTCACCTTTGTCACTTAAGAGCTATGTGATCTGTGCAAATTATTCTGTTTCCTCATCTATAAAATCTAAATGATAATAGCATCACCTATTGCTGAGGTTTGTTGTCTCAAATAGACAACAAATTAGAACAAATAAAGCACTTATCATTGTGCCTATCTCCAAGTTACTGTTCAATGAATGCAGATATTGCTATTTTGTATTTGTTTTTAATGACATTTTAAACATCTCTATCAATATTATTCATAATTCTAGTTTAAAAAAAAATAAACCATACTGAAAAATGGCAGTCCTCTGTTTATACCTTCCTTATCCTTGATTCACCCTCCTTGAATACTTTCGTTGTTTCTTCTGATATGTCACTTCTGACTTCTAAATAATGTGCTTGTGTTTCTGTTTCTTGATTTGTCTATTTTTCTATTACCTGTTTTTAATCCTATAATTTACCCTATGATCTGTAGTTTCTAGTTCTCCCATCCCAGATTTTCTGTGATTTTGTACCCTGAATTGGCTTGTTTCTCATTGGTATAATTCATTGCATATATTATATTGATACTCTCTTATTTTCTATTTTTTTCATTTATATATATTTGTATATATTTACTGTCATTTTACTGGGGTCATGAGGTGCAGGAAACAGTGCCTGTGTTCAATCCCACCATGTTTAACTAAGAATAACTTTATTGATATTATTCATCATTCTTCTCTAATAACTTTCTTACTTCCACTGATAGTTACTGGCATATATGTTTCAGGACCTCATAAAAAATGGCATTCTGTATATTGACGTCACTAAGACAAGTTATATTTGTGACTATTCTGTGCTCCACACTTCTACTTTTTTAACCATTCTTTTTCACAAGTTTTAAAAAATGCTTTCTTTACTTTCTATAGTAGGTTGAATAGTGTCACACCTCTCTCCCTCAATTCATATATACAGGAAGCTCAGAATATGACTTTATTTAGAAATAGGGTCTTTACAGATGTAATTAAGGTAAGGATAGAGATGAAAGCACACTGGATTAGGGTGAGTCCTAAGTCCAGAGAGAGTGTCCTTATAAGAGACAGAAAAGGACACACAGAGGACACAAGGAAGAAGGAAAAGTGAAGACTGAGGCAGAGATTGGAATTATGCTACTATAACCCAAAGAAGCCTGGCTAGAGCCACAAGGAGCTGAGAAAGGAAGGAAAGGATTCTCTCCTAGAGCTTTCAGAGGAAGTGTGGCCCTGCTGACACCTTGATTTTGGACTTGTGGCCTTCAGAACTGTGAGAGAATAAATTTCTGTTTTTATAAGCTGCCAAGTTTGTCACAATTTGTTATGGCAGCTCTAAGAAAGTAAAATGCTCTCCAATCTACAAAAATAGCATTAGTTCAAATACTACTTATCTCTCATTTGAACATTTCAACCTTCTCTCCACTAAATTTTCCTCTCCTGTGAATTGTCTGCGCTGTTTCCAATGACACCAGTCCTTTGTTATCTATCTTTTCTCTTTCATTTTGACCAGGCTAACCACATTTATGGTGGCCTCCTCTTTTGCTAGAGGGCACTTAAAGTTGCCTTAGACTAAGACACTTATTCAAAATTACTCTGGGTCTGGATTACCTCTCCTTTGAATTAACTGTCTTTTTTCCACTAATTATACATCTCTTGAAATTCTTTGATGTGTCAAGAAGTTGACCCAAATTACTAATGAGAGGAGATGGTATATATCCAGTCTAAACATGAACTGTTTATCATATCATAAAGTTATATCTGGCTTACTTTTACACATAAGACAAATACTTGTATATATTTCCATGTTAATGTCTCAAGTTACTTTATATTTTAGATTATTAGTGTTACAATATCCATATTGTAAATAGCTAGAGTAAAATTATCAACTTCACATTTTAAATTCTTTCTAATGACTTAATAATAAATCATATCATGACTTGTTTTACAGACGCTAATAAAGAAAATGTTGGAAAAGTACATGTAATTTTTCAGATAAATCTCAGTTTTTTTGTTTGCGACAGCACAGAACATAGCTAATAGTACTAGAATAATTAAAGTAAGCAATTATAAATCACTTTAACAATAAAAGTGCCACACAAATGTTCAGAAGTAACTCTTCTCTCTGGATACAATAAACTAATATATGTTTCATAACTTTAGTGAAACAAAGAGATATTTTATGTTACTAATGAGGTTTGTACTAGATTATTTGTTAACGGGTAGAGCTAGAAATAACTAGAATCACATTCTTTAATTTTTTAATTCATTTCAGTGGAAGAATAAGAATTCCCAGATGTTGTTTGTGATGCTATTAAAACAGTAAGATATGATGAGTTTTTGTATAAGTGAGATTTTTTATAGAGCAAAATACTTTATATTACACAAAAACAATGATTCTCATAATTTTTGTATTATATGGGCTTTAAACTTATTTTGTTGAAAAAATATTTATGTTTTTAAAATTAAATTGGTGGGACTTCCCTGGTGGCGCAGTGGTTAAGAATCCACCTGCCAATGCAGGGGACACTGGCTCGAGCCCTGGTCTGGGAAGATCCCACGTGCTGCGGAGCAACTAAGCATGCGCCGCAACTACTGAGCCTGCACTCTAGAGCCCACGAGCTGTAGCTACTGAAGCCCATGTGACACAATTACTGAAGCCCGCGGACCTAGAGCCTGTGCTCCACAATAAGAGAAGCCACCGCAATGAGAAGCCTGGGTACCGCAATGAAGAGTAGCCCCTGCTTGCTGCAACTAGAGAAAGCCTGCATGCACCAACAAAGACCCAACACAGCCAAAAATAAATAAATAAATACATTTATAAAATTAAATTGGTAATTAGTTGGTAGGTTTTTTTGACCCCCAGTGTCCAAATCAAACAATATAAATAAATCAGAAATCTCACATTTATACATATTTTACTGATAAATTCAGTCCAAAATTCTGGAATCCATCCAGTTGTGGGAATTCTGGAATGCACCATTTAACAATTGAGTATATTGTACTTAAAAGAAGATAGGCAGAAATGTTTAAAATCTAATTAAGGTGTTTTAAAAGTGTAAGCTTTTGACATGTTCCTGAATTACAACTGATTCATTACATATGTAAGCATACTGGATGTCTATACCTTTAAAGTGTTTAAGAGTATAGAAGTACATTCCAGGAAATAACATTTCTGGAGAAAGAAGATATTTCATTGCTTAAATTTATCTAGGGAGAAAATTCTGATCAGGCTGGTGAACTATATCTATTATGAAATGAGCCAAATTTTTAGATCTGAACTGCCATGACAGATTAATTCTGTCATTATTTCATATCTAATATCTTCAATATGTCTCTTACTACAAATAATCACTCACTTTCTAATATCTAATGCAATTTCAGCCCATACGCACAAAGCTCCTCTTGATCAGCCAACCTCATCCCCAATCTCTCTGTCAATAGCATAAGAATAGCCGTGAAATTAAATGCAAAGCAGAATAAAAGGGAGAGTTCTTAACGAACATTTGTGCTTAAATTTGTAGGAAATGAACTCTCAAACAGGAAAGTGCCAAATCTCATCTAAGTTCCCAAGCATAATTATCTCATTTTATGTTTTCACTTTTCCTTTCTTTTTTCATGCAAAATTTGCCACATTTCTTGAAATTCTACCATTTTGGAAAACACAAATGGCTTTAAAAGGAGGAAGGTGTTAAAAATCTTTTCCAGATTCATGTGATTTAGCTTAGGCAGCCCCCATTTTATGTATTCAATGCACATTGATTATGTCCTGCTCCACTCCAAGCATTTTAGAGGAATAAAGGTGTTGAGAATGTCTTGGACCTAGTGCAGTTTTGAAGCTCTACAATGAGGACCTACAGCAATACCTTGGCCCTGTGCATGTTCTAATGTTGAGTTTCCTCTTTTGCAATTTTTCAATGTTTAGTTTCATGTGCATCATCATATAATAGTTAAGATAATTAATACATATATGGCTTGTAAAACACTTTCAAGGGCTTTCCTGGTGGTGCAGTGGTTGAGAGTTCGCCTGCCGCTGCAGGGGACAGGGGTTCGTACCCCGGTCCGGGAAGATCCCACATGCCGTGGAGCGGCTGGGCCCGTGAGCCATGGCCGCTGAGCTTGCGTGCCAGGAGCCTGTGCTCCGCAACGGGAGAGGCCACAACAGTGAGAGGCCCGTGTACTGCAAAAAACAAAAACAAAACACTTTCAAACTTATTCAATATTTTCCACTTGTTCTTTCTGCCTTTGTTTACAGAATAGAAAATATTTCATATATTACAGAAAAGAAGGTATTTCATAAATGAGCAATCTATGGCGCTGAAGATTGTATAGCTGATAAGTTTTGGAGCCGGGTTTTCTCATGTCAATTGTAGTGATTTTTCTCTGAGTTCTTCCAATTCTAAACTATGCCCTCAGATTCTCAGACTGGACTGGAAATTCATACAGAGTGATGAAGTTCTAGAGATAGTAGCTCGATGATGGCATTGAATCAGTCTTGCCATGTTGGCTTCTAGTTCTCCCAAAGCTGAATTCATTGCTCTGTTCTCTGAGTCCTGCTATTTACCTCAAGTCTTCTGGTGCTTGGATTCATGCCCCTCGAATTTGGATTCTAATGTTTTGCTTAGACATTAATAATGTCATTTTCTCTTGTTCATCTATCAATATCTAAACTGATTTCCTGCTCCTTTGATTGTTGATAATGTCCTGCTTCTTCAATGCCTGGATGGTCATGTTCACCTTGAGCACAGATATCCTTTTGGGTGAATGTATTCACACATTTCTTCACTCTTTTTCCATGGATTTTTCTCCTGATAATCTTTAAAATAGCCAATCCCCATTTTCTCTAGCCTGAAACTCTTTGGTCCAGAGACTTCTCATTTATCTTGTGTGTCCATCCTCTAGTATAGTGGTTGCACAAAATTGATGCCTTGATACACATTTTTTAAATTAATAGTAATAATAACACAACAATAACAACAGCTAAAGTTTCCATATTGTTTATATTTTGTCTATTATTGTTCTAAGGGCTTGAAATACATTATTCAATCTACCTTCATAAAAACTTTATGAGCTATTTACTAGTACTGATCTCCATTTTACAGATAACTACACAAAGACACAGGGTGATTAAATAAACTGCTTAAGGTCATAAAATGCATTAGTGGCAGAACCAGGTTTTGGGCCCTAGAAGTCTGGTTCCAAATTCTGTGACCTTAACCACTTTTCAAATGAAGGAATTGGTTGTTTACATGTTAACCCTTCATTCAGTCCTAGGACTCTTCCCACATTTAATGGACCACTCCAGTGCGTAAATGGATGTACACCTGAAGATTGAAAAGGAGCACAGAAATAAAGATGCTGACTCAAAGGAAACTTCCACCCATCACAGTATTCTATCTAGTGTTGTACTTGACTCTACTTTCTGCTTCTTCTTTCTGGTTCTCGAATCCTAGAATCCATCTCTTAGATTACATATTTCTAAAACACATGAGGTCTATATTAGGCTAACTTAGAAAAGCAATATTGTTTTAAGGTAAAATTGATTTTGAGTTCAAAACAAAAACACTCATAAATAAAATTTCAATATCACATGTTCTCAAGTTTCAGTACTACCTGCATACACACATACACACCCAAACACACATACACACAATCTTGTTTCTTTTGAATTAGGAAGTCCCTTCTTGCAGTATACAATCATAGCTTCCCTTTCCTAAAAAAAAATTGCTATTCCATAATTTTACTTTGAAAGTCTATACTTAAAAAATTAATTAATTATTGATATATTTATAGAAAGAGTGGCCTAATTAAACTGCAGCAAGAGAAAAGGAAGCAAAGCCTCTGAAAGTGAAATGAGATCATGAATGTCCTCCTTATAGACATTAATGAAGACAGTGAATGGGAATGTGGTATTTGAGCCATCAGGTGAAATAACAGGGCCTTGTTATTAAAATTTTTCTTTGCTATAGCAGAGGGAAAAAATCATTTTTATTGGGCCAAGTTTGCTAGGTTGTAGAGACTAAATCAGCTTTGTGATTCTTATTTTTTGAACTTTTGTGATGATGATGTTAGTGATAATTTCATTTTGGTTTTGAAATCCTTAAGGCCAAACACAGTAGACTTATGTAATTTTTAATCACCATTTAGAAGCTGTTTATTTGTAGTGATCTACACGGGAGAAGTATACTAGGAACATATTTCGATGCTTTTCAGTGTAGACATTGTTCTGTAATATATAATAGGAATTAAAATTTATTATGCATTTTGTATATTAACATAGTCATGTTTAAGGTTCTATATCATTAAATATACCACATCAGACACAGAAGCAGAAATCTTCAAAGGTCTATATATCAGTTGCATAGCTAGGCATTTGATAATGAATAAAATCCATTTGGAGAGGAAAAAATGCAAAAGGAAAACAGTTTATTCATAATCATACAAACACATGAATCAGTCATTATCATAAGGTATGTAATGATGTCTGCTTTGAAAGTAAAATGAGCAAAGCTACATATTTTCCTTTGGATGCAGATCACAAAGAGTCAGATTCTGACTCTATCATTTATTATGTGTTATACTAACAGCAAGTAACTATCTCTCTGTGCCTTAGCTTTTCTGAACATTAGGAAATAGTGAGGAGGCGTGTGGATTATCAAGGTAATATTTGTATAATGCAAAGAACAAAACCTGGGACAAAATATGTCTTCCTTAAGTGTTAGTTATGGGATAGTTTTTCTTAGAATTAGACATAATATAATAATCATAAGATTTTTCTTTATTTTTTCTTTTTAACAGCTTTATTGAGGTATAATTCACATATCATACAATGTACCTAAAGTGTGCAATTCATTTTTTTTAGTATATTCATAGATATGTGCAACCATCCTTACAGTCAATCTTAGGATAATTTCATCTCCTTAAAAAGAAACTCTTTACCCATTAGCTATCAATCCTGTTTCCAATCTCCACCCTCATCCCTAGACAACCACTAATCTACTTTCTGTTCTTATTCTGGACTTCCATATGATTGGAATCATATAATATATGGCCTTTTGTGTCTGGCTATTTTCACTTAGCATTATGTTGCTTGTTTCTTTTTTTAAACATCTTTATTGGAGTATAATTGCTTTACAGTGGTGTGTTAGTTTCTGCTGTACAAAAAAGTGAATCAGCGATACATATACATCTATCCCCATATCTCCTCCTTCTTGTGTCTCCCTCCCACCCTCCCTCTAGGTGGACACAAAGCACGAAGCTGATCAACCTGTGCTATGTGGCTGCTTCCCACTAGCTATCTATTTTACATTTGGTAGTGTATATATGTCCATGCCACTCTTACTTCATCCCAGCTTATCATTCCCCCTCCCCGTGTCCTCAAGTGCATTCTCTACATCTGCATCTTTATTCCTGTCTGCCCCTAGGTTCTTCAGAACCATTTTTCTTTTTTCTTTGTAGATTCCATATATATGTGTTAGCATATGGTATTTGTTTTTATTCTGACTTACTTCACTAGGTATAACAGTCTCTAGGTCCATTCACCTCACTAGAAATAACTCAATTTTGTTTCTTTTTACGGCTGAGTAATATTCCACTGTATATATGTGCCACATCTTCTTTATTCATTCATCTGTCGATGGACACTTAGGTGGCTTCCATGTCCTGGTTATTGTAAATAGAGCTGCAATGAACATTGTGGTATGTGACTCTTTTTGAATTATGGTTTTCTCAGGGTATATGCCCAGTAGTGGGATTGTTGGGTCGTATGGTAGTTGTACTTTTAGTTTTTAAAGGAACCTCCATACTGTTCTCCATAGTGGCTGTATCAATTTACATGCCCACCAACAGTGAAAGAGGGTTCCCTTTTCTCCACATCCTCTCCAGCATTTATTGTTCGTAGACTTTCTGATGATGGCCATTCTGATAGGTGTGAGGTGATAACTCATTGTAGTTTTGATGTGCATTCCTCTAATGATTAGTGATGTTGAGCATCCTTTCATGTGTTTGTTGGCAATCTGTATATCTTCTTTGGAGAAATGTCTCTTTAGGTCTTCTGCCCATTTTTGGATTGGGTTGTTTGTTTATCTGATATTGAGCTCCATGTGTTGCTTGTAAATTTTGGAGATTAGCCCTTTGTGTGATGTTTCATTTGCAAATATTTTCTCCCATTCTGAGGGTTGTCTTTTCCTTTTTTGTATGGTTTCCTTTGCTGTGCAAAAACTTTGAAGTTTCATTAGGTCCCATTTGTTTATTTTTGTTTATATTTGCATTTTTCTAGGAGGTGGGTCAAAAAGGATCTTGCTGTGATTTATGTCATAGAGTGTTCTGCCTATGTTTTCCTCTCTGAGTTTTAGAGTGTCTGACATTATATTTAGGTTTTTAGTCCATTTTGAGTTTATTTTTGTGTATGGTGTTAGGGAGTGTTTTGATTTCACTTTTTTACTTGTAGCTCTCCAGTTTTCCCAGCACCACTTACTGAAGAGGCTCTCTTTTCCCTTTTGTATATTCTTGCATCCTTTATCAAAGATAAGGTGACCATATATGCATGGGTTTATCTCTGGGCTTTCTATCCTGTTCCATTGATCTATATTTCCATTTTTGTGCCAGTACCATACTGTCTTGATTACTGTAGCTTTGTAGTATAGTCTGAAGTCAGGGAGACTGATTCCTCCAGCTTCATTTTTATTTCTCAAGATTGTTTGGCTATTCTGGGTCTTTTTTATTTCCATACAAATTGTGAAATTTTTTGTTCTAGTTCTGGGAATATGCCATTCATCATTTGATAGGCATTTCATTGAATCTGCATATTGCTTTGGGTAATATAATCATTTTCACAATATAGTTTCTTCCAATTGAGGAACATGGTATATCTCTCCCTCTGTTTGTATCATCTTTAATTTCTTTCATCAGTGTCTTATAGTTTTCTGCATACAGGTCTTTTGTCTCCTAGGTAGGTTTATTCTTAGGCATATTATTCTTGTTGTGGGAATGGTAAATGAGAGTGTTTCCTTAATTTCCACTTCAGATTTTCCATCATTAGTGTATAGGAATGCAAGAGATTTCTGTGCTTTAATTTTGTATCCTGCTACTTCACCAAATTCATTGATTAGCTCTAGTAGTTTTCTGGTTGCACCTTTAGGATTCCCTATGTATAGTATCATGTCATCTGCAAACAGTGAAAATTTTATTTCTTCTTTTGTGGTTTGGATTACTTTTATTTTTTTTTTCTTCTCTGATTGCTGTGGCTAAAACTTCCAAAATTATGTTGAATAATAGTGGTGAGAGTGGGCAGCCTATCTTGTTCCTGATCTTAGTGGAAATGATTTCAGTTTTTTACCATTGAAAATGATGTTGGCTGTGGGTTTGGTCATATATGGCCTTTATTATATTGAGGTAGGTTCCCTCTATGTCTGCTTTCTGGAGGGTTTTATCATAAATGGGTGTTGAATTTTTTCAAAAGCTTTTTCTGCATCTATTGAGATGATCATACAGTTTTTCTCCTTCCATTTGTTAATATGGTGTATCACATAGATTGGTTTGTGTATATTGAAGAATCCTTGCATTGCTGGGATAAACCCCACTTGATCATGGTGTATGATCCTTTTTTTTTTTTTTTTTTTTTTTTGGTACGTGGACCTCTCACTGTTGTGGCCTCTCCCACTGCGGAGCACAGGCTCTGGACGCGCAGGCTCAGCGGCCATGGCTCACGGGCCTAGCCGCTCCGTGGCATGTGGGATCTTCCCAGACCGGGGCACAAACCCGTGTCCCCTGCATCGGCAGGCGGACTCTCAACCACTGCGCCACCAGGGAAGCCCTGTATGATCCTTTTAATGTGCTGTTGGATAGTGTTTGCTAGTATTTTGTTGAGGATTTTTGCATCTATTTTCATCAGTGATATTGGCCTGCAGGTTTCTTTCTTTGTGACATCTTTGTCTGATTTTGGTATCAGGGTGATGGTGGCCTCCTAGAATGAGTTTGGGAGTGGTCCCCCCTCTGTTATATTTGGAAGAGTTTGAGAAGGCTGGCTGTTAGCTCTTCTCTAAATGTTTGATAGAATTTGCCTGTGAAGCCATCCAGTCCTGGGCTTTTGTTTGTTGAAAGATTTTAAATCACAGTCTCAATTTCAGTGCTTGTGGTTCATCTGTTTATATTTTCTATTTCTTCCTGGTTCAGTAATGGAAGGTTGTACTTTTGTAAGAATTTGTCCATTTCTTCCGAGTTGTCCATTTTATTGGCATATAGTTGCTTGTAGTAATCTTCCATGATCCTTCGTATTTCTGCAGTGTCAGTTGTTACTTCTCCATTTTCATTTCTAATTCTTTGATTTGATTCTCCCTTTGTTTCATGCTGAGTCTGGCTAATGGTTTATCAATTTTTTTAATGTTATCAAAGAACAAGCTGTTAATTTTACTGATCTTAGCTATTGTTTCCTTCATTTCTTTTTCGTTTATTTCTGATCTAATTTTTATGACTTCTTTCCTTCTGCTAACTTTGAGTTTCTTTTGATCTTCTTTCTATAATATCTTTAGGTGTAAGGTTAGGTTGTTTATTTGAGATGTTTCTTGTTTCCTGAGGTAAGTTTGTATTACTATAAACTTCCCTCTTTGAACTGCTTTTGCTGCATCCCATAGGTTTTGGGTTGTCATGTTTTCATTGTCATGTGTTTCTAGGTATTTTTGATTTCCTCTTTGATTTCTTCAGTGATCTCTTGGTTATTTAGTAGTGTATTGCTTAGCCTCCATATGTTTTTATTTTTTGCTGGTTTTTTCCTGTAATTGATATCTAGTCTCATAGCGTTGTGGTCAGAAAAGATACTTGATATGATTTCAAGTTTCTTAAATTTACCATGGCTTGTTCTGTGGCCCAAGATATGACCTATCCTGGAGAATGTTCCATGAGCACTTGAGAAGAAAGTGTATTCTGTTGTTTTTGGATGGAATGTCCTATAAATATCAATTAAGTCTATCTTGTTTAATGTATAATTTAAAGCTTGTGTTTCCTTACTTATTTTCATTTTGGATGATCTGTCCATTGGTGAAAGTGGGGTGTTAAAGTCCCCTACTATAATTGTGTTACTGTCGATTTACCCTTTTATGGTGGTTAGCATTTTGCCGTATGTATTTAGGTGCTCCTATGTTGGGTGCATAAATATTTACAATTGTTATATCTTCTTGGATTGATCCCTGGATCATAATGTAGTGTCCTTCTTTATCTCTTGTAATAGTCTTTATTTTAAAGTCTATTTTGTCTGATATGAGAACTGCTACTCCAGCTTTCTTCTTTTTTTTTTTTTTTTTTGTGGTACATGGGCCTCTCACTGCTGTGGCCCCTCCTGCCATGGAGCACAGGCTCCAGACGCGCAGGCTCAGCGGCCATGGTTCACAGGCCCAGATGCTCCACGGCATGTGGGATCTTCCCGGACCGGGGCACGAACCCATGTCCCCTGCATCAGCAGGCGGACTCTCAACCACTGCGCCACCAGGGAAGCCCCCAGCTTTCTTTTGATATCCATTTGTATGGAATATCTTTTTCCAATCCCTCATTTCAGTCTGTATGTGTCCCTAGGTCTGAAGTGGGTCTCTTGTAGACAGCATATATATGGGTCTTGTTTTTGTATTCTTGTTTTTGTATCCATTCAGCCAGTGTTTGTCTTTTGGTGGGAGCATTTAATCCATTTACATTTAAGGTAATTATTGATACGTATGTTCCTACTACCATTTTTGTAATTGTTTTGGGTTTGTTATTGTAGGTCTTTTCCTTCTCTTGTGTTTCCTGCCTAAAGAGGTTCCTTTAGCATTTGTTGTAAAGCTGGTTTGGTGGTGCTGAATTCTCTTAGCTTTTGCTTGTCTTTAAATGTTTTTATTTCTCCATCAGATCTGAATGATATCCTTGCTGGGTAGAGTCATCTTGGTTGTAGGTTTCTGCCTTTCATCACTTTAAATATGTCCTGCCACTCCCTTCTGGCTTACAGAGTTTCTGCTGAGAGATCAGCAGTTAACCTTTTGGAGATTCCCTTGCATGCTATGTGTTGCTTCTCTGCTGCTTTTAATATTTTTCTCATTGTGTTTACTTTTGGATATTTTGATTAATATGTGTCTTGGCATGTTTCTCCTTGGATTTATGCTGTATGGGACTCTCTGCATTTCCTAGACTTGGTTGCATATTTCCTTTCCCATATTAGGGAAATTTTCAACTGTAATCTCTTGAAATATTTTCTCAGTCCCTTTTTATTCTATTCTTCTTCTGGACCCCTATAATTCGAATGCTGGTCTATTTAATGTTGTCCCAGGGGACTCTGAGCCTGTCCACAATTCTTTTCATTCTTGTTTTTTTGCTCTGTGGTAGCTATTTCCACTATTTTATCTTCCAGATCACTTATCTGTTCTTCTGCCTCAGTTATTCTGCTATTGATACCTTCTAGAGAATTTTTAATTTCATTTATTCTGTTGTTCATCATTGTTTGTTTGCTCTAGGTCCTTGTTAAACGTTTCTTGTATTTTCTCCATTCTATTTCCAAGATTTTGCATCATCTGTACTATTATTACTCTGAATTCTTGATCAGGTAGACTGTGTATTTCCTCTTCATTTGTTTGGTGTGGTGGGTTTTTACCTTTCTCCTTAATCTGCTGCATATTTCTCTTTCTTCTCATTTTGCTTAACTTACTGGGTTTGAGGTCTCCTTTTCGCAGGCTGCAGATTCCTAGTTTCTGTTGTTTTCAGTGTCTGCCCCCAGTGGGTAAGGTTGGTTCAGTGGGTTGTGTAGGCTTCCTGGTGGAGGAGACTGGTGCCTGTGTTCTCCTGGATGAGGCTGGATCGTGTCTTTCTGGTGAGCAGGACTGTGTCTGGTGGTGTGTTTTGGGGTGTCTGTGAACTCATTATGATTTTAGGCAGCCTCTCTGTTAATGGGTGGGGTTGTGGTCCTGTCTTGCTAGTTGTTTGGCATAGGGTGTCCAGCACTGTAGCTTGCTGGTCATTGAGTGGAGCTGGGTCTTAGTGTTGAGGTGGAGATGTCTGGGAGGGCTTTCACCATTTGATATTACAGGGGAGGTCTCTGGTGGACCAATGTCCTGAATTTGGCTCTCCCACCTCAAAGTCTCAGGCCTGACACCCAGCTGGAGCACCAAGACCCTGTAAGCCACAAAGCTCAGAAGAAAAGGGAGAAAGAAATTTTAAAAATAAAATAATGTTATTAAATTTAAAAGAGTTATTAAAAATAAAAAGAAAGAAGAGAGCAACTAAACCAAAAAACAAATCCACCAATGATTACAAGTGCTAAAAATTATACTAAAAAACAAACAAACAAAACCAGACAGACAGAACCCTAGGATAAATGGTAAAAGAAAATCTATACAGACAAAATCACTCACAAAAAGAGAACAAGGTAAAAAAAATATATATATATATATATATATATATATATATATTAAAATAAAGGAGGAGCGCAACCAAATCAATAAACAAATCTACCAATGATAATAACCTCTAAATACTAAACTAAGATAAACATAAAACCAGAACTAAATTAGATGCAGAAAGAAAACCCAAGTCTACAGTTGCTCTGAAAGTCCACTGCCTCAATTTTGGGATGATTCTTTGTCTATTCAGGTATTTCACAGATGAAGGGTACATCAAGTTGATTGTGGAGATTTAATCCTCTGTTCCTGAGGCTGCTGGGAGAGATTCCTCTTTCTCTTCTTTGCTCGCACAGCTCCTGGGGCTCAGCTTTGGATTTGTCCCTGTCTCTGTATGTAGGTCGTCTGAGGGTGTCTGTTCCCTGCCCAGACAGGAGGATGTTAAAGTAGCGGCTGATTAGGGGGCTATGGCTCACTCAGTCCGTGGGGAGGGAAGGGTACAGATTGTGGGGGAAGCCTGCAGCAGCAGAGGCCGGCATGACGTTGCAACAACCTCAGGCACTCCATGTGTTCTCCTGGGGAAGTTGTCCCTGGATCACGGGACCCTGGCAGTGGTGGGCTGCACAGGTTCTGGGAAAGGGAGGTGTGGATAGTGACCTGTGCTTGCACACAGGATTCTTGGTGGCTGCAGCAGCAGCCTTAGAGTTCCATGCCCGTCTCTGGTGTCCATGCTGATAGCCGCAGCTCGCGCCTGTCTCTGGAGCTTACTTAAGTGGTGCTCTGAATCTCCTCTCCTTGTACACCCCGAAACAATGGTCTCTTGCCTCTTAGGCAGTTCCAGACTTTTCCCGGACTCCCTCCCATCTAGCTGTGGTGCGCTAGCCTCCTTCATGCTGTGTTCATGCAGCCAACCCCAGTCCTCTCCCTGGGATCTGACCTCTGAAGCTGGAGCCTCAGCTCCCAGCCCCCACCCATCCCGGCAGGTAAGCAGAGAAGCCTCTCGGGCTGGTGAGTGCTGGTCGGCACCGATCCTCTGTGCGGGAATCTCTTCACTTTGCCCTCTCCACCCCTGTTGCTGTGCTCTCCTCTACAGCTCTGAAGCTTCCCCCCCTGCCCACCCACTGTCTCTGCTCCCTCACAGTGGTGCAGGTCCTGTCCCTATTCTTTTGTCTCTGTTTTTCCTTTTTTCTTTTGCCCTACCCAGGTACATGGGGATTTTCTTGCCTTTTGGGAAGTCTGAGGTCTTCTGCCAGCATTCAGTAGGTGTTCTGTAGGAGCTGTTCCACGTGTAGATGTATTTCTGATGTATTTGTGAGGAGGAAGATGTCTTACTCTTACTTACTCAAGTCTTACTCTTACTCCATATCTCACTCCTCTGCCATTTTGAAGGTCCCTCCTCAATCATAAGATATTTCTAATCCATTATTTAAAAATTCTGAAAATAGAAATCAACTCTACTCATAGCTTAATATCTTGAAGAATACTGCTTTAGAATCGAGAATTTTTTAATACCTCCAAATTAACATAATATCCTTTGATTCCAAATGCTCACTAGCATTTCTCTGTTAAATCTTATGAATTTATTAATTTTAAAGTTTTTCTTCTTTTTAGTTGTCATTTTACATGTATAAAAATAAAGATACTTAGAAAGATGATAGAACATGGATCTTTTGGTTTTTATAGATTTAGTGGACATCAGTTAATCATAGAGCAATTATAGGGATCAGGACTAATAAGTTAATTCTATCATTGGGAATACGAACTACTGATCAAAGATGCAATGAATTTTAAAGAGATCCATTAATCTAAAAATACCAAATACACACACACACACACACACACACACAAGACATACATTCCATGTATTCGTATATACTAGCTGAGATCCAATGACATGATAAATATACTCACACAACAGAAATGAGCCCCCAGAATTGTAAAGGTGTTATTGGAGCTAAAGCCACTGGCCTTTTGGACTCTAAAGATTAGAAAATAGGGGTGGAAGCAAGGAGATTGGTTTCTGAAAGGAAAGCACTAAGATTTCTCTGAGTGGCATGGTTCTCCCTATTCAGTCTCAATGGTTAAAGCCTGGGATTGAGGAAAAAATAGATTCCCTCTGCTTCAATTGTGAAAAAGTAGATTCCTTTTCCTTCAATTCTGAATAAAATGGCTGTTGACTTGTTGCTTGTAATATGGCATCATAGAAAGCTGCTGACTTCAGGAAACAGAGATACAAAATCACAACCTGTAACTGGATTTCTGATATCCTCGATATCTTTATGAAATGGAAACTGCCATTTTAATGACTGCACCTGGTCTGTGCTAGAAGGCAATCTCAAAACTTCAGAACTGCTAGAAAGGGGAGAAAATAATGAAAATGCAAAATAAAATCAAAGAAAAACAAGCAAACACATACACACAGATGAACACACACACACTCACCAATAACAATAACAACAAAACAAAATCAAAGTTGCTAAAATGCTCCCATTCAAAACATGCCTACAAGTCTAAACTTCTTTAAAAATTCAAGAAATTAAATAATAAAGAAGACAGTATCAAATCAAGTAACTAAATACACATTCACTCCAGGAGAAACTTATGTTAGAATCAGTCTGAGAACTTAAAATAATTGAAGTTTGGATGCTCAAAAATAGTCATAATACTTATTAAAAATAAATTATACATATGAAAGTAAAACCAATTCTCATAAATAAAAATGATAAATATGCAAAAGAATAAATTAATAAATAAGAAATAGTTTCACAGAAATTTTAATGACTGAAAGGATAAATTTTGTGTGACCCACATATGAAAGTTAGCCCCAAACCAGCATAGAGCAAAAAAATTTATATATGCAACATGATGTATAGTTTCAGAATTCCCACCAGAGATATGAGAAATTCAAGTGAAGAAAATAACAAAGAATCAAAATTTGAAGGGAAATAACTAGGATGGTTCCAGAATTGATGAAGTTTCCTGAGATATAAAATTCAATGCAAGTTCCAAGCAGAAAAGAAAAGTGAACATCTTACATTTGGTCATAACAGAGTGAAACTGAAGAATAACAAAAATGAAAAGAATAAGTGACAAATTTGTGATAGAAAATATGCAGTAGACTTTGCACCACCAATGTTTGCATCTTCAAAGTACTTTGTGTAAATAATAGTCAACTTAAAATTTAATATGTAATGGATATATCATTCAAAGTGAGAGCAAAATGAAACTAGTTTTGGACTAAAACAATGAAAGATTCTAAAGCTTAAAATCTCATATATTACTTTAAAATAGTTTCTTTTAAAATAAGAAAGTAGAATCAGAGAAAAGTATGAAATATAAGAAACAGAGCTGAAAAAGTAATTGATAGAAATATGGTTAATAAATCCAACTGTTTAATATAAAAATTAATATTTTTGAGTTTGTTTTAAAAAGATAAAAAAATCAACACTATCATATAAATAAGATGAAAGTGAGGATAGGGAATTTAAAGGGTACTTAAACATGCTAAAGTCATGTGTGTTTGTTAAGTTACTTTAGTTATATAATTATGTTTTAAAATATACTCAGAAAATAATAAAACTAATGTCTGTTTCTTCAAAATGATCTGAGGGAAATAAATGTGGAAACTCTCTCATTACAACAGAAGACACAAAAATGAAAAAATTAAAAAATATATAAAAATAAAAAAGGAAATGAAAAGCAATAAAAATAACATAGAAATAAGTACAAACATATAAATAATTACAAAAATTATGAATTGTTAATATAATCTATAGAAGTATAGAGATTAGCAGATTAGTTAAATAAATCAAAATCTAGCTGAATGATTTAAGAACATTATATTCTAATCTCCTAATTTATAGAGATTGAGGGGGAGAATAAAAGATGAAAATCCACAGAATGTACAAAGCCTACTCAAAAGAAAACTGGTTCAAAATTAGAATATCAGACAAGCTATCATTAATGAAAAAATGTGCTAATATACATAAAAAGTGAACAAAAGATAATCTATCAAGAAAAGAATTGTGAGCTTGTTTATACTTAACAGCATAGCCTAAACATATATGCTACATATATAATATATTTTTAAATCTATAAAAAAATAACAAGAAGGAGAAATTGACAACTTCATAAGCAGAATGGGAAAGAATTCAACACACTGTTTTAGAAACTGGTGGATTAAATAAAAATAATTTTTAAACAAAAATATTCTTTACATATTAAATTGTTAAATTATATTTAATCAATATCTTTGCACACAATTGTCACTTATATCTCATATCCTTCTTCTCTAGTTACAGGTGACACTTGAACAATGGGGGTTGGGTGTTGTTAAGGGCATCTAAAAACCCATATAATTTTAAAGTAGGCCCTCTGTATCTGCAGTTCCATGGATTCAACCAACCACAGACCATGTAGTAATATAGCATTTATTGAAAAAAATGCCCATATAAGGATCCCACACAATCCAAATCCCTGTTTTTCAAGGGTCGACTGTACTTTATTTCAGACAATCATGCCTTCAAACACACTGTAGTGAGGGTCTGTTGGTTATAAATCCTATGGTTATTTTATGTATGAAGGTACCTTTTTTTTCTTGCTCTTGAATAATAGGTTCACCTAGTATTAAACTTTAAAAACAAGATTTAATGACAAAATTATCAAGATTGATGTAGTAGATTAATACCAAATTACACAAGGAACAATTAAATAAATTGACTTTATTTGGTCATAAAGGAAATTTCAACAAAGTTTAAAGAATTAATACCATGCCGAATATGTTCTTTAATTACAAGGAAATTAACTTAGAAAGAAGCAATACAAACAACATACATATGTTAGGAAACTGTAAAATTCACATCCAAATAACTCATGAATTAAAGAAGAAATCTAATGAAAAATACCATATATCTAGAAGTGAATGGCAATGGCAAGATAGCATATTATACTTGTAAGAAGCAGCTAAATAATCCTTAAAGTAATTTGATAACATTAAATGCATTTATTTGTAAGTAAGACATAATAAAACAATGATTACATATATTTGTTGAAGTGTTCTTTGTCATATTTTGATAAATTTTTTTTTATTTCTGGTTTTATTTAAAATAAATTTTGATAAGTCTATTTCTTTAATTAAATTTTCTTTCCTGGAGAATGAAGCTAAATTTCAGGGATGCCTTATAAGAAGGAAGCTCATATAATATATCATCCAAGATGGGGTACTTTTGAGACCGAAAGCAAAAACTGTTAATAATTATACTGGGACAATGGGAAAGAGCTGAGATTCATTACCATCCTGTTTCTCACTGTTATAGCTAGAATTTAGAACATTTTAATATTTCCATAAATCCATGTTGTTTACTTTAGTGTTTCAAATTGTGCCATCTATTTCAAGGATCAATTTTGGTTTTATAATTCTATATTTAGAACAAAAGTGTTATCAATCTGTTTTAGTTAGCATTTCTAATTTTTTTGTAGTTGTTAATTTACTTGAAATCTTTAAAATTAGTTCTTTCCAGGTCATTGTCCACTTGGTTTCTAAAATGAACTTCTTTTTTATATACTCTTTTAGCTTTTTCATCTAAAATTAAAGATTACCTAGATAATACATATAGCCCCATAAATGAATTTAATGTTTCATTCTGGTATAATAAATGTGTTTAAAATTATGAATACTTTAGGGATGATTCTGAAAGTCCTAGTGAACAATAATAATGTAAGTTCAGACAGTTTCTTAATACTGTGAAACTCACTCACGGCAGCAAATAATTAGTGAAATTTCACACCAGGGAAGTAGAAGCAAAAACTGTCATTTTGAGTAAAGCATTTTTTCACCCTGTAAAATTGCCAGGTGGCCTACTCAATTCCCAGCTTACGTAAATGTCTAACAATTAAATGTGACTTTGGAGAGGCATTGTCTGTAAACTTTATATTTTTACTAGTTTTTAAGCTTGAAGACTGTGAAAATGTATGGGTAAACTGCATTTGTGAATTTGGTATCACTGATGCCAATATGCACGGGTATGTATTTTAATCTGATTGTCTTCCATTCAAAAAGATGAAAGTTCCAGATCTCCTCAGAGATTGCCAGGTCCATCCTGTGTTCTCTTGGGGAATTGCATTGATCTCTGGGACATTGTGAGATGGTGAATTCTAAAATTCTTTAGATCAGAGCTTTTAGAACATTTTGCCTTCCTTTAATAGTCTAATCCTTTTTTCAAATGAGATCTACATATAAATTTTTAACATTTTCCTTATTTTCAAGAGTGCTAAGTTTAGCAAACTGGCCTTCTTAGCAATTTTCAACCCAGTTGCCCCATTTGACTGAATTATTTGTACTGCTTTACTTTTCCCTGCAGACCAGTTAGCCTCCTAAAATAAAGTTTAGATAATGTTATTTCCCCTCTTCAAAATTCTTCTGAATTCCCAGAAATAATTCCAAAGTTTTCAGGAAAGCAAAAAGATAACCTGTGACTTGGCAGCAATCAACATTTTCTCTTTTATTTCCTGCCACAACTATGTACCACCACTTCACATTCTTGACCAAACATATTTTATATAATTGAAAAAAGTGACTCAGTTTTATTCTACCTGTGTAACCTCTATCAGAAAGTAGTCCAGATGCTCTCTCATTCCATCCTGTATGAGTTTCCAGTATCTTGGAATCTCTTCTTTTCAAGATGTTATAATAAATATTTGCTCTAAATTGTAAATGATTTTTGATTAAAGATGAGAGTTTGTTTCTCTTCACATTCATTCTGGGGAATTATAATGATTACTTATAGCAAGAAGAAAAAAATTTTAATAATCCCTTAATCAGATCTCAAGCTCTGATTAAATTGAGGAATAAAAGATGACACTCCAATTTTGAGGTTATTAAAAATATCTATAGACTCCTTTAAGTCTTTAACATAAACCAGTCTGTTAGAGCTGTCTTCATGCAGGTATATTCTGGTCATTCTCATGTGCTTGGCTCTTTTCACAACCGGTGCCAACTGGTGAATCTCAATCAGCCATATAGCAGTTGGCACCTTTATGATTGTTATGTTGTGGCTTCATCATTTTCACTTTATATCCCTTGCCTCAGAGGCAGAATTTGGATAATTTGAACAGAGACATGTAGACATTTGTGAATTTGGACTGGCAGAGGAATGTGGTTTTAATGGAGTACATTTTCCAAAGAAAAGCAGAACACATGTTCTGCAGCTGAACTTCACAGAGATACTGGTTTAATGAAGCAGTAGGGGCCACCACTTATATACTACTTAAGTAGCAACAAAACAGTGGCACCAAAGGGAGAACAATGTAACCTTTCACAACTTTTTTCAATCTTAATATAAATGTATTAGTTTTCAGAAAAAAAAAAAAGCTGAGGAAATTATAATTCCCTAAATCTACTATAAAAGGGGGAAAATGAAGTAATAAAATTATAGCTTCTATTTAATTCTCTGATACAGTGTATTTCCTTGCTAAATATATGATCTTTCAGAAAATAACATGTAAGTTTAGGCACAGGCTCCTACTGCCTATTCTTAATGGTATTTCGGCAACCCCTACATAATGTCTTATTTCTTTGGGGACTAACTGGGCTGTGTCTACTTGCCCGGCTGCTAAGAAAGAGGGGGTTACATGTTTTCCTCCAAGCCTTTCTTTTGTAGTCCTTTTCATGGAGGAATTGGGCTTTTGCTTCAGGATTACTTATAGGAAGGCTATAGACAAATTAATGAAGTCTCATAAGTCACTGTCAGAATAGCTGATGGGTTTAAAGAGGCTAATTAAGTTTACTTCCTCTTCCAAATGTAGTTGGGTATTTCTTTTCCAATTTAAAAAAAGAAAACTAGTTAAATCAATGGATCTCACTGCTACTGATTATATTCTTGTTCATTTGAGGATAAGTGGAGAATGCACCAGGGTCAGTATTTGGATTTTCTATCCGTTTTAGAGCATAGTCTGTGTGGAGAAGTATGTCTCTATGCAAGTGCCTGTTGCTTACTGCCAAATGATTTTATGTGACTCCATATGACTTATAAACTGTGACTCATCAGGTATATTTCCCAAATCAATATTCTCAAAATTCTCTTCCAATTTTTCATATAATTCTTCAGGGCAAAAATATGAAAGTAACCCCACATTTTATTTATATATATATATATATATATATATATATATATATATATATATATATACACATCTTTATTGGAGTATAATTGCTTTACAATGGTGTGTTAGTTTCTGCTTTATAACAAAGTGTGGAAATAAAAATAAACAAATGGGACCTAATGAAACTTTAATGCTTTTGCACAGCAAAGGAAACCATAAACAAGACCAAAAGACAACCCTCAGAATGGGAGAAAATATTTGCAAATGAAGCAACTGACAAAGGATTAATCTCCAAAAATAATTAATTAATTAATCTCCAAAATCTCATACAGCTCAATAACAAAAAAACAAACAACCCAATCCAAAAATGGGCATAAGACTTAAATAGACATTTCCCCACATAATATATTGTTTTAATAAATATCCTGGGATTTTCTTTTTACAGGTTATTGTTAATTTTTGTCTCATTCTCCTGTTATTTAGATATGCTAGAATAAACTTTTAATAATGCCCTGGACAGAACATATTTGCAAGTGATACACCCAAAAAGGTGTTGATGTCCAAAACATATAAAGAACTCATAGAACTCAACAAGAACAAAAAATCCTGAATAAAAAATGGCAGAGGATTTGAATAGATGTTTTTCCCAAGAAGATATATAGATGGCCAACAGGCATATGAAAATATATTCAACATTACTACTTATTAGGGAAATGTAAATCAAAATCACAGCAAAATATCACCACATACCTGTCAAAATAGCTATTATAAAAAATTCTACAGGCTTCCCTGGTGGCGCAGTGGTTGAGAGTCCGCCTGCCGATGCAGGGGACACGGGTTCGTGCCCCGGTGCGGGAAGATCCCACATGCCGCGGAGCGGTTGGGCCCGTGAGCCATGGCCGTTGAGCCTGCGCGTCCGGAGCCTGTACTCTGCAACGGGAGAGGCCACAACAGTGAGAGGCCCGCGTACCTCAAAAAAAAAAAAAAATTCTACAAATAGCAAATGTTGTTGAGTATGTAGAGAAAAGGGAATCCTACTACACTGTTGGTGGGATTGTAAATTGATGCAGCCACTATGGAAAACAGTATGGGTGTTCCTCAAAAATCTAAATATAGGGCTACCATATGATCCAACATTTCCACTGCTGGATACATATCCAAAGAAAACAAAAAGGGTAAGCTGCGCCAAAGTGAGAGAGTGGCATGGACTTACATATACTACCAAATGTAGAATAGATAGCTAGGGGGAAGCAGCCACATAGCAAAGGGAGATCAGCTCAGTGCTTTGTGACCACCTGGAGGGGTGGGATAGGCAGGGTGGGAGGGAGACACAAGAGGGAGGAGATATGGGGATAAATTTATATGTATAGCTGATTTACTTTGTTATACAGCAGAAAGTAACACATCATTGTAAAGCAATTATACTCCAATAAAGATGTTAAAAAAATAAATAAAAATTAAATAATAAAAAAAGATAAATGTACCCCAACACACAGAACTCAGAGTTAATTGTTTTCTTTCCTTTTCATAAATTTTATAAATGCATAAGGCAACAAATATATTTTGGTTAAGTGCCATCTTAAGTCAAAACAGTATTTAATTTTTTGAAAGATAGACTCAGTAGAGTAAATTTAAATAAAAATTGTAAATGGATTTTACGAATTTTACTTACAACATATTTTTGATCATGTTGAATAGCAGAACTACTTAAGCAAAAACAATTTGAATTAAAATATGGCCTATGACAAATTTTACACAAGGCATTCAAAACAATATTTTCATACTAAATTATGTTTTCAAGCTCAAATAGAGATTTACCAGTACAAAATTACTATATATAGTAATTATATATGTATATATATGTATACAGCCCTTCATAGGTGCATGTATGAATTAAAGGTATTATTTTTGAAACTAAAACTAAAAATGAAACATACCTCTTTAATATGAAACCTGCCTTTTTATTTCTTCTACAAACACTCAACTGGGGTCAGATTTGACTAAACACACACAGATTTCATTTTCAGCTTCAATGAGATGATTTCTGTGCTAGCTCATGATGCTTACCAAACCAAAAAAAACTTGCTCACTCACATAAGATGTGGGAAACTGCAGCAAATTGTTTATTGCTTTCCTACTAATGGCAGGGGAGACTTCCAGATTTGTCTCATGGACTCAGTAAATCTCATCTTGAGTAAATGGCTATTCTGCCGCTCACAAAGTCCTTCATCTCTGCTGAAGTCAAGCTCTTCTGCTGAATAGAAGATTCAGATAAACAGTGTTCCCTCACCCAGTCATTCACTTGTGTTGAAAAAGGGTAGGGATGGGGGAATTCTCTTCAGTTTTGACGTGCAGTTCCTTCAGGTGGTTTTCAATAAGATTTAGGGTATTCTGATATCCTTCCTCCCTGTCAAAACCAAGCAGCTTGGAAACACTTCAACATTTCCTTTTGCAGTATGATTTTTCCAAAGATTTGGTTTCCTTTTAAAACCAAGACTGCAGTCACTTGAAGGCATTTTCTACAGGGCACTATGGTTTCTTGTATTATAGGTTCATGTGATGAAAAATGTCTGACAGTAGCCTAGTTTCCATAGGCCTGCCTCATCCTCAAAATACTCACTAAAACCTGACACTATTTTCTTGAAGGTGATTTCTCCAATTCACCTTTTAGCTTCAAACACTCTACTGAGAACTCTTTGGTTAAGCCACCAAGTTTCTTCATGTTGCACAAGATATACTCTTGGTCCAGGTTTTCACATACTTCTTTAAATGCTCTTGAGTAAAATGATCTCTGTTTAAAAAAAAAAATTGTAACATTCTTAAGAAATAATTTCATTTCTAAGAATTTGTGTGTGTGGGTGTGTGATATGCGGCCCTCCCACCACTGTGGCCTCTCCCGCTGCGGAGCACAGGCTCCGTACGCACAGGCTCAGTGGCCATGGCCCACGGGCCCAGCTGCTCCGCAGCATGTGGGATCTCCCCGAACTGGGGCACGAACCCGCGTCTCCTGCATCAGCAGGCGTACCCCCAACCACTGCGCCACCAGGGAAGCCCTTCCAAGAATTTTTGATACCAGCACCTCTCTGAAAAAAAATGTGATGTGAGGAATTTTTTTTTGCACAAGTGAAACCCCTCATGAAGCCAATCACTGATGCTGACACACACCTCTATTTCCAGATATGAAAACCACGTTTTAAATACATGTTGGTCATTATTTATTTCCACTGGCTTTTCACACCAGGAAATATTTTATTGAATTTAACCATGATTTACAAATCTTGAAAATGCAATACATTTCCTGGGGAAATTCATTCACTCGATCTGAATATAAAAGTTTTTTTACATAAATCTCTTTAGCATATGTTACATGCTATCAATACATCAACTTATTGTACTGCTTGAGCATGGAATGCTTTTGTTTATTGTACTGACATATTTCTTAGCCTTTTACTTGCTATATTTTCATGTGGAGTATTATTAGTTACCTACCAACTGTGTGATTTTTCCTTTCCTGAGATTTTGTAGCCTTTTCATTGTTCTTTCCTTCCTTCCTTCCTTCTTTCCTCCCCCCTCACTTCCCATTTTTCTTCCTTTCTTTCTCTCTCTCTCTTTCTTCCTTCCTTTTTTAACCTTAATTCAGTTTTGATATGAGAGTACAATAGTTGTTTAAAATAACCAGTACTTTTACTTGTCAAATAACTCTGATTTGTTTTTAAAGTCTTTTCAAAGTGATTTTTGGAGAAACTGCTTCACTTGTAAATTGTTTGCCACGAGGCACTGAACAAATACCAGCCTATGTAAAAACCACTGAGAATTTGTTTTTTCTTTATTATTAACCTTATCCAGTACCCCATAGACCTAGACTTAGACTCTTTATCTTCCAGTCCACATCTCTTCTTCAAAAATCACCACCATTAGACATGCTTGCAAGACACAAATGCTAGTAAAATGTCAAATGAAGATTTACATCTATGCAGTATGTAGCCATTATGCAAAAAAATATATGTAATATAACCCATACATTTCACATTTTGCAATGTTTAAAACAAAATCAAGGTTGTAGGGGAGCAGCTGAGTCATGATTCATAATAATTCTTTCTTTAGAATGAAACTGACTATACTTTCTCTTATCCTACTCTCTCATGAAACCTCTCTTGATCTGATTCTGCAGAATCCCTAGTAAGAAATGGATATACACAAACCCTCCCCTCTACCAAGAAAGGAACTGAGACTTGAGGAGAATGATCTCAAGCCTAGAGGGTAAATGAGGTCAAGTTAACAATAATAAGCAGTTTGTCTTTGAGCCTGGTCCTCACAAACTATTATAGAAGTTCCCCTTATTTTTTATTTTTATAATTTAAAATGGGAATCTCCATTTGCTACCTTACATATGTTCCAAAGCAAGTCATTTTAGCCTTTGTTAACAAATGTGTTATCTGCTAGAGGAAATCATGTAAATACACCTCACTTCTGCCCCTACAACCACCATCGGACACAAGAATACTCCCACAACTAGCATTGCCTCTGTCTGCTTCTAACTCTGATGGGGTTCACTACATCTGTCGATGATACTTTGGTGTTTCAGTGCTTTTGAGGACACTTGTGCAACATCTTGCTGGTGTGGGTGCTGATGCTACTGTTTCTTCATTCCCTTTAACTTCTATGTTGCTCTCTACTGAAGCGTAAGAATCTCTTTACTCCAGCTGTGTGCTGTCTCTGTCACACTGCCCCAAAAGCTATACTCTTTTTTTTTTTTTTTGCGGTCTGCAGACCTCTCAGTGTTGTGACCTCTCCCGTTGCAGAGCACAGGCTCCGGATGTGCAGGCCCAGCGGCCATGGCTCACGGGCCCAGCCACTCAGCGGCATGTGGGATCTTCCCGGACTGGGGCACGAACCCATGTCCCCTGCATCGGCAGGTGGACTCTCAACCACTGCGCCACCAGGGATGCCCCGCTATGCTCTTTTATGTTTCCAGAATCACACTGATTTTTTTGTATGAGTTAAAATTCCTGTAACAGATATGACAGGGAAGCTCGTCACACACTCTCTGACTTCCTCCTAGGGTGCCTTCTGTATTTCAGAGACTAGAAAGCTAAGAATGACACCACTCAGAAATCCCTGCAGACAGAGTTTCAGATTGGACTTAGCTTGGGTAAGTCATGGGAGACAACGGTTTGTAAATAAATTAAATTGGGAGAGAGGCAGAACATGAAACCCCAAGTATATTGGCAGAGATGGCAGCAGAAGTAGCATGATCCTCAAGGCTGAAGTTGTCTGGCAATTTACAAATTGTGGCAGAGTAAGCCACTCTGTTGGCAACCTAGTTCTGTGGTGTGATTTTGGGAATCATTTTGGATGCTTAGAGTCTGTTTCTTTAGTTCTCTGAACATTTCTTTAAACTATACAAATCTGTCCCTACTCCCTTTGTGTTTATTTTGGTGTAATAAAAAATACAACTTATTTGTGTTTAAACTAGTTAGATAATATTCATTTCACTTCAACAAACAATTCTGAACAAACAAGTGGTCTTTTTTATTTTACTTGATCTCTCTCTCTTGAACTTAGCCAGAATTCCATAAGGAAGTGGACTGGAAGACAAACTTAATGAGGTACAAAAATACCTTTTCTGTTTCACTTTTCCCCCTTCTATATCCTCCCCACCTTGAATCACTCATGCAGCAACTAAACATTATTTTAGGCCAAACATTTATAAGGGAGTCTTTTCCCCTTCTTTTTTTTTCTCCAGAAGGCTCTTAGTTCTCTCAGGTAAATTAGTTTCTTGTGGACTAATCATATCACACCATCATCCAGGCAGGTCTGGAATATGCTTTAGTGATTGTGATCAATTTTTGTAGGAAGCCTCTAGTGTGAAAATATTTCCTATATTTCATAAGAGTAAAATGCTACAATTATTTGTTGTCTGTAGTTTCCTCTGTTATTTTCTTAAAAGACGTGAACACAAGTTAACCAGAAAAATTAACAGATGGCTATTATATATCTTGCTTATTACTACAAGGTTTTCTTCAAGTACAATGTAAACACTGTGCTTTTTAAAAAGCAGGCATGTAAATAAGTATCTGTAGTGTATGAATAAGGACACCATTATACACTGTATTTATAAAAGATAAATTCTTTCTTATACATTGCAATAATTAGTTGTTAGTTGCAACCTGGAGGGTAGACCAATTAGAAAATCACATGATCCAAACACAATAAAACTATCATCTTGATAAGAGGATTCTTAATGGGGTAGACATATTAGAGGAATTTGTATAGTAGAGAGACACTCTCCCAAGTAAATTCTGAAGGATAAAGTTGAAGCAATTTTGTTTCCAACTGGAAGGAGAGTGAAAAGTTGAGGGAGGGGGAAACTTTCTCATTTGTAACACTTGGTATCATGATATTACTATTAACTGAGGCAGGGATTACCTTAGAGAGACCAATTTGTGCACTGTCTTGTCCAGATCACTCCCATCCCCTTGAGGAAAGAACTCATTAACCCAGTGGTTGAAAAGTTGACAACTGACAAATTATAATCAAGATTCCTGCCAGAGATTGCCCTACTCTGAAGAGAGCCATCTTGCCCACAGTCACATCCTCTTCTGTAGGGCAGCCTGAGTCCAATGACTGTTTGATACCAGGGTGTACATGCCCTAACTCCTTGACCTTGTTCTGGATAATGCCAGCTCCAGAATTTGCTGTGGAGTCAGTTGAGGTTTGTCCTAGGAGTGCATCACAGCTCAACTTCTTCTGTCTTTCGTGCTTCCTTTGACCCACACAATTGCTGGTACCTAGAGCACTCCTCATAAATTTCTTCCTCTCAAAGTATATCTCAGCATCTCTTAGTTTAGTTTTATAGGCATTGTGTTTAAGGTAAATCTAGAACTTAAGATAGTGCCCTGAATGAGATAAACTATTTAAATCAAAGGGCATTAAAAGCCATAGTTATAAATAATATAATTCATGGAAAATTTACAATGAGAAAGAAGTGGAACAAGGAAAAATACTTGGGTATACAAATATTTTGTTTAATTTGGACACAAGAAAAGAAACCAGGAGAGAAGACTCAGAAAAAGAGAAAAGATGGAGAGATAAGAGAAAAACCATGGAAATAATAAGCCACAGAAGGCAAGGCAAGATACCATTTTAAGAAGGAAGGAATGGGAGGTTGGGTCAAGATGACAGAGTAGAAAGACAGGTGCTCACTCCCTCTTGTGAGAGCACCACAATCACAACTAACTGTTGAACAATCATTGACAGGAAGACACTGGAACTCACCAAAAAAAATACCCCACATCCAAAGACAACGGAGAAGCCACAATGAGACAGTAGGAGGGGCACAATTACAATAAAATCAAATCCCATAACCACTGGGTGAGTGACTCACAAACTGGAGAACAATTATACCACAGAAGTCCACCCACTGGAGTGAAGGTTCTGAGCCCCATGTCAGGCTTCCCAACCTGGAGGTCTGGCAATGGGAGGAGGAACTCCCAGAGAATCAGACTTTGAAGGCTAGCAGGATTTGATTGCATGACTTTGACAGGACTGGGGGAAAGAGACTCCACTCTTGGAGGGCACACACAAAGTAGTGTGTGCATCAGGACCCAGGGGGAAGGAGAAGAGACATCACAGGAGATTGAACCAGACCTACCTGCTAGTGTTGGAGGGTCTCCTGCAGAGGTGGGGGTGGGGAGGGTGGCTGTGGCTCACTGCAGGGACAAGGACACTGGTAGCAGAAGTTCTGGGAAGTACTCCTTGGCATGAGCCCTCCTGAAGTCCACCATTAGCCCCATCAAAGACCCTGTAGCCTCCAGTGCTGGGCCACTTCAGGCCAAACAACCAACAGGGAGGTAACTCAGCCCCACCCATTAGCAGACAAAAGGATTAAAGTTTTATGGAGCTCTGCCCACCAGAGTAACATCTAGCTCTACCCACCACTAGTCACTCCCATCAGGAAGTTTGCACAAGTCACTTAGATAGACTCATCCACCAGAGGGCAGAAAGCAGAAGCAAGAAGAACTACAATCCTGCAGGCTCCAGAAAAACAACTAAATGAAGTAGAGAAAGGCAAACTTCCAGGAAAAGAATTCAGATTAATGATAGTGAAGATGATCCAGGACATCAGAAAAAGAATAGAGACAAAGATCAAGAAGATGCATGAAATGTTTAACAAAGACCTAGAAAAATTAAAGAACAAGCACCTAGAAGAATTAAAGAACAAACAAACAAAGATGGGCTTCCCTGGTGGTGCAGTGGTTTAGAGTCCACCTGCCGATGCAGGGCACACGGGTTCGTGCCCCAGTCCGGGAAGATCCCACATGCCGTGGAGCAGCTGGGCCCATGAGCCATGGCCGCTGAGCCTGTGCATCCGGAGCCTGTGCTCTGCAACGGAAGAGGCCACAACAGTGAGAGGCCCATGTACTGCAAAAACAAACAAACAAACGAATGAAAACCCAAAGATGAACAATACAATAACTGAAATGAAAAATACACTAGAAGGAATCAATAGGAAAACACCTGAGGCAGAAAAATGCATAAGTGACCTGGAAGACAGAATAGTAGAATTCACTGCTGCAGAGAAGAATAAAGAAGAAAGAATGAAAAGAAATTAAGACAGCCTAAGAGGCCTCTGGGAAAACATTAAATACACCAAAATTCACATTATAGGGCTCCAGAAGGAGAAGAGAGAGAGAAAGGACCTGAGATAATATTTGAAGAGATTATAGTCAAAAACTTCCCTAACATGGGAAAGGAAATAACCACCCAAGTCCAGGAAGGTCACAGCATCCCAGGCAGGATTACCCCAATGAGAAACACACAGTAATGAAATTGACAAAAACTAAAGACAAATAAAAATTATTAAAAGCAACAAGGGGAAAACAACAAATAACATACAAGGGAACTCCCATAAAGTCAATAGCTGATTTCTCATTAGAAACTACACAGCCAGAAGGGAGTGGAACAATATATTTAAAGTGATGAAGGGAAGAACATACAACCAAGATTACTCTACCCGGCAAAGATCACATTCAGATTCGCTGGAGAAATCAAAAGCTTTACAGGCAAGCAAAAGCTAAGAGAATTCAGCACCACCAAGCCAGCTCTACAACAAATGCTAAAGGAACTTCTCTGAGTGGGAAACACAAGAGAAGAAAAGGACCTACAAAAACAAAGCCAAAACAATTAAGAAAATGGTAATAGGAACATACATATCAATAATTACCTTAAATGTGAATGGATTAAATGTTCCAACCAAAAGACACAGGCTTGCTGAATGGACATAAAAACAAGACCCATGTATATGCTGTCTACAAGAGACCCACTTCAGATCTAGGGACACATACAGACTGAAAGTGAGGGGATGGAAAAAGATATTCCATGCAAATGGAAATCAAAAGAAAGCTGGAGTAGCAATACTCATATCAGATAAAATAGACTTTAAAATAAAGAATGTTACAAGAGACAAGAGAGGACACTACATTATGATCAAGGGATCAATCCAAGAAGAAGATATAACAATTATAAATATATATGCACCCAATATAGGAGCACCTCAATATATAAGACAACTGCTAACAGCTATAAAAGAGGAAATCGACAGTAACACAATAATACTGCAGGACTTTAACACCTCACTTACACCAGTGGACAGATCATCCAGAAAGAAAATTAATAAGGAAACACAAGGTACAAATGACACAATAGACCAGATAGATTTAATTGATATTCATAGGACATTCCATCCAAAAGCAGCAGAATACACTTTCTTCTCAAGTGTACATGGAACATTCTCCAGGATAGATCACATCTTGGGCCACAAATCAAACCTCAGTAAATTTAAGAAAATTGAAATCATAGCAAGCATCTTTTCCGACCACAATACTATGAAATTAGAAATCAATTACAAGGAAAAAAAATTAAAAAACACAAACACATGGAGGCTATCAATACATTACTAAATAACCAAGCGATCACCGAAGAAAGCAAAGAGGAAATCAAAAAATACCTAGAGACAAATGACAACGAAAATACGATGATCCAAAACCTATGGGATGCAGCAAAAACAGGTCTATGAAGGAAGTTTATAGAAATACAATCCTACTTAAAGAAACAAGAAAAATCTCAGATAAACAATCTAAACTTACACCTAAAAGAACTAAAGAAAGAAGGACAAACAAAACCCAAAGTTAGTAGAAGGAAAGAAATCATAAAGATCAGAGCAGAAAAATGAAATGGAAACAAAGAAAGCAATAGCATAGATCAATAAAACTGAAAGGTGGTTCTCTGAGAACATAAACAAAATTGATAAACCTTTAGCCAGACTCATCAAGAAAAAAAGGGAGAGGACTCAAATCAATAAAATTAGTAATGAAAAAGGAGAAGTTACAATGGACACTGCAGAAATACAAGGCATCCTAAGAGACCACTACAAGCAACTTTATGCCAATAAAATGGACAACCTGGAAGAAATGGAAAAATTCTTAGAAAGGTATAACCTTCCAAAACTGAACCAGGAAGAAATGGAAAATATGAACAGACCAATCGCAAGTAATGAAATTGAAACTGTGATTAAACATTTTCCAATAAACAAAAGTCCAGGACCAGATGGCTTCACAGGTGAATTCTATCAAACATTTAGAGAACAGCTAACACCCATCCTTCTCAAACTCTTCCAAAAAATTGCAGAGGAAGTAACACTCCCAAACTCATCCTATGAGGCCACTATCACCCTGATACCAAAACCAGACAAAGATGCTACAAAATAAGAAAATTACAGACCAATATCACTGATGAATATAAATGCAAAAATCCTCAAGAAGATACTAGTAAACAGAATCCTATAACACATTAAGAGGATCATACACCAATATCAAGTGGGATTTATCCCAGGTATTCAAGGATTCTTCAATATATGCATATCAATCAATGTGATACACCATATTAACAAACTGAAGAATAAAACCATATGATCATCTCATTAGATGCAGAAAAAGCTGTTGACAAAATTCAACACTCATTTATGATAAAAACCCTCCAGAAAGTGGTCATAGATGGAACCTACCTCAACATCATAAAGGCCATATATGACAAACTCACAGCAAACATCATTCTCAATGGTGAAAAACTGAAAGCATTTCCTCAAAGATCAGGAACAAAATAAGGATGTCTACTCTCACCACTATTATTCAACACAGTTTTGGAAGTCCTAGCCACGGCAATCCAAGAAGAAAAAGAAATAAAAGTGATCCAAATTGGAAAGAAGACATAAAACTGTCAGTGTTTGCAGATGACATGATAGTATACATAGAGAATACTAAAGATGATGCCAGAAAACTAATAGAGCTAATTAATGAATTTCATAAAGTTGCAGGATACAAAATTAATGCACAGAAATCTCTTGCATTCGTATACACTAACAATGAAAGATCATAAAGAGAAATTAAGGGAACAATCTCATTCACCACTGCAACAAAATGAATACAATACCTAGGAGCACATCTACCTAAGGAGGTAAAAGACCTGTACTCAGAAAATTATAAGACACTGATGAAAGAAATCAAAGATGATATGAACAGATGGAGAGATATACATGTTCTTGGACTGGAAGAATCAATATTGTGAAAATGACTATACTACCCAAAGCAATCTACAGATTCAATGCAATACCTATCAATTACCAAAGACATATTTTACAGACTAGAACACAAAATCTTAGTATTTGTATGGAGACAAAAAAGACCCTGAATAACCAAAGCAATCTTGAGAAAGAAAAATGGAGCTGGAGGAATCAGACTCCCTGACTTCAGACTATAATACAAAGCTACAGTATGGTACTGACACCAAAATAGAAATATAGATCAATGGAACAGGATAGAAAGCCCACAGATAGACCCACACACCTATGGTCAACTAATCTATGACAAAGGAGGCAAGGATATACAATGGGGAAAAGAAATTCTCTTCAATAAGTGGTGCTGGAAAAACTGGACAGCTACATGTGAAAGAATAAAATTTGAACACTACCTAACACTATTCACAAAAGTAAACTCAAAATGGATTAAAGATCTAAATGTAAGACCAGACACTATAAAAATCTTAGAGGAAAACATAGACAGAACTTTATTTGACATAAATCACAGCAAGATCTTTTTTGACCCACCTACTAGAGTAATGGTAATTAAAAAAAAACAAATGGAATTTAATGAAGCTTAAAAGCTTTTGCACAACAAAGGAAACTGTAAACAAGACAAAAAGACAACCCTCAGAATGGGAGAAAATATTTGCAAATAAAGCAACTGACAAAGGATTAATCTCCAAAATATATAAACAGCTCATGCAGCTCAATATTAAAAAAACAAGCAGCCCAATCAAAACATGGGCAGAAGACCTAAATAGACATTTCTCCAAAGAAGATATACAGATGGCCAAGAGGCATATGAAAAGCTGCTCAGCATCACTAATTATTAGAGAAATGCAAATCAAAACTACCATGAGGTATCACCTTACACTGTTTAGAATGGGTATCATCAGAAAATCTACAAACAACAAATGCTGGAGAGAGTGTGGAGAAAAAGGAACCCTCTTGCACTGTTCGTGGGAATGTAAATTGATACAGCCACTATGAAGAACAGTATGGAGGTTCCTTAAAAAAGTAAAAATAGAATTACCATATGACCCAGTAATCCCACTACTGGGCAGATACCTGGAGAAAACCATAATTCAAAAAAACACACGCACACCAATGTTCATTGCAGCACTGTTTACAATAGCCAGATCATGGAAGCAACCTAAATGCCCATCGACAGACAAATGGGTAAAGAAGATGTGGTACATATATACAATGGAATATTACTCAGCCATAAAAAGGAACGAAATTGGGTCATTTGTAGAGATGTGGATGGACCTAGAGACTGTCATACAGAATGAAGTAAGTCAGAAAGAGAAAAACAAATATTGTGTATTAGTGCATATATGTGGAATCTAGAAAAATGGTACAGATGAACAAGTGTGCAAGGCAGAATTAGAGACACAGATGTAGAGAACAAAAGTATGGCCACCAAGGGGGGAAACTGAGGTGGGGCTGGGGGTGAGTGGTGGGATGAATTGGGAGATTGGGATTGACATATATACACTAATATGTATAAAATAGATAACTAATAAGAACCTGCTATATAAAAATAATAAAATAAAATTTTTAAAAAAAGGAAGGAAATGGTCTCATGATCAGATAATCCAGAGATGTAAAGGAAGAGAATAGAAAAATGAATGATAAATGTTATTTTAGCTCTAATATTCATTGCTTATTGTGGGAGAAGTCATTTCAGTGGAATCATAACAAAGGAGGTGGAATAGGATGGGTTGAATAGAAAATTGAAAAACAAAAATTAAATTTTAAAAAAGAATAAAAACAAAAGTGTGTGATGGTTAATTTTATTAATGTGTCAATTTTACTGTGCTATTAATGCCCAATTGGTCAAGCATTATTCTGGGTGTGAGGGTGTTTCTTGATGAGATAGATTAACATTTGGATCAGTAGACTTTGTAAAGCAGGTTGCCCTCTCTGATATGGATGGGCCTCATGCAGTCAACTGAAGACTTGAATAGAACAAAAAGGCTGAGTAAGAGGGAACTCCTCTGGCCTGTCTGCATGAGCAGAGACATTGCTATTTTCTGGCCTTTGAACTCCAACTGGAACATTGGTTCTCTTTGGATCTCAAACCCACATGCTTGCAGACTAGAATGTACACCATCAGTTCTCCTGGGTCTCAGGCCTTCTGACAGGACTGGATCTACACATTGGCTATCCTGGGTCCCCAGCTTATTAACTGCAGATCTTGGCATTTCTCAACAACCGTAATCATGTGAGCCAACTCCTTGAAATAAATATCTTTATATATATATATTGGTTCTGTCTCTGAAGAACCCTGACTACTAGAGATAGACTATAGGTTGTTTCAAGAAGCTTGTCTAAAAGTGAAGAATTTTATGAGTGCGTGTGTTTAAATTTTAAATGAGAATACGCCACTGGAAAAAGGGTGCTACTTCCTTGCTCTTCCTTGGTTTTCTTCCTATTTCCTTTAACCAAATATTTAACATTTTATTCCTTTTTATATTAGTTTCCCATGAGACCTACTATTATGCTGGAGACTAAATCATATGTTCTAGATGTTGAAACTTCTACTCAGAATATGAGTCCTATCATATTCTCTCTACCTGTTGCATCTCCCCACGTATCTACTCTGTTTTGGGTGCTTTTGCATTTAACATTCAGAGAAAAAAATCTTTAATATAGTCTTTATATTCAACTTATATTAGCATGGTTATCTGAATTCCTTCTTTGTCATAACTTTTAGCAATACAAAAAAGAATAGCATGTTCTTAATGCAAATAATTTTTGCTCTGGATTTAAATCACCTGCAAAACTATACTTATAAACAACATTTCCAAATTATTTCCCATTTACTTACTCCTCTGCAGATATGTTAGCCCACCTACTGGTATTAATTTCCCATGGCTGCAATAACAAAGTACCATAAATGATGTAGCTTAAAGCAAAAATGTTTTGTCTCACAGTTCTGAAGGCTAGAGGGCCAAAAGCAAGGTATTTTCAGGGCCATGCTCTCTCTGTAAATTTTAGGGGAAGAATCCTCCTCAGCTTCTGGCAGTCCCAAGTGTTCTTTGGCTTGTGCAAGTAGCTTCAGTCTCTGAATCCACCTTCACATGGCCATCTTCTCCCTGTTTGTCTGCCTTCACACCATCTTTCCTCTTTTTATAAGGACACCAGTCACATTAGATTAAAGACCCACCCTACTGTAGGATGTTTTCATCCTGACTTAACTAATTACATCTGCAGTGACTCAATTTTCAAATAAGGTCACAGTAGGAAGTACAGGGACTTAGGACTTCAACATATTTGGTGTGGGGGGGCCACACCATTCAACCCATAACACTGTTCTTTCTTGAGCACACCAAGTCTATTCGTACCCTGTGGCCTTGCACTTGATTGCCTTGTGTCTGTCATGTTCTTTGACTCCTTCAGGACTATGCTTGAATGAACTTATTAGAGAGCCCTTCCATGACCACCGGCTGCCACTCTGTGTTCCCTTTTATTTCTTTACAGTATGTATCACCACCTGCGTGCTGTATGTTTATTGGCTTATTCATTTATTGTCTGCCTGTTTTCAATGATTGACTATACTCCTAAACCAGAGGTGTTAACTTTATGAACTGTGGAGAAAAGTAGAATCAACAAGGAAGACATTAGGGTGGAAGTAGGAGTCTGTAATAACTAAACGTTCTCAAGCTCCTATATATTATAAAAATGAATATTGATGTTAAGTCAAATTAAAAAAATAAGCCATATTCTTCCTAGTATGAGATTTAGGGATAAGGTTTATATTTTAAACAAATATTTACAGTTGAGGAGTGTTGAAAATATTAAATTAATTCAATCAACATACTTAGCAACTATTTACTGAATGACTATTATGTGTCAAACCCTATTCTGGGCACTGATGCTATAGCAGGAAAACGCTTAGATAAATTCTTTGCTGTCACAGTGTTTACTTTCTAAAGGGAAGAGACAGAAAATAACCAAATTTTAAAAATATTTAATAGAAATATATAGAGAGAATACATCAGATGGAAGTACTTGACTGGATATCATTTTATCCTCATTTTATCTAAGGTCAGAGAAGTCTCTGTGTGGAGATAATATTTGAGCAGAGTCTTTAAGAAACAAGAAATGAGCCTTTTAGAGATCTATAGACACAGTGTCCAAGACAAAATGATAAACAATTGCAAAGGCCATGAGATGGAAGAAGAATGTAATTTGCACATTTAAGGAATAGCAAGAAGCCCAGAATGGCCAGATCAGAGTGAATGAAAAAAACAGGAGTGATAAATGAATTCGGGGTGGGATGGGGGACAGCAGAAGTGAGACCTTGTAGGCCACGGATGGCAAACTATGACCTTAAAAGCTAAATCCAACTTGGTACCTGTTTTTCTAAATAAAATTTCATGGACTACAGCCATGCCCATTTATTTGTATATTTTCTATGTCTGCTTTCACATTACAAGCACAGAGTTGAATAGCTGTCACTATAACCATATGGGATGCAAACAGACATGTGATCTGACTAATGTTTTAAAAAGATTACTCTGTTATATAAAGAATAGACTGTACAGAGTTAAGTGTAGAAGGAGGAAAACCAGTTAGGAGGTGTCATAGTATGCCAATATACATAAACCACATTGTTAATTTACATAATTAAGTAATTAGTCACCATAGGTAATCATAGGAGTGGTCTACTTGAAATAGAGGAATGTACAATTTTACATTTAATTTTGGTATAAATTTTTTAAAAATCATATACATTATCTTTTTACATTACCTATTGTCAGTATCTCTAGTGTCTCATTTTCCTAAAAGAAAATTTTTAGTTTCTATTCTATTTTCACTTTGAACAAGCCTTTAATGTCATAGGTACTCTGGTTATTCTCATGAAGATTACTTTTGCTGTATCTGAATATTTCTTTTGGTTATTATGGTAAATTTGCACTAACTTTTAAGCTCCATTGCAATTAAAACTTTCTTATCTGAATCACTGAGCTTATAATAAGCAACCCTCACATTATCAAAGTGAAATTATACACCTTTTTAAAAAACTAATCTTAACAGAGATTTTAAAAATTACATGTAATTAACATTAAATTAACTTAATATTGTGACATTCATTTCAGACAACAAATATTTATTGGGCACTAACTTTGTGACAGACAGTATCCTATGCACTAATGTGAAATGATTAACGAACAGACATGTCTTTTCCTCATACAAGGCTGTAATATAAGTAAAGAGAGAGGCAAGAACAAATAAGCAAGTAATCAAACAAAAATACAATTAAAAACTGTGAAAAGCTGTAAAAGGAAACAAGCTACTAAGGTAAAAATAATGGAGACCTATTTTAGTTTGGATGATAAAAGAAGGATTTTCTAGAGAAGTAATATTTAAACTAAAATCTAAAAATAAGATGCAACCAATTTTGCAAGGAGCAGAAGGAAATCTATGATAGACAGTAGGGAGAGCACAGTTAAAGTCCCTGAGATAAGAGTATCTTTGGTGTGTTTGAGGAACTTAAAAGCCAACTTTGCAGGAGCACAACCATGAAGGAATAGAGTGGAGAAGAAGACCCCAATCCCAGTGAACAAATAACACTCTGTAGTTCCTAACACATTGGGGCACTTTTACATACCTCCAGTAAATTATGTGGAAGAGACAGAATATTTAGGGAAGCTTTATGAAGATGACAAAACAAGTATTTGCCTAGTTTAATCAAAAGACTTGAATTATTTTATATTAATCAAATGTTTAAATTTTGTGTCTCTAGGCACAATCTAAAGAATCTAAGAAGTAAGACTTTTCATTAGCTACATCATCCCAATTTATATGCTTCATAGCAGGAAATCTGTTTCTGTGTGTGCTTTGATCCTGCCATTTAATTTCATCTTACTAAATTCCTTATAAAGTCTTATCAAATATAAGCCCTGGGAAGTATGTATAAAATCCATTTCCATTTTTATCCTATTAATGGGGTCTTTTTCATCGAAAAAAATCCCTAAGGTTGCTCTCATTTTTATGCAGTTTGAAGATACAGTTCAATGCCTGCAAAGAAACATTTTATTTATTTTTAATTTGATGATAGCTGAAAACTTAATAGTGTTTTTAAAACATATATTTTCCTTAGGTGATAAAATAGTTTTTTTTAAATTTTTACCAAAGAACAATCTAATTTTGATGTATAAATATATATGTCTTCCAATAAGAGTGAGTTGGAAATCCTTTTATCACATAAAAATATAGCCTATAGGGATATATTTCTGCTTTAGAATACAAATTGAGAAATAAAAATTTTTAGCCACACCATAAAGAATTTACAATACATAAACAGTGATTTATTAACGTATAGTAGCTCTCTGATGTTTTTTCTAGCAATCTCATTTTCTGCATTTTATTATAAAAACATAGATATAAAAAAAACAGAGATAAGTTGACCTATTTTGTCTAAATGTCATACCTTAAAAGTAACATAAATTATGAATTCAAGTTCAGACTTGGGTAATTCAAATTTTCTTACTGTAATATAATATGCTTTTGAAGAAGAAAAATATTTTTATAGGAAAAAACAGTAAATAATTCAGAAACAAACATACTAAAGGAGGCATTTAGCAGCTCTTTCATTATTAACTGACTGAAACAATTTTGGTAGATGAAATATACTATTATATTTTTAAATGTATATTTTATTTGTTACCAAATGTAATACCACAATGTGACAAAGCTCACACTCAGTTCAAGGGCCAGTCCCTGCCATTGCAAACCAATACTTATTGGGAAAGTATAGGGTATTGAGATAGGTCAGAATAATGGCACTTAGCACAGTCTGTAGCCATGGAGGGGAAATAGTATTATTCTTGTAATTTAGCCAGTAGTACATATCAAAATTAGCTAGAGAACATTTTTAAAACACATAAGCCTTGGCCCTACCTCATAACCTGATAAAATGGGGAGAGTGACTCTCCTATAAACAAGATAGTCATGTGATCATATATACCAGGGGTCCCCAACCCCCGGGCCATGGGCCGGTACTGGTCCGTGGCCTGTTAGGAACTGAGCCATACAGCAGGAGGTGAGTGGCAAATGAACGAGTGAAGCTTCATCTGTATTTGCAGCCGCTCCCCATCGCTCACATTACCACCTGAGCTCCACCTCCTGTCAGATCAGCGGAGGCATTAGATTCTCATAGGAGTGTGAACCCTACTGTGAACTGAGCATGCGAGGGATCTAGGTTGTGTGCTCCTTACAAAAATCTAATGCCTGATGATCTGAGGTGGAGCTGAGGTGATGCTAGTGCTGGGGAGTGGCGGGAAATACAGATTATCATTAGCAGAGAGGTTTGACTGCACAGAGACCATAATAAATCAGTTGCTTGCAGACTCATATCAGAACCCTATCAGTGAGTGGCAAGTGAAAACAAGCTCGGGGCTCCCACTGATTCTGCATTATGGTGAGTTGTATAATTATTTCATTATATATTATAATGTAATAATAATAGAAATAAAGTACACAATAAATGTAATGAGCTTAAATCATCCCCAAACCATTCCCTACCTCCCCCAGTTCATGGAAAAATTGTCTTCCACGAAACCGGTCCCTGGTGCCAAAAAGTTTGGGGACCGCTTATATATACCAATAAAGAAGGTCACTGGGGCATCAGAATAAAATTAGATGGGGTGATATAGGAAGGAAGTATTCCACTGGGGAACCTAATGAAGTAATTTGGGTGTAATTGATGGTGGATGAATTAAGGTTGTAGATGTGGAGCTTGAGAGAATCAAGAGAGAGAAAAGATGATTGTATGGATATAAAGTATAAAAAGAAGAGAGGAAATTCATTGTGTAGAGGAAAAGAAATTGCTTAAGAAACTGAAACATTAGATATGTGTTATCCACTAGTAGTCACATGTAGTTTATTGAGCATGTACAATGTGACTATTCTGAATTGAGATGTTTTATGTGCAAAACACACATCAGGTTTTGAAAATTTAATAAGAAAAGTGAATGTAAAGTATCTCATTAATAGTTTTCTACCTTGATAACATGTTTAAACTGTTGGACAATTTGGGGAAAAATATCATTAAAATTAATTTCACCTGTTCCTTTTTACTTCTTTTAATGTAGCTACTTGTAATTTAAAGATTACACACACAGCTCCCATTTTGTCAAGCATTGTATATCTATTGAATAACACTACCCTAGACAATTATCTGGACTTTATAATTTTAAATTTCACTCATTCTAAGACTGCTTTCACCTTAGCAGAATGTGAATAATTATATTGTCTGAAAAACTCACAGGCCTATTTGGAAGATCAGTTGAAATAATATATAAAAGAACAGTATAAATAACAAAACATTCAAAGATAATTCAAGACATTAGATGAATAAAATGTACGATTTAACCTAGGTTACTTTGAAAATAATTTTTATATAAACATAACTTTTATGATTCAACAGGTAACTAACTGATCACTACAAATACGCACAGACTATTACTCGAGGAATCTATTTGGGGCAGGAACAAATTTTTTCACTTTAGATATTACCTGAAGAAATTCAGAAGTATCCCACAATAGCATACGTGTACTAACTAATAATCTTGTAAAAATCCATGTGCTCTCTATAACATAACATATGGTAATTTGTTCTATTTAGTCTAAAACTACCCCCTTCAATTTTCATTAGGCCCTATATTCAGTACCCAAGAAGTCACTGAAAAATGAAATGGTTACCAACCTATAAATTAGAGTAGTTTATTAATTTTGATTATATTATCTTTAGCTTTTTTCTTTGCTTGAAGTCTCAGCTTTAAATTAATAATATACAGATAAATGTATTTCTTGCAAAATCATTCTTTGAATTCTCTGAAAGAGCATGCTTACAGCCTGGGCTGAGCCAGTGGTAATTTTTAAAGCCATCTTCAGTTGAAAGTAACTATTTGCACTTCTCACAATTGGCAGGGTTTTTGTTATTACATACATTACATAACTTACTTGAGAAAATGACCAAAGTGGCTTTTTACAAAAGTAAGTGAACATTTTCTTTTGGCTTTGTTTTCAAAATTAGTCACAGTGGGAATCAATTTAATTTAAAATGCACTAAAACGTCAAAGACTTCAAATTTTGCATACAGAGTACCTGACCTAAAAAACACATTAAACACTCAGTTGAATGTAAAGTAGTTATAAATCAGGTGGAAAACATAACTGCACACACTGCTTCTCTTTTATGTATTCACACTGTTAAATTGGGTAAGAAGACTAAGATCATTTAATACTTTTTTTTTGTAATATGTGCAATGTGATATATTTAATGTTTCATTACAAATAGGATTATATTATGTGACTGATGGCCTGCAGGGATTTTTCTTAAGCCAGAAAATATAATTTAATACTAACATGTGATTTTTAAAAATGAGACTAAAGCAGTTCATAGTGAATTCACAATCTCTATAAAAAATTGTTCTCTTCACCAACTTATTAAAAGTTTCCTTAAAATGCATGCTAAATTATTTGTAAATTCTTCTTACCTGCAACCTAGGAGATACCAGCAGTCCTCTCTTCAGTCCATCCCCTTCTCCTCCCAGTCTCCTCTTCCAAACTCACCAACAATACCAACAAGAATAGCAAAAGGTATTTTTCTTCTTTTCTTAATTTTATTATTCTCTCTCTTTTTTTAAACTTTCTATTTTATATTGCAGTAGAGCCAGCTTATGCGTGTTGTGATAGTTTCAGGTGCACAGCAAAGGCATTCAGCCGTATATATACATGTATCTGTTCAACCCTAAACTCCCCTCCCATCCAGGCTGTCACATAACACTGAGCAGAGTTCCCTGTGCTATGTAGTAGGTTCTTGTTGGTTACCTATTTTAAATATAGCCGTGTGTACATGTGGATCCCAAACTCCCTAATTATCCCTTCCCCCTATCCTTCCCCCTGGTAACCATAAGTTTGTCTCTAAGTCCATGAGTCTGTTTCTGTTTTGTAAGTGAATTCATTTGCATCATTTCTTTTTAGATTCCACATATAAGGGATATCATATGATATTTCTCTTTCTCTGACTTCCTTCACTTAGTATGACAATCTCTAGGTCCAGCCATGTTGCTGCAAATGGCATTATTTCATTCAATACAAACAATAAATGCTGGAGAGGGTGTGGAGAGAAGGGAACCCTCCTACACTGTTGCTGGGAATGTAAATTGGTACAACCACTATGGAGAACAGTATGGAGATTCCTTAAAAAACTAAAAATAGAATTACCATATGATCCAGCAATCGCACTACTGGGCATATACCCAGAGAAAACCACAATTCAAAGAGACACATGCACCCCAATGTTCATTGTAGCACTATTTACAATAGCCAGGACATGGAAGCAACCTAAATGCCCACCAACAGACAAATGGATAAAGAAGATGTGGTACATATATACAATGCAATATTACTCAGCCAAAAGGCCTTTTTCATTTCTGCAGTATAAAGAAGAAAACTCACCTGCATTCACCACCATTCACTGAATATTATGAGTCGGGTTATGTTGCCTTTACAAAGAATGGAATGATGATGTATAAGAGAGAGTAGCAGAGGCCAGCAGCAGAGGGTCAGTCACAGTTACACTTACAGATGCACAACTGGCTCTTGAGAAGGTGAGGGAGAATTTGAATACAATATTAACTAAGGAAAGAGAATATTTAAGATAGGACTAGAAAACATCCTTCTATTTTAAGAGGCCATGGATATATTACCAAGGAAACATGCTATGACATGCAAAATATGTTTAAAGCCATTTTTTAACAAGATGTTCAGATAATTCTCTATTTTTTAAAATTAGCTACTCACTAATTATGGGCTAACCTTTGTTCTAGACAATGAGAAATATAGCAGTGCTTCTATATGTGCTGGCCTTTGTGCTAGGCAATGAGAAATATAGCAGTGAAGAAAATAGTTCTTATAATTGTGGAATTTAAAGTGTTTTTGTGAGAAATATATACATTTTTTAAGAAGTCGTATTAAAGATATGCTTGTACTTGTGTTAAATGTATGGAAGGAAAAGCTCAAGGGACCAAAGGAAAGATGATAAAGAATTTTGATACCACATTCACAGAAAGATAGACAAGAGAAAAAGGCAGAGGGCTATGTACCAGATGAAGGAACAAGATAAACCCCAGAAAAACAACTAAATGAAATGGAGATAGGCAATCTTCCAGAAAAAGAACTCAGAATAATGATAGTGAAGATGATCCAGGACCTCGGAAAAAGAATGGAGGCAAAGATTGAGAAGATGCAAGAAATGTTTAACAAAGATCTAGAAGAAGTAAAGAACAAACAAACAGAGATGAACAATATAATAACAGAAATGAAAACTACACTAGAAGGAATCAATAGCAGAATAACTGAGGCAGAAGAACGCATAACTGACCTGGAAGACAGAATGGTGGAATTCAATACTGCAGAACAGAATAAAGAAAAAAGAATGAAAAGAAATGAAGACAGCCTAAGAGACCTCTGGGGCAACGTTAAACACAACAACATTCACATTATAGGGGTCCCAGAAGGAGAAGAGAGAGAGAAAGGAACCGAGAAAATATATGAAGAGATTATAGTTGAAAACTTCCCTAACATGGGAAAGGAAATAGCCACCCAAGTCCAGGAAGCACAGAGAGTCTCATACAGGATAAACCCAAGGAGAAACATGCTGAGACACATAGTAAATTGGCAAAAGTTAAGACAAAGAAAAATTACTGAAAGCAGCAAGGGATAAACGACAAATAACATACAAGGGAACTCCCATAAGGTCAACAGCTGATTTCTCAGCAGAAACGCTACAAGCCAGAAGGGAGTTGCACGATATACTTAAAGTGATGAAAGGGAAGAATCTACAACCAAGATTACTCTACCCAACAAGGATCTCATTCAGATTTGACAGGGAAATGAAAAGCTTTACAGACAAGCAAGAACTAAGATAATTCAGCACGACCAAACCACCTCTACAACAAATGCTTAAGGAACTTCTCTGAGTGGGAAAAACAAGAGAAGAAAAGAACCTACAAAAACAACCCCAAACAATTAAGAAAATGGTAATAGGAATATATATATCAATAATTACCTTAAATATGAATGGATTAAATGTTCCAACCAAAAGACACAGGCTAGGGCTTCCCTGGTGGCGCAGTGGTTGAGAGTCCACCTTCCAATGCAGGGGACATGGGTTCATGCCCCAGTGCAGGAAGATCCCACATGCCACGGAGTGGCTGGGCCCGTGAGACATGGCCGCTGAGCCTGCACGTCCACAACCTGTGATCCACAATGGGAGAGGCCACAACAGTGAGAGGCCCATGTATCTCAAAAAAAAGACACAGGCTTGCTGAATGGACACAAAAACAAGACCCATATATATGCTATCTACAAGAGACCCATTTCAGACTTAGGGACACATACAGACTGAAAGTGAAGTGATGGAAAAAGATATTCCATGCAAATGGAAATCAAAAGAAAGCTGGAGTAGCAATACTCATATCAGATAAAATGGACTCTAAAATAAAGAATGTTACAAGAGACAAGAAAAGGCATTACGTAATGATCAAGGGATCAATCCAAGAAGAAGATATAACAATTATAAATATATATGCACCCAATATAGGAGCACCTCAATACATAAGGCAACTGCTAACAGCTCTAAAACAGGAAATTGACAGTAACACAATAATAGTGGGGGACTTCAATACCTCACTTACAACAATGGACAGATCTTCCAAACAGAAAATTAATAAGGAAACACAAGCTTCAAATGACACAATACACCAGATAGATTTAACTGATATTTATAGGGCATTCCATCCAAAAACAGCAGATTACACTTTCTTCTCAAGTGTGTATGGAACATTCTCCAGGATAGATCACATCTTGGGTCACAAATCAAGCCTCAGAAAAATTAAGAAAATTGAAATCATATCAAGCATCTTTTCTGACCACAATGCTCTGAGATTAGAAATCAATTATAGGGAAAAAACTGTAAAAAACACAAACACATGGAGGCTAAACAATACATTACTAAATAACCAAGAGATCACTGAAGAAATCAAAGAGGAAATCAAAAAATACCTAGAGACAAATGACAATGAAGCACAATGATCCAAAACCTATGGGATGAAGCAAAAGCAGTTCTAAGAGAGAAGTTTATAGCTATAAGAACCTACCTCAGGAAACAAGTAAAATCTCAAATAAACAATCTAACCTTACACCTAAAGGAACTAGAGAAAGAAGAACAAACAAAACCCGAAGTTAGCAGAAGGAAAGAAATCATAAAGGTCAGAGCAGAAATAAATGAAACAGAAACAAAGAAAACAATAGTAAAGATCAACAAAACTAAAAGCTGGTTCCTTGAGAAGATAAACAAAATTGATAAGCCATTAGCCAGACTCATCAAGAAAAAGAGGGAGAGGACTCAAACCAATAAAATTAGAAATGAAAAAGGAGAAGTTACAACAGACACCACAGAAATACAAAGCATCCTAAGAAACTACTACAAGCAACTCTATGCCAATAAAATGGACAACCTGGAAGAAATGGACAAATTCTTAGAAAGATATAACCTTCTAAGACTGAACCAGGAAGAAATACAAAATATGAACAGACCATTCACAAGTAATGAAATAATTGAACTGTGATTAAAAGTCTTCCAACAAACTAAAGTCCAGGACCAGATGGCTTCACAGGTGAGTTCTATCAAACATTTAGAGAAGAGGTAACACTCATTCTTCCCAGACTCTTCCAAAAAATTGCAGAGGAAGTAGAACTCCCAAACTTGTTATGTGAGGCCACCATCACCCTGATACCAAAACCATACAAAGATACTACAAAAAAAGAAAATTACAGACCAATATCACTGATGAATATAGATGAAAAAATCCTCAGCAAAATACTAGCAAACAGAGTCCAACAACACATTGAAAGGATCATACACCATGATCAAGTGGGATTTAACCCAGAGATGCAAGGATTCTTCAATATATGCAAATTAATGAATGTGATACACCATATTAACAAATTGAAGAATAAAAACCACATGATCATCTCAATAGATGCAGAAAAAGCTTTTGACAAAATTCAACACCCATTTATGATAAAAATGCTCCAGAAAGTGGGCATAGAGGGAACCTACTTCAACATAATAAAGGCCATATATGACAAACCCACAGCAAACATCATTCTCAATGGTGAAAAACTGAAAGCATTTCCTCTAAATCAGGAACAAGACAAAGGTGTCCACTCTCACCACTATTATTCAACATAGTTTTGGAAGTCCTAGCCATGGCAATCAGAGAAAAAAAAGAAATAAAAGGAATACCAATTAGAAAAGAAGAAGTAAAACTGTCACTCTTTGCAGATGACATGATACTATACATAGAGAATCCTAAATATGCCACCAGAAAACTACTAGAGCTAATCAATGAATTTGGTAAAGTTGCAGGATACACAATTAATGAACAGAAATCTCTTGCATTCCTATACACTAGTGATGAAAAATCTGAAAGAGAAATTAAGGAAACACTCTTATTTACCATTGCAACAAAAAGAATAAAATACCTAGGAATAAACCTACCTAGGGAGACAAAAGACCTGTGTGCAGAAAACTATGACACTGATGAAAGAAATTAAAGATGATGGAGAGATGGAGAGATTTACCATGTTCCTGGATTGGAAGAATCAATATTGTAAAAATGACTATATCACCCAAAGCAATCTACAGATTCAATGCAATCCCTACCAAATTGCCAATGGCATTTTTTACGGAACTAGAACAAAAAATCTTAAAATTTGTATGGAGACACAAAAGAGCCCAAATAGCCAAAACAGTCTTGAGGGGAAAAAAGCGGAGCTGGAGGAGTCAGACTCCCTGACTTCAGACTGTACTACAAAGCTACAGTAATCAAGACAATATGGTACTGACACAAAAACAGAAATATAGATCAATTGAACAGGATAGAAAGCCCAGAGATAAACCAACACACCTATGGTCAACTAATCTATGATAAAGGAGGCAAGGATATACAGTGGAGAAAAGACAGTCTCTTCAATAAGTGGTGCTGGGAAAACTGGACGGCTACATGTAAAACAATGAAATTAGAACACTCCCTAACATCATGCACAAAAATAAACTCAAAATGGATTAGAGACCTAAATTTAAGAAGAGGCACTATAAAAGTCTTAGAGGAAAACATAGGAAGAACACTCTTTGACATAAATCACAGCAAGATCTTTTTGGATCCACCTCTTAGAGTAATGGAAATAAAAACAAAAATAAACAAATGGGACCTAATGAAACTTAAAAGCTTTTGTGCAGCCAAGGAAACCATAAACAAGACGAAAAGACAACCCTCAGAATGGCAGAAAATATTTGCAAATGAACCATCGGACAAAGGATTAATCTCCAAAATATATAAACAGCTTATGCAGTTCAATATTAAAAAACCAAACAACTCAATCCAAAAATGGGCAGAAGACCTAAATAAACATTTCTCCAAAGAAGACATACAGATGGCCAGGAAGCACATGAAAAGCTTCTCAACATCACTAATTATTAGAGAAATGCAAATCAACTCTGCAATGAGGTATCACCTCACACCAGTTAGAATGGGCATTATCAGAAAATCTACAAACAACAAATTCTGGAGAGGGTATGGAGAAAAGGGAACCCTCTTGCACTGTTGGTGGGAATATAAATTGATACAGCCACTATGGAGAACAGTATGTAGGTTCCTTAAAGAACTAAAAATAGAATTACCATATGACCCAGCAATCCCACTACTGGGTGTATACCCTGGGAAAACCATAATTCGAAAAGACATATGCATCCCAGTGTTCATTGCAGCACTATTTACAATAGCCCAGTCATGGAAGCAACCTAAATGCCCATTGACAGACGAATGGATAAAGAAGTTGTGGTACATATACACAGTGAAATATTACTCAGCCATAAAAAGGAACGAAATTGAGTCATTTGTAGAGATGTGGATGCATCTAGAGACTGTCATACAGACTGAAGTAAGTCAGAAAGAGAAAAACAAATATCATATATTAATGCATATATATGGAACCTAGACAATGGTACAGATGAATCACTGTGCAGAGCAGAAATTGAGATACAGAAGTAGCGAACAAACATATGGACACCAAGGGGGGAAAGTGGCGGGGGGTGGTGGTGGTGATGGGATGAATTGGGCAAGTGAGATTGACATGTACACACTGATATGTATAAAATGGATGACTAATAAGAAAAAAAAATAATTTTGTTAAAAAAAAAGAACTTTAACCTTACTATGTAATTATATATATTAGTGGGAAAGTAGAAGGAATTAACAGGGTATGCCTCATGACTACTGTTTTTAAAATGCCCCCAACTCTAAGCAACCTTTCTCATAAGAATAAAAAGAAAAGGTAGAATTTATAGAAAATCTTTGTAGATCTTCCTAGCTTATTTTCTATATTTTGAGTAATGATTCAGAAAAAGAAAAAAATATTGAAAAATAAACTCTCTCGTGCCTAAAATGAGAGAAAGAGATGTAATTAGGTGTTACAATTCAATTTAGTTTAAATTACATGCGGGAATTATAACCGAGGAACTTCTATTAGTTACATCAAAGTGAAATGGTTACAGAAACACTATCAGTGATAATGTAAAATCTGTACCAAGAAAAGAAACATTTGAAGGTATTAAAAAGTGTTGCAATCAGACTGATAACAGAGGAGAATTTGTTCCTGAATAAAAACTATAACTGGAAGGGGTAAACTTAACATAAAATATTCACTAAAAAAATCTATGTACAAATATTCATAATAGTGTTGTACCCTAGACTGGAAACAGCCAAATGTTTATCAACAATTGTTACAGTCATTCAATGCAATAATACTCAGCAGTAAAACAGAATGAATACACAACAAGGATAAATGTTATACCATTATGCTGATTGAAGGGATCAAAGCACAAGAATGTATACTATGATACCATTCATGTGATATTCCAAACTATATAAACTAATCTACACTATAGATAGCAGATGAGTGGTTGCATATGGTTGGGCTGGAGGAATAGTTAACTACAATAAGGAAAGAGAAAATCTGTGAGTGATGAAAATGGTTTGTGTGTTTATTTTGGTGATGCTTATGTGTGCACGCATTTGTCAAAACTCATTGAACTGTAAATGTAAAATATGTTCTGTAATATGTTCGTATATTTTCCTTAATAATGCTAATTCAAAAAGACAAGATAAAAAGAATTATAAACCTAATGGACTTCCATTTCTAAACAAGATATTGTAAAAGGGACTGCATTTAGTCTCTTGCCTAAGACAACAAAGAAAATGAACAAAATATATAAAGCAATGACTCAAGTTACTGGGCATCAGACAACAACAGACAATGATCACTGAAAAATGCGAAACAAACAAGATAAGCTCTAAAACTGCCCTACTTATTGTTTACAGAAAGTTGGCAGACCACAGAGCAGTGAAGGAGAACTAATGCTTTCCCTGAGTGATGGAGACAGAGCTGTGTGTCTGAGGAGGGCAAGGTGGTTTGAGTTCATAGCAGAGTATCAGAGAGGAGAAAACTGAGCAAAGAAAACTCTGGGGATCCACAGAGGGTCGCCTTTAGTGTTTGGTTGAGTCTGATCAGCAAATATACGTGAGGAAACTACCTGAGTGACAGTTCCTAACAGTCAGAGTGAAAATTTTGTAATTCCCAAGGCATCAGGTGTCTATCAAGAAGAGTCTTGCTTTAGTATAGGAAAAAATTTCCGAGATGAAACATTGCTTTGATACTAACAAAGCAAGACCCCAAAAGGATCAAGCTGTTTCCAAATAACAACATTGCACCCAAGTGCTATGCTCAATAATATTTATGGGAATATGAAAAACAGCATCTGACAAAGTAAAATTCACAATATCAGACATCCAACAAAAGATTATCAGGCATAAAGAAGCAGGAAAATACAACATTGAATAAAAGTCAATCAATTAAAAAATAACACAGTTGATAGAATTAGTAGACAAGCACATTTAAATAATTATATTTCATATGTTTAAGAAGCTAAAGACTGAGGATGTTAAGCAGAAACTTTTAAAGGATAAACTACAATATCTGAGATGGAAAAAAATCTGTTTGAGGTTAAACATTATGGGCATTTAATAGATATCTCAAAAGAAATATGACCAAAACAATTCCTAATTTTACCAATCTTCCTTTGACCATCTTGCCCATTAAGTTAATGGAAATTCCATTCTTTCAGTTGCTCAGGCATAAAATTTTAAAGTTATCCTTGACTAATTTTTTTGTTCTCACTCCATAGCTACTCCATTAGTCAGTTGCTTACTTATCTTTTCAAAATACATCCAGAACCCCACCATCTCTCTCCCAGTTTATTGCAGAGCCCTCACAACTGGTCTACTTGCTTCCATGTTTGTCGCCCTACAGATTATTTTCCACATGGCAGCCAGTGTGATCCTATAGCCTAAATCTAATCATGTCCCCTTTCGGCTAAATATTATCACATGTTTCCAAGCTTACTGGCCTTATTAAGCCTCTGAGTTTCTACAATTTGGCTCATAACTGATTCTCTCACATCGTAACTTACTACTCTTCCGTTACTCATAATGCGCCGATTACTCTGGCTTCTTTTTAAATTAAAAACATTACACTGCTTCACCTTAGGAGCTGCTGCATTTGTGTCATCTGCGTGAATTCCTCTTCCTCAGTATATCCAAATGGCTCCCTGCCTCGCTTCCTTTGAGTCTCAGATTATCAGTGAGACTTTCCCTTATTATCCTAATATAAAATAAGAGCTTCCCCATTACTCATTTTCCTAACCTACCTTGAATTTTCTTTACATATCACAGCAACCTGATATGACACATTGTTTATTTATGTTTATTAACTCTCTCTTTTTCTCTCTCTCTCTCTCACTAGAATGCAAACACATTAACAGAAACAGAAAAGGATTCTTGTTTATTTTTATCTCCCTAGCACATACAACAGGGATTGGCACATAGTAAGTACTAGAGTATTGAATAAATAAATAAATTTATAAAACGAAAAAGGTAAAGAAGACATAAGTCTTACTTACGTGGCACAATGTATGAGTACTATAATGGAGGAAGAAGCATAGTAATATTCTTTTGAGGGGTTAAAAGAGAATTGGTTGGAAGAATTAGAGAAAATGCTTACATGGGCCATCATATGGTTTCTGAACTGATTTGTTTTCCTGGATACCCTTTTGCAAGCCAATCTTTGTACTTTAATTATCACAGTAATTCTAAAATGTAATATGATCAATTACCTTCAAATCCTTCAATGCTCCTGGAATGTGCCTGGTTGTTGGACCTTATTAGTCATATGAGCCACCCTCATTTATCACCTAGGCTGAAACACAGAGCCTGATGCAAAGTGTAGGTGCTTCCTAGCTTCACTTTACTTACTCAAACTTTTTTACTCACTCAAAAATTCTCGTACAAGAACTTTTCTGACTCTGAGATTCTGAATTTGATTTGAGAACTAGTTCCGGCTCCTTTGGTTTTTATATTGTATTTAGACTGCCATGTTGGTATTGTGTATTCCTTTCCCATATATCTCAGTCAACTTCATGAAGATGTGCACTGAAGCTTTTGGCTTGCTACATCCAGCCTGAGTTCAATATGGGGGACAGAATCAACACTAGCAACAATTTCTGGCCTCCTTAAGTGAGGATAGGGGCAATATCTATTTATTTAAATAATTGTAATTAACTATTATGTTGTCTTCAGCCAAAAATCTTGCTAAGTGACATAACTATTTTGTTTTTTTTTTAATTAAAAAAAATTTTTTTTTAATTAAATTTTTTTTCCCCTCTCAACATTTCTGCCTTATCATTTTGGAGACCTTTCCCTGTGACCTTTAAAATTCAGTTTACTTGTCATTCATCCTGTGAAATTTTCTCTGTTCCCTTCCTCTACATCACTCCCTGGGCTGCCACTTGCATATTTGTGCATAATTCTGTAGTTTCATTGAACAAACTCTGGAGTCATTGTTTACATGTGCTTCACTCAGGAGACTGTAATCTCCTTGTGTACAGTATAGTACTTAGAATATTTTAGGCATGCATTACATGTTTGTTGGATTGAGTGTTTTGGAATTAATTAAATTGTGTAGAATCCAATTAGTCAGAGTGATATTTGAACAGGTCAGTGCTCAATGAACAGGATTTCAGAAATGCACATGGAGACTAAATGGATGTCAGAGGTGTTGCATTTGGAAAAAAATATACATATGGCAGCCTTTGATAATTCAGAAGATATTGATCCTAAGAAGTTGAACTTGAGTGATTGACAAAACCAATATAAGGTCAGAATCAAGAAAATCAGAAAGAAGAGCTAGATATGGAGGTAGAAGATGAATTCCAATCTGCTTGGTTCTTTGAAAAGCAAGCTCAGCAATAAGCTTTTGGAAGAAAGCCACATTTTAAATTTTATGCTAGTTATAAAATAGCATTTGCTTAATTCATTTATCTTAACAATGCAATGGTTAAGGCAAAGATTAAGAAATAAGTGAAAGATTTTAAAACCAGGCAAATAAAATTTGAAAATATATAAACTTATACACAAATGACATTTGTTTCCATCCATTCTCTATTGGGAAACTGTTAAGAATTGCTAAGACAAGGCTCTGGTTATGTGCATATGCGTGTGTGTGTAGTTTTAAGGCAGTAACAGAGAAACATAATGCTTTGCATTATGCATTTGTCTTCTATGCTTATTTAATGCATATGTTTTTATTCTTTGAATGATGAAAACTCTTTTACAGTAATTAAGATCATGCTAAACTTCAGACAGCACAAACATGAGGAAAGCTTTCAAATCATGCTGTGATATTTGCTAAAAGGTAATTTTTCCTTTTCTATATTGTCTCCTACTCAATAATGCAATGGAACAAATAAGCATTACATGGGTTTAATGGTCTTTCTGTGTAAACAATTAGGACTAGGGAGGGGAGGATTTGCAACTAAAAACTTAATGGTAATTCCTATCCATTCTTGATTACACATGTATACACACACACAGAAGGGTGAAAATCACCTCTGCCCAAAAAGGGAAATAGGAAGAAAGAAAGAGAGAGAGAGAAGAGGAAAACAAAAAAGAAAGAAGAAAGAGAGGGAGGGAAGGAGGGAAGGAAAGAGGGAAGAAGGAAGAGGAAGAAAACTACTTGGGGAAAATGGAAAAATCAGATTTCTGATGACATATTGCTATTTACTTTGTCAAGTATTCTCTGCTTCTCTTTGTGGGCATCTAAAATTTAATCCCTTGAGGATATTCAGATAACCAGTATAGAAAGAGCAACTGACAGTTATCCTATCCTAGAGGCAAGAGCTGGATATTTCTATCCTAAGTCCCATCAGTCATTGGTCAAGGAATGCCCATCCCCTATCGAATTTTCTGTCTCTCCCAGCTTGTTATGTTCATGGAGACAACCAATGCTGTTGGCCAGACAAAGGCCTCAGCAAGGAGATGCTGGTGATGGTGGTGGGAACCTCAACTGGCATGGACCCATGTGGTAAAGGCCAGCTGAATATGGGCAGTGCACTGACAACATCTCTACAAAAGTTCTATAAATACTTAAATGTATTATAAAAGATAAATAAAAACATTTATGAGCCACTCTTAAGAAAAGTACATTTCCTGGTAGTGGAAATATAGAAGTTCAATTTAAACTTGGTGAATTCCCCAGTTTTCTGGCTGATAGATTACCTAAGTGGGACAGATAACAAACATGTAAGGAATATAAGATAATAAAAAGGACAGTTTCCAATGTTAACTGTAAGATCCTATGAAGTATAAGAGAGAAAATGATCAATTCACTTGTAACCAAACATATCTCCCAGTGTATAAACCAGGTTCTGAAAATGTGCCTTTCTCCTTTCAGATAACTTTGTAGGAAGAACCCAGAAATTACACTTTTTAGCTGGCTATTTCATCATTTTGTAAAAAAATTGGAATATGGTAGAGAAGAAGATCCAGGAGTAGTAAAGGACGTGAGGGGGTGCTATGGGAAAAGGAGTAGAGTTAGAAGGCAAAGAGTGAGGAGAGGAAAGGGGGAGAAAGAGAAGATGGAGAAGCACAGCAGGGGGACGGAGAAAAGAACCAGGAAGGGCACTATGGTGAGGAAGGGGAAGGGGGAAAGGAAAAGAGCAGAGTGGGAAGAAGTGGAGAGGGAGGGGGAGAGGAGGAAGGGTCAGAGACTGGAATAAGAAGGATGAAGGGAAAGAACAGGTGCATCCATGCAAAGATCAGGGAGAACAGCACTTAAGGAAAACACAACAAAGGTAGAAGCTCTAAGAAGAACTGAAAGTCCAGTTTGGTGAGCACCTCCAGGATGCGCAGATGACAACATCAGGCCAGTCTTTAGCTCCTAAATAGTAGGAAGCAGATAATATGGCCGTTAAGTCTTTAAAAGGTAGTTTTACAATCTGTCTCTTTTTCAAAACACTGACGTTTTATTTAAGCTGCCCAGGCAATTCAAATACATATGAGTTTGTGAACCACAGCCCTAAAATATTGAAAGAATTCGGTGAGTTTCAACCTGAAGCTAGCAATGGCTCAGAATGACTTCAGGATTCAGCTAGCCACCCTCCCAGTAGACACACAAACACAGACACAAAATCACCGTTTGTTTTTGTTTTTTTTTTTTTTTGGTAACTGCTTATTTAGCTTGTTATTTAAAATTTGTTCATTTAACAATTATAAGCTTGTTGGAATTTAAATCCAAGCTCTAACATTAGTAGCTATCTGACCAAGGAGAGAGTTACCTAATCTTTCTAAATTCCAATAATTTAATCTGAAAAGTTGAAGTATTTAGGTCACAGGATAGGTATGAAACTAACTGAAATTAAGAAAATTTGAAGATAAGGCAAGAACATTTTCTTATCTCAGTATTAGGGACATATTAGCCACTCTGGCAGATATATGTTAAAATAAAATGCAAATATCTGGTGGTGGTGATGTTACTGTCAATACATTTCAATAAAAGTATTATTACTAAATGTTTATTAGCTCTGTCTCAATTTTGAAAAGTGGTGATCAGTGAATAAAAGAGGTAATCATTGAGAGAAACACAATGAGCAAAGAATGGTAATATTTGTTTTACAAGCTCACTTCTCATTTTAAAAAGTAATTGTGTTGAAAAACCTTTTACTGGAAGCTTTACAGTTCACTTTAAGAAATGATAGAGGAAGGAGAAGTCCTTTCAAGGTTTCAAAAAAAAAGACATGGAAAAAGGTAAATGTTCAGAATTCAACATAATTCCTGTTGGGCCCTTTTTTTGTTTGCTTGTTTTGTTTTGTTTGTTGTTGTTTAATATCTTATTAGGGACAAAGAGAAGGTATGCACCAAGATATTTAGTTTTATTTTGCTTGGTTGATGAAACCTGTTGTGGTTTTCATTTCACATGGAGGATTTCTTGTGTAACATATTCCCATGAAAATCATTAAGATAATTCTGTATATTTCCAGTGAAATGGGAAAGGTTGTTAATTGGCCAATGTTGATAGTTTATTTACATAAATCATGACCCCGTTAACTAAATATTGTCTTCCTAAATGGCAGCAATTTTCTGTTTAGACCTGAATTATCTAAATAATTGACTCAATTTTTCATTTTAGCTTGCCATTGTACACACAACCTTTGACTTTAAGATGAATATGAGCTTTTGTAAATTTAGCTGACATTACCAAATTACTTATTTTCTTAGTGATTTTTATCTAATTAGAGTCTTAATCTGGAATAACTTATTTTCCTTAACCCCACAGCAAGTCACTGCTGACTTTGTGCTTTAAACTCCAAAATATACAACAGATATCAGTAAGATGTTGGCTGGCTTACTAGAACTCAGTTGGAAAATGTAAGAAGGCTTTTTTTCAAAAATAAAATAAGTTTGCAGACAATCATGCATTTTTTGAATAGACTGGAATTAAAGCTAATTTAAAGAGCTTGTTTTCAATGGTATTTGTGACTACTGGTTGGTTTTTAACATTGGTTCCTTATTAAATAGTATAAGAAAAATGAAGAAAATTATGTTTTTATTTTCCAGAAAAACAAGCTATTTGACTGCGGAATTTGTTTGCCTGTTTTCAGTTGATTTTCTTAAGTCTTAGCCTTAAATGATTTTTTTTTCTTTTTTATCTCCAGTGGAATGGGAGGCAAGTGTTCTTTCCTGCTGTTTTATGGCTGGTGTTCCCACTGACATAGACAGCAGTAATTAGTCAGAACAAAAATACGAATAGAGTACTGAGATGTGAACTTTCCCAGCCGACCAAAACAGATTTGTAATTTTTACTTATGTGGAGCTAGAGCTTGAGTTTCTGATTTTTCTTCTCACCAATTTTCCCCTGAGTATAGATCCCTTGAAAATAATGTCATGTTTTATTAATCGTATCATTTTTGCATTTATGGTATGTGCAATAAATTTTACTTATATTTCTAAATTAGCTGATCTTATCTGGGGCTCTTTAAGTTGTTCATCTCTGGTGGTTTGTGGATCATCTACCAGTAGCAGAAGTTCCTGGAGTGGTTGGAAATATGCAGATTTCTATCCTGTCAGCCCCAAGCACTAAATTAAATTGTGGGTTCTGACTGAGAAATTTTCTCTTACGAAAGTAATGTGACTCTTTTGTGTGCACGCACTCTCTCTCTCTCTCTCTCTCTCTCTCTCTATATATATATATATATATATATGTATATATATAATTGAGATGATATAATCTTATATATAACTTTTCTTAATATATAAAAATATATCTTTTCTTATATATGTTATATATACAACTATATACATTTACAGATATATATATGACTTGTAGTTGAAGTATTACTTTGCATTTGGTTTCATAAATATATAAGCATTTCAGTAATGCTTGCCATTTTCAATTAGCTTTATATTAACCAAGAGACCTGAGAGGATGTCTCATAACCACTGATTACTGATGTTAAAAACCACTCATTGGGGCTTCCCTGGAGGCGCAGTGGTTGAGAATCCGCCTGCCGATGCAGGGGAACGGGTTCGTGCCCCGATCCGGGAAGATCCCTCGTGCCGCGGAGCGGCTGGGCCCGTGAGCCATGGCCGCTGAGCCTGCGCGTCCGGAGCCTGTGCTCCGCAACGGAAGAGGCAACAGCAGTGGGAGGCCCAAGTACCGCAAACAAAAACAAAAACAAAAATCATTCATTGCAGGGCTAGTTGGAGTCTGTATTAGTTTCCTAGGGTTGCTGCAACAAAGTACCAATAACTTGGTTGCTTCAACAACAGAAATTTATTCTCTTACAGTTTTGGAGGTAGAAATACAAAGATCATGGTCTTATGGTCTTGTCAACTGAAAGAAAAAATGCACAAGCTAAGAGTTGTGAGTTTCAGTTTTATTGGGGATCTCACTGAGGACAACAGCCCAGGAAATAGCCTCTCAGATAGTTCTGAAGAACTGCTCTAGAGAGGTAGGGGGAGAGGCCAGTATATATAAAACCAGTATATATGATTTTGTCTAAGGAATCTGTGCAGTCAAGCATACATCTCAGTTAAAAAGTTACTGAGGGCTTCCCTGGTGGCGCAGTGGTTGAGAGTCCGCCTGCCGATGCAGGGAACACGGGTTCGTGCCCCGGTCCGGGAAGATCCCACATGCCGCAGAGCGGCTGGGCCCGTGAGCCATGGCCGCTGAGCCTGCGCGTCTGGAGCCTGTGTTCCGCAACGGGAGAGGCCACAACAGTGAGAGGCCCGCGTACCACAAAAAAAAAAAAAAAAAAGTTACTGAGTTGCTGCTAGTCACAAGCAAAAGATATCTCAGTTGATTACTTTAGTGCTTTTCTCTGCATGGGAAGATGCAAGAATCTGGATTCACCAATTCTTTTTTTTTTTTTCTTTTTTGCTGAGATATCTGTAACTACCTAAGGGACCTGTTTTTCCAAAGCACATGGTGCCTTATCCAGGTTTTCATCCTAAATTCCTTTCAGGGTGCACTGTCAGTCAATGACTGCAAAGGCTAATGACTTAATCCTTGTAGAACCAAATGATGAGCAACATTCTTTGCTTTATAGTCTAATGTTTGTGGCACCGCACAATTTATATTTTGAAACTCTACCACCCAATGTGATAGTATTGCTTCCTTTGGAAAGTAATTAGGATTAGTTGAGGTCATAAGGGTGGAGCTCTTATGAATGCGACTAGTGCCCTTGTAAGTGTCGTGAGAGAGTTTGCTTCCTCTCTCCTCTCCTTATGAGGATACAATGTGAAGTCAGCAGTCTTCAACCCAGAAGAGGGTTTACACCAGAACCTGTCCATGTTAGCACTCTGATTTTGAGCTTCCAGCCTCCAGAACTGTGAGACATAAATCTCTGTTGTTTATGAATGTTGAGGGTTTAGCTAACCCACTCCATAATAGTGCTGCCTCAGCATTCATTTTGTGTAGCTAAGCAGCTGTAGGGGCCTTGAACTGTCACTAGCCCCTCCCTCAAGTGCATGCCCTAGATAACAGCCTACAGAGTCACAAGTAAGTGTAAGTTCCTTATACGACACCCTCAATGCACCTGGTGATAGTCTCCCTTGCGTCCTAACTCCTGCTTGTACACCTTTTATATAATATCCCCAGAAAGCTTACCAAAACTCTTCTTTTCTTGGTTTGAATTGACCAATTCCTCAAAGTACGTCACCCTTGGACCTTAAGAAAGCCATGTGCTGCAGGTCTTGCTGGTCACACTTTGCCTGCAGCCTGGCTCCACCTCCCCATGTGGCCCCTCAAGGCCTGCTGTGCTCCTCCAGGACCTGTGAGTAATAAACACTATTTCACTTTCCCTTGTGGTCTGTATTGAACTGCTCATCATCTGACACCTTAATTAAGACTCTACTTAACAAACGTTAATTTAAAAAATCACAACATCAAATCACCCAGTTCATGGAATTTTTGTTATAGCAGGCTGAACTGACTCAGGCACCAGGGGTGGGAAGAACCATGCTCTCCCTGAAGGCTCTATGGGAGAATTCTTCCTTGCTTCTTCTAGCTTTTGGTGCTTGCCTGAAATCTTTGGCATTACTTGGCTTGTAGTTGTATCCTTTCTATTTCTGCCTCTGCCTTCATGGCTTTCTACCTTGTGTGTTCAAATTTCCCTCTTCTTATAAAGCCTCTACTCGCTATATTGGGGTCCACTCTCATTCAGTACAATTTCATCTTAACTTAATTACATCTACAAAGCTGCTATTTCCAAATAAGGTCACATTCACTGGTACCAGGGTTGGGATTAGAATATATATTGGGGGGAGATGCAAGTCAATCCACAATGGCATCTGTATACATCATATCAAAATAAATAATTAAAGGATGATATTAGTCAAGAGTTTTTATTTTTTCTAACATCTGTCTAGTGTTAAAGTAGATTAAGTTCTTTTTAAAAATATGAGGAATCGATTTCTTAAAAATTTCTATAATAGTTCTTCATTGATTTTTTTTCCCCTACTGATAGAAAGTTGAAACCTAAGGAAATAAAAGCAAACAGAAGTAGCAAGCAAATAATACTCTCCAGGGGTTTGTAATTGAATTATAGAGATAAAGTATTCATACATGGAATAATTAACAAAACAAGCATAGCATCCTATGATTACTGATAAAACTGAGTGATAGAACATTATTTTGGGAGTAGATTGGAAGTAGGCAAGTAGAGGTGGTAGCACTCCATTGGGGAAAAGAAGGTAAATATACAGAGTTAATAAGGAACACAATTTATTCTGAGAACCGTGAGGACATTCGTGTAGCTGGAATAATTTTGGTATGTGTTAGATATGTTTGAAAGCAATATTAGGGTAATAAATTATAATCAGTTAATGAAAACCTTGAATGCAAGGTTAATAATTTCAGATTTTAACCTATAACTGATGCCATGGTTTCATCTTTTCCCCAAAAAACTGGGGCCACTGGCTTTTATCACAACTGTAGTCACACGCCAATCCCTAGCTTTGTGATTGATTTTAAATATTGGTTTTTTACCAGTGACTTCACTAACCAAGTTGGTTGCTCCTGATTTGTTTCTTAAAACTGGGACTTTGGTTAATTTTCTGGGACTCTACTTTATTGATGTGTCTGATACCTCAGGTCTTCTTTAAGACCAGGAAGCTACATTGCTCTTGCTAGTGTCTTCTCTAAGAATTTTAGTTTTGTAAAGACACAGACCTACTGGAGAATGGACTTGAGGAAGGGTGAGCCGTGACAGGGCGAGAGAGAGTCATGGATATATACACACTAACAAACGTAAGGTAGATAGCTAGTGGGAAGCAGCAGCCGCATGGCACAGGGATATCGGCTAGGTGCTTTGTGACCACCTGGAGGGGTGGGATAGGGAGGGTGGGAGGGAGGGAGACACAAGAGGGAAGAGATATGGGAACATATGTATATGTATAACTGATTCACTTTGTTATAAAGCAGAAACTAACACAGCATTGTAAAGCAATTATACCCCAATAAAGATGTTAAAAAAAAAAAGAAATTTAGCTTTGATTTTAAGCCCAAGCTCAAATGACTAAGGCTATGCTGATCAAGTTAGATGGCAAAAATGACCTGACCCACAAGTCTAAATTTTATTTTTTATATGGCTTATTCCCCATTTCTGTGTACCCTTTTCTTGGGATGTAAGCTACATTGTCTTGGTCAGGAATACCAACCCACTAGCAATGGAATTTATATGAGACTTAATATCCTTTCAGTAACTACTATTAGGAATCTCCACAGACACTTGTTCTGCCATAGGTCTCCAGTTCCCTACATGCTTTTGCTATAAACAACCAGAAAACGCCTTGTTTTTTTATATATCTCCCTACTAACTAGCTTATATTGATAACCTCTTGCCCATAGCCAATTTCAATGGGATCCATTGCATTTTCCATAAAACATTTAGAAATGGAAACAGAGCCTGTTTACTTAAGGATCAGAGACTCCTAAGAAAAAAAACCACTAAGAAACCACTCATATTCTTCATACTCTCACTCTTCAAACAGATGTGGTTGGATGACAGAGGGGGTTTTAATCCCTTACTTGAGTTGTGGTTAAACTGTCATGCCCAGTTTTCCTTACTTGGCTTGTTCACAGGGGAAGAGTTGAAACTGTGTTGGGTTTCAAAGCATCTTCTAGACCAATAAACTATGTACTGCAGCACACCATGCTCTGGGTGAGACTCAGCACCCTAGAACACTGCCTGACTCTCTCCAATTCATTAGAAACAAGCTGCTTCTGATTGATCCAACTATAACAGGACCATTAAATTAAAGCAAAATATTAATGATCACTGACTTATTTACCATCAAGAACTTGACAGAAGAATGGGAAATATAAAATCATTGAATCCAAAGCTTTTGGTTGAGAGAAAAATGTCAAAATTCAGAAGTCTTTTAGCTTGACCTCTTTGACCAATGCAAAGTAATTCTTTATACTTTGTGTATGTGTGTATGTGTGTGTGTGTGTGTGTGTGTGAAGGTACGTTTTTATTTTTCTTGGGTAGTTACCTAGGAGTGAACTTGCTGGGTTATATGGTAATTATGTTTATCAATTTCAAGGAGCTTCTAAACTCTTTTATAAATGTCTGCCACATTTTACTCCCACCAGCAATGAATGAGTGTTCTAATTTCTCCACATCCTCAACAATATTTGTTACTGTCTTTCTTTTTTATTATAGCCATCTGGTGAAGTATTGATAGTATCTCATTGTGGGTTGTTTTTTTTGTTTTGTTTTTTATATTTTATTTATTTATTTTTGATGCAAATCCATTCACAGTAAAAACCTTAACAAGGTTTGATTTTTTGTCTTTTTTTCAAAGGAAGAAATGCATAAATACATTTTGTTATTGGTTGAATTGTGTCCCCCCAAAATAGATGTTGGAAGTCCTAACTTCTTGTTCCTGCAAGGTAACCTCATTTGGAAGTAGTCTTGGCAATGTAATCATGTTATTATGAGGTCATTAGGGAGGTCTCTAACCCAATATGACTGGTAACTTAGTAAGAAGAGGGAAGTTGGGACACAGACATTTGTAGGGAGCAGAATTCCATGTGAAGACACGGACAGCCATGTGACTTGGAGGCAAATTGGAATGATGCATGTACACACCAAGGAATGCCAAGGATTGTCTGCAAACACCAGAAGCTAAAAGAGGTAAGGAGATATTCTTCCCTGCAGATTTCAAAGGAAGTGTGGCCCTGCTGACACCTTGATTTTGAACTTCTAGCCTCCAAAACTATTACACAATAAACATGTGTTGTTTTAAGCCACCCAATTTTTGGTACTTTGTTACAACAGCTTTTGGAAACAAATATACTATTCTAAAAAATTTTCCAAAGCACTAATGTTTATTTCCTCCAAATAAATTAATTTCAAACAGAAATATAAAAAAGTGGTAATACATTTGTGAAGTCCTAACATAAGATAGGTGCTGGAAGCCACTGAGTGTTTTTAAACAGGAATTGACATGATAAGCTTGGCATTTTAGATATATGTTTGAAACTGTTTGGAACTTTAAAATAGATTAATTAAGTAGAACTAGATACATTGTGAAAAGAATAGAAGGAAGGAAAAAGGAAGGAACATATAATACAAGTGATGAAAAGAATGAAGAAATGAAGGAAGTTTCCCAAATAAATAGTAATAAGATGTAAAGCAATGATGATGATGAAATTGGAAATAAGAATGGCAAAAATTGGATTTGAGAATAATTTTAAAAGAAGAATTGATAAAATTTATGCACAAAATATACATATTTACATTAATTTAGGAAATAAAAAAGGGCACAGTTAACCATGGTATTCCAAATTTGAGTAAGAAAAAAATAGTTCACTTGATAATGTATTGTAGACATTTGTAAGTTTATTTGGATGAGATACAAAGGAGAAAATAGTTATATTTTGATATATTGGACTTAAGATTAGTTGAGTGTGTCAGTTAGATACTGAATTCAGAAAGTAGTTTCACAGACCTGGAAAACAGAGGTATGAGTGGGACAGAAGTTGGGACAGGGCTACCTTGCAGTGGGCAAATATTAACAGGCATCCTGGCTTCTCAGGGCTCATCCACTACTTTGATCTGTCATTCTTAAACTTTGATTCCCCCTCTCATGTTTTCAAGGTGGCTTTTAGAACCCCAGCCTTCATATCAAAATTCCAGACAGGAGGAAAGGTTAAAAGGAGGAAGCACAAGGGATAAGGGGCATGTCAATTCTGTCACTATTTAAAAGTTTTTTAAAAGAAACTACATCGAACCATACACCTACATATCACCTATTTTTAGAGAAGGAGGGGAAAGCTAGATGTCAGTGGGACATAAGAGTAGAAGCAGATATTGGGTCAGTAACTAGGAATCTCTGCTGCTGAGACATCCTTGCTGTTCAGTTTATTTAATTATTGAAATACGATCTAATTCTGATTCCTTGCCAGTGGATTAGCTCCAGTGCTTTAAATATTTTCCTTTTCAGACATTTTAGAGAAAGCCTGTAGAATCAAGCTAGTAAGTCATGAAATACAGTAAGTTTTTGTATAAACATTTGCTTGTTTATATGCTTTTGTGTATATTTCTGTTTCCTAAAGAGTGATATAAATCACTTTCATCATCTGTTTTCAGTAGTCTGTATTTTTTATATCTTACATTAACATAGACAAAAGTTGACTTTACCCTAAAGCTGTGAATCCGTAAAGTTATTTTAACTTTGAATATGATATAATTCATTCTTTTTTTTGTATTCTACTTGTCAACACACAACAAAAGGAGCAAATAGTGACTTTTCAAAACATGCATCGTTTGGTTGTTTGGCTCAGCATATTACGAGAGCATAATATCCTAAATTATGTCAATTACATTTAACTATAATTTCCCATTGTACAGAAAACAACTATTTTCTTTTACACATATTCAAATAAAATATAACAATACAGAAATAGCCTCACAGATATAGAGAACAAACTATTGGTTACCAGAAAGGAGGGGATTGGGGGAGGGACAAAATAGGGGAAGGGGATTAAGAGGTACAAACTACCAGTTAAAAAGTAAAGAAGTCACAGGGATGTAAAGTAAAGCACAGGGAATATAGTTAATATTTTATAACTTTGTATGGTATATAATCTATAAATATATCGAATCACTATTGTACACCTGAAAGTAATATAATATTGTAAGTCAACTATATTTAGATAAAGAAAAAAGAAAACAGAATAGTTTTATAGTTTATTCAGCATTCACTCAAAAATATTTTTTTAATTCTTTCTGAGTGCCAGACATTCTGCTCGACAGTAAAGATAGATACAATGGTAAAAAACAAAAACAAAACCAAATTGAGAATCAATACTTTCCAAGATGTTTGTGTCAGGGTAAGTTATTTCATTTCTGGGTCCAAATATGTATGCATGTATATACATACATATCTATATCCATCTATCTATCTATATTTGTTCATAATTTTTTTGGTGCAATGTAAACATAGTATAAAGATAGAGACAAGTGTGGCATGGAGGTAAATGTGCTGACTCATATTTGCACTGGTTAGTGCTTGTCTGGACCACACATTTAGCCTGTGATTTCATACTGGGTGGTGGTGTGTGTCAGGATGAATTGACCCTCCTGCAGAAAGTTACTAAAACTAAAAAAAAAATAATAACAGTCAATTTAGAAAATACTTTCAGAAATATTTTCTAATGTAGAGGTCAGTAGTTTGCCCTTAAACTCATAATTCTTGATCTGTTTAAAATATGTCTTATCTGTTATTCATCATGTTACTTCGCAGGAGCACTTTTAACTCTCATCTAATTTTACTAAATGTAGTGTAGATTCAACTGGCACGCTAACAAATGTTCAGAAACATAACTCCATTTGGAATTTTTTGAGTTGGCACAAAGAGTAAGACAATGAGACAAGTGCAGATTTATGGCCTTCTGCCTCAAACCCCCATATTCATTTGGAATTTAATTTAAGAGGATAGTCTTAAAACACACATGTATAAAAATTTCCCTATATTAGAAGTATAAAGTCCGTAATAACACATTTAAAATGTAAGCAATTAGCTAATCTATATGGATTAACATAAAATTAAATTTGAAAGCATGCCTTATGTAAATAGAAGTCTAAGCTAATGCCAAGAGTTTAACTTATTCTTTGTTCTTAAAAACCATTGGCAGCATATACATGACTGAAATGTGAAAGTTTCAAAATATAGGGAAAATTATTTTATCAGTTTTCTACTTAATGCTATGTATTAAAAGACACAGATTCAATGTGATTATATATAGCAACATATGTTGTAATTCAAAGGCCCAGAAATTCTATTTCTAATTTGTGCACATATTACAATTTGGTCACTTCCATTATATTAAATTGTAGGATTAGTAGTGTCCTATAGAGGCAGAAACTTTTTATGAATTATGTGTAACAAGGTCAGCCACTTAAGAAAGTCCTAAAACACAAAAAGGCTGTGATGATATTGAATTATATCAATCATCCTCAAGTGAACAGATGAGATATCAGATAGTAAAAACCAAAAACCAAAAGCCAAGTGTTTCATTGATGTTATAATTCAAATAATTCTATCATTGTGATCACTAAATCAAGAGTAAGCATTTGTCCTATTAATCAACTTATAGCTTTGTTATAGACATGACCAATATGAGATATGGGTAAAGAAAATATAAATAAGATTAGAGGGCTTGGTGGGGAGATATTTTTGCTTTTAAGGAAGCTCAAGGATTTGTCTCATCGTCAACTGATTTTCATCTGCAAGATTTCAAGCTTTACATCCTGACCTGATCTGAACCAAAGCAAAATGAAAATTTATGTTACTTGGGAAATTGCTCTTTCCAAGGAACATGTGATTAAAAAAAATAAAGCTACACATGTCCTCAGTTATAAGACAAAGACACACACAAAAAAGATTGCACAGTTTAATTGATAGAATTTCATTTTAAAGAGAGGTGAATTTCTTTTTTTTTATAAATTTCTTTTTTTAAATACCATTTTATTTTCTCTCTCTTTTCTTTTCTTTTCTTTTTTTTTTGGCTGCTTAGGGTCTTAGTTGCAGCACAGGGGATCTTAATTGATAGAATATTGACTGATTCCAGGTTTTTTCTTCCAGAAGAGCAGAGGTTATAGCATCTCAAAGGGTGAGCATTACACATAAAAGCCATGGTGAAGCCCAGCTCCGCTGTGTGACTTCTCTGATAGTTAAATTTGGAGGGATTTTAAAAAGGATTATGTGAAATAATGTATATAAAACATGCAACAAGTGTTTGAAAAGTTAGCTATTATTAGTATCTTCATTATAAAACACAAGATTAATTGGTAGAAAATAATCTGCCTTAAGTATTAATATACATTAATTACATCTGGGAGCTTCCTATCTAATGCTATATTAATAGTGGCCCTATTACAGTTTTGATCATTTCTAATACCCTTGATTTTGAATTAGTATTACTTAATTCAGTAGAAATTAAATGTAATAAAGAAAATGAGTAGATGTTTAAGTTCACCAAATTTTTAAAACTATTTTTATTAAACTCAGTTAAGATATTGGTGAAATATAATCAACATCTTCTCTCTGGTTGGCAAGAAAAATAATGGCTATGTTTTACATAAATGTTTTTGTAATTTACCTAAAATTGGCAATCCATTCATAGGCTGGATGACCATTAAGGAGTATGTGGGTGATAAAATAGTTTGAGACGTGATATTGTAACCACAGTGATTTGCTCTCAAATATCTGTGAAGGAGTAGCTATGATAAATATTGTCTTTAGTAAACACAAGATTAATTTATAGAAAATGACTTGATGTACCAGTTACAAAATATCCAATCCATGGTTATGTATAACAGTGCTCCTCATGTGCTTTAAGTCTGTGAACAATTTAATAGAGCAAAAGATCCCAGGAATCATATATCTTGCTAGCAATAGGAAAAAAGATTATGTGTTGATTAATTGGCATAATCCACAGAATAAAGTCTACATTTAATTACAAATAAAAGAATTCATTCCAATCTCCAATTGTTTCTATCCTAAATTAAACCCAAATGATCAAGACATTAGTCTGCAAATCATAGATATTATTTTACAAGCTGTGGAAGAAACAATCTTATTTGTTTGTTCAGTCTACCTCAATTCAGGGTCAATATTTTCTGGACTATATATTGTATCCTATATAAATATAATTATAAATAATTTCCTACTCAAAAACAAAAATCATAAAAAATATCCAAATAGTCAAGTTATATAATTTATATGAAGATTTTTAATTTATATGATTTTATATATAAAATATATATTGAAGATTTTTAAAATTTATATGAAAATTTTAACTGTTAAGTGTGTTTGTTTTTTGTATACTAAGTATATAAAATGTAGCAGGGAAATTATAATTATCAAGGAATTAAAAGCAAAAACTTTGGAGATAGAACATAAGTTACAGAATGGTAAATAACAGGGAAACATCACAGTAAGAAGGGACACAAGGGGACATATTCTAGAAGGATTCAAAATAGAGTTTCCAAATAAAATAAAAGTGCCCAGTTAAATTTGAATTTCAGATAATTAAAAAATATTTTTATTATAAGAATGTCCCATGCAATGTTTGTGACATACTTATATTAAAAGGTTTCTTTTGTTTTTGTTTTAACATCTTTATTAGAGTATAATTGCTTTACAATGGTGTGTCAGTTTCTGCTTTATAACAAGGTGAATCAGTTATACATATACATGTGTCCCCATATCTCTTCCCTCTTGCATCTCCCTCCCTTCCACCCTCCCTAGCCCACCCCCCTAGGTGATCACAAAGCATCGAGCTGGTCTCGCTGTGCTATGTGGCTGCTTCCCACTAGCTATCTATTTTAAGTTTGGTAGTGTATATATGTCCATGCCACTCTCTCACTTTGTCCCAGCTTACCCTTCCCCAGCACCATATCCTCAAGTCCATTCTCTGGTAGGTCTGCATCTTTATTCCTGTCTTGACCCTAGGTTCTTCTGACCACTTTTTTTTCTTTTTTTAGATTCCATATATATGTGTTAGCATATGGTTTTTTTTTTTTTTTTCTCTTTCAGACTTACTTCACTCTGTATGACAGTCTCTAGGTCCATCCACCTCACTACAAATAACTCAGTTTCGTTCCTTTATATGGCTGAGTAATATTCCATTGTATATATGTGTCACATCTTCTTTATCCATTCATCTGTTGATGGACACTTAGGTTGCTTCCATGTCCTGGCTATTGTAAATAGAGCTGCAATGAACATTTTGGTACATGGCTCTTTTTGAATTATGGTTTTTGCAGGGTATATGCCCAGTAGTGGGATTGCTGAGTCATATGGTATTTCTACTTTTAATTTTTAAGGAACCTCCAAACTGTTCTCCATAGTGGCTGTATCAATTTACCTTCCCACCAACAGTGCAAGAGTTCCCTTTTCTCCATACCCTCTCCAGCATTTATTGTTTGTAGATTTTTTGATGATGGCCATTTTGACTGGTGTGACATGATATCTCACTGTAGTTTTGATTTGCATTTCTCTAATGCTTAATGATGTTGAGCATTCTTTAATGTGTTTGTTGGCAATCTGTATATCTTCTGTGGAGAAAAGTCTATTTAGGTCTTCTGCCCATTTTTGGATTGGGTTGTTTTTTTGTTATTGAGCTGGATGAGTTGTTTGTAAATTTTGGAGATAAACCCTTTGTCAGTTGCTTCATTTGCAAATATTTTCTCCCATTATGAGGGTTGCCTTTTGGTATTGTTTATGGTTTCCTTTGTTGTGCAAAAGCTTTTAAGTTTCATTAGGTCCCATTTGTTTATTTTTGTTTTTATTTTCATTTCTCTAGGAGGTGGGTCAAAGAGGATCTTGCTGTGATTTATGTCATAGAGTGTTCTGCCTATGTTTTCCTCTAAGAGTTTGATGGTGTTTGGCCTTATATTTAGGTTGTTAATCCATTTTGAGTTTATTTTTGTGTATGGTGATAGGGAGTGTACTAATTTCATACTTTTACATGTACCTCTCCAGTTTTCCCAGCACCACTTATTGAAGAGGCTGTCTTTTCTCCACTGTATATTCTTGCCTCCTTTAACAAAGATAAGGTGACCATATGTTCGTGGGTTTATCTCTGGGCTTTCTCTCCTGTTCCATTGATCTATAATTCTGTTTTTTGTGCCAGTACCATACTGTCTTGATTACTGTAGCTTTGTAGTATAGTCTGAAGTCTGGGAGCCTGATTCCTCCAGCTCCGTTTTTCTTTCTCAAGATTGCTTTGGCTGTTCGGACTCTTTTGTGTTTCCATACTAATTGTGAAATTTTTTGTTCTAGTTCTGTGAAAAACGCCAGTGGTAGTTTGATAGGTATTGCATTTAATCTGTAGATTGCTTTGGGTAGTAGAGTCATTTTCACAATGTTGATTCTTCCTATCCAAGAACATGGTTTATCTCTCCATCTATTTGCATCATCTTTAATTTGTTTCATCAGTGGCTTATAATTTTCTGCATACAGGTCTTTTGTCTCCTTAGGTAGGTTTATTCCTAGATATTTTATTCTTTGTGTTGCAATGGTAAATAGGAGTGTTTTCTTAAATTCACTTTCCAATTTTTTATTATTAGTGTATAGGAATGCAAGAGATTTCTGTACATTAATTTTGTATCCTGCTATTTTACCAAATTCATTGATTAGTCCTAGTAGTTTTCTGGTAGCATCTTTAGGATTCTCTATGTATAGTATCATGTCATCTGCAAACAGTGACAGGTTTGCTTCTTCTTTTCCAATTTGGATCCCTTGTATTTCTTTTTCTTCCCTGATTCCTGTGACTAAAACTTCCAAAACTTTGTTGGATAATAGTGGTGAGAGTCGAAAACCTTGTCTTGTTCCTGATCTTAGTGGAAATGGGTTCAGTTTTTCTCCACTGAGGACAATGTTGGCTGTGGGTTTGTCATATATGGCATTTATTATGTTGAGGGAAGTTCCCTCTATGCCTACTTTCTGGAGGGTTTTTATCATAAATGGGTGTTGAATTTTATCAAATGCTTTCTCTGCATCTACTGAGATGATCATATGTTTTTCTCCATCAATTTGTTAATATGGTGTCTCACATTGATTGATTTGCATATATTGAAGAATCCTTGCATTCCTGGGATAAACCCCACTGTTCATAATGTATGATCCTTTTAATGTGCTGTTGGATTCTGTTTACTAATATTTTTTGAGGATTGTTGCATCTATATTCATCACTGATACTGGCCTGTAGTATTCTTTCTTTGTGACATGTTTCCCTGGTTTTGGTATCCGAGTGATGGTGACCTCATAGAATGAGTTTGGGAGCTCTCCTCCCTCTGCTATATTTTGGAAGAGCTTGAGAAGTATAGGTGTTAGCTCTTCTCTAAATGTTTGATAGGATTCGCCTGTGAAGCCATCTGGTCCTGTGCCTTTGTTTGTTGGAAGATTTTTAATCACAGTTTCAATTTCAGGGCTTGTGATTGGTCTTTTCATATTTTCTATTTCTTCCTGGTTCAGTCTCAGAGGGTTATGCATTTCTAAGAATTTGTCCATTTCTTCCAGGTTGTCCATTTTATTGGCATATAATTGCTTGTAGTAATCTCTCATGATCCTTTGTATTTCTGCAGTGCCAGTTGTTACTTCTCTTTTTCCATTTCTAATTCTATTGATTTGAGTCTTCTCCCTTTTTTTCTTGATGAGTCTGGCTAATGGGTTATCAATTTTGTTTATCTTCTCAAAGAACTAGCTTTTAGTTTTATTGATCTTTGCTATCGTTTCCTTCATTTCTTTTTCATTTATTTCTGATCTGATCTTTATGATTTCTTTTCTTCCACTAACTTTGGGGTTTTTTTGTTCTTCTTTCTCTAATTGCTTTAGGTGTAAGGTTAGATTGTTTATTTGAGATGTTTCTTGTTTCTTAAGGTAGGCTTCTGTAGCTATAAACTTCCCTCTTAGAACTGCTTTTGCTGCATCCCATAGGTTTTGGACCATTGTGTTTTCATTGTCATTTGTTTCTAAGTATTTTTTGATTACCTGTTTGATTTCTTCAGTCACCTCTTGGTTATCAAGTAGTGTGTTGTTTAGCCTCCATGCGTTTGTATTTCATACAGATTTTTTCCTGTAATTGATCTCTAGTCTCATAGCATTGTGGTCAGAAAAGATACTTGGTATGATTTCAATTTTCTTAAACTTACCAAGGCTTGATTTGTGACTCAAGATATGATCTATCCTAGAGAATGTTCCAGGAGCACTTGAGAAGAATGTGTATTCTGTTGTTTTTGGATGGAATGTCCTAAAAATATCAATTAAGTCCACCATGTTTAATGTATCATTTAGAGCTTGTGTTTCCTTATTTATTTTCAATTTGGATGATCTGTCCATTGGTGAAAGTGGGGTGTTAAAGTCCCCTACTATGATTGTGTTACTGTCGATTTCCCCTTTTTTCGCTGTTAGTATTTGCCTTATGTATTGAGGTGCTCCTGTGTTGGGTGCACAAATATTTACAATTGTTATATCTTCTTGGATTGATCCCTTGATCATTATGTAGTGTCCTTCTTTGTCTCTTGTAATAGTCTTTGTTTTAAAACCTATTTTGTCTGATAGGAGAATTGTTACTCCTGCTTTCTTTTGATTCCCATTTGCATGGAATATCTTTTTCCATTCCATCATGTTCTGTCTGTATGTGTCCCTAGGTCTGAAGTGGATCTCTTGTAGACAGCATATGCATGGGTCTTGTTTTTGTATCCATTCAGCCAGTCTATGTCTTTTGGTTGGAGCATTTAATCCATTTACATTTAAGGTAGTTATTGATATGTATGTTCCTATTACCATTTTCTTAATTGTTTTGGGTTTATTATTGTAGGTTTTTTCCTTCTCTTGTGTTTGCTGCCTAGAGAACTTCCTTTAGCATTTGTTGTAAAGCTGGTTTGGTGGTGCTGAATTCTCTTATCTTTTGCTTGTCTGTAAAGCTTTTAATTTCTCTGTCAAATCTGAATGAGACCATTGCTGCGTAGAGTAATCTTGGTTGTAGGTTTTTCTCTTTCATCACTTTAAATATGTCTTGTCACTCCCTTCTTACTTGCAGAGTTTCTGCTGAAAGATGAGCTGTTTACCTTATGGGGATTTCCTTATGTGTTACTTGTTGTTTTTCCCTTGCTGCTTTTAAAATTTGTACTTTGTATTTAATTTTTAATAGTTTAATATGTGTCTTGGCATGTTTCTCCTTCGATTTATCCTGTATGGGACTCTCTGTGCTTCCTGGACTTGATTGGCTCTTTCCTTTCCCATATTATGGAAGTTTTCAACTATAATCTCTTCAAATATTTTCTCAGTCCCTTTCTTTTTCTCTTCTTCTTCTGGGACCCCTATAATTCAAACTGTGGTGTGTTTAATGTTGTCCCAGAGGTCTCTGAGACTGTCCTCAATTCTTTTCATTCTTTTTCCTTTATTTTCCTCTGCAGTAGTTATTTTCACTATTTTATCTTCCAGGTCACTTATCCGTTCTTCTGCCTCAGTTATTCTGTTATTGTTCCCTTCTAGAGATTTTCAATTTCATTTATTGTGTTGTTCATCTCTGTTTGTTTGCTCTTTAGTTCTTCAATGTCCTTGTTAAATGTTTCATGTGTTTTCTCCATTCTAGTTCCAAGATTTTGGATCATCTTTACTTTCATTATTCTGAATTCTATTTCAGGTAGACTGCCTATTTCCTCTTCATTTGTTAGGTCTGGTGGGTTTTTGCCTTGCTCCTTCATCTGCTGTGTGTTTCTCTGTCTTTTCATTTTGCTTAACTTACTGTGTTTGGGATCTCCTTTCCACTGTCTGCAGGTTCATAGTTCCCGTTGGTTTTGGTGTCTGTCCCCAGTGGCTAAGGTTGGTTCAGTGGGTTGTGTAGGCTTCCTGGTGGAGGGGACTAGTGCCTGTGTTCTGGTGGATGAGGCTGGATCTTGTCTTTCTGGTGGGCAGGTCCACATTTGGGGATGTGTTTTGGTTTGTCTGTGGCCTTATTATGATTTTAGGCAGCGTCTGTGCTAATGGATGGGGTTGTCTTCCTGTCTTGCTAGTTGTTTGGCATAGGGTGTCGTGCACTGTACCTTGCTGGTTGTTGAGTGGAGCTGGGTCTTTACGTTGAGATGGAGATCTCGGGGAGAGCTTTTGCCGTTTGATATTATGTGGAGCTGGGAGGTCTCATGTGGACCAGTGTCCTGAACTTGGCTCTCCCACTTCAGTGGCACAGCCCTGATGCCTGGCTGGAGCACTAAGAGCCTGTCCTCCACACGGCTCAGAATAAAAGGGAGAAAAAAAAGAAAGAAAAAAAGGAAGAAGATAAAATAAGATAAAGTTATTAAAATAAAAAATAATTATTAAAAAAGAAAATTTTTTAAGTAATTAAAAAAACAAAAAAACCAAACAGACAGAACCCTAGGACAAATAGTAAAAGCAAAGCTATACAGACAAAATCACACAGAGAAGCATACACATATGCATTCACAAAAAGAGAAAAAGGGGAATATATATATATATATATATATATATATATATATATCTCGTTGCTCCCAAAGTCCACCTCCTCAATTTGGGATGATTCATTGTCTATTCAGGTATTCCATCAATGCAGGGTACATCAAGTTGATGATGGAGATTTAATCTGCTGCTCCTGAGGCTGCTGGGAGAGATTTCCCTTTCTCTTCTTTGTTCGCACAGCTCCCGGGGCTCAGCTTTGGATTTAGACCCTCCTCTGCGTGTTGGTCACCTGAGGGCGTCTGTTCTTTGCTCAGACAGGACGGGGTTAAAGGAGCAGCTGATTTGGTGGCTCTGGCTCACTGAGGCCGGTGGTGGGGGAAGGGTTACGGATGTGGAGCGAGCCTGCGGTGGCAGAGGCTGGCATGACGTTGCACCAGCCTGAGGTGCGCCGTGTGTTCTCCCGGGGAAGTTGTCCCTGGATCACAGGACCCTGGCAGTGGTGGGCTGCCCACGCTCCTGGCAGGGGAGGTGTGGATAGTGACCTGTGCTTGCACACAGCCTTCTTGGTGGCAGCAGCAGCAGCCTGAGCATCCCATGCCCGTCTCTGTGGTCCACGCTGATAGCCACGGCTCGTGCCCTTCTCTGGAGCTCCTTTAAGCAGCGTTCTTAATCCCCTCTCCTCGCACACCAGGAAACAAAGAGGGAAGAAAAAGTCTCTTGCCTCTTCGGCAGCTCCAGCCCTTTTCCCGAACTCCCTCCAGGCTGGCTGTGGCGCACTAGCCCCCTGCAGGCTGTGTTCATGCTGCCAACCCCAGCCCTCTCCCTGCCTCCGACCGAAGCCCAAGCCTCAGCTCCCAGCCCCCACCCTCCCCGGCGGGTGAGCAGACAAGCCTCTCGGTCTGGTGAGTGCCGGTCGGCACCGATCCTCTGTGCGGGAATCTCTTCACTTTGCCCTCCGCACCCCCGTTGCTGCGCTCTCCTCCATGGCTCCGAAGCTTCTGCCCTCCGCCACCCGCAGTCTCGGCCCGCGAAGGGGCTTCCTAGTGTGTGGAAACCTTTCCTCCTTCACAGCTCCCTCCCACTGGTGCAGGTCCCTTCCCTATTCTTTGTCTCTGTTTTTTCTTTTACCCTACCCAGGTACGTGGGGAATTTCTTGCCTTTTGGGAGGTCTGAGGTCTTCTGCCAGCGTTCAGTAGGTGTTCTGTAGGAGCTGTTCCACATGTAGATGTATTTCTGTTGTATTTGTGGGGAGAAAGGTGACCTCCGTGTCTTACTCTTCCGCCATCTTGAAGCTCCTCCTTTTGGTTTTTCTTAAATACAAATTTAACTAGTCATCCTGTATTTTTGTTTGCTACATCTGACATTTATTCTTGAAACAATTTTTTAAGGAAATAGAATAAAAGGAAATAGAAATTGAAAATGCTAAATAAATTAAAAAAAAAAGGGTGACTGAAATATGTGTGGGCAATTTAAATGCTGTCATTTAAAAATACAATTCATACTATTATCTAAAAATAAAACTTTATTCAAGTCAAAAACTCATGTAAGAGATGGTTATATTTTTATATCACAAATAGAATATCAGGGAGAACATTTATTTATATGGTCGCCCTTTATGTATTTTCTGAATATTTCACATATGTCAACCGTTTTGTTTTGTTTGGTTTGGTACGCGGGCCTCTCACTGTTGTGGCCCCTCCCGTTGCGGAGCACAGGCTCCAGACGTGCAGGCTCAGCAGCCATGGCTCACGGGCCCAGCTGCTCCGCAGCACGTGGGATATTCCCAGAGCAGGGCACGAACCCGTGTCCCCTGCATTGGCAGGAGGACTTTCAACCACTGCGCCACCAGGGAAGCCCTGTCAACCTTTTTAACTATCAGTTTAATATGGTGTTAAAAGGAATAATTAATTGGTAAAATCGAGGTGAGTTTTTTGTTAAGAATTTAGTTTCTAGAGAAATGCCATTTGCTTACAAACGACTGGATGTCGTTTTACATTCAAATATTCTTTACTTATTAACAGACCATTTTTCTTTATCAATTATGGCATTTGAAAACAGTACTTGAATTACTGTTTATAAATACAGATGCTACAAACAGTCCAAAGACTCTGAAATTGCTGATTACAGAGTTTACAAGTAATTATAAGTATTTTTAAAAAGCCAAAAATACAGCTGCTATGTTTATTTGCTAATGCTCAAAAGGAAATATTTATGTTAATTTTGTTTCAATCTGAAGCTATTGTACTGAGAAAGCCATACAGAAAATTGGTCCTATTTTTTTTTTAATTTAGATATATTATTTCATATTCACTAAGCAACCTCTCTAGACCTAAGCATGTAATGCATCTTAAGGCATCAACAAATTGCAACTTAACATTTTTCTTTTTGTCTTCTAAGACTAACACACTCACACATTCAGAAAGAGAAAAGGAGAGAGAGCAACAGGTGTTCTTTCATTTACATTTTAAAATAATGTATGGTCTAAAGCAGGGTTTCATATACTTGGTACTTGTGACATTTTGAGTCAGATAATTTTCAGAGTGTGTCGGTGGTTAAACTGTGCATTATAGGATATTTAGAAGCATCCTTGGGTTCAACCCACTAGGTGTCAATAGCACTCCCCAAGTTGGAACATTCACAGATGTCTTTAGACAAAGCCAGATAGTGGTTTAGAGTACAAATTTGCCTATGGTGATTTAATATATCAATTTGGCCATTTATTTAATCATTACTAACACTGATAATAACAACCCTATTTATACAGGGATCAATACATGCTAGTTATACATCATGTCTAATCATCATACACAAATGCAATTCATCTTATTTTTTAAATGACTTGTCTTTAGAACATTCTAAGATTCACAACAAAATTGAGGGACAGTATAGAGATTTCCCATATATGCTCTGCTTCCACACATGCATAACCTCTCCCATTATCAGCATCCCCCACCAGAATGGTACATTTTCTACAATTGATGAACCTACACTGACACATCATCATCACCCAAATTTCATAGTATACATTAAGGTTCACTCAGTGTTGTACATTCCATGGGTTTGAAAAATTTATAACATGTATCAATCATTATGGTATCACACAGAATATTTTTACTGCCCTAAACAACTTCCATGCTCTACCTATTCATCAACCTCCCACTCCTCAACCCCTGGCAACCACTCACCTTTGTACTATCTTCATAATTTTGCCTTTTCCAGAATGTTATATAGTTAGAATCATATAGTACATAGCCTTCTTATATCAGCTTCTTTCACTTAACAATATGCATTTAATATTCCTCCATGTATTTTCATTTTTTTAAAAAAATTTTTTCCTCCATGTATTTTCATGGCTTGATAGCGCATTACTTTTTAGCACCAATTGATATTCCATTGTCTGGATGTACCATCGTTTACTTACCCATTTACCTACTCAAGGACATCTTAGTTGCTTCCAGTTTTGGCAATTATGAACAGAGTTGCTATAGACATCCATGTGCAGGTTTTTGTATGGATGTAAGTTTTCAACTCGTTTGGGTAAAAGGATCACAATTGCTAGATCTTATGGTAAGGGTATATTTAGTTGTATAAGGACTTTGTAAGATTTTTTTTATTGTTTACTGGACATTTTGTCTATTCGGATTGGATACTAAGAGCCCATTTAAATTATTTTATTTTATCAGGCTGTCACCTTCTTTAGATTTAGCCTGCAGATCCTGGCCTTCTTTTGTGGGTTGTTCTAATGACAGTTAAAGTTTTGGAATTTTTGCAGTATGATATTGATCTGCCTGTTTTCTCTGGTGTTGCTGGGTCCCCCATTGTTCTCTGCCAGTGGTGCCTGGAATGACATTCCTGTAAGTTAGTATCCTCTCTAATCAACATGTTGCAGAAAAGCATTTATGCATGATATCCAGAGAAGAGGTAAATGACATAATCTGGGGGTGGTGTGGAGGCAACAAAATGTGGTTTTAGGGAAGAAATGTGTGTTTAAATTTGTGTTTATACAATTAGAAAACATAATAATAAAACTAAATTCTGAAAACAAATTATGTTACTAATTTTTTTAGTGTTAGAAATGGTGATGATTAAGGGAAACTAATTTTGTTAAGTTTCAAAATTGCCTACAGGAAGAAATTTAGACGCCAGTAATGTACCAACTATAAACCTGTCACACAAATTTCTTGGGATTTTAAAAGCTTGTATTTAGGTATTAAATTACTATTACCCAATTACATGACATTTTATTGCTTCATCAAAAAGAAAACATACTAAATAGTTTAAATAACATAGGATGGTAATGAAATGTAAACACAAAACACAACTATAAGGGTCTTTAAATTTCAAAACAGGAAAACTCCTCAATCCACCTCTTTACCCCTCCTGAATTGATATAAATGGCTCACATAATAAATGGAGCCAAATTATAATGTCATCTATTAATTAGCATTTGTCTTCAGGTTAATTGTACATTTAGAAAAACAATAACAACAAAGAAATAAGGGAAGGTTAATCTTCATAACGTTTAAAACACACTGACTAAATAAGTTTCAAATTAAATTTAAGAACCACATTAACCTAGAAAAGACTATATCTTAATAGCACATATCCACTTGAAAGAATTTAATTAATATTGAACAGTATCTCATGACAAAATTAATTGCAGTCTCTGGGGTCTTGAAACATAAAAGAAAAAGCAGGAAATTCTTTGTCTAAAATTATACTAGAAGAAAAAATAATGTTGTTTAGAAATTGCCTGAGTTAAAGAGTCCTGTAGAACTTCTTCAGGTTAAACTACATTTTAATTTCTGTACATCACCCAGACTGAATTTATTCATAAGAAATTTATTTGCAAAAAAATTGATTATATAAAGTAGCTTTTAGAGGGACTAGTTACTTGTTACTCTCAATTCATTTGAATAAATTTAATGGTGAGGAGGTAAAAAGGACAATTCTGCAAACCCTCCTGGGATCGTCAGTTAATGTCTGCAGTGAATGAGGAGAATTCTAGCTCAGGTAAACATGTGGCCCCTCGAGGTGTATGGTGAGGAACTTCATGGCCTCATCATTTGAGAAAGTGAAAGTCCTCCTCCTATGACCTACTGTGCCCTGCTTAGTCACCTCCATATTTCCCGTGAAGGGCAGAAGCACTCATCTACTACATCATGCTGTATATACGGTTTTGTGACTGGCTTCCTTTGTTTAACATACTGTTTTTGAGAATCATCTATGTTAGTGCATGTATCAGTAGTTCATGTTTTTGTGGCAGTATAGTATTACACTGTATGAATATATCTCAAAATGCGTAGTGTCCAGTTTTCAGTTATAAGAATAAAATTGTTATGAATGTTTTCAACTGTGTATTTTGGTGGAAGTACGCATTCAATTCTCATGCATCACATATATCTAGGAGTAGAGTTTCTGGGAAATAGGGTAGGTATATGTTCCTTTTAGTTGATTTGGATCGTTGTATTTTCTTGATATACTGATTCTTTTATCAACATGAAAGTATCATCAAAATACTCCTTGATGTAAGATCTTTTTCCTCCCAATTTTAGCATAGCCACCCAGATTTTATTTTGGTTAGGATTTGCATGGCATATTTTCCCATAATTTTAAACTCTAGGTGATTTAGAAAGATATTTTTTGTAAACAGCATAGAATTGGGTCTTTTAAAAATTACTTATATATTTGGGTTTAAGTAAGCACCTTGATATTAGTTCTATATTTGTCCCATCAAGGCTTTTTATTTCTTTATTCTTCCTCATCTAATTACTATTGTATGAACAAGTACAATTTTATTCCACTTTATCTTTTAATTCACATTTGTGTGACTCTTAGCATTCTTTCTTCATTGATTACCCTAGAAATGAATACGTCTTTATTACAGTCTACCTCAAATTTGTAGGGTTATATATCCAAAACAGTGCAAGAATATTTTAACAGTTAATTTATCCTATTCTTGCCCTTTTTTATTATTATCATGTACTCTACTTTTACTTCTGGTAAAGACCCAAAATGCACTGTCTTTATTGTAGCTTAAGCAATCAATAGTCTTTTACAATTAACTTTATATTTACTTTTTCTTGAGTTATTCATTTATTCTTACTTTATTCCATCTGTAATCATTCTCCTTCAGCCTGATTAACTTCCTTTAATATTTCTTGTAGTTCAGATATGCTGGCCATTTGCTATTTATTCACTAGGTCTTGAAAACACTTGTGATTCAACTTCATTTTGGAAGATTATTGTCCCTGAGATTGGTATTTTGTTTTTTCAATACATTTCAGATGGCAGTGACCTAGTTGACCTTGGCCACAACCAGAAGCCCTCAGTGGCTGTTGTGGAAAGAAGAAGGAGCCAGCCTGAGTGGAGCATAATTCTGCGGGCTCAAAATTTAAAAAAAAAAAATTCAGTATTTTATGACTTCTACAGTTATCTTACTGCAGAAAATGTGTCTTCTTTCTCTGGTTACTCTTAAGATTGTTTCATTATCTTTGTTTTTCTTCAGTTTGACTATGAAGTGAGAGGCCGTTTTCTTTGTATTTACCCTGCTTGAGTTTATCTTAATTTTTTTTTAATTCATGAGCTGGTATTTTTATCAAATTAGAAAAACCTCACCATTCTTTTATTAAAAATGTTACTTCCATGTCATTCTCTTTGGCTGGCATTCCAAGTACAGGTAGGTTAAACTTATTGATGATATCCCACATTTCTTTAATTTCTGATCTTCTTTTTTTTCCATTATTTTTCTCTTGGCACTTTAGTTTGTGTATTTTCTCTTGACCAGTTTTTGACTTTATGAGTCTTATATTCTGCAGTGTCTAGTCTGCTGTTAAATTCACATAATGACTAATTTGAGATATTGCATTTGAATTCAGGGAGTGTGTTGATTCTAAATATTTGTTGAATGTTCTGTACTTTCATTCATTTTATCTATATCTTCTATATTTAAAAACATATAAATTATAATTATTTTGAAGTTATTTTCTGTTAATTTCAGTATTTAAACATTTCTGTGTCTGCTTTTAGTGACTATTTTATTTTTTAATCATCTTTGAATTATTCATGCTTCTCCATATATCTAGTAATATTTAAATGCATGTTAATATTTTATATAATGCATTGTAGAGACTTTGGATTTGTTATTTCCCTGTAACACATATTTAGTTTTGTTCATCCAGCAATTAAATTGCTGGCAGATTATTTATCCTGCTGAGACCTGGTTTAAAGTTTTGGTAAGGAGGATCTAATTCAGTTTTGCCTTTGCTGCTACTGTGTACTCCCTTTCCTTTTGAGGCATGCTTTGCTCTCCTTTGCTGATTTTAAATAAATCACCTGAAGAGTCGGCAAAGTCTTTCTGCTGTGGCTGGACCAGAACTATAACATTTCTCCAGCTCTGTACAAATTCTTGAATCACTTTTCAGTTCCCAGATCGCAGCAGATGTTCTATGCCAGGTCTCCTTTGATGTCATCCGGTGCATTCATAGCTTAGGAGTTGGCCAAGGACCAAGGAAAATCCTTTCAGATATTCTTGGAGTTCCTTCTTTGTGGAGTCCTAGTATTTTTTCAGTTGTATACTCCTATGTACAAAGCCTTCTCAAGACTTTTCTGCTTAAAACAACAATATCCATTTATTTGGATATTATTGGATTCTACAGTTTGTGTAGGGCTCAGTGAGACAGCTCAGCTTATATTTTCTTCACGTGGTATTTGCTGGGGTAGTTCCACTAGAGCTGGAAGATATGAGATGGCTTCACTCACATATCTGTTGTACTATCTTGCATATTTGTTGTACTTTCTTAAGCTTTAGCAACTTTCTTGCTAAATGTTGCCATTCTCTAAAGCAGTGTAGTTGGAATTCTTAACCTGGCTATTGCCTTCCAAGGATAAAATTAGAAACTACAAAGAAGGTCTCTTAAGGCATGAGTTCAGAAGTCCAAGATAATCACATTTATTTCATAAAATTGCTAAAAATAAAAGTCACATCATTAGAGAATATAAATGGGAGAGATTAGACTTCATTCTTACTGGAAGAAGCATATGCTTATAGGAATGGCCATTTTTGCAGGTAGTCTACAATGATTAGCATCATAGTTAGAAAATATTATTTCTTTGGGCTCAAGCTGAAATACAAGCTTTGCATTGTCTTATTCTTTGTTTGTTTATAGTGTTTTTATATATTAAAATGAGGGTCTTTAAACAGGTTTTTAGTACTATGTAGAATTCTGCCTCTAGCCCATGTGGCCGCAAGCCTTTACCAACGGTACGTTTTATTTCACTAATGCACTTTATCCCAGTGTATGAAACTTGCTTCTCTGTCCTCTCAATGACCATGTCAGTGCCTGCTGGCCCAAAGTCCCCTGGGCCTCTTATTAAATGTTATTTTAAAAAAACACATGCATTTGCAGTAATGAAGGCAATAAAGTTCTAACATAGAAATAAATAGATCAATGGAACAAAAGAAAATGTCCAGAAACAGACATGAATATATTTGATCACCTTTTAACAGTAAAGAGGGACAAAGTGATACTAGGATAATTGATTGTACATCTTACAATAAATTTAGCTCTACCTCACATTACAGCAAATATGAGGTTTACCTTTTTATAAATTAGTTATTACCCACAAACAATTTTAAATGAATTCTAGAATATAACTTGAGATGCTATTGTTTTGTAATCATCTTCTAATGGGGAAAATTTCTTCAGTAAGATGTAAAATATAAAACATAAATAAAAACACTGATGATTAAAATAAATACAAAGCTATGAATTATGAATGAACAAATTTTTTTAAAAATTGACATATTGGGAAGACATTTTTGTAAAGTATGTAACTGAAATGGACCAAAATATTTAATATAAAAAGGAATGATGGGCTTCCCTGGTGGCGCATTGGTTGAGAGTCCGCGTGCCGATGCAAGGGACACGGGTTCGTGCCCCGGTCTGGGAAAATCCCACATGCCGCAGAGCGGCTGGGCCCGTGAGCCATGGCCACTGAGCCTGCGCGTCCGGAGCCTGTGCTCCGCAACGGGAGAGGGCACAACAGTGAGAGGCCTGCGTACCGCCAAAAAAAAAGAAAAAGGAATGATTCTACAAATCAATATGAACATGACATATAACCCAGTAGAAATAAAGGGGAAGGGCATGAGCAAAGTTATGAGCAGGTGCACTTAAAAAGATCCCTGATCTCCTAGGTAATAAGGTAATTGAATTTTTAACAATATTTTACCATATTTTTTCTTTTTTCCTATTGATTAAGAAAAAAATTTTTGAAACATTGAGAATACTTTTATTTTGTAAGAAAATGTGCAGGAAGTAGAACTGTCATACACTATTGATGTACATATAAGTTTTAAACAGATTTGTGGAGAGTAATTTAATAATAACTACCAAATCTAATAATAGTTATAAAATATTTTTGATTAAGAACTTCCATTTATTGATAGCTTTTCTTAAAAATAAAACCAAGAACATATACATATGCATAACCTGTAATATTGACATTTTGGTAAAAACTCATATGGAAATGCTTAAATATGTGGTATATACTGAGAAATAATGTTCAGTATAATCCATTAAAATAATAAGGTAATAAAGCAAATTTCCAAATGGTATGTATGGCATTAATTTATTTGTTTAAATAAAATTATGTGCATGTATATTAATATATTCTTATTTATATATACACATATTTTTGAATATATATGTAAATTCAAGCTATTAAAGAGGATTTAATTGTTTATATACCTTTCTATTATTTCAAAAATTTAATTAGCAGTTATTACATTTGTAAAATGGTATTAAATTCTATTTGTGTTTCTCATTAGCTATCTGGACACGGCAAATCTCCTGAATTTGAGTGCCCTAGTTGTCTAATCTGTAAAATGGAGATAATTAAATCAGCCTTGGCTGGGTTTTGTGACAATTAAGTGAGCTAACATATATGTAAATAACTATATATATTTTTAGTCAAATTGATTGTCTTAAGCATTGCTGACTTTGAATGTTCAGAAGGATGTTTGCTCTTTTGTTCATAGAGACATATTTCTTTGAGTTCCATGGAAGGCACCAAGACCTGCCATGTTGGCAGTCTGGTGAGCAAATTAATAGTTATTGTTTAAGAGGCATCTTGTCCAGGAAAAATAATGTCTGTGTTGTTTCAACCTATGTAGTTTCTGTTTTTTATTTTCTATGACACTATACTTAATTTTTAAAAACTGTACATGAGGAGAAATAATCTATCAAAACCATTTCTCAAAAATATCTCACATTGCTTATTCCTCCTTTTTATGAGTCCAGTATTATTATTTTATGAACATCAGAATATTGATTAATTGGAGTGTGACCTTAGGTCAGATTCTGAGATTCCACTGGAAACTCACAGTTTTTATATCTGTATATAGGTGTATGTATATTTTTTGCGTGTTACAAAGGGAAACAGATAAATGCTCTGGTTCACCAGTGCCATCCTTGCATTTAAAATTCTTAAGGGCAGAATATCTCTAAGTTTCTCTAATATTTTGGGATATAATTGATATAACATTATAGTACTTTTAGGTGTACAGTGTAATGATTTGTTACTTGTATATATTGCAAAATGACCATCACAATAAATCCGGTTAACATCTGTCACCATACACAGTGCATCTAAAATTCTAAGGGTCAGTGTCTCTAAGTTTCTTTTGTGAAGGTATAACAGTAAACCATCAAAACTTAAAATTTAATAGAAAAATGATCAAACAAGAGAGGAGGTTGTAAAAAGAAAAGAAAATTTACTTTGAAGTTTTATTCTTCAAACAAATAAGGGATGAATTACTGAGAGTTAGGTTTTCCTTGGTTAATCGAAGCCTAAAATATATTTTAAAAATATCATAGGGCTATAATTTTCTGGAGCAGAAGAGAAGAAATCACTCTAAGAATGAGAACAAGAGAAATGGGGAGATAAAGTAATTTCAGTATGAATCAAACAAGTCATCTCTTTTTGCTTAGTGTCTGGATCACAAAGACTGTTTTATCTGCTCTGGCTTTTTACATCATGAGCCATATGGAATTCTCCCATGCTGCCAGGTCCCTTGCTCTCATGTTTCTCAGAAGTTTAAAGTAAGATCATATATCTTTATTTACATTTATCCAAGAGGTTGCATAGGCATCCCATTTTTGTCTACTATTCAGGAACATATGTAACACATGGTACACAGTTAAAAACAAAGAAAGTAAAATGAAAAAGACAAAAAATTTCATTTTTTGTACATGTGCTTGTGCTTCAATATAGCTATACCACTTCAGTGTTACTGTCCTCAAGTAAGGGTCAATATCCAGAAAAGTATCATCAAGAGTAATGGAGAGGGCTTCCCTGGTGGTTCAGTGGTTGGGAGTCCTCCTGCCGATGCAGGGGACAGGGTTCGTGCCCCAGTCCGGGAAGGTCCCACATGCCGTGGAGCGGCTGGGCTCGTGAGCCATGGCTGCTGAGCCCACGCGTCCGGAGCCTGTGCTCCACAACGTGAGAGGCCACAGCAGTGAGAGGCCCGCATACTGCAAAAAAAAAAAAAAAAAAAAAAAAAAAACCTAAGGAGATCTAAATAGACTTTGGATTTAAATAAAAAAGAGTACTGGAGAATAAACATTGCAGATTATGACTATTTAGGTTCATAAATTTGAATTCCTAATATTGATGGATATTGAGACTCACAAAATAAGATTAATGTTTTAATTGACATAATAGACATGGGGTACAGGGGAATAACCCAGACCCAAATGAAGTGGGAAATTCATAGCTCATGTGTCTCATTCTCTGTTATAGACTTTAGTGATGATTTCTTTGCTTTCTAGTCTTCTCCAAATAGAAAACCCACTTCATTCAGAAAACAATTTTTATAGCCTACTCATCATGGGATTTATGTTAAGGATAACATGAATGCAGTCAAGGAGAATCATGGTTGATATATGTCAGAGCAAGATGAGAATGTTATGCAGAATTAAGTTTGAAGGATCTGACTTAATACTAAATGATAAGTATAGTTAACAGCTTCTAGGGAAGTAGGGGATGGAAGATAAATCTATCAATAATCTACAAGTTGATCGAAACTTAAAAATTTTAGGAAACTGCTCTCTACAGATAATTAGGTGTTGATTTTAGCTTTTTTTAAAAAATAAAAACAAAAACACGTTTTCCACTGAGTGAGAATTCACTGTTAAAGTCACATCTGTATAATAAAGGTAAAATAGAGATTTAATAATAACAACAGGTAACATTTTTTAAGTGCACACTAGGTACCAAGTATGGTTCTAAGTGTTTTAAATATACTAACTCATTTAATTTTCATGACAAGCATATGAATTTTAGGATGAGGAGATCAGACAGACCAAGGCAAAGTAACTTGCTTGAGCCAGAGAATTAGAAAGAGGCAGTGGTGAGAATTAAACAGCCAGAAAGGCCCCAAAGTATGGTTAGACATTATGTGATGTTGCCTTTAAAGTAACTATTTGATTAATCTGATTGTTCTAGATAACCAATTTATTTTCAACATCTAAAGTTTTTATCATCTAAACGCATCTGGTTTTCTGTTACATTTTATAATGTTGAAGATAAGTTTGAATCTAATTTAATCATTTATTACTACAAGCTCAGTAACAAATCGTTCTCCAATTCCACTTACTCTACCTCCTCTTCTTTACCAATTTTGTAACATGTGGTCATTAATACAAACCTTTTCTTCCCTTCTCTATCCACTCACTTGAATGTTATTACAAAATGTATTTTCCTATTTCTGACTGACAGATCTGTGTAGTTAAAAAAAGTTCCCCAGCTGATTCTGATATTTTCCTCTTTAATTTCTGAGAAGCTCTGGATTAATTCAACCATCTGCCCCCTCTGCTTCTGAACCTGCCCTCGTGTTATTGTGTACCACTAGAGAAATCCAGATGATCTTGAAGATTAGTACCATAGTAAATTTATGGAATCCAAACTCAGAGGTAACCACAACTGCTTGGCAATCCTATTACATTTTTCTTATCTGGTCTATTTCCCACTCCCGTCAGCAATTATTCCAGCCCTTCTTCATTTTCTTTAAATCCCTAGCCCCAATAGAGTCCATCTTACTCCATCAATTATTTCCACTCTATGCTGTATTTTTAGACTCCTCTATGTACAAATATGCCACACAAGCACAGCCACACCCATACAAATATACATATATCGAAACTTGAATCCATACTCATATATATGCATAAATATATATGTATATATTTACACATATATGTGTATGTTCAACTTTTGACACAAACTCAGCCACTTTCTTAAAAGACTCTCATCCATTTATTTCCAAATTTCTTTACAATTTTTTTTATCCACTTCTCAGTTTCTTTTATAAGTGCCTTCTTTTCTTAAATGATGAAACACATCAGGACTGTATTTAAACTTCATGTCTTCCTCAGGAATCTGTATTTAAGCTTCATGTCTTTTTGCTTTAAATTAGAAACTATTGTGCTGAAATGGGATTTAAGGAGGCAATAAAACTCCTGAATCTATATATTTAATATTTTATATGTGAACTTATTTCTGAAGAGGAGATATAGAAATTTAAAATCATAACGTGACTCAGTAAAGGTTATGAATCATTGTTCTAAAACACTTTTCCCATGTATTTTAATCTTGGCCATTTGTTCTAATCACGACTTGTACATAGATAACTTCTCCACTTATTTTCAACTTGGACTTCTGTTCTGAGCTACACCTGTGGCAGCTAAATATTTCCACCTCTACATCTCACAGGCACTTTAAATTGAACAAGCCCCAAACTGATTTTATTAATTTTATCCATCAGTCCATCAAAGGCATTCTTCATGCCTGTTACAGTGTTCTTGATCTGTGGCACTTCTTTTTGATTCTTTCTTAGAATTTTCATCCTTTTATTACATTCCATCTGTTCTTGAATGTTGCCTACTATTTTTTTTTCTATTAGAGGCCTTGGCATTTTAATCATAGTTGTTTTAAATTCCCAGCCTAATAATTACAACATCCTTGCCACAGCTGACTCTGGCTCTAACTCTTCTTCAGTCTTTTCAAACTGTGTTTTTTGACTTTTAGTAGGTCTTGTGATTTTTGTTGAAATCTGGACATGATGTATCCAGTAAAAGGAACTGCTACAGCTAGGCCTTTAACAATGTGGTGGTGAGGTGTAGGGGAGGGCAAGTGTTTTATAATCCTATAATTAGATCTCAGTCTTTTGGTGAGCTTGTGCCTTGGATTGTGAACTTTACCAGGGCTTGAGTATTTGTCTCCCCCCAGGTAAGTTAGGCTCTGATGAAACTCCAGCAGGTAAAGTTCTGGTAAAAAAGTTTCTGCTGAGGTCAGACTTTGTTAAGAGAAACAGAATGCTCTGACACATTTTTAAATTGTTACTTTTCCCCTCCTACTGCCAAACGCATGAAGGGATTTTTCTCTGATATTCAGTGTGAGCACCTGGTAGAGCTCCTTGAGGTAAAACTCACAAAAGCTTGGATGCTCTCTTATGACCCCCCCTCCCTCGGAGTTTTTAACGCTCAGACTTGTCCATAATGAGTCCCCAGCAATACCTCAATTACAGTTTAGGTTTAGGTTTTCCTACCCAGGTACTGGTTCCTGTGGAGATTTCTGCTCTGGTAAGTTGTGATTCTCTGTACTCACCTGTCCATCTCTGCAATTTTTGAAGTGGCAATTTGCCCTGTGATTTTCCAGCTTGTTCAGTCTTTTACTAGTTGTTAGGACAGAGTGACAACTTTTAATCTCCTTATATGTCAGACTGGAAACCCCATTAACTTTATTAAGATTCTAGTTTTTATTTGAGTGAATACTACCATCATCATGCATTTGTCCAACTGATCTATCTAGAAGCTATCCTAGACATCTCCCTTTTTCTCAACCTGACATCTTACCAGTAACCAAGTCTGGTCAGATCATGTCTTTAATATCTCCAACAATCCATTCTACTTCTCAATCCTTTCAGCCACTGACTTAAGTCCTCACTACTTTCCATATGAAATAGTCTCTGCCTCTAGTCTCAAAATTCTCCATACTGTAACCAGAAACATTTTTCTGAAACAAAAGTTTAATTATGCCTTTCTTCTATCTCACATTTGGTACATGCCTCTATCAATTTGTTCAGGTTGCTATAACAAAAATACCATAGGCTGAGTGGCTTAAACCACAAATACTTATTTCTCACAGTTCTTGAGGCTGAGGAGTCCAAGATAAAAGTGGCTGCAGAGTAAGGGACTACTTCCTGGTTCATAGACAGCTGTCTTCTAGCTGTGTTCTCACATGGTGAAAGGAAAAAGGGAACTCTCTGGGACTCTTTTATAAGGGCATTAGTCTCATTCTTGAGGATTCCACCCTCAAGAGTCCGACCTCCTAATACCATCATATTGGGGGGGTTAGGATTTCAACATACAAATTCTAGTTGGGGGGGGCGGGGGAAACAAAACATTTAGTGAATAACAATGCCCAAGATGACTTACGAGGTTGTGAAAAATAACAGTATTTATGTTTATTTTATAAAGCTAATAAAGAGATTACATATTAATGATATTTAACAACTAGATTGACAGCAGAATGCTATCTTGGTCCATATATCAGATAGTCAAGGATCATATAGATTATATGAAATATACTAAGGGTGGGGTAAACAGAGAGTTCCAGAAAAATGTTAAATTGTGTTATCTTCAGTTATTTTATTACTTTCAGCTCGTTGCACTATAGTTTAGATTATGTAAACTAGATAGATTTATTTATTGATCATATTATTTAGTTTTGACCAGAACAACTATAACTAAAAGACAAGATATTGATACAATTTCCTTCAAAGAAACCACAATTGGAAAGATAACAAAATGTAAGAATCACCAAACAATAAGAAATTGTCATAATAATCTTTTCACTTTGGATAATACATTTCTTCTTAAGCCACTAAAATAGGTAAAATCAATAATAGTCTAAACTTATCAGCAAGATTTTGGTCATAAAAATGTGAAACTATTAAAAATAATTTGAAATATGGGTTTACATCTTTTATTGTTAGTGATGGACTTTAAGTATATATTGGGCCTTGAAATAGAAGGTAATAATGACACAAAGCCATCATGATTAACAAGATTTTGAAAAACATTATTAAAAATAATATTTATGAAGTAAAATAATTTGAAATATTGAATTCATTTTTATTTCATTATATTTTTCTATTTGTGCATTTTTATAATATATACTATAGTAGTAATGCAATACATATATTGCCTTTGTAAATTATAAAATTACTTTGATAGTTCGTGCATGAAAATGTTTACATATACAGTTGAATGATCAAAACAATTCAAGGCCAGTAATCTACAGTGTAAAATCAATACCTTTAATATAGATGGTACTTCCCTGGTGGCGCAGTGGTTGAGAATCTGCCTGCCAATGCAGGGGACACGAGTTTGAGCCCTGGTCTGGGAAGATCCCACATGCCGCGGAGCAACTAGGCCCGTGAGTCACAACTACTGAGCCTGCGCGTCTGGAGCCTGTGCTCCACAACAAGAGAGGCCGCGACAGTGAAAGGCCCGCGCACCGCGATGAAGAGTTGCCCCCGCTCGCCGCAACTAGAGAAAGCCCTCGCACGGAAACGAAGACCCAACACAGCCAAAAATAAATTAATAAATAAATAAATTTATAATATAGATGGCTACATCCCCCTTGTCTCATGAAGTAGCCTTGCTTTACTCTATGGTAACATGTATCAAAATGTTTACCTGAGCATCCCTTTTTCTCCCCTCCTCACTTTCTTTTTCTACTTTGAGATCAGAGATTTGGGGAAATCCTTATTTTTTATCTCTTCTTTATCCCCCACAAAAATTAGTGACTACAACATTCTCTCCATCTGAGCAATAACGTCTCTGCCCTCTCCTCCCCATCCACACTTTTAGTGCACACCTGTAGTCCTGCATCATCCTTTAAGTGATGTGTTGCAATAAAGTCTCTATGCCATTCCAGCTCTACTCTCCACTATAGACAGACCAGATGCCTCATCTTCTTATGCTATTTTTTTTTTTTTTTTTTTTGTGGTACGCGGGCCTCTCACTGCTGTGGCTTCTCCCGTCGCGGAGCACAGGCTCCGGACGTGCAGGCTCAGCGGCCATGGCTCACGGGCCCAGCCGCTCTGCGGCATGCGGGATCTTCCCGGACCGGGGCACGAACCCGCGTCCCCTGCATCGGCAGGCGGACTCTCAACCACTGCGCCACCAGGGAAGCCCCTTCTTATGCTATTTTTGAACTATGCCCATAGTTATAACATTTTCTTATTTTATAACAGTTTGGTTTCCAATCTCCCTTCTATACCATAACTATTGGAAAAAGAGAGTGATATTTCATCGTTCTCTAGAATAATATGTGACTTATACTGGGATCTTAGTACATAGTTATTGAATAAAGGAGATAAAGGAAGAATGAGGAAGAACATTTTTGAAAATAGTTGACATGATGAAGAACTTGGGTTTTCCTTCCACAAAATAGTTTATAGGTCTATATTATGATATAATGTTTAAAATGATAGAGGCAGGGCTTCCCTGGTGGCGCAGTGGTTGAGAGTCCGCCTGCCGATGCAGGGAACACGGGTTCATGCCCCGGTCCGGGAAGATCCCACATGCCGCGGAGAGGCTGGGCCCATGAGCCATGGACGCTGGGCCTGCGCGTTCGGAGTCTGTGCTCCGCAACGGGAGAGGCCACAACAGTGAGAGGCCCGCGTACCGCAAAAAAAAGAAAAAAAAAATTATAGAGGCAGTCTCAAGTACAGAAGTGTAGTACCTGGATTATTAGGTAGTTTTCCATGACTGTGTTGTGCCATGTGACTAGTCTTCAGTATTGCAAATTAAAAATGGAAATGAACAACACTGAAGCACACAGAAAAAGTTGATAAAAATTGTAAGAACTTTGTATATTTAGAGGGAAATACAATTTAAAGGATGATTAGACATGAATAGACAAAAATAAGTGAGAAAAAAAATTGAGGAAGAAATGGGACAGCACAACTTTCTTAGAATGTCTGATAAATACACACACACATTAACACACAAGATTTACTCTTTTGCTTCAGATATTATGAGATTATAACTCAAGCCAATGAATGATAAAGGCAGAAAGGAAAAGTTAGACTGTATAAAATAAATAATACCCTAACAAAGTTTACCATTGAAAGTACATCAGAATTTTGTTACTAGATCTATTCAATTACAGAGTCAGTAATTATTTGACCAATACATAGTATAATGAATTCCAGCATTGGCTGAGAAATAAAATTTTAAAACTTTGTTTCCTTGCAAAACTAAAATTCTAAATATTAGATGTTTCACATGAGGATGAGATTTAATGTTATTTTTCTTTTGGAAAAACAATCTGATTCAATTATTTTTCTTATCTGTCTTTAATAGAGAAGAATTAATATGCACAATTAAAAGTCCAGCAAATACTGTTATTTTGGGATTGGCATAATAAAGATTAGATGAGAAATTCGTCAAAATATTCTTTTGTCTTGTTTTTGTTATTTTTTTTCTATTCTTGTTTTAACTGTAAATTGAGAAAATCCTCTGGCTCACTTACTGGACAAACTGAAGCTATTTCAGAGGTAGTGTAAGTGCCAATTCAATTCAGAATTTGAGATCAATTTAAATGTATTTTCATTATTTTATTTTATCTTTCTCCCGTGAATTTTCAAGCTGTTACTTAACAGTTTCTTGAGTTTCACTAGCCTGTTTTAAAGTCTGAGGTAATACAGAAAACTAAAATCTTTAGAGGGGCTATTTGGAATGTTCCTTTTACTATAAAATGTTTTAAGACAGTATCACATTTCATTTCATATATTTCTGTGTTAAAAAAAAAAACCTGGTAATCACCAAGAGGAAAGTGGAAAAAATTAATTTTCCTATTTATTTTGTTCAGGTATAAATAAGAAGGAACATGATATGTCCAAGATATATAAACTGATCAGTTACAGATTGTTAGTTTTAACTCTGTTTCCAGGTTATTTTATTAAGGAGTTTCCAGTGTTTAACATAAACTTTGATAAAACATTTTTTATTATGAAAACGATCCACTAAATCAATGACTGGGGTAATAACTAAATGCTCATTTCTTTGGAGAAATGCCATTCTGCACTTGCCTGAGATATGTATGTGCCTGAAGTGTAGCTGACTGGGAAAGGAGGAAGGAAGGGGAACAAAGGATGAGATAAAGAGGAGCGTGCATATTTGAGCTGATCAAGGTAAGGCTGTGTGTGCAAACAAACTGAGGCAAGCGGAGAAGCTATTTGGCCTCTATTTATGCTTGAGTACAGTCCCTTCTGAGTTTAGCCTCTTCTGATAATAAAAACTCTACTTAGAGTGGTGGTGAAGAACATCAGATTTGGCAAACGGAAGACTCTGTAAGTATAGCATTCATTGCCTATTACTTTTCTCCTTTTCTCCTCATACTACATTCTCTGTAGGGAGCTGTGAGTTAAGATGCCACAACATGCATCTTCCAGTGATGCCTAGTGGAATACCATCAGTACCAAGGCACCAGTCATCTTTACCTCTCTTAAGGGGACATTATTTTTATGCTTCTGCTGCTTTTCACTTTTTCTCACTGGGGCTCACTGGAGTAATAAACTATTTTGATTTATATCTTCAAGTTCAAAACTTCACTGTACTCTCTGCAATAATGCAGAATTTCCATGCTTTCACCTGGGTTTCATTGCAGTACTATATTTGTGTTCTGGCACCCTACAAAATATTTCTGCTAGTCACTTTTCTTCATTATCAGAATAGTCTGGAGGAGACTGAACTCAAGGGTAAATATGAGTACAAATAGAATGCTGGACAAGTAATCTGTCTTTGAAAACTACGGATTTGTGATTTTGTCTACCAGGAGACATTTGAGACTGTCTGGAAACATTGTTGGTTGCCATAGCTGGGAGTGAGGTTCTGCTACTTTCTAGTGGGTAGAATTCAGGGATCTTGTTGAACATCTAACAATGCAAAGGACAGCTCCTCACAACAAACAATTACTTGCCTCACAATGTCAATAGTGCTAAGGTTGCAAAACCTTGTTCAGGCTTATTTGTCTGATAAACTTCTGTTTCCTCTCTGTTTCTAAACACTAGCAAGAAACAAAACAGTCTTGAGCTAGTGAATAATTTGAGTCCTTTCCCATTCCCAATATGTTCAAGTATACACATCCATATATTTATACACACAAACACAAACATACATAATGAAACACCAATGTAACTACTATGCAGATACAAGTAACATGACTTTTAGGAACAAATGAAGTGACCCCAAACAAACTGACCATTGTGGATCTTGATCTGCAGAACACAAAGTCTAATACTAACAAAATGAGAGAAAATAACAATCTTTAACTTATTATTAGGTATTCATTTCTACAGTCCAGTCTACTCACAAACATGGTTTTTCTTGGTGATTTTAATACATTTGTGATTTTTACATGAAACATCTGATTTAGGAGCAAAGACTTTAGTGATAGTCCCCAGCATTTCAAAAATTAAAGTGTTATGTAGATTTCATAGTATATTCAATCATAACTGAGTATAATTTTAGACTTATGAAAATGAGACACTACGAAGCTTTTCATAGTATTATTATCTTAAAAATTATTAAAAGATCCTATTTATCTAAAACATTTTACAGCAAGAATTAATCCAAAGTTAATTTTTATGACTGCAAGTAAGAATTTCAGTGAAAAATGATGAAATCTGTTAAATAAATTTCATGAAGCATGGCATAATAACAACTCCTAGTTAACCTTGTCACATTCAATGGATTGTCAACAGTGAAGTGGCTACATCTGATTATTAAAACATAATTATAGAATTGAAGTGATTCATTAAATACAATTAAGAGAAATTGAGATAATGCCCCAAATGAATTCAACATTTAATTATTTTCTAAGGAGTGATTGATCTGTTTTCAAAGATTATTTTTCTTTATCATCACATAAGTATATGAAGAATTTTGAATATGTGTTTGCCTCAGTAAACTGATGTCACATTTCTAAAAATGTTAATGATAAAAAGGCTAAATGGTCTGTTACAGCAGTTTCAGTATATACTTCCATGCTTATTCTTTCTCATTAGTAGTTGAAAAACATTATCAAATGTGCAGAAATTAATATGAAACTTGAAGGACAAGACATATAAAAATAAGCGACAGTTTAATTATCTGCATAATATATTATGGAATTTTTTAAAATAACGATTCTGTGTTAACATAAAACATAATTTTTCACTAGCTAATGACATAACTAGTGAACATAGAATAAGTAGTAATATAGCTGGGGAACACAATATACCTGAAACATATCTTAGTGAAACTGGCTGGAAGATGCAGGTGGGACAGAGCTGATCTGTAGAAATGGCTTCTGGTTGGCTGAAAAAATTGCAGGAAGATATAACCCCTAATTTCCTGCTGTGGCTTCATGCTTCTGATCCACTCATGCCTAGAAGTCTCTTCCCCTTCCACAATCATTTAGTTTCTCTCCAAGACCTCTGTTGACAGAGCCTAACGTGAAGCCAACTGATAAAAGAGATATCCTCATAGGGTTCAGCCCATGATTCACAAAGTACACAAAACTGAGTGGATTTGAAGCTGAAATGTAATAATAATTGGCCAAAGATCCAAATACAAACAGGAGTTCAGTGAACTATAAATGATCAAAAACTTAGAAGAAATTATGGGAGATTTCTTTTATGAAATCAAAGTGTAGAAGTGCATTCTAAGAATTATTTAAAGAAAAACACACCAAATAATGAAAAGAAAACCTTGCATATACAGTGAAGTATTATACATGCAAAATAACCACAAGCAAAGTCAAAGACAGACAAAAATACTAGCAATTCATATCACAGACAAATGGCCAATAACCCTAACACAGAAAGAATTTCTACATGTCAATTAAAATAAATGCACCAACATAATAGAAAAAAACCCAAAAGGTATGATCAGACATTGAAGAAAATAGTATATGCAAATGTCTCTTAAACATGAAATAATGCTCAACGTCACTCAAAATAAGACAAAGGAAAATATCAACTGCAATGAAATATTTTCACCTATCAGATTAGCAATGCAATTTGGCAATATCTAAATTTGTGTGCATACCTATTATTTTCAGTCCAAAGAATATATCCTAGAGTTATCCCTACATAAGTGAAAACTGAAATATCTACATGAATATCAATTTTAGCTATTTTTTTTAATTGAAAAATGGTTGACAACAACCTAAATATCCACCATTCGTTGACTGGTTAAAAAATACGATACCCCTAAACAATGGAACACTGCTCATCTGAAATGAAAAATCAAGAAACTATACCATTAATACGTGAAACTAATTAAACACATATTTTAGGAGTAAAAAAAATAAATTCAGAACAGTGCGTGTAGTTTAAAAAGAGGAAAATAGTAAGTACTTAGATGCATTACACCCAGTATATGTAAAGAATGAAGGGTATGTATGTTTCTGAAGGATACACAAGAAAATGCTGACACATCTCTGGAAAGGAGAAATAGGGGGTTAGTGGAGTAAGAATATGCATTCTGCAATGCACTCTTCTGTAACTTGAATATTGTACATGTGAAGTGAATATCATCAATTAAAAATACAATAAGAGAGTCATGTACCAAAATGTTCATTGCAGCTCTATTTACAATAGCCCGGAGATGGAAAGAACCTAAGCGCCCATCATCGGACGAATGGATAAAGAAGATGTGGCACATATACACAATGGAATATTACTCAGCCTTAAAAAGAAATGAAATTGAGTTATTTGTAATGAGATGGATAGACCTAGAGTCTGTCATACAGAGTGAAGTAAGTCAGAAAGAAAAAGACAAATACCGTATGCTAACACATATATATGGAATTTAAGGAAAAAAATGTCATGAAGAACCTAGGGATAAGACAGGAATAGAGATGCAGACCTACTGGAGAACGGACTTGAGGATATGGGGAGGGGGAAGGGTGAGTTTTGACAGGGCGAGAGAGAGTCATGGACATATACACACTAACAAACGTAGTAAGGTAGATAGCTAGGGGGAAGCAGCCGCAAGGCACAGGGATATTAGCTCGGGGCTTTGGGACAGCCTGGAGGGGTGGGATGGGGAGAGTGGGAGGGAGGGAGACACAAGAGGGAAGACACATGGGAGCATATGTATATGTATAGCTGATTCACTTTGTTATAAAGCAGAAACTAACACACTATTGTAAAGCAATTATACCCCAATAAAGATGTTAAAAAAAAAAATACAATAAGATATTCAAGTTAATCAGTGACTTAGAAATACTGGAATATAGTTTTCAATAAGGCATAGTCCTCACCCTGAAATTTCTCACAATTTATAGATAAATCAGGCACACAAAAAATAATGACACATCAATATAATAACTGCTATGGTAAAGTTATATATAAAATACTATAGGAATACACTACTGTCTAGCTTTGCATCAAGGATTCAATGAAGGTTCCTCAAGAAATAATCGATTTTGTTGGAGCTCATCATCCTAGAATGACTTCTGCCCTATTATTTTCCTACCAAAATCCTGCCTAGTCCCACTTTAATAGTTATTTTCTAGTAAATTCAGCCAACATTAAACTTCTCCCATCTTTGGGATTCTATCATGCTTACTGTTTATATCACCAATATGAGTACTTGTCTCTCGTTGATTATTAACTGTTTCATGGTCTACATCCAACATCTCTGGTGAATTTTAATGTCCTACAAGTCAGGAATAGTAAATACAGCTATCTTGGGAATGCCTGTCAGAGCCTATAACAATGTTCTTCCAAAAGCAAATGCTTACTAAGTACTTTTTGGGGAAAATGAGTAAAATATTGCCTTTCCATATCCTTTGAGGTATATTCGACAGTAGATTGAGAAAAACTTCTGCTAAAATTCATAAATACAGAAAAATTATATTCACATCAGGCATTCACAAGAAATAATATTAATGAGAAAAATATCTTTGGTGAGCTAGTCATGAGATAACCTCCCTCTGGGTTTAATATACCACAATTTAAAAGGAGTTCAGTTCTGCAAACTAGGAGGGTTATGTATGAGGGGAAAAAATCCATTTCAGTTGTCATAGACTACATAGTCCAAATAGTAGCTCAAACCATCAAGGTGTTTCACTTAAGTTTTCTATTATCAAAAAAGATCAGATTATGTCTACATGAAAAATATTTTTGGAAAACTAAAATAATCATATAAGTAATATATCCATGCTTATTTACAAACTGTTAATCCCTCTCCCCACCACATATATCAAAATCTCACACAAACCTAATTAAAGTAAGAAAAGGGAACACATTATTTATTACTTATATAGTTGATGTTAATAAATTTCACCAGATTATTTGACCATACAATAGCTCTTAAGGAGTTGTATTCCAAATATTTAGGTGTTATCTATACATTATATACATGCTATATTTCTAAGTTGACTAGCACCAACTGTAAAGTAAAAAGCTAATGTTTACCCTTAATAAGTCACATGGGATTTTTATATTTTAGGACCTTACCTGGAAATCTATTCTCAAAAGACTAATTGAGAAGAAAGGAATTTCCATAAATTGAGGACTGATTACTAAACCTAGTGCTGTTTCCATGTATTAACCTCAAAAAGTCCAAGTCTCCCAGCTTTCTTCACAATATTCTCTATATCCCCCTTTTTTGGACCCCAACTCTCGGGCTTGTCCTATTCCTGAGCATTTACACCAGGCTTTTTAGGAGCTCACTGTGCCTCATTAGCAATATCTCCCAGATCCTTGATCTTTTATCTGTGTGCTCTCTCCTACTTTCTCTAGCTAAAACCTGGAACTCCCCTAAAGGCACTACAGCTTCCTCTGTAGTTTCTTGGGTGGTTTGTTTTCTACCCCACACTCCTTCCGTTTCTTTGCTGTTTTCAGACTATTCTCCTTTGCTTCTCCCTAAAACCCTTTTGCATTGGATCTCTTCTCATCAGCCAACACTCCTTGCTGCAGTCTTAAAATGACCTGCTCATCTCTTCCCTTAACTTCTTAAATATTTTAGCTCCTGACTCATAATAACTCTCTCCAAACTGTTCCTTTATTAATACTGGTGATTTCAAAATCCTGAGCCAAGTTCTACCCAATGCCCTTCCCTGTCAGTTATCAACCTCAACTCTTCCCATGATACCAACTTCGAAACTCTCTCAGTCATTCACTCACATAGCCACACCTTAGACCTTATCATTACCAGGAAGCATATCTACTGCATAACTGCCATTTCCATCATCCCAATCTCAGGTCCCCATCTTCTGTCTTTTCAGCTCAGTCCTTTTAATACCTACCCTTCCTTTTCACAGGGACCATTGAACGTCTCACCCATTTCTCATGTTTATTTCCTTTTTCACTAACAGTAAATTCTATGGTTAATTTTAATTATATCTTCTCTACACTCTTAACTAACCCTTTCTCAGCTCAAAATATTCTTATGGCAAAATAAAAGGCCTGGTTAAATTCAAAATACCATCTACTTTGTGCCTTCACCCATGCAGCTTAGCATTTTTGAAGAGAACTAAAATTAATTATGACTTGTCTCACTTTAAGGTCATAATTACTCAGTTCAGGTGGGGCTGTCGATGGTGCCTAGTGTTCATTCTGATTTTCTTGGTCAATCTACATGCTCAGACTTTTGACTACGTATTTTGTATCTTCTTCTATCTTATCAAACCTTTAAAACTTCCTCCTTCATCCTCAATCTCAGCTGATCACCTTGCTTTCTATTTTATTGACTAATAGAAACAAGCCAGGATAAAGTTCACAAGTTCCCCTCTCACTTCCACCAACCTGTGAGCATCTGCATCGAAATATGTGTATTCCACTCCTGTTACTTAACCCTCTCACCTCTCGAGGTTATTCTTGTAGCAGTTTTCTCCTCTCTCTCCTTCAGATTGAGTAATTTTCCTCTACTGAACCTTTTCCAACAACATGAAAATGCTTGTCTCCATTTTAAGAAAAACTTTTAGTTCTGCTTTTTCCTCTAGATACTGCCCATTTCTTTCCTTTCTTTTGCAGCAAACCTGTTCAGTTTTATCTCTGTTCATTTTATCTCTAATATATGTCATTATAAGAACCCATTTTAATTAGTCTTTCACCCCCACCATTCCACTGAAACTGCTCCATCCTCATTCTACTTAACATACCAGCAGTAGGTTCTGCTATAGTTGATTATTCCTCTCTGAAATCTTTTCTTTCCATATAGGGCACACTGTGATCTAGTTTTACTCCTGTTTCATTTGCTCTTCTTCCCATTATTGTTCGCTGGATCCTTTTTATCTCTTTGGCCCTTAGACACTGGAATGTCACAGTGCTCCATTCTTTTACCTCTTTTCTTCTATCTGAACTCATGCTCTTGATCTTATTCAGCATCACTGAATTTAAATGCCTGTTACAGAGTGACAAGGGTAAAATGTATATCCCTAACTTAGATCACTCCCCTAAACTCTAATTCCTATATTCATCTCCACTTGGATGTATAACAGATAAGTCATATATAACATATAAAAATTAAGATGTCATAAAATCAGCTCTCAAAATTTCCTTGCTAAACTGGCTTCTCCCAACATTTCTCCATCGTAATTAATATCAATAGCACCCCTCCAATAAATATTAATAGCAAGTAATTAATAAAAATAGAAAACAAACATGGGATAGAAAACATCAAAAGCTGATCCTGGGCTTCCCTGGTGGCACAGTGGTTGAGAGTCCACCTGCGGATGCAGGGGACACAGGTTCGTGCCCCGGTCCGGGAGGATCCCACATGCCGCGGAGCAGCTGGGCCCATGAGCCATGGCCACTGAGCCTGCACGTACGGAACCTGTGCTCCGCAACGGGAGAGGCCACAGCAGTGAGAGGCCCGTGTACCGCAAAAAAAAAAAAAAGCTGATCCTTTGAAAAGTATAATATATGTGAAATATATATAAATATGTGAAATATGTATAGAAATATTATATATATGCACATAATACACATATAGATAGATACACACACAAACATCTAACAATACAAACATACAGTATATTTGAATTAAAAAGAGGATATCACAAAAGGTCAAGAGACATTAAACTCTTAATAAGATGCATTAACAATAACTTTATTCCAATCAACTTAAAAATTTTTTAACTTGGCTATATATTTTTTTAGGAAACTCAAAGAAACTGACACAAAATGAAATGAAAATTCTAAATAGCATAACAACTGTTAGAATTAATAAGAAAAATTTCCACCTCAGAGGGCTGCACTGGTGAATTTTGTCACATAGGACTCCCCTGAAACATCACTACTGAACACATGGTGACAAGGAAGCATATATAGACCATATAAGAAAACAAACCATAGCACTATGGGGTTGTTTGATTTTTCTTCAGCTTATTTTCACTGATTTCATCTCATTTAAATTTTTAACAGGTATACATTTTTTTTACTGTAGTCTAAGTTTCTTTTTATATTCTCTGAAGGAAAAAGGTGATTGTAACTGAATGGTAGAATTTTTTTACATTTCAAAATATGGTGAACAAGCATGGAATTAGAACCTTTCTTTCATGGAGCTATTACAAAATAAGACAAAATATCTCTCCTTGAATTAATATAAACTATATTCATTGTGTGATAAGTTTTTCACATTTTAAAATTATTTTGTGGGCTTCCCTGGTGGCGCAGTGGTTGAGAGTCCGCCTGCCGATGCAGGGGACACGGGTTCATGCCCCGGTCCGGGAAGATCCCACATGCCGTGGAGCGGCTGGGCCCGTGAGCCATGGCCGCTGAGACCGCGCGTCCGGAGCCTGTGCTCCGCAACGGGAGAGGCCACAACAGTGAGAGGCCCTCGTACCGAAAAAGAAAAAAAAAAAAAAAAAAAAAAAAAAAATTATTTTGTGAATATTCATGTGTGTGCCCTTTAATTGGGCAAGAAATTTTAGGAAGTTTGGAAATTTAAAATATATCAAGACACATATGATTATATAGATAAAATATGGCACATGTATATTTCTATTACTGAAGGTTTATACATCTCTACATCTGTAGCAATAAAATATACAATTCACTATCTTTACGTGTAATTTGCTACAAAGATCTGAATAATGACTAGACAGAAATAAAAAATTATACGTCTCTTTGTCAAAGAGAAAACAGTTATTTAGACCTCCATGTTATGTTGACCCCATGTTATGATAACCTCAGTAAGAATATATGGGCAAAAATGTGAAGTGCTGTTGATACAACTAGCAGACAGAAGGAACCTATGTGTTAGTATAACCTGTAATATTTCTCTTCCACTTTCAGAACTGAAACATGATCAGATCTGGCTCAGTCTATTGTCGAATTCCAGATGTTCACAGAGTTAGTATGCTATCACCCTCTTAATCACCTTTCACTAAAGAAAGAAGTCAGAGATTGGTCACTTCAAACAATTGCTGTCACCAAGGGTTAGTTTCACATGTAAGAAACTGGGTGTTTTTGAATGGTTGAAAGCTTGTCCCTTCTTTATATGGCATTAAAATCCTATGCAATGTCATTCATTCAAAATCCTGACATTTGAGATAGCTTACACCACTCTGTTGGATTATATTTCATTTTTGAATCAGCTGTAGAAAATATGTTACTTATATTCACTTTACAATGTAAAATTGCAAGGGCCAAAACTTCATACCCCATCTGTTATGAACTACCAGGTATTCCTGGAGAATGGCTGAGAATAAGCATACTATGATCTGGTCATATAGAATGCCAAGTGATCAAGTGAAGTAAGTGTGTGTGTGTGTGTGTGTGTGTGCATGTGTGTGTTTAAAAGGAAACTTTTTTGATTATGCTTTTGATTTTGTAATTTACTTCAAGTAGACAAAATTGTTTAAATGAATGCATTACTATCCAAAATTTTGGACTTTGTAATACACATATTCTTAGAGTAGTATTTGTAACCTACATATGTGAAGTGAAAATATAAGCCTTATACTTCTTGAAAATGAAGGGTAAAAAAGGTAAAGGATATGAGGAGACTAGAAACTACTACATTGGGAAAGCAAAAATTTATACTCATTTATTGTTAAATTAGAAAGCAATAGAAAAGAAGGAAGTATTGAACTATGTGACAAAAGAAAAGATGATCCAGAATGAGATAGGTAAATAGTAGGCTGGAGCTATTGAGGGAGGATTTCAGTAGAAGCTGAGGCTGAATAGAAAAAGACTAAAAAGCAATGGAATGGTAAAACAAAAATGTACAAATGATAAGGACTGCAGTTTAGTTTGTTAGAAGTTAGTTTTACCACTAGAGTTCTTGAGCAAGAGACTATGGGATAAAAGTGGTCAGTTGTGAAAAATATGTTTCAGGGGTTTTATGCAATGTAGATCCCCAAGGGTGAGAAGGTCATTTAGAAGTTGAGGCTTGCAATTGTATAAGCCTAACAACTAGAACCTGAATTTCTTTTATAATCAACTTGTCTTTGTTTGAGAAATTATCTTTAAATCCTTTTGTGAATTGCCTGAGGGAGTTTGGAGACATGGGCTCTGAGAAACCAAGGCAACAAAAGATACTTGCTACAAAGCTAGAGCCCAGTCTAGGAAAATGGCAAAGAGACTTTAGGAAAAAAAGTATCTAACATGGATTCTTCAATTGCTTGTAATGCTATGTTGCAAAATCTTCTATTTTTGCAAATTTTAACAAAGTATGAAATGAAAGTATATGAAAATATGTGGGAGTGGAAGATGTTTTGTACCATTCATTTATTATCATCCAAGTAATACCTGAGCATGAGGGCTAGATAATGTTTCAACTTAAACAATTAAGCAAAAGCATCATAAATAAAATGAAGACATTTTGCAGTCTGGTAGAAGATATTTGCTTTATGTATAGAAAAAAGTGAATATCCATACTCTAAAAATATTTCCACAAATTATTATTAAAAAGGCAAATACCTATAAAAACAATGGGGAACTTATTTAAAACGATCTTTCACAGAAGAAAAAAATATTAAAATGGCCAATAAAAATGTGAAGTGATATATCTAGCTTCTCTCGTGATGTAATTTATTTTAATGATTAGAGTAGAAAAAATAAAATAAATAAAATATTATTATGTTTATTATTGGCAAAGATGAGATGAAAGGGACATTTTGTACAGAATTGGCAGGATTATAGATTACTATAGGCTTTATGGTAATGACATGGTTTTGATAATGATTAAATATCAAAAATATTCTGTTGAATTCAAAATTATAAATGAAAGGGGGACATTATTACCAATTCCACATATATCAAAAGGATTATACAAGAGGACTATAAATAAGTTGGCACCAACAAATTTTATAACCTAGATGGACCCAGTACTCTTCATGCCATTTCCTATTGCTCAATTCCTATAAAAAAAATGGATATATTTAACAGATCAAATGGACTCATGGGCCTTTACTCAAATTCGCTATTCTTCTCAAACCAATGTATGGAAATTTTAGTTTTTTTAAACATTCACTGTTTCAGTTAGTTCAAGTTGCAGAAGGAAAGGTAAGCATAATTTAAAATGAGACAAATTATAGCTAATATTAATTTTTCAAAAACAGAACTGGACTACAAAGCTTTCAAAATTCTTTGCTTCAGTATTAGGGCTTTCAGTCTACGATGGCCATGTAATGAGTAGACATTAATGTAAGTAGTCATCACCGCCATCACCATAAAGAACTGGCCCATGTTTGCGAACTGTGTCGCAAACATTGTGTCGTTAAAAGTAATCTTACCATTAAAGGTGAATAGGTTTTAAAATCTTTGGGATTCTGAACTGTTCATAGGTTTCATTATGGCACTTCATATAGGCTATAATTAACAGAGACCCCTATATTAATAGAAAAAAATCCTACCCAAGTGCAAAATTTTACATTGCAAACAATTTAGCAGTTATGCTAGGGACCATTTAAAAGCAGCTTTAAATGGCCCATGGCTGGTTTCCAAAATAAATAAATTAAAATTTGGTTGTTAAAGAATGTTAAGAGTTAAAAACAATTTTAATGAAAAGCAGGGGTGGACTCAGCACTACTGAGGGTTTTTTTGTTTTGTTTTTTAACTTTCTGTAGCAAATTTAAATGTGGCAATACCTCAGTAACAATTTGAACACTAAAAAGTGACAATTCTGGAGGTCTTTTAATTCACATTTATCTATCCCTTTACATTTGTATGACTTTAAAAAAATCATAATCTATAAGTAATATGACTGGAAACATAAATGGCAACAAAGAACCTCTGGTTTTTTCATTCTCCCTTTTTATTCCCTTTGGTTTCTTTTTCTTTCTTTCTTTCTTTTTTTCACTGATGTTCCTGTTCCTGACATCTAAATGATGGTAACACTTATCTGTTACCTTGATTTATAAGAAATTGCTAAAAAATTATAGTAGCTGGTGAATCGATATTAACACAAATCCATTAGTGTATTAGATGCCCTTGTTTCCCTCTTCTATGAGAGAGAATACATTTGAACCTGGCATAGTGTTTCCTTCACAAAACGTGTGCCATCTAAAGTACTGCATGCTACATTCATTCAGTCCTTTCAGTTATTCCTAGTTCCCAAGAAAGGTGTTTTAATTGTAGCTGCTGGATAGTCTTACATTGTATGAAAAAAATCAAACAGTAGCCTAAATTACTTCCCTGAGCATTCAAGTTTCATTAAAAAAAAAATGTGTCCCTAAGAAAATATAAATAATAAATTTATGTTTGAACAGCTCATTGTAGTTGTTCAATATAAATGACTACTTTTAAATTTGCTTCTTTATAATTGCTAACTAATTTTTTAAAGCCAAATTAATCACATTAACTAAAAATCCAAAATAATAACATTTTTACTACTAAAAAACAAAATAATCGCATTTTATTATAATTTTAATTGAATTTATAGTAACTATTGCAAATACTTATTGACTAGAGAGCACTGTTCTGAAATTGTGTATAATTGAAATATTTTCAAATTTTGATTATTATTATTTAGTAATAATGTAAAAGGATACCATCTTTAATAAGTAGAAAGAAATTGTAAATAAAGCCAGTCTAGATTCAGGCATTATTATATTAAATGTTGAATATTCAATTTTGTCTCTTATTCACATATTTTATTGGCTCACAGAATATTCTGGTGGTTTGACTGATACCATTTTAAAGTAATGTCTTAATCAAACACTGCTCACTTTTGCATGTGGGACTGGGGGAAATCTTTGTTCAAAAGCAGATGAATGACCTCATTTAAACTCTCACCAAATGTTTTTGGCTTTGCATTTCTTCATTAGATCCAGATGTTACAGTATTAACTGCCTGTAGCCATTTACACTAATAATCCATGAATTGACATTTTTGCAAATAATATAGCAAACTAAAGTTTTTCTTTGTCACTTTTACTTAAAATGTGGGAGAGATAGAGGATGATGGCAATTCTCAGTCTCCGTAGTAGCCCATCTCCAAACCTCCCTCTTTGAATGATACAATCCATTAGGAAGTAATGGGCAAGATGTTGTTCTTTCAAAACTCCATTGAATAACGGTCCTGTGATTTTAAATAAAGACTGAAAGACATTTTTACTTATGTATGCAATTTATCAACATGAGAGCAAATGTCCAATAATTTATTGCTTAGTCACAAGACTAAACAAAGATTACATTATAATAAAGATTGTTACTCATAAATTAAATATATTTCTATGTATTTCCATACATATGCTTATAAGAGGAATATGTGGTATGACTTCTTACAGAGACTGAAGTTACTGTACTTCTCATGTTAGTATAGCTATTTAGATGGTAACAGATGGACAGAGTACTCATTTATTAAAATTAGTAGTATCTTATATTTTAATACATGCTTTAAAAAAATGACAGCCACCTGTGGTCTTCACCATAATCTTTCCAAATCAAAACCTATAATTTTTCTGAGACCTGCTGTTTCTATGGAGACTTTAATTTGCTAAGATATTTTCTGATTTTGTATTAGTCTGGGTAGTATTTATTTTTCTCCGTTTTTGTTCCATTATAATGACTGACTTTCTTTCATTTCTGGTTTGCTTATTTTTTTTTGGAAATTTGACTCCAACTGTTCCCCATCCATTTTTTTAATCCTAGTCACAATGGCACCAGTAATTAGGAGGCCTTCACAGAATTTTTGCCTTAAATAAAAGTTATTAATCCTGATGTTTATTTCCACTTTGTGACACCTTTCTTTGGAAATTCCATAATGTTTACCACAATAATCTATCTAGAGTACAGTAAAAAATACTATTATGCATAATAAAAATATTTGATATTAATATCAGGTTAGTATCTATATTACACTAGTTATATTTTATTCAAACAGAAAGTATGAATTATTGAAAAAGTTAAAAATTAATAGAATAAATTAACAGAGACTATTGAGTAGCAATAATGCGTTGCATGAAGACAGATTTTGTTAGTAAGTTAATGTATTTAGTTTTTTACCTAGTCTTCAAAATGAATGAATTTAGACATTATAAAAGAAAGAGAGAAGTATAAGATTTGGCATTGTTGCGACTTCCCTAGTGGTCCAGTGGTTAAGACTCTGTGCTTCCACTGCAGGGGGCACAGGTTTGATCTCTGGTTGGGAACTAAGATCCTGCATGCCCCATGGTGTGGCCAAAATAAATGAATAAAAAAAAAAGATTTGGCATTTTTGTCAAGGTGTTTTCAATATTGTTACTTAAAAAAATCATTAATAATTTTAGAGAGTATATGAAAATTACAAGGTAACAGTTTCTCTAAGATTCATAATGGAGAAGATTACCATATGCTAGAGTCAAAGAAGATTTCACAAATTTCTAAAATCCTGACTTCAGTAATATTTTGGAAATGAAAAGAGTTCAAAGATGACAAATTGTCTTAAGAAAGCATAAGGAAAGTTATGGCATGAGAAATACTACTGCATATATTCTCTAAAATTTTATTCATTCTATTGTCTGGAGACAACTGAAGAAAAGAGAATGTGAAAGTGGAAATTATTGAAAATAAAATGACTCTTCCCAGCAACCATTTCTATTATAGACGATAACATTTATCAAGAGCTTACTATATGCTAGGTATTATTCTAGGCATGTTAATGTATTAACTATGCACAGTAATTTATGAGGTATTATTTATATTCCATTTTACAGATGAGGAAACTGTCACAAATAGTCTAGTCACTTGCCATAAACTACCCAGATAATTCTATCCTAGAAAGGCCAACTCCAGAGTCCATACTCTTATCTACTGCACTACACTCACCCTAAGCCCTACTTCATACCTCCCAGCCACTCACAGAATATTTTGGATTGACCAAAATGAAATTACACTTTCTTATGTTAGAATACAATGTGAGTGAGGGCTGATATCCCAATTTCCTTCTCTCTCTATGCTTCATTTATTCCATGTCCATTTTGTAGACAACTATGTTTTTCAGCCTCACTTATGTTTTACTTTATTGGAGAATTGTTTCTCACCTCTTTCTCTGAACTGATTGCTCTAGCCTCAAAATTATTTTTGAAATGTTCAGATATGTGTTTATCTTTCTAGTTACTAAAATAAAAAACATTTTTTATTATCTCCTAGCCTTTTGTATTATAGGTAGATTTACATGCATATTAGAAATCCTCATGTTTCCATTTAGAATTCACATATCCACATGTAAGGGTCTCAGCTGCATATTCCTTCCTATCAATTTACACAAACATTTGGCTATTGTAATCAATCATATTTATTACTGTGAGCCTCAAAATTTATGTAATCCATTGATGGCACAGATTTTACAACTTAATTAGTCCCCAGAAATTTATAGTTAATATTTTTAAAGTCATAAAATGGACTGGTAATTTTAAAACACTTTAATTTATGTAATGTCACATATTTAACATTTATATAAGAATAAATAAGTTAGAATAAATAAATAATGATATTTGAATTTTTATTTTAATGTCTTCTAATCACTTTTAAATTTCTATTAAACAAGAAATTGCTTGAATTCCAAAGGGATGGCCAATTTATCACATAAGGAGTTAGAGGTAAAAAAACAGGAAAAGGAAATATTTTACTGTGAACATTCTGTTTTCTTTATGCATATACATGTAACTTTATTACATTAAAAAGTGCATTATTTAGTTTAATATCAAGAGTAAAACAGGGCAGTTATTAACTGAAAACCATGTTTTTTAAATGAAGTTATATTATCACTAAGAATAATACATATCGAGACCCATAACTGGCTACCTTTGAAAGTAGGAGTGCATATATACTATGTATTATAGGTTCTAGGAGCATTTATAAGTTCAATATTTATTGTGTAAGTCTAATAATCACGTCCCAAATTTCAATCAACTAAGAGGACGATGATGTGCTAATGAAAGAAAAATAACCCTGTAAAAACAAGAAGCAGAAATCTATATGTATTTAGTGTGCATTTGCTTTATTTCTTCATTTCAAGCGCCATGGGTTTTTTTTATATATATCAGTTATGAGATATGTAGGGTGTCTCTATTTTTCTAGCCCTAAACTGTCTACCAAATGCTACACTTGCATTTTTATTTACTTCCTGGTTTATATATATTTTTTTCTTTTTTTTTTTTTTGCGGTATGTGGGCCTCTCACTGCTGTGGCCTCTCCCGTTGCGGAGCACTGGATGCGCAGGCTCAGCGGCCATGGCTCACCGGCCCAGCCGCTCTGCGGCATGTGGGATCTTCCTGGACCGGGGCATGAACCCGTGTCCCCTGCATCAGCAGGCGGACTCCCAACCACTGTGCCACCAGGGAAGCCCCTTGGTTTATATTTTCATCTGGATTTCCTTTGGCCTACAGCTAAATCTTAAAATGTCAAAAATCGGAATTATAAACTTGACCCTCTTCTTGGCTTTGTCTTGTCTTCCACTTGGCACCAGTATTCTCCCATTCACTATCCTTGTAGACACCAGATCCTCAGAATCATCCTTAATCCTCACTTTTCCTTTACTTACTTCTGCTAACCTGTCTTCAAACCCTGCAAAGATCTTTTCAGTTCCAATTACAATTCAATCCCCTACTTAGGACTAAAACATTTTTGTGCCTTGATTTGTTACAGTAGAATTCTAATAGGTTTCCCTACATTCAGCCTCTCTTTGCTCTAATTGGTATGACATAATACTTCCAGATTTTTTTTTTTTTTTTTTTGCGGTACACGTGCCTCTCACTGTTGTGGCCTCTCCCGTTGCGGAGCACAGGCTCCGGATGCGCAGGCTCAGCGGCCATGACTCACAGGCCCAGCCACTCCGCGGCATGTGGGATCTTCCCGGACCAGGGCACGAACCCGTGTCCCCTGCATCGGCAGGCGGACTCTCAACCACTGTGCCACCAGGGAAGCCCCAGATTATTTTTTAAATCCAGGTATTTTCCTGCTCAAAAGCTATTTGTGCTTCTCAAAAGTTAAACGATTAAATTTTTGGTCCCAGAAGCAAGTTTACCCTGAAGCTACTGAAAATTGTGCATCAGGGCCCTTCACTTCCAAGGTATCCCGTCAAGGCTCTATACCCAATTTCTTATGTGTAATTTTGTATTATATTTAAAGAAAGTTTTCCAAATTAAATATGTTTCAGGAATTGAATAAAACCTGGACGTATCCCAGGTTGGGCTTCATGATTAACATTTCAAGTTCACTATTATAAACCTTTTGATTAACTGAAATTCACATATAAATGCTTAGCTAGAAGATTGTGTGAGAGAAAATCAACAGCGTAAATAGTATGGAAGTTCTTGTATGTTCCTCAGAGTAAGCATGAGAGATAAGATCTAAATCTGCCCTTTCCTCAGTCATCGCTCTATGCTCTCTTAGTATGAAACAGTTCAACCTGTGATTCACAATATATTATGGCTCAGTCTATCAAAACAAAAAGAGGATAATTTTGTGATCACTGACAAAGAAGCAAACCGCTTTATTCATGGGATCAAGTGTAAGAAATGATTCCATCTGCAGCCTTAATTACTATGGAATAGTTAATTGAAGACCAGGAGGAAACTGGAAAAAACTGGCAAAATCATCCTTATAGGACAAAGATATCCAGAAGTCTGTTTATATTTTTCAACATGGAAAACTTTTGAACATTTCAATTTCTGAATTCTGTATCTATAGATAAAACAAAGGATTTCCAAGTGGAATTTTGACAATACATAAGTTTTGTCTAACGTGCTGATATGGGATTTGATGACAGAATCCTACACTATAATATCTTATTTTCATTTCCAGCTATATATCCTGCTGTTCCTAAACCTGAATAAAGTACATGCAACTCAAGTTTTGTAGAAATACCATAGGAACTGATGTCCAAAATATGACTGAGTAATTGTCATGCTTGTTTTTGGTGCTCAATTTCCAAAAGGGACCAGGAGACTAAAATTAACTCTCCAGAAAAATTAACAGAAGGCTGATTAAACCTCTCTTTGAAGTTACTGCTGTGACAAGATCTCCTAGTTTCTTCTTTCATGCCATGTACTAATAATAACATCTCCCATGAACATTAAAGGGTTGGCATAAAATTCATGAAGAATTGCCTCCCCTCCTTATCAGGTAACTCTCAGAGGTCTGCCATGAAGTATATTTTGCATTCCCTCTTTTGTGTCTTATCATCAGTGGAGACACTCAAACTACAGATACACAGGCAACTCATAGAGTCAGTTTTTAAACATGGCCTCACGGGAAAGTGTGTGTCATCACATGCCCATTACCTAGAACTGAACTTGTTTACATAGTATTTAGTTAATTAGTTTGGCTAATTCTCATGTAGTTTGGTTGCTTTCTATATGTATGGAATATTATTGATGCCATGTTCATGTCCCCTCAGCACTCACTCTTCCAGCGTATGACACTAGCATCTTATTAAAAACACCTGCAACTCTCCACCTCAGGACTTTCTATTGGCTAGTGGGTGGGGGATAGGAAAGGAGTCAGAAAGTGCTAAGGAGCTGATGCCCCTAAAGCAGCTTCCAGTCAATAAAAACATGTAAGCTGAGAAATAAATTGCCCAGCTTTTCTACTGTTGCAAAACAAATGCATTTCAAAACCAAAGAAAAACTGCTGAATGAAAAGGTTTTATTGCCAAGCAGGAAATCCATTATTTATGGTAGACCAAATAATTGACTCTGAGATGCTCATCTCTTAATCCCCACAGTCTGTGAAGGTTACCTTTTATGGCAAAAGGAACTTTGCAGATGTGATCAAGTTAATGATTTTGAGATGAGATTATCCTGGATTATTTGAGTGGGCCCAGTGCAATAGCAAGGATCCCTATAAGAGAGGCATAGTTAGAGCCTGAATCAAAGGAAAAGGTGATATGATGGGGGAAACAGAGACAGGAGTGCTGCAGTTTTGTAGATGGAGGAAAGGGCCACAAGCCAAGGGATAGGGGAGATATATTAGCCAGTGTTCTCCAGAGAAGCAGAACCAATTATATAGAGATATAGATACATAGAAAGAGATTTATAGGTATATGTCGGAGACACTGTGAGTTCAGTTCCAACGACTGCAGTAAAGTGCATACTGCAATAAATCGAGTCACACATGTGTTGGTTTTCCAGTACGTACAAAAGTTATGTTTACACTATAATTTGGTCTACTAAGTGTGCAATAGCATTATGTCTAAAACATGTATATACCTTAATTAAAAATACTTTATTGCTAAAAAATGCTAACCATAATTTGACAAGGCAGGGTTACCACAAACCTTTATTCTGTAAAAAAATGCAATATTTACAAAGTGCAACAAAGCAAAGTGCAGTAAAATGAGCTATGTTTGCATTGTGAGGGATTGGCTTATGCAATTTTAGAGTCCGAGAACTTCCACAGTCTGCCATCTGTGGTGGCCCAGATAGAGACAGTGATGTAGTTCCAGTCCAAGCCCAAAGGCCTGAGAGCCAGGGGAGTCAATGGTGAAAGTCTCAGTTCAAGCCCTAAGGCTAGAGACCCTGGAGCATTGATGTCTGAGGGCAGGAACAGGTGGATGTCCCAGCTTAAGCAAAGAGAGCGAATTTGCCCTTCTTCTACTTTTTGTTCTATTCAGGCCCTGTCTTCTTACTCAATCTACTCATTCAAATGATAATCGCTTCTGGAAACACCTTCACAGACACACTCAGAAATAATGTTTTACCAGCTATCCCACTATCTCCTGGGCCAGTCAAGTTGACACATGAAATTGACCATCATAGGAGGCCACTAGAAGCTGAAAAGATAAAGGAAATAGATTGTCCCCTCAGATCCTTCATGGGAGCCAGTACACCTTAAAACTGGGCGGGGACACTGATTTTGGACTTCTGACCTCCAAAACTGTAAAAGGATAAATTTGTGTTGTTTTAAGCTACTAAATGTATGATGACTTGTTACAGCAGAAATAAGATGCTGATATACAGTCTTAGCAGAGAGTCCAGACAGTTTCCTGGGGATGAAGTTCAGAGAAGGAAAAAAGAGATAAGTGGCTATGTTGATTAGGTGTCAATATCTGGGTATACTGATTAAATAAGGTCAGATTGTCTGGAGAGGGCTGCTATGTAGGTGTGCTGTCCTTCTTGGTATCCAGCTGTCTCTGTTACACACAACTCTGCAAGGTCCCTGCCTCAGATGGCAGTGATGAGAAGAGGCTAATTGGCTATATTACCAGTCATCAACTCTCCCTTAGGTGAAGAGAGATAGCTCTAAGGTGTGTTCTACATTTTCTCCGAGAGTTGTTGAAAACAATAATCTGCTCAATAATATAACATTTATTAGCTTTTTTCCCCTTCCCTTTACTTCCCCATTCCCAAACTGGTATTTGGGAATCACTTCACAAATATAACACTTGTATTCAAATTTTTATCTATGCGTCTGCTTTTGGGAAACATAATCTAACACCTTGTAATATATCACAGTTTAAAGATTACTAATATTAACTAGATATTTTGTCAGTCATGGTTGTTAGATCCTAGTAAGATAAACCAACTCTGGCTGACTGAATTAGATAAGGAATTTATAAAATAGATGCACTGTAGTTCACAGAATCTTTGGAGGAACTAGAGAAGAAATATTTCAATTAAGCACTCAGGAACAATTCCCCAAAACTGAGCAGGTAGAGCACTGATCTAGTGACAGAGCTCCAGAAATTGCCAGTAGACACTAGTTTACCTGCTCTTGCTTCTGTCCCCTTCTTCTGCCCTAAAAATTTAAATTGAACTGTAACTACTAATGCTGCTGATATAATTGCCACTTCTGTACTAAGGACAAAATCGGATTTACCCAAAACCTCCCCAGTGCTATGCAAGAGGAAAACGTGCTACTACTATTTGGTGTTTCTTGTGCCACTAGATCCTGAGTCAAGTACGTAGTGAGTACATTTGATTGGCAAGCCATAGATATCATGTCTATTTTCTGGCTGCAAGGGAGGCTGTGAAAATGAGTGTCTGACATTCTCAACTTTTTAATAATAACAGGCAATTTCTACTTCCCACCAAAAGTCATAAGGTGGGGAATTCCTCAACTATGAAAAATGTCCTGATACTGTTTGATCACAAGGAATATCGATTGTTAATTAAAGTGAACATTACTTATCTGAAAGCACACATGAAAATTTCTATCACTTTTAAAATTACATAATTCTCTGAAACCAAACTCAAAGTTACCAGAAACAACAGGAAATTTAATCATTTATTTGACCTGGTTAGGGCTGCGTCACATCCATAAGAGTAAATAACACCAGTTTAATATATGGCAGAGCTGGTGGTCCTACCATGCTCCCTACTAATATCTCCTGAATCTATGAAGTTAATCCAGGAAAAAAAACTTTCAGAAGGAATTGGACTGGGTTTACCTAATCTTCACCCTTGCACATACATAAACTTTAATTATTTGACCATTATGTTGACTGCTGTACTTTGATTAATATACAAATCCCTAGTTTGTTAAAAGGCAGAAATAACTAGAGCCAACAACAGATTCCATTGTGTGTATACTCAGAAAGACCATGCTTCTAGAAACCACAGAGAACTCTGATGGATTTTTTCCAGGAGCACAGTCCCAATAGGCCATATTTAAGGAAGCTTGGGAATAGTCAGCAGTTTCTAACCTAAATCTAGACTAAACTGATGTCGTGTAAAATTGAGACTTATATTCCATAAGAATCTTCAAAAAGAACACAGTTATTTTATTGGTTAGTAATTTCCTCTTTCTTTAGATTGCATACTGGGAGCTCTGTGGCACCCAGTTATAATCCCTTATTTTCCTTCCAAACCTGAGGTTTCTTTTTTTCTTTAGTATGAGTAAAAGACAATGCTGTTATTAGAAAGTTTTGCAAATCAATAAGAAATCCTTTGATTTCAATTATTTCTCACTTCTTTAATTAATCTTTATTTGCTGTTTTTTTCCACCTTACCAGGTAAGTCAGAAAAATTGCCTCAGAATCAGATATCATGATTAAATGCATCCTGGAGATTCTACTGGAATTCTTCTCTATCTTTTCCATTGCCTTCTAGATAATTCCATGTCTAAGTAAGGTTCTGGTGTTACTCTGACATCCTTCTGTATATCTTGAAATATATTCCCCCACAACCTATTTTAAGAGTCTTCTCATGTAACCTTTTTCCTATACTAGATGGGTCAGGTATTGTCAACTGGGCAGGCATGAGACATTTTCTGGGCCAACCACATTTCCCTTTGCCCACTTCTGGCATACCTAAGAATTTTTCTAGTCTGATTTACTATTTTGGGGGGACTTTATGTAATGAAATTATAACATGCCATTAGGTATTACACATATAAACAAAAACAAAAATAAAATTCAGACTAAACATCGGAATTTATTATTTATAATACTACTGATTAAAGAAAGAACCAAATTTCACCATGTTTTTTCATTGCTTTCTTTCTTGCTCTTAATATTTCTCATATTCTACAGCAGTAATTCTAAGTATCTGGGATGATCCCAAACCCCATTTAAATATCAGAGGAAAGCTATGGACCCTCTCTTTTATTTATTTATTTCTATTACATAGAAGACTATTTATTGATGTAGGAAAACATTCATTTTTTTAAAATGCATGTATAAGACAAGAAAACAATTACAAATGTATATATGATCTCAGCTTTCCCCTCTCTCCACCTGCAAGAGAATTCTAACTCTGCCCCATAGGTTTCTTTTTTTGATATACTATTTTATATGGCATATTGTATAGAATTATCTCCCTGGAAAGGCTCAATAGTGCTGGTGAGAGATCTAGCAGGCATATCTCCTAGGCGTTGTATGCCCCAATAGCTGGTCACATTGAAAACTTGCCTTTCGTTTCTAACTTTATGGTGGTAGCTCTTGGTGAAAAGGAGAGACATTTGCAGTCATTCCACAAGTAGCAAGTGCACTTGCTACTGGACCAGTTAGGTGAAGGTGGAGCTCCTGCTATTCTCAAGAAATTACCATATAACTGCTCTATTTTACCTTCAAATCTTATATTTTTTTCCCCAAAAACTTTTGAGGGCTATCACAAGTCCTTATATCCTGATGCCTTTTCTAAGGTGTCAATTTCCTTTCACCTCCCCACCTTTGCTGGTGGCTATCTCCTCCTCTCTCCAAGAGAGCACTGACATATTATCACATTCTAAAAGGGAAAAAGATTACCCTTACCCCATTTCTTAACCTGGTGCTTAAGTAAAAGCCATAAAAACTGGCCTAAATAGAAATCTTCATGAAACTCTATTGAGGGAATCACATCACGGTGATAATTAATTTCATATGTCATCTTGACTGAATCATGGGATGCCCAGATATCTGTTTGAACATATATTTGTGCATACCTGTAATGATGTTTCCAGAAGAGATTAGCATTTGAATTGGCAGGCTGAGCAAAGCAGATAGCCGTCCCCAATGTGAATAGACATCATTCAACCAGTTGAGGGTCGGGATGGAACAAAAAGGGAGAGGACTGCTTGAGCTGGATACTGGTCTTCTTCTGACCTTAGACTGGGACTTATACTGTTTGTGTTTCTGGTTCTCAAGCATTTGAACTCAGACTGGAATTTACACCTCCATCTTTCCTGGGCCTCCAATACAAATGAAAGATCTTGGGACTTCTCAGCTTCCATAATTATGTGAGCCAATTCCTTATAATAAATCAATCAATCAATTTCTCTCTCTCTCTCTCTCTCTCTCTCTCTGTTTTGTTTTTCTGGAGAATACTGACTAAAAGAATCACTCATAGAGTGTGGCTGACTTAAGGCCTATAAGCATATAATATAATTACCTACATGTAACAGATTACTTTGCAGTTCCCTAGAGGCCCCCAAGCCATACTCATCATAACAACTTAGAAAGAATCTCCTTTGCTTGGAGACCATTGTTTCAGCTGTAGCTACAGTTGTAATCAGTATGCAAATCAGGCACTACAGGATGTTATCAGCTTTCAAAATCAAAGAAATTAGATGCCTTTGAAATTTTTAGTAACTCTGATGCTGGACTTATTTTCTCACAAACATTGCTATCTACAGCAGTAAATTAACAGAAAATTATTATTATAAAAATCTTCTTTGAACTGAGTCTCCTTCTTTTCCTTACTGAAAGAAGTCTGGCATGAGAAACAAAAGATATTCGTATAATTCATGTTCATTGCCTCTTCTTCCTACATTAGGTAACCCTCAAATCATGAGAAAGCTACTTTGTGTCTACTCTCTTCTTTTAGCTTATTAGCAGAGGAATATTTGAAGTACACACAGGTTTTTGAAGTTGGTCTCTAGGTAAATATTCAAAGGAAAGTGCTGGCTTTTCTATTTGATTTCTGGCCAGATTTTATTACAAAATCTAAGTGAACGACTTCTTGCTATCCTGAAAGTATACATCATAGTTTCCTGTCTTTATGCATTCATTCACACCATTTTCTTTACTCATCATTCCCATTATCTTCTCTGCCTATGCTGTCTATTTTCAAGCCATCTCAAACCTTTTCTGCTCCAAGATACTTCTCTTGGTTCTCTCAACCAAAGGGAACTTTCCTCTTTTAATCGTCATGATACTGCATCAACTTAGCACATTCTACTTTGAATTATAGCTGTTTCATGCTTGTCATAGCCTCATTGCTAATCTGTAGGCTACCTGAGGCCTGACTCTTTGGGTTTATCTGAGCAGCATGTGTCTATTGAACCACACATTCAAAAAGTATTTGTGGAACTGATTTGAATTGTATGAATTCTAAATCAGATAATTTAAAACAATAATTACATGTCTTAAAAAAGAGATCCCACTTTCACTATGGGGTAGTGAAAAAAACATACTTTGGAGTAAGGCACATAAGATTGAAATTTTGGCTCTATAACTAAGCACCTGTGTGATAAAAGACCAATTATTAAATTTCTCTAAGCTTCAGTTTCCTAATGTGTAAAATGTAAGTGGTAACACCTGCTTTTCAGGGCTCTTACCCCTGTTAGGTGCTAGTATGAGATAGTATGTGTCAATCACCTGTCATTTGGCGTACAAAGTTCAGAAATTAGAACTATTATATACACCAATGTAAATGAAATCCAAAGTAGGTATAAGTCCAGTTCAGCTATTCTCTGTATGATTTAGAAAAGTGGAAATACTGAAAGTAAAGTCAGTTATTTGATCCTTCAGCATGATTACAGTATTTTTGTTTGAAAGCTATACAGTGATAAACATGGCATTAAACACATTAAAATCAATACAAAGGGGAACTAGTTCATTAACTATTAGGTTAAAACAGTTAATGAACTAGTTCCCCTTTGTATTGACTTTAATGTGCTTAATGCCTTGAAATACAGGCATTTGTATTGTTCTTTAAGGCAAATGCATAGTTATTAAAGCAATACATCTACCTCTATTTTGTATGCCAAAGAGGATTAATGAAAGCCATAAAGCTGAAGAGAAACAAAAATTCTGCAAAACAAAAAGTACTGCTAGGATTATTTTTTCTTTACTCAGTTATTTCTACGCTTTTGGAAGAGAAACACATTTGAATGTTACATTACCTTCAGAGAGGAAAACGGCTGTTATACAGAGAGAAAGTCAAGGGAAGTAGCCTAACAATTTTGGAGGAGAGTTAAAATTTTAAATCATTCCTGGTACTCATGATCAATTCTGCTGTTCTCAGAAGGATCCACATGGGGTGATTCGGTTAGGCAGCTGAAGATGAGTGGAGGCTACTTCTGTGAGCTCAAAAAATATTTTATTTTTTTAGTAACCTATTTCCTAGAGCCCCAAAATTTATCTGGCTGGTAGTAGGGACTTCAATTTTTTTTCTTTTTGGCCACACTACGCGGCATGCAGGATCCTAGTTCCCCGACCAGGGAGTGAATCTGCACCCCCTGCAGTGAAGCGTGGAGTCTTAACTACTGGACCACCAGGGAAGTCCCTTATCTTATACTCCTTTTTTTTTTTTTTTTTTTTTTTTTTTAGGAACTTAAGAAATATTTGTTGTGTGGATGAAAAATGTTGCCTACTGTAACTGCAAACAAACCATGCTGTGGCCATCCAGCCATCAGCCACTACCAGGCCCTGATGGTGAGCCCGGAATGAACTCAGGATGGAAGCAAAAGGGCTGCCATCCAACAAGCCCTCAGCCACTGCAGCCACCCCCAACGGTGTGCCCTGAGGGGTCTCAGGATGGAGAAGAACTGGATCCTGGCCTTAGATAGCCAAGGTGTGCATCAAAGGAATGATTTCAGTGAGCCCAGACTCTTGCATCTTCCTATACTTAGAAAAGCAAGAGCTAACTTAAAAAACTTGAGACACCTGGTTTTCTTTTATTAACAGTAATATTTTATGTTCTGATTACCTGGCGTTTGTTGCAAAACTCCTGTATAACCTGGCTCCTCTCTTACCTTTATGGAGCTGTTCCTCAGAGCTTTATGGGAGGCTGTCTTCTGGGCTTAAGACCTCAGAAAATTCGCCAAATAAAACATAATTCTCAACTTTCAAATTGTACATTTTTTTTCAGTCAACAGTTGAATGGCTTGAACAAATATTTGAAATATAAACAATACTCATAAAACTAAAAGTTACTTTGATTAAAATAACAGGTAGCTATATATATTTAGTCTAGGTATTTTGCAAGGTATTAATAAAAATAAAAAAACAGGGGCTTCCCTGGTGGCGCAGTGGTTGAGAGTCGGCCTGCCGATGCAGGGGACACGGATTCGTGCCCCGGTCCAGGAAGATCCCACATGCCGCGGAGCGGCTGGGCCCGTGAGCCATGGCCGCTGAGCCTGCGCGTCCGGAGCCTGTGCTCCGCAACCGGAGAGGCCACAACAGTGAGAGGCCCGCGTACCGCAAAAAATAAATAAATAAATAAATAAACAAAGAGTTGGTTTGGGGCTATGGACTGGGCGGCCTGAGTCCTAGCAGGAGGGGGTGCCACCTGCCCACAGGGGCCTCCCCCGCCCTCACAACGGCCTCTCTAGCTCATTGGCCCAACACGGAAGCTCCTCCCTGAGCCTGCCAGGACCTCGGCCCCGCCCACTCCCCTGGTGCCGGCCCAAGGAGGCCACGTCGGCCGTGGTGCCCTCCTAGGAGGGGCCCGCCACCGTGCAGGGGACAAGCGAGGTGCAGCCTGCAGGGACCCCGCGCCCACGGATGGGGCCCCGCTGCCCGGCCCTGGACCCTCGGAGGGCCCCGAGGCGCCGGCGGCCGAAAACGTGGAGGTAGAGCTGGCGGGCTGCTGGGCGCCCAGTTCCCTGAGCCTCGTGAGGCCCCTGAGGGTGGCTCGGCGTCCAGAACGCCTGTGCGGTGCTCTTCACGTCCATGCTGAAGACCTTCGGGTCCAAGGAGTGTGACAAGATGGTTCTCAAGACAGCGTGGGTAAGTTCTCTCTCCATGGGCATGATGCCCTTGTGCTGCCCATTAGCGTCTTCACAGACGTGTTTGGTTGTCAGAAAACAGCCATGGTGGGTGCTGTTGGATTCATGCCCCGTTCTTTTGTAAGCTCCACGGAGCCTCTGTACCTTACCTAGAGAATCATGTTTGCCTGTGGCAGCTCCTTTGCCTACCAGCCTTCATGGGTCATTTGGAGACACCATTTCAAGAAACGCCTTGAACTGGTGAATGGCATTGTCACCGCTGGCAACAGTGTCTTTACAGTTTTGCTGCCTTTCCTTCTAAGGATTCTGACTGACAGCAGGGGCCTCTTTTACACACTAAAGGGTCCTCTGTATCTTCATGTTTGTTCTCTTTCTGTCTGGTAGGATCTACCCCTTGCCTCCCATGCCAAAGATAAAGATGGTGGGACCAAAGGAGGCAACAGATACTCCCTCTTTTCCAGGAGAAAGTTCAGTCCTCCCCCAATTTTTTTCAGTTTTGCCATCTTCAGTGTGACAGCCTATGCGGTGTGGACAGTTGGAATACCACTTTCACTTTTTGGACACTTTGTGCCTTAGGTTCACTTGAGCCTGCTGTTCTCTGATGGGGTCACCTCAGGGGTGGAGTGCTACTTACTATCAGCCACTCTGGGCCAAGATTTGCCTTGTAAGTTTCCCCTCTGTTCCCCCAGAACTAGAACAGAGGCAGTGTTGGACCATTGATCCCACTCGAGCATACTGCACAGCCACAGACAGGACTCTGGAGGAAATGGGCTAATGTGAATGAGAGGACATCACATAACCTTTTTTCCAGCTTCTACATCTCCTCCTTTGGTCTCTAGTACATTGTGAATATGAGAAAATTGAATTGCTTTTCACAACCTGTGACAAGTAGAACATATACATAGTTTTTTTTTGTTTGTTTATTTTGGCTGTGCCAGGTCTTAGTTGCAGCACACGGGATCTTCATTGGGGGATGTTTAGTTGCAGCATGTGGACTCTTAGTTGTGGTAGGTGAGCTTCTTAGTTGCAGCATGCATGTTGGATCTAGTTCCCTGACCAGGGATCGAACTCAGGCCCCCTGCATTGAGAGCCTGGAGTCTTATGCACTGAACCACCAGGGAAGTCCCCAGAACATATACATAGTTTTATGTTCCATTTTGTTTCCTACAATAAACATTAAGCATAGCAGAAGAAAGCATGACAAATGTATAAATTTATAGCAAGAGTTATCTTGTATTTGATTAACAACATAAGTACTATTATAGGAAAAAGGAAAAAAGCAAATTGTTTGAATTTTAGAGTTACATATAAACTCTCTGAGGTCTCTGATGGATCATTAGTGTCCTGAAAAAACCATAAAGAGTTAGTGTATTGGAAATCTGTTCCTTCTCTCTTGTTTTTTTTTTCCCTTTCCAGCTATATCTGTAATGTTTTTCTTTCTTACATTTTTTTAAATTGAAGTATAGTTGATTTACAATATTGTATTAGTTTCAGGTGTACAACATAGTGATTCAATATTTTTATAAATTATATTCCATTTAAAGTTATCGTAGAATATTGGCTGTATTCCCTGTGCTATGCAGTTTATCATTGTCACCTATTTATTTAATACATAACAGTTTGTGCCTCTTGATGTCCTTCCCCCTGTCTTTCCCCTCTCCCTCCTCTCTCCCCACTGGTGACCACTGGTTAGTACTCTATATCTTTCTCTCTTGTTAATTTCACCAGTTTTTTTTTTTTCTTTTGTTTTTAAAAGTCTCAGTTTTTATTTGTTAAAATATAATGTATTTTTGAATGATCTCAAAATTCAACTGTAAGGAGACATTCAAGATGGCGGAGGGGTAAGATGTGGAGATCACCTTCCTCCCCACAAATACATCAAAAAGCCATCTACATGTGGAACAACTCCTACAGAACACCTACTGAACACTAACATAAGACCTCAGACCTCCCAAAAGGCAAGAAAATCCCCACGTACCTGGGTAGGGAAAAGAAAAAAGGAAAAACACAGCCAAAAGAATAGGGATGGGACCTGCACCTCTGGGAGAGAGCTGTGAAGGAGGAAAAGTTTCCACACGCTCAGAAGCCCCTTCACTGGTGGAGACAGAGGGTGGGAGGGGGGAAAGCTTCGGAGCCACAGAGGAGAGCGCAGCCACAGAGGTGCGGAGGGCAAAGCGGAGAGATTCCCGCACAGAGGATCGGTGCCGACCAGCACTCACCAGCCCTAGAGGCTTGTCTGCTCACCCGCCGGGGCGGGCGGGGCTGGGAGCTGAGGCTCGGGCTTTGGTCGGAGCGCAGGGAGAGGAGTGGAGTTGGCGGCGTGAACACAGCCTGAAGAGGGCTAGTGCTCCACGGCTAGCCGGGAGGGAGTCTGGGAAAAGGTCTGGAGCTGCCGAAGAGGCAAGAGACTTTGTCTTGCCTCTTTGTTTCCTGGTGTGCGAAGACAGAGGATTAAGAGTGCTGCTTAAAGGAGCTCCAGAGACGGGCACGAGCCGCGGCTATCAGCGCGGACCCCAGAGACGGGCATGAGACGCTAAGGCTGCTGCTGCCGCCACCAAGAAGCCTGTGTGCGAGCACAGGTCACTCTCCACACCTCCCTTCCGGGAGCCTGTGCAGCCCGACCACTGCCAGGGTTCTGTGATCCAGGGACAACTCCCCCGGGAGTGCACACGGCGCACCTCAGGCTGGTGCAGCCTCATGCTGGCCTCTGCCGTCTCAGGCTTGCGCCACATTCCTTACCCCTCCCTCCCCCCCGCCTCAGTGAGCCAGAGCCACCAAATCAGCTGCTCCTTTAACCCCGTCCTGTCTGAACAAAGAACAGATGCCCTCAGGTGATCTACACGCAGAGGCAGGTCCATATACAAAGCTGAGCAGCGGGAGCTGTGCAAATAAAGAAGAGAAAGGGAAATCTCTCCCAGCAGCCTCAGGAGCAGCGGATTGAATCTCCGCAATCAACTTGATGTACCCTGCATCTGTGGAATACCTCAATAGACAATAGACAATGAATCATGCCAAAATTGAGGTGGTGGACTTTAGGAGCAACTATAGACTTGGGGTTTGCTTTCTGCACCTAATTTGTTCCTGGCTTTATGTTTATCTTAGTTTAGCATTTAGAGCTTATTATCATTGCTAGATTTTACTGATTTGGTTGCTCTCTTCCTTTTATGTATATATATATATATATACATATACATATATATATACATATACATATACATATATATGTATGTATATATATCTTTCTTTTCATTTTTCTCTTTGTGTGAGTGTGTATGTGTATGCCTCTTTGTGTGATTTTGTGTATATAGGTCGGCTTTTACCATTTGTCTGAGAGTTCTGTCTGTCTGGTTTTTCTTTGTTTTTTTTTAGTATAGTTTTTAAAGCTTGTTATCATTAGTGGATTTGTTTATTGGTTTGGTTGTTCTCTTCTTTTTTCTATTACTTTTTAATTTTAATAACTGTATTTTATTTATTTTCTTATTCTTTCATTTTTTTTTTCTCTCCCTTTTCTTCTGAGCTGTGTGGCTGACAGGTTCTTGTTGCTCTGGCCAGTGTCAGGCCTGAGCCTCTGAGATGGGAGACCCGACTTCAGGACATTGGTCCACCGGAAATCTCTCGGCCACTCGTAATATCAACTGGGGAGAGCTCTCCTAGAGATCTCCATCTCAACATAAGACCCAGCTCCACTGAACAACCAACAAGCTACAGTGCTGGACACCCCATGCCAAATGACTAGCAAACACAAACACAACCCCACCCATTAGCAGAGAGGCTGTCAAAAATAATAATAGGTTCACAGACACCCCAAATCACACCACCGGACATGGTCCTGCCCACCAGAAAGACAAGATCCAGCCACATCCACCAGAACACAGGCACAAGTGCCCTCCACCAGGAAGCCTACACAACCCACTGAAACAAACTTACCCACTGGAAGCAGACACCAAAAACAATGGGAACTAGGAACATACAGCTTGCGAAAAGGAGACCCCAAACACAGTAGGCTAAGCCAAATGAGAAGACAGAGAAACACACAGCGCATGATGGAGCAAGGTAAAAACCCAGCAGATCTAACAAATGAAGAGGAAATAGGCAGTCTACCTGAACAAGAATTCAGAGCAATGATAGTACAGATATCCAAAATCTTGGAAATGGAATGAAGAAAATACAAGACAGGTTTACCAAGGATCTGGAAGAACTAAAGAGCAAACAAACAATGATGAGCAACACAGTAAATGAAATTAAATGAAATTAAAAATTAAAAATTCTCTAGAAGGAGTCAATAGCAGAATAACTGAGGCAGAACGGATAAGTGACCTGGAAGATAAAATAGAATAACTACCATAGAGCAGAATAAAGAAAAAAGAGGGAAAAAGATTGAGGACAGTCTCAGAGACTGCTGGGACAACATTAAACGTTCTAATCACATTGTAGGTTTTTCCTTTTCATCACTTTATATATATCCTGCTACTCCCTTCCGTCTTCCAGAGTTTCTGCTGAGAGATCAGCTGTTAACCTAATGGGTATTCCCTTGCATGCTATTTGTTGCTTTTCCTTGGCTGCTTTTAATATTTTTCTTGTATTTAATTTTTGATAGTTTGATTAATATGTGTCTTGGCATGTTTATCTTTGAATTTTTCCTGTATGGGACTGTCTGCACTTCCTGGGTTTGATTGACCATTTCCTTTCCCATATTAGGGAAATTTTCAACTATAATCGCTTCAAACATTTTCTCAGTCCCTTTCTTTTTCTCTTCTTCTTCTCCCTGATACCAAAACCAGACAAAGATGTCATTAAAAAAGAAAACTACAGGTCAAAATAACTGGTGAACATAGATACAACGATCTTGAACAAAATACTAGCAATTAGAATCCAACAGCACATTAAAGGGATCATACACCATGATCAAGTGGGGTTTATCCAAAGAATGCAAGGATTCATCAATATATGCAAATCAATCAATGTGATACACCATATTAACAAACTGAAGGATAAAAACCATATTATCATCTCAATAGATGCAGAGAAAGCATTTGACAAAATTCAACACCCATTTATGATAAAACCCCCCAGAAAGTAGGCATAGAGGTAACCTACCTCAACATAATAAAAGCCATATATGACAAACCCACAGCCAGCATCGTTGTCAATGGTGAAAAACTGAAACCATTTTTACTAAGATCATGAACAAGACAAGGTGGTCCACTCTCACCACTGTTATTCAATATAGATTCAGAAGTTTCAGCCACAGCAATCAGAGAAGGAAAAGAAATAAAAGGAATCCAAATCGGAAAAGATGAATTAAACTGTCACTGTTTGCAGATGGCATGATCCTATACGTAGAGAATCCTAAAGATGCTACCAGAAAACTACTAGAGCTAATCAATGAATTTGGTAAAGTAGCAGGATACAAAATTAATGCACAGAAATCTCTTGCATTCTTATACACAAATGATGAAAAATCTGACAGAGATATTAAGGAAACACTCCCATTTACCACTGCAACAAAAAGAATAAAATACTTAGGAATAAACCTACCTAAGGAGACAAAAGACCTGTATGCAGAAAACTATAAGACATTGAGGAAAGAAATTTAAGATAATACAAACAAATGAAGAGATATACCATGTTCTTGGATTGGATGAATCAACATTGTGAAAGTGACTCTACTACCCAAAGCCATCTACAGATTCATGCAATCCCTATCAAACTACCACTGGTATTTTTCACAGAACTAGAACAAAAAATTTCACAATTTGTATGGAAACGCAAAAGACCCTGAATAGCCAAAGCAATCTTGAGAACGAAAAACAGAGCTGGAGGAATCAGGCTCCCTGACTACAGTTATCAAGACAGTATGGTACTAGCACAAATAGAGAAATATAGATAAATGGAGCAGGATAGAAAGCCCAGAAATAAATCCACACACATATGGTCATCTCATCTTTGGTAAAGGAGGCAAGAATATACAATGGAGAAAAGACAGCCTCTTCAATAAGTGGTGCTGGGAAAACTGGACAGCTACATGTAAAAGAATGAAATTTGAGCACTCCCTAACACCATACCCAAAAATAAACTCAAAATTGATTAAAGACCTAAATGTAAGGCCAGACACTATAGAAGTCTAGAGGATAACATAGCAGAACACTCTATGACATAAATCACAGCAAGATCCTTTCTTACCCACCTCCTAGAGAAATGGATATATATATATATATATATATATATATATATACATATACATATGTATACATATACATATATATATGTATATATATATACAGTGGGATATTACTCAGCCATAAAAAGAAACAAAATTGAGTTTTTTGTAGTGATGTGGATGGACCTAGAGACTGTTATAGGAGTGAAGTAAGCTAGAAAGAGAAAAACAAATACCGTATGCTAACACATATATGGAATCTAAAAAAAGAAAAGAAAAATGTTTGTGAAGAACCTAGGGGCAGGACAGGAATAAAGACACAGATGTAAGGAATGGACTTGAGGACACAGGGAGGGGGAAGGGGAACCTGGGACGAAGTGAGAGAGTGGCATGAACATATATGCACTACCAAATGTAAAATCGATAGCTAGTGGGAAGCAGCCGCATAGCACAGGGAGATCACCTTGGTGCTTTGTGTACACCTAGAGGGGTGGGATAGGGAAGGTGGGAGGGAGAAGCAAGAGGGAGGGGATATGGGGATATATGTATATGTATAGCTGATTCACTTTGTTATAAAGCAGAAACTAACACACCATTGTAAAGGAATTATACTCCAATAATGTTAAAAATAAATATGTTAAAAATGTTAAAAATAAAAAAATTCAACTGTAATATGGATATTTGCTTATTCCTCAAATCTTTGGATTAATATCAAATTAAAGTTTGTACAAGTTTGAGGAGCCTAAGTTTAGCTTATAAGGGTCTTATGATTTTTATATCAAGTAAATTGTTATGATAGAGGGGGAAAAACAAAATAAATATTAAACTGCTTATAGATGATACAATTAATTAAAAAATCTATTTCTGTTTTGGGCTGTGCAGCTATTTTTGTTTGTTTTCAATTTGTTTGTATTGATAAGGACTGACTCATTGAAAGTAGCTATTAATTATACAGCAGACCACTCCTATGAAACTTAGCCTATCCTGTACCATAGTTTGGTTCAGAGCTGTGTGTGACCTGATTTTAATCTGTATTATCATTTGTGAGTGACCATGGTAACAATTGTATTATGTCTTATACAACTGTCTTATTTCTCAGTGTCTCCATATTTAGTCTTCAATAGTTTATGCTCAAATATTTAAAAATTCTTTTTCCTTCCTCAAGGAATTAACAAAACAAAACAATTTTCTGAGATGGCCTTTAGGATTTGAAAAACGTATTCTTGTTGCTTTTGTTTTTCAGGATGGGTTTTTCTGTCAGCACAAATAATCACCAGTGTTTTTTTTTTTTAATGTTATAATTTAATAATTTGTCTAGAGTTATTTAGCAGTGAACAGCTCCAGTCTATTGCTGCTGATAGGTTCTAGATTTTTCATCTTTGGTCCTCTTCTCTTTGATATTCACTGAGAATTGTGGGGTTATTTGATATCAGTTAAAAGTTGTACAAATAAAATATTAATAGACTATATATATGTGCGTGTGTATATGTATATGCTGAAAAACATGGCAGCCACTTTAAATTGGCTTGGGTTAGTATGTGAGTCATATTAGACTAGTCCACAGTTTGAATAGAAATACTTAAATTATAATAGCATTCTTTCTTAAACTAGGTATATTTCCCAAGGTAACCTATAATAGTAAAATCTCTGTAAGGTGCCTGATATCCAAATTTCCAAATGATAAAAGGTGGCTTTATTCAAAGGGGATTGCTGATAGTTAATTCTGCAGTTGTCCCTTTCTTTGATTTGTACCTCATTATTCATGTAAATTACTATCTTCTTAATTTGCTCTTTATTCTCATCTACATTTAAATTGGGCACAGGAGAAATTAGGACAGCAACATCTGGCTTTAAGGAAATAGAAATAGTTATATAACTAAATGTCATCATCAATCAGACTGCATTTTGTTCTATTACACATACTATTTGAAACAGTCACACCAGATATACCAAACAGAAGGAACAGCACCAAAGAACAAATTAGTCCACTCTACAAAGAATTAGAAACATAAATCCAACAGTCCTGTCATATTCACTTCAGTTATATTCTGGCTGACTGAGAATTTAGAATACAAATTTATAATTGTATGAAACATCTCAAATATTTTTTCCTTTTCCTTTTATGAAATATAGAAATAATGCAGATATGTGACAAAAACATGGCTCAAATGATAAGAAAGTCTCAAAATGAAAATCTCTTCCTCTATCCTAAGAGGATAGTCGTTCTTCCTAGAAAATAACACTGTCAATTTCCAGTGGTTTTTTTTTTTTTTTTTTTTCTGCGGTACGCGGGCCTCTCACTGCTGCGGCCCCTCCCGCCGCGGAGCACAAGCTCCGGACGTGCAGGGCCAGCGGCCGTGGCTCACTGGCCCAGCCGCTCCGCGACACGCGGGATCCTCCTGGACCGGGACACAAACCCGCATCCCCTGCATCGTCAGGCGGACTCCCAACCACTACGCCACCAGGGAAGCCCCTCCAGTGTTTTTTGAAGTTACTTTTTTAAAAAATTGAAGTGTAACATATTAGTTTTGGGTGAACAACATAGTGGTTCAATTTTTTTGGGATTGATTCAATATTTTTATAGATTATACTCCATTTAAAGTTATTTTAAAATAATGGCTATCTCTGTGCTGTACAATATATCTTTAGAGCTTATTTATTTTTACATAATAGCTTGTACCTCTTAATCCCCTACCCTTATCATACCCCTTCCCCCTCCCTCTCCCCACTGGTAACCATTAGTTTTCTTTTTTCTATATTTGTGAGTCTGTGTCTATTTTGTTATATTTATTCATTTGTTTTATTTTTCAGATTCTATATAAAAGTTATAACATACAGTATTTGTCTTGCACTGTATGACTTATTTCACTAAGTATAATACTTTCTAGGTCCATCCATGTTGTTGCAAATATCAGAATTTCATTCTTTTTTATGGCTGAGTAAAATTCAATTTTATATATTGTATATTATATATATAACTTCAATTATATACGTATATATAATTGTATATATATAACCCCACTTCTTTAACCAATCATCTGTTGATAGACACTTAGGTTGCTTCCATATCTTGGCTGTTGTAAATAATGCTGCTATGAACATTGGGGTGCATGTATCTTTTTAAGTTAGTGTTTTCACTTTCTTCAGATGCATACCTAGGAATGGAATTGCTAAATCATATGGTAGTTCTATTTTTGGTATTTTGAGGAACCTCCATAGTGTTTTTCATAGTGGCTGCACCAATTTACATTCCGACCAACCATATACTAGGGTTCCCTTTTCTCCACCTTGCCAATATTTATTTGTAGACTTTTTAAGGATAGCCATTCCAACAGGTGTAAAGTGATATCTCATTGTGGTTTTGATTTGCATTTCTCTGATGGTTAGAGATACTGAGTATCTTTTCATATGCCTGTTGGATATCTGTATATCTTCACTGGAAAAATTTCTTTGGTCTTCTGCCCATTTTGTAATCTGAGTGTTTGTTTTTTTGATATTGAATTGTATGAGCTGTTTATGTATTTTAGATATTAACCCCTTATTAGTCATATCCTTAGTTATTATTTAAGGGATTTTCTCTTGTTTTTTTGATTGAAACAAGTTCTCTGTCTTCTCATTTTGCTTAACTTTCTCTGTCTCTATGAATTTAGTTGAAACAGTTACCTATCCCAGTCTTGAATGGGTGTCCTTGTGTGGGTGTGTCTCTATACAGTCTGTGTATGCCCAGTGACATTGGTGGGAGACCTGGATCTGAGATGAGCATGAGTCATGTCTTTCCCCAGGGTGTGCTGGCAGCTGTCACATTGGTAGGAGTTAGGGCTGGAGATGAAGGGGCTGGAGCCAGAGGTGGGTATGAGCCAGGGCTTCTCCTCTGCTCAGTGGCCAACACCACTCTACTGGGGACAGAAGTTGCTGGGGCAGAAGCCCTGAGGTTCAGGTCTGAGCTGGCCCCGTTCCCTCTGAGTATTTGCTTTCGGCACCTTCACCCCATAGGGGAGCAGTGCTGGTGTAAGAGAGTCTGGAGTGGGCACTTGGCATGGGTCAGGGCACAGGCTGTGGCAGTCCCTTACTCTTGTGTGGAGCTGCCTTGCTGACCATGTGGGACAAAGCTGCCAGTGTCACTTGCAGTTTTAATCTGCTTCTTCTGCCATGTTTCAGGAGTAAGCAGTGTGTGTACACTTTTCATGAGTGGAGTCTAGGTTTCTCACAGCTCTCCTGTCAGTCCCACTGGTTTTCAAGCCAGCTAAGGGGACTCATCTTCCTGGTTTCAGATGGCAGGCCTGGGGCACCCAATGTGTGGCTCAAGCCACTCACTACTCAGGGAATATCTCCACCTGTGTAATCTCCCTCGTCTTCTTTGTCTCCTGCCAGGGACACAGATCCAGACATGGTTGCTTCACTTCCCTTCTTACCCAATTCTTTGTAGATCTTTCTTACAGCCTTGGTTGTACAAGTGTTTTTCTGCCAGTCTCCAGTTAGTTTTCAGTGAGATCTTGAAGTTACTTTTAAAATTGATGTGGTATACATATCTTATAATTACCAAAGTATCAATTTTTGATACACCTATTTTTTTCTCCACTGTAAAGGATTTCATTCTTACTACCTCTACCTCCCTGGTTTACTCCTAAAGAATTTCACCCTTTCTTTGCTTGTAATATTTCTTTTCAAGGTGTGCTTGGAAAGCTCAACTCTATTATTTGCCTCTTTAATGAAATCTAGAAGCTAAGTTTGTAAAATTTTTCACCAGTGTCTACTGGAAGTACACTTGATAGAATAGTAAAGTCATAAACATATGTCACATATGAACTGGCTTCTTCATTTACATATTTTTTCCACTAGAGGGTATAGAATTTGTGAAACAAAATAAAACAAAAACTGGGCAACCTAGGGGATTACACAGATATCATTTCTTCATGCTGTAAAATGGGGATTATAGACGAAGTGATTGCTAAAATAATTTTCATATTCAAGTGAAAATAAGTCCATATGATAGATCTTGGTTTTCTAGCACTATTTCTAGGAATACATACCCTAACCAGATGATTCTCTAAGTTTGATTGAATTGAAATATGTATTTCTTCAATAAAATTAGATAATTCTAGTAATTACAGTTCAATGCCACATTATCCAAACAACTTACATTTTTCTGTTTTCTTTGCTTATGAAATTAACTTCTATTCACACTTTAGCTTCCCACAAAGGATTTTCCACAATAGATTGATGCACACTCACATCTGGCAGACACTATTTTTTCCATACATAAAAACATAGTCAACAAATAACTTTTTAGGATCTACGTTATCCAGGCACTATACTAGGTGATGGAGGTGCAAAAAATATAATACAAACATAAATATTGAATAAAGTAAAATACAAAAAAATATAAATACAAAACTAATTTATGCCAAGGAATTGTAATACAACATAGCAAAATACAATTATTGAAATATCCACAGAGTTATCTGGGAATGAAGAAAGTGGATCTTGATTCAGACAATGGGAACAGAGTGAGAAAGACACATAAAAGGAAATAATACTTTGCATGGGCTTAATTATACACTATTCAGTGTCACTGGAATGTAAGACTTGGTTTGGGGGATTAACATTGAGGCTAAGAGCAGGAGTTAGAATTTTAGTGCTTACCAAAGAAATATAAACTAGGCATAAATGACCTTCTTACAACTTCTAATTTATAAGACATTTGGCAGGCTATATTGAGTTGTCAAAAGAAACGTAAAGGGCTTCCCTGGTGGCGCAGTGGTTGAGAGTCCGCCTGCCAATGCAACGGACAGCGGTTCGTACCCCGGTCCAGGAAGATCCCGCATGCTGCGGAGCGGCTGGGCCCATGAGCCATGGCCGCTGAGCCTGCGCGTCCGGAGCCTGCGCATCCGGAGCTTGCGCCTCCAGAGCCTGTGCTCCGCAACGGGAGAGGCCGCAACAGTGAGAGGCCCGTGTACAGCAAAAATAGAGAGACATAAAATATTGCTTTTTAAATAAAAATTTATGGTATTTCATAATGCATGTTTGCTATAATTAAAAATAATAATAATAAGGAGATGTCAAAGAAATTTGACATTTATAAAACACACTGTTGGATAACTTAAAAAACTTCCCAGAGAGTATATTATTTCTATCAATGATGAAGTAACTAGTATAGGACTAGATTCCCCGTGATAACCAACTATAAATCTGGACAAAATATACTAAATAATTATTTTCATACATTAAACGTTAGATAGTGAAGGACTATGATTCGAAGTTTAAGGGAAATAAGAAATTTGGTTCATGTTTATCCTGACTTTCAACCAACACTGTCTGGACTGTGGCACAGTGAAAGGAAGACTAAATCATAGCAGTCTCACTGAGTTGAGAAAACTGAGTTCAAGGCTCCTGGGGTGACAGAAATTTGCATGGTAGAAAAATAGGTACCTATACAGAAAAAGAAAGTCCTAAAAGTCTTTCCTTGAATTATTGGCAAATACTAAGCTGCAGATGCTGTGGAAAAGAGTCCATAAAGTTAGGGAAAGAATGGTTATCAGGAGCTGTGAGCTGGGGAATAAAAACTATATATATATATATATATATATATATATATATATATATTTATATTTATATACTTATATGTATATTTATATATTAATATATACTATATGTATTATGAACAGACACAACTGAAAAATGTTCATATTCCAAAAAGCAAGAATGAAGAGTCCTCACTGAATAGCTAGACATTGAATAGAATTCAGAAGTTGTGACATTGGAATAGAACTACTCTAACTCTCGAATAAAGGCTCCTTTATTTTTACCCTAATTACACTTAAAAGCAACCATTGAATGGATCAAGCTAATGTGCAAACAAACTAATTGACTGCCATGAAAAACCTCAAAACTCTCAAAAGGGAGAAAAAAAAATTATACATACACTAACATAGCACTCATCATGTCCAAAATCCAATAAAATACTACTAGATATGTGAAGTAGTAGAAAAATGTGTCCCATAATAAGAAAAGTAAGTCCATTAAAATAGACACAGAACTGTCAGAGGTAATGGAATTAGCAGGCAATAATTTTAAAAGATCTATTCAAATTTGTTCAACTATTTAAGAAAAAAACATAAAGATAATGAAAGAACAACTGTAAAATCTCCTTAGAGGAATAAACACTGTAAAAATAAATCAAATGCGCATTTAAAACAGCAAAATTAGATACCCAAAGTGAAATTTTCAAAGATGGGCTCATAAGCAAAAGAATCTAATAAAATATTTGAACATGAATAAGGGGAAAAACTGAATGCTTCAGACTGCTTCAAACTGAAATATAAAGTTAAAAAAAAGGAAGAGAACAGTTTCAGGGCACTCTGGGAAAACATCAAGTAGTCTCATATGCATGTAATTGACATACAGTAAGAAGAGAGAAAATTTCAAGCAAAAAAAAAGTAATGGCCAGATATTTCAAATTTTAATATAAATATAAATCAACAGTTTTAAGAAGCTCTATCAATATTAAGCAAAATATACATAACAAGATGAACATTAAGGTACATTATTAAAAAATTCCCCAAACCAGTAATAAAGAGGAAAACTTTAAAAGAACTAAGGGGAAAAAAAGACATATTACATTTAGAGGCACAACATAAAGGATATGTTTTTAATAAAAAGTTTATGTTTAAAAATCTTTAACCTATAATTACATATCCAGCAAAAAATATGCTAGGAAAGTGCAGAGGAAATAAAAACATTTCTAACCAAAGAAAAGCTATGAGAATTTTGTGCTAGCAAAACCTGCACTGTGTCCAGTATTTATGATGATATTTACAAGAGACAAACTGATTGTAAAGATACATATGGACTCAAAGGAGAATGAAAAATGGTATACCAAACAAACACAAATCATGAAAAATGGAGAGGCTGTATTAATAATAAAATTAATTCTAGAACAAGAAAGATTACCAGAAGTAAAACAGACATTTCACACTGATAAAAGTTCAATTAATCATGAAGGGATAACAATTCCAAAAATACGTGTATATAGCTTCAAATATTGTCAAAATATGAGGACTGAAGTGATAAAGAAGCAAACTGAGATTATAGTTGGAAATGTCAACATCCCCCCTCAGTCATTTATGGAGTAAGTATATAGCAAATCAGTAACGGTGTAAAAGACTTGAGAAACACTATTAACCAAGTAGAATTAACTGACATTTATAGAAAATTACATCCAATCACACAATAGACTACATTTTTTTCAACTACACATAGGTGGCTGACTAGAATAGGCCTTGTGCCAGACCATAAAATAATTCTCAATAAATATACAAGTTTTAAGAATGCGTTTTCAAAACAGTGGTATTATATTGGAAATCAGTAACCAAAAATCTATAAAACCGTCAACTATTTGGAAATTAAGCAGCATAATTTTAAATAATCTATCAATTAAGGAAGAAATCGTATAAGGGAAATTAGAAAATATTTTAAAATAAATGATAATAACATATCAAAATGTGTGAGATGTAGCTAAATTAGGGCTTAGAAGCTAACATAAATGCTTATAGAAAAGAAGAAAATTTTAAATCTGGTGATGTAAATGTCTACCCTGAGAAGCTAGAAAAAGAACAGCAAATTAAATTCAAAGTAAGCAAAGAAAAGAAGTGGTAAACAGAATTAAGTCAATTAAACAGCAAATGGAGAAAACAGAAATAATTAACAAAAACAAAACTTGATTCTTTAAAAAAATTGATAAGATTGGTGAATCACTAACTAGACTAATCCAGAAAAATATGGAAGACACAAGTGAATAATTTAGGAATTAAATTTAAAAATCACTATAGATTCTTCAGAAGGATAATAAAAGAATATTATGATAAAATTATTAATTCACCTAGAAGATTTGGACAAATTCTTTGAAAAGAAATTACTAAAATTTTCATAGGTTAAATTTAAAAAATAATAATCATATATGAAAGTAATTGCATTTTAATTACAAGCTTTCCAACTAACAAAACTCCAGGCCAAAAGGCTTATCAAAATACTATGCCAAAAAATTACAAGAAAAAAATTTTTACAAAAGCTCTTTGATAAAGGAGCAATAAACTCTTCTCATCTTACTTTATATGGCCAGTAATTCCAAAGACATTACCAAAAAAAGAAAAAAAATACACACTAATATCATTCACTGATATTGGCCTGGGGTTAGCAAACATTTTCTTTAAAAGCTCAGGGAGTTAATGTTTTATACTTTGAGGGTCATATTATTTCTATTGAAACAGCTCAACTCTCCCATAGTAGTGTAAAAAGTCATAGAGTATATGTAAATGAATTGACATGGCTAAGTTCCAATAATATTTTATTTATCAGACTAACCTCTGATTTAGGTGCTATAAGCTGTAAGTCCTAAACAAATATTAGCAAAACTCAGAGCCACACTTTTTAAATTCAAAATCAAACAATATAATTCATCATATTCATTAAAGGAGAAACAAAAACATTCTATCAATAAATTTATAACGTGTCAGAGAAATCTAACACACTCATAATAAAAATGACCAGCATTCTAGCAACAGAATAAAAGAAATTCTCAGTTTGATAAAGTGCATCTACAAAAAACAAAACAAAATAAAACTATAGCTAGCATCACAATATATGTTAAATAACTGAAAACTTTCCCTTTAAGATTGCAAAAAAGACATATATGTCTGTTTATCATTTCCATTCAAACTGGAGGTCCTATCCAGTATAATACGTCAAGAGAAAGAAAAGAAAAAGTAATACCAATTCAATAGGAAGAAACAGTTACCTATATTCACAGAGGACATAATCTTGTATGTAGAACATCCTAAGGAACAAAAAAGAAAACAATGCAACAAGAAAAAAAACCTACCAGTGCTAGTAAAAGAATTTAGCAAAGTGATAGAATAGTGGGTTAATTTGTGTGTGTGTATGTGTGTGTGTGAGACTGAATTGGAATTGCAGTTGCAATATCAGGCACAGCATTATTTTTTTAATAGCATATAGTTACATGTAAATTTAATAATGTTTAGGAATTATACAAAGAAAAATACAAATTATAAATTAATAGCAAAGAGATACCTGGAAAATGCCCATACATTTGCCACCTAAGCATCCTATTTGCACATAACCAATAGAACAAAAGAAAAATTTGAAAGTAAAAAAAAGTTCTGAATGATATTAAAGATACATTATATTATAAATTGTAGCATGTAGCTAAACAAAACCACATTCAGGGAAACCTAAAGAAACTTAAACAAACAGGGATTTATACCCAGTAATAGAATGGAGCACTCAATATTGTTTTGCTGCCAATTCATCCAGTTGATCTATAGATTTGATGCAATACTAATAAATATTTCAGCATGTTGTTTGTAGAAATTGTCCAACTAATTACAAAATGTATGTAAGAACCTCAAAGTACTTAGAATAGACAAAAGTTGAAAAAGAAAAACAATGCTGGAGGAGATACATTATCTGAAATAAAAATTTGCACACATCTACATTTACCAAGCTAGTTAGTATGGTATTAACATAAAGATAGACAACTAGATTAGTGGAACAGAATGGAGTCCAGAAGTTGGTTCACATTTACACGGTCAATGTATTTTAAAACTTGGCACCAGAATGACTCAATAAAGACATTAAAGTGTTTTCAAAATATATGATGCTGGAACAGTTTGTTCTTTTGTTCTACAAGAAAGCAAGAAAATATCTTCTTAGCCTTAGGTAGGCAACTTCTTTTTTTTTTTTTTTTCATAGAGGATTGAAGAAACAAACTACAGACTGGGAGAAAATATCTACAGTTCATTTGACAAGGAATCTGTATCCAGAATATATAACTGCTACAATTCAATAATAAAAACACAACCAAATTAAAAATTAGTCAAAAGATACAAAAAATTTCACAAAATAAGATAAATGCCCAATAAGCATATGAACAAGTGACCATTATTAGTCATCAGAGAAATGCAAAATAAGACCTCAGTGAGATATTACTACATATTTACTAGATTTCAAAAAGGCCATCAACCTTCAATGTTGGCATAGATGTAGACATTAGTGATGGGAGAATAAAATGATTAAAGTCATCTTGGAAATTAGCTTCTCAGTTTCTCTTAAAGTTAAACATAAAGTTTTTTTTTTTTTAACATGACCTAGCTATTCTATACTTAGTTATTTAAACAAGAGAATTGAAAACATATGTACACAAAAAGGTACACAAGGATATCCATAACATAACAGGGATATTCATAGTTGCTCAAAACAGGAAACATCCAAATGTCCATCAACTGGAGAATGGCTAGGAAAAATGTTGTATATCCAGGTAGTGGAATAACTCTCAGCAAATTAAGACAAAGGAATAAACTACTAATATGTACAAAAATTGATAAACGTAAGAAACATTTTTCTATTTAGCTGATCAAAAGAAGCCCCATACTCTGTAGTTAGATTAGAAATTCTGTTATAGTCAAAGAAACTTTTGAGGAAACACAACAATGGTTGCTTCTTGACAGGTAGAGTGGGGAGAGGTGTGGAGTTTGGGAAGAAGCAGAAGGGCTTTTTCTCAAATGATGAAAATATTCTGTATTTTGATAGGAGTCTGAGTTATCATGTGAAAGAATTTTTTAAAATGTGTTGAATTATACACTTAAATTTTGTTCACCTTACTGAATATAAAATATACCTCAGTAAAAATATCCCCACACCCTGATATATATGTTCAATGTCCAATACAATTTAGAACATATCAGTGAAACATGTTGAAAAGCATTGACCACATAATGAGTCTTTGAAGCATTTTAAGCATGGAATTTATATGCTCACACTTTTCAACGATATGTTTGTATTTTTGATAGATCAATAAGGAGACTGCGTAGAGAATGAAATAGAAATGAGCAATACTTGAGATAGAAAGTACACCTAAAATTAAGAAAATTACCTTTCATTTTACCATGCCTTTCATTTTAAAAAATAAACAAAATGGGTGATTTCTCTGGTAAGAATTACAAACCTACAAATAATAGCTAGACAGATGTCTAATTGAGTCAACCTCAGAGGAGTATACAGTGAAAATTTAATAACTCAGTAGTCAGTATATTCTTGTGAAAAGTCAAATATCAATGATCTAAAAGAATACGTAAAAAAATAAATAAATAAATAAATAAATAAAAGAATACGTAGTTATCCATTTTATACATATTAGTGTATATATGGCAATTCCAATCTCCCAATTCATCACACCACTAATAAGAATCTGATATATAAAAAAATAAATAAAATGAAATTCAAAAATAAAAAAACTAAAAATTAAAAAAAAAGAATATTTAGCATTTTTATGAAATAAAAAGATTCATATTTCTACATATTCCATCCCTCATCCTAAAGTCATATTTTGCAAACATTTTGGATACATCAACCATCTTTAATACATAAGCTTACAGTTCTCCTTGAGCCTTTGTCATTTTATGATTTTGACATCATGTGTGATAAGTAAATCAAAGAAAAAGGAGAACACATCATCTTTTATACCATTATACTATTAAATTATAATAGTTATCCACTTAATATATTTAATGATGTTGATACTACTCTCCATACATAAAGATGAATTTAAAGGTTTTCTCTTTTTTGATACTTGCTTTTTAATGTACTTCGTAAAATCATTGAAACATTTGACTTGATTTTAAATAAAATTTTTCAGTGACATATTATTATAGTATTGATTTTGTGATTGGTTCTATATTAATTAAAATACCATAACCTCAGCTTGACTTTTGCTGACAGTTCTAATTAAAGATGTTCTTCACGCCCCCCTCACACCTCATCACACAACATGCATTTTCATGAATTATTTTGTTTCATTTTGTCCATGTTAATTATCCTTATCTGAAATATTTTTTGCTTACAAGTTATTTTCTATCTCCACTCACTATTATATACATTTTACAATGGCAGAGATTTTTCTTGTATATGTAACATCCCCAGTGCCTATGATATTGCCAGTTCATATTAAGCACTCTTTAAATATTTGAATGAGTGATGAAACAATGAATGAATAAACTTTCTAAAGGTATCTAAGATAGTAGGCATGTATTGCATTTGTTCGATTACATTTCTTTTTTACTTTCATTTGTTAAACAGAAAAGAGAAAAACTTATGTTGTCAGTTCTTTTTCTTCTCGTTTTCCTGACTAATGTTTAGAAGTCTAGGGTGGAAAGGGATCAGAATTGTGGGATTTTTTTGTAAAAATAATTGTTCAACTTGGTATTTTAAATGATCATAACTACACTCTGATTCGTGTCACAGTGGGAGTAATTCTAGTTTTAAGACATGGATTGGAAAAATCTCAAGCTTCATTTCTTGCAATTTTGCATGTAAGTAGATAAGGGCTTCGCTGGTGGTGCAGTGGTTGAGAGTCCGCCTGCCGATGCAGGGGACACGGGTTCATGCCCCGGTCCGGGAGGATCCCACATGCCGCGGAGCAGCTGGGCCTGTGAGCCATGGCCGCTGAGCCTGCGCGTCCGGAGCCTGTGCTCCGCAACGGGAGAGGCCACAACAGTGAGAGGCCCGCGTACCGCAAAAGTCATTGAAATTACAACCATTTATTAAAGAAGTGATCTGTAGCCAAAGCCCCAAAGCTTTATATCTTGATGAGCAGAGTAAGAACAGCTAAATCTGGTTCAAGTCAGCTTTAGGTAAATGATTATTAGATCCCATCAGCCAGTGATTCTGCCTTCTCTCATCGTGTGCAAGAAAAAACAAAACAACTAAACATCCCAGTGCCACACTCTACTTCTCTCAATATGGAATTAATTTTTGTACAAAAATCATATTAATCCAAAGTATTATAGAAAGACTCCAGATGAGCTTAATTACTCAAGAACCAGTTTGAATATGTTCCATCAAATAGTCTGAACAATCGTAGTTCAACCAAACAGCAAAAAAATTTTCCAAAACCATAGGTAGATACTGGATACTGCTTTAATTTCTGTTAATTAAAAATGCTTGATCTACTATAGCAGATCCTGGTGTAAGATCTTTAAAAGAAAATAATTAATCCATGCAAGTTTGAGATAACACCTAATCTGTAGAGCTTGTGACCTGATTTAATCAAGCTCTGGACATTATTGTTGACCTATCCAAAAAAACGTTTTTTTTTTTTTAATTGAATATATAGTGGGTGTACAATCTTATGTTAGTTTCAGGTATACTGCATAGTGGTTTTACATTTACATAGATTACAAAATGATCACCATGATAAATCTGTGACCATCGGTCCCCTCACAAGGAACATGGTTAATATTATTATTATTAACCATATTCCTTGCTTTATATTACATCCCCATGGTTTATTTATTTTATACCTGGAAGTCTGTACCTCTTAATCCCCGCTACCTATTTTGCACAACTCCTCTACCCTCCTCCAATCTGGCAAACACCTGTTTTTAGCTTTCACCTGTAAGTGAGGTCGTGCGATATTTGTGTTCGTCTCTCTGATTTATTTCACTTAGCATGATAGCCTCTAGATCCATCTGTGTTGTCCAAAATGCCAAGATTGACACAGTCAGGTAGGCGCGGACAGGGGAGGGGCCTCACAGAGGCCGGCGAGGGGAGGAAAGCACTGGGCTGGAGGGATGGCCAAATGTCCCGGCCTGCAGCCCTGAGCGCGGGCGGTGGCGGTGGCGGCGCCGGTGTCGAGCTGGTGGCCGTGGCGCGCTGCTTCTGCTGCATCCTGAGGACCCGGGGCCGGGGGCCGGCTCTAGCATGGTCGAGACAGAAGCGCTGCTGAGGCTTCGGAAGACTTCAGGATGCAGAATAAATCCGTCTTTATTTTGGGTGCCAGCGGGGAAACCGACAGAGTACTCTTGAAAGAAACCCTGGAGCAGAGCCTGTTTTCCAAAGTCACGCTGACTGGCCGGAGGAAGCTCACCTTCGACGAGGAAGTTTCTAAAAACGTGAATCAAGAAGTGGTGGGCTTTGAGAAATTGGATGACTACGCTTCTGCCTTTCAAGGTCATGATGTTGTATTCTGTTGCCTGGGTACCACCAGACAAAAAGCTGGGGCAGAGACATTTGTTCGTGTTGATCGAGATTACGTCCTGAAGGCTGCAGAGCTGGCAAAAGCTGGAGGGTGCAAACATTTCAACTTGCTGTCCTCTAAGGGAGCTGACAAGTCAAGCAATTTTTTATATCTGCAAGTCAAGGGAGAAATGGAAGCTAGGGTTGAAGAGTTAAAATTTGATGGTTACTCCGTATTTTGGCCCGGAGTTCTATTATGTGATAGGAAAGAATCTTGCCCAGGTGAATGGTTGGTTAGGAAGTTCTATGGCTCCTTATCAGAATCTTGATCCAGCGGCCATCCTGTGCCAGTGATGACTGTGGTTAGAGCAGCGCTGAACAACGCAGTGAGACCAAGTGACAAGAAGGAACTGCTGGATAACAAGGCCATCCACGAACTGGGGAAAGCTGATGGTTCTCTCAAGCCGTGACCACAATGGAGAAATGCTTTCCAGTGTCGGGCTCAACACCTATCACCTAACGGTAATTTCAGGGTCTAAAAAAAGCATGTGCTTTAACTGTGGTTTCACTATTCTCAGTCTCCCAGATCCAATCAAAAAATGATCGTGCTCTGCATCAGCATTTTAGAGCCTGATTCTACATATGTAGAATCACCCTGGGGGCCTTTCAAAAATAGAGGTCCAGCAGCTCCCTGGTGGTCTGGTGTCTCATGTTCGGCACAGAAATGAGAGATTCATAGGCCCTACCTCAGACTTTCTGAATCAGAACTTGGGGGGTATGGGCACAGAAATCTGTTGTTTTATTTAAGCTTCTCTTATGATGCCACTGGTGGGGAGGCCAGCTTTGAAAGCTTGTCCGCAGAGTCACGGCAGCAGTGCAGACTTTATGTATTATGCAGATGAGTTCTGAACAAAAATTGTTGACATTTGTGTCTCTGAGTTACCCAGTGCTGACTGCATGTTAATTGTGTAAGTGAACATTGTGCTTTACTACTTCTTTAGAATATATAATAAAAGTTATTATATAGCCGAGATTATATAATTCATGGGAGAATTAAATAGAAGAATTAAACTAAATGTACAAGTCGTGGGTGTCCTTACATTGTTAGAAAATGCCTAAGTAACGGTGGTAATATGCAGTATTTTGGCCAATGGGATGTTAGAATAGCAGCTAATACATATCAAGTACTTGCTAATTGCCAGCCTTTACACATACTGTCTGTCCTTTAGCCCTGCAGACAATCCTTATAATTCTTACAGGCAGTACTATCATCCCTATATCTTAGGTGGGGAAACCGAGGCTCACTGTGGTTAAGTACCTTGCCCAAGGGCTTAAAGCTGAAGCCTGAAGCTAGGAAATGGCAAAGCCAGGATTCTAACCCAAGTGAGCCTGAATCCATAGCTTCTGTTTTTAACTAGTCTGCAAGAGCATCCAGTATCTGTATATTTCCAGGAAGTTACAGTTAATTGTTGCTGGATCAGTACATGCCATGGATGAATAAAATAGAAATGTTTGGGTTTCTCCATTGGTCTAGGATCCCTCTAATGATTAACCACAAAATGTTCACATAGCCAGTAAATGTATATTTCAAAGTGCTTCACTTGAAAAACTATGGAAAAGGAAAGGAAGAGGCAGAAGGAAGGGTCAAAGTCAAGAGGAGCACACTGTTAATTTCCATCATGGAACAAAGGAAATTTGTCTTAACTTGTGTGCAGGGGGAAGCAAGGTAATAAATTTCAAGCTTCAGTGGACAAAAAAAAAAAGGCATGATTTCACTTTTTTAAAGGCTGAGCAATTACAGATATATATGTAATATAATATATACTTTTCTTTATTCACTGAGGTTGCTTCCATATCTTGGCTGTTGTAAATAATGCTACAATAAACATTGGGGTGCATGTATCTTTTCAAATTAGTGTTTTTGTTTTCTTCTGGTAAATACCCAGAAGTGAAATTGTTATATCATATGGTGGGTTCTATTTTTAATTTTTTGAGAAATCTTCATAATGTTTTCCATTGTGGCTATACCAATTTACCTTCCTGCCTACAGTGCACAAGGGTTCCCATTTCTCCACATCCTCACCAGCACTTGTTATTTGTTGCCTTTTTGATGATAGTCATTCTGACATTTGTGAGGTGGTGTCTCATTGTGGTTTTCATTTACATTTCTCTGATGATTAGTGATGTTGAGCATTTTTTATGTGTCTCTTGGCCATCTGTATGTCATCTTTGAAAAATGTCTGTTTAAGTCCTCTGCCCATTTTTTGAGCAGGTTGCATATTTTTTTGATGTTGAGTCATATGAGTTCTTTGTATATTAACCCTTTATAAATACATATATCCTTTGTAAATATTTTCTTCCATTCAGTTATCCACCTTTTTGTTTGGTCAGTAGTTCCCTTTGCCGTGCAGAAGTTTTTTGTTTGATGTAGTCCCATTTGTTTATTTTTGCTTTTGCTTCCTTTACCTGAGGTGACAGATCTGAAAGAGTATTGCTAAGACCAATGTCAAAGATTGTACTACCTAGGTTTTCTTCTAGGAGTTTTATGGTTTCAGATCTTACATTTAAGTTTTTAATCCATTTTGAGTTTATTTTTTGTATATGCTGTGAGAAAGTAGTCCAGTTTTATTTGCATATAGCTGTCCCATTTTCCCAACACCATTTATTGAAGAAGCTGTCTTTTTATTGTATATTCTTTTCTTCTTTGTTGTAGGTTAATTGAACATATAAATGTGGATTCATTTGGGGGCTCTTTATTCTGTTTCATTGATCTATGTGTCTTTTTTGGTGCTAGCACCATACTGTTTTGATTACTGTAGCTTTGTAATATAGCTTGAAACCAGGGAGTGTGACACCTCCAGCTTTGTTCTGCTTTCTCAAGATTGTTTTGGCTATTCTGGGTCTTTGTTGTTTTCATACAAATTTGTAATTATTTATTCTAGTTCTGTGAAAAATGCATTCATGAATACTGCCATGGGTTATCAAGTTAATTTACTTTATAAAAAATTTACAAAAATTGTTAGTGTCCTTTAATAGATATAATTTTACACATTAAATAGCAGTGTAAATAGTTGCTTTTTGTTAATATCCAAAAATAATGAAAACTGATCAATGACTTCTCTAAAAAATAGCTTTTTGACTGCCATCAGTGAATTTCTGCAAAATAGAATGCAAAATAAATATGTAATTTTCTAATAATAAGCAGATGTTTATTACATATCAGCTATGTGCAAAATATTTTCTCTCAGTACCAGAAAGCAAACAGAAATCATTTAAATCAAATATCAGCAAACCAATTTGCCTTTTTCTAATTGAAGCAAAGTGATATTCATATTTAGTTGTCATGTATGTTTTGAGGTCTACTAATATCCAGTGTTTTTCACATATGAACGAATGAATGTATAGCTAGAAAGGAACCTGCCTAGAATATTTGCTTTGGGTGAAAGACCTATTTTATAGTTATATATTAACTATTATAGTCATTTTTAAATTCATAGTATATCACAGCATGATATACCCTGATATGAAATGGATTTTCTATGTATATTTTAATGAGATCATGAAGTGAGGTAGGGGTTACCAGGGAAGATATTTATAATGTACTTTACAATTAATAAAATTTAATTTAGTGAATATCTGTGATATAAAGCATACTAGTCAGGTTTCAACCAGAGACATAGAACCAGTAGGAGATGGATACTAAGAGATTTATTGCAAGAAATTGGCTTACATCAAATTGCTTCACGCTTGCCACCCTCTTCCCGACACAGCTCAGAGGATGATTCCTAATTGTTTTAACCCAATTGTGGTGGTTCATATATCCTTGACAGTGATTGTGTTAGGCTTAGGTCTCTGACACAATTCTGGAATTCATCTGTGAAACTTCTTTAAAATATATGCACAAGGATGTTTCTGTAGTTATGACTGATGCCTGGGATGCTGCAACCATTTTGGAAACATAAGAACAAAGGTGAGAATAAAAAAGGAAATATGGCCCTTGATGGTGTTATTGAGCCACCCAGTTAACCAACTCTGAAAGCTACCCCATTCTATCATTCAATCGTTCATTCATTTATTTGATGATACCTTTTTTGTTGTTAATTCTGTTTGAATTGGAAATTTTCATTAAATGCAGTTTGTAGCCTTTTAAGTGATATAGGAGCCAAATGAAATCAGAAGTTGTCTTGGTAAAGCATGAAAGCATGAAATCAGAGAAAGGGGATTTAAATGATTCAAATGTTTATTGACATCAGGAAAAGATAGTCTAAAACAGCAACTCTTCCTCTGAAATATGACCTTAGGGAACCAAAATATTTGAAACTGTGAGTCACAACAATCCTCTCCTTAGTGGTTCTCAGGGTTTAGCATGGATTAGAATCACCTGAAGAGCTCACTGAGGTGTGAGATTTCAGGCTCCTCATCTTGCATACATCTCGCATATTTTTCTAAGGGGTTGTCTTAGAGCTACCCTCACTTGGCTTGAGGGGGAAGAAGAACTTTGCTTTCCTTGTGTGTTTTCTTTTCCTTAAATTTTGTCAATGAATTCTTTCTCAGTAAATCTCTACCCTGTAGGTAAAAGGTAGGCAGCACTCCTTCCCAGGGCTGATTGGGGGGGTGGGGGGGGTCAAGGAGGAGCTGCACTTTGTGGTGCCTTCCCATGCCATCTGGGCAGGGCACTCCAAGCCTGGATCTTGCCTTGTGTGGATTCTGGTCTCTAGAAGCACCTATTTCAAAATTTTCTGTGTTCTCCCTGGTGATTGGGATCAGCTTGGGCTGGCAGTGCTATCCAGGCAGGGTGCCCTGAGCCCATGTCTTTGTTTCTCTCCTTGCAGGGAACTTTCCATCTCTTTATCCCAAGCATGGGGTCTACCAGATGCCCCAAGAGCTCTGAGACTCAAGCTGATAGGATTACCCCAGGGTCCTGGATGGTTTCTAGTCCAGGAGCACAGCATGGTAAGTGGGCCACACCTACTGGCTAAGGTGGTATTTGTCTCATGGGATTGCATTAGATGGGGCTACCAGGATGGTACTGACATGCTGATCTTGAGTGAGTCTCAGTCACATCGGACATAGGAAAATTTTAAGACTCTGAGTTAACAGTGGTCTGATTACCTTTGGGGTTGAGCCATATAAAGCCTGGGCATTAGCTCTCAGCTGCCAGTGCTCTAACCATGGTGCCACCCATGGTGCCACCCATGTTCTACAGCACCCAAGGGCAGTTGGGGTAGTAACATGTGTTCTTCATCTTGTGCATCCCCAGGCACTGGCACCCAGGGCAGTCACTCCACCAGCTCAGACAATCCTTCAAGGATGGCATTGGCAATCTCCTCTGAGTTTTTTTCAAGATTGTTGCTCTTCAACATCAATAGACACGTCTCATTGGTACCCTCTCATGCTTCAACTGATAAATCTTAAGTTGTGAAAACTAGAATTGGAAGTTTCCTTGTATAAATGGAACTTTTGCCCATGGACCCTTGCCTATCTACCTCACTGACAGCACTGTGTAGAAGGCAGGTTTGCAGTTTACATGGAAAGAAATCACATTTTAAGAATGCAGTGACTATAACTTAAATAGTTCAAGAGAAGTCATCATTAGAAGATGAATATCATACTGTATTTAGCCTATAATACTCCAAGTGGTAAATTTAACATGACTAGAAAGAAAATTATGATACTTGTCTTCCTGCACATCTGGGTAAGACTTACATTTGTGGGTATCATCAACAAAGCACAATAACAACCATTATAGAGCCATTGGAAGCTGATAGTCATTGGCTGTTTGAAGGATGATGCAGTATCATGAGTAATGAGGTAAACAGCATTTTTAAAAAATAAATAAAAATTGATAAGGAGCTGAAGAAGCAAGAAGATCTTAATTGTTTTACACAAATGGTTTCCTAAGAGCACGGCATTGGGAGTAATAGTAGCCTTGCTCCTCATGATAGGAAATATGACATTAGCCACTAACAATGCATTTGACAATGAAGAATACAGAGATGGTTCCTAGAACTGAGTAGGAAGAAATGGCGTCTGGACACTAGAAAACTCTTACCATGCACTCGTTGGCCATAAAATATGCAAGTACCACTGACTTGCCATTAATTAATTCATCATTGATAAATCAGTATATCTCACAAGGGATCATATATCTTGTGATACATTTTTAATCAAATTGTTTATAGAAAGAGAAGCCTCCTAAAATATATTTGCCCGAGGCTCTGCAAACCATGAGGGCAGATATGCTGGGCAACTCTGAGAACGTTAAACTTAGAGTCTCTCTTCACTTAACATGCATTGTCTTCAACTTTGAGCCCTTTGCCAATTTGGATACAGCAGAAAAATAATTCTGTTTCAAATTTAGCAATGAATCTATTAATAGACACACAGAGTTACATACACACACACAAACATACACTGAAACATGCTCTGAAATCTTGCAGAGCAAACTAAGGAAACTAAAAGACTTGAATATCTTAAAAAGTATACATCTGTATATCCCACCTGTATTTTAATATATATTAATATCTAATATGTATTGTGTATTTACTATATGCAATGAATTATTTTATCTTCTTGCAAATACCAACATATTTATTCTCCACAATAGTCATAAGATAAAGTTATACTTATTATCCAGATTTTGTAAATAGGAAAACTAAGGAAAAGGGAGAGTAAGTAACTGCCCAAGGTCATATATCTTGTAAATTAAAAATGAGATTTTTACCCAGAAAGAAAAGTTCTCAAACAGATTCTTATTTTTTTTTTCACATCTTTATTGGAATATAATTGCTTTACAATGGCGTGTTAGTTTCTGCTGTATAACAAAGTGAATCAGCTATATGTATACATATATCACCATATCCCCTCCCTCTTGTGTCTCCTTCCCACCCTCAATATCCCACCCCGCTAGGTGGACACAAAGCACGGAGCTAATCTCCCTGTGCTATGCACCTGCTTCCCACTAGCTATTTCACATTTGGTTGTGTATATATGTCCATGCTACTGTCACTTTGTCCCAACTTACCATTCCCCCTCCCCATGCCCTCAAGTCCATTCTCTACCTGTGCATCTTTATTCCTGTCCTGCCCCTAGCTTCTGCAGAACCATTTTTTTTCTTTAGATTCCAAATATATATGTGTTAGCATACGGTATTTGTTTTTCTCTTTCTGACTTACTTCACTCTGTATGACAGTCTCTAGGTTCATCCACCTCACTGAAGATAACTCAATTTTGTTTCTTTTTATGGATGAGTAATATTCCACTGTATATATGTACCACATCTTCTTTATCCATTCATCTGTCGATGGAAACTTAGGTTGCTCCCGTGTCCTGGCTATTGTAAATAGTGCTGCAATGAACATTGTGGTACATGATTCTTTGTGAATTATGGTTTTCTCAGAGTATATGCCCAGCAGTGGGATTGCTAGGTTGTATAGTAGCTCTATGTTTAGGTTTTTTAAGGAACTTCCATACTGTTTTCCATAATGGCTGTATCAATTTACAGTCCCACCAACAGTGCAAGAGGGTTCCCTTTTCTCCACACCCTCTCCAGCATTAATTGTTTGTAGATGTTTTGATGATGGCCGTTCTAACTGGGGTGAGGTGATACCTCATGGTAGTTTTGATTTGCATTTCTCTAATGTTTAATGATGTTGAGCATTCTTTCATGTGTTTGTTGGCAATCTGTATATCTTCTTTGGAGAAATATCTATTTAGGTCTTCTTCCCTTTTTTGGATTGGGTTGTTTGTTTTTTTGATATCGAGCTACATGGGCTGCTTGTATATTTTGGAGATAAATCATTTGTCAGTTGCTTCGTTTGCAGCTATTTTCTCCCATTCTGAGGGTTGTCTTTTCATCTTGTTTATACTTTGCTGTGCAAAAGCTTTTAACTTTCATTAGGTCCCATTTGTTTATTTTTGTTTTTTTTTTCTATTCCTCTAAGAGGTGGGTCAAAAAGGATCTTGCTGTGATTTATGTCATAGAGTGTTCTGCCTATGTTTTCCTCTAAGAGTTTTATAGTGTCTAGCCTTACACTTAGGTCTTTAATCCATTTTGAGTTTATTTTTGTGTACGGTGTTAGGGAGTGTACTAATTTCATTCTTTTACATATAGCTGTCTGGTTTTCCCAGCACCACTTCTTGAAGAGGCTGTCTGTTCTCCATTGTATATTCTCGCCTCCTTTATCAAAGATAAGGTGACCATATGTGCATGGGTTTATCTCTGGGCTATCTAGCCTGTTGCATTGATCTATATTTCTGTTTTGTGCCAGTGCCATACTGTCTTGATTGCTGTAGCTTTGTAATATAGTCTGAAGTCAGGGAGCCTGATAACTCAGGCTGTGTTTTTCTTTCTCAAGATTGCTTTGGTTATTCGGGGTCTTTTGTGTTTCCATACAAATTGTGAAAATTTTTGTTCCACTTCTGTGAAAAATGCTATTGGTAGTTTGATAGGAATTACATTGAATCTGTAGATGGCTTTGGGTAGTAGACTCATTTTCACAATGTTGATTCTTCCAATTCAAGAACATGGTATATTTCTCCATTTGTTTGTATCATCTTTAATTTCTTTCATCAGTGTCATAGTTTTCTGCATATAGGTCTTATGTCTCTTTAGTTAGGTTTATTCCTAGGTATTTTATCCTTTTTGTTGCAATGGTAAATGGGAGTGTTTCCTTAATTTCTCTTTCAGATTTTTCATCATTAGTACATAGGAAGGCAAGAGATTTGTGTGCATTAATTTTGTATCCTACTACTTTACCAAATTTATTGATTAGCTCCAGTAGTTTTCTGGTAGCATCTTTAGGATTCTCTATGAATAGTGTCATGTCATTTTCAAACAGTGAGAGCTTTCCTTCTTCTTTTCTGATTTGGATTCCTTTTATTGTTCTTCTCTCATTGCTGTGGCTAAAACTTCTAAAACTGTGTTGAATAATGGTGGTGAGGGTGGGCAACTTTGTCCTGTTCCTGATCTTAGTGGAAATGGTTTCAGTTCTTCACCATTGGGAATGATGTTGGCTGTGGGGTTGTCATATATGGCCTTTATTATGTTGAGGTAAGTTCCCTCTATGCCTACTTTCTGGAGAGTTTTTAATCATAAATGGGTATTAAACTTTGTCAAAAGCTTTTTCTGCATCTATTGAGATGATCGTATGTTTTTTCTCCTTCAATTTTTTAAATATGGTGTATAACGTTGATTGATTTGTGTATACTGAAGAATCCTTGCATTCCTGTGATAAACCCCACTTGATCATGGTGTATGATCTCTTTAATGTGCTGTTGGATTCGGTTTGCTAGTATTTTGTTGAGGGTTTTTGCATCTATGTTCATCAGTGATATTGGTCTATAATTTTCTTTTTTTGTGATATCTTTTCCTGGTTTTGATATCAGGGTGATGGTGGTTTTGTAGAATGAACTTGCGAGTGTTTCTCCCTCTGCAATCTTTTGGAAGAGTTTGAGAAGGATAGATGTTAGCTCTTCTCTAAATGTTTGATAGAATTTGCCTGTGAAGCCTTCTGGTTCTGGACTTTTGTTTGTTGGAAGGTTTTTAATCACAGTTTCAATTTCAGTGCTTGTGATTGGTCTGTTTATATTTTCTATTTCTTCCTGCTTCAGTCTCAGAGGTGGTGCTTTTCTAAGAATTTGTCCATATCTTCCAGGTTGTCCATTTTATTGGCATATAATTGCTTGTAGTAATCTCTCATGATCCTTTGTATTTCTGCAGTGTCAGTTATTACTTCTCCTTTTTCATCTCTAATTCTATTGATTTGAGTCTTCTCCCTTTTTTTCTTGATGAGTCTGGCTAATGGTTCATCAATTTTCTTTATATTCTCAAAGAAGCAGCTTTTAGTTTTATTGATCTTTGCTATCGTTTCCTTCATTTGATTTTCATTTATTTCTTCTCTGATCTTTATGATTTCTTTCCTTCCGCTAACTTTGGGGTTTTTTTGTTCTTCTTTCTCTAATTGCTTTAGGTGTAAGGTTAGGTTGTTTATTTGAGATGTTTCTTGTTTCTTGAGGTAAGATTGTATTGTTATATCTTCTTCTTTGATTGATCCCTGGATCATTATGTAGTGTCCTTCTTTGTCTCTTTTACTAGTCTTTATTTTAAAGTTTTTTTTGTCTAATAAGAGAATTGCTACACCAGCTTTCTTTTGATTTTCATTTGCATGGAGTATCTTTTTCCATCTCCTCAGTTTCAGTCTGTATGTGTCCCTAGGTCTGAATTTTGTCTGTTGTAGACAGCATATATACGGATCTTCTTTTTGTATCCATTCAGCCAGTCTATGTCTTTTGGTTGGAGCATTTAATCCATTTACATTTAAGGTAGTTATGGATATGTATGTTTCTATTGCCATTTTCTTTATTGTTTTGGGTTTGTTACTGTAGATCTTTTCCTTCTCTTGTGTTTCCTGCCTAGAGAATTTCCTTTAGCATTTGTTGTAAAGCTGTTTTGGTGGTGCTGAATTCTCTTAGCTTTTGCTTGTCTGTAAAGGTTTTAATTTCTCTGTCGAATCTGAATGAGATCCATGCTGGGAAGTGTAATCTTGGTTGTAGATTACTTTCATCACTTTAAATATGTCCTGCCTATTTTCTCTTCACTTTTTCAGTCTGGTAGGTTTTTACCTTTCTCCTTCATCTGCTGTGTATTTCTCTGTCTTCTCATTTTGCTTAACTTACTGTGTTTGGGGTCTCTTTTTCATGGCTGCAGGTCGCATTTCCCATTATTTTTTGGTGTCCACCCCCAGTGGATAAGGCTGGTTCAGTGGACTGTGTAGGCTTCCTGGTCGAGGGGACTTGTCCCTTTGTTCTGGTGAATGAGAGTGGATCTTGTCTTCCTGGTGGGCAGGACCACGTCTGCTGGTGTGTTTTGTGCTGTCTGTGAACTTATTATGATTTTAGGCAGCCTCTCTTCTGTTAGGTGGGGTTGTGTTCGTCTCTTGCTAGTTGTTTGTCATAGGGTATACAGCACTGTTGCTTGCTGGCTTTTGAGTGGAGCTGGGTCTTAGTGTTGAGATGGAGATCACTGTGAGGTCTTTCACTGTTTGATGTACGTGGGGCTGGGAGGTCTCTGGTGGACCAATGTCCTGAACTCGGCTCTCCCACCTCAGAGGATCAGGCCTGAAAGCCGGCTGGAGTACCAAGACCCTGTCAGCCACTTGTCTCAGGAGAAAAGGGAGAAAAAAAAAAAGAAAGAAAGAAAGAGTAAAATAAAATAAAATAAGTTATTAAAGTAAAAACTAAAAAAAAAATTATTAAAAATAGAAAAGTAATACAAATAGAAAGAAGAGAACAACCAAACCAAAAAACAAATCCACCAATGTAACAAACACTAAAAACTATACAGAAGTAAATAAATAAATAAACGGACAGACAGAACCCTAGGACAAATGGTAAAAGCAAATCTGTACAGACAAAATCACACGAAGAAGCATACACTCACAAAAAGAGAAGAAGGAAAAAATATATATATTAAAAAAAAGAGAGCAACCAAATCAATAAACAAATCTACCAATGATAATAAACTCTAAATACTAAACTAAAATAAACATAAAAGCAGAACAAATTAGATGCAGAATGCAAACCCCAAGTCTACAGTTGCTCCCAAAGTCCACCACCTCAATTTTGGCATGATTCGTTGTCTATTCAGTATTCCACAGATGCAGGGTACATCAAGGTGACTGTGGAGATTTAAACTGCTCCTCCTGAGGCTGCTGGGAGAAATTTCCCTTTCTCTTCTTTGTTCGCACAGCTCCTGGGGTTCAGCTTTGGATTGCCCCACCGCTGTATGTAGGTCGCCTGAGGACATCTGTTCCCTACCCAGACAGGATGGGGTTAAAGTAGCTGATTAGGGTGCTCTGGCTCACTCAGGCCGGGGCAGGTTGGGGTATGGAATGCAGGGCTAACTTGTAGCAGCAGAGGCCAGCATGATGTTGCAACAGCCCTTGGCATGCCATGTGTTCTCCCAGAGAAGTTGTCCCTGGATCACGGGACCTTGGCAGTGGCAGGCTGCACAAGCTCCTGAGAGGGGAGGTGTGGATAGTGACCTGTGCTCGCACACAGGCTTCTTGGTGGTGGCAGCAGCAGCCTTAGCATCTCATGCCCGTCTCTGGGGTCCACGTTGACATCCACGGCTTGCTCCCATCTCTGGAACCCGTTTTGGTGGTGCTCTGAATCCTCTCTCCTTACACACCCCGAAACAATGGTCTCTTGCCTCTTAGGCAGTTCCAGACTTTTTCCTTCACTCCCTCCCAGCTAGCTGTGGCGCACTACCCGCCTTCAGGCTGTGTTCACACAGCCAACCCCAGTCCTCTCCTTGGGATCCAACCTCCAAAGCCCGAGGCTCCGCTCCCAGCCCCTGCCTGCCCCAGTGGGTGAGCAGACAAGCCTCTCAGGCTGGTGAGCTCAGGTCAGCACTGATCCCCTGTGCAGGAATCTCTCCACTCTGCCCTCTGCACTCCTGTTGCTGCGCTCTCCTCCGTGGCTCCAAAGCTTCCTCTCTGCCCACCCCCATCTCCACCAGTGAAGGGGCTTCCAAGTGTGTGGAAACTTTTCCTCCTTCACAACTCCCTCCCAGAAGTACAGATCCTGTTCCTATTCTTTTGTCTCTGTTTTTCCTTTTTTCTTTTGCCCTACCCAGGTACATGGGGATTTTCTTGCCTTTTGGGAAGTCTGAGGTCTTCTGCCAGCGTTCAGTAGGTGTTCTGTAGGAGTTATTCCACATGTAGATGTATTTTTGATGTATTTGTGGGGAGGAAAGTGATTTCCACATCTTACCTCTCCACCATCTTGAAGGTCACTCCCTGAAACAGATTCTTATACTGCCTCTCATACAGAAGTTTTTCTCTCTCTTGATCTAATACTCATGCATAGTTTGTCTTGGAATGTAGTTCTAAGGAGTGTATTATTTGAAATAAAGTGATTGAAAAAAATTTCTTTGGTTATTGATGTTTAGATAGGAGAGATTGTGTTTGTGACCAGCATTTTTAAAACAATGTCTCACAAATCTAGTACAGATTTTACTCATTCAAATAATTCAGCAATGAAAAAATATTTTTATAAGTTTTGGATAGCTGTTCAAATATGTGAAAATGACATCATGAGAAAGTTATTTAAAAAAAAACAATTATTGCCCACACAATAATTGTTTAGAGAATAACTGGAGTTGCACATACATTTTTGCAAGCTAGCACAGCCATTATTTTTCTCCTGAAATGCAAGATAGCGGAGTTGCAACTGACCACCCACAAGTTTGATCAATCTAACAAACACCTCCAAACTTTTCCTGGAGTTCATGACTTTTCATTAGCAAACCCCAATCTTAAATTCTTGTCTACAAAAATGGTTATTTCCACTTGATAGAAAATTGTAGTTTACAAAACTCACAATAGCCCCACTGAATTTAAATTGGATTTTAGCTGTACTCTAAAACTAGTAAAACTATGTTGTTTATTAAAACCATATTTTTGAATTAAGATCCTGGAAGGATTCAGATTGCATGCAGCACTATTGTGTGGGGAAGTGCTGTAATTCTCAAGAAGTGGTGCATTTTCAGTTCCAGACATGAGTTTCTATGACAAATTCACATTTTCATTTGATCATCTAGTAAATAACAACATAAAATCCTTCACAAATGCTAGAATTACAGCTATATAATCCTCTGGGTACTCTTAATTTGGAGAGGCTTGTTTTGATCATTTTTAGGGAATGGATATATGATTTTCTGTGGTAATACTTATTAAATTATTTAGGATAAACTTCAGATATTTTAGACATTTTTGATGAATGTAATATATATTTAGTTGGTTCTGTCCCACATTTATTTTTTGCATTTCAGATTGTAATATAAAAGCATCTATTGTTCTAAAGATGAATTTGGAATTTGGAAACTCTAGAATTCAGCCAAATTGAATAATTTATTTTTCTATTTCGAATCTCCATCTACTTTTAAATGCATTCTGTTTTATAATTTTACATGAACTAGTGTGATCACAATCCTCCTCAACCTCCTTTTTAAAGCACATTTTCTTTTTGGATTAACTAACACAGTAATCTTTTGGCTTCTATCTTACTGTTTTCTCTCTTGCCTCTTCGTTTTCTATAAAGCCAGTTGTTGGCATCCTTCAAGGCGCAACGCTGGGCCCTTAGCCATCTCATTCTCATGCATTGCTTTAATTGTCACCTAGATATAGAGAATCTGTCTATATAGATCTTCCCATGCACCTTTTCACTGAATTCTTCACTTAACTCACAATCTGTCCCCTATTCTGCTGTGTGGTTTTCTTCCATTGTTTACTATCTTAGTAAATAGTATCACTGTTTACTCCACTGAAGGAACAGAACATAATTATCATTCTTGACACCCTTCAAAGTCTAGTCCATTAACCCAGTCCATCAAATGTTTTATTGTAGTTACTGCTTAGACATTTTTGCTCTACTTCTACTGCATATTTCAAAATCCCAGTTACAGTTATGTCTCCCTTGCATCCCTTTACCTTCAGTTGCTCTATTTGTACACACATTCTGTTTCTACATTGCAAATACATCCTCTGCATTTATGCCAGAACAATATCGTCAAAATACAAATCTGAATATCCTTCTTTGCCTAAAATCTTCCAGTCAGTTCTTTCTGTCCTTTTGATAAGGACAGACTTCTATAACATGTTCTAAGAGATCTCACTTGCTCTGTTTCTTACCTACCATTTTGACTTCTCCCCTACTGTAGCTCCTTTCATTCTTTTCTCTTCAAATTTTATGACCTTGTTTTATTCCTCATAGTTCCGATGTTTCCATCAACCATAGATACACTGAAAATGTTGTTCCCCCTTCTTTATCGAAATGTTTTGGCTGCAAGTAAGGGGTAAATACAAATCTATTGGCTTATTCAATGGCAACATATTATATCCTGTAATGAGTCAAGGGCCACTCAGAAAGTGTTAATGTCATGAAAGCCATTTCCAGTCATTCTCCTCTATCATTCCCAGCTAATATGCTTCCTCTTGGGTTATCATCTCTCAGGATTTAATGATGGATGCAGCAATTCTGGTAATCATATTCCTCTTATAATATCTAAAGATAGAAGTAAGTTGCCATCTTCCTTGTGTCTCATTTTAATATACAGAAAGCCCTGAAATTTCCTAGATAATTTACTCATATATATAAGTGACCAAAATTTACATTATATGCCTATGAATAAAACATCAATACAAACAATATGGGACATTCCAGGGCCTTCCTTGGTATTCTCAGTTAAATAAAACTCAACCTATTATAAGGTTTCTGAAGTCTCTTTTGATTTCTCAACTCTTTTAACTACAATTTGAAGAGGGTAGTTTCCCGATGATCCTGGTCAAAGTCCAAGGGTTGGGCTTCCCTGGTGGCGCAGTGGTTGAGAGTCCGCCTGCCGATGCAGGGGACATGGGTTCGTGCCCTGGTCGGGGAGGATCCCACGTGCCGCGAAGCGGCTGGGCCCGTGAGCCATGGCCGCTGAGCCTGCGCGTCCGGAGCCTGTGCTCCGCAACGGAAGAGGCCACAACAGTGCCCGTGTACCGCAAAAAAAAAAAAAAAAGTCCAAGCGTTTCCTTATTCAACCCAGCCCCTATCCACAGAATAGAGACTCTACCCTATTTAACTATAGGGTATAGAGGTTATACCCTGTCTAAAGAGGGTCTACCTTTGGCCCTGCCTAGAGGCATTGCAAGCCAAAATTAATAGGGCCTTGACTGTCTTTGTCCCAGCTGGCTTATAGGGTAGAGGTTTCCATACTGGTAGAGGCAAGCAGGAAAGATCACAGGCTACCACCCCACCCAATGCCCAGAGTAGTGGTTCAGAGATTTTGGCCAAAGATTTTGGCTAGGTGGGAGAGGCAGTCTGTGAGAAAAGAGAGATCAAAGATCTCCCCAAAGGAGCTGATTTCATGGGGAGTTCATGCCTAATAATGCTCTCAAAGATACTAGTTCCTCTTAATAAAGAATAACAAGCTTAACCAAGTGGGCCATTATTCCCACTTCCAGCTCAGAAGAAGTGGCACAGAGGTTATTTCCAGGGGGAAGAGACAGGCCATAAGAACATAGAACTCTGAAACTTTCCACAAAAAGAAATGATTTTATTTAGAACAGTGTGGGGAAATTCAAGCCTAACAGTGCTTCAAAACAATAGAGATTTTGGCTGTTAGCAATTAAAAGAAATATGGCAGCGCCATGAGAGAAATAAACTAAACTGTAGGCAGGCTAGTTTACCAAAAAGAACCAGAGAAAGAGACAGCTAAGTAGAGCCTTTTTGATATCAAAGCAAACCTTGAAGACTGACCTCAAAAACTACTTCTGCAAAAGGGGCCCAAATTTAATTGGATCAGACTAGGGAATTGTTTATGCTCCAAGGCATTGTCAAAAACAGTGAGACAACTATTAGTTAATGGAACTGAGTGTAATACCAAATGGGAAAGATAGTTTAATAGAGAGATCAGAGAAAGAAACAGTTTTTAAAAGCCCTGCTAAAACCATTGTCATCTCAGAGTGAATGTGCATATTCCCATAGCTGCACGCTTTGAGGTACAACACCAAATGATTCACTCAGCTGACTTCTGTGCAGGAATTGACAACCTGATTCTAAAATTCCTATGGAAATTCAAGGGACTTGAATAGTTAAAACAATCTTGAAAAATAAAGTTAGACGACTTATACTTCCAGATTTTAAAACTTACTGCAATGGTACAATAATCAAAATAGTGTGATGCTAACATAAGTATAGTCATATAGATCAGTGAATTAAAAAAAGTTAAAATTAAAAAATTAAAAATTAGTTACATTAAATTAAAAAATTAGTTACATTATATATATTCTTCTCAAGTACACAAAGATCCTACATTAGACCACAGAATAAGCCTTAACAAATTTAAGAAGATTGAAATCATACCAAGTACCTTTTTTAGCCACAGTAGTGTAAAGATAGAAATCAATAATAGGAGGAAAATTTTAAAATTCACAAATATGTGGAAATTAAACAACACACTCCTGAACAACCAATGGGTTGAAGCAGAAATCAAAAAGGAAATCAGAAAGTATCTTAAGGCAAATGAAAATGAAAACATAGCCCACCAAAACTCACGTAATGTAGGAAAAGAAGTTCTAAGAGGAAGTTTATAGCAATAAATACCTACATTAAGAAAATAAAAATCTCAAATAAACAACCTTAATCTGCACCTTAAGGAACTAGAAAAACATATTAAGCATCAGAAAGAATAGTAAATCTTAAGAGTTATCGTCACAAGGAAAAAAATTTTCTATTTCTTTAATTTTGTATCTGTTTGAGATGATGAATATTCATTAAACTTATTGAGGTAATCATTTCATGATATATTTAAGCCAAATCATTATGCTATCCACCTTAAACTTATACAGTGCTGTGTATGTCCACCATTATATATATAAATAGAACTGGAAAAGATACAATAAATACTTAGGAATAAATTTAACAAAGGAGGTGAAAGATCTCTACACACAAAAATATAAGACACTGCTGGAAGAAACTAAAGAAACCACAAATAAACAAAAATATACTCTATGTTCATTGATTAGAAGAATTAATATTGCTAAAATATCATACTACCCAGAGGTCTACAGACTTTTCACAAATAGAAAAAAAGTCCCTATAATTTATATGAGACCACAAAAGACTACAAACACCCAACATAATCTTGAGCAAGAAAACAAAGCTAGAGACATCATACTACCTTATTTCGAAATGTATTTTAAAAACTATAGTAATCAAAACAGTATGGTACTGGAATACAAATAGACTCATAGATCAATGGAACAGAATAGAGAGCCTAGAAATAAACACAGGCATATACAGTCAAGTAATCTTTGACAAGGGTGCCAAGAATTCATAATACAGAAAGGATAGTTTCTTTAATAAATGGTGTTCGGAAAATCAGATATCCACATACAAAAATGAATTGGATCCTTTTCTTATACCATACATATTCAACTCAAAATGGATTAAAGCCTTAAATAGAGGACCTGAAGTTGTAAAATTCCTAGAAGAAAATATAGAGAATAAGCTCTTTGACAATAGTCTTGTAAGTCATTTTTTGGATATGACACCAAAAGCACAGGCAACAAAAGCAACAATAAACAAGTGGGACTACTACATCAAGCTAAAAAGCTTCTGCACAGCTAAGGAAACAACATTAAAAGGTAGCCTACAGAGTAGGAGAAAATATTTGCAAACCATCTATCTGGTTGAGTTATTAAGCAAAATATGTATAACTCAATAGCAATTATACAAAAAAATAATTAAAAAATGGGCAAAGTAACTGAATTTCACCAAAGAAGACATACAGATGGCCAACAGGTACATGAAAAAGTGCTCAACATCACTAATCATCAAGGAAGTGCAAATTAAAAACACAGTGAGATATCACCTCACTCATGTTAAGGAGGATGGCTATTATCAAGAAGACAGGAGATAACAGTTGCTGGCAAGGATGTGGGGAAAACGGAACTTTGTGCACTATTGGTGGGATGGTAAATGACTACAGTAATTATGGAAAATAGAATGGAGGTTCCTCACAAAATTAAAAACAGAACGACCATATGATCTAGCAATCCCATTTTTGAGTATATATCCAAAGGATATGAAATTAGTATCTTAAAGAGATACCCACACTCCTGTATTCATTGAAGCATTGTTCACAATAGTCAAGGTATGGAAATGACCTAAGTGTCTGTTGAGTGATGAATGGAAAAATAAATTGGGAGATTACAGATATATCAATAGATATGAACACACACATATGTATTACCCATATATAAGTATATATTATATGTAATATGTTAAATGTATGTTATGTTACATATAGGTATATATACATATATGAATGTATATTTATATAAATATATACTTTTGATCCTTGAACAACATGGGTTTGAACTGCGTGGTAGACACAGAAAGACAAATACTGCATGATATCACTTATATGTGGACTCTTAAGTCAGACTCATAAAATCAGAGAGTAAAATGGTGGTTGCCAGGGGCTGGGGGTGGGTGAAATGGGAAGATGTTTGTCAAAGGGTACAAACTTTCAGTTATAAGATGAATAAATTCTAGAGATCTAATGTATGGCATAGTAATTATATTAATAATACTGTATTGTATACTTGAAATTTGCTAAGAGAGTAAATCTCAAGTGTCTTCATCTTACTCTGTCTCACACACAAACACACAAATGGTAACTCTGTGGGATAATGGATATATTAATTAGCTTGATTGTGGTAACCATTACACACAGTATACTGATATCAAAACATCACATTTTACACCTTAAATATACACAGTATTTTGTCAGTTATACCTCAGTAAAGCTGCGGAAAAATTAAGGAAAAACAAATAAAATAAAATGAAAAAATTTGAAATCCGTGCCTTTCCAAAAAAGTGTTATAAATAGTGGGGAGTTTGGGCTAATGTTAAATGACAATCGGGATGAAGTTCAAGAACCCAAATCCTACCTGCCCTAACTCACTACTTCCTATGAGGTTCCTAAAGCAGCAACAGTAAATGGAAAACAAGATACTGATGACCAGATATCTCCTGTGAAGTATGTGGCCTAAGCTGAAGGTCTTAGTGGGACTTTCTGTTCTCTAATAAACCTGAATTAAAATCTTACCATCAGTCACCCTCATATAGAGAAGCAGGGATCAGGCTGCAGATGGGTATGAGTAGAGGCAAAGAGAGGACCAGAAGTATGGCAATACCCTTATGGATTCAAGAACCACACTAGACGTTTCAGCACCTAGTGTTCCCACCCACTAATAAATGTAGACTCCCTCCTCTTAGGGCAGAGCAGCAGGGCAATTTAAGATGGGAATGGAGTCCTCTTTCTTTCTAAAATGAACATGTGCCCTCGTTTTGTAGTGCCAGGCCTGGGGACATCTGGTCCACATAAACTGATGCATATTATTTATTTGTATGTTTTATTTGCTTTTATTGCTTTGTTTTATTCACGTTCACACCCTTTAATTTGGAAACCAGTAAATAGTGTCGTTAGCAGATTGTGCTTTGAGTCCTGAATTCAAATCCTTATGCTTACTATATTTGCTGAATGTGCCTGGCCATGATCCAAACCTCTAAAAGCCATAGTTTCCTCATCAGAACAACAATGCTAATCCATAGTATAATTCTAATGTCATGATGATTAACTGTTATGATATAAGGTGCTTATCATAATGTTTGGTACAAGAGTACTCAGTATGTTTAATAAATATTCAGGGAGAAATAAAATGAATTCATTTACACTGAGAACTAACTTCTCACAGTTAAGACTGACATATAAATAGTTGTAACGCAAGGTAGAGGCTGCCATGTGCTGCAAAAGACCTTTTCACTAGTTTTAAAATTATGGGCAAAGGAGAGTAATTCTTAAAAGGAAGGAAATGGAGAAGGTGCAAATGCACTTATTTGGGTGAAGTGGAAGATGCATGGGGCAAAAGCGAGTGATAGGTTGGAAAATTAGTTTGGAACAAAATTGAACATTATACAAGGAGTTTGTATGCTATGTGTATGGTAAATGGCAGTCTGAGGGAACAATGCTTCTGAGCTTTCATTTTTTTAAATCATAACTTGTCTAATAGATACCAATTTAATACTAGCATTAAACTGTTAGGAAAATCTGAGACTACTGTTTCATATAGCAGTGTATATATGTTAGCACATGCTATGCCTATAAACAGGGCTATTCCAACAAACAAAAGGCATCATGACCCATAAAATATAAAGTGTAATACAGAGGAAATAAATTTATTATGATGATTTGCTTTACTTTAACAGTAGGAAGACACGCATGATGATATATTATTATGATGTTTTTAAAGAAAATTTTCAGCCCAGACACATAAGCAAAGTTGAGAAGAGAATTAAGTTTTATTTGTCAGTGACAATTCATGTGATGTTATTTTCATGGTATCTCCATTATTGTTCTGTGTTTGCACATTCTAAAGGCCAGTGAGGGAAGAATGTATGAGTGTGGTAAAGTCTGGTCCCACCTGATTTATATTCCAACTCTAGAAGTCAGGTTGGTCAAATCAGATTGCAGATAAACATCTGAACTTGTGAACGTGGCTTAAAATAATCAAATATTCTAAATTGCAAACATAAGACAGATGCTTATTTTATGACTCGGCCAGATGCTTACTGAATTATATTCCCATACTTGTTAATATACTTGATAACTGAATACTAATTTTTTCTCAAATTCAAAGATATATGACATATCTAATAATTATGAATCAGTTTTAACAGAGCCAATGTAAATAATGTAGATTTTTAAAATGAAAAGTAACTCTTTTCAACTAAATGATCCCTTTGTACTGAAATAAGTCTTCCCTAGTTACATTTTATGTTCAACTAAGAAAAGAAGTAATAAAGAAAACAATAAACAAAACATTTGAATGTGTCCAGCTCATACTTGTTAACAGGCCAGATAGAAACAGGTCAACCATCTAAACATTCCACGGTATTAATGGAACGTGATTTTTTTTGACTGATGCATGCAGTAATTTTCAGATCTTAGGTTGAAAAATCCTGTGGCATTTTTTATGGCATATGGCCATTTATAGTATCTTCTCTTCCTGCAGGCTCAAGTACGAGATGTGTTAAACAAATATCAGACTACCTCTTTTTCTGGCTCAATTCTCATTTATTATAGGACACAAATACTCCTGTGTACATGTATTCATTTGGGAACGGTGTGGAGATTAATCACAGGGGTAACAATGATGGAAATTATATCCAATGGTTTTCTTACTGTGTTTTCAGATATTGAAAGTTACCATTACAGTCATTGTGAAAAATGCACATTCATCTCCTTTCCCTAGCATAATGGCCCTTATGTTCCCAGGGCTCCACTTCTTATCACCTATGCACAGTTGCATATTTTAGGGAGGGAGATCTTACCCACCTTACTTTTTTGTGTATAGAAATAAAGATGGTATTCATGCTACAAAATGGGATATATTCTGTATAGTGTATTTATAAATAGAGAGAAATTCTATTTTAACAACTAAGAAAAGCAGGTTATAGAACTGCTAAGAAAAAGTAATCTAAATATCATTATTCATTTAATTTGCTAAGTGGGCTTCACTTAAGTGAATCCCATATCTATTATTTTTTATTTCACATTGCATTTATTTTTCTAGTTGCATTAAATTTGTGAGGAAGCAATTGTGAAAATACTCCATGATTATTACAAGTGATGGTCAGTAGTATGGAAGGAAAAGTTCTAGATTGTGCAATCGAGTGCAATTATATATATCATGCATACATTCCTTCAAAATCAAGTTTTTGTTTTTGTCATGCTTTGTACCATAGGTGGTTGATTCAGAGAGAAAAAAATTCTCCTTGCCTTCAAGAAGCATGCTGTCACTTAGGCTACAGACAGACAATTAAACACATTAAAGAGCTAAACAATTATTAAGATCAAGCACATTAAATATAGATAAACCCTGACATAGAAGTGGGATTGGGGAAATGGTCCAGAAGTTGCCACTGAACTGAGGTTTTAAGAATGAGAAACAGTTATCCTGTACAGATTTCTAATGTTAAAATTGTGACACCGCTTTCTGGTCTCAATCCTGGCTGCGTAAAGCATCTCTCAAGGAGCTTCTAAAAGCAAAACATAAACAAAAAAAGCAAAACCAGAAACAATGAGTGACCCCAACCACAAGAGATTCTGACTCTTCAGGCTAGGGTGGGCCCGGATATTGGAAATTCAAACTTCTTTAAATGAATATAATTTGCACTGAGGGTTGAGAACCACTGTTTATCAAGTCAAAATAGAAGAAAATAACTTTTCACCTCATTTTTGCACTGCTTTTGACTTATTTTAGAATTAGTAATATAAAATAATCAAAGTATTTTAGGACCCCCAAACCTATCTATGTTGGTTGTAAGAACTTAATTTGTCATCAAAATTACTTAGCTGTGTTGTTTTTCTCCTCAGTCTCTTGTCAAGCTGGATTTATGTAGAAATTTAGGACTAGATCTTATGTCAGCCTCTAGGAAATAAAGCTTGGATATGAGCCAATAATATAATTCTACTATTTGGGAAAATGGTACTCGTGCAGTTGTTTTTGTTCCTTCAATTGTAACGGTAATTTTTCAAAAGTTTTTTAACTTTTTATTCAAGCTAATCCAAAATGGAATTTTATTTTAATTGCTTTGTGATTGAAACAATTTGCAGAAAATATGTGCCTTGTTAAGCCAATATCCAGGGAAGACTGCATGCAGACGGTTTCTACAACCATATATATAGTGTCATGCTTAATAGATATAATATACTTAGGTATTTCTGTTCTTCTCAGATTAAAGGTAAAACAGAAATATGAACTAGACCAGTAGTTCTGCATCTTTCACAATTTATTTCTCCCAAATAGTCTATCAACTAATCAAGTTTCCAAATTATTACAAAGTGAGTAACGTTTTATAGCATAACTTTGGGAATTAATATGTGTTCAAAATTTTTTTCTTTGGAATTTAGAAGTACCATAATTTGATTTCATTAACAATATCCATAAAGCTTCATTTCTTCTGTGATTTATAGTAAAGGCAATTTGATGTCATTTGTAATATAAGGGTAAATGGGGACTTTGATTTAAAACAAGTGATCTTTTCTATACTGTCACCTTTAAATCTGTCAATGAAATAAGGTGGAAAAGAGTATTTAAAATTAATGCATTTTCACGCTACACACACATATATGATAACAGTTACATTTATAATACATATATATATAAATGTAAATTTATGTATACATGATGTACATATATGTTATTGAAGAGACTGCAGTAGTTCTGCCTTTCTGAGATTGCAGGATGTTAAGATGAATGAAGTGTTTGAGGAAGATAATTTTAGCATCAAGATGTAGACAGCTTTGCAACAGGAAAAAGGCTTGGTGATAAGCATTATTCTAAGAGAGGCTATTTTAGTCATCCTTTTTTCAGGAGGGCCATCGATAACAATGACAATGACATTCTGAAAGCTGAGAAGCTGCAATGCACAGGGAATGCACAAAGCCATTATTCGCACTTATTGAATATTCACATTGGTTTTACTGAATTTTGAGTCTTTCAGATTTTGAAAAATCAATTATTTATTATTATTACTAATATATTTCCACTTTCTATATCCAAGTATTATATTTTTCCAATTCCTTTTTTCTTTCAGATTCACACTTTGCTTTTTATTTCATAGCGTTCTTATTGTCCACCTCTACAATACTAGGTTCTGTGTAACTGTAACACACACACATGATGTCTTGAGCTCCAGCCTTTCTTCCTGTTGCAAAGATTTCCTCATCTGGGATATATAATTACCTTCCTCAAATACTTTATCTCCTTGTGACCCCTCATATCAGATTTATCCCAAATCTCCTATTGCATAACAGTAGTCACATTACAGGTATCTCAGATTAGCTAATAAACATATATGCCTTTACTTTCTGGGCAGTGTGGTTAGAAGTGAATGGAGTTTGTAATGAGATAGACTTTAGGGAAATTCATCATCTGAATTGCTCTTGGCCTCAAAATGGTAGGTATAGAGGATTGAGTGATAATTCAAATTTCACTGGCTGGTTCCTTCATTTTCAAATCCTATAATCTCTAGGAATTCCCTAGAGTATCTACTATGTGTTTATGATGCTTCCACCCACTAGCCTGTCCTGATAGTCCAAGGTGTGTATTACTGATGTCCTACTCTTGCTTGTAAGACAAGAGGCCTCTGTTTCACCAGGTCTCTCCTTGATCCCACATATTGCCACAGCTGGTGGCACAAAGTGCAGATTCTCTTCCTTTACTTTGCTCTTTTTTAGAAGAGTTCTAAGAAGTCTTGTAGTGATTTACCAAAAATTACCTATAACCCTGTTTACTCTTGCTGTCTCTACATAATTATAAATAGCTATCTCTTTTGCTCTCAAAAGTAGCTAGTTGCGGACTCACAGGTACAGAGAACAAACTAGTTGTTACCAGTGGTTGGGGATATAGGGATGGGGAAGTGGGGAGTCCAAATTATTAGGTATAAGGCTACAAGGGTGTATTGTACAACACGGGGAATATAGCCAGTATTTTATAACAACTGTAAATGGAGTGTAACCCTTACAAATTGTATGTAAAAAAGGAGCGTAGTTGGGACAAGAAATTATATGGTCACTTAGTTAATCAGGTCTTTCTGCCTCATTACCTTTCCTTTCCTTTCCAACCACACACCCCCACCCCCCGCAAAACAAAACAAAACAAACCCTCTCTGTGGTCCTTAAAAAGGAATTCAAATATTGAAGACCAAAGAGAAAGAGGCTGGGAAACAAATTCCAGTTTCAGCTATCACAACACTAGCCCACCCTTAGAAGACAACTACACCTTTCTTCCTGGGTTGTTCATATAGTGTTTCACTTAGATTTGTTCTTTCTAAGAAGGTTCTTCAGTGTCATATGGAAAATGACTTCTGGCAATCTAGGCTCTCAGAAATTCTCCAGGTATGTGTAAATTATATTTGAGCTGAAACACTGTCCTCTATTTCCAAACACCACACAGCCACCCCTCTATAAATCCAAATTTGTCATCTAAGCTCTTACCAGCACTCCATCCCATGCAGTCTCATTCTCCCACTGCACTATTTTAGCTCTTTATTTATTTTAACTTCCATATGGCACCTCTTCCTAAGCCAAATTAATTTGCTTAATACCCTACAATCTTTATTTTCTTCTTTCAATTGCAGTACCCCTTGCATAATCCCATTCCCTCAGTGTAGAAAATATTTCCCCTTAACTTGTGTCAGTATATGTCTATTAATTCAACTGGTGTCTATTGAGTGCCCCAAATGCCACAGGTACAGGGCTAAATGATATTTCTGAACTCTTTACCAATTGTACCTCACATCTTTTCAGGACAATATCATCTAACGGTTTTGTTACACTTGACAGTGGCTCCAGCTCCAGCATCCTGACATATGTTTCAATTTCATATAACATAAGTTGGCATAAACATTGACTAGCATTTGTTTTCAATTTTCTCAACTTTTCATCTATCATTTTAAATTATATGACAAGTATAATATGTACTAATTAATTCATATTATCTCATAGTGCCTAGTGCAGTGTTCCCATCAAATGCCCCATACAGCTATGAAGGACAATATTTCAAATTACATGTATTTCAGGTTAGCTAATAGACATAAGTGTCCCTTCGTCCAACAAGCATCTAGTCAGTGTATTTTGCTAAAAAATGCATGAATTAATGGTTGATGCTAGGGCTGATGTTGAGAATATACAGATAAGCCTGGAACATCTTGTATTGCCAGAAAGTAAGGAAATGCTCAAACAAACAAACAAAATACAACACACACACAATACATACTGTGATGAGTGTATGTTAAAGGAACCAAGTGAAAGAGCTCCCAGTGGCATAAGCCAAAGCAATTTGAACAACAAAATAGTGTTAGACCATAACCCGAAGTATAAAATACATATCCATGAGTCCAAACAAATGACTTAATAGTGAATGAATGAAAAATAACTAACTAAATAAATATGAATAGATACACGTCTTAAGAAGAATAATTCCAAATAATTTATATAGTGTGAAAGGATAATCAAAATGGAATTGGTATTGTGAAGAGAGTTCTCTAAAATGAAGCCAGAAGGTCACTGAGGAATTAGGACTTATGAATGTCTCATCCTGGATAGAATCTGCCCTTTTGACCACTTATTGTTTTAACAAAGACATCCAGAACATTTGCCAGAAACTCAAGATTGTTATCAGACCTTTACCCTAAACTAACTTATGAATCCTTAAGGAAAAATATCCTGACTTGCATGAGAGGCAATCACAATTCTCACCTGGCAGCTTTAACAATCTTGTGGCTCTTTGTCTTTATAAGCCCCTGACTCTTTCTCTTCCCTGGAACACTCTTTAGGTTTTACCCTCTTTGCAGCCTTGATACTAATTATTGTTAACAATAGATGATACTACCCTTGTATTAAGGTTCTCTAGAGAAACAGAGAGCACAAAATTGTGTGTAATACATACAGAAAGAGAGAGAGATTTATTTTAAGGTATTGACTCATGCAGTTGTAGAAGCTTGGTAATTCAAAAACCTGCAGGGTAGGTTAGCAGGCTGGAGACTAGGGGAAGAGGTGCGGTTTTTTGTTTGGTTTGTTTTTTGCGGTATGCGGGCCTCTCACCGTTGTGGCCTCTCCCGTTGCGGAGCACAGGCTCCGGACGCGCAGGCTCAGCGGCCACGGCTCACGGGCCCAGCTGCTCCGCGGCATGTGGGATCTTCCCAGACCGGGGCACGAACCCGTGTCCCCTGCATCGGCAGGCGGACTCTCAACCACTGCGCCACCAGGGAAGCCCGGCCTGCAGTCTGAGTCCAAGGACAGGCTGCTGACAGAATTCCTTTTGGCTCAGGGGAGGTAAGTCTTTTCTATCAAGACCTTCAGCTAATTGAATGAGGCCCACTCACTTTGTGGAAGGTAATCTGCTTTACTCAGTCCACCAATTTAAATGTAAATCTCAGGCAAAAACACCCTCACCAAAACATCCAGAGCAACGTTTGATCAAATATCTGGGCACCATGGCCCAGCCAAGTTAACACATAAAATTAACCGTCACACTCCTCTAGAGATTAAGGATAACTACCCTTCCTTTAAATGTGAGCTGTTTGTGAATTCCTCCAGTGAGTGCAGTTTGGAAAGAAGGGCAAAAGAATAACTTTACAGTGGAAAAACCTGAATAACTACCTGTCAGGTGATCAAGGTAAACATTAACAAAGATAAACCATGCTGATGTGTGTGCCCTCAATATTATGTGATTAAAGTGGCACTTAACCTCTGTGTTCTCTAATAATCAAAATCCCAGTCTAATTATGAGAGAAACATCAGACAAACTCCAGTTGATGAGTAGTAAACAAAATACTTGATCAGTACTCCTCGAAACTACCAAGGTTATCAAAAACAGGGAAGTTCTTAGAAACTGTCACAGCCTGCAGAAGCCTAAGGAGATGATGACTAAATGTATCATGGTATCCTGGGGGAATTCTGGTACAGAAAAAGGACATTAGGTAAAAACTAAGAAATCCGAATAAAGTATGGACTTTTTCAGTAATAATGTTACTATATTGATTCATTAGTTGTAGCAAACGTACCACACTAATGTAAGACATTAATAGGGGAAACTAGGTGTGGGTGTTGGAGGAACTCTCTGTACTGTTTTTACAAAGTTTCCGTAAATTTAAAACTCTCCTAAAATAAAATGTTTTTCACAAAGAAAATTAAAGAAACAAAACAAAAATGTATGTGGATTTTTACATCAGACAGACCTTTAAACAAGAAGGCCTAAACTGTCATAATTTTATTATTCACATTTCAGAAGACTGTAGAGAAAGTAAATTACAAAAGGAATATGTAGACTTACTGACAAATTGGCACATAATATGAGCTCTATAATGTTAATTTCCTCACTCTGCTCATACTTCTTCAACAAAAGGTGTTTGGCTTATTATTATTGTTATTTTAAGTAAAAACGCCAGCAGTTCATTGCAAAACAATAAGTGATTGATTCATTGAGAAAATTAATTTTATTTAAGCCTGCAGCTCTACCATACATACTTATTTTAAAATCTCCATTAAACATATATAATCACTAGTGGGAGGGAAGCAAAAAGCTCTCCATGGCGAGAACAACTTTTCAATGCAGGTAATCTATATTCTTGGAATATCTCAAAAGAAAAGGCTAAAAGGAAAAGAAATCAAATAACCTACCATTGGCAGCATATGATGCTATATACTTAAGCTGATGTATGTTGAATCTCACAGTCTCTGTGGCATTTAGCAGAAAAATCTCTTTACCAGAACTCTCAGGTGAGCTAATATGCACAGCAGACACATTTAAGTCAGACTGCTTCAGTGGAGGAAGCTCTGTTGGTGGTCACAGACAACCAAAGATTCAGGTAAAGGAAATTCTGAATTAGGCAGCCTCCAATTTAATTATCTCCTGCACTGCCTCCCTCCCCACGCCCCCCCAAACACACACACACACTATCACACTCTTGTCTCTCTCTCTCAGAGAGTCTATGTCCAACAGTTTGGATTTCAGGTTGATTTGACTGTACCTATATACTCATAAACTTAAAAACAGACAGATTAAGTGTGTGTGTCTAAGCTAGAAGTGCTCTTATTTTCAGACAGATGGTCATGAATTCAAATAATTTGCTTTGGGGAAATAATCTAAACATTTTATCTGCCTACATCTAGGCAGCGTGAAGCACTACATACAGCTGGGGTCAGTGCTTATGCTGCAAGCCATTAAATACCCCATGGTTCTTGTTAAAGGACATTATTTTCAACTGTGTGCCATGTGGCTCATCCCCGCTGTCCATCAGATGGTTGAAATGATGTGTGAGTAGAGGAGTTTGTATATATGACAATACACACATACACATAAAATCTTAAATGTGTGCAAGCAATTTAAAAAAATCCTAAAACCCTTTAAGAAGGAATAAAAAAAAATTAGGTGAAATATATGTGGATGTCTTTTCATTTTACTATCTTCATTCTTGATTTTTACATCAGAAAAGTTTAATAACGATGTATTTAGAAATTTATTTTCAAAGCAAGTAAATAATTTGTATATTACCAGCTTGACTTACTTCAAGTCAATTTTAAAGTTTACTAAATATTTTTTTGAAAGAACAATACCGGGCATTCTCAGTTTAGTACTTACGTGCTGTTTGTACTTAAATGCATATCTAATCAAAGTTATATTATTCACCATTGGCATATAAATGTAAGTAACACCTATAAACACATCTTAAGTTTATAAAACACTTTCTATTATGTGAGGCACATTTGCAACCACTAACTCATTTATTTCTCTCCACAATCCTGTGAATTAAATGAATATAGGCATGATTTTTTGTATTTTATAGGTAATAACAACTTACAGGTCTAGAGTTCTTAACATATTCCAAAATTTATTTTAAGTTTTAAAAAAATATTAAATCTTTCATCCTTACACAATCCTGAGAGGTAGTGTGTTATAGTATCCTCATTTTACAAATGAGGAAACTGAGGAATAGAGAGTTTAAATATTTTATGTAAGGCCGTTCAGGCAGTAGCCACAAGATCCCAAATTCAGATACAGGTAGTGTGACTCCAGAGTGTGAGCCTGAACAATTATGTTATATTGTTTTTATAGGACAGGTACAAAAATCAAGCAACCGACAAAACAAACACAAAACAATGGCATTGAATGAATTGCTTAAATTCATAGAGCCAGTTAAGTGATGTTTTTAGGATTTTGGGCAACTCAGAGATTAAGGATTCATTTTGACTTCAGGCAAATTTTGGTTCAAACCAAGGCCCTGCCATTTGATAGCTGTGTAAACTTGCAAAGTTTAATGTCTCTGAACTTCATTCCTTATCTTCAAAATAAGGGTGCTAATATTTATTTCATAAATTTATTTCAGTAATTAAATGTGTTTATGTTACCAAGCAGGGGCTCACTGGCCGACATGCATAGAAGCCAACACTATATAGCACCAGCTTTTGAGGAAAGAAAAGGCTTTATTGTGAGGTAGACTGGCAGGGAAACAGTATCAAATCTGTCTCCCCATCTGGGGATCTGGGGTTCGGTCAAACCTTTATGAGCTAGGGGAGGAGGGTTGGTATGCAGAAGCATTGGCGGTTTTTATTGGAGGGCTTTGGAACTTGGCCATTTATGCTAACGTATGGGAAAGGGGGATTCAGCACAGGATCTTCCTGGACAATGGACCCTTCACTTCTGAAAGCGTTCCAGTGGTCAGGGGCTGGTCATATCCCAGGCAAAATTTTCTTTTCTGCGCATGCTTTACCTGCATGACTTGCAGTTTCTCTGTGAAAAACAACTTAGTATCTTGTTATCCACCGAGTAGGTAGGACCAGTTTGGGCTGGTCCTGAAGTTACATTGACATATGTAAAACACTTGGCATATAATAAATTTTCAAAAAATAGTAGCTAAGTACACGCTTCTAAATTAAAAGGCTGGTTTTTTTCAAATTTAAGGATTGAATTATTTCATGGCAAGTGTAGTTATTTTATTAGATTTAATGACTTACAATGTTTGGTCTTTTAAATACAGGAATTAAAGATATGAATATATATTTTTTTAATTTGGAAACGTTAAAATTAACAGATTCAAAGACATTTCCACAAAATATTAAAGATTATGATTGCATTTATAATGCTTCAAAGCAGTTAGCTCACGTTCTATATTTTTTAATAGGAATTGGAGGTGAAACATTTAAAGATACACAGAGAATTAGGGTGCGATTAACTTGACCATAAGTTTCCTGCCTTATATTGGGTTTACCTTCTCAAAGTTTCCATCTTCATATTCTGACTTCTTGGAAAATATGTGATGGGAAAAAATAAGGCAGAAGGTATGAAAATTCTTTTGCATGTATTTTAACCAGGAATATGTCTGTTCCTCCAATTGCCTATAGAAAAATCTTATATAATGTGTTTTTTAAAAAGTTTTGGTTAATTTTGTTGTAATAACTTTTATTATTTTCTAATTATTTCCTTTAGTTATCCTCTTCCACAATAGCCTTTGCTAATGATTCCCTGTCCACATTTTTGGGTCCAACTTCATGTAATCTATTAGTATTTGTTCAACACTTATACATTTAGCTATAATGGAAATAGATGCGTACACTGTGGGCTCTGTACACAAGGACCTGTAACATGTTTGGGAATTTAAGAACAATGCACATTAAACATTCATCAAAAAATCAAGGCAATGTGTGTGTACACTTTTCATAATGAAAGGGTTCAGAGAAGAGTAACAATGAAGTTAGTGATAACAAGGAACTTTTATTAATTATTTACTCTGTGCCGCACACTTCTTATGTCCTCTTTCACCTAATACTCTCAACAACTGTAAGAGTTAAGTATTATTAGCTCCTCACTTCATCATTAAAACAACTGAGACACAGAAAGGTTAAGTAGTTTGCCCTTGATCGTGCAGATATTAAACAGTGCAGTTGGTATGGGAAGTCAGGCAGCTGGACTCCAGAGTCAACACACAGAACTCCGTTGCTAATGCTGTAGCTGCCTTATGACCAGAGGAGACTAGTAAGAGGATAGAGAAGGGTAGAGTCTATGATGGAAGAAGGGGAGGGAGGAAAATGTATGACAAAAGAGAGCACAAAGGCGGTAGAGTTTGGAAGTCATAGAAATGTGTATTTCTCAAGATAGTATAATGGAACATAACACCCAACCAGATAGAGGTGGTTATATTTCATGAAACTTTTGAAGATTTTGTGGAAATAAATTATTTAATGAAATAGGTACTAATACAAGAGTCCTCTTCAAGCTAATTAAAGATGTATGAAGAAGGAAAGCAATCAGAGTTAGAAAAGACATGTAGGAGACCATTTCTGCAGTATACATGGGATGCAATTTAGACGTGAATTTGCATGATGGCAATGGAAAAAAGAAAAAACGGGAAGAAAGCAAGAGCTATTTGGAATAAAGTTAATTTTTATATAAACATCTGTTTATGACATAGCATAGGCAACCACCCTCACCACAATTAAAAATACAGTGATCTGCACCCCACACCTCATTAATTTTTCTTCTAACCATCATCACCTCAGTCACTGGAGTCATTCATGAAGTCTTCTCATTTGGCCCCATATGTAATCGTAAGAGCCTTGTCTTCTTTACCTTGTCATTTAAGATAATGTTTCCAAGTCCACAGCTTTTCCTTGCTGAGCCCTTCAGAACATTCGAAGAGCAATAATTGCAGTAATAATCTTGTGCTGGATTTTGCTTCCTTTTATCTACAGTCTGCTTTTGAACTATTCCTAGATGTTTCTGCATCAATATTACTTTTATGATTTCACTATTCTGTTTAATTATACCTAAGAGATGTCATCCATATACCACAACCCTGCACCCATAGAATTTAATTAATATTTACCTTATATACCTAAAACTGTAATATTGTCCAAGAGATAATGATTTGTCATATCAAATGCACTGAATTGAGTCAGAAACCAAGTTTTTTTTTGAGTTGTGCTAGAGCAAATTAGAAGAGATAATAACTATAGGATATCCACTAAAGTCCAGATATTAAGCTTTGTGCTATAAGAGATACACAAACAAGATGAAAATTTAACTCTCAAAAGCTTTAAAATCTAGAAAATACATACAGTTGACCCTTGAACAACATGGGTTTGAACTGCTTGGGTCCACTTATACATGGGTCTTTTTCAATAACTGTACAAAAATATACATGTACAACATTCAGTGCGAGACTTGTATTGAAGCGACTAGCCTATTCTTACATAGGCATAATGTGAATCATATTTAATATAAAACTAAGAATGTGTGAGGTTTTTTTACTGTTTTATGACTTTGCTTCAAAGAATTACATCACTGTATAGTATGCCTCTTCCTGTAACTGGAGAAACTTCCTATCAGCCTTTCATAACAAGTGATTTTTTAAAAAATGTAATGTTTCCAAAACTGTATTATGAATATGACTATAATACCATATACTATAAAAATTTTATAATGATTCATTTATTAGTGTATAAGCTAGGCTACCATGAATCATTCATACTGATGCTTCATCATCAATAAATCGCTATACCTGTTAATAATGCATTACTTTCTCATATTATCTTTTTATTTTTGATGTCTGGTGTTAGTAGGTATAGCACATACAGTGTTTTGTATCATTTAAGACAATATTGATATAGGTACTGATGAACAGATGATGCATCTTGTAAACAGAGGATGTAAACTTATGGTATCAATAAATACACTGCAGTACTATAAATTTATTTTCTCTTCCTTGTGATTTTCTTAATGATATTTCTTTTTTCTGTAGCTTATTTTATTGTAAGAATGTAATATTAATACATAAAGTGTACAAACTATGTGTTAATGGACTGTTCATGCTATTGGTAAGGCTTCTGGTCAACAGTAGGTTTTAGTAATTAAGTTTTGGGGGAGTCAAAAGTTATATGTGGATTTTTCAACTGTGCAGGGGTCAATGCCTCTAACCCGTGCAATGTTCAAGGGTCAACTGTAGATATGTCTCCAAATGATCATAATAAATAGAAAAGAAGGAGTCTAAAGTAGTAGTAATACTTAAAGTCTGAAGAAAAACCATAATCTGTTGAGGACATAGAAATGTTTATGGAGAAAGAGTATTTGGTTGGACCTCAAATAATAGCTAAGATTTAGACAAGAATTCAAGGCTGAGTTGAGGAAAGGAATACAGTGAAATTTTAGAGTGCACATTCAGGAGGTTTTGTGTAGGAAAAACCTACACAAAAATTTTGTGTAGAAAATGTGTGGAGGAGAGAGAAAAAAGATAACAGCTAGCATTTGTTAAGTACATTCTGTGTCCAAGACACCTTGTAAAACACTTCACGTGAAATATCTCAACCTCTTTTTCAGTATCCTAATGATGTAGTGACTATTATTATTAATTTGTAAGTAAAGAAATAAACTAGTAAAAAAAAATAAAGTACTAAATCACTGAAGCAGATTCTGCCAGTGCCCCACCTATATCATCTTGGCCTACTTGGGGGTAGCCAACAGACAATTCCCATAGTCACAGAAATTGTCCTGCATCTCTGTGTGTAAGGGTGCTCTTTGGCTAAAATGTGTTTGGCTTACTCTGGAGCAATGCTCAGTCAACTAGGGACAAGTGCTGGCACAATTCTAAAACATGTTCCACACAATCTTCCAGAAGATCTCTAGTGAAATTAAGCTCCAGTTACCTTTAAGTATAACCCACTGATTAACACACCCTTTGTAACTTTCTCCTCTCCTCTATTTCATTTGCCTACTCCCTAATAGTTCTTCCTGTGTTTATCTTCCAACATGTCATTGTTTGACTTACATAACAAAAAATGATTAAGATATCTAAAGCAGAAGAGTAATATCAGCCACAGTACTGAAAAATTACTCTCTCTCACACACTTTTCAGACCTGAACCAATTCTCAGATCTAGAGGCTGTTGATTGAAAGGGAGATCAGGAGCCCTTGAGAAAGACTCTGCAGTGCTACAGAAGGAATATGAAATACATGTTTTCCAAATCATTTCCCCAAAGGGCTTTTGACATTTACTTGAGTAACTGGACACTGGGTAAAAGGCATATACATATTTTAAGGGCTCTTGGACACATGATCTGAACTGACACTAATGCCAGGGGAATCAAAACACCATTATGTCCTCTTTGTTAGAACAGGGGTATGCAGTGGTCAGATAACACATGGATTCTTGAGCCATGTCTGCGTTTAAGTCAATTCATTGAGTCTACCAGACCCACAGTCCACACTGTGGTTAAGTTCCACAGTTCCTGAGTGTACGATTGAGAGGGACATATTAGCTACAGATAGAACTCTCAGATTGTTTCCGTGATACGTAAGAGCCATGGGAGGGTGAAGTAAAACCCTGGATAAGAGTTTTCATCAGAGCCCAGCCATGCTGGCATCCTTATTTCAGATTTCTAGCCTCCAGTAGGGTGAGAAATAAATTTCTTTTGCTTATAAGCTACCTAGTCTATGGCACCTGGTTATAGCAGTAGCCTGAAATGATGAAGACATCAACCTATCCAGACAGTCTGCAGACCCAAACCACATGTCCTATTTTTCACTCCTCATTTATGAGACCATGTATCAGCTCTGCTCCACATCACCTAGATCCTTGTTACAGAGTATGATCCATAGACCTGTGGCATTGGTATCATCTGGTAGTTTGTTAGAAATGCAGAATCTCAGCTCCCTTCTCCGCCCCACCCCTGGGCCCCTGTCCTAGACCAACTGAACCAGAACCCACATTTTAATAAGATCCCAGATGATATTTGTACACTACTGTTTAGGAAGCACTGACCTAATTTTTTAATTGAATAATGAGCAACATGCCAGTAATCAGCAGAAGCAGATACTTGCTGGGCATGGATTCAGTGGATATACAGGAGAATGCTTTCAGTAAATGTGTGAACCTGGGGCATGCTATCATAGGGCCTATGCTTACCAACTTCTAGTCTAGCAAATTTCTATTCAGTTGCTGCTAGATTTTTGCTCTGTGGTAGTTAACTAAATGTTGACTAATTCTAAGGTTTTTATTGTCCAGAACTATAATAAGATGAAAAGGCTGTCTCCTTAAGAGTGTGTTAATGGTTTTAGACCTCCCTTGGATTTCATTATGAAATGATGTTATGGTGGCTCTATTTTTTTTAATGCAAACATTACAGTCACGGTCTCTTTGTTCTCTAATAATTCTTGAGTGGAAAGGATCATATCATATCTTTAGACTGGAGACTAAAACCATATTTCAACCTCAGGAGTATGTAGGCTAGTTCTATGAAAAAAAGTTTAACAACGCTCTGGAAATTAACTTACTGATGCTGTTGAGCAGTTAGAAGTCTCAGTATTTTCTATATTCAATTTTTTCCACCTTAAAATCATATTAATTACTATACCACCTTGAAATTATTTTGACATCTCTCTGAAACTCCAGAGACTAAAGAAAAATCCATATAACTGTTAGAGGAGTTATTCCCCATATTGACTATGATAGCCAGAATAAATACCATTGCATCTAAAACTTTACCATCTAATATGCTTGTAGCTCACTACTGTGTCCCTAAAGAATTTGAACAATTTCATTTCTATTGAATATTGGTAGTTTTATTCCTCCTGTGCTAGATTTATCCAAAATATTCTAAAAAATAATTCAGATGACTACTAAGAATTATTTCTGTATACTAAGAATTATTTCTGAATGTTTAGAAATTGCATCCAGGCACTGAATTAAGTATATTCCGTGGCATCATGACATTCAATAAGATGTGTGATAAGAAGCAATAGTCTGTAAATATGTAGGGCTAAGTACACTGTTTACAAGTCAAACATGTCTAAACAGTTATGAAAAGTTTGTGTACCCAATACTACCTTGTAAGCATCACTGAAAAGAGGCCATGGGGAATCAAAAAAATGGGAACCATTCTGAGTTCTGTATCCACAAAAGGTAACATAAGTCTCTATAATGAGGTGACATATTCATTGTTACACAATGCCAAAGGATGCTTATGATAAAATCCAGTAAACTGCAATACTTACTTCGGTAAGGTTACCTGCAACTTTTACTATAGACTCTTCAAAATATATTTATTTAAATATCTTCATTCAAGGTTCAAATAAAATCTCCATTTGGGCAGGTTTAAATCTTAAGCTCTGGAGCTTCCCTGGTGCCTCAGTGGTTGAGAGTCCGCCTGCCGATGCTAGGGGACACGGGTTTGTGCCCCGGTCTGGCAAGATCCCACATGCCGCAGAGCGGCTGGGCCCGTGAGCCATGGCCGCTGAGCCTGCGCATCCGGAACCTGTGCTCCGCAATGGGAGAGGCCTCAACAGTTAGAGGCCCGCGTACCACACAAAAAAAAACTTAAGTTCTGTCCCCATAAAGTATTTTACAATATATGATTTGTTTGAAACTTGTGGTTAATATTCATTTAAAAATTATGGTAGGTATATTAATAAGTAGCCAATAATTTATAGCTAGCTGCTGGTTAGTAATTTACTCACTCAAAATCCATTACTATTATCTTTTTTAAACTTATAAAATGTAAACACTTTGTGTTTGCAATATTTGAAAAAGATTTAGACTTTGTTTCTTTAAATGTTCTATTAAAATACCCTTTAGTATGTGAAGTGTTCTTGCAAACCATAATGTAAGCAAAGAATTTAACTGTACTTTTTATATTATACAGACTACCAAAAATACATAATGACATGACATGAGGAACAGTGTATGTTTAATTAAAACCATTAGCAAAAAAATAAAATAAATTGAAGGAAGGATTTGAATCTAGTTCAAAGTCTGTAACTTGAATATTCTAACAAGTTTTCAATAAAAATTTAACAAATTATTTCTTCCAAATTGTCTGAAATTATATTTAAAAAGAAGCATATGCATATATATAAACAGCTCTACAAATAATGCAATCTCTAGATTTTAAAGCATAAGCCAGTAGATTAATGTTGCCAAACCCATAAAAAATTGCATGTTTATTTGACCCATGTTTAAAAGATTTTAACTAAACATACAAAAAAATGTTTTTAGTTGTCCAGGAGATAATCACTCACTTCTGATACTGGGTCTTAAGTAAAATGAATGCAACAGTCTAATGTACTATTTTTACCTCTAGGAATTATATAATTCAGGCGTGTAAAATGAAGCAATGTTGTAGTAAATATCAAAATAAGTACACTCAAAACTCCCCCAAAAGAGCAATTTGCCAGAGGAGCTTCTGCTGTAAATATCTGGCAGTGCCAGGAAATACAAAGGAAAAAGCAGATAATTTTCCTCTTGAGATATTTGACTTCATCATAAAGTCTGTACAACTTCTTTGCGCATTTTCTTTTCCAAATGCATTTTACTTTTCCTCTTGGCCAGCATTACTGATATCTTGTTAATAACTCCAGTGATTTCACACTGAAATGTTGAAAGTAGAGGAAATGGTATGAAAAAGAGTAATGAGGTTTTTTTTCTTTTAAGTAATTTATGAAATACAGCTATGTCCTAAAATATTAGGTAAAATGGATAAGAATTGTTTGTATTCCTTGCTCACAGTTAAGTCAGTAATCCCCTCTTAGAAATTTCTGAGGATTGGTTCATCCAGGTATTTCATGCCTCCAAAGGATGTCGGTCAGTCTTAAAGCCATGAAGTCGGTTCTTAAATGGTCCTTATTAGGAAATCAGCATTTCTGAAATATTCTACCTCTGTTTTAATGTAACCTTATGAGCATCAGAAAGTCTGACCAGCATCAGAAAACCTTCAATGTGACAACCTTTAAAAGTATCTGAAAACTGTCATTGTTCTCCTCCTAGTTATTCTCCTAGTTATTCCCATTCCAAGTAAAAAGTAGCCAGTTTCTTCGGCAGTATTTTTTAATAGGCTTTATTTTTAGAGCAGTTTTAGGTTCGCTGCAGTATTGAGCAGAATGTACAGAGATTTTCCATACACCCACTGCCTGCACATTGCAGTCTCCCTCACTATTAACATCCCTCACCAGAGTGGTACATTTGTTACAATTGATGGACCTACATTGACACATCACTATTGACTTGAAGATTCACTTTGTTATTGTTCATTCTATAGGTTGGGACAGACTTCTAGCAACATAAATTCACAATTACAGCTCATACAGGTTGGTTTCATGGCCCCCCAATTATTTTGTATCCACCTATTTTCTCTGCTTCCCATGTCTGGCAACCACTGATACTTTTATTATCTCAATAGTTTTGCCTTTTTCAAAATTTCATATACTTGGAATCAGATAGTACTTAGTCTTTTCAGATTGGCTTCTTTAACTTAGGAATATTCATTTGTTTTCTCTATGTCTTTTCACGGTTTGATAGCTCATTTGGTCTTAGTGCTGAATAATATTCCATTGCTTGGATGTACCAGTTTATTTATGCATTCACCTGCTGAAGAACATTGTGGTTGCTTCGAGTTTTGGCAATTATAACTAAAGCTGCTGTAAACATCTGTGTGCAGCTTTGGTGTGAACCTAGTTTTCAACTCTTTTGGGTAAATACCAAGAAGCACAATTGCTATATCATGCGATAAGAGTATGTTTAGTTTTGTAAGAAACCATCAAAACTTCCAAAATGACTATATCATTTTGCATTCCTAACACCAATGAATGAGAGTTCCTGTTGTTCTCCAGTAATTGATGTTTTCAGTGTTCTGGATTTTGGCTATTCAAATAGGTGTGTAGTGATAACTTATTTTTGTTTTAATTTGCATTTCTTTAATGATATATGATGCAGAACATCTTTACATATGCTTATTTGCCATCTGTATATCTTTTTTGGTGAGGTGTCCAATTGGTCTTTGGCCCATTTTGTTAATCTGGTTGTTTGTTTTCTTATTGTTGTGTTTTAAGAGTTCTTTGTCTTCAGCTGTTTTTCATGTATAAAGGTTTCTAGCTTCTTTGCAACTCTGTCTGCTGTGTCATACTCAGTCCATTTTGTCAGTGTGATGATCAAGCATTAAAATATTTTCTGTTGACAATCAGACAATGGGATTGTTTGAAGCATATTTTCATTTATGTAACACTATAGATTTATTGGAAAGCAATACAGGAAAAAAACTGTCCTTGGGAAGCCTCCACTAAACATGGCAATAACTTTTTTTCTTTAAAGCCCATTAAACTATTGATTTTTTTTTCTCTGTTACCTTGTAGTCAAGTGAAAACCTGTCTTTTAAAAATAAATTTATATTATTCTGGTTCAATTGTACTCTGTTTAAACCTAAGAATAAAAATATATAATCATTCCTATTAAATCTCATCTTAATTTTCAGCATGCCTTGTGAGTTTTTAGTGTAAATCTGTTGTAGTTATTATTGGTGATCTCAGCTTTTTATTTAATCACCCCATATTTGATAAATATGATTTTTTTGGCCTACCTTCCAGTTGTTGAAGAAGATGGACTGATTATTACTTTCAAATGTAGGCTTTCTTAAATAATAGCTGCTTATAAAATTGTATATGCTCACATTTTACATGTTAGGTCATATAAACAGAAACTGGCAAAGAAAGTAGTAGGGAAAATGAGATTTATACTAAATGTATAAAATTTATGAAATATTTTAGTAGAAGTCTATACAACTTATGAAATATTTAGTAGAAGTAAAACAAGGTCAATTTATCCATGTCATTTTCTAAATACTTACCAACCATGCACATGCAATTTTTTCCCCATAGATTACAAAAATAATTATAGGAGGGAATCTAATTAGATAACCTGCTCAGTTTCATAAAAATGATCATGTTGGTGGTAAGCAGAATAATTTCTATCTAAAGTTCCCCAATCTTACCTGAACTATGAATAATCTCAAGTGTATGAGCAATTGGGCTTTTATTTGCATTTCTCTTCAAGATGTAGCAGCCAAAGAAGAATCAAAAATGACCTCTAAAAAGACATTTTCATATAAATATTCTTATACAAATGGTAGCTAGGTCTACAACTAACCAATTACAAAATGATAACAATGATAATTTCTGGGTAATGAAACAAATTGTGACTTTTATCATTTTTGTTATATCACATATTTTTAAAATCTTTTTGCTCCAGTAAAATTGGATTGTTTGTAAACTATCAGTAGTTTAGACTTAGATCTTATATTTTTATCCCTAAGAAGGAAAATCAGTTTCATTTTTCCCCAAATGGGTAGGAATTCAGTCTTAACTTTTAGATTAATTTACCTAGGATCTGCTATAAATAGAATGACTAGCAGCTATTCCCACTAATCATTTCCAAATGTTTTACAAAATTGTATTTCTTATACAAATGCTACTTTACTGATCCGTAGCTACATTTGGGATGTATGAAAACCAATCATCAGCTAACAGTACATGCATAACACACAGAAAAGAAATCAAACTAGTTGCTTCTCTAGCTTGACCAACAGCGAGCATCTATAGACATTTAAACAGTTAGAAATATTCTACTGAATATGATAATATTGATCACATAAGTAGAAAGTGGTTGTACCACATTCCTTTTAGACATTTTGCCATTTTCAAGCTATATAAATTTCTAATAATTTAATGGAGATGGAAAATATCAAATCTTCATTCCTAGGAGTTATAGGACACCATTTTTCTTGGTTAAATTGCTGGATGTATAAATCGAGATAAAATTATAATTTCTATAAATGAAAATAAAACTCAAGCTCCAAATAATATTATATACACACAACACATAAATTCTAATAAAATCTGCTATTTAAAAAAACATTTTCTGAGGCAACGATGTACTGTGTTTGACATGAAAAATATCTGTATTTTGAGTCATGAACCAACTTCATGCTATTAGAAATAAAAATGTCCTCCAAACCAGTGGAAACTGGCATTCTTGTCTGAGCAGAAACAGCCTGGAAAAATTTTTTTTCTCATTTTATAATCATTTCAGTATATGCAAGATGACATTTGAAAGCATCTGGTTTTAATGATGTCCAGAGGACATTCCAGAATGGTGGGGTCTAGATGTGCAGATATGTAAAAAAACCCTTCTTGTTAATTTTAATAACTGGAATGCATAAAATAAATAAGTTTAGGCTAAAGAAAAATGGGAATCATTTTGGGGGAGGGATCTTTGAAAAGAGAATCACAAAATTAATTTAAATACCTGGATTATATACTGTCTGATGAGCAAATACTTGACTTGCTGATCCGAAATCAAAGTCACAGTTGATTTTTATCCAAGATTCTTGACAGGCTGAAATAAATGGCATCAATTCAAACCATTCTGGCTCAGCTAAACTGAGAATCAGTCTCCAGAACAATAGCTTGTTAATACACTATCACGTGGAAGAAAAATTAAACTTGGCCTTACTTCCAATGACCTTAGAATTTTTATTTTTTATGTCTTATAGTAAGCTCAACATGCCAACCTCTTTGTACTTCACATAAAATAAAATTGATAATTGGTATAATAATTACTATATAGGAATAGTGAAATTAATTTATAATTATTTTACACTAGATTATAAACCATGAGGAATTACATCTGATTTGGTTATGAATATCCACGTGGTTAGGTAAGCTAGGATTTGTAAAGTTATTTCAGAATGTACAACTGGTAGAAAGATTTTACCCTAAAGCATATGGAATCCACTCGGGTTTTCACCTCCTAAAAGAGGTAAGGAAATCTAAGGTCTGATTTTATGGGTGTTAGTTGAAGTCAGTGCACTCAAAGTTGCTTTGCTTTATGTGCCAACTACTTTTTTTTTAACATCCTTATTGGAGTATAATTGCTTTACAATGGTACGTTAGTTTCTGCTGTATAACAAAGTGAATCAGCTACATGTATACATATGTCCCCATATTCCCTTCCTCTTGCATCTCACTCCCACTCTCCTTACCCCACCCCTCTAAGTGGTCACAAAGCACCGAGCAGATCTCCCTGTGCTACGCAGCTGCTTCCCACTAGCTATCTATTTTACATTTGGTAGTGTGTATATGTCCATGACACTCTCTCACTTCATCCCAGCTTACCCTTCCCCCTCCCCATGTCCTCAAGTCCATTCTCTACGTCTGCATCTTTATTCCTGTCCTGCCCCTAGGTTTTTCACAACCTTTTTTTTTTTTTTTCAGATTCCATATATATGTGTTAGCATACAGTATTTGTACAGTATTTGTTTTTCTCTTTCTGACACACTTCACTCTGTATGACAGACTCTAGGTCCATCCAACTCACTACAAATAATTCAATTTCATTTCTTTTTCTGGTTGAGTAATATTCCATTGTATATATGTGCCACATCTTCTTTATCCATTCATCTGTCGATGGACACTTAGGTTGCTTCCATGTGCTGGCTATTGTAAATAGAGCTGTGATGAACATTGTGGTACATGATTCTTTTTGAATTATGGTTTTCTCAGGAAATATGGCCAGTAATGGGAATGCTGAATCGTATGGTAGTTCTGTTTTTTAGTTTTTTAAGGAACCTCCATACTGTTCCCCATAGTGGCTGTATCAATTTACATTCCCACCAACAGTACAAGAGGGTTCCCTTTTCTCCACACTCTCTCCAGCATTTATTGTTTGTAGATTGTTTGATGGTGGCCATTCTGACTGGTGTGAAGTGATACCTCATTGTAGTTTTGATTTCTATTTCTCTAATGATTAGATATGTTGAGCATTCTTTCATGTGTTTGTTGGCAATCTGTATATCTTCTTTGGAGAAATATCTATTTAGGTCTTCTGCCCATCTTTGGATTGGGTTTTTTGTCTTTTTGATATTGAGCTGCATGAGCTGCTTTTAAATTTTGGAGGTTAATCCTTTGTCTGTTGCTTCATTTGCAAATACTTTCTCCCATTCTGAAGGTTGTCTTTTCGTCTTGTTTATGTTTTCCTTTACCATGCAAAAGCTTTTAAGTTTCATTAGGTCCCATTTATTTTTGTTTTTATTTCCATTTCTCTAGGAGGTGGGTCAAAAAGGATCTTCTTGTGATTTATGTCATAGAGTGTTCTGCCTGTTTTCCTCTAAGAGTTTTACACTGTCTGGCCTTACATTTAGGTCTTTAAACCATTTTGAGTTTATTTTTGTGTATGGTGTTAGGGAGTGTACTAATTTCATTCTTTTACATGTAGCTGTCCAGTTTTCCCAGCACCACTTATTGAAGAGGTTGTCTTTTCTCCATTGTATATTCTAGCCTCCTTTATCAAAGATAAGGGGACCATATGTTCATGGGTTTACCTCTGGGCTTTCTATACTGTTCCATTGATCTATATTTCTGTTTTTGTGCCAGTACCATACTGTCTTGATTACTGGAGCTTTGTAGTATAATCTGAAGTCTGGGAGCCTAATTCCTACAGCTCTGTTTTTCTTTCACAAGATTGCTTTGGCTCTTTGGGGTCTTTTGTGTTTCCATACAAATTGTGAAGTTTTTTGTACTAGTCTGTGAAAAATGCCATTGGTGGTATGATAGGGATTGTATTGAATCTGTAGATTGCATTGTGTAGTATAGTCATTTTCACAATGTTGATTATTCCAATTCCAGAACATGGGATATCTCACCATCTGTATCATGTTTAATTTCTTTCATTAGTGTTTTATACTTTTCTGCATACAGGTCTTTTGTCTCCTTAGGTAGATTTATACCTAGGTATTTTATTCTTTTTGTTGCAATGGTAAATGGAAGTGTTTCCTTAATTTCTCTTTCAGATTTTTCCTCATTAGTATATAGGAATGCTAGATATTTCTGTGCATTAATTTTGTATCCTGCTACTTTACCGAATTCATTGATTAGTTCTAGTAGTTTTCTGGTTGCACCTTTAGGATTCTCTATGTATAGTATCATGACATCTGCAATAGTAACAGTTTTACCTCTTCTTTTCTGATTTTGATTCCTTTCATTTCTTTTTCTTTTCTGATTGCTGTGGCTAAAACTTCCACAACTATGTTGAATAATATCGGTGAGAGTGGACAACATTGTCTTGTTCCTGACCTTAGTGGAAATGGTTTCAATTTTTTACCATTGAGAACAATGTTGGCTGTGGATTTGTCATATATGGCCTTTATTATGTTGAGGTAGGTTCCCTCTATGCCTACTTTCTGGAGGGTTTTTAATCATAAATGGGTGTTGAAATTTGTCAAAAGCTTTTGCTGCATGTATTGAGATGATCATATGGTTTTTCCTACAGTTTGTTAATATGGTATATCACATTGATTGATTTGCATATAGTGAAGAATCCTTGCATTCCTGGGATAAACCCCACTTGATCATGGTGTATGATCCCTTTAATGTGCTGTTGGATTCTGTTTGCTAGTATTTTGTTGAGGGATTTTGCATCTATGTTCATCAGTGATATTGGCCTGTAGTTTTCTTTCGCTGTGACATCATTTTCTGGTTTTTGTATCAAGGTTATGATGGCCTCGTAGAATGAGTTTGGGCGTTTTCCTCCCTCTGCTATATTTTGGAGGAGTTTGAGAAGGATAAGTGTTAGCTCCTCTCTAAATGTTTGATGGAATTCACCTGTGAAGCCATCTGGTCCTGGACTTTTGTTTGTTGGAAAAATTTTAATCACAGTTTCAATTTCATTACTTATGACTAGTCTGTTTATATTTTCTATTTCTTCCTGGTTCAGTCTCAGAAGGTTGTGCTTTTTAAGAATTTCTCCATCCCTTCCACGTTGTCCATTTTATTGGCATAGAGTTGCTTGTAGTAATCTCTTGTGATCCTTTGTATTTCTGCAGTGTCAGTTGTTACTTCTCCTTTTTCATCTCTAATTCTATTGATCTGAGCCTTCTCCCTTTTTTATCTTGATGAGTCTGCCTAATGGTTTATCAATTTTGTTTATCTTCTCAAAGAACCAGCTTTTAGTTTTATTGATCTTTGCTATTTTTTGCTTCATTTCTTTTTCATTTATTTCTGATCTGATCTTTATGAGTTCTTTCCTTCTGCTGACCTTGAGGTTTTTTGTTCTTCTTTCTCAAATTGCTTTAGGTGTAAGTTTAGGTTGTTTATTTGAGATGTTTCCTTTTTCTTGAGGTAGGATTGTATTGCTATACACTTCCCTCTTAAGACTGCTTTTGTTGCATCCCATAAGTTTTGGGTCATTGTGTTTTCATTGTCATTTGTTTCTAGGTATTTTTTGATTTCCTCTTTGATTTCTTCAGTGATCTCTTGGGTATTAAGTAGTGTATTGTTTAGCCTCCATGTGTTTGTATTTTTTACAGATTTTTTCCTGTAACTGATATCTAATCTGATAGCACTGTGGCTGGAAAAGATACGTGATACAATTTCAGTTTTCTTAAATTTACCAAGGCTTGATTTGTGACCCAAGATATGATCTATCCTGGAGCATATTCCATGAGCACTTGAGAAGAAAGTGTATTCTGTTGTTTTTGGATGGAAAGTCCTATAAATATCTATTAAGTCTGTCTTGTTTAATGTGTCATTTAAAGCTTGTATTTCCATATTTTTTTCATTTTGGATGATTTTTTTTTCATTTATTTATTTTATTTATTTTTATTTGGGTCTGTGTTGTGTCTTTGTTTTTGCACAGGAGCTTTCTCTACTTGCGGCAAGTGGGGGCTGCTCTTCATTGGTCCATTGGTGAAAGTGGAGTGTTAATGTCCCCTACTATGATTGTGTTACTGTCAGTTTCCCCTTTAATGGTTTTTAGCATTTGCCTTATTTATTGAGGGGCTGCTATGTTGGGTGCATAAATATTTACAATGTTATATCTTCTTCTTGGATCGATCCCTTCATCATTATGTAGTGTCCTTCTTTGTCTCTTGTAATAGTCTTTATTTTAAAGTCATTTTGTCTGATATGAGAATTGCTACTCCAGCTTTCTTTTGATTTCCATTTGCATTGAATACCTTTTTTTCATCCCTTCACTTTCTCTCTGTATGTGTCAGTAGGTCTGAATGGATCTCTTGTAGACAGCATATATACGGGTCTTATTTTTGTATCCATTCAGCCAGTATCTGTCTTTTGGTTGGAGCATTTATTCCATTTACATTTAAGGTAGTTATCGATATGTCTGTTCCAATCACCATTTTCTTAAATGTTTTGAGTTTGTTATTGTAGGTCTTTTCATTCTCTTGTGTTTCCTGCCTAGAGAATTTCCTTTAGCATTTGTTGTATAGCTGGTTTGGTGGTGCTGAATTCTCATAGCTTTTGTTTGTCTGTAAAGGTTTTAATTTCTCCATCGAATCTGAATGAGCTCCTTACTGGGTAGAGTAATCTTGGTTGTAAGCTTTTCCCTTTCATCACTTTAAATATGTCCTGCCACTCCCTTCTTGCTTGCAGAGTTTCTGCTGAAAGATCAGCTGTTAACTTTATGGGTATTCCCTTGTATTTTACTTGTTGCTTTTCCCTTGCTGCTTTTAATAATTTTTCTTTGTGTTTAATTTTTGACAGTTTGATTAATATGTGTCCTGGCATGTTTCTCCTTGGATTTATCCTGTATGGGATTCTCTGTGCTTCCTGGACTTCAATGACTATTTCCTTCCCCATGTTAGGGAAGTTTTCAACTATAATCTCTTCAAATATTTTCTCAGTCCCTTTCTCTTTTCTTCTTCTTCTGGGACCCATATAATTCAAATGTTGGTGTGTTTAATGTTGTCCCACAGGTCGCTGACACTGTCCTAGGTTCTTTTCATTGTTTTTTCTTTATTCTGCTCCATGGTAGTTATTTCCACTATTTTATCTTCAAGGTCACTTATCTGTTCTTCTGCCTCAGTTATTCTGCTATTGATTCCTTCTAAAGAATTTTTAATTTCATTTATTGTGTTGTTCATCTCTGTTTGTTTGCTCTTTAGTTCTTCTAGGTGCTTGTTAAATGTTTCTTATTTTTTCTCCATTCTATTTCCAAGATTTTGGATCATCTTTACTCTCATTATTCTGAATTCTTTTTCAGGTAGACTACCTATTTCTTCTTCATTTGTTTGGTCTAGTGGGTTTTTACCTTGCTCCTTCATCTACTGTGTGATTCTCTGTCTTCTCATTTCGCTTAACTTACTGTGTTTGGGATCTCCTTTTTGCAGCCTGCAGGTTTGTAGTTCCCATTGTTTTTGGTGTCTGCCCCAATAGGTAACGTTGGTTCAGTGGGTTGTGTAGGCTTCTTGGTGGAGGGGACTAGTGCCTGTGTTCTGGTGGATGAGGCTGGATCTTGTCTTTCTGGTGGGCAGGACCACTTCTGGTGGTGTGATTTGGGGTGTCTGTGAACTTATTATGATTTTAGGCAGCCTCTGTGCTAATGAGTGGAGTTGTGTTCCTGTCTTGCTAGTTTTGGGCATGGGATGTCCAGCACTGAACTTGCTGGTCGTTGAGTGGAGTTGGGTCTTAGCATTGAGATGGAGATCTCGGGGAGAGCTTTCACCGTTTGATATTACATGGAGCTGGGAAGTCTCTGGTGGACCAATGCCCTGAACTTTGCTCTCTCACCTCAGAGGCACAAGCCTGACACACGGCTGGAGCACCAAGACCCTGTCAGCTACAATGCTCAGAAGAAAAAGGAGAAAGAGAAAGAAAGAAGAAAAAAACTTAAAAAGTTATTAAAATAAAATTTTTTTTAAAATATTAAAAATTCTTAAAAATTTAAAAATAATTTAAAAAAAAGAAGAGACCAACCAAACCAAAAACAAATCCACCAATGATAACACGCGCTAAAAACTATACTAAAATAAAAAAGGACAGAACCCAGGACAAATGTTAAAAGCAAACCTATACAGACAAAATCACACAAAAAAAATACACATACACACTCACAAAAAGAGAAAAAGGAAAAGAATATATATATCTATATATTAAAAATAAAAAGGAAGAGAGCAACTAAATCAATAAAAAAAAAAATCTACCAATGAAAATAAACTCTAAATACTAAAGTAAGATGAACATACCAGAAACAAATTAGATGCAGGAAGCAAACCTCAAGTCTGCAATTGCTCCCAAAGTCCACCACCTAAATTCTGCGATGATTCATTGTCTATTCAGGTATTCCAGAGATGCAGGGTACATTATGTTGATTGTGGAGATTTAATCCACTGTTCCTGAGGCTTCTGGGAGCGATTTCCCTTTCTCTTCCTTGTTCTTACAGCTCCTGGGGTTCAGCTTTGGATTTGGACCCACCTCTGCGTGTAGGTCGCTTGAGGGCATCTGTTCCTTGCTCAGACAGGACAGGTTAAAGGAGCAGCTGATTCGGGAGTTCCGGCTCACTCAGGCCTGGGGAAGGGAGGGTACGCAACGCGGGCAGAGGCCAGCCTGACGTTGCACCAGCCTGAGGCGCGCCGTGCATTCTCCCGGGGAAGTTGTCCCTGGATTTCAGGACCCTGGCAGTGGCTGGCTGCGCAGGCTCCCGGGAGGGGAGGTGTGGATAGTGACCTGTGCTTGCACACAGGCTTCTTGGTGGCTGCAGCAGCAGCCTTAGCGTCTCATGCCCGTCTCTGCAGTACGCGCTGATAGCTGTGGCTCGCGCCAGTCTCTGGAGCTTGTTTCGGCGGTGGTCTGAATCCACTCTCCTAGAGCAGCCCAAAATAATGGTCCCTTGTCTCTTAGGCAGTTCTAGACTTTTTCCCGTACTCCCTCCTGGCTAGCTGGGGCGCACTAGCCCCTTTCAGGCTGTGTTCACGCAGCCAACCCCCATCTTTTCCCTGGGATCTGACATCCAAAGCCTGAGCTTCAGCTCCCAGTCCCCACTCACCCCCGGCGGGTGAGCGGACAAGCCTCTCAGGCTGGTGAGTGCTGGTCGGCACCGATCCTCTGTGCGGGAATCTCTCCTCTTTGCCCTCTGCACCCCTGTTACTGTGCTCTCCTCCATGGCTCCAAAGCTTCCCCCCCGCGCCACCCCCCATCTCTGCCAGTGAAGGGGCTTCCTAGTGTGTGGAAACTTTTCCTCCTTCACAGCTCCCTCCCACTGGTGCAGGTCCCGTCCCTATCCTTTTGTCTCTGTTTTTTTTTTCTTTTTGCTCTACCCAGGTACATGGGGAGTCTCTTGCCTTTGGGGAAGTCTGAGGTCTTCTGCCAGCATTCAGTAGATGTTCTGTAGGAGTTGGTCCACATGTAGATGTATTTCTGATGTATGTGTGGGGAGGAAGTTGATCTCCACGTCTTACTCCTCCGTCATCTTGAAGGTCTTTCCCCAACTACTTCTTTATGTGCTTTAAAAATAGTAACTTCTCTGGTTTTGATAACAACTCTGAGGTACTTATCATTATTATTTCTACTTTATGATGAAGAAACTGAAGCAAGATCAGTTAGGTAACATGCTGAAGTTTATAGAGCAAATAAGTTCCAGAGCCACTGTATTGCTCTTTGGTGTTGACCAAGACTGGAATTGAAATCTATTCAGTTTTCAGAGAGACACTGAGAAAGTCTAGGGGATTTATGATACTAGCTGCTTTGGTCAACATCAAATTCTTAAGAGTCAAGGTAATGACTAGCTCTAGGATCTATTCTAGAATTTTATGAGAAGTCTGATTACACTAGATTCAGAAAAGCGGCTACTTGAGTTATTATAGCAGCTCAATATGCGAGGTGCAGTAGAGGAGGGAGAGAGGCAGTCTCCACAATCGCTTCAAATAATCCATAACTGAATGTGGAAACTGTAGGATGTTTCTGAGCTTGAGAAAATTGAGATATATTCTTCAACACCTGACTCTGCTATAGTTTTGTCAACCATGAAAGCACAATAACTTCTTAAAATAGGTCCTAAGAGAGCATTCCTAGATTTTGCATCTGTGTCAAAATTCCAAGCTCATATCTAGGCTCCTAAGGACTTTAGAAAGTTCAATTCAATTGGGATTTTTACAGCTCTACTCTGTGATAAGCAGAATCTCTGGATGAAGACAAAATTTGAAACAGCTCCTAAAACACACATGCACACATATACACTCACATCATATATATGTGTTAATTCATTAACAGAATTTATAATTTGTTTGGAAGCTAAAAATAAACCTATTGAATAATTCTTAGATCAATACAATGTGTGACTGCAGTAATTTTTTTTTTTAGTTTTTGTTTTTTGTTGAAATATAGTTGATTTACAATGTTGTGTTAGTTTCTGGTGTACAGCAAAGTGATGCAGTTACATATATAGAGAGACAGGTGGGGGAGGGATAATTTAGGAGTTTGGGATTAGCAGATACAAACTACTACATATAAAATAGATAAACTACAGCAGTAATTTTGAAGGTATTAATATTTATTTATTTACCTGTTGCCCCAACTCTTTCTTCAAGTAAACTCTTACTTAGAAACTAAACATGTCAAACATATAAAACACAGGTCCTGTGGTTGCAGCACATGTGGAGAAGCAAGGTTCTCTCATGTGAGCAATTCCATCCTTTAACAAAGCTCCTGAGAAGCTTAGTAGGGCCATGGATGGAACAGAGAATGAAAACCTCTGATAGAGTTTCAGTTCAAGGACTATAAATAACAGAAAGATCAGCTGGTATAATATATGCCAGGCAAACTCCACAGTGGAGAGTTTCAAGTGGAACTACAAAATAAATGCAGAATTTAGGTATATTTATTTATTCACATAGTTTTATATTCAGATTAAATGGTTGAGATCCTCAACACAAAGTATTCAATCTGGTGATTATTTACAATTTCCAAGCTCAAGGCAAACATGTCAAATCTATCTTTCAAAATTTACATTTTGCAAATTAATTCATTCTGCTCTGCTCAAGAAAACTTAGTAAAGGTACTTAAAGGGTAATAACTTTAAACAAATAAAAAGTATTTTCTTTGTGTGCTTCTTTTGAAAAATAATTATGCGCATTTCTCATGAAGAAAAAGGTAAAAAAAAAACCAATGAGGAGTAAAACTGTACTGGTATTTTCCATCTTTAAGATAAAAGCACTGTATGTACAGATATTTAATAATATGACATGGTTTAAATTGAAAGAAAACTGGTGAAAATAGCTCAAATTATTATCATGAACTAAAATCATTTAATATAATTAAAGTGGAATAGGAAAATTTAATCTTTGCAATTTGGCATATTCCTTCTAATAGTAAAACAACTTTGTTTATAACAAAGATGTTACTCATTTATTTCCAGAGTACATCTTAGAACAACTTCATGGGAAAAAAATAAAAGCATAATGCTAGAAAGAAGTGAAATAAAAACTGTTACATCCTTATAAAAGTTATAGTATTTTTTAAAAGAAAAATGTTAAGTACTATATAGCTAACTTAGATTGCATTCATTTTATTATTAATGCTTCTGAACATGGAAGTAGCTACTATTGAGAATTTACAAAGATCCATGCATTCTACTGCACCTGGTGCTAAACTTGGTTTATAGATATCATTGCCTTAATTTAATATTTCAATCAACATTTAAAAAACTGAGCCTTAGGGAGATTAAGGAATTTGTCCTAATTTACAAAATCAAAAACTGGCAAAGGTGACGTTACAAATTCAGGACTCTCTGGTTTTAAATCTTGTGCTCTTAAACAATACATAGTTCTATATCCTGAACCCTTAAAGAGCAATCTTAGCAAACTTCTTGAAACTACTAATTTCCACAGAATATGATTAGTAAATAACTTCTTCATAGTGTTCATGTATTACCTGCTAATTAAAGAATGAGCCTTAAAAGTGATTAAAAACAAAATGGACATAACTCTACATCAGTCTGAATGTTTCTTCCAAATGGGTATGTACAAAGTGAAATGGAATAGAGTGAGTAGAATACATTAACCCAAGCTTGCAATTTATGAATTGATTAAAGATTTACGGCACTTGTTACCTATACTTATGTAAATAGTTATACAAATATTTTCTTCTACCTGATTAACTTATATCTGTATAGTAATTATTTTATATTATGTAGAATTTATCTTTTCTTTATCATCCCTTTTATCTTTTAATTATCACAACTCCATGAATAGTCCATGATTATTCTCAATTTAAAGAGATTCCAGAGAAGTCAGTTAATTTGACCAACACCACACAACAACCAAAAGCAGCACTAGGAAGCAAACTGAGCTTCCTATGCCCTTCATCACAACTGGGTGGCCTGTTGTATTGATTCAAGCAGTGTAAAGCTGGAAAAAAGATCTTGTTTCTTGTCTTCTTTGAAGAAATAATTAAGCAAAAAGACCAAGACTGTGAAAAAGGTAAAAGCATTTATTAGAAGCAAATATGGGTAGAAGAAGCAAAATAGGTGTGGAAAAAACAAAATGTGTAGAAAAAGCAAAGTACCTGTGGCCAAAAACAAAATATGTGTTGAGGAGCACACAGGCAAGTGCGGAGTGAGTTGTGGGCAATAGGGGCAGCTTAGGTTGTTTACATAGGGGCACTTTTCTGGGTGTTTTTCTGGCCAATCATCTCCATATTTGGTCCTCGTGTGGTGCACATCTTTCAGTCAGTATGGATTCCAGCTGGTGTCTTCTCCCTCCTTTTGTCCTTCCCCTTGACTGAGGGCCTTCTCAACACATGTGTTGGGCCAGGAAATCCACAAGAATACACCCAATCGGGGTGCAATGCTCTGCTGATATCCCATCTCGAAGTGTCAGCAGGAGACCAGCTGCAGGTTCTCAGCCCAGAGAAACCAGTTACAGATGCTCAGCCGGGGACCTACCTACTACCTCAGTACCTTTCTAGATCTAATACAATGTGCAGAGTTTAACAATAAGTTCATGTGCATGTTATCACCATTTTTATTTAAAAGTTATGTTTACGCACAGAAATAAATTATACACTTTTGATAAAACATTAGTATTACTTAGAGTCAATTGCCAAGTCACCAGTTTCTTCTATTTTGCTCCAACATTTTGATATGCTGGAGGCATTATTCTTTCAAGTGGTCACATTTATGGCCATATCCCTGCCAGGCTCTGTATTCCAAAGGGCAGGGAGGGAAAAGAGCCTGACTGCACATGTGCCTGATGTTTAAACCTAGATCCAAAAAACAGTAGATAACATGTCTGCTCACATTCTGTGGATAAGAAATTAGCCATATGGCTATACCTATCTGCAAGGTACATGCTGCCAGCTATAACTCTATTACCTTAAAAAAATTGTAAATTGATTTGGTGCATACAAATACTAGTCTGCCATGGTCCTCTTTGGCCACTCAAATCTCCATGCTCATTCCTTCCACATGTAGACACAAGCACTCCCTCTCCAGGGGAGACAACTCCATAGTATAGCCAGATAATACCTCTGAATAAGATTTGGGAATTGGGAGCAAAGTACTATATTCCCCATCAATTTCAGATAAAGCTTCTTGTGGACTAGTGACTCTCAAAATAAATACATGTTATCTAATTCCCCCCTCCCCAACATGTATATGCACACCTAATAAATACAAATACAGCCACAGGAAAGGATAGTCATAATAAATCTTCCATTCAAAAATGGAAATAATTAGAAACACTAAGTAGTCACTGGCTCTTTTTTGTCCCAAACTTTATTGATAAGTAATTAACAAATAACATTGTATAATTTTAAGATTACAGTAAGATAATTTGATAATGTATATATTATGAAATGATTACCACGGTAAGATCAGTTAACATATCCATTACCTCACATAATTACTTTTTTGTGTGTCTGTGGTGAGAACATTTAAGATCTACTCTCCAAGCAAGTTTCAAGTATACAATAGTCACTATGCTGTATATTAGATCCCCAGAAATTATTCATCTTATGATTGAAAGTTTGTACTCTTTGACCAGCATCTCTGCATTTCTCCCTACCCACCCCCTAGCCCCTGGTAACCACCATTCTACTCTTTGTTTATATGAGTTCCAGTTTTTTTAGATTCCACATTTAAATGACATAATACAAGGCTCTCATTCAGATTCAATGAAGAAATCAAAAGCTTTACAGATAAGTAAAAGCTAAGAGAATTCAGCACCACCAATCCAGCTTTACAATAAATGCCAAAGGAACTTCTCTAGAGAGGAAAAAAAAGAGGCCACAACTAGAAACAAGAAAATCATAAATGGAACATCTCACCAGTAAAGGCAAACATACAGTAAAAGTAGGAAATCATCCACACAAAAATATGATATCAAAACCAGCAGCAGTGAGAAGAGGAGAGTACAAATGCAGGAAATGGGAAATGCATTAGAAATTAAGAGACCAGCAACTTAAAATAACCTTATATCTATATAGATTGCTATATCAAAACCTCATGGGAACTGCAAAACAAAAAACTACAATAGATACACATACAAAAAAGAAAAAGCAATCCAAACACAACACTAAAGATAGTCATCAAATCACAAGAGAACAAAAGAGGAAGGGAAGAAAAAATACCTACAAAAACAAAACCGAAACAATTAAGAAAATGGCAGTAAAAACATACATATTGATAATTACCTTAAATGTAATTGGATTAAATGCTCCAACCAAAAGACATAGACTGGCTGAATGGATAAAAAAATAAAACTCGTATATATGCTGTCTATAAGACACCTACTTCAGATCTAGGGACACATACAGACTGAAAGTAAGGAGATGGAAAAAGGTATTCCATGCAAATAGAAATCAGAAGAAAGCTGGAATAGCAATACTCATGTCAGACAAAAGAGATTTTAAAAAATGACTGTTACAAGAGACAAGGAAGGACACTACATAATTATCAAGGGATCAATCCAAGAAGAAGATATAACAATTGTAAATATATATGCACCCAACATAGGAGTACATCAATATATAAGGCAAATGCTAACAAGCATGAAAGGGGAAATCAACAAGCTATAGGAGAGAATTCATTTCCTATTTAGCCTTTTGCAGCTAGAAGTTACGTACATTCCTTGTCTCATGGTTCTTTCCTCCATCTTCAAAATCAGCAGCACAGAATCTTCAGATTTCTCTGCTTCTGAATAAGGACTCTATGGCCCTTATAAGTGAAAGTGCCAGGGAGTAGTCATTGACTCTTAAGAATGATAGAATCCTGAGGGGTTAAATTCCAATGATACATTCCCTGACCCGACATGGAAAAATTTCCTTAACTCTAGGAAGAACTACCTTCACTGTTTCAAGAAGAAGTGAAAATATGCCAGTGTGTCTACAACCTTGAAATTAAGGACAAGGGAAAGATTAGATAAGCATGGAGGTGTGGAGTGTCCAACTATAAAGAAATAATTAAGGTAACCATATAATTTGTCATCCAACAGGAACACATGTGAGAGTGAAAGGTGATACTAAAAGTAATTAACATCCCTTAATTGATCTACTAGGAGCATAAGCCAGACTTTTCTAGGCAAATTGCTGTCCATGTTTATTCTGCTTGAAACTAAATAGCTATGGGAGCTACTAAACTTGTAGCTATGGGAGAAGTACTGTCTAGTGGGAGCTGTGGTCATAATTAGATACCTCCTTCTTTGAAGGAGGTGGATTATGAATGTAGGGAATACATACTTGGATATCCAGGCCTCTTTTTCAGTCCTCCTCTTGCTACTGTCTTCCATTTCAACTTTGGTGTGGAAATCTGTATAGAACAGCCTTCCAGAACACAGTTGGAGAAAGGAAGAGACTGGATCATGGCACAGGGGTAAATCATGGGGGAAGACATAGGTAATTATCCAACACACATCTTCTATTAAAAACAAAAATCTGGCAATACTTTGTAAGCATGCTCACTTTCATCCACCATGTACTCATTCACCAAAGATAGCAGCTGTATGGCTGAATCCACACGTTTTTGGACAGAAAATGAGTTTTCTAGTTCACTTCTGTTTCAATTTTCCAAATGGGCCTCTTCATATACTTTAGGTACCTGCCTACAGGTGACTACATCAACACCCATAGACATCTGATATTGTAGCACCAATATTAAAGAAACAAATAAGTCAGTAGAAGAGAGTGGTCAACATAAAGAGGTAGAGAAAGAATCGGATGGTGTTTATTCATCACATTCTAGAAAAGTGTCATTTAACCAGAAAACTCACATACTTGGCATGTATATCCCTAATACAGAGATAGGTACATTAAATAAATTTAGCCTAAAACAGATAAATTTTTAAATTATGTAACTCTTCGCCCTGTGTGAAATCACCAAACAGCTTAGTTCTTATGGGGGGGTCTGCATTAGTCATATTGATAAAATTGTCTAGCCTAGTACTGTCCAATAGAAATATAGTGAGTTTTACATGTGTAATTTTAAATTTTATGGATGCCATATTATAAAAAGGAAAAGGAAACACAATTCGTTGTAATTATATATTTTATCCCAATATGTAAACAATTTTATTATGTAATCAATATAAAAGAATTAATGGGATTTTTGCAGTTTTTTGCACTAAGTCACTGAAATCCAGAGTGTATTTTTTACTTATAGCATATCTCAATTTGGACTAGCCACATTTCAGGTGTTCAGTGGGCATGTGTGGCTAGTGGCTACCATATTGGATAAGGTAGGTCTAGTCTATTTAAACCCTATCTTTTTCATTAGAAATTTTAAATTGTGTACCTGAAAAATCTTGCACATTTAGTTTCTCAGAGTTTAACATAACGTGGATCACAGATAATGTGGAAATTCTTGGTCTGTGAAGCTAACAACCAGATCTTATTACCTAATAACTCCCTCTACAGATCTATCTGAACTACCAGCTGATGTTTAATAAGCTATTTCTGTCTCAAAAGCAATTACTATATCTCATCACTTATAATGTGGGGTAAATTTTTTCCTTGAATATTTTCTGACGTTATGTTTGACCATTAGATTGCTTATTTGAATTATTAATCAAACAGAAAACTGCTGACTATTTTCTCCAAATCCTATGAAAATTACTCTGAGATCTTATTTCTTTGTCAGAATATATCCTTAAAAATGTTATGGAGTTGTTCCATCTGTTTCTTTGACCATCGCGGTTTGTTCTAAAAGTACAAGACAAATGTTTGAGTTTTTCCTGCCATTGGTCAAAAGCATTGCTCGGAGTATTGTTTCACTGCTTTCCTTGTTCAACATTACCATGAAAGGGAAAAGGGTGCCTCTTCTGCACCAGCCTCTGCTTCCTGTCTTGAAATACTTTGCATTATGTCACTGATCTTCAACAAAATCCAGCCTGTTTAAATTAAAGTACTACATGGAATTATCTACATTTTCCTGGTGAATAGCCAGCATTTTACATGCTGAACTGTCATTCATCTTGCATTATTTACCACTTGTATAAATGGACAGTTTTCAAGATGCTGTTGAAACAAAAACAATAACAGAAAAGTTCTATTAGGAAAAGGGGCCCTCTAGCAATCCTTGCTTCACAGTCCATTACTTCCCCAATCAGTAAACTGTGTAGTTCACTAAAAGTAATTTAAACTAATGGATTGGTAAAAGGCAATCCAAATAAGGTGCTATTATGGAATAATGCAAACTGCAGTTTTTTCCTGGTCAGTCACTGGAAGAAACTGTGCAGAGATATTGGAAGGAAACCTGTGGACACTTTTCACAGGCCTTTCTCAAACAGGCAGCCTGCTGTCCAGGGTGAGGGAACCAGGTTTCTAGGAAGTGCCTTTGCTACATTGTGAGCAATGCCACATAGTAGGGATCACCAGATCTGGGGGTCCAAAAGGTTTCATAGATCCCACTTTGGGGGCTCAGTAACTTGTTAATAATAATGCAGGTCAACAAATATGTAAGTATGTAAAAATTTGGGCAAATCCAGTGAGATATAACATGATTTTGATAATAAACATGAACCCAGGCTACCTGAAATTATAAAAGTTAATGGGGAGATAAATATAAATATCATGAGCTGAATTAAAAGCCATTCTAGAAAGCCATGGAATTCCAGAGACAGACTATAAACAATAGATCATATAAGTAGGATCTTACTGAACTTTAAGAAATATATTTACCTGAATAAATCCAATTTTGTGTCCACTTGCTTTTACACTAATATGAAATGGATAGCTTTTATCTTCATGATTTAAACATGATCAGCTACTTAATGCAAAAGGATAAAGCACTTGATGTCATCTATGTCATCTAATAATAAAAGTTCCTTTACGTGGTCCTATTCATATAATACAAAATATAATTGAATCAAATCAAGTAGCAGGAATAATGTACTCTTATCAGAGGAAATTCAATCATTCCTTTGATGAAAATGTAAACAATATTATATTATCATTCTGACAGGGCTTTTTTCTATCATAAGCCTGAATCTCTATCAAGTCCATTACCTTTGGCCTGATAATTAATAGCTTCCACCTGTCAACTGCACCGCCTTTTTTTTCTCTCTAGGAGTTCCTTTGGGCAGCCTAGGGTCTCTCACTTAATTAGAACTACTGTTTACCGATGTGGTTGGCTGTAGTGCACTCAGCCTTTTCTTTCTCTCGTGTGTGCACTGTCTCTTTCTTTTACTTTTCAAAGTTAAGAAAAGGTTTATGCAAGTCATGTGTTGGTGAAGGCAGCACTAAACAACATTTATCTCCCAAGCTTGAGGGGGATTTGTGCACCCTCAGATATAGCTGTCTAGAGCCAGCTACTTATTTCTATTGCTCTCTTTCTAGAGAAAAAAGAAAATTCTTCCTTTTCTACTGTCTACCTTTTCCAAAGGAGAATCTACAAAAAGGGATTGGAGTCTCTAGAGGCAAAGTTTCATCGATTTAACATGCATCCATCTTTCCTAGGTTTGCACAGGAACTCTTCATGGCTGGGAAACAGGTGGGTGTGGACCAGGATGAGGGTGGAAGAAATTTCCATCTTATACTAAATTTAAAATCTTTTTTGTTTAAGCTCCTGGGCTTTGGCCTCAAGTCTGTTTCACAGTGCCAGACTTTTTTTTTTAACATTTATAGTAGTGTTTTTATATGATTCCTTTTTCTTCATTCAGATTTTTTTTTACCTGAAATCCAAATTATGAATGGGGTTCTAATTCTTCCTTATGATGGCTTATGAGGTGTAGGTGGACATCATTTAAATGCTTATGAGATTTAGATGTGATGTTTACTTGCTGGATCCACATAGAGTTACTCAAAAAGGGCAAGAGATCTGACTCAGCCAAATTTTATGACATAAAATTTGTAGAAATGGAATTTAGACACAAATGCCTATATTGATGGCATATCTTTAGTAAAGTATGTTCATCAAAACGTCTGTATATTTCTATCATAATTTAAAATGCTCAGCTTTTTTTGTCACGAAAAGGTACTATTTTGGCTTAATAAAGAGATACTATAATTAGTAATACACTTTTCATGCCTCTTCTCAGCAGTGATGAAATTTACCAGATGGTTAGATTTATAGGGGTGACTGTGGGTAAGTCACTGAGACAATAAATCTCTTAGTGGAAAGCAGGATGATTCTGACTGCAATTGTTAGGTAAAAGTCTGACTCCTTTGAGAATTGTACTGAAAAATACTCTATTAAGGATTTTATATTAACCAGCACCTCAGGTTGAAGGACTGTGGCCTAAAAATTATTGATCTTTGTAAATACACACTCATAATTGTAATATTCTACTTCTGCCTCAAATATGACTAGAATCGATATGAGAACATACACACTGTCACAATTCCCTTAGATGTAATTATCTAGTGCCTACACTAGCAATGGTATTATATTGACCAGCAAGCAAGCTGGCTCCTCCTATAACCAGCAGAAAATAGGGTGATGCTGTTTGTCACTAACCTTACCTCTGAGCAGCTATTTTTTGCTCTTGATGTCCTGACAACTCACCTTTGCCTTTCTTGTTCCTTGAAACCTTGTTACTTTTCTATATTCTTATTCCCAGAGCTTCTGTTTATTACAGACAACTGTTATTACCTGGTACACAGTTTTTCCTTGTTTCCCTAACTCATCCTCATACTGAATGATTTTAATATCCTCTGTGTGCAAACCACTTACTGCTATTGACAGATACTACTGATCTTAACTAATAGCATAACAAAATTATCTGGGAAGCTTTATGAAAAACAGGTTTGGGTCCAACTCAAGTATACATGGTTTAAAAAAAAAAAAGTAAAATTTCATCTCTCTCACATATCCCAAATCCATTCCTAAGTCATTTTTGTATGTCCTTCCTGAAATATTTTATGAATATTCTAGGAAGTATTTGCTTTCATTTTCCTAAATTTGGGGTCATACTTTGTCCATTAGGATTGTTCTGCTCAGTACATTTTTCCCTTTATAATGCTTTCTGTGGGTATCACCACTTTAGATCTGATTTATTATTTTCTAACTGCATATTATTTAAGTATAATATATTTAACCTATCTTCCACTGGTAGAAACTTAAATCGTTCTAAAACTATGCTATTATAAACTGTTACAACAAATGTCTTTTCCTATCTTTACACAATTGTGTTAATATTTTTCTAGTGTAAACTCCCAGAAGTGGAATTTCTGAGTCTAAGAGATTATACAGGTTTATGTTGAACAGATCCTGCCAAATTTCCTGCCAAAGTCCATACAACTGTTTGCGCTCAGTCAGCCATATGACAATGCCAGTTGCCCCCTTTCTTGGCCAAAAATAGGCATCATCACACTTTTTAATCTTTGCGAAACTTATAGGAATAATATACTCTCTAACTGGACTCTCATTTGTAATTCGTTACTTTTGAGTGAGATTGAGAATTTATTTCTCTGCTTATAAGCATTTTTATGTACTTTGTTGTAAACTGTTCATATTGATGATTTGACTGTTGAGTTTGTAGTCTTTCTCCTATTTGATTTGTAAAACAGTACATAACCACATTAGTGATTTGTCATGTTTTGCCAGTTTCACTTTTCAAAAACTGAATGTATCATTTATTTCTATATGCATCTTTTTCTTTTAATTAAAGTGATAATTTTGAAAACCTTTTGAATGGCTTCTGTATTCTGTGCCGTGCATGAAAAGGTCTTAACTTTTCAATAATTTCTTATGTTTTCTTCTGGGCCTCTAGTTTTTTTCGCAGTGTTTACACACTTCATGTAAATGTGTTTTATTTTGGCTTAACAGATTAAGTAATTTTTTTTATCATTTTACTATGAAAAATTTCAAACACATAGAAAAGACTTAAGAATTTTACAGTGATATACCCATTACCAAGGTTCTACAATTACATTTTAACTATTTTAGGTTCATCACACATCGTTCCATCTATCATTTTGAGACATTTAACATTACCTTGTAAAAGTATAATATTACAGATATTATTGTTTCTAATTTTGCCATCTTATTGTAAGTTGCATTTGATATTTTATCATTGTTGTTCATTTCCTACCTTTTGCTGGAAGCTCTATTTGTTGTGTAAATGTCTGGCTTTAGAAGGTATGCATATTATAGTATTTATTCTTCAAAACTACCAATAATATACTTAAAACTTAGGTATCCCAGTGTATCCATTTTAGCTAATAAAAAATAACTTCACTATGAAAATGGAGAAAATTTGAACACCTGTATCTCAACCTACCTCTATTTGTCATTTTTATTCCAAATTTGCCTTGTTCAGTTTTGTAACATTTCCAATCTTTTTAAATAGTTCTCTTCATCGTTTAGTCTTTAATTAGTGGTAGTCACTGCTCACTACTTTAAAAAAAACTCTTTACTTCTCCATTCCTGAGTTCTTCATTTTGATATTTTCCCATTGGCTGAATATTTTTGCCTAATACTCTGTCTAGTTGTTTTAATAGTTATTCCTGGATTAACTTGTTGGGGTATGATCTATTATTTCTTACATATTTGAGAACATAAACACATATCAAATTTCTTTTCCCCAAAACTTTACAGACAGTTGCATTTTCTCCTGTCAGTGATCACTGCTCTGGGAAGTCTGAAGTCCTTATTTCCCTCTGTTGAAGGTGCCTTTACATCGTGGATGACGATTTTGTTGTTGTCTTGAAGTTCACAATATTTATCAAGATAAAAATGTGTGAGGAATATTTATTAATGACATTTCCTAGTACAAATTGTACATTCTGATCTACAAATTCTATTATTTATCTAAGAAAACAATTGTTTCTATAACTTAGATTTTTCTTTTAACTCTGTTGTCTTATCTAGAAATGCAATTATACAGATTAGATCTTTTTAAAGTTTTATGTTTATCATCCTTGTGCTTTAATTCTTGGTTCTTCTCAACTTCATGTAATGTAGCTCCTCCTATCCATGCCCCAACTCAATTTTCAATAGAATCTATATTTTCCTTCAAATGCTAGCATTACTTTTTGAAATGATTTAATTCTACTACAGATTTTCTCCAGGCTCTGTTCATTCATTTTTTTAATCCCTTTTGGTGAGAGTAATCATCTCTTCTTTTTTAATCATATCTCATTTTTTGATATCCTTTAAAATAATTCATATGCTTCTTCCTTTGAGATTATGGAGAGGTATTTTTTCTCTGAGAATTTCCAAGGGCAATTCTTCTAACTGAAATACTTCATTATCTTTTGCTATGCTTTAACCTGTCTCTTTTTAATTTTTTCATTTCAGTTTTGCATGGACACTATTTTTTTCCATTTTAAGTTATTTCTCTTCTCCAAATTGAGATTTTAATAGAGCCAGCTAATGCTGAAGAGTAGAGTGGGAGTTAGTTGGGCAGATGGGGATTTGGGAAGCACTTTGCACTCTTATCACCCTGTGTCCACCTGCCACACTTCGTCATCCTTGAAAGTTCAGCTTACATTTAGATAGGGCATGATTTGAAGGCAAAAGTCATTCACATTTATCTTATTGTATTACCCAGTTTTAAAATCTCATTAATTATACTTTAAATAAATTGGTCACATTGATAACCTAGCTCCGAACTCACTAAACCTTTGATTCCCAGCTAGCACTTTCACCTTTTGGCACATTCCTGGCTTTCCTTCAAACCTGGCTCTGCATAAATCCATCTTGGCCCATTTTTATCTTTATCTCATTGTGACGTCAATTAGAAACTCATGGTAATTATAAATGTCCCTAAGTGAACATGGATACAACAAATTAGGGTGTAGTATAATCAATATAAGAAAAAAGGCTGGCAATAAATATACCAATATGGTGCGAATAGTCATCTCTAAATTGAGAGATTAAAGATAATTTTTAATTCTCAACATTTATTTTAAAAATACCTTTCTGTGAATTGAGTTTTCCTCCCCCATTTTTTTTAATAGCCTGAAAATTATTCCATATGCATTTCTATTACTGGAGACAAGGGAATTAGTAGACAAGAATTTCACACTTTTCATATGTTACTGGTACAAACTTTAATTATTTTCTCATTCATGTTGGTTCCTTGGTCAGTTTTGTTGCTCCTTTTAAGAATTTTCCAGGTTTTTTTCTTCTTTTGTATTCTTTCTAGGTAAAGCTACTAGTACTACATATATTATCCAGTTGGGAATAAATGCTGCTTTCTCTCTTTTTGTATTATTTTAAAATATACTTCAAGATGAGATCTAGCGTTGGTTGTATGAGAGTGGTTTGAAAATAACACATTCAAGATTATGATTTGTTTAAACCATTCAAAATATTCTTAGAACAAGTTAAGTATCTTATTTTCTTAAAAGATGTGGTTAATTTGTGCATTTATATAACTAAAGTCTAACAAGTCTCAGTTAATACTTTGGAAACACAGAGTCCCTGGCCAATTTTCTCAGTGGGTTGTATGATATCTTGCTCTGATACTTTATGTGGTGGGTAAGATCATAAACTAAAGTTTTTGCACATGGACCATATTAAAAGTATTTCAGGGGGAGGGGTTTACCTACTTAGTCTCCAATTAGAATTTTTCACTAAACTTTAGCAGAAAATAAAAGTTCATAAATTCAGGGTCTTTGACGTTCTGTAATAGTTGAACATGGAAATGATCATATGAAGAACTACACCACCCAAGCAGTAACAGTAAAGTATAATGTTTTCAAAGAAAATTTGGAATTAAAATGAAAACATGAGGCAAAAATCAAAGGTAAAACTTAACATAGCACCAAAATACTGATAAAAGATATATAGATTGTTCATGTATTTTAGAGTAAACACTGAAGTTAAGGATACAAAAAAGTTTTGTGTAATGAAGTTTCCTGAAGTATTTACTACAGTGTTTCTAGATTTGTGTGTAAACACATCAAGTTCCAAAGGGTTGTGTGTAAAGCTGGGGATTACTTGCAACATGGATTCTAGCTCTTCCCCAAAGCACTTATAGCTTGCAGTACCCTAAGCCTTTTGTTTTGTCATCATTTTCATGAATCTATCTATCTTTAGGCAGTGATTTAAATAAAAATGATCTATGGCATTCAGTCCTTGCCATTACTGTGGGTTTTCTGTCTCTTGAATTTTTTCTTTCAAATTCCTTTTATTATCCTTAAATAATTCTTTCTAAGGGCTATCTCTCCCTTCCACATTCCTCTATCATATACCAGTAATCTACAAGTGTACTATAAAATGATAATAATTTAAACACTATTTCAATTTCCTGACAACTAAGAGTATACTGCCTTGACTCTCATAAGCAATATATTGATAAGTTATTAATATCACTTTCGAAGTCATTTTGAAAAATATTGTTAACAAATATTTATCAGCTATTGGGTATGTGCCATATCCCCTACATAACATTTATTTGACCATAAAAGTTTTATCCATTTCAAAATTCAGAATTATTTTGCTCCTCTTGGAACTTTTGTAAGCCTTAAGATAAAAAGAAATGATCAACGCTTATGTGTGTACTGATCCCTCTTCTCACTACTGTCATAGTGGATGTGGTTCTGTGTCTTCAAAATTCACATTTCCAATTTAATTGTCCAGTAAAGTAATGGACATGGTGCTAAATAAATAGACAGTGTGGATACAATGGACATGCTATACATTTTAAGACAAATTAGCAACCATTTATTGTTTTATATATTGAACTTTTATATGGAAATTCTTTGGAATGAAGCAAAGATTGATAATAGTATTTGAAAAATACAGTTTTGACCCAACTACTATTTTTGATTGTCAGATAACCCATTTTTATATATAAGGGTCTTAATAATGTTTTAAAACATGTTTTAAAACATGTTAAAATTAAATATTTATACCAATAATTTTACACGAAGATGAAGACAAAATGATTGTTTCTGAAATAAATGATTAGTTGCATCATCTTTCATGCCCACAGTCTTGAAGAGAAGGTTATTCATAAACATGAATTGGTAACCAACAGTTTGTTTTTATGGGTTTTTATGAATATTTGTTAAAAAGATAATTATGTAGATGGTCATTTAGAAAAAATTATCCAGTAACACTTCTTACATGTTTCTGTTTTTATATGAATTACCAACATTAATATGTTGATGCTCTTCTTAGAGTTTTAATAGAGTATTTCATTTTTGAGATAATCATCAACATGTAAAGGAAAGGATGATTACAATATGTCTGTTTCTGTTAGAAATCATCCAGTCCCTCAGATACACACACATTCCAGATATAGAAAATTTTTCAGAAGAGAGTAAGAAAAATATATGAATATATTTGTACTCTGTAAAAATGCAGGTGTTATTTGTTGCCAAATCTTACATCACTAGATGTGGTTATAAGGTACCCAGAATCATGTTATGATTCCCGCATTCTCAGACAGTTAGATATGCTTTAAACAACTTTGAAATTTTTCAGACTAGTAGAAGCAAGGGTAACTATTGTTTCATGTTTATGTTTTATATTCCAGAGGAAAATACTTTCAAATAAATATTCTTTATGACTTTTTAGCAATTTTTAAAGTCAGCAGGGTATATTAACAATTGTGAAATGATTCCCAAGTTGTAGTTTGTTCTCACCTTTTTTTTTTTTTAACCTTATAGACAGCTTTTAAACCAGCCATGCTTTATAAAATATTGCAGTCTTTAGAGGAGCGTGTATGTATGACAACAAAGCTAACTTCTCTGAAAAGATATTAACTTTATCTAAGGGGATCCCTAACAACTTAAAGGTACATAAAAACAAATAAGTATTTTGTTTCATCACATCTAAAATTTATTTTATCAGAATTTAGTAAGGAAGAGTTGGCTATTGAATGTGAAGTACATGGCTACTAGATAGCCCCAAAATGATTATGATTTTGTATATAGCCAGAAATTTAAAAAAAATTTTAAATTCCTTTAAAAATTCACAGAAGTAGGATTTTATAATATCTCCTCAAGTTAGTTGTTTTAATTTCAGTTGATTTTTCTCTAGGAATAAATTACATGAAGTAATTCATCAGTGTATCAGTAAATTGATTGAGCTAATGTGTGTGTGTGTGTATATGTGTGCACGCGTGCATGCCGAGAGTCCATATGTGTATCCATAACTCTTTTCCCTGGGAAAGAAGAAAATAAATTATAAAATATACTTCCATAATTAGGTCATTCTTTTGGAAATTTTCATATTGATATATATTATAGTAAAGTATTTTAAGATATTTTAATTGTGGTGGATAAATTATCAGTTGTAACATAGCAGAAATCTTGCTGAATTTGGTGTCATAATACATAGATTTCAGTCCTAACTATCACATAATCACTTACTGGTTCTGTTCCTTGACCTTAGTTGATCCTTCAGTCTAAAGTAATAATTTTTAGCAAACTGTCATCATATTCAGCACAGTGTTTTGCATGGAGTCAGTTCTCAATAAAATGCAAATGAATTAAAGGCATTGCATTTAGATAGTTGGAGAATTATATGTCTGCCACAGTTGTGCTGATAACAGAGAAAAAATACTTCAAAATATTTCTTGTAATAATTCTTGACCGTTCTTGGTGAGACTTTGTCCTTTTGTTTTACTTTCCTCAGATTGGTTGATGATCATTATAGAGAGAACTTTGAGAGAAATTATCTATTTTCAGACAAAAAAACCCACAAACTTGCCTGCCATTTCAGTAAATGAAGAATGTTATGGGCCTTCAAGTGGTAAACCTCTGCTGCCACCCCCTGTGGTGGGCCCTGAGGGGAATTCAGGATGGAGAAAAACCAGAAGTGTTCTGTGCTTTGGATACTAGCCCTAGATAGTTAAGATGCATATCCAAGGAATAATTTCAATGAACCCAGATTCTTGCACCTTCCCGTACATAAAAAAGTACGCAAATCATTAGTTTGAGATGTGTGTTTTTTGTGATTATCAGTAATCTTTTGATGTGAGACTACATGTTTTTTTCTTTTTATTCACCAAAAACTCATATATCCTGGCTCCTCCCTTACCTCTTTGGCTCAGTTCCTCAAAACTATCTGAGAGGCTGTTTCCTGGGCTATAGTCCTCAGTAAGGTCCCCAAACAAAACATAACTTGCAACTTTTAAGTTGTGTGTTTTTCTCTAGTTGACATATTACAGAGAATAGCTAATTTATTTTAACTATATTCTCATAGTTCACTCAGTAGTGATTTCTTTTCTATAAAAATATTTTTGACATTTATTAAGTGTGTCATCACATAAATCAATTTTGGCAAGATTTAGTGAGCTACAATTGTGAGTGCCTGAATTATTATTAAATATCCTATAAGGGAACAAGATAAATGGAATGCACATATTAACTACATTTTTTATTTACAGAGGAACACAGTTTTCTCCTTTGCTTTCTCTCTCTTCAGTCTCCTAAATTCTCTTCATCCTTCATTGACCACCTCATGATTTTTAGTAAGTAGAAATGTTACGCAGTGTACTTTTTCTTGAGACCTGAACATGTAACTTATTTATGCCAACATGAAAAAAATGATTTTCTTTCTTTTTATTGACATGTATAAGAGGAGCTGAATAGTAATATTCTCTTCTTTGGAGTCTATTCTGTGCTCTTAGCTTTATTTGCTATGGGGTTTTTTTGGGTTTTTTTTTGGTTTTTTGCGGTACGTGGGCCTCTCACTGTTGTGGCCTCTCCCGTTGCGGAGCACAGGCTCCGGACGCACAGGTTCAGCGGCCATGGCTCACGGGCCTAGCCACTCCGCAGCATGTGGGATCTTCCCGGACCGGGGCACGAACCTGTGTCCCCTGCATCTGCAGGCGGACTCTCAACCACTGTGCCACCAGGGAAGCCCTATTTGCTGTGTTTTAATTAAGTGAATTATCTAGTAACAGGTTTAGAACAACACAGCAAATAAAGTAAAAATACATATGAACATGTATTAAACTAAAGTAAAAATACATATTGCATCTTTCCTTGTTTTGCAGGTACAATAGAAAAGATGCAACACATTTAAATGAATTTCAAAGGCCTTAGGTATCTTGGGGTATATTTTCACCTTGTTTTTCCAGAATTGCATTGTTAGTGCCTTGCTTCACTCTTTTTACATTCCTAATCATCCAGGCCAGTACTAATTGATATATGTTGCTTGATATCCTATATATCCTAAGTAAAAGTACTGAATTAGGAATCAAATTTGATTTTGAAATAAGTCACTATTGTAACTTGGGCAGTGTGAAGTTAATTTTCTTCAGTGATAATTATTTTCTTTCTTTAAAGTCAGTGGCATTCATTAATGAAGACTAGAAAGGGTACATAAAAGCTTAGGTAGACAGATAAACAGGAACTTTAAGTTATTCCTCTTGTTTCCCCTTAATAGGGATTATTTCATTATTTGAGTGCAATTGACTTCTTCCAGCTTTCATGTTCCTGTTCTGCCTGAGGTATTGCTTATGGTTGTCACATCTCCTACTGTGGCTTTAAAAGTGATTTGAAAAGTCTGTTGTTTAAAACTCTCAGGCAGATGTTACTTTTACCAACACAGTCAAGCATGGCTCCTGTGTGTTTGACTTTCAAAATCCCTGCTAAGTTCCTTGCTGAGATCAGAAATGGTTTGTTTATTAAAACTGTATCTTTTCATAATGTGGGGGGTCTAGAAAGAAATACCAGCTCTGTGACAGAATCCCAGGGGAATATATACCTACTTAATCTTTCATCCAACACCATTTTCCAGTAACAAAGACGTATGTCTAAATTTATGAAATGAACAAATAGTGTTTTGGTTTTCATCAGTATCAAGTTGGTTTATTCACTATCAGGAATTTCCAGAGTAGACCCTATAGTTGTTTTGTGTATGAGGCTGGAATATTAAAAAAGCATATTTTTATTGAATATGTTTGGTGTAGTCTAACTATTTATAATTGAGTTTTCATCACAAATAATTTTTGTATCTCTAATCAACATAACTTAAAGAAGGGAAATGATCTCTAACTTATGACTTTGTATATTTACTTTTAACCATGATTTCATTTAAAAGACAGAAAATTAGTATTATTAAGATATTAATTTACATTCTTTGAACTACTTTAATGTAATTCAGTTAGCTAGTTCTAAATATAGAGAAAATAAAAACCAAATCCCATGATTTAATTTCTGCTGCAAAGCACATTATAGAACATCAAGAAAAGGTGATTACATCAAGAATCTATGCTCCTTAATAATTGGTAATAGAAGTGTCATGCCTTAATTCATATTTTTTTAAGAAAGTAGATAAGGCATTTTCATCATAAGATGTACAAGGAGGGAAAATTTCACCCTTTAGAGGTAACAACACATTATTTGTGGGTACCCATAATTTCTCCCTCCTAAAAGAAACAAGTTGATTCAAAAATGATGTAGGTCTTATTTCAACTTATTAGGTATCAAAATTAATTATCAAACTTACAATTAGTGAAGTAATACATAATATTATCATTAGTTTAACTGCAACATGGACACCTTAGCTGTATTTAAACATTTAGCAAGAATGTTTAATTACTGATGTTTAATTTTCTGATTTGTTAAATGGTGATAACATTTACGTTGAGATTGCTTATTTGTGAAACATGCATTTTCTGATGCATAGTGCCTGAAACCATGATTTAAAAAAAAAAAGTAATAGAGTATTATTCAGAGAGTAATTTTTTAACCCTAAATTCTATTTGTAAATTATAAACTAAAATCAGTAGTTTATTTCCAATACTACATTATTTTCTTCTCCTGTAGAGGAGAGTCACCACAAAACTTTCTTCTTTACTTAGCTAAATTTTACTTCCTCCAAGAGCAGGATGATAATTTGTTCTTCTTAAATTTCTGCTTAACGTCCTAGGTGCCTGCTGGGCCTTTAATCCCATATCACTGGACTCTGTAAAAAGAGGAGAGAGACACACACACAAGGGAAGCTGGCCAGGTGAAAGATGAAAATACTATAATTATTTTGCCACAAGCCAAGGAATACTTGAGACTACCAGAGGCTTAAGAGGCAAAGAAGGATCATCTAGATTCTGCAGAGATAGTTTGGCCTTGCCAACAGTGGTATTTCAGACTTGTAGCCTACAGAATTATAAAGGAACAAATTTCTGTTGTTTTAAAAGCCACAGAGTTGATAATACTTTGTTATGGCAGCCCTGGCAACTAATATTAATAGTAAATTTCGAAAAGAAGAAAGTTTAATATCAATGTTCTAAGATTTCATTTTAAATAGCTAGTGAAAAGATACCACCCAAATAATGAGAAACAAAATAATAAAGATATGAGTGTATATCTACAGAATAGGGAAAAATGTTAAAGTCAAAAATTGGTTCTTTAAGACTATTTTTTTAAATGAAAATTCACTGGTAGGAATGACAAATAAGAGAGGAAACACAAATTACCATTAACAGAAAAGAAAAAAAAAACAACTAGAGGTTGCCACCATAGATATTACAAACATTAAAAAGATTGAAAATTTCCTAAATAATTTTATGTCAATAAATTTGAAATCTTAGATAAAATATGGTAATTCCTTGATAAAAACAACTAACTAAAACAGGCACAGGGTGAAATAGAAAACACAAAGTGAATAGCCCTATGTCTGTAAAAGAAGTTATAAATGCTAACAAAACTTTGTCCACAGAGAAACTTTAGGCCCGCATGATACACCAGTGAATTTTATCAACCATATAAATAAATTGTTCTAAACTTATGAAAAACCTCTTGGAATTAGAAAAGAGGGAAACTCTTTGTAGCATGTCCTATGAGGTGAGCAAAAATCTAACATCAAAATGTGATAAAGACATTAAAGAAAAAAGAAAACTATAGAGCTCTAGCCCTAATGAACATATGCAGAAACATCTTAGACAAAATATTAGTAAATCAAATAGAGCAATTTATCAACAGAAAAAGGAGCAAAACTATCATGCCAAAATGTGGGTTAGCCCAATACTAGAAGACCACCTTGACATTTGAAAATGTATCCATATATTCTACCACATTAATAAAGTAAGGGGAAGAACCCACATATGACCATTTTAATAGATGCAATTTGGTACCCATTAACAGGATAGCTATGAAAAACCTAAAGATAATATCAAACATAATGGTCAAATATTGATTGCTTTCCCTTCAATTTAAGGAAAATAATGAATGACTGCTCTCCTTGCTTTTACTTAACATTGTCTGGTAGTTCCTGCCCCCCAAAATAAACAAAATGTATTAAGAAATAATATGAACAATAAATGAAAACTAAAAAAATAAAGAAAATAAAAGTTAAAAGTATAAAGATTAAAAAGAAAGATGTAAAATAATTCTAGTCACAGATGAGTCAAACAAGATTGTTTACACAGAAAATCCTAAGGAAACTACAAAACAGCTATGGCATTCATGATTAAAATTAGCAAGGTTGAAAGATTCACAATCATATAAAATTCAATTATATTTCAAAGTAATAGTAGTAAAAGGATTGAAAAATAAAGTTTTAAAACTCCATTTCTCAATATTATTTAAGTAAATAACTAGAAATTAATTTCATAAACAAGGTAAAAGAAAAACCTGTTCATTGCTAACTACAAGAAATTACTGAAAAAAAATTTAAATACTTCAGTAAATGGAGAAATAAATGTATTCCTGGATTAGAAAACTCAACATTGTTAAAATTTCTATTTTCCTCAGAAGGATTTTTCATTGATGTGACAAGTTTTTTCTAAAATATACTCTAAAATTTGTATGGAAATGCACAGAACTTAAGTAGCTAAACAATCTTGAAAATAAAAACAAATTTGGAGACCTTAAAATATCTCATTTCAGGTGTTACTACAATGATACACAGTCAGGTTAGTTTGGACCTAAAGATAAATTAAATATACTCAGTGGAAAGGATAAGGAATCCAGAAACAGACCTACATTTAGAAGGTAAATTGACTTTTGACATAGGCTCCAAAGTAATTCATGGGATAAGAAAAGCCTTTTCAAAGAAATTACATTGAAAAAAATTGCATATCTAATCAAAAAAAGAACAACTTCCTCCTACCTCATATTGGAAATTAACCAATAATTTGGGATGAATAATGAAATTATACATAAAATCTAAAATGATGAAGATTCTAGAAATAAAAAACAGAGGCATGTCTTATCCTGAGAGTAGGCAAAAAAGTATTTTAGAGAGGACACACGAAGCCATAACAATTAAAAAACTGTATAATCGGATATCATCAAAAGGCAACATTAAAAATTTGTTTTGAAGCAAACCATAGACTGGGAGAAAATAATTGAGAAAAAATCCATATGCTGATTAAACACAGACATACACACACAAAATTAATAATTAAAAGACTGCCATTCCAATAAAGAAATTAATGAAAGACTGAAATAGTCATTTCAAATAGGAATATTTGAAAGAAGGGAATAGCCTTAGAGAAAACAAAGATAATATACAATCTTTCATTTACTTTTTCTTATTCTTATTTTTAAACAGATCTTATTGGAATAAATTGCTTCACAATACTGTGTTAGTTTCTGTTGTACAACAAAGTGAATCGGCAACATGCATACATATGTCCCCATATCCCCTCCCTCTAGAGCCTTCCTCCCACCCTCCCTATCCCAACCCTGTAGGTCATCGCAAAGCACTGAGCTAATCTCCCTGTGCTATGCTGCTGCTTCCCACTATCTACTTTACATTCGGTAGTATATATATGATGATACTACTCTCACTTCGATCCAGCTTCCCCCTCCCACCCCATGTCCTCAAGTCCATCCTCTATGTCTACTCTTTATTCCTGCCCTGCAACTATGTTCATAAGTACCATTTATTTTTTTTTTTAGATTCCATATATATGTGTTAGCATATGGTATTTGTTTTTCTCTTTCTGACTTACTTCACTCTGTATGACAGACTCTAGGTCCATCTACCTCACTACAAATAGCTCAATTTTGTTTCATTTTATGGATGAGTAATATTCCATTGTATATATGTGCCACATCTTCTTTATCCATTCATCTGTTGATAGATATTTTGGTTGGTTCCATGTCCTGGCTATTGTAAATAGTGCTTCAAAGAACATTGTGGTACATTTGTCTTTCTGAATTATGGTTTTCTCAGGGATATGCCCAGTAGTGGGATTTCTGGGTCATATGGTAGTTCTATTTTTAGTTTTTTAAGAAACCTCCATACTGTTTTCCATAGTGGTTATATCAATTTACATTACCACCAACAGTGCAGGAGGGTTCCTTTTTCATCACACCCTTTCCATCATTTATTGTTTCTAGATTTTTTGATAATGGCCATTCTGACCAGTGTGAGGGGATACCTTATTGTAGTTTTGATTTGCATTTCTCTAATAATTAGTGATGTTGAGCATCTTTTCACGTGCCTGTTGGCCATCCATCTGTCTTCCTTGGTGAAATGTCTATTTAGATCTTCCGCCCATTTTTTTTTTTTTGTGGTACGCGGGCCTCTCACTGTTGTGGCCTCTCCCGTTGCAGAGCACAGGCTCCGGACGCGCAGGCTCAGCGGCCATGGCTCACGGGCCCAGCCGCTCTGTGGCATGTGGGATCTTCCCGGACTGGGGTACGAACCCGTGTCCCCTGCATCGGCAGGTGGACTCTCAACCACTGTGCCACCAGGGAAGCCCTTCTGCCCACTTTTTAACTGGATTATTCATCTTTTTGATATTGAGCTCCATGAGCTGTTCCTATATTTTGGAGATTAATCCTTTGTCTCGTTTCATTTGCAAATACTTTCTCCCATTCTGAGGGTTGTCTTTTTGTCTTATTTATGGTTTCCTTTGCTGTGCAAAAGCTTTTAAATTCCATTTGTTTATTTTTGTTTTTATTTCTGTTACTGTAGGAGGTGGGTCAAAAAAGATCTTGTTGTGGTTTATGTCAAAGAGTGTTTTTCTATGTTTTCCTCTAAGAGTTTTATAGTGTCTGGTATTATATTTAAGTCTTTAATCCATTTGGAGTTTATTTTTGGGTATAGTGTTAGGTAGTGTTCTAATTTCATTCTTTTACATGTAGCTGTCCAGTTTTCCCAGCACCACTTATTGAAGAGGTTGTCTTTTCTCCACTGTATGTTCTTGCCTCCTTTGTCATAAATTAGGTGCCCATATGTGCATGGGTTTAATCTCTGGGTATTCTATCCTGTACCATTGATCTATATTTCTTTTTTTCTGCCAGTACCATATTGTCTTGATTACTGTAGCTTTGTGGTATAGTTTGAAGTTGGGGAGACTGATCCCTCCAACTCCATTTTTCTTTCTCAAGATTGCTTTGGCTATTCGGGGTCTTTTGTGTCTCCATATGAATTGTAAAATGTGTTGTTCTAATTCTGTGAAGAATGCCATTGGTAGTTTGATAGGAATTGCATTGAATCTGTCAATGGCTTTGGGTAGTATAGTCATTTTCACAGTATTGATCTTCCAATCCAAGAACATGGTATATTTCTCCATCTGTTTATGTCATCTTTGATTTCTTTCATCAGTGTTTTACAGTTTTCTGAGTACAAGTCTTTTGCCTCCTTAGGAAAGTTTATTTCTAGGTATTTTATTCTTTTTGTTGCAGTGGTAAATGGGAGTATCTCCTTAATTTCTCTTTCTGATTTTTCATTGTTTTTTTATAGGAATGCCAGAGATTTCTGTGCATGAATTTTGTATCCTGCAATCTTAAGAAATTCACTGATTAGTTCTAGTAGTTTTCTGCTGGCATTTTTAGGATTTTCTATGTATAGTATCATGTCATCTGCAAACAGTGACAGTTTTACTTCTTCTTTTCCAATTTGTATTCCTTTTATTTCTTTTTCTTTTCTGATTGCCATGGCTAGGACTTCCAAAACTATGTTGAATAAGAGTGTCAAGAGTGGACATCCTTATCTTTTTCCTGATCTTTGTGGAAATGCTTTCAGTTTTTCACCATTGAGTATGATGCTTGCTGTGGGTGTGTCATATATGGCCTTTATTATGTTGAGGTAGGTTCCCTCTTTCTCCATTTTCTGGCGAGTTTTTATCATAAATCGGTATTGAATTTTGTCAAAAGCTTTTTGTGCATCTATTGAGATGATCATATGGTTTTTATTCCTTAATTTGTTAATATGGTGTATCACATTGTTTGATTTGCATATATTGAAGAATCCTTGCATCCCTGGGATAAATCCCACTTGATCATGGTGTATAATCCTTTTAATGTGCTGTTGGGTTCTGTTTGCTAGTATTTTGTTGAGGACTTTTGCATCTATGTTCATCAGTGATATTGGTCTATAATTTTCTTTTTTTGTGATATCTTTTCCTGGTTTTGATATCAGGGTGATGGTGGTTTTGTAGAATGAACTTGCGAGTGTTTCTCCCTCTGCAATCTTTTGGAAGAGTTTGAGAAGGATCAGTGTTAGCTCTTCTCTAAATGTTTGATAGAATTCACCTGTGAAGCCATCTGGTCCTGGACTTTTGTTTGCTGGAATATTTTTAAGTATGGTTTCAATTTCATTACTTGTGATAGGTCTGTTTGTATTTTCTAATTCTTCCTGGTTCAGTCTTGGAAAATTGTAGCTTTCCAAGAATTTGTCCATTTCTTCATGGTTGACCATTTTATTGGCATATAGTTGTTTGTAGTACTCTCTTATAATCCTTTGTATTTCTGCAGTGTCAGTTGTGATTTCTTTTTCATTTCTAATTTTATTGATTTGCATCTTCTTCCTTTTTTTCTTGATGAACCTGGCTAAGGGTTTATCAATTTTGTTTATCTTCTCAAAGAACCAGCTTTTAGTTTTTTTGATCTTTGCTATTGATTTCTTCATTTCTATTTCATTTATTTCTGCTCTGGTCTTTATGATTTCTTTCCTCTACTGACTTTAGGGTTTTTTTTTTTCTTCTCTCTCCACTTAAGTGTAGGGTTAGATCGTTTATTAGAGATTTTTCTTGTTTCTTGAGGTGAGATTGAATTGCTATAAACTTCCCTCTTAGAACTGCTTTTTCTGCATCCCATAGGTTTTGCGTAATTGTGTTTTCATTGTCATTTGCTTCTGAGTATTTTTTGATTTCCTCTTTGATTTCTTCAGTGATCCACTGGTTATTTAGTAACATATTGCTTAGTCTCCATGTTTTTGTGTTTTTACAGCTTTTTTTCCCCTGTAATCTATTTCTAATATCATAGCATTATGGTCAGAAAAGATGCTTGATACGATTTCAATTTTCATAGGCTTGATTTGTAACCCAAGACATGATGTATTCTGGGTAATGTTCCATATGCACTTGAGAAATGTATTCTGCTGTTTTCAGAAGGAATGTCCTATAAATATTAATTAAGTCTATCTGGTCTAATGTATCATTTAAGGCCAGTGCTTCCTTATCGATTTTCTATCTGGATGATCTGTCCATTGGTGTAAGTGTGGTGTTAATGTCTCCCACTATTATTGTGTTACTGTTGATTTCCCCTTTTATGGCTGTTAGCACTTGCCTTATGTGTTGAGGTGCTCCTATGTTGGATGTATATATATTTACAATTTTTATATCTTCTTGTTGGGTTGATCCCTTGATCATTATGTAGTGCTCCTCCTTGTCTCTTGTAACAGTCTTTAGTTTACAAGTCTATTTTTTCTGATATGAGTGTTGCTCGCCAGCTTTCTTTGGATTTCCATTTGTATGGAATATCTTCTTCCATCCCTTCACTTTCAGTCTGTATGTGTCCCTAGGTCTGAATTGGGTCTCTTGTAGACAGCATATATATGAGTCTTGTTTTTGTATGTATTCAGCCAGTCTGTGTCTTTTGGTTGGGGCATTTAATCCATTTACATTCAAGGTTATTATTGATGTGAATGTTCCTATTACCATTTTCTTAATTTGTTTTGGGTTTGTTTTTGTGGGTCTTTTTCTTCTCTTGTGTTTCAGGCCTAGAGAAGTTTCTTTAGCATTTGTTGTAAAGCTGGTTTGGTGGTGCTGTGTTCTCTTAACTTTGCTTGTCTGAAAATCTTTTGACTTCTCCATTGAATCTGAATGCAATCCTTGCTGGGTAGAGTAATCATGGTTGTAGGTTTTTCTCTTTCATCACTTTACGTATATCCTGCCACTCCCTTCTGGCCTGCAGAGTTTCTGCTGAAAAATCAGCTCATAACCTTATGGGAATTTCTTTGTATTTTTTGTTTCTCCCTTGCTGCTTTTAATATTTTTTCTTTGAAATTAATTTTTGTTAGTTTGATTAGTATGTGTCTTGGTGTGTTTTTCCTAGGGTTTTTCTTGTATGGGACTCTCTGTGCTTCCTGGACTTGGGTAACTATTTCCTTTCCAATGTTAGGGAAGTTTTCGACTGTAATCTCTTCAAATATTTTCTCAGACCCTTTTTCTCTTCTTCTTCTGGGATACCTATAATTCAGATGTTGGTGTGTTTAGTGTTGTCTCTGAGATTGTCTTCAATTCTTTTCATTCTTTTTTCTTTATTCTGCTCCTCAGCAGTTATTTCCACCATTTTGTCTTCCAGCCCACTTATTCGTTCTTCTGCCTCAATTATTCTGTTATTGATTCCTTCTACTGTATTTTTCATTTCAATTATTGTGTTGTTCATCTCTGTTTGTTCTTTAGTTCTTCTAGATCTTTGTTAAACATTTCTTGTATTTTCTTTTTTACATCTTTATTGGAGTATAATTGCTTTACAATGGTGTGTTAGTTTCTGCTTTATAACAAAGTGAATCAGTTATACATATACATATGTTCCCATATCTCTTCCCTCTTGTGTCTCCCTCCCTGCCACCCTCCTGTATTTTCTTAATCTGTTCCTCCATTCCAAGATTCTGGATCATCCTGACTATCATTACTCTAAATTCTTTTTCACGTAGATTTCCTATTTCCTCTTCATTTATTTGGTCTTGTTGGTTTTTACCTTGCTCCTTCATTTGTGACATACTTTTTACAGTCTTTTTTTTTTTTTTTTTCATTAGTTGGATTGTGTTCCTGTCTTACTGGTTGTTTGGCCTGAGGCTTCCAACACTGCAGTTTGTAGGCTGTTGGGCAGAGCTGGGTCTTGGTGCTGAGATGAGGACCTCTGTGAGACCTTGCTCTAATGAATATTTCCTGGGGTCTCAGGTTCTCCTGTTAGTCCAGTGGTTTGGACTTGGAGCTTCCACTGCAGGTACTTCGGCCTGACCCCCAGTTCGTGAATCAAGGTCCCGCAAGCCATGTGGGGTGGTAAGAAAAAAAGAAAAAGAGAACAATAACAGAGTAAAAAAATAAAATTAGACTAGGAAACTAGCAGACATATTAGAAAGAATATAAAAATAACAATATAGTTGAATCAACAACCAGAAGGTACATCAGTACCATACTAGTAAAAAAAAAGGAGGAAGAAAATGAAGAAAAGAAAAGAAAGCAATAAAAAGGGGGAAAGGCCTTGGCTATGGAGGGCGGGGCCTAAGCAAGGGCGAGGTTTGGGTGGTGATCGGGCCCTATGCTTAGGACCCACAGGACTGGAAAAGGCCCTGGGGGCTCTGGGGGTTGGGGCTTAGGCTCAAGAAACAGAAGGGGTCCAGGCATGTCCCCCACCTCTGATCTCAGAGAGCAGGGGACCTCACCTGGGAGCCCAGCAGGCTTCCTGGGCTTGAGTAGGCAGGACAAATGCACTCCTCTCCTATCCTGCTCCTCCTGGATGGCTTCTCCCACCTGCCTCTCTTGATCTCCCCAGCCTCAGGGTTGCCAATCCTGTCTGGCCTCCACTTCTCCTCCCTCCTCTGTCCCCCAACGTCCTACCAGTTTACTTGGGGGTTCCTCCCATCTCCTTGGGCATCCAAGTCCCCCACCAGTAATGGCAGGTGCCCTAGTTGTGGGGAGACGCTAACTTGGTGTCTGCCATCTTGACTCCACCCCCTATTTTTTCTTATTCTTAACTGAGCTAATAGATAGCACTTTGTTCAAAATAATAATAGCGACGGTGTATTTGGTTTTGATACTTTATGGATAAGTGAATGAATGACAGCAATATTATAAGGGGTAGATGGGAAGAATTGGGAATACTCTGTTATAATGTACTTAAACTTCACATACTATGACACAGTGTTATTTGGAAGAGGACTTGAAGTGTTATTTGGAAGATGTAAATGGTACCACTAAAAAAAGAAAATAATGTAAAAGTAATATGCATTTAAATTTTATTGAATAAAATCACTATGAGTTGATTCTAAAATAATTCAAGAACTGAATAACAGAAAACATGAAGCTTTTTCTTGCAATGTGCTCAATAGATAGTGAAGGAATGATGGAGCTATGCAGTCATTGATAGATTCTAAATCTAGTTGATGAAAATTTGACTAGGATCAGGATATTTACATCATTTCAAGGTATCTCCTTAATTTTGTTAAATTATTAAATTTGTTAAATATCAAATGTTAAATTTAAATTGTTAACTAAAATGAGAAAAATTATCATTATGGCTACCAGACACCACTATAGCCAAATAATAAAAGTTTACATCTGCTATATCGTGACAAACTGACACAATATGCTTTCTGATAGTGATGCACTAGAAAAGAATGTATTATCAATTCAATAACATTTCTGCCAAAAATGCATACCTGAGTACATTTATGAGGTAGCTTCAGACAAACTCAAACTGAGAAATATTCAACAAAGTAACTGGCCTGTACTCTCAAATATGTCAGGGGGAAAAAAAAGACAAATAAAAGCTGAAGAATCATTCCAGACTGGACAATTGAATGCAATGTGTGATTGTGAGTTGGATCATGGACATGGGGGGAAAAAGCTATATAAAAAGAGTTATTATTTGCACAATTAATGACATTTGAATTTGGATTGTGGATTAAATAATAATAACATTGTATAAATGCTAAATTTTCTGTTATTGATAATTGTATGATTTAAATGTATAAGAGAGTGTCTGGGTCTAAGGAAATACATACATAGAGCATTTTAGGGGTAAGTAGGCAGAGTGTCCAGCTTACTCTCAAAATATTCAGAAAAAAAACAGACCAGGTAGATAGATAGATAGATATCAATAGATAGAGACATAGACTTTGTAAATAGATGGATACATTGGTAGGAGGAAGGAATGATACATGGGGGGAAATGTAAACATTTGGTGGATCTAAGTAAGGTACATATGGGGGATCTTCGTATTCTTATTACAACTTTTCTATAAGTTTGAAGGTATATTAAAATTAAAATCTATGAGTAAAACACATTGGTTCTTTCTAATTTCTAAAAATTTGGAAATTGCAAAAATATGCTGTACTTATTGCTGTGGATAAATGTACCACATAGAAAAATGTAAAATATATTAAGACCATGAAGAACTTTAAAGATCATTCTATAGGAAAAATAAATCTATTTCCAAACTTACCACTTAACAGGTCTCCTGAAAGATCATATTACTGCGGAAAGAGAAAGGGTTTTGAGGGGAAAGAACAAGAGAGAGAGGGAGAAGTCTAGGGATATTCTCTGTATTATCACATTTAATCCTCAGAAGAATCCTTAGATTATGTTCTATTACCCAATTTTCAGATTAAAAAGTGAATTCATAAAGATTAAGTATATTATGCAAAGCCACAGGGTTTACAACTTAGTTTTTATCTAGCGTTGAATCCAAACATTTCTGATCCCAACATCCATGCTCTACCCTCAATACCCAAAACAATGAATTTTTTAACTGATAGGTATATTTACTAAAATATATTTTAAAACATTTATTTATTCAGATATATATATATATATGTTTATGCTCATGCTTTCTTAAACACAAAGCCAAACATTATAAAATTGTTTATAATGAAAAGTACATTCTTTCTATCAATACACTCTGGTCCATGTTCTTATTAATTCATATTCCCAGTGATAGTCTGACCATATATAATCATAGTCTGACCATATATAATCATATAAGTAAATATCACTTTTATTTCTTTACATAAAAGGCAAATCATCGTTCCTAACCTCACTTTTTTTTACTTAACAATATATCTTAACATGTATTTCAGTAGTGTATTCTGTAACTCTTAATAGATATTACATCCCTATTTTAAAATACAAGGTCTCCAGTTGGTATTAAATTTGGTTGCTCCCACACTTTTGAAATCAAACATTGCCACAATGAATCCTTTACTCACATATATGTATATATGTATACATATGAGTACTTCTATAAAAATATTTTACAATTAAAATTTCTTGTTCAAAATATATATGCCTTGCTAGTTTGATATTGTCAAAATGCCTGCTAAAGATAGTGTACTAAAAAAAATACATTTAAGAATGTCTGTTTCCCCACTCCTAAAGATACAACATTACAAATTGATATGGAATTTTTTCTCACTGTATTTTTAATTTGCTATTCTTTCAAATTTCCTAAGGGTGCTCATTTTTGTTTCATGAATTTAAAAGCCAATATGTCTATTTCCTGTTGGGGAAGTCTTTATTGATGCCTTTTGCCCGTTTTATATTCTTTGTCTATATATATTTTCTTTTTTTCAAATTCTTTATATTTTAAGTATATTTTACTGATAGTCCTCATCAAACATGTATCTTTAATATTTTTAAGTTGGTCTTTTATTTTTTAATGTATAAAAAATATCTTCTATGGAGAATTTTAAAATATTTATTCAAAAACATTTATCAGTCTTTTCTGTTATGAATGTCTGGGTACCATCCCTAGGAAGGATTTCTTTGCTATCATTATATGAAATGTAAGTCTTTGATATTTCCTTTTATTCTCTCTTTACTTACATTTAAATTTTTATTTTTCTAGAAGTTCTTTTGTTTAAGTCAGCTAGCCAAGTGTATTTATTTCCTATGATTATACAATTGTCCCTATACCATTTCTGTGCTCTTTTGAAGTATTCTTCTTATTATATTTTCTTTTTACCCATATATTTGTGTCTGTTTCTGGTCTATGTTTTATTACTCTTTCTACCTCTGCACCAGGAGCAAACAACTTTAATTGCTTTAGCTTTATAGTATTTACATAAGATAGAATATATTATCTCTTCTTTACCTTTTATTCTTCCCCTCATAACTACTTTCCAGAATTTTTCTGGTTATTCTTACACATTTTCCAAATTAATGCTAGAAACATCTCTTATTCTAAAAAATCTGTATGAATAATTTTAATGATATCTCATTAAGCTATAAAATAACTTAAGAAGAATTGTCATCTGTACAATTCTAAGTCCTTTATTCCAACAAAGGCATTTATCTTTCAATTTATTCAGAATTCTTGTTCTATTGGTAGCATTTTATAATTTTCTTATTAAGTTTATACCTGGGGATCTTTGCCTTTCTGCTGTTTTAAATGGTGACAGGCTTAGCAATTGCCCCTTGGGTTAAATTCAATAACTTCTTTAAACTTCAGTTTATGCTGCTATCCTTAGGTGTGGCATTTGGGAAGGTTCTAAATCCCTCAGTAGCCATGCAAGGCAGATTAAGAATAGGATAATATAGGTTCACATTGAAGACGCAATAGCAATGTATACAAAAGATTCACATTAAGATTTTGTTTTCTTTTGCTGTTGTTGTTTTTAATGCAGCTGATGCCCATGCCTAAGAAAGAATTATCAGTATGTTAGGGGCGCATACATAATGGCTGGACTTGAGATCAGGGCTTTAGTTCTGGAAGCTGGGCATATTAGTTGCTAATGGACATGAGTTAAAGGGGGTAGTACTTAAGAAGAAGACTAATCTGATAGGTGGACTTCATACCTTATTGTGAAAAGAGTTATAATAAGGATTCCTATGTCTTGACATTTACACAGAAACCAAGAGTATATCACTCTATACTAGACATGGGTTATGGGTCTGGCTGGACGCTCCAGGAGGGGACAGAAACCTGAAAAATTTCACGACATCCCCCAACACACAGAAAATCATTGATCTAAAAACAAACCAAGAAAAGATTATTTTAAACTTCTCCACCTATCTTAATACTATCTTAAAACCCCACAATCAGAGATATTGGAGCTAAAAGTATGTGAAGACTACTAGTATTATTCTTTTTCTGTCATATGTTATGTTGGCTTGGAAACTGGAACAAGCTAGCACCCATTGGTCACTGCATCAAGCTCTGAGAAATGAGAAGGCAGAGGTGGGGGGAAATATGCTCAAAGAACTATAGCTCTGTCTCTGTGCCTTATTTCTTGCTGCTTCCCCAGTGGTCATTCTTCCCTAGAAACTACAGATATCTGCTTTGCAAATATACTCAATTCTGCTCCAGGGGTTACCACCGTGATAACTTTCGTTACAGATCCAAAACACAAGCCTGAATGTGTTTTTGCTTTTATTACAATGGAGATTCCCATTTAATAAGTTAGAATTCTCCATTCTGACAAAAGAGCAATTTGAAAAATAAATGTATCTATGTAATTAAAGTCCAAATATGAGCCCATTTAAAAATGTGTTTGTTTAATTTACAAATATCTCTACATGGAACTAAATTACTTAGTATATATAATATCTTTATTTTCAGCTTTCCATGGAATTTAGGCATTTTCCATGAATGAGCTTTATGAATGAAGTCATCTGTACAATGTCACTTTCTTATGGGACTCCAAAAGTAATAAGGGAAAATAGAGTCAGTAATATTCTAAACATTCATTCACTTAATAAATGTTTATTGTTGGTATTTTTCTAGACTGTGGAAATACAGTAGTTTAGAACCAAATCTTTGCCCCCGTGGAAGTTACACTCTGGTTGGGATAGATATGTAATAATAATTTTTTAAAAGATTAAGTTAAATATATTCAATGTATGTTACTCTGGAGATAATAGGACTCAGTGGGAAGTTGAAATTTTAATATTTTAAGGACAGGAGGGAGCCAGCCTGCATGTAATATGTCTGTCCAATAGTGAGTCTCCCTAGCTCCAGCAGTTCCAGCTTGCCTCTGTTCTGATCGACTGAAGGCCATGAAGTAACAGCTGTTAAATACTTTGGATATCATTCCTAAGTGGCCATCTATTGTTTTCACAGAAACCACCCCCACTCTTTTGTTTTCTGGGACCATCTGCCTTTCTTTCTGAATCCTAAATCCATCTTTCTGAGTCCAAAAATGATGGACCCAGGATTAAGCTTCAGCCAAAACCTGGCCAATCATAGACCTTCCTAGGTTTCAAACCATAGATCTAAGGAAAGGTTCTCAGTGTCCTTCTATGGCAAAATGGTGATGTATAGAGCACAACTTCTGCCAGTTGCATATCATATATACATATGAATCTTCCTTTTTTGTGTGCCTGATTAAAGCTGAATTTATGTCACTTATAAAAAATAATTTAAAAAAAATTTTTTTTAATTTATTTTTTGGCTGCATTGGTTCCTCGTTCCTGCATGCAGGCTCTCTCTAGTTGTGGCGAGCGGGGGCTACTCTTAGCTGCGGTGCATGGGCTTCTCATTGCGTTGGCTTCTCTTATTGTGGAGCATGGGCTCTAGGTTCACGGGCTTCAGTAGTTGCAGCACACGGGCTCAGTAGTTGCAGCACCGGGGCTCAGTAGTTGTGGCTCGTGGGCTATAGAGTGCAGGCTCAGTAGTTGTGGCACATGGGCTTAGTTGCTTTATGGCATGTGGGATCTTCCTGGGCCAGGGATCAAACCCATGTCCCCTGCATTGGCAGGTGGATTCTTAACCACTGCACCACCAGGGAAGTCCCTAAAAAATAATCTTAAATAACACAATCAATTATGTACCAGACACTGTGGTAATATCTATAAACACTGTATTTCTCAAAATTAAGCCAAAGAAGCTTGATTTAATTACAAATCTAAATCAGAGAGCACTATCACATTAACCATCTCATTTAATCCTTACAAAACTCACATGTGGCTTACTTCAACTGGGTGACTTCCCAATTTCATACAATTAAGTTGCAGAATCATGATTAAAACTGAGATTCCGAAGCTAATCATCAAAGCTATACTATTAATGATTTCTAGGTTGCCAGAATTTGGAAGAACATTTATTGTTCACTTACTTTTAAAAATTCTATAAATATTTATGGAAAAGTCAAAGATGAGGAAGGAACAATAATAAAAATAAAATGCTGTGATATTTCAGAGAAAGTAGAATTTGGCATTTGGACAACTCCATAAATACTGCAGGGAAAAAGGAACTGAGGACTACATTATACATGGGTTTTTTTTGCCCTTATTATAGTTTGTGTGACTCTTCCCCCTTCGCTCTAATGAGACTTCAATTTTTTAATCTTAATACAAATGTAACAGAGAATTTTTCCCAAAGTTAACTTTCAGCCCCATATAAAATTTGACTAGCATTAACAATTATATAAGCTTTAGAAAGTGACAGGTAATTAAAAACATTGTCAATTTTATTATATAATTCTATTCTCCTAGCTCAGTAATATGGACAGGAGTTTTCTCAACTTATAGAAAACAAAGAGATTAGTGTCCATATGTTTAAAAAAATGATTACTCAAAGCAATTTAGCTAACAAGTGACAGAATCAGAACCATAATCCAAATAGTCTAACCCTTACTTTTATAGTCTCTCTACCTAAAGTTATGCAAATGTATTACATTTAAGAGTATTATGGATTGCTGATCATTTTTTGGTTTTGTTTTATTTATTTTTAAAAAATCTGCTACCTGTTATTTGGCAACTGCTTCAGGAATTAGCTTTGAGCATTAGGAATAGAAAAAATTACTTAAATGTCTGTTGTTTCAAGGAATGGAAACTAAGACCAGCCCAAACATGGAATTTACTGATTGAAAAGACAATGGGATGTTCACAGGAAAAGTCACATGTATGACTTTTGGAGGATTTAATATGTCAAGATGTGAGGTGGCGACTGTCTGTATCTGTTCCAGAAAGAAACACAATCCATTTTCTATCAATACTTGAGTCTTCAATCTGGGGATGTGATGTCTCTACTGACGCATGATCTGTGTTTTTCCTTAACTTCACTTAGGTTATTGTGGTGCTATTTCAAGCCTTGACTCTCAATGAAATTTCAGCTCCAGAGCCTACCACTATATATGTTTCTGAGTTGATTTTTCTTTCTTTTTTTTTTTTTTTTAAGATCAGACTGCTCCTGAGCCAGCCAATTTGTTCACTCTGTTAGGGTTAACTGTATACTCTGATCTAATTTGATATGGCCAAAAGGATGGGTCCAATAATATAAACATGGGTGTCCCAGCATATCTTTTACAAATAATTTGCCTTTTCAGAGACACTTATGTGAAGGATTTGAAATTTTGTTACTTGAGAAAATTTTACCTTAGAACTTTATTTTCCCTAAGAAGATATGTTATCCACATACCTGTCTGTACCCCTCTCTTCACTTTTGCCTCAGTAGACACTTTCAGTGCTTCCAGATGAAGGGGCTCAGAAAACGTTTGGTAAACATGTTCTTCTGGATAAGGTCAAACTATTTTGCACCTAAGGAATTTCTAATAAAATCAATAGCCAGAATGAGATTTTATAGAAGCAAAAGCAAAAACATGTGAACCATGACTGACCAAACTATGTGAGGTGTGACTGACAAAAACATTAGTCAGGATTTCTTAAGAGCAAATGAGCTAAGTCTGGGCAAAACTACTATGATTATAGCAAATGTGAAAGTATGAATCATTCAGAAGTGACTGGCAACTTTTGATTATCATGGATTTAATTTTCTTAACATTCATCTAGAAATAATAGGCTTATATATACATTGCAAAATAGTTCAAAGAATCCCTGCTTATACTTTACATAGAGATTCTCCAAATGTGAACAATTTACCACATAAAAAACATACAGTCCGTGAAACTTTCTGAACCATTTCAAAATAAATGACAGACATGACTCCTTCTGCTCCTAAATAATTTCCTAGAAACAAGGACTCTCTTGCATAACCAAAGTACAATTATAAAACTCAGAAAGATACCACTGACATAATAAAATTACCTAAAAATAATTACCTAAAACTATTACCTAAAAAGAAAATCTGTAGATTTTATTCAAATTTTGACAATTTCTCCACTAATGTCCTTTACCTGATCAAGGATTCAGTCCAATCACATGTTGCATTTAACTATGATGCTGTTAAGTCTCCTTTAATTTGGAACAGGTCTTTATTTTGTCTTTCATGACCTTGACTCTTATGAGGAATATAGAGTGTCTCTCTGTTTAGTTTTGTCTTGTATTTCCTCATGGGTATATTCATATTTTGTATTTTGATGGAGTATCACAGAAGTGATTTTTATATTCTTCTCAGTAAATCTTATGGAAAACATGATGTTGATTTGTCCCATTACTAATTATATTAAATTGATCACTTGGTGCTGATGGTATCTACAAGATTTCTCTACCATAAAGTTACTGCAAGATTTCTCTACTATAAAGTTACTGTATTTTCTTTGTACTCACTTAGTATATTGAGAGGAGATATCAATACTTTGTGACTACATTTAACCCTTGAACAGTGCACAGTCAAAAATCTATGTATAAGTTATAACTGGCCCTTCATATCTGAAATTTCTCCATATCTGAAGTTCTGCATCCTCAGATTCAACCAACCATGGATTGGATCATGTACTACCATAGTATTTACTATTGAAAAAAGTCTGCATGTAAGTGGACCCATGCAGTTCCAATCCATGTTATTCTAGGGTCAACTGTATATAGGTTTCTCATCATGCTTTCATCTCCTAATATTACCAGTAGTGATGATGCTGATTTTATTAGTCAGTGTGCTTCAAATATTCTGGACTAGTCCTAAATCTAGAGCAGAATGAATGTTTCCCAATTTAAAATAATCAATCAAGAATTTTTTTCTAAGCAATTCGCCATTCTACTTTCTTAGTGATATACACTGCTCTAGTAATAGCAAGAATGTTTTCAGGGAAGGGATCATTCCTAGCCTATTCAGTAATCTAAAAGATCAATGCATTTGGCACCTTCTTTAAACTTCATTTTATCATTTTTTTTCTTTGTTTTGGTTTAGTTGTAGGGTTTGTTTGTTTGTTTTCCCCCTACTGTTCTTTTACTCCAAGTAGCAATTCAGCTGCAAGATTTTACCCATTTGTTCAACAATGTCACGCCGAGCAATGCTACAATCACAAATTCTGAATATAACAGAAACTTATTTAATTTGACTAATCATTTTCCCCTGTAAAACATTATGGCTTTTGCCTTTATGCGCCCCATCCTTGCTTTTGGTCTGAGATCATCTTTACACGGACTCCTTTTCCCCATCTATGTCTATACAGAAGCAAATGTTTTAAACAAACTACCTGAATTATTATTTGATGTTAACCTGAAATTCTCATTCTCTGCAGCATAATTCATCTGTGTAGAATCAGATTTTCCCTGATTCAATATTAGTAAACTCTTAATCTCATTGTGGCTTTGAGTCTTTATATTTCTTTTATCAGTAATACAGCAGAATCTGCAAAGATAAATATAATGATGTTTTAAAGCCAAGATATGGAAACATTTATTTAATGAAAAAATATTGCCCTAATCTGAGAATAACAGTGATGATTTAAGAAGATGTGAACTATTTTATGCATTGGTGTCACATCCCCTAAGCCTATCTCTAGGGTACCACAACCTCTGCTTATAAAGCTTAGCTACAGGATATTCAAAATATTTGCCAACCTGCTTGGGTCAGCATATTCCAGGGTTATCTAGTCTTACAGTAGCATAACCAGGTGGTGTATCAATCTTGCCAGAGCTCTGAAGGGGACAAGACTGGAATACATACAGAACATTCACAGTGGGGTTAAACAAGTAAGGACTTAGAGATAATTGCATTGGAAATTTTAAATATACTCATTTCTAAGTTTCACTTGAGAAATAAAAAAAATATGAGTGATTTACCCTCAACCTATATAAGTAAACTGTAATTTGTTAAGGAAATAAAACATAAGCAAACTCTACTGACTTCCCTTTGTGTTCTTTATACATGTATACCTTGTTTCATTGCAATTTGCTTTAGTGTGCTTTGCAGATATTGTGTTGTTTACTAATTGAAAGTTTGTGGTAACCCTCTGTCAAACAGTCTATTTGGCATCATTTTTTCAAAGGCATTTGCTCACTTTGTGTCTCTGTGTCACATTTTGATGATTCTTGAAATATTTCAAATTTTTTCATTATTATAGTGATCGGTGATCGGTGATCTTTGATGTTACAGTTGTAATTGTTTTGGGACACCACGGACCACACCCATACAAGATAGTGAACTTGATTTATAAATGAGTGTGTTCTGACTGCTCCACCTACTGGCCATTCTCCCATCTCTCTCCTCTCCTTCCGCCTCCCTAAAACACAACAGTATTGAAATTAGACCAGTGAATAACCCTACAATGACCTTTAAATGTTCAAGTGAAAGGAAGAGTTGCCTGTCTCTCACTTTAAATGAAAAGCTAGAAATGATTAAGCTTAGTGAGAAAAGCATGTCGAAAGGTGAGACAGACTGAAAGCTATCTATGCCTCTTGTGCCAAACACCCACATTGTAAATGCAAAGGCAAAGTTGTTCAAGGAAATTAAAAGTGCTGCTCCAGTGAATACACGAATAAGAAAGCAAAACAGACTTATTGTTGATATAAAGTTTTTAATGGTCTGGATAGAAGATCAAACCAGCCACAAATTTCCCTTAAGCCAAAGCCTAATCCAGAGCAAGGCCATAACTCTCTTCAATTCTATGAAGGCTGAGAGAGGTGAAGAAACTGCAAAAGAAAAGTTTGAAGCTAGCAGAGGTTAGTTCATGAGGTTTAAGTAAAGAAGCCGTCTCCATAACATCGAAGTGCAAGGTGAAGCAGCAAGTGCTGATGCAGAAGCTGCAGCAAGTTATCTAGAAGATCTAGCCAAGATAGTTAATGAATGTAGCTACAGTAAATGGCAGATTTCAAGATAGATGAAATAGCCTCATATTGGAAAAAGATGCCATCCAGGACTTCCATAGCTAGAGAGGAGAAGTCAATGCCTGGCTTCAAAGATTCAAAGGACAGGATGACTCTTTTATTAGAGGCTAATGCAACTGGTGACTTTAAGTTGAAGCCAGTGCTCATTTACCATTACTGATATCCAAAATCTACTAATTTACTCTTAAATATGCTAAATCTGCTAATTCTCCTCTGCCCATGCTCTATAAATGGAACAAGGAAGCCTGGATGACAGCGCATCTGTTTTTAGCATGGTTTACTGAATATTTAAAGCCCACTGTTGAGACCTACTGCTCAGACAAAAAAGATTCCTTTCAAAATATTACTGCTCATTGACAATGCACCTGGTCACCCAAGAGCTCTGATGAAGATGTACAGTATTAATGTTGTTTTTATGCCTGCTAACAGAACATCCATTCTGCAGCCCATGAATCAAGGAGTCATTTAGATTCTCAGGTCTTATTATTTAAGAAATACATTTCTTGAGGCTATAGCTGCCATAGATAGTGATTCCTCTGATGAATCTAGGCAAAGTCAATTGAAAAGCTTCTGGAAAGGATTCACCATTATAGATGCCACTAAGAACATTTGCGATTCATGGGACAAGGTCAAAATGTCAACATTAACAGGAGTTTGGAAGAATTTCAATCCAAACCTCATCCATGGATCACCTTGAGGGGTTCAAGACTTCACTGGAGGAAGTAACTTCAGCTGTGATGAGAATAAGTAGAGAACTAAAATTAGAAGTGGAGACAAGATGTGACTGAATTGCTGCAATCTCATGACGAGTTGCTTCTTATGGATGAGCAAAGAAACCAGTTTCTTGAGATGGAATCTACTTCTGTTGAAGATGCTGTGAAGATTGTTGAATTGACAACAAATGATTTAGAAAATTATGTAAACTTAGTTGATAAAGCATTGTCATGTTTTGAGAGGATTGACTCCAATTTAGAAAGAAGTTCTACTGTGGGTAAAATGCTATCAAACAAGCATTGCATGCAAAGAAGAGTCAATTGATGTGTCAGACTTCACTGTTGTCCTATTTTTTAAAAATTGCCACAGTCATTCCTTCAGCAACCACCACTCTGATCAATCAGCAGCCATCAACATGGGGGCAAGGCCCTCCACCAGCAAAACGATTAGGACTTGTTGAAGGCTCAGATATGCTTAGCATTTTTTAGCAATAAGGTACTTAAAAATTAAGGTATGTACATTTTTAGACATAATGCTATTGCACACTCAGTATAGTGTACAGTATAGTATAAACATAACTTTTATATGCACTGGGAAACAAAAACATTTGTGTGACTCTTTTTTTTTTTTTTTTTTTTTTTTTTTGCGGTACGCAGGCCTCTCACTGTTGTGGCCTCTCCCGTTGCGGAACACAGGCTCCGGACGCGCAGGCTCAGTGGCCATGGCTCGCGGGTCCAGCCGCTCCGCGGCCTGTGGGATCTTCCCGGACCGGGGCACGAACCCCTGTCCCCTACATCGGCAGGCGGACTCTCAACCACAGCGCCACCCGGGAAGCCCTGTGTGACTCTTTTAATTGTGGTAATCTGGAACTGAACCTGCAATATCTGCAAGGTATGCCTACATTAGTCGACAGGAATTAAAGCAAAACAAACAAACAAACAAAAACCCCAAAACTATGTATCTCATAGATACAGAGAACAGATTAGTAGTTGCCAGAGGCGGGAGAGTGGGGATTGGGTTAAATGGGTAAAAGGAGTTAAAAGGTACAAATTTCCAGTTATAAAATAAGTAAGTCGTAGGGAAGTAATGTACAGCATGGTTAATGCAGTTAATAGTACTGGATTATGTATCTGAAAGTTCTTAGGAGAGGAGATCTTCAAAGTTCTCATTACAAGGGAAAAAATCTGGAACTATGTATCGTGACAGATATGAACTAGACTTTTTATAGTATGTTTACACCTGAACCTAATATAATGTTATATGTTAATTATACCTCAATTTAAAAAAAAACTGTATCAAGTTGAGTATATGGTAGACTTACTAGTGTTACTTGACACAACAAAAACCTGTTATCCTTTATTTATTTACTTGATGTATTTTTGAAATCTAACTGGTCCTTTAAGTCTGGAATGATTGGGATAAGTAATAGAGGTACTCAAGTAAAGGAGCTTCCTGAAAATTGACTATTTGTGAACCAAATGTGGAGATTTCATTGACTTAAGTCTTCAGGGTGTAATGAGAAAATTTGTGTCCTGGAAAAAGAAATGGAAATATATCAGTATCCTATCATGGAAGAATCAACAGACTTCTATTTTTCTAGTTTTACTGTATCCTGGTCGCTCTTTTAGAAAATTAAATAATAATAGTACAAACAGACTGAAAAATTCTTAACCCTGTTATTAAAATGTGGAAAATTTCATCTGCAGTCATCAAATCTCAGACTCATAGGTGCTCAACACTCAAAGGAACATTGAAAGCCATCTTATTATTCTCCCCTCTGGTGGAGATTTGGTTGAATGTTATGTAACCATATATACTATTAAGTCTGTGCATTTGTGTGTCCTTTTCTCAGCACACTCTTCTAACATCGAAATCAGAGTCATGTTTTAAAGTTTCTAAACCGAGTTTTGTGTTTGTGGCATAGTGATTTTTCTCTCTGCTAATTTACAGAAACATTGTGCATCTACTTTAATAACCTTTCTTTCCAGAAGGTCATTAGGATATCTCCTTTGTCTTGGTGGGACAAACCAAAAGTTTACTAAACTCTGTCGAATAAGCTAGTATCATCACATTCTTGTGCTGCTTTTTTCTGAGTTTGCACATGTAATTCCATAAAAACCAAAGAGAAAAATCCGTCCCTAGCACTTCAGTACTCTGATTATTAACATAATTCCACTGATGCATTTGTCTTTAAAGGAGCTCAGCACTCAAGATGCATAATTTGAATTGGCTTTGCTTAGAAATATGGTTCAAATGGTCAAGGAAGAATAAAACCAAAATCCAGACAATGAAATTTTATCCTGGCACTGTATATTCTAACAACTATAGACTCTGAAATGAGCTTAGATATAAAATTCCACACAATGAGGAATGGCAACATACTAAATCTAAAGGAGGCCAATATCAAATTAGTATAGTATGTATTACAAAATGTGATCATTAATAATAACTTTCTGGCTTTAGTGTCTAAAAAAACCTTTAGCAACCATGATCGACTCCCAGTCCTTTAAAATATTTTTCAAACTGCTAAATTTGACAAGGCATTGCTCTGCTGACCATGTACAGTAAATAACCGAAAGCATGGAATGTATCATTGGAGGACCCACTGTTGATGAAATCACCGTGATTTTTATAGCCTAGCTCACTTTTACAAGCAGAAGTGCTGCAAGGGTCAAAGCCCTGTTTCATGTCATATGGCAATTGAACGAAGCTGGACACCCACCGTGAGACACTGAGGTGGCCAGCTGGCATGGTGGCAGCTCTGCCGTATTGTTTTGCCCACCCACACAGTGTGTTTTAAACCAGTAAATAAAGAACACAACAGTAGTTTTATAAAATTACCAACTATAAACAATCAAATCATTAGATAAAAGTATTGGTAACAAAAAAAAAAGAGAGAGAAAGAAATTACACATGAATCTTAAATATGCTGGAAGAATAAAACCTTTCCAAATGCAATAAACAGGCCAGAAAAAAAAAAAAATCTCTTCAAGTGCTATATGAGACAATACAGTCTTCTACATTCAAGTTTCAGCCAAGAAACTACAGAAGAGAACTAGATGTAACTACCAGTTTTAGCCATAATATTAACATGTAATACACTGTAGGATATCTTCAGTACCTTTCTTGGCATTCTAAAAAGTAAGCACTCTGTGAAGTAGAACAGGCTATATGTTAAGGGGTCTGACATAGAACACTTATGTCATGCTCCAATTTCAGGACCTAACACAAAACCCTGACATTCTGATAAATGAAAACTAGTGGGTAGTTGGGATAATTTAAATAGTTCGGACATCTCTAGTTGACACTTTCACATGTTTAAAAATAAATCTAATTCTACTTGCAAAAGAACTATATTGTGTCTTCTAAATTGATTAATAGATGTATTAGTAATTGTTTTTATTCTTTGAATAATAAAATAACTAAATTTATAAAGTTATTTTAACCAAAATAATAAACATGGGTTGAAAAAAAATTGCGTTAGATTGGGGTGGGTCAATTACTCGCATATAGAGATTGTATATTTTCTGTGAATTAAGTTTCTAGAAAATTTCACAGGTAAGAGATAATTTTTTAAATGTTGTTTTTTTCACATAAAGAACTCGGGTGCTCTGCAACTTTAAGTTCCATTTACTCTATTGTTCAGCAACCACTGTTTACTTTTCATTTGTGGGGTATTTCGTACATATCTCTGCATGATATTTCTGGGGCTTACTTTGTAAAGTATCTGCAAGTTTGTCACATGAGTTAGAAATTGTGATTCCTAGTGAATGCATGTAATCACCAAGACAAGAGATAATCAAAGAAAATATTATTTTAAAATAGGCCAGATTCTACTACAAGAGTAAATTATTGACTCTTTAGCCCTGTTTTGAGGTTTTATAGATAGCTTTAAGAGCTCAGTGAGCCCTCTTCAGTCCAGCCCACCTTCCTTCAGAGCTGCACAAATCAAGTTTAGATTTTTTTTTTTTTCAACAACAGCAGCAACCATGCAAAATTGCGAGTTGTGAGGATTGAAGAAGGGGGAGAAAGAGGGTAGAGCAAATTTGTCTTCTATTAGCACCTTTTGACTACAATTAGCATGTTAACATGATTTCCTTTTATCCAGTTACCTTCTAAAGGTATTGAAATTGCCCCACCTCCCTCCAAGTGAGGCTGAGATTCTGAATTCCCACAGATACAACCTTGGAATCTGCCTTCAGCTATAGTTGGAGACAAAGGAGAAAGTGAAATTGACTTCTAGGTGATGCGACTTGAGGAAGAAAAGAATAGGTTGAAATAGTCAATGTTTGTGGGGAAAAGCACTGTTTGCTGAGACATCATAAGTAAGAGGACAAGAAGGTGGCATGTAGCAAATTTTCCTGGGAAAAGGTTCACAGGGAACTGGAGATTTTGTGGTGTGCTACTTAAGGGTTTAAAGAAATATTTCTTAAATATACAAATTCAGGACTGATGATCAAAAATGAAACAGAAGGACTGAAATATTGCCTGAGTATGAGACTACACGAAGCTGAGATGCAAGGTGAACTTGATACAGAAGAAAAATTTCTGGTGGTTAGCCCACAAGGGTGTACTGAACTCTACCCATCTGAGAGCAAACGTGAGGGTAGGCATGCTAGGAAGGTTTGGCCTCTGTGTAGGGTGGCCTCAGCTTGATCATGTGGAATGAGAGCGCTGAAAATAGAGCTGGGAAATCTGAATTTTAATCCAGATTTTTTAATTATCTAGAAAATAATTTGGAAAATTACGTCACTGGGATGATGTTTCATCATCTGGAAATATTATGTCAAAAATACTAAGGCATATTCAGTTCCTAAATTCAGTGTCAGTAAAATGGGGTGGAGTGAAGGAGAGGAGCTGCGATATGAATATTCCTAGCTCCACAGTACTGCTTAGGTAAATTGCATATTTTGTGTATATTTACCACCTTTAAATGACTTCATCAATGATGTCATATGTTGATTGGATTTAATCTGTATTGTTTTAAAACTCTCCTTTTCTACCACCCCAGTGAAAGCAAAGAGTACATTTTTTAACTGTATAACATTTGAAAGTGGGCATTTTTCTTCCTTTTGTGATACATATCCTTAAGTGGTTTAAAACAATCATTAGTTCTGATTTATGTCTTGTATATACAGAAAGTAAACTATTCTCTCACTGTAGTAGTTTCCAAGATACCATTTTATAAATGACAGAGTATCTAGTTAACAAAAGAAACTGAAGTCATTAATAAGGAAAACTGCTTTTCTGGAAACCAAACATCTGAACAGCTAAGCTCAGAATAGAAATAAGCAATTTAAAGGTTTATGGTAAGGCCAATATGTTACTGTGACACCACTGGAGGTACATATGTTGAACTTAATTTTTCCCCTGGGACAGGGAATCACCTGCAGAGGGAACCCATCAGTCTGGGGTGTAGACTAGGAAGGAGAGAAGACAAAAAGAATGTTCTCTCTCATTTAAGCATGGGAGCTAAGAGCTGATCCCTTAGCCATTACAGAAAGATCCTGTCCCTAAATAAAACTTTTGATACTCTGCAGTCTATGGCCTCTGAATTCCTTATTTAGGGTCTTCCTTTTGGGGTACACTTGCAGGGTTCTTTTACCTAGGGAAGAATAGCTTTCTAGTATAAAGAATGACTTCACATGACTTGCTGTAATTGTGAATGAGCTAATCAAAATCTTAGGATTAAAAAAAAAACATAAAAATAAACTTAGAGTAGTCATCTTCATTTTTCAGTTACTTCCTGCCAGGTTCCAGTAATCATATTAAACTCAAGGGGCAAAAATGTTATTAAGTAGGCTTAAAAATTATTTGCAGGAAAAAAAACTGGTATGTATAATCTATAAAACAATGCCTCACAGAGCAGATTACCATAAGAGCATTGATTTTTTAAATATTTTGATTATTGGAGAAAGTACAATTATAGCTGTATATTGCTCATCTGGTCAACTGACTGAAACAATAGGATAAATACTTTATTTACTTGATAACATGTTTTTTTTTTAATCATTTATATTTCCCCACAATTATAAGTGGAAAGTATTAATAATGAAAACAACACGAAGTTGAGATATCTAAGGAGAATTTTTTACACGTGATTATACTTCTGTTCTTGTTTTTAATCTGTTCATTTTAACTGTTTAAACCCAAATTTAGAGAATAGTTATACCTCAAGCACTTTTTTTTTTCATGTTCTCCTATTTTAGATGTAGTTAGTTTTCCCCTCTGGCATGACATTGTAGCTATGGAAGCATGTCAGATACTAAAGGAAATAGCTACAGAGAATAAAAGTCTTAGACTTTTAAATACTATGAAAATGCTTAACTACTCAACTTGTCCTCAGAAGTGAGATTTGTAGTTATAATATTTTGAAAGAAAATTTACTGAACAAATATGAGATGATCCAAATGTTTTATAATTTTAAGAACAACCTCAAATTAGTAATGCAAATGAAGGTACTTGGGATAATTATTTTTCAAACTAATAATCATTTTACAGAAAATCACACATCTTTCTATTGCTTTGTACTAATGCATCTTTTAAAATTGCCACAAAATTAGTCTTCTAGGGATGGTGGTGGCAGTGATATTTCTTTTAGTGGTGATGACTAAGGTGATTTTTCAAGTAATAGAATTTAAAACATCACTGAATACATTAGCATCTTGCTATATCCTTACTTATTGGTGGATGAAACTCTCAGGAATCTATAAAATACAGAGTCATAGATACCATTAAAATTTGGATAACTCAAAGAACATGTCAGTGAGCACTGTACATTTCATTATTCATTATTCTATATAGAATCTAAGTAATAATGTTCTGGAGTGTACGCATCAGAGACGATAAGGCCAGACCCTTAGGCTTTATACCTCCCACTTGCTCAGCCACCTGAAAAACATGTGAGCTGCCCTGGGAAGGGAGTGTCCTCAGGGGGTGGCTCCTTGCAACTGAGACAGATCCTGAGGAAGTTGCTGACAGGTAGAGGCTGTCTGCTGACTGTTCTCTTTGCCCTTAGGCAGAGTCCTGCCTTGAATTGGGATCTGGGAAGTGGATTTACACATCTGTCACAAGGGTGGTAACACTAGAGAGTGTAGAAAGAGGTCAGATTCTGGATATGTTTTAAAGGTAGGGCTGATATAATTTCCTGATGGATTAGAAGTGTGCAGTGAGAAAAGTAGTTAACAGGAAGGTCCCTAGATTAGGTATTTTTACCAAACTAAATGCATGAAGAGTGAATTTTTTTTTTTTCTTTTAGGAGTACATTTGGAGATTGGAGAAACGAAAAATTTTGTTTGGAGCATATTAAGTTTGAGCTGTGTGTTCAACATCTCATGCAAATGTCAATTGTAGATTTAGATGTATGAGGTTAGTCGGGAGACTGGGGGTGGAAATGTAAATCTGGACATTTTTACAGTTATATGGTTGGACAGGAGTGAGGGTTAAGATAAGACAAGAAAGTCAAAAAAGAAGCAACACTTAGAGTTAATCCAAAATTTAAACGTTGGCGTGATGAAGAGGATCCAGAAAGGAGATTAGAAAAAATTTCTAGTGAGGTGATGCAGAGCAAGAGAAGGAGTAAACTGAAGAAGGTATTTCAGGTTTGGAAGATAGAGATCAAGATGTTTCCAAATCACTGAATCTAAGTTTTTTCATGTTATGATGGAAAAACTCTCCCTTGATTAACAAGGAATACAGCTGATTTAAATAGTGCAGTGTTGTCGAAGTACAACATTTTCTCTATAAAAATGAATGACTAAGCAATAACCGTTGGCTTTCACAAAGTTGTATTTAACTATAAAGATGCTTTTGGAAGTGAAATATGAATTAACTCTGACAAAAAAAGAGAGTTTAATATGCTTAACTGTGATGATTGCCTAGAAAAACATTCCAAATCCAGTCAAAATTAGTATTCTTCTAAATACACAAAAGCTATGTTCTCTGCATAAGCTTCTGCTTGGTCCGTAGCTAATTTTACATGAATGTCTTGCTTATTAAGGAAGTTTTGGGGATTGATATAACTAAAAGATAGTGTTAGCTTAGGTTTTCCGTTTTTGCTTTCCTTTTGTTGTGTTAACTGCATTTGTAAAACTGACTCTCGAAACAAACTTGTAGATATATTTAAGTGATTTTTAAAATAATAAAGTATTTTAAAGTTTATTTACATAAAAAATGAAAATGAACATGAAACCCGTTTGAGACTGTCAAGAGAACTTAAGCTTTGTTGCAAACATATTAAATATATGCCCATTCAGCACTTGGGCAAATGTTATAATGCAGTTTTATCACTCTAAACAATTAGTATTGTCTTAGATAGACTGAAAATACAGGAGCAGGCTACATTTGGACCAAATTATTTTATTTTATTTTGGAATTTTATTTTGTCTTTTTTATACAGCAGGTTCTTACTAGTTATCTATTTTATACATATTAGTGTATATATGTCAATCCCAATCTCCCAATTCATCCCACCACCACCAACCGCCCCCCCCGCCTTCCCCAGACCAAATAATTTTAAATGTGAAACTAACATGTGATAAAAAATAATGAAAAACGATTTTGTTTATTTAAGAAAAAAACCTCAACTATATAGTTAGTATTTATTGGCCATTAGTTTGTTTGCCTATCTGCAAGGATATAATTAAAGTTAGTATAATTTACTCTTTCCATGCTAATATTTGGATTTAATATTCTTGAAATTTATTTTTTTAAACCCCCATATAAAATTAGGTTCTAATTCTTATTCTTTCAGTAACATAATATTTATTAAAAAGAAGTCTTTATTATGAGGAACAGTGTTATATGTTAATTTCTGTATGACCACATGTACCCTGGAAAAATTTTCAAATTAAAATATTTATTTAAGTAAACCAAAATTATATTTGGGTACATTCAATCAGACTAACATTTGTTTCTGGTGGAAATACTTGTTTAAGTTTCAATTTGTTAAAGGTTGTTTCAATCACAGTGTTGTTTACTTTTAAGACATTGAGGATAATATGAAATTTTTGTAATTTGCAAAGACATATTGCAAGTTAAAATGTAGTTTACCCATGAAATAACCTCGACATGATTGGAATTTATTTTAAATTGTGAAAATGGTGAAACCCTGCCATAACTCATTAAGTAAGCTCCAAAAATTCAACTGTACAAAATGTGGTATAGTGGTATTGCAACGTTAACAACAACAAAAAAAAATACATTTTTTAGTTAGTCTTCCAGTGACTACATGGTAAAGGAAAAGAGAAAATATTGCATTTATTTGTTTTTATTTATTAGGCCAACTGGGAAAAGGACTGATTGTTACAAAAAAAAAAAAAAAAAAAAAGAAGTAACAAAAAAATGCACCCTATACTGAGCTAAGAAAGACTGAAATGATCATGAGACTCATTTGCTAACACTTCCTTCTGTCACCCCATCATCAAGAAGAAATTAGCTTTCCCCCACCCTGCCCCTTTTGGAGAACTTGGGCAGGCCAGAGCATTGGCATTATTCACCAGTACCACATAATCTGTATTTTACTGTGGGGGGCTTACTGTAATTTGAAATACCATCTACTTCAACAGTCTTTGTTTCTTTGTACACTCATCATCTTGTTTATTGGCAAGGTTTATTTAGTTGATCTGACTGGCTAGTGGATTATAATATCCACTACCTCATTGCCTTCCAGACTGTTGATTAACAAGAAAGGTCTTTCCAACTAAAGGATAGCCTTTCTGAAAAGAACCTAAATGGAGTTGTACTTCTCTAAGGAAAATTCTAAACACATTGCGTGTGTTTGTTTTTTCATCATTCCTAGGGTATGGAAAACTGCATGTTTTATTAAAACTGTGTTTTGTTAAGAAGCAAGTGTTGTTTGCAATATTTTATTTAAAAATTAGAGTGCTATCCCAACCCACAATTTATTTCTACATTTACTTTTTCTTCAACATATACTGGGGCCTATGGTAGCTAATGAAGATACAAATAGGAATAATTCACAGCCTTTGTGCTCAAGCTGCCCATAGTCTAGTGGCAGTGAAAAACAAAGAAAAATCGTAACAAGTGTGATACAGGCTATAAAGGAATACTCACAAGAGTCAGTAGTGCCACTAAGGAGCAAGTAGATTTGAAGGTAGAACAGGTCTAAATGTAATATTTGAAAGAGTTTTCAAAATTAAAACCTGGGAGTAGTAAAATAGATAAATAATTTGATGTTCTTTTTAAAGTTACCACTCATAAGCAGCTCTTTTCAAAGCCTGGTAAAAAGAGAATCCTATACTACCCTTACTAAAAGGAAATTAAGGAAGAGAGGGGGAAATATCATGAGCAAAAATATTTCAGGTACTTCTCTTTGATATATAGGGCTCTGTTATACTTACACTAGGGTTGTATGTCTGTACAACTTGCAATCTCATAATGAAAAGATGATTACATTTCACATATGCCTCCCTTATGGGAGAAAACATATTATTTAAAATGAGGTTAACCAGCAAATACAATTGTTTAATTTCATTATGGGTTTGGATCCCAGGTGTAGCTTTATAGCCATATTAGCAAACATTAGTTTTGGTGTGTTTTTCTACCAAATCCTTTTAACATTTCTTTGGGGAGATAAAAATAGAGATTATCAGAGTTCTTTTAATGCCTTTATCCATTGTCTCTATAACCAATTTTAAGATGGAAATGCCAGAGAGACTTTACAATAAATAGCATCATTGTGCTCTGAGATATTACACAATACGAAGTATAAAGCATCACCCTCAGAGTGGCTCCATCTTTTGTTCTTATCGTTCTACAGCTTCTTAGCAGTTAAGACAGCAAACAGGGTGAATAAAAGTCTCCAGAGTACTGAGACTAGAGATAATTCCCTTCTACTCTGGATTTCCCTACGTCTCAAAGTTCAAATTTGGAATGTATTTATTTCAGGAAAATGTCTTGAGAAAAGCATTCAAAATGCACTCCTTTTAGGTCATGTTAAGCGCAGTGCTCTTGCATTATCTACATTTGGTCCTGTTTCAAATCTATGTTCTTTTTCTAAAATATTTATTCTTATTTTGATTTGTTCCACTTAAGTTATTAAATTGTACTACATGGCACACAACATCAATTGACATGATTTTAGTAAAGGCTACTGGTAAAGATTTTAAATTATTAAATGAACAGTTCTTAGTTTTCTTGCAAATTTGCCCCCTTATAATGCATAACACTTTACAATTCCTACTCTCTTACCAATTGATGTGTAATTAACCACTCTCTTCAGATGCTTCTCATACCTGCTTGACTGCCTCTTTTCATTGTCTTTTATTGATTTTCCTTCTCTTCCTACCTTGTAAATATTAGTGTTACCTGAAATGTTATGCTTTTCCCTCTACTCATCACTATGCTTTCTTCCTGAGCCATTTTGTCTGCTCCTCTATTTTCAGTATATTTCAAATATGTCAAGCTATTAAACCTATAATCTTAACCAAGTCTTCTAAAATCTTCAAATGATGTATACCTCAATTGTATATTCTTATAACATGAGCTGGAAAAATACTTCCCTCATTTTCCAGTTTGATTTGGAAATTCTCTTGCTTTTGTCTTGTTGACACACTATTAATTGAAACATGTTCTTAAGAGATAAAATTAGGAATGTAGTATGGAAGGAGAAAAATCTTGTTCCAAAGAGAATGTACTTTATGCATTCTTGACTCATGCTAAACATTATCTATTCTAACCATTAGTCAATAATTGAATTGTTAAAGCAATTACTTTGATAGTCATTATCTTTAGGGAATAATTTTATCTGTTGTGTTCTTTATTGTATACTTGAGATATCTGACTAATATAAACTATAAATGTTTATTCCCTGGCAATTATAAAGAAAGTCTTAAAATATTATACAGAGTTTCACTTTTTCTAATGGATGCTTAATGAATTATCACAAAGAGAAATGAAATTTATATATTGATTCAGCTTACAACTTGATATTGCTGTAAGTTTTCATAAACATGAGTATCTTTCAAGCAGAATTGGTGAAGAACAACTCATAAATAAACTTTTAAAACTATTTAATTTTTTAATGTACTGGAGATATTTTTATAAGCAGTTGAACTATCATTACTCAGTGGAGGACATCCTCCGAACATAGATGTTTATTTATTGAAAACTACTGATGCATTAACCCAGAGCAATGTTATTGAAACATAGTTGTTTTTGAGAGAGCTAAAGACTTAGTTCTCTAGTAGAGAGAAGTTTTGGGCCTTTTGAACTTCATTATTCTTCATTATTTTGTGCTACAGTGTTTTATTATTTTGGCTGGTCCAAAATAAGCTTTCGGTTTCCGTTAAATACATTAATTATTTGATTATGAATTCTTGTGTCAAAAGATTTTTGTTGTTGTTTGTCTGTATGCTTCTGACTTTAAGTCCTTTGGGTCAGCACTCGAAAACTTATTCACATGTGGTTTGACCTGGTAAAAAGCAAAATCTAATTTCAAAGTTTATTTCTTTATTAAAACTAATTTGTTATAAACGCAATTCATCTGAGATATATATATATATATATGTACACACACACACACATATATATTCCATTGTCTTTCTATTAACCTACATCTTTGCTCCTTGAGAGTGGACTAGTTATATTTCAGTATGTAGAAATATAATGGGACTAAAAAGTTAAAATTACACTGTGAAATAGAGTAAAACAATAAAATACCATTTAATTCAGATATCTACTGTGAGAAGATGGTTTCATTATTTATAATTATCAATTTAGAACAAATGCAATAAATCGCAAAGGAGATGTTTATATCAGGTCATAATCTTAAAATAGGTATAATCTACATATTCTAAATGCAATAAAGATTGCTTAAAATCCCAATGAGTGGGAAATCAGAAAAGCATGCCCTCTGTTCTTTAGTTTCTCTATTTTTAAAAAAATATTATTGAATTTTATTATAATATCTTAAAGAGACATTCAGTAGCATTCAAAAAGATGGAGCAGAGGATACCAAAGGACCTTGTATCAGTCAGAGTCCAGTCAGGAGACATAAACCATACCAGCTCTTTTAACAAAGAGAGCTTAGCTTAAAGAATGGTTAATGAAAAAAAAAAAAAAAAAAAAAAAAAGAATGGTTAATGAGTTATTGAAATATTGAAACATAATAAAAGAGAAACTAAGCCATTATTTTGGAGACAACTGTAGGAAGCAGTTATCATCCCTGGAACTATGAGAACAAAGGGAAGAGATTGGGATTACCAAATCTTTGAAGTTTGGAGGAGAGGTCTTCCTAAACTGAAGGCCAACCTCCCAGGGGAAGAAGTTTGTCTGACATTAATATCTCAGAGCTTAGAAGAGGGGCTCTAAGAGATTGGGACTTGGATTTCTGAGAAGGGGTTGCTGTCTGGTTCCATGCCAGCGTCATTGAAAGGTTACAAGTACAAGTATTGGAAAAACTCCAAACTGCTGCAAGTGAAAAGAACCCACCACTGCTGGCTTGAAGAAGCAAGGGTGGGTGCCATTGAGAGGAACAGGAAGTCTAAAAAATCAGTGAGAAAGAAACAATTTCCTTCTTACTCTTCCAGCCTCGCAATCTCCCTTTAACTCCCTGACAGAGCCTAACAGGAAGCCAGCTGACAAGGCAGGACTGTAGTTTGTGTAGCTCTAGCCCCCATATCATAGAAATCACTGTATAGAAGGATAGGTTAAAAGGAAAGAAAACTAGCTTAATAGCTAGCACAACTGAACGCGAAAGTTGGCAGTGTTAGGGAGATGCATTTTTAAATTGTGAAATCAAAATGAAACTGCAAGTTTCACTGGCCTGCTCTAAATCCTAAAAGTGACATAATATGATGGAATTTAAAGAATAATTTTTGAGATATAATTGACATATAGCATTATATTAATTTCAGGTGTACAACATAATGATTCTATATCTTTAAAAGTTTTTGATTCTACTCTTAAATAATATCTTTTGAAAGCTATGATAAACCTGAACCTTGGCAAGGAAAACAAAAAAATTGAGTAAAACTCTGAAAAGAGAATAATATTCATAACTGTCTATTCCCCAGTGCACACACATACAAAGTATAAAGGTTACATTTGTGATAAAAGGTGACCAAGTGAGTTAAAGAAAAGGAAGGCTTTGCAGTCTGACCATCAGAAACAGGTCAGATTTATCAAAAGCTATCTATACAATGTTTGTTTATGGTCCCTGGGAGAGTATCCACTGCTTACATGTGTTTATAAAAGGAAAACTTCTGTTAGATAGAACATAAACCAACTAGTTATTTCCCCCACAATTCCCTGAAAGATTATTATCTAGATTTATCCAAAAATAGTTGGCTTTCTTTTAAAACTACATCCTAGAAAAGCAGTCACATTTGCTTATTAGCTCTGAACATGTCTTCTGCATTTTTTCTTATTTTTTTAGGAGACGAACTATCCAAGAATATTTTACTAAAAATCATAGTCCTTAACTTGGGGTGCAAATAAACTGAATGAGAGAGAAGTTGAGAATTGCTGCAGAGGAATTTTTTTTCAGAGCACATCTTTATGCTAAAAGGGACATAGCTTATACTATATCCATCTCTATTGGAAAGCACCAGTCTAAAGTTAACTATTACTAGCTTGTTCTATTATAAATACCCATAAATGTATACTTAGTAAAGCTAAAGGATCTAGCCACACATGCACTTCAATTTATCTCTTATTGGTATGTATAACTATAAGTAAATTTATTAAATTATCAAAGCTGTATGTTGATACCAATTTCATTGTACAATAGCACAAATCTAGAAAAGCCATATAAAGTTATTTGATTGCAAGGCATTAAAAAGTGACTAATATTTATTGAGTGCTTTCTAAGTATCCAGAGCTATTCTAGGTATTGTGGATACATAGTTGAAGAAATAGATACTTCCCAACTCATTTACTAAGGCCATTAGTACCTTGATACAAAACCATATAAAAATGGTACAAAAAACAAACAACAGATTGATGTCGCTAATGAACTTAGATACAAATCCCTCAACAAAATATTAGCAAATCAAATCCAGAATTACATAAAAATAACAACAGTCATGATCAAGTGAAATTTATTCCAATTATGTCAGACTGGTTCAACATTAAAAATTAATCAATGTAATTAACAGGCTAATGAAGAAAAATTTTATGATCATGTTAATGGATGCAGAATAAATATTTGTCAAATTATTAATATCCATTGTCCAATATTCATTAATGTTATAAACTCTCACCAAGTTAAGAATGAAGGGAGCCAGCTAAAATTGATATGGTTCATCTACAAGATACTAACATCATAATGGTGAAACACCGAACGTGTTTCCTCTAAAATCTGGTACAAATCACGGATACTTGTTCTCATCACTCTTATCCAACCTAGTAACAGAAGGTCTAACTGTTGCAATAAGAAAAAAAGAAATACAGATCAGAAAGATGTAAAACAGCTCATACTTGTAGATGATTGTCTATACAGAAAATCCTAAGGAATCTACCAAAACAAAACAAAATCCAACAACCAAGAAAAACTTCTAGAACTGATGTCAGTTCAGCAATTTTGCAGGATGTAAGAACACTCAAACCAAAATTAAAAACATAACAAAATCACTCTAAAATTAGTTATATACTTAGCAAAACATGCACAGAATCTGTACGATAATTTTTAATGGTGATTAAAGAAATCAAAGAAGACCAAAACAGTGGAGAGAAATATTGGAAGACTCAACCTAGTATACGTGTCATGTCTTCCTAAATTGGTTTAAAGGCTTACTGCAATTCCTATTAAAACCACAGTAAGGTATTTTTTGTTGACATAGGCAAGTTTATTCTATAATTTATATGGAAAAATACAGACCCTAGAATAGCTTTAAACTCTCGAGGAATATAATAGGAGGAATCACTCTACCTGATATGAGGCCTGCTATATAGACACAGTAAACAAGACAGTGTAATACTGGTAAGGTATAGACACATAGATCGTTGAAGCAGAATAGAGAATCCTGAAGTAAATGGATCCAACTGATATTTGTCAAAAGTGTAAAAGCAAACCAGTGGAGGAAAGATAGCTTTTCAACAAATGGTATTGGAACAATTGGACATCCAGAGACCCCCCCATCCCCAAAACAAACAAACAAAAAAACCCACTTGACTCAAACCACAACTTTTATACTAAAAATTTACTCAGAATGGATCCAGAGTTAAATTTAAAATGTAGAAATATAAATATTTTAGAAGAAAACCATAGGAGATAATTTTTTGGATCCCAGGCTAGGCAAAGAATATGATCCATAATAAGAAATATTGATAAATTAAAATTATTTTCTCTGTCAAAGATCTTGTTAAGCGTATGAAAATACAACCTCCCAACAGGGTGGAAATATTTGCAAATCTCATATTAGGCAAAGGACTAATATCTAGGATATACAACACAAAGGACTCTCAAAACTCAATAGTTAAATAAAACACATGCAATTAGAAAATGGGAAAGAATTATGAACACATATTGCCGAAAGGGATCTACAGATGGAAAATAAATACATTAAAAAAGTGTTCAACATCATTAACTCTTAAGGAAATGCAAATACTAAGCCACAATAAGATACTACTATATCTTATACTACCAGAATAGCTAAAATTAAAAAAGCAATAAGACCACATACTGGCAAGGTTGTAGAGAAAATATTTTAATCTTACATTGAAGGTGGGAGTATAAAATGGTACAATCTCTCTGAATAAAGATTGTCAGTATCTTATAAAACTAAGCATGTAACTACCACGCAACCCAGGAATTGCACTCTTGAACATTTACCCTAAAGAAATGAAAATTTATGTTTACTCAGAGATCTGCACATGAATGTTCATAGCAGATTTGTTTTATAACAGCTTAAACTGGAAATAAACCAGATGTCCTTCAATAGTTTAATGGTTAAACAAATTGTGGTGCATTCATACCAGGGATATTACTCAGAAATAAATAAGATGGAACTATTGATACAAGCAACAGTTTGGATGAATCTGCTGACCTTTATGCTGAGTGGAAAAAAAAAATCCTGCAATGTTACAGACTGTTTGATTCTATTTATAAAACATTCTTGAAATGACAAAATTATAGAAATTGAAGCTGATTAATGGCTCCAGGGATTAGGAACTGGGGGATGAGTGTAGCTCTAAAAGGACAATAGAAGAGATCCTTTTGATTAAGGAACTATTACGTATCTTGACTGTTTAAATATTAATAATCTGTGATTTTGCAGTATAGTTTCACAAGATGTTACCATTAGGGGAAACTGGATTACCTTGCATTATTTATAACTACTACATATGAATCTACAGTTATCTCAATAAAAAGTTAAATTAAGGAGTAAGCATATTTCTTAATTTGCTTTATAGATGATGTTATGATTCAATAATATAGATGATGTTATGATTCACCTGACAGATTGGAAGAGGATACACTCTATAAATTTGAGTAGCACTAATATATAGACTTACAAGAAATTATTGCAATAAATAGAAATAAATAATCCATAGAAATATAGGCAAGACATGAGCATATACTTTATATAAGATAATACTCAAATGGATAATAAGTAGATGCGGACATATGAAAGTTCAATGGAACCAGATACAAAAGATATCCCACCCACTAGGTCTGCAAAATTTTGAAGTTTAAACATTGTCAAGTGTTTATAGAGATGTGGGGAGACAGAATTCCTGATGCATGTGCATCTGATGCAAGAACGTACTAGTACAGCCTTCTTAGAGAGCAATCTGCTGTACTTCGTAAAATTCAGCATATATACATGTACATCATACACACACTTATACCTTGCACAAAATCTAAGACAGAGCAACATAGCAATTATTCTTTGTACAAAACCCAGTATATTCATACACTATTCCACTATGGGACATATACAAATATGTTCATCTCAGTGTGCTTTGTTGTAGGGAGAAATTTAAGATAGCTTAGGTGTCTATTAATGGACAGATAGATAAGCAAAATATGGTGAATATACAGGAAAGAATTCTAAGCAGCCATTTGAAGCATCAGACTAGATGTAGACACAGTAAGATGGACAAATCTTAATATTATAGCAATTGAATATGCCATTCAGTTAATAAAAATTTTGTATATATACATATATAATAATATATGTATTTATATATATATATATATCATACAAAATCTGTACTGAGAATTTACAAAGATACATATCTTACACATTAAGGGGTTTGACAATATGTAGGGAGGGCTTTAGGAATGGGGTTAGAAGGAATACATAATAAACTAAATAAGTGATGATATTGAAAAATTGAATATTTTATTGACAATACAGTCCAGGACCAGAGATGCCTTTGGGCCAAGTCACTCTGAATCTACCAGATTGCTTGGAGAAATAACTCTATGCATTTCTGAACTCAAGGGGCTGTATAAATAAAAATCAGGACTGAGCCATACATTTGGTTATATAAAGTCCAGAAATTATCAATGCGAGGTCATGTGGATCAGGGTGCCTTGAGCAACTGCCTGATTCTTCTTTTGTTGGCCTTCCTGGTGATATTTTCATCCAAAAGAGAAAAAATACAACATCAAGTTGTCTGGGCATCAAGTTTCTAAAAAGGTGGACACAATTTAAAACTAACTAGGCCAAGAGGGCTAGACTGAGATAGATTCATTATCAGTGTTTCAAAGTGATGCTCTTTAGCAATTTATAGGAGAGAATGACCTTCTAAATAATAAGGATTATGTAAATTAGAAATCTGGAATACATCTTTGGTACCGTATTGTCTCTCTTTTTTTTTTTTTTTTTTTTTACCATATTGTCTCTTACTCCTCCTATTTGCTCTATCACCATACCTTATATATTTTAAGGACTATTAAATGCTTTGAACCCACCCACTTCTTGTCCTATCAACTGTCACCATCCTAGGCTAAGCTGGCATCATCTCTAAGCCCCATTATTCTAAATGTCTCTGAACTTCCAGTATTCATGCTGGCTCTTTCCAAGCAGGTTATTACACTGAAGCCAGAGCGGTCATTTAAAAATACAATTCTAATCACACTTTCACCCCAGTGCCACTCTCCATCCCCCCACTTAAAATATTTCAAGGGTATTATATGTTTAGAATCGAGGGGAGGATAGAAAACTTCTTGTGGCCTACAAATCCCCTCATATTCTAACTCCTGCTAAAAAAACACCAGCAGATGTCTGTTGATTCAACAAAATTGAATGTATTGTGTATACTGCAATAAGGGAAAATGTCACCTTGGCAGAGTCTTAGTAATGTCTCAGAAGAAGAAGACCAGGGGAGAATATTTGGAAGTTTTGAAATCTGGACTCAGGTGGTATAAGGAGAGTCTTTCAAAGCAGAGAGCTTATTAGGATTAGGCACATTTTGTGTCATAATAATAGTTTACGATTCAGTAACCTAGCATAGAAGTAAGTTTTAGGTAAACTGATAAATGAGCTGGTTGTCTAGGTGAGCAATGTATTCTTCTGATCAAGGAACTATTTCCCTAGCTTAATTCAGATAGATTGGTTTGTAGGAATTTCCCAAAGGAACCAGAGAAGTACTTATTGGTTTACAGCCTATTTTCTGGGACAAGAGTTTCTTAAAGCCAACAGGAAAGTCTTCTTGACTCAGGTGGCCTCTGTTCTCAGGCCTCAATAGTTAAACTCTGTGGAGGGGGAAGGTCTTGGGTCTCATTCTTCAGCTTGAGTTTATATTAATTTTTCTCTTTCTCCTCCAGCCATATTCCCTTGCTATATATAATCAGGGAGTTATATCTCTCATGGTCTCTCTTTCAGTGGTGTTTTTTGTATATGCATTTCTTCCTGCATAGAATGCTCTTCTTTTTCCCCTTTTCATATCTTAAACTTCTATTTCTTTATCATGGCTCAGTAATTACTACCTTGGAAAAGTCCTTCCTGACACCTCCGAATTAGATAAATCAGTCTATTTTGTGCTTTTGTAATTCCAAAAATTGCCTACTTTTAGACCTACAGTTATAATTTTATTTTGTTTGCTTGATTATTTGATTAAAGGATAACTCCTCCACTAGACTAGACTAAGCTTTAAGAGGTAGATTTCTGGTTGCTTTGGCTCACTCTTAGACTCTCAGTATCTATTACACTGTGTCACATGTTATTTTCTCAAATATGTGGATGCAGGATGAAAAGATAAATAGAAAACATCCCTCTACCTAAATACTTTTGATTTTACCTTCTACCAAAAACTAATGTTCATAACTAAGCCCTTGGGCCATGTAATTACCACCAGGAATCCTGAACGTATCACTGGAGATGATTCCATGGAGTGAAGAAGTAGTTTTTTCCAGCAAGCAGAGTGGAAACTCAGCATATTATAATTTAAATGTTTAAAGACTATGAACTTTTATTATAATCCCAAATTGCTGAATTGAGACTTATCAGTATGGAAGATGTTAACCAAAGTGATTCATGGTAATTAGGATTATTCAAAGTACTTTATTCTATTAAAAAATATACTCAAAATGGGAAAATTTTTCTCACTTTGAATTTCAGAGTATTTTCTCAGAAGATATTGTGTATCCAAATATAGATATGAAAATCCAAGCTTAGCATTTGTGAACAATAAGGAAATGCTTTATTCATTATAATCAGAGATGCTAAGAAATTGAATATGAGACTGATATTTTTTTCTTTTCTGATCTTCTGTTTTATTTGAATTTTATTTATTTTTATACAGAAAGTTCTTATTAGTTACCTATTTTATACATATTAGTGCATATATGTCAATCGCAATCTCCCAATTCATCCCACCATCACCACCCCACCACTTTCCCCCGTTGGTGTCCATACATTTGTTCTCTACATCTGTGTCTCTATTTCTGCCTTGCAAACCGGTTCATCTGTACCATTTTTCTAGATTCCACGTATATGCATTAATATACGATATTTGTTTTTCTCTTTCTGACCTTCTTCACTCTGTATGGTAGTCTCTAGGTCCATCCACATCTCTACAAATGACGCAGTTTCGTTCCTTTTTAAGGCTGAGTAATATTGCATTGTGTGTATGTGCCACATCTTTATCCATTTATCTGTCGATGGGCATTTAGGGTGCTTCCATGACCTGGCTATTGTAAATAGTGCTGCAATGAATATTGGGGTGCATGTGTCATTTTGAATTATGGTTTTCTCTGGGTATATGCCCAGTAGTGGTATTGCTGGGTCATATGGTAATTCTATTTTTAGTTCTTTAAGGAACCTCCATACTGTTCTCCATAGTGGCTGTATCAATTTACATTCCCACCAAAAGTGCAAGAGGGTTCCATTTTCTCCACATCCTTTCCAGCATTTGTTGTTTGTAGATTTTCTGATGATGCCCAGAGACTAATATTTTAAAAGCATGTATTTTTAAATGTTTTTCCTCCAATTCATTTTAGTTTGATGTCATGGAAGAAATTATTGACAGAGGATACAAGTGTGCGCACACACACATACACACAAACACACACACACACACACACCACACAATCTCAAGATATATGAGAGAAAACAATAAAACATTTAAAGTAATTTAAAAAGTAAGCCAAATAAGCTATTTACTTCTCACTTTGACCAGAAGACTATAGGCTAAATTTAAGTGAATTGAAATAAAATAACATTTATTAAGCATCTACCAAGGCCTAGCACTGAACTTAGTACTGTTCGTATCAAAAGAAGAACATGAAGGAGATGTCTCTTTCTTAACTGGTTCTAAACTAGAGGAGACAGGGGACTTCCCTGGTGGTGCAGTGGTTAAGAATCTGCCTGCCAAGGCAGGGGACACGAGTTTGAACCCTGGTCTGGGAAGATCCCACATGCCACAGAGCAACTAAGCCCGTGTGCCACAACTACTGAAGCCCGCATGCCTAGAGCCTATGCTCTGCAACAAGAGAAGCCACCGCAACGAGAAGCCCGTGCACCGCAACAAAGAGTAGCCCCTGCTCGCCACAACTAAAGAAAGACCGTGCAGCGACGAAGACCCAACGCAGCCAAAAAGTAAATAAATAAATGTATAAACTAGAGGCAACAGATAAGTAAGAAATTGAGTGAGATGCATTTATATAAGGCCAAGTGGTAAAAGAAGCATAAAACATATAGAGAAGACAATGACTGACATGCTAACAATGTAGGTAGATTTATGAAAGATTTGGACATTGAGGGAAAATTAGAAAGTGTAGACACACTAAAAGTGAGCCCAAAGAGATACTAACACACATTTGTTTATACTCATCTTAAGCACTTTCTTTCTAGGTCAACTTGTTTGAAAGTAGTCTCCTAAGAAAAATATTCACTCTCAAGTCTTATCATACTGTTTATAGAAATGTGCTGTTTGTGAGGACTTAATTCACATAATTAAAGCAGCAGAGCACACAAATAAGGCACTACGAGTGCTCTGGCATGATAAACTGCTAAGTCTGAATTCCATAGTAATGAAAGCTAGTTCTGGAGCCTGGGAAGTCTAGGGTGAAGGGGTCAGCAGATCCCTTGTCTGGAAAGGGTCTACTCCTGGTTCATGGATGGCCATTTCTCTCTGTGTCCTCAAATGGTGTAAAGAGTGAGACTACTCTCTGATATCTCTTTCACAAAAACACTGACCTACTTACCTCCCAAAGGCCCCACCTCCTAACACTATCACACTGGGGATTAGGATTTCAACACCTGAATTTTGGAGGGACAAAAACATTCAGTCTATAAAAACAGTTTTAGCCATGAAGATGGGATACTGACAGAGACGTGACTCTCTAGAAAGGAAGGATAAGGTTACTATTGACCAATTAACAGGATTTGAAGGAAGACCATGAAAATAAATCACCAGTGTGTTGACCATACTATAAGGCTAATTGGGTAATAAGTCATCCTCTACATTTTTGCTTGTTACTGAGGAAGAATTAGGTCAGTTGTTACAGCTGAGTACTGGAAAATAGTTTCAGAGCTATTGTAGTTTCCTCAATAATATCTTTTTGTTTAATACCCTTCAGGCAGGGGGATTCCTTGCCAATCTGGTGGTCACCCCACTGCAACAACAAATGCTAAGATTCACCCTAGGTGGCCAGAAGGTTTCACTGCCTTTCAGACAATAAAGAGATAAGCTCATAGGCTGAGTGAGAAGGGAGGAAAATTTCTCTAGTGCTATGGCAGAAACTGAACCAATTGTGAGTATGCTGGTTCTCTTGGAAGATGAGGAAGTGTGTTCTGTAACGCTTGTTTAGGAAGATGGCAACAGCTGGACTGTCTTAAATCTTCATCTTAGCATCTCCTGGCATCTACCGTGCCAACTTTAGATACATTCAAAGATAACCATAAAAGATCTCAGATTTTTATTGCAGTGGTTTTTTGACTCATTTAAGGGAGCTTTGGCCCTCTCTGGGAAATTCCCCTGAGCATAAATAATCCTCCTACCCCCATTAAGATGAAACCCAATATAAATTTAAGAGATATTATCATGACAATGGGGTAGTTAATACCATAGATAAAGATGGAGTCCTTCAGGAATAAAGACGCAGATGTAGAGAATGGACTTGAGGATGGGGGCGGGAAGAGTAAGCTGGGACAAAGTGAGAGAGTGGCATGGACATACATACACTACCAAATGTAAAATGGATGGCTAGTGGGAAGCAGCTGCATAGCACAGAGAGATCAGCTCGGTGCTTTGTGACCACCTAGAGGGGTGGGATAGGGAGGGTGGGAGGGAGACACAAGAAGGAGGGAATACGGGGATATATGTGTACATATAGCTAATTCACTTTGTTATACAGCAGAAACTAACACGTCATTGTAAAGCAGTTATACTCCAATAAAGATGTTAAAAAAAAAAGATGGAGTCCTTTATAAAGTGTTGCCATGTGAGTTATTGATGGCTGAGTTACACAGACACTGGGTTCAAGGCCTATGGCCCCAGTGGGAAAGGAATTTGGGGATATCAAGTTATCCCCAAAGCTGAAATAGATAGTATAGGGAATAACTGCCTTATCACCTGATATAGGGCATTGGGTAGACCAAAGACAGTGGAAGTTAGTTTGATTGAGCTGTCAGTAGCAACTTCTACACTCAAAGAACAGAAAATAAAATCATCTGGCTTATTATTCATCTGGCTTACAGTGACAGCCACTCACTTGTACCATGTCCCTTATCTCTCACTCCTCCATGATATCAGTTACCTTAAGATAAAAGAGGATTAGGTGTGGCAGCAAGGTCTCCCTCTCTACAAGGTGGACTGAAGACTTTACATACCATGGAGTATGCTGAAGACCTTTGGGGATGTGAAGAATTCCCATGTGTATGGCTCTTTCCAATAGTCTCCCATGGGGTAGAAGTGGGGAAACAGATTCATGATTTTAGCCCATGGGGTTTGGGCAGGATTACTAGTGGGAAAGCGAGGTAAGCATGATCTTAAAGGTGAGGACTTATAAGATTGTATTGGACTAATACAGTGTACTCTTACTGCTTCTATATCTGAATATATCATAGGAACTGATGTTCTATATGCTTGTGCTTCTCCGTCACGTAAGTACCATACAGGATTCCCCTGATTGAGAATGTCTAACAATAGAAAACTACTAACAAGACAAACTCATCTGCCATTTGCCACCAGTCTGTGGATAAGAATTTAGTGTGACTGCTTGTATCCTTGATATCTAAAGCTTTTACTCTTTAGTTGATTTTTCTCAGTCACCTTCTGAATTGTCTTGGCATATCAGAGCCTCAGTGGTCCTGAGAATGACATAATCACACCATTGCCAGCAGGAATGACAGATAAACACATAATTCAAATGGCTGTTCACCAGTAAAGTTTCTAGGGACTACATGGACACATTCATAACGATTAACTCTGCTGGCAGTCAAAAAAAATCAGTTATGTTTTTGGACAACCTCCTGAACAGCAAAAGTAAGACCTAAGTACCTTACTGGAGTTTTGGATTATTGGAGACAATGCTTTGCCTCATGAATGCATTCTTCTTAATCTTTATATTGTCTGATCCACAAAGAAGCATCCCATCAGTGGGGCCCAAACTGATATGCTGTTTGGAACCTGTCCATCTTGTTGTGGTATATGCTCTTTGTCATTGTGGTGACCCAGCACCAAGTGAGCTTTTCGGACTACAAGTCTTTGATAGCCTTGCTCAATGAAGTCTCAAACAAATGGATGGCACTCAACACCCAAAGGCACTCCCTAGGGTTTTGGATTTATCACCTCCCTAACATGGCTCTCAAGTATACTCCTTTTGAAAGCAAGTATTAGATTGTTACCAGGAGCTTCTCAATACTGAATGCCTGACCAAGGGGGGCTTTGTGACTCTCTTGCCTGATATTTCCATGATGGAGTAAATCACCGTGTACTCAATAACTAACAAGGTAGAAAGAACCGACAAGCTTACTTGTCCCTGGGAAATGGCATATTCAAAATACAACCTGCCTAGCCCCAGTGACATCTCGGCATTACATGAAAAAAGTAGCAATCATCCTCTTCTTTGACCCCTGGAGCAAATCTGCAGTTTCATGAGGGTCTTCAGTTCACCGAGGCTTAAATTCCTGGGCTAGATTTAGTGATGATTCACCTAAGTTGAAACCTAATATTGTTACAGGACCTATAGAACCAGCTTTGGATAGCCAAAAGCAGGCAAGGTCACTCTGCTTAGTGGGCAGAACTCAAGGCCATTCTCATAGCTCTGGCTGGTCCTTTCATGAACCTTGTTATATTTTACTGACTCTTAGGTTGTTGCCCATGGCCTGGGTGCTTCGTTTGCCACATGGAAGACAGCAGACTGGCAGATTAAAGATACCCCTTTTGGGGACCACTAACTCTGGAAACAAATGTTGGCTGCTTATCAATCCATCTAGGTCACTTACGCAGATGTTCAGAGTAGCGGATCATTCTGTGATGTCAAACTGGACGTAAGCTGCTGTTCAAGGCTACACCACTCAAATTGTCCTCATTACTGCCTGAGCCCATCATTTTGGGAGACATGTAACATATTCAGTATTATATCTGGCTATAATATGAAGGACTCCCATGTTTTTCTTTGGTCTCTGACTCAGGAGTCTTGTGTCTTCTACCAGCATCCATGGAACTCTAGCAGCCTAACTTGTTCACTTGCAAAGAGCATAAAATCTCAGACCTTTCACAGTTCTTGACACCTGTAGACAAGCATTTTAAAATCTGTGATTCAGCAGATTTAATAGTTTTCATACGTCATATTTGAATTGTGGAATGTATGTGCATGCGTATGCATGTGCATATGCCTTCTTGTTTCCGTTAATAAAATCTATTTATAAAATTTCATTCTGAGTGTGCATAAAAATGGGAATTCTTGGACTATTAAGAAGACTAGCTTTCAAGATATGCTTTGTATTTCTCTTTCTGGCTTACTTCAGTCTGTATGACAGACTCTAGGTCCATCCACATCTCTACAAATGACCCAATTTCATTCCTTTTTATGGCTGAGTAATATTCCATTGTATATATCTACCACATCTTCTTTATCCATTCATCTGTCGTTGGACATTTAGGTTGTTTCCATGTCCTGACTATTTTAAATAGTGCTGCAATGAACATTAACGCATATATGTGGAATCTACAAAAATGGTACAGATGAACCTAGTTCTAGGGCAGAAATAGAGACGTGGACGTAGAGAATGGACATGTGGGCACAGGAGGGGAGGGGGAGGATGGGAAAAATTGGGAGATTAGGTTTGACATAAATACAATACCATGTGTAAAATAGATAGCTAGTGGGAAACAGCTGTGTAGCACAGGGAGCTCAGCTCGGTGCTCTGTGATAAACCTATATGGGTGGGATAGGGGGAGTGGGAGGGAGGTCAAAGAGGAAGGTGATATAGGTATACATATGGCTGATTCACTTCATTGTACAGCAGAAACTAACTCAACATTGTAAAACAATTATACTCCAAAACACAAAAAATGCTTTGTAGAGACAATGCTAACTGAAGTGTTAAATATTCCCTCAAGTAAACTCTTGCATGAATAGAAGCTAAATCTTTAAGATTACTATTATTTAAGAACAATATTTCAAACACTTAGTATTCATATCAGCAATAATTATAATAGGTCAGAAGTTCTATTATCATCATATAGCACCTTATTATTACTGTTTCTTACCCGTTAATGTTACTTATTTCTAGGAATTATCAATTTAGCAGTTTTAGTATGCACTAAATTTTTTTTCAAAAAAGTTTTTCTTTTTGAAATATGGTAAGTGAATCAGTGAAAGTAAAATATTGAATTCAAAGAATGAGAGGATAGGATTTGAAAATCTATGATTTAATTATTATTAACAACAAAGAGTTTTTTCCAAAATTGTATTTCTTTTTTCCATGAGAAATAAAGTTATTAGATCTACTGCCATGCAAGCTAATGCATTACATTTCACCAGAACAAATGACAACTGTGGGCTGGTTTTCATTGCCATAGAAAACAGATGAAAATTTCAAAGTTAGCTCTTTTGGATTGTTTCCTACATATACAGTACCACTGAAAACTCACTCCTATCCTTGATGGTGGGAAGGTAAACACTCCCTCAACATTTGGTGAAGCTTCTTGATCAGGAGTCTTGAATAAGGGAATAAATGTTTTATTGACATGAATACTGTTTTCTCCCTGGAAGAGGCAATGAATGAATCACCCTGCATTATCATTTGTTCTGAGATTCAACGTCAGACAAAGCATTTGATGGAAAAGTTTCACTAAACAGGGTTTTATGGGAAGATAATATCTTTTGACTTTTTTTAATGTTTGGGAACCATTTAATATTTTGGCCTATTTTGTCTCCCAGAAGTTGGTTACATGGTAAATTATTTTCACATATATGACTAGTATAGTCATTCTAGCATTGCTAAGTGAAAAGTGTTTTGCCATTATTTGGTGCCTTGTCATTTAGTTTTAGCAACTACCCTGTGAGGTTGTGCAACATAATGAAATTCCTTTGTTTTTTTTTTTTAAAAAAAGAGGCAATAACGATGTATGAAAAGTCAATTTCATTTTTGTACGAGAGAGTAGCAAAGCAGAGTTCCATACAAAGTCCTCTTAAGGATTTATTCCACTATTTTGTTGTCTGTCTATACACAATATGCCAAGTAAAATATCAAAGCTATCTTTATTTTCATCTATTATTTTCTCATTTATTTGTTAGACCCTGTTTTTACAAATTGGAGAGTCTAGAAGTCTTACTTTGCTGATACAGATGTCACATTTTCAGGAAACCTTGCAAAATTACTAGTTATTGTACCAAGTTCATACAGTTATACCAAATTCATTACTTACTTCACCTTCACTTAACTGAAATGGGCATGAAACCTTAAGTTATCACTTGTAGATGTGTCGTTTTAATATGACTGACATGCTGTGTTTCTGAAAGAAGTAATGAAAAAAACTGAAAACACATGACTGTCAAACTGTTCGACCATTTGGATCCTGTCTGTATAATCCCTTCAAACTTGAACACAAGATGCATGAGCGTTGGGCTTTCTCTGTTTATTTAACTGACTATCCAAACGGCCTAGAATAGTGTATGGAGTATAGTAAGTATACAAGTATACAAGCATCTATATTTCAAAGTTTACAAAGCATTAGTTAAAATTCTATTTGCCTTTTCCCATTATAATTAATTCCTAGCCAAGGTAAAGTAAATGTTGATAAAGTTATCATTTCAAGAAGTAAGAATTCTGCTGGAAAAATTGCTACTCAAAATTTTTTGATTCTTTTTCTTATTTGGGAAGTGCTAGAAATTCTATGAAGAACATTACTGTGATGTTTACACAATAAGACCTTTAACCTTTGTTTTTTAAAGAATATAACCTTAATTAAATAAGCTTTATAAAGTTCTACAAATGGAGCTTCTCTTTCAGAAAGATTGTAATCACTTATGATCTTCACAAAGAATCAGTAGAATAGTGATTATACTTTAAGTAAACAACTAAAATCCACAGAATCAGTTAAGACTTTCTTGATTCTAAAATAATTGATTCTTCTCCTGAGTGCTCAAATAGCAGGAACTGCAACTTTCTTCTGGTGGTTATTCTTTTTTAAATCATTTTGGGATCAAAGAGCCACTCCCAAAAAACCCCTCCCTTTTCTTAAGTTCTGTATCAATTGAGAATTGATACAAAAGAGTGAAATGGGAGATTATCTTTACTCCTAAATAAAAGATAAATGTAATGTTAGAAGTTGCATCTTTATCTTTGAGAGAGTGGGCTTCCTTATAATTAGGCTAGCTACATTATTTAGTATTTCAAACAGGGAAGAAAAAAGGAGCAATGTTATTAATTACATTGAGCATAAATTAAGACCATCCTGACAAACCAAGACATATGTTTACACGGTTTGTAATGAACCACAGACTTCAACAAATGTACCCATCCTATAGCAGACTCTGCTGAATGATCCCAGACCTCTCTCCTGAAAGCAAACCCTTTTTGCTTCATGCTGGAAAGCAGAAAAGAGCATATATTCTCAGCAGGCAGATTTTCTCCCAAGAAGGAAAGAATCGAGGCGAACCTTGTCAGTTTCTTCTCCCAAATTTATTGTGCCAAGCCTCTAATGTAGGAGGGGACCGACGGGGAGGGACATGAGGGGTCAGTGGTTTCACACCAGTGGTTATCTCTCCATATGGAAGAGAACCTCAGGAGGGAGTCACAAGTGTCCCTCCCTCACCCCTCAAACTCTTATACTATTTTCTAAGCACCAATCCTTCTACATTTGGGACAAATTCAGTACTTGTGTGTTTTAGCAGAAAAGCAAAGAATTAGACCAAGTTCTTAGCTCTTGTGTTTACAAAGACTAATCATGAAAGAAACAATATAAAGTTTATTCTAAAAAAATTCTTTTTCAAGAATAGATAGCCAGTTAGAGACTGTCTTCATTGCCATGGCCATGGAGAGGAAAGAAAAAAGAGACTGATGAAAACAAGATGGTTAGATGTTGATATGTGACCATAAGAAAAGTTTTTGCTTCCTGCCCTACAGGGCATGAGCCTGCCATGAGGGTAGAAAGGTAAAGCAAAAGAAGAAGCCCAAGAGAGGTTTATATGCATGAGGACAGGTAAGACAGTGCCTTTCTTCTTGAATGAGGGCTTAGTGAATCCAATGCCCAATAGTTAAATAGAGTAAAAGTATTGCATGTGGCATCAATGAAACAAGCCTAAGATATAGGATATGAAATAGTACAATTTTTTTTTTTAAGCTGCAAAGGTTAAGTCACAGAGACCCAAAGGACTTTCTGACCTTTTGTTTGGGAAAATGAAATGGGAACAACAATGGAGAGAACAGATGAGGACACAGATTAATGTTCAGTAGTCTTCCATTCCTCCCAAGCATGCCAGTATAATACATAAATCCCTAGAAATTATAGCAGCCCTAAAGAGAAGGAAATAAATCTTCGACTATTAAGATAATGATTCTGTCTCTTTGAAAAAGAAATAGAGCAGGGGGGAAATTGAGCCATTGAAAAACAAAGTTATATTCATATATATGTGTATATTTATTATGTTGATTGTTTACATTTATGGATCCTTGGCACATTTTGAATGAACTTCCCATATTTGGATAATTTGGATAATTCACCCAAAGAAGAAGTAAAATGTATCTCTTGAAGTCTCCTACATGCACAGGCATGTGACCCAGGATTTATCAATCAGATGCCCCCTTAAGGGGCTTTAATTTGGAAATGAGCACTGTTAAAAAGTGGCAGCTGTGTGTAATAGATACTTTTTATAGGGTAAAGGCGGAAGCATACAGCTTTTGAATGGTAATACTGTTAAGTAATTCTTATGTTCAATCCTAGTTTTATTAGTTTGCTAAAGCTTCCATAACAAAGACCACAAATAAAGTGGTTTAAAGAACAAAAATTATGGTCTCACAATTTTAGAGGCTAGCAGTCTGAGATCAAGGGGTTGAAAGTATTGGGTTTTCCTGAGAGCTGTGAGGAAGGCCATTCTATGTCCCTCTCCCAGGTTCTGGAGTTTGCTGGCAATCTTTGGCTTATAGACGCACTATCCAGTCTCTGCCTCTGCCGCAGATGTCTCGGTGTTAATAGGTGAGTTCCCTTGGCCTATGGTCCATGTGCTTTCCAAGCTCGTGTTTTTGTGCTGGTTTTTGGTTTGAGTGAGTCTGCCTGTGAGCCCTTTAAGAGCTGGTTTTCCATTCCCTACAGTTCTATGGTTTTCCCGGACATATTCCCTGTTGGTTTTCAAAGCCAGGTGTTTTGGAGGCTTGTTTCTCCTGTTCAGGATCTAAGGGTTGGGGTGCCTGATGTGGAGCTCGAATCCCTTGCTTTTCAGGGAGAAGTTTCATACTTTTGTGATCCTTCCCAATTGTAGGTCACCACAGCTTGGGTGTGATTTTTTTCCTTGTTGAGACCGTATCTCTGCCTCTCATCCATCTCAGTGCCGTTCTTTTACCCTGTGTTGGGGAGGTTCTGGTCATTCAGTTTTCAGGACTCTTTCAGAGGGAATTATTCCATATGTAGTTGCAGATTTGTTATGTCCATGGGAGGAGGTGAGTTCAGGATCTCCCTATGCTGCCATCTCAAACCCCTTCTGTATATTTAAATGTGAAACTATACACTAACAAAATAAAGCAGAGAAACATGGTGGCCACAAAAAATTCTCACATTTTTTGAACATGTATGTTTAATAATAAATAAGCAAGTAAGGAAGGCAATTACAGCTAAAGGCAGTAAATAAAACAGAAGGATAAATCCTTTCTGAGCTGGACACCATACAAAAAGTCCAAAAGTGTCTCCTTACTAAAATTGCACATGTGACAGATATTGGTAATCTGAAATAAAACATGCTTTTACTTTTATCTTTTTGATGGTTATATGAATTATCTGGGCTCTGAGAATGAACTGAGAATTTGAAACAACTTTAAGATTTGAAACATCCATCTCCTGAATGTTCTGTGAGGGGGCACAAGCTTGGAAACAAGAAAAAAACATTGTCTTGGTTGAGTATGGATAAAGTTAACACATTAGGAGGATGGAAGAAATACATCCTCCATCACCAGATGCCACATGACTAGTACTAAAGCAGGACCTATATTTTGTTCTAAAATATGAAATCAACTAACTACTCTGTTGCAGAACATGTTTTAGACTTAGGTTAAAAACAAACAACAAAAAACAAAACAATTACCACTGTGTTAAAAAATGGCAGTTGAATACCTTAAGGTAGAGCAGAACTTCTTAAATTCCAGCATATATCAGAAATACTGGAGCCCTTATTAAAAAAAAAAAGATTGTTGGGCCAATACTCTGAGTTTCTAACTAATCCTGTGGCAGGGCCAAGGATTTTCCAAATCCTCTTTTTTTTTTCTTTGTTCTACCAGCTCTCTGTCCCCTCTCATACCAGTCCTGGAGGCAGTAGATGGAATATGAGGGGGAGCTATTTGCCCCTCTTTTGTCCTCTGCTCGCCAAATATCAATCTAATGGCAAAATCGACTCTATGAAAAATGTCAGTACCTGCTTTGTTAATTGTTATTTTTATTACATCCTTTAATATTATCGCATGGTTGCAACTGCCTTTTTAAAATTAATTTTGAGGTTGTAGAAAGATTTTATTTTTTTTAATGGCAGACGCTCTCTTTCTCAAACTGGGGGGAAAATGTCTTGGCTTGTAGCTGAAGCATTTGGGCAAAGTTCTTTACAGCATTTAAAAAAAAAAGATTACATTTACTTGGGAAAATAGCATCATGTGACAGGACCGTAGCAATCATAACACCTTGGGTGCCAGAAAACACTCACTCTGGGTGGCTTGGATGACTCCAAATTCTTAAGAGCATTTTCTTTTTTTTTCTTGGTGGTAGAAAGTCCCTGCAGTGCATTAATGTCTACGGAAAGCTAATAGCAACGCTGTCTCTAAAGCAACTGGTTTGTAGTTTATGAGTCTGCAAGGCCGAAGAATAACAGACACATATCACTGACAGTTAACAAAGCTATCTTTCATGATTTTCTTTTTGTTTGCCCTTTTACCAAAAGTCTAATTTTGTAGAAAAACACTCTACAAATGATGACTTAAATTATTTCCAAAGAAGCATTTCTTCCTCAAATTATCTAAAGTCTTAAAAATGCCACAATGTTATTTTAGCAATTCCTCAGGGCTTCCCACCCCTTTTATATGTATATACAACATGAAAAATGATGTTTAAAATGTTTTTCTCTTTTTGCATCTGATATGTGTGGCCTTATATCACAAGTAATTCTGTAATCTTGCTAGTATTCTTTATGGAGAATAGGCACATTTGATTATATGCAATCTTTTGCAAGAATCCATATAGTAACATTAGTATCTAGCATATATTGTGAATCTGTCTCTGAAAAATAAGATGTTTAGTCATTTTTCTAGTTTATTTTCACTCAGAATTGTCACGTATGAAGAGAGGGGCTATCAGAGGTGGTCATAATTGTTGAGGCTCCAGAGTTTTACCAGAGTGAAATACCACAGCTTTACTAAGTTTTTTTTTTCTTCTTGATGGGTGTATTTTATGCCTGGTACCACAGTTAGTCCCTAAAGGCTGTCTCTTTCCTCAGATGTCTTGGTTTAATGTGGACTAACATTCCAAAGTAATTTTTTAAGAAGGGGAAAATTAAGACAAATAAAATATGGAATCTAGACACAGGTAAGTTTACATAGAGTCTCTTCTCTGAAGGTAGCTGGAATCTTAACCGCAGATTGACTTGTCTGGCCAACTTTCAAGGACTTAAAGACTTTCCCTTAATTCCGTCCACTATTGTTTCCAAATAGTAAGGCCAACTTCAGGTTGGTACCCTGAATGGGTAGGTAAAGTCCCCAAGCAGTTTCACAGCACTCTTCTGCCCTATTCTCCTGTGTTGTGTCATACTTCAGTTCAGACCAGTCTTGATCTCTGCTTCATAAAGGAAAGATACCATCCCCCATCTGTTCCAAAGTAACTCCTCTTTCTTCAGACTGACCTGCAATAACTTCCTAGAATTTATTGTTCTTGTTTGCTTACTCTGTCCTAAAGTGATTATTCTCAATTCCAAGTAATATTTCTCTAACCTCTTTTCCTTACCTAATTAAGCAGAAGACAATTCAAATGTCATCAGGAACCTAAAATGTAATGTGAATATGTGAAATGGTGTTGGGAACGGGGCATGATAATTGTTTTATCTCAGTGGCTTTTTAAAAAAATTCACCACTTGGTGAAATCAAAGGCCACTAAAAAATAATGTTTTCTAATTATCAGCTTGACCTCGGTTACAGGCAGGAGAAGGAGGCAATGGGGATAAAGAGATGCAACACTTTAAAAAAGTATGTAGATAGAGCGGTAAATGCACAGGTATATATATATATATATATATATATATATATATATATATATATACACACACACATATGTATAGAGCACATGGAACAAATAGTTGTTCATTTAATCAATATATATGTGTGTGTTTACATATATATATACATCACCACCTTATAAATATATGGATATAGAATTTTTTCTAAATGAATACATACACTGTTTGCTTTTAGAATTCTAAAGGCAGGAGTATTTCAGAAATAATATAGGTAAAGGTAGAAAAAATGATGTTTGTTAAAAAATATATCTTTTTATAGGCACTAAACTATTAGAGCAGTGTTCCTAATGGTATCTTATTTATGTGACATCATGATTCTCTCAGAATTTTACAATAGACTCTACAGTATTGAAGTGTGTGCTGACCAAGTTTGAGGCAGAAAAATAGAAGCATAGGTCTGTATATAAGTTTAGGTTATTCTGGGTCTGCCGATTAGCCAGAAATAGTTTCACTTAGAACAATGTGTGGTTTACATCAATATTTTAAATTATCTTGATACAGTGTAGTTCTGTGTTAAAACATAATGTTCTAATAAATTTCTCAGCACACTCGTGGGTTGCTTTACAATCCTGACAATTGTATATAAGGTCATTTAGCATGGCACATTTTACATCCTGACAGAGGGGAGCCCTGAGTCCCATGACTGTAAGCATTAGTGCTAAACATTTCAGAGGAAGATATATGTTATCTACTTTAGTTGACCAACCTAAGGTGAAAGCACTAGAATCAACCCAGCTTGGTTTGTATGCTTTAGTGAAATGCTTTCGATACCTTGGTCAGCTATGAATCTGCTCCTCCATACAGAAATGCATGGTTTGTTATAACTCTTAGACTGGAGAAGCAATGCCTGTGGCTTCTCAGAAAGATGATCTTTCTGACTTTAAATTTAGAATAGCTGAACATCTCTGACTGCTGTGCAGTACTGGGGAGGGAGGCTGCTAAAGATACAAAGACTGCAGCTGTGCTTATTTTGGAAGACGCACAGTGCAGAGTCAGTTGTTGTGCTTAGATTATAATGCATGGCTGAGATATCCAAGTGTACAAGGGATGATGGACCAGAATAGGCTAACAGAAAAGCAGATGGGCCTCTGTAAAATGAAATCATTGAAGAGAATATCATCTAAAATTAAACTTTGTACCTATGCTTAAACAAGAAGTTATATTTCTGGGATGGAAATCCTAATTGTGTCTTCCCAACTGATTTGAAGGCAAACTGTGTTCTCCTTATTTTCTCTTTAGCTTTTCCATTTATTTGTGGTAAACAAAATGGAAGAAAATAAGTGGAAAGCAGATAATGATTTTTGACTACATGTAAATAAAACTTCTTTGATCTTAGGGAAAAAATTGTTTCACACAAAATGATACTTTAAATGATGCCCATATTTTAAAATCTAGAGATTAAATGAACAGTTGTCTGTTCCATGGGCTTTATCAGTGAAAGCCTTACACTTTGACATCATTATCACCTTGTGTTAAATTTAAATGAACAATCACATAGTTCTAGTACCTTGGTTCATGTTAATCATGAATTTTTATATTATTTTTAAAGGAAGTGTTCAAAAAATACAACATTTTTTTCAAAGAATAGTTGTTTTAGGCTGCTCCATGCCCTATCAGCAATCTATAATATTTACCACTAGGTCAATATCCTAGACTTATTATTCTGTTAAATAGATCCCTGTGAGGATATGAACAAATGCAGACAATTTATGTTTTGTTCCTTAATATATCCTTTCTCTAATGCTTCAGTAAACCCTAAATGCTACAGAAAATATTGATATTATTTAAGAATAAATGGTTATTATGAAGTTCCCTCCCTCCAGTAAACAAAATGAAAAACAACAAAGAAAGAACAAAACAAAAAGATTTCAGAAAGAAAGAAAATCTTGGGAAGCTAAGAACATCATGTGGTTTCCAATTATATTTTAGGCAAGATAGGAAATATAAACCAAGAACTGTAGTTTTTAGACCTTTATAAAATATAAAATATTTTCATATTAGTTTTGATGTTCCAGACTGTTTTAGCCTAATGATTAATGATACATTGCTTAAGATGAAACTGCTTAGGGGGATAGTTTCCAGGAAAGTATCCACTAACAGTTATTTTTTTCTGTGAAAGAAAACTGCAGTTGACCAAAAGCTAGAGTAGATAGTAATATTTAGAAAGAAAAAAAAAAAAGAGAGGGAGATATATGTATTTAATGTCACTATACAGATAGATCCCTGAAAAAGATTGCAAATAATCAAGCATGCCTATTCTCCATAAAGAATACTGCCAAGATTACAGAATTACTTGTGATTTAAGTCCTTGGACATTAGTTGCAAGAAGGGAAAAAATAGTCCCTTCTTGCACCTGGGAGGGAGGGCTATTTGTCTATCTTTTCTTTTACTTCGGAAAAGTAAAGCTCAAGATTACTTGTGCTTGAAAATTGTTTTAAGATAGATAGAAGAAAGATCCTATATTCTACATTTCAATAGAAGCTAAAATATGTTTTGTTGAACACTGCTCTCTTGATTTAAAACAAAACAAGACAAAAACTTTTAAAGGAAAATAGAAATTGTCTGTTTCTGGTTATTTTGCACTTAAACCATAAAAATGTTGCTTTCTTAGTTTCCATTAATTTTGCAAAATCATTTTTAACAATTTCAATAGTCACTTTAGCTGCATTTCTCTTAAATGCAGGTCTGTTTTCCAAGTACAAATAAATTTGAACAACAGATTTGATTTCTGTTAGAAATTTCTCCAGATGTGAATTTTGAAATACGGCTCATGTTATCATTCTGGTTTGCAGTAAAACATGGATTAAGGCATAAAAAGAAGAAGAAAATGCTTGGTAAATAAATAAGTAGATAATTAAACTTTGTTTACCATTCCACCCACAGATTTTTATGTTTGCCAGAATATAATATTGGCTTGAGAGATGGGGTGTCAGTTAACTTGAAGCCAAACAATTTAATATTTAGGAGAATAAGAACTGAATTTTGTTGAAAAACAAGTTACTTGCAGATTTCACTTAATTCATATGGCCACCATTTTGTATTTGTGCATGTTCTAGCTTAGCATTAGTAATGATGCTAAGCTGAATGGCATTATTTTAGCCCTATGCCTGGTCCCTTGAACAATTTTCAGCCACAGGTAATCAATATGACCAAATATGTTAGTCAAATAATTCAAATTCAAATAAATAAAATAGTTCAAATTCAAAAACACTTTTCATCATTTTATCATGTCATTCTGACATCATATCATCAGAGAGACACATTGTATACACCAACATTTTGTGTTATCACATTTGAAAATACAGATAATTTTAAAAGACATTTGTTGGCAAAATATAAATATATATATAATCATTTTATTTATCTTTCTTTTTTTTTCTTTCTATCATATATTGGGTAAACAAAATTAAATATCATTTGGGTATTGTTGCAACCGGACACACTTCTGTTCCTGCAATACAGGATTTCATATTATCGCATTGATATAATTTCACCGGTCAGACCAGCAAGCAATTTAAAGACTTCTACCATTCTTTGAGAAGACAAGGGAGACTAGGCACTCACATATTCACAGTGAGCATAAGATTTAGTAACTGTCTTCTGGGGAGTAATTTGCCAGTGTACATTAAATTTTAATTGTGCACAGAAAGCTGTTTTACAGAAATTACATCATAGTACAGATGTTCACGGAAGCATTACACCAGCAATGGACACCACTTACTTTCCCATCAATAAGGGAATAGTTAAACTATGAGAGATCCATTAAAGTGAATACAGAGCAGCCATGAAAAAGAGGAGATATATATTGAATGCTATGAAAAGATGCACATGGTACATTCAATAAAATGAAGACTAATATAAGAAGTCTTAGAAGATTATTCTATTTCCTATAAAGAATGATAGCTAAATATATTTATGCATATCCATAAAAAAAAGATGTCTGGAAGAATAGCAGCAAACTTAGGTGGAGGGATGGAAAGTGGACATTGAGAGGGTTTGACTCCTTGCCTTTTATGTTTATGTCTATATAACTTAGGAGTAAACTTAGTTTACTTTACAGATTTTTCTGCTCTTTTCTGCTAAAATCCAATCCTGAAAACAGCACTTATTCCCCTTGGTCAGCATTTTTCTTTTTTCCTGAAAACTACTCTTCATCCAAAATAAATATTTCTACTGTACCACAAAACAAATTATTCAGCTTTAAAATTGCACAGCTTTTGCCATATAGTAAATTCCACTAAGCCATGGCAAAACTCCATCTCCAATTCAGAAAACGTTTATGTTTGGCCAGGGGGAATGATGATAAATTGTTTATGTTACTCTTTGTCTTCTGGGGAAATGTTTTCATTAAGTCTGAATGCTATCTAATGATTAAGACAGGAAAGTTTGAGAAAAGCTACTACTTATTCAATCACTAAATACAGATCACATTAAGATAGAGCAAGGGGTTGGGGGGGGGAAATGGCCATGCTATCTGCTTTTGGACTCGCCTTGCTACCCAATCTCCTGCTGTTCAAGGTAGGAGTAAAACATCTTTCTCACTAACGAGTGACTTTCTTTCTCTTGGAGGAGAATATTATACTCTACTGTTGAATGTTTTCTTAGTGTTATGACTCTGTGTGTGTGTGTGTGTGTGTGTGTGTGTGTGTGTGAATTCACAGAAAACTACAAGGTTTCAATGGGTGTCTGAGAAATACGTGTTTTTTGCCATCTCTAATGTTGCCCCATCTCAAATTAATTAAATTAATGGCTGCATATAAATCTGTTAGCTCCATTACTTTTATGGCTTCATCATTTTTAAGTATTTTAACAATTTAAAATATTAAGAAATTGTAAAATAGACACGTAATTCCATATTCTGCGTTTTGAGTTAATGTTACTCATTATCTGTGTTTCTACATAAATATGGTTGAATGATATTAAACAAGAAAATCTAGTATTGTATATTTAATCAAAATCAACCCTTCAATACTTGGTATACTTCAGTTTTGGGTATTTTTTATGATTTCGTGATGAATATACTTATATATCTGGATTTCCCCTATTTTAATGAGTTCCTTTGGAGATATTCCTGTAAATAAAATTAATTTATTGAACAATACGACTTAAGATGCATGGCAAACTGCCTTCAAGTTTAACATTGTATATTTAGCAAAATATTCATAATATGGTCAACTAGGCTCTATTAAATTCCATAATAATTTAGAATATTTATATAAATAGGAAAACAAATATTCATATTGAGTAATGAGTCTTAATTAGTTTGAATTTGTTTTATCTTTAAATAAGCCATATGTATTTTTTTCATAATAGCTTTGAGGTCCTGTCTACCTGGCTAATGAAAAATTCAGTTTAGTTTTATTTTGAGGACACTTTCCTTCCCTAGCTTTCCGTAGTTGTATACAATGCAGTAATTTGTAGTAAATATCACTGGTCTTTAGTTCGTTATGGTCTCCACTGCCAATGTCCATTATCTAAGCCAAGTTGATCCACTCAAATTTGTTAAATTTAGCGACCTATACTTCTACCTAAGCTTTTAAGGCCATTACATTCAGGGTTATACCTCTCTAATATATGTATACCGTCCCCAGCAGAGCCCAGCCGTCTTCAGCAATACTGAATTTTGTTACATTACTGTATCAGAGATCCTCAAGACCACCTTCAAATTCAATGATTCACTGGAAGGACTCACAGGACCCAGAAAACCATTATACTTACAGTTGCAACTTATTATAGAAAAAGGGTACAGTTTGAAATCACAAAGGTAAAGGCACATAGGGCAGGTAAGGCACTATACTTCCATGTGCTCTCTTCTGGTAGAATCTTAAAGATAGGGCTTAACCTGCCAGCAATGATGTGTGACATGTACAAAGTACTACCAACCAGGGAAGCTCACCTGAGTCTTGGTGTGCAGAGTTTTTACTGGAAGTTGGTCGCTGATCCATGGTTGAACACCTGCATGGCTGATGTTAGTCACTTAGTTTCCAGCCCCTACAGAGACCTAACCGATACCTTGTAGCCCAATGCTTCAAGAAAACAAAAAATACTCTTATCCAGTACAGCTGCGCCCAACCCCTTGAAAGGCCCTGAAATTTAAAAAGCCAGAGCTTTTCTTTGAAAAATGTAATCCTCTTTACTCTCTATAATGCAGGGAATTTCAGGCCTTCAAAAACAAATAATTACAATGACTTCCTTGTCCTCTGTTAGGGGATCAAAGAAAAAATATTCCTCTCATTCTTCCCAGATACACATAGGAGAAAAAAAAAAAAAAAGACTTCTTTAATCAGCTGTTTTTCCACAGATGTAATATATTCCCAGAGACATCAGAGTTATTTCAAGATACTAAGTTATGAAGTTGATTTGTTACATAGCAATAGTGATCAGAGCAGTTAGATTCACACATATAATTAATAAATTAAATGTGAATCATTTTATGACTGTGCTGTTTTCACATTTAGATAGATTCTGCTACATAAACTAAAATATAGGCAGTTTAGAAAATTTTAGAAATAATAAACAGCATTGAAACTATATGTACTTAATGCAGATACAATTATGAATTTTCTACTGATCAATTCTTTGGGGCTTCTTTTTTTTGTTTCAATCAATGAATTTTCTACTGATTGTTTTTAAATTAAATATGTCATAAAGAAGTCATTATTAATTTTTAAAACAAAGTATATGCAAATATATGGGCACATATGTTCATATGTTAAACCCCATGTTCCTCAACCACAGAGTTACCATTTATTTGTTTGTTTGTTTTGTTCTTTCACAGAGTTACCTTTGAAAAGCCATGATTTGGTTTTTTTGTGGGGTTTTTTGCATATTCTTTATGAGGTGACCTATGCATATACAAGCATCTACCTCTATCTATATTTTTTAAGCAAATTTTAGTAAACTGCATACTATGATATAACATATTTTTTCCTAAAATATAGATACTGGAAATTATACAGCTATTTTTCTGTCATGGTTTGTATTTTTATTTTATGTATGTCATTTTAACCTTATGTTTTTAATGTTCTGTAGTTAACTGTGTTTTCTTTAATGAAATCTAGAATTTTTGATCATACTCTCAAAGATCATTCTAACTCTACTATAGAAATATCACAAATAAGAGAAATATTAACATTTTTACATTTGGATTTGTCCCTTCTTATTTACTCCCACTTTTTAAAGAATCATTTCCAAAATATGTCCCAGAGGTCTACTAAATTATCACAATCATTTATTTTAAAATATAGAAATTCTACTACTTTAAATTAAATTTTTATTTTATTTTAATTTATCATATATGCTTATACCAATTTATAAAATTTATAGCTTATACCAATTTATGAAATTTATACCAAATTATGAAATTAATGATATAGCTATGTAGGTACCATCACAACAACTGTTTTAATTATTACATTTTGTCATATATTTTAATATCTGGTAGAGCTACTTCATGACTTTATTTTGATTTTTAGAATTTTCTAGGTTAAACTGGGTTGTTTATTTTTCCAAATAAAATAGAACATAAGAAACATAACTTACTAAACTTTTAAATGAATACAGTGCCACAGAAGCACAGGCCTAGATTAAAAAGGCTTTTACAGTTCAAGTCTTAAAATGAACTTCAGGCCTCCAAAGATACACTAACAAAAGTGGCCACGAAAACTGTGCAGACACAAAGGAATGTACACTACATAAAACTCACTTCAGATGTGTCCCTAAGAATAATGTTTAAGAAAATAACCTCCCAGAATACAGACACATGGACCATGGAAAACCTTGAAAAAGCACATTCTTCCCAGAGGACTGAATTTCATCTTGGGGGACAGAGATAATGCCCCTCTCCATGGCAAAGAACCGATCTGTTTTCTCCCCCAGGATTATAATTATGTCATTTTATTGTAATGATATAGGAATGTCTCCCACTAGTGCAGAGGTTAGCAGAATTGATATCGTAACATTGGGAATTCTATAAACTCAGAATTCCTGGGCTGGGATGAAGACCCATTGGGTGAACAGCATCAGCCTGTGCCACAATCATGGGACTTGGGGTGTCAATAGTAACTGATGCAAACATGCAGCTCATGTTACCTGCTGTGCCACCAGTGATACAGTTCTTTGTCTCTGACACAGGATTTTTGTGATTTTTTTCATCATCAATGACACTATAGTAGAATAACTTGTTAGCTTAAAACCAGGGTAAAATCCAAAACACTGGAGAATTTTTTGATAATAATATATCTTTTCAATATTAGGTCACCTGAACAAGGGAAGCCATATTGAATCAGATACAAAGAACCACACATCAAGTGATGAACCTGGACTTCATGCTCAGTGCAATTACTGGACAAGAACTTGTGTTGTTACTCTTGGTAAAAAGGTGAGTATGTTCTATTTGTATAGTGTTATGAGTTGAAGTGTGTCCCCCCTCAAATTCATATGTTGGCGTCCTAACTCCCAGTATCTTATAATGTCACCTTATTTGGCAATAAGACTATTTCAGATGTAGTTAAGTTGAGATGAGGTCATCAGGGTAGGTGCTAATCCAGTAACTATATCTTTATAAAAACAGGAAATTTGAACACAAGGATATTCATACAGGGAGAATGCTGTGTGAAGCTGAAGGAAAGTATTGGGGTGAGGCTTCAAGACTGTGAGACAATATATTTCTGTTGCTTAAGTCACCCAGCCTATGGTAGTACTTTGTTATAGCAGCTCTAGCAAACTAATGTAGGAAAAGGGTGAAGTGGATGTATGGAAATCAGAAGAGCAGGGACTTAACTGGCTGCCCGACATATGTCCTTTTATTTCTAGGATGACATTTAAACTGCATTCCCATTCTACATTATATTCTGGTGGGGACAGGCATCTGAATTCTGGATATTACAATGCAGATGAGAAGTATAAGAACACCACTTAGAAGCCTTGGTCATAAAAGCCTTTGACTCATTATCCTTCATGACTTTTCATCTTTCAGTAGTGATCATTGAAGCCATGTTTGAAAACAAAAGAACCAAAAAAAATTTTTTTAAGTGCATCTTTCAATTCATTTTTGAAGTCTATGAGTGAGAACTGTGTTAAGTCACAGAGATTTTGGATTTTATCTGTTAAAGTAGCAATGTGATCTAGACAAATACACAATAACTACTTCCTTACCAGTAACCCAATCACATTATACAGATCAATAATTCAGGAATATTTTGGAAAGTTTGTGTTGGGATGATTGGAGAGTGAGGATATACTGAACCTTTGTTCTACATTATTGGGTAGCATTAACTGTCCAATTTGATAAAACGTACTTGGTTGGGTACCATCTATGCTGAACATTAATGAGCATAGTAGAGAACCACATCGTTTTGTAAGTAGATTATCCAGATTTCCCTGAGGGGGATGGGTATTGAGTGTGAGCTATGAAAATGCCAACTCTGAATACTTTATAATCCAAAATTTTCTGACATTAAACTTAAATTAGTTTCCTGTAGTATTTTTTTTTAAAGAAATGTATGTTTTGTAGCTATGAGTGAATAGAGTTAAAAGATAAGCAGTAAGAGCCACTTCTAGAATGGAGGCATGAGGAGATCTGCAGACTGGCTCCCCGGCATAACCTGGTAAAATTTTTATAAAAGAAAACATTTAAAGTCTATGGATGTTGTCTTAAAGGCATACACCAAGTGAAGAAATGTTTATTCAAGAAAATCTACACTTTGGTAAGAATAGCAAGAGTCGGTGGCACTTGATCCATAACTGGCGCCCTCTCCCACAATTCCACAGATTAGTATGATAATATCTCTACTCTTGGTAGATGTGGTGAAGAAGATGGGACTTCCTCCTCCTTCAGTAATCAGTCGCGTGCTTCAGTATCTTCCTGGGAGAGGCAATCAACCAGCATTTATCATTCTCCCAAGCTCCATGTTGCAGAGGCTCAATTTCAGACTAGTGCAGCAGAGAGGCTGGGTCTTCCTTCCTCTCCCTAGCTTTCCTTCTTCCATAGCGTGATGGTCCCACTACAGGAAGACCGAAAATGCTAGCACCCTATCCTTGCTGCAGCCTGCTTAAAGGGCAGAAGTTCTGTGCAGGGAAGGGCAAGCTGAGAAGACCAAAGGCAACTGGTTCACATGCTACCTTACTCATCAAGCAGGAATGTCTCTCTGAGACAAGTGGATGACCCTCTCTGCTCCCATCTTAGGATCAGGGGCTCAGAGGTTTTGCCCAAAGGGTAAAGATATGTCATAATAACACAGAGCTCCAAAGCCCTCCCCTCCAAAAATGACTGTATTTAGAAGAGAATGTGGGGAACTAAAGGCTAAGGTCATCTGAAAAACAGTGAAGATTTTGGTGGGAAGCAATTTAGAAGAGGCCAGTCATAAGAACCTTAAACTAAGCTGTAGATAAGCTACTCCATCAGAGAGAACCAGGGAAAGAAACAGATAAGGAAGCCTTACTGGAGTCAGAACAAACCTTGAAGACTGACCTCCAAAATTAGTTCTTCAGGGCCTCAGACTTAGTTGGATTAGACTGAGGAGCAATTCACACCCCACAGCATAGTCAAAACCAATAGTGCAATCAGCTGACAGTTACTGGAGCCTAACTGCTGTGTGTGATACCAAAAGAGACAGATAGCCTAACAGAGAGAAGGGGAAAGTCAAAGAGAGCCCTGTCAAAACCACTGACATACCAGGATGTCTGTGCACACACCCAAGGCTGCCTGCACCCTCTGAGTAGTGACATCAGAGGCCTCACACTATAGGGAAATATACTTTGTTCAAATAGTCCAGCCAAGTCTCTAAACGAATAAGCAGGCAAGCAAACAAATAAGACAATAATAACAAGCCCTGGAGAGGGAAGATCAATATCCAGAGTTGCTACAGTATATTATCAAAAATCAAAAATGTTTTCAACAAAAATGTATAAAACATGAAAAAGAAAAAACCCTGAAAGTTGTGACCCATACATAGAAACAAAGCAGGCGACAGAAATTTCCTGGAAGAGGGCTTAGATGTTAGACTTAACAGACAAACACGTAAAATAACTACTATAAATATGTTCAAAAAACAAGGAAAACACTTAAATAAAGGAAGTTATAGTGACAATATCTCATCAAATAAAGAATATAAATAAAGAGATAGAAATAATGAAGAAAGACTCATATAGAAACTCTGGAATTTAAAAATACCGTAGCTGGGGCTTCCCTGGTGGCGCAGTGGTTGAGAGTCCGCCTGCCGATGCAGGGGACATGGGTTCGTGCCCCGGTCTGGGAAAATCCCACATGCCGCGGAGCGGCTGGGCCCGTGAGCCATGGCTGCTGAGCCTGCACGTCCAGAGCCTGTGCTCCACAATGGGAGAAGCCACAACAGTGAGAGGCCCGTGTACCTCAAAACAAAAACAAACAAACAACAACAACAATAAAAAGTACCGTAACTGAAATAAAATTTTCTCTAGAGGGGCAGAATAGTATATTTAAAACAACCAAAACCAATTGCCAGTGAACTTCAATTTAGATTCACAGAGATTATGCAATCTGAAGAGTAAAAAGAAAAAATTAAGAAACATAAACAAATCTTCAGATAAATATAGGATACCAATATACAACATAATAGGAGTAGCAGAGAAAAAGCAGAAAGAGAAAAGGAAAGAAAAAATATTTGGAGAAATAATAGCTGAAAACTTGCCAAATCTGATGAAATATACAAATGATAATTAAACATCAGGAAATTCAAATCAAAATTGTAAGGTGTTACTACTTCACACTCACTAAGATGACCATAATCAAAAATATAAGTGTTGGCATAGATGTGGAGAATTTGGAAACCTCACACATTGCTATTAGAAATTTAGACTCAGATGTGGTCACTTTGAAAATAGTCTGGCAGTTCCTCACAAATTTAAACTTAGAGTTATCATATGACCCAGCAATTCCATTCTTAGGCATATAATTTAGAAAATTGAAAACATATATCCACACAAAAACTTACAAACAGATGTTCATAGCAACATTATTTATAATAGCCTCAAAATGGAAATGACCCAAATGTCCATCAACTAATAAATAGAAAAATTAAAAGCTGTATATCCATACAATGTAATGATTTTTTTCATAATAGAAAAGAGCAAAGTATTGATACATGCTATAACGTGAATGGACCTCAGAAAGATGATGTTGGGTTAAAGAATCCAGTCATAAAGGGCTACATATTTTATGGTTTCATTATTAAAAATGAACACAGTAGGCAAGTATAGAGACAGAAAGTAGATTAGTGTTGGCTAGGACTGAGAGTGTTGGGGAAGAAAAGGAGTGACTGTTAATGGCTACAAGGCTTGCTTTGGGTTAATGACAACATTCTAAAATTGATTGTATTAATGGTTGTGCAACTTTGAGAATATCCTGAAGACTATTGAATTTTATACTTTAAATGTGTGAATTGTATGGTATGAGTCTAATCTCAGTAAAGATGTTATATTTTTAAAAAGGATAAGCATACCTCTCCAGAGCTTTACACTCTATTTAGAAAAGAAAAAATTTATAGGATCAATCAAAATTTGATAAGAGCTATGAAACATTAATGAACAAACTAACACTGTTTTACTAACTCAGTTGTGGAGGTGTTTCATTTGGGGAAACCAGATAAGAATTCATATGAAAGGTGGAATTTGGGCTTCAGAATGATATCCATAGATATTGAATGTACACTGTGAGAAAATAGTGAAAAATGGGAAAGATATAGCATCTTCTGGAATGCAGTAGAATGTACAGCAGAGGATTAACTTTGAAAAATGCAACTTCTAACATGAAAAGGAAATCAAATCATGGCAGGCCTTGGATGTCGTGCTAGCAAATTTGTTCAATACTTCAGCTTGAGAAAGTTTTTCAAAGGTTTAAATAAGGTAGTAAAAAATGACTATATCAGTTGATTGCAGTTTCTTGGTAATAAAAATTTCTCAGTTTTCAATAACAGTTGTTAAGGGACTTCTGTCTTTAGAGGTACACAATTTCTAAAGGTTGACTTGGTTGTCAGGCTTATTTTTATTCTCAACACATACTGCTTTTCTTTTTTTTTTTTTTTTTTTGCGGTATGCCGGCCTCGCACTGTTGTGGCCTCTCCCGTTGTGGAGCACAGGCTCCACCCACGCAGGCTCAGCGGCCATGGCTCACGGGCCCAGCCGCTCTGCGGCATGTGGGATCTTCCTGGTCTGGGGCACGGACCCATGTCCCCTGCATCGGCAGGCGCACTCTCAACCACTGTGCCACCAGGGAAGCCCCAACGCATACTGCTTTGAAACAGTTGAGTTGGTCATCTTTCATGGTCAATGAGAAGAAGTTTTAGAGGGTAGTCTAAATGACACATGAAAAGACTGACTGATAATATATCACTAACATATTTATTTGCATTCTCCATCGGTCTCAAGGGATTTTAATTACCTAGATTGAATGAAATAAATTAAATGATATTATTGGAAGTTTGGAGATTTTGATTAGTTCCTAGATTTTTACTTAATATCAGTTTCATGCGTTCAGAAAACTAAAAAGTCTACACATTCAAATCAAGAAGCTTATATTTTTTCATTTTTGGAAACTGAGGAAATGTCACCCTAATGTAATATTGTCCTGCCATATCAGCAAGAAAACTCAACTCTAGTAAAATGTGTAATATGAATTTCTCTGATTCGATGTCACACACTCTCCAAAGTTGTCTTATAATTTCAATATTTAGCTTCAAAATAGAAATATTACATTTTAATAGTGGTGGTGTTATTATTTATTATAATTACATTATTTCATTGTTTAGATATTTTTATGGCTGCGTGGGTGTTTTAAATAAAAATAGCCATATTATTTTAGACAATTATTTGAGACAATCATTTTAGAGATATGATCTATCACACCCAGCCTTTTGTGGATGAAACTGAGTCCAAGAAAAACTGTGAGGGGCTAATGGGTTTATCACAATTTAGTGCCAAAGCTGGGATGCAATTCAAACATCTTAATTTCAGGATCAGTGACTTTCCTTATATACCATCCAATAGATTAGCTAACAATTGTTTGGATAATCATGTAGGAAACCTAATAAAATTATGTGACATGGTAATAAATGATTTCTACTTCTGGCTTGTCAAGGATTTGGACTATAACAAGACTATAACAAGCCCCAAAGCCATTTATTATATTCTGCTATATGACATTCGGTCATGGGGGCCTGCCCGAATTCAGATCTTCGTGGATAGCAAGGGGTCAGTTAAGTCCGTTCAGCCAAGCACTAAGTCCTCATGTTTGGCTTCAGTACTGCTGGCATTTTCCTGCCTCAGCGTGATCACAGTCTTACTGAGTGCTCTCACAGAGTGTGAGAGAAATGAATTGCATTAGGTTTTAACAATAAAGATGCAGTTACCTTCTGCCGTTTCCAGATTTCCTGTGTGACAAACGTCAGAATTAAACTGTTGCAACATTCAGCACATTTTTATCCAGATAAATATTGAAAACATATTTAATGCAATATCGAAGGGATTAGAGCATTCAGGAAAGGGAAAGTCTGACTAATGCAGCAGCTGCACAGCATTCCAGTGCACTCAAGCTATTGCCAGCATTTATTAGCCAGTCAAGTCTTTGACAATAAACAATCTGCGGTCCGGCTCATGTTCTCCAGCGGATAGTTGTTGGAAGTTTGTTTTCATGATGGCATTAACAGTTCTTGTTTCTGCGGGTTGCCTATTACTACTGCTTAATTAACATCGGAAGTCTTTTAATGGAGCTTTAAATGTACTTTTAATTGCGTTCCAACAGATGATATTTTTATGCTAATGTCCACTTGCAAAGGGTAAATAAATTAATAAATATCAAAAATAGAATTTGCAACAGAAACTAGTGTATCTGTTAACTGCAAAAATTGAGCTGGTTGTTTCTTAATACCTTATTTCATAAACTTTGTATCTAAAATAAAATGAAACAAAAGAAGCACACCATTTTTTCAGCCTCCTTCCATATGTAACACACTGTTTACATCTCTCTATAACTATATTATCTCATGAGGTTAGAATTAGGCCTGCTTTTAAGCAGGTTCACATGGAAAGGCCAAAATGGTTGCAGAAAGAGTTGCGTTTCCGATGGGATGGGTTTTGCTCTGTTTCCAGGTCATACTAGTTGTTTGATCTTTTGAATCTCACTTTTGGGTAGAATGGATCATTAATGTAGTCAAAAATCATTTTTGGTAGTTAAAATTGGAAAGTATCCAAACAATATGACAAAGAAATAATTAAAACAAGATGAAGTTTTTTTCCCTTTGGAGAGTATCTCTAATAAATATTTTGAAGAAAAAGTGGAAATCTAAACTCAGGAAATTAAATGTAAATATCTCTAGGACTTCAACTGTAAAACTACAAATGTAAAGATAAAACTTAATGCAAAAGATAGACTCAATAACATGTTACTCTTACATAGCATTTTACTAGCAATTAATACTCTGTATATACATGCATACCAAGGCTTATGTACTTTGCTATTAAAATTTAAACTTTGGCTTCTCTTATTTTTTTCCTTTAATATATTCCATCTAGAGAGTATTTTGAAATTATTTCAACAAGAATGGGACCAATGTGATTTCTGCCCCCATAAATACAAATAGCATAAAAATGAAATTCCATGTATATAAGCATCCATGTTTATGTAACATAGCAATGTAATCTTTAAACATTTAATCTATCCTATTTTGTTTTCTTTTTGGTCTCTAGGAGTTTACAATGTATAGATATTGCAATTAAATAACCAAATTAAGTTTGAATAATCTAAACATAACCTCTAAAACTTTAATTCCTTTTTAAGGGCCTCTGCATCACCCTTGTGGAAAGTTTATAAAATTTTTAGGCATTAAAACATTTAAAACATTTGAGATGTATGTAATGAAGAATTAGGGTGAAACATTATTCAGTTCCTATGAAAATAAATGTATTCAATTAATAGAATTATTTTAATTAAATCAGTATCCTAGTATAAAGGGCTATAGATAAAATTTAAAGCACAAGTTAAATAACTCTAAAACTTATGCCCAAACTAGCTGTTATTGCATATCTCATATCAATCAACCATTTATATTAATCTATAAAATGAATCTTTCAACCTGGTAGCAATCTTCTCCTGTTTTAGAAAGACAATGGTCCAGTCTGTATGTAGGTTGAGATTCCATAACATAAGCCTTCAAAAAAGTATCTTCTTTATAGGAATGGGAGAATGGGGAAGGAGATATTCTGTTTAGTTGTATTAGAGAGTTGTAAGTGGTTGTTCATATAAATATAATTTCTTTGAAAGTACTTACCAATATATAATAGCATGTACTTAATCTGGTGATGTAGAAGCATATGAAATCAATAACCTCTCATCTCAGGCTTATGGTTTATGATTGTCTCCTACTGATTCAGTAGAATATGTTATAATTTTGTTTTCTATAAAGCTTTCTTCTTAGTCAGTGTATGACTTTATATAGTTTACCATACCTGCTCTATCCTTGAGGAACTTGTATTTTAGATGAATGAAAAAAAGTCTAAACAAAAAATTATCACCAATTTTATAGGTGTCTTAATAAGAAATAAGGCACAAAAGTCTTTTTAAAGAAGACTCTTTTAAAAAGTCTTCACAGAAGGGGATCAAACTTCCTTATAAATGAGGGAGTATTTGGGGCTGAATCTTATAATACAACTATTAAAGGTTCAAAAAAGCAGTTTTCCTACAAGTATTTCATTGCTAAACAACATAAAGTATTAGAAGTTTTGAGACCCAACTGAACAAAAATATCTGTAATATAAGAAAACTTAGGGTGGAAAATATAAGAAAAATATTTTTATTTTATTATTGTATTAGGCAAATATACTTTCTATTATACAAGAAAAAGTATAAAACATTATTACTTACCTGAATGATATAATGGAACATATATACAGAAAGTTCATTAAACTTTTCATTTCATTTTGATATTTTCACTGCTGGAACTGGTTGCTTTAGTTAAAATATGGAATATCCATATGTAATATTGCTGTAGTCTAAGTATTTATGTCCCTGCAAATTCTTATGCTGGAATCTTAACCGCCAAATATGATGGTATTAGGAAGTGAGGTCTTTAGGAGGTGCTTATGTCTTCATGAGGGTGGAGCCCTCATGAATGGGATGGTGTTCTTATAAAAGTGGCCAGACAGAGATCCCTTGGCCCTTTCACCATGTGAGGACACAGTGAGAAGGTGCCATCTATGAACAAGGAAGTGGGCCCTCACCAGAACACAACTATATTCATGCCTTGATCTTGGACTCCTCAGCTCCAGAACTGTGAGAAATAAATATTTCTTATTTTTATAAGTCACCCAGTCTATTGGAGTAAATAATCAGCCTGAAGGGACTAAGATAAATGTATATGTATTTTTAACAATTTATTGAGTCATTTATATTTATTCTATTCTATAAGCAATAACTCTACTCCAAGCCTTTGCTGTGTATTCCATAAATATTTGTTATTGATCAAAATGAGGCTAGACCAAGAATATGTGATAAGTTACTGCTATCCATTTTCATCCTGCATAGTCAGTGTTCTTCTTGTTTTAATTATTTCTTTGGCATACCATTTGGATACCTTCCAATTTTAACTACAAAAAATGATTTTTGACTACATTAATGATCCATTCTGCCCAAAAGTGAGATTCAAAAGATTGAACAACTAGTATTACCTGGAAACAGATCACTCAGCGCAAAACCCATCCAATCAGGAAAGAAACCCTTTCTGCAACCACTTTGGTCTTTCCATGTGAACCTGCTCAAAAGCAGGCCTGATTCTAACCCCCTGAGATAATATAGTTATAGAGAGATGTAAACAGTGCATTACATATTGAAGAAGGCTGAAAAAAATGTACACTTCTTTTGTTTCATTTTAGTTTAGGATACAAAGTTTTTAAAATAAGGTATTAAGAAGCAACCAGCTCAAGTTTTGCAATAAACAGATACCCTATTTTCTGTTGGAATTCCTATTGTAACTGAGATGGTGGTGGGGATAGGAGCTTCTGAAAGAAGCAATTGAGCCAGATTACTAAAGTAATTTAATAAGTACTGATCAACAGGGAAGACCCACAGTTCATAAGACCCACTTACATAGACAAAGTTTCACATCAGATTCAAATGCCCAATTTTAAAAGATAAGCGGACAACCATAATCAGGAAATATCTGGGGAGGTCTCCAATATAAAATAAATAGATCAAAACAGATAAACAAGCAAAAAAGGAACCTATAAGAAACATGAAATTCAGAAAGAAAAAGTTAGTATCATTAATATTCAGAGATAAAAGAAAGAGATGTATCCATGCAAAAAGACCAGGATGTAACAAAAAAGAACCTTTGGAAATGTAAAATATATAGTAGAAATGGAAACTCAGTATATTGACTGGAAACTTAAATTAAGGAAGCCTCCCATAAAGTAGATCAAAAAGACACATTTATGGGTAACAGGAGAAAAAAAGATAAAAAAATAAGAGGCTCAGGTCTGGAGTTCCAACATCTCAATAAAAAGAGTCCATGCAAAAGAGAGAAGAGAAACAAAAGAAAAAGGATGAGAAAATAAACTAATTCAAGAAATTATTCTTGGAATGAAAGGATTAGTTTCTTGATTAAATAGATCCACCGAATGCCTAGAACAATAGATGAAAATGGATCTACCTCTGCATATCATCCTACAATTTCTGAATGTCAAACATTGTTATCAATGAGAACAGCATGATTTTTAGAGAGGAAAAATAATAGTTTTTATATGAGAAATCAAACCATATTTGAAGCTAGAAGACAATGGAGGTATGGCTTAAAATATTGAGGATAATTTTTCCAACCTAGTATTCTGTCCCTAAAGGAACTATCAATTAAATGTGATTGCAGATGTTTTGCTATAAGAAGTGTTGAAAAACTATTTACTTTCAATAACTCATTATCAAAAGCTACTAGTGAATAGTCTTAAGGGAAAATGAAATAATTAACAAGTAATTAAATTATAGGGGTTGAATAATTTTTTTAAAAAAAGGAAAAGAGAATCTGAAGGTGATAAAGAACAAGATCTAGAGAGCAAACACTCCAGACTAGAGCAAGTCAGAAATCGCTGATGAATTTTGTAGGACATCTGATGCATTAGAATATATTTTTTAAAATATTTTATTTATAGAGGTAAACTTGGGATCAGTGATTAATACATAGAACTGGTGATTAATACATTGAAAACTAAGCAAGTAGAGATAATTAGCAACCCCAGGGGGAAAAAATAAATTGTTCAAGAAAAGAACATTAATATTCTGTACAACTTAGATATGAATCATGTCTACATAGTCATAATAATATAAACGCAGACTATTGATCTAACTAGAACTATAGCTATGTTTAGGAATAGACAGAAGGAAAGTGTGTTTGTTGCATTTTGTGGGAAAAATAGCTCAACTCCCAAGACATAGAGATAAATAACAAATGTGACAACTAACATAGTTAAAAGTTATTGCTTCTGGGAAGCAGTAAATGATGAGAGAGTTTTTTGAGAAGGGGTTAGAAGACTCCCATTTTTCATAAAGAAAGGCTTGACTCTTTAAACAACATATAAGTTTGAGAAAATTAAATATAATTTTGACCCAAAAATGATCATTTAAAAAAGAGGTTATATGAAATGGGAGAATAAAATTCAATTCTGTTCAAGAGAGGAAACACTATTCTTGAGTAAGTAAGATATGTGGAAAAGAACCATAGTGACAGCAAAGTAATTGGGAAGCACTGACTTGTATTTAATTCTATATGACCTGTACAAGTACATGTCTTCAGTGTTGTTTGTTCCTTAATTCCACTGAGACTGCTTGCAAGTTACTTATTATTCTCTCTCAATGCTCAACAGATGGAGGATTTATCATATATTCTATTCTTTTCTTTGATCTGATAGAATACAGTTTACATTTAAATCTAATCCAATATTATAAAGAAAATGCCTAATGTTAAAAAATCACAAAATGCTAAAAGAACATTTACAGTACAATAAAATGCATGATTATAAACACTGTTACAAAAAACACCATACATAAAACCACTTTAACTTTTAACCAGATTATCATCTGGAAGGCAATGTACACATTTTGAGATCTAGAGCCATTGCTTCAGGGTTTTAAATTAAAATGGAATTTTGCCAGAAGGAAACACACACACACACACACACACACAACCCCAAGAGGAGGAACACAAAACCCCAAGAGGAGGAACACAAAGAATAAATAGAATAAACCTAAAAACGATCAAGACAAATTTAATGTGTTCTAGGAGAGTTGTAATTTGAAATCAAGTATCAGTGAATTATTTTAAAACCATACTACTAAATGATCAACACATTAATGTATTCATTTTGAACCTTTCCTGCAGAAAGGATCAGATAAGAAATGTATTACAGTGGTCCAGAGAATGACATCACAAATAAGTGTATTCATTTTGCAGATTGTTGGCCAAACAACAGCATATTAGGCAGCATAGGCAAGTAAGGGAAAAGGTGTATGCTTTTTAAACTTCTTCAAAATACTCTTGTTAAACCCAACTCATGATTTCAGGTTATGTACAGCCCAGGGTTAAAAGGAACAATGATCAAGTTGGACTCAGACTAAATTTGTGTTAAACTGGTAGAAGTAAATGTCAGGAGCGCTAATGGTCAACGTGACTGATTATAAAGAAAGTTCTTTTCCAAAATGTTAATTTTGTTTCTTAGGAAAAATTATATTAATAAAATAGAAATAGTTTACTAAAGGTGCTTAGTTTATAAAAATATAAAAATAATCATTAAACCCACACTGCTAAACAGCTCACACTATAAAGTAGAAAAATGATTCATGTTTATACTTTAAAAGTTTTGTGTGTGAGTGTGGTTGTGTGTGTGAGTGTTTAAGGTGTAGGGGGTAGCATTTTGTTCTTGGAAGTTTTTCATAATTTTTCTTCATTCAAATACAAATGTATCATGAAATGGAATTATTAAGTTCAGATATAAAAAATACAATGTTATATACTACATGCAGCTGACAATAACCAAATAAAGAAATCTACTTTAGGAGAGATTATGAAATACTTGGGAACTTCTAGAAGCCTAGACACTCCAATCCATAACCAAGCAGGGAGGTCTGACTGAGTTAAGACACCTACCCAAGACACCTAGATCAGAAAGCCAAGCCTGAACCTGAGTACACACATTTCTCATTTTTGGGATCATGAATGTTTTTATATCCTAATATAAACTTTTACCAAAAATATTCTTCTTTTAGGTCTATAGTTAACATTCTCTTGATTCTGTCCTCTGAAAGATTTGGCAGGATATGAACAGTCTGAAGTGATGTTCAAAGAGCCTAAGCTCTAAATTTCATAGTGTCAGAGTAGTAAAATATGTCCACTGTTGAATAAAACTTGGGGAACATGAAGACATGCGGTTTGTTGAATTCTCCTGACTTGATGTTTTGTTACTGTTCTTTGAGATTGCTTTACCTGTGGCACTTCTATGCCTTATTTCCGTCTGTGTGCCTCTGTGTGTGTGTTACTTAATTCAGATTAATTAAAATTATACCATTGAGTTTAATCACAAAACTCTGTCAATCCTTCCCTTGTAAACTTCGGAACTATTTCAACAAACCTTTAGACTCAAAGATTGGCCAATTCAGTCAAATAGTTGATTCAGTCAAAAGGCTAAGCAAATTTATTTGATTAAAGTAGGTAATTCTAGGGCTTCCCTGGGGGCGCAATGGTTGGGAGTCCGCCTGCCGATGCTGGGGACACGGGTTCGTGCCCTTGTCTGGGAAGATCCCACATGCCGCGGAGCGGCTAGGCCCGTGAGCCATGACCACTGAGCCTGCGCATCCGGAGCCTGTGCTCCGCAATGGGAGAGGCCACAACAGTGAGAGGTCCACGTACCGCAAAAAAAAAAAAAAGGTAATTCTGTGTGTGAATAATCGGATTGCTGACTCCTTCTTGAATATATTTAAAATAGAAGACCAGGGCTTCCCTGGTGGCGCAGTGGTTGAGTCCGCCTGCTGATGCAGGGTACACGGGTTCGTGCCCTGGTCCGGGAAGATCACACATGCCGCAGAGCGGCTGGGCCCATGAGCCATGGCCGCTGAGCCTGCGCATCTGGAGCCTGTGCTCCGCAATGGGAGAGGCCACAGCAGCGAGAGGCCCGCGTACCGCCAAAAAAAAAAAAGAAAAAAAATGAATAGAAGACCAAAGCATGAGGAAAAATATTCCATAAATCTAGCAATGCTTTTAACAGATTTTTGAAAGTATAAACTTTGGAGCCAAATAGATCTGTGTTCATTATCCATTTGGGAAATACATTGACTCAATGCTCCCTTACCTGTGAAATGGGATTGATATTACTTATAGAGGTTTTTTCAAAGTGTGGCTTTCCACAAGCCCATCTTCATCAGAATCATTAGAGACTTGGATAAAACATGTATTCCTGGGCCTGCTTCAGATCCTGGAGGTGAGCATAGAATCCGCATCATTAACCAGTACCCCAGGTGATCTTTATGCTCCCTAAAATTGAAGAGTCATGACTAAACCTCAGGATTAGTGTTTAGATTAATATTAACAACCAAAACATTGAAGGCCTTAGCAAACTGAACTAATTCTGAACCTGTTTTTAATGGGGAAACCGTGAATTCTAAATATAACTTTGGCAAGGTTTTTGTTGGAAGGGGGGAGGAGGATTCTAGTTAGAACTGCTCCCAGGCCCCAGAGGGCAGCAGCCTGGTGTGACAGCACTAGAAAGCACCCAGGCTTTTATGTGCTGGCACGTTACTGCCTTGAGCTCTAGAGCCCTTATACAGCCCAGCCCTGAGTGCGTGTGGGATGAACTGACATGAACATAATCTTGTGGGTTGTGCAGTTCCAGTGAGTGGACTTGCTGCAGAGAAGATAGGGGACAGCACTGTAACTGTATCTTCTTCTTCAAGATCATTCCTCTCCCTTGGACACTTTACCACTAGGTGAGCACTGCCTTTAAAAGACTCAAAAATATCTAGTAAATGCAGTAGAAAATTTAAATAGATTAACCCATAAAAAGGAAAGCAAAACAAGCAACACAGTTAAAAAGAGGATCTGATCACTCTAACAACAAAAATGTATAAATTCTACTTCTTTCTCTGCAACTGTCAATTGCAAGACAAAGCAACTGATGATAAACCTCATTCCATTAATACATGCCTAATTAATTGAAATCATATAACAATTATATGGGATATCAAGACTTATTTAAAGAAATATCCAAAACAACACTATAAACAAAGTATTCCATATCAATGTTTTTTTTCTTTCCTTACTTATTTACTTATTTATTTTTTAAGCAAGGTATGAGAATTTGATTCAAAAGTAGTGGTTTGTCTTGTTCTGGATTAAGCAAATTGGCTAGGTAGAAATGCATATTTCTGAAGTATCTAATTATGAATGAGAATATTGTGCTACCAAGTTTAAAATTGTGGTCTGAATGACTCTGTGGATTTTGTAAATAATTTATTTTTTTATTGTTCTTTAGATGTAAAATATGAATGTGTTCTAAGGCCGTAAAAAATCAATTAAAAGGAGAAAAGTACATAAGGTGTAAGAATGATTAAAGGAAATATTTAATGGGAGGGAAAATGTGAAAGGTTTATATTTTATTGTTCCCTAGATAATACATACCTAGGGATTTATAAATGAGAATTGAATTACATGTTAGAGGTTAGGAAGCACACACAGCTCTCCCTTTCCTGGTTCACCATGTTACAGTAAGTAGAACACGTTCATAGAAAACCTGGGCTACATTTGGAGAAAAAAAAAAAGCCTCCTTTTGCAGCAGAAATAATGAGAGGCCTACGTAGTTTGAGCTTGGTCGGTTGTTCAGCTTCAGTTTAAGGTTTGTTAAGTCCAATCTCTGAATTTCACATAGCTTAGGGGGGCTGGGTATGTGTGTGATTTGTCCATATGTGCACCATTTACATAAACAATCTTCTTATTCACTATACAGAAGAGTCAGAGATCTGTGATTCCCCTTAGGCAAATCAGTTATATTTAATGGTTCAAGAACAAGGATAGACAGGTAATCTTTACATCAGGACTAAAGAGTTGGAAAGAAGAGTGAGTATGGCATTTCTTATAGGACTACTGAATTAAATTTGGAAGAAAAATGGAAAAATGTGGTAAATAAGCCCTGTTTTCATTTTTCAATAGTTAAATAGAATTAGATTTTAAAATGTAACCCAAAATAATATTAAAAATTAAATCTAGAAAAATTTGAAGGAGCTCTTGTAGTTGTAAAATAAGCTTTATCAGATCAGAGAAAAAATTAAAATTAAAAAGAGAAAATAAAAAAAAAAAAAAAAAAGAGAAAATAACCTACAGTATATAATTTATTTTTTCATCATGGCTAAGTTGGAAAAAAAGAAATCCTGACAACAGAGCTTATACACTAAGAGCTAAACACATTTTAGAGTATCAGTATTTTAAATCCTAAACTCTCTATGGAATATTTATTTCCTAGGACTTTATAGCTACTTAGTTTATGTATGGCAGGAACTGAAGGCTGATATTTATATTAGTTCAGTCTCTGAAACATTTTTGATAGGCTTATTTATGATTTAGAACTGGTAAGAATTTAGGTTGCCTACAACTCAGGTTTCATGTTAGGTCTGGCAATTTTTCCTTCATGTCACAAAAATTTTTCATCTTGAACACAATAGCCTCACAAAATCATTGAAGGGGAAAATGTTCACACATACACACACACACACACACACACACACACACACACACACACACACAACCATTAAAAAAGAAAAACAAACCTAGGAATCTGTTACGCTGTTCCCTTGTGCTTTCTCTAAGAGTATTTTTTTTTTTTTTGCTCCGGACGCGCAGGCCCAGCGGCCATGGCTCACGGGCCCAGCCACTCCGCGGCATGTGGGATCTTCCTGGACCGGGGCACGAACCCGTGTCCCCTGCATCGGCAGGTGGACTCTCAACCACTGCGCCACCAGGGAAGCCCTCTAAAGGTATTTTTGGTGGTCTTTTGGACGCACAGTCCTAAAGACTGTATGAGGCTGTGGTCTGAAGACCCTACACATCAATTCTCAGACAGCCTTGTGAAGGACACTGCAGGAAAACTGGTGGCAGTTTTGTTTTGTTACTTTTTATTTTGCTTAAGCCATCTTCTTAATGACATATACAAAACAGAAAAATCCTTAATTTGTCCTACTTCATGATGAACATTAAACTCTTCTTAAACTTTGTCTAAAACACAAAAGAGCTGACATAGTGTTACTGTCACTAGATAGGGTCAAATTGCTTTAAGTGTCAACATATCTTAATAGATTCTTAGGCAGTGGAGAAACTTTAGAAAACCTCTCACATGTCTCTTTTAGAGTTCAATAAACTAAGGCAAAGAGAAGTGAAATACCTGTATTCACACCACATGCTAGTGACAAAGCTAGTACCTAATGTAGCCTAATGTCATTTTCCTTTCTCTTTTCAGTTATGACAAATACATTAGAAAGTAATTATTATAATTAAGATGTATATAGGTAAGTTAAACAAAAATGTTTCATTTTCAATTCACTGTACTTGGAAAATATTTTTGGCAGATTTGAGCCCCAGGGTAGTCTCATAAATGGAATACATTTGAGTGATTTTATTTTATTTAACTAAGACTGGAAGACATGCCTCACACATAGCAAAAATAGCTAAAATTGAACATTTTCCAAATATCTTCTAAGGCAAGCACCATGGGAAACAGTGGGAATTTGAAAAGACGAAGACCTACTAGAGAATGGACTTGAGGACATGGGGAGGGAGAAGGGTAAGCTGGGACAAAGTGAGAGAGTGACATGTACGTATATATACTACCAAACGTAAAATAGATAGCTAGTGGGAAGCAGCTGTATAGCACAGGGAGATCAGATCAGCTCGGTGCTTTGTGACCACTTAGAGGGGTGGGATAGGGAGGGTGGGAGGGCGGGAGACGCTAGAGGGAAGAGATATGTAGATATATGTATATGTATAGCTGATTCACTTTGTTATAAAGCAGAAACTAACACACCACTGTAAAGCAATTATACTCCAATAAAGATGTGAAAAAAAAAAGAAAATGAAAAAGACACTCTTTTGGTCTAAAGCATAGTGTAATATCCTGTGGTAGTATATTATCTCTATAATGCACTGGTTATTAAAGGAGGAACATTCCCAAGGAAGAAGATCAATAAATATTTGATAATTAGTTTGTTTTATTAGCTAAATAAAATAGTTTTCCATTTACTACTTTGCATATTTTGTACAATGAAATCAACTTTTATAATCATAAAATTTAGGGGAGTTCATTACTAGCACAGCAGATTAAAAGGACTGTATCTCTGCTGAATTCTTTAAACATTGTTAACAGGCAAATCATTTTGGATCCTCTTACCAGTAATAAAATATAACTTTCACAAGGTAAAATTATGACTCTCAGGCAAATATAACGTGAACACCTGTCAAAAATTTACTTAACTCATTAATTAACGAGTGAACCAGTAAAATGTTGAATGTTTGAAAATCAAAGTATAAGCAATTTAATGAAGGAGTGTCAGGGCAAGATTGTTGGGTTAAATACAAAACTGGTTAGTGTCCATGCAGGTCAATAAACCATAACCTTTGAGGTTAATTTTTCCACAGGACAGAAACTATTTGCATAACCATCAGAAAAAGAATATGCAAATTTACTTCTCTCCCTAAAGAGTTGTAAAATAGCTCAGTCAATAGAAAATCAATCAAACATGTAAATCTAGCACATCACTGAAAGAACACCCGGTAATCTCTTTTTGCCTATTTTGAAGTTTTGGCAATCTTTTCTCATACCAGTGTGCTTTATATAATGAGACAGTATGCTTCTGTACAAGAACCCCAAATAATTTATCTTTTCTACCTTCCCTATCACTCACTTGAAGAATCTATTTGACTTCAGTTAGTCCTGTTTTTTTTTTTTTTTTTTTAAGTAAGCCCATTAGCCAACTGCCCAATTCTGTAACAGAAAAGAAAAAAGAAAATTTCTGAGTAGCAGACTGCTATATTTATTCAGGGAACAAAACTTTCTATACTTTCTATTATATAGAATATGTTCAATTTAAAGTTTATTTAAATTTCTGTTTGAGGTCCAGTAAACATAAGGTACCTCCATACTTCAGTGAGTATGTGGGAATTTAAATTTAGCAGTTGAAGTTTAAGCACATTGAAGAGGAGGAAGATAGAGGATTTCCGAGGCAGTTAATCTAGAGTGTTCCTAGACAACTTAATCTGCTTGTTAAGCCCCTCAAAAGCAGTGCTTTTCAAAATTTCTTTGCTTTGAGGCTTTGCCTCAGGAGATCTAATAATTTTCTTGTTTTTGTAAGATGGCAATACAGAGGCATATATTTGCTGTTATTACATCAGTTTCCATTGTCTCTGATCCATAGCTGCGTAAGCGATAGTAAGGAAAAAGAAAGTCTGCTCACCCAGTTGAGAGAAAGGGAAAACATGACTTCTAAGTTCAGTATAGATGAGAAGGAAATCCTGAATATGTGAAATAACAGAGCTTCATGCTCCATGATAGAAATTAAAATCCATCATTAAGATATTACTTAAGATTACATAATATTATACAGTATGATAGCAAACTATACAGTCTACTTTATAACATATGATTTGAAAAGAATACATGATTTTTTAAAATAAAAAGCACAAGCCGGGCTTCCCTGGTGGCGCAGTGGTTGAGAGTCCTCCTGCCGACTCAGGAGACACAGGTTCGTGCCCCGGTCCAGGAAGATCCCACATGCCGCGGCGCGGCTGGGCCCGTGAGCCATGGCCGCTGAGCCTGCGCGTCCGGAGCCTGTGCTCCACAACGGGAGAGGCCACAACAGTGCGAGGCCCACGTACCGCAAAAAAAAAAAATAAATAATAGGTTTAAGAAAATAGAAGAAATGGACAAAACAGATGAAAAGATGAAGTCATTCAACAAAGGATAATGCATAAAAATAATGAAACATATTCTAGGACTAAAATATACAAGATCTGAAATTATTAACTCAAACAGTGAGTTTAACAGATTGGACTTAGCAAAGGACAGGGTTATTAAATTGGAAGAAGAGTCATTAGAGCATATCTACACTGACGGGAAAAACTATGGGAATGTAACCCCCATATATTGCATTGTTCCTATGAGGAATTAGGTTTTGAATAATGGTTCTAAATAAAGTTCATATTATTACCAAGTATGTATTTCAGGAGTTTTTTAAATGACTATTATGCTGAGATATTGAGTTTCTAAACAAAATCTTGAACTACAAAATTGAAAAAAATTATGAAAAAATGGATAAGCTAAAAGGATTTGAAAATATTTTGAGACTTGATTTTTTTTAATTGCATTTTCACAAATAATTATTATAATAATTATTAACACCAGTATTTCTCAGTCGGCTGAAGCATCATTTCTTCACATAGGAAAATCCAAAGTAGATTTTCATCCTTCCCATAAACTATTTTGGCAAACTTAATTACAGTGTTTATCAATGAAATCATTTCAAATTCCTTACCTTAATCAGGATTACTCTTATCTCATAATCTAAACTAGTACATAAATTCAAGAATACAAGGACTGTATTTTGCTCAGTGCTGTATGTCCAAGACAGAGAATCTAGTCCCAGTAGGTCCTTTTTGTTGACTGAATGAATTAATGAATGTTTTAAATTTGACAATATTACACTTAATACGTATCACAATATTATTTAAAAAGCTACATAATGAACCACCAAACAAACATAGTATAGTTCAATCCTGTAATCTTGACTATTTAGGTTGTTTTCTACTCATCATTATAAATGATTGTGCATCTTTGTGCTCACTCCTAATTGTTTTGGGGATAGATTTTTGGAATTAAGGTTCCTTTTGATATACACTAACTGACCTTCCCAATGTCTGTACAAATATAATGAACTGTTTCAGTGTAACTTTTTCCTTTATAAAAGTTACCTGGAAAAAAATTGACAACATAAAATCTGCAACATTTTAGAATTATTTTTAAAACATATAGAATGTACTTTTGTATTATTGTGTTTATTTTTCAAAGAATATTCTAAAAACTGGCTTATAATGATGGTTAGAAAGCTACTCGTGTTTTATACAAATTGTGGCAAATGTAATTAAGGTCAACTATCACCCCAAGAAAGTTTCTACTGTATATAATACATCTCATCAGCTTTCATACAGTTGTTGATCTAGAGTTTAAAAAAAAAAGTCAATATAACATAAAAATCTCTCATTTTGATCCCTGGCCCCTTAAACTTGGTATTTTTATAAAATTTTGCTCATAACTTTATCTTACCATCTGTCTGGGCAAAGCTAACAACTTATTTTGGCAATGCTGAATGAATGCATTTCTACAGGAATCCTTGACATATTTATTTTATGCTCTTTCATGAGGGTTACAAAATATGTACTGCATGATCTAGAAAAAAAGTGCTAGCAACTAAAAACTTAACTATTAGAAGGTATGATTTTTTCCTTGAAAATCCCTTGAAAATCTCATATTTGATTTTCTTAGTACTCTCCCTAATACCATAGAAAGTAAGATAATTCAGCTGTGAAAACAAGCAAAATTTTTCTAATATAGAACAGCTGAGTGCTTCACTGTCTTTACAAAGAATTCACTCCTGTAGCCACAGATATTTTTTTAAATCAATTTTCTATTATGGGCACAGTGCGGTTAATTAAGGGTTCTCCTTTCTTATTGTAGAAAACTTAGGAGAATAAAAAGGCAGAGGGAGCCTGAATTTTTTTTAGTTTGTGTTACATTGGCCTTGAAAAGAAAGAGAAGAGGATAATTTAGCCAAAAACAACAAACAGCCAGTTACCACAAATTTCAAACTCTCAGGTTTAGAGTGAAAGAGACCCATTAATTCGGGGATGTCAAGGCTCCTGGTGAAATTGAATACCAAAAAATACTCTTGAGTTGCTCTAGCTAGCTGCCTTTAGGAGATAGTGTTTTGGGGAAATGTCTATGCTCGTTATTTAAGCTCTTTGTAAAACAGTGGAAAAGGGTGGAGGGAATAGAATCATGTCTAAAGTATACATCCACTCGTTCAGAATCCCAACACAGTGCATAAACTCTGGCCGCTAAGAGAAAAATAGAAGTAACAGTTTCCTGAGAATTGTTCAGCCCACATGCTATTAAATATACCACCTAACATTGTTCTTTTACTCTCCTTTTTCACTCCTGCAGCTACCACATGTGATGGAAGGAATCCAAGTTAAACACTCTCACCAAAGTATGTTCCAAGACAGATGACTGGGCCTCAGGCTTGGCCAATACAATGTGCTTCTATTCTCTATTTATTTTTGTAGTTCAAAGACCTGGCAGTAACGGAGTTGATGCCTGCCATAAGGACCAGTGCACTCCTGATTAGTGCCCAGTGATTTTTATATCTGTATGCCAGCTACTCAGATAGACTACGTATAAAGAGTAGGGGGATTTTTTTGAAAGGAAAAGAAACCCCAGCTTCCACTTAACGCTTTGAAATTTCAGATGATATACTGCCAACTTACAGACCTTGCTTTAATCAGAGCAGCCACATGAAAAGGCTGTTTCTATTTACCCTAGGTCATTTAGGAAACCAGTGATATGTAGGCCTTGCAAAATTTCAACTTCTCTTAAAGTTGGCATGTTCTCCTCAACTAGAGTTGAGTCTTGATTTTGTTTTCTGAGTACAAATATTTACAACCTTGTCATACATAAGTTTTAGTCTTCCTTCTGTCTACCAAACTATAGCCTTTTAAAATAATGCTTAGGGTAAATTGGAAGTTGTCTTCCGATGGTGGGCCCATATAGATTTAAATAATGCCTAAACTACTCTACTGGTCTGTATGATCAGGCCACTTAAGGTGGCTGTTCTCTTGCTCTCTGTATATTCCCTGCTTGACCAATGCCTATTTCACCTACACCCTACTCACATGGCTGACCTTCCTGCATACCTGCCCCACCCCAGCTGGGACTATTCTAATCTTTAGATCAGAACATCTCCACCTGATAGCTTATTAAAGTGGTGGTGAGGGGCCCATGCCTCTGCTGGTTTCCCTGGTAACCCATGAGCCAACCTGACGTCAATTCCCTCATAACTGGCAACCTCCCCGGCCCTTGGGAGAGAAGCCTTCCTCCACGTCTGCTGCATATGGTGGGGAGTCGCGCCAGGACCTGGCTTCACACATGTAAGTTCCCCCATCCAGTAAACCATTGACGTGTCTGTTGCTGACTCCGGGCTCTTTCTTCGGTCTGGAGGACGTGCAAGTACAGGCCTTGTAGGCCTGTGGGGTGCAGCCTGACAGTTGGCAGAGCAGCCAGGAGGCCGAGGAAGCTGCCATGAGCGCCGAGATGTCAGGAAAAAAGGACGGGGGATGGAAAGTTGTAGGGGCCTGAAAGTTGCAAGGGGAACCCTAGGGTGGCTGTCCATAGCATGTGGGGTCCTGTGGTGGCTGTCCTTGATGAATTGGGGCTGCCAAGAGAGTACGGAGAACTCATGGACACCCCTAAGGCTGTTGCGGAGTTACTGGCCGCCATTACAGTGGGAAAAAAGAAGTTAGACAAAAGGTGGTGGCCACAGCTGTGGGCTGGCCGTTGCTTTTTGTATTAAGAAAGGCCACAGAGTCTGAGCTAAGGCCAAGGTATAGGTTAACTTGAATGCAGATTTCTGTTCTTCTGAAAGTGAGGCTTGTGAATGTGAATGAATGTTATGTATTATTGTCTATTACTATTATTTGTTTAAACTGGATTGCTATTTAGAAACTAAAGAAAATCCCTGAAAATGGCCAAGATGGGAATATTTTGACATTCTAAAACTGGTTGTTGCATATGCTTTTAGAGGAAGTTAGCTTTCTAGAAGGAACTGGTATTTCTCTACTTGTGCCTTTGAGATGTAAATGATCCACCTGAGTGTGAGGGGGGAAAAAAAGGCCTTTTAAAACTCTAGCAGGAAAACTGAGATCTCTATGTCTGTATAGATATGTGTACGTCTATGTGTACCTTGTAAATAGAATGCGTCTCTGCCTTCAAACGGTTTGGCCCAGATTGGTTTGTGAGTGAGCTCTGTTTAATTGACTTAAAAGAAATTAAGTGCTTTATATAAATTCTCAGAAATATAAAAGAAACTGCCTAGAATGAAATTCAGGTTGATTTGGGAAGCATTCAGTACTGAATCGTTATCTGGTATTGAAGCTCCGGAAGCTTGTTGATTTGATTAATATAGACATGTTTGTTAGAGTCATCAATATTAACTCTTATACTTTTGTTGTACCTAGGTTTACTAGAGGTCAAATAAGACCTTATTACACATCTGCTGCGAATTTGTCAACAAGGAAAATAATATGATGAAACTTTAAATAAATGTAAATAAGAGATTTTAGGTAAACTCTGTAGGAATAATTATGTTTTGGGAATGTCTGTCTAAAATAGTGTCTCCAGATTTTGGTAAATTGAAATGAAACTAAGTTAAATGAAGAGAATTCATTGACTATCTGGGTCATTTCAAACAAGATAAAATATTGGAGCATTAATTGCTAGGTGAGGCTAAGTTTACCTACCTTTGCTTTCTTAGGAGAGGAAGACTAAAGTATAAGTTTTCCAATCAGGGAATGTTGGTATGACAAACAATTCAAAATTACTTGCTTCTTGGTTTTTGCCAGAGATTAAGGTTTTAAAGGGTTAAGACTACAATCAGTCATAATTCCAGTTACTGTAACCAAGTTTCTTTATCGATTACATTGTGATCAGGTGTTTAATCGTGCCTTAAGTCTTTTGTCATTTATAGACAGTTATTGTTGTACTCTTATGCTTTTGCAAACTGCTTCATCTTCAAGAAGAGTCATAGGGAGTCCCTTTTGACAAGCACAGGTCTCTGATAAATTTTAGATCATACTGCTGAACTGGGTGAGAAATTAAAGGATCCTATGGGAAAACCTGATGGCTTCATAAAAAGTTAACAGAAGGATTGGTTACTGAGTGAACTGGTGAATGATGTTATAACGTTTATGTTTTTTGTCTGGAATATTACCAGTTTAGAACTATTTTTTCCAGATATAGGGAAGCCCTTACCCTCAACTTAGTTATAATCCACAGCAATTTGGTAAACTACCCCTGTGGGTAGAATTGAAACATTTTTCTTTTCTCTCTGCCTGGTCCCTCCAGAAAATGGAGACTCTTGGCTCTGAGCAGCCTTATCAGGTGAATGGGAAAGACTGTCTCCTGACTTGTGCAGGAATCTCGATATTTTGGGGACCTCCAGAAGAGAGAAATCCATGGAGACGGAGTCTGATGGCAGGCCTTTGGCATGGCTTTCTTTAATGGTAAACTACTTATGACATTAGGTAGTATCAATAAATGAGCACGAGGATATAACTCCAGACCATTAATCCACCATAACTCACAGTTGTGAGTTGACGTGCTGTTGCAAAAGCTTTCTAGTAAGTCTGTGATAGCCTCATTGGTGGAACTTGGAATGAATTTTCTCTTAGAAATTGTACTATGATAACAATTGGATATCTTATTCACCAAGGCCTATTAAATCTATAATTTAAACTAAGTGGAAAAATAATACTTATGAAGCAAATTATTATTTCACTGTGGTGCTTGGTTCATGGTTAGTACACAAGAAGTATATATTGAGTGACTAAATAAATTAATAAATACATGTACAGCAGTGCTTCTCTGGAAACTTGCCTAAAATTCTGATTCAGGTCATTGCTACCTTTTGACACTAGTGTCCTTTACACACCCTTTCTACTCCAGCCCCAATCCCAGCAGCTGGATCAATATTCTATCCCCTTCCAAGCATCAGTGGAAGGAAAGATAAGGTATAGGGATTTATAGATCCTCTGTTCCTGCAGAGACCTATAGATACTAATATGGGAGGAGCAATCTGATGGAGAATTATCTGTTATCATGGCCTCTTGGGAGAGAGGAGTGGGTTGGCTAGAGTTCTGGAGGGGGAGTGGGGCAGTGGCTCTACACAGTGACAGCATACAGAGTTTACTCTGGGGTGTTTATGGGAGGGCAGTTTCTCTAGCAGCAGCATTTCCAGTTCGTAGTCACCGAGATGCCAGTGAAACATGGATGCTCTTGTGGGGCAGTGGGAAAACAATGGTCATTTTACTGACCACAGTTGTGCATACTCTTTAAGTAGCCTAGAATCACCATCTTAAAAGGAGATGACATTTTCAAACTGGATCCAAGTGGATATACAAATAGAACAGGTCTTTGGGGATAGATCAAACTGCAGGCAGAACACAGTATTTAAAACAAATAGCAACTGAACGTGGCATCAGAGAAGTCCTAACAAGGGATTTCCACAGCACCAACTGGAAGTCCAGGACTAGGTGATAATAGAACTATATAGATGGGCAAAGAGGGAAACATGACAGGACTCTTACATGAGGAGCTGCTAAATAGCAGGAAAAAGTCAGGTCCTTGAGCTGTAAAAATGACGAAAATTTTACAGAGGAGTAGAGTGCCTTCCTCTTACTGGGGAAAATATAATGACTAGGTTTGAGGAATATGGCTCAAGTCCCTTAAGCAGAACAGGGACATTAAATTAGAGCCAGACAGGTTTTGTTCTAGAGAATTTGATAGAGTTCTTATGTTTACTTAATACATAAGTTCAAGGTGCATCCCAGAAACTGGGAGACTAAACTTATTCTTAGAAACAAATTGTTTGAACTTTGGGAAAACAGAGGGCTGTAGATGTTCAAGCCAGCAAGCGCAGCAGCCTAGGCCTGTGTCAGTCAGTCTGTATAGCAGGTCTTACATCTTCATTTTCTTCCTATTTCCTGCCACTTTAGTCTTTAATGTGTCCTTATGCTTCATCAAAGCTTTCTTAAATTTAATTCAGTCTATAGGTTGACTTTCTTAGACTCCATTCAAATGTAAATCGGAGGTTCTGATTTCCCTATCTCTGCTTCTTCTATAGTTATCTCTTTAGCCCCTTATATGCTTCTATCTTTGAGTTTTAGGCCTTCAAATTACATTTCTTTCTATTTTTGCCTACACCTGATGGAGCACTTTGTGCCATTAGTCAAAATGTTTTCTGAATATTTGTTTCATATTTGTAGTCTCTAAAGAGTCATTAGTTTAATTTCAAGTGACACGCTGAATAAACCATGCAAATCACCAAGGTCCATTTAGAACTGACAGTAAATAACACTTATGAAAAAATCCAAAGTGACTGCATACAGAATTCTTTAATAAAGTTTGGTGACCACACACATGGCATTGAATTCATCAGAGTAGAATTATCTGTAAGGGTACATAAATGACTTTTCACTGAGTGTTTCTACAATTAAGTAAATGTTTCATGATTGATAATCTGGAAGAAGAGGAAATCTATGCTCAGGAATAGACGTGAACTATGTCCTGGACAATTTGAAAACTCAAGTAACTGCATCTCAGGATTTATATTTGCTTTGAACAGGAGCTATAAAGAAAACTAAATGACCAACAGTTGTAGTCAGTTTATCCCCTAGGTTCCAGATGCTTCAACCTGCCTCTCAGATCTTCGGGCATTGAACTTTGGATCAAAAGAATTTTTGAATATATGTCTCACATGTAATGATTTGTTGACAACTAATGATATTACGAGAAAGTAAATTTTTTTTAAAAAGCAAATAGGTGGACCAAGGAATTAAAAATCTTCCTGATCACTTATGTTTGACAATTTTCTAGCAAATTAACATAAGCCACTCTATTTCAGTCAGTTTTCAATAAAACAGAAGTATCGTATTCTGAATAAGGCACCAATAAATGGATTCAGTATAATCTCAGAGTAATCTAGCAGGCAAAGAAACATAGGTGGAGGCTTCATTCTATCAATACTTTCTGTAACTGATTCTATTATGTATCTGAAGACTAAAATACACAACGCCACGTACAAAGTGTTACAGTACTACCAAATTTTAAACCAGCATCTGATCAAGCCTCTAAATCTAACTGCCAATTTATAGGAAGTATAAGAAACAGAATACAAGTTAAACAATACCAAAGGGAAGCAATTAGTAAACTTTATACTCCAGGAAATTACACAGAACAAATGGCCTGGTCTCTTCAGCAAATAAACTTCAAGGAAAAAAAATAGAAATTTGGGAAAAAAGGGGCTGGAAATAAGAGAGTTTATTTAATCCAACTGTAGTGTATGAATTTTATTTGTACCTTGACTCTAACAGTCTGTAAAAGAAATTTTGAAACCATCAGGGAATTTGAACATTAATTGGATATTTCATAATACTAAGAATTATCCTTGGGACTTCCCTGGTCGCACAGTGGTTAAGAATCTGCCTGCCAATGCAGGGGACATGGGTTCAATCCCTGGTCCGGGAAGATCCCACATGCCACAGAGCAACTAAGTCCGTACACCAGAACTACTGAGCTTGCGCTCGAGAACCTGTGAGCCACAACTACTGAGCCTGTGTGCCACAACTACTGAAGCCCATGTGCCTAGAGCCCGTGCTCTGCAACAAGAGAAGCCACCACAATAAAGAGTAGCCCCTACTCACTGCAACTAAAGAAAGCCCACACGCAGCAACGAAGACCCCATGCAGCCAAAAATAAAATTTACAGATATATACTGAAATATTAAAGATGAAATAATATGATTCCTTATATTTTTAAAAAATAAATTGGAAGTGGTAGGAATTGGCAAGATCTCTAGACAAATCAAGATTGGTCATGAGTTGATAAGAACAGAAAGTACATTTTTTTAACATAATAGTCTCTACATATTTATGAAATTAAAATTTTCCAGAATGAGAAACTTAAAAAATGATAGTCTCGAACATTACCTTACTAAACATTTATTGTTCAGTATATAAATATGATCATTTTCCAAATTGAGATACATATAGCTACCCTGCTAAATTCACCTATTAAATCTAATAATTTATATACATTCATTTTGGATTTTTTCTAAATAAAACATATCATCTCTCATTTCTTAACTGTTCTCTAACATAGTGAGGCTAATGATTAAAATGAATGTAAGTTCTTGTTTAGGACTTTAACGACCAGGGAAAGTTAAATATAGTAAGAGTTCCTATAGCTAAAATCAAGGTCATATATGCCCCCAGATTTGTCCTACTTAGGACAGTTTAATACAACAAATTGGGTTATGCTTATTTGTGAATGTGTTGAAGAACTTTCCTTTTAATATAATTGTCCCTTAAGATATTTTATGGGAATAAAATAATAAGCTATATTTACCTATCCCTGGGAGAGGCCTTGTCAGTCACACCTGTATAATTTTTGGTTTGGACTATAAGTAAATAATTATGAAATGTTTTTCATATATGTATACATATATGAAACAAAATAAATAAAAAATGACATAATGCTCAACATCACTAATCATCAGGGAAATGTAAATCAAAACTACAGTGAGAAATCACCTCACACCTGTTAGAACTCTTGTCAAAAAGACAACAAATAATACATGTTGATGAGAATATGGAGAAAAGAGAATTGTAGTCACTCTTGGTGGGAATGTAAATTGGTGAAATCACTATGGAAAATAATATGACGGTTTCTCAAAAAATTAAAAGTAGAACTACAATATGATCAGCAATTTCACTCCTGGGTATATATCTGAAAAAAACAAAAACACTAATTCAAAAAGGTATATGCACCCTTATATTCATTACAGCATTATTTACAATAGCCAAGATATGGAAGCAACCTAAGTATCCATCAATAGATGAATGGATAAAAAATATGTAACACAATGGAATTACCCATAAGAAAAGAATAAAATTTTGCCTTTTGTAGCAATATGGATGGACCTAGAGGGTATTATGCTTAGTGAAGTAAATCAGACAGAGAAAGACGAATTCTGCATGTTTTCACTTATATGTGGAATCTAAAAAATAAAAGGAATGTATCTAGCAAAACAGAAACAGACTCATAGTTACAGAGAACAAACTAGTGGTTGCCAGCGGGGAGAGGGGCAAGATAGAGGAACAGGGATTAAGAGGTACAAACTACTATGCATAAAATAAATAAGCTACAAGGATATATTGTACAGCACAGGGACTATAACTGATATTTTATAATAACTTTAAATGGAGTATAACCTATAAAAAGATTGAATCACTGTGCTGTACACCTTTAACTAATACAACGTTGTAAATCAACTATACTTCAATTAAAAAACAGTAAAATCTTTAAAATTAAAGAGACAACCAACCATGTAGAATGTGCCTTGTTACGATACATACATATCAGAGACCAATAGAGTCCAATTATTTGGGTGAAAAAATTAGAACCACAAAAATAGATTCATATCATGCAAGACTCATGGAAATACCTCTGAGATTTAGTTTGCTAGTCAGTTAGCACTTATCTCTGTCAAAACCTTTGTTTCCTCATACGTCTTGGAATAAAATAAAAGGAAATAGCCTTGTACCATGAACTAGTGATGAAGGGAGAGTCTCTGGAGGGAGATACTTGGGTCTGTTCTTATTAGTGAGGACAAGCCGCTTAACATGCCATGCCTCCGTTCCTCAAATGTAAAACTATCATACTAGTTCATCAACTCAAAGGATTGAATAAATGAGTTATTACTTATAAAAGCCCTTAGAACAGTGCAATACACAATAAGTCATCAGCATTATTTTGATTATTACAATTATTATTAAATATAAGTTATTAGAGACACAAAAAGTTAACACATGAGGGTCTTTAGCTTTACTTCTTCATCCATTGACTTTTCAAAAAGAAGAATATTGAACATAGATCATTTCCATTCGTATATCAATTTAACAAATAATCATTATGTGCTTACTACGTGGCAGACATTGTACTTCGGGTGTGCGAATGATCCACAAGGTGCTTTTACAGATATAAATTATTAAAGACACCTAAGTGTTACAGGAGATAACCAAAGAAGTTCACAGAGGTTACCATAGTTGGGCAGAGGAAAGAATGGGGAGTTTGACCTGAAGAGAGTTCCAGAAAAATTCTTAGAAGGAAGAGAATATTCTAATTCTCTAGAAAGGTTTAGGGGGATTTATTCATCAGATGCTCAGGACCTGGACGATCATGCACTTTCCAGGCAGAGCAAAAAGCTTGTGAAGAGACACAAACATCTGCAACAGGCTGCTAGGCATAATGCATTCCTTTATTTATTCTGTTAATCAGCAAATAAATTTTGAATGCCAGACCCTGCAGACACTGTACCAAACAACACATACAAAATTTCTGGTCTTATAAAACTTACAAAAGACAATCAAAAACTAAGCTTATATATAATATCTCAAGTAGTGATTAATTCTGTATAGAAAAGCAAAGCAGATAAGGGGATAAGAGGGGGCCTGGGGAAGTGGTATGATTTTATAAGGCTAGTCTACTGAGAAGATGACATCTGAGTAATAACTTGCAGGAAGTGAGGGAGCAAGCAGGGTAGAATAACTTTTCAAGTAGAAGAAACAGGATAAAGACTTTGAGGCAGGAGTTTGGTTAACATGTTTGAGAAATAGCAAGGAGGTCTGTTTGGCTGACATGGAGTGAGTGAGGGAGAGAGAGAGAGAGTTAGAACTTGAAAGAGACATGAGAGGAGAAAAGGGAAGTGGAAAAGAACAGGAATGGCCTTTTAGGGCATGGGAAAAATTTAGGATTCTGGAGGATTTTGAATAAAGATTGCTTTAATATGATTTAAATTTTAAAGAACCCTGGCTAATGTATGATAAGATTACAAGGCAGGGGTGGAAGCAGTTAAAAAAAAAAAAAAGCATGAAGTTTTCCTAATAATCTACATGACAGATATCTGTGCTAGGACCAGGGTAGTAGCATTTATATAATGAGAATCAGTCAGATTCAGAATGCATTTTGAAGGTATTGTTAACAGGATTGGCTGATGGACATGGAAAATAAGTCACTCAAAGGTGACTCCAAGTTTTAGAGACTGAGCAACTGAGCAAACATGGTGTTTCCATTTATAGTGATGATTAGATTAGTGTTGAGAAACAGTTTCTTCTGGGCATGTTAAATTCAAGATGTCTATTAAACCACAGGGTAGGCATATTCTAGTACCAGCAAGCTGTTTGGTATGCCTGGAGCATCAGACTCAAAGCAGGCATGTTGAAAGCAGATAAGGCTGGGAAGTGAGTAGACTTTGTTGCATGGAAGGTTTTGTATGCATACCAAGGACAGTATACTTTACCTTCCCAGACTTCAGTTGGCCTGTATTGCATGAATAAGCATCTCTTCTTTTGATTAGCATTCAGTTACTTCAAACTGCTGTCTATTTCTGGCACCAGTGCCTCTTATAGACAGATGTATGATGAGTAACCAATAGCTCTGTATTATTCTTTGCTTCCTTGCTCACCTCCTGCCAGGGACTTTGCTTTGAGGGATTTTGTTCTTAATTTAATAAGAATTAAGTTGAAAATCTGTTGGAAATAAAAGGAGAAAGTTAGCTTGAGACCAGATAATTGAGGATCTTGAAAATCGGAATAGTTTTGACTTTATGGGTAAATTGCATATTAGTTAAACTAAATAGGGTTATTAAGACTGTAGTTAAAGAAGCTTAAGCAACAATATCAAAGGTAGATTGGACCTGAAGAAGACTGCCACTAGAACTAGAGTTAATCAGACTGGTGATATGAGACAGACTGGCAAACACCACAAGAGACATCCGTCTCTTCTTCCATCTTTTAATTATTTTTAATGGCATATCATCCAATTATGATGTTTAACAACATCTCTTCAGTTGCCAAAAGGAAATTATAGAATCACGTTCACATTTTTCTTTCTACCGATCCTATAACCAATTGGTTACCAAATGCTATATATCCCAGGTATTTATTGTTTTTATTTACTTTTCTCTTCATTCTGCTACTTCTGCCCAAGTTCAAGAAGTCCTCATGTTTTGCTGTAACTTAGATGAAATCATTGCTACTCACTGCTATAGTCATAGTGCCCTTGTGGTTTAGAGACTTTCTTGATGAGGTATCTTGTATAACTTAGTACTCAGTGTTGTGCTTAGTTTTGTTCCTGGTGGGAACTGAGCATGTGATCACAGAATGACTAGATGAAATGAAATTTTAAAACTTAGCCATGGGCTTCCCTGGTGGCGCAGTGCTTGAGAGTCTGCCTGCTGATGCAGCGGACACGGGTTCGTGTCCCGGTCCGGGAAGATCCCATATGCCGCGGAGTGGCTGGGTCTGTGAGCCATGGCTGCTGAGCCTGCGCGTCCAGAGCCTGTGCTCTGCAACGGGAGAGGCCACCACAGTGAGAGGCCCGCGTACCGCAAAACAAACAAACAAACAAAAACTTAGCCATTACTTTTTTTTTTTTCATTTTTCTTCTAGGAATATTTACACTTAGTATTTCTCTTTCCCCCTTGTTTGTACCATCTCCCATTAGTAAATATACTTACTGGTTTAAAAATAAATGTTATAAAAGTAATTATTTTCTTCCCTTTTACTACCGTGTACCTCTAAGTTAGATAATAGAACTGTTAAATATGTGAGGAGATTAGAGAAAAGGTCAAGTATCATTTGAGATTTAATGTTTTTTATTCATAAATGTGTGATTTCTGAGACACAGTCATTGACATTTCACACTATGACACAGTCATTGAATTTCTGTGCATAAATCTAGCTCAAGTCATTCATAAACAAGATCAGTAGCCACAATCTTTAGTGGCATATGAATGAAATATATTGTAGGGTGAATAAATCATTTTCCCTAGTTTCAAACTCAAATTGCATCATTTCTGAATTGATAAATTAGCTGTCATAATAGATGGTAGCTCAGAAATTGTAATTCTCCTTTCATTAGCGTTTCAAGATTATGAATTAAATCTGTTATTTCTTAGAAAAAATGGAATTACTGAACTTATTAGACTTTTGCTTTACTCCAACTTTTTTTGAAATAAACTAAATGAGAATGCCTGAGAGGATCTGAAAATACTCATTTTCAGTTTTGAGAAATTATAGGGAATCTCTCTTTTGGTGTCTATAAGCGGTGCCATGTTTGTATTTAAAAGCAAAATAAAAATTCAAATTTTTTAAACTTTCAACACTTCCAATAACAAGACCATCTATATTTTCTTTTCATTTTTCTGTTTCCAAGAATAAAATAATTGACAAAAAAGTCTTTTTCTTAATTCTATTCCATTATTGGGGAGGATTCAATATGATACATCATAAACTTTAACAACATTACATATTTTCAAATGTTTTCCTCATAAAATAACAACTTTTAGGTACAGTTGTTATTTATTATAGTCATGGCAGGGTTGATGATTTTGCGTAAGATACACATGAAACACAAGTCTCAGTTTAAAAGATTCTAATTTTTAAAATCTCAGAATTCTCTTTTTTGTAATTATATATAAATATGAAACATATCAGATGTTTCAGAATTTCAAAAATACAGTTTTACTGTGAAAAAAAATTTGTTGTGAAGTGTTCTGCTTCTTTATTCATCACAATTAGAGAAAATTATACATTTTATAACTGTCAAACACTATTATTAGTGAATGTGTATAAATTTTATTAATAATTTATGTAGCTGTATATGTTTTGTGAATATTATTATAGATTAAAAAAATCTAGGTGAACAAAAATGGAAAATGTGATTGTAGCAATAAGTCTATCATAAGATGTTCAAAACACACACATTTGAAGTATGATTACTTTTAGAGAAATTATGTCATGTTATTGGAATATAATTATGAATAATAATTGAAAAGATGATAATGCTCTTTTAAAAGCTTAGGTTTTTAGGAGTTTTCTAAGTATATATTTTAACCCCTTTTGTTGAGGAATTTGCCAGTAGTTAGTTTATTTTTGACAATTTTTATGTATAAAGTAACTTTAATCAAACATGATTATTAATTGTCATGATATTAATAAAACCATATTTAAATACTACATTCCTTCAAATGAAATTTGGTGACGTGGCTTATAACTCCTCTAGTAGATCTGTGTTAAAAAATTAAGCTCAAAGCAAGTGAGTCTTAATTCTTTCCAGACTGCCTGTGAATCAATGCTGGCTTATTGGAAAATAGATTAAAATTTATGTCACAATACCATTCGCTCTTTTGAGAATACCAGATTGCTTGTACTTTAAGAATTTACAATATAATAGAAAAGTAAGAGAAAAAAAGAGAGAAAAATGAGCCTTGATTCCTTTTTCTCACCATGGAAACATTTTTAGAGGAAAATATATTTTATTTAATACTCTTCATGCATATTAAATGGTACCACACTGAGTAATGCACTGTTATAAGCAAATAAGCAGTCATTTTATTCAACTCTGGAGAAAAATATTTGTTGTTCTTTAGTGTGTGGGGACTGTAACTGTTGCTCAGTACCCATTCTCTCCATCTTCCTCTTTGTAATGGAACTCCCTGAATTTTTGCTGTTTGTACATTAATCTGATAGCATTAATTGTAGGAAATGACTGCATTTCATAACCTGACGTGTAGGCAGGCATAGCCTTGTGTGTATGTTTAGGACAGTAATATATCAGGAAAAACAGTTTTGAGCAACTCGATGTCATTACTTTAAAGGGCAAAGATGCTCTTGCCAGGTGCTTGGCACTTGGGGAAAGGCAACTCCAGAAGCAACATTGGTAGTCTGGTAGTAAAGATGGCAGAACCGCTCTTCCAGGAAGTGACTGCTCAATTTCAATTGTTGTATGGGAGGGAAATATGTTTTCTACATATTTGAACACAGTATTATGGAGTCTCTTTGTTACAGCCGCTTAACTTCTAAACCTAATAAAGTATGCAAATACTGTTATTAATGGAAAAAATCTTTACAGGTGTTCAGTGTACATGGCATAATACAGGTATCTTGAAAGTGACTGGACTCAAAAAAAAAAAAGAAAGTTTCTGGACTTTATGCATATTTATATAATGCTAAAACTTTGTCCACATTGTAAATATAAGTTGCCTTTTAATATATTTGGAACAAGGCTAGGAATAAAAAAAAAGGAAAGAAAGGGTGGAAATAAAGGAGAGGATAAAGACACAAATTAGAAAAGAAAGATGGAGGATATAAAATTTTGAAATTTAAGTTAATAAGGACAATCTAAACTATTGGTATGTGACTAGGAACAGTTCAAATAAAAATGATTTTAATAAAAAATCCTTTTATATACTTTTAAGCTCTTCCATCATCTTTTTCTTAGTATAAACAGAAAACTACCTCCACATAATCCAGGAAAAACACTGTACTTCATTAGATAATTAAATTAATAGTAACTAAAGATATACATGCTGAGTGTAAATGGAGGCATAAGTAACTGGCTTTCAAGATTAAATATATGTCTTTGTTTTTTGAAAATACTTTTTAATTCAATTTAATATCAAAGTAATATTTATTTTTGACTGAATGTTTGAAATACTGATATGTTTAACTAAAAGGATAAGCTTCTGTGAGTTCTTTGTAGCTGGTCAAATTTTAAATGAACCTGAAATTACTAATTTCATCTGTAAGTAAAACATCCAAATAAGAAACCCACAGGCATTTTAAGTAACAAGATTCCTGTTAGCCAGTGTTGATCTGTCACCTATTAAAATGTTGCAGAAAGATGGGATCTTTAGACTCTTAACATCCTCTTCTCTGAGCACAGATCTAGTGCTAAAGCCAAGTTAAAAAAAAAAAAAATCCTACCCTCTTTCTTTGAGGCTCAACTTTCCATCAGATAATTTTTCATGAATAATGGCAAATTTCACAGCTCTGATTTTCTTTTTTTTCTTGCAGAAAATTCATAAAATAAAACCACATTGCTTTAAAGCAGAACACATGGTTAGTTTTTTAGCAGAGAAGTGAAAAATCTCTAGTTTGTCTACCACTGTAATTATTGGCAGCTGTTAAATTCTATATACAACATAAGGCATAAATTAGCTGATCACCAACATGTGTATAGCCACAAGGTAACAAATATTAAATGTGGGGAAAAGGCAGAAAATGAAATAGGTTAATAGATGATGACAAAGAGATAAGATGTTTAGTTCTATGTTGATTAGGTTTTGCCACATGTCATTTGTTTTAGTCTTCAATGCCAGTTGTTATTCAACATTTTTATGAGAAGAGGTATTTTATGATATCAGTTTTCATTTTAAGTGGTCTTATTGCAAGGTAAACTCCTGCATTTAGGCAAGAAAAGAGAAAACAGCAACAAATGCAAATAGCGCCACATATTTCTAAGAGCACAAAACTAATGTTAAGTCCCCCTGTCAACCTAGATTTAAAACCAAAAGGGGAAAAAAAAAAAAGAATAAAGTGCCATAGGTGATTTGTTCCACTGTCCAATTTTACTGAAGACTCTAGTTCTGCAATTAGAAGCTGATGACAGCTCACCATATTTAACTTGAATATGTAGGTTCTTTTTAACAAATTTGTGGGAAAAAAGACAGAATTTTCACATTTTACAAACAACAATGCCCAAATACTAAAGTTTCAGAGTTATTAAAGAATAACTTAGATGAAAATATAAAATGAATAATATTCTATCCTCCGTACGTAAATATAAGGTTAACGGCCCACTGTCAATACAGCATATACCACTGAAAATTTTTTCCATCAGTGATGATGGATTTATATTTATAAATTCACAACTTCCCTTATCCCTCTGTGATCAGAGATATTTGATTGGGAACTGTGTCATTGGAGAGAGAAGCTGACTGGAATTCACAAAACCTAACCACATTACTTATACTCATTAGTATGGCAAAGCGGCCAACTAGAGACCAAAAACAAAAACAGAAAAGAAGGAAAAGAAGAAATAATGACAAACATTCCAAAAGTTGAATTTTAACTCGTAAAAGCTGACATTTGTTTCATATTTGCCATTTGCAAATGATTTTTATGTCCATTTTCTTATTTAAAAACAATGGTATTCCCAGTAAACAGGACTTATAATCACACCCACATTATAGATTTGAAATTGCAATACAGAGGAGTTATGTAGTTAAAAGTCAGATTAAGGAGACAGAATTATATGGTGGCTAAAACCTGGCCTCTGGTCTGAATTCAAATCCCAGGTCTACCTCATAAGAAGCTTTGTGTTCTTTTGTAAAATCAATTATGGTTTCAGCCTAAATACCTGTATCTATAAAATAGGTGTAAAAAATAGCATCTACCTTATGAGGATGCTGAAAAAATTACATAGGATAATCACCTAAAGTGCCTAGATTTGTACTTGGTTTGAACAGATGTTAATCTTACTACTATTATTACTATTACTTTTATTATTACTATTATTATCATTACCCAAATATTCACGATCACCTCAATACATCCTGCTTGAAACTGTGATAAGATCATTTATTTTAAATGGGTATTTATATAAAATAATATAAAATTTCAGGTGTATCATAACTGTGAATATTCTCATCCATGTAAGTCAAAGAGGTGAATTCTAACCCTGACTTTGTCACTTTTTAAGGTGATGTCAGTCCCATCAGTAAACTTTCTTTGAGTCTCCATTTCTACTTTTGTTATATTAGGCTAATAAATTCTGCTCTGCCATACTCACTGAGTTGTGAGGATCAAATGCATAAGGACATTGAAAACTGGAAAGTACTGCACATGTGTAAAGTATTATTAGTACTTAGGAAATAATTGTTGGTGAAGTCAAACCTTACTATAGAACTTCTCTAGCTTCTCACCATCTGGTATTGCCTTATCTTCAACTGAATTGTGCTTTACCACTTTCAAATGAAGGAAAAATAAAATGTCTTTCAGTATTAGTAATTTGTGTTTGCAAATATTTTCCTCTCAGAGTAATTTTAACAAAATTAGAGACATTATTGTGTAACCATTGAGCAAGATACTGAAGTATCTGATTCATTCATTTCATGTTCAATGTGATCATAGGAGTTAAAACGACTAGACAAAACGAAGCCTTTTAGCCAGCACATGTGTTTCATTGTATGTTGAGTTGTAAAATCCCTATCTCTGATTTTTAAAGTAATTTCTCTTTTGACTCTTTTCAACAAGAGTAGTTTTGAACATGTGTTAAAGTGTAAAACAATACAGCTTGAGAGGGGTTGTGATTAATTCCAGTCTACCTTGTGATTTGTTAACAAATATATCAGCTCCATTTTGATTTGAATCTTTTCATTTGATAAGAGCTAAAACAAAATGGCTTCAAATTTTAGTCCCTGCATAAGAAATTAGAAATTAGAGCTTCAATGAGAAAAGAAATTGACCTTGCTAATAAATCGTGTTCATTTGGAAGTGGTACTCAAGAATATAGTTTACAGGAGAAGCAGCCTAAGCATATAATATCATTTAATGAATATATATGTAACAACTCCTCTGTACCACATACGCTTTTAGTCAGTGTAAATACAGCAATGAACAAATCAACAAAAATCTGTGTCCCTATATAGTAAACATTCCCAATGTATTATGCAAGGTAACAGAAAAGACAAAGACATGTTGTCATGGTTATTTATTAATTTAGCTGAATACTTTAAATCACTCCCTATGTCTGTATGTTCTCAGAGATGTTTATGAAATACTGTTAGTGAAAAGTGAATGAAAACCTTTGGGTTTATTCAAAGATCACTGAAGGAAATGTTTCTATGGATCTCTTAGAGCAGATACAATTAATATGCTTTCAATAAATTTGGAAGTCAAGAGTATGCCACATGGATGACCTTACGTTCTCCAATCTTCTGTGCATAACCATTACTTTAATATCAGAGTTGACTAGTTTGAGCCTCCACCAAGTTCTGTGGTATACTCAGACTTCCCACCCTCTCTGTAAATCCCACTGGCATTCTCATGTTGGGGGTTACACTTGAGTCAGGTCTCCAAAACTGCTGAATTCTTGATCCTGATATTCTTTCCTTTCCTACGACTTCTACTGCCTATCAATTTGATCTACTCTGGACCACACCCAGATTCTTTCATTCATGTATAATTGGCCCACTCAACTTTTCTCTGGGTTCCAGATCCCTTACCCTTCTCCCCAACATTGCTAACTGATACTCTTTTACACAAACTATTTTAACTTCATCCAAATTCCTCTGATTAGGCACACCAAGGCACCTTACTCTCTTCCAATGTATGAGAATAAACAAATAAGAGCCAATCAAGGGACTTGTTTCAAGGAAGAGACAGTATTATGGCTTTTCCTCCCCTAGAGAGATGTACAATACACACACACATATCCACTTCCACATGCATACACACACACACACACACGTGAGTATGTGTGTGTGTGTATAATTTCTTAGTAGAAAATAAACCCCTTACCCTCTACTTAGACTATCATCTGCATTTGTATGACTGTTACTAGGAGGACATAGAATAAGTTCTGTCTTTCCCTGCTTATTATTTAGGTGGTATTGGACAGGTTAACTGATATTAACCTTAGAAAAAAATCAGAAATACTCTGTGTCAGAGGATTTGGGGGAGAATTATATGAGATAATATACATGAAAAATAGATGTTTTAATTTGTAATCACTTTTCACTTGGAGGAAGGTTAGTTTTTCTTTCCTGGTCTCCAAACCCTCACTTCCCTCTAGTCTGTCTTTGGTCCTGCTCTTTCAGGTACCTGATTCTTCCCTCTAACTTTAGCTGCTTTAGGTCCTTCCAGCCCTCCTGCCTGGAATAGTTTTGGTTTTAATTTAGTAGAATTTTTTGGCTCTATTTTCAGTTTACAAAAAATTGAACAGATAGGAGAGTTCACATATACTCTTCCTCTCCCTCCCTCAGCTTCCCTATAATTAACATCTTGTATTAGTGTTATATATTTGTTACAACTGATGGACCAATATTGATATATTATTATTCACTAAAGTTCATAGTTTAAATCAGGGTTCACTTTGTGTTGCACAGTTCTGTGGGTTTTGACTAATGCATAATGACATGTATCCATTACTTTAATATCATTCAGAGTAGTTTCACGGACCTTAACCTGCTGTGTTCTGCCTATTCATCCTTTCCACACCAACACCCCCTGGCAAACACTGATATTTTTACTGTCCATAATTTTACCTTTTCCAGAATGTCATATAGTTGGAATAATATAATATATACCATTTAAAGACTGGCATCTTTCTCTAAAAATGCACCTTTAAGTTTTCTCCATGTCTTTTTGTGGCTTGATAGCTCATTTCTTTTTAATGATGAATAATATTCCGTTGTATCCATTGTATGAATGTAACAGAATTCCATTCACCTATTGAAGGATATCTTGGTTGCTTCTATTTGGCAACTATGAATAAAATTGCGGTAAACATTCATGTGTAGGTTTTTGTGCTTTCAGCTCATTTGGGCAGATACCTAAGATCACAAATGTAGGATCATATGGTGAGACTATGCTTGGTTTTCTAAGAAACTGCCAAAATGTCTCCAAAAGTGGCTGTAGGATTTTTTCATTCCCACTAAAAATGAACAAGAGTTTGAATGGATTTTAGTTATTTCAAAATCACCTTGTTTTAATTTGAAATTCCCTAATGACATACAGTGTTGAGCATTTCATATGATTATTTGATATCTGGGTATCTTTTTTGGTGAGGTATCTATACTGATTTCTCTTCCATTGTAAATTGGGTTGTTTCTTATTGTTCGGTTTTAAGAGTTCTTTGTATACTTTGAATACAAGCTCTTTATTGTATAATGTACTTGTTTTACAAATATTTTATCTCAGTCTAGGGTTTGTCTTTTTATTTTCTTAGTAGAGTCTTTCACAGAGCAGTTCTAAATTTAATCATATCTAAAATATGAAGTTTTTCTTTTATGGATCAGTGTTGTATCTATAACTCCTCGCCAATTCCAAAGTCACATTTGATTTTACCCTATATATTATAGTTTTATGTTTTCTTTCTCTCTTTGTCAGTTCTTTCACCAATCCCACAATATCTTGATCACTGTAACTTTATAGTAAATTTTGAAGTCTGTAAGGTCAGCCCTTAAGCTTGTACTTCTTCTGTAGGATTGTGTTGGTTATTTGGGGTCTTTTGGCTTTCCATAGAAACTGGAGAACCCATCTGTACACATTCACAAATAATTTCCTTTGATTTTGAAGGGGGTCGCGTTGAATCTATAGATCAAGGGGGCAGAAGTGACATCTTAAAAATACTGTCTTTCCATCAGTGAATGTGGACTATCTCTCTACTTATTTAGATCCTTTAATTTCTTTCACCATAGTTTTGTACTTATACAATATCTTTGTACATCTTTGTTAGATTTATATACCAGTGTTTCATTATTTTTGGTGCTGATGTCAATGCTACTGTGTCTTTAATTTCAATTTTCAGTTGTTCATTGCTGGTGTATAAGAGAGCAGTGGACTTTTGTATATGTATTAATTTTGTATCTTGCAAACTTGTCTTAATAGCTTATTATTTTTAAGAGTGTTTTGGTCAATTATGTGGGATTTTTTTAATTAACAATTTTGCCTTTGTGAACAAGGGCAGTTTTATTTATTCCTTTCTAATACATATGCCTTTTAGTTATATATTATTGCATTGGCTAGGACCTCCATTATGATGTTGAATAGAAGTGGTGTGATGAGACAGATTTTCTTTGCTTTGTTCCAGATCTTAGAGGGAAAGCATCTGTTTTCTCACCATTAATTATGATGCTAGCTGCAGATTTTTTTGGAGATATTCTTTTTCAAGTGGAGGATGTTCCCTTAGTTTGCTGGGAGTTTTTCATCATGAATGGGTACTGAATTTTTTCAAATGCTTTTTCTGAATCTATATTATAATCATGATTTAGTTTTTAGCCTGTTGGTAAGATGGGTTACATTAATTGATTTTCAAATGTTGAGCCAGCCTCGCACACCTGGAATAAATCCCACTTGATTGAGATTATATTTCTATTTATACATTGGTAGAATCAAGTTGCTAATATTTTATATGTATGTTTTTGACAAATATACATCTGTATTTTTCTTCCTTGTAATATCCTTGTATTTTGGTATTTATGGTAATGCTGACTTCATAAGAGTTAAGAAGTATTCTCTCTGTTTTTATTTTCTGGAATTGATTGTATAAAATTGGTATAATTTTTTCCTTCAATGTTTGGCAAAATTCATCAGTGAAACAATCTGGCCCAGGTGCTTTCTGCTTTGGAATGTTATCAAATTGATTAAACTTCTTTGATAGAGATTGGCATATTCAGATTATCTATTTTTTCTTATTTGAGTTTTGGTAGATTGTGTTTCGTGGAATTGGTCCATTTTATCTAAGTTATTAAATTTGTGAGCATAGACTTTCTCATAATATTCTATTATGGTCCTTTTAATATTAATGGATCAATCATGATGGTCCCTTATTTATTTATTCATTCATTCTCTCCCTCTCTCCATCTTTTTATTTCTCTCTCTTTCTCCCCCTCCTTCCCTCCCTCCCTCACTTTCATTTTTTGAGCCTGGCTAGCAACTTATCAATTTTACTGATCTTCTCAAGAACTAGTTCTTGGTTTCATTGATTTTTTTTTTTCTGTTTTCCTGTTTTCAGTTTCATTAATTTCCATTGTAATTATTTTTCCTTTCCTTCTGATTGCTTCAGGTTTATATTGATCTTCATTTTCAGGTTGCTTAAAGTGAAAGCTTAGATTATTGATGTTAGACCTTTTCTAAATATTTATACATTTGTATATGATATGAATTTCCCTTTAAGCACTGCAGTTATTGCATTCCACACATTTTTATAAGTTGTATTATGTTTTCATTCAGTTCAAAAAACTTTTTTTGAGATTTCTTCTTTAACCCATGTGCTATTTAGAAGTATGGTGGTTAATTGTCAAATATTTTAGGATTTTCCAGCATTCTGTTATTGACTTCCAGTTTAATTTCACTGTGGTCTACGTGAACATAATTTGTATGATTTCTGTTCTACTGAAGTTGTTGGCCCAGAATGTGGTTTGTCTTGGTGAATATTCCATATGAGAAAAATGTGTATTTTGCCATTGTTCAATGTAGTATTCTATAAATGTAAGTTAGATTTAGTTGATTAATGATGCTGTTCAATTATGTCCTTACTGATACTTGTCAATTATTGATAGAACTGTGTTTGAAACCTCAGAAATAGTGGATTTCTCTTTGCAAATCTATTGCTTTTGCCTCACATTTTATTTCAATGCTCTGTTATTAGGTATGTACACATTAGAGATTTTTATGTCTTCATGCAGAACTAACCCATTTATCATAATGTAATGCCCATCTTTATTCCCTTATAAATTTTCTTGTTCTGAAGTTAGCTTTGTTTGAAATTAATATAGCTACTGCAATTTCTTTTGATTTGTATTAGCATGCTATACCTTTCTCCATCCCTTTACTTTTAATCTATATGTGCCTTTGTATAAGGTGGGTTTCCTGTTGATATCACATAATTGTGGTTTTCTTCTTACCCACACTGTCATTCTCTGTATTTTACTGGTGTATTTAGATTAGTGTATTTATTGGTATATATCAATAATCACTTTAAATGTATTTAAGGTTTTGAAGTGATTATTGATATTGTTGAATTAATATTGATATATACCATATTTTTTACTGTTTCCTATTTATTGTCCTTATTCTTTTTTAAAAATAATCCTTCACTTTTTCTACCTTCTCTGGTTTGACTGAACATTTTATGTAATTCCATGTTTCTCCTCTTTTTGCATGTTAAATATATTTCTTTTTAAAATGTTTTACTGATTGCATTAGGGTTTGCAGTATACATTTACAGCTAATTTCAAACAACTCTATACCACTTCTCAGATAGTGCAGATATTTTATAGCAGAGTATTCCCATTTCCTCCCTCCCATGCCTTATAACACTGCTGGCATTCATCTTACTTATATATTTTACCAGTAAGACTGCTGCCATTATTATTTTGGAAAGTTATCTATTAAATCAATTAAGAGTTAAAAAAATAAAATATCCTGTTTCACTTTCATTTGTTCCTTCTCACATACTTTTCCTTTCTTTATGTAGATCCAAGTTTCTGACCTGCATTTTATTCATTCTCTCCTAAAAACTCATTTTAACATTTTTTACAAGGTAAGTCTACTTGCAACATATTCCTTCCATTTTTGTTTGTCTGAGAAAATCATTATTTCCCCTTCAATTTTGAAGGATAATTTTCCTGGATACAGTATTCTATGTTGATGGTTTTTTTCCTCTAATATTTAAATACTTCCTTCCACTTTCTTCATGCTTGCATTGTTTGTGAAGAGAAGTCTAATATACTTCTTATTCTTCATCCTCTATAGATAAGGTTCCCCCGCCCCCCGCCAGCCTCCCACTTCCACTTCTCCCTGGTTTCTTTCAAGATTTTCTCTTTGTCTGTGGTTTACTGCAGTTAGGATATAATATTACTAGATGTTGATTTTTGGAATTTATGCTACTTGGTGTTCTCTGAGCTTCTTACACTGTGGTTGTTTTGTCTGCCATTAATGTTGGAAAATGCTCAGTCACTATTATTTCAAATATTGTGTCTGCTCCTTCTTTTTCTTCTCCTTCTGGAATTCCATTATATTTATGGCATACCTTTTGTGATTGTCCCACAGTTTTTGGATATTTTATTCCTTACTTTTTTTTTCTTTTCGCATTTTGCTTTGGGAGGTTTCTACTGATATCTTCAAGCTCATTTATTCTTTTCTCAGCCATGTCTAGTAGGCTGGTGAGTCCATCAAAGGCATTCTTTGTTTTAAACATCGTCATTGGAGTATAATTGCTTTACAATGGTGTGTTAGCTTCTGCTTCATAAAAAAGTGAATCAGTTATACATATACACATGTTCCCATATCTCTTCCCTCTTGCATCTCCCTCCCTCCCACCCTCCCTACCCCACCCCTCTAGGTGGTCACAAACGACCGAGCTGATCTCTCTGTGCTATGCAGCTGCTTCCCACTAGCTATCTATTCTACGTTTGGTAGTGTATATATGTCCATGCCACTCTCTCACTTTGTCACAGCCTACCCTCCCCCGTCCCCACATCCTCAAGTCCATTCTCTAGTAGGTCTGCATCTCCATTCCCATTTTACCCCTAGGTTCTTCATGACCTTTTTTTTTCTTCTTAGATTCCATATATATGTGTTAGCATACGGTATTTGTTTTTCTCTTTCTGACTTACTTCACTCTGAATGACAGATTCTAAGTCCATCCACCTCACTACTAATAACTCAATTTCGTTTCTTTTTATGGCTGAGTAATATTCCATTATATATATGAGCCACATCTTCTTTATCCATTCATCTGTCGATGGAAACTTTAGTTGCTTCCATGTCCTGGCTTTTGTAAACAGAGCTGCAATGAACATTGTGGTACATGACTCTTTTTGAATTATGGTTTTCTAAGAGTATATGCCCAGTAGTGGGATTGCTGGGTCATATGGTAGTTCTATTTGTAGTTTTTTAAGGAACCTCCATGCTGTTCTCCATAGTGGCTGTATCAATTTACATTCTCACCAGCAGTGCAAGAGTGTTCCCTTTTCTCCACAGCCTCTCCAGCATTTATTGTTTCTAGATTTTTTTTTTTTTTTTTTTTGCGGTACGCGGGCCTCTCACTGTTGTGGCCTCTCCCATTGCGGAGCACAGGCTCCGGACGCGCAGGCTCAGTGGCCATGGCTCACGGGCCTAGCCACTCCGTGGCATGTGGGATCTTCCCGGACTGGGGCACGAACCCGTGTCCCCTGCATTGGCAGGCGGACTCTCAACCACTGCGCCACCAGGGAAGCCCTGTTTCTAGATTTTTTGATGATGGCCATTCTGACGGTGTGAGATGATATCTCATTGTAGTTTTGATTTGCATTCCTCTAATGATTAATGATGTTGAGCATTCTTACATGTGTTTGTTGGCAACCTGTATATCTTCTTTGGAGAAATGTCTATTTAGGTCTTCTGCCCATTTTTGGATTGGGTCATTTGTTTTTTTTGCTATTGAGCTGCATTAGCTGCTTGTAAATTTTGGAGATTAATCCTTTGTCACTTGCTTCATTTGCAAATATTTTCTCCCGTTCTGAGGGTTGTCTTTTGGTCTTGTTTATGGTTTCCTTTGCTGTGCAAAAGCTTTTAAGTTTCATTAGGTCCCATTTGTTTATTTTTGTTTTTATTTCCATTTCTCTAGGAGGTGGGTCAAAAAGGATCTTGCTGTGATTTATGTCATAGTCATAGAGTGTTCTGCTTATGTTTTCCTCTAAGAGTTTGATAGTTTCTGGCCTTACATTTAGGTCTTTAATCCATTTTGAGCTTATTTTTGTGTATGGTGTTAGGGAGTGTTCTAATCTCATACTTTTACATGTACCTGTCCAGTTTTCCCAGCACCACTTATTGAAGAGGCTGTCTTTTCTCCACTGTATATTCTTTACTTCTGTTACAGTGTTTGTGATTTCCACCATTTCCTTTCAATTCTCAGCATTTCAGTATCTCTTCGTGCATTACCCACATGTTCTTTTATTACTTGTCCATTTTTCCATTATCTTAACATATTAATCATAGTTATTTTAAATAGTCTGATAATTCCAAATTCTCTGCCATAGCTGAGTCTGTTTATGTTTACTTTGTCTTTTCAGATTATGTCTTTCCTTGCCTTTTAGCATGCCTTGCAATTTTTTGTTGGAAGCTAAACATAATGTATCAGGTAATAGGAATTGACATAAATAAGCCTTTAGTGGAGGATTTTTATGTTTATCTGGTATATTAATCTGTTATGGCAGCCATAACATAATACCACAGACTAAGAGGATTAAACTACTGTTCCTTGTAGCTCTGGAGGCCGCCAGTCCTAGATCAAGGTGTTTGCAGGTTTGATGTCTACTGAGGCCACTCTCTTTGGCTAGCAGAATGCTGCCCTATGCTTGTTTCTCACAAGACCCTTTCTTTGTGTGTGTATCCCTGGTGTCTCTTCCTCTTTTGATAGAGACACAATTCATATTGGATTGTGGGGGATGGTCCATCCTTATGACCTCATTACCTTAATGGCTCCTTATCTCCAAACACAGTCACATTGGGTGTTAGGATTTTGGTATAGATTTGGGGGTACACAATTCAGTCCATAACATTTGGCTAGGAGTTAGGCTGTGTTAAATATTTCCAGTATCTGCAGGTATCAGGGAATTCAATTTCCTTTAGTGTCCTTGTTTTTTTTTTTTTTTTCCATTTGTCTTTGGGTTTCCCTAGAAGTTCATTCTTAAAATGAGTCTGTCTTGCAGCACTCTCAGTTACACTTCACTTTTATTATCCTGGAGTTCTTTGATGGGATGGCAGATAGAGATATCAGATAGAGAAAGTGTTTTTATAATCTTGTGATTAAATCTCTGTTTTTTCATTTGTTTTTTCTATGCATTTGTTTGTTATTTTTGTGGACCAGAGTCCCTGCTCTGTGATTTTCAGAAGAATGCCTTGTCTTCCTTTTTTTTTTTTTTTTCTTTTTTTAGCTCTTCTATGTGAGACTGGAAGGCTGGAGGGGCTGGAGTTGGCTAATTGTTCTTTCCCATATCATAAAAGGCTTTGATCAAGTAGTTTCCCTTGGGGGCTGACCTTTTTTAACAGAGAGCAGAAGGTAGCACAGAATGCTCTCAGTGTATTTCATAATGGTTACTTTCCATCTCACTGCCAGAAGCCTGAGTAAATGTACCTTAGATATTCACAGTAAGAACTGGTGGGGCTTCTGGAGGTTAGATTCTTGAAAGCCTGGGGGCCCCACCTAAGATTCACTTCCATTGCTGGAGATATTTTAACTCTCAACTGAATCCACATTGAATCTCCAGCAATTCATCAGCTACAGTTTAAGGGTTCCTACTGATTCTGGCTCCAGAAGCCAGCTCCTGCTTCCTGGTCTCAGCACCCCTTGTAAACAAACTCTGATTCTCTGTATATACTTCTCTCTTCATTTTTCTTGGAAGCCCTTTGCCCAGTGTCTTCAATTCTGTGATGATTTTAGGAAGAATTGTTGTTTTTCAGTTTGTTTGCCTTTTTGTCTTATGAGAATGGGAGAAGCAACTTCCAAATTTGTTGCAAGTTACAGTGAAAAGTTCTTGGATGCTTTTCGTTTTCTACAGAAATTGTCCTACAATTAAAATTTAAAGAATCCCTCTTTTCCATCACAGTTGCCTGCTTAATTGCCCATGACCACAAAGCAATGTTCTAGTATTTCCAAGATGAATGCTAAGCACATGATGCAAAAATCAGTGTGAAAGAGTTAATGCTTGATAATGGAGTAATGTGTGAACTTTTTGAGGGGTATTTATAGCACTGTATTAATTGTAATAAGACTAATGAGAATGATACCAGCAGACAGGCAGACGATATGAGGTGTTTTTTTTTTTTCCTTAATGTAAGTGAAGAGCACAATTTATTGCACACAGACAGCTACATAGAGCAGGAGACACAGCCACTCCCTTGGTTAGAGGGGTGAACCTTCCCAGCAAACCAACCAACAATGGTTTGAACACTAATGATATTCTCTGATCAGGTGAAGAATACTGTCTCATAGTCTTTGGTCTTATCCGTTTCAACGTTAATGAGTTTATGTGCAAATGCATACTGTGGAAAGATGAAGAGCAGAAATTAGATAGTGGCATTCCATAAGGTGATCATAAACATCTTGGGAAAACCAGAAATAGTGATGGCATAGTCTTTGAGACTTTTTAAACAATGTACAATAATTTTGCTATATTCTTATCCTTCTAAGCACTCTATACTAAGAACTGGGCACGTTTATTAGTTCCGTATTGAGACAAGGAAAATGAAGTCAAAGGTTGCTAATGGATTTACTCCAGATTTTAAAGATAGTAATCCACATTAAAGATTTGAACAGAAGTCCCGGTGTATTTCTCTGTCTGCTACATTGTGCAGTGTCTGCCTTAAGAAATGGAAATGGGGAGGAGAAGGGAAGGAACATACTATTGAATACTCCAGACGTTAAGCAGTAGCTGTTGAAAGGATTCTGAGGCCAACACCACATCTTGTGGTTTCCATTTCCATTTAGTTCTCTTTCAGCAAGGTAGGCTTACCATATTTCTGGTTACCTAGTGAAGCTTCGCGACTATAGGTATTTGATATAGACTTCATCTGGATAGGAACATCTAAGAACTCATTTTTCTAGACGTGTTTTGCAAATTTTCAGTGGAGCAAAGCATTTAGCACAGCATGTGGTATTAATGTCATAGATGTGATTTAGTGTTTTCCTGAAGCAAATCACCGAGGGTGATTTCCACCCCAAATTCTTGACAATTCTGGGAGGCACAATGGAAATTCTGATGGAACATCAGTCATAAAAGGATTGTTAGAAGACTCATGTGACAGAGACTCTTCCTAAAAGAAATTTTACATGGGCACAACCCAAATAGTAAAAACTATATTTAAAATAACTTTTATATGGAAAGTGTATATTATGCTAAATTCCCATTGTTTTCATTCCCTCCAGAGTGGATATAGGGAAAGTAGACAGAATCTTGGCCTAGGTCTTTTCCAAGAGATCTTGTATTTTACTTTCCATCATTAGCTTAGCATTCAAGCCCTCATATTCTCCTGTTCTTTAAACTAGATACTATAATGCATACCTGTTCTTTTGAACAGTGATGTTATAGGGATTAAAAAAGTATTCTCCACATTGTCCGTTCATCAGACCAGCATGCTATATGATATCTACAACAATAGTTAAATAATGCCATATACTAAAGCCTTTGTAATTTGCTTGATTCCAAGTTACTCTGTAAATCTATATGAAACATAAGAGAAGAGCACTATTTATCTTATATCAAGTTTGGGCAAACTATTGCTTAGTGATCTAATATTTCCGACCACTCCTATACTAAAAGTTTTTTGAGAAAGCAGTCAAACTGTGTTCATTCATTTATTATTGTTTATGGCTGTGTTCCTCCTACAATGCTATTAGTAGTTGTGATTAGAAACTTTATGGCTCACAAAGTTAAAAATATTTACTATCTGGTTCTTTAAAGGAAAAGATTCATAATACCTGTCCTGTGGAAAATTCTCTACCTTTTTACTACCTTTTACCATTTCTGATCTTTGTTAAAGTTTTTCATTAAATTTTAAATGTTCTCATCCTTCATTAAAAGTATATAAAAAGCCATCTCCCCAAATTAGAAAAAAGAGCATTGTACATTTTCTTTGTGTCATTTTTCTACTATTCATCTGATCAATAATTTAATAGTATTTGTCTTTTATTAAGCATTAGTTGCATAGCAGAGCCTAGGATAGGTGTTTTACAGATATTCTTCCTAATATTCAAATCAAAATAAAACAAGCAGAAAAAATGATCTACTTCCGTGTCGTAAAATAGTGAAAAATAATGGCCCCCACCCAGAAAAATGATTTTCTTTCTCTCTACATCAGCCTCTAAGAACATTGCTATATATTTTATATGTGTAAGAATTACTCTTATAAATATATATCTCAAAGTGGAATGTTCATTTATTTCCTAGACCTAGTTATGTACCTTTAATTCAGTACTCTGTACATCACTGATACTAACCTGTTACTCAAGTCAGAAATACAGGGAATTTCTTCATTTTCCAACCACCTCTCACAAGCTAGTATTTTTCATGTCTTACAGATTTTTACCTTCTAACATTTTCTTTTCCTGCTTTAACCACTGCCATGGTTCAGATGTTTAACAAGCCTTAACAAATTCAATAACATTTATTGTTGTTATTTTAAGTTTTTTTTAATATAGTACCTATCCATAATATGGGTACAGAAACCACTCCCCTCTTTGGAGGATGTGCTCCTCCTTTTTCCTCTTACCTACACACCTTGACATTCAATTGGGACCTGCCATCTTCCTATATGACCTTGTCTCCCTGGCAACAGAGATTAAATGAGAAACCAAAAATAAGAATTTCACCCAATCTGAACCTGTCACATTATACTAAATCCTTGAACTCCACAGTGAGTAACCAGCAGGGTGGGCATGAACCCAAGTCCGATTCTTTCTTTTTAACTTTCTGACCTGACTTGGGGTCTTCCCTGGAGGCTAGAGTTTGTCATCAGCCTTTATTCCAGCCTTTTGGATAAAGAAGGTCTGCAGTGAGAGGAACAAAATCTGGATTGCAGAGAATAGCAGCAGTGATACATTAAGTTCTATAAGAGTTATCTATCCTGGACCCTGCCCTATTTCTGCTTTTCCCTAAGTTTGGTTGTAAGGACCAAAATATTCCTGTCATTTCAAGCTTGGTTTTTATAACTTGCAACTAAAAGGATTCTGATTAATGTTCTTTAAAATTCATGGCCTGAATCCCTCTAAATCCATCCCACAAGTCATTGCTAAGGTTATCTATCCAATTTCCCCCTTGAAATATTCAGTACTGCATTAAAATTGACAAGGTAAAAGGAAAGTTCCATGGCTTACAGACCCTCTAATATTTCACCTCATCCAATTTTTCAGCCTTATCTTCACCCCCTCTTGCCTTAACATTTAACAGGCTATGATTTCCTTACTACAGAATGCTATTCCACACCACAGTTTTTTTGTTTTTCTATTTGATCAAAATACCTTTATTTATAGTTTGTTTATCTATTTATTTATTTCCTTGCCTTACTAATCCCTGCTCATCCTCCAAAACTCAGTTCAGTGTCAACCTCTCTAGGGAGAGTCCTATGATCCATTCTCCTCCCCATTCTCCTCCTCTATTTCAAACTGGGCAAAATATACCTCTCATGTACATGTGCTTCTATACCACACTGTACATATATGCAGCTGTGCCGACTCCATAGTGTTTCCCAGTGTTTCCTCATAACTTATTTATCTGTGTATCACAGCCTGAAATTAAGAGGTATTTATTATAATCTATAGAAATGGACTGAAAAAAATGTCATCAAATTCTAGAGACATTGTTTTTGCACTGGACTGTGTATAAGAGCTCCCAAGGATGCTTTTCTAAATTGCAGGTACTGAGACCTCATTCCTTTAGATTCTAATGCAATAGGTCTGGGTTAGAATTTAAGAACAAATATTTTCAACAAGTACCCTATGGGCTTATTCTGGAGTTTATTGTTTACAATATTAAAATAAGGAATAAGGTAGATAATGCAACTTGAACTCTCTTAACCATCAAATTGGCCCTTAATATAATTCAACATAAGGGAAGAGAACTACTCTCAATTGGGGAATAAACATTTGCCAGGCAAAATTACATATTGCCATATGGAATATGTTCCTGGTATTATATGTTGCTCGTTATATTATTTTCATTTTTTTTTACATTTACAAAACTCTAAGCACATAGATATACTGGAAAAAAAATCTAGACAAATTCAAAGTAAGGATTGGTGACATTGACAATTTAAGCATATGTAATTTTTTACACCTAACTCCAAGAGTTTCCATTAATCAATTAATGGTTTTCTTGGTGAACAAAACATGGTTTTAGACTTATACAAGTAACTGTTTAACATATCTAGACAGTAAACATATTAGTTGTGAAGATATAACAAGATGCTAAAATTAAATTTTATATCTCAGATATCATTTCTAAAAATTAAAACTCAAGAGAAAAAAATAATTGTACTTGACTACTGAAGATGAACATTGAGCACAGCACTCTTACTAAATAGTGACTTAAAAGTAAATCGATGCAATGTTTGACTCTTTTATCTTCTGTAATAATACTATCACCTTAACCCCAAAGAGGGAACATATTTGGCTTAAGAAAGAATTGGTAATAAGCATATTAAATATAGTTAAAATTTAGCTCAGTGTAGCAATTTTTTTTTAAATCTTAACCATAATCAGTGTAATGCCATAGAAATACATTTATTAGGCTTTTCTTTCTTTTATTTACAAGATATATTATAAACTCCGTGTTTGGTACATTGTCAAGGATTATCCCAGGCCTTCTGATCAATGTTAACTATAACATTTAAAAGAGAAATTTTAATAGTGCATCCTTCATAAATTCACAGTAAGCACATATTATGTTGAAGGCATAGAAATAACCCAGAAATCACATGATATATTTCTGAAGCTAATCCCACAGTTAGCAGGGTGGTAATTACATTCCTAAAATATCTTATTCAGTCTGGTCTGGTCCAGATTGATCCAGAGATGACAAACTTCTGGAGCAAATGCTTTAAATCCACAGATTAAAAGAATATTTTAGATTCACATAGACTTGGATTATCACATTAGTTATGATAATTAATAGGTGATTAATTTACGTTCTTAGGCTTTTCCCATTTGACAATAATAATTTCTGCCTTGCAGAGTTCTTGTGAGCATTGCACATAACTTATATAAAGCATGTGGCCAAAAACCCTGCACAAACTAGACACAATCAAAGAGAGTAGTAACTTTAGATGTTCTTTTCTATCCTTGTGCTCCAAGGCATATTAACTTGTTTTATTTGGAAAAATTAAGAAATGTAATTATTATAAGTATATTTAAGACCAAATTTTCGGAATTCAGTTAACTTTTGGAGTCATAAATGACCTAATATAATTTGAGCTGTTTCATTTTATTCTGCCATAAGATGTATTATAGTTGATCAGATTGACAGCCACGCCTGTTCTAAACTTTGTCCTCTAGTTCTTCATTCCTCAAAGAGGACTGATGGTCTGTTAGGATTAGAGCCATCATGTGTGGTGTCCATTAATAACCTGACATTGTCAGGCTAAGAGACATAAAAAACAAAGCAAAACAAAAGCAAAAAACACGGTTGAAACTTCTCAAGAGGCTTCTTGTGCCTTCATGTATTTTGTTCTGCTTTGTTTTTGCAATTTATCCACAGTCTGTTGTTACTAACTACCGGAGGTTTGGTCTGAGAGGATTTACTCAGCTGTACTGCAAGTAGAACTCCACTGCAGTTATTTATAAAGGTAATTTAACATGCACTCATATTGTTTAGAAAAATTCTTTAATGTTGTTTGACAAAAACTGAAGCACTAAAATCACTGATGCACCTGGTAAGAACAGAAAATTTTCATCTCTCCTCCACTTTCAAATGAAAAATGAAAAGATAAATGAAATGCATGTTGACAGCCTGTCTGCATCTTAAGTTAATACTGTTATTATGAGATAATTTTTTAAAGAAGTTCTTAGAAAATATGAATTTTTTTTAAAAGGGTGCACAATATGTACCCTTGTAAAATATAATAGATAACTGTTTAGGATCTTTTACTTTTCTTTATACAATGTACTGTGTATTTTGGTGTGTTAGCAATTATCACCATAGTTCTCCTCTTTGACTATAAGTGGACAGTATTTGGAAATCCTTGCTAACAAATTAAAATACCATAAAATCCTGAGTCAATTAATTGATTATTAAGGGTTATGCTTGTTTTTCTCTTCACTTTAGATACTTTTTACTTTGACATCCAGCCTTTTATTTGCAGTCACATGTTTTATTTTAACCCCTTTCTAAAAGATGAAATTGTTTTGTAAGTCAATGCTTTTGTCTAACTAGCTATATATTTTTTATCTTTATGTTCCCCCGGTTATCACTGCAGATTATCATGGCCAGATTTAGAACCAGACATACAAATAATTTGCCATTGGTAAAAAATTCAGCAATTTTACAGGTGAAATAGCATAATAATGTTAAGGAAAATATTGCAATAAAATACCTCCACAACATTCTGTTAATAATATAGGAATATAGGATATCACAAATACTATAAAATTTTAATAATTTGGAGGCATGTCAAAAACCTAGACTCTAATTTTGTGAATATTTAGGTAACTGATTGTTCAACTAAACAGCTAAAGTAAGAACCTGTGAGTCTCATTATATTTTGATCTGCTTTTAGTAATGCTGATCTTATAGAATAAATTAGGAAGTATTCCCTCTGTTTCTATTTTCTGGAACAGATAATAGAGAATTGGTATAATTTCTTCTTTAAATATTTGGTAGAATTTCCCAGTGAAACCTTCTTGGCCTGCTGCTTTTTCTTTGTTTAGAAGGTTATTAAGTATTGATATAATAAACAAACAAACAAACAAAAACCCACAGCCCTGTTCACAGTATCTACGTCTCCTTGTATATGATTTTGGTAGTTTGTTTCTTTCAATGAGCTGTTCCATTTAATCAAAGTTATCCAACTTGTGGATGGACATAGAGTTATTCAAAGTATTTGTCTGCTATCCTTTTAATATCTATCAGGTCAGTAGGGATGCCCCTGTTTCATTTCTGATATTGATAAATTGTATCTTCTCTCCTTTAGTCCTAATTAGCCTGGATAGAGGTTTGTTAATTTTATTGATCTTTTCTATGAACCAGCATTTGGTTTCATTGCATTTTTCTATTGATTTCTTGTTTTCAATTTTATTGTTGTCTACTTTTTTTTTTTTTTTAAGTATATGTATTCGTCTTCCTTTGGTCCAGGACAGATGCCTATCCCTGTCAGATGGCACAAGAGGGGGAGAGAAAAGTTGTTGTCTACTTTAAATTGTATTATTTCTTTTGCTAGTTTTAAGCTAAAATTGTTCTTTCTTTAGTTTCCTAGGGGAAGCTTAGGTTTTTGGATTTTAGATCTTTCTTCTTTACTAATATATGCATTGATTATATAAATTTCCCTCTAATCACAACTTTTGCTGCATCTTACAGTATTTAATATGTTGTATTTTTATTTTAGTGTAGTTCAAAATATTTTCTATTTCTCTTAAGACTTTTTTAGCCCATGGGTTATTAACAATTGTGCTGTTTAATCGCTATATATGTGTGGAATTTCCAGCTCTTTTTCTGTTACTGATTTCTATTTGCATTCCATTGTGTATGTCACCACACTAAGATTTTAACCTGTTGTTTTTGTGTCTTCCTGTGATACACTCTTTTGTTGGATTTTCTGCTTTGTGCTAGTGTTTGTCATAATTATGATGTTGACAAGAACATTTTAAAGACTCTTTCTTAAGCATTTGTATACCTGCTTTTAATGAAAACTTAAAGTAGTATCCCTGTTTGTTACATGTTCATTTTATTTCTGGCCTAGCACAATCAGCTATTCCCCAGACCATAACAGGTCATGGCATTATTGGCTTATCACTTCAAGTCCAATATTATTTTAGTTACAATACAATATTGAAATGTTTCAATATTTTAAAGAAATTTACTGTTAAATATCTTGTAAATACTTATTATGAATCTTATATACTCAATTGTTTCAGCAGAAGTATTATCTATGGTTGAGGAGAAAGCATTAGAAAGTTCAAAGAGAGACGTTAACTTTTACATACAAATTCAAAAGAGCACATTATTAATTCATAGGCTCATTTTCACATTTATAGTTAATTAAATTGTATTGAAAATTGTCAGTACTTGATTCTACATACTTTAAAATCTAACAATCTACTAAGCTCAATGTCTTTAGAAAACAGATTCCGATATGTCTATTAATTTTCTGGTTGTCCTGTTCTACATTTGTTTCATATATATTTTTAAAACAGGTAAGTATACCCCACCTTCAAAGTACTGTACAAGAGATAGAATCAGTGCAAAAAGAAAAAGTAAGACCCAAGTACTCTAAAACAGACAGAGATGTGTAGAAGTTTAGATAAAAACATCTCTCCCCAGTTGCAGAATTAGTGAAGGCTTTGTGGAGAATATGGTATGTGAAGTGGGTTTTAAAGAATAGATGGAATAGATACACCCTATGGTGTATGATGAAAGAACCCATTCAAAACACAGAAAAGAGTGAGGGATTTTTAGGTATAAATAAGGTGTTTGATTTTGAAGCAGTCCCTACTACATTAAGGAAAGAAAGTATTCCTGTATAGATTTTGACCAAGTATTATTCATGTAGATGTACAGAAAGGGACACAGGATTTTTAGGCAGAATGATAAGGCTTTAAATGCTAGTTTTGCCACTCTTTGTATTATGTTGTAACAAACTGCTTAACTTTTCTGGGTCAGATATCTCACCTATATAAACAATAACATCTAATTCACTGTGCTGTTATGAGGATAAATTGGAAGGCAAATTTGTCAGAGTGAGTGACATTTAGAGTGAAGAAAAAAGAACTCTGTGGTCTGCTAGAACAGGCTGTGAATTGGAGTTCCTTGATTTATAAACTGTGATCTTGGGCAAATTAACATCACCAGGCTTCAATTTACTCACCTATTAAAGATCAATAACTATACTCTCTAAAGGGTGTTCTGAAGAGGTAATTGAATCAAGAACCAAGTAAATGCCCCATAAATCATAGCTATTTTAGGAGTTTAGCTTTCATAGAAAAGTGGAAAACGAAACATTTCAGAAAAATGAGATGACATGGTCAGAGTTATAGTTTAGAAAGATTTGTTTTTCAAAAAATGCACAGTTTATAATTAAAATAAAGCCAAAGGTAGGGAAAACCGTAAGTTCATTATGTCAATTGTCCAAATGTAAAAAAAAGGAAATCTCAATATGGTTAGTGGCAGGTAAAGTACAAAGAATTAAATATTTATGTTATGAAATCAATAGTACTTAATGGTTGTAGGCTTTGCCTAAAAGGAATAGTTGGAATTCACTCAAAAATGTGCACATGGTATTTTAAGAAGATGCTAGTGGCATTGATTGAATAAGAATATCAGTAAGAGGATTAGGTTTAGAAAGAAAATATGTGAAAATATTGACATTATGATCTCAACAAGGAATGTTGATAGGAACAAGAAAATAATTACGTAAAACACATATTTAGGGTAAAGGGGTAAATTTGAATAAAAAATTTCTTTGGAATGTAGAATATGAACATTGCAATCTGAAGAGCAGATTTCAAATGTTGAAAATAAGTTTTATCCTACTTCTAGAGGCTGATTTTTGGGTTTTTTTTTAGTTTCTCCTGACCGGTTTATAGACATTTATATAGGCTACAAGTTACACACACACATCAAAATGGTTTTTGTTAGGTAGAGAATGCTAGTCTCAATGACTATAATGCTGGGATCATACGTTTAATGATTCTTTGAGTCTGAGTTGCTTTATTTGAAACTAACATTGTTTTATTAATGGAAATGCATTTAATTCACAGCAAATATCTGTTTTATTTCATTTATAATATCTAGATTATTTTTCAATTCATGCATTTCATTTTGGTAATTATCATTTGAATTAGTAATTTCTTACTTTGAATTAACTTTGGTAATCATAATTTGAACTAAAAGCTCTCACATTTCATAAAGTTAGTTTGGTGAACATTTGCCCCTGTTTCCAAATGTTACATGGATTAGGAGAATGTCATTTCATTTTGGAGGTTTACTTCAGTCATAGTTTGTTCCCAGCACTGCTCTTTTTTTTTAATTAATTTATTTTTATTGAATGAAAGATTCTTTAAATTCTGTAGTGCTTTACAGTTTTCAAAAGTTCCACACACAAGACTTTATATAATCCCCTTCATATAACCCCCTTTTTCCTCATACCCCTGTATTGCCTCTTCCCACTGGTAACTACTAGTTTGTTTGCAGAATAAGTTCACATTCTAACATTATTTAACCTTGCATTCACAACTGATCTAAATATTGCAGTTAGTACATAATGATTTTAAAAATAATAATAGGGGGCTTCCCTGGTGGCGCAGTGGTTGAGAGTCCGCCTGCCGATGCAGGGGACACGGGTTCGTGCCCCAGTCCGGGAGGATCCCACATGCCGTGGAGTGGCTGGGCCTGTAAGCCATGGCCGCTGAGCCTGCGCATCCGGAGCCTGTACTCCACAACGGGAGAGGCCATAGTGGTGAGGGGCCCGTGTACCGCAAAAATAAATAAATAATAATAATAGGTTTAAGAAAATAGAAGAAATGGACAAAACAGATGAAAAGATGAAGTCATTCAACAAAGGATAATGCATAAAAATAATGAAACATATTCTAGGACTAAAATATACAAGATCTGAAATTATTAACTCAAACAGTGAGTTTAACAGATTGGACTTAGCAAAGGACAGGGTTATTAAATTGGAAGAAGAGTCATTAGAGCATATCTACATTGACGGGAAAAACTATGGGAAAATAAGAGGCCCTGGAGATAAGTGGGCTCAAAGGATTAGAAGTGCCACATTGGAGATGACATACTTTATCCATTAACAGTAGCTTCACATCCAAAACTGTGTGTTTGTCAACTATGTAATATCCAATGTTTCAAATGTGTTTAGTCTATGTATTGTTTGTTTATATATATAGCTAAAGGTGCCTTTGGTAGAATACATTTTGCAGAGAGATGATGCCACGGATCATAGATTTGATAATACCATTGTTTGTTTACCTTTCAAAATACTCTATAAGCTCTACTTTCATCAATTGTATGGATATCATCAATGGCAGTAATTAAAACCATATTCTTGATGAGATTTACACCAGTCTCCTCTAAGGCTAACTTGACCATGCTTTCAAATTTTGCTTTAACTTGCTCCTACTTGATCCAATAAACTTTATTTTAAAATAATGGTATCTTATGGTAAAAATGAACTTTCTGTTTGACAGTATGTACTTACACTTATTATTTTATTTCATTCATAAATATTTTGCCTTAAAATTAGGGGTATTATACAGAGTATTATGGAGAATTTGGAGAAGTCTGTACAGAAAATTTCAGGTTTAAGTGTCAGTTACTTGATTGGCCTCCTTAGCTCTATAAGTGGTTGCAAAGCAGTATTTGAACAAGACATTTGCTTTAATAGAGTGCAGTAGATCATTCCAAGTAAAAGATTGGATCAAAGGTTTCTGCTAACAAGATCAACTCTTTTATTAGACGTTACCACCTACAACCATATGCAACAATTTAGTCTTTGCCAAAAGGATGTTTACAGTAACTGTAGCATAAGTTACATGTACTACTTTGAAACAATGGGGTTGTTTAAAACCATAAATCCGTGAAAGAAATCAAAGTGTTTTGGAGATATGTAGACATAGCTATGAACATAGCTAAAGAATGAGGTCAATATGTGGTTATACTGCCTTCATGATAAAATATTTAATGTCGTTCTACATAATCTACTTCAAAGGAATATATAATGCCTTATTAAAACAAACAGTAACTTAGGTTCTAGTTGTTTCTTCTTTCCAAATCTAATTTCCAAAATAAAGTTTGAATTTCTTCATTTCCTTGGCTTAAAAGGAACTTATCTTTAGAGAGGGATAGGTAGAAATGAAACAAAAGCCTATAGATCTGTGTGGATATGAACCAAATAAAGTAGAAAAACAATGAGTAACACTCTGATGACTGTTTTCTGTATAATGTCTTCAGGTGATGAACATATTGCTAATGTGTCTAGAAGGGAAAAGTAAATATAACTGAATCCTCAATGTCATCTTTTAAAAAGAAAAACAAGTTATTTAGAAAGTACAAGATTAAGTAACATTCAAGCTGCTTTGTCTAAGTTAAGTGGCCTGAGCTGGAGAATACACTCTTCAACGTGAAATTGTTTCTTATAACATAGAAAATACTTTGGTTTCCTTAGATTATTTTCCATTACAAAAATCAGAAATTGAAAAAAAAAAGTGCCACAACTCTTCTTGTTAGACTCGAATCACAGACATAAGAAAATGAGTTTCCCTGATCCTTTTCTAAAATCTTTTATTGGAAAAGGTTGATGATTGCACATTTTTCTCAGAATTTTTGACTTATAGTTAAAATGTTTTTAAAAATCTACTTATCAAACACGTATAAATGTATCTGTGGACAAATTCTTGCATGTTCTTGGTAATTAATCTTCAATAGCTGAATATTTTTCTAGGTGTGTCCATTATAATCAACACCATTATCTTCAATAATGAAATATTTAATGATGTAAATTCAAATATTAATATAGTTGATTCCTTGACTAGACTGATGAGGAAGATAAGGTTGTTATCCTAATGCTATGAGTACTGTATGGCACTTATATTGCTGGTAAAGAAAGCAAGGTATAACTGTAATATATTCTAATTTCAGGAAAGAATCTTCTTTAAAGAATAACAAGTGTCAACACATAAATATAAGATTCTACAACATTAAGTGTATGGTTGTATCATTAATTGAAGAAGTAGGACTTGTCCTATTCACAACTCTACACTTTATGTATGTTTGCTACTAACATTTCAGGTATTCATTTCAGGTATTCGGATGCTATTAAGAGGGAATGTTTAGCACTCCTAAGAACACTTGCTAGGAAAAGATTCAGCAAGAATGCAGAGGATGAGACGGTGGTATGAGCCAAGACAAGCTGAAGATCACTGTGCCAACTATCTGCTTTGAAAATGATTACTTAGCTCAGAAATACTAATTCTGAGATTAATAAATTATGGGATTTTTGGATGTTATTTAAAAAACATTACATGTGCATTGTAGAACATAAGGACAATATAGAAAAATAAACACAAAAATCATTCTACTTCATCTGTTAACATATTTCTTTCCAATTTTATGTCTATTTTCAAATCTTTCTTAAAAATTCTTATTTTTAAGAAAGATAAAGGCAGTTTGACTTCCAGCTTTTTTCTTTTATAACTCTACTTTGGAATGGATATAGATTTACAAAACAGTTGCACAGGTAGTACAGAGCATCTGTCCTGTAGACCCTTCACCCAGCTTCCTCTAATGTTGGTATCTTTATCTAATCATGGAACACTTGTTAAAAGTAGTAAGAGATTAACAGTGGTGCAGTACTATTAACGACAGACCTTTCTCAGATTTCACTGTTTTCTACTAATGAGTTTTTACTCTTCCAAGATCCAACACAAGATACTACATTGACTCTAACCAGCATTTTTCTTTTTTAAAACCTAATATTATACTGTGTTTGCTTTTGTATATGGCCTTTTAAAAGGAAGATACAGATGTGTGCCTAGAGGAGAAGGTACTGATTATATAGCCAAGAAAGGGCCCTAGGGAGACAAGTGTTTTGATCGATGCATAAGGAAATAAAATAGCGAAAAATCTGACATCCATTAAATAGAACTGGGATTAACATTCAGGAAGAGATATGCTTCAGTCAAATAGAAGAGGACAGAAAACTTGGTTATCTTCATGGCAAGGCTTAGGAAACTCCAGAAATATTAACACATTATTGGACTTTTGCAAATTAAGCTTGAAGATAAAAGAAGTCTCATACTCATCTTGGGATGAACAGAATGAAAATGGATGAAGGATAAGGAAAGAAATTTACATTTTCCATTAAGGAGTTTAGTTTGCCTATACTCTAAAAACGTCACCCACAAACTCTTCAAAATGAGGCTAGGAGGCATGTTAAACTATAGCAATGGCATTAATTCAGTTTATCTCTAAATGAAAACCTATTCTAAACCCCACATCAAGGATTCTAAACCTTTTCTCCAAAGCTTGTTTCATACCAAATCCCATATTTTCTTCAGAAACTTTTTTTTCTACTTTTCTAAGACTAAGACAATTCAAGATGCAAAACCCAGAAAGAAAACAGTTTATTTCTCTTGCTAATCAAAGGGGAAAATATAACTGCCTGGAAGAATTCATGTTCTTCCTAAAAGTTCAGGATCCTGATTTTAGAGTAAAATCAGTCAACGTGATTGTGTTTGCATGTTTGTTTTTTCCATCACATTTTTGTAGTGTTAACCACATAGAAAAAGTTACACAAATCATAAATATACAGCTCAGTGAATTATTACAGAGCAAAGTCCTTTTGAACCAAAGCCAGGTCAAGAAACAGGATACTGACCTCATTCTATAAGCTTCATTTGTGCCACCTCCCAATCAATAACCTCATTGCTTCCCAAAGTAAATTGCTATCCTGACTACGATAATTTGCTTGTCTTGGGAATTAATATAATTGTAATCATCCAAAATATATACTTTAGTGTTTGGCCTCTTTCTCTCAATATTATGATTATGATATTCATCTATGCTATTGCATACAGCTATTATGAATTCATTTTCATTGCTCTATAGTATTAACATTTTATGACTCTTTCTCTACTCTTTTGCCATTCTTCCAGTATGAATATGTGTATAGTTATCATTTTCTGCTATTAAAGTAATAGTGCTATGAGTATTCTGCATGTGTTTTGGTTTTACACTTGTATGCATTTCTGTTAGTATACACTTACTGATGGGATTTCTTGTTTTACACTGTGACTATGTTTAGCTTAATAGAAAATGTCAAACACTTCCCTGGAGGGAATAATTTATTCTTTCACAAGCTGTATAAAAATGCCTGTTGCTCCACTTTCACACCATTACTGGTCTTGTTAGTCTTTACAATTTTCTATTCCTAAGAGGATACAGACTTGTTTTGTGTCTTTAATGTGCCTTTTCATGATGAGTAATGATGTTGGTAAATTTTCGTATGTTTAGTGGCCAACTGGATACACTATTAGTGAAATGCTGCACAGTGAGTTCTTCAAATATCTTCTCCCATGTTAACACTTTCTTATCAATTTAACAATGTCTTTTGAGGTAGTAAATTTTACCAATCTTTTCCTTTAAGTTGATTTTTTTGTGTCCTCTCTAAGAAATCTTTCCTGATGCCAAGATCATTAATATATTCTTACATTAGCGCCTAGAACCTTCCTAATTTTTTTTAAATTCAAATGCGCAATCCACTTGGAGTTTCTATGTGTGTGCACACCTGGTGTGTTTATGTGCGTGTGTGTGTGAGATGTGAGTTTGCTTGTTTGTTCTCCTTACACAAATCAATTTTTTTTAATTTATTTATTTATTTTTGGCCGTGTTGGGTCTTCATTTCTGTGCGAGGGCTTTCTCTAGTTGTGGCAAGCGGGGGCTACTCTTCATCGCGTTGCACGGGCCTCTCACTGTCTTGGCCTCTCTTGTTGTGGAGCACAGGCTCCAGACGCGCAGGCTCAGTAGTTGTGGCTCACAGACCCAGTTGCTCCGTGGCATGTGGGATCTTCCCAGACCAGGGCTCAAACCCATATCCCCTGCATTGGCAGGCAGATTCTCAACCACTGCGCCATCAGGGAAGCCCCACAAATCAATTTTACACATAGGTAGCTTGTTGAAATATTTGAATATTATTGTGGATTCATGCTATTTTGTGTTTTCTACCATACCAAGTCCTTTCACTTCAAAATTCTTCTTTGGTAGTGTCTTGGCTAATATTAGACCTTTGCATCTCCATGTAAATTTAAATAGGTTCTGCCAATTTCCACAAAGGAATTTTGTTGATATTTTCATTGTAATTCATTGAATCTATTAAATCAGTTAGGGAAGAATTGTCATTATAATATTGAATCTTCAAATTATTTTGAATGCATGGCATATCCCTCAGTTATTTAGATCATTTTTTAAAATATTTCTTAATATTTTATAGTATTTTATAAAGAAGTGTTATCCTTCTTTTAGATTTAATAATAGGGATTTTATCATCAAGGACATTTTAGGTGGCCTGATTGACAGAAGAACATATTTCATGGTAGTGTCATTATCTGGAAGGCTCTTTACTAAGAAAAAGAAATAAAGATAAGACATGATGGTCAAGACCAAGTCACATTGGTGGAAAAAAATTACTGAAATATTAAGCAAAGGAATTTTATACTTTTGTTAGGAACCAACTGATAGAATAATTTAGAGTCAAGTCTTTATCTGCTGACTCTACAGAAAGGAAAAAGAAAGGTATCTAAAGCTACCTACCGGATAGTAAAATAAGATTAATAAGCCACAATTTTGGAACAGAGACTAATTTACATAGATAAATCACCAATGAAATTTTCCTTACTTCTAGACTCTGGACCCTCTGCTCTCTATCAATAAATATTTCTTCATTTTGAAGTGAAAAGAATTGAATGTTTGGAACAGTAAACAGCAACTGAAATCACCCCTCCTTTGTACTCACTGTCATTGAATTATGGAGGAATCAATTTATAATAATTGTATCTCCTTTTATACAGTTAATGATTTCTCATTTAACTACTGATACCTACTTGTGCTTTGTATAATTAGGGAATTCCCTTCTGGTTAAACAGTATTTAGAAGATATTGATAGTATATACCTGTAGACTATGCTGTCAAGATAAGTTAATTCGTTCTATGGAAAGACTATGAAAAATATGATTAAATGTGGACCCTGAAATAGTTATAGTTTAGCAGGAGACATGACAGCACTGAATATTCCAAGGTTATAAAGTAAGGACAACAAACACTCCTTCATCAGACAGTATTGAGCATCTAATGTGTCTAGTCCTCAGAAATTTTGTACAAGATCTGAGACTAAAACCTAAAGGCCATTAGTTTAGTTTTTTAAATTAAATTTTCTAAATTACTCCTAGAAAGTCCTTTTAGAATTCTTAGTTTATAAAATCATACTCTACAGTAGCATTGGTAGTTTTCTATATTTAATTAACTGTTATGAATACATACCAATAAGTTTTTATTTATTTCTTTGTTTAATTTTATTTTTTTAACATCTTTATTGGAGTATAATTGCTTTACAATGCTGTGTTATTTTCTGCTTTATAACAAAGTGAATCAGCTATACATATACATATATCCCCATATCTCTACCCTCTTGTGTCTCCTTCCCACCCTCCCTATCCCACCCCTTTAGGTGGTCATAAAGCACTGAGCTGATCTCACTGTGCTATGCGGCTGCTTCCCACTAGCTTTCTACTTTACATTTGGTAGTGTATATATGTACCTGCCACTCTCTCACTTCGACCCAGCTTACCGTTCCCCATCCCTGTGTCCTCAAGTCTACACTTCTACGTCTTTATTCCTGTCCTGCCCCTAGGTTCTTCACAACCATTTTTTTTCTTTTTTTTTTTAGATTCAATATATATGTGTTAGCATATGCTATTTGTTTTTCTCTTTCTGACTTACTTCACTCTGTATGACAGACTCTAGGTCCATCCACCTCACTGAAAATAACTCACTTTAGTTACTTCTTATGGCTGCATAATCTTCCATTATATATGTGCTACATCTTCTTTATCCAATCATCTGTCAATGGATACTTAGTTTGCTTCCATGTCCTGGCTATTGTAAATAGAGTTGTCAGTGAATATTGGGGTACATGATTCTTTTTGAAGTATGGTTTTCTAATTAAACCATATATAAGGGTATATACCCAGTAGTGGGATTGCTGGGTCATATGGCAATTCTGTTTTTAGATTTTAAGACCCTCCATACTGTTCTCCATAGTGACTGTATCAGTTTACATTCCCACTAGCAGTGCAAGAGGGTTCCCTTTTCTTCACACTCTCTCCAGCATTTATTGTTTGTAGATTTTTTGATGATGGCCTTTCTGACTGGAATGAGGTGATATCTTATTGTAGTTTTGATGTGCATTTCTGTAACTATTAGTGATGTTGAGCATCCTTTCATGTGTTTGTTGGCAATCTGTGTATCTTCTTTGGAGAAATGTGTATTTAGGTCTTCTACCCATTTTGGGATTGGCTTTCTTTTTTTTTTGATATTGAGCTGCATGAGCTGCTTGTAAATTTTGGAGATTAATCCTTTGTCACTTGCTTCATTTGCAAATATTTTCTCCTATTCTGAGGGTTGTCTTTTTGTCTTGTTTATGTTTTCCTTTGCTGTGCAAAAGCATTTCAGTTTCATTAGGTCCCATTTGTTTATTTTTATTTCCATTTCTCTAAGAAGTGAGTCAAAAAGATCTTGCTGTGATTTATGTCATAGGGTGTTTGGCCTGTGTTTTCCTCTAAGAGTTTTATAGTGTCTGGGCTTACATTTAGGTCTTTAATCTATTTTGAGTTTATTTTTGTGTATGGTGTTAGGGAGTGTCCTAATTTCATTCTTCTACATGTAGCTGTCCAGTTTCCCCAGCACCACTTATTGAAGAGGCTGTCTTTTCTCCATTGTATATTCTTGCCTACTGTATCAAAAATAAGGTGACCATATGTGTGTGGGTTTATCTCTGGGCTTTCTATCCTGTTCCATTGTTGTATATTTCTGTTTTTGTGCCAGTACCATACTATCTTGGTTAGCGTAGCTTTGTAGTATAGTCTGAAGTCCAGGAGCCTGATTCCTCTAGCTCTGTTTTCTTTCTCGAGATTGCTTTGGCTATTTGGGGTCTTTCGTGTTTCCATACAAATTATGAAATTGCTTGTTCTACTTCTGTGAAAAATGCCATTGGTAGTTTGATAGGGAATGCACTGAATCTGTCGATTGCTTTGGGTAGTATAGTCATTTTCACAATGTTGATTCTTCCAATCCAAGATCATGGTATATCTCTCCATCTGTTTGTATCATCTTTAATTTGTTTCATCAGTGTCTTATAGTTTTGTGCATACAGGTCTTTTGTCTTCCTAGGTAGGTTTATTCCTAGGTATTTTATGCCTTTTGTTGCAATGGTAAATGGGAGTGTTTCCATAATTTCTCTTTCAGATTTTTCATTATTATTGTATAGGAATGCAAGAGATTTCTGTGCATTAATTTTGTATCCTGCTACCTTACCAAATTCATTGATTAGCTTCAGTAGTTTTCTGGTAGCATCTTTAGGATTCTCTGTGTATACTATCATGTCATCTGCAAACAGTGACAACTTTACTTCTTTTCTGATTTGGATTCTTTTTATTTCTTTTTCTTCTCTGATTGCTGTGGCTAAAACTTCCAAAACTATGTTGAATAAGAGTGGTGAGAGTGGAGAACCTTGTATTGTTCCTGATCTTAGAGGAAATGGTTTCAGTTTTTCACCACTGAGAATGATATTGGCTGTGGGTTAGTCATATATGGCTTTTATTATGTCAAGGTTAGTTCCCTCTATGCCTACTTTCTGAAGAGTTTTTATCATAAATGGGTGTTAATTTTGTCAAAAGCTTTTTCTGCATCTATTGAGATGATCATATGTTTTTTCTCCTTCAGTTTTTTAATATGGTGTCACATTGATTGATTTGCATATATTGAAGAATCCTTGCATTCCTGGGACAAACCCCACATGATCATTATGTATGATCCTTTTAATGCATTGTTGGATTCTGTTTGCTAGTATTTTGTTGAGGATTTTTGCATTTATGTTCATCAGTGATATTGGCCTGTAGTTTTCTTTCTTTGTGACATCTTTGTCTGGTTTCAGTATCAGGGTGATGGTGGCCTCATTGAATGAGTTTGCATTTGTTCATCCCTCTGCTATATTTTGAAAGAGTTTGAGAAGGAGTTAGCTCTTCTCTAAATGTTTGATAGAATTTGACTGTGAAGCCATCTGGTCCTTAGGTTTTGTTTGTTGGAAGATTTTGAACCACAGTCTTAGTTTCAGTGCTTTTGATTGGTCTGTTTATATTTTCTATTTCTTCCTGGTTCAGTCCTGGTAGGTTGTGCTTTTCTAAGAATTTGTCCGTTTCTTCCAGGTTGTCCATTTTATTGGCATATAGTTGCTTGCAGTAATCTCTCATGATCCTTTATTTCTGCAGTGTCAGTTGTTACTTCTCCTTTTTCATTTCTAATTTTATTAATTTGTGTCTTCTCCCATTTTTTTCTTAATGAGTCTGGCTAATGGTTTATCAGTTTTGTTTATTTTCTCAAAGAACCAGCTTTTTGTTTTATTGATCTTTGCTACTGTTTCCTTCATTTCTTTTTCATTTATTTCTGATCTGATCTTTATGATTTCTTTCCTTCTTCTAACTTTGGGCTTTTTGGTCTTCTTTCTCTAATTGCTTTAGGTGTAAGTATAGTTTGTTTATTTCAGTTGTTTCTTGTTTCTTGAGGTAGGATTGTATTGCTATAAACTTCCCTCTTAGAACTGCTTTTGCTGCATCCCATAGGTTTTGGGTCATCGTGTTTTCATTGTCATTTGTTTCTAAGTATTTTTTGCTTTCCTTTTTGATTTCTTCAGTGATCTCTTTGTTATTTAGTACTGTATTGTTTAGCCCCCATGTGTTTGTATTTTTTACGGATTTTTTCCTGTCATTGATGTCCAGTCTCATAGCGTTGTGGACGCAAAAGATACTTGATAAGATTTCAATTTTCTTAAAATTACCATAGCTTGATTTGTGACCCAAGACGTGATCTATCTTGGAGAATGTTCCATAAGCACTGGAGAAGAAAGTGTATTCTGTTGTTTTGGAATGGAATGTCCTATAAATATCAATTAAATCCTTCTTGTTTAATGTATCATTTAAAGCTTGTGTTTCCATATTTATTTTCATTTTGGATGATCTCTCCATTGGTGAAAGTGGGGTGTTAAAGTCCCCTACTATGATTGTGTTACTGTCAATTTTCCTTTTATGGCTGTTAGCATTTGCCTTATGTATTGAGGTGCTCCTATGTTGGGTGCATAAATATTTAAAATTATTACATCTTCTTCTTGGATTGATCCCTTGATCATTATTTAGTGTCGTTCTTTGTCTCTTGTAATAGTCTTTATTTTAGTCTATTTTGTCAGATATGAGAATTGCTACTGCAGCCTTCTTCCGATTTCCTTTTTCATGGAATATCTTTTTCCATCTGCTCACTTTCAGTCTGTATGTGTCCCTGGGTCTGAAGTGGGTCTCTTGTAGACAGCATATATATGGATCTTGTTTTTGTATCCATTAAGCCAGTCTGTGTCTTTAGGTGGGAGCATTTAATCCATTTACATTTAAGTTAGTTATCGATATGTATGTTCCTATGACCATTTTCTTAATTGTTTGTGGTTTGTTATTGTAGGTCTTTTCCTAGAGGAGTTCCTTAAGCATTTGTTGTAAAGCCAGTTTGCTGGTGCTGAATTCTCTTAACTTTTTCTTTTCTGTAAAGATTTTAATTTCTCCATCGAATCTGAGATCCTTGCTGGGTAGAGTAATCTTGGTTGTAGGTTTTTCCCTTTCATCACCTTAAATATGTCCTGGCGTGCAGAGTTTCTGCTGAAAGATGAGCTGTTAACCTTATGGGGATTATGTTGTATGTTATTTGTTTTATTTCCCTTGCTGCTTTTAATATTTTTTCTTTGTATTTAATTTTTGATAGTTTGATTAATATGTGTCTTGCCGTGTTTCTCCTTGGATTTTCCTGTATGGGACTCTCTGTTCTTCCTGGACTTGATTAGCTATTTCCTTTCCCATATTATGGAAGTTTTCAACTATAATCTCTTCAAATATTTTCTCAGTCCCTTTCTTTTTCTCTTCTTCTTCTGGGACCCCTGTAATTCAAATGTTGGTGCATTTAATGTTGTCCCAGATGTCTCTGAGAGTGTCCTCAATTCTTTTCATTCTTTTTTCTTTATTGTGCTCTGCAGTAGTTATTTCCACTATTTTATCTTCCTGGTCACTTGTCCGTTCTTCTGCCTCAGTTATTCTGCTATTGATTCCTTCTAGAGAATTTTTAATTTCATTTATTGTGCTGTTCATCATTGTTTATTTGGTCTTTCATTTTTCTAGGTTTTTGTTAAAGGTTTCTTGAATTTTCTCCATTCTGTTTCCAAGGTTTTGGATCATCTTTACTATCATTACTCTGAATTCTTTTTCAGGTAGACTGTCTATCTGATAAAGGGTTTTTACCTTGCTGCTTCATCTGCTATGTGTTTCTCTGTCTTCTCATTTTGCTTATCTTACTGCATTTGGGGTCTCTGTTTAGCAGGCTGCAGGTTTGTGTTTCCTGTTGTTTTTGGTGTCTGCCCCCAGTGGGTACGGTTGATTCAGTGGGTTGTGTAGGCTTCCTGATTGAGGGGATTGGTGCCTGTGGTCTGGTGGATGAGGCTGGATCTTGTCTTTCTCGTGGTCAGGACCACCACCACGTGGTGGTGTGTTTTGTGGTGTCTGTGACCTTATTGTGATTTTAGGCAGCCTCTCTGCTAATGGGTGGGTTGTGTCCCTGTCTTGCTAGTTGTTTGGCATAGGGTGTCCAGCACTGTAGCTTGCTGGTCATTGAGTGGAGCTGGGTCTTAGCATTGAGACAGAGATCTCTGGGAGAGCTTTTGCCATTTGATATTACATGGAGCCGGGAGGTCTCTGGTGGACCAATATCCTGAACTACGCTCTCCCACCTCAGAGGCACAGGCCTGACATGAAAACTCTGTCAGCCACATGGCTCAGAAGAAAAGGGAGAAAGAAAGAAAGAATAAAAAATAAAATAAAGTTATTAAAATAAAAGATAAAGAAACTGTTAAAAATAAAAAAAATTTAAAAGTAATATAAGAAAAAGAAATAGACCACCAAACCAAAAAACAAATCCACCAATGATAACAAATGCTAAAAACTATGCTAAAAAAACACAAAACTAAAAAATGGACAGACCGAACCCTAGGACAAATGTTAAAAGAAAGCTATACAGACAAAATCACAGAAAGAAGCATACACATACACACTCACAAAAAGAGAAAAAGAAAAAATATATATATGTATATCTGTATATTAAAAAAAAGGAAGAGAGCAACCAAATCAATAAATAAATCTACCAATGATAATAAACTCTAAATACTAAACTGAGATAAACATAAAACCAGAAAGCAGTCAGCCGCATACAGCAATCCCCAAGCCTACAGTTGCTCCCAAAATCCACCACCTCAATTTTGGGATGATTCATTGTCTATTCAGGTATTCCACAGATGCAGGGTACATCAAGTTGATTGTGGAGATTTAATCCTCTGCTCCTGAGGCCACTGGGAGAGATTTCCCTTTCTCTTCGTTGTTCGCTCAGCTCCCAGGGTTCAGCTGTGGATTTGGCCCTGCCTCTGCATGTAGGTCGCCTGAGGGCATCTGTTCTTTGCTCAGACAGGACAGGGTTAAAGCAGCAGCTGATTGGGGGCTCTGGCTCACTCAGGCTGAGGGGAGGGGAGGGGTACGGATGCAGGGCGAGCCTGTGGCAGCAGAGGCCGGCGTGATGTTGCACAAACGTGAGGCGCACCATGTGTTCTCCCAGAGAAGTTGTCCCTGGATCACGGGACCCTGGCAGCGGCGGGCTGCACAGGCTCCCAGGAGGGGAGGTGTGGATAGTGACCTGTGCTAGCACACAGGCTTCTTGGTGGCTGCAGTAGCAGCCTTAGTGTCTCATGCCCGTCTCTGGGGTCCATGCCAATAGCCGCGGCTTGCGCCCGTCTCTGGAGCTCCTTTAAGCGGTGCTCTGAATCCCCTCTCCTCGCACACCCCGAAATAATGGTCTCTTGCCTTTTGGGCAGCCCCAGACTTTTTCCCGGACTCCCTCCTGGCTAGCCGTGGTGCACTAGCCCCCTTCAGGCTGTGTTCACGCTGCCAACCCCAGTCCTCTCCCTGGGATCTCACCTCCAAAGTCCGAGCCTCAGGTCACAGCCCCGCCCGCCCCGGCGGGTGAGCAGACAAGCCTCTCTGGTTGGTGAGTGCTGGTCAGCACCAATCCTCTGTGTGGGAATTTCTGCACTTTGCCCTCTGCACCCCTGTTGCTGCTCTCTCCTCTGCAGCTCCGAAGATTTCTCCCTCCGCCACCCACAGCCTCCGCCCGCAAAGGGGCTTCTAGTGTGTGGGAACCTTTCCTCCTTCACAGCTCCCTCCCATTGGTGCAGGTCCCGTCCCTATTCTTTGTCTCTGTTTTTTCTTTTGTCCTACCCAGGTACGTGGGGAGTTTCTTGCCTTTTGGGAAGTCTGAGGTCTTCTGCCAGCATTCAGTAGGTGTTCTGTAGGAGTTGTTCCACATGTAGATGTATTTCTGATGTTTTTGTGGGGAGGAAGGTGATCTCCACATCTTACTCCTCTGCCATCTTGAAGGTCTCTACCACCAATAAGTTTTAGACAAGGCTGCGAACTTATTTCAAACTCTAGTATCTATCAATTTCTGCACTAGTTTTCCTGAAGCCTAGCTGCTACTATCTCTAACATTATGGTAAATTCTAAGGCTCTTTATGTGATTAAGACAACAAATATAAATTTGAAGAAAATTCAGCATAAGTAGTAGATGACTGTGATATTGAAATTCATGGGGAATATAATACATTGATCTTGCAATTTTTTTAAACAAATGATTAGTGGATGTTTACTTTATAATAGGCATATTGTGCGAGATGAATATATAATGGCTTCTAAATCATGTTAACAAAAAGGATCCATAAGAATTACAAATGTGTGAAAAATGTGAGCTTAGCATATTGAGGGAAAAATAAGAAAATATCCTTGATGATGTGGAGCACTGATATATGACTGGATAAATGTAAGTTTGATTTAGAGGTAGTAAGGTTTAGAAATGTAAGGTTGATTGAATGGAGATATTGACTGTTATGTTGAGAAGTCCAGATTTAGTTCTCTTATTACCAGTAGCCACAGTAAATTGTAAAATATTGTACCACCATAAGTAAGGTTATATTACAAAATATAAAATTTATTAGTTTTCTTTAAGTAATCTCCCTATGTTATTTTGTTTGTTGAGGTATAATTGATGTACAGAAATACTGCACATTCATTAAATATCAGTTGGATGTGTTTGGAGACATGCATACAGTTACAAAACCATAGTCACAAGCAAGGTAATAAACATATACATCACCTCAAGAAGTTTTTCCTTGCCTTTTTGGTTTTTTGTTTGTTTACTGTTTTATTATTTTTTTTTGTTTTTGTTTGTGCTTTATTGGTGGTAAGAACATTTAACATGAGCTTGACCTTCTTAACAGTGTTTTAAATACGCAGTACTGAATAGTTATCTGTAGGCACTATATTTTACCATAGATTCCTGGAACTTGTTCATCTTATATAACTGAAACTTTATACCCATTGAACAACTCTTAATTTCCCCTTCCTAACTGTGAAATCACCATTTTACTCTGTGTTTCTATAAGTTTGATTATTTCAGATACCTCACAGGTGGAATTGTGCAGTATTTGTCCTTCTGTGACTGGCTTTTTTCAGCTAGTAAAATGTCTTCCAGGTTAATCAGCGTTGTTGCAAAGAAGATTTCCTTCTTTTTTAAGGATGAATAATTTTCCATTTTATGTATATATCACAGTTTTCTTTATCCATTCGCCAGTCAGTGGACACTTAGGTTTTTTCCATATCTTGGCCGTTGTGAATAATGCTGCAGTGAACATAGAGTGCAGGTATTTCTTTGAGATCCTGATTTCAGTTCTTTTGGATATTTACCCAGAAGTGGGAATACTAAATCATATGGTAGATCTATTTTTAATATTTGGAGATAGAGCAGCCATACCATTTTACATTCCCAGCAGTGTACAAGGGTTCCAATTTATCCACATCCCCACCAACAGTTTTTGTCTTTCTTTTTCTTTAATAACCATCCTTACAGGTATGGGCTGATAACTCATTATAGTTTGATTTTAGGTGATACCTTATTTGTTTTATTGTGTTTTTTTACCTTATTTTTGATTTTGATGATTAGTGATATTAAGCACGTTTTCATACACCTTTGGCCACTTGTTTGTCTTTCAGAAATATCTATTCAAATCCTTAGCCCATTCTTTTATTCGGTTATTTGTTTTTGTGGGGTTTTTCTTGTCTTTTCTTTTTTTGTGGTACACAGGCCTCTCACTGTTGTGGCCTCTCCCGTTGCGGAGCACAGGCTCTGGATGTGCAGGCTTAGTGGCCATGGCTCACAGGCCCAGCCGCTCCGCGGCATGTAGGATCCTCCCGGACCGGGGCACGAACCCGTGTCCCCTGCATTGGCAGGCGGACTCTCAACCACTGCGCCACCAGGGAAGCCCCTTGTGGGGTTTTTCTTAATGCTGTTGAGATGTAGGAATTCCTTATGTATTTTGGATATTAATCCTTTAACAGATAATGGTTTGCAAACATTTTCTACCATTCAGAAGCTTCCTTTACATTCTGTTGATTGCATCCTTTGCTTTGCAGAAGATTTTAGTTTGATATAGTCACAATTCTGTATTTTTGCTTCTGTTGCCTGTGCTTTGGGTGTTATATTCAATAAATTATTGCCAGGGCTAGTGTCAAGAAGTCTCTCACCAATGTTATCTTCTAGGAGTTTTACAGTTTCATGTCTTATGTTTAAGTCTTTGATCCATTTTGAGTTCATTTTTGTATATGGTATCAGAGAGGGTTCCAGTTTCATGCTTTACCATGTGACTATCCAGTTTTCCCAAAGTCATTTGTTGAAGAGACTATCCTTTCCCCATTGTGTATTCTTGGCACCTTTTTTGAAGATCAATTGACACTTTATGTGTGGGTTTATTTCTGAGCTTTATATTCTATTCCGTTGGTCTAAATAACTGCCTTTATGCCAGTATCATACCTTTAATATTTTTTTAGTATCATACTTTTTTAATTACTGTAATTTTGTAATAATTTTTGAAAACAGGAAATTCCCATAACATTTTTATTCTAGCTTAGCAAATTTATCCATGGATCCCTCAAAACTATTTATTATTGCCATACTGTTGAGATGTGTAATATTAAATGGCAAAACTCTTAGAGTCATCTAGATCTAAATTTAATTTTACAATTTCTTATGTACTAGCTATGTGACATGGGAGAGGTGTTTAGCATCAGTCAGAGGCATCTGTTCAATTTCAGTTACGCTTTTCCAAGGTGGGGATCTGCCACACCCTTCTCTTGTCTCTGGAGTTTCATTTATCAAGAGATAGAACTACCATGGACATATGTCACTCTATCTTCTCTCTCTCTCTCTCAAAGGATTTAAGTAACTTGTGTATTTTTATTTAATTTATGTCTTTCTTATTTCTCCATGTAGAATCTAGTAGAAAATAGTGCCTGAGTTCAAGTTCAGTTTATACCATTTACTAGCCTGTGGTTTGGGAAACTCCATTAATTGCTCTGTTTCAGTTTTCTATCTATGTATAAAATAAGAACAATACCAGTCTCCTTACTTCATAGGGTTGTTGTGAGGATTAAATAAGATGGTTCATGTAATGAACAGTACCTGTCATATTGCAATCACTTTATAAGTATTTGCTGTCTTCATCATCAATCATAAATCATATCTCTAGATCACTTTGGACAATACCTTGTTATATAGATGTTAAATTAATATCTACTGGTTGGGTCACTTAGCGTTTTTGGGTAAGCACATTGTCTAAAACTGACTATATCATCTATGCTATTTGGGGGTATTATTTTGCATCTCACCTCTGGATGGCACTGCAGCTAGGAGTTAATAATCAAATAACAACCATCCAACTTATATTCTACCAACCCTCCAAATAATTTGATCGCATCAAAATCCCTGTGTTAAATCTTTTCTTTGCTTAAGATATCTTGAATATGTATTCCAGTTTCCTACAAAGAAATTGATGGACTAATATATGTATTCCAACTGCAGTCTAAAAATCAGCATATAGGTATCAGTTATTAAAAGTCCCAAATTCACATCCCACCCTCTCCTTTGTAGGATGCAAAGCTGGAATGGTAAACAGAATTCTACCACATACATAATCTTAACAGTTAAGTAATATGTAGGTGTTCTTATATATTCTACTATTCATTGGAATTCTTTGCAAGAAAGATATTTTGACAAATGGATTAATAAACATTATGAGTATAGATGAGACATGCACTTCATTTCACTTAGATATTTATTACCTGAGTAGTAAATAAATGTTTCCACATTACTAATTTATACCTCATTTTACAAAATTCGATACTACATTATTTTAAGTTGTAGTCATTGATAAAAATATTTTGAAGTACTAACACAATTTTTTTAGAACAATTTTAAAAGATGATTATTTTGTATTAGAGAGGATAAGGAGTCCAATTTGTATTGAAGCTATTTTCTGTATAAAACATTTGTTGCAAATTTAATTATTATTTATGTATTATTGTTTATGAAATTTCATTCATCCTGAATAAAATATAACAAGTAAGCTTGCAACTTCATAAATGCAATCAAGGCTGTTTGTAAAAATTTACTTCTAAAATAAGTGTGTTACTGTCTTTTATTAACTAATGCAAGACTCAACAAAAATTTTCATTAGAACTTATATAAAAGGACACTACACGGGCTTCCCTGGTGGTGCAGTGGTTAAGAACTCATCTTCCAATGCAGAGGACATGGGTTTAAGCCCCGGTCCAAGAAGATCCCACATGCTGCAGAGCAGCTAAGCCTGTACACCACAACTACTGAGCCTGCACTCTAGAGCCCGCGAGCCACAACTACTGAGCCTGTGTGCTGCAACTACTGAAGCCTGCATGCCTAGAGCCTGTGCTACACAGCAAGAGAAGACACTGCAATGAGAAGCCCGCGCACTGCAATGAAGAGTAGCCCCACTCGCCGCAACTAGAGAAAGCCCGCACACAGCAACGAAGACCCAATGCAGCCAAAAATAACAAATAAAATAAATAAATTTAAAATATAATAAAAGGACACTACAATCCAGAAGTCTTGGGAATAATTTTTTTATTGAAATATACTTGATTTACAATGTTGAGTTAATTCTGTATAGCAAAGTGATTCAGTTATAAATATGTGTACCTTCTTTTTTTATATTCTCTTCCATTATGGTTTATCATAGGATATTGAATACAGTTCTCTGTGCTATACATTTGTAGGACCTTGCTTATCCATTCTATATATAAAAGCTTATATTTGCTAACCCCTACCTCCCACTCCATCCCTCCCCCCCAACCTCTCTTTCTTGGCGACCACGAGTCTGTTCTCTATGTCCGTGATTCTGTTTCTGTTTCATAGATAAGTTCATTTGTGACATATTTTATATTCCACAAAAAAGTGATATCATATGGTATTTGTATTTCTCTTTCTGACTTACTTCACTTAGTATGATAATCTCTAGGTACATTCATGTTGCTGCAAATGGCATTATTCTTTTTATGGCTGAGTAGTATTCCACTGTATATATGTACCACGTCTTCTTTATCCATTCATCTGTTGATGGACATTTATGCTGTTTCCAAGTCTTGATAATTGTGAATAGTGCTGCTATGAACATAGGGGTGCATATATCTTTATGAATTACAGGTTTGTCCAGATATATGACCCTGAGTGGGATTGCTGGATCATATGTTAATTCTATTTTTAGCTTTCTGAGGAACCTCCATACTGTTTCCCACATTGGCTGCACCAAATTACATTTGGGAATAATTTCTAATGAAGCACGCACACAATACACATCCCAGACACACATAAGAAAAAATGATCCTTTTTTTATTGAAGTACAGTTGATGTATAATATTATATAAATTACAGGTGTACAATATAGTGATTCACAATTTTTTAAGGTTATACTCCATTTGTAGTTTTTCTAAAATATTGGGTATTTTACTCATGCTATACATATATCCTTGTAGCTTATTTTACACCTAATAGTTTGCACTTCTTAATCCCCTACCCCTATATTGCCCCTCTTCCCTTCCCTCTCCCCATTGGTAACCACTAGTTTGTTCTCTATATTTGTGAGTCTGCTTCTTTTTGTTATATTCACTAGTTCTACTGAATGGGAGAAAATATTTGCAAATGATATGACTGATAAGGGTTGCTATCTAACATCTATAAACATCTCATACACCTCAACATCAAGAAAACAAACAACCCAATTATAAAAGGGGCAGAAGAACTGAATAGACATTTTTCCAAAGAGGAAATGCAGATGGCCAACAGGCACATGTAAAGATGCTCAACATCGCTAATCATCAGGGAAAAGCAAATCAAAACAACAATGAGATATCACCTCACCTCCATCAGAATGGCTATCGGCAAAAAGAACACAAATAACAAATGTTAGTTATGATGTGGAGAAAAGGGAACCCTTGTACACTGTTGGTGGGAAAGTAACTTGGTGCAGCCACTGTGGAAAACAGTATGGAGGTTTCTCAAAAAACTAAAAATAGGATTACCATATGACCCAGCAATATGTCCAAAAAAACACTAATTCTAAAAGATACATGCACCTCAATGTTCATAGCAGCATTATTTACAATTGCCAAGATATGGAAGCAACCCTACATGTCCATCAACAGATGAATGGATAAAGAAGATATTCTATATATATATATACACACATACACAATGGAATACTACTTGGCCATAAAAAAAATTGAAATTTTGCCCTTTGCAGCAACATGGATGTACTTGGAGGGCGTTATGCTAATTGAAATAAGTCAGAAAGGCAAATGCTGTATGATATCACTTAATGTGGAATCGAAAAATGATCCTTGTAAAGACCATCTATGTCTCTCTTACTCATGGGGCATATCAGATAGGATTGCGATAACTGTGGGCTACGAGATGTGCTTACTCTAAGTGCTTGAGAGGCAGTATAGATTAGAACTATAGTGCTGGGGTTTAATATTTCAGTATTGTTAGGAGCTAAATGTTTATGTCCCCGCAAAATTCATCTTGAAATCCTACTGCCCATGTGATGGTATTAGGAGGGGGGCTTTTGAGAGGTGATTAGGGCATGAGGGTGGAGCCATTATGAATGGATTAATGCCCTTATATAAAAGATACCCCAAAGAGCACCCTTGGCACTTTCCACCATATGAGGAAAGAGCAAGAAGATATCTATCTGTGAACAAGGAAGCAGGCCCTCACCAGACACTGAATCTGTTGATTCTTTGATCTTGGACTCCTCAGTATTCTAGAACTGTGAGAAATTTCTGGTGTTTATAAACTACCCAGTTTATGGTAGTTTGTTATAACAGCCCAAATTGACTACGACAAACACTTACTATCTATATTATTTTGGAAAATTATTTAACCTCTCTGTGCCTCATTTTCTCCAGCTTTAAATAGGGATAATAATAATATCAATTTATGCAGTTCTGAAGAGTAAATAATAATATCCATAAATGTTATCCATTTGTTTTCTTTTTCATGATCAGTCTACTTGTTCCAAGAACCCTTCCTAAATTACCTCAGCTCACTGATTCCCCTTTTATTGGCCATACTATGTGTTTAAATTAAGTATATAGCACCTGGTAATTTCAACTCAACTCTGCATATGATTGATATAGTATTGGTGATGAAGGCAGAGCCCTAATTAGATATTGACTGTATACCATATACATGTGTATTTCTTATCTTTGGCTCAATATATAAAAGATCTTGACACTTAGTTGCTTTTCTTGGATGCAGTCAAGTATCCAAAATTCTTTGAAGGCTAAGTTTACACTGGAAAAATTACTGAGTACTCATCAGATAGTAATACTGCAGGATAAGATTATGATGGGTAATACTATCTATATTTTATGTGTTTTATTGTAGTGACATGGGAAAACCAATCCTTTTCACTCTTCTATTTTTAATTAATAAATATTTAGGGCCATAACTGACTCACGTAGTATGAGAAATTGTCAGTGGTTCATTAGTAATCAATAAGCCAGTTCTTTTAACTTAGTACTTATATTTGACCTGAATAAAAAATATAAGAAGGAATTATGTTACAATAATGAAGAATAGTTTCCATGACTACTAATAAAATTATGTAAGAACATAGATAATATATCATTATCTCATCAACATAAAATAACTTTCTAATATATACAAACACTTATTATTCATATATGATGTCAAATACCCTACGGGATAGAAGTTGTCTCTCATTAGGACATTACAAAAATACTATTACATAAATAAAATGACTGTATTATTTCAAAGGGCATAAGAACCACAGACATATTTGTTCTTAAATTAGATATACATCAATATTAATGTTATAGAATAAATATGAACTTTAACTGAAAATAGGAAGAAATAAGAAACTTTCATTAAACTGCAGGATAATTATTTCACTTCCCGGCAGTTCTTTTGTTTTTGATCCACAACCAACAAGTCTTTGACCACAACCAATAATAGTTGAATATCACATTGAGTTCGTATTTCTATGTAAGGTCTAATGTTTGCCATTCATGGTTTATTTTCCTTGCCTGTGGTCTTATTGCATGGGAAAAGATGATGTAGGTCTAAATAAAATCATTATTTTTATAGTTAATATCCATATGCTGCCTAGGTTGTGAAGGAAAATATCCCACCAGATGTTGGCCTTCATGAAATTTCAAAGCTGTATTAAGAAACCCCCACCATCAATGTCTTAATCTTTTGCCAAGTCAACATAGTGGACTCTTTTATATCACACAGAAATTACACTTGAGTGCCAGAAATAGAACTTCTGAAAAACGCATGTTTATTTGCAAAAAAATGACTATTGTAAAACTTTAGGACTTTTATCATCTGAAAGTAAGTTTTACAGTAAGCAATATATATAAATAATATATTGGGAATTTTCACTCCGACCACAGACAAGGCAACAAGAATTTAAAACATTTAACACCTTACAAAATTTTATGATTAAATTAAGACAAGTTTAAATATCGTTACTGTTATTGAAAGTCATCTAGTTGTGAGTTGACAAATCATTTACACAAAAGCTCTGGTTAAAAAGGATTGCTAAGACAATCAGGTTCTGCTTTATGGAAAAAAATGCCCCTAATCCAGGTGACCTGATTTGAAAGTCACATATGAAATGCTAACTTGCTTTAATATAAGAATCATCAATTATTCTCACCATTAAAAAAGGAAAGAAATAGGAATGTATCAATAGCATATCTTGCCATTTCTGTAATTAAGAATAGTGCAGTGTTTGCTGACAAACAATTTCCCCATCATTTTCTTTCTGACTTTTTGAAGTTCCTAATATGGTAACATTACTGTAATGAACCTCACTTCAATGAAACAATAAAAAAATAAATTGCATTTTAAATGATGCTGACATAAGTGACTTCTTCCAATGTAAATTGCTATAGGTAAGAGAATTCATTTTTACAGCAAATCCTTTCAAGCATATGCTTAGGAGTAAAGCAGAACAATTCTGTGCAAATCATGTTTTGTAAGAAAGTCTGTGGAACAGGGTACAAATATATGTAATTTAGTGGAAATACTATCACTAATGATATAGATTGCCAAATGGAATTCTCTAGTCTCCAAAAGCTGTGTTTACTGCCTTTTTCCAACGTGACTTAATGGATTTTTAAAACCATGTCTTCAGTTACATTGCTCTTGTTAAATGGAGAGTTTAATTTTAAGCTTCTTCTGATTCCATTTGGTAGAAAAGTCTCTTTTGCATAATCCCACAGCATTTCTTTATTGGAAATATCTTTTGTAAAACTTTGCTATGTGAGTTTCTCTGTACTTAGGGTTGATGGAAGAATTTTGAAAAATGAAAATGTACACTTTGACCTTAAGGCTTTCACCTTATTTAGGTACATTACTGGAATTACCTCTGTTAAACAGCTCCAGACTTCTGAGACTGCATAAGATTTAATTAAGGGAAGAGTGTGCATTGTGACATAAAAGACGTTTTAAAACATTTTCAAAATAAAATTTCCGTATATTTTCATTTATCCAATAAATATTTATTGAGTGCCTACTATATGCCAGGTAAAGGACCAGGAATTGGAATTATATGGATACATAATATAAGACCCCTAGATTATTCCCATATAAACTGTTTTGTGTTCTGGGCTTTGAGAGATTTTGCATACAAAAAATTAAAACTTTATTTTCCGAAATGTAGTAATTTTATTATAATTAACTCCTTTTCAAAATAATGAAAAAATAAAACTAAGCTATGTCAATAAATATAATATTAATGTGTATGATTCAAACCAGCATGCACATTATCTCTTCTTTCATATGAAACTCAAAGTGATAGAATTGAATAAAAATGGTAACTATATAAATTAAACCCACAACCAGATAAAGAACTGAATATGAGTCAACTGCTGAGGGAGAATTTTTTTCATTACTATAGAAAAAAATAGAGGCATATAGAAAGAGAATAGAGGTGTGATAATTGAAAGAAAGTTCTAAGGAGACCAAAATTAAGAAGTAGAAAAGACCATGACTTATAAACAATTTGTCCAGGCAAATCTCTAAATGACTTTATTTTTTCCCTGAATTGCCTTTGACTTAGAAATGTCATATGTGATGGGTGGTTGAAGTGAATTAATGGATCTGAAAGCATAGGGATTAATTCAAGTTTTGTAAATGGAACAGTTGACACATCTCACTACCCACCCCAAACTTAGCCATCAGTCTTTTTTATTTTTTATTTTTGTGGGAGTATAGTTGATTTACAATATTGTATCAGTTTCGGCTGTACAGCAAAGTGAAACAGTTATACATATATGTATATCCACTCTTTTTTAGATTCTATTCCCATATAGATCATTACAGAGTATTGAGTAGAGTTCCCTGTGCTATACATTAGGTACTTATTAGTTATCTGTTTTATATACAGTAGTGTGTATATGTCAATCCCAATCTCCCAATTTATCCCCTATTTCCCCCTGGGTAGCCATAAGTTTGTTTTTTACATCTGTGACTCTATTTCTGTTTTGTAAATAGTTTCATTTGTGCCATTCTTTTAGATTCCACATATAAGCGATTTCATGATATTTGTCTTTCTCTTTCTGACTTATTTCACTCAGTCTGACAATCTCTAGGTCCATCCATGTTGCTGCAAATGGCATTATTTCATTCTTTTTAATGGCTGAGTAATATTCCATTGTATATATGTACCACATATTCTTTATCCATTCCTCTGTCGATGGACATTTAGGTTGCTTCCATGTCCTGACTATTGTAAGTAGTGCTGTGATGAACATTGGGGTGCATGTATCTTTTCAAAATATGGTTTTCTCCAGATATATGCCCAGGAGTGGGATTGCTTGATCATATGGTAGCTCTATTTTTAATGTTTTAAAGAAACTCCATACTGTTCTCCATAATGGCTGTACCAACTTACATTCCCACCAACAGTGTAGTAGGGTTTCCTTTTCTCCACACCCTCTCCAGCATTTATTGTTTGTAGAGTTTTTGATATTGGCCATTCTAAACAGTGTGAGGTGATACCTCATTGTAGTTTTGATTTGCATTTCTCTAATAATTAGTGATGTTGAGCATCTTTTCATGTGCTTTTTGGTTATATGTATGTCTTCTTTGGAGAAATGTCTGTTTAGATCTTCTGCCCATTTCTTGATTGGATTGTTTGGTCTTTTTGATATTGAGCTGCCTGAGCTGTTTGTATATTTTGGAAATTAATCCCTTGTCAGTCGCTTCATTTGCAAATAGTATTTCCCATTCTGTGGGTTATCTTGAGAAGAAAAATGGAAAAGGAGGAATCAGGTTCCCTGACTTCAGACTATCCTACAAAGCTATAGTAACCAAAACAGTATGGTACTGGAACAAAAACAGAAGTATAGATCAATGGAACAGCATAGAAAGTTCAAAGATAAACCCACACACCTATGGTCACCTAATCTATGACAAAGGAGCAAGAATATACAATGGAGAAAAGACACTCTCTTCAATAAGTGATGCTGGGAAAACTGTACAGCTACATGTAAAAGAATGAAATTAGAGTATTCTCCAACACGATATACAAAAATAAACTCAAAATGGACTAAAGCCCTAAATGTAAGATGGGATGCTATAAAACTCTTAAAGCAAAACATAGGCAGAACACTCTCTGACATAAATCACAACCAGCTTTCTTTTGATTCACCTCCTAGAGTAATGAAAATAAAAACAATCAAATGGGACCTAATTAAACTTAAAAGCTTTTGCACAGCAAAGGAAACTATAAACAGAAGAAAAACTAACCATCAGTCTTAACCAGCAACAAGTATCAACTACCCAGAACTACCCCCCACAAAAAAAAAACCAGTTTTCTGGGGAGAACTAGAGTTTCTAATATGGATTTGAGGTACTAGACCGAAACGTCTGCATTTTACTCTTTTGTGCTAAATATACAAGGCCCAGCTTCCTTTTCATTTATTCTAAAATGAAGACTACTAGTCAAGAAACTTAACCCATAGGAATAGTTAATAGTTAGCTTTTATGTTGCATTATTTTAAATATAAAGGCAAAAAAAATGACCACCAAAATTTTGAGAAAATCTTAAAGACTGCAGTTAGCGACAGTTATTAAAATATTACTTCAGAAGAAACAGAAATAATTCAGAAAACTTTAAAAATAATACTATTTGATAACTTGAGAGATATTTGAGAAAATACCTCATTGATTACCACCCCACCACCTCAAAACAAACAAACAAACAAAATTGGGAGCTACAAGTGATCCCTTGGGGGAGTGCTACTGGGAATGAGGACAAAGGGGTCAGACAAGGGATTTTTCATTTCAGTCTTGTCTGAACTATTTAATGTTGCTCATATCCAAGTATTAATTTGATTTAGAATTAAGTAATTAATAATACCCCCACAACAAATTCTTACAAGTTCCAAACTTTTCCTTATATTGATTGAAATAACTGCAGGGTTGCAGATATGCCAGATTTATAATGAATATTATCCTGCTACTTATTTAAAATCTCTAAATTGCATATTTCAAAGGCAAGTTGTAGTTACCATCTACCACTCTATTCCTTCTCCCTCAACCTGGTCATTTCTAGAGTTTTGTATCATGCAGAAGGTCTCCACTACCTATTCAGTGCACAGAGGAGGAACTAGAAGCCTAGGCTATATATATATATATATATACGTATATATATATATATACGTATATATATATATATATATATATTTATTTATTTATTTATTTATTTATTTATTTATTTATTTATTTTTTTGCGGTGCGTGGGCCTCTCACTGCTGTGGCCTCTCCCGTTGCAGAGCACAGGCTCCGGACACGCAGGCTCAGCGGCCATGGCTCATGGGCCCAGCCAGTCTGCGGCATGTGGGATCTTCCTGGACTGGGGCACGAACCCGTGTCCCCTGCATCGGCCGGCAGACTCTCAACCACTGCGCCACCAGGGAAGCCCTAGGCAATATTCTTAACATACTCTACCATGCGCTCTTGCACAGTGAATCCATCATGAGGTAGCATCTTTACTCCTCCAATAATTTATTTATCTGAATATCTATACTTAAGCTAAAGCCATCATCCTTTCTCACAGTGGCTATTGTAGTGACCTCGTACTTGGTTTATTAACATCCTTTTTTTCATGCTTTTCTCCTGTGGCATTTCCACTGCAGTCAGCATCATCTTTTCAGAATACAAAACTGCTTACTTATATCATTTCTTTGTATAATCATCTTAAATAAGTTTCCTTAGCCCCAGGGATAAAGTCTTACCCCCTTCACAAAATGCTCTCTCCCATGACTCCCTGTTTTGCCTCACCTCATAGAATTCTCCCTCTCACACTCTATTTTCCAGCCACTAAGGCCCTTTCATTTCCCATGTTGCCTACCTCCCTCTTACCTTAAGGAAATTGCATACGTTGTTTCATCTTCTTGGAAACATCTCTCTTCTCCTCATCTAGTTAATGTTCAATGTTCACACATCCTTTAGACGTAAACTCAATATTGAGTCTTTTCAGTTCTGTGGCACTAAAACCACTGACAGCCAGTACTCTGATGCTTCCCTCCTCAGCACTTACCTTTGGGTGTTTAGACAATGATTTAATTATTATCCCTTTATGCCACTATACCATAAGCTTCACAAAAGAAGGGATCATATAAAAACTGTTCACTTCATTCCTACTTTTTAAAGAGTGTCTTGTTTTTAATAAGTGCTGAAGAAATATTATTGAATAAATTAACTATGTACAAAGCTTGATTAGATTACTCAAAAAAGGTACAAAAAACAAATAACCATGGTTCCTGCCATTCATTTTCTCAATTTATAACATGATAATTTCTCTTTCAAAATTTTCTTAGATAATCTAATTTTTATTTTTTATAATATGATATTGTCTTTTATGACTTCTTTCTAGAAAACAATCCATTTCTACCAGGCATTCAAATTTATTAGTGGGAAATTGTATATATTAGTTTTCTTTGTTTCCATGGTTGTGATTTTCCATCTTTCTATCTTCTTTTTTCCTCTCTCTCTCTCTCTCTGCTCTCTCGTACACTCTTAAATTGTAGGAGTTAATTATATAATTTTAGTTAAGAGAATTTTGCTGATTATATCTATCAGTTTCACTCTACAACCTAAAAAAAATGTTTGGAATTGGTGCATGATTTAAGGAAACCGTTTGCTGTATAACTTCTTGTTTCTCGCCTTGACACCAATAACACCCTAATTTCTCACGTAATATCTTCATCTCACACAATTCAAAAACCATTCTCGCTATTGAAAGTTTATGTTTATCTGTTTGAATGACTGATATATTCCCAGATAATAAATTTCATTAGAGTTGATATCATAATGCTCCTTGCTCATCTATTTTTTTAGATGAAGTATAGTTTCAGGTGTATAACATGTTAATTTCATATTTTTATAGATTACACACCATACAAAGTTAATATAGAATATTAACTATATTCCCTGTTCTATACATCACATTCTTATGGTTTATTTTTTTTAATTTATTTTATCAAAGTATAGTTGATTTACAATGTTATGTTAATTTCTACTGTACAGAAAAATGATTCAGTTATATATATATATATATTTTTTCTTTTTCATATTCTTTTCCATTATGGTTTATCACAGGTTATTGAATATAGTTCCCTGTGCTATACAGTAGGACCTTGTTGTTATCCATTCTATATATAATAGTTTCTGTCTGCTAATCTCAAAAACCCAATCCATCCCTCCCCTATCCCATTCCCCTTTGGCAACCACAAATCTGTTCTCTATGTGAGTCTGTTTCTATTTCATAGATAAGTTCATTTGTGTCATATTTTAGATTCCACATATGTGATATCATAGGGTATTTGTATTTCTCTTCTGACATTTCACTTAGTATGATAATCTCTAAGTTCATCCATGTTGCTGCAAATGGCATTATTTCATTTTTTTTATGGCTGAGTAGTATTCTATTGTATATATGTACCACATCTTCTTTATCCATTCATCTGTTGATGGACATTTATGTTGTTTCCATGTCTTGGCTATTATAAATAGTGCTGCAATGAACATTGGGGTGCATGTATCTTTTTGAATAATTGTCTGCATATATGGTTAGGAGTGGGATTGCTGGATCATATGGCAACTCTTAGTTTTTTGAGACACCTGTTATCTACAGGGGCTACACCAATTTACATTCCCACCAACAGTGTAGGAGGGTTTCCTTTTCTCCACACCCTCTCCAGTATTTGTTATTTGTAGACTTTTTAATGATGGTCATTCTGACAGGTGTGAGGTGGTATACCTCATTGTAATTTTGATTGGCATTTCTCTAATAATTAGCAATGGTGAGCATCTTTTCATATGCCTGTTGGCTATCTGTATGTCTTCTTTGGGGAAATGTCTATTTAGGTCTTCTGCCCATTTTTCTATTGGGTTGTTTGTTTTTTGTTGTCATTGAATTGTATGAGCTATTTGTATGTTTTGGAAATTAAGCCCTTGTCGGTCTCATCATTTGCAAATATTTTCTGCCAGTTCATAGGTTGACTTTTTATTTTGTTTATGGTTTCCTTTGCTGTACAGAAGCTTGTAGGTTTGATTAGGTCCCATTTTTTAATTTCTATTGCCTTTGGAGAGTGACCTAAGAAAACATTGGTTAGATTGATGTCAGAAAATGTTTTGCCTATGTTCTCTTCTAAGTTTTATGGTGTCATGCCTTACATTTAAGTCTTTAGGTTACTTTTTTTTTAAAGCCAAAATCTGGGAAGGCACTTTTTTTTTTTTTAGTTGCACCATGTATTAGTTGCGGCACATGGGCTCCTTTGTTGCAGCATGTAAACTCTTACTTGCAGCATGCATGTGAGATCTCGTTCGCTGACCAGGGATCAAACCTGGGCGCCCTGCATTAGGAGTGTGGAGTCTTAACAACTGTGCTACCAGGGAAGTCGCTAGGCTATTTTGAGTTTATTTTCCTGCATGGTGTAAGGGAATATTCTAACTTCACTGATTTACATTTGGCTGTCCAACTTTCCCAACACCACCTCCATTGTATATTCTTTCCTCCTTTGTTGAAGATTTATTGACCGTAGGTGTGTGTGTATATTTCCGGGCTCTCTATTCTGTTCCATTTATACATATGTCTGTTTTTGTGCCAGTACCACACTGTTTTGATTACTGTAGCTTTGTAGTATTGTCTGAAGTCTGGGAGGGTTATGCTTCCTGCTTTGTTCTTTTTCCTAATGATTCATTTGGCAATTCTGGGTCTTTTATGGTCCCACATAAATTTTATGATTATTGTTCTAATTCTGTGAAAAATGTCAAAGGTAATTTGATAGGGATCACATAAACTCTGTAGATTGCTTTGAGTAGTATGGCCATTGTAACAATATTAATTCATCCAATCCAAGAGCATGAGATACCGTTCCATTTTTTGGAATCATCTTCAGTTTCATTTATTAATGTTTTATAGTTCTCAGCATAAGACTTTCACCTCCTTGGTCAGGTTTATTCCTAAGTATTTTATTTATGTGTGTGATTTATTTTATAACAGGTAGTTTGTACCTCTTAATTGCATTCACCTATTTTGCCCCTCCCCATCCCCCTTTCTCCTGTGGGAACCACTAGTTTGTTCTCTGTATCTGTAAGTCTGTTTATATCTTGTTATATTTGTTTGTTTATTTTGTTTCTTAGACTTCACATATAAATGAAAACATTTATTGTCTTTCTCTGACTTATTTCACCAAGCATAATACCCCCTAGGGCCATCCATGTTGTCACAAATGGCAAGATTTCATCCTTTTTTTCCCCCGTTTTTATGGCTGAGTAGTATATTTTCTTTATCCATTCATTTCTCAGTGGGCACTTAGGTTGCTTCTATATCTTAACTATTGAAAATAATTCTTCTAGGTATTTTATTCTTTTTGTTGCAATGGTAAATTGGGTTGTTTCTTTAATTCTCTTTCTCATGTTTTGTTGTTAGTGTATAGGAATGCAAGGAATTTCTCTACATTAATTTTCTATCCTGCAACTTTACCAAATTCATTGATGAGCCCTAGTAGTTTTCTGGTAGCAGCTTTAGGATTTTCTATGTATAGTATCATGTCATCTGCAAACAGTGACAGTTTTACCTCTTCTTTTCCAATTTGGATTCCTTTTATTTCTTTTACTTCTCTGATTGCCATGGCTAGGACTTCCAAAACTATGTTGAATAATAGTGGCAAGAGTGGACATCCTTGTCTTGTTCCTGATCTTAGAGGAAATGTTTTCAGTTTCTCACCCTTAAGTATGATGTTTGCTGTGATTTTGTTGTATATGGCCTTTATCATGTTGAGGTAGGTTCCCTCTATGCCCACTTTCTGGAGAGTTTTTATCATAAATGGGTGTTGAATTTTGTCAAGTATTTTTCTGCATCTATTGAGATGATCATATGGCTTTTATTTTTCAGGTTGTTAATGTGGTGTATCACACTGACTGATTTGCAAATATTGAAACATCCTTGCATCCCAGGAATAAATCTCACTTGACCCTGGTGTATGATCCTTTTAATGTATTGCTGGATTTGGTTTGCTAGTATATTGTTGAGGATTTTTGAATCTATGTTCATTAGTGATATCGGTCAGTAATTTTCTTTTGGTCTGTGATATCTTTGTCTGGTTTTGGTATCAGGGTGATGGTGGCCTTGTAGAATGAGCTTGGGAGTGTTCCCGCCTCTGCAAGTTTTTGGAAGAGTTTGAGAAGGATGGATGTTGGCTCTTCTCTAGATGTTTGATAGAATTCACCTGTGAAGCCATCTGGTCCTGGACTTTTGTTTGTCCATTTGAATTTGTCCATTTCTTCCAGGTTGACCATTTTATTGGCACGTAGTTGCTTGTGGTAGTCTCTTATGATCCTTTGTATTTCTGCAATGTCAGTTGTAATTTCTCCTTTTTCATTTCTAATTTTATTGACTTGAATCCTCTCTGTTTTTTTCTTGATGAGTCTGGCTAAAGCTTTATCAATTTTGTATATCTTCTCAAAGAACCACCTTTTAGTTTCATTGATTTTTGCTATTGTTTTCTTTGTTTCTATTTCATTTGTTTCTGATTTGATTTTTATGATTTCTTTCCTTCTACTAACTTTGGGTTTTGTTTGTTCTTCTTTCTCTAGTTGCTTTACGTGTAAGGTTAGGTTGTTTATTTGAGATTTTTCTTGTTTCCTGAGGTAGGATTCAATTGTTATAATCTTCCCTCTTAAAACTGCTTTTGCTGCATCCCATAGGTTTTGGGTCATTGTGTTTTCCTTTTCATTTGTTTCTATGTATTTTTTGATTTATTCTTTGATTTCTTCAGTGATCTCATTGTTACTTAGTACCATATTGTTTAGCCTCCATGTTTTTGTGTTTTTTACAGTTTTTTTTTCCTGTAATTGATGTCTAATCTCATAGCGTTGTGGTCAGAAAAGATGCTTGATACGATTTCATTTTTCTTAAATTTACCGAGGCTTGATTTGTGACCCAAGATGTGATCTGTCCTGGAGAATGTTCCTTGTGCACTTGAGAAGAAAGTGAGTGTATTGTGCTGCTTTTGGATGGAATGTCCCATAAATATCAATTAAGTCTATCAGGTCTGTTGTGTCATGCAAAGCTTGTGTTACCTTGTTTATTTTCTTTCTGTATTATCTGTTCATTGGTGTGAGTGGGGTGTTAAAATCCCCCACTATTATCATGTTCCTGCCAATTTCCTCTTTTATGGGTGTTAGAATTTGCCTTATTTATTGAGGTGCTCCTATGTTGGGTGCATAAATATTTATAATTCTTATATCTTTTTCTTGGATTGATCACTTGATCATTATGTAGTATTCTTCCTTGTCTCTTGTCACAGTCTTTATTTTACAGTCTGTTTTGTCTGATATGAGTATTGCTACTCCAGCTTTCTTTTGATTTCCATTTTCATGGAATATATTTTTCCATCTACTCACTTTCAGTTTGTATGTGTCCCTAGGTCTGAAGTGGGTCTCTTGTAGAAAGCATATATACAGGTCTTGTTTTTGTATCCATTCAGCCAGTATGGGTCTTTTGGTTGGAGCACTTAATCAATTTACATTTAAGGTAATTATCGATATGTATGTTCCTATTACCATTTTCTTAATTGTTTTGGGTTTGTTTTTGTGGGTCTTTTTCTTCTGTTGTGTTTTCTGCGTAGAGAAGTTCCTTTAGCATTTGTTGTAAAGCTGGTTTTGGTGGTGTTGAATTCTCTTAGCTTTTGCTTGTCTGTAAATCTTTTGATTTCTCCATTGACTCTGAATGAGATCCTTGTTGGGTAGAGTAATCTTGGTTGTAGGTTTTTCCCTTTCATCACTTTAAATATATGCTGCCACTCCCTTCTGGCCTGCAGAGTTTCTGCTGAAAAATAAGCTGGTAACCTACGTAAGGAGGCAAAGGAACTGTATTCAGAAAGCTATAAGACACTGATGAAAGAAATCAAAGATGACACAAACAGAAGGAGAGGTATACATGTTCTTGGATTGGAAGAATCAATATTGTGAAAATGACTATACTACCCAAAGCAATCTACAGATTCAGTGTAGTCCCTATCAAATTACCAAAGCATTTTTCACAGATTTAGAACAAAAAATTTTACAGTTTGTATGGAAACACAAAAGACCCCCAATAGCCAGAGCTATCTTGAGAAAAAAAACAGACCTGGAGGATTCAGGCTCCCTGACTTGAGACTATACTACAAAGCTACAGTAATCAAGACAGTTTGGTACTGGCACAAAAACAGAAATATAGATCAATGGAACAGGATAGAAAGCCCATAGATAAACCCATGCACCTATATTCACCAAATCTATGACAAAGTAGGCAAGGATATACAATGGAGAAAAGTTTCTTCAAGAAGTGGTGCTGGGAAAACTGGACAGCTACATGTAAAAGAATGAAATTAGAACACTCTCTAACACCATACACAAAAATAAACTCAAAATGGATTAAAGTCCTAAATGTAAGGCCAGACACTATAAAACTCTTAGAGGGAAACAGAAAGAACACTCTTTGACATAAATCACAGCAAGATCTTTTTTGATCCACCTCCTAGAGTAATGAAAATAAAAATGAAAATAAACAAATGGGACCTAGTGAAACTTAAAAGCTTTTGCACAGCAAAGAAAACCATCAACAAGGCGAAGAGACAACCCTCAGAATGGGAGAAATTATTTGCAAATCAAACATGGGATTAATCTCCAAAATATACAAATAGCTCAATAAATGGGTGGAAGACCTAAATAGACATTTTCCCAAAGAAGACATATAGATGGCCAAGAGGCACATGAAAAGATGCTCAACATCACTAATTATTAGAGAAATGCAGATCAGAACTACAATGAGGTACCACCTTATTCAGAATGGCCATCATCAGAAAAATCTACAAACAATAAATGCTGGAGAGGGTGTGGAGAAAAGGGAATCCTCTTACACTACTGGTGGGAATGTAAACTGATACAACCATTATGGAGAACAGAGGAAGGATCCTTAAAAAACTAAAAATAACACTACAGTATGACCCAGCAATCCCCCTACTGGGCATATACCCTGAGAAAACCATAATTCAAAAAGACCCATGCACCCCAATGTTCATTGAAGCACTATTTACAATAGCCAGGACATGGAAGCAACCTAAATGCCCATCGACAGACAAATGGATAAAGAAGATGTGGTACATATAAACAATGGGATATTACTCATCCATAAAAAGGAAAGAAATTGGGTCATTTGTAGAGACATGGATGGACCTAGAGTCTGTCATACAGAATAAAGTAAGTCAGAAAGAGAAAATCAAATATCATATATTAACACATATATGTGGAATCTAGAAAAATGGCAAAGATGAACTTATTTTCAGGACAGGAATAGAGACACAAATGTAGATAACAGATGTGTGGACCCAGTGTCATAGGGTAGGAGGGTTGGGATGAATTGGGAGATTGGTATTGACATATGTGCACTGCCATGTGTAAAATAGATAGCTAGTGGAAACCTGCTGTATAGCAGAGGGAGCTCAGCTTGGTGCTCTGTGGTAACCTAGCCGGGTGGGATGGGAGGCTGGCGAGGGAGGTCCAAGAGGGAGGGAATATATATGTACTTATAGCTGATTCACTTTGTTGTATAGCAGAAACTAACACAGCATTGTAAAGCAACTATATCCTATTTTTAAAAAGTAAAAAAAAAATAATAATAATTCTTCTATATGCATTGGGATACATATATCTTTTTGAATTTTTTTTTTTTTTTTTTTTTTGCGGTACGCGGGCCTCTCACTGCTGTGGCCTCTCCCACTGCGGAGCACAGGCTCCAGATGCGCAGGCTCAGCGGCCATGGCTCACGGGCCCAGCCGCTCCGCGGCATGTGGGATCTTCCCAGACCGGGGCACGAACCCGCGTCCCCTGCATCGGCAGGCGGACTCTCAACCACTGTGCCACCAGGGAAGCCCTGAATTGTTTTTTTTTTTCATTTTTTTTCAGATAAACAAGTAGAATTGCTGGATTATATTTCCTCTATACCCATTTCTCTTTTTTTTTTTGAATTTTTGAATTTTATTTTATTTATTTTTATACAGCAGGTTCTTATTAGTTATCTGTTTTATACATATTAGTGTACATATGTCAATCCCAATCTCCCAATTTATACCCATTTCTTATAAGTCTGGTTTATTGGTGATATACTCTTTTAGTTTTGCTTGTCTGGGGAACACTTTTCCTGTCCTTCAACTCTGAGTGATAACCTTGTTAGGTAGAATATCTTTGGTTATAGTTTTTTTTTCCTTTCAGCACTTTAAATATATCATGCCACTCCTTTCTGGCCTTAAAATTTCTGCTGAAAAATCAGCTGATACCACTATGGGGGTTCTTTGTATGTGACTCTTTTTCTCTTGCTGGCTTTAGAATTCTCTTTAAGTTTTGTCATATTAAAGATGATATCTTTTGGTGTGGATCTGTTTGGGTTCATCTTGTTTGGGACTCTGTATTTCCTGTACCTGTATATCTGTTTCCGTCTTCAGATTAGGGAGATTTTCAGCCATAATTCCATAAAATATTTTTTCTGCCTCTCTTTTCTCCTTCTGAGACCTCTGTAATGCAAATGTTAGTGTATTTGATGTAGTTCCTAAGGTTCCTTAAATATCCTCTTTTCTAATTTATTTTTTTCTCTTTTTTCTCTTTTTTTTGTTTTTTTTTTTTTTTTTTTTGCGGTACACGGGCCTTTCACTGCTGTGGCCTCTCCCGCTGTGGAGCACAGGCTCTGGACGCGCAGGCCCAGCAGCCATGGCTCACGGGCCCAGCTGCTCCGCGGCACGTGGGATCTTCCCGGAACCGGGCACAAACCCATGTCCCCTGCATCGGCAGGCGGACTCTCAACCACTGCGCCACCAGGGAAGCCCTCTTTTTGCTCTTTTGATTGGGTGATTTTCACTATTCTGTCTTCCAGGCCCTTTATATATTTTTCTTTAGCTTCTAATCTGTTGATTTCCTCTAGTGTATTTTTCATTTCAGTGATTGTATCCATCTGTGTGGTTCCTTTTCTGTGTTCTAATTCTTTGTTGAAATTCTCGCTGTGTTTCCTTATTGTTTTCCCTATTTTGGTGAGCTTTTTTAAATGACCCTTTGAGCTCTTTATCCGGTAAATTACTTACCTCTTTTCATTAGGGTTTTTTTCTTATTTTTTTGTTTGGAACATATTCTACTGTCTTCTCATTTTGTTTGACTTTTTGTGTTTGTCTCCATGAAATTAGGTGAAACAGTTACCTTTTCCAGTTTTACAGTTGTGTCCTTGTATAGGAGTGCACCTTTGCAGTCTGTGTGTGCCCAGTGGCTTTGGCAGGAAGGCTGAAGTTGAAACGAGTGTGGGCTGAGGATTTTTGCAGAGTGTGCTGGTGCCTGCTGCCTTAAGGGTGGGGTGGGGGAAGACTGCAGCCAGAAGGGGTAGAGCTGGAGCACGGAACAGGCCTGGGCTTCTCTCAGTGGATGCAGGCAGTGCCACCTTGAAGGAGGGAAGGCCCGGAGCCAGAGTCCAGCATGGGCCATGGCTTTTCTCAGAGTGCACAAGGGCTGATGCTTTGGCATGTGGTAGGGGGTGGTTGGGGCTGGAGCCCAGTGCAGACTGGGGGTGCATGCTGGGGCACTGTTGGCAAGCTGGCTAGAGTACAAAGCACTTTTCAATCTGCTGCCTCTGCACTGGGACTGGGAACAGATAAGATTGTGGTTCACACTGTAAGAGCACATTTTGTTTCCTACAGCCCTCCAGTTCTACCAACTGTAAGACACGCTGGTTTTCAAAACCAGTTAAGGGGCCTTATCTTCCAGTGCTGGACTCCAGGGCTGAGGTGCCCAATATGGGTCTTGAACCCTTTGCTCCTTAAGGGAGCCTCATTGTTAGTGATATTTCCTTCCTCTTTTGGGTCACCACTGGGGGTGTGTGTCCTGACTAGATCACTTCTCTTCCCTTCTACCCATCTCAGTGTGTTTTTTCTTTATATTCTTAGTTGGAAAAGAGCCATTCTGCTAGTCTTCAGGTTCTCAGAGAGGTTTGCTCTACATATAGTTTAGTTTTGTTGTGTTCATGGGAGAAGCTGAGCTCTTTGCTCAACTTCATATACTGAGTTTCTAACAGTATTCTACCATTTCTACTTGTGTTAATACACTGTGATGTTTACCTGATTTGATTGGTTATGATTAAATAATGCTTCTGTAATATGGGTGTATGTATACAGTCATTTCTACTACAACGTGATACATGCATTCTTGAACATTTTGTGTTATGTAAAATTGTGCACTGAAATAAGAAGGCATGCTGGAAAGATAAAGTTATGGACAAACCACTTAAAATATATGCAACTTTGTAACCTGATCTCCAACTGTAAAACAATATTACAAGTAAATATAAGATACAGTAAATTATACTTTTTAAAAGGTGAAGGGAGTTTGAGATAAGGGGATTTAAGGAAAGGTAAAATCTATTGAATTAATGAGAAGACAAACAAAATATAAAAAGTTAAGGGAGAATGGAGCAGCAAGCATTTTCAAGGTAGAGGGTATATTCAAACTAAGTCTAAATTTTGCTGGTGCTCTAAGCTGTGTAAATAAGCATACTGTTCATCAGGCTGCCATTATTGAAGATGCAGGCAATGGGCAAGTGAGAAAAAATGGTCCTGTTTATATTGACAGGCAGGCATTGTCATTGTACTCATACTTTTTTTCATGGTGATAGATGATTGGAAACTAGAACACCAGGTGAAGTATTCCCACTAAATAGGGAGACTGATAGAAGTCTCCATTCTTGAGACTGAGACTAAGGGTATAGGGGGAAATGTCACTGGATGCTAGTTAGAAATTAGTTACTGGATACCACTCAGTGTACAGAAAGCACACTTTTATGTGGAGCCACATAAAATGATAGAGAATCCATCTTGCAATGAGAGGAAATAAGCCCCAAGGAACAGCCTGAAAAGAAGCTGAAAACAGGATCAGATAAGATCAGTAAGGAGAGGAAAAAAGAAATTAGAACTTGTTAGCAGAATATCATAATGTTTTAGATATAATTCTGTTAACTCTAATGAAGTAGATAAATTTCTTATTCTAAGTTGTGAACTACGCTATTCTCAACAAATCTTTTAAGTGCCTTCCTAAACTCCTGGGTTAGCTACTGCTTCCATCTGTTTGAAATGCTTCTTTTCTCCATTTCAACAGTAACAGATGACACACCCCTGATCACAGAGAAAGACGTGATTTAGTCCTGGCCAATTAGTATCCCTGTCCATGGGATTTCATACAGGAAAGGCATGTGACATAGTCTTGGCCAATTAGTGTTATTTCCCAAGATTGTTCTTACTCAATGGAGAGCGCTTGCTTCTTAAGTCACAGAGCTAGGATGTGAATATAAGGCTACACCATTTGTGATATTCCTCATTATGTGCAAAGAACTTGAGTACAGAAGGACAGAATTAATGGAAGAAAGTACAAACAGAGATGAGTAACAGATGGAAATGAAAGGTTGAAGAGAGAGAGAGAAGGGGAGAGAGAGGGAGAGAGAGGGAAGGAAAAGCAATATCCTGGAAACAAAAGTTTCCTCTTCCTAAAGTCCCAAAGCTGACATTGATCCTACAGTTCTTTCTCTGCCCTGTAAACCCTCAGTAGCCTTCTAGTAAGTTGTTGTGTTTTTTTTTTTTTAATTCTTAAACTAGTTTAATTTGAAACCCCAAAAGTTCTGAATGATCTCAAATTAAAGAAACTCATTTAATTTTATACCTGGGTTCTGAGTCAGATGGAAGCTGGCTGACAATGTCATTTATGACTCAGGTGCCCCTATTAAGCAGAACACAGCAAAAAAACACAACAGAGGATCTAACCAGAGGGGCAAGATATAAATCTGGACCATATATATATATATATATATATATATATATATATATATATATATATGAAATATAAATGCTTGCCATTCCTTTTAGGCATGCTGATTATTATTCCCTCAGGATGGGAAGCAAGGTAGTATTTTATAAGTTTCCCCAAACGATTTTTCTTTCTTGTCTCATACTCAACTCCCATCACCTTCCCTGAGAAGAAACACATTATAAAATGTCTATAAAGATTACTTTACCTTTTGGTATTTATACGTTTATAATTCCCTGTATAATGTATTAAGAGCTATACTGTTTCAAGATTCAATAAAACAAATTTCCCCAAAGAATCTAAAAGGAAAGGTAATTGAAATATTAAGATAATATAACTTGAAAATAAATATTTAAGGCTTAGTTTAGCTATTTGTCAGGGGTGGGATAAAATAAGAGATAAGAGATATCAAATGTAGCAGAAAATATTACTGCAAATTATTCAAGAAGTAGTATAATTAGCAGAAGTAAAATGTCACACTGCTGTGATATGCAAATGTGAAATACCAATAAACACTAGCTATGCTTTAATAAAATGTTATAGTATTTCTCTAAAGTGCTGCATCCTAAAGGGCTCAAGGGTTTAGCTGTAACACCAGTTAAATGTGAAATATTTGGTTGATGTCCATCAACCAAATCAGAGTCCCAGATCGTTCCAGAGCATATCCTTTGTTCCATATGGGTTTCTGAAGTGCCTCACGATTGCTAATAAAAGGCAGTTCTCTTCTGTTGCTGCTGCAGACAATGGGTTTGAATATCTGGCAATATCACTGGCTGCTGGCTACTTTTCTCCATGACACTGCTGTTGCCAAAAGACTAATGTTATATTTCACTGCATCTCAGATATACATGGTATTATATTTTATTCAAAATTGGGCTACATTTTAAAATTGCTATTGGCTAGGCAGAGTGATGAGTAGTTGATATTGCCTGAGGATTCAAGAACTTCATCAGTTAAAAAACAACCTCAGAATAGTTTAGTGACTTGGATATATTCGTAAAGGCATTGCTGTTACTGAATTGGTAGAACAGACCTGCACTTGGGGCCTAGCCCTGGCCAAGATCCCCTGTCTCAGCCAGGGAGGTCCTTTTAGCCTTTGGTTTCATGCAGTCAATATTGAACCCATGCTGAGACTGAAATAGGACAAGCTTTATTCAATGGCCAAAGAATGGAGAAGCAGGAACCTAGTTCACAAGTCAACTTCTCAACCCAATTCGGGTGGAGACATCAAATGTATAGGAGGGTTGATCTAGGTAAAAGGGAGGGAATTGGAGAGAGTGGGAGGAATATTCATGAGTTATTAGAGAACAAGGGTGTGGTTTGGACCTGAAACTGATGCGACTCTTTTTTTCAGTCCTTGTATGGGCTTTTCTGGTTGTTGTCATGGCAGTCATCGACTGTCAGAGCACTGGTGGGTGTGTCATTGAGCATGCTAATGCATTACAATGAGCATATAACAAGGCTCAAGGTCTACTAGGGGGCAAATCTTCCGCCACCTTGTGCCTAGTTGGTTCTAAAGAGTTCTTGTTTTTTTCCCTTTCAGCTTCCTCTTGAAACTTAGATAAGAGTAATTGGTTTCTATTTAAGGGACGGGCAGGGGTCAATTCTGGGGCAACAGTGTAGGTAACATTACTAGAGGAGGGCAAACCTTCTATGCTTAAGTAAACAAAACAGTTAAAGAAACATTTGAGAAAGAACCATGAATCCAAGTTTGTTTGAAAACCTTCAATAGACACTTGCCTTGAGATCCAGAAAGTACAAGGTCAAATGATTATCAAATTGCAAAATGATTGTCAAAGATTTGGAAGAAAATAACAGGTGCAATAATGTAGCACTTTCTATAGAACTGCTGGCCAGAGGAAGATAATGTCTGGCAAAAAAACAGAATTCAATGATTCAGAGTAAGAAGTCACTTGGAATGGTCACTTCTGAATATGAAGAAGTATCTTGTATGCTTTCATCTAAATATTTTGTTTATAATTTGCTTTGTATGCATAAGAATGATAGTTGTTAAAAATAAATGTATAAGTAAATCTAACTTTCAAAAATGTTTATTAAGAGCCTGAAAACTGTCATGTATATTTCTGTTTTGTGCATTTACAAAAATAAATGTCATCAAAAGTTCACAACATGAACAATGGAAAATATTTATGAAAAAATAAACTGTATAAAGCAGCACAAGTTGTAAGCCCTAGTACCTAGGAAAAATGACTCCTAATTATCAGATAATTATTAGACTGTCCCAGGATCATGCTTCCAAATCAAAATAATTTTAATATGTAGAAAAGTCATTTTTTATTTTTATTTTCAGTTAAATTTTAAATGTTCTCAGGTATATAAGAAAATAGTAATTTACACTTAATATGAAATCTGGAAACTGTCAAAACTTAAAAAGCTTATTTCATACCACAAAATACCACGATCCAAAGAGAAATTGTTTTCTACTTTTTTTTTAATTGGAGGGTAGTTGATTTACACAGGTGTACAGCAAACTGATTCAGATACATCTATATATCTACATCTATATTCTTTTTCAGATTCTTTTCCCTTATATGTTATTACAAAATTTTGAGTATGGTTCCCTGTGCTATACAGTAGGCCCTTGGTGGTTATCTGTTTTATACATAGCAGTGTGTATATGTTAATCCCAAACTTCTAATTTATCCCTCCCCTACTCCCCATTGGTAACCACAAGTTGGTTTTCTATGTCTATGGGTCTATTTTTTTTTTTTTTAGATTCCACATGTAAGCAATATTATATTTGTCTTTCTCTGTCTGGCTTACTTCACTTAGCATAATTTCTAGGTCCACCCATGTTGCTGCAAATGGCATTATTTCATTCTTTTTTATGGCTGAGTACTATTCCATTGTTTATATATACCACATCTTCTTTATCCATTCATCTATCAATGAACATTTAGGTTTCTTCCATGTCTTGGCTATTGTAAGTTGTGCTGCAGTGAACACTGGGGTGCATGTATCTTTTCAAATTATGGTTTTCTCCAAGTATATGCCCAGGAGTGGCATTGCAGGATCATATGGTAGCTCTTTTATTTTTTAAGGATCTCCATAGTATTCTCTGCAGTGGCTTCACCAATTTACATTCCTACCAACAGTGTAGGAGGGTTTCCAAGGAGAAAATTTTAAGAAAAATCAAGAATTCTTATTCTAGGAACAAATAACAATTTTAGAACTTTTAGTGTTTCTTCTTGAAGGAATTTCCCCCAGATTTAAAATGCCACTTTCACATTTATATTTATGTTCAAGATTATAAGTAGGGAGAGTTGATATTAAATGAACTATTATGATATTGACTAGCAGTTATCCTAATTTATATTTTTTTAAAAGTTATTAAAATAGCTAATTAACCACCTGAAATCTTCATATGGTTTATTTTAAATCCAAAGAAAGAGCAATTTATCTCTGCTATTAAGTTTTCAGGTATTTTGAATGCCAAAGATAATGTGAATACTTCTGGAAGAATACTTATTATGCCCATTATTTATATAAGTTTCTCTGAATGTAAAGGATAAGAGATTTTAGGAAAAATAATTTCAGAAGGGAGTAATGTAGGGGTAAAAACAGGATACTTTCCTTCACCTAACCCAGAACTCTAGTCCTGTTCCCACAGTACAGTAGTCTTTATTCGTTCCATATCAATGGGCTAATGTTTTATAACAGCTTTGGAAAACCTGAGACATGATGTAACAGCATAAATTTAATTTCATTTGCTCAAACTTTATGATGTTTTCCTAAACAATATTTCTAAGGAGTTTTCCCTCCAATATGCTTTGCAGTGTATCTTGCTTCAAGTACTTATTACATGTTAGTAGCAACTTTTTCCATTTGCTCAGTGTTTTGTCTCTCCAAAAATCAAGATTTATATTCTGCTCGTTGAAACTTGTATCTGTTATTTTTGTTTATCAGCAGAATGCCAGTTGAACCTCTATGTTTTGCTGTGTGTTAGATTCCTGCTCATATTATAATGGGGTGGATTTTATGCCCAACTTGATATGAGGAGAATAGATTTCTTAGAAAGCCAATTATAAAAAAAAAAATCTATTACTAAGTAAATGGAAGCAGACTCATTAAATGTCACTCTATGGTGACCAATAAATACTTGTTGCATGACATTTGTGCTATAGGAATAGGTTTTTCTACAAGAAATCAAGTCTGGCTGAGCCTATACTTACCAGATTTGGCTGGAAATCAGATCTGAGTCATTGTGGAGGAGAGAAACCCTTTCCCTCTCTTTCAAAGAAATGAGAACCTTAGGAATCTTGGGGCAAGTCATCAGGACTTCAGCTCATTGTAGTTAAATTGGAGTGTTTACTTTGCAAAATACATAGTTTATTTGAAGGCACATTTTACTGTCCTTGACATCCATTTCCTCTCTGCCAGGATCTCTCCCATAGCTTTTTTTTTTTTTTTTCTTTAAACACAGTTTAGTTTCCTGTTTTGTGGTAGCACCCTATTTGGAGACACTCATGTTCTTGGTCATGTTCATGACCCTTGCTAGGGGTAGAACACAGGTGTCCATCCCTCTTGAAACCTACTAGTCCTCTATTCCTTGAGTGTCAAGGAGTATAGTCATCTAGTTCTTCCCTTTTCCTTTAAACATTTATCTTTCCCTTCTTAGACAAACTATCTTCTATTGTGATCTCAGCTTTTGAAAAAACAGAGGCTTTATTAATCCTCCCCTAAAAAGGAAAGTCCGAACTTGGAAAATTGGGCTGAAGTTAAGGCAGCATGCTCTTCAGATGCCACACATCTGAGAACAAAAAGAGAATTATTATTCTGGTTGATTATTCTGTTGCACAATTAAACACCATCCTCTGACAACACTAGTTGAGGTTTTATTCCTTAATCTTCCCTCTCCTTCACTTCTTTTCACTCCTAATACAATATTATGTCCTATAGGTGGCCTGGTAAATCTCTCTTGGATCTGTCCACTCTCCATCTCTCAGGGAACTAGCAAAGATGAAAACATCTCTCACCTGGACTACTGCAGGATATTTACCATCTCACTCTCGTCTGCTCAGATTCCTTCTTCAGAGAGGGAGATGATTTTAAAATACAAATCTGACTGTTACCACATTCCCATCTTCCACACATTCCTTTCTTGAAGACCTTTATTTATTTATTTGTTTAATTTAAATTTTTTACATTTATCTTAATTTATTGTTTTAATTGAAGTATAGTTGTTCCACAGTGATTCAGATGTACAGGAAAGTGATTCAATTATACATTTATGTATTTATTTTTTTCATTATAAGTTATTACGAGATACTGAATATAGTTCCCTGTGCTATACAGTAGGTCCTTGTTATTTATATATTTTATATATAGTAGTGTATATCTGTTAAACCCAAATTCCCAATTGATCCCTCCCAGCTCCTTTCACCCTTGGTAACCACAATTTTGTTTTCTATGTCTGTGAATCTATTTCAGTTTTGTAAATAAGTTCATTTGTATCATTTTTTTTTGATTCCACATAAAAGTGATATCATATGCTATTTGTCTTTCTTTGTTGGACATATTTCACTTAGTGTGAAAATCTCTAGGTCCATCCATGTTGCTGCAAATGGCATTATTTCATTGTTTTTTTATGACTAATATTCCATTGCATATACATATATGTATATACATAGTGGTATATACATATAGTTATAGATACATATAGTGACATATACATATAGTGATATAGTGATATATATATATACATATATATGTATATATATATATAGATGTCACATCTTCTTTATCCTTTAATCTGTTGGTGGACACTTAGGTTGCTTCCATACCTTGGCATTTGTAAATAATGCTGCTGTGAACATTGGGGTGCAAGTATCTTTTCAAATTACTGTTTTTGTTACTTTTGGAAATATACCCAGGAGTGTGATTGCTGAATCATATGGCAACTCTATTTTTAGTTTTTTGAGAAACCTCCATACTGTAAACTTTTCAATGATAGCCATTTTGACAGGTGTGAGGTGATACCTCATTGTGGTTTTGATTTGCATTTTTCTAATAATTAGTGATGTTGAGCATCTTTTCATGCGCCTGCTGGCCATCTATATGTCTTCTTTGGAGAAATGTCTATTCAGTTCTTCTGCCTATGTTTTAATTGGGTTTCTTGCTTTTTTGATATTGAGTTGTATGAACTGTTTATATATGTTGGATATTCACCCTTTATTGGTCATATCATTTGCAAATATCTTTCCCCATTCAGTAGGTTGTCCTTTCATTTTGTTGATGGTTTTCTTTACTATGCAAAAGCTTTTAAGTTTAAATAGATCCCATTTGCTTATTTGTTATCTTGTTTCCTTTGCTTTAAGAGATGGATCCAAAAAAAATATTGCTGCAATTTATGTCAGAGTGTTCTGCCTATGTTTTCCTCTAGGAGTTTTATGGTATCCCCTCTTACATTTAGGTCTTTACTCTATTTTGGGTTTATTTTTGTATATGGTGTTAGAGAATGTTCTAATTTCATTGTTTTGCATGTAGCTGTCCAGTTTCTCCAGCACCACTAATTGAAGAGACTGTCTTTTCTCTATTGTATGTTTTTGCCTCCTTTGTCAGAGGTTAATTGACCATAAGTGCATGGGTTTATTTCTGGGCTTTCTATCCTATGCCATTGATATTGTGCCTATTTTTGTGCCAGCACCATACTGTTTTGATTACTGTAGCTTTGTAGTATAGTCTGAAGTCAGGGAGCCTGATTCTTCCAGCTCTGTTCTTCTTTCTCAAGGTTCTTTTGGCTATTAGGGGTCTCTTATGTTTCCCTATAAATTTTAAATGTTTTTTTCTAGTTCTGTGAAAAATGCTACTGGTAATTTCATACAGATTGCATTGAATCTGTAGATTGCCTTGGGTAGTATAGTCATTTTGACAATACTGATCATTCAAATCCAAGAACATGGTATGTCTTTCCACCTGTTTGTGTCTTCTTTGATTTCTTTCATCAGCATCTTATAGTTTTCAGTGTACAGGTATTTTGTCTCCTTAGGTAGGTTTATTTCTAGGTATTTTATTCTTTTTGATGCAATGGTAAATGGGATTGTTTCCTTAATTTCTCTTTCTGATGTTTTGTTGTTAGTGTATAGGAATGCAGTATACTTCTGTGTACTAATTTTGTATCTACAACTTTATCAAATTCATTGATGAGCTCTAGTAGTTTTCTGGTGGCATCTTTAGGATTTTGTATGTATAGTATCATGTCATCTGCAAACAGTGACAGTTTTACTTCTTTTGCAATTTGGATTCTTTTTATTTCTTTTTCTTCTCTGATTGCCATTGCTAGGACTTCCAAAACTATGTTGAATAAAAGTGGTGACAGTGGACATCCTTGCCTTGTTCCTGATCTTAGAGGGAATGCTTTCAGCTTTTCACCCTTGAGAATGATGTTAGCTGTAGGTTTTTTATATTTGGGCTTTATTATGTTGAAGTAGGTCCCCTCTATGCGCACGTTCTGGAGAGTTTTTTTCATACTGGGATGTTACATTTTATTGAAAGATTTTTCTGCATCTACTGACATGATCATATGGTATTTATTCTTCAGTTTGTTAAATGTGGTGTATCACACTGATTGATTTGCAGATTTTGAAAAATCCTCACATCCCTGGGAAAATCCCCCTTGATCATGGAGTATGATCCTTTATTGTATTGTTGGATTTTGTTCACTAGTATTTTATAGAGGATTTTTGCATCTATGTTCATCAATGATATTGACCTGTAATTTTCGTTTTTGGTGATTTTTTTTCTGGTTTCAGTATAAGGGTTATCGTAGCCTCATAGAATGATTTCAGAAGTGTTCCTTCCTCTGCAATTTTTTGGAATAGTTTCAGAAGTATAGGCATTAACTCTTCCCTAGATGTTTGGTATAATTCACCTGTGAAGCCATCTGGTCTTGTAGGGAATTTTTAAATTATGGATTCAATTTCAGTACTGATAACTGGTCTGTTCATATTTTTCATTTCTTCCTGCTTCAGTCTTGGGAGATTGTACCTTTCTAAGAATTAGTCTGTTTCTTCTAAGTTGTCCATTTTATTGGTGTATAGTTACTTGTAGTATTCTCTTATGATCCTCTGTATTTCTGCAGTGTCAGTTGTAATTTCTCCTTTTTCATTTCTATTTTTATTGATTTGGGCCCTCTCCCTTTTATCTTTATGAGTCTGGCTAAAAGTTTATCAATTTTGTTTATCTTCTTAAAGGACCAACTTTTAGTTTCATTGATTTTTTTCCTAACTTTTAAAAGCTCTTATTTATTTCTGCTCTGATCTGTATGATTTATTTCCTGCTACTAACTTTGGGTTTTGTTTGTTCTTCTTTCTCTAGTTGCTTTTAGTGTAAGGTTATGTTGTTTATTTGAGATTTTTCATTGCCTTATATATTGAGGTGCTCCTATGTTGGGTGCATATATATTTACAATTGTTTTATCTTCTTGGATCGATCCCTTGATCATCACGTAGCGTCTTTTTCTGTCTCTTATAACAGTCTTTATTTTAAAGTCTATTTTTCTGGTATAAGTATTGCTACTCCAGCTTTCTTTTTATTTCCATCTGCATAGAATATTTTATCCATCCCCTCACTTTCAGTCTGTTTATGTCTTTAGATCTGAGATGAGTTTCTTATAGACAGCATAGATATGGGTCTTGTTTTGTGTCCATTCAGCCAGTCTGTGTCTTTTGGTTTAAGCATTTAGTCCATTTACATTTAAGGTAATTATCAATATGTATGTTCTTATTGCCATTTTGTTAATTGGTTTGGATTTGTTTTTGTAAGTCTTTTTTTTCCCCTTTCTTCTTTTGTTCTTTTCTCTTGTGGTTTGATGACTATCTTTAGTGTTATGTTTGGATTCCTTTTGCGTGCTGTTAACATCATATAGAAAAACCTGAATGAACTTTTTGGCCAACCCAATATATTATGCCACTCCCTTCTGACCTGCAGACTTTCTGCTGAAAAATCAGCGGGTAGCCTTATGGGAGTTCCCTTGCAGGCTACTTATTGCTTTTCCCTTGTTGATTTTAGCATTCTCTCATTATCTTTAATATTTGGCATTTTGATTACAATGTGTCTTAGTGTGTTCCTCTTTGAGTTAATTCTGTATGGGATTCTGTGTTTCCTGGACTTCAGTGACTGTTTCCTTCCACAGGTTATGGAGGTTTTCAGCTATTATGTCTTCAAATATTTTCTTGGACCCTTTCTCTCTCTCTCCTTCTTCTGGGACCCTGAAGTGCAAATATTAGTGCAATTGATGTTGTTTCAAAGGTTTCTTAAACTGTCCTCATCTCTTTTCATTCTTTTTTCTTATATCTGTTCAGCAGCACTGATTTCCACTACTCTGTCTTTGAGTTTACTAATCCATTCATCTACTTCATTTAGTTTACTATTGACTCCTTCTAGTGCATTTTTCATTTCAGTTTTTGTATTTTTCATCTGTTTGGTTGTTCTTTTTGTATTCTAACTCACTGTTAAAACTTCTAACTTCTTGTTCTGTGCATCCATCCTCCTCCTAGGTTCTTTTACCATCTATACAATCATTCCTCTGAATTCTTTCTTGGGTAGATTGCCTATCTCCTCTTCACTTAGTTCTTCTTCTGGAGTTTTATCTTGTTCCTTAATCTGGAACATACTCCTATGTTGCCTCATTTTGTCTAAGTTGCTATTTGCATTTTTAAGTATGTGGTAGGTTAGTTACATTTCTCAGCCTTGGAGAAGTGGCCCTATGTAGGAGGCATCCTGTGCATCCCCACAGTGTACTCCCCTCTTGTCACCGAAGCTCTATGGAGTTCCCCTAAGAGGACTGTGTGTGTCCTTTGTTGTGGGCTGACTGTGTGGGCAGTCTGGTAGGCTTAGTTGGCCCCTAGTCTGTTTGGTTGCCAGGCCTTGCCTTGTGTGAATGCTGCTGTCTTCTGTTTAGCAGGGCCTGATCATGAGGTGGCTGGTTGCAGAACCCTAGTGAGCCCCAGTGCTAATGCTGGCTCACTGGTGGGTGGAGTCAGGGTCTCGAATACTCTGGGACTGTATCCCACCCACTGGCAGGTGAATCCAGATCCTGGGTTTAGTGCCAGACTGCTGGCAGACAGATCTGGTTCTTGGAGTCAGGCTGCATGGCCCGGGATTAGAGAGCTTGTTTCAGATTGTTGGTGGGGGCAGGGGCCGGTTCCTGATACAGCTGCATATGGGTTCCAGGGTGCCCAGATGGTTGCACTGGCCTGTTAGTGGGCAAGGCCAGGGCCCAGATGGTCCCAGGGTAGAGTCTGGCCTGTGATGCAGGACTGTAGTTTTCTTGCTTCTGGTATCTGTCCCTGGTGGGTGAGGCTGGTCTAGAGGCTTGTGCAGGCTTCCTGGTGGAAGGGGCTGGTGCCTGTCCACTGGTGGGTAGAGCAGGGTGTTGTCCTCTGTGTCTAGGCTCATGTCCAGAGGTGACTGTGGGCTCTTTAGTCTTTAGGCAGCCTGTGTGCTGATGGGTGGGGCTGTGTCCCCACCCAGTTAGTTTTTCAGCCTGAGGTGTCCCAGCACTGAATCCTACAGGCTGTTGGGTGGTGCCAGGTCTTAGCACTAATAATCCAAGATATCAGCCACCAGGCATGTTCATGCAGCTGAATGTTTACCAGTATGTCTGACATCAGTGTTTATGTCTCCAGGGTGAGCTGCAGCCACCAACCCCCATCTCTCTGGGAGACTCTGGCCCAGGCTTCTATCAAATTACTTCTTTTACTGTGGGTTCTGGTGTGTGTGAGATTTTGTTGGCACCCTTTAAGTGTGAAGTCTCTATTTCCCCCAGTCCTGTGGGGTTCCTGCAGTTAAGCTCTGCTGGCCTTCAAAGCCAAATTCTCTGGGGGCTTGCCATCCCCGTGCCTGAACCCCAGGCTAGGGAGCCTGATGTGGAGCTCAGAATTCACTCCTATGGGAGAATCTCTGCAATATAATTATTCTCCTGTTTGTGGGTCACCCACCTGTGGGGTATGGGATTTGATCATATCCTGAGTCTGTTTCTCCTGCCTGTCTTGTGGTTCCTTCTTTATGTCTTCAGTTGTAGGTTCCATTTTTTTTCACTGATGTTTGTTCTGAAGGTAGTTGTGACTTGGTGTGCTTGTGAGAATAAGTGAACTCAGGGTCTTTCTACTCTGCCATATTTGCCGTTCTCTCCTCTTGAAGACCTTTAAACAGCTTCTCATTTCTTTAAGAATAAGGTCCAGGGCTTCCCTGGTGGCGCAGTGGTTGAGAGTCGGCCTGCCGACGCAGGGGACACGGGTTCATGCCCCGGTCCGGGAGGATCCCACATGCCGCGGAGCGGCTGGTTCCGTGAGCCATGGCCGCTGAGCCTGCGCGTCCGGAGCCTGTGCTCCGCAACGGGAGAGGCCACAACAGTGAGAGGCCCGCATACCGCAAAAAAAAAAAAAAAAAAAAAGAAGCCAATAATACTGCCATGTGCCACACCAGAGGAGGAGGATACTGAGGCCATGAATGTATTCTGATGTAGGAAACTGGGTGAGATTACTGAGGGTAAATAATTGGAGATAACCCCTTCTGTGTTCATAGAATAACAATAAATACATTCAATTTCCTTTTAAGAGTGCCCAATTTAATTCATATGCTTAGCTAAAGATATTGAGAGTAAGTGGTGTACCACAGTATTAGGGTTTTGAAGTCTAGAGTCAGACAACTTGGGTTGAAATAATGGCTCTACTTCTTCTAAGCTATGTCATCTGGGGCAATATAAGCATCACTAATAATCCTCAGTTTCTCTTCTATAAATGAATAAAATAGCATTTCCTATTTCATAGAGAGTTTAAAAGCAAAAAATGAGTTATGAGTGGTTAGTATAATGCTTAGAGTATACATTCAATAAATTGTAGTTACTATGTGATATTGGTAATCATAACACATAATCATTACGTAATGATTATTACATATATGTATATATACATATATATTGTATATATGTATATATATATTATTACATATATATATGATATAATTAGGATAATCAACAAATTATTTACAACAGTGAAATAAACCTGATTTGAAAACAAATGTTTCTGTTATTCTGATGAGTATTTTTAGTAGAAAAGGTGGATTTTGCAGTATAAACTAAAACTAAAAAATAAAGTATTTTACTTACTATTAAATTAGCCCTCATTTAGTTTTCCTATAAATCTTACTCTGTCATATATTACAGTTTCCAAAAATAGTGTTTAGAAACTAAGTTATGCTTTTTAAGGTATAAATATTTAGAATAGGAAATAGTGAAAAGTTGACCAAAATATAAAAATAACAGGAAACTACCCCTTATCAAACTTTGTTTTCAAATTTTTTTGATAAAATTCCTAGTTTGTTTGGATTAAGTTGTTATTGAATACTGTAATTTTCCACAGCTTTTATTTTACTGTTAGTTTTTCTGTCCAAATAAGGAAAAGAAATTTAAACAAAAAATTATTAATTTCATCTTTTCTTTCATAAAGTACAAGAGCAAAGTTGAAAAGAAAAAATGTAGTTTTATACACTATCATAGAAATATTTTTTCTTTTTAAAAAATTAACAAAAATTTAAAAATAAAATTATTTTATTTTTTTATCAGTAATCACTTTTTAAAAATTTTTGTAAATTTTAATTTCATTGAAGTATAGTTGATTTAAAATGTTGTGTTAGTTTCAGGTGTACATCAAGGTGATTCAGTTATACACATATATATATTCATTCTTTTTTATATTCTTTTCTTATATAGTTATCCCAAAATATTGAGTAGAGTTCCCTCTGCTATACAGTAGGTCCTTGTTGGTTTTCTATCTTATATATAGTAGTGTGTGTATGTTCATCTTAAGCTCCTGATTTATCCCTCACCCCCGTGTTTCCTCTTTGGCAACCATAAGTTTGTTTTTGATATCTGTAAGTCTGTTTTGTAAATAAGTTCATTTGTTTCATTTTTTAAAAATTAGATTCCACATATGAGTGATGTCATAAGATATTTGCCTTTCTCTGTCTGACTTAGTGTAATAATCTCTAGGTCCATCCATGTTGCTGAGAATGGCATTATTTCATTCTTTTTTATGGTTGAGTAATATCCATTTTATATATGTACCGCATCTTCTTTGTCCATTCCTCAGTCAGTGGACATTTAGTTTGCTTACATGTCTTGGCTATTGTAAATTGTGCTGCAATGAACACTGAGGTGCCTGTATCTTTTCAAATTATGGTTTTTCTCCAGATATATGCCCAGGAGTGGGATTGCTGGATCATATGGTAGTTCTATTTTTAGTATTTTAAAGAATATCCATATTGTTCTCTATAGTGGTTGTACCAATTTACTTTCCCACAAACAGGGTAGGAGGGTTCCCCTTTCTCTACACCCTCTCCAGCATTTCTTGTCTGTACATTTTTTGATAATGCCCATTCTGACTGGTGTGAAGTGATACCTCATTGTAGTATTGATTTGCATTTCTCTAATAATTAGTGACATTGAGCATCTTTTCATGTGCTTTTTGACCGTTTGTATGTCTTCTTTGAAGAAATGTCTATTTAGATCTTCTGCCCATTTTTAAATTTTTTTTAATTTATTTTTTTAAATTGGGCTGCATGAGCTGTTGGTACATTTTAAAGATTAATCCCTTGTCAGTTGCATTGCTTGCAAATATTTTCTCCCATTCTGTGGGCTGTCTGTTTGTTTTGTTTATGGTTTCTGTTGCTATGCAAAAGCTTTTGAGTTTAATTAGGTCCCATTTGTTTATTTTTGTTTTTATTTTCATTACTCTAGGAGGTGGATCAAAGAAGATATTGCTGCGATTTATGTCAAAGAGTGATCTGCCTATATTTTCCTCTAAGCGTTTAATAGTATCCAGCCTTACATTTAAGTCTTTGATCCATTTCAAGTTTATTTTTCTGTATGGTGTTAGAGAATGTTCTATTTTCATTCTTTTACATGTAGCTGCCCAGTTTTCCCAGCATCACTTATTGAAGGACTGTCCTTTCTCTATTGTAGATTCTTGCCTCCTTTGTCATAGATTAATTGACAATAGGTACATGGGTTTATTTCTGGGCTTTCTATCATGTTCCACTGCTCTAACATTCTGTTTTATTTGCCAGTAAAATACTTTTTAAATTACTGTAGCTTTGTAGTGTAGTCCGAAGTAAGGGAACCTGATTCCTCCTGTTCTGTTTACTTCCTTGGGATTGCTTTGGCTATTCCGGGTCTTTTGTGTTTCCATACAAATTTTAAAATGTTTTGTTCTAGTTCTGTGAAAAATGCCATTGGTAATTTGATAGGGATTGCAATGAATCTGTAGATTGCCTTGGGTAGTATAGTCATTTTGACAATACTGATCATTCAAATTCAAGAACATGGTATGTCTTTCCACCTGTTTGTGTCTTCTTTGATTTTTTTCATCAGCATCTTATAGTTTTCAGCATACAGGTATTTTGTCTCTTTAGGTAGGTTTATTCCTAGGTATTTTATTCTTTTTGATGCAATGGCAAATGGGACTGTTTCCTTAATTTCTCTTATGTTTTGTTGTTAGAGTATAGAAACGCAGCAGATTTCTGTGTATTAATTTTGTATCTTACAACTTTACCAAATTCATTGGTAAGCTCTAGTAGTTTTCTGGTGGCATCTTTAGGATTTTGTATGTATAGGATCATGTCATCTGCAAACAGTGACAGTTTTACTTCTTTTCCAATTTGGATTATTTTTTTTCTTCTCTGATTGCCATTGCTAGGACTTCCAAAACTATGTTGAATAAAAGTGGTGACAGTGGACATCCTTGCCTTATTCCTGATCTTAGAGGGAATGCTTTCAGCTTTTCACCCTTGAGAATGATGTTAGCTGTGGGTTTTTTATATTTGGGCTTTATTATGTTGAAGTAGGTTCCCTCTATGCCCACTCTCTGGAGAGTTTTTATCATACTTGGATGTCAAATTTTATTGAAAGCTTTTTCTGCATCTACTGACATGATCATATGGTATTCTTCAGTTTGTTAAATGTGGTGTATCACATTGATTGATTTGCAGATTTTGAAAAATCCTTGCATCCTGGGATAAATCCCCCTTGATCATGCTGTATGATTGTTTTTAATGTATTGTTGGATTTGGCTTGCTAGTATTTTATAGAGGATTTTTACATCTATATTCCTCAGTGATATTGGCCTATAATTTTCTTTTTTTTGTGGTATCTTTGGTTTGGTGTCAGGGTTATTGTGGCCTCATAGAATGAGTTTGGGTGTGTTCCTTCCTCTGAAATTTTTTGGAAGAGTTTCAGAAGGACAGGTGTTAACTTTTCTCTTAATGTTTGATAGAATTCGCCTGTTAAGCCATATGGTCCTGGACCTCTGTTTGTTGGAAGTTTTTTAAATCATGGTTTCAATTTAAGTACTTGTGATTGGTCTGTTCATATTTTATATTTCTTCCTGCTTCAGTCTTGGAAGGATGCATGTTTCTAAGAACTTGTCCACTTCTTCCAGGTTGTCCACTTTATTGGCATACCGTTGATTGTAGTAGTCTCTTATGATCCTTTGAATTTCTGTGGTGTCCATTGTAACTTCTCCTTTTTCATTTCTAATTTTATTGATTTAAATCCTCTCCCTTTTTTTTTTTTGGCTAAAGGCTTATCAATTTTGTTTACCTTCTCAAAGAACCCGCTTTTAGTTTCATTGATTTTTGCTATTGTTTTCTTCATCTCTATTTTATTTATTTCTGCTCTGATCTTTATGATTTGTTTCCTTCTATTAACTTTAGGTTTTGTTTGTTCCTCTTTCTCTAGTTGCTTTAGGTGTAAGTTTAGGTTATTTATTTGAGATATTTATTGTTTCCTGAGATTAGATTGTGTTGCCATAAACTTCCCTCTTAGAACTGCTTTTTCTGTGTCCCATAGGTTTTGGACCATTATGGGTTTTTTTTCATTTGTCTCTAGGCATTTTTTAATTTCCTCTTTCATTTTTTTAACGATCAATTTGTTGTTTAGTAGCATATTGTTGAGCCTCCACATGTTTGTGTCTTTTTCCAGTTTTTTTCTTGTCGTTGATTTCTAATCTCATAGTCTTGTGGTTGGAACAAATGCTTGATATGATTTCAATTTTCTTAAATTTACCAAGGCTTGATTTGTGGCCCAAGATGTGTCTTAGAGAATGTTCCACGTGCGCTTGAGAAGAATGTGTATTCTGCTGTTTTGGATGAAATGATCTATAAATATCAATTAAGTCCACCTCATGTAATGTGTCATTTAAGACCTGTGTTTCCTTATTGCTTTTCTGTCTGGACGATCTGTCCATTGATGAAATGGGGTGTTAACATCCCCCATGATTATTGTGTTACTGTTGATTTCTCCTTTTATGGATGTTAGTATTTGCCTTATGTATTGAGGCGTTCCTCTGTTGGGTGTATATATATTTACAATTGTCACATCTTCTTGGATTGATCCCTTGATCATTATGTAGTGTCCTTCTCTGTCTCTTATAATATTTTAAAGTCTATTTTGTCTGATATGAGTACTGCTACCCAAGCTTTCTTTTGATTTCCATTTGGATGGAATACCTTTTTCCATTCCTTCACTTTCAGTCTGTATGTGTCCCTAGATCTGAAGTGGGTCTCTTGTAGATAGCATATATATGGGTCTTGTTTTTGTATCTATTCAACCTGTCAGCCTTTGGGTGGAGCATTTAATCCATTTACACTGAAGATAATTACAGATGTGAATGTTCTTATTGCCATTTTGTTAATTGTTTTGGATTTATTTTTGAAGGTCTTTTTTCTTCCCTTCCTCTTTTGTTATCCTCTCTTGTGATTTTATGTCTATCTAGTGATGTGTTTCATTGCTTTTTCATTATTGTGTATGTATCTATTGTAGATTTTTGGTTTCTGGTTCCCATGAAGTTTTCATATAGCAGTCTATATATGTACAAGATTGTTTTAAGTTGCTGATCTCAGTTTCAAAATATTTCCTGTATCTTGCATTTGTACTCTCCTATTTTCATGATTGCTGGTTTTGATGTCACATTTGTGTGTGGATGATTTCCCACCTTTACTTTACTTTATATTTGCATTTACTCATGAGCTTCTTCCTTCTGTTGAATTATAGTTAATTTGCAATATTGTGTTAGCTTCCTGTGTACAGTATAGTGATTTAGATACATAATAATAATATTATATATATATATCCTTTTTCATATTATTTTCCATTATGTTTTATTATATGATATAGAATATGGTTTCCTTTGCTCTACAGAAGGACCTTGTTCTTTGCAGCATTTAAAAAATATACCTCAATAGTGATTAAGTACATTATGATTAAGTACATTCAATGGAATGACATGTATCTGGAAAACAAAAACAGAAGCTCTTTATCCTTTAGTATGGAAATATCTTCAACATCTTTGTAAAATAAGATAAGCAAATTGCAGGAAATGTATATAGCATGCTACGATTTTTGTGAAAATGGAGAAAAATAGTATATATACATACATATATATATATATATATATATATATGCTTCTATATATAACCAAAATTGTCTAGAAGATACATAAGAAATTAGTAATAGGTATTACCAAAATTATGGGGAGCAGAGTATAGGAAGTAGACTTTTCACTGAATATGTACTTATATTTTTTTATTAAATTACATGAAAGAATTATGTGCCAATTTAAAAGAAAACTGTCGCTTCTAGAATCTTAACCATAATTTCACCTTCCTGATTCTCAGTGGGCCAAATCACTTGTATCTTTCTCTCTTTTCATTGGTTTATAAGCTCACTGAAGATAGGAGTGATATCTGTCTCAATGTATATGCAATATTTTCCTTGCTTATAATGTTTCATATAATTTAAAATATATATTTAAATTCTATTGAATTGAACTAGCTGGGTTTCTTCATGTATAAACTTATCCTAATAGTCTCTGTGTTCATTTTCTCTTATTGTTCTCTCAAAGTAAACCAAAATTTCTCCAAATATGTAATTTCTCAAACTACTGTTCTTCCTTTAACCCCAAATATGTCATGTGAATAGATCTGTTGGTCTCATTATTTTGATTACCTTGATTTACCGATATGGGTATAGGCCCTCTGTCCTATAAAATATTACCTATTCTAGATCTACAGTTATATAGTGCTTAGAAAATGCTTATATCACAAAATCCAGCATTTTAGTTCTCCTACCAACATTTAAATATATTAAACATTATAAAACAAAATAACAGATGATCCTAAGAATTCTAATGCACTTGTTTTGTCCTTGTGGAAATTGGGCTCATATCAAGCTGTTACTATGTCAAGACTATGTGTATAGATTTTTTTCTTTGTTTGGGTCTATTGTAAAGTCTCAAGACATCAAACAAAACCATATTAAATATAAGTATATAAAGCATATCCTAATCCTATTTTAAATGAGTCTTATTCATAAAACTTTACAGATTTATAGAACCACTTGTTTCTTTTAATGAGTTGTAAGAACTAGGATTTAACTATACTCAAGATAAAAATAAGGGGCGAACCAATCAGATAAGGACAAAATTAAAGGTCTTCTTGAGTTTGTCTCCCAGATATATGCCATCTAATTGAAACAGATTTAAGAGTCATTTGAACTTTAGTTGAAAAGTAGAATTTATCAAGTTCTGGCCTTCTTATTCTAAGTACAGAGTCCTATCAATGTCTGTCTCTTGGCTACCCTCTTTGTAATAAATGTAGGCTTGATGTATAATGAAAACCAGCTGAGTAGTTCAAGGTACAGATGCCTTCTTTTATTCTTATTCCAACTAAGATTGGTCTTACTCTTCATAATCTCTCACAGCTGCCAAAAATCTATTTTATCTTCACATGAGGTGAGGTTTCCATTAACAACCAGTAGAGTAGCAGAGGTCAGACGTCCAGTATCAGACATGCTACTAAAAAGAAGTGCTGAGCAAAGAAAGTGTCTACCAAAAGAGGATAAAAATCATTTCAGAATCTTTGGAACTTATAAAGGTGCTTTGTTCTTTCATATTTCCCTGCCTTTATTGTTGACAAGATAATTTTGGAAGAAAAAAGAAATGAGAATTTATGTGAGAACTCATCAGTTATGGTTATTGGAAAGAGATTAATTGAGTTAGAGTTTGCCTCACAAAATTTTGCCAGTTGGATTGCTGATATCTTCAGGTTACAAGCTGTAATGATGCTCTCTCTGGACAGTGTTGGTAATTTTAAGACTTGGTCATGTTGGAAGATTCTGTGGTTCAACTCAACACAGATATCAATGAAGGCAATAAGAATCCTCCTTCTTATTGAATAAAAAGCTAAAATATGTGTGGAAAAATAGCTTAGTATACATATCTATGTTAAGAAACTACCATCCCTAAGAGTATAAATACATATGTACATATCATTATGTCACTTCATGCATTCATATATTCTTCCATTCATCCAGTATATTCTATTCCACCTGTACATTAATATTTATTCTATGTATCAGACCTACCAAGTCAGAGTTTTTGGAGAGATGTCCAGGATTAAATTCTATAATTAAATTCCAGTTGCTTGTGATTCACAGACAGATTTTAAAAGTAATAATCTTAAAAGCATAGCCCAAGCTTTAATCAGGACAAGTTAAATATAATTCATTTTATTATGGGATTGAAGAAAAATGGAACTAGGAACTTAGAGGATCTGAAATTGACGTTGAGGCCCAGAAAATATCCACTATAGGGTTTGTCTACATAGCTTTCCATAGACATTCCACATACATATCTGTCTGCATATATTCATAAGTGAACTCTTTCTTTTGGCTGAAATTTTTCCTTCTATATTTAATATCATGGTAAATTAGTGAATAACCAATAGTGAATCATTGATTATTGGGGGACTGATTTTCACACGTGAAAAAACAGGTTCCACAGGAACCTGGAGCTCACTCCATAACCTGAAGAATCTATGCTAGAATTTTGCAGCTTTACTGCAGTCTCTTCCAACCCCATTCACTTTTTTTCTATAATTTCACCAAATTTTTAGATATATTGAAAAAAATAATTACTATATGTGAATCAAGGTAAATATATGGTCTCAGTCTGCCATCTTGAAGCAATAGTCATGTTCTGTTTTCCAGCCATTCAAGTACAAGCAAAAGTATAACTTAATGTAACTTAAGTTACAAGTTCAACATGTGCAGCTTTCCTTGTTTTATGGAAAATCTATGTTGCAGAAAAGTTTTCTTTGTAGCAAATCATGACTGTTTTTTATTGGAATTTTGATGTAAAGTTTACTATCTTAGAATGGGGAAATATCGTAGGAGACTGAAAGTGAAATATTTGGTATAGGATAAATATACTGGCTCTCTTTACTCTTCTATATATGGAATAGTTATGAATATTAAAATTATTAAATGCTATGTAGTATTTAATGATTTTCTCATGTCTTAACCATCTTTTTTAATCAACCATGAATTTTTTGCTTTTCTCCAGACCAAATGAGTATTTTTTCCAAAATGAACTCTGTGCCTTCATGTGATTGCAATAAGCCATGATTCATGCTTTTACTAAAGTATGAGCAAAGAATATGTCTATCAAGAGGGGATAAATCAGTTCTTAATGATCTTACTAAACAATGATGCCCCACCTGATACTATGTGGTGGAGTATAAATAGAAAGTCCACAGGTTTGGGAGGTGGACAAACCTGGATATAACTCATCTTTTGGCTATCTGCAGTCTGTGTAGCCTACATTTTCCTTAATTTTTCTGATCTCACTGAGTGTATAAGTGGAAAATCATTAGTATTTCAAAGGTGAGTATTTTTGTTCCAATGATTATTAAATTTCCTTATTTTCTATAACATAATATATTCCAATTGTCAATTAACTAAATTAATGTTTTCTGTAAAATGAAGTTAATATTTATGCTTAACAGTATATATATATATATATATATATATATATATAACTGATTCAGTTATAAAGCAAATTTACTTTAAACAATTATTATTTGCATTAAATGTTATTTCATTTTGCCATGGTTACTAATATGGAAATTTTATGTTATATTTATTACATATTTAATTAAAATACAAATGCAATGACATAAGCAATAATTGCCTAGTCTTTGGAAAATTATTTTTTCAGTCATGCTACTCTTGATTGTTTTGGGATACTTCATCTGAAAATAAACTCATATTTTAGTAAGGTGAGATTATGCAGTATAGCTCAAAGTGAATATTCTGTGAGTAGCTTGAATTAAAATCATGTTTCCCCCAATATTTATCTGAAAATTCTATCAAGTCTTAATGTATCACACATTTATTAGTTGAATAGTTTAGTTCTCTACAGTTCATACCCTGGTATTTCATATATAGTATTAACTTTTGTTTGTTTTATTTAACTTTCAAGTAATTTGACTGCATTTTGAGGAAAGGTAAAATTACCAAAATATTTGGACAGTTCAAATTGGAATTCCAACAGGCAAAGAAAAATATTTAAACCCCCAATTAAATGTGATTATGTCTTTCATTAGTTTGGGTAATTTAATATCATGATTATCAGTTAAGATAACTATTGCTGCAAGTAACAAAATCACATCTCACCTAGAGTGAACAATAAGGGCAATTTACCATCTCCCATGACAAGAATTCTCAGTATTGGGTGACCCACGATGGTTATGTTAGCAACTTAATATCATTATCTAGAATGCAGTTTCTTTGAATCTCTTCAGGCTGCCATTCTGTGTGTGTGACCTTGGCCTCAAGTGGGTGTCTCTCATCTCAGGGTGACTGTCATCATCCCAGAAGTGACAGGTCAGAGGCAAAACTCTCTACCTTATGTAAAAGAACTCCTTCCGAAATAAGACCGTAAAATATTTCTCAGAAATTCCCCAGAAGACCTTACTTCATATCACCCTGACCTCTAAACAAATCACTGACATGGAAAACAAAAATGCACAATTGGCTTAGACTGATAGGAATTTAAGTCTAAATCATGTGGGCGAGGTTGGGCACTTAAATAAAATTGAGGTGAGCCAACATGGACGAGAAGGTGAATGGCCCCTGTGTAGGCAATAGCCAGTCCCTACTACTAGAAGTAAGCTGAATTTCTCTCGTACTCCGCTTCACTGAATCACATCCTCTAAAATTTTATCTAACACCTCCTCTGATGCTTGACTGTTATCTAAAATATTCTAAGAAGTGGTCATCAAGAATCCACTGGACATCTCCTTTGTCAAACAGCCTGGACTGTGTGTGTATCTCTAGATTTAGAAAATGAAGGACTGTGATTTACAACTTGAACACTTGGGCTAGGTTAACTCCCCAAAGGAGGGGTTCAGGGCAAACAAACAAACATATACTTACACCCCTTTATTTGTTCACTTTTTCTTTCATTAATATTTAAGAAGCCTCCTATTCACTATATGCAGGTAATGGATGAAGTGCTAGAGATAAAGACTAAAAAATGTCTGATTATGACAATGCTTTCCAGTTAGTCATGATGACCAAATAAAAACCAAACAAATGGGCAAGTATAGTACATTGTGATAAGTGCTATGGCAAAGATATGCAAAGTGTTCTACGGAGACATATAGGAGGAGCATATAACTTATTTTTTAATTAATTTTTACTGGAATGTAGTTGATTTACAATGTTATGTTAGTTTCTGCTGTACAGCAAAGAGAATCAGTTATACATATACATATATCCACTCTTTTTTAGATTCTATTTCCATATAGGGCATTACAGAGTATTGAGTAGAGTTCCCTGTGCTATACAGCAGGTTCTTATTAGTCATCTCTTTTATATACAGTAGTGTATATATGTCAATCCCAATTTCCCAGTTTATCCCTCTCCCACCTTTCCCCCTTGGTAAGCATAAGTTTGTTTTATACATCTGTGACTCTACTTCTGTTTTGTCAATGGGTTCATTTGTACCATTTTTCTGGATTCCACATGTGAGTGATATCATATGATATTTGTCTTTCTCTGTCTGACTTACTTCATTCAGTATGACAATCTCTAGGTCCATCCATGTCACTACAAATGGCATTATTTTGTTCCTTTTTATGGCTGAGTAATATTCCATTGTATATATGTACCACATCTTCTTTTTCCATTCCTCCACTGATGGACATTTAGGTTGCTTCCATGTCCCGTCTTTTGTAAATAGTGTTGTAATGAACATTGGGGTACATATATCTTTTCGAATTATGGTTTTCTCCGGATGTATGCCCAATAGTGGGATTGCTGGATCCTATGGTAGCTCTATTTTCAGTTTTTTAAGGAACCTCCATACTGTTCTCCTTAGAGGCTGTAACAATTACATAGGTTTCAGAGGTCAATTAGAGCTTCCACCTGCTAGTAAAGGTGTTGTCTGTGAAGAATAAGAATAAGTAAGAATAAGAAAGAGTCAGCTACATGAAATGGCAAGAGAGATGATGTTGTTAAGTAAATGAACCACAGATATAAAGGTGTGTGTGTATGTGTGTGTGTGTGTGTGTGTGTGTGTGTGTTATGAGAGAAAAGAAAGGAGGGAGAGAAAAAGAGACTGATTTGAAGTCTGAAGAACACTGGACTCAGGGTAGCAAAGAGTTGTGAGTGATAGATATGAAGTTGGGAAGCTGGGGCCGAATCATGGAGGACCTTTTCTAGCAGATCAAAGAGTGTGAAACAGAGCCTTGAAGGCATTAGGAAGTCATTAACAGATTTTGAGTAGATAATGACACAGTTACATTTGCAATTTAAGGTTAATTCTGGCTCAAATGTAGAAGATAAATTGTGGCTGGGAATAGATTAAAGACATTGATTAAGAGACTTTTAAGTAACACAAATAAGAAATTAGGAAAGTCTGAAGCTACATAGTGGCAAACAGTGAAGTTTAAAAGGGACAGATTTGAGAAATATTTAAAGATATAATTGACAGAATTTGATGACAGAAAATATTGTGGGGAAATAATTTAAAATGAGGACTCAAGGAGGCTTGTCAACTTTCTGACTTGGGAAAATTTCTCAGGGGTGCTGTCATGGATGAGATCAGGATGTCCAGGAGGAAAAGGTTTGGTAAGTGATCAAAAATTAATCATGTACTCAGCACTGCAATGTACGAGGCAGATTTACTTGCTTGACTCATATTTCTTCTCTATTTTCTACTCTTTGAAAGCACAGTTCTTTCTTTATATCCCATCTGAAATATACCTCATCAGTGAAAGCGTTGCTGAAATCTTTATACCACATCCTCAACATCACTCTCTTGTCCCTATCATATCACTTGCACAGGTATGACATACATCACAGCCTGTGGCTTATGTTTATCTGGACAACCAGACTGTGACCTTCTTAGAGACATAATACTTTCATATCCATGTTTGAAACTCCCCAAAATACTTGCATATAATAACCACTCAATAAATGTCTTTTGAATTGAGCCAAAAAATAATATTGTTCATTGAATTCCTTTAAAATGAAAACAATAGATGCTTTTGCTCCCATTGTTGAGTTGAAGGTAAGGTCATTTCTCGCCAGCAGGCTATGACTGACTTTAATTAAACATTTTATTCCATTCATCTGCTGCTGGTAATGTGTCTTTTAAAATACAGGAAACATTAATCTGCAGATGAATAGTATAAAATCCTTTTACAATATTTTTCTCAGTTACAAGGAGATTATATACTAACCACAATATTTCTGCTCCATTCTAGAATCATAGAAGAATGCATATTATCAATAGACACCTACAGTGAGGGTAATAATGTGCATATGGCACGTTATAACATCCTTATGCTAGTTTCAAAAACTGAGAAAACAAAAAAATAAAGTGTGGAGAATGTTATGACTTAAACGATACAAGCATGTGCATTAAGTCAGGTCTTTAAAGGACAGATTCACATGTGGGAAACATAAGTGAGAGCATTCTGTGTTTCACTATGTGGTAACCTCTTACCCTCCTTCATTTGGTTGACCTGTATCATTACACTGTGGGTGTCCACTACTGCTCTCTAGGTGGGAGCGATGGGAAGAAGAGAAGGCAGGTAATGTGTTAACCAGGCAGCAACCTGTACCAGAGCAGAGGAGACAGGGATGGTGCAGCTCTTACCATGACCTGTAGTGTAAGTATGTATTGCTCACATGGATAGAATTGGTTCATAAACACAGCTATGTCCAAGAAATATCAGGTTGAAGATATGAAAAAATTGAAGACAGAAGTGCTAAACAAGAAAATAAGCCTGAAGTGGCTTTGGAGTTGGAGAATGACCACTCCAGTTATTTTCAGTTTATCTTCAATGCCTCCTTTTACAGACAGGAGAGGTGGTGGAGATACCTTGGAAAGGCAAATGTACTATGAAAAATGTATATCGAGTATTCTACGACTTCTTCTCCCTACTTTCACTGGCCTGATGATTCTCACCTGGGAACAACTTTCCTGTTTCCCTAGTTTAGTGAGAAGTGGGTTGATATGTTTGTATGATCTGGTACTGATTTAAGATTTAGCAGATAGTTTCAAACCCTATGATGCAGAGGTTTCCATGTTTAAGGTACTGAAGATAACAATACTCAAGACAACTGAGCACTCTTTTTTTTTTTTTTTAAATAAAAGGATTCTTCTCTTCCAAATTTTGTGAAATTCCTCTTTGCAATATTCTGGACCCTGTTCTCATTCTTACGGTGTTTGGCTAAGGAATATTATGCATTTCTACTTTATACTTCCCTTTGCAATCTAGATTTGTATACAAACTAAATACTTGATTTCTCTACTTGAACATTTCACAGGAATCTCAACCTCAAATTTTCTGGAACTCAACCTTTTACCTCTCCCCTCCATATCCAGTCATAATCACACTTTTTCATCTTCCTCATCTATACCATTTCTAAATTTTTAATACTTAACCTCTAAAACGCACTTAAATTCTTCCATATCTTTCCATATGCTGTTTTTCTTGCCTAGAATGTTCCCCCCCACCAAACTTTTCTTTACTAATTTCTCTTTATTCTTCAAGATGCCGTTAAAACCCTGTGTCCACACAGACAGATTCTAGGTAGTGATCATGGAAAATCAATCAAAAGTCACCCTCTGCCATTATTTGCTCTCAGAATGCTATTTTACTTCATATAAACCACTTCAATATGTCTATTTGTATATTCAATGTCTATTTGTATATTTGTTTAATGTAAGTCTCTTCTGCCAAGCTGTAGACTCTACAACAACAGGGATATCCCCTGTATCTCAGAACTCTGCACAGTGCTTTAGACACTGTAGGAGACCAATCATCATTTTTGGAATAATAAGCTAATTTTATAACTTTTTTTATATGTACAAGGGTTAATAGCTTCCTTAGTAACTTCATAAAACACTGTAACTAAGATTATAAATCACAGAATGTTGTTTGAAAGTTGTTACAAAGTATATTATTTTTGTTTAATTGTATTTTCCTTTATATATTGCTGATTCATAGAAATAACTTTTGTTCTTAATATTTAATCTTTATGTGTACTCAGGAAAACATTTGCAAATTATACACTGAGTGTGACCCAGAAAAACATTTTTTAAGTGTGACATTTATCAGGTTTGTATTAATTATACACTAATCACTTTAAGGTTGTATTGCTGAGAGGACACAAAAAGCTCAGTTTTTACTCCCAGATCTCCTTTGTTACAGGCAAAAGGTCAGACCAGTAACAACAAAGGAAAGTTATGCACTGAAAAGTCTCCAGAGATCTCAGGTATAGGCCAGGTCAAAAAAAAAAATGCATATTGTCATCTGGTTTTGAATCATCAGCAAAAGACCATGGTACCAGGAGCCCAAATTTTGCTTGTGCTGAAGATCTCTATGTTGAGCTAGTCATGTAGGCATATTCTATCTATGCCACCAGCCCTGAATATTCAACTTCCCCCACTCCAAGACTCCATGTAAAGCATATACTAATCATAAATTTTACTATTAAAAATAAACGATGTTGGGGCTTCCCTGGTGGCGCAGTAGTTGAGAGTCCGCCTGCCGATGCAGGGGACACAGGTTAGTGCCCCGGTCCGGGAAGATCCCACGTGCCACGGAGCGGCTGGGCCTGTGAACCATGGCCGCTGAGCCTACGTGTCCGGAGCCTATGCTCAACAACGGGAGAGGCCACAACAGTGAGAGGCCCCCGTACCGCAAAAAAAATAATAATAATAGATAAACGATGTTGACAGACAAGAAATCTTTTGTTCCATAGTTTTATGGTTTGGCCAAGAGTCAAGCATTCAATTAATCCAGGTCACCTGATACCCATACTTTGCGACTGAGAATATAGCATGCACAGTACAGTAATTTAAAAATGCTTCCATACATTACCACATTTAAACTTCACACTGCTAAGAGGAAGGTACTACATTTTCTGTTATGATACAGAAGTGGATGTCAAACTCAGAAAGGTTAGGTGACTCACTGAGAATCAAAAAAAATAGCAAACAGTAGCCCTGGAAATCAAACACATATCTTTTAAGTTGTTTGTTTGTCTTTTTTTCTCTTTCAACCAAACTGGTTCCTAAGCAATCAACCTTCTCCACATTTCTCCTAAGTACCTTTAAAATAGTTGATAAATTCAAAGTTGGCTATTATCTACATTTACATTCCCTATTCATCTTTCTTATATCTATTCCCAGTACCTTGTGACAATTTATCCTGTAAATTCTCAAAATTCTATATATCCCCCGTTTCTTTCCACTTTATATAAAATGTGAACAATAAATTTCAGGCCATCCATCATTTCATGATCTTCACATCTCCCCAAGTCTTATTATCTTACATGGTTTTGTTACTTCACTGAAGGACAGCTTTGGGGAGGTGGAGAAAGCATGTGGAGCTGCCTTATCTAATAATTTACCATTGTGGAGAATGGATTAAAGGTATACCATATTGAGGGCATAGAGATGACATTTAAAGATCTTGCAAAAAATACTTGCCATGAGTGCGTGCATGCATGCATATGTGTGTGTGTGTCCAATTATTTTATTGACTTGTTACTCTAGTCTTTTACTCCCTAAGCAGGCAGTCTTTGCAATGCTTAACAGCTTCTACCAAGGAGATCTTCACGATTTCTTCTCTGATTACTTAGCCTCAAAGAATCAATAATGAATCTTTGCATCTAATTTAATTTAATTTAACTCAGCCATTATTTATTTTCCCTTCCAGGGGCTTAGTGAGATGGTAGAATGGAAGGTTACTTTGTTTGCCTATTTGCTTTGAATGGAACATTAAACATCACCAAGTAGAAGAAACAGCACAGGATTTATAATGAGAAGCCATGGGTTTGAGTGCTTCTTTTTATTTATTTATTCACTTGTTCATTTATTTATCCACTCGTTTTCTTATATAAAATGATGAAAAAGAATGATCTACTTGACACAATTTCTTGAAAGAAGAAATCAGACTGTGAAAGTAGTTTTTTTGTAAGCTAAATTACACTGCTAACTTTTAGTTGTATTGTTTGGTTACAAATGTTTTCCTCCTTGGATAAAATAGAGTATCTCCCTTTTAATATGGTAGACGCGAGAGACTAAATATTCCATTTATCTCCTCCCATGTTATAATCAATTGAAAAGATGGTAAAGAAATACAAAAGCCATAATCCCTCATTATAAAGAGAACAGGAGAAAGGACAGCAATAAATGTTAGATTTGTACACATTTCTAGAAAGTATAAATCCGATGGAGGGGTGGTTAATGGGGGAAATACAGCAGTGGAAAACATAGCCTTGAATATGGACAAAGGAGAAAATAGTCAAATGGGATAATATCTACCAAAAGTCTGATAACTCAAAGATGGTATAATTTCCAGGTTGAAAGAAAAAAGTGGACCTGAAAACAAGGCCTTTAAATGGGGAAGTCTAGGCTTTCCCATTTAAGCAATTTATAACTTCTAGCAGTTTATCCAGGCAAAATATTGGCATGTTCTTCTATAAAGAGATTGAATAAATCGTCTCAGGATAATCAAGACATATTATCTGAAGGCACTAGCACCCCAGGACAAAGCGTTCTCATTTATAAATTCCAAAGGCTACTCAACCAGTCCTGTTCTCATATGTGATTCCCTGGCAGTTTTCCTATCTTGTTCTTAAATATGAATAGGAACCCAGAGATCACCAGACATTTGAGGAAGACTTATTATATGGCAGATTGCCCATGAGATAAACAATAAGGAAAAATTAACACTAGAAGAAACATACAGTTCCGGAAACAAAAGGGAAAAAATATCCCATCTTCCTCAAGATAGACTCTGAATACCTTTGCAATAAGGAGCAATGATACAAATATATGGATGGCAGTAGGAAGGAACATGGTGTAGTGCTTAAGGACAGATATTCAGGAGCAAACCTACCTGGGTGCAATAGACTACCCTTAGGGGTGCACTTTAATAGTTGTGTGAGTTTTGTTTTCTTTTGTTTTGCAGCACACGGGCCTCTCACTGTCGTGGCCTCTCCTGTTGCAGAGCACAGGCTCCGGACGCGCAGGCTCAGCGGCCATGGCTCACGGACCCAGCCCCTCTGCGGCATGTGAGATCTTCCCGGACCGGGGCACGAACCCATGTCCCCTGTATCGGCAGGCAGACTCTCAACCGCTGCGCCACCAGGGAAGCCCAAGGTGTGTGAGTTATTTGATATATGTGTATTCCTCAGTTTACCTGTCTGTAAAATGGGGACAATGACAGTAGCTGGCCCACAGAGTTTCTGTGAGTACTAAATGATTCAGTGCATTAACATTTGTAAAATGCTTGGAACAGTGCCTGATAGGTGTTTAGCACTCCACTATTATTTTTTATATACATATAAATGAAATCTGGTATTGCATCTTTGTCTAAAATTAACATAGGGCTACTTTAACCTTTTAAAATTAGTGTTAGCAGCATGTCTTTCTCCATTCCTTTATTTCATCTGTGTCTTTATATTTAAAATGGGTTTCTTATAGACACATTATTGGGTCTTGTTTTTTTTATCCACTGTGACAATCTCTGTCTCTTAGTTGGTATATTTAGAACATTCACGTTTAAAATGACTACTGATATAATTGGATTAATACCTATAGTATTTATAACTGTTTTCTATTTGTTGTCCTTATTCTTCGTTTCCTCTTGTCTTCAATTCTTTTTTGCCTTCTGTAATTTTTTTTTTTTTTTTTTTTTTGTGGTATGCAGGCCTCTCACTGTTGTGGCCTCTCGTGTTGTGGAGCACAGGCTCCGGACGCACAGGCTCAGCGGCCATGGCTCACGGGCCCAGCCGCTCCACGGCATGTGGGATCTTCCCGGGCCGGGGCACGAACCCACGTCCCCTGCATCTGCAGGCGGACTCTCAACCATTGCGCCACCGGGGAAGCCCTTGCCTTCTGTAATTTTAATTGGGCATTTCATATTATTCAATTTTCCTCCTGTCCTATCATATTATTATACTTATTTTTTTTAACTTATTGGTGTCCTAGGATTTTCAGTATACCTTCACAAGTAACCCAAGTCCACTTTCAAATAACACAACACCTCTTCACAAATAGTGCAAGTACCTCATAACTGAGTATTTCCAATTCCTCTATCCCAACACTTATAATGTTTCTGTCATTCATTTCACATATCCATAAGCGATAATCACCAAATACATTGTCACTATTATCTTGAACGATTATTTATTATATTAATTAAGAATAAGAGAAAAGATTTTGTTTTACCTCATTTATTCCTTCTCTAGAACTCTTCCTTTATTTATGTATATCCTAGTTTTTGACCTATATACTTTTCCTTTTCTCTGAAGAGCTTATTTTATCATTTTTTTTGCAAGGCAGTTCTACTGGTGAGACATGCACTCAGTTTTGTTTGTCTCACAATGTCTTTATCTCGCCTTCATTTTTGAAGGATGGTTTATTAGGTTCAGAATACTAGGTCAGTGATTTTTTTATTGACACTTTATATTTAACACTTGAAACATTTGTCCCATTCTCTTTTTTCTTGCCTGGTTTCTGAAGTCTGATGTAGTTCTTTTCCTTGTTCTTCTGCAGGTAAGGTTCCCTTTACCCGTGTCCCCCAGCTTCTTTCAAAACTCTGTCTTTGATTTTCTGCAATTTGAACACGATATACGTAGGTGTAGTGGATTTTTTTTTTATATTTATCCTGGTTGGTCATCTTTGAACTTCCTGGACCTGTAGTAAATGTCTCTCATTAATTTTTAGAATTAATTAATTTGTTTTTATTGAGGTATAGTTGATGTATAATATTATATACGTTACAGGCATACAACACAGTGATTCACAGTTTTTAAAGGTTATATTCCATTTATAGCTATTGTAAGATATTGACTGTATTCCCTGTGCTATATAATATATCCTTGTAGCATATTTATTTTGTACATAATAGTTTGTACCTCTTAATCCCCTTCTCTCTTTTCCCTCTCCCCTTTTCTCACCCCACTAGTTACCATTAGTTTGTTCTCTGTATCTATGAATCTCTTTTTTTATTAAATTTACTAGTTTATTTTACTTAGATTCTACATATAAGTGATATCATACAGTATTTGTCTTTTTCTATCTGACTTACTTTGTTTAGCATAATACTCTCCAAGTCCATCCATGTTTTTGCAAATGGCAAAATTTCATTCTTTTTATGGCTGAGTAGTATTCCATTGTATATGTACATATATACACACCACATCTTTCTTTATCCAGTCTTCTCCTGATGGACACTTAGGTTGCTTCCATATCTTGGCAACTGTAAATAATACTGCTATGAACATTGTGGCACATGTATCTTTTCCAGTTAATGTTTGTTGTTGTTGAAAGCCAGACATGATGTATTGGGTAAAAGGGGCTAAGACAGATCTTCAGTGTGAGGTTTTGTGTTTATCTGGCTAGGAGTTAGGCTGTTTACTGTTTGCTGTAGCTGTACTGTCAGAGGTTAAAATCTCCTCTAGTGTTCTTTTTGGCCTGCCTCGTTGCCCTTTGGTTTTCCTATGGACTCCTAAAATAGAGCCTGAGGGATATAGCACTTTTAGCTAAAATCTCTGGTTATCTCATAGGAGCCCTATTGATGTGAAGGCAAATTGTGGGGAAAGCATTCTATAGTCTTATGATTAGGTCTTAGTCTCTTAGTGAACCTGAGTTGGACAGTTCCCTTCTTTCACATTGACTGCTAAAGCAGGCTGGAGTTATTAGCCTTCCCCAGATTGGTTAGGCTTTGGTTAAACCGTAGTTGGCCAGGTTCTGGTAAAAGAGTTTCCCTTGAAGAGAAGCCTTATTAAGGAAAACAGAGAGCTCTTGTGTTTTATTTCAAAATGGCTGCTTTTTCCCTCTTCCTGCTGGAAGCACAAAGGGATTTTTTCTCAGATCTTCAGAGTGAGAAACTGATAGGGCTTCTGGAAGTATTGGGTTGGCCAAAAAGTTCGTTTGGGTTTTTCCATAAGATGTTACAAAAAAACCCAAACAAATTTTTTTGGCCAACCCAATAAAATTCAGGAAATAGGGGGGTCCCCAAGATTGGGTTCCCTTGGATCTAGTCCACACTAAGCCTCCAGCAATTAATGTGTTTCTACTGATACTGGCTTCAGTTTGGGGCTTCTGATCCTAAGCTTCTTCTCATGATAAGCTTTTATTCTCTGCATCTGACTATCTCTTCGGTTTCCAAAGCAGAATTTTACCGTATGAGCTCAGTTCTCTGAGCTAAGAAGAGTTGTTGATTTTTAGTTTGTTCAGCTTCTTTCTTGTTGTGAGAATGGAGTGATGACTTCCAACTTTTTTCTGTTGGACCAGAAACCAGAACTTCAAGTATTGCATCTTAAAAATCTCTGTGCACAGGAATTATTCATTGTACTTCATTGTTTCAGGCCCTCTGACAAAGTCAAAATAAGGATCTGGGAAATTGGAAAATAAAGCAATGTATGATTGCGAATGAAAGAAGAAAAAGATAAATACTTCCTGGCTGATCGTTAAACCCTCTGTATGTAGTAGTAAATTCATAGAGAGGTCTTAATTTGCCTACTTTACTCAACAATGGTCATTTTTTCCTAGCTTTCATTAGCTTCTTCCTGCAATATGAGTTCTTCTGTGGCCTTTATTTATAGTCATGTTGCCTGCTGTTCTCTTTATGGGCCAATTTACATCTTTTGGGAGTAGACAGGGAGAATTTCAGAATGATTTAGGAACCAGCTGGATACAGTAACTTGCCATGGTTTTTTTTCTGCCTATGAAGAGAACATCTGCTAGATAGGCTGGGATGGAGTGTTCTTTTGTCTTCAGAAGGAATCAGACATCTTCCTGTATTTCAATTCTAAAGAGAAAATGTTGCTCTGGTGCATTAAAAACAATCCAACCTGTAAGTAACAATTTGCTAAGACGACATGGCAGAGTTATGTTCTATTTTAAGATCTTGGATGGAATGCATCTTCACTGAACAAAGAGTGTGGAGAAAATGAACTGAGACCATGCTTGCCATTGGCCTTCTTTAGGTTGTTAAATCTCCTGCTGAGAAAACACAGGAAGTATTAATAACCTGACAGGAACTGTTAAGGTTCATATGGCGGTCTTACACCAAGCAGGCTTAGTAATACTTGAAGGAAAATAATCCTAAACAAGCTGGAGAAAAATCTGAGCATAAAATTGTTACCATTTTAAGGTCCTTCTTTTAACATTGAAAAATAATACACTTTTTAGCAGCTAAGATAATAATTCCCAATCTTTTTGGTTATAGCACATTGCTGATAATTGACTAACTCTGTCACTAACTTTCAATTCTGCCAAATAGTATATAAGGGGTGGACGCATTTAAATACATGTGTATGTCACATATAGAATTCTTATTTTACAAATTTAAAAATAGACCGTGATCAGGAATAGCTTCTGAGAGCTACCATTATATTAACTCTATAGATTCCTTTTTTCCCCCATCATATATCAGTACCACAAATGACCAAATACACACTGCCATTAAAGATACTCTTGATGACAATAACCATCATTTATACTTCTAATTCTTTGGTTATTTCCTGGTAGCTTTAAAATATAGAAAGTACTCCTTGTCTAATGCATGCAAGTATTCATCCAAAAACATTTTCTCCTCTGAAAGATCCTTAAACTTCATTCAAATGGTAATATAATGAAATTATATACAAATCAATTAATTATATGTGCAAAATTAATTTTATCTTCATCTGTTCCACCCATCCTTAGTCCAAGCTACAATTATCCCTCCTCTCATCTACTGAAATAACCTACTAACCAATCTTTCCTATTAACTTTTGCCCCCCTTTGATCACCTATCCACATGGCACACAGAGCAACCTTTTCAAAAAACATATTTGACCTTGACACTGTCTGCTTAGACCACACTTTGCCTTTCCACCACTCTTTTGACAAAGACTTACAGGGTTCTGTGTGCCCTAGCCACTGCCCACATCTCCAAATCTCTGCTCAGTATCACGCAGCTTCTTTCCTCTCTTCCTATACATTAGGCTCAAACCCCCAGAGGGTCTTTTTTAATGTTGTTCGCATTGTTTGGAGCCCTCTTGTCCCCCCTCTTTGTCCTCAGTTAACTCCTACTCATCCCTCAAGGGAGCATTTCTTTTTTTTTTTTTCTTTTTTTTTCTTTTGCGGTACGCAGGCCTCTCACTGTTGTGGCCTCTCTTGTTGCGGGGCACAGGCTTCGGACGCGCAGGCTCAGCGGCCACGGCTCACAGGCCCAGCCGCTCCGCGGCATGTGGGATCTTCCCGGACCGGGGCACGAACCCATGTCCCCTGCATCGGCAGGCAGACTCAACCACTGAACTACCAGGGAAGCCCTAGAGGGGGAGCATTTCTTACTCAACCTCCTCCCCACTCAGCATCAGGTCAGATCTCCTATCAGACACTGTCAGCTCAAATACCTTTTCCTCCATAGAACTTACCACTAAGGACTATCACACCATGACAAGAACATGCACCAAACAGATGCATTTGAGTCTTGCCTGACATTTAATTGAGGAAGACATTGCATGTGCTGGAGTAATGTATTCCCGGCACATTTTTACATGAGTAGACATGAACAGGCATACGTTAAGAGGGGAAAAGAAAGAGAAAGATTGAGAGAAAGACAAATACGGATCTGACACCTCCTAATCGATGACACATTTTCAAGAACTTAAAATATATACTCATGTTTGCATTGAAATGCAGATGGTGTTTATCAATGCATTAGCAAGGGATATAATACAATGATTATGCATCTTGTTTCATATTTGTTTTAAAAGTCAATATAGTTCATCCTCATTATTCTCAGATTCCATATGTGCAAGTTCATCTACATGCTAAAACTTATTTTAACCCCCAAATTGATATTCATTGCACTTTCGTGTCATTTCTGGACATGTGCAAAGCTGCAGAAAATTGAGTTGCCCGAAACTCCTGTTTCCAGCTGAAGTGGAAAAACGAGACTGCCTGTTTCCTTCAGTTCTCATTCAGAGATGAGCAGAGGATGGAGATGGTAGGAAGCAGTACAGTGAAAGAAGCTCTTGTTCTGGGGCCCATTGGAGGGTTGTGAATCCCAGCTCTGGCACCTGTTAGTTAGGTAGCCTCAGGCAAGTAACTTAGCACTTCTGAATATGCTTTTCTTTTTTGTTAAAGAAAGAAAATAGAATCTACCAGAATGATTTGATGAGCTGTTATGATTTAAGATTATAATGTGTGTGTGTGTGTGTGTGTGTGTGTGTGTGTGTGTGTGTAAAATCTTCCCCGGGAGCAATGATTTAACATTTGCTAATTTAATGTTCTTGGCAACTTTCTAGAACACAAGTAACATGAAAAATGAGAATCAACTGTATATTAAAAATGAAATGTAACTTAAAATTTATGGGTAACAAGAAGTCCATAGACCACAGGTTGAAAATTGATGATCTTAAATAATGTCCTTAATTTTAAAAAGAAGAAATTTATACCCAGAGAGATTAAAACAATTTTCTGATGTAACACAGCTATGCATTGAGATAAATATATCTAGAACTCAGATATGCTAGTTCTTTCAGAATACTAAACTTTTCACAGAATTATACATACTCTTTCTGTCTCTCTCTTTCTCTTCAAGAAACATATCCAAAATGAAAACTGAATAAAAAGAGAAAGGATATTAAAATATAAGGATCAGTATTTGAGGGAAAGCTATCTGTAGTAATGGGACCTTTGGTTTCTTATCATCTCAAAATCCTATTTGTTCTCATACAAAATGGACATAATAGTATCTACCCTGAAGGTTATTATCGTGAGGGTCAAATAAAGGGATGATTTTACAATTTAATTGAAATCTCTAAATGGCAATGGAGAAAGTCTTAGATAAGTTAATCTGCTATATATGTCTTTAATTAAAAACAGTAACAAGCAGAAACAATTTTGTATTTGAAAGATAATTTAAAATCTTGAAACTCATCTTGCGAGATTATCAGGCCTGATAAGATTTTCTCACAAACAGGTATTATGGATCAAAATACTAAAATTTAATATACAGTTATTTTCTTTGGTTTTTAGCAAGCTGCCTTCAATTGCAAAGTGAATATTCACTAACATTTTCTAATTTTTAGAAGCTATTAAGAAAACACTTTTCTAGTTGGAAAGCTAAAATCACTTTTGAACAATTCCTCTCCATTGTGGTGCTTGACATAAGAAATCTTATAGCATAGACACTTGCTTACCTTTCTCCATGCCTATAATCTTGAGCTGAGTACATGGCTGCCTGCAATACAAATGATGTTTCCCAGCTTCCCTTGCAGCTAGTTGCAGCCTCATAGCAAAGTTGTGGCCCCTGGGTTTGAATAGAATTAGGATGTGACAGCTTCTGGGAAATTTCCTTAAAAGAGAGCTGATGCAAGGAACTTCGCTGGCAGTCCAATGGTTAAGAATCCGTGCTTCTACTGCAGGGGGCGTGTGTTCAATCCCTGGTGGGGGAACTAAGAGCCCACATGCCAAGTATGATCTAGTATGCTGCACAGTGTGGCCAAAAAGAAAAAAAAAGAAAAAGAGAGAGAACAAGCTGATGCAGATTCTTTGCCCCTTCTCTTCTCCTTCTAACCTCCTTGAAGGTAGAATATGGAGACATGGCCAGTTTCATGTCCATTCAGCCAGTGTGATCACATAGGACCTCATGCATAGAGAAGCCCCACACTTGATTAATTGCCCTACTATAGCCTTCCAGAAATTCTGAATTTTACCTTTGAGCTTTTATGTTTTATAACTGAAGCACAGACATACATGTAATATGTGTTTCAGATATTCATTATTTCTTTATGTGCAGCATTCTCAATGCCTCATAAAATGAGAATTCTGGTGGACAATGTGTGAGAGTTCAGCAAGATGCAAAGTGAGTACAAGATAAACATGTTATGTATTTGACTAAATAAGTAGTGAATGCTGTCAGTTCTAAGAGACCACGCTTTGTATTTGAAGAAAAACTTGCTTCTAATTTAGGAAGAAGGCAATTGGTATTCTAAGAAACACAAAGGATAGGGACCCCTATCATATCCTTTCTTACTTGTGTCCTTAATTCCTTGTATTAGCCAACGACATATGCCAAAAATGATGACCTGGAAGGAAGGGGAAAGATAAGGCAATACTTACCTAAGTTGTTTCTCCTTTTACTCTTCACTTACTCATCAGGAAGGTGAAGGTAAAGAGTGGTGCTACATTGTGCATATTTCAAAAAAAACATTTGAGTTAGTTTCATGCACTGTTTTCACCGTTCTGGATGTATGAGGTATGAAATATGAATTGTGTATTTGGCTACTACCTATATGAGTTAAATGCTTTTACATTTACATCTAAAACTAGCATCATGCAATATAAAGGTAAGTAGTAAAATTCATACTCATAATAAAAAATTTGAGCTTTTCTTAGAAGAACATTAACAACAAATTTTGACAAAACACTTTAATAAGCTGAAAAAGAAACTGCAGAAGGAATAAGTGACTTTATATACTTTACTGCCCTTAACAGTATCTTTTTCCTGTTTTTTGAAAAAGGAGTCCCATATTTTAATTTTCTTCTGTGCCCCAGGAAATTTTATAGCCAGCCCTGCATGGAGGTGATGGCTAGAAATCATTCTTGGTCCATGAGATTGGGGGGTAAACACTAGCAGTGGCAGAAAGGAAAGCTGGAAGCAGGCTGGGTTCCATACGACTGCTAAGAATTATAAACCAGCCATGGACTGTTCACATCCAGATTTTCCAGAATGAGAAATAAACTTCTTTCATGTTTAACCAACCACTTAGGGTAGGTTTTGTTATTTGGTAACTCATACAAGCACTGAATTGAAGAAAGGAGTTTTAAAAGGAGCAGATCTCACTGTCTTGCTTGCATTTTGCATTACAGAAACTATCCTATAGCTAAGACGCAAAGAGATATTCTTTAGAAAAAACATGGTCACAGAGATAAGTGACCAGGTTCATAATGAGACTTACGTGACTAACTAATTAACTATCTTGAATCTGTGCAGGTTCTACTGTACGTTCATTTATTTTTTGATTTACAAAATCTAAATGGCCCTAGACAAAATGATTTATTTGGAAGTAGGTCCTTGAATTAAAATAAATCAATATTGGCTTCTTTTCATCAGAGACATATATTTCTGTTTGTATGATTTGAATATATTCATAGCACAGGGAAAACCACGATGAAAATAAAGTATCATCTAAGGCCTTGTCCTGGTGCTAAAAAGAAAATCTAGTGAGAAACAGGCAGGAAAACATCTAGTGATATACACAGAATGAAATAGTTGTTAGTTCAGAGGTACAGGAACATGCCATGGGTATAATTGCTTACAAAGTAAGGGGATATGGGAAATCACGTGGGTCAGTAGCATTAGAGCTGTGTATTGTAGGATCAATGAGATACTATAGAAAAAGAAAACAAACAGCATTTCCAGACTAAGTAAAATAAGTAATTAAATGATGTACAGATATGATGGTCATCAACAAGAGCAAGTCTAATAATATTTATGGAAGTGTACCTATTCTGACTTAGGTATTTATTTTTTCTATAAACTCAATGCAGATACATTACTAACTGACATCAGAATATGAAGAGGTATATAGAAGCTAGAAGGTTTTGAAATGGTCAAATATCTGGCTGAGAATGGAATTTAAAATAATTAGCTCAATATTTTGGATATGATTTTCTTTACAAGAAAATGGTCTTCCATTAAAATAAAGCAAATAACAACACTGAATGAGGTGAAGGGATGCCGCAGTAGTGTAGTCCCCGATCCTCTAAAGGAAGAAAGCCAGTGATCCAGCAACACTTAGGAAGATACCTCTCAAATACCACTAAATATAGATTAAAGGAGAAATAGGAATGAATTAGACCAATTGGTCAGATAAGAGATGATAGGCTTGGCTCATAACAGTACAATGGAAGTGAAACTGAAAAAAAATTTTAAATAACAGAATATATTTTTGAAGGAATTTAAGTTTATGGAAATAAATATATTCACATATTGTTTGCTACACCTCTCTCCCGGAAACATGTTGTAAATACAACCATATACTGAATGATTAAAATTGTTTCCTAATGAAACAATAATAAATAAATCAATAATAAGCAGTTTGGCCCTTCAATATTAATTTATTTTTCCCTAGGATAATTCTTCATAAATGCTATTTATGTTAGTGGTTAAAGTGGGTAGCTCAAAATGACAAGTAGGTACAGGTCCATGTTTATAAGTCAGGATTTTATTTTGCCATAAAGCTAATGATAATAGTATTTGTGCTAGATGAATCAATCAAAATGTGAATCAATCCACCTCTCATGAAATGAATGACTGGACTCGATGTTTGCTTTACCAATAATGATGTGAGTAGGGAGGTCAACACTGACATTTCTTGAATTCCTACCATGTCCAGGTCTATGGTTGTGCCATATAGTTATTATCTCTTTTATTTTCACAAAAGCACTGTGAGGGTAAATGGAACCATCATTTTACAGAGCAGAAAGCACTAGCTCAGTGAAGCGAATTAGTTGCCCAAGGTCACATAGCTAGGATATATTTAAATCTAAGTCTGTTGGTTATAGTAAAAAGAGGAACTATGAAAGTACACTGCCATCCAGGCAGAGAGAGTGTCATTAATCATCTGTGCAAGGGCTTGTGAACTCTTATATGAATCAAGTTTGTGAGGACTAAAGAGGTCTTGCTATTTCATCTACAACTTTAATCAAGTTTCAGTATACACTACCGACCCTAGCAACCAGTAAGTTCCATGTGAAGCCAATGGAAAAAGAGATTATGAAGACAGATGGAGCCTTTGGATCCATGCACGATTATTGCCTTATGTTCTTTTATATGATCCCTGTAAAAATAGGTCAGCTTAGCTTTCTTACTGAGATGAAAATGTAATAAATGTTTACACAATTCATAACTTAAAGAATCTAAATTTAATTTCCTACTTGGACTCCTGTCCAAGTAATAAAAATAAAAATAAATAAAAATATGGAAGAAACAGCTTGTGTTATTTACCTCTTGAGAATGACAAGCTGTAAAGTGAGATCTTTGAGATAGTAAGCATGGATGTTTCCATAGCATTTTTGCTCAAATCACTGCAGCTGTCATAGTCATCAGTACAGATTGATTTGACCACATAATCAGTCTTACTTATTTGTCAACTAGCTCCATTTGTAAAGGTCATGAAAATCACCCAGTTTGTCATTATATCATCTAGTTATAGAAACATTCTTATTATCGTGTCTCATTAAAATGATATTTAATTGACCTTTACAGGGACAGCAAGGTTTGAAGATTGGTAAGTATAATTTAAACTGTTTTTTAAATGAAACAGAATATTAGAATCAGAGGTTTCACAGTAAAATACTAAATTATTTAAAACATCATTCATTGACGACATGGTATGATGAATTTTGAGGGTTTCATACCTTTCAGAGGCCTTTATCCATCTCCTGCTTACTGAAATGTCAATGTTTAAGGTTCACTCTTTTTCTTTACTGTGCTTTAACTTTTATCCATAAAAACCATCCTTGAATGTTAAGATATTTATATTCAAATGTAACTATGTTAAAAGGTCCCTCTTTGGAAGAGTTGAGTATAGAGTGCTCTGGTAATGAGTGGTTTGATTAAGAGCTAGAAAGAGCATTTAGAATTTATGTAGAATAGAATAAAGGTAGAGAATAACAGAGAAGGACTTTCTGGAATAATGTTAATGGCAGAATTTGTCTCACAATTGTTACTAGAGATTCTTTTCCTTCTTTTAATGAAAAAAAATCCTAGTAGGTATTCATTTTATTTTACCTTATTTTGTTTTATATTTTACTTTATTTTATTTTACTTTTTTATTTTAACAAAGTTAATGCCCTAAAAGTGTAGGATAACTGACAACTGTGTGTACAAAATGTGATTATAAGTGACTCTTTCTGAAGGAAATGTTTTCCTTATGTTTAGACACATTTTTGATGTGGTAAATATACATATTAACAGTTAAATATATGTTATATTTTAAGCATTAGCAGAGACTCACTTAAGAAGGAAGAAAAATAAATGTTAGTTGCATAATGGACATGAAAGAGGAAAAAATAAGAATTGTTCTTGGAGTTATATTTAATCCTTGTGGCTGAAGAGCGGAGAGGAAAAAATGGCCGTCTCCTAATTTTTTTTCCCTGAAAAGGGTCTGACTGAATACAGGCTACTGACTGTAACTTTTTTTTTTTTTTTTTAATGAGTCACTTGCTCTATTTTGGGACTTTCTGCCTCTCTTTAAAGGAATGGTTTCCTCAAATGTTTTGTGACACATTTGTATCCACAAATCCCATTCATCTTTTTGTCGTGTTCATTATTGGCCCCTCTGGTGGCTACTGATGAAGACAGAGACTTTGCAGTGGTGCTTTCAAAGTGTCCCACTGCACCTGGGTCTAATTAGCTGCCTTGGACACTGCTCTGCTTCATAAGCATCCAAACTAGGACTTGAACTTTCAGCTTTAGCCTATGAGGCTGTTTAGCTAGTTTTCCAGAGATAGTGGCAGGAGGTTGGCAGAGAACCCTAGTTGGTCCAAGTGCCACTCCCAAACCATCACTTGACCAGTGCCCCAAGCTCCACTCCTTGTGTCTTCTCATGGTGAAATTAGAGCTCCCAAGAATCACTCCTACTTCTTCTAACTGTGCTGCAGTCTTCACCACTATTTGTGATTGGCTATGGTTTTATTGGCCTACAGATCTGATTTTCGGTCTGCCTCTCCTTTCTCTCTGTCTCTCTCTTTGTTTCTTTTTCTTTCCCAGTAATTATTCTTGCTATCAATGGAGTCATTCATTCTAAAAAGGTCTTTTCTATCATTTACTATGTTTTAAATAGAAAGGACAATTGATGTTGGTGCACTTATGTTCAGATCATTATCTCTTTGGTAATTTTTTTTTAAAAGTTAAAGTCATAGAGGCTATTCAAGGTTCTTTATAGTACCAGCATCTCATAGTTCAATTTTTATTCACATTTGGTTTTATTGAATCTTAATCCTCATTTCCAACTCTTCCTAAATATATTTTGAAACTAGCAAACAGTTATGGGGAATAAGCAAGTTTAAGACATCATTAACTATTCCTTCTCATATCTTCATACAACATTTTTCATAACATATTGCCTGGTGAAGAAAAATATTATTTTGAATATAGTTCATTCTAATATAATTTTGAATATAAATTCTTATGTCTCTTTACAAAATTGTAAATAAGACTAATTTCTAAAGAGATTAAAATTGGGTTATTATCATAATCTCCCTTAATCTTAATATCAAAAGAATGATTTGGTTGGTTCAGTTGGGGCTCCTGCGTGCTCTGTAAACCCTAGGAGCTGCTGTCAATCTTGACACCTTTTTGCTTTAGATTTGCTCTTAGCCATATGCACATTATTTCCATTTTGTTCTCAGGATTAGCACAGTGTTTTGCAGACAGTAGACTCTCTATAAATATACGAGAAAGAATAGCTGGTATACCAACAGAAGAAAAGGGAAATTTTTTAAAATTAAAGAAAAACCTCTCACAGAAACATAACTTACTAAAGTGATGGTCTTATATTTTTATATGCCTTGTAAAACAAATTTTCACGTGAATAATTTTGCCATACTATGACAAGTTATCTGATTATTTTATTATGAATTGGCCTGATTTCAGATGCATAAAACCTTGCTTCAGGTTTTCATTATAGAAGAGACAAATAAATAGAAACAAAAACTGTAACAACTTTTATTATCAAAAGTATTTATTGGGTACTTGTCTACAAAGCACTGAGGAGGTGGTTGCTCTGATTCTTTTGCTCAATAAACCTGCAATCTAGTGAATTAGGAGTAAATAAAAAATTGATGGTTTATTATACATCTTTGGAAATTGTATGACAACTAACTTTAATTACACAGTTTAATAATATGTTTCCCTGTTTACTCAGGAACATTCCTTTTAAAACAGTTATAGTGTCCTTATCTAGACAATGATCATGAGTCATGATGGTGACCTTGAATCAGCCAACTAGAGACATTTGTACCTGGGACAATTAAGTAAATCAATTAAAGGAAGGACAAGGGAGATCAAATCAGGCATTATTTTAGTTAGCTCTAGCTTAATCCACAGTATATGTGGAGGCTTTCTATGGTCTCCAAAATATGCAGATTAAGCAGTTCAAAGTGTGAAATTGCCAGACATGTGTAACTTTAAAGGTAAAGAGAGATTTTTTACTAATGACCTTTATTTGTATCTCTAGTATTTACCAGGACTGAGTGTAAATGAAGGAAAGAGATTTATAAATCCTTCTGTTTGATTTCCCTAGTTTCATTATAATCTTCCTCTGAAACCTGAAGTTCTATTTTATGAATTAAAACATTTACTCTCAGTAAAACTGACTGTCAGGTTGTAAGAGTGATAGAGAGAAAATTGCATATAAAATTTTTAAAATTGTCATAAAGTTATAGTTTTCCTTGGCTTCTAGACCTACATATATCATACATTTCCCCTAAAATTAGAAAAAAAAAAGTTTAAAAGGCTGTTCTATTCACAAAACAACTCAATTTTAGCCAAGTAGGGTAGAAGTGAATCTAAGTCAGAAGGTCTCATCTATCATGTAAAATTTTGTTCCATTTCAAAATTTAACTATATAAATGCTGAACTTTATTTCTTAAGAAGGAATAAATCAGAGTGTCTGAGTGGAGAAAAAGAATGAGGAAAAAGGAATTTTGGCAAAAGAGGGAATTTTTCCTCTTCTTTGTATCTCTCTTGCTTCAGCATATTTTATCTTACTCTCTAGGCATTGACTGTACAGTGTCCTCTTTTGTGCTCTTTGAGTTCCTGGTTTTTCTCCTTTTTCTTCCTATTGTACCTTAATTAGAATATAAGCAAAGTAAAGTGAAATTAAAATTACCTAAATTCATGGTTACTTAGCAGCTGTATTAAATGATTTAACACAATATTTGAGAAAATTTGGGTAAAGTAATATTAGCCAAGTCTAACATAGAGACTAGTGTTGAGATTAAGAACAAAGGACTTCACAGAACTAGAAGGAATAATTTTAAAATTTGTATGGAAATGCAAATATCTCGAATAGCCAAAACAATCTTTAGAAAAAGAACAGAGCTGGAGGAATCACACTCCCTGACTTCAGACTATACTACAAAGCTACAGTAATCAAAACAGTATAGTACTGGCACAAAAACAGACACATAGATCAATGGAACAGAATAGAAAGCCCAGAAAAAATACCCACACACTTATGGTCAATTAATCAATGACAAAGGAGGCAAGAATACACAATCTAGAAAAGAGTCTCTTCAATAAGTGGTTCTGGAAAAACTGGACAGCTACATGTAAAAAAAATGAATTTAGAACATTCTCTAGGACCATATACAAAAATAAAATCAAAATCGATTAAAGACCTAAATATAATACTGGAAGCCATAAAACTCCTAGAGCAAAATGTAGGCAGAACAGTCTTTGATATAAATCACAGCAATATGTTTTTGGATCTGTCTCCTAAAGCAAAGGAAATAAAAGCAAAAAATAAACATATGGGACCCAATTAAACTTAAAAGCTTTTTGCACAGCAAAGGAAACCATGGACAAAACAAAAAGACAACCTACAGAATGGGAGAAAATATTTGAAGACCTTATGACCAATAAGCAGTTAACATCCAGCATACATAAACAGTTCATACAACTCAACACTGCCACCCTCCCCCCCAAAAAAAAAACAATTAAAAAATGGGCAGAACTAAATAGACATTTTTCCAAAGAGCAAATGCAGATAACAGGCACATGAAAAGATGATCAACATTGCTAATGATCAGAGAAATACAAATCAAAACCACAATGAAATATTACCTTACAACTGTCAGAATGGCTATCAAAACCAACACAAATGACAAATGTTGGCAAGGATGCAGAGAAAAGGCAACACTCTTGCACTGTTGGTGGGAATTTAAATTGGTGAAGCCACTGTATGGAGGTTTCTCAAAATACTAAAATGTAACTACCATATGATCCAGCAATTTGGATACTCCAGGGTATGTATCCAAAAAAAACAAAAACAGTAATTTGAAAAGAAACATTCATCCCAATGTTCACACTTGCATTATTTACAATAGCCAAGATATGGAAGCAACCTAAGTGTCCATCAACAGATGAATGGATAAAGAAGATGTGATGTGTGTGTGTGTGTGTGTATATATATATACACACAAACACATACATACATACACAAACACACATACACAATGGAATACTACTCAGCCATAAGAAAGAATGAAATTTTACCACTTGTAACAACACAAATGGAGGGCATTATGCAAATTGAAATAAGTCTGACAGAGAAAGACAAATACTATATGATCTCTCTTATATGTGGAATCTAAAAAATAAAACAGTGAATATAACAACAACAAAAAAAGATTCACAGATATAGGGAATAAACTCATGGTTACCAATGGGGAGAGAGAGGGGGATGGGCAATATAGGGGCAAAGGGTTAAGAGGTACAAACTATTGGGTATAAAATAAACTACAAGAATATATTGTACAATACAAGGAATATAGCTAATATTATATAATAACTATAAATGGAATATAACCTTTAAAAAATTGTGAATCACTATATTGGATAGTTGTAACATATAATATTGCATATTGACTATACTTCAATAAAAAATAGATTAAAGCTTGTGGGGAAAGAGTAAAAAAAAAACAAAGAATTCTGGAAACAGACTTGAATCTGAATCCTGACTTCACAGCTTCTTGCATTTTGTCAACTTGGGAAATTTACTTATCTTCTCCAAATTTCTGTTTCTCCTTTTGGATAACAACAGCAACATTTCCTAGTTTGTCATCAATATGGGGATCGCAACATGTATTATACACAAAGAAAGCCCTTAGTGTGTGACCAAAGAAAAACCCAATGACTCTTAGCAATTTTTATAATTTCCATTACCTATTATTTTATACTATGTTATACAATGAGTTGCAGGTGTTCATATAAATGCACAGATGTATGCACACACACACGCATTTTTAAAATATTCAAGGATTTCTTCTTGAATAAATACTTTCAATTTAAGCTGTAATCATTGGTTATAAACACCAAGAGCCTGTTTTACTCTGGGAAGTAGAGCATACCTGCCAATACAATGTTTTCATGGAAGTAGAAACTAAATATTTCAGAATGTGACCCTCAGCAGTGGACCCAGAAATACTAATTCCTTCTCATATCAGTCGTTATTCCCTGTTTTGCTTCTTTTGATCTTGTTTCCTGCCTCAGAATTCAAACTAACTTTCTCTCTGTGTTCATTTCAGTTTGACTTTATGTCTATACAGTTTTTCTTTTCCCACTCGATTTGATCTGAGGCTTTGGATCCGGGCTTAGATTTCTCCCAGAGTCTGACCACAGTCCCTTGGTCTACACAAAACTGCTAATTGGGATTTGTTGTACTGCTATTAGCTTCATTTGTTGCACCCCACCTGGTAAATCTGGTTTCTAGATTTGGAGAAACCCTGATAGTTCATCCTGCTGCAACCTATGACTTAACAGGAGTTTACATCAGTATATGCACACGTTCCATATACATATGTGTGTATACGTCACCACAGATTAAAATGGAACTTTGTCAAATGGCGCACTGTGACAGTTTACTCCACCATGCCTTTCTGGTACTAATATTGATTTTTAAAGTAAAAATGTCTATCTTCATAAGAATTAATGATGAATAAAACAATTTTAATATTTAAAGGACTATACAATAACTAGTTTACCACATTAGTAAACTATTACTATTTAGGGAATGGGATAATCTGTGTTTTGTTTTTATGTCTCCATCATGGAAATTAATCATCATTCAAACTATATATAGTATATAGACTGTCATATTCGGCCATAGTTCAATTTGAACAAAGTTCAATTTGAGCAAGTACTCAAAAAATGGAGGTCAATTTTATATCATAAAATCTTAGGTAGGAAGTAGGTTAGAGATAATAATTTGCAGATAAAGAACCAGAGTCCAAGGGTGGTTAGCTAATTTTGCCACGATTAATCACATAATGTTAAATCATTGTCTCAAATTCAGTCCTTCTCAATCCTAGTGTGGAAGTCTTTATCTCTCATGTGCTCACTCAAGTGGAAGAGATGAATAATGTATCTTGTTTTCTGTGATTTTGATGATAGAGGGTAAGTAGCGTATTTTTATAGGGAACACAAAGTCTAAATTTAAGGACTTGTTTTTTTTGTTTGTTTTAGTTGGTCTGTGACCAGACTGGTTTTGTTTTGTTTTAAAGTGTTTAGATAATGCAAAACTATGTATAAATAAATGCTTAAAATAATGTGAGCTTTAATTTTAAAGACACTGCAATTATAGCCCAATAATCTTCTACTAAAAATTTATTCTATTTTTGATTTTTGAAAAAATATTGCCTAGCAGATTGACACATGATTAAATGGTAGTTTAGTAACTATTTCAACAGAAGAATAACATTAACTAATTTGAAAACATTCAAGGAATCTGTGTCTGGAATTGAATGGATTACTAAGGCTTGGCCAGGTCTTTAACTGAACCTTCAAGAAGTCCATGCAACAAGTGGTTTCACCCAGTGTGTCCAGCTGCCTAATGATAACTAGAGAAGTAAACCACTTGCAGCACAGGGCCTCACACATCTGTCACTTTGCAGTATTCCAGCTGGAATTCATTTCTGGCAGGTTCCCCCTTTTGGTGTCCCTTACTTCCTGCTGGAAGCTTACCCCACTTCTTGGCATTTACTCTGGAGCTGAAATTTCTCCCCAAAGTTTACTTCCCTTAACTCTGGGTTTTGTTTAGGTCTGATTCACTAGTCTGTACACAATGATAGCCTCTCTTCTTCATGGAGTCATGTAACCAGATGGAATCCATTTTCCAGACATTCTTATTGATCTGGAATTCAAAGAACAGACATCACCCCCACCAAACAAACAAAAAAAATGCCCCCCTGAGCCCTCACCACCTTTCCTATGCTCTCATAGTCAGCCACCTTGGCTGATGTTTCTGGGATACACTCCAATAAACAACCTATCCAGGGACACAGAATCTGGTCAACAGATGGGGGCATGCTTCCATCTCAGATGAAAACTACTTAGGGCTTTTTTCTCTTCTGTTCTTCCTAGGGCCTTCTCTCTCTTTTCAGATCGACTGTACCTCCTCTTTTGCACCCTTGTTAGGAGAGAATCCAGGATATTTATAGACATAGGGAGAAGCACAGAAACACTAATTTAAAGAGAGAGCACTATACTCTGCCCCAAATCCCACCATTCTCAATATTTTGAGAGAGCAGAAGAACACACCCAGGGAAACACAAGTATAATTGAAGCACGGTGTCTAGTGCTGTATATACATTTTACCTAACATAATCTTTCTACTGGCTAAGTGTAAGAGACATGTTATTCACTTTGCTATTACATAGAGTTAATTCGGCTTGAGATAGGTTAAAAAGATTTCACTTACCAAATGTCATTTATATACAAATATGTTTGTTGAGTATAATTTTAACTTTATCAAGTATAATTGTCATCCTCCATTACTGCAAAACTTATTATCCATTCTCAGTGTTCTTCCTCTATAAAAACAGTCATAGTTAAGTTTGCTCAGATACACATTTAACAAAACAGTTACTCATCATCTGTATGTTTTACATTGTACCTCCTTATCCCACTGCTAAAGCACTTCTTACAATTTACTCTGAGCTGTAATTTCTGGGGTTAGTGAAATATGTTTATCTCCAACTAAATGTTTATTATTCAAAGAACTTAATATTTTTGGTTGGCCTCTTTAAAACTGCAAAAAATGTGTAAGATTGCATGATTCAAACATCTGGAACTGTTCCAAATCCAGGTGAACTTCAATCATTTTTCTGCATAATCTGAAACAGATGATTACATTGGCACATATGAAATATGTAGAGTTTAGTGCAAAAGAGGTAAAAGGGCAACACAAATCATTATGATTTAACACATGAAATTTTAACAATATTTTACATATCAATTTCAATATGAAAAAAATGTTACATTATTTTAAAAATGAAGATCACTAGGACATAAAAAAGACCAAGTAAATCCATCCATCTTGAGTCTGTTAACCTGGCAGTCAAGGGAACACTGATAATGAAGAAACTATTTAAGGAGGAACAATCAAAGGTTTTTAAGTGCCAGAAATGGGAAGGGTTATGCTAACTTGGCATTGAAAACAAACTCTCTGGATAATATGAAATGTGTCGTCAGTACATATTACAGTCAGTTGAAAGTCCCATTCGTCATTGGTTAGACAAGTGTCTTCAATCACATCCAGTAAGGGTCTGGCACACTGAAGCACTTGAACTTCATGGTCCTTGATAACCTTCAGATGACTAACCAGTTGTGATGAAACACAATATCTGGGTTTAATATCTTCTATATGAATATAGCTGTAAGCAGAACATTTGTTTTCATAATATGTATTTCTATCTTTTAACATCTTGGGATACTCAAAATACTATTAATGATATATATTGAAAAGACCATAAAATGATTAAAAAATAAAAAATAGTGATTTTTACAATGTAATGTGTTACAAAGAAAAAAATAATACCCACAATATATTATTTTATTACTGTTACCATTGTTGATGCATTTGTAAATTATTGTTACTATACTTATATCTGAAAACACATAGAAATTCAATCTTGTTCTAAAGAGTGGTAACCTTAAATTAATTTTTTTAAAGTTCTAAATCTAAAATGCATCAGAGAAGAAATTGTGCAATCTCTTGGCATTCTTCTTGGAATGGAATAATAGTTAAGAAAATGAACCTGTATAAAACATTGATGGTTTACAGAAGATAAAGATGGAGATAACATGTCAGAATTATAATTTCAATGTACTGAATGAAAATTAATATTGAAGCGATGTATATAGTTTTTCAGCTATTACTTCTTAAGAGGCTCTTCTTCATGAACATCTACTGAGTACTCTGTTTCTACAGTATTTACTTCTTTTAAAGTACATTTGCTTTTCTATAATAATTTTCTCCACAGCCACTAAGCATGTGGTTCCTATATCTGAAGACAGAGGGAAGGGATGCAACTTAGTGATTACCATTCTCAAGGCTTAATATTAATTAGCTCAAGTTACAGATTTGCAACTCACAGGTAGCTTAGTTCACAAATGTAACCCTCCCCATGTAAAATATACTAGCAATATTGAATGATTATCACTTACAATTAACATCTAATCAAGATATCACTATATTAAAATGATTTATAATACCATCTCTTTCTTGAATTCTACCTTTTTAAAGCTAATTATAAGTTATTGTTTTAAAATTATTATTTAAATTATAAATAATGTTTTAAACTTAGACTCTTTCCACCATCAGAAGCTTTTCCTCTCTGTGTATAACAAAACAAAACAAAACTATAGATGCTATTTAATTAGTCTCTTTAACTTTACTAAATTAAAAAGAAAAGGGTCTCTATTTCAGTGAGTAGAGTTACTTGAACAGACAAATCAGCCCATTGGCCACTTGTATGTCTTCTTTGGAAAAGTCTCTATTAATGTCCTCTGCCCATTTTTCAATCAGATTTTTTTCAGAGTTGAGTTGCGTGCGTTCTTTAGGTATTTTTGGATATTAACCCTTTAATGGACATATCATTTGTAAATATCTTCTCTCATTCAGTAGGCTGCTGAATTCAGGAGACTACGTTCAGTAGGCTCCCATTCAGTTTTCATTTTGTGGATGATTTCCTTTGTTGTACAAAAGTTTTTCAGTTTGATGTAGTCCTATTTGTTTATTTTTGCTTTTGTTGCCCTTGCCTGAGGAGACAGATCCAAAAAATATGTCTAAGATCAATGTCAAAGAGCTTACTGCCTACATTTTCTTACAGGAGTTTTATGGTTTCAGTTCTTACATTTAAGTTTTTAATCAATTTTGAGTTTTCTTTTTTTTAACATCTTTATCGGAGTATAATTACTTTACAACAGTGTGTTAGTTTCTGCTTTATAACAAAGTGAATCAGCTATACATATACATATAGCCCCATATCTCCTCCCTCTTGCGTCTCCCTCCCACCCTCCCTATCCCACCCCTCTAGGTGGTCACAGAGCACCGAGCTGATCTCTCTGTGCTATGCGGCTGCTTCCCACTAGCTATCTATTTTACGTTTGGTAATGGATAAAGAAGATGTGGCACACATATACAATGGAATATTACTCAGCCATAAAAAGAAACAAAATTGAGTTATTTATAGTGAGGTGGATGGACCTAGAGTCTGTCATACAGAGTGAGGTAAGTCGGAAAGGGAAAAACAAATACCGTAGGCTAACATATATATGGAATCTAAAAAAAAAAAAAAAAAATTGGTTCTGAAGAACCTAGGGGCAGGACAGGAATAAAGACGCAGACACAGAGAATGGACTTGAGGACATGGGGAGGGGGAAGGGTAAGCTGGGACGAAGTGAGAGAGTGGCATGGACATTTTGAGTTTATTTTTGTATATGGTGTAAGACAGTGGTCTAATTTCATTCCTTTGCATGCAGCTGTCCAGTTTTTCCAACACCGTTTACTGAAGACACTGTCTCTTCCTCATTGTATATTCTTACCTACCTTGTCATAGAATAATTGACCAAAAAGTATGAGTTTATTTCTGGGCTTTCTATTCTGTCCCACTGATCCATGTTTCTGTTTGTGAGCCAGCACCATCCTGTTTTGATTCTGACTGTCAGTTTAAAGTATTTTATATACGTAGCCCAAAGCTGCCATCTTATAGTTTCTAACTATGGTTTCCTATGTTACAGTTTTGTCCAAACTCTCTTTTTTACATCTGGGTTTCTCACACTGGAATATTCTCCTGTGTGTTTCTCTCCCTCTTAGTGTAGTAACCAGAACAGAATACAATATTTGAATGAGTTCTGACAAATGAAGAGTAGGGTAAGAATATCATCTTTCCTATTCTCTAAACTATAATTCTACCACTATACCATGCAGCTTATTCATATTAAATTTATTGTAAACTAAAATCCCTGTGTCATTATTAAATCAACATCTACTCATATGTCTGTCATTTTCTACTATCTTAAAAAGATTGTGGGTTTTTTAAACCAAAATTCAGTTTTATCTTGTAACATATGTTCCATTACCCCAGGCTATCAAACATCTTGAGATGTGTACTGTTTCTCCATTAAGTCCATCTACAATGTTATTATTAAATACCTTAATAAATGCCTTAAAGAAGCCCAGATATACCAAAAGCTCTGCATTTGATATCCTATAACTTTTTTTAAGTCTACCCATATTGAGGGCTGATTTTTACTACTCATCATTTCTTCCTGTGGGATTTAGTGAAATGATTTTTTAATAGTTCATGATGGATATAGCAAATATTTAGATTACCGTCATGTAGAATGCCCTATCTTAATAATCTAGAATGTCTACTTGGCCATTCCTCTCTTTTCACTTAAAGTCTCTTCAAGGTTTTCTAGAAATCCTAATAATTGAAAAATTGTTCTTGAAAAACTTCTGTATTAAAATTTTTCCCTTTAATTAAAACATTTTTGAAAGGTAAGCATAGTAATAAACAATACTAGTAGTTTTAAAGCACAATAAAATTATATTTAAAGAAAACATTTATACATGTAACTTAGTTCTTTTTTCTCTGTTTTGAATTTTTATGTAAATTCTCACCTTCATTCCTTCTGATTTAACCCCAAATGAAAATTATTATTCCTGTTTTAGTAGAGACACTACAATATTATTTTTCATGGAACTATAAATCTGCTTTTGGAAACAAAAATATTTGTGATTTCTTAACATAGAATTGCTCCTTACTCTCTTACCTTCTTTTATACTGAAGCTACTTGTAGAAAAACATTACCAGGTGAAATAAAATTACTGTACTTTCTTTGTTTCCCTGCTCTAAAATCACTTTTTATCCACATTTCTTTTCACAGAGAATTAATAGGAAGAGAATGGAGAGTAACATGTCAGCTCCTGTGACTGTGTTTGCAAAGAACAGTGAGTTATTTTCTATTTTTTTCTTTGAAAATGATAAACTTTTCTCCTCTCAGCTGTTTTCTTCTTGCTAGGAATTTTCCAGTACTTTAAACTAAACTACAGTCCTTCTTACATATCTATCTGTAAACCCGCAAAATTTACTTACATTTGCCTCTGATATAACTGCTTTCTCAAGGAAGTTGATTTTTGCCAAAGAAACATCAATAGACCACTTCATGGAACATAAATCTTCTTACCAGGGAACACACTCAAATCTGGCTTAACTCCCCTCTGTTCTATACTATGTACAAAAGCGAATGGGAATATTTAGAGCTTTGCTTGATAACGTATGCCAAATATTCATTTATGTATGATATACATATTGGCCACCTCACACCAATCCCCTATCTAGGCAATTTTGAGATATTAAGTAAAATAGATCTATATCCACTGGGGTTCATCAACAGCCTCCATCCCCAGTACACAGCCTTTTAGCTTTTGTTTCTCCCTGGGTATCTCTGCATATCAAAACCAAGTATAATATCCCAAATTAGCTCTCTTGCCAGGCCCCACCTGCATCTTGGCATCTTCCTCCCAAATTATAACACAAAGTCTATGTTGTTATCATTTTCATCAATTCTCAAGCACCTTTGCAGTGACACTCCTCTTGTTTTGTTATCCACTTCACTCGCCATTAGTATTCAAATAAATTTTCCAATACTATTGCTAACTGTTGACTCTCCCAGCACAGCAAAAAACAAAAATAACAAAAAAAACAAAAACCCCAAAATGCTATTGCTAAGACTTGCTAAATATTACCTTGACAGATCTTCATAATGTTTCAAAATGGGAAATTGAGGCAGAATATTTATAGGTATTAGGGTTTTAGGTTCTTGTCTAGAAGATTTTTAAGTTCTTGTTAGGTGAGGAACTGATTGTAATTGCACAGAGTTTATAACACAATAGCTTCAAATTGGAGGTCAGGGTGAGGCAAGGATTTTGAAGTGAGTCTTGATGACCAAGCTTGTAGTCTTAAAAATAAGCTATATACTTGGGTCATCTCACTTTTCACGAACAGGTATTTTTTGAAGCAAGTGGCTAAATTATTTTCACTTGGTTCCAGAATTGTTTGACCTACGGACAAAAACTATATCCAGTCCCATTATTGCTTAATATACTAGTTCTTCAAGCAGATGGTAAAGTCCCTTATATAAATTGGCATAGTAAGTATGCATATAACCAATTCACATCCTCTCACATACTTTAATAAAACATCTCTAGATTACCTTTAATACCTAATACCATGTAAATACTACGTGAATAGTTGTAAATACAATGTAAATGCTATGTAAATAGTTGCCAGTGCATAGCAAATTCAAGTTTTGCTTTTTGGAACTTTCTGAAAAAAAATTTTTAGTATTTTTGATCCACAGTTGGCTGAATCCTCAGATGTGAAGCCCCCAGATATGGAGGTCTGGCTCTATCCTCAATAAATTCCTATATTTGAATCTAGGCTCTATGAATGCCATTGCTTTATTTACAGTTTCATATGCAGAATCCAGAGTTTTTACTGGTATATGGTATGTGTTCAATTCAATTCTGTTGCATAAATCATAATATCTGAAATTTATAGAAGATATATTATTTACTAGCTCTAGACTGAATAGCGTAAGAATGAAATAAAAAATGTGTGCTAGAAATAATTTAAATCTTTGTTAAGATTAACTCCTTTCTTTAGGATTATATTTAATGCATAAAGTCAACTTATTTAAGTAAGTCAGTAAGATGGAGACCTTAGTTCAGTGTGTGTGTATAACAAAGAAATGACCTAGAATACATTTGATTGGGAATAGGGGCTATTCAAGGGTGACTTCCCTGAGTAATTGAAATATATGAGCTGCAACTTGAAATATGAGTGGCAATTACCTGCACAATGGGGGAATGCACTGTAGGTAAAGGGACAGTATGTGCAATTTATGTTGTAAGCTGAATCATAGTATGATTGACAAATCAAAGAAACCCATTGTTACTAGAGATGAAGAGCAAGGGGGGGGATGGATTTAAAATGATGCTAAAGAAGCACATATTGGCCAAGCCAGGCAAGGTTTTGAAGGCCATGTTAAAGAATTGACAACCTTTATTCTAAAAGCAATGTGAAGACATGGCTATGTTATGAGCAGGGAAGTGTTTTGACTTTTGTGAAACTTACCCTGCCTGCTCCATGGAGAATAGATTTGTCAGGAGCAACTGTCAGTATAGGGAGAACACTTGGAATCTGTTCAGGTGATCAAGATGAGATGATGGCAGTGGATTTGGGTGTGACAACAGTAATGGAGAGAAGTACAGAAATTTGAGAAATATATAAGGGGTTTCTATCAGTATGGAGGGGAAGGAGACATCAAGGATTTGTGGAACTGCATGATTGGTGGTGTCTTTACCTGAGCATAAAGACACTGGGTCAGAGTGGTTTCGGGTGATTATTAGTCTTGCACACGTTATATCTGGGGAGACATGCGAGTAGAAATGACACAGAAGTAGTGTTTGTATAATTGGAGTTTCCACTAAATTCTGGTCCAGGGATATATATTTGTCAGTAATGACTTTGTATAACAAACTATAAATATGAGTAAAATCACCTAGGTAGAAATAAATAATAATAAAAAGAACCATATGGAACTTCTAACCTTAAGGGCCAGGGAAGTTTGAGCCAGCAAAAGAGGCAGCATAGAAAGAGACCCAGAAATGTAGAGATGAAACCAGGAGAACGTTATGTCCTGGAAGACAGCAGGAAAACAAATATCAAGAAGTCTATATTGTGGAAGGTGGCAGAAAATCAACTATGCTGAGTGAGAACTGACATGCCATTAGATTTAGAAACATGAAAGTCATTGGGGACCTTTGCTCTTTCTTAATAAACCAACCTTAAATTTGATCATCACTGAAAAAGTAAAGTGAAATGTAGAGTATGAGGGGAAGTCTTCTTTAAGTTACAACTAATAAAGATACCATAACATGGAAAATGAAATTATAGAAGATAATGATATAAACTACAGTGCTGTTATTAGAGACAGGTTCTGACTTGACCATATGAGGCAATATTTATACTTTTAGACTTCTGGCTGTTAAACATGAACCTTAAGAAATCATTTTTGTGCTCTCTTAATGTGTTATAAATATTGTTCCTATCTCCTTGTAAATAAACAGTCCAAAAATAATATAGGCTACATTTTCTATGCTCAGAGATACTTTAAATACAAACAACTTGAAACTTTGATATTTATGTCAGGATAGTCAGTGGAGCTCAGAGTCCAGCATTAGCCTAATATCAAGTTCTCACATTGAAAATGAGAAAAAAATTCCTTCATGCCCTGGCAGGGGAAGGGGAAGTGTAACCATTTTGAAATACATCAGAGCATTTTATTCTTCTTAAAAGATTGTTTATCTTAGGGTTTCCCTGGTGGCGCAGTGGTTGAGAGTCTGCCTGCCAATGCAGGGGACACGGGTTCGTGCCCCAGTCCGGGAAGATCCCACATGCCGCCGAGCGGCTGGGCCTGTGAGCCATGGCCACTGAGTCTGCATGTCCGGAGCCTGTGCTCCACAACGGGAGAGGCCACAACAGTGAGAGGCCCGCGTACCGCAAAAAAAAAAAAAAAAAAAAAATTGTTTATCTTGAGGAGCAGCTTTATTAACACAAAAACCTACACATGGATATCTATGGCACTTTTATTCATAATGGCTAAAACTTGGAAGCAATCAAAATGTCTTTCCAATGGTGACTGGATGAATAAACTGTGGTACATCAGACAATGAAGTATTATTCAGTGCTAAAAACAAATGAGCTATTATGTCATGAAAAGGAGGAATCCTAAATGCCTATTCCTGAATGAAAGAAGCCAATCTGAAAAAAGCTACTTACTTTCTGTGTGATTCCAACTCCATGGCATTCTGCAAAAGCCAAAACTATGGCTTTTACTACAGTAAGAGATTCAGTGACTGCCAGAGGTAGAGGGGAGGTGAGGGGCACAGGGAAGTATGAATAAGTGGAGCACAGAAAATTTAGGGGTCAGTGAAACTAATCTGTATGATACCATACTGGTTGATACATGTCATTACACATTTGTTAAAACCCGCAGAATGTATAACACTTAGAATGAACCCTAATGTAAACTATGGACTTTGGTTGATAATATGTCAATATAGGTTCATGGATTGTAATAAATGTAGCACTCCAGGGTGTGATCTTGATAGTACAGGAGACTGTTTGATATATGGGTAGGGAATATATGGGACTCTCTGTTCTTTCCACTTAATTTTCTGTGAACTTAAAACTGCTTTAAACATGAAGTCTATTTTTAATGAAATTTATTATAAAAGTACACATTTATAACAAACATCTTTATTGTATAGTTCTCAAGTAAAAACCCAACAGAAAAATTAGTTGTTTAACTCAGCATTTCCCATGTGTATTTTACTACTAGACTCATTTTAATATAACATCACTTTATATCTCTTGGGACTTGGATTCTCTATAATATTTTCTGTGAAATACTGGGTTTGAATATAACAGTAGTAAAGAAGATATATGGAAATATTCTGCTGTATGTTTTACTCTATGTCTTAAGTTTCACATTTTTTGTGACTAGTGATATAAAATACTTTTTAAACAGGCATAAAAATAAATTGACAAAAAGAAAGTAATAGCAATAAATCAAAGGTAGAATGTACTCCCATTTTGACTCACAGTGTCAAGTTAATCTTACTGCTGAAACAAGCATCTCTAGTTCTCCTACGGAGCTGAGAACCTGATTTTGCTTTTCTCTAACCCACCCCAACACACACACACACACACACACACACACACACACACACACACACACACACACTATGATTACCATATTGAATGTGAGGGGCAGAGCAGATGATCACTATCTCAGATCTTTGTCAGAACCCTGTTGTGCTTCTCTGGTGGACCTGCCTGACTTTATAGAAACTTGCTTCTTCTCTGTAACTGTGTGCTGACATCTACCTACTTATTTTGACTTGACCTCCTGCCACTCAGTCTCAACTTAGTGTGAATCCCTGGCACTTAAGTCACTGTCTATTTGGTCTTTGTTTTCCATTTCTTCCCACTCTATTTGGAAATTTGCTGATGACCTCAGACCGTGCACTTGGATTTTACGCCCTGTTTGCTCCTTTCCTGTTGACACGGAGTCATTAGACTTGGAGCACGTCATCTCTCTCTGGAGTTACAATATCTGTATTTTCTAACCTCCTGGGTTTGGGTCTGTGCCTGCCAGACATTCACTGTCTTCAAGGTCATTCCAGTTGGACTCCTGATCTTGGCTTTCACTGGTCTGCCCCAGCTGGCTCTGTGACAATTTCCAATACTTAGCAGACATGAAAGAAGATCTTCCTTTCCTGTCACAGCTTTCGGTAAGTCAAATATAACACTTCCTGCAAACTCATGGGGCCTGTGTTCAATGCAGTTCAGTACTTTTTTCAAATGGCACTTCCTAGGTTAGGTCTTCCCCCAAGATCTATTTCTCCTCATCACACTCCCTATTCCCTTTCCTTGCTGTATTTTTCCCCACAGCATATACTATATAATATACTTATTTATTTTACATACTGTCTGCCTCCTTTTGCTGGGACATAGGCTTCCTGAATGCAGGGCTTTTTCTGTTTTTATCACTGATATATCCCTCAGTCTGGAAGAGTGCCTGGTTCATAATAGACACTCAATAAATATATGATAGATAAATGGATAAATGAATGAATATGAGTGAACTCTTGGTGGGACAAATTGGGAGTAAGAATGCTGCAACTAACAATTTCCATTTCAGAAAGGTACAAAATTTTACCACCAAGACTGGCCCACTGTGGTATTCCCTAAATACTTAGAAGGGAATTTGCAACTCTGGGCATTCATGTCTGCTATAATCTCATGGTGAATTTGGTAGCAGGGAAATCAAAGTTAAGTTGACCTTACTGACATAATCTTAAAAGCAACATGAACACCTTTTTTTTAAAAGTACAGATTTCAATGAAATTATTGACAATTAAAGGCAGCATGGCTTACTCTCTTTTCATTAGTTATTTTATGAGATGAAAATCACATTGCTCAGTGATTCCAAACCCTAAATTGCTTGAAAAAGGCAATTTATTTTTCACCATTCATCTATTTTTATGCCTTTGTAACTAAAAGTATGTTTTATTCTCAGTGAAATTTTAAAATTTGGAATCTCCCGGTTGAGAGGAGTGGTTATTCCTCCTCCCATTGTATGATATCTGGATATTTTCACTTTGTGGCTATTACAGATGAAGGTACAATGAGCATTCATGTCTAAATTTTTGTGTGAACATAAGTTTGCAACTCTTTGGGATAATTTCAGAGAGTGAAATTGCTGGATCATATGGTAATTTCATGTTTCATTTTATAAAAAAAAAAAACTATTTTCTGGATTGGCTGTACCATTTTACATTCTACCAGCAATGCATGAGTGATCCAGTTTCTCTGCAGTGTCATCAACATGTATTGTTGTCACTCTTTATTTTAGCCTTTGTGATAGGCATGTAGAGACAGCTTATTGTGGCTTTAATTTGCATTTGCCAAATAGATAATATAGTTGAACATCATTTCCTGAGTTTATCTGCCATCTGCATATCCTCCTCATTGAAATGAAAAGTTTATCTCTTTACCCATTTCTAAATAGGTTGTTTTTTTACTGTTTAGTTTTAAGAGTTCTTTATATATTCTAGAAACTAGTTCTTGGTCTAATATGAAGTTTGAAAATATTTTCTCCCAGTCAGTAACTTGACTTATCATGCTCTTAACAGTCTTTTGCAAAGTAGAAGTTTTTAATTCTGACAAAGCCCAATTTATCAGTATTCCCTTTCGTGGATCGTGCCTTTTGTTCAAGTCTAAGAACTCTTTGCTTCGCTTCATATATTGAAATTTTTCTCATATTTTTTCTAAAATATTTATAGTTTTATTTTTAAGCCTACAAACCATTTTGAGTTAACTTTTATGCAATATGTGAGATTTAGTCCAAGGTCTTTTTTAATTTTTGTTTTTTGTTTGTTTTTGGTCTACGGATACCTAATTGTAACAGCATCATGTGTTGAAAAGGCTCTCTTTCTTCCACTGAATTCCTTTTAAACCTTTGTGAAATATCAGTTGGAAATATTTGTGTGGGCCTGATTCTGGGTTACATATATTTTTACCGTTAATCTTTGTGTCTGTCTTTCCACCGGTAACAAACTAACATGACTAACGTAGCTATATAATTAAGACTTAATATGAGGTAGAGTGATAAGAGATTGTTTTAGCTGCTCTAGGACTTGTGCCTTTACATGTACATGTTAGAAGAAATTTGTCTATGTCTACAAGAATCCTTGTTGAAATGTTGATAGGAATTATAGTTACCCTTAATATCAATTTGAGAAGAATTGATATATTCAATGTATTTAGTCTTCCAACTCATGAACATAGTATATCAGTCTGTTTAGACCTTCTTTGATTTCCTTCATAAGCATTTTATTTTTGGCAGCATATAGATCCTGCACATATTCTGTTAACTTTATAGGTACACCCTTTTATTTGTAGCAGTTTTAAATGGTGTTGTGTTTCTTTTCTTTTTTTTTTTTTTGGTTCCACATGTTCACCATTAGTATATAAAAATGTGATTTAATTTTTTGCATTGATCTTATATTTGTGACTTTGTCAAATTCATTTATTAGTCTTGGCAGTTTTGTTGTAGATCCTTGGGATTTTCTATGCAGACAATCATGTCATCTTCAAATAGTGAACATTTTATTTCTTTTTAATCTGTAGGATTTTCTTCTTGCCCTTTTACAGTGGTTAGAACGTCTAGTACCGTCTTGAATAGGCTGGTGAGAACAGACTTTATTGCTTTGTTCCTGATCTTTGGGAAATAATTTAGTCTTTTGCCACTAATCTGATGTTAGCTGTAATATTTTCATAGATGGTTTATGTCAAATTGAGGTAGTTTGTCCTTGTTCTTAAACTTGCTGAAACTTTAGTTTTCTCATGAATACATGTTAAATTTTGTTAAATGCCTTTCTGTATCCATGGATATGATGATACTATTTTTTTCTTATGTACCCTGTTAATATGGTGGATTGCATTATTTGATTTTCTAATATTGATCCAGCTTTCCATAACAGAATTAAATCCTATTTTCTCATGTGTATAGTTATATTTATACATTGTTGGTTTTTATTTTCTCATATTTTTTTCTGGATTTTATGTCTAAGTTTATGCAAGATATTGGCCCATAGTTTTCTTCATTTTGTACTGTCTTTCTCTAATTTTGTTATCAATATAATACTACCCCAATAAAAATTAGTTAAGAAGTATTCCTTTCTCTTCTATTTTCTAGGAAAGAGTGTGTAAAATTGACACATTTTTAGTGAATGATAAATTCTGCAGTGAAGCCAACTGGGTCTGGTATTATTATTTTGAAATTTTAAAATTACAAATTCAATTTCTTTAATGATTACAGGATGACTCAGATTATTTATATCATCTTGGATGAGTTTTGCTAATTTGTATTATTTTAGGAAGTTGTCAAATGTATGAACAAATAATTGTTCAATGTATTCCCTTACAATTCTTTTAATGGTTGCAAAATCTGCAGTGATATTCCCTGATTTTTTCCTCATATTTGTGGTTTGTGTCATCTGTCTTTTTATCTTAACAGTCTTGTTAGAGGTATGTTATTTTTATTGATTTTTTTTTTTAAAGAACTAACTTCTGGTTTCACTGATTTTTGTTTACTGTTTTCCTGTCTTCAATTTCATTGATTTCTTTTCTTATTTGTACTATTATTATCCTTCTGCTTACTATGGGTTTCTTTTCTTGACCTAATTTAGTGTCAAAGGAATTTAAATTATTGATTAATAATTTTTCTTTTCTAATATAATATAAGCATTTAGTGCTAAATATTTTCCTCTTATTACTGCTTTAGTTAAATCCACAAATATTTGATATATAATATTGTTATTTTCATTCAGATCTATGTATACAATTTTATTTTCCTTTGAGACATATTCTTTGATGTATGGATTGTTTAGAAGCATGTTGTTTAGATTCCAAGTGTTTAGAATTTTTGCTGTTATTTATCCTGTTTGCTTACATTTCCCTGTTTTATTTCGATTATTGATTTCTAGTTTGGTTTCATTATGATCATAGAATATAGTGTGATGTGTGGGGTTAAAGAGAGCAGTGTCTTTCACCAGAATTCCATGAGCAATTCTATGGCCATCATGGGTACAGAATCTCCAGGAGGCATAAGAAGAGATTGCAAAAGCCTCTATATAAAGGACTCTCAGGGGGATACTAGTGGGAGTGCTATTTTTATTGCTATTTGGACAGATTCTAGAGACTTCTGTTCTAGGAAATCCTATTTAAAGTGGTCTGATTTGTAATAGCCTATATGGGCTTAAGTAAAATTTGTAAATGAGGAATATGTTTCCAAGATCCAAATAGACTTGAAATATGTTGGGTTTGTTTCAACATTGTGAATGCTGAGATGGTAAATAGCTGTTTCTTGACAGTATCAAAGATAGAGTGGCCCTTGACAAACCAAAAAATTAAGGTGGTGAGGCTTCTTCCATGTGTGGGGCAATGATCCATCCCTTTATGTGAGCTCCTTTGTTACTATTTGTATGTCCTGAATAAGTGTATCAAATAAATCTTCTCGGAGGAGGATACCATCAATGAAATATTATACCTGTGTTCTGGATAAAGTTGGATGTGGTTAAGATACTACCTGCAATGCAGTTGTGAAGACAGTTTATTAAGGCTGGTGAGATACTGTATTGAGTCAGACTCTTTATTATAAGATCTATTTACTCTTCCAACTTTAAATATAATGGTCTCACTTATTCTCTCTACATATATCGAGCAACATAATAGATGTAATTTTTGCTTTAATCATCAAATGCAATTTAAGAACCTCCTGAAAAGTTTATTACGCATAGTTTCACCCATTTTGTTTCTCTTCATTATTTCCTAAAGTTCCAATCCTTTTTCTGTTATTGTCTTATTTGTTTGGAGAGTTTCAGTTGGCTGTTCTTTAAGAGTAGGTATATGATTGGTGAATTTTTTAGTTTTTCTTGACTTGCAAATATCCTTATTTTCCCTTTAATCATAAAGGATATTTTAACAGAATATAGAATTCACAGTGTACAATTATTTTTCTTTCAGGACTTGAAAAATGTTTATGCTCACCCTTCCAACCTCCATGAGATTTAATGAGGGATTCTTTTACATCCACTTTGTTCTGCTATTAATAATACACTAATGTTTTTCCCTGGAAGCTTTCAAGATTTTAACTTTAGCTTTAAAGATTTTCTTTAGTTTTCAGAAATTTAATTATGATGTGTTTTTGTGTGAACATTTTGGTATTTATTCTACTTGTGGGTCACTTAACTTCTGAAATATATAAGTTTACAGCTTTCACCAAATTTGAGAAATTTTCAGCTATCATTTTTTTAAATGCTTTTCATGCTTACATCCTTTCTCTTTACCTTCTGGGACTCCAAAGATACAGACATTAGCTATTTTGTCATTTCCCCCTGGTCCCAAAGAGCCTTTTGTCTTTTTTTTTTTTTTCCGGTCTATTTTTTTCTGTTTTCAAATTAAATAAATTTTATAGATCTGTCCTCACTTTCACTGATTCTACATCATTTCCACTCCACTAGTGACATCTTCCAATATAAGTTTTTTATTTAGTTATTGCATTGTTCAGTTCTGTATTTCCTTTCGGCTTACTTTTATAAATTTTAGTTCTCTGCTAATATTTTCCAATTGTCTCAAATAAATGCATAATTACTTGTTGAATCTATTTTAAGATTTCTGCTGTAAAATCTTGTCAGATAATTCCAATAACTGATTCATTAACTACTGGTGCCAGTTGATTGCATTTCATCACTTAGTTTGTGATTTTCTTGGTTCTTGGCATGACAAAGTATTTTTAATTGTATAATGTGTAATTCGAATATAATGTTGGAAGATATTTGGTTCTATTTAAATATTTATTTTAGCAGGCACTGTCCCTGTTCAGGTGTAGCATATTCATTCTGGCACCCTCTCTGGCTCTGTTGACATAACCACAGGGGACAAATCAGAGTGATGTTTATATACTATATTATATAGATAATGGAACAACTGAATATTGTGCTCTACTGTTGACTATTTATACTCTCAATGAGACTATGAGTTTTAAGAATCTAGAAGCCTTTTTCACATTAAGGGAGAGTAAAATTATTAATGAAAGAGATAAAACAAATATACTTTAACTGTATAAACAAATATACTTTATGAGTTTTTTGGATAAAGAAAAAAACTTTAATGAATTACCATGAAATAATTATATTTCATTTCCACCTCTGAAGAGTCAAGGCACATTTAATCTTTTCTTTTTATTTCCTTTCTCCTTTCTTTCATAAGAAAATTATGTTCTCTACAATAGTATGATTATTTAAAGCAGCTTAAAATGAAATATTTAATAATATATAGTTTGTAAGGATTGAAAACAAAGCAAGACCATATTAAATATGTAAGTAGAAGAAACAGAAGTTTACCCTGTCTGTATTGCTAATAATAGAAAGATAGGAAAAGTTCCAAATTTTGAAATAATAATAGAAAATGGGAAAATTCTTCCTTAATTTCAGGCAAATTTTGTTTTTATTATATATTAATTACTTTTCTTATGTTTAAGTTATATATGTTGAGGGAAATAAAAATAAAATAAGTAAATACTTTTTCAAAGGTATATTATTTTAAAATATGTGGACTGGGTGAAATTTATTTTCATGTATTTATTAGTGTTCTTTATGAATAGGACTATTTCACTGGGTGTGAATAAAGCAAATATAAACTATGCACGTCTAAGCAAGACTGAAGTTGCTCTCACAGAAAACAATAATTATACAGAGTCTCAAACACTAAAAAGGTATAGCAATCTTAAAAATTTTCTCTCCAAGTTGGATTTTCATCTCGTTATCTAATTCGTTAAGCAGAAATATGTTTGAGTATATTTTATTGCTACCAAACATAATATTATACCTCATTTTCTAAGTTGGATTGAATATTTACTCTATAGATTGACTACAGAAAAAACATTTAGAATACACTCAGTTTAAAATATCCGATCAAAAAATTTATGCACAATTGAATATGAGGTCAGTAGACCATAAAAAAAAAAGAGGTGAAATATATAAATGATAAATGGAAATATTTAAAGTTCTTGCAGGTCAGTAATTAGACTTGTACATTTTGGGTTTTATCACTGGCTTTTTCATAAACTAAAAATGAGTTTTCATAAAGTTTAATGTATTTGAATATTTAGTTTATTTGGAAGCGTACTATATAACTTTTTAAAATTTATTCATTTAAATGTGTTTATTTGCTTTAAATTAAAAAAAAAATTATTACACTACTTAAACCACGCCCAAAAGAAGTAAAGAATACTCTTAGAACATAAAATGTTTATCTGTCTTTCTCACTCTTTCCAACTTTATATTACAACTTTAATTTCCCCCTGAAACCAGGAACATGTACTGATCCATGGAACTGTAAGGTTTGAATCATTGTTTCTTCCCCTTCTCATGTTATGTTCTGAGGTTGGGATCCATCATAAATATTAGTATTATCATCTGGATCTGATTAAATGTAATGGATACACAGTTTTGGAAAATAACCCACTTTTTGGCCTATTAGTAAATAATATTGATTCTTCTTTACACAAATCACTAAAATTCTGTAACACCCAGTAAAACAATGGTCTTTAAAAGCTTGCCCATCCTTGTGTATAAAGTTTTATCTTCATAATTTAATTCAGTCTGATTATTTTCATTGTTTTTTTTACTATAATAGCTCTGAGATTACCTACTGACATAAAATATTTTAAACATCCATAATTAAAACCTAGGGGGGAAAAAGACAATAAAACTTCAAAACTAGTTTAAAGCTTTGCAGTAATATTTTACTGCCAAAGAAAGCAGATAAGACTTTCACACTGTGTTGAAAACTGCAGGTAATTAATTCCCATGGCAGAGAAGTGAAGGGAAAGCACATTCCATATTCTCAGGGCAAAGTGTAAAAGGAATTTGTAGCAGATCCTGTTAGGTTTAAGCCTTAAACTGTAAGGGACACTTAGCATGGACTAGGATGGAGGGAAACGGTGAAAGTACACATTATATGAGAAATGCTTCTGGCAGCAAATCATCCACAACAAGAGAAAAAGTTCCAGGTGATACAATGAAAGGACATATTAGGTGTCCAAGCTCTTTATTCATTTCACTTTTAGCCACATCACTGGCTTTCCTTTCCCTGCTATGCTTTCCTAACTCAGCCACAATTAACCTCATATTTCAGAGTATCCCTGGCTTTTGCCTACTCTGTTTTCTTACTTTTAAAGACTAGAGGTTTCTTTCCTTATGGATTTGTAATTCCGATTTGCCTCCTCCATTTTAATCATTGATTTCCAGGGGTAATCTGTAGTTCATCACTAATTCGAAGAAATATGTACAATCTCATGAATCCTGGAAGTTGTAAAATGGAGGTGGGGTGGAGTGAGTAAAAGACAAAGGCCTGCACACCATTAATAAGGAAAACTTGTAATTTTCCTGGATTTTGCCAAGACTTGACTGTTTCAAACTCTCTGCAATGTGTTTGATATATCAAGCGGGAATATAATAGTCCACCAGGGGAGCCAAGGCAGATCATAACATCATATACATGGCAGTTATAGAATATAGACTTTAAATTTTTCACAAACAGCATTCAGGTGGGCAATGCTTGACTGTTAAGATTATGACCATGCGTAGAACAATAAAAAAATATTTTTACCAGTGACTATATTTTAAGTCATATCCCCAAAACCTTGACTAAAGCATTGTCTGACATATTTAAAGAGTTAGTGAAAGCAGAGTTTGAATGAAAATATACAATATCTGTTCCTTCTTGAGGGTAAAATTCACAAAATGGTTTAAAGAAATCTATGCAAACATCCCTGAGAATGATATCCTAGGACAAGACCCAGACAATATCCCATAGTTATGCCCATTTCCCCCCACACACACTTTATAAAATTTTAAGTATTCCAGAACTTTAAAGCCTATGGTAAGTAAACATGAAGGTCCAGCAATAGCAGGTGCCTTGTAAACATATTAAATGCCGTGGAAATTACTGAAAGATTTTGCTCATGTGTGCCAATGGATTCTTCTACCATACCAAATCATTTGGATAGCTGAAGAGAGAAAGAAATGTATTTTATTTTTCCAGGTAGTGTTTTTGAAGGGGTGTTCTCCACACCATCCGAGTTCTAGAGATACATAAGCCCATCAACAGTGGTGAGGGAAGGTGAGTGGAGGGCCAAGTAAGCCATGTTTTGAGTTCCCCAAATGTACTTGAATCAGTGCAGGTTTGCTTTTATCTGCTTTACTTTCTGGAAAACTTCTCCCACTTAAACTGTCACTGCACTACAAAGGCTATTCTGGTATAAGTTACAAGATCCAGACCTCAAATGCACGTATGTAAAAAGGAGAATAAATTTTATGAGTCCTAATTGTTTTTACTGCTAAACTATTAGAGCACATATAAGGAATTTGCTCTGTGGTCTTTGTGTGACTGCTAAACAGAGACTGCCAGGTAAACAATTGTAATTAACAAAGGCTTTTCCACTTCATTGTGTTAACATTTCAATTTGTCCTTACCACTCAGTACAAAACTCTTAAAACCACATCAGTAGTCAGTAATTTCTTAATTATCAGAAGGACATTCATTAGTTTTCAGAGTTGTGAGTTTCAGTTTTAGTTTTTCCAGTTTAATCCGTATTGATCCCCACAGTGCGCACAACGCACTACGCAATCGTGACAGTAAAGTATGAGTGACTTTTGCAAAACTGAAACACTCTGAAGTCTGAATGCATGCTTTTCCCTGAAAAGCTCGTATTAAACCAATGGCCTTCTAAAAATCTATTTTAAAATCAGACAATTAATGACTGTGATGGTTACTGTTAGGAATATATCTCAAGTGGATTCCTTTGATCTTGAAGCAGTTTAGCCACACAGGTATCAATACCACATTAGATAGGTCAATGTTTTTTCCCCAATTTTCACAGACAAGAGAGAGAGACACACACATTGAGAGGCTGATAGATTCAACTTGATGACTGAATTCCAAACAGTAGAAACTCAAATCTTCCTTCTCAATCCTTGTTACTTTTCCAATAAATCCAAGTTGCCTTTGTAGTCAGATTTTGACTGTTTGTTTTAGTACATATAATGACGTGACAACCATTGGATGATTGTCTGATTCCCTCTATCCTATACACAGAAAGAGAGTAATACACACATTTTTACTCACTATGTTCTCTGTGTCTCCTAAGGCTTGAAGAAACTTTAGGGCCTGATTCTTCTACCAGACTGAACTATCAACAGGGTACGTTTCATATTCAGGCTGTTGTTATAGCTTATTACACATACTATTCTGCCATTCTCGATTTTATGGTACACAAAGCATTGCATTTTATATATCTTTGAAAGCCTCACCAAACATGGTATAGTTTCCAGAACACTGTAGGCTACATCTATGTCTGTATCTGTCTATTACATATATGTGTATGTACATAGACACATATGAAAGATGTTGACTTTTGAGAGATCTGAGTTTTAGAAAGAAGACACATTCTACTGATTTCAGTCTGTACTAAGATAAGGAGGTATACGAGTTATTGACCCTCACTTGACTCAATCTCTGGCTGATGTATGATAAAAGTCCATCTGAAAAATAAGATTTCTAACAAAAGTCATCTTTCTAGAGGATAAAGAAATATCAAAAGTCTGAAACATTTTCCCCAATGTAAAATTAGTATCAATGATAAAACCTTGAAAGCAAAGAGGGACCTCTAATTGACTCTTACAAAGTTTTTGGAAAATCTAGAAATAAAATAATATCTATTTAAATTTGTGAATAGTAGTTTTCACGGCAAAAGCTGACTTGCTTTCTCCTCATTACGCACCCCCAGTCTTCTTATTTAATTCAGATTCCTTTACTTTATTGGCTTGGCCATTAAAGCATAACTAAAAGGAAAAAAAAGTTTCTTGCTTTCCAAAAGTATTTTCGAGTGTTGGTTTCCCTTCTGGCTTCACATTAATTTGAGGTAATTACATAAGTTGTTGACAAATAAACATTCAAGAAATTTTTATGAAGGATAACCTTGGCAAACCACAATAGCCTTTAAACTTTGCTTTAAATTAAAATTCTAGCAGTTTATTATGTTACTTTGTGCCAGGATAAGGCTATAAACTGCTCTCATATTCAAAAGAATGTTTCTATTTAAAATTTACATTTACAAGTCTAATACGATGTTCCGGCTCATTCTCCTCACAGAAAATCTACTGAGTTGTATAACTTTATTAGAAACCCAACTCACATTGTTTCTTGAATCAATTTAAGTTAGTCAACAGTTTTTTTACAATGAAATGTTGTAGGTAAATTAGAGATAATGATAGACTCTGTAAGTTACTAAATAGTTTAATATAGACAGGTAATTTATTATGAAGATAGTGTATCCAGTGATTCAATTTAAAATCAGCTTTGAATTTCATATTACTTTTTGATCACTTTAAGTAGATGGTTTGGAATATTCTGTCATGTCCAGTTTAATTTTAGAATATAATTTATAGAAGGTACCTAGAGAACTATATAAAGTACAATAAATACATATGGCATGTGGTTTCATCCACATGAGATGCCTAATCAGCTATGAGAAATATTATGGCCAATAAGTTCATTAAATATTGTATGTAGAGGGTAATAAATTATAGGCCCGTTCTTTGAGAATGTAAATTGCCATCCTTAAAATTCTTGCAGAGTTTCAAAATTCTAAACTACGGGACATAATTGACAATTTTAAGAAAAACTTAAATGCTTGGCAATTGTTTTGGCAGCTGATTTACTTCATGAATCCTATCTAACCTGACAAATTTATACCCTGCATTTTTATGCTTAAATTATTTAAAATTTGAGCATTATGGATGATATGTAATTCTCTTAGAAGATATATTCAGTCCCATAGATAATCATATGTTGGAAATAAAAAGAGGAAAATGTGATAACTAAATTGGCTTCAGTGGGAAAACTTAAACTGATTTCTGTGAGAACCATAATGACCTGAATTTTATTTATGACAAATTGTATAAGTGATACTTACAAAAAGGACTGAACCGAGAGGTAGACTTTGAACTACTCCAGAGGACCGCAAGCATCTCTATTAAAGTCTTCATAGTATTATTTAGTGGATCACCTAAGGAGGGGCAAGTGTTTACAAACCTTTTACAATCTTCTATTGTACCTTTAAAAAAAACACAACAGAAAGTGCTACCAGCTGTGTATATATGTTTTTATGAACACAGAGAACACACAGACACACAGAGGCACACACACAAGTATATACATTGGGGAAGATTTCCCAAGGTTGGGAAGTAGCACGGATATGCCATTGAAACTGAAATGAAACCAAACATGTCTGGTCTGCTTAGTGGTGAATAAACTACCATGGCTGATTTTAAATGAAATAGAATGTTTAAAACTGGCATATATCATAAGTATGTATGGTGATGGATCTTAACTAGACTTATTGTGGTGATCATTTTGCAATATATACAAATATCAAATCATTATGTTGCAACCTGAAACCAATATAATGTTATATGTCAACTACACCTCAATAAATAGATTGATAAATAGAAGAAAACTGGTATATATACACTCTATGGAAAAATGTAGACTGATATCTGCTGCTTGCTAGTTCTGTACATGTACAAATATAATAAAAACTAGCATAAATTATTAATGTATGATAGATACAGGGAAACAGTATTTTCTCTATATTAACAGATGAGAAAACTGATACTTACAGAAAGTATCTAACTTGCTTATGACCACACAGGTATGTATAAGTAGCAAACTCATGATTTGAATACAAATCTAATTTCAAGGTAATATCTCCAGTGCTTCACGGCTTGGTTTTCTGGGTTATATAAGGTAACATTTGTAAAATGCCAAATATAGTGCATGAAATACAGTAGCTATTAAATACCAGCTATAGTATTTAAGCTTTATTAACAATTAGCACCTACCCTTTGGAAGATTCCGGGCAGTTAAATAAGAAATCATTTTGCATATATCTTATTCTCCACTTCAACTCCATATAAGCTGATTATAATCCTATAGATACTTATGAATATAATACAAAATGAGGAAGAGTGTAATAAGCTATACCTCTGTCATATGTAGCCTAATACTCTGTTTCTGATAGTGACAATAGTTGCAGTAGAGCTTGTTCTTCAGTTTCCTATTGCCAGCCTCAACAAATAGGAATTTACTTATGGTAATCATCCCAAATTCCATTATTTATTAATTATATTTTCATGATATATTAATGAATTTAGATTCTTCTAGAATCCTTGTCAAAGTCTACCAAATATTTTTGGGTGGTCAAGGTGTGGTTGGAAGGAGGGGAGTTCTTAGGAGATCAAATCCTTCCTAGCCATATTGTAAACATCATCATAACTTTAAAACTATCTCTTTTATTCCACATTTCTTCCAAAATATATACTCCAGTCCTATTTTGTCCCAAATATTGTGCAAAACATTGAAAATACAGTAGTGTGTAAAGAATCCACTGTACCTTGCTAGCATATCATTTAGAGCTTTTACTGAAATTCAGACAATAGAAGCTTCAAATACAATAATGTATGGTAAGTGCTTTGACAAGGAAAAAATAGAGTGCTGTGAGATGAAATCCAATGAAACCTTGCCCAGTCTAAGACAGTCAGAGACATGTCCCCAGAGAGAATGAGGTTAAGGCTGAGAACTGCTACAAATTGTAAACTGTGATCCCTTTTCAGTTTTTCTCAATCGCAATGAAAACCTTTCCTACCCACCAAGTCATACTTGATAGAAATGTTATAGACATTGATTATATTCTGACATTGGAACTTTTGGTCCAGAACCTAATGAAACAAGTAGTGTTAAGCAATTAAATAAGGTATAAAATGAGCAAATGTGGAAGCTCCCCAAAAATGCATTTTAAGTGGGTATATATTCAACTGCTCTTATACTTACTGCAGGAGGACAGAGCTAGACAATTTGACTTGCCTGCTGTGCGTGTGTGTGTGTGTGTGTGTGTGTGTGTGTGTGTGTTCATAATTTTATAATCATCCCAAAGAGGCATTATATGGTCTCTTGCTTAATATTTCACAGAATGAGACCACACTACAAACATGGTAGCTTGTGATACTCTGAATCTAAGGAGATAGAGTAAAATTTCAGAAAATCAGAAAGAAATAATAGGGACTTCCCTGGTGGGCCAGTGGCTAAGACTTTGCACTCCCAATGCAGAGGGCCCATGTTCAATCCCTGATCAGGGAACTAGATCCTGCATGCTGCAACTAAAGATCCCACATGCAAAAATAAATAAATAAATAAAAGATCCTGCACACAGCAATGAAGATCCCTTGTGCTGCAACTAAGACCCAGCACAGCCAAATAAATAAATCTTTAAAATAAATAAATAACAAAAATAATTAAGAAACAGAGAAACGCGAATTACATAAAATAAAAATGTTAACTAGACTTATTGTGATTATTTCACACTGTATACAAATATTGAATCGTGTTGTATACCTGAAACTAATATTAATGTTATATGTCAATTATAGTTCAATTTAAAATTTTAAGTCTTCTGTAAAGCAGGGGTTCCCTAACCCCTGGGCCATGGACCGGTACCAGTCCGTGGCCTGGTAGGAACCGGGCAGCACAGCAGGAGGTGAGCAGCAAGTGAGCAAAGCTACATCTGCCACTCCCCATCACTCACAGCACCACCTAAACCTTCCCCCACCCTCCCCACCACTGGTCCGTAGAAAAGAAATTGTCTTCCACGAAACCAGTCCCTGGTGTCAAAAAGGTTGGGGACCACTGCTGTAAAGAATAAAATAGAAAAGAGTACAATTGCATGTAAATCTCTAATATTAGCTAATATTTATAGATTGCTTACATGTGGGAGGATCTTGTCTCAGTGATATACATGTTTTGAATCTCAAAACAATAATCTTCATTTTACCATTATGTATATTCATTTTACAGTTGGGGAAATTGAGGTAAATTGAGTGAGGCAATTTTAGTATACAGTTGATCCTTGAACAACGTGGGTTTGAACTGCATGGATCCAGTTATATGTCAAACTTTTTGAGTAGTAACTAGTAGAGTGCTGCACAATCCATGGTTGGTTGAGTCCTCAGATGAAGAGCTGTGGATACGGAGGAACTATGTGTAGGAGGACCAACTGTAAGTTATACACGAATTTTTGACTGTGCTGAGGATTGGTTACCCTGACCCCTGGAGTTGTTCAAGGATCAACTATTTATCCACATATTCCTTGGTATTCCTTCCTTCAAGACATGAAATCTAACTCTCTTCTCTTGAGTGTGGGCTGGACTTGGTGCCTTGCTTATTAGGTATAGATTGTGGTTAAAATGCAGTGTGTGATTTATAAGACTCTTTCATACAAGACACTGTTGCTTCCACTTTGATCTGTCTGTCAGATCACTTGCTCTAAGGGAAGCCACCTACCATGGTGTGAGATTTCCCAAGCAGCCCTGAGAAGAGGCCCATGTGGTGAGTAACTAAGACCTCTAGCCAACAGATAGCCAAGAACTAAGGCTTTCTGCCAACAGCCATGAGTGTGAACTTGGAAAAGAATTCTCTGGCCCCAGTCAAGCCTTCAGATAAGGGCAGCCTTGACTAACACCTTGACTGCAATTATGAAGAAACCCTCAACCAGACCCACAGAAAATGTGAGATAATAAATGTTTATTATTTCAAACCATTAAATTTGGGGTTAATTTGTTACACAGCAATAGATATGGAGAGTTAATTTTCTTGTCTAAGTGGAGTACTTGAAAATTAAATTCAGGAAGTATGGCTTCAGAGCTGAAGCTCTACATATAGAATGGTGATAGTGATGGCAGTCATTTATGACATTCTGCCATGTACTTACAACTCTCCTCACACTTAGCATAGCACCAATCAGTTGATCATTTATTTTACTCAGGCTCAGATGGGTTATGTTCCTTGTTCAAAGTCATTGTGCTACCAAGGTGGAGAAAACAACAATAAGGATTAATTTAGGGCTATAAAACTGATTGTTAGGAACAGAAAATGGGATTTGATACCGAGACTTTAATACTATTTTATATTCACACTATCTACCTATAGGAAAATCGAAAATTAGGTAAGGTAATACTTGAAATCATTTTATAACATAATTTTTACAAATATAGGATTGAAGATGTTACTACTACTGCTAATAATACTTAAATGAATATATTTAAATAAGAAATTAATGAGTAGATATGTACCAGATGACAGAGAAAGGTGAAATGTCATATTTTTTACGTAGTCTTATTGGAGATGAGCAAATGTTTTCTGTAAAGTTTTAGATAGTAAATATTTTAGGTTTTGAGGGCAATAAAAATTCAGTTATAACTGTAAAACACAGCCATTGCAGTATAAAACCAACCATAAATAATACATAAGTAAATGGTATGGTTTTGTTCTAATAAAACTTTATTTATAAAAACAGGTGGTGGGCTGCATTTAGTCTGTGAGTCATAATTGGCTGATCCCTTGTCAAATATAAAGTATTTGATATAAAAATCTCTGATGTATTTTAGTTTATAGTTATTTTAGCCTACATTATTTCCATTCCCAATCTTAGACAACAGAGAGAGTACCAAAATTAACAAACAGGATTTAGTTATACTCCCTGATCACAAATAAAAACAGACAAGACCAAAACTGAGTTTTTCTAGGGGGAGAAATGAGAACAAATCAGAATAGGGCTGAAGACATCCCAGAGAAGATTATCATGACAGTAAGTGTGGTCAAAGTGCTGGATTTAGAGTGGGAAGATTACATCAGCTGTTATCTTTGTCCATTTGGGATGCTATAATGGAATACTGTTTGCAGTGTGATGTATAAACAAGAGAAAAATTTTTTCTCACAGTTCTAGAGGCTGAGAAAACCAAGATCAAGGCACTAGCAAATCCTGTGTCTGGTAAGAACCTTCTTCCTGGTTTATAGATGCCCTTCTTCTCTTTGAAGAAGGAGCAAGGGAGCTCTCTTGGGCCTCTTTTATAAGGGCACTAATTCTATTCATGAGGGTGGAGCCCTCATGATCTAATTACCTCCCCAAGGCCCCATTTTCTAATACCGCCACAATGGGGAGTAAATTTCAACATACGAGTTTTGGAGAGACTCAAATATTCAGCCTATAGCGTTCTAGCCCTTTCCTGCCACTAAATCGATGCCTTTCTCACATGCAAAATATGTTCATTCCATCCCAACATTCTCAAAATTCTTAACTTGCTTAAGCATCAACTTTAAAAGTCTAAAGTGCATGGTGTCATCTAAATGTCATCTATGGGTAAGAAATGAGGTATGATTTATCCTGAGGCAAAATTTCTCTCCAGCTATGAACCTGTGAAACCAAACAACTTATGGGCTTCTAAAATTCAATGGTAGGACTGGCATAAGATAGATATTTGCATTCCAAAAGGGAGAAATAGGAAGGAAGAAAAGAGTGACAGGTCCAAAGTAACTTCAAAACCTAATTGGGCAAATTCCATGAGACCTCTAAAATTCAGTAATAATCCTCTTTGGCTTGATGCTCTTTGGCCTTCCGTACCCACTGGGGTGTCAAAGACTCCCAACAATTTGGAGGGGTGTTGCCCACACTGTGACTTTTTGCCAGGGCCCCATCTATGCCACAGTTCCACTGCACTGGCTGTAAACCACTCTGCAACTCTTGATGGGGTCACAGGCATGAGACACCTAGGCAGGGACATCCTGGACCACCTGCACCAGAGGGGTGGCCTCAGCCATAGAAATAGATTTTTTCTCTGGGCAGGTGGTGGGAGTGGCAGTCCTGATGACCTCTGAATCAGTTTCAGGGGGTCATTCTTCCTTTGTCTTGAAGACCATTCCCTGTCTTCTGGTGAGATGGCTGTCTAGGTCCATGGTTTATACCCACACTAATCTCCTTATCGAAAAGTCACCTGGCCATATCCTTAGTATTTTCTGAACATCCTTTCTCAATTTATTACTGTATGGATAAGCTGAGAATTTTCCAACTCTATAAGTTTTGCTTCCTTTTTACTTAGTAATTCCATCTTCAAATCATTTCTCTTTGAGCAGTTTATAATAAGCAGTTAGGAGGAACCAAGCCACTGCTTCAACACTTTGCTTAGAGTTCTCCTCAGCTAAATATCCAATTTCATTGCCTTCCACAAAACGGTAGAACATGAACACAAATGAGTCAAGTTCTTTACTACTTTATAACGAGGATCAGCTTTTCTCCAGTTTCCAATAACACGTTTCTCATTTCCATCTGACACCTCAACGGAATGACCCTTACCAGCCATATTTCTACCAACATTCTATTCATGATGACTTAGGTATTCTCTAAGAAGTTGAGGCTTTCTCTCTAGCTCTCTCCTCTTTTCTTTCTCATTTGTCTCTAGAATCATCCTCAATGTCTATACTTCTAGCTTACACTTCACAACTCTTCCAGCCTCTACCTGTTACCCAGTTCCAAAGCCGCTTCTACATTAGTTGGTATTTGTTACAGCAGCACCCCACTTCACAGTACCATTTTTTGTCTTAGTCTGTTCAGGCTGCTATAACAAAATATCAACTATATCGGGTGACTTATAGATAGAAGATATTTCTCACAGTGCTGAAGGCTGTGAAGTCCAGGATCAAGGTGCTGGCAGATTCAGTGTTTAATGAGAACCAGCTTTCTGGTTCACAGATGGCCATCTTCTCTCTGTGCTCTCATGTAGATGGAGGGGGGAGCGTTTTATAAGGGCCCTGATCTCACTGATGAGGGATACAGACTCATGACCTAATTATCTCCCCATAACACCACTTCAAAATATGATCACACTGGGGATTATGTTTCAACAATATTTTTAAGGGGACACAAATACTCAGCCTATAACAGTGTTTATGCTACATTTACAAAGTGTACTATTAGGTGGCCATTAAAAAGAATATACTCATTTCTCATTATTCAGGAGTTATGTTCTATAAAGTTGGTTCTGAATTAGCAAATACAGAAACATTGCTCCAAAAGGAATTACAGGGTTAGGTTCCATTTAGCCATAACATTTTTGTCAACTGTTCAATAGATAACCTTGTTTTATGTGTGTTCTGTTTAAAGACATATTATTTAATATATATTTCTTAGAAGTAATTAATTTCATTGTACTGAAATAAAGTCGGAGCATTTGGGGACCATGTGTGTTATATAGATTTGTTTACCAATGCTTTTATAAACAAGTCAATCTCATCAGCTTTAACACTCTGCTCTTAACTCATCACCTGTATAACACTTAATAGGTATTTAAAAAAAAACTTTCTACAGCCTCCTGATGTGAGAATCAGCCTTGTCTGCAAGTTTAACATTTTTCAAGCCATACCACCTTTTGAAACGTGCAAGTCAGTCAACACTAACCAAGAAGTTTTAACATTTTCATGACCCTGGGTAAAGTGACTATAAATTTCTTTGGCTTTCAGCTTCACAACAATGCTGTCCCCTGCACTTTTATTATTAGTCATCATCTCATGAATCCATAAATTTAGCTTCTTTTTCATTATTTCCATAGCTTCATCCCACATTGCAGATGTTACTTAGCACTTCTGGAGTGACCTCACATACAGATATACAAATTTGCTTTTTCTTTCTCTGGATGTACCCTATTATTGATTCATTAACATTGAACTCATGGTCCACAGCAGTATAAATCAAGTCTGAATGAAGTTTATCTAACATGTATCTTCTGTGTAAGACACAGCACTGACTGCTTGTGCTTACAAACCCTGGATAGCAGTTCATCACTATGCTTGAGGGTCATTTAAACAGTGAAATCATTGACAAAAGCATACAAAGGCAAAATTTTTTAAAATGTGCCATGTAGACCACAAGAAGAATATTTGTTTAAATACAAGAGCTAAAATAACAAGGCAGAATGTTACCTTGTTTGACCTCAGATGGAATGTGCACATCAGATGGCTCAAATTTTTCACTGTTCTGCACATGTCTGCAAATGACCATAAAGGCTCCAGAAGTATTGATTGGGGTTAAAAATAAATTTTGGCGAATAAGCAAATCCATAAATACAGAATCCATGAATAATGAGAATCAATCATATATACAAAGAAAGGAGAATATTACAGCATATTTTATTTACTTGAAATATTTTGAAATATTTTGTAAGCATTTGATACATGATGATAAACACCAAGTTTACGAGGATTTATGAGAATTCATTCTTAGTACACATACATATATGTACAGTGGAATGAATATGAAATTAATTATTGTCCACACTTGGTCACTGTTTATAACTTAGTGTGTTTACAAGTTTTAGTATACAATTATATTTTGCATAGTGGTAGATGGGTACAGAAAAGAGAAAATAAAGGATTCATCTGATTAACAATGGAAAGTTTATCTCTTTCTCTTCACCTTTGGTATGCACCTCTACTCTGATGAACACTCCCTTTACTCCTCTTATATTCTATACTCTTCATACCAATATAGAAAATGAAGAGAATAATAGAATGATATTAAGTATATAAACTTTGTTAATAAAAATTACCTGCTTTCCTACAATTTTAATAGCAAGGTAATGAATATATTAAAACGATAAAAAGTAGAAGATACCAAAAAGGGAAAATATATGATTTTATATTGTTACTGAATTTTTTGTTTTATTTTCTGACTTAGTATCATTATACTTGGACAAGTGGCATGCACTGACAAAGTAAGCTTACATGCAAGTGTTAATCTATATTTTATTTCAGCAAAAACATAGTCCATCACTTAAAATTTGTATATGTAAGTTTGTCAACAACACTCTCTATGCTGAAGTCATACCAATGCGTGAGGTAAGAAGCCCTTTGAAGATAGGGACTGTCGTGCATTTCAGGTTTGTATCACCAACTTTCTACACAGTTGCCAGGTTTATAGTAGGACCTCAATAAATAGTCACTTTATTAAGTAAATATTAGTTGTTGAAAACGGAAGTATTCCAGTTTTTAAAGTTCATTCAAAAATATGTTTCTGACATATTAAAGAAAAAGTCCATTGGGTCTATGGCAGATTAGTGAAATGAAATGCTAACTATGGTAGTGAATGCAAACAAAGACTGTATGTATTCACAATGAATTAAGTGTTGCAGTGAAAAAAAATTGCCTTCTTTCCACAAAGTTGGGACCATCTGTTTGATCATGATTATTAAGGAAATAAATTGATTTCTGAGGTTCTATTGATAAACTTTAAGATATTGCTAGACTATTGGGTTGTGTGAAAGAAGATGGTGAGTTCATTGTTTTTTCTTACAACAGTGGCAATCTTGCTATATTAATTTCATGTGAACAATGTGGTCAAATAAAATAATTAGAATGACATAAGGAAAATGGTGTGTTAGTGAAGTGTTAGTACAGACATGCTGTAAAGTTTAGTTAAAAGTCATAGCAAGGATTTCACCCATAAGTAGAGCCAGTGCAGATTTCTAAACCAAATCATAATATGTTCTATATGCTTAATATCTATAGACTATGAAATATACAGCTGACTTCACTTTAATTAGGTTTTTTACTTCCTAGGTCATCAACACACATGCACACATACACACACACACACACACACACTCTTCTAGAATTCACATATATGGTGTATAGTAGTTTTGTCATCATTAGGCCATACAGAATAACTTCTCAGGTCTAGAGTTTTAAAAGATATAAAATTTTACTCATCAAAAAAAGAATGAAGATATTCATACTGAATTCTTAGTTGCATTACATTGTAAACAGAAAACCATATTTATTCTTAGTGCAATTGAAAGTGTATATCATTTTGAGGCTCACATTTTTTCTAGGAGTTCTCATTTCATATTCACTTTCAAAAAAAATTAGAATGAATTATGGTATACATATAGTGGAATATTACATGGCAATAATAAAGAATGAATTATGGAAGTGACCACAAGGGTGAATCTCACAGAAATTATATTTTGTAGAAAAATAAGGCACAAATGCCTATTTACTGTACATACAAAAATAACTTTATAATGATAAAGTCAGAATAGTTATCTCTCCTGGGGATGCTGAGAGGAGTCAGGGCCTGGGTAGATATTAACAGGGATAGAACATGAGGGATACTTCTTGAGTGTTAGAAATGTTTTATGTCTGATCCCATTGTACTTGTAATACTAATGCACTTTATTCCATTGTCCTCAATGGAAAAAATTTTCAAAAGTACTTACCACATAATAAATAAATATATATAATTTTTATTAGAGTATAGTTGATTTACAATGTTGTGTTAGTTTCAGGTGTACAGCAAAGTGAATCAGTTGTACATGTATTTATATACACTCTTTTTAAGGTAATTTTTGATCCACCTCCTAGAGTTATGAAAATAAAAACAAAAATAAACAAATGGGACCTAATTAAACTTAAAAGCTTTTGCACAGCAAAGGAAACCATAAACAAAATGAAAAGACAACCCTCAGAATGGGAGCCACATACTAAATATTAGCCATATTAGCTTAATTGATTTTAAATTCAATGGAGAGGGAATACATTTAAACATTTTACCTATAAGATATAAAAAGTGGCTTCTGTCTATTCAAAACTATTTTTTAAAGATTTAAAATAATCTAACATTAATATATCACTTCTGTAAACATTTGTGTAAAATTTTTTAGATAAATGACACTTTGCTCTGAAATGTTTGTTATTTGATTTGATATGAGCAAGCTGCTCATATATGCAAAAAGAAAACATTTTATAATGTATCAGATTATAGTGCATTAATCTGACAAACTTACATCAACTTAAAAAAATAGATTGTTAATACGCTCTGTACTCAAGTGTGATGTATACAGGAATACTATATATAGTTATCCTGGATATCCATTATACAAACTTAAGTGATCCACTCATCACAGTCCATGTGAGTTGTGCCCCCTATAGTTATTCATTGCAGCATTCTAAATATTTTATGCATAGAGCGTAATCACATTATTTCCCATCAAAATCTTCATAATTAACAAAATTATCCAAACATGCTCTAATACTAAGCTCTAATGTCTTCTTCACATTAAAAATGACCTCCCATTTAAAAATTTTTATCTTGTATATGTGAAAAATCTTAGGAGTTGCATAGGATCAGTTCTTACAAATAATTTTCATGTTATTAAAATCAAAACATAAAACTACAACCCTCATACTGGTTTCCTACATGTATTGCAATGAGATTGTGGACCTAAATGAATATGAACCCAATTCCACTAAGTCTTAAGTGTTTCCTCAACATAATAAATTCAGAAATAATTGTGGTTATTTTATGTTCATCTAGAATTAGATATTATAGAGAACTGAGGCTGTTTATCAGTACATACATTCAAATTTTAGATAGATGTAATGGACTCGCATTCAAGAAGGTTTATTGAGAATTAAGGAATTAGGAAATTCTTAGGAACACCTACAATGAGCAATGAAATGTACTATGTTAATTTGGAACATCAAAAATGCCAGTTATCTATAAATTAGTGAATGAACTCAATCACAGTTCAAAGGAAAATAATAAATGCAACAGGATAATAAAAGCTTTATTATGGAGATAGATATGGACTGAGGTTTGAATAAAGGAGATTATGTGAACTGGCAGACAGAAAATAAATGTGACAAATGACATTACCAAAGGCAAGGAGGCTGAGGGGAGCAAGGCACATTGGAAAACAGTGTGAGTGTTTGTGTCAAGAAGATCTGAAAATAAGCATGATGAGGAAATAAGTACAGATCCAGAAGGTCCTTGATTCTCAGCTAAAGAAATCTGACTATCCTGTAGGCAGTGCAGAACTATTGATTATGCAGTTCAAGGAGAACAGAATCAAAGTGAGGATTAAATCCAGAAAATACATGTGGAAATATCTAGAATAAGGTTTGATTGTTGGTGAGGATCAAGCAGTTAACTAATGACAGAAATCTTACTTTATGTATTATACTTGTCTTTTATATTGTAGTTTAGATATCATACCCGTGATATTTGCATTCAAGAGGACAAAACTAGGAGTAATAAAAGTTCCCTAGAGGGACTTCCACTCCAGAAATGATCTTCCCTGTTCTTTTAATACTTCAGATCACTTTATAAACCTTTTATTTTCTAACAAAAATTAATAGCCATATATTTCCCCATTGGGGATTTTATTTACCATGTTTACTCACAAAGAGAAAGCTCTCCAGAAAACCAATGTATTTTCAAGGTAATTTCTCAAGCCATGTTGCAAATATATGCAATTTGATATTGTCCATTATATTTGTGTGATCTCTATATAAAGTATGTTATTTCATCTAAATATATTTTTGTTCTCGTTTATTATTAACTAATGAAAATAGTAAATGGGTACAATTTCATTTTTGAGTCATATATTGGCTTAAAATTTTGGTGAGGAATTTAAAGCAGTGGTCTGGAAAAAAGTGGAAGCATTCAGAGCATAGGAGTGGAAGAAAGAAAGAATAACAAAAGCATAGATGGGTGAATTGGGAATTTATATAGATAGAGGAAATCTTATTCAGCAACATGGGCCTAAGGGGGAAAAAGGGGAGAATATTAAAAGTAAACATTCATAAAATAGAATTAAAAGCACAAAATGGCATGGAAAAAGTCAGCATTTTCTAAATCACTTAAAGTACATGTGCAAAATATATATTTTTGGAATGACATAAAGTAGAATTTAAGTATTTGTAACTCAGAATATGACACTGTTTTAGATTGAAATGATACATATTAAAGTAGTTCAAAACATCTTGGTTAGTACTAAAGGGAGAATAAAGATATTGACACTGTTATAAGTTTAAAATCAAGCCAACATTTTAAGAAGTACTGCTTTTCCTTTGAAACCTGTTCTTTTTCCTGGCTACACTGCCACCAACAGTATCAAGTTAACAGTGAAAAATCCAATGTGGGTTTAATTAGAAAGCAAAAATATCAATCATTCTTAGATACTATTCCACACTTCACTATGATATTTTCTGACATGGGCATTAAAATGAGCTTTCAGAAGAGTGAAACATGGGAGTAAATATAAGGTTTGCATGTAAAACAGAAGAAAAGCATTAACTAGGTTCTAGTCATTGTCTAGTTATTTGAATATGTTAGTGAACTGTAGAAAAGGAGGACTGGATGTGAGGTGTTTCATAAGCGATCTGCACATCCATGTTAGAGCATCCATGTTTACAAAGTTAGTCTGAAGAAGTTGACTCAGATCTACTTGAGTTCCTGTGGATGTGAGGTGTGAGGAGTAAGTGCAGGTCTGCCTTCGGAATCTAAGACCTGGCACTCGGTTCAAGCCCACCTGGCCCTATGACCCTTGATCGCACAGGGCCCCCCTTCAAATGCCTGATGACCCTCGGCTATCAGTTCATACTGGAGAAATAGACAATGAAAAGATAACTTGAAAATATGCTCACATGGAGAAATGTCATCTATTAGTTTGCTACTCTCTGCCCTTTCCTTGAAGTTCTCAAACTTTTTTAGATAGCATCTTAATAGATATAATTTGTGAAATATAACAACTTTTCTAATTTCTCTGAATATACTCAAAGACTTTTGATTTCTTTTTTCAATTTTTAGATTATTTTCATTAATTATTGCTTCCTGTAGGGATGGATTTTCTTTTTGTCTTTTTGGGTCCTCCTCTCTGTAGTTGATGGCTTTCCTAATTACCAGTCAATATTCAGTTGTTTATGCATAGGTTAGACTAATGTACCAACTAGTTGGCTTGGGTTTCCTCTGTGGCTGGATAATAAGCTTCTTTCATGAGTGATGAGGATGCCTTGAAACTTTTAAGTGCGTATGCTGGAGCATGGGGGTGCTGGGAGGGAGTGGGTTGGCTTGCCCACTTTTAGGCTTCCCAAACTGGGAAAGCTGTTGGAAGTTCACTGTACGCCTGTGGTGTCCCCAGACATTAGAAAAAGAATAGCTACATCAGGGAACACCGAGAACAAGCATGAACTAGGACTATCCTGAGCAACACAGGATGTGTTCATGCTCTTCATGGAGAACACAAAGTTTAAGATTACACAGAAGCTACAATGATCCATGGCTCCCATTTGTGCCTTTTTGGTGTAAATACAAATGACTTGATTAGTTCAGAATTGTTATCAGGGAGCCACTGAGGACACAGACTCTCACTGTATTACTACTCAAGTATTCTAACACCAAATTCCATTCACAAGATCAACTCCTGGTCAAAGATAGTTGCTAGAACTCCAACTATACAACTGCAATGTAGGCTAAAAGAAAGACAGAAAGAGTAAGATATCTATTTTAGTTTAAGGATTTCTTTTTCATTCTCTCTCCCTAAACATATACACACACACACACGTGCGCTAACATATACACACATATAAAACGTGTATTATATGTGTGGATAGATGTTTATAGTGTTTATGTAAAGAACTTCCACAAATTGGTTTCACATTTTTCTATTTTTGTTTTTCTAAAAATATTCTTTACTGAACACATACACTTATCCATGTATACAGGGGCAAAATTTTCTGTAAGATATATATGGAAAACAGAATTGCTGGGATTATACAGCTTGCTTCCCCCTAAATTGTACCAATTCATACTTCTGGCAAAAATGGATAATTATTATAAAATATTTTAATGTTTACAAAAAAATAGTATCTCAATTTTGTTTAAATTTGAATTTTGCTACTTACTAATTGTTTCTTTTCATGTGTTAATTTTCCATTTGCATTAATTTTCTGTTATATTTTTTGCTCATTTTTCCATTAAATTGATGTCTGCTTGTCTAAATGACCTCAACAATACATACAAATATTGTGTAATATAAGTTCAAATTATTTGTTTTTCTATCAGCTTCAAACTAGTGCTAATAGTTTCTATATTATGTCTACATACCTTATTCCAAAATTATAAAATGAAGTTATTCTGTATTTTCTTTTTTTTGCACTTAGCTCTTTAATCTGTCTGGATTTCATTTTTACATGGTAAGTAACTTGAATTTAACTTTATCATTATTTTGTTTAAAATGCAGATTAGTTATGCTAAAACCTTTTATTTATTGCTAATCTTCCCTCAGTGGTTTGAAATACCTATTTTTTTTATTTTGTATTGTGATACAGTTGATTTACAATTTTATATACATTTCAGGTGTACAACATAGTGATTCACAACTTTTAAAGGCTATACTCCATTTATAGTTATTATAAAATATAGGCTATGTTCCTTGTGCTGTACTATATCCTTGTAGCATTTTTATTTTTTACATAGTAGTTTGTACCTCTTAATCCTCTACCACTGTTTTACCCCTCCCCCTCCACCCCCCACTGGTAACAACTAGTTTGTTCTCTATATCTGTGAGTCTGTTTATTTTTTGTTATAGACACTATTTTGTTATATTTTTTAGATTCCACCTACAAGTGATATCATACAGTATTTGTCTTTCTCTGCCTGACTTATTTCACTGAGTATAATATGCTCCAAGTACATTCAAGTTGTTGCAAAAAGCAATATTTCATTATTTTTTATGGCTCAGTAGTATTCCATTATGTGTGTGTGTGTGTGTGTGTGTTTGTGTGTGTGTGTATGTGTATACACACACACATCTTCTTATCCATTCATCTGTTGATGCACAAATATTTAGGTTGTTTTCATATCTTGGCTATTGTAAATAATGCTCCAGTAAACATAAGGGTGTATATATCTTTTTGAATTAATGTTTTTGTTTTCTTCTGATTCTTCAGATATACACCCAGGAGTGGAATAGCTGGATCATATGGTAGTTATATTTTTAGTATTCTTGAGGAGCCTCCATACTGTTTTCCACAGTGGCTGCACCAATTTACATTCCCACCAACAGTGTATGAGGGTTACTTTTTCTCCACATCCTTGCCAGCATTTGTTATTTGTGGTCTTTGTTTTTATATATATAATTCACAAACTATATAATTCATCTATATAAGGTATATAATTCAGTGTTTTTTAGTGTATTTACAGGATTATGCAACCATCTAATTTTGGAATATTTCAGCCTCCCTAAAAGAAACCCTGTACCATTAGCAGTCACTCTCCACCTCCCTCGACTCTTCTACCCAGAGCTCTAGGCAAAGCCTAATCTACTTTCTGTCTCTATAGATTTGCCTATTCTGGGCATTTTATATAAGTGGAATTGTGCATTATATGATCTCTTATGACTTAAGCCTGATGTTTTAAAAGTTCATTATATTGTAACACATATCGGTACTTATTCCTGGTTATAGCTAAATGATATTCCTTTGGATGGATATACCACATTTTATTTATCCATCACTCAGTTCATGGGCATTTAGGTGGTTTCTACTTTTTGGCCACTTATTATGAGTAATGCTACTATGAATATCTGTGTATGAGTTTTTGTGTGGATATATGTTCTCATTACTCTTGGGTAGATACCTAGGAATAGAATTACTGGGTCATATAGTAACTCTATGTTTAATATTTTGAGGAACTGCCAAATTGTTTTTCCAAAGTGGCTATACCATTTTACATTCCTACCAGTAGTGTATGAGGGTTTCAGTTTCTCCTTGTCAACACTTGTTCTCACCTGTCATTTTGATTATAGCCATTGTAGTGGGTGTGAAATGGTGTCTCTGCAGTTTTGATTGACATTTCCCTAATAACTGATGAAGTTGAACATCTTTTCATGTGCTTTCTGCTATCTACTTTCTTTGTGCTTTCATGTGCTTTCTACTTTCTTTGAAAAACTGCCTATTCAAATCTTTTGCCCATTTCTATATAGGTTATTTGTCTTATTGCATTCTAATAATTCTTTATATATTCTAGATACTAGTCCTTTATCAGATATATGATTTGTAAATATTTTCTCCCATTTTGTGGTCCTTTTGATGATAGCCATTCTGACAGGTGTGAAGTGATATGTCATGGTTGTTTTGATTTGCATTTCTCTAATAATTAGTGACGTTGAGCATCTTTTCATGTGCCTGCTGGCCATCTGTATGTTTTCTTTGGAAAAATGTCTAATCAGTTCTTCTGCCCATTTTTAAATTGGGTTGCTTGGTTTTTTTTGATATGAGTTATATGAGCTGTTTATATTGATACATTCTAAATGTCAATCCCTTATTGGTCATATAATTTGTAAATATATTCTTCCATTCGGTAGGTTGTCTTTTTGTTTTGTTGATGGTTTCCTTTGCTATGCAAAAGCTTTTAAGTTTAATTAGGTCCCATTTGTTTATTTTTGCTTTTGTTTCCTTTGCTGTAGGAGACAGATTTTAAAAATATTGCTACGATTTATGTCAGAGTGTTCTGCCTATGTTTTCTTCTAGGAGTTTTATGGTTTCCAGTCTTACATTTAGGTCTTTAACCCATTTTGAGCCTATTTTTGTATATGGTATTAGAAAATGTTCTCATTTTATTCTTTTACATGTAACTGTCCAGTTTTCCCAGCACCACTTACTGAAGAGTTTATCTTTTCTCCATTGTATATTCTTGTCTCCTTTTATTTATTTCCTAGAATCTTTCCTTTTTGTTTTATTAGCATGTTTGTTCCTATTTGTCAACCAGTTAGGCTGGTGTCTGTATGTTTGTAGATTACAGGGGTGTAGATCAACTGTCAAATGGGGACTCTGAGACCTAAATGCAGAAGAACATATTTTTTCACAGCCATTTCCCAAACACTACTTTTTTTTTTTTTTTTTTTGTGGAATGCGGGCCTCTCACTGTTGTGGCCTCTCCCGTTGCAGAGCACAGGCTCCAGACGCGCAGGCCCAGTGGCCATGGCTCACGGGCCCAGCCGCTCTGCGGCATGTGGGATCTTCCCGGACTGGGGCGCGAACCCGCGTCCTCTGCATCGGCAGGCGGACTCTCAACCACTGCGCCACCAGGGAAGCCCCTCCAAACACTACTTTTATAGGTGGTTGAAACTTGAGACTGGAGGGATCTCTCTTTTTAGTCAGGCTTGTCTAACTAATATTCTGGCATCCTACAATTTTGTATACTTTTTAAGAAATGGAAAAGGAAAATAGGAAGGTGGGAGGGTTTGTCTTTCATTATCTCAGTTGGAGAAATGAAGAAATGTGGTGTTTTATTCATAGGGAAATTTTCCTGGCAAATCTTTTAAAAGTTAGTGGTATTTTAAAGATTCTCTACCCACTCCACCCCCTCTACGTCAGCCACTCCCCATCAAAATAAAAAAAAAAATTATCTTTGGTAGATGAAATTACTGGCCTCAATTCTTTATTAATTGCCTTTACCATGTAACTTTGCAGCCCCTCACACAAAAGGCAGAGTTTTCCACTGGCTGTTACTTGTTTTGGTCAATGAGATCAGGGGGCAGTTACCACGTGCCAGTTCTGCACTTGGGCCTTAAAAGATATCACTGCTCTCATCTCTGTGAGAAGAGCTTTCCCCAGGCAGTTGCTACCCCTCTACCTGAGACCTGAAAGAATACATAGAGAGCCTGCAGCATGGAGCCAATTGCAACTGGGTCTACAGCATCAGGCAGAGCCACTTAGCTGAGCCTAGCCTAGCTGAGACAATATCCAGCTGACCTGCAGACCTGTGAGCAAGAATAAATGATTATTGTTTTAATCCACTAAATTTTGAAGTGAATTACTTGTTATGCAGTAACAAGTTATAGCCAACCGATACAATGCCCTTAATCCCTTTATCTCCCCAATTCATATATTAATTCTCAGCTCAGTATGTTTAGGGGCAAATGGATATTTTTTCTAGCCTCTTCAAAGTGCTTCAAGAGCTGATTCTATGCATTGACTTCAGTAACAACACATTGCTAGTGACCAGCTCCTCTTCCTAATGAATATTGACTTTATGGAAGGGACTACATCTTCCAATCTCTATGTCCACAGCACCGAGCTTGTGCATGAGACAGTCCAGTCTTGTAATTAAGTCAAGCTTCTCCCACTTAATCACTGTGTAACTTTGGTGAACACATTAACCTCTCTGAATCTCAATTTCCCCATCTGTTGGGGAGAGAGTTAGTGGAGATAATGTACATAAAACACTCAGCACATAGTAAGTGTTAACAGCTGCTATTTATTTATGTTTGTGGAATAAATCAATGAATGCTGTTTTTTTCTTAATGTCGGTGACCTGGTACCCTTTATGGGGTACCTACCTCTTCTTGAGTCCATGAAGTTGAAAACCAGATACTGAGTTTGATTCGGTGGTTTACAGTATTAAGTAAGTTAACGTCACAGTCTCAGCAGGTTTCTGGTGTTGAATCTGGGAACTGGATTGGAAAAAGAGTGGGAATCTGAATATTGGAGTAAAGAAATTATGGTGGATTTGGATGAGTCTGAATATGTGGATTCCTTTACTGCTGTTGTAGAAGCAACATTTTTCCCCATCTACTGAGTCTATTCCTGCTTTGTATGAAGAGCATAGAATGCCAGCTTTGATCATTTATCTTTCAAGGAGATGAAAATTTTACCCATGATCTTTTCCTACCAACCCGCATATCCTCCAAGCCTATAATGAGGTTGCAGCACGTTTCAGGGACAAAGTCTGACTATGACATGGATTACATGTCAAAAAGATGTGTGTGGTTTTTTTAAATTTACATTGGCAGAAATATAAATATTGCAGAATATGTTTTAGAATGAATTCCAAATCTGTTAAACCATGTTGGAAAGAACATAAGATTGGGGCAAATTTATCACTATAGGTACACCTATCAGATGATAATTTTTGAATTCAGTGTGCTAGCTTAAACAGTTGGAAATGGCTCCAACAGTTTGCCACGTTGATTTTCTAAAACTGGAAGAAAAATGTGACCTACATTAAGTAAAACTGAGATTCCAAAGATGTTTTGGTATAACACAGGGAAAACAATTCAAAGAGTTAGTGATGTTGGTATGTTGGAGTTCTTACATCAAGTACAAAGTCTTATTTTAAATTTTTAAAATTTATTTTACATTTTGAAATGATATTTTATGCAGTTTGTACACATTGGATAGATGCTCTTTCATTTTTGATATTCATAAATAAACACAAGGGTTCTTTTAGTTTTATAGCTCTAGTCCTCAGTACTTATCAACATTAAAATATATGGCTAACTCATGTGACAAAAACAGTATCGAGGTTATACTCAGGTTGCAATAAAGAGGGAGGCTTAAATGTTATCAGCTTTATTAGAATTCCAGATAGATGGTGTGACCGTTTATTTATATACATTTCTGTTTTTTAACATATATTCAGCAGAATAACCTTTTTCAGTCAAATTTATGGATTTCACCTATTGAAATATAATCACAGAAGGGAGAAAATATAGATGTTCTGAACATAAAGGGTAATTTTAAACATCAATCTATTTCTCTGCAGAGTTCTTCAAGTATGGGTAAGTTATCTTGTAAACTTTATGAATGGGCTGTTTTCTAAGTGGTAGTAAGTGACAAAGACCATTTTTGTGTGATTCTCTCAATTTTCTATGAGAAATAAAAATTAAAAATCAAATAGCTTATTAAAAAAGTATGTTAAATCTGCCTAAAAAATAGATTAAATATTTAAGTGATTCCTAAATAAGCCACACAGGAGTAGTAAGGCTCACTATGAGCACTGTTATAAGGCAGACCTGGTGGACTCCTTCTCTCTGCTTCCCCTCTTCTAGCAGCAGCATCCAGGTATACTTTTCATAATTGTGCTATACTCAAATCCATCTAAAAACTGTAGATTGCTTGCACCAAAATAGATCACAGTAATAGCACTATAACTTCTGTGACACTAAATCTAAATATATTTTATCAGTTCTTATCTTACTTCACTTAGTGATCTTTTCAAAATGCAAATCTGGTCATGTTACTTCCCTTTTAAGACACCTCTGGGTTATCTCATTGTCCTAGAAATGAACACCCTTAAAATGACAACCAAGGCATATAGAGACTACTCTCTGACTCTGGAGAATCATCTTGTTACCTTTCTCTCCTTGCTCTCTGCCGTTCAGAGAACTAACTTTTCTTCCCTCCGTGGAACACACCACCTTCTTTCATATTGCAGGCCATTTGCATGTGTCATTCTATGTCCGACATTCTCTTTCTTTTCCTCACCTTCCTTTGCCTAGTTACTTCCTAATTTATCCTCATATTGTATCTCATGTGTTGTTTGTAGTCATCAACATAGAACTCTGCTTTACAGCATTTAGGCCTTTTATAGTTATATATTTATTATCATATTTATTTAGACTATTTAATAATTACATACTGTATTAGTCAGGGTTTTTCAGAGAAATAGTAATAGAACCAGTATAATATATATATGGAACAGTTAAAGAGTAGTACATATATATATATATATAGAAAGTGAATATGTGTGTGTGTGTATAGAGAGAGAGGAAGAAAAGATATATTTATTTTTTTAATTTATTATAAATAATTGGCTCAAAATATGGAGGCTAAGTCCTAAGATTTGCAATATGCAAGGTGGAGATATAGGCAAGCCAATGGCATAGGTCCAATCTAAAAGCAGGAAAAAATGATGTGGCAGCCCAAAGCAGTCAGTTAGGAGGAATTCATTCTTACTCACAGAAGGGTCAGCTGCTCAGTACTATGGTAATATTTTATCTATGGTACCAGTGGTATTCCTCTAATATGTTTGGGATGATGGTTAGAGGAAGGGTCATGTTTGCATGGGAAGTCTGCAGAACAAGACAGTCAGATGACAATGAGCAAAAGGGATAAAGAAGCCTTAGCTGGAAGAGCTCTTCCCAAGAGAACAGGCTATGACCACAGGTGGGTGATTCTAAAGGGAAGTCAGGGGTGATCATTCAGATTGACCTCAACCTCTGCACCACTGACTCAACTGTGTGGATTTAGGACAGCGGGTAGCAGAATCAAAATTGTATTAAAATATTTATAAAGCACTAGGACCATAAAGTTACTGCAGTGACTTAGAGCTGGACTATCCAATATTAGTGCCTGAATAGGGTGTGGCAGTCTGGTACCATTGCAAGGTCAATAGCTGCAATTATTTACAGTGCTTAGATATCATCATTGGCATTTTCAGCTTTACAACAGAAGACATCAGGGAGTATGAAAAAGAATGGCTAACACTACATGCAACCCTGTGTGAAATTGTGTCAGGGAATTTCTAATGTGTGTGGAATATTAGAGTGCTGGGAGGTCTCACAGTATTGAATGGAGTCAAAGCCAAAGAAATATTGCAATTCTGTCGTTCCAAGTTCCACTGAAACTCTCTCCCTCTATGGATTATAAAAGGTCACTGCAAACAGCTGCTATTAATTTACAATGTTTAATAAAATATAAATTGAAGTATAGTTATTTGGTCATAGAGAAATAGAAGACAAATGTATTTTTCTTTATCATTGTATTCCTTCAAATTAAGAGAATATACTTACATAAAAATTTTGTGTATCATACGTCTTAACATGACAAAAGATTTTTAAACATGTTACAGGCAATGATTGTTTGGAATGCAGATAGCTTCAAATTATATACCATAAGAAGTATCAGAAGTATATATAGTGTCATAGCATTCTTTTTATATATTTATGGCTGTCCAAAGGTTTCCATGTGAAAGAAAACACTCTCAAACCTTCTCCACCTCTTCACACATGGTTTTACCCATTCATCATCACCAGTATACTATAGGATATAACATGAGTCTGAAATCTTTCCCAAAACCTACATTTTGAGAAATTTTCCAGAAATATTTTCATCCCCAGTGATTAAAACTTTGATGAGGAAGAGAATTCCTCACCAATATCACCAGGCACACACAACACACACACATGTGTGTGCATATATGCACACTACCCCCATATGGACCAATGTCTACTGTGGTCATGTGCTCAACATTCTCTTTCTTTATGTAGCATATGCCATGCAGATTACATGGAAACTACCAAGGACATGCTGGTAATATCCATGTTTTCTGATCCTTTGGAAATTTTATCTTCTTTGTGGGTTAGGTAAACAAATCAATGAAGCCTAGGAGTCTATGACATTATTTTTTCTCAAATTCAAAGTAAGATGCTTTGAATACAGTATTTGGAAATGATTTTTGTAAGTAAAACTTTGGTTTAAATACTGAATCTGAATTTTCTACATGTGTGACTATGAACAGCAAACATAGAAGCTTTTAAAGCCTTGATGTCTGTGTTCACAAATGTCTGGAGATAATTATACCAGCCTCACAAGATCCACAGGAGGACTTAATGAAGTAATGTCTAGAAAGAGATTAACACAATGCCTGACTCATAGTAAGTGCTCAATAAATTATTAGTAGTAGTGGTATTGTAAATTTTGAATAAAGAAAACAAATGTTAAATCCAAAATCGCTTTACTATAACACCTAAAGAGAATAACAATTTTGAGCAGAGATTGTGGTTTTTTAATGCTGCGTCAGTAAAAGCATATTTTCAAAATGACTCATATTCTTTTTTCACTTCACTTTATTTCCTTCTCTCCCTTATTTCACTGTTACTGAAACTTAAGATTTGTCTTTAGCTTTATCATAATTCATTTAGTTTTTCCAACAAATTAATTCTTTTAGTAGTTAAGCCAACTAGCTCCTCTTAGAGTTTACTCAGCGCTTTTCCATATAAAAACATGTTACTCAATTATAAGTGTGGTTTGCTTATTTTGGCTGAACTAATTGAGTGCACATTTTACAATGTTTACCTATCCATGAAATTTTACTTTCTGCAATGTGATATAATTATTAGATAAAAAACATGGATTTAGGGCTTCCCTGGTGGTGCAGTGGTTGAGAGTCCACCTGCCGATGCAGGGGACACGGGTTCGTGCCCCGGTCCGGGAAGATCCCACATGCTGCAGAGCGCCTGGGCCCATGAGCCATGGCTGCTGAGTCTGCGCGTCCGGAGCCTGTGCTCTGCAACGGGAGAGGCCACAACAGTGAGAGGCCCACGTACCGCAAAAGAAAAAAAAAACGGATTTATGACAACAATTTAATTAATAGTTTTATGAATTTCATGAGCCTCTAATTCAAGATTCTCATTTTTTTTTCAGGTTAATTCAAGTATTGCTATCTAAAAATGAACCTATCTCCTTTATACAGCACTACATGAAGTGCATGCATTCCATAGATTTCCCACACAGATAATGCAACAAGAAATCACCCAGCACATTATAAGCAAAATTGCATTTAGAATTTATATATCATTAGCTTCCAGTCTAATGTTGTCTGGGGGACAATAGAAGCTTAGTCCTCCTGATGTTTAATTCTGATAAGAGAGGCATGGAACCAAAACAAATTTGAACCTCACTTGGTAAATTGACATTGCTTTGGGCTCATTCCATCCTGTCTTAACTGGTAAAATTTTAAAGTGTTTCCTATACAGTCTATTAAATTGACAGCTAAAACTGTGTTCCCAGTTTCTCTTTCAGTGTATTGATTCTCAGTACCACTTCCCCTCTAGATGCCTCCTTAATTCTCTGTTACTCTCTGCTGCCCAATTATTTTATGAAATTTATAATTTTACTTATTTTAGATCAATCCCAGAGTCAAAGAAGAAAGTTGAACTCTTGGTCCTTATATTTCTTGGCCACAGTACTTGCTATGTGAAAAGAAGAACAAAGCTGGAGTAATCATGCTCCCTGACTTCAGACTATATTACAAAGTTACAGTAATCAAAACAGTATTGTACTGTGACAAAAACAGGCACATAGATCAATGGAACAGACTAGAGAGCCCAGAAATAAACTCACAAACTTATGGTCAATTAATCGATGACAAAAGAGGCAAGAATATACAACAGAGAAAAGACAACCTCTTCAATAAGTGGTGCTGGGAAAACTAGACAGCTACCTATAGAAGAATGAAGTTGGAACATTCTATAACACCATATACAAAAATAAACTCAAAATGGATTAGAGACCTAAATGTAAGACCAGATACCATAAAACCCCTAGAGGAAAACTAGACAGAACACTCTTTGATGTAAATCGCAGCAATATTTTTTTTGGATCCATCTTCTAAAGCAAAGGAAACAAAAGCAAAAATAAATACATGGGCCCTAATTAAACTTAAAAGCTTTTGCATAGCAAAGGAAACTATCAACAAAACCAAAAGACAACCTACTGGATGGGAGAAGATATTTGTAAATGATATGACCAATATGGGTTAATATCCAACATATATAAGCAGCTCATACAGCTCAATATCACAAAAAACAACCTGACTAAAAAATGGGCAGAAGAACTGAATAGACACTTTTCCAAAGAGGAAATGCAAATGGCCAACAGGCACATGAAAAGATGCTCAACATCGCTAATTATTAGTTTGACCCCTGGGGATGGGAAGGGGGCCACTGAGGCAACATGGAGAAGAGCTCGGGGGAGCAGAGTAATGAATTTGTTTTCTTTAGTGAAGGAGGAATACAATCAAGTGTTTTGTATTCAGAATGTTGTGCAATATTTCGGGATGGAGCATTGGTGTGTTTAGAGATTTAGTTTAAAAACAAAACAAAAAGATTGATCAAATCTGTACAGTTTATATTCCAGATTTTTTTAAGTTTGTATTAAAAGCATGATATATAATAATAAAAAAAATGCTGGCCATGGATGTGGAGAAAGGGAACCCTCCTGCACTGTTGGTGAGAATGTACGTTGGTACACTGTGGTAAAAAGTACGGAGGTTTCTCAAAAACCTAAAAATAGAACTACCATATGATTCAGCAATCCTGGGTATATATCCAACAGAAATAGAAATACTAATTTGAAAAAATACATGCACCCCAATGTTCATAGTAGCATTAGTTATAATTGCCAAGGTATGGAAGCAACCTAAGTGTCCATCAGCAGATAAATGGCTAAAGAAGATGTGAGATACACACACACACACACACACACACACACACACACATACATACATACATACACAATGGAATACTAAGCCACAAAAAAGAAATTTTGCCATTTCCAATAATATGGATGGACTTAGAGGGCATCATGATAACTGAAATAAGTCAGACAGAGAAATACAAATAATGTATGATATCAGTTATATGTGGAAACTAAAAAATACAAACTAGTGTATAAAAGAAAAAGACTCACAGATGTAGAGAACAAACTAGTGGATACCAGTGGGGAGAGGGAAGGGGAAGGAACAACATAGGGGTAGGGGGAAAAAGGGTTATTATGGGATAATATGAAATCATGTGTGTGAAACTTTTGAAAATTAAAAAATGTATTGAAATTAGTTGATTGACAATGTTGTGTTAGTTTCAGGTGTACAGCAAAGTGATTCAGTTATACATACATATATATTCTTTTCCCTTATAGGTTATTACAAAATATTGAGTATAGTACCCTGTGCTATACAGTAGTTCCTTGTTGGGTATCTCTTTTATATATAGTAGTATGTATATGTTAATCCCAAACTCCTAATTTATCCCTCCCTACCCCCTTTCACCTTTGGTAACCATAAATTTGTTTTCTATATCTGTGGGTCTATTTTTTTTTAATAGAAAATTTTTAAGAAAAAATATTGAAAAAGATAATTTTCAAAGACAGTGGCTAAGACAAAAAGGTGAATTAAAAACAAGATTAAAAGAAGATTAATTATCAAAAATTTAAAAAAATCTGTCAAAACCCATAGAACTCAACATCATAAAGAGTAAAACTTAATAATGCAAACTTAAAAAAATTCACTTAGGAGGTTGGGGGACCCTAGGATAGTTATATTTACACTGAGATTGAACAATTTAGTAAATGTATGGCAAATGATGGAATTCAGATTTCTCACTGTGGCATAGGAGGTTATATTTCAGCAAAAGAAGGAGGCTGGAATGATTCATGTGGTAATGGATTAGAGGTGTAGACATCAGTATGAACTCATGTTCAGCTTTATATAAATATAGCTGGTTACATACAGAAATATTTATAGAGATATGTATATACATGGGTGAGTATACACACATGTATTTCCTTGCTTTGTCAGAACTGAGAGGCCCTAAAACAAGAACTCAAAGCAGCGAAGAGCACACCTAGATTTTAATACCATTCTTCAATAAAGAACCAGGACTCCTTGGAGAAATGTTTTTTTCTAGTTCTAGGGCAGGAAATACACAAGATGTGCCTAAAACATTTTGTAGTGCTGGAAAGTAAGGAAGTGTTCAAAGCAAACAAACTCTATAATGGTGGAGTTATGTCAAAGGGACACAAGATCCACCGAAAGAGCTTCCAGATGGCCAAAGATGGAATAGTTTGTGCAACAAAATAAGTAAAATATTATTGGATTATAGCTCAAAGTATAAAATAAATATTTAAATTCCAACTAATATAAATGATTGAATAAATAAATACATAGAGGATATGAGACAAATCTCCCAAGCCAAAGAATTTTAAATAATTTATGGAATTATTTCATCCTCAAGGAGGTGGAGTGTCATTACTCATGCTTTTTTTTTAAATTTATTTCGTTTATTTTTGGCTGGCATTGGGTCCTCGTTGCTGTGCACAGGTTTTCTCTAGTTGCGGTGAGTGGGCTTCTTATTGCGGTGGCTTCTGTTGCAGAGCATGGACTCTAGGCATGCGGGCCCCAGTAGTTGTGGCATGAGGGCTCAGTAGTTGTGGCTCATGGGCTCAGCCACTCTTCAGCATGTGGAATCTTCCCAGACCAGGGCTCAAACCAGTGTCCCCTGCATCGGCAGGCGGACTCTCAACCACTGCGACACCAGCGAAGTCCCATTACTCATTCTTTAAGCTTGAGCTACACATAGTGAGTTACTTCCAAAGATCGCAGTATGGAAAAGGGCTACAAGAGTAACTATACAATAGAGAAAGCTGGCAAATACTACCTCTGCCAGTTTATCAAGATTAGTATCAATAACGGTAAGTCACATTGATAGTATGTACACTTGATATGATATGATGAAAATAGCATGTTAGTTTGTGGTCTTGCTTCTCCAAACTCATACCCCAATGAAATCATGAGAAAAACAACAGACAAATCCCAATTGAGAGACATTCTACAAAATATCTGATCAGTATTCCTTACTGCCAAAGTTATCAAAAACAAGAAGACCAAATGACTAAATGTAATATGAATCCTGGATGAGTTCTTAGAACATAAAAGGGATACTGGGTAAAAACTAAGGAAATCTGAATAAGTATGGACTTTAGTTAACAATACTGAACCAATACTAGTTGATTGTGGGAAGTATACTAATATAAGATGCTAAAAATAGAGGAAACTACGTGTGGTGTATATGGGAACTCTCTGTACTATTTTTGCAATGTTTCTAAAATAAAAACTTTAGTAATCTAAAATACCTTTAAGAAATCTGTTTTGACAGGCAGATTGTAAAAAAATCTACAAATCAATGGGACAATCAAGAATTTTTTAAACTCTATACCAAAATACTTGGCATTTTTAAGCAGGATTTCTATACTGTATATTTAGAGGCTGTTTCAGAGGTATTGAAATGTATGTTTAGAAGTTAGCATATGCTTTCTAGGGAGAATAAATTTATTGATTTATGTTCAAGTTAATAAAATTAAAATATAACTTCAATTTCTAAAGAACTTTGTGATTTACTGAGTGGTTTCATATAGTCTCTTACTTCTTGTAAAGAGGGTAGAAAATCTATTACTATTCATAACTTCATAATAAGAAAACTAAAGCTCAGATACATTAAATGGCATGTTAGTGCCATAACAGAGTTAGCACATTGCAGAGTCAGAATCTAGAAATGATCTCTAATTCACTGACTTATTTTTCAACTTTGCCCTGAAAAAACATCTAATGAGGTTCTTTAGTCATTTGTAAGACAAGCACATATTAGAGTATTGGAATTTACTTCAGCTACCCTTAAAGATAACAAGGTTAAGTGATTTTCAACTACAATTAAAGATAAAATATAACTACATTTTCTCTCTGCCTTCCTTCAACATTAGAGGCTATTTTTTACCTTAACTTAAAAAGTAAGAAATTTTCCAGAGGTAGTTTTCATGCCAGGACTGTGGATCGTGCTAGAGCTACAGATGCCCAACCTAGGAACAGACTGACCCGTGCTTCAAGACCTGTAAGCAATGATGAGAAGTCCAGGTACCCAGTCTTCTCACTATACCCAATGTGAAGATTTCAGACCTAATGATGGCATCTCTACTTCTCTTTGGTTCTGGTACTGATTACTGGCTACTAACATTTTGGCTTTTACTTCTTCCCTTTAACCACAGGAATTATTTCAGGAATGGACGTGTTAGAATTGAGCTGATGAAAGGCAATCCTCGAATTTCTAGGAGTAAAATACAAAGAGTTTTTCACACTGCAGTTGTTTCCCCTCCTCCCCCCAGTTTAATTGAGCAATAATTTATGTACTGTAAAATGTATTTTGCACTGTAAGTGTACAATTCAATGACTCTTTATAAAACTATCAAATTGTTCTAACATCTGTTGGAATATTTCCACCACCCCAAATAGTTACCTTGGACTTGTGTGCAGTTAATCCCTTCTCTCTAGGTTATCCCTAGATTACCACTAATCTGCTTTCTAGATAAAATAAATTTGCCTTTCCTGGATATTTCACATTACTGGAATCAAGCAACTTGTGGTCTTTTGCATCTGGCTTCTTTTACTGATAAAATGTTTTTTGTTTGTTTGATTTTTGATATTCATTCGTGTTGTGGCATATATAAATAGTTTGTTTCCTTTTATTGATAAGTTGTTCTATTGTATGGATGTACCACATTTGTTTATCTATGCAGAATCTGATGATTATTTGGATTATTTCCTGGTTTAGCTACTGTGAACAATGCTGCTATGAACATTTATGTACAAATCTTTTGTGGACACATATATCAATACATATTTTTTTTCTTGGTTAGACTCCTAGGAGCAAAATTACTGGGTCATATGGAAAACGCATGTTTAACATTTTAAGAAACTGCTGAACTATTTTCTAAAGTGGCTGTACCACATTATTCCCAGCAAGCTACAAAGGTTCCAGTTTCTCCACATCCTTGCCAACAACTTGCTACTGTTTATGTTTATTATAGGTTTTCTAGTGTGTGTGAAGAAGCATCTTATTTCTCTAATGGCTAAGAATTTTGAACAATTTTTCTTGTGCTTATTAGCTATTCTCATTTCTTCTTTAGTAAAATCTATCTTTAACTTGAGTATTTTTAAAAAGACTATTTGTCTCATTGTGCTAAGTATTGTTCATATTTCCTGAATTCAAATTCTTCATCAGATGTACAATTTGCAAATATTTTTCCAAGTCTATAGCTTGTCTTTTAATTTTGTTGATTATGTCTTTTAAAATGCAAGAGTTTTTAATTATGATGAAGTCACTTATATTTTTTCCCTTAAGGATCTTGTTTTTGGTACCATATCTAAGAGCACTTGACAGGCCAAATTTCATGAAGATTTTCTCCTATATTTTAATGTAAATTTATATTTTTACTCATAATTTAGGTTATAATATTAATTTTTCTGTATACTATGGGATAAGGGTCTAGATTCTCTTCTTATGAATGGATATCCAGTTTTCCCAGCATCATTTGTTGTAAATAGTATTTTCCAATTGACTTGTCTTGAGTTTTTTTTTGAAATCAACCATAAACATAAGAATTTATTTCTGGACTCTCAATTCTGCTTGATAATTTCTGTTTCTATTCTTATGCCAGTAGCATACTGCTTTTTATTCGTGTGGATTCATAATAAGTTTTGAAATTGAAGAATAAGTCAGCTCTCCAACAAATTTGAAGAACAGCTCATGTATTTCTAAAAAATAAGCCTGCTAGAATTTTGGAAAGAATTGCAATGAATTAATAGATTGATTTAGAGGGAATTGTCATCTTGAATATATCTTACAATTTATAAAATAGAGTGTATCTCCATTTATTTAGATCTTCTTTAATTGCTCTCTGAATTGTTTTATTGAATTCAGTGTAAAAATTTTAAACTTCTTTTGTTAAATGTATTCCTAAGTATTTTAATCCTCTGTGATACTACTAGGAATTTTTTCTTAATTTCATTTTCAGATATTTTCTTGCTAGGATTTAGAATTACAAAAGATTTTTTAAACATCTTTATTGGAGTATAATTGCTTTACAATGGTGTGTTAGTTTCTGCTTTATAACAAAGTGAATCAGCTATACATATACATATATCCCCATATCTCCTCCCTCTTGCATATCCCTCCCACCCTCCCTATCCCACCCCTCTAGGTGGTCACAAAGCACTGAGCTGATCTCCCTGTGCTATGCGGCTGCTTCCCACTAGCTATTTATTTTACATTTGGTAGTATATATGAGTCCATATCACTCTCTCACTTCATCCCAGCTTACCCTTCCCCATCCCCATCCCCATGTCCTCAAGTCCATTCTCTACATCTGCATCTTTATTCCTGTCCTGCCCCTAGGTTCTTCATAACCTTTTTTTTTTTTTTTTTAGATTCCACATATATGTGTTAGCAGACAGTATTTGTTTTTCTTTCTGACTTACTTCACTTTGTATGACAGACTCTATCTCCATCCACCTCACTACAAACAACTCAATTTCGTTTCTTTTTAAGGCTAATATTCCATTGTATATATGTGGCATATCTTCTTTATTCATTCATCTGTTGTTGGACACTTAGGTTGCTTCTATGTCCTGGCTATTGTAAATAGTGTTTGAATGAACATTGGGGTGCATGTGTCTTTCTGAATTATGGTTTTCTCAGGGTATATGCCCAGTAGTGGGATTGCTGGGTCATATGGTAGTTCTATTTTTAGTTTCTTTAAGGAACCTCCATACTGTTCTCCATAGTGGCTGTATCAATTTACATTCCCACCAACAGTGCAAGAGTGTTCCCTTTTTTCCACACCCTCTCCAGCACTTATTGTTTGTAGATTTTTTGTTGATGGCCATTCTGACTGGTGTGAGATGATACCTCATTGTAGTTTTGATTTGCATTTCTCTAATGATTAGTGATGTTGAGCATTCTTTCATGTGTTTGTTGGCTATCTGTATGCCTTCTTTGGAAAAATGTCTATTTAGGTCTTCTGCCCATTTTTGGATTGGGTTGTTTATTTTTTTGATATTGAGCTGCATGAGCTGCTTGTAAATTTTTGAGATTAATCCTTTGTCAGTTGCTTCATTTGCAAATATTTTCTCCCATTCTGAAGGTTGTCTTTTTGTCTTGTTTATGGTTTCCTTTGCTGTGCAAAAGCTTTTAAGTTTCACTAGGTCCCATTTGTTTATTTTTGAATATTGATTTTATATTCTGCAAGGTAGGTAGACTGATATATTATTTCTAAGGTATTTTTGTGTATGTCTAAGATATTTGCGCACGTGTGTGTGTGTGTGTGTGTGTGTGTGTGTGCATTTCTTGGATTATCTGCCTACTGGATGATGTGATTTGCAAAAAGAAAAAAGTAGTCTTACTCTCTTCTTTCTAATTCTAATCTTTCTTTACCTCCTCTCCTGCTTCTTGCATGTGCATGCACCTTATTGTATTGCCTAGAACTTCTAGTAGTATGTTCAATAGAACAGGCAAGATGGACATCCTTGTTTTGTTCCATTTCTTAAGGGATTGACAGCCTTTTCCTTTTCATCATTATGTATGGTTGTAGGTGTGGGTTTTGCATTGAGGAGGTTCTTTTCTAGTTAGAGTTTATTGAGGGTTTTTATACATTGCTGAGTTTTGTCAAATCATTTTTCTGTATCCATTGAGATAATCCTTTTTTGTAAACTTTTCTTTCTATTACTATGACACATTAATTGATTTACTATGTTAATTCCACAACGGGATCATGCTATAAATTTTTCTGAACTCAGTTTGAAAATTTTTACATTGATGTTCATGAAGAATATTAGCCTTTGGTTTACTTTTCTCATGATGTCTTTATCTGGCTTTGGTATATAGATAAGTATGACCTCATAGAATGAGTTTGGAAATGCTCCCTCATTCTTTATTCCCTGAAAGAATTTCTGATGTATTGGTATTATTTTTCTTTAAATATTTGAGAGAATTCACCAGTAAAACTATCTAGGCCTGGCTTTTCCTTATATATATAGTTTTAATTACTAACACAATTTCTTTACTAGTTAATGCCCTATTCATATTTTTATGTTCTTCTGGAATCAGTTTTGGTATTTTGTATCTTTCTAGAAATTTTTCTACTATATTAAAGGGTACTGATGTACTCTCTCTCATTCTTGATTTTTGTAATTTGTATCATACATCTTTTTTCTTGGTCAGTAAGACAAAATGTTTATCAGTTTTGTTCAGCTTTCAAAAAGCCCATTTTGTTTCATTTATTTTTTCTATTGTTTTTCTGTTTTCTATTTCAGTAATTACTGCTGAATTTTCTTTCTTCTGCTTGTTTTGGATTTACTCTTTGTCTCTAATTTTTTAATATGGATGCTTAGTAGGTTATATATATGAGACATTTCTAATATAAGCATTTAAAGGTATTAATTTTCTTCTAAATATTGTTTTAGTTGCATTCCATAGTTTTGAAATGCAGTATTTACATTTTTATTCATTTCAAAATATTGTTCAATTTAATTTGGAGAGGTATTCTTTGACTCATGAGTTGTTTAGTAGTATGCTCTTTAATTTCTAGATATTTGGGGATTTCCCAGATTTCTTTCTGATGTTGGTATTTGGTAGAAGAGCATACTTTGTATGCCTCTAGTATGTAGTCTACTCTGAAGAATGTTTAATGTATGGTATTTTTTAGTTGTTACTAGTAGATAATGTTCTTACAGTACAGACTTCTCCTTCTAACTAATAAGTTGAGTTCCCTTTGGGTGTGTTATATGCATCTGTCCTACAATAGAATCCCCCTTATAGAAAAATGTAAAACATTGTATATAAGCCATTATATATAATATGAATTACTTGGTTATGTTTGTTAAACTAATGGTGTAATATTCTTATACATTCTAAAGTATTCTGTCCTTACCACTGTACCATGAAAATAATAGGTGTATAAAACGCCTTGTCTTAATTTAATTGTAACTGTCTTATCTAATAATTTCCATGGTGTTAAAATAAAATGCATTACTCATTACCCTTTCTAACACAATGAGACATTCTAAGCAACATATTCAATATATACTTTCTTCAGAGACCTCATAGGAAAATGCACACACTGTTGTGCTCGTGGTATATTCACTCATGACGTATGCCCTTGATTTATTAGTGGCAACTCAGCAAGTAAATTTCTGTCATCATGAAGCAGAATGGTAAAAGTAACGAAGTGGCCTTAGTATTTCATGGACCAAACTAGAATGGGTGATTGCTTATCAGGGATGCCATTGTTTCAACAATTCTCACAAATGTATACATATCAGCTCTTTAAATCCTTACATTTCTGGAAGGTAATGATTCCTGGAAAGGCATTTGTACAGATCCACTAGTGCTTAATAAGAATGTCTACTTATGCTTAATTCTTATTAAGTCCTTGGGAGGATTGATTCCAGTTACAGAAACATTTTTATGGGAGTCAACAATTTTGTTTCTCTTGTAACACAAATGATAATTAAAATATTGAGGGAAAACTTTGAGTGTTACTGCTTTCTTGATATCTAAAAACAAGGTTCTAGCATAAATTAACAGTAAAACATTCCTTTTTCTGTTTTATTTTTATAGTTATTGACTATATTCCCCACACTGTACGTTTCATACTCATGACCCATTTATTTTGCAACTGGAAGTTTGTACCTCTTAATCTCCCTCACCTACTTCTTTCCTCCCCTCCCCTCTGGCAACCCCCTGTTTGTTCTCTGTATCTATAACTCTGTTTCTGTTTTGTTATGTTTGTTCATTTGTCTTGTGTTTTAGATTCCACGTATAAGTGAAATCATACAATATTTGTCTTTTTCTGTCTGACTTATTTCACTTAGCATAATATCCATCCAGTATTCACCCATGTTGTTGCAAGTGGAAAGATTTCATTCTTTTTATGCCTGAGTAATATTCCACTAGATATATATACCACATTTAAAGTTTTTAAAACTTTCCACTTCTGTTTAGATGCCATAGGTTTTTTAAGGGAACACCAACACTTATATAACTTTTTAAACTTTTATTATATTTGGGTACTTTTCTGGTAAATTCTCTGTTATAAGTACTTTAGTCTGTTGGCAGCAGTTAAGTACAATAATTTCCTTAGTGTTCTCCACTCCTTGGAAATTAAAACATGGGTTCTGGTGTAATACTGTTGCTATATATTTGTACTTGATGAAATTTTATGCACTTGAGGAATGTCTGAATAAATAACACATGATTTTCTCTGACATTTATCCACAAATATTTTGACTAACAGAATATTTAAGAAAAATACCCAGAGTAGTACCTAGGTTTTTATATTTTTATAAAGAAAAAATAAGTATACCACTTATTTTAAAGCCTTATTGATATGTAATTCACATACCATACAATTCACTCAAAGTATATAATTCAGTAGTTTTTAGTATTTTCACAGAATTATGCAACTATTGCCACAATTTTAGAACGTTTCATAACTCAAATAACTCTACATCCATTAACAATCATGTCTCATTTCCCTCAAAGGCCCCTATCCCTAAGAAATTGCTATTCTCCTTTCTGTCATTTATCCTAGACATTTCATTTAATGTAATCATACAATACATAGTCATTTGTGACAAGATTCTTTGACTCAACATGTTTTCAGTATCCATTTATATATTGCAGAGTATATAAGTACTTCATTGATTTTAACTGCTGAATAATAGTTCATTGTATGCATTGACAACATTTTATTTATCTATTCCTCAGCTGATTGACATTTGAGTGGTCATAACTTTTTGGCGATTTTTAGAAATAATGCTGCTATGAACATCCATGCACAAGTTTCTGTGTGGACATATTTTTTTAATTTTCTTGGGTAAATGCCTAGGAATGGAATTGCTGGATCACATGGTGATTCTATGTTTAGCATTATGAGGAATTCCAAAATACTGTCCAAAGTGGCTTCACCATTTCATGTTCCTATCTGCAATGTATAACAGTTCCAATTTCTCTAATTCTCACAAACACTTGGTGTTATCTGTCTTTTTGTTGTAGCCAAACAAGTGAGTCTGAAATAGTGTCTCATGGTGGATTTGATTTGCATTTCCCAAGTGAGTAATGAATTTGTGCTTCCTTTCATGTACTTATTGAACATTTGTATATATTCTTTGGAGAAATGTGTGTTCCTATCTTTTGTACATTTAAAAATTGGGTTATTTGTCTTTTTATTATTGTATTATAAGTGTCTTTACATAATATGGATACAATTCCCTTATCAGATAAATATTTTCCAAACATTCTCTTACATTCTGTAGATTGTCTTCACTTTCATGTTGTCCTTTAAAGCACAAGTGTTTTTAATTTTGCTGAATTCCAACTTACCTATTTTTATTCCTTGGTTATGCTTTAGATGCTACATCTAACAAGGCTTTGCCTAACCCAAGGTCACAGAGATTTACTCTATGCTTTTAACTGTTTCATAATTTCAGTTTTTATATGTTGGTCTAAGATCAACTTGGAGTTAACATTTTATTGAAGAATAGATGATTTACAACAACATTATGTTAGTTTCAGATGTACAACAAAGTAATTCAGATTATATATATATATATATATTCTTTTTCAGATTATTTTCCATCATAGGTTATTACAAGATATTGAACATAGTTCCCTGTGTTATACAGTAGTTCTTTGATTTTTATCTATTTTATACATTGTAGTGTGTCTCTGTTAATCATTGGAGTTAGTTTTTGTGTACACTGATAGAAAGAGAACTCAGTTCATTCTTTTGCATGTGGATATCCAGTTATCCTAGAATCACTTGTTGAAAAGACTGATTAATCTTCCCACATTGAACTGTTTTGGCCAACTTGTTGAAAGTCAATTGTATATCACTTTGTTTATAAACTCAAGTAGTTAATTTTCAACTGGACCTTATTGTTCTAATTTTAATTAAATATCCTTTTTTTTTTTTTTTGTGGTACGCAGGCCTCTCACTGCTGTGGCCTCTCCCATTGTGGAGCACAGCCTCCAGAAGCGCAGGCTCAGCGGCCATGGCTCACGGGCCCAACCACTTCACGGCATGTGGGATCTTCTGGGACCGGGGTATGAACCCACGTCCCCTGCATCGGCAGGCGGACTCCCAACCACTGCGCCACCAGGGAAGCCCATAATTAAATATCCTTTTGTTAATTGAAGTATAGTTGATTTACAATGTTCTGTTAATTACTGCTGTACAGCGAAGTGATTCAGTTATACATACATATACATTCTTTATATTCTTTTCCATTATAGTTTATCATAGGATATTGAATATAGTTCTCTGTGCTATACAGTAGGACCTTGTTGTTTATCTGTTCTGTATATAAAATCTTACATCTGCTAATGCCAACCTCCCACTCCATCCCTTCCCCAGCCCCCACAACCTTGGCAACCACTAGTCTGTTCTCTACATCTGTGAGTCTGTTTCTGCTTCATAGATAGGTTCGTTTGTGTTATATTTTAGATTCCACATATAAGTGATAGCATATGGTATTTGTCTTTCTCTTTCTGATTTACTTCATTTAGTATGAAAATCTCTAGTTCCATCTGTGTTGCTTCAAATGGCATTATTTCATTATTTATGGCTGAGTAGTAGTATTCCATTGTATATATGTACCACATCTTTATCCATTCATCTGTCAATGGACATTTAGGTTCTTTCCATGTCTTGGCTATTGTGATTAGTGCCGCTATGAACATAGGGGTGCATGTGTCTTTTTGAATTATATTTTTGTCTGGATATATGCCCAGGATTGGGATTGATGGATCATATGTTAATTCTATTTTTAGTTTTCTGAGGAACCTCCATACTGTTCTCCATAGTGGCTGTATCAATTTACATTCCCACCAAGAGTGTAGGAGAGTTCCCTTTTCTCCACACCCTCTCCAGCATTTGTTATATGTAGATTTTTTAATGATGGCCATTCTCACTGGTGTGAGGTGGTACCTCACTGTAGTTTTGATTTGCATTTCTCCAAAAATTAGTGATGTTGAGCATCTTTTCATGTGCCTGTTGGCCATCTGTATGCGTTCTTTGGAGAAATGTCTATTTAAGTCTTCTGCCCAGTTTTCTATTGGGTTTTTGGTTGTTTTTGTTACTGAGCTGTAAGAGCTGTTTGTATATTTTGGAAATTAACCCCTTGTTGGTTGCATCATTTACAAATATTTTCTCCCATTCTGTAGCCTGTCTTTTCATTTTGTTTATGGTTTCCTTTGCTGTACAAAAGCTTGTAAGTTTGATAAAGTCCCATTTGTTTATTTTTACTTTTATTTCAATTGCCTTGGGAGACTGAAAACATTGGTATGATTTATATTAGAGAATACTTTCACTATGATCTCTTCCAGGAGTTTTATGGTGTCATGTCTTATGTTTAAGTCTTTAAGCCATTTTGAGTTCATTTTTGTGTATGGTGAGAGGGTGTGTTCTAATTACATTGATTTACATACAACTGTCCAACTTTCCCAACACCACTTGCTAAAGAGACAGTCTTTTTCCCACTGTATATTCTTGCCTCCTTTGTTGAAGATTAATTGATTGTAGGTGTGTGGGTTTATATCTGGGATCTCTATTCTGCTCCATTGATACATATGTCTGTTTTTGTGCCAATGCCATGCTGTTTTTCTTACTGTAGCTTTGTAGTATTGTCTGAAGTCTGGGAGGGTTATGCCTCCTGCTTTGTTCTTTTTCTTCAGGATTACTTTTGGCAATTCTGGGTATTTTATGGTTCCATATAAATTTTAGGATTATTCATTCTTGTTCTGTGAAAAATGTCATGGGTAATTCGATAGGGATCACACTCAATCTTAGATTGCTTTGGGTAGTATGGCCATTTTAACAATATTAATTCTTCCAATCCAAAAGCATGGGATATCTTTCCATTTCTTTGAATCATTTTCAATTTCCTTTATTAATGTTTTATGGTCCTCATCATATAAGTCTTTCACCTCCTTGGTCAGGTTTATTCCTAAGTATTTTTTCATGTGATTTTAAAATGTTTTTTTTTTTTTAACATTCACTTTCTGATATTTCATTGTTAGTATAAAGAAATGCAACCAATTCCTGTATGTTAATCTTGTATCCTACTTTGCTGAATTTGTTTATCAGTTCTAGTTATTTTTTTGTGGACTCTTTAGGGTTTTCTACATATACTGTCATATCATGTGAATATGATGAAAAATTTACCTCTTCTCTTCCAATTTGGATACCTTTTATTTCTTTTTCTTGTCTGACTGCTGTGGCTAAGACTTCCAATACTATGTTGAATAGAAGAGGTGAGAGTAGGAATCATCTTGTTCCAGATTTTAGTGGGAAGGCTTTCAGCTTTTCACCATTGAGTATTATGTTGGTTGTGGGTTTATCGTAAATAGCTTTTATTATCTTGAGATATGTTCCCTCTATACCTACTTTGGTAAGAGTTTTTTTTACCATGAATGGATGTTGAATTTTTCAAATGCTTTTTCTGCATCTATTGAGATGATCATGTGTTTTTTGTTTTTTTATTTTGTTTATGTGGTGTATCACATTATTGATTTGCATATGTTGAACTATTCTTGTGAACATGGGATGGATCCCACTTGCTCATGGTGTATGATCTTTTTTATGTGTTGTTCGATTTGGTTGGCTAACATTATTTTGAGAATTTTTCATCTATATTCATCAAAGATATTGGCCTGAAATTATCTTTTTGGTTGTGTCTTTGTCTGGTGTTGGTCTCAGGGTGATGGTGGCTTCATAGAATGTCTTTGGGAGTGTTCCCTCCTCTTCAGTTTTTTGGAAGAGTTTGAGACGGATTGGTATAAGTTCTTATTTGTATGTTTGGTAGAATTCACCTGTGAAGCCATCTGGTCCTAGACTTTTGTTTGCAGGAAGTTTTTAAATTACAGATTCTATTTCACTTCTAGTGATAAGTTTGTTCAAATTATCTGTTTCTTCTTGATTCAGTTTTAGGGAGCTGTGTATTTCTAGAAACTTGTCCATTTCTTCTAGGTTGTCAAATATGTTGGCATATAATTGTTCATAGTATTCCCTTATGGCTTTTTGTATTTCTGCAATATCAGTTTTTATGTATCCTTTTTCATTTCTTATTTTATTTGGGTTCTATCTCTTTTGTTCTTGGTGAGCCTGGCCAGAGGTCTGTCAATCTTGTTTATCCTTTCAAAGAACCAGCTTATGGTTTTACTGATTTTTTTCTACTGTTTTTTTTTAATCTCTATTCTATTTATTTTCTCTCTGATCTTTATTATTTCCTTCCTTCTGCTGACTTTAGGTTTTGTTCTTATTTTTCTAATTCTTTAAGTGGTAGGTTAGGTTGTTATTTTGAGATTTGTTTGTTTTTTTGTGGAAGTCCTGTATCACTATGAACTTCCCTCTAAGAACTGCTTTTGCTGCATCCCAGAGATGTTGTATGGTCGTGTTTTTACTGTCATTTGTCTCAAGGTAGTTTTTAATTTCTTCTTTGATTTCATCATTGACCCATTGGTTTTTTAGTAGCATGTTGTTTAGTCTCCACGTAATCATTTTTTCCTCATTTCTTTTTCTGTGGTTAGTTTCTAGTTTCATGCCATTGTGGTCAGAAGTGATGCTCGAGAGATGCCTGTTGCCTCTTTCCTCAGTGTATGTTGGTTGTTATCCCCTGGAAAGGGGGTGTGCACATGTGGTGGCTGGTACCCGGTCCTGGGGTTCTTGGTGGTGGCAGTGGTGGCTTGGGTGCACCCCTGGAGCATGTGATGGGAGCATAGGCAGCTCACAATGACTCCTGGTGATGGTGGTGGCAGCAGCAGCTTGTGACCACTCCTGGCGTCCAGGTGGGAGGCACCGTCTGCTTGTGACAATTCCTGAGGTCCAGGAGTCCAGGAGTTAGGTGGGAGGAGGCTTCCAACTATTCCTGAGGTCCAGGAGGGAGGCAGAAAAGGCTTGCGACTGCCCCTGGAGCCTGTGTGGGCAGTGTCCTGCCCTCTGGGAGCACACACACAGGGAAAAAGGCTTCCAGCCAGATCCAGCCCCTCCCCTCACACACCCCCAAAACAATGGCAAGTGGCCTCCAAGGTGGCACAGGCTTCCTCTGCATACACCCTCAGTTGCGGTTGCACTGGATTCCAGCCCCCCCTCCCAGGCTGTTTCTGCAAAGCCAACCCCATTCTTATCTCCAAAGCCCATGTTCCAGCATCCAGCCCCTGTCCGCAATGGTGGACACGTCTCAGGCTGGGGAGAGCAGGGTGGTGGCACTGACCATTTGTGCAGTCCTTCCTCCTCTCTGGTTGCCACAAACCATTTTCTGTGCTCTCCTCTGAAGCTTCCCTTCTATCCCGGCTGATCTCCCTGCCAGTGAGGTGGCTTCCCAGAGTGCAGGAACATTTCCTCTTTCACAGCTCATTCCTAAGGGTACAGGTCCTGTCCCGATTACTTTCTTGTGTTTTTTTTTTCTTTTTACTTTTTTCATACCTGGTTACATAGAGATTTTCTTGCCTTTCTAGCAGCCTGAAGTCTTCTGCCAGGGTTCAGTACATATTCTGTAAGAATCGATCCACATGTAGATGTATTTTCTTTAACTTTTCATTTTATATTGGAGTATAGTTGATTAACAAGTTGTGTTAGTATCAGGTGTACAGCAAAGTGATTCAGTTATACATGTATCTATTCTTTTTCAAATTCTTTTCCCATTTAGTCTGTTATATAACATTAAGCAGAGTTCCCTGTGCTATACAGTAGGTCCTTGTTGGTTATCCATTTTAAATATAGCAGTGTGTACATGTCAATCCCAAACTCCCTAACTATCCCTCCCCACCACCTTCCCACTGGTAACCATAAGTTCATTCTCTAAATCTGTGAGTCTGCTTCTGTTTTGTAAATAAGTTCATTTGTATCAATTTTTTTAGATTCTGTATATAAGCAATATCATACCGTATTTCTCCTTCTTTGTCAGACTTACTTCACTCAGTATGATGGTCTCTAAGTCCATCCATGTTGCTGCAGATGGCATTATTTCATTCTTTTTAATGGCTGAGTAATATTTCAGGTGTATATATGTACCATATCTTCTTTATCCATTCCTCTGTTGATAAACATTTAGGTTGCTTCCATGTCTTGGCTATGGCTATTGTAAACAGTGCTGCAGTGAACACTGGGGTGCATGTATCCTTTTGGACCATGTTTTTCTCCAGATTTATGCTCAGGAATGGGGTTTCAATATTGTGTGGTAGCTCTATTTTTAGTTTTTTAAGGATCCTCAATACTGTTCTCCACAGTGGCTGTACCAATTTACTTCCCACCAACAATGTAAAAGGGTTCCTTCCCTCTACACCCTCTCCAGCATATATTGTTTGTGGATTTTTTGATGATACTGGTGTGAGGTAATATCTCACTGTAGTTTTGATTTGCAATTCTTTAATAATTAGTGATGTTGAACATCTTTTCATGTGCCTCTTGGCCATCTCTATTTCTTCTTTGGAGAAATGCCTAGTTAGGTCTTCTGCCGATTTTTTGATTGCATTGTTTGTTTTGATGATATTATGCCCCATGAGTTGTTTGTAAATTTTGGAGACTAATCCCTTGTCAGTCACATCATTTGCAAATCTCTTCTCCCATTCTGTGGATTGTCTTTTCATTTTGTTTATGGTTTCCTTTGCTGTGCAAAAGCTTTTGAACTTAATTAGGTCTTATTTTTTAATTTTTATTTCCATTACTCTGGGAGACAGATTGAAAAAGATGTTTATGTCAGAGAGTGTTCTGCCTATGCTTTCCTCAAAGTTAGAACTTTAATCAATTTGGAGTTTTTTGTGTGTATGGTGTTAAAGAATGTTCTAATTTCAGTTTTTACATGTAGCTGTCCAGTTTGCCTAGAACCATTTATTAAAGAGACTGTCTTCCATTGTATGGTCTTGCCTCCTTTGTCATAGATTGATTGACCAGAGGTATGTGGACATATTTCTGGGCTTTCTATCCTGTTCCATTGATCTATATTTCTATTTTTGTACCAGTACCATACTGTCTTGATGACTATAGCTTTCTAGCATAGTCAGAAGTCAGGGAGCCTCATTGCTCCAGCTCAGTTTTTCTTTCTCAAGATTGCTTTGGCTATTCAGGGTCTTTTGTGTCTCCATACAAATTTTAATATCTTTTGTTCTAATTCTGTGAAAAATGCCATTGGTAACTTGATAGGGATTGCATTGAATCTGTACATTGCCTTGGGTAGTATAGTCAATTTGATAATATTGATTCTTCCAATCCAAGAACATGGTATATCTTTCCATCTGTTTGTGTCGTCTTCAGTTTCTTTTATCAGCATCTTATAATTTTCAGAGTACATGTCTTTTGTCTCCTTAGGTAGGTTTATTCCTAGTTATTTAATTCTTTTTGTTGTGATGGTAAATGGGATTGTTTCTTGAATTCTCTTTCTGATCTTTTGTTGTTAGTGTATAGAAATGCAACAGATTTCTGTGTATTAATTTTATAACCTTCAACTTTACCAGATTCATTGATGAGCTCTAGTAGTTTTGTGGTAGCATCTTTAGGATTTTCTATTTGTAGTACCATGTCATCTGCAAACAGTGACAGTTTTCCTGCTTCTCCAATTCAGATTCTTTTACTTCTTTACTTCTATAACTGCCATAGCTAAGACTTCCAAAACTATGTTGAATAAAAGTAGTGAGAGTGGATATCCTTATCTTGTTCCTGACCTTAGAGGAAATGCTTTCAGCTTTTCACCATTGAAAATGATGTTAGCTGTATGTTTGTCATATATGGCCTTTATTATGTTGAGGAAGGTTCCCTATATGCCAACTTTCTGGAGAATTTTTTTCATAAATGGATATTGAATTTTGTCAAAGTCTTTTCCTGCATCTATTGAGATGATCTTATGGTTTTTATTCTTCAATTTGTTGATGTGGTGTATCACACTGATTGATTTGTAGATATTGAAAAATCCTTGCATCCCTGAGGTAAATCCCACTTGATCATGGTGACTGTCCTTTTAATGTTTTGATTGATACAGATTGCTAAATTTTGTTGAGGATTTTTACATCTATGTTCATCAGTAATATTGGCCTGTAATTTTCTTCTTTTTTGGTATCTTTGTCTGGTTTTGGTATCAGGGTGATAGAGGCCTCACGGAATGCATTTGCTACTTTTAATTCCTCTACAATTTTTTGGAACAGATTCAGAAGGAAAGGTGTTAGCTCTTCTCTAAATGTTTGATAGAATTCACCCATGAAGCCATCTGGTCCTGGACATTTGTTTGTGGGGAGTTTTTTAAACACAGTTTCAATTTCACTACTTGTAATTGCTCTGCTCATATTTTCTATTTCTTCCTGGTTCAGGTTTGGAGACTGTACCTTTCTAAGAATTTGTCCATTTCTTCCAGGTTGCCCATTTTATTGACATACAACATACAATTGTTTGTACTAGTCTCTTATGATCCTTTGTATTTCTCTGGTTTCAGTTGTAACTTCTCCTTTTTCATTTCTAATTTCATTGATTTGAGTTCTCTCCCTTTTTTTGTGATGAGTCTGGCTAAAGGTTCATCAATTTTGTTTATCTTCTCAAAGAACTAGCTTTTTGTTTCATTCATCTATTGTTTTCTTCATCTCTATATCATTTCTTTCTGTCTCATTTTTATGATTTTTTTCCTTCTACTAACTTACTTTGGGTTTTTTTTTTTTGTTCTTCTTTCTCTAGTTGCTTTGGGTTTAAGATTAGCTTGTTTGTTTGAGATTGTTCTTGTTTCCTGATGTGTTTCTATTGCTATATACTTCTCTCTTAGAACTGCTTTTGGTGCATCCCACAGGTTATATATCTTTGTGCTTTCATTTTCACTTGTCTAGATATTTTTTGATTTTCTCTGATTTTTTCAGTGATCCATTGGTTGTTACATAGCATATTTTTTAGACCCCATGTGTTTGTGTTTTTTACAGTTTTTTTCTTTTTCTGTAATTTAAACTCATAAACTGTGGTTGGAAAAGAGGCTTGATATAATTTCAATTTTTAAAAATTTACCAAGATTCACTTTGTGGCCCAGCACATAGTCAATCCTAGAGAATGTTCCAAGTGCACATGAAAAGAATGTGTATTCTTCTGCTTTGGGATAGAATACTCTATAAATATCAATTAAGTCTATCTGGTCTGATGTGTCATTTAAGGCCTTTGTTTCCTTATTGATTTTCTGTCTGGATGATCTGTCCATTGTTTTAAAGTGGGTTTTAAAGTCCCCCACTATTATTGTTTACTGTTGATTTCTCCTTTTATGGCTGTTAGTATTTGCCTTATGTATTGAGGTGCTCCTATGTTTGGTGCATATATATTTACAATTGTTATATCTTCTTCTTGGATTGATCCCTTGATAATTATGTAGTGTCCTTCTTTGTCTCTTATAACAGTCTTATTTTAAAGTCTATTTTGTCTCATATGAGTATTGCTACTCCAGCTTTTTTTGATTTCCATTTGCATGGAATACCTTTTTCCATCCCCTCACTTTCATTCTGTATGTGTATCTAGGTCTGAAGTGTTTCTCTTGTAAACAGCATATAAATATGGGTCTTGTTTTGCATCCATTCAGCCACTCTATGTCTTTTGGTTGGGGATATTTAATACATTTACAGTTATGGTAATTACTGATATGTATGTTCCTATTGCCATTTTCTTAGTTGTTTTGGGTGTGTTTTTGTAGGCCTTTCTCCTTGCCTTCCTCTCATCTGCTCATCTATTGTGGTTTGATGACTGTCTTTAGTGGGTTGCTTTTTCTTTTTTGTGTGTGTACCTTTTGTAGTTTAGGAGTTTGCTCATGGGTCCCATGAGGTATTGATATAGCAGTCTATATATGTACCAGGTTGTTTTAAGTTTCTGGTCTCTTTTCCACCTAGAGAAGTTCGTTTAGCATTTGGTATAAAGCTGGGCTGGTGGTACTCAATTCTCTTAGCTTTTGCTTGCCTGTATATCTTTTGATTTCTCCATCCAATCTAAATGAGAACCTTGCTGGGTGGAGTGTTCTTGGTTGTAGGTTCTTCCCTTTCATCACTTGAAATATAGCATGCCACTCCCTTCTGGTCTTCAGTGTTTCTGGTGAGATATCAGCTGATAACCTTATGAGAGTTCCCTGTTATGTTATTTGTTGTTTTTACTTTGTTGCTTGGTGTGTTCCTCCTTGGGTTTATCCTGCCTGGGACTCTCTGCACTTCCTGGACTTCTGTGATTGTTTCCTTTCCCATGTTAGGCAAGTTTTCTTTCCACATCAGTGATTTCCACCATTCTGTCTTCCAGGTCACTTACCCGTTCTTCTGCCTCAGTTTTTCTGCTATCATTTTTTTCTAGTGTATTTTTCATTTCAGTTATTGTATTGTTAATCTCTGTTTGTTCTTTAATTCTTCTAGGTTTTTGTTAAACATTTCTTGTATCTTCTCAATCCTTGCCACCATTCTTTTTATGCATTCCTGGATCATCTTTGCTACTGTTATTTTGAATTATTTTTTCCAGAAGGTTGCCTATAGCCACTTCACTTAGTTGTTTTTCTCGGGTTTTATCTATCTTGTTCCTTCATCTGGGATATATTCCTCTGCCATTTCATTTTGTCTAAATTTCTGTGATTGTGTTGTGTTTTCCATTTTGCAGGCTGCCAGATTGTAGTTCTTGCTTCTCTCTCATGTAGATGTATTTTTGATGTATTTGTGGGAGAATGTAAGCTTCCTGTCCTACTGTCCACTGTCTTGATCTGCTCTCTAAATACACTGTTAATATTTATTAAATGACTCATTAATAATAAATATTTGATTTCTGGGCTTTCCAAGATGGCAGAGGAGTAGGAGGACAGGGAGTTCATCTCTCCCCACATACACATCAGGAATACATCTACAAATGGAACAGTTCTCACAGAGCACCTGCTGAACACTAGCAGAGGACCTTGGACACCTAAATGGACAAACAAGATCCCCATGTAACCAGGTAGGACAAAAGAAAGAAGAAGGAAAAAGGAGGAGGACAGGAAGCAGGACAGAACCTGCACCCCTGGCAGGGAGCTGAAGGTGAGGAGAGGTTCCCACATCTGGGGAAGCCTCCCTCACCATCGGGGACATCAGCTGGGACAGAAGGGATGCTTCAGGGGCTCAGAGGAGAGCCCACTAACTGGTCAATGACAGGCAGAACAGAGTAAGACCTAAACAGATGGTCCCTGCCACAGCCATGCACACCCCAACCTGAGATGGGTGTCCGCCAGCACGCATGGGAGCTGGGTGCTTGAATGTGGGTTTTGGAGGGGACTGCTGCTGGCTGTGAGGAGACAGCCTGAGGGGAAGGGAGTGAGGAGCTCCATGCTCTTGGAGGAAGCCTGCAGTGCCACAGAAGCGAAGCACCATTGTTGAGTGATGCACAAAGGGCAGGGCCACCTTGCAGCCTCTCTCTCCTCATGTGCCATACCCTGCCTCCACGGGCATTAAGGAAGCCTCCCAGCTGAGCCGGCCCATGAGCCTCAGCCATTGCCTCCTCTGCCCGCCCCCCCCCCCCGCCTGGGTAACCCACTGGCCCTGATCACCACCTGACAGGCTCGTGCATTCCATTAGCTACCCCAGCACCATCCCACCTTGGTGGCCTACTAGCCCAGATTGCCAACTCAGCTCCTTTCTGCCTGACAGGCTAGTGTGCTCCAGTAACCTCTGGAGCAGCCTGAAATAGGAGGGACACATGCAGAGGTAGGGCTAAAACTACAGCTGAGCCCCAGGGGCAGTGTGACTAGGGAAGAAGAGCTGAAATCTCTCCTCGTGACTGTGTGAACCATGGAGTTACACCTCTGCTGATGGCTTCCTAAATTCAGCACCTGCAAAACATCTGAAAGGACAAGTGCTCCTGCAGCTGAGATGGGTCTGGCTTTAGCAGCTGTGGGCATTGTGGGAATGTACACAGGTGGGTTGGGCCAGGATAGAGTCTGATCTGCTGCCATGGTGCACGACTACTGCAGTCCCGGTACCTGACCTCAGTGGATCTGGGCGCCTCTACTCCAACTACTAGGGAGCACACCCCACTCCTGACAGGGCACTGACAACCGCAGAGCAAAGGGGAGGCCCTGTTCAATATTCAGGAGAGGCTCTGGTCACACCACCACCATTCAAATCCCTTATCAAGGGGATAAAGGCACAAGTCTCTGGACCAGTGTCACCAAACAGGAGACAGAAACCAGAAGCAAGAAGAACTATGATCCTGCAGCCTGTGAAAAAGAGACCACAAACCAGCAAGTCTGACAAAATGAGACAAGAAAGAAAAGTGTTGCAGACAAAGGAGCAAGATAAAAACCTACAAGAACAGCTAAATGAAGAGGAGAAGGCAATCTACCTGAAAAATAATTCAGAGTAATGATAGTAAAGATGATCCAATTTCTTGGAAAAAGAATGAAAGCATGGATCAAGACAATAAAAGAAATATTTAAGACCTAGAAGAACTAAAGAACAAACAGAGATGAACAAGACAATGAAAAATACACTAGAAGGAATCAATAGAAGAATAACTAAGGCAGAAGAATGGATAAGTGACCTGGAAGACAGAGGGGTGGAAATCACTGCCATAGAACAGAATAAAGAAAGAAGAATGAAAAGAAATTAAGACAGTCTAAGAGACCTCTGGGACAACATTAAACACAACATTTGCAGTATAGGTGTCTCAGAAGAAGAAGAAAAATAGAAAGGGCATGAGAAAATATTTGAACAGATTATAGACAAAAACTTTCTAACATGGGAAAGGAAATAGTCACACAATTCTAGGAAGTGCAGAGAGTCCCAAGCAGTATAAACTCAAGGAGTAACACACCAAGACACATATTAATCAACTTGACAAAAATTAAAGATAAAATATTAAAAGCAACAAGGGAAAAGCAACAACTAACATACAAGGGAATCCCCATAAGGTATTCAGATTTTTCAAAAGAAGTGCTGAAGGGAATAGCATGATTATTTAAAGTGATGAAAGGGAAAAACCCTGAGAATACTTTACCCAGCAAGGCTCTCATTCACATTTGACAGAGAAATCAAAAGATTGACAGATAAGCAAAAGCTAAAATAATTCAGTACCACCAAACCAGCTTTACAACAAATGCTAAAGGAACTTCTCTAGGTAGGGGAAATGGGAAATGCAAACCCCAAAACTACAATAGATACACACAAAAAAGGAAAAAGCAACACAAACACAACACTAAAGATGATGGTCATTAAACCACAAGAGAACAAGAGAGGAAGGGAAGAAAAAAAGACCTACAAAAACAAACCCCAAATAGTTAAGAAAATGGCACTAGGAACATACATATCAATAATTACCTTAAGTGTAAATAGATTAAATGCTCCAACCAAAAGAAATACACTGGCTGAATGAATACAAAAACAAGACCCATATATATGCTGTCTACAAGAGACCCACTTCAGACTTAGGAACACATAAAGACTGAAAGTGAGAGGATGGAAAATGAGGAAGTCAAAAGAAAGCTGAAGTAGCAACACTCATATCAGGCAAGACAGACTTTAGTAAACTAAAGACTGTTACAAGAGACATGGAAGGACACTACATAATGATCAAGGGATCAAACCAAGAAGAAGATATAACAATTGTAAATATATATGCCCCCAACATAGGAGCACCTCAATACATAAGGCAAATGCTAACAGCCATAAAAGGGGACATCAACAGTAATAGTGGGGGACTTTAACACCCCACTCACAAAAACGGACAGATCATCCAGATAGAAAATCAATAAGGAAACACCCGCCTTAAATGACACATTAGACCAGATAGACTTAATTAATATTTATAGGACATTCCACCTGAAAAGGCAGGATACACTTTCTTCTCTAGTGCACATGGAACATTCTCCAGAATAGATCATGTCTTGAGTCACAAATGAAGCCTATGAAAATTGAAATAATTTCAAGCATCTTTTCTGACCATAAAACTATGAGATTAGAAATCGATTACAGGAAAAAAAAAACCCTGTAAAAAACACATACACATGGAGACTAAGAAATATGTTACTAAGTGACTAATGGATCACTGAAGAAGTCAAAGAGGAAATAAAAAAAATACCTAGACACAAATGAGAATGAAAACATGATCCAAAACCTACGGGACACAGCAAAAGTAGTTCTAAGAGGGAAGTTTATAGCAATAAAATCTTACATCAGGAAACAAGAACAATCTCAAACAAACAAACTAAACTTACACCTAAAGCAACTAGAGAAAGAGGAACAAACAATACCCAAAGTTAGAAGATGGAAAGAAATCATAAAGATCAGAGCAGAAATAAATGAAATAGAGATGAAGAAAACCATAGCAAAGATCAATGAAACTAAAAGCCGGTTCTTTGAGAAGATAAACAAAATTGATAAACCTTTAGCCAGACTCATCAAGAAAAAAAGGGAGAGGACTCAAATCAATAAAATTAGAAATGTAAAAGGAGAAGTTACAACTGACACCACAGAAATACAAAGTATCATGAGAGACTACTATAAGCAACTATACGCCAATGTAATGGACAACCTAGCAGAAATGGAGAAGTTATTAGAAAGATACAACCTTTCAAGACTGAACCAGGAATAAATGGAAAACATGAATAGACCAATCACAAGTACTGAAATTGAAACTGTGATTAAAAATCTTCCAGCAAACCAAAGTCCAGGACCAGATGGCTTCACAGGAGAATTCTATCAAACATTTAAAGAAGACTTAACACCTACCCTTCTGAAACTCTTCCAAAAAACTGCAGAGGTAGGAACACTCCCAAAGGCACTCTGTGAGTCCACCATCCCCCTGATACCAAAACCTGACAAAGATACCACAAAAAAGAAAAGCACAGGCCAATATCACTGAGGAACATAGACGCAAAAATCCTCAACAAAATATGAGCAAAGCAAATCGAATAACACATTAAAAGGATCATACACCATGATCAAGTGGAATTTATCCAAGGATGCAATGATTTTTCAACACCCGCAAATCAGTGTGATACACCACACCAACAACCTGAAGAATGAAAACCATATGATCATCTCAATAGATGCAGGAAAAGCTTCTGACAAAATTCAACACTCTTTATAATAGAAACTCTCCAGAAACTGGGCATACAGGATACCTACCTCAACATAATAAAGGCTATATATGACAAACCAAGGCTAACATCATACTCAATGCTGAAAAGCTGAAAGCATTTCCTCTAAGATCAGGAACAAAACAAGGATGTCCACTCTCACCACTATTATTCAACATAGTTTTGGAAATCCTAGCCATCAGAAGAGAAAAAGAAACAAAAGTAGTTCATATTGAAGAAGTAAAACTGTCACTGTTTGCAAATGACATGATACTGTACATAAAATATCCTAAAGATGCTACCAGCAAACTACTAGAGCTCATCAATGAATTCGATAAAGTTGCAGATTACAAAGTTAATACACAGAAATCTCTTGCATTCCTATAAACTAACCAGGAAAGATCAGAAATAGAAATCAAGGAAACAATCCAATTAACCATCTCATCAAACAATAAAATACCTGGGAATAAACCTACATAAGGAGGCAAAAGACCTGTAATGAGAGAAATATAAGATGTTGATGAAAGAAATAAAAGACACAAACAGTTGGAGATATATACCATGCTCTTGGATTGGAAGAATCAATATTGTGGAAATGACTATACTACCCAAAGCAATCTATAGATTCAATGCAATCCCTATCAAATTACCAATGGCAATTTTCATGGAACTAGAACAAAAAAATCTTAAAATTTGTATAGAAACACAAAAGATCCCAAATAGCCTAAGCAATCTTGACAAAGAAAAATAGAGCTGGTGGAATCAGGCTCCCAGACATAAGACTATATTACAAAGCTACAGTAATCAAAACAGTATGGTATTGGCACAAAAACAGAAATATAGATCAATGGAATAGGATAGAAAGTCCAGAGATAAATCCACGCACCTGTGGTCACCTAATGCATGAAAACAGAGGCAAGAATATACAATGGAGAAAAGACAGTCTTTTCAATAAGTGGTGCTGGGAAAACTGGATAGCTACATGTAAATGAATGAAATTAGAACACTCCCTAACACCACACACAAAAATAAACTCAAATTGGATTAAAGACCTAAAACTAAGGACAGATAGCATAAAACTCTCAGAGGAAAACATGAGCAGAGCATGCTATGACATAAATCGCAGCCAGATCTTTTTGATCCACCTCCTAGAGTAATGAACATAAAAACAAAAATAAACAATTGGGATGTAATTAAACTTAAAAACTTTTACACAGCAAAGGAAACAATAAACAAAATGAAAAGACAACCATCAGAATGGGAGAAAATATTTGCAAATGAGGCAACCAACAAGAGATTAAACTCCAAAATACACAAACAGCTCATGCAGCTCAATACCAAAAAAAAAAAAAAAAAACAACAAAACACACACACACACACACACAAAAACTAACAACCTAATCAAAAAAAGGACAGAATATCTAAATAGACATTTCTCCAAAGAAGACATACAGATGGCTAAAAAGCATATGAAAAGATGCTCAGCATCACTAATTATTAGAGAAACGCAAATCAAAACCACAAGGAGGTATACCTCACACTGGTCAAAATAGCCATCATCAAAATGCCTACAAATAGTAAATGCTGGAGAGGATGTGGAGAAAAGGGAACCCTCCTACACTGTTGGTGGGAATGTAAATTGGTAGAGCCACTATGGAGAACAGTATGGACATTTCTTAAAAAACTAAAGATAGAGCTACCATATGATCCAGTAATCCCATTCTTGGGCATATATCCAGAGAAAACCATAATTCGAAAGGATACATGTACCCCAATGTTCACTGCAGCACTATTTACAATAGCCAGGACATGGAAGCAACCTAAATGTCCATCAACAGAGGAATGTATTAAGAAGATGTAGTACATATATACAATGGAAAATTACTCAGCCATAAAATAGAATGAAATAATGCCATTTGTAGCAACATGGATGGACCTAGAGATTGTCATACTGAGTGAAGTAAGTCAGACAGAGAAAAGCAAATTTCATATGCTATCACTTATATGTGTAATGTAAAATAAGGGTACAAATGTACTTACCTACAAAACAGTAATAGAGTTACAGATGTAGAAAACAAACTTATGGTTACCAGGGGATAAGAGGAAGGGACAAATTGGGAGGTTGGGATTGACATACACACTACTATATATAAAATAGATAACTAATAAGGACCTAGTGTATAGCACAGGGAACTCTACCCAATACTCTGTAATGGCCTATATGGGAAAGAATCTAAAAAAGAGTGGATATATGTATAACTGATTCACTTTTCTGGACACCTGAAAATAACAGAACATTGTAATTCAACTATACTCAGATATAAATAAGTAAATAAATCCTACCCATTTTTCAAAAAAAATAATATTTGATTTCTTCCCACTAAAATCTAGAACAAGACGGCGATGACCACTCTCACATCTTCTATTCAAAATAGCATTGGAAGTCCCTAGTCACAGCAATCAGACAAGAAAAAGAAATAAAAGGTATCCAAATTGGAAGTGAATCCTAAAGATTCCACACAAAAATGACTAGAACTGATAAACAGATTCAGCAAAGTAGGATACAAGATTAACATTACAGAAATTGGTTGCATTTCTTTATACTAACAATGAAATATCAGAAAGTGAATGTAAAATATAATAATAATCCATTTTAAAATCACATCAAAAAATACTTAGGAATAAACCTGACCAAGGAAGTGAAAGACTTATATGATGAGGATCATAAAACATTAATAAAGGAAATTGAAAATGATTCAAAGAAATGGAAAGATATCTCATGCTTTTGGATTGGAAGAATTAATATTGTTAAAATGGCCATACTATCCAAAGAATCTAAGATTGAATGTGATCCCTATCAAATTACCCATGACATTCTTCACAGAACTAGAATAAATAATCCTAAAATTTATATGGAACCATAAAACACCCAGAATTGCCAAAAGTGATCCTGAAGAAAAAGAACAAAGCAGGAGGCATAACCCCCCCAGACTTCAGACAATACTACAAAGCTACAGTAAGAAAAACAACATGGTATTGGCACAAAAACAGACATATGTATCAATAGAACAGAATAGAGATCCCAGATATAAACCCACACACCTACAATCAATTAATCTTTGACAAAGGAGGCAAGAATATACAATGGGAGAAAGACTGTCTCTTTAGCAAGTGGTGCTAGGAAAGTTGGACAGTTGCATGTAAATCAACATAATTAGAACACACCCTCTCACCATACACAAAAATGAACTCAAAATGGCTTAAAGACTTAAACATAAGACATGACACCATAAAACTCCTGAAAGAGATCATAGAGAAAGCATTCTCTAACATAAATCATACCAATATTTTCTTAGGTCAGTCTCCCAAAGAAATAGAAATAAAAGCAAAAATAAGCAAATAGGACCAAATGAAAATTGCCGGCTTTTGTACAGCAAAGGAAACAATTTTAAAAAAAGTAAATACAACCTACAGAATAGGAGAAAATATTTGCAAACAATGTGACCAACAAGAGGTCAATTTCCAAAATATACAAACAGCTCATACAACTCACTAACAAAAAACAAACAAAAAAAAAAACCCAGTAGAAAACTGGGCAGAAGACCTAAATAGACATTTCTCCTAAGAAGACATACAGATGACCAGTAGGCACATGATAAGATGCTCAACTTCACTAATTATTAGAGATACAAATATAAACTACAATGTGGTGAGGTACACCAATCAGAATGACCATAATTAAAATGTCTACAAATAACAAATGATGGAGAAGGTATGGAGAATAGGGAGCCCTCCTACACTGTTGGTGGGAATGTTAATTGGTTCAACCTTTGGGAAAAATATGGAGGCTCCTCAAAAAACTAAAAATAGAATTAACATATGATCCCGCAATCCCACTCCTGGGCAAACATTCAGACAAAACTATAAAAAGATACATGCATCCCAATGTCAATTGCAGCATTATTTACAATAGCCAAGACATGGAAGCAACCTAAATGTCCATCGACAGATGGATGTGTAAAGAAGTTGTGGTACATACGTACAATGGAATACTACTCAGCCTTATAAAAGAATGAAATAATGCCATTTGCAGAAACATGGATGAACTTAGACATTATCATACTAAGTGAAGTCAGAAAAAGCAAGACAAATACCATATGATATCACTTAAATATGGAATCTAAAATATGATACAAATGAACCTATTTATGAAACAGAAACCGCCTCACACACACAGAGAATATACTTGTGGTTGCCAAGGTGAAGAGTGGGGTGGGGGAGGGATGGACAGGTAGTTTGGGATTAGTAGATGCAGACTATTGATATTATATATAGTAATGGGTAAACAACGATGTCCTACTGTATAGCACAGGGAACTATTTTCAATATCCTGTGATAAACCATAATAGAAAAGAATATGAAAAAGAATGTATATATATATATATGTATAACAGAATTACTTTGTTGTACAGTATAAATTAACACATTGTGGGCTTCCCTGGTGTTACAGTGGTTGAGAGTCCGCCTGCCGATGCAGGGGACACGGGTTCGTGCCCCGGTCCGGGAAGATCCCACATGCCGTGGAGCGGCTGGGTCCGTGAGCCATGGCTGCTGAGCCTGTGCATCCGGAGCCTGTGCTCTGCAAGGGGAGAGGCCACAACAGTGAGAGGCCTGCGTACCGCAAAAAAAAAAAAAAAAAAACACATTGTAAATCAACTATACTTCAACAAAATAATTTTTAAAAGTATTTGATTTCTCAATTCATTTTCTTATATCTTATATAGTATCTTATTTCTTTTTTTTTTTTGCGGTATGCAGGCCTCTCACTGTTGTGGCCTCTCCCCTTGCGGAGCACAGGCTCCGGATGCACAGGCTCAGCGGCCATGGCTCACAGGCCCAGCCGCTCCGCGGCATGTGGGATCTTCCCGGACCGGGGCACGAACCCGTGTCACCTACATCGGCAGGTGGACTCTCAACCACTGCGCCACCAGGGAAGCCCCCTATCTTATTTCTTGATCTGCTATCTTAATGAATGCATAGTTTAGTTTTGTGCTAAATTTTAAGTGGTAAAATATGCACAGTTATTGTCCTTGATATATCAAGCATCAAAGAACTCTGAATTAAGGAACTGTAGAAGCCTTTTGCCCTAGCTTTTGATAAATATGACAAAAATGTAAATTGCTACTATAAATACAAGGCACACCTCAATTGACCAAGTCCTGCTTAAAATCCATATTATCAAAATAAATGCTGTTTGGAAATATTAATATTTGTAGAAAATCATTATCATGTTTCCTGGTTACCTAACATGCTCAAAAACCCTACCCTTATTTGAATAATTCTTAAGTTCATGATCTCATTTGATGAAACAGAAATTCACCCCTGTCCTTTACAGCTAGTACCCAGTTAGATAAGTCTACACACAACAAACAGATTTACCTGTTAGAGTCTTTAAGTCCTTGAGTAACTGAGGGAATTAAACACAGGACCTAATCCATTTGCCTGGTTATAGTGGCAGCAGGAGCATAGAGCATTAATGGGCATCAGTTTGCAAAGCCTCATGCCTTGCAGAGAAGGTATTCATGGGGAGGCCATGGCTGCAACTTCCTGTAGAGCTTGACTGCTGAGCAACAGCAGGACAGTATTTTCCTCAGGCTCAATCTGTAGTGTTTTATGGCATGTTTCCTGAAAAGTTTACCCTTAAACCTGCTCTTTAGAAAGTTCAAACTTTCTGTAAACTTCTAGAGTATTCTCTAGTAAATTTCTTTTCTATTTAAAGATATAAAACAAATTTTTCTTGCTTTCACCTAACAATCTCATTGCTAAAATATCCTATATCATTCTGGAGTAGATTGATAATAATCATATAGGAAGTCATATTGTTTGTTTAGTAATAGAATTTAATTAAGAATAGAATATACTGAGGTTCACTGAGCTATAAAATGTTCTTGTGTGATCACAGATTTTTTCAGGTATAAATGCAATATTCAATGCATCTAAACATTATTCTGTTTCTTCTTTTCTACTTCTTTCTACACAGGACCTACAGTATGAAATAGAAACTGAGGTCACAGATGGAAGTGGTAAAATATTTCCTCAGCCTATGAATATGATCTCATTGGCAGTTTAGACTCCTCTTTTCCTATACTATTTGAAACTCCAGCCAAACTTGAGAGCCAATTATATACAGAAATGTAATATCAAGTTTATTTTTAGGGCAATCAATGCACTTGAAGCCAAGTTTCACAATGAGATTTTAACATGCCCTGAAGATTAACAGCAACTCTCAGGGTGAGGTGAAACGATTAAATGCTCTTGAAAGTTGTCAGTCAGAAGCATTATAGGGTGTATATAAACATCTCCTTCCCATTTCATCCTTGGTTTCCATAAGAAGGGAAGTATATTATGAAGTAAAGGAATTAATATTTATAGAAGGCAACTGTATTAGAATCCTTACATTGTCTCAGGTAATTTTTAAGAAAAATATTTGAGATAGGCATTATAACTAATTTCCAGATGATGAAACACACTGACTGAGGTTAAGCACTGTATCTACACAAATAGAAAAATGTATTGATGTATCCTTTCTCCCATTCACTAAGTCATTCAACAAATATTTATTCAGCACATGAAAGGAATAAAGTAGTTTCAATTTGTACTATAAAAGCTATAATAAGATACTGTTTTTTGAATTATATTCTGCATATTATAATATTTTGAATTTGTGTTTTCAGGGCTATGTTAACCAGGTATGGTTGGGACCTTTATTTTCATTTAGTTTGTTTCCAGTGTTGGTAATAACTGTCCCTAAATCTTGTTGTTATTTATAGTGTTAGAGACTTCTTAGACCGTAAATGTCATGAAGGCAAAGATTTTCTCATTCTTATTCATCAATGAAAATATCCTGAATTTAGGATAGTGCCTTGTCAGGTCCTCAATAATGATTTATTTGAATGAATGTATAAGATTACAGAAAATGATACTTTTATTACAAAAGTGAGAAAACAATAATAATTGGTTCATAACTTTTTCCAATTAATAAATAATTAAATTTACATCTGGTTAAATTTACACTGAGTTGGAGATCATTACAGTATTTTTCAGATTAGAAGTTATCTCATAAAACATTGAAATTGTGTTATGTCAATTTGGTGCTGTCAATATGGGGTGGAGCATAAAATTAGAGATATTAAATTAGAAAATAAAATAAAAATAAAATTCATTAAAATCTAAACACCCACCATTCAGAAATAACTACTGTTAGAGTATAATCTTGCACATTTTTTGATACCTATTTTTATATCTACCCATGCACTTATTCATTTGTCTATCCTTGTGTACAACATTAGTAAACTCAGTATATTCCTAATATTGGTCATTAGGTTGTAAATATTGTTTGTTCCTTTTTGACTTATTTTGCTTTGCTTGCTATTGTAGAAGCATAGCAAATTTTCTATAGGAAAAGCTTTGCACACATCCATGTGAAGAAATTCCTAGATTTTAATTTGAGGAGCCTGGAGTATGCCTATTTTTATGGTTTTGAAAAAAATGAAAGTAGTTAATCACTCAAAAGTACAGTACATTAGCATTATTTTCTTAACACTGAATATTGGCATGCCTTTTAATTCTTACCAAATTCAAAGATATCTTAATTTTTATGAGACCGTTTGTGTAATATAATGCTTTAATGCTTTAGTCTCAGACAATTGGCTCTTTTTTTCCATCTTCTGTACCACATGGAGTAGTTCTCATAACCCTTAGTTTCTCTACAACTCTGTTGACTAGTAGCACGCCAAATAAGACTCTGAATGTTTCTTAATGTTGTGGATTTTTTATCCTGGCTGTTGATATGCTCTTTTAATGATTTCATATTTCTTCAGTGTTCTTAGCAACCATTATGGCTGTAATTGCAATACAATATAAGTAATGGTTACAATCTTTATCTCTTTTGTGTTCTGTGACTTCATGATAGATAATCTTGGAGGAGCCTTGCATTCTTATAATAGCTGCTGGTCATAGACAATTCTACATTATAGTTTAAATTCTCTCATTCAACCAGTGTTTTTTTCATATGTTTTGGCAGAAGATTGATTTTAGGACTCACTAGCAGGCAACTTCACCATTCAACCTGACTTGTGGGAAAGAAGTAAATAGAATATGAAAAGTAAATTGCTGACATTGAATAAAAATTGAAAGTAAGAAATCAGCTAATATTCAGTGTCATGATTCTCTTATATCAATGTTATATTATTCGTATTATTCTTACTAAGAAAAAAATCCCCACATCTTGCTGTAAATATAAAAATACAGTAAGTTTGTCTATGATCTCTCAATAAAGCAATTGCTTTTTTCTTGTTTTAATGAAAACTGGGGTCATAGAATGAAAATAATTAGAGCTTATTTTTGCAAACACCAAATCTCAAGATGGATGAGTGCATATGGTTTTAACTAGAGACCTTATTGCTGCAATGCATGAACATTTCCTTATTCATAACCTCATTTATACAACGAATATTTCCTGAATGAAAAATATATGTCAGGATCTGTGGTAGATGCTAGAGATAAATGATCAATAAAACAGAGCCTACTCTTGCATTCCCTGTGCATGTAATATAATTGGAATTATAGATATTTGAATGCAAATATGAGAGTGCTATACTGAAGGAATAGAGTCTAGAGGTGTCAAGTGTTTATGCCATAGTCTAGAAGAATCAATGAAGACTCTATTAAGGAAATAACATTTATGATCTTAATGATGAGAATTAGAAATTATTTATGTGACAAGAGGACAGAATTTCAAACCGGGAATATTAGAAATAATGCCCAGAGCACAAAATGGCAGAGTAGAGGGATGTGAGTTCACCTCTTCTTACAAAAACACCAAAATCACAGCTAAATGCTGAACAATGATTGACAAAAAAACAGTGTAGGTCTTTCCTGGTGGCGCAGTGGTTGAGAGTCCACCTGCCGATGCAGGGGACACAGGTTCATGGCCTGGTCCGGGAAGATCCCACATGCCATGAAGCAGCTGGGCCTGTGAGCCATGGCCACTGAGCCTGCGCATCCAGAGCCTGTGCTCCGCAACGGGAGAGGCCACAACAGTGACAGGCCCACGTACTGCAAAAAAAAAAAAAAAAAAAAAAGAACAAAAACGAAAAAAACAGTGTAACCTACCAAAAAATATATCCTACATCCAAAGACAAAGAACAAGCCAAAATGGGATGGCAGGAGGGGTGCAATTGTGATAAAATCAAATCCCATACCCACCAGAAGGGCAACCCATAAACTGGAAAATAATTATATCACAGAAGTTCTCCCACAGGAGTGAAAGTTCTGAGCATCACATCAGGTTCCCCTGCCTGCAGTCTGGCAATGGGAGGAGGAGCCCCCAGAGAATCTGGCTTTGTAGGCCAGCAGGGTTTGATCACAGGAATTCCACAGGAAACAGAAACTCCACTGTTGAAGGACATATACAAGTTCTTGTGTGCACCAGAACCCAAGGAAAAAAGCAGTGACCTCATTAGGGCTTGGATCAGACCTATCTGCTGGTATTGGAGGCTCTGAAGAGGTGGGGGGCAGCTGTGGCTCACTGTGATGACAAAGACACTGGCAGTGGTACTTCTGGGGAGCACTCATTGGTGTGAGCCCTCCTGGAGGCCGCCATTTTCTCACCAAGACCTGCCTGCACCTAACAGCCAGTAGGCTCCAGTGCTAGGACACCTCATGCCAAACAACCAACAGGGCAGGAACACAGCCCTACCTATCAGCAGACAGGGTCCTTAAAGTCTTCTTAAGCACACACACAACTATTTGCTAAACACACACCTTGACATGGTCCTGCCCACCAGAGGGACAAGACCCAGATCCACCCACCAGTGGGCAGGAACCAGTCCCTCCCATAAGGATGCTTAAACAAGCCTCTTAGACAGCCTCATCCATGAGGGGGCAGACAGCAGAAGCAAGAACTACAACACTGCAGCCTGTGGAACAGAAACAGCAATCACAGAAATTTAGACAAAATGAGACAGCAGAGGAGTGAACAGATGAAGGAACAAGATAAAACTCCAGAAGAACAACATACTGAAGTGGAGATGGGCAAAATTCCCAAAAAATAATTCAGAGTAATGAAAGTAAAGATGGTCCAAGGTCTCAGAAAAAAGGATGGAGTCACAGATTGAGAAGATAAAAGAAATGTTTAACAAGACCTAGAAGAACTAAAGAACAAACAAAAAGAGATGAAGAATAAAATAACTGAAATGAAAAATACACTAGAAGGAATCAATAGCAGAACAGCTGAGGGAGAAGAATGCATAAGTGAGCTGGAAGACAGAATGGTGAAATCACTGCCATGGAGCAGAATAAAGAAAAAAAGAATGAAAAGAAATGAGGATAGTCTAAGACACCTCTGGGATGACATTAAACACACCAACATTAACATTATAGGGGTCCTAGAAGGAGAAGAGAGAAAGAAAAGTCCTGAGAAAATATTTGAAGAGATAATAACTGAAAACTTCCCTAATATGGGAAAGGAAATAGTCATCCAAGTCCAGGAAGGACAGAGAGTCCCAGGGAGGATAAACCCAAGGAGGAACACACTAAGACACATAGTAATCAAATTGACAAAAATTAAAGACAAAATATTAAAAGCAACAAGGGAAAAGCAACAAATACCATACAAAGAAATTCCCATAAGATTATCTGCTGATTTCTCAGCAGAAACTCTGCAGGTCAGAAGGGAGTGGCATGATTATTTAAAGTGATGAAAGGGAAGAACCTACAAGTGAGAATACCATACCCAGCAAGGCTCTCATTCACATTTGATGAAGAAATCGAAAAATTTACAGATAAGAAAAGCTAAAAGAATTCAGCACCATCAGACCAGCTTTGCAACAAATGCTAAAGGAACTTCTCTAGATGGAAAAGAAAGGGCCACAACTAGAAACCAGAAAATTACAAATGAAAAAGTTCACCAGAAAGGGCAAACATACAGTAAAGGTAGGAAATAATCCACACACAAATATGATATAAAGACCAGCAGTAATGAGGAGAGTACAAATGCAGGATATTGGAAATACATTTGAAATAAAAAGCCCAGAAACTCAAAATAATCTTGTTTATGTATTGACTGCTATATCAAAACCTCATGGTAATTGCAAACTGAAAATCTATAATAGATACACACACACAAAAGAAAAATAATCCAAACACAACACTAAAGTTAGCAAATCAAAAGAGAAGAGAACAAAAGAGGGAAGAAAAACACCTACAAAAACAAATCCAAAACAATTAACAAAATGGCAATAAGAACATAAATATTGATAATTACCTTAAATGTAAACTGATTAAATGCTCCAACCAAAAGGGACAGACTGACTGAATGGATACAAAAACAAGACCCATATATATGCTGTCTACAAGAGACCCATTTCAGACCTAGTGACACACACTGACTGAAAGTGAGAGGATGGAAAAAGTTATTCCATGCAAATGGAAATCAGAAGAAAGCTGGAGTAGCCATACTCATATCAGACAAAATAGACTTTAAAATAAAGACTGTTACAAGAGACAAAGGACACTACATAATGATCAAGGGATCAATCCAAGAAGAAGATATAACAATTGAAAACATATAGGCACCCAACATAGGAGCACCTCAATATACAAGGCAAATACTACCAGCCATAAAAAGAGAAATCGACAGTAACACAATAATAGTGGAGGATGTTAACACCCCACTTTCATCAAGGGACATATCATCCAGAAGAAAATCATTAAGGATACACAGGTCTGAAATAAAACACTAAACCACATGAACTTAATTGATATTTATAGAGTCCATCCAAAAGCAGCAGAATACACATTCTTCTCAAGTGCACATGGAAAATTCTCCAGGATTGATCACATGCAAGATACAAAGTGAGTCTCGGTAAATTTAAGAAAATTGAAATCATATCAAGAAGGAACCAGATAAACCCACGCACATATGGTCACCTTATCTTGATAAAGGAGGCAAGAATATACAGTGGAGAAAAGACAGCCTCTTCAATAAGTGGTGCTGGGAAAACTGGACAGGTACATGTAAAAGTATGAAATTAGAACACTCCCTAACACCATACACAAAAATAAACTCAAACTGGATTAAAGACCTAAATGTAAGGCCAGACACTATCAAACTCTTAGAGCAAAACAAAGGCAGAACACTGTATGACATAAATCACAGCAAGATCCTTTCTGACCCACCTCCTAGAGAAATGGAAATAAAACCAAAAACAAATGGGACCTAATGAAACTTCAAAGCTTTTGCACAGCAAAGGAAACCATAAACAAGACCAAAAGACAACCCTCAGAATGGGAGAAAATATTTGCAAATGAAGCAGCTGACAAAGGATTAATCTCCAAAATTTACAAGCAGCCCAGGCAGCTTAATAACAAAAAAACAAACAACCCAATCCAAAAATAGGGAGAAGACCTAAATAGACATTTCTCCAAAGATATACAGATGCCAACAAACACATGAAAGAATGCTCAACATCATTAATCATTAGAGAAATGCAAATCAAAACTACAATGAGATATCATCTCACACCAGTCAGAATGGCCATCATCAAAAAATCTAGAAATATTAATTCTGGAGAGGGTGTGGAGAAAAGGGAGCACTCTTTCACTGCTGGTGGGAACGTGAATTGGTACAGCCACTATGGAGAACAGTATGGAGGTTTCTTAAAAAACTACAAATAGAACTAAGATATGACCGAGCAATCCCACTACTGGGCATATACCCTGAGAAAACCATAATTCAAAAAGATTCATGTACCAAAATGTTCATTGTAGCTCTATTCCCAATACCCAGGATATGGAAGCAACCTAAGTGTCCATCAACAGATGAATGGATAAAGAAGATGTGGCACATATATACAATGGAATATTACTCGTCATAAAAAGAAACGAAATTGAGTTATTTGTAGTGAGGTGGATGGACCTAGTGTCTGTCATACAAAGTGCAGTAAGTCAGAAAGAGAAAAACAAATACCATATGCTAACACATATATATGGAATCTAAGAAAAAAAAAAAGGTCATGAAGAACCTAGGGGTAAGATGGGAACAAAGACACAGACCTACTAGAGCATGGACTTGAGGATATGGGGGGGGTAAGGGTAAGCTGTGACAAAGTGAGAGAGTGGCATGGACATATATACACTACCAAATGTAAAATAGATAGCTAGTGGGAAGCAGCCACATAGCACAGGGAGATCAGATCAGCTCGGTAGTTTGTGACCACCTAGAGGGGTGGGAATAGGGAGGGTGAGAGGGAGACAGATGCAAAAGGGAAGAGATATGGGAACATATGTATATGTATAACTGATTCACTTTGTTATAAAGCAGAAATTAACACGCCATTGTAAAGCAATTATACTCCAATAAAGATGTTTAAAAAAAAAAAAAAGAAGGAACCTAATTAAACTCAAAAGCTTTTGCATGGCACAGGAAACCATAAACAAAATAAAAAGACAACCCACAGAATGGGAGAATATATTTGCAAACCAAGCAACTGACAAGGGATTAATCGCCAAAATATACAAACAGCTCATTCAGGTCAATGTCAAAAAACAAACAACCCAATCAAAATATGAGTGGAAGACCTAAATAGACATTTCTCCAAAGAAGACCTAAATAGACATTTCTCCAAAGAAGCCAAGAGGCACATGACAAGATGCTCAACATCGCTAATTATTAGAGAAATGCAAATCAAAACCACAGTGAGGTATCACCTCACACTGGTCAGAATGGCCATCATCAAAAAAGTCTGCAAACAATAAATGCTGTGGAGAGGATGTGGAGAAAAGGGAATCCTCCTACCCTGTTGGTGGGAATGTAAATTGGTACAGCCACTATGGAGAACAGTATGGTTGTTACTTAAAAAACTAAAAATAGAGCTACCATATGACCCAGCAATCCCACTCCTGGGCATCTATCTGGTTTGAAAGGATACATGTACCCCAATGTTCATTGCAGCATTATTTACAATAGCCAAGATATGGAAGTGACCTAAATGTCCATTGACAGATGAATGGGTAAAGAAGATGTGGCACATATACACAATGGAATATTACTCAGCCATTAAAAAGAATGCCAGTTGAAGCAACATAGATGGACCTGGGGATTATCATACTAAGTGAAGTACGTCAGACAGAGAAAGGGCAAATATATCATTTACATGTGGAATGTAAAAAATTGATACAAATGAACTTATTTATGAAATAGAAACAGACTCATAGACTTAGTGCCAAATGGTAATGGTGGGAGGAAAGGATAAATTGGGAGTTTTGGGCCTGACATATACACACCGCTATATATAAAATAGATTACTAATAAGGACCTACTGTATAGTACAGGGAACTCGGCTCAGTATTCTCTAACAACCTAAATGGGAAATCAATTTGAAAAAGAATAGATACATGTGTATGTATAACTGGAATCCCTTTGCTGTACACCTGAAACTAACACAACATTGTTAATCAACTATACTCCAATATAAAATAAAATTAAAAAAGAAACACTATTAATCATTTAAAAAAAAAAAAAGAAGAAATGAATGCCCAGAGGTGAAAATTGTAGTGCATTGTAGGAACTTAAATGAGGATTAATACATTGAGTAAGGGGTATTAAGGGAAGAAGATGAGCCTGAGGAGAGATCAGCCAGGTATAGGTCATCTGGACCTGGGTAAGACATGGGTAGCAGTTTTGATTTTATTCAAAGAGAATCAGGAAAAATATTTTACATAGGGCACTTACATGAAAAGATGTGTTTATCTGAAAGAGCACTCAGGCTACTGTTGAGCATTAACTGAAGAAAAACACAGCTTGATGTGAGGATATGAATTTGAAGGCTGTTTTTTAATTCAAAGGATACCAAATATTAGCATAGACTGAAGATATGATGTCGGCTTGGTTTATAGGGGAGGGAGTGAGGAAATAGGTAAACAGATTTGAAAGAGATTTAGGAAATACAATTTTAAGGCATTATGCATGGATAAACTGGAGAAGAGAGAAGATCCATGGATGTCTCTGAAGACTGTGGGTGGGATTCTGGGTGTTTGGCTGTGCCATACTATGTGATCATAAATAAGGATCAACACATTGAGAGAAGAAAAATGAGCTTAAGATTATGCGTATTGAATTTAACCTTCCTATACATTATAAAACAACTATCCAGCTAGCAAAATAGATAAAATATCTGGAACTCAAGAGTGAACTCCACACGGAGAATATTATGGAGTTTCAACATACAGCTGGTAACTGGGACATAGAAGTCATTAATCTCACCCAGAGAGATGACAGGTTCTTGTACAGAATCATCAAGGAATCCAAAATAGGAGATGAAATTTTCAAACTCTAGTTTCTTCTGGGGCCAGTCGGATGGTATAAATTAATAAAACAGTCCAGATATAAAAAATAATAATAGCATAAAAAGATAATAAATGGCCACTGACATTGTGACTCAAGGTCAAGGGTCAAAGAAAGTGATGGAGGCTGTAGTAACCTCAGAACAAATGCCTTTTAGGGAGTGCTGGTAGTTAACTCTAACCAATTTTTCTTATTATAAAATATATCAAGGAAAGCTCAAACTCTGGATGTTCATATAATTTTTAAATATTGACAACTAATTATTAAAAATATTGTGAGTACCAAACAACACACAATGGTGGACCAGATTCGACATAGAGCTGTCCCATTTTAAGGAATGAAATGAGAAAAAAACAGTACCAACAGAGGAGACTGGGAATGCATAAACAGAGAGGTACAAATGCAGTGATTCTAAAGAGTTAACAGACTTCCTTATCCACAACCAAGTGATGATAAGCTGTAGGATAACAGATCCTTGTGCTTGGAAATGGCTTCAAATATTAAACAGCCTGTATTGATATTATTCACAACATTGCCTTCCCTCTCCTACTGTTCATCTTCATCATGTAGGATTTATTATGCTCCCTTGTGCATAAGTTGCAGTGCTAGTTGTTTAACTAGTAAATGGAATATCTAGTTTATCTTTTTCAGAAATATTTATCATTAATCATAGTTTAACATTTTTTGTACTTCCAACATATTGATTCAGGAATGTGTTCATCCTAATTCTCTTTAAGATATTCTCTCTTTAAGATATTTTCTCTTTAAGATATTTTCTTCCATTTTTCCTTCCTTAAATAGCATGGCAATATATCCTTATTGGATAGTTTTCTTGATAAGATTTTGCAAATGCTCCAACTAGAACAGAATGTGATTGCCAGGATCTGTGTAGTTGGAATGACAGAAGCACATTTATTTTTTTGAGGGATTTATTGGATAGAAGTCAAACACTATATTGACTTGGCTCTAAAAAGATTTCCCTGATGCAACCTATAAGGTATTATAGTTTCTTGGCAAATGTGAAGTGCTAACTCCTCTCTTGGGGTTGAGGCATATCCTGCTGAAGCAGAAGGATGAACATGATAATCTAACAGGTATTTTTCCATTCATGACTACTGTGATCTAAGTCCACCAGACAGCTAGAACTTTTTAAAACATTTAAAAATAATTACACTTAAGATATATCCTATGAAATATATATTTGCTTTAACATTCACTGCAATATTCTGAGTAATTTCTTCCAGCTATATTGTGCTCTATCCTAATGTTTTCAGGAAGAAACTTGGGAAACCCAATATATTATATATTTTCAGGAGAATGTCAATTTTCTCATAATTAATTCCAAAATTTACAAATGTCATCCAAATTTATAACTTTCCTTATAAAATTTGACAAGGTATGATGAAAAGACAAACCTGTGAATGCTTCATATTTTAAATTTCTACAATATATTGAGTCATTGAAATAAATCTGAGTATTTGAAACAAGTCTTTTATGAAATATCTGCCCAAATAAAGTACATAATTTTGTGCAAAATTTTACTATATATGCACTTGAATTAAATATCAGCATAGAAGAGTAACCATTTATGTTCACCTAGCAGCTAAGTAGCCTATTCCTTCACACTTAGGCATATAAACTTCATATTTGTATGACAGCAAAATTAATATTTACTATGCTTTATGGATATTTTGGTCTCCTGTAAATGAAAAAAGCTGGAGATACTGAAACCCCAAATGGCAAGTTTTAAAGAATAGATTAAAAGCTCAGGGAAGAAACAGTAGAAAATACAGTACATGTAATAATTTTATTCTTCTTCTCTTTTCCTAAATATCTATTATGTGGTTACCACAAAGTGCATTTATCTTTAGCCTCTCTCTGTATCCACCTGAGTTTTCCTTGACTCCTATTTATTTCTTATTATCTTTAGTTTCTGGCTTATTACATTTTTAACCACTTCACTGAGGTAATACTGACGTATAAAAACCTGTACATATTTAACATATATAACTTAATGAGTTTGAAGATAAGTATACACTCCTGAAACCATCACCACACCTATGCCATAAACATATCCATTCCCTCCAAAAGGTTTTTCCTGCATTATTTCTTTACTATTATGTGCCATTAACTGTGATAGGCTGTTTACTAGTAATCTTTTCAGTTTTCACACCAAGCCTGAATGCCTCAGTGTATCACACATCGTTCTTCTTCACCACTCCCCATATTTAACAATCTCTAGGCCCTAAATACCTTTCATATGTCTTATAAATATCTCAGTTATCAAACCACTTCTATTAGAACCTGTCAAGTCTAGGCCACTATCATTTTTTACCAAGAAACTTCTAATTACTCTCCCTATATAGACTCTTATCTCATTAGAATGATGTTAAAAATGAATGTTTGTCATGCCATTTCAACAGCTTAAAACCCTCTACCTCCTCTTACACAAAACCTACCTATTTCCAAATATGTGTCAAATTCCCAAATGATTTGTTCCTATCTGCCCTTGCAAATTTGCTTAGTGTCATTCTCTGGCATCGTATCTAGAATTAGTCAGTCCCTCAAGAATTCCAAATTCCATTCACCTGTAGGGCACTTTCACATGCCTCTCCATCTACATCGAGTGCTCTTTGCCTCAGCCTTCCAGAATACTACCGCCACCACCGCTTCCCATGTGTCCATTGGCTCTTCCTCTTTCTATGACAAGGTTTCTGCCCAGATTCCATTAGGTCCTCCAGTCTACACTTTGTAAAAACTCAATATTTCTTTCTAACAATTAATTGCATTTATATTTAAATATTTTATGTGTGGCTTTCCACTTTGGATTGTAAAACCCATGCATCCCTAGAGTTTACAGTGTTTGGCGTGTTAGAGAGTTAACAAATACTTGATAATGAATAAATAAAATAAAAAATACCCATATTTAAATCATTTGATTCATATTTTAGGATATGAGATTCCTAAATGACCTCGTTACATGTGACTCACAAAGGTACCTAGGATTAAAAGTAAAACATGATTTGATCTATACTTAGTACTTATGTGTTCCTCCTTAACTAATATTGTGTTAAAATGATTTATGAGATGAATTGAATCAATTTGACAATGTTTTTGTTACATTATTATTTGGTGCATTCAAGTAAAATGTATCAAATAAAGCATATCTAACTTAATTTTTATTTTTTTAAACTATAGACAAATCCAAATGGAAAAAAATGGGCTTTTTAATACTCCAAAGGAAATAGCAATACTGTAACTAGATTAGTTTTCATTATCAAGACATTGTTTTCTAATTATCTTCTGAATCTCAGGTCAAAATGTTTGTTTTGGAGTATTTAGAGGATATTTTTAAAAAGGAACAAATTCTTAAGGTGGTGTTAAATTTTCTGAATTTTTAAATTGCAATTTAGAATACCTTGTTTTAATTTATTAACAAAAAAATGCCACAGTTGAATTTAAAAACATTTTGATTCATCCATCCATTACTTATTCTCCATTTTTTCTGTAATACATGAAGTCCCCTGTGATGCCCATTTTTCTTGCTATTCTTCAGTTTTCCAGGACCATAGGACTTTTTCAGAATACCCCTCCAAGTCTGTTTACCTTAGTGCAGTTAGAGAGGCAGCACAGCATTATGGTCAATAGTACGACCTCTGGAGCCAACCTGCCTGGATTGGAATCCTGACTTTGTCACTTACTAACTATAGAAACGTTTCCTGAACATCAAAAATATGGAGCAATTAATTTGATGGCCTTTGGCTCAGAATGCAAATGCTTACAAAGTTGATACTGTGCCTATAAGCCCTAAATAAATAATCTGCCAACCTCAACATCAACCAACATTTCTGAGGGAAAATATCTCATGATCTGTTACCTCAACGATTTGAAGCATGCCGCTTACAACATCATTATTAGAATCTAAATGTCATTTCTTTCAGGCATCTCCTTAAACACAGATAACAGTACACACATACACACACACACATGCACATGCACTAATACAATAAGAGAATTTTGGATGATGCCAATATGCTGACAGAGTTATTTGGGGTGGTTTTTATCAATGTTTATATTTTATAATTTTCCCTTAATATAGAAAAAAGTTATTTAACTTCTGAATCTTAGATTTTCAACTAGAAGGGAGCATGTTTATTATCTCAGTGTGTATAAACATTTTTCTTGTAACTTTATAGATGACGAATACAATTAATAAATAAGTCACATTAGATTATACTAGCAATAATTGCCTTACTGAATTAATACCATAAATATACTTCTATTCATCTTTATTTCATTCTTATAGCATGTTGTTTATATTAAATTATTTTATCTTAAATCACATTTCATTGATAACTAGAGAAAAGGGAAACTAATGTTTTTTTCTTATTTAAGCAGTATAGTAAATTATTTGGAAAATACATAGCTACTAGAATATTTAAAATATCCAAATTATTTGGAACAAAAAATATAACTTAATTATATATTTTCCTACAAAATTTGACTAGACTTATGTAGTTGAAAACCGACCTACCATTGGGAGCTTAAAGAAAATTTAGAATGTATTCCTTGGCTATCTGTGTGCTCTCCAACTTATACAGTCTACAAAAAATGCAGCATAAAATATTACCAATGGCATAATGAAAGTCCAGTGTAAGAGAAATATTTTATCTAGTGCACCACAGTCAAGGTCATTCTAGCTTCAGTGCAGAGAGGCATTCAATGCAGGTATATTTGACTCTGGCTGAAGAGCAGTCAAAAATGATTAAACTCAAGAGGGTAAGGACCACGTAAAGATAGTCAAGAGGACTTTGGTTGTCTGATTAGAGAAAATCACTCTAATAACATGGAAGCTAAAGAAGAAACAAAATCCTTTGTCCTAAGAGCTGCATTACCATCCATGGGCTCTTCCCTTTCTCCCACAATGCAGTTGTTAAGGGCTTCTAGGGTTAATATCACAAAACTATTTAGACTTCTAATGGACTTCAAGTAAAGAAAAACACCCTCCAAAATTTAGCACTAAAATTGGCTTCTTTTTTTTTTTTTTTTTTTTTTAGGAAATACTCATATTTGTATTTATGTATTCACATATATTCACAATTCAAATTCAGAACTACAGGCTTTTTTTTTTTTTTTTGTGGTATGCGGGCCTCTCACTGTTGTGGCCTCTCCCGTTGCGGAGCACAGGTTCTGGACGCACAGGCTCTGGACGCACAGGCTCAGCGGCCACGGCCCACAGGCCCAGCCACTCCGCGGCATGTGGGATCTTCCCGGACCGGGGCACGAACCCGTGTTCCCTGCATCGGCAGGCGAACTCTCAACCACTGCACTACCAGGGAAGCCCTAAAATTGGCTTCTTTAAGAAACAATGAGATTCTTTAAAAATGAGTTTAGAAGTTAAACATTCCTATGGTTGGGGACGTTACAGATGGGTTTTCTGCAACCAAGTCTGTCTCCCAGTATGTTTCATCTGCCTATCTTTATTCTCTTCTCCTAACTGGCTTCAGAAAATAGAGGAAATCAGTGCCACCACTCATCCACATGACAGACCTTTAAATATTTTAAGGCAATTCTTTAGTATCCCACTATGCTCAAATAGAGCAATATACATATTCCCATTCCCAAAGACCTCTTAATTTATTGGATAAAGGACAGTATAGAATTTGGTAACTCCAAGTGTCTGGCAAGTAAATGAAGGTTTCATCTTATTCACCACCAGTGTTCTAACACAGTGGTCCTCAGTCTTTCCTCAGTCAAGTGCAGAGCTCAGGCTGGGTCTGTTAGAATGGCACTGAGATTTCCCAAGTCACGTACAATTCAAGATCAATACATCCTGTGTGATAAATGATCGACTGCTGACTTGAGTCACTTTTAACTAATTTTCTAAATGCCTTTTCTTTGGTATGGCTAAAAATCATGTGTCCAACTCCCCTTACTTTCTCAGTCTGGCAGACTCCTTGGAAAATCTGAATATTTCACAATGGAAGTCTGGTAAAATTTACTCTCCATCCAAACCAAACATTGGGAGCACTACCAGAAGAGTTTATGGCTCTTTCTGGAAAAGTAGGATTTGGGGGATAACTCTTCTCAAGTCTGTTGCACTGTTGTGACAAAGTCAACCACAACCACTAAAACACAACATATTCCTCTTCTTTTGTGCCTAAGTTTTCCCTGAGTTACTTGGAGGAATCAACTTTCCCAAGTTGATTATTCTTGTTAATCAGCCCTTCTCTTGTTCCCTAGAAGTTATCTAGTTCTCTTCCTTTCAAATGATCCAGCCATATTCTGTAGAGATTGCTTTTAGACACCTGGAACATTATTCAAATTGTGTCTCTATTCTAATATTCATGGATTACCAGCCTATTTGATTCACTGACACTAAAGTTTACAAAAATACCCTTTTGTGAATCATTAAACATGACATTTTCTTTTAATATCCTTTGGTCATCTAAAGATGATGAAGCATGCTATCATCAAGGTACCAGCTTCTACTTTCACACAGGCATTAAAAAAATCATATATTTGTGTGGCCATGATATACAATATGGTTTAGTCTCTTGGTTAAGAACGAGAGCTAAGTTTCAATTAAACTGAATTTGTGAAGTCAATTCTTTTGTATCAAATCCTACACCAACAAAGATATGAAACATAAAGAGTCCATGCTAATTGCACTTTAAGGAAAGTACTATCATTGTGGCTTTGTGCATAATTTCATATTTTCCTCTGAGATTGAACACATATGTTGGCATTTGGAAATGGTGAACAGTTTCTAAAATTCTGAATGAGTATATTTTGTGATATGAAAACACATCATACAAAATCAAAATTGTTCAGCTCTATTTCAATTATTCAGAATATTAAGTACTCTCATGATTTTCATACGCTTATATTGAGACGTTTTCAATAATAGATTCATCTCTCTCAACCTTCATGGAATATTAATATTTCTTCCTTCAAATTGTGTTGAATGCTTTAAAATATGTAAATGACTTAGGAAAGTAGATTGCATATAATAAACCCTATGTGTTTATGATAAATATTAATTAAACATAAAGCAATCTTAATGTGATAATAAATTCCATTAAATTGTGAAGCATTTCTCATTGGAAATCAGTGTATTATATCTTCAATGTTATAAAAATTGATGGGTTCTGAATTCATGTGTATTTCATTCAGTTTTTATGTCAGTAAAATATACATGTAACATGTATGTTTAATTATTTTTATATTATAATATGTGAGAATAAAATTTCATTTTTGGGCAAAAATAGAAAAACTCTACCTGTTAAAACATAATTTTCTTTCTATGTAAACTGATATGATGAAAATATATTCATTTTGAAAGAAAAATTTATGCTTTCAAATTATCCTAAAAAAGGTAGTCTCAGAGTAGTAGTTCTATACACTTAAAAAAAAAAAAAAAAAGAAAAACAAAGAATATGATATTCCCAGAGTTGACTGGAAATGTTGATGGGATTTTGCACAGGTTGTTATGCAAGCCTGGAATAACTGGAAGGCAATAAAATTGTGACCAAAAAAATCATGGCTGTATTCGAGGATGAGCTGTTTGCAGTGTTTTCTGTAGCCTCCTGGTGCAGATCTCCTAAGCTCAGCCTGCTGAGTTAGAGGGATGCAGAGGTCCTCTATGATGTGCCATACTATATAGGTTGTAATCAAAGCCAACATGTTGCTTAAATAATACAGATGATGAACAACTTCTGATTATTATATTTGGGGATATTATGCATATGTATCAATTACTGTACATTTATTCTTATGGCTTTTTAAGATATATTTTAAAGAGATATCATTTTAAAGACATATCAGAGAAAAAAGATTTTAAAGCATGTTAAAGAGATATCAGAGAAAAAAAATGACCTTGAATTTATGTCAGTTTTAAGAGAATTACTACTTTATTATTCCATTTTTTTTATTTGAAAAAGTGTGACTCAAGTTTGCTCACATTATGTGTAAGATATTAGTACTCTAAGGAATAAAAGTTGGTCTAAACCACTTAGTTTTAATGTTCTTTCATGGATATTCGATGATATAAAAAATAGTCACTATAATGAGGCTTATAGAAATGGAAGAAGATTTAGCTAATATATGATCCTCGAGACACTTCTCCCACATTCTGCTGCTTAAAGAATCCCAGAAGGAAATCAAAACAGCTATTTAAAAATAACAACAAAAACATATGACCCAATTTTAAAATGAGCAAATACTTGAATAGACATTTCTTCAAAGATGATATGCAAATGGCCAAGAAGCATATGGAAAGATGCTTACCATCACTAGTCATGAGGGAAGTGAAAATCAAAACGACAATGAGATATCACCTCACATCCATCAGGATGGCTACCATTAAAAAACAAACAAAACAAAACAAAAAAACAGAAAATAGCAAGTGCTGGTGAGGATTTGGAGAAATTGGAACCCTTGTGCACTGTTGGTCCTAATGTAAAATGGTGCTACTCCTATGGAAAACAGCATGAAGTTTCCTCAGAAAAATAAAATTACTATATGATGCAGCAATTCCACTTCTGGGTATATATCCAAAAGAACTGAAAACAGGATCTTGAAGAGATATGTGCACACCCATTTCACAGTAGCACTATTCATAGTAGCCAAGATATGGAAACAAACTAAATGGCCATTGATGGATGAATGGATAAACAAAATGTGGTACCTGCATGCAATGGAACATTATTCAGCTTTAAAAAGGAAGGAAATCCTGTCACATGCTAAAATATTGATGAATCTCAAGGAGATTATGCTATATTAAATAGGCCAATCACAGATGAACAAACTCTGTATGACTGCACTTATATTAGATATCTAGAAATTCATAGAAACAGAAACTATAATGGTGGTTGTCAGGGGCTTGGGGGGAAAAGGAAATGGGGAGTTGTTTAATAGGTAGAGAGCTTCAGTTTTGCAAGATGAAAATGTTCTGGAGATTGACTGCACAACAATGCAAATATACTTAACACTACTGAAATGTATACTTAGAAATGGTTAAGATGGTACATTTTATGTGTTTTTTTAACCACAATTAAAAAAAAGATTAAGCAATATTTAGAATAATTTATAAAAATTATTTGCTTAGAAAGAGTCACTAGAAAGAAATGTCATCTTACTTCATTTTGTCCTCATTATTTCAGATGAGAAGCCAATCATTAAGTGCATCAATGTACAACTATACCTATTGAGTTGATTTACTCTTTCTGCTTTCAAGATTTTCTCTTTTTCTTTGGTTTCTTAGGGGGTCACTTCTTTTTTTCAATATTTATTTATTTATTTGGCTGCACCGGGTCTTAGTTGCAGTATGCGGGATCTTTAGTTGTGGCATGCGGGATCTTTAATTGAGGCATGCGGGATCTTTTAGTTGCAGCATGCATGTAGGGTCTAGTTCCCTGACAAGGGATCGAACCCAGGCCCCCTCCATTGGGAGTGCAGAATCTTAGCCACTGGACACCAGGAAAGTCCCAGGAGTCACTTCTTTATCTGTTTAGCTTAGTAGTCAGTCGATGTTTAACAGAGGTTTTCCTCAAACTCCTTGAGTCCTTAAAGATTTCATACGCTGCTAATAAGTCTGTGTGGATAGAAGAGTACACTCAAAGTTAAATATTTTTTACCAATTTGCTCTGGCTTTTATTTTACACTGGACCCCTTTCTGTTTCTTTTCCACGTGTTCTCATATTCAGGGTTGGTTGGAATATATGGTTAGCATGGGCCCTCTCAGTATCCACTTCACACGCACATAGCCTCAACTAAATAATATATATACCACTACCACCACTGTAACCTTTGACTAGTAAGGCCATTTATCATTCTCACACACTGCAAGGTCATTTTCACCGATAATGCCACTGCATGTTAGCATGATGCACATTTCTCCAAATCTTTTTTTTTTTGATGTGTTAATGTAGGTTTATTTTGAAAAAATTTTTGAATTTTATTTTATATTTTTATACAGCAGGCTCTTATTAGTTATCTATTTTATACATATTAGTGTATATATGTCATTTTATACATATTAGTGTATATATGACATTTCTCCAAATCTTATTTGCTGCTACATTTTTTTTTTTTAGGTACACATTTCAAAATTTTACTTGAGTGTTTTTGTAGGATTAATATAATAGGTAAGAATTACCTTCAATATAAAATAATTATTTGACAAATAGCTCAGTCTATATATGGTAATTCCAAAACAGTTTCTGAATCTACAGGGATAAAACACATTATGGATACAAATGCAAATCAATCCCCATAATTTGTTTTCATGATTTTCTCTTTTTTGTCCAGTTTTACTGTGGTATAATTGACATACATCACTGTATAAGTGAGATTACATTATTTAAACTGCTGAAGGAAATACATTATCAACCAAGAATTCAATATCCAGCAAAACTATTCTTCAAAACTTAAGGTGAAATAAAGATATTCCAAGGTAAATAAAGATTATCTGTTGCTAGCAGACCTGACTTAAAAGGAATACTAAAGGAAATCCTTTGGACTGTAAGAAAGTCCTGGCAAATGAAAACATGAATTCATAAAAAAACAAAAAACATTAGAAATGGTAAATATATGGGTAAATATAAAAATACTATAGATACATAATATTTTTCTAATTTCTACTTTTACCACTTTAAAAATCTAAGGTTTTTCTCTCAATGAGAAATTGGGCAGTGTGTGGAGACATTTTTGGTTGTTAGGACTGGGGGCAGAGGTGCTATATAAATATTGGGTGGGCCAAAATGTTCATTTATTTTTTTCCATAAAATGGCTCTAGTAGCACTTAGTTGTCTTTAACTTTATTCGAAACAATTTTGTTAGATTGTATGTGCTGGCTGTCAGATCAGCATGCATTTAATAGAAGACATCAAAATTAGTGAATATTTGTGTAGCCATTTTAACAGTGAAGATGGAAGAAAAAAAAAGGAACATTTTCAGCATATTATGCTTTACTATTTCAAGAAAGGTAAAAATGCAACTGAAACGCACAAAAAGATTTGTGCAGTGTATGGAGAACGTGTTGTGACTGATCAAATGTGTCAAAAGTGGTTTGTGAAGTTTCATGTTGGAGATTTCTCGCTGGATGATGCTCCACAGTCGGGTAGACAAGTTGAAGTTGATAGGGATCAAATCGAAAAAATAATTGAGAACAGTCAACGTTATACCACGAGGGAGATAGCTGACATACTCAAAATATCCAAATGAAGCGTTGAAAATCATTTGCACCAGCTTGGTTAAACGAATCACTTTGATGTTTGGGTTCCTCATAGGTTAAGCGAAAAAAACCTGCTTGACCGTACTTCCTCAAGCAATTCTCTACTGAAACATAATGAAAATGTTCCATTTTTAAATGGATGGGCAGTGAAAAGTGGATACTGTACAGTAATGTGGAACAGAAGATATTGTGGGACAAGTGAAATGAACCACCAACAACCACACCAAAGGCCGGTCTTCATCCAAAGAAAGTGATGTTGTGTATATGCTGGAATTGGAAGGGAGTCCTCTTTTACAAGCCTCTTTCAGAAAAGCAAACAATTAATTCCAGCAAGTACTGCTCCCAATTATACCAACTGAAAGCGGCACTTGACGTAAAGCATCCAGAATTAGCTAACAGAAAACACATAATCTTCCATCAGGATAACGCAAGACCGCATGTTTCTTTGATGACTAGGCAAAAACTGTTACAGCTTGCCTGGGAAGTTCTGATTCACCTGCCATATTCACCAGACATTGCACCTTTGGATTTCCATTTATTTGGGTCTTTACAAAATCCTCTTAATGGGAAAAATTTCAATTCCATGGAAGACTGTAAAAGTCACCTGGAACAGTTCTTTGATTGAAAAGATAAAAAGTTTTGGGAAGATGGAATTATGAAGTTGCCTAAAAAATGGCAGAAGGTAGTGGAACAAAAGGATGAATACATTTTTCAATAAAGTTCTTGGTGAAAATTAGAAATGTGTCTTTTATTTTTTCTTAAAAACACCAAAGGCACTCTTTGGCCCACCCTATATATACCTAGTGGTTGGCGGATAGGGATGCTGCTTAACATCTTACGATGCACAAGACAGTCACCCCACAACATGAGTTACCCAGTCCAAAATGTCAATAGTGCCACTTTTTAGAAACACTGATCTAGATTACGTTTCTGCAACTGATATGTGCAACCTTCAAAAACCTATTCACATGCTTTCCAGGAAGCCAATCCTGATACTATAAGAACCAGAGAATATTTGTCTCACTTTCTGCCACCATTTAGCTTGAAAATATGGCCAGTATTTAGTATATATCACACTTCATTGCAATTATTTGTGTATATGTTTATATCTGCTCTAATATAATATGAGCTCTTTGAGAACAATAGTTTCCTAATCACATCTGTATCCCAAGCAACAAGCACATGACCTAATATAGAGTAAGCCTTCAATAAATATTTGTTAAATAAATAAATGGATGGAAAATGGAAGGATTAAAGGAAGGAAGGAAGGAAAGGAGTATATTCAATGACAATTAAAACAGAGATGTAGTCTTCTCTTAAGAAGATGAGGAAGAATAAGATTTTCAAAAATTTACTTTCTAAATGCTTCCACTAAATACAGATGACTATTTTGCCTACAATTTTTGTTTATTTCAATAATACTTATGAAACTATAACTCATACTGTAAAATTTAGCACAAAGGTAGCATGCAAATGAAAAATAAGTTATTAAAAATTGACATATCTTATGGATAGCTGCTTGTTTTGTGTAATACATAACATCTATAGGTACTATAAACTGCATCTTTTTTACAAAATTAAAGATGATATGTTGCGCAGGATATCATGTGCTTCTCCTTCAGATACATTCACCAGCTCTATAATATGCATTTATCAATCTGCCCTCAAATTACATAATTTGAATGAGTCTCATCTATTTCCTCCTGAGATGTTGACTGATACAGCCATATAGATATAATTTCTAAGAATATGTTAGATATTATATATGGTGTTGCAAAAGTATTGAAACTTTATTTCCTTTATAGTATATACATGTCTAAACACTATAAACTCAATGGAACTGGAGATATCTTTCAACTCAACCCTTTTTCTCTATTTCTAATGTCATTGCCCTATCTCAGACTTTAGTCATTTATTATGTATGTTATAATTATTTTCTAACCTCATTCTCCCTGCTTCTGGCATTGCTCTCTCTTTCAATCTATAGTACAGAAAAGTTATCCAAAAATGCAAATCTGAGCAGATTCAATACTACTTAAAATCAGCAATGATTTATCACTACCAAGGTCTAATTTGGACTATATTTTTTGAACTGCTTAGGGTTTTAAAGCACCACCTTTCCAATTACTATGGGTAGCAGATAACTAGTCATTCTGGGCAGCTAATAATTATCATACATCTTCAATTTTTGAAAAATTAATAGCTGTTTTAAGAAATAACTGAGTCTTGATTGGTATAAAATCTAAACTATGAGATGTGAAGAATGGAAGATATTTTTGAGATCCACCTGGTGGCTACAATGAGATCAGAGGTACGATTAAGAGAAAGACTAAAAATCACAAGACCTCATTTAAATTTTAAATATACTTTTTCCATATAATATCCTCCCCTTTTTTAGTAGTGTGTGAAAGCAGGCATTCAGACATAAAGCTAATTTATATAACAGGTGCTCATTAAACACAGGAATATGTAATTGCAAGCTCAACCTGTGGTCACCATACATATATGGAATGCATGATGCCAAATAAGTATCTCATCCTAGTTTTTAATATATACTAATATTTTTTTAACTTTCTAATGAGAGATGAGTATTTTCAAATGTGAAATCTGGTCAGTATTTCAATCCAAACCCAACATATTTTAACACACATATTGGAAAGGTTTACTATATCATGCAAGGTATAAAGTTGATTAGAATATCTTTACAATCCTATGAAGAAGGTAAAGTACAGTTCAGAAAAGTTACATCTATATATTAACCAACAAAAGTTTAGCAATTGTATTTCAATCTCATTACAGGGTTTAGGGGTGATTTCTGAAAAAACAGATTATAAAAATGTTTTCTTCAATTGTGATTTTGTCCTTCACTGTTCAAGTAAAATCATGTGTCATCCAGTTGCAAAATATTATTGGCAACATGTATACAAACCACTGCAAATTAAAAAAAAAAAAAATTGTACCCAGGCAGGCCTGACAAAGATTTTATAGACACTTCTAATCTAATCAATTCGCTTGTACTAGTAACTAATGTCATTATTTTCTGCTTCTATTCTTTTGCCAATGTGTAGAAAGAGTACATTCATACTTACAAATGCACACAACATGACAAACCAGGATAAATGGCATTTGAAAACCATTATAAAAGGACTTTCCTGAAGTCATTTCATTCAACAAAAATTAATTTAACTCTAAAAAACAAAGGCTAATTATAAAGAAAGTACATAATAAAATAGTACATTACAGAGTACATTAAGTTGAACTTCATTTGCGTTTTTTTCCGGTACGCAGGCCTCTCACAGCTGTGGCCTCTCCTGTTGTGGAGCACAGTCTCCGGACGCGCAGGCCCAGCGGCCATGGCTCACAGGCCCAGATACTCCACGGCATGTGGGATCTTCCCGGACCGGGGCACGAACCTGTGGCTCCTGCATCGGCAGGGGGACTCTCAACCACTGCACCACCAGGGAAGCCCCCTTCATTTGCCTTTTAATAGAATCACAATACTTCTGTAAATAAGTATTTTAATTGGTCTGTTCTTTGGTGAAAACAGCTCTATTTCATAGTTACGTCGTGTGAGGCTGCAACAAAGATAAATCAGATAATCTAAAGAAAATTGGCTACGGGTTGCCTTTATTCTCAGTACTGGGAATGGAGAAATCTTCATCAAACTAGCTCCTAAGTATTCTCTTTACTTTAAATTGCCCAATGTGACAGAATGTCCAAGACTGCTTCTTCCTAAAACACACAGCCTTTTGTTCTTCTTTTACAAAGAGTAATTTGCTATATAGGTACAGTAGCTTATGCTGGTGTTGATTCTTCATGATAATATTACTATAATTTATACTAAATGACTATAATTTATACTAAATTTATAACATATAGTCAGAACAATATATTTTAAAATTGTTTACGGAAGTGTAATAAATAATAATCATAAACATTTAAAAAATACAAAGAAAGCAATGAGAATAAAAATCACTTCTGTCACTGAGATAAGTCCTTTTTCCACTCTCTATCTCACTGCCCCTCTCTCTTTCTACAGGCACACATACACACATATGCAGAGTAATCTACTTTTTTAAAACATTGCTCTGTGAACATTTTCCTTTAGCCATAAGTCTCCTTTATTGACAATATCATGTTGTATGAAAATTGCCATACTTTATTTGACTAAACTTTTCTTTTTAGATATTCATTTATTTTTCTTTTTTCTGTGAACAATGTTGCAGTAATGCTTCTTGTGGTTTTCGTGTGTGTGTGTGTGTGTGTAGCCAAAATAAGTACTTAGAAATTATACTTTTGATCTGTAGCACTTTAAGAATGTCAATATGTACAGGACAGAATGTCCCCAGGAAAGTGGAACTATGTTTTTAATAAATCAAAACAATGTAGCTCCTCATGTGATGTCTTTCAAACATGGTACTAAATAAGGAAAATGGAAAAAGACTGACAAACTTAAATTATTACCTTATATTTTATTTAATTATAATTGCATGTGGTGTAAGAAGTAACTTAAGAGTCCATCCTACAAAAAGTTCATTTACTCTATCATTTGCCCTTCCTAGCCCCCCCCCCAAAAAAAAAAAAAAAATCCCTCCCTGGCTTCCAAATTGTTTAAAGTATTAAAGGAAATTTCATATAATTGCCATAGATATACTGTTAAGCACTTAAAACTCTACATTATAATTCCATTAGTCTTTTTTTATAGTATTTATATTGACAACATTTTCATTTTGTAGGACTTAAAAGTGAATGCAGCTGTCTATGGTCCTTCCTATGTATCAAGCATTGTTCTTTGTTCTTCATATTACTACTCTTTATCTCACAAAAAAACCAAAGAAGTAGATACAATTAGGTGAGCAAACTGAAGCTTTCACTGGAGGTTTTGGAATTAATTCCTGAGCTTTGTGCCAAGATTAGTCCTGCTATTGTTCTTCAGATATTTTATATAAGGGTGCATTTCTGTGTGTTATTATTGAAACGGAAGTTACTAATATAGATATATGAGCAGGATGATCCAGCCTGATAAATAGGATCACGGCTTGACAGTGAAATAAGCCAAAAGGGAAATATTATATCAGTCCAGAGTAATATGATTTACAGAATTAGGGAAACTTCTAATTTTAAGATTGCCCTAATTCGGGCTTCCCTCGTGGCGCAGTGGTTGAGAGTCCACCTGCTGATGCAGGGGACACGGATTCGTGCCCCGGTCCGGGAAGATTCCACATGCCATGGAGTGGCTGTGCCCCCGTGATCCATGGCCGCTGAGTCTGCGCTTCCGGAGCCTGTGCTCCACAACGGGAGAGGCCACAACAGTGAGAGGCCCGCATACCGCAAAAGAAAAAAAAAAAAGATTGCCCTAATTGAAAACGGCCAATGGCTGAGCTGACTAGGAGCTAGGGGCTGATGGAGGTTATGTGTATGAGTGGGTGGGTACGTGTGGGTATATGTATAAACAGCCTTTTCTTCAGCTCTATCACTGCCTATTGACTGGATGATGACTGGCTGTGCTGGTATTCACTCGGTTCTCCAAGTCACTAGTGAAACTGCAGGAAGTTACTGGACTGGGGACTGATAATCACATCCACTCTACTCCCCCACCTGGGTAGTTAAATTGTGCTCTGTTTTGGATATTGAAAATTTTTTAATTGCCATATTTTAAGTGAAAACAATTAAGGTGTATTTTACCCTGTCTTATTTATGTCCATAGTTGAACCATAGCACTTTTCCATAGGACCTATTAGTTTTCTGCCTCCCCAGATGTTTGTTTTCTTCCTTCCTTCCTCCCTCCCTCCCTCCCTTCCTTTTCTTCCTTCCTTCCTTTTCTTCTTTATTTTTCTCTCCCTCTCCCACTGTCTCCTTCCCTCCCTCCTTTCTTCCCTTTCCTTCCTTCTTTTTAATTTTTTTCCTTTCCTTTCCTTTCCCCTTACTTCCTTCTTCCCTCCTTTCCTCCCTCCCTCCCTCCTTCCTTCACTCTTTCTTTCTAAAATTGACCTACAACGCTGTTACTTTCTGATGCACAACATTGTGATTCAATATTTATATATATTACAAAACCGTTATCCCAATGAATCTAGTTACCGTCTGTCATCATAGGAAATACTACATTATTATTGACTAGACTCCCCATGCTGCATATTTCATTCCCGTAACTCATTTATTTTGTAACTGGAAGTTTGTACATAAATTTTCCTGACCTATTTTACTCATCCTCCCACTTCTCCCTCTGGCAACCACCTGCTTGTCCCCTGTGTCTATGACTGTTTCTGTTGTGTTGTGTTTATTTATTTGTTTCAGTTTTTAGATTCCACACATAAGTGAAATCATGTGGTACTTGTCTTTCTCTGTCTGACTTATTTCACTTAGCATAATACCCTCTAGTTTCATCCACATTGTCTCAAATGGCAAGATTTCATTTTTATGGTAGAGAAATGTTACATTGTACATATATATCACCTCTTCTTTATCTATTTATCTATTGATGGGCACTAACTTTGCTTCCAAATCTTGACTATTGTGAATAATGCTGAAATAAACATAAAGTGTGCATACATCTTTTCAAATTAGTGTTCTTGTTTTGAAAAAATACCCAGAAGTGGAATTTCTGGATCTTTTGGTAGTTCTATGTTTTCTGAGGGGTTTTATTTATTTTTTTTTTTGAGGCTCCTCTATACTGTTTTCCAAGTGACAGCACCAATTTACATTCCCATCAACAATGCACCAAGGAAGAGATCAGTTACCAGTGGTAAAGAAAAGGCAGGAGACATGGGGTCAACTTTCCTGGGTGTGGATTCCACCTCTATTGCTTACAGAAATGTGGGACTTAGCAAGTAACACTCTCTAAGGCTCAGTTTTCACACCAGGAAATGGAAGTAAGGTTAAATAAATAAATGTTTAAATTAAAATTAAAATTAATAGAGAACCAGGAGAAGATGGCAGAAGAGTAAGACATGGAGATCACCTTCCCCTCCACAGATACACCAGAAATACATCTACACATGGAATTGCTCCTATGGAACACCCACTGAAAACTGGCAGAAGACCTCAAACCTCCTAAAAGGCAAGAAACTCCCCACGTACCTAGGTAGGGCAAAAGAAAAAAGAATAAACAGAGACAAAAGAATAGGGACAGGACCTGCACCAGTGGGAGGGAGCTGTGAAGGAGGAAAAGTTTCCACACACTAGGAAGACCCTCCACAGGTGGAGACTGTGGGAGGCGGAGGGGGGAAGCTTCGGAGCCGCGGAGGAGAGTGCAGCCACAGGGGTGCGGAGGGCAAAGCGGAGAGATCCCGTCACAGAGGATCGGTGCCGATCAGCACTCACCAGCCTGAGAGGCTTGTCTGCTCACCCACGAGGGCGGGCGGGAGCTGGGAGCTGAGGCTTGGGCTTCGGTCGGATCCCAGGGAGAGGACTGGGGTTGGCGGCGTGAACACAGCCTGAAGGGGGCTAGTGTGCCACAGCTAGGAGGGAGTCCATGAAAAGGGCTGGAGTTGCCGAAGAGGCAAGAGACTTTTTCTTGCCTCTTTGTTTCCTGGTGTATGAGGAGAGGGGATTAAGAGCACCACTTAAAGCAGCTCCAGAGATGTGCACGAGCCGTGGCTATCAGCGCAGACCCCAGAGACGGGCATGAGACACTAAGGCTGCTACTGCAGCCACCAAGGGGCCTGTGTGCGAGCACAGGTCACTATCCACACCTCCCCTCCCGGGAGCCTGTGCGGCCGCCACTGCCACGGTCCCATGATCCAGGGACAACTTCCCCGGGAGAACGTCTGGCACGCCTCAGGCTGGTGCAATGTCATAACGGCCTCTGCTGCCACAGGCTCACCCTGCATCCGTACCCCTCCCTCCCCCCGGCCTGAGTGAGCTAGAGTCCCCGAATCAGCTGCTCCTTGAACCCCGTCCTGTATGAGCAAAGAACAGACGCCCTCAGGCGACCTACATGCAGAGGCGGGTCCAAATCAAAGCTGAGCCCCAGAAGCTGTGTGAACAAAGAAGAGAAAGGGAAATTTCTCCCAGCAGCCTCAGGAGCAGCAGATTAAATCTCCACAATCAACTTGATGTACCCTGCATCTGTGGAATACCTGAATAGACAACGAATCATCCCAAATTGAGGAGGTGGACTTTGGGAGCAAGATATATTATTTTTTCCTCTTTTTGTGGGTGTGTATGTGTATGCTTCTGTGTGAGATTTTCTCTGTATAGCTTTGCTTTCACCATTTGTCTTAGTATTCTGTCCGTCTGTTCTGTTTTCCTTTTTAAATTTTTTCATAAAAATTATTTTTTATTTTAATAATTTTATTTTATTTTATCTTACTTTATTTTGTCCTCCTTCTTTCTTTCTTACATTTTATTTTTTTCTCCCTTTTATTCTGAGCCATGTGGATGAAAGGCTCTTGGTGCTCCAGCCAGGGGTCAGGGCTGTGCCTCTGAGGGGGGAGAGTCAATTTCAGGACACTGGTCCACAAGAGACCTCCCAGCTACATGTAATATCAAATGGTGAAAATCTTCCAGAGATTTCCATCTCAACACCAAGACCCAGCTTCACTCAACAACCATCAAGCTATAGTGCTGGACACCCTATGCCAAACAACTAGCAAGACAGGAACACAACTCCACCCATTAGCAGAGAGGCTGCCTAAAATCATCATAAGGCCACAGACACCCCAAAACACACCACCAGACATGGACCTGCTTAATAGAAAGACAAGATCCAGCCACATCCACCAGACACAGGCACCAGTCCCCTCCACTAGGAAGCCTACACAACCCACTGAAGCAACCTTAACCACTGGAAACAGACACCAAAAACAATGGGAACTATGAACCTGCAGCCTCCAAAAAGGAGACCCCAAACATAGTAAGATAAGCAAAGTGAGAAGACAGAAAAACACACAGCAGATGAAGGAGCAAGATAAAAACCCACCAGACCTAACAAATGAATAGGAAATAGGCAGTCTACCTGAAAAAGAATTCAGAATAATGATAGTAAAGATGATCCAAAATCTTGGAAATAGAATAGAGAAAATGCAAGAAATATTTAACAAGGACCTAAAAGAACTAAAGAGGAAACAAGCAATGATGAAAAACATAATAAATGAAATTAAAAATAGCAGAATAACTGAGGCAGAAGAACGGATAAGTGACCTGGAAGATAAAATAGTGTAAATAACTACCACAGAGCAGAATAAAGAAAAAAGAATGAAAAGAACTGAGGACAGTTGCAGAGACCTCTGGGACAACATTAAATGCACCAACATTCGAACTATAGGGGTCCCAGAAGAAAAAGAGAAAAAGAAAGGGACTGAGAAAATATTTGAAGAGATTATAGTTGAAAACTTCTCTAATATGGGAAAGGAAAGAGTTAATCAAGTCCAGGAAGCACAGATAGTCCCATACAGGATAAATCCAAAGAGAAACATGACAAGAAACATATTAATCAAACTATCAAAAATTAAATACAGAGAAAACATATTAAAAGCAGCAAGGGAAAAACAACAAATCACACACAAGGGAATCCCCCTAAGGTTAACAGCTGATCTTTCAGCAGAAACTGTGCAAGCCAGAAGGGAGTGGCAGGACATAATTAAAGTGATGAAGGAGAAAAACCTGCAACCAAGATTACTCTACACAGCAAGGATGTCATTCAGTTTTCATGGAGAAATTAAAAGCTTTACAGACAAGCAAAAGCTGAGAGAGCTCAGCACCATCAAACCAGCTTTAAAACAAATGCCATAAGAACTTCTCTAGGCAAGAAACACAAGAGAAGGAAAAGACCTACAATAACAAACCCAAAGCAATTAAGAAAATGGGAATAGGAACATATATATTGATAATTACCTTAAATGTAAATGAAATAAGTGCTCTCACCAAAAGACACAGACTGGCTGAATGGATACAAAAACAAGACCCGTATATATGATGTCTTCAAGAGACCCACTTCAGACCTACGGACACATACAGACTGAAAGTGAGGGGATGGAAAAAGATATTCCATGCAAATGGCAATCAAAAGAAAGCTGGAGTAGCAATTCTCATATCAGACAAAAAAGACTTTAAAATAAAGACTATTACAATAGACAAAGAAGGACACTACATAATGATCAAGAGATCGATCCAAGAAGAAGATATAACAATTGTAAATATTTATGCACCCAACATAGAAGCACCTCAATACATAAGGCAAATACTAACAGCCATAAAAGGGGAAATCGACCATAACACAATCATACTAGGGGACTTTAACACCCCACTTTCACCCATGGACAGATCATCCAAAATGAAAATAAATAAGGAAACACAAGCTGTAAATTATACAGTAAACAAGATGGACTTAATTGATATTTATAGGACATTCTATCAAAAAACAACAGAATACACATTTTTCTCAAGTACTCATGGAACATTCTCCAGGATAGATCATATACTGGGTCACAAATCAAGTCTTCGTAAATTTAAGAAATTTGAAATTGTATCAAGTGTCTTTTCCAACCACAATGCTATGAGACTAGGTATCAATTACAGGAAAAGATCTGTAAAAAATACAAACACATCAAGGCTAAACAATACACTACTTAATAACCAAGAAATCACTGAAGAAATCAAAGAGGAAATCAAAAAATACCGAGAAACAAATGACAATGAAAACACGATGACCCAAAACCTACGGTATGCAGCAAAAGCACTTCTAAGAGGGAAGTTTATAGCAATACAATCCTACCTTAAGAAACAGGAAATATCTCAAATAAACAACCTAACCTTGAACGTAAAGCAATTAGAGAAAGAAGAACAAAAAAACCCCAAAGTTAGCAGAAGGAAAGAAATCATAAAGATCGGATCAGAAATAAATGAAGGAAATGATAGCAAAGATCAATAAAACTAAAAGCTGGTTCTTTGAGAAGATAAAAAAAAATTGATAAACCATTAGCCAGACTCATCAAGAAAAAAAGCGAGAAGACTGAAATCAAAAGAATTAGAAATGCAAAAGAAGTAACAACTGACACTGCAGAAATACAAAGGATCATGAGAGATTACTACAAGCAACTCTATGCCAATAAAATGGACAACCTGGAAGAAATGGACAAATTCTTAGGCATGCACAACCTGCTGAGACTGAACCAGGAAGAAATCGAAAATATGAACAGACCAATCACAAGCACTGAAATTGAAACTGTGATTAAAAATCTTCCAACAAACAAAAGCCCAGGACCAGATGGCTTCACAGGCGAATTCTATCAAACATTTAGAGAAGAGCTAACACCTATCCTTCTCAAACACTTCCAAAATATAGCAGAGGGAGGAACACTCCCAAACTCATTCTACGAGACCACCATCAAATCACCCTGATACCAAAACCAGACAAGGATGTCACAAAGAAAACTACAGGCCAATATCACTGATGAACATAGATGCAAAAATCCTAACAAAATACTAGCAAACAGAATCCAACAGCACATTAAAAGGATTATACACCATGATCAAGTGGGGTTTATTCCAGGAATGCAAGGATTATTCAATATATGCAAATCAATCAACATGATACTCCATATTAACAAATTGAAGGAGAAAAAACATATGATCATCTCAATAGATGCAGAGAAAGCTTTCAACAAAATTCAACACCCATTTATGATAAAAACACTGGAGAAAGTAGGCATAGAGGGAACTTTCCTCAATATAATAAAGGCCATATATGACAAACCCACAGCCAACATCGTCCTCAATGGTGAAAACCTGAAACTATTTCCACTAAGATCAGGAGCAAGACAAGATTGCCCACTCTCACCACTACTATTCAACAGAGTTTTGGAATTGTTAGCCACAGCAATCAGAGAAGAAAAAGAAATAAAGGAATCCAAATCGGGAAAGAAGAATTAAACCAGTCACTGTTTGCAGATGACATGATACTATACATAAAGAATCATAAAGATGCCACCAGAAAACTACTAGAGCTAATCAATGAATTTGGTAAAGTAGCAGGATACAAAATTAATGCACAGAAATCTCTGGCATTCCTATATACTAATGATGAAAAATCTGAAAGTGAAATCAAGAAAACACTCCTATTTACCATTGCAACAAAAAGAATAAAATATCTAGGAAGAAACCTACCTAAGGAGACAAAAGACCAGTATGCATAACATTATAAGACACTGATGAAAGAAATTAAAGATGATATAAATAGATGGACAGATATACCATGTTCTTGGATTAGAAGAATCAACATTGTGAAAATGATTCTACCACCCAAAGCAATCTACAGATTCAATGCAATCCCTATAAAACTACCACTGGCATTTTTCACAGAACTAGAACAAAAAAATTCACAATTTTTATGGAAACACCAAAGACCCCGAATAGCCAAAGCAATCTTGAGAATGAAAAACGGAGCTGGAGGAATCAGGCTCCCTGACTTCAGACTATACTACACAACTACAGTAATCAAGACAGTATGGTACTGGCACAAAAACGGAAATATAGATCAATGAAACAGTATAGAAAACCCAGAGATAAACCCATGCACATATGGTCACCTTATCTTTGATAAAGGAGGCAAGAATATACAGTGGAGAAAAGACAGCCTCTTCAATAAGTGGTGCCAGGGAAACTGGAGAGGTACATGTAAAAGTATGAAATTAGAATACTCCCCAACACCACACACAAATATAAACTCAAAATGGATTAAAGACCTAAATGTAAGGCCAGACACCATGAAACTCTTAGAGGAAAACATAGGCAGAATACTGTATGACATAAATCTCAGCAGGATCCTTTCTGACCCACCTCCTAGAGAAATGGAAATAAAAACAAAAATAAACAAATTGGACCTAATGAAACTTAAAAGCTTTTGCACAGTAAAGGAAACCATAAACAAGACCAAAAGACAGCCCTCAGAATGGGAGAAAATATTTGCAAATGAAGCAACTGACAAAGGATTAATCTCCAAAATTTACAAGCAGCTCAATAACAAAAAAACAAACAAGCCAATCCAAAAATGGAGAGAAGACCTTAATAGACATTTCTCCAAAGAAGATATACAGATTGCCAACAAACACATGAAGGAATGTTCAACATCATTAATCATTAGAGAAATGCAAATCAAAACTACAATGAGATATCATCTCACACCAGTCAGAATGGCCATCATCAAAAAATCTAGAAACAATAAATGCTGGAGAGGGTGTGGAGAAAAGGGAACCCTCTTGCACTGTTGGTGGGAATGTAAATTGATAGAGCCACTATGGAGAACAGTATGGAAGTTCCTTAAAAAACTACAAATAGAACTACCATATGACCGAGCAATCCCACTACTGGGCATATACCCTGAGAAAACCATAATTCAAAAAGATTCATGTAACAAAATGTTCATTGTAGCTCTATTTACAATAGCCAGGACATGGAAGCAACCTAAGTGTCCATCAACAGATGAATGGATAAAGAAGATGTGGCACATATATACAATGGAATATTAGCCATAAAAAGAAATGAAATTGAGTTATTTGTAGTGAGGTGGATGGACCTAGAGTCTGTCATACAGAGTGAAGTAAGTCAGAAAGAGAAAAACAAATACCGTATGCTAACACATGTATATGGAATCTAAGGGAAAAAAAAAAAGGTCATGAAGAACCTAGGGGTAAGAGGGGAATGGAGATGCAGACCTACTAGAGAATGGACTTGAGGATGTGGGGAGGGGGAAGGGTAGGCTGTGACAAAGTGAGAGAGTGGCATGGACATATATACACTACCAAACGTAGAATAGATAGCTAGTGGGAAGCAGCCACATAGCACAGGGACATCAACTCGGTGGTTTGTGACCACCTAGAGGGGTAGGATAGGGAGGGTGGGCAGGAGGGAGATGCAAGAGGGAAGAGATATGGGAACATATGTATATGTATAACTGATTCACTTTGTTATAAAGCAAAAACTAACACACCATTGTAAAGCAATTATACTCCAATAAAGATGTTAAAACAAGTAAATAAATAAAAAACAATGCACTAGGTTTTCCCTTTCTCCACATCCTTTCCAACAATTGTTATATTATTGTGAAAGTTATGTTATACTATTCTGAAAGATGTGAGGTGATATCTCATTGTAGTTTTGATTTGTATTTCCCTAATGCTTAGTGATGTTGAGCATGTTTTCATTTGTCTCTTTGCTATGTGTATGTCTTCTTTGGAAAAGTGTCTATTCAGATCCTCTGCCCATTTTTTATGGGGTTGTTTGCTTTTGATGTTGAGTTATATCAGTCCTTTTTATATTTTTGATATTAACTCTTTATCAGATATATTGTTTGTAAATATCTTCTCCTATTCAGAAGGGGAGCTTTTCATTTTGTTGATAGTTTCCATTGTGTGCAAAAGTCTTTTAGTTTGTGGGAACTCCCTGGAGGTCCAGTGGTCAGGACTCAGCACTTTCACTGCCAAGGCCAGGGTTCAATCCTTGGTTGGGGAACTAATATCCCACAAGCCATGTGGCACAGCAACAAAACAAAGGAAAACAACACACACACACACACACACACACACACACACACACACACACACACTTACATGCACAAAGTCTTTGTTTGATGTAGTCTCCTTTAATTTTGCTTTTGTTTCACTTGCTTGAGGAGACATAATCCTCCAAATATTGCTATGACTGATGTCAAAGAGCCTACTGCTTACATTTTCTCTTAGCAATTTTATGGTTTCAGATCCTACATTTAAGTATTTAATCCATTTTGAGTTTAGTTTTGTACATGCTGTGAGAAAGTAGTCCAGTTTTCCCAACATCATTTATTAAAAAGACTGTCTTTTCATGTATATTCTTTCCTCTTTTGTTGTATATTCATTGACCATGTAAGTGTGGATTTATTTATGAGCTCTTTGTTCCATTGATCTATGTGTCTGTTTTTGTGAATGTATCACACCGTTTTGATGACTGTAGCTTTGTAGGTTATCTTGAAATCAGAGAACGTGACACTCACAGCTTTGTCCTTTCTCAAGATTGTTTTGGCTATTCTGGGTCATTTGTGTTTACATACAATTTTAGAATTATTTAATTCTAGTTCAGTGAAAAATGCCATTGGTATTTTGATACAGATTGCAGAACCTTGGATAGTATGGTTATTTTAACAATATTAAATCTTCCAACCCATGCCATATCATTTCATTGGTCTGTGTTGTCTTCAATTTCTTTCATCAATATTGTATAGTTTTCTAAGTATGGGTCTTTTGCCTCGTTAGAGTTAGTCTAGGATATTTTATTCTTGTAGGTTTGATTGTAAATGGCTTGCTTTCTTAATATCTCCTTCTGATAATCTGCTTTTAGTGTATAGAAAGACAACAGGTTTTTCTATATTAAATTTGTATCTTTGAATGTACTTATTAGTTCTAATAGTTTTTTGGTGAATTCTTTAGGATTTTCTATGTATAGTATCATGTCATCTGCAAACAGTGACAGCTTTACTTCTTCCTTTCCAATTTGGATTCCTTTCAACTGTTTTTCTGCTCTGATTGCTGTGGCTAGGACTTCGAAGACTATGTTGAATAAAAGTGGTGAGAGTGGGCATCCTTGTCTTTTCCTGATTTTAGAGAAAAAGGTTTTTTTGTTTTTGTTTTTTTTGCGGTATGTGGGCTTCTCACCGTTGTGGCCTCTCCCATTGCAGAGCACAGGCTCCGGACGCACAGACTCAGCGGCCATGGCTCACGGGCCCAGCCACTCCGTGGCATGTGGGATCTTCCCAGACCGGGACATAAACCCGTGTCCCCTGCATCGGCAGGCGGACTCTCAACCACTGCACCACCAGGGAAGCCCTAGAGGAAAAGCTTTTCACAGTTGAGAATGATGTTGGCTGTGGGTTTTTCATATATGGCCTTTATTATATTGAGGTGCGTTTCCTCTACAACTTGTTTGTTGAGAGTTTTTATCATAAACGAAAGCTGAATTTTGTCAAAAGGTTTTTCTGTGTCTATTGAGATGATCATATTGATTTTATTCTTCAATTTGTTAATGTGGTGTATGACATTGAGTGATTTGTGGATGTTAAGCCATTTTTGCATGCCTGAGATAAATTCCACTCAGTCATGGTGTATGACCCTTTTAATGTATTGTTGAATTCAGTTTGCTATATATTTTTTAAGGATTTTCGTATCTATATTCATCAGTGATATTGGCTTTTGTTTTTTGCAGGTCTTTGTCTGGTTTTGATAACAGGTTGACACTGGCCTTATGAAATGAGTTTGGAAGCATTCTTTCCTTTCAATTTTTTGGAACAGCTTGAGAAGGAGAGGTGCTAGCATTTCTTTTAATATTTGGTAGAATTCATCTGTTAAGCTGTCTGGTCCTGGACTTTTGTTTGATGGTAGATTTTTTTAAATTACTGACTCAATATCAGTACTAGTGATTGTCTGTTCAGATTTTCTATTTCTTCCTGATTCAGTCTTGGGAGATTGTACATTTATCCATTTTTTTCTACACTGTCCATTTTATTGGCATATAACGGTCTTAGTAATCTCTTATGATCCTTTGTATTTCTGTGGTGTCAGTTGTAACTTCTTTTTCATTTCTGATTTTATTTATTTGGGTCCTCTTTCTATTTTTCTTAATGAGTCTGGCTAAAGGTTTATGAATTTGGGTTTATCTTTCCAAAGAACTAGTTTTTAGTTTCATTGATTCTTTTCTGTTCTGATTCTTTTTTTTAGTCTCTATTTCATCTCTTATATTTTGATTTCTTTCCTTCTACTAACTTCAGGTTTTATTTGTTCTTCTTTTACTAGTTCCTTAAGGTGGAAGGTTATGTTTTTCACGTGTCTTGATTTTCAAAGGCATTTAACATATTTTTTTCTTTCTTGAAACATGCATTTCTTATTCTAGTAGTTTTACAAATTCCTGCTTATTTAGCAGTCAACATTTCAATTTTTCTGATAAAGAAAATAAATAAGCATTGGCCTAGTTCAGATATATTGTTTTACTAAATCTCTGTGGGAGAGAGAAGTATGATAAATGTTCTTTTTATATGAGCCTTTATATAGTAATTTTATGTTTCTTTTGATATTAAATGACACTGTTTCAAAAAGTTTTAAAATTGGAATTGAAATTGGAGGTGAATTGGAGGTATAAGGAGAAAAGATAAATTAATCCATTTGTGTGGGTTTTATATAACTTAGTTGATATCGAATCAGTATACTTAAAGTTGATGTTTATAGACACACAAAGAAATTGAATCAAGAGAAAAACTATATACAGATTCCCCTCTAATAGTGCAGATTTCCTCATGCATAAATAACAAAATTAATAGTCATAGTATAAAATATGGATAAAGCATATTAAGTCTTAATTCACTTCTTTATAAAGTCTTATCCCTTGACATATTCAGAATAATCTGTGATGGAGGCACCATGTGTTGAAGGAACAATGTTCTCCACCATCAATATGTTCCTCTTAATTATATGCATGTGTGATTCTCTATTAATCTTCCTCAATATGGATGAGTTCAACGGATGTCACTGAATTTTCCATGTTCTTGGGAACACTTAGCTTTAAAAAATGCAGGAAGTGGATATTGGGGAAAGATAGAATAATCGTAGGAAAAAACTGAGGTGTAATAAATGGTGCTTTTATTTTTTTTTAAGACTTTTTTGTTTTTTTTAATGTGGACCAACTTCCAAGTCCTCACTGAATTTGCCACAACATTGCTTCTGCTTTATGCTTTGGATTTTTGGCCCTGAGGCATGTGGGACCAGCTCCCCCACTAGGGATTGAGCCCACACCCACTGCATGGGAAGGTGAAGTCTCAACCACTGGACAACCAGAGAAGTCACATAAACGGTACTTTTAAATTTAACTTATAGATAGATCTGACTGAGAGACAAGGATTCATTCTCATCTAGTTGTACATAAGGTTATTACAGACAAATTAAAATCTGTAGGGTTGGTTCTGAAAAATAATTCTTTATTTATAGCAAATCCATAAATTGTTTCCAACCACAAAGATTTTTTTCTGTCTCAGAATTACGAATACTTTCGAATTTTAATGGAAATCAACCACTGTAAGACACATTAATTGTTCACCTAGCAAATCATTTTTGTGCAATTACCATATTACAAATAGTACCATGTTCTGGAGATATGGGATGATTAGGAAATACATAGTTGCTGCCCCCGTAGAGCTTGCCATTCTTCAGGGATAAAGATATTAAACAAATTAGGCTAAAAAAATTATACTAAAGGAGCAATTGGTGTGCACAACAGGAGCACCTAAGCTTATCTAGAGGTTTTCTGGAAAATTTCTTTCATAATATTCAACATATCTTCATAATATTTAATTAAAACAAAAAGCATGAAAAATAATTAGCTAGGTAAATGGAGAAGTAGAAAGAAAAAGGAAAATGTGCAAAGGCATGAAAGCAAGAGAGGTTTGGTTTATTGATAATGTGAAAAAAGAAAACCCTCAGCATCGCTAAGCATGGATGCGAAATAGAAAAGGATAAGTAAAGAAGCTGAAAAAAATGTCAGGAGCCAGGACATAAGGGACCACATAAGCTTCATTAAGGTTTTAAAATACAACCTAGTTTAGAAATACCATACGAGCTACAAGATGGAGATAATGGGGTTACAATTGTGAAGGTACAAGAAAGGGAAATGAAGTTGCTCAGGTGAGGGATGATGATGCCTAACTAATGATGAGGATAGTGAGGAATGAATTGGATCAGAACTGTGTGTTGTAAGTAGAATGGTGAGAACATAATTGATTGAAAGTAGGAAGGATGTAGGGAGAATAAAAGAATGGTTTCCATGTTTTAGACTTGGGCTCTTGAGCCAATAATGGCGATATTCATAATGTAAAGAGCACTGGTGAGAAAAAGAGTCTGATGTTTTCAGTTTAGAACATGCTGATTTTGTGGTAACTGAGCCACATACCAAATAAGTATGTCTAGCGGACATATAGATCCAGAGTGTATAAGAAAGACACTAATCATACGTAGTAATTACAAATGGAGTAAAATATTAGCTGATGGTGGGGTGGTCAGAAATGTATTCTGCAGAAGAAGATGGGGAGCTCTTTCAGTACACAATTCAGGACTGTGTTATACCGTGGATGAGGTACAATTACACAATTGCCTTACTAGATAGTTTATAATTTGAAAGTTTAATCATCTCTGTATTACTCCTCACTCTACCACTCAATCACTTCCTGGTTGAGCAGTTCTAGGAACACTCTGTGTGTAAGCCTTTACCTCACATGACATTAGATACTGTAATCTGCTCCTTCCCTCTTTTGGGTTCAAGTCTACAGCATAAGTTCAATAAGAATGCTTATTGAACTTACATTCTTGAAGTCTCAGTTCTCTGGCCTCAGGGCCAAAATTATGTCAGATGATTTCTAAGTCCTTCCTAGCTCCATTTATATTGCTTTCTAGCAACATTTTATAATTTAATTATCATAACTAAAGGATATTATTTTCTTAAAGGTTTTAATGTTCACTTAGAAAAATAATTTCCAACATTGATTTACTATTTTTTAATTAAATTCTAACATTGATTTGGTCTCTTATTATAATAATTTTCAAAGTCATATTTTTAGTGGTATAATTTTCATCTTTGAATATTATTTATATATAATTTATATACATTTACATATATATAAAAATTTTACAATTGCTTCTGTAATGATCTAGCCATTAAAACACACTATTTATTCAACATGAACCATGTATTTGGCTCATACTTCATCTTATTTAATCTTCTCATATCATTTAAGATATGCATCATTTCTAATTTATAGACCTCTGTCTTTGGGCAAAGTCATGCATCTAAAATTCTATGATTTTTAAGAGTATATTTAAAATTCAATGATGCAGTAAATATAGAAATCACACATGTTCCATTATTGAATTATTTTTTTAATGTTTATAAAATGATCATGACTCTTTAATTGCTGCTTTAGGAATACATATTTGGAAATCTCTTTGTAAATTATCTTTATATTTTAATTATATATTCTATTTTCTATTATGCTGTATTATCTCAGGGTTTTTTTGAGTTCTGAAAATGATTTTGATAATAAAATTTATTTTGGGATTGTTTGTTTCAAACAATGAGCTATATTTTGGGGGAATTAATATTTCCTGTGATATACATGCACATCATTCAGTAGCCATTTGCATCAGTATATGATATTCTAAGAAGATGGCCAACAGACACATAAAAAAGATGCTCAACATCACTACTCAGAGAAATGTAAATTAAAACCACAGTAATATATCACCTCACACCTGTCAGAATGGCCATCATCAGAAAGAATAAAAATAACAAATGTTGGAAAGGATGTGGAGAAAAGGGAACCCTAGTACACTACTGGTGGGAATGTAAATTGGTGCAGTTGCCATGGAAAACAATATGGAGGTTCCTAAAAAAACTAAAAATAGAACTACCATATGATCCAGCAATTCTACTCCTGGGTATATACCCAAAGAAAATGAAAACAATAATTTGAAAGGATACATGCACCCCAATATTCATAGAAGCATTATTTACAATAATCAAGATATGGAAGCAACCTAAGTGTCCATGAACAGATGAATGGTTGAAGAAGTACTGTGTGTATATATATACACAGACACACAGACACACAGACACACACACACACACACACACACACACAGTGGAATATTACTCAACCATAAAAAGAAATACATACACAAAATGGAATATTACTCAGGTATAAAAAATGAAATTCTGCCACTTACGACAACATGGATGAACCTAGAGGTTATTATGCTTAGTAAGATAAATCAGATAGAGAAAGAATAATACTGTATGTTATCACATATGTGGAATCTAAAAAATAAAATGAATGAATATAACAAAACAGAAAAAGACTCACAAGCATAGAGAACAGACTGATAGTTACCAGTAGGGAGAAGCATGGGGGAGAGGCAGGATGGAGGTAGGACGTTGAGAGGTACAAACTATTATGTATAAAATAGATAAGCAACAAGTATATATTGTATAGCACAGGAATTATAGCCATTATCTTGTAATAACTTTAAATGGAGTACAATCTATAAAAATACTGAATCACAGTCTTAATACAGGATTGTTAATAAATAGGGAAAATATTTGTGTATGCATGTATATGAAGAGTTACTGTCCTTTTTACTCTCTCATTCTCATGTTCACTTTCTTCACCCATCAGCTCTAATGCTAGCTCAATAATAAGGACGTAATTACAGGAAGAACCTCCATGAGAAAGCCCATCTCAAAGTTACATATCCTCTCAGAAAAAAGGAGTCATCCTTTCTGATGGTAAACTTGGAGAGTGTGTATTGTACAGCACAGGGAAATATAGCCATTATTTTGTAGTGACTTTAAATGGAGTATAATCTATAAAAATGTCAAATCTCTAGGTTGTACACCTGTAGCTAATATAACGGTGTGAATCAACAATAGTGCAATAAATACTGCAATAAAAATTGAAAAACATAAAATTAAAAAAACAAATATATATATGTCATTTTAAAACATTGATTTAATGTGAAAAGAGCCTTTACCAAAAGTTTATATTCAATAGAAGATTAAATTATGTGTTAAAATGGATTCTGCAAGGAACTCAACAATTCTGTTATCTTAGAAAAAATAAAGGTTATAAATTTTTTAAATGTCCAACTAGGCTACATTTTTTGTTTTTGCTTCTTCTTTGTCTTTAGTACAAAAAAATAAGATTTTATATATAACCATATTCTGATGATATAAAAAGCTAACAGTTCATCTTATAATCATTTTATTATATTTTTTGTGAATTAGAGTCATTATCAATAGAAATTAAGATTTTTCTTTGCTATGTGTATCTCCTTTCTCTATGAATTTTAAAATTCTATAATGATGTCTATCAAATTCTAAAATAATATAATAATTAAAATACTCAGTTAAGTTAGAGTGAGTAGTATAATGTAGATCAGAAAAGTAATTTCTTCATTTAACCTTAATTTATAATGAATAAGTCAAACTGGTTTATGTAGTGGCCTACTTTAGGAGTATCAAACTGATAGTGTTGACATTTAATCAATATCAAATCCTTTGAATTACTGTATTTCTACTTATTTTTTACCTCTCATAACATTCTTAAAATTTAATCTGCATCATAATGTAATAAATACCTTCATATGTTATACATTTAACTTACTAGTTAATAATTTGAAATTTTGCAATTAGTTATCATATTAACATCATCCAGTATATACTCAGTGTTAAGTTAGTTAATTGATACACCTTGATATTTTGGAAAATTGAAGGCTCATTAAAAACAAGAACTAATATTCACAGATTGTTTGCAATGTGCCTGGGTGCTTAATAAATCCTCAGAACAAACCTATGATAGATAGATAGATAGATAGATAGATAGATAGATAGATAGATAGATGATAGATAGATAGATCTCTCTTCATTTTATAAATGAGGAACCTAAATTACCACAAGACTATTAATAAAGATTACCCTCTGATCCTCTGTTTGCTAAGAGGTTTATTGAAGCCTAAAAAACTTCATTCTCTCAAAGGCTAACACTTTATTGAATCATGTAAACTCATGATACAAATTATAAGTTTTCCATTTAAAAGTCTTGTATTCTGAGAAGTTATAACTAGACTCTTGAAATATGGTGTTTCTTAGATAAGCACTTTGACAAAAAGTAGGAGGAGATAAGAATATAGATTAGCAGTTTATCCATATTAAGGATAGGTTCCATTCAGACCCTACACTTTGAGTAAAAATGGATGTTCATAATGGAATTACTACAGATTTTAAACCAAGCTAAAGGACTGTCAAACAAAATTAGTTCTATATTTTACCATTAAAAACATAACTTCCAAACAACATGGAAGGCCAGGATTAATTTAAAGTTCTCAGGCTCCTCAGGTATCTGTGCTTGAATGTGTTGGCCAGGGGAGAGCTGGACTCCAGCTCCATTTCTTCAGCCCACAGCTTGCTCCCACTGTCTTCCAATAACTGGCCTTTTCTTATTCCTGGAGGGACCTCATGCTCACAAGTGTGAACATGCCAGCTGTTACTTTTAGGCTCCATCAAACAGCTTCTTTATGGAGCCTCCCCTTGGCCATTCTTTGGGCTTAGAAGTGTGTACACTCCAGTGTGTTCTGCCCTAAGGAGGAGAGACTCAAAGAAGAGGCCCATACAGGAACTGGGAACAAGGTCTGGGCATTTAGGCAAGGACTTTTAAGGTCCTGGATACCTAGAACATGGCCCAGAATGGGAACCTGTGGATTTTGGTTGGTCATGACTTGTTGGCTTTAAAGACTCCTCCCAGGGCATGGCCTCTGGTATAAAGATGGTAATGTTTAAACTATGTATTAAATGTAACCATATTTTCTTACCCTATTTGCTGATATTGTCCATGAGTCCTAACTAGCATAAATAAGTGATTGGACACATGGATCATCATCATCATCATCTTTCTAACAACCAATTCTCCTCACGAGCATCAATTCACATATCTTGGAGAACTTGCTATCCTCTATTTCAACCATCACTATACAGTGGGGCTGTTCTTTCTGCCACAGGTCTAAGGATGCACACATAATCCATCTGACATAGGATTAGGTAAGGAGAATAGGTCTCTTTGAAGTAGAGAAACTTTAAGGTATGAGATGGGAGGGAGCTATCTGGAAAGCCATTATTTTCAACCCTCTGAATAAAAATCTAAGAAAATGTTGCCAGTATGCAGAAGAAAGCAGGGAAGGGAGATGGTAAGTTCCAAACAATGTCCCTGATCCTCTTAGGACTGAGCCAAGCCTCAACATGGTGCCTTTCTCCAAGGCATGGAGACCTTATAAAACAATCCACTCGGGTTGTTCAAGACCCTAAATTATCCGGACATTATCAAAAGAAAGTATGAGAACTGTAGATATAGCCATCAGCTTATTAAAGAAAATCTCCCCTTTGTTTTATCTGAGAATATCATTTATTTTGCACTAGTTTGAGAGCAGCTTGCTTCTCAATACTGTGACAGATTTTCAATCTGTAACCTGTGAGTGCAGGGGATCCCTGTGAGTGCTAGAGGCCATATGGTGCTTCTCTGCAGTCATATGGAAACCCAGCTGGGCCACCTAAAGATTTATGATCAATTATCTATGCTCAAAGGCCATAAAGCCATTGAACAATGGCTCTTTCTGAGTTGCTATGTGAGGAAAATAAGCAGCTATTGTAGAGTTCCTTTGTCGACAGAAGAAGTTATTAACTCAAATTACACAAGTTTATACTTTAAATGGGCTCTTCAGCTGATAATAAAATATTAAGTGCTTTGAAAGAAGTTTTAGGCTTCAAATAATAAACATATCCACAGACACAAACACACACAGAACACACACTTGCACCCACATACGTAAACACTATCAAACTTTCTGGTATGATTTACGTAAACTCTACCCTAGGACATGTGTATGAAAATAATGATTTTTAAATGGTTCCCTCCTATACTTTCATGATTATTTTATTCTAAGTGGGAACAGTCTGGAAAATATTTTATGAATTGAATTCTCATTTTTGAGTCTTGCTATCATCTAATTATCTATTGTCCTCTCCAATTTGATGGCTAACAGATCTGGGGAAACACTGTGTTCTCTCAGGTTCTCCTTAATATAAAGATTACTCAGTTTATTGGTAATTTTTTCATATGTTTATTGTGCCCATTGGCATGTGCGCATGTTTTATTTCCACATTGTTCCAGGAGGAATTTGAGAAAGAATCTTTATAACCTACTTTTACTAGTTTGAGTAAAAGTTTTATTTATTAGTACTTCATTTCCAATATTGGTATTCTGAAGAGAGTTGTCCCTTTATAAGAAGAATGAAGAATAGTTACTTCTAACTCTGTTGCTCAGAAGGGATGCACGTAGAATGATGGAAAGACTTAAAATGAGACTGAGGCAGAATTAGAATTAGGGCCATTAATTTTCTAATCTTCTAATTTTTCAGGATGAAAATCTGGGATTAAAAAATAAACTCATTTGTTACATTGCATCAAATGTCACATTTGAATTATTTACCTCCAAAGGTTCTATATATTAGAATAAACTCTGTGCTATAAACTATATTTAAGTGTCTGATATATTTATCATTGTGAATTTATGACATAGAGTCATTTAAGTTTACTGACATACTAATACACTGCATAAACCCCAGCTGATGGTTTTATATTGTAAATACAGCTTTGCTTGTTTTATTTTTATAATGAATCTCTACAAGGGTCCTTAATTATGATTAATCATAAGAGCTCAAATGAACTACAATATGGACAGGATTTTTTTGACAAAATCTTGAACAATTAATAATTATTTGTGCCCTGCCCACTTCAACAAAAGAATCAGACTAATGTCTCAATATCACTACAGAGAAAATGAAAATCTATTTTATAAGTAATTTAAAAGTCTATTTCTGTCAAAACAAGAATCAAACTTTGAATTTTGATAATTTTTTTTTAATTAATGGAAGTTTCTGGTGATATACTGCCGATGAACATATTCTGAGCTTATAAATTACATATTACATTTTTCTAGACTATTGTTAATAACCAAACATTCAAATACAGCCAAAACAAATATTATTTTCACTAGCTTATAAAATTACTAAATTCAATATGAGTAGTTTGTTTTCTATAAGTATCAAAAAGAGTGAGAGAACTTTTAAAAATGTGCACAGATGTTAAACATTAATACTAATATTAGGATGTTATCAAGGTTATAAAAGTATTAGAAAATTCAATGACATTTTTCTATAGATAGTTACTTAACAATATTAATGAGTTTTCCAGTGTCTTTCATCTTTACATAAGGAAAACATTTGTTTCTAAAAATTTACACTGAGCATGGATTTGACTCAGAAACAAACAAAAACAAGTGACACAAAACACCAGAGGTTTCTCCACTGCACTATGATTTTTTGTTATCTTTATTGTTTGTGGATTGTTATAAAAGGGGAGATTGTTAATCAGGAAGAGAAGAAAGATGTGAACGGGTGATTTCCAGAAAATTACTGATACAACTATTAATCTATAAGGATATGTATGACCTTTATCTAATCCCCAGTCTTCCCTAAATACATCTGTTATTATCAAAAGAACTTCTTAGCTGTAGAAAGTCTGTATTATGTGGAATAATAATGGCAGAATTCTTCTCAAAAAATATACAGTCAGTGTGACAAAACAGACTTAGTGAGTAAATAGTAAAGTTGTCCTCTAGACAAAATTTATCATCACATACCTATTTGTACACAATAATATCAAATCCAAGGGGGAATTAGGAATGTTGATTAAGGTCTGTAAAATACTTTGAAATTAATTGTTATTTGTGCCTTGTTTAATTAGAAAATATAATTTGTGTTTACTTTTAGATTTTCAGAGTACTAAAACTATTTTATGTATGCCTGAAAGCTTTAACTTGGAAAAGCTTTAGTGTTTATTCTAATTGCTATCTAGTCTTTGACCTTTATTGCACTGCTAAATCAATGAAACAAGTTAAAAAATTAATTCAGATTTTGGGACATAGCAGTGTTATAAAAACAATGCCTAAAATTATAATGATTAAGGATGCACATTTTTAAAACTCCAAAATATAATTAGGAAAGATAAAAATGATATCCAAGGCTTACATATTTTTGCACTCCTTCAGTAAAATCAGAATAATGAGCTCCCTGTAGTCATTAAAAAATATGAGAGGCGATTTAATTGTTTTGGGGGCTCCCAACCTGATGCTTATCCTATAACTACAGCTCAGACAAAGAGTATTTATCATGGACCACAAGAAGTGAACCTGTAAAATCTATAGAGTAAAATGATACAAATCACCAGGCAGTAAATAGTCACTGGACCTCTGGATTTTTAGAATTCCTATTCTTCAGTGAAGCAATATGAACTCTACAAGAATGGTAGAAGAAAAATTTAATGATCTAGAATACAGATGACAAACTGGTGGATTAAGAGAGTAAATATTCACTGGACTTATGGAGTTTAAAAAATTCTCATTTCTTTAATGAAGCAAATGAATTCTCTATATGGTTGAAATATATACAAGGATGATCTATCAAAGAGGTTGCACACCAGTGACCTGAGGGATTTAACTTAAAACTGTGCTGCGTTTACACTGAATTGAGTAAGTAGGCAGTGTTGTTTCCAAATTGAACTTCATTGGCAACATTTAAAAATCTTTAGTTTTCCTATAAAAATCCACTTTCTAGTTTATGTTAAAATTGAAAGGCTCTGGTCACATGGTACCTCATTAACACACAGTGATGATCCATTAAATCTGTGGTGCACTAGCTATCTACCTTACATTTGTTAGTGTATATATGTCCATGCACAGGGATATCAGCTCGGTGCTTTGTGACCGCCTGGAGGGGTGGGATAGGGAGGGTGGGAGGGAGTGAGATGCAAGAGGGAAGAGATATAGGAATATATGTATATGTATAACTGATTCACTTTGTTATAAAGCAGAAATTAACACACTATTGTAAAGCAATTATACCCCAATAAAGATGTTAAAAAAAAAAATCTGTGGAGCACCTGCATCTTAGTGTGCATATTACCTTCTACCATACCTTTTACCTCTCCTTCTTTGAGTCATGAAGGTTAAATTTCACATGGAACTGCCTGAAAACCTTCCCTGCCTATCTACCAACTCAGTGTATTCCATATTCTGTACTATATTCATGGCAATTACCACTATTGAAAATATCTTCTTTGCTTACTTGTTAATGAATGGTCAAATTTTTATGAAACATAAACACCAAAGTGTAGGGATGTTGTCTGTCTACTTCCTTAGCATGTTCCCCAGGACCAAGAATAAAACCTGGTGTATAGAGGATTCTAAATAATAATTCTTAAGTGCATATGATGTGGCTGTTGTCCTTTATGTGCAAGATGGTCTGTTGTTTTGCTCAGGTTAAATAAAAAATATCAAATTCTCCTTGTGGTTAAAACTCCATCACAAATAGGAAATATAAAATTTACAAAAGTTCTATGTATTACTTATATTTGACTTGCTTCACATTTTTTTATCTTCTTTTTTAGAGTTTTTTAAAGAACCACTCCCACTTGAAGTAAACAATTATACCACTGCCCTTAATCAAATAATATATTTCCTTTTGATTTATAAGTCTATATTTATAATATATCAATCTTTATAAACAATTGTCTGTTCAAATGATTTTCACATCCTTTAAACAGTAGTATTTTAAAAATCATTACAGCTTTATCATACACTGTTTCACATTCATTATTCTTATGTAGAACGTTTTTTTATATTACCTCTTTACCTTGTTAATTTTCCCAAGTTGAGTAAAAAATGACTGCCAGAAATGCAACACATTTACTTATTAGACTCAACTTATTCTATTCACATTATTATCTCCAGCATTTCACATTATGACATTAATTTCATGAAATAGATCATATACCGGTTTGATGAAAGTTATCAATTTTGTTTCATATATTTGTAGGCAAATATTTTAATAGATCTATGTTAATTCCTTTGTCTCTTCTAGCTTTTGATTTATGTGATTATTAATAATAGTATCTCTTGTTTTTCAACATAATTGCCCTATTCCAGAAATCAAGTATAATTTTAACTATTGAGCTAAAGTGGTACCCATCCTCATTTTATGAAGGTATCTTTGTCTTCTTAATATATTTTTGTGACTATTGTAAGAAATTGAGTAAAATGTTTCAGGGGAAGATAACCTATACTAATTTATGTGAAACAATTAAAAATGATAGATATTGGGATAAAGAGGTACACGTATGGCATATTTTGGGTAGAATGCTTAAACACAAGTATTGTGTTATCATATTAAGACATCTGGTTTCAATATATTATTTTAAATTATTGATGTCTTACTAAAATCAAAGTACAATAGAATAATTGAAATAAATCCATATGTTAAATTATTTGATGAATTGAAAAATAGCTCAAATAATCTAAGAAGTGTGTTTCTTTCTTATGTTGATTTTAGATTAATTATTTATTTAATTATAAATAATATACCAAATAAAAACTTGATAAAAGTCCAATTTCAATTTCCAATTCTGGCCAAGATGGACTTTCCCTCAGAATCTCACTACTACAACTAAAATAACACAATCATAAGAAGCATAACACAAACCTTGGACTGAAACAATCATAGGAAGACTCAGAAAGGTGGAAAGAAGAAAGTGACCTGCCTAGAGACCCCAGGACTTGAGGAAGAACTCATCACTGAGTTCCCTGGGTTTACTTACTATCTCTCATATAGCTCAGATAGCGTGCTACAAAAGCCTCCAACCTGGAACTGACAATAGGCAAAGATGAAAGTTCCACAGAAAGCCTGGAAAATGGTGGTCTGGTAACACTCCACCCCAGGAACATACCAGTGGACACTACCACCTCCATGATTTCAGTGATGGAGGAACAGGAAGAACTGATTGTCCATCTCCCTCCTAGTAGAAGCAGGGTAATACCAGCAGAGTCTAATGGTGAGGTAAGCCTCTACTTACAAGGCAGCAAAGTGCATAACAATACAGTGTGGGGTGGGGCTTGTCATCACTATGTTTCATGGCTCCATTCCCACCCCAACTGTCGGTAGGACCTAGGCAGGAGTGGAGCCTCCACCCCTCCCTGCATTAATGAGAATGAATAAGGCATTGTGAATTGAGGGTAGGTAACACTCCACTTTCTCACTAACTTTGTTGTCAGCAGGACCCAGTTGGGGACCTGAACGCTGACACATCCCCATCAGTAAGGAGACTGAATAAGGTGTTAGGAAGCAGGGTCAACTCTGATTCCTTCTACTGACTCCAGCATCTGTAGGTGCCAGTGGAGGTTTTTAAATAAATCAATATATGTTTCTAAAAAGAAAAAAAAGGTCTAGTATTCCCCCCAACATAAGAAAAGATAAACAGAGGGACAAGATAATAAAACAAACAGAAAACAAATGATAAAATGAAAAATTAAAGCCATAAAATATCAATAATTACCTTAAATATAAATGGTTTAAATACACCAGTTGAAAGACAGAGATTGGCAGAATGTATTTTAAAAACTAGACCCAACTGTGTGCAATTTACAGGAAATTCACTACAGATTCAATGACAAAGGTAAAATGCAAGTAGAAATATGGGGAAAGATACATCATGCAAACATTATTTTTTAAAAACAGGAGTGGATATGATATATCCAATAAAATAAACTTCAAACTAAAGATAATTCTTAGAGATGAAGAGGAATATTACATAATGATATTAGAATCCATCTACCAAAAAGACATAATGAACCTAAATGTTAATGCCCAAAACAACGAAGCTTTAAAATATATGAAGCAAAGACAGATAAAGGCAGAATGGAGAAATAAATGTATCAATCAACAGCAAATATGTGATAACAAAAATTAAAGACACAATACTATTTACAATTGTTCCAAAGAAAATGGAATACCTAGGTATAAGTCTAACAAAACAGGAATATGATTTGTGTGCTTAAAATTACTAAATGGTCATGAAAGAAAATTTAAAAGGCCCAAGTAAACTGAGACACACATAATGCTCATGTATAAGAAGACTCAACACAGGAAAGATTTAATTCTCCTCACATTGAAATACAGGATTAATGCATTTCCTATATATATATATATATATATATATATCTTAAAAAAGGACTGTTTTATGTAGACATAAACAAACTTATTTCAAAATTTATACAGAAAGTCAGAGGCCCAATACATCTAAAACAATCTTGAAAAAGAAGAATAAAGGAGGGGAAATTACTCTTCCCAATATTAAATATTACTACTAAATTCTTTTCCTTAGAAAATAATTAAAAGATGCAACTGTAGATATCATCTCTTTTTCAAATATTTTATGTCTGTTACTGCAATGTTCTGTTCATGTTCTACCAATTTTCGGAAAGGGAATAGCCATATAAATTATTTTTCTTTTTTTATTATTTCTCTGTATGTTGTATTTGTTCATATTTAAAGAGAAAAAACAAGCTTATAAAAAAAAATTACAGAAAACAATGGTACTGGTATAACAATAGACAAACAGATCAGTGGAACAGGATAGAGAACTCTAAAACTGACCACATTAATATCCCTAAATGATTTTTGACAGAGGTGCAAAAGTATTTCGATGGAGGAAAGATATCCTTTTCAACAAATGATGCTAGAGCTATTGGAAATTTATAGGGAAAAAAAAGTCAACCTAAGTTTCACACATTAGCATACAAAATTAACTTAAAATAGACAACAGACAATATAATATATAGAACTACAAAAACCTTTAGAAAAAAAGATTGGAGTAAAATTTTGAGCTCTAGGGCTAGACAGGAGTCTTAGACTTGACACCAAAGCATGTCCTATAAACATAAATACAGATAAACTGGACCTTATAAAAATTACAAACTTACTCTACAAAAACCCATTGAAGAGGAAAATATAAGCTGCAGCCTAAGAGAAACTATTTATAAACCACCTATCTAATATAGAAATTGTATCTGGAATATATAAAGAACTCTCCAAACTCAACTTTAAAAAAATCCAAGTTGGAAATGAATAAAAATCATGGGCAGATATTTCACAATTTCACACTCTTCTCTGACTTCAGAAAACTCTTTCTCTGTGCCCCTGAGAATTTATCACGATTATCGGAAAAGTCCTCTATACAATAATCCCCACTCTGAGTGTTCTCTCCACCTTCTTACCCACAGCAGGCTGATCAACATGATCCCACTGTTCACAGATTAGGGTGCATAAATCACAACTCTCTTAAGTGTGTATAGGATAGGTGTTCTTTCCCAAACTGTATTCCCATAAACATGGAGGTGGAGCATATATCCTCCAGGCTCCTCATTGCTGCCACTTGCATACAGTTTTCTGTGTCTCTTAAAGCCTTCAACTCCCTGGAACTATAGGTCACTTCCTTTACAATGATTGAAGATTTTAACATTCGAATTCACCCCCTATTCTTCCATAATTTATGATTTCAGTATCAACATATCAGATCCTTTCAGTACCCTGGTCTTTTATGATCTTGGCTTCTTTTCCTGTATGCCATCTCAGCTACTCATTTATATGATGAAATATGAAAAACTGTTATAATGAGTGCACCCACACCAGTTTTCTCTATTGCCCTACTCTCTGGACCACAGCTGTATGTCTGTTCAATATTCTCCCTCTAACATCCCAATTCCAATAAATATTCAAATGTAATGGGACGTATAATTTATTAAACATTTTCATTCTCTTCCAAATTGAACTCACTTTTTTTAACTTAGCCTTTAGAAGTTCCTCCTCGCATCCATCTTTGACCCTGGTGTGCTAGAACCAGCTCCTACTGCCTCCCAAGAGCCATCCCATCCTGCCTCACTTACAGTGGTGTCAAGCTGATAGCTTAAATATTTACACCACATAGTCTGTAAACATCTGCTAGTATATGACTGCCTTCAAATCCCTTATGCTTATACTCATTCACATTTCCCTGACAACAATGTGGCCATGCATATGGATCTGGCATTATCTTCTCTGCATCTTGATCTCTGCCTTTCTATCTCTCGCCATATATACTTCATTTTTTTTATAACCCTGTCTCTATATTTCATAGTTATTTGTTCAATTATGTACAGTCTACCTCCACCTATGAAAATATAACCTCCACAAAAGGAGGTATTTGTTTTTTCAACTTATCTCCCCTCTGCTGTATAAAAAATAATATAGACTAGTTCCTGGCATATTAATATTAATAACAAATCTTGATATATTTTATTGAATTAATTATTGAATTAAATGATATCAAGACTTTTGAAACATTTTTAACTACCTATGTAATATGCACAATTCCTTATTTTTTAATATAATATTTGATTTGAAGAATATATATAATCTATAATCATAAGGGATAAAAAGAACAATAAGCTCCTATGAAATATCCCCAATTTAAAGTACTACCAACCCAGTGTTTTTCTCATCTATTCCATTCCTTTGTTTCCCCTCTTTGGTAACAATTAAGTTAAATAGATGTTTGCTATTACTATAAATTTAAAAAGTAGTTTCATCATAAAAAGATACTGTTTGATTTTTAAGTTAGGTAGAAATGATATACCATGTGTAATCTTCAAGAGCTAGCTTTTTTCATTCTCATATGTGTTTTAAAATTTAAAGTGTTGTATATAGCTGTCATTTATTTTCAATAAGTGCTTCATGCTTTCCTTAGCCACTTTAAAGTAGACTGTTATTTTATGCGTTTGCAGTTTTTGGTATTGTGAAGAATACTGCTAAGAAAATTCTTGTAAATATTTCCTGGTACATATTTCCAAGATTTACTCTAGAGTAAACTAAGCCAATTATAGTTCCATTTTCTATCAGGAATCAATTGAAAAAAATATAAAAATAATGCATTAAAATAACTGTTCAAATATAAAATGCTTAAGAATAATAAGATGTTGAAAAAATCTACATTGAAAACTCTAAAACTGCTGAGGGAAAATAAAGACTTAAATACATAGAACATATACTCACCTATTAGAAAACCCAGTACCATTAAAATATTAATTCTCTTTAAATTTATTTAAAGGTGTAATACAATCTCAACCGTGTTGAAATTTTTACCTCAAAAAACTCAATATTTTAATTTTAAAAAATAATGGAAGTATTACTTATACTGTTGGAGTATTGTCCACATAAACATCACACTTATTTTTAGCATTACATGGCAAATTAAAAGCTTGATCTTATAGTAAATAGTAATGACTCCAAAAATCTGGGAAGGATGTTCTATTTTTAAGAAAGTTTCAGGTGATTGTGATGCATGTCAAATTTTGAGAAGAAAGAATCTTCCCTCTGTACTCAGTCACTTTTCAGTTTTTTAAGACTAAGTTCTCGGTTTAATAATCAAATGCTCAGTAGAATGTGGTCATTGAAATCCAATCAATACTACAAAAGCCACAACTTTAAATTTTTGCATTTATGCACTTACCAGAACACGTCAAATTCTTCCCATTCTTAATATCCTTCAAAAATATATCAGTGCTTAAGATTTTGCCTATAATCTTTACAAGTAATCATGATAATTACCTGTTAAAATGATGTTGAAAAAAGAAATATTTTTCAATACTTCCTAAGTAGCAATAATTTCATATGCATTGTGAAAGCTATAGAAATGAGAGATGTGTTTGAATTTTGTTGTTATACAAACTGAAAAGTGCCTGCCAGAATTGGCAAAGCACAATAAAGAGCTATTCACTTGAGTGTTTGTTCTAAAAGTCGCCATTGCCAATTTTTGAAGAAAAGAGCATAAAAACCTAGCTAATGCACCTAATACTACACCACAGGGTATATTTTTCTCCAACCCATCTGGAAAGCAGCTAATGCCCTGAAACATGAGGATTGATAGCCCTTTTAATTTTTATCCTTGCCAGTGTAGGTCTTTAAAACATTTTATAACTTCTAAATCAGACATGTCAGTGTTTACATCAGAATACAAAATGGTAGACATGATCAAAACTCAAGAGCCTAATGATCAACAAAATTTCTCATGTTGCATGCAGCATACTGTCTTATGCTGTAATTTGTAAGGAGTAAAACAAAACATGAAATGAATTCTAATTCAGTATATCTTAATAGGATATCTACCTGGTGGATTCCCAATCCATATATATATAAAATATTATGTGTATCATGGAGCAAATGATTACTTAGAGCAGAAAATTCACTCTGGTTGCCTCAGAGGTCTTAAAATCATATAATCTGTAGCAATATGCTTATCTATAAAATAGAATTCAAAGGTAATTAATATGTGGGAGACATTTATAACCAAAGTTAAAAAAAATTAGAATTAAAGTTTTCTTAGATGTTATCTTACAAATATGCACTTTTACAAAGCAGATATTCCCTCTACAGTATTCACTGCAACATATTACCTTGCATCACAAAGAGGGATAAACCAAAAACAGTAAGATGAACCTGAGTACTTCCCTAGAGAATATCACTCAATTTTTAAGAAAATAAACTTCAAAAATTTTGCAACTCCTAAATATTTATACAAGCAATTTAGAGAAAAGTATATTATTGAGTACTAATGGAAGTCAGAAATAGTACTTTGGTATTATAATAGTGTTAAGGCAGGGATTAGGAATGATCCTCTCCTAAGTGTTCTTAAATAAGCAAGCACCATACCAAATGAAAAATAGTTATGACAAAAAGAGAATCCTGCTTTATTAATATGTTGTAAAAATAAGATCTGTTTAGTTTCATCTCCTTGGATTTGGAATGTTCAGATGTGAATAAAGAGACAGAGAGACTGAGAAGCTTGGCCATACATGTGGACCCCATGGAAGCCAGAGGCAGACAGAAGAGGCTGACCAGTCTTGGAGGAGGACTCAGTCCTTTTTTATGTGAAATACAGAAGTGCAAGAACACTGCCATGGTACCTGATCCAAAAGGTCTTGCCTGATAACCACGCCTATTTATACAATATGGACTATAAATGTCCTTGCCTTTGATTATTCAAAATAGCAATTTCAGTTTTGGAAGGTCTGTAGAGGGTAGTTACAGTGGATTTGCAGAAGAGAAACATTAGCTGAAGGGACAGAGTGCTGTCTCATTAATGCCAAACCAGATCCTCATATGATGCATCCACTGTCTTCACAAAATAGAACTGGAGAATTATTTTTCTCATATATTTTATGAGAAATATTTTAAAGTTTTAATGTTAAAATAAATGTGGATATATTTTCAACAAATATAAGATTTCACTAAATTTTAAAATAAAACATAGAAAATCAAATGTTTGTTTTATATTGGGCGGTAGCAAGTTTCATTCCCAGAAACCTCCGTATAGTACAAGCTTGAATCTCCGTTACATTAGGGCTACCTTGGTAAAAATATTTCATAAGTCATAGTCAGTTAAGGGCAAAGCACTGGCTCTGAATTCGCTTTTTGAGCCCACATAACACTTACTGGATATGAGGCCTTAGCCACTGCTTAATAGTTCTTTGCTTCATTCTCTCTTTTCTGAGACAGAAATAATTAATACATAACTAGAAAAATGCATGTAAATAGGGAGATACATAACAAGCTTTCAGAAGGAGAATTGCCTTCATTACTATTACTATTAATAATAGTATTACTATTACTACCATTATTACTATTACTACTATTACCACTTCTAATTCTACCACTAGTAGTGCTCCTCCTTTCACTGGGCACCTGCTTGAATACCTCCAAGGATGGTGGGTTCAATGCTATCTATAACAATATCTGTGTTGTTAGAAGGATCAAAGAGTTTGTAGTGTTTTCCTTACTGTTATTAAACAAAAAACTGCCTCCCAATAATTTGTATCTACTTAAAATTTTTTTTCTCTTTACAGAAACAACTTCTCCTTACAATAACCCTTATTCAGATATCTGACATAAATGTCATATATCAAGTGGGTTTGCTCAATTTTCTCAAACACTTTTCATCTGAAGTGGTTCATATTATCATTACTGTCTTGTTCTCTCTCATCCAAATATGGTTTGGTTCCTCAGTGTACTTTGTAAATTCAGTGTTCTAAATTGTATAAAGTGCTACTCATGCAGTCAGAACGACACAGGAAACATGAAATTCTTTTACATGTTAATTGGGAAACTTACTGTTAACTTTATGTAGAATTGTGGTGTTGTATTTCCATTAAACTGACTGGCAGTGGTCCCCAACCTTTTTGGCACCAGAGACCATTTTCATGAAAGACAATTTTTCAACGGATTGGGGGGGGGGATGTTTCGGGATGATTCAAGCACATTATATTTATTGTGTGCTTTATTTCTATTATTATTATATTGTAATATATAATGAAATAATTATACAACTCACCATAATGCAGAATCAGTGGGAGCCCTGAGCTTGTTTTCACTTGCCACTCACTGATAGGGTTCTGATAGGAGTCTGCAAGCAACTGATTTATTATGGTCTCTGTGCAGTCAAACCTCTCTGCTAATGATAATCTGTATTTGCAGCCGCTCCCCAGTGCTAGTATCACCTCAGCTCCACCTCAGGTCATCAGGCATTAGATTCTCCTAAGGAGCGTGCAACCTAGATCCCTCGCATGCGCAGTTCACAGTAGGGTTCGTGCTCCTATGAGAATCTAACGCCTCCACTGATCTGACAGGAGGCGGAGCTCAGAAGGTAATGCGAGCGATGAGGAGCAGCTGTAGATACAGATGAAGCTTCATGCTGGCCCGCTGCTCACCTCCTGCTGTGTGGTCTAACAGGCCACAGACAGATACCATGGGGACCCCAGCTGACTGATATTCTGATGACTTCCCCTCTTCGGCTCCTTTAATGAAATTAATCATCTAGTCTTTATGCTTTAACCTCTTCTTTTTTTGAAAAGTGAGCAGTCCTCTTCATCTCTACAATATTTTAAATTATCTGTTTGTTTGAATCTCTTATGGAACTTTAAGTCTTTGTGTACAGGTAAAATCACATTCATCTTGATGTCTTCTGTGTTTACTGAATAAACATATAAGCAAAATACTAGATTGAGAATTCTAATTTTAAGTCCAAAATCTGGTGTTTCACTTTTAAATTCATATGCTTTGTAGTAAAATAGTCATAAAACTCTTTCCAAAATTTATTTAAAATGATGAACCAAGAAATAAAAAGCATCTACAACTTACTTCTGTAATATATATTCAATATGTAGAAATACGAGTACTTTATTCTTTTAATGTGAAACAAAATCATTTTAAAGGATCATTTAGATAATGCTCTATTGCTACAAGCACTAGTACAAATAATATTCTACACATGTAAAAACACATATTTCAATATGCCTTAAATAGTGCCTCATTAAAAAAAGTAACTTTTTATTCAAGAACAATTTTTCCTTCTAAATTTGTTAAAGAAATTTCTTTAACAGATTAGTTTTTTTTTTTAACATATATAGTTGTCTTAATTTCTGGAGCAAAATTAAAAGTTACTGATGCAGAGAATTTTCCCTCTGTAGATGTCTATAAAGAAATAATGATTTTATTAATAACCTAGAAGTATGAGGTTTTTTAAAAACTGCATCATAGCATTTACAGATGGAAAAAAATTATACTTTCAAGAGTCATCTGTTGATGAAATCTTTAACTTGCTATTTGTTGGCACTTGTTTCAAGATAAATCACTTCTATTTCATGTCTATGTTTATCAAAGTAATTTCATAAAATTCATCCCATTTAGGATGCTTCTATCAGGTGCTAAGGAAAAAAGAATGAAAATATTATCTTCAGTAATCTTAGAGCCAGAAAATGCTCTAATGGCAGAGTTCCACCTTAAATTTTTTAGTTTTAGTAAGGAAATTATTTTTTTTCATGCTGAGGCTGTGACTGTATAATGACAAAGGAATATATAATAAAATTAATTTGATTAAATCAGAAATTTGACTTTTTAAAAATCAATATTTTTTTTTCTTAAAACAAACAACAACAACATGAAACAAAACCAAAAACTAAGCTCCCTTAATACAAAGTTCGAAATTTCTTCTACTTACCTTCTAGTCTACCAGGTACTTGAGTTTTAGATTATACCATTATAAATCCCTTAAGGACCTTAAGAACATTAACTCAAAACTAAACAATTGACTTTTTACATTTATTTTGCTTAATATTTATGTTTACCTTCATTTTTATCCTCCTGGGTTTGCTGTCTTTTTTGATAAAGTGAAACAGTCAAATGAAACTGATACTTTAAAAAGTCATGGGGCTTCCCTGGTGGTGCAGTGGTTGAGAGTCTGCCTGCCAATGCAGGGGACACGGGTTCGTGCCCTGGTCTGGGAAGATCCCACATGCCGCGGAGCGGCTGCACCTGTGAGCCATGGCCGCTGGGCCTGCGCGTCCAGAGCCTGTGCTCCACAACAGGAGAGGCCACAACAGTGAGAGGCCCGTGTACCGTAAAAGAAAAAAAAAAAAAAAGTAATGGAAGACATCTCCAAATACTTCTAAGTGCTGAATTTTAGCACCGATGGTTTGCTGGACCTTTGAAATATCTTCTTTGATCTATGTAAGAGCAATATTGGCTTAGAAAGACGTTTAGCATATAGTCCTGTTCTTTTTCCCCAAATTTATTTTCAATCACAATTTAAACAAAATGAAAATGTAGAGAGCATTAGGATTTATATGTTCTGAATCTTGAGATGTATAGCACTCTGGATGAAATCTATATAAGCATTTTTAAGATGTGACTTTAAATATTAATCATGTAAACACAAGCTTTTACTGGGGTTCTGTATTGAGGCAGCTATTCGTTCATCTTTTCTATTCAAAGAAATATTTTTCTTGTAAAATTTTAAACACTTCTAAAAATTAAATCTTCACTATTCAAGAAATTAGAAGTAATAAAATCCTCTTCTCACTGTCATATAGTTTATATCTTCATAGCAGTGGATTATTCTCTAATTAAAAATACTTTATACCATTTTATAAGATGAGGTTCCTTTGCACCTACAAAGTGTCTACCCATTTTGTAACCCTCCATGAAGACTTTATCTGAACGTTTCGATGACACACAATATTTTCTCCCCCTTCTCAACTCATTTTGCAATTATAATCTGCATATCTTTTGAATCATAGACCTCGTGATCTTATTTCATAGCTATTGTACAAAAATTTCATATGCTTTGCCACCCCCTTTCCCTTCCACCATGAAACTGGAAGCTTCTCAAGGCCATAGGCCATGTGGTAAATTTCTTCATATGTTGTCACAGTACCACTACTGAACAAAGCACAGAACCAGTGATTAAAAAATATTTTATGTTTTGTGTAATTATTCCATTCCTACAACAAACTTCATTTGGTTATAACATCGAAAAATACCTTCTGAATTAATTTACAATTTTGATGAGTGTTTATTAAAACTAATTTTATGTCAGAAGAACAAGTGTGTGGGGTAAACAGTATTTAGTCTCTAATAAGGATTGGCTTAAGTGATCGTAACTCTGACAAACATCATGCTGCCAGTCTAAGAGAAAACAGCTGGCAGACAACCAACAAATAAAAATTCTCAGTATTTTTTCCAAGGGTAAACCTAGGGTGAATTAAAGCTCTGAAGTCTACTAGAACAAGAATAACTAAAATATGTAAATTGTACTTTTTTCTTCCTGTCAACTAAATAGGCATGGTTTCATAAGCATGATTTAATCCAAAAAGCAGATGTACGTTTTCCCAATGATACTAAATGGAGCCAACTGGCTTGCAGAGTACTTTTTTCCCCCCTGTGGTTATTGGAAGTGACAGGTTGAAAGAAGTAAGAATTATAATTTCAGGACATGGCAGTAGATGCAAAGAACTGAGTTCCAATCCTTTAGAGGAAATAGGAAAAAAAAAATAGAGAAAGAATAAAAGAAGGACATATAAGGGAAGAGTATTGGCATTGAAAGCAATGATGTCAACCAGAAGTTACATTATGAAATAAGCAGTGACAATACTAAAAAGCAAGTATTGTAAGTCCCTAAATAGCTCTTCAACATGTACCTAAAGGGCTCTTATGTATTAATCAATTTCTATTCCACAAATTTGTTAGATGTTTGCTTTCATTTAACTATCCTCCCATGAATATCTAAATCCTTTCCTCAAAGAACCCACATCATATCACATTTTTCTGGTATGGTGGCCTGGGAAGCTATACTTGCTGAATCTGTAGACTTTTCTGGATAGGCCTATGGATTATAGCTCTCAGATGGCTTCTTATTCATTTCTGTATTTGTACCATATAGCTTAGTGTCTACTACACCATAACTACTCTGGCATTTTTATATACAGACATGTATATTCAAATGGGTCAAGTATATAATGTTGTAGTCAAAAAAATCTAATCTCATTCTGAGTCCAACACTGATATGTATTAGCTAGCTGTATGGTATAATAAAAGTGGCAATCAAGTTTAAGCTCTTTGGTTTTTAAAAGATTTAAATTAAATCTATGTAAAGCACTTCACTCTATACCCAGCATATAGTAGACATTCCATAAATGGAATTGATTGTTATTAATAACAAACTTAAGGGCATTACAGAATTTGATCTCACAGTGAAGAAAACACATGAAATTCCAGTTCTCTTCTGAGTGACAAAAAAGGGTTTTAAAAGTCCTGGTATATTGGGCCTTCAGGTTTGCTTTTGCTTCCTGAGTCCAAAGTCCCTAATTAGAACCACACTGTGACAAGCTAGCTGAGTCCTTAATAGAGTTTTCTGCCTTGATTGGTTGAAGAGCTAAACTCTTCCTTACAAAGTTTGAATTATCAGTGAGAGTCTTACACACTTTCAGCTCACATCAACAACTAGCTTTCATCCAGAATGAGGTACTTCAATTAAGATATTCAGGATACCCATAAGGAACACTAGAATTTGAGCATATATTCAAGACCTTATTACTGCAGCAATAGACTGGGAAGAAGCTGAAATGTTTCAGAAATACATCTATCCTACGTATTGTATTATATATCAGGAATTCAACAGCGTTTAATAAGAAACAGGGTATTTTTTTCGTGTACTTTGGATTTCATTATGTAGCTAAATCTAGTGTGGGTTGTATAATTGCATTTAAGTGTGGGTGCCAGGAATCCCATGTTTTTTGTACCTCATAAGATGTACAAATGCACCAGGAAAAGAAAGCCAAAATATGAGAGTCTTATATATGCACTACAGGATTTCAAAAGGCTCAACAATAACAATGATAACAAAAACAACAACAATTATAAGAGCAACTAAAATGTTGAGTGCTTACCACTATGTGCCAAGCACTGTTCTGTGTTCTTTACCTATGTTAACTCATCTAGCATCACGGGAATTCTGTGAGTTAAGTCTTGTTGTTATCTGTGTAAGTCAGAGTTCTCCAGAGAAACAGAACATACACACACACACACACACACACACACACACACACACACACACACACAAGACCAAGAAGTCCCACAATTTGCCTTCTGCAAGCTGTAGAACCAGGACAGCTAGTTGCGTAACTCAACTGACTTACACAGTTCAAAGGCATGAGAAAGGGGTGGGGGGTAGATGTTGTAAGTCCTTGTCTGAGTTGGAAACCCCAAGAAACAGGAGGGACAGAGTTCAAGGACAGGAAACAATGGATGTCTCAGCTCAAGCAGAGAGAATGAATTAGCCCTTCTTTCACATTTTTGTTCTATTCAGGCTCTCAGTAGATTGGATTGTGCCCACTTGCCTTGGTGAGGGAGAGCTTTAGTCAGTCTGCTACTTCAAAGGCTAATCTCTCCTGAAGATACCCTCACAGACACATCCAGAAACAATGTCTACCAGTTATCTGGGCATCCCTTAGCCCAGTCATGTTGACACATGAAATTAACCATCACATAATCTAAATTTTACATATGGATAAACTGTGGATTAGAGAGGTTAAATAATTTCTCCAACGTTAACCCTTAGTAAATAAATTTTAAAATATTTTACAAATTTTAATATATCTTGAGGGATGGGGTAGATAATTTGTCTAGTCTCTTTCAGGAGAAAATCTCTGCTTCTGCTGGAATACACTGTATATTTATTTATATTTATTTCATAGTTCATATTATACTTTTAATAGTTAATATCTGATATTTCTAGATTATTTTCTTAATATTAGATTTTTCTTATATTTAAACTGCATGTTATTTCATAACAACTACAAAATTTCTTTAACCTTCTCTTAATTATCTAACTTTAAGAGAGAAGAACTGGTGGCTTCCAGTGGCTTCTAAGTCATTCAGGAAATGCAGATTTCTGGAGAGAAATACAAGACAGTACATCATTTATGGAGACTGACAGACAGGACTCCTCTAAGAAACTGCTGACTGAGCTATGACTTAAGATTCCTGAAGCAGCTGCCTCAACCTGGTCCACTGCCTGTCTCCACAAGGAGGGACAAGATTATTTCTCTTTACCAGTTTTCTGGTCTCTACATTTCTCAGAATATAGACTGTTATTCACAGAACCCAGTGAGAGAAAAATATTATCCTATCTCTAGAATCCATATTTTCTTCCCATAATGACTGACACTGAAAAAGTCAACTCTGTTGAGGAAACCCCAAATTCTACCTATAGGTATAGGGTCTGCCCAATGCCTCAACCAAAGAATCACACAGTTATCATACATGGACCTCTGCTTACAATATTGCTTTTACATAAATAAAATAAAATGCAAGAAAAACCAATTATGTTCAAATAGAGGAACTTTTAAATGATGGTTTAAATAAACAGATATAGCTCTGGGTATAATTAAAACCATAATTCCAAAGGAGTTACAGGGTAAACAATATTTCAGCCTTTTTACAAAAATTTTAACAAAATTTTAATTTAACAAATTTGCAACAAATTTCATTTAGAAAAAGAGTTAAAGAGATTTCTATTGGTGACAAACTCACAGGTACTGCTAATAGTTCTGAAGTTAGTGAAAACAGAGATAAATTAATTTTACCCATAATTGTTCAACTTTCCCTTAGCCTTTCATCTGCAAACTCTTTGACGGTGCATTCATTCTAGATTATTAACTCTCATGTAGAGGCAAATAAGAGGATTTAAGAGGGGTCTTCATAAAAGGGGCCTGACGATACTGTTGATATTGAGACAAGAAGTCAAGAATAGCAAAGTTTGCTTTAAATAATTTGAATGAGGTAAATGAACTCAGCATCTCAAAACCCCAAGGAAGTCTACTATTCACACAAAAATGTATTTTAGGAGAGATAGAAATCAAACAAAAATGAGATTTGGTTAATTTTGGCATTACTTGGGACATTATATGCACTTGAAATTGAAACTCCATTGGAGGAAAAACTCAGATCCACATGGAAATTTAGTAAAAAAATTTGGAAAAGAAAAAATTGTTTGAAGGAAACCAATTGTTTTAAAATGTATAGGCCCCCAAAAGAGGGAGACTGAGTTAATCTTTTGATCCTCAAAATACAGAGTGAACCTAACTAACATCTGTGTAACATAAACAATGTGGTGATGAACATCTTTGTATAAAACCCTGTGTACATCTGTGTATGATTCTTAGGATATATTTCTAAAAGCAGAATTTTTAGTTCAAAGGATATAAAATATAGAGGAGTGAATAGCATTGTGATCATAAATGCCCCTGTTAAAGAAATAAAGACACATTTCAGACACGTGCCTGCAGGTTACCCTCTCCACTAAACCTTACAATGTTTGCCACTGGAGCCGCTTTGCTGGTTTCATCCCTAAAGCAGCCTTATCTTTTAACATGACCACTCCACCTGCTTCTTAAAGAGTTAAAACCTAGCTGGGACTAAAAAACTGAAAATCAGCTGACACTGAAAATGAAACAAGTAACCTCACTATTAACACTGTAAGAGCAGACACTTACAATGCTAGCTGCAAAGTTAATAGGAAACTGTTTTCCCCAAGGTCACCCAGCAGCTATAAAATGACAGAACAATGGCCTCTAAGTAACTATGGCTTTTTTTTTTTTTTTTTTTACAGTGATGTTCCCAGACCCACTTTGCTATGCTATACCCATATAACTAACACCAGGGATATCCAAGTGCTAAACTATTCTCACTTCATGGCAGCAACCAATCCCTACTTAATATCCCATTTCCTAATCTGACCACAGAAACACAACTGATCTATGCTGCCCTTAGTTTCCTCCTCAGAATCCCTTGGAGGGAACCCAAATCTTTCAAAAGGTGCTTCCCTCTTTCCTTTTGTTCAGTGGCATTCTGTGGTTCCCCTTGGGTGCCCTGCTTCATTGAAGAAAGTCAAAAAATATGATTTTGTCAGACTACAGTACTGTGCTTAGCGGGTCTTTGGCATTAGCAGTTCACTCACATTATAATTTGTCATCAAGCACATCCATGCTTTCCACTAGCTCAGACAACCACTGCCAAGCTGTGTAGTTCCCTCCCACAATAGACCACTCTCCATTCTATCACTGCTTCATCTACTTTTCATTCTCCAGTACTGACCCCTTGCTCCCCCTTATCTCTGACTCCTGTGACTACATTAGATTATTGAAGGGCTGCTTGGTAAAGCCATTGCCTCTACCCTCTGATATCATGAGGCTCTTTGGTTTTTTCTGCTGTAAACTACTCTGAAATGCCTACGTGACATCTAATCTTAACCATCTCATAAGCACATAAAATTTAGTATGTCAAAATGTAAAGTCTTGGCTTTCCACCTGGAACATAATGTTTTTTCAGTCGTTGTCTTTTTAGCTCCACTCTATACAACTGGTTAAACTAAATACTTGATGTTCTACCTCTCTTCACGAATTCCAATCCATCAACAAGTTCTGCCAACTCTAATTCAACAAGATAGACCTAGAAGCATCCTCTGCCTCCATCTTTACTGCTATTCCAAACTTGTCCAAGACATTATTATCTCTTACATACTCTTCCCTGATAAGTTCTTAGCTGTGCTTCCAACTTATTTTGGTTATTTTGTGTACAGACTTTTAATTAAAATATATATTTATATAATTATGTTTAATTACATAAATTATAAATATTTTTTATGTTTTAGTTAGCATCTCTTTACTAGGTACTTTGATAGACACTGAAATACAGGATGAGGCTGTACATCCTCCCTGCCCCAGGACTGTGGAGAAATAGACAAGCAAATCAAGGATTAGAGTCTGAGAAGTATGAGAAGACCAAGGAAATGACAGGAAAGTATGTGAAAATATAATAATAATATTCATAAGGACACTTGCCATGAAGCTAATGAAGCTCAAACTGAAGGACCTCTTGCTTACATAAGCCCAATTCAAAGCCCCAAGAGTGGATTCTAGAAATGTGTTTTCATGGTCATATGTTTTTGTGAAATGTGCAAAAGTAAGATATTTTAACCGCAATTGTATAGACCACTGTCTTTTTCCACTCAGACCTCCCTCTGACACACATCCTTTCATCTAAGGTAGCATTTCAGTGGCCACAGTCAGTTTGAGGGATCTGGTAAAAGGAAGTTGAGTTGGAAATACATTTAGTTTTGGCTTAGTGGGATATATTTTTGTGGTTCACAATTATTTCAGTGTATACTTATATTCTTGCAAGCCATCGTCCAGCAGTAATGACTGCAAAGAATGTATTTCCCCTTTACCATGCCAATCCGCCCATCACCCAGATATAAAAGACAGGACTATAGGTTGTAATAAATATGTCATGAAATTTAACAACTTAAATTTAAAAGAAGCTAATAAAAGCTTTACCGAATTTGGTATGGATTGTAAAAATTTTCTTGACATTATGAATAACAAATTGTGAAGAATGGAACTTTTCAAAATGCCAATTATAATAATTTTAAAAGAAATTCTTAATTATTTTTCTATTCTCATTACTGAAATTTGTATTATAAGATTATTGTCATATGAAAAGGCAATCAAAGAGGTGAAACCTGATTGTTTTAAAAAAGTACCATAGACACCTGACAGCTAATACAATTATTTTTATCAATATTGTGATATTCATAGTATTTGATAACCTTATTTTCTTTTTGCAAATAACTGTGATTACACCTAAAAAGACAAGTAATGGAGGAGGGGCAAGGGATACAAACTGTCAGTATTTTACTTAGTTTTTAGTAAGACAAAACTTAAATAGAATGTAATATTGTTCTAAGGAATCACAATTCGACTTTTTTTTTTTTTTGCTCCTTTTAGGTCTGCCCATTTAATTATTGAAATTAATATTTGAGCTTCTATTATATTCACCAATGATAAAAATTGCCTCTCTGAAGTATCTGATATCTGAAATTTATCAGAATTGCCTATCACCTGCACAAAAGAGACACTTTTAAAGACAGCCTCCCCAAATCCAGATGGGAGAGTTTGTCCCTAAACTATGTGCAATAATTACTATCAAATCTGAATGAACCAAGACCACCAAAGGAGCACCACTGAAGGTGTTGCAAGCATTGAAAATTCAAAATTATTGCTTTATGTTTGTTATAATAATTTCCATTAATATTTATCTTATATTTGAGTCTTGTTTCAAATCATAATTTCCTATAAACTTAAAAACTATTTAAATAATAGTGAAAACAATTCTGCCTAGAAAAACTCTTCCCAATTTTAAACTCATTATAAAAAGTTAATGTATCGTACAACTTCCAGATTCTGATCAAGCAGGGAAAAATGTTCTAACGCTGAAAGAATTTAGGGCTGAATGGGTTGGCTGAATGCAAATTAAGAGAAAAAACAGTATATTCAATGCCTTCAGTTTTAGTTTGAAAGTAATGGAAATGACAAACACAAATCTCTGTGGATTTTCTTGTTACACTTTCTGTCAGTTGCTTAATAAAAGCCTCTCCCATGATGCTAATTTTGCCTTTAAAGAAGTGTTAAATATTATTTAATTTCCAATATGTTGCTATGGTAAAGAAGATTTTGCTGTCTGCTCTTTGAAGATAGTTAAGCTGAAAGGGTTGTGTAGCCTTCTGATTATTCTTGATTTTATTTTAAAGTCGGCAGCTGGGAAGAAAATCTTCCTAAAGGAAGTTTGATATATGACTTGGTCAGGAACCAAAACACTTTGAAGTGGCTTCTGAGCCAGTGAAAGAAACCATCTGCCTGTGAAATATCTGTGAATGAAGTCTGACAGTAAATATCAAAGAAGTGAGTGTTACGTGGCAACAGACTGCCACACACAGTTACAATACATGCTGAAATTTCCTTCTATGTGCATATTCATATGGACATCTAATTTTACTGATGAATAGTAATGATTGCTTGGCAGATATAACCCATCATCAAATGCTTTTTGGCATCTGAGTTGGGATGTCTGTTATTTAACCTCTTTAGAATGATTTAATGGGACTGGACCAGAGGGAATGTGGAGAAATTGAGCCTGCTAGACCAGATTATTGAAGGAATTGTCCAGGTCAAAAGCATCTCAAGAAGTCCACTCCTTTTGATCAATAGGTTGCTTTACCTAATTCAACCCCTACGTCTGATAATGATCAGGAATGCTTCTTCATTGCTGGTTTCTTTAATTAGATTAGAATTCCTTAGCACTATGTTTGGGGGAAAATTCATATGCCATTTCCAGAGATAAACCTTATTAATGTTTATAAAATATCTCCTAGTTTTTATCTATGTAAATATATATATGACATAATATAATATGATACAATATAAGTTTATACAATATGCTTTTCTGTAGGTGTATTATACTTAAATAAAAAGGCAAAATATATGTGTGGAACAAATATTTGTAACTTTTCATATAAGATGACAATATTATATAGTATCTATTTCACTATCATTGTAAATATGTTTAAAACTATTATTTAATTATTTCTTTCTTTTACAGTTATTCAATATTATAATATTTTATCAGACTACTGCATAATTGTTATAATTTGAAAAATAATTTGACCACTTTTTCAGTTATTTCCTTAGATTACTAGCAATGTAATTATGAATAAATTGGTACTTGTTACCAATTTTTTTAATAAAATTAAATTTCTAATAGAAATAGATAGAGTATTATTAGTTTATATCCTCATTGTCACCAATCATAACTGTATTTTAAATTTCTGCCAAATGATAAGGAAAATGTTCATTGACATTTTAATTTCCTTACTATAAATATCAGTGTGGTTGGATAATCTTGGCTCTTTTATTTGTGAGTATTAAGTCCTTATATATAAATATATGCATCATGTTATGATATGCAATATGATACATATATAATTCACTCAAGGTAGTTTATTTTCTGGGTAATTTTTTTTTCTGTTTTATCAGTATGCTTTTAAATATTTGTGATGGTAATACATTCTTTGCCTATTGTAGTTATATATTTTAATATTTGGTAGTGCAAATATCCCCTCAATATTCTCTTACAAAATTATCTTAGCTAATTTTGTCTATTAATTTTTCAAGATTTCTTTAAAATTAAATTTTATTTTGTAAAGATAAAACTTCATTTGTTAATGGACAGTTGGGCTATTTCCAGTTTTGGGCTATTATTTAAGCTGCTATAAATACTCATACAGGTTTTTGTGTGAATATAAATTTTAATTTCTCAGGGATAAATGCCTAGGAGTGCAAATATTGGTCATATGATGGATAAATGCCTAGGAGTGCAAATATTGGTCATATGATGGTTGCATGTTTAGGTGTTTGGGTTTTTTTTGGCCGCACCTGGAGGCATGTGGGATCTAGTTCCCTAACCAGGGATCAAACCTGTGCCCCCTGCATTGGAAGTGTGGAGTCTTAATCACTGGACTATCAGGGAAGTCCATATGTTTAGGTTTTATAAAGAAACTGTCAAAGATTTTTCCAGAATGATTTAATATTTTACATTCCCACCAGCAATATATGAGTAGTATATTTTGTCTGCATCCTCACCAGAATTTGGAGTTGGCACTATTTTCAAACTAAGCTATTCTTTAGGTGTGTAGTGATATCTCATTGTGGTTTTCATTTGCATTTCTCTAATAGCTAATGTGTTGAACATCTTTTCACATGCTTATTTCCCATATGCATATCCTCTTCAGTGAAAGCTTCCTTCACGTTTTTGTCCATTTTATAATCAGATTGCTAGTTTGCTTTAATGGATTGGAATTTTGTTAGGTGTTTGCATATTCTAGATAGTAGTCCTTTGTCAGATACGTGATTTGCAAATATTTTCTTCCAGTCTGAAGCACATTTTTTCAACCTCAGAGTCTTTCATAGATCAAAAATGTTTAATTTTGATTAAGTCCAATGTATCAATTTTTCCTTTTATAAATCATGCTTATGGTGTGAAGTCAAAGAACTCTGCCTAGCTCAAAATCGCAAAGAATAATGTTTTTCCCCTTTAAAAATTATGGGGTTTTTGTTCTACATTTGAGGCTATGGTCAATTTAAAGTTAATTCTTGTATGAGGTGTGAGTCATAAGTCCAAATTTTTAATTTAATTTAATTTTTTGCCATTTAATCGATGCCATTTGCTTAAGAAACAATATGCCCTCCATCAAATTGTTTTCACACATTTTTCAAAAACCAGGTAGGAATATTGGTATAAATTTTTTGGGTCTTCGTTCTGTTCCATTGATCTGTACATATGTCACTCTGCCAATACCACACAGTCTTGATTATTGTAACTATTTAATAAATCTTGAGTATATAACAATTAGGTAGACTGGTTCCTCCTGTTTTTGTCTTTTTTCAAAATTCTTTAGTCATCCTAATTCCTTTTCATTTCCATACAAATTTTAGAATGCTCTTGTCTGTATCGACAAAAAATCTTATTGGAAGGTTGATAGGAATTGTGTTAAATATATGTCAATTTGAGGAGAAATGATATCTTTACTCTGTTGAATCTTCCAATCCATTACAGTTTGTCTCTGCATTTATTTTGCTATTTAATTTCTTTCCTCAACATTTTGTTGTTTTCAGCATACAGATTCTATATAAATTTTGTTTGATTTGCAGCTGCGTATTTTTTGACTGATTGTTAATGGTATTTTTTTCAAATATTTCATGTCCATGTGTTCATTGTTAATATACAGAAAGACATTTTATTTTTGTAGGTTTATAGTATATCCTGAAACATTGCTAAATTCACTTATTTCGTCTAGAAGTTTTTTCTTTTTTTGAAAATGTGTTGGGATTATCTATGAAAACAATCATGTTTTTCTGCAAATGGAAACAATTTCATTTCTTCCTTTACAAACTGTATGCCTTTTATTTCCCTTTCTTCTTTAGCCTAGAACTTCCAGCTCTATGTTGATGTTGAGTGGTGAGAGTGGATGAACTTGCCTGGTTTCATCTTAAAGTAAAAGCATCCTTTTTTAACCACTAAATATAATGTTAGCTGTTGGTTTTCTATAGATGGTCTTTACTAAGTTAAGAAAGCTTCTATTCTTTCTTTTTTTAGGGTAGAGTTTTTTTTATGAGGGTGTTAATTATTTCTGGCATTGATTGATACAATGATGTGATTTTTCTTTGTTAGCCTGTTGATAAATTATATTGATTTTTGTTTGTTGAACCAATCTTGCATACCTGAAATCAAATCCACTTGATCACTGTCTTTTTAAATATTGCTGAATTATGTTTGGTAATATTTTGTTAAGTAGTTTTGCATATATATTGATGATATGTTTGTCTTTAGTTTTAATTTTTGTGTGTGTCTGACTTTTTCTCGGTTTTGTATTGTAAAATGCATAAGATAAACTGGAAAACGTACCATCCTTTTCTCTTTTCTAAAAGAGATTATGTAGAATTGGTGTTAATTCTTTAGAAGTTTGGTAGAATCATCCAGTGAAACCATCTGGGCTTCGAGATATATCTTTGCAGAGATTTTTCCTGTTGTTAATAGTACTGATTCAATTTCCTATCAGTATAGGACTTTTCAAATTCTCTGTTTCACACAGGTGAATTGTGGTAGTTAGTACTTTTTGAGGAATGGTCAATTTCATCCAGGTTTTTAAATTTTTGTATGTAGAATTGTTAGAATCTTCCCTTATTATCATTCAATACCATCAAAGTTTGTAGTGATGCCCCTGGATACTAGTACTTTTTGTCTTCTCTTTTTCCTTTTTGTTAGTATTGCTAGAAGTTTGTCAAATTTATTGATCTTTTCACAGAACCAGCCCTTAGGTTCAGTGATTTTCACCAAAGTATTTTTTTTTTCCTGTTTTCAATTTGATTGATTTTTGCTCTTGTCTTTATTATTTCTTTCTTCTGCTTCTTTTTGGTTTATTTTGCTATTGTTTTTCTAGGCTGTAGAAAGAGGAACTTACTTCTTTTATTTGAGACTTTTTCAATTCTCTAGTTTATGTATTTAGTGTTGAAAATTTTGCTCTAGATACTGCTTTATCTGTGTTCCACAATGTTGATACACTGTGTTTTAATTGTTGTTCATTTTAATATACTTTTATTTCCCTTGAGACTTTGTCTTTGGCACATGGATTATTTAGAAGCATGTGCTTACTAACCAAGTATTTAGAAATTTTTCTGTTAATATTACTACTGCTTTCTAGTTTGATTACATTTTCTGTTGGAGAATATATTTTATATATTTTCCATTCTTTTAAACTTGTTGAGGTTTGTTTTATGGTATAAGTTCCATGGGCACTTAAAAAGAATGTGTATTCTACTATTTGAGAGTATGCCAATTAGATCCTGTTGGGTGATGGTACTGTTGAGTTCTTCTATATCCTTGCTGATTTCATATAGTTCTATCAATTGTTGAAAAAGGGCTCTGAAGTCCAATTATAATTGTGGATTTCCCCATATCTTCTTTTTGTTCTGTCAAATTTTTTCACATATTTTGCTGTTCTGTTGTTTAGTGCATTCACACTTATGATTGCTATGTCTTCTTATGTTGGGTATTTTATTATTATGTAATATATCTGCTTATTTTTTTGCTCTAATATCTACTTCATCTAATATTAATATAACCACTCCTACTTTTTAAAAATTATTATCTGCATGACAGGTGTTTTTTATCCTTTTACTTTCTACCAGATTATATAGTTATATTTGAAGTAAATTTCTTGTAGGCAGCATATAGTTGATTCATGATTTTTTAATCCACTCTGTCAATCTGTCTCTTTATTATTGTATTTAGACTATTTATACTTAATGTAACTTTTAATATGTTAGGACTTTAGGTTGCTATTTTTGGATTGTTCCCTCTGATTTTAATTTCTCTGCCTTCATGTTGGTATTTGAACATTTTTTAGAATCATATTCTGATTTATTTGTAGTGTTTTTGAGTGTATCTCTTTGTACAGCTTTCATGGTTGCTCTAGCAATTTGCATATATATGTAACACAGTCTACCAGTTTTATCAGTTCCAACAAAGTGTAGAACTTTCATCTTCCTTTATGTTCTTTTATTTTCCTTATTATAACATAATTTTCTTAAATTTCTCTATATAAATTAGAATCTCTAAAACATTGTTATATAATTTCTGCTCCAACCATGAAATATAATTTTGAAAACTCAAGGAGAGAAGGAAACAGTATTTTATTTACTTCCCATTTTTGCTTACTATGTTTTGACTTCTTTTCTGATATTCCTACATTCCTTCTTTTATTTTTCCCTCTCTGTTTAGATAACTTCCTTTATCCATTCTTTCAGTGTAGTTCTGTCATTGGCAATTCCTCAAGTATCATTATGCTTAAATCATGATCTGCCAGAAAACACTAAAATAAAATGAGCAAAGTTGCTCATGCAGTATATAAAATGGAATCTGAGATTTTAATTAAACTGGAGTCATCAAAAAAGCATAATGATTATTTTGCATGGCTAGTCATGCATTTACATTAATACTCTGGGGGATATCGTTGCTTTAAAACAGATAAGAAAGTCTCTTGCCTATTGTTATGTCAAAAACTAAGCCAAAGAGGCATTAAACTAACAATATTTAACTTTAGGCCACACTTTGAATGAGACATTTTTCTAAACATTTTAATTTCATTCAAATCCTTGTGACAACAAATGAGGTAGATACTTTATTATTCCTACTGGTGGTACCAAGGTCACATGGCTGCCAAACTGAGGGGCTTGGGTCAAATCCTTGCAATCTGATCCCAGAACCAATGCTCTTGTCTAATATACTACACTGTCTTTTTACACCCTAGAAAGATATCAAATAGAAATAACAGATGTCCTTTTTTACACCCTAGAAAGATATCAAATAGAAACAGATGTCCTTCTATTTTTGTTTTTGTTGATAATAAAATTAAGAATAAAGTAATTTGTTTAAGTTAACTTGATAGCAGTAAGCTAAAGAGTCTCCTTTCTAGGTGAACTGTGGAAATTTCAGCCTGGCTGTGTGTGTGTGTGTGTGTTCTACAATGCAATAAAATGTGATAAAGGCGAGGAAAAAGAGAATAAAGGATTTAACCTAGTACGATCAGAGTTTTTTGGTGATCTTCCAAGATGTATTATATTTAGGCAAATATAATTATAAGATTTCTATGTGTAATCTTCAAATCCTGTTATATCTTATTTGTTGTTGTCATTTGTCAGATATTTTATCATACAACTAAAGAATTCTGTCTCTATGATAAAAGTATTCAGTATATTCAAAGGATGAACTATATTTTATTATGATATTCTAACCTTCCTTATATTAATATATTAATATCATGTGCCTACCATGCAAGTCATACTGTGCTGACACAAAGAGGTTCTTGAGCTTTCTAAGACAGCCAGCTAGTTCTGACAAAATATACTGCCTGTAATTTTCACAGTGGTCATCTTTCATAATTCTGTAGGAAAATCTAGTCATAGACATGCATCTTCTATCTCTGTAGACATTGTTCATATCCTATCAAATCAAATCAAAATCTTTTTCACAATCTGTCAGTTGTAAAACTATGCTATTTTTTAAAAAGTTTTTGTTTTGAAAGCTCCTATGTCAGTTATTCAACTGGCCAAATATCCTGCCTACTTGATTTTCTCCACTTAAAATTATTCTACCAGAAATTGACAATGAAATTTATTCATTCTTGATATGTTCCTATATTATGTACATTCTCTTTATCTTAGTCTTCTATCTTTCCAAAGAAGCATGATTTTCAATATTTATATGTCATATTACTTTATTGTTGAGACAAATAGTCAAATGAAGTATGAAATGAATAAAATGAAATTTTATGTAACAAACATGAAAAATAATCCCTATTCATTATATCAACTACTTTTCATTGAATTTAATTGTTATAAATTACATAAATTACTAAATCAGTTGTGTAATCTTAAATTCCAAGTATTGCTACTCAATACTTCTTTCCTAGATTCCAAAACTGCTGTGATATACTTCAACATTAGGTAAAACTTATGCCACAATAATTTGATGCATGCTGCATATACCAGATTTTCTATCTCAGTACTGCACTATTCCTAACCTTGTTTCACAGAGGAATCAAGGTAGCTTAAAGAACACACACACAAAAAATGATGGCACATAGAAAGAAACAAAAATTTTACACCAAAACCAAAATACTGGCCCTGAAATAAGATCCATTTCAAAAAATGTAGATGAAGGACTCCATATAATTGCTATAGTTCAACTTTACAGTAAATTCTGAATTTCTTGGAAACCTATACGAAATATACTCTACTATATAGGGTTCTCATAGGAGAGCACTGAGTGAACAGGAGCAACTGTGCAGCAACTTGGAAGAATGAATTGAACATCACTACATTTTACAGTTTAGAGATCTTCAATATAAAACATACTGCAAAAACATCAGCCCTCAGCACACTGAAAAGATTATTCACAAGGTTATCAAGAGATAAAGAAAGTTATTCCTAAGTGAGTAATTCTCCTTGGAGCATTTTAAAATTTGTGGAGGTGAGAAAGGCATTATTGGTGTTTTGTAGAAAGAGGCTAGGGATGGCAAACATGCTCCAATGTGTATAACAGTCTTGCACAATAAAGAATTATCTAGAAATCTACCTGAGTTACAAATGCCCTGCTAGACATTCACCTGAATGGGACATATATTTATAAGTATTTGAGCTTAGAAACAAACCCTATTTTAAATAAAAATACAAAGTATTTCTTTCACAATTTATTATGCCTAAAAGGTAACTACTGATAAATCAATAGAAAAATTTATTTGTTTGGTTTGGAAATGTATCAAGAACTATTTTTCTGTTTTGGGAAAATCACATCACCATGTCAAAAGTACTTGAATTGCTAACCTCAAATTTGCACCAGTCTGCTTCTGTACCTGCCCATTTTCCCTGGTTCCTGGCTCAGTGAGTAGGTAAGGGTGTGTTTTCTTCATTATACTTTCCAGTGTAGTTCTTTTTATCCTACATAAATTTAAATCTTAAGAATTTATATCATAATTTTCTAGGAAAATACATATAGTATTCAATCATATATCAAATGCTTTTTATTTTTTAAGTAAAAAATGCCCCCATTTCTGGATCAAAGAATCAACCAACAACTTCTTAATGTAGAAGTTTATGCAAAATTTTTAACCTAAAATTGGAAACCCCATTTAACCTCCTTTCTCTAACTGCTATTCCCCTTTTCCAGAAAAAAGAAATAAACTCATTTTTTACTTTTGTTTTATATCTTCCTGGCTTATTCACTACACATAAAGCCACACACTCCTCATACACACGCACACATGCATTAACACATTTATATACAAGGAAATGATACTATATGCATTAATGTGAATAGTATTTTGTAATGTAAATTTAAAATCATACTCTGAAAATTCTCATATCACCACACAATATGTGTTGATTATATCTAATTAATAATTATTAATAATAATATATCGAATTAAATTAGTTAATAATAAACTAAAATAACATGGTTCAGTGTTTCCAAAAACAACATCATTAGTTTTTACAAAATGATGTAATTTAGAATTTCCACAAGAAAACAGTAGGTGACACAATCTTGAAGCTCTCTAAGGATGGGAATAGTTTGTGGATCTACTAGCCAGTGTTGAATGACATCTTAATACATGAGGCAGTGGCTAGAAGGGCGTTGCTTTAGTAGTTAAGCCAAATTAGTCCTGCATTAGTAACTAATCTGAATCTGCCCTAAAGAAGCTTTAAGACAAGTCTTAAAACAACCAAATTGATTCCAAGCAATTTCAGTGTATATCTAAACAACCTCAACCATATTAAAGGGATAGAACAAAATTCAGTGGTCAACAATGTAAAATCACAATGTTTGGCAATTGGTGAAAAATTATCAGGTAAGAAGGAAGCAGGAAAATATGACCTAGAGAAATATAAAAATAACATAGGTGATGATATTAGCAGACAGGGACATTAAACCAGCTCATATACACAGACTATGTATGTTTAATGAGGTAAAGGAAAACTTTTATTATGATGAGAAAAAATGTAAAAAAGACCTTAATACACATTTCAAATTGTAAAACATAATTTCTGAAATAAAAAGAATGAAAAGAATGAATAGCATATTTGAAACTACAGGACATATTTCAGTAAAATAGAAGAGAGAACATTAAAAATAAAACCAACAAATAGTCAAAAGACTAAAAACAGTGTAATCCCCAGATACCTGTGGGCAATATTGATCATTCTAACACTTGTTTATTTGGAATCCCTAAGAGGAGAAGAGAGAGGGCAGAAAATTTACTTAACAAATTCATGACCAAAAAAAAAAACACCTCCAAATTAAATGAAAATTATAATCTCATAGATCCAATATTTCAATAAACACAAATAACAAAAAAATTAACTCAAAATTAAAGATTTGAACATAAGACCTGAAACCATAAAACCCTTAGAAGGAAACACAGGTGGCAAGCTTCATGACATAGGTCTTGGGAATGGTTTTTTGAATCTGATACCAAAAACAAAAGCAACAAAAATAAAGATGCAAAATGACATCATACTAAAAAATCAGCACAGCAAAGGAACAAAATTTAAAGGCCACCTACAGAATAGGAAAAATATTTTCAAATCATATATCTGATAAGGGGCTAATGTCCAAAATATATATGGAACTCATACAAAATAGCAAAAGAAACTAAACAATCCAATTAAAAAATGGGCAGAAGATCTGAATAGACACTTTTCCAAAAAGATATACAGATGGGCAACAGACACATGAAAATATGCTCAATAGCACTAATCATCAGGGAAACATAAATCAAAATGAGATATCACCTCAATCTGTTAGAATGGCTATTATCAAAATGATAAGAAATAACAAGTACTGGTGAGAATGTGGAAAAAAGGGAAACCTGTGCACTGTTGGTGGGAAAGTAAATTGGTGTAGCCAATATAGAAAACAGGATGGAGGTTCCTCAAATAAATTAAGAATAGGATTACCATATGATCCACTGATTCTATTTTTGAGTATTTATCTGAAACAAAAGAACACACTAACCAGAAAAGACACATACACCGCTATGTTCATTTCAACATTACTAACAATAGTCAAGATATGAAAACAACCTAAGTGTCCATCAATAGATGAATGGATAAAGAATTCATGAATGTTGCAGGAGAGAGAAATGTCACATCTGGGAACCCATTTGAGTCCCTGGGATAGACCACCAAGTGAGGGTCCTTGGCTTCGAACAGGAAAGAATTCAAGAGGGAGTCAAAGTGAAAGCAGGTTTATTCAGAGAGATGCACAATCCACAGGCAGAATGTGGACCTTCTCAGAAAGTGAGAGCAGCCCCAAGGCATGGGGCTGTTGGTTTTTATGGGCTGAGTAATTTCATATGCTAATTAGTGGGAGGAATATTCTTCCTATTTAGGGGAAAGGTGGGGATTTCTAGGAATTAGGACACTGCCCACTTTTTGGCCTTTTATGGTCCACGTGGGAACTGTCATGGTGGAAGAGGGAGTGATTTTTAGTATTATAATGAGGGTATAATGAGCTAAAGGTCAATGACCAGACTATTCTCAAGACCACATTGGTTTCAGCAGGTTCCAGTTGGTTTTTATCACATCCTAACAGCTGCTCCCCTTCTTCATTTATCTAGCAGTTGTGTCCTGCCCCTTTCTCTTCTGTCTCAAAAGCATGTTCTGATAGTTGGCTTCATGTGTCAACTTGACCATGCCAGCTATTTGGTCAAAGGTCATACCATGTGTGTCTGTTGAGGGTGTTTTGGATGAGATTAACAGTTGAATCAGTAGACAAAGTAAAACAGATTTCCCTCCCTACTGTGGGTGGCGCTAATTCAGTTAATTGCAAGTCTAAATAGAATAAAAAGATTAAGAGGAAAACTCTTTGGCTTGACTTGTTGAGATGGGACATTGGTCTTTTGCCCTTGAGTGGAACATATGTCATCAGCTCTCCCAGTTCTCAAGCCCTCAGTCTCAACTGGAAATTACACTATTGGCTTTCCTGGTTCTAAGGCCTACAGACTCAGACTGGAACCAGCTCTTCTGGTTCTCAGATTTTTGAACAAAAACTGGAACTTACACCATTGGCTGCCCTTGGGTGTCTAGCTTGCTGACTTCACATCTTGGGATTTATCAGCCTCCATAGTCATATGATACAATTCCTTACAATAAATATTCCTATCAGCTATCTATCTATCTATCATCTATCTAGTGTGTGTGTGTGTGTGTGTGTGTGTGTGTGTGTGTGTGTGTGTGTGTGTATCATCATATATATCCTATTGGTTTTGTTTCTCTAGGGTACCCTGACCAATATAGATTTTGGTACTAAGAGTGGTGCTATAGGAATAGAATTTCAAGGATGAGTTTTCTCCATTAGTTCTGGGGTTTCTGGAATTGGCTTTAAAATTGGACTCTGATAGTCCATAACAACATCTGGCAATAGAGACACAAAATATTACCATCAATGGTCCTAATCAATCACTTATAAGAAGAAGCTGGATGACTGTGATTATTATACCTTCAAACATTTTTAAAAAATTAATGAATATAATGAAATTGGCTGCTTGCTCCTAATACCACTGCAAAGTAGGGAAAGAAATGGATGAGTTCATGGCTTCAAAGTCCCAGCTCAAGTGCCACATAAGTGATATGATAGTTTCTGTATGTGCCCTGAAGGAGAACTTCATCTCCTGTAGCCACAGGGCTGAGATTGCTGGAAATAAAATTAAGACTCTCATCCTGTGATTGGCTGAATTACAACCCAATTTGAACTTCCAATCTCATAGGCAGTCTACTGTTAATGTGGGGGCATTGACTGGGAAGATGTGAGATCCTTAAAATTGGAACAAGGACATGTAGGGAGACCCTAATGAATCTAAGGACACTGACCCCTTCAATTCTGCTGAGTCATTTCTGCCAGTAAAAGAGGCCTCCCAAAACCAGTGAGAGTGGCCTCACCACTCCCATCTGAGATTAACCATGCATTGCCTGAAGAAACTGTAATGGCCTCTCAGGAGGCAGTTGCTGAGTAAGGCAATGTTGAGTCTCCACAGGAAACACCCCCACTATCCCTCGAGACCTATAATTAATCTCAAGCCCTGGTAGGCCCTAAAGATGACGTAAAAAGTGTGATTCATCAGAGATGCACTACACTCCAAAAGACCTACTTGAGTTTTCTAATTGAATCAGACAGAAATATGGGGAACATGTGTGAGAATGGATATTAAAAATGTGGGATGATGGTGGGAGAAAAACAAAATTGAATAAGGTTGAGTTTACTGATACAGGTTCAATAAGCAGACAGTCTGCATTTAATGTTGCAGCTCAGGAGGGAGAAAGGTCTCTAAATGGTTGGTTGGTTGGTTGGTTAGAATATGACCAAAAAGTGGCCCAACAAAAGTGAGCAAGTTGGAAATACCAGACCTATCTTGATTTAATATAGAGGAAGGAATTCAGTGGCTCAGGGAGATAGAAATATTAGAGTAGGTTTGTCATTTAAGACCTACTCACCCACACTGGAAGGGTCTAGTAGATTTGACTTTCACTAATACTGTGAAAAAAAAAAACATTTGTGAGAGGAATTCCAGAATCCTTGAAGAGCTCTTTGATTACTCCTCTCTGTAGATGAGACCTCACAGTGTGAACTACAGTCAGTGAATTGGGAAACCTAAATGAAATGGAAGTAATTGGACCTAGGGGTCCAAGAGGAACCAAGTGGCAGGGGCCAAGTGGCAGCACTCAACCACTAAAGACAAAGTGGGCATGTAATAGACAGCAGAGTCAAAGCATCAATATCAAAAGTCTGAAGGGCTGAAGGGCGTAATTTCCAAAATATACAAGTAGCTAATACAACTCAACAATAAAAAAACAAACAACCCAACTGAAAAATGGGTAGAAGACCTAAATAGACATTTCTTCAAAGAACACATACAGATGGCCAATGGGCACATGAAAAGATGCTCAATATCACTAATTATTAGAGAAATGCAAATCAAAACTACAATGAGGTACCACCTCACATCATGGTACCACATGATGAGGTACCACATCACAGAATGGTCATCATTAAAAAATCTACAATAACCAGTGCTGGAGAGGGTGTGGAGAAAAGGGATCCTGCCTATACTGTTGGTGGGAATGTAAATTGGAGGAGCCACTATGGAGAACAGCACAGTGGTTCCTCAAAAAACTAAAAATAGAGTTGCCATATGATCCAGCAATCTCACTTCTAAGCATATATCCAGACAAAATGATAATTCAAAAAGATACATGCACCCCTATGTTTATACCAGCACTATTCACAATAGCCAAGACAAGGGAACAACCTAAATGTCCAGTGACAGATGAATGGATAAAGAAGATGTAGTATATGTATATACATTGGAATACTACTCAGCCATAAAAAGGAATGAAATAATGCCATTTGCAGCAACATGGATATAACTAGAGATTATCATACTAAGTGAAGTAAGTCAGAGAGAGAAAAACAAATGCCATATGATATCACTTATATGTGGAATCTAAAATATGACACAAATGAACTGATCTACAAAACAGAAACAGACTCATGGACATAGAGAATAGACCTGTAGTTGCCAAGGGGAGGGGAGTGATGGATTGGGAGTTTGGGATTAGCAGATGCAAACTATTATACAGAGAATGGATAAAAAACAAGGTCCTACTGTATAGCATATGGAACCATATTCAATATCCTGTGATAAACCATAATGGAAAAGAATATGAAAAAGAATGTGTATATACATAATATATATATATATATATGTGTGTGTGTGTGTGTGTGTGTGTATAATTGAATCACTTTGCTGTACAACAGAAATTATTGCAACATTATAAATAAATTGCCTTTCAGCTCCCCAAGATATCACACTGGCACATTACATTGATGGCACTATGCTAGCTGAACCTAGAGAGCAAATAGCAGCAACTACTCTAGACTTATTGGTAAGACATTTGCACATGAGAGAGTGGGAAATAAATCTGACAAAAGTTCAGAGGTCTTCTACCTCAGCTAAACGTCTAGGGGCCCACTAGTGCGGGACATGTTGAGATATACCTTCTAATGTGAAGGACAAGTTTTTGCATCTGGCCTCTCCTAAAAACAACAACAACAAAAAGTCACAACAACTAACAGGGCTGCTTTGGATTTTGAGGCAACATACTCCTCATTTGGGTGCGTTACTCTGGCACATTTACTTGGTGAAGCTAAAAGCTGCTAGTTTTGAGTGGGACCCAGAACAGGAGAAGGCTCTGTACCAGGTCCAGGTTGCTGGGCAAGCTGCTCTGCCACTTATGCCATATGACCAGCAGATCCAGTGGTGCTTGAAGGGTAACTGGCAGATAGGGTTGCTGTCCGGAGCCTTTGGCAGGCCCCTTTAGGTAGGTTAATCAGAGTTCAGGCCCTTAGGATTTTGAAACAAAACCCTGTCATCCTCTGCTGATAACTGTTCTCCTTCCAAGAAAGAGTTCTTGGTCTGCTACTGGGCCTTAACAGAGACTAAAAAGCTAACCACAGGCCAAACTGTATCAGTACAATTTGGTTTTATTTCTCTGGAGAACCCTGACCAACACACGTGTCCACAATAAGATTTGTATTCCAATATTCAAAGCAACATTATTTAAACTAGCCAAAAATTGGAAGCAGTCAACCAGTGGATTAATAAACCAATAGTGGTATATCAATACAGTAAGATACTACTTAGCAATTGAAAGAAGTGAATGGTGAATACATGTGACAATCCTGATGAATCTCAAAAGTATTTTGTTCAGGGAAAGAAGCCAGACATAAAAGCTTACGTACTATGTGATTCCATTTATATGACATTCTGGAAAGTGCAAGACTATAGGAAGAAATCAGTTCAGTGGTTGTCATAGGCTATGATTCAGGGAATGGATTGACTACAGGGAAGTATGGTAGAACTTTTTGGAATGATAAAAATGTTCTATATCTTGACTGTGGAGGTGGTTATATAACTTTTTAAATTTCTCAAAATTCTTTGAATCATACACTTAAATTGGTAAATTTCACCTCAAGGTGAGTTTAAACATAAAAAGAAATTGAACTTTAGTCTCCAGATTTCACATAGAAAAGAACAAGCAAAGACTCCAGTGTAAACTAGCCATTAAAGATTTTTTAAATTAAATTGTTAGGGACTTTTAACAATATCCTCTAAAAATTTCAGTAATAGCAATTCACCAAAAAATCTTTTCCATTTATCTGTAGCTACATTTTCATCATTTTTAAGGATAGTATTTAAAAGTGAAAACAGATCTCTTTCTGAGTAAATTACCAAAAATGACTTTAAAAATCTAAGTAAGAGATGATCATTGTATGAAGTGAAATTGCTTCAGTCTGGTGCTCACCCAGAGCAGGTAACGTCAAATCTTATGAACTCCAACTTCCTAACAAAAGTCAAATTTTGCAGTGTGGGTGGAGTCAGTCTACAGGGGAAAAAAAAGATTATTTGATATGTACTTTGGCAAGATGTAGGTAGCATTCTAGAATAACACTATCTATAAAACTAGTTGGCAGCATTTATAAGAAAAAAGTTTGCCATTTAAAATTGTTATATATTTCTTTTAAAAATGCCTATAACAGAATGTAATATAGCTTGTCTTTCAGAAATTGCCCAACAGATGCTTTCTATTTATATTTTGTTCAAATACAATACTTCATTCATTCTTAATTAAATGTTTATATGGCTCAAATTTAGGTTAAGTTGAAATTATGTGTTTTATTTGAATTCTGAGAGCAGGCAATGCCCTGTACCACCATGGCATAATGTAAAAGGCAAATTATTGCAAAATATTTTCTAGTGAAATAAACCTTTGTGCTCTGCACAGAGCATTTTATTAGCACTTATTAATACTAAGCTTAGCAATTAAATTCTATATTTTTGTGAGCATTATAAAAGCTATAATGATTATTTTAAACCTGTCCTCAACAAAAGGTTACTTTTATATGTAATTGTGGACACTTAAACAATGACAGTTCTAGAACATTAGACAAAATTTCCATACCATGACACAGACTCATTCTGAATTTTCAAAACTTTTAACTCAGAAGGAATTATTTGGGGAAATTTATGAATAGTCATTTTTTAAAAGTTTCATGGCAATGTAATTATACGGAACTCTTATAAACAGCTTTCCTGAGAATTTGAGATGAGTTTGAGGGGAGGGGGAAATAAAAACAAATAGTGGACATAGCCATGAGGTTCCCCATATTAAATTTGGTTAGGAAATTTAGTTTCTTAAGTGGACCCTCAGAGTTTGTCCAGACATGCATACAGTACTTCCATTCTAGTAACTGTTTTTGGAAGACATTTTTGTACACCTTGCTGAGTCACCAATGTATGCAGTGGTGTTTCAAGGTAAGGAAATATATGGCGAGTATTTTAACCATCTTCTTGTCAGAATTTGAAATGGGTTTTCTTTTCTGAGAAAAGAATAAACAAAACATGGAGAAATATAAGAATGGCAAAGATCAGTGCCATAGGGGTGTGATTGTGTGTGGCATGTTCAATCCCACAGCTCAGAAAAGCAATAGGTTTATCATATATCGCCCTATTAGGAAAAGCACTCTTTTTCGTTAACATTCACTGACATTGTTATGTATTTACTTTTATGTGATAAGATCTGTTATTGCAGTCTTTACTGAATATTACTATAACTATCTGAAACAAATCATATTTAGAAAATATGTATGTCTTGATCTTTACATTCTAGTGATTGGATGGACACATTTATGACTGATTAGAAACAGGGAAACCAATCTACTCCCTCTCATTCTCCCTCTCTCTTTCTCATATATATGTGTGTGTGTGTGTGTGTGTGTGTGTATTCTATTGAAAAATACAAGCAAATAAGTTACACGTAATGGGAGATTTTTAACGAAAGAAGGAAGGTCCCCAATCTAAAGGTGTTTTAAAGGGCAAAATTCTCAGAGATCTGTGGGGCAAGAGTGAGATGCACATGCTGCTGAGATGGTGAAGCATAATACAACTCACAAGATCAGCAGGACCTTATGCTAAAGTTAATCTGGGTGATAAGCTGCAGCAAACATCACTTGAAGAATTTACAACAAACGAACAAAAACGATGAAAGTAGAATGATTACTGCTTTGATAGAAGGTCAAAATGAAATCATATTTCATTTGGCAATTCCTCTCATACAATGAATCTTCAGACTCTTTGTAGATAATTTTGAGTCTGTCTTTCAAAACAAACTAAAAATAAGTCAGTGAACAAAATGCTATGTTGTTTATTATTATCAGCTAAAAATAGAAGTGTATAAAACTTACTTCCAAAAATATTGCTTCTTAAATTGATGTTTTGGTTGAAAATTTTCAGAGTAAAAAGGACCAGGTGCTTATGCGATAATGTTTCTACTTATTATGAACAAGAAAAAGAGAGAACCTTTGGGTAGTGGTTTAGAGCGAGAGGTTGACTGGAGAGAAACTATACCTTAAGAAATGTTAAACTTTTGTTAGTAGCCCCAGATACTTTTCAAATATAATTTAACGATTGTTTTTTCCCAGTGTGATGGCAGAAAAAAATATTCCCTCAGCCATTCTTCTTATTTCTTTTAATATTGGACCTTCTGTAGTATTATGGTGGGAGCTTCTTAGCTGTTTATAAATACTCCAAATTATTTTTCTAACTAATTTTTTTCCCTAAAATAATTTTTCCTTTAAAAAACATGGGATTTATTGTTGCTAGTTTGTTTTTTTTTTCTTCTTCTTCTTCTTCTCCAGACTAATGCAAAAGAAAAGGGAAATTAGAATAATTCAAATATCCTCTAATTAGAGATTAGAAAAGTTTTTCTTCAAGATTGTATGCATTTTCCTTATGGGCTTCTTTTAATGTCAGCATTTTTTGATTTATTTTTCTTAATGTGAACATTTAATCAAAAAAAAATCCATCCCAACTTAAAAAATAGACAATATGTAATTTAGAATTATTTTAAATTGTCCACTTAAAATTACTTGGACTTCCCATGGATTTTATCGGTGAAAGAAAAATAAAACATATATCCAAAAGAAATTGCCAGAAAAAAATGCAGAAAAATTGACCAGGTCCTGGGATTACTAGAAGGTAACATTTGGGGAAATAATGGTTTCCAGACAGAAGAGTAACCTACTACCATTTCAGAAAGAGGAAGGAAAGAAAAAATATTTGTAGTATATGGCTGAATGCATAAACATATCAAGAATTGTATCATGTTGGATGTTGTTCTGGTTAGTTATGGTCATACAGCAAACACATGACTCCAAAATTTAGAGACTTAAAACAATGAAAATCATTTTGGTTTTGCTCATGGTTTCTGCAGGAAGAGCTTGGCTGAGTTCTCTGGCTCAGGGTCTCTCACATGGTAGCATCCAGATGGGGTCTGAAGTTGGGACAGTGGAGGGGGATGTGGAGGACCTGGAGTCTGTGCAGGCCCCTCTTTCCCTTCCTCTTGTCTCAGGGCTTCTCCATGCAGTCTGTCTGTGGGGGCTGGTTTGGACTTTTTCACATTTTAGCCCACTGGGCCATCAGACTCCTCACGTGGCAACTAAGGGCTCCAGTGCGAGTATGCTGGTAAACAACGTGACAGCTGTGTGGCCTTTTATGACCTGCCCTGAGAAGACAACTAGCATCTTTCCCACTGTACTCCAGTGGTGGAAATAGTCACAAAAGCCTGCCTAGTTGTGAGTGTCACCCTAACACTGTAAGAAGAGCAAGTGGGATGGCAGATATCATTGAGGTTCTCTTAGGAAAATACAACTTTATTAAAAATTTATTTTGTTTTATTAATACTGATGTCAATTAATAAAATATTTTACTTGGATCTAAAAGTAATCAGAGAAGTAAAGAAAAACTAATCTAAGTAGAAGAAAATATATGTCAAAGAACCACAAACATATCATAATAGACTTTATATTTAAAAAAATCAAGAATACAACGCGACTTCCTGGGCAGTACGCTAGGTCAGCATGCCTTGACTAGTAGCTTCATATTTTCATCTGATATTCTTCCTTCAACAATTATGATAACTATTGATTGCTGCAGAAACTGTATATTATAGTCACAGGACAACTTTTACACACATATTTGTTCAGCCCTCACTGCTTCCTTATAAAGTAAGGTTTTCCATGTTTATAAAATAAGAAAAAGGGGGGTCAGGCAATTCCTTTTTCCTGTAAAGAAACAGAATGCCTCAGTCTAGAGCTTCTGGTAAACAACAATATCTATATAAACGTTTATATTTCTATCCTTTTCATGATATTTATTTTTTGCCGTATTACTGGAGAGTGATATTAGTCTTCTATGTTCTAATAAGGTGTACATTAAAATCTTTAGGCCTCAAACAAGTCAACTAAAAGGAAGATAGTAAATAAATGATAGCTAATGTGGTAGGTATGCGTGCGAAACCTGTGTAGAAGCAGTAGCCTGACTGAAGTTCAGGATACCCTGCTGCCTTACACACAGGGTGAGGGGAAAAATAACTATTAGAAAAAAGTCTTAAAGCATTTCCAAACATGCCCATTTTTGGTCAAATCACATTTTATACTTTTACTTAACCCTCTATCCTAAGATGTTGCACACTTATCATTAAGCGTTTCCCACTGTCTTCCCTCTTTAGCAATGGCAAATGCAACATCTACCCTGCAACCAGGAGACAGATGGATGGAACCTTCTTGGACGTCTATAATCACAGTGAATAGTGGTCTCCAGAAGGACTGCCAGGAAATAGAGAGGTCAAGCACCATGCTTACACTTCTCTCATTTGGCAAGCTCCCGAAAGCCAGAGACCATCACCAATTTAGCAGTCATAGAATTGAGATAAAAATGAGGAAAAAAAGGAGGGGAAAAAAAGAAAAACTGTGTACTGTTCCTAGAATGATTCCTATTTTATAAAACGATATTAGTAGTAATGATACATTTAAAGCAACAAATAAATAATTCCTATCACCTTCTTGCCAAGGAGTCAGTTGGCTTGAAAAAGAGTTGGCTATCCCTTTGTATAATAATTACGTTCACTTTTACTTTCAGAAGAAAATTGCTTATTATATTAGTTTTAGGAATTATCAAGGATTATAGTATTACATGTCTTAAATCATATTTATTTTAAGGATGATTGACATACACATTAGTTTTCATTGTAAAGAGGTTAATTGAAATAATCTCTGAAACCTACAAAAGTGAACACCACTTTTGGGTGTTTGCACCATAGAATGTCCCAAGCTTTCACAATCACCACGACTATATAGATGATACACCTTTCTCTGAGCTCATCATATTTAGAATATGGAAAGCTGGAAATTACCTGATTGAAATCAAAGTCAGATTGAGGTCTTAATGAAATTTTTTTGTCATGTTACAAAGTTAAACATTGGGTCTTAAATTTGATGTAAATTATTCCAATTCTTCTTTTAAAAAAGAACAATAATGACAAAACGCCTAAGTTTTAGAAAAATGTGAATTACCAACTTCTCAGTGTAGCAAGAACTTATTTTAAGGAAATTTATGGATAATTCTAAGTAAAAGTTTTTGAGTTCACATTGAGCATATTTATACCTACCACACCTCATCCCCGTAACAGAAAACACATGAGATGTCAAAACATCTAAAGTAAAAGGAATTTAAATAGTCTAAAAATATGTATGTGCAAGATATACTGCACACATTTCACATGGAGCATTTATAGACTATCCTCCCACTGTACATCCCAAAATGTTTATAGGTTATCACTGTAAGAGAGTCTTTAATATACAGTACATAGGTGGTCAATAAATTATTTTCTTAAGCTTTGTGAATTACTTTAAAAAAATCCACCATGAAAGACCAGATGGCTCAACAGATTGGCAATTTATGAGCTAACTTTAATCTCTCACTGGACAAAATGACTAAAGGTCATTGTCATCTGCCATCTGCCGTGTGGCATGTGAACAATGAAGTGGTGGGCTTAGTCTTGTTACCTCTTGTTACCATAGACAGGTGCCTATACCACAGAAAAGATGAGCTTCATTCCAAATGGAAATAATTTATTTACATCTTCAAAGAAAGACCTTTGCTAAATGTTGAAAGCTGAGTTTCCTGACTAGAGCTGAAAAATATCTCCAGGTTAAATTTAATAGAAAGTGAGAGACTAATAAAATTGATTTCTAAGCTTTCTATTTCAAAAGAGGTTACCTATCTCCCCACATATTTTCATGACATTGAGTCATATCTTCAGAATTAGAAGTTATTATTCACCTTTAGAACTTTTAACTTTGTAAAACATTTTGCAAAATAATTGTGTATAGACTCTAGATTTATACTTAAAAACATTAAGTATCAATAATATGCATGGCATAAAATATACTATTTTAAATCTAAATTTTTTATTTCTAAATATACATGTATATAAGTAATTGAGATTTTTAACTATATATGATAAGAAGAGAGAAGAAAGAATGCATGTTTTGGAAAGAATGAGTGAGTGTGAGAAAAAAAGAGGGAGAGAGACTTGGCAGAAAAAACTTTATAAGCATAATCTTGCAGCTAAATACAGCCAAACTTGAAAAACCCAAATATTTAAATATATTTACCAACATATGACATTTTATGCTATAGCTAAAAACAATAACCCTAAATATCAATTATTGGAGAAAATCTGGCTAATGTTTAAAAAAATGTTGAGTAGAAAATTTGTGGTTAGGATTTGTTTCTTTGTCTGTTATTCATTTTTCCTTGAACACAGAGTGATTAAAATTTGCATGCATCGAGGCATCTTTGCTCCATTAACATCTTGCCAAAAGTGGGGTTCTGGTGATTCTGGAGAAGATATTAGGGGAGGCAGAGTCACCATACTTAAATAACTTTGAACCACAGAGTTTGGAAATTACTCACTTTTAATCTTTCTGATTAAATAATGGGGAAACTCTAGTATCCCTCTAAGCACATGCTAATCTCCTTAACAGAGCAAACAGTAGGGCACAGAGTTATGATGTTGAGAAAGCAAATGAATACAGCAAAAATTTCATGAGATTGTGGTATTTTTATTTTATTTTTATTTATTTCCACAGCTATTTTTAATTAATCATACCTCTTACAGATTTTTCATTTGCTCTTATGGTATAATATTTTTGTTAAAACTGTTTAAATTGTTAAATATACTCAGTTTAAAGTCAAGTAGTGCTCCTCGGATATGGGAAAAGGCAATAAGGAGATAGTACAATGTTTTAAGTTTACGTAGATAGCATACAAATTTGTTTCGTTATGTACTTACAAAATATATTTGCATTATTTCATAATTCAAACAATGTGCAATCACAGATTTTAATAAATATATTTTAAATTATGTCATCCTTTGCCAGTTTTCAAAATATATAGCCTTTTATTCCCCTTCAGCTCTAACCTCATTTTCTAGGTCAACAGACTCTATTTTAATCTCAGGCAGGTGATCCGTTAGGTATTCTAGACTGATTTTGAGATCTCTGTAACTAGTCCATTGCTACTTTTCCACTATTATCCTGCTAATCTAGTCTGATAAATTAATGTTTAACTTGTTCCTGCAACCTTAATACTTAACTTTTGCTAAGAATTAGCAATAACTTTTGCTTTTCCTGTTAGGAAGGGTAACAGTTTCCTTATTGTAATTATTAATCACAATTATTAATTACAATGAATTATTCCTTAATTCACTGTAATTGAGTTAATGTCTGGATTCCATGTTGAATGTCATGGTTGCTAAGCATCTGGTAGTCCTATCTGACAGTCACTGCTACCTGCTGACAAACTTCTCTGATACCAATCAACTCCCTCTCTGTGGATTTTGAAATATTATATTTTTATGCAATTTTATGCCCTGTCTCTACACTGGTGTTGGAACATTCTTAATATTAGTGGATAGACTCCTAATAGCAGTTGTGTTCTTTAGATCGCAACCCTTCTGATACCATATTCTTCCTAAAAGATAGACCTACAGTGGTTTCCCTATTTCCTACAATCAGAAGGACCCACACTCACTACCTTATATTTTTCCTTCACTTGACTAAGCTTCTTGGTATCTTCAGTTATGAAACAGGCAATAAATACTATGCTTAAAAGTATGAAGTATTTTATTATTTACCTTATTCACATATATTCATACTATATTCACTTTTCAAAATGTAGATACAGTTACCTGCTCTGATGAATACAAACTAGGGTAATGTAATAGAAAGGAGGGGGAAGACAGGGAGAAACTGATTTAACTAGGGCAGTCCTATGGAAATGATGATTTGCATAATACTTTTTCAGGCAATGAAGAACTTCAAGGAAAACAGGCTTCATGCATATTCAGACGAGTGCAACCAAAATTTTATGGAACGCAAGTAAAGTTATTTGGTCTTTTACCAGATAAAAAGTAAATATGACAAGGTTTTGGCACACCAAATATTTACAATCTAATAGGGTTATCAAGACACATTAGTAGAAAATGATCAGTATCTTAAGATAATGCCTAACAAATTATTTATACACATATAAACTTACTTTCACAAATGCATAATTTGAGGTTAAAAAAACAGGTTAAAAGAAAGTACAAAAGGCTAAGGCAGTACAGAGGAAGAGCTACATCCTACTAGAGAGAATAAGAAACTGTTCACGTACAGATTAGTTCTAAGTAGAGAAACACAGAACAAAGATAAGGCAAGAGAATACACAGGAGGTAATTACTAGAGGTGAAGAAAAATAAAAGCATAAATTCTGTCCAGAAAGTTTTAAGTAAACTTAGAAAGTAAAAGAAAAGATCAAATGGTAGAATATGCGAATTAAGCAAAGCAAATTAGGTTTTATCATTAGTGCTTTGAAGAGGTGCTGCATGTATACATTATATATTGATTTTAGATTCATATAAAAATGTACATACATTGAGATGATCAGATGACTTAAATTATTTAGAAATTATTTCTCAAAATATAAAGTCTATAAAACATGTATATGAAATACCTAATACCTAACTGTAGAAACTATAAGTTAATGCTGCCCATTGTATAAATACATTTAAAAAAAAAAAAGGCTAGAGAAATCTTACTCAGAAAATAAGTGTGCAAATGCAGTTCAGGAGACTAAAAGACCCCAAGAGTCAGTAGTGGCATGTGTAAGGCTGTCTTGCACAACTCAATTGTTAAAAAAAAAAAAAAAGCAACATTGTTTAAAAAACTATCACACAGCAAAGTAAGAAAATGATATGCATTGGAAATATGCATTGCTTCTTGCCCAAACCTCAAAATACGGCAATGAAAGATTATAACTAACACTTGTTCTAAGAGTGTGTGGAGGACTTCTGAAAAGGAAGACAAGCAATACCCTTAGGATTGTTAAGGAATATATCAAGGCAATCTCCATAATTTTAGGAGTTTTTAGGGGGAAGAAATTCTATTTTTAAAAATAATAAGACAACATGACTTAAACCATTAAGTGTCTCTATCTGTGAGCTATATTTACCTATTGTGAAGTAAAAGGATAAAATTAAACCTATATTTGAAATAATACAACTTAATTTAATATGGAAAAAACTAGGACGTTTTAATTCTCTGTGGTTTATCTAAATGGGGATATGAACTCTGAGGTTCATATACTGTTAAAAAAAAAAAAAAAAGTAGGAAATTAGAATCATTGAAAGTTCCCTGGGTATATAGCCCAATTTTCTTAAGGAAAGTAAAGTACAGTAGTTTTTATTCCTTGAAAGCTATATTATTTTTAAGAGTCATTTTAATAAATATTAGGATTGCCTTAGTTAAAAAGTAACCTGGTAAGGAAAGGCTTTCTGGGCGGAAATGGGTGAATACAAACAACTACAACCACCACCATGAAAAACTTTTTAAAAGCATTCCGATACAACCACCTACATTTGCGGCTGCTTTATATATGAAAAGCTATTAATATATTCATGCATTTATTCAGTCAATATCAAGTAGCTACCACATGCTTGGCAGAGTTGTACGGACTGAAGATTAAATGTAAAGAAGATAGACAGCACCCTCTGCAGTTATAGTACTATTGTGGGGAGACAATAAATAATCAAACAAATAATTTCAGACAGTGGCACACCATCTCTGCTGACAATCAATTATATTAAAGAGTGATGATGGAAATGGGAGACTTCCTGAGAGACACTTCCTGACTTAGATAAATTAATTGCAGAAAGCATTATTGAGGATGTATTGGATAGAGCTATCAATGAGAAGATTTGAGGAAAGAAAGTACTAGGTTGAAAGAAGCACAAGTGCCAAAGTGAGAGTTAGAAATGAGCCTGGAATGTTCATAAAACACAAAGTAGTTGTATATGGCTGAAGCACAGTGAGAGGGGGAAGAATCTCATGAAGCTTACAAGGTAGGCAGGTGCCAGATATTCTATTATGTTGTAAGCCTCGTGATGGAATTTAGATTTTATTGTAAATTCTATAGGAAGTTGAGAGGAGACCCATAATTATCACCTATCCATGTACTTTACACTTCCATAGTGATTGAATACATAACCACTCAAAGGGGGTGGGGGGAGGGTAGATACATTTACCAGCCTCTCTTGCAGCTAAATACAGCCAGATAAGTTTGAATCAATGGGATATAAGCAGATGCAAGAACTGGTAGCTTAAGTAAACTTCCTTAAAAATCAGTTGTCGGGGCTTCCCTGGTGGCGCAGTGGTTGAGAGCCCGCCTGCCGATGCAGGGGACACGGGTTCATGCCCCGGTCCGGGAAGATCCCACATGCTGCGGAGCGGCTGGGCCCGTGAGCCATGGCCGCTGAGCCTGCGCGTCCGCAGCCTGTGCTCCGCAACGGGAGAGGCCACAACAGTGAGAGGCCCGTGTACCACAAAAAAAAAAAAAAAAAAAAAAAAAAAAAAAATCAGTTGTCATGTGTTTCTTCCTTTTTTCTTCAGTTTCTCTTTCTTTCCTGCTGGCTGAAAGGTGGATGTAATAACTAGAGGTAGAAAAGCTATCGTTGGCCTGCAGTGAACTTATTATTATATCCATTTTATATGAATATATAATAAACTAGGGTCCTGAGGATGTTGTGAGAGCAGAGTCATGATATGAGCTTGGATTCCCCTACCATTCTACTGTTATATGAGATAAAAACAAAATTCTCTCTTATTTAGGCTACAGATATTTTGAGCCTTTCTTACTCACAAGCAAACCTAATCTTAATTGATTTCTCTTAATGGAATTTTAAGCAGAGAAGTGTATCACTTCTATGTTTACCAGGATAGTAAAATGCCATATAGTTTGACTAAAGCCTTGAAAGTCAAGAACAACATAATATGTGCCGAGTATGTCCTCATTACAAAGTTAGGTGCTAGCCCACTTATTTGGGAATTGAAAGGATATAATTGAAAACTATTGTACTTCTCATAAGCAGACACCCTTCTAAGGGAAAAATGGATTGATGTTGAAAAGACCAGAAGAGAAGGCGTGTCCCCTGTATTCTGTTCCACTCTGTGGAGAGACATTTCTCCTTGAATTAAAGTCAGATGAGAGGGTCTATAAGGGGAATAAACAGAAAGATTGACCAGGATCCCTTGCTGTCTGGGGGATACAGTGACAGAGAAATCTGAAGTTGAAAAATCGTTGTTAACAGCCTAAAGCTTCTAAGTTGACAAAAGTTGTACTGTCCTTCTACAGGTGTTGGGGGCAAAGTATGTGTCATTATTTCTTCAGGCTGGGACAATAAACCAGCCTGAAGTTGTCTAAAAGTTATTAAACTGGAAGTGTGATAAGGCCCTAACAAAAAGGTACAGTCCCTGTGGCCTGAGCCACAGTTTGCCTAGATTTTAAGATTTTTTTTCTTAGGTAACTAGTGAAAGGAGAAATAAATCACACAGGTCAGAGGAGCTGCAGTTAGAATTTTTCAGTGAGGACATTTCTGAGGAAACTGGAATGTGCTCTGCTAAAGAGTGTGAGATCTAAATCCTGCCCTGAGAGCACTGAGACCAGGTCTCAGTGTTGTCAGTGAAGTCAGGCCTCTCCCACTTATTGCTTTCCTTCCTTTCCTTGATCCAAATCTGGGAGGATCCAAAGGCAGTCTGGGTGGGGATGGGACAAGAGAGGAGAGGAAGGAGAGCCACAGAGGTGAGATGGAGAAGTTACCACTGTGTCCCGTGCTGATACTCGTAACATGACGCAAATCCAGGCTGAGAGAGAAAAGAGGCTTGAATTTTAAACAATGTTTTGAGATTTGGCCAGCCATTTTAATAATCAAATTTAACAATTTGTGTGATTATAAATGACATTATATCATTTAAATGACAGAAAAAAAGAAACCTGGCCTAAAATTGATTCAAGACATAGGATAGAGCTAGCTAAAACAAGGATCAAAAGAACCAGTTGCCTTGTGGGCTTCAGTAGTTGTGGTGCGCAGACTCAGTAGTTGTGGCGCACGGGCTCAGTTGCTCTGTGGCTTGTGGGATCTTTCCGGACCGGGGCTCGAACCTGTGTCCCCTGCATTGACAGGAGGACTCTTAACCACTGCGCTACCAGGAGAGTCCAAGTAACACAAGTTTTAAACGCACACTTTGGCTGCTAGAACTGCAGGGTTGCGTGAACAGAGCTGTGAGACAATTTTAATAGTTCGTGGAAGTGATCAGAGTAGCTTGAACTCTAGAGAAGGCAAGTCAAGATGAAGGGAAGTGGATAAATTCAGCATATAATTTGGAGGTGATGCCCCAAAGATTTCTAGGTACAGACTTTACAGCAGTTTGTCTCACCATCTCTGGCACAAGCAGCTTCCCCTGGGGAGACACTCTAACCCCCTCTCCCTTTCACACATCTTTTCAGTCATATTAATATTGAGAGGAATTGCATATTTACCATTCTATTATACATTAATTTCTGCTGATCATACCACCCTGGTCAACACCCCTTTTCCAAAGTGATGCTTGGATGTGAATTTCTTACCATATATTTAAACAGCATTAGTTTTCTTTCAGATGATTTACAGAAACATTTTCCTACTATTTAAGAAAACTGGTTCAGAGATACAACATGAACAGTGGAAGAAAATATTATATTGCCTATATATTCAGTTTCATATGGAGAAACTTATAAATGGATAAAATATAAAAACAGACAATTTTCAGAATTTGTTATGGTAAATGTTATACAGAACAAAGCTATTTTTGAGGAGAATTGTCCAGAATTTATAAAGCAGTTTTGTTTGCACAATGCTATTAAGAGCACTATCTGAATGTAACACTATAATTCTAAATCTATGAGAAAAAAGGAAACTGAGCCATCAAAAACAGGAAACCTCCCAATTCTACTCTAAAATAACAAAATGGCCAAATTATTTTTGTTTAAATAATAGTCAACATCTTTGAATAATCTTTTTCATAGAATATGCAAAGCTGTTTAACATTTTATTTTTCATTTCAAGGACAGGGGAGCCAACTTTTATGTATGATGTATCTTGTAAGGATTTTGAGACTAGCATGACTTATGTTCATAATATTTGGATGTTTTGTATTTTTCTTGGACTTATCTACACATCTGTGTCCATGCCAGCAAAAGAAAGGAAAAAATAGAATTTGATCCTCATTCTCGGATGTTTAAAGCTATAACTGCTCTTGTTCTTTGCTTTCTTGTTTCAGGACAGAATGTCTAGTATTTTTCTCATTGAGTGAACTGGCTGTATCTATAACTTTAACATCCTCCGTATAATCTGAAGAGCATATACCCAACAGCAGCTCCGTGGCACAAAGAACATGCTGCATTTGACTGACAATGGCAAGAAGCTAACAAACCATTCTTTTGTCTAGACACTCTCTTCCTCTCAAACTGCAGAATAAACAAATTCAAGACTTGCAGCGGCATTGGTGTTGCATACAGACAAGACGGGTAAACAAAATTTGACTTTCTTCCTGTTAGAGTAGGCACAGATACTGAAAAACACATTTCCAACGCTGGATGTACCCCCGTTTCATCTGCCAGAGGAAAGGCCTGAAGAACAATGTGCTTATGCCTATGTGCTATGTGGACAACCGCCACGTAGTATTTCTACAGTATACTGTTCTCGCCCATTCATCACAGACACAGTCAGCAGTCACAGCACTCCAGTTCACCGATATTAAACCAAGAGCCTGCCTAGAATCAACACTGCCTTATGTTTTTCTTACATCATTCCATTTGGGATGAAAGAATAAGCAAACTGAATTTGGACAGAATAAAATTCCACCTAAGTCTTTGTAGAACATTTGAAAGGGAAAAAATCTGGACATATGTCAAACAAAATATTTCATTCTAATTTTTCCATTTCATTGTTAACAAAGATCTTTACCTATACCTTACAGCAGAATTGCCCACAGTCTTAGTACATAAAGCTTCTTGGTATCTAGCTCTAAAAGCACACTGTCATTTCACATGAAAAGTGCTTCCAATTTTAAATGTAAATTTTATAAGTGGAGAGGCTTTGTTTGACATGCATGTATCTACATCACAGACTTTTCTAATAAATAATCTCTAGTATTTTGATTTTTTAGTTTTAATTTTAATATTCTCGTAAATCCATTGGGTCATTGAGACACATGCTTTTTGTGCCCCATGTCATATGCTCTCTGGATCACCTCTGACTTCAGCCACAGCTGTAGCTGGGTGATTCTGAATATGCCAGGGCACCTCATCTCCAGCATGCTCTGTGGTTCCCTTCTTCAGAGGGCTTTCTCTGAAGATTCAAGCTCTCTCATCCTTCCAGTGGCTGCAACCCAAAAAAAGGCAGCGTGGGAGGTAGAGTTAGTGTCCTGAGGACGATTTTCAATTTATGAGGAATGATGGAAGCCAGTAGACAAATCCTCCAGTCTCCATACTTAGGATGGATAATACAGAAAAACATTTTGTACATTTCTCAGAAGTTCCTATAAAGTCTAGTACTCGTGTGTTGCATATAGAGAAACGATGAAAACAGACCACTCATTGGCTTTTCCTCCTTTCTCGTCTCACTCCCCCAATTCTCTCACCTACTGCCTCTGACCACCTTTCAAACAATACACCAGCAGCCAAGTCCTTTCTTCAGGTTCTGCATTTATGAATCCGAAATTAGGACAGTTGCCAGTGAAATAACATGCTACATAGAATGAGGTAAAATGCCCGTCTTGTAATTACCCACTTAATTTCCTATCAGTAAATTGTAGTACATATCACTAATGCATGTTAGAACTTTGAGGGTCTTGAATTGCCATTGAGAATCTAGCAGAAGATACAGACCTTCTACAGAGAAAAATTGTGAGGAAGCCATTTGTCAGGAAATCTCATACATAGGCATTCTGAATTCCATAAAATTTAGATTGAGAAATTCTACACTCCAATCATTTTTATAATTTTAAATAAAAATTTGGTTGTTTATTCCTGCCTGTCTTATTTTAGGCTGTGTAGGTGAATTCTTGGGCAAGACATCAAGAGCCACAATTTGGCAAATTCAGGTAAAGGGGCGACAGCACACTGTCCTCTGTGGGAAAGGCCACAGAGATAATCTCGTTTTCTTTCCCTACGCCTGCCACACTTGCCATCTGTTGGCAAAGTAAGTACTTTATAACTCTTTCAAAGAGAGTTCCATACATCATTTTCCAGGGATTTCAATGCCCATCAATATGTAGAAAACAAAGTTAATGAAAAATGTGCCACCCTGTACATCAAAAGTTCTGAGTCGAAATTTTTTTCCCCAGTTCCTTGGAAAGGATGAGGAAAAGAATAGAGTCCCGTACAGGGAGAGTTCTGAACTGTCAAGTTATCATTCTATAAAGAAATTTCATTTCAACTTTACTATAAATGGACATGTCCTTCATGCACTCTGACTATTGCTTGTAGCCAAGAATCATAAATCCTCACAATACTTTTCTTCTGCTACCATATTGTACTGAGAAGATAACATTTTTCTAAGAATTCCACTTGGTCCTAGGTAAAGACAAACACTCTTTTCTCATAGTTAAGATGCAGCAATTCTAAAACCTAATGGCTCTGTTACAGCCACAATCCATTTGATATATCATCATAATTGAAATTTCAGAAAGTCAGACACAGTTAAAGAAAACATTTGTCATTCTCTCCCATGTAGAATTAAGTTACAGTTTCTAATATCTCCTCATTCCTGGCAGGCTGCAACTGACTGTTATTCTAGATTGATCTAACCAAAATTGGCGAAATGTGACACTGAAAAGAGTAGGAATCCTTCACAGACTCCCATCCGTGTGAGTAGGAGGAAAGGTGTTCCAGAAGGTGGGGGAAATTAAAATGGTAGAAAGTCATTTTCGAGTGAGGAATACCTGAGGCCAAGGAAACAAGGCTAAGAACCTAGAGCTGTGGGGACTTTCATATGAAGCACATTAAAAAGGAATTATCCTCCTATGTAACTATTCCCTTTAATTGCACAAAACCCTTGATTTACGTCCCATGCAGCTGTAGAGCCAAATGCAAATTATTTGGATGAATAAAGAGATTGAATATTAGAGAGAAGAACAGTCTATAATGAATCAATGGATTGAATATTAGAGGGAAGAATAGCCTGTGCCACATTTTTCCTTCCCCTGGCTTCTCTGGAGAGAAATCACCGTCCTATAAACGTATATGGCCAGAGGTTTTAGGCAATGATAAATATTGATGTACTGCTTACAAGTAACACAGTTTATGTCTAGAGGCCTCTTGATAGATGAAAGATACTTGAATTCACTTTTAATTCTTAACTTGGAGGAAACCTGAGAGAAGATGAACAGTGAGTCATTTATATTACTGAAGCATGAGTGATTAAAATCTGCCCCCTTTGAAATCCATCAGATTTGAAATTAAAGATTGGCATGAAGGTCTGTGGAGAAAGCATGAGAATAGCAGGCACCTGAAGGGTTATAAATGTGGTACCACAAGGAAGGTACCAACTTCTATTTTTCAATGTTGCTTACGGGTCACTCTAACACTTTGCTTTTTGAAAATTGAAATTTCTTGGATCATTAATAAAGGAATTTCCATCTTATGTTTGCTTATCTTTAATTTTTTCAGATCAAGATGTTAAAATCAATCAATCAATCATCCAAGCATTTAGTCAATTAAGTTAAGGAAATACTATATACCATTATTCCATTTAAAAAGAAGATTTTTAACACATCAGAGATGTGCTTGTGGATGTATGTGTATCTGTGCATATATATACACACATACATATATATATATATATATATATATACACACACAGACGTATACACACATACATAAATATTTGTATGTGTGTGTTTGTATATATTAAGAAACAACGGTCACTCGAATTAGTCTCTATAATTTACCTAAAACATCACTACATTTTTATTATCCACATTTGTCATATAGTGGTTAAAAAAATGATCATAGATCAACATCTGTCCTCAAACTGAAATTTAGGAGCCATCAAATGAGCTAAAATTCTATCTCAAACTAGGAATGCAAATCATCTCCTTAGGCATTTTACCTCCTACCCATGTCTGTCGCTCTTCTAAAGTGATAGTTCATATTTTGGCTTTTATGCAGTTTGGGACTATTCCAGGGATTACAAAAGCTTGAACTCAAGATAGGCTCTCCTCCCTGAAATGGAGTGGTGGCCGTGAACTCACACTGCATTGAAATGCAGTCTGAAAACTTAAGTCAAGTTGCTCCAAACTTTTAAAGTCAGAAGGTGAAAAATAACTTAGATAAGCTTGAAGTGAGGAATACCTTGTATTGTTAAGTGTTTAAGAATGAATAAAAATGAGGTGGGAGAAATACAGGTAGATACAAACCAAGAACTACTGCCATTTGGAATACTAGCCAAAACTATTTTCCTTACAGATGTTTCTGTAAAAATTGTCTCTAAGCACTCTGTAATTTTAAGAGGTACTTTAATAAATGTTCTGTTTATACTCATCTCTAAAGAGCTCATTTATCCACGTATATTAGCACGTTTCTCTGATGTTTTCCCTTAGTTTCATGCCATGTGAGTTCTAAAAAATTAAATCGCTTAATAATGAGCTCCACTTCATACAGCTATAACTACACTCCCTTCCATGTGAATAACAAACGGTCCCTTCTTGTAGCAAATTTTGAACATAAGGAATATTGTTATGATTAGGTTTCCCATGGTTGTTTTATCCTCTGTACTCTATACATATCATTTTTAAAGGACTCAAATTACTTTGAATAATAGAGGTATTGGCTGTTCATAAAGAAATGAAACACACTTAGCTGCTATTTTCCAGTTTATTTTACAGCTCATATTTCTTTTTATCCAGAGTAACTCATGCCAAAAGTTTCAAAAGCACTTCTGGCAGATACGTAAATAATTTGGAAAGCAAATATCCAATTAATACATTTTGGCAAATAGCCTTTTGGATGGGAATGAGAAGAGAAGAACATTTTAATATCCTTGACCAATTTATTACTACCAACATCGTCCTGCAGGTTTTATTGGAGGGGGGTGTGACCAGGGAAATCAGTCAGTTCATGAAGCCTAAATATTCAGATAACATGAAAGTGGTTTTCTTTCTTTCAACCATTCTGCTTCTTTCTAAAAATAAATGAAATAAACTTTTGTTCATTTGTTTTTCTCTCCCTCAGTACTGTTTTTATTTTTAATAGTATATTACAGTAGAGGATGAAGAATTGTTTCAATTGCTATGATCTCACACCAGAGAGGCAGCCAAGGATAGGAGACTGACCATTTGTTCTCAGAGCACTTTTTCTCCTCACGAATCTGCTCCTTGCCTTCACAAATCTGCTTAAAACAGTGACTGTTAGCTGACTCTAAGGTACTCAGGAAAAAAGCAATGTCTAATACTCATAAGCTGGAACATGGTGACCCAGTCCAATTGTTTCCCCTCATGGAGGAGATGATGAGACCTGGCACAATTTCGAAAACAGAAAAACCAAGACTTAACATTTTCAATGAAAGGATTTAATGCCAAAGCTTAATTTACATGGCAAGCTTCCATTATTGAAAACAACTTTTAAAACCCTAGCCTCTACTTTAAAGCTCGTACACAACTTCTTTCCTAGATGGTCACTTTATAAATAGCATCTATCATAATTTCAAAGTTTGCAATTTTTTGCCTTTCTGCTGCATGAATAGCTTCAGAATGCTATACACAGATGTTGTTTTCCATTATTATCAAAATTAATTACTCTGAATGCTCCTGGCTATCTTTAAGAGGAAGAGTGCATCAGACGCTGTGACGTAGAGTAGTGAGATTTTGCAGAAGCCTGTGTGCTTGTGTCTTCAGTAGACCATCAAATCTGAGCAGCCTTCTTGTCACTTGACTATTTCACTAAGACTACAGAAGCCCCTCTTCATTACACTTCTATCTTTCAAACCATAATGGCTGTACTTGAGACAGCACATGGGCAAAACACTTCTCTCTACAATACGCTGTGATAATGGAATCTTGACTTGTTTCTTCCCAATTCACAACCATATCTAAAACATCACTTGTATATTTTAGGTTCTAATGCCTCTTACATTATAAGAAATTTCCTGAGATTGTGAAAATGAGTACTTTCACCCCCCATGCATACCCATATACACCTACATATACATACACACATTATTACATAAAGTAAGTACATTTTTGTTTCTATAACATTATGTATATAGCCCCACACATTTCATATGTCAAATCACTTCATGGTATTCTTTCTTCTGAGGTGGTGATCATTATTGAGTAAGGAACATATTTCATTATTCTTTAATTCAACAAATATTGAGGCCCTACTTTGTATTAGTCCAATTTTTATCAGCTTTATTGAATTCTAATTTACATTCCTTAAAATTCACATGTTTAAGTGTAAAATTAAATAATTCCTAGTGAATGTATAGAGTTGTGCAAAACCCATCACAATCCAGTTCTCAAACATTTTCATCCCCTGAAACATCTCTTCTGTCCATTTGCAGTCATTTCCCTTTTCTACCACCAGCCCTAGGCAACCTCTATTCAACTTTCTGTCTTTTCTGAACATTTTATATAAATGGAAGTGTACATACAAGGCCTTTTACACCTGGCTTCTTTAAAAGCATAGTGTTTTGTTTTGTTTTTTCTACCACATACATACATGTGGTAGTATGTATCTGTAATACACTATTTTCTGTTGCTGAAGAGTATTCCACTCTATGGATATAGCACATCTCATTTAGATACTCAACAGTTGATTGACATTTGGGTTGGTTCCAGTCTGGGACTCTTATAATAATGATGCTATGAACCTTAACATATATGTCCTTATGCAGATATATGTTTTTATTTCACTTGTGTATATACCTATAGGAGTGGAATTGCTGGGTCATTTATGTTTAACTTTTTAAGAAACTATCAAACTCTTCCAAAATCATTGTACCATTTTATATCCCCACCAGAAATGTATGAGCTTTCCAATTTTACCACATCCCCACCAACACTTGTTTTTGCTCATCATTGTGCTTAAATCTATCCTACTTAGTGTGAGGTGGTGCCTTGTGATTTTGAAGTGCATTTCCCTAATGACTCATGATGTTGGGCATCTGTTCATGTGTTTACGGCCATTCATTTATCTTCTTTAGTGAAATGTCTATTCAAATCTCAGGCACTATTTTACATCAGGGGGTATTGTACAGAACAAAATAAATGGCCCAACCTCATGAAGTTCACAGTCTAATAGTAGGGAGACAGACAATGAATGCATATAACCACGTCAATTGGTGTTATGCGATATGCAAGATGCAAAGCAATATAATGGACACAGGGCATACCAGATTGGGGGTGGGGGTGATACTTTAAATAACATTTATAAGGAAATTCTCAATGATAAGTAAATTGTAAAAGGTCCTGAAGAAAGTGAGGAAGGGGCCCATATGTATTTACAGTGGATACATGTGTATGTATTTGGTAGCACAATTGCACTAAAACAGGTAGTGTCATGAGCAAATATTTAATTCAAAGGAGTAATAACACTTTCCATCCCCTGCCAAGTGTACCGTTATTTAAAGGAGAGCTTGAGTCACCGATAGAAATACTAATGTTATTCATGAGTTTGGGGTTTTTTTCCTGAGTGCTTTTTATAATCGCTTCTAAAACTACACAGAACAAATTATTATTTATGTAACCTATATCATATTGCTAATGAAGTGACTGAGTTTTGCAAAGTTATTGCTGCTACATATGTGTTGCTTTTGAATTCTGTGTCATGGAAATATGATAGTCTACATTCTGTTTGATAGGAGTCCATTTATTATACTACTGAAAAGTGATGTCTTCTCACTAAAACAGCTAGAAATGGTCCACCTACCATCCACATTGTCACGATGAAAGGCATCTCAGATAACATAGGAAGAATGCAGACACAGAGGTTCTGTTTAGATACTGTTAGAGCACCTCACAGATTTTTTTGATGTTTGTTAAAAATAAATCAGATAATTACAATTTGCAGGATGTACTAAGGAAAATATATTATTATACGATAAAAGCTGAGACCTAAAACTGTACTTAAAATAAGTACATGAGTAAAACATATACACATAGAGTTAACTAGAGATACTAGACATTCCGTCACAACAGAAACAACATGGGTCCTACAGAGAAGAGTGAATGTTGGGCCCCAAACAGATCCAACCTCATTATCGCCACCCAATTAGGGTTATCTGTAGTACTGGCAATTTACCCTTTAATTCCTGAATTTGCATCATCCCTCTTTTACCTGCAATCTGAGATGTTTAGGTTTTTTTGTTTGTTTTTGTTTGTTTTGAGAAGGAGTGTGCTTATAAAGAAGAAAGTGTATTTCCATCACATGATGACTATGTGCTCACTTGACTTCTGGACAGATTCCGGCATGTGCCCTTGGTGTCAGGAGGCAACTTTCAGCACATGCCAACTCTCTGGTTCTTGTTTTCCCTTCCTTTAGAGATCTCCAGATGGGAATCAGTGGATAGATATGCTGCATGAAACTCTGCTGCTTGTTTGGGGAATTACCATCCACAGCAAAAGGATCTGGTTGGAATTAACCATACAGACCTGGCCACTGCCCATGCAACAGAAATTGTGGAATTACCATCACCAAAAACATTGTCTAGACTGAGCTTCATATTTCAAGGAGAGGAAGGATGAGAATGGCAGCGATAAAGAGAAGGAATGTGCAGTAAAAGTACTTAAGTTTTTAACCGGTAAGGCCAAGACAAGACCAAAGTGGACGAAGGTGGCAGTAAAGGATATTATAGACCAAACAAACTGGACAAAAATTCTGAAACCCACAGGTGTTATGTTGGGTGTGTGCCATTGAAAAACATGGGTACTGTCCCTGGCCTGATAAAGCTTATAATCCAGTATGTAAGAGAGACAAGAAATAATCCAAGAAAAGAAACCATATTAATGCTACCTCTGTTATCTCCTCTGAAGGTGAGAACTGGGTAATATGAAAAGGAATAACAAAAGCCATCTAGATTAGACTGTGGAGTCAGGAAAATACTGAGTCCCGGGTCTGCATAATGATAGGGTTTAACAGGTGAAGAGTCAGGGTGACTATTCAATGCAGAAGGTATGTCCTGCTCAAAGGTCCTGAAGAATAAAAGCACTTGTGCAGGAAATGAAAAGATCAATGAAGCTGACACAGGGAAAGCATAGATAGTGAGCGGCTATCTGTGCTTTATCTCCAGGTTGGGTCAAGTAAGGGAGAGAGGGATACTGAGACTGGCAATGATATGCATGACAGAAGTATGAACAATATTAGCCCATGATTTTACCAGATGTCACACAATGAAACTGCTTCAAAGTTCATTATTTTGCTTAATTCTATCTGTTTACTAGAATATTTAAAAATCTTTAAAACCTGAAAAGGTGACTGTGTGCTTTGGTCAGAGATACCAGATATGAAAAATAATTGGGAAATACTGCCTGACTCTGTAGATTTCTGAAAGGGAAAGAAAAGCAGAAGGGGAAAGATGAATGTGGCAATGGAAGAGAATGTAGGTCAAATCAGGACTTAAGAGAGAAAATCACAGGGTGGGCAGTGAATCTACCCAGGGCAGAATCCCCGCATCATGAGGGAGTATTCATTCTGCCCCCTTTCACCACACAATCTGGTGGTCTTTCTATTTTTATCTGGAATTTCTACAGTGTCTAGAATTGTCTGCTCCCATATACTAAAAAAAGTATATAAAACTAAAGTGTGAATTCTGAATTTCTCCCCTTTATTACAAAGGCCTCATCAAACTTTGAGATGCGACAAAGATAGGTCGTGGTGTTTTTAGAGACTTTGTGGTTGTAGAAAGCCTAAGAAGATCAGAGAATTCTGTGTTTTCAGAAATGGTTACATTTGGAACAAGATATTTTGGGAAACAAATTCTTCATAACTGTAAGTTAAGGATGTAGAGATGGACCTCTTTTAAAAATAATAATAAAACTATGATTAGTGATGGATGGTCTTGAGTCACCTGCTGACTCAAATGATGGACTGACGCTCTTGAGAGTGAAAACCTCACAGAAGGTTTTTTCCCATGAGATTTCCAGTAGGCTTTGGTTTGTGCCTGCCTTGGAATTCCAGTACAAAAGTCTTTCTTGTGGTGGCTCAACTCTGTCTTTTTTGGATGCAGCCACTGCCGGGAAATAGACTGAAATGAAGAAATATAGTGTGTTTGGGGTTGGTTGTTCTGTTTTGATTTTGTTTTATTTCCCCACTGAAAAGCTTGCATCAAGAAAATGAAGACTGCTGTGTCTCAGAAGAGAGTTTACAAAGGTTAAGTGAGTTCGTGTGCTCAAAATGATTCTATAATACTGAATTTTTAAATTAAAAAATAAAATACTCTTTGCCAACAACAGACTCACAAACCCATCAGAATTTGTGGTGGCCAAAACTCTGGAATCCTGCACTAAATTCGGCTATGAGGCATTTTTGACCTCTCCAGATTACTATTTGTATATTATTATGTAGACATGGGTTATATGGAAGAGTTAACAGAGTTTCCCATGGGGTCTAATTTAGGATAGGGAGAGAGACTATGGATAACAGCCCTTCTCAGCATCAGGGAATTCTGAAATGTCTTGTACTCACTACAATTTGTAATTCTGCTTATTCAAAGTGAGGGGAAAATTGAGTTTAGTTTCTGTGGTCTGAAGGCCTCCCACTTTGTTCTGGGACCCCATAAGCAGGGAACTTGCAGCCTGAAAGTGTCTGTGGCACTCATTGGACACCCAAGGAAACCAAGGCTGCTTAGAAAGTGATATTAAAATTTCAATTACACAGCTATTTTGCAAATAAGTTCTGAGTTTATGTCCCCAGGCAACTTTAGAAGAGGTCACAATGCTGCTTTAGGTGTTGGGTTTTGGAAAAGGGTATAATTTGAGGTCGCTTTTACTTTTGCTTTTGCAAGAAAAATAAGGCCAGCTCCTGGTTTTCTAACCACAATCAGTTTCATATTAAATTCCTTCCTGAACTTTCACCTTCTAACAGAGAAGTGCTCTGAAATGGTTTGAACTATATTCTATATTGGAAAACGTTGCACATTTTGAAAGGTTATTCCTCTACAGTTTAAACATTGTTATTTTAGATCGTTGCAATCTAGCAGATATTTTCCAATAGGTATGCCATAACAACATTTTATTATATTATGAAATTATTAATACATTATTTAAATAATTTTCATTTTAAATTATTATTTCATGCACCTTTAAATTCCTTAGTTTTTATTGGGAAAATATTGCAGCATTTTAGCTAATCTATTTCTGCACATCTGCATATAAACAGAATTGAAATCGTATCAAAACGTCATTCCTTCCAAAATTTTGTCTAGACTTCCCAGGATACTGCTATTTAGCTATTATAATTGTTAATGATTTTATTGATTATTATTTTTCTAGATATTAATCTTTTATAATTAAAATATTATAGAAGTATACATAGGAATATACCTGTAAATTCTTTTGAATATATTTATCCTAATGGCTATGTTGGAAAGAACTGCTAGATATGCATAAATGGATAAGAGAGTAGAGGATGAATAAGAAAGTACTAGACTTATCACGGTGATCGTTTTGAAATGTATAGAAATATCAAATCACTACTTTGTGTAACAGGAACTAACAGTGTTATAGGTCAATTATACTTCAAAAGCAAACAAACTCATAGAAAAAGAGATCAGATTAGTGGCTACCAGAGGTAAGGGTGGTGGAAGGAGGGATTGGATGAAGGTAGTCAAAAGTTACAAACTTCCAGTTATACAATAAGTAAGTAATGTGGATGTAATGTACAAAATGATTGATATAATTAACACTGATGCATGTTATAGATGGAAGATGTTAAGAGTAAATTTTAAGAGTTCTTATCACAAGGAAAAATTTTTTTTCTATTCTTTAATTTTGTATCTGTATGAGATGATGCATGTTCACTAAACTTACTGTGGTCATCATTTCATGATGTACATAAGTCAAATCATTATGATGTACCCCTTAAACTTATACAGTGCTCAATGTCAATTGTATCTCAATAAAACTGAAAGGAAAAAAAGAATGCAATAGAGACATGTTTTATGCAACATTCTTCATGTTCACATAATCATTTATTAATCCACCCTTCATACCCAGCAATTATAACCTTACCGTAAATTTAAAAGCAAAGGAGATCTTTTGTAGTGAATAATGTATGTATTCCCGTATATTGCTTTGTTTCACTACATTTCAATGAAGGCTGTGTTATAGTTATGTCTGAAAGGTCATTGTTTTTATAATTTTTTTTGTTTCCTCTTATATATTTAATGTGAAAACTCAGCAGCAGAACTCTTTGTGATATTATTATAATGACCAATTTGTATATATTTTGTATAAGTTTTCATAAAGTTCAGTGTACTTTTTTCTTCTTCCTCTCAATTTCTTTCCTTCCTTCCTCCCTCCTTCCTACTCCCCCTCATTCCTTCCTTCTTTCTTTCTCCCTTCCTCCCCCTTCCATCTTTCTCTTCCTCCCTCCCTTCCTTCCTCTACTTAGCTACATATCCATTGATCTATCTCCCTATCTATCTACCACTTATATGCTTCATATGTAAATACATGATTTTTAACATCTATTATTGAAAGCCTGTGTTTGCATTTAGTCCAAGTCAAATATGTCTGTGTGAGAAAATATTAATGTTCTTTTTCACATTGTTTTTGATTACTACAAATTAATTCTTAAGACAAAGCTAACTTTCCATGCTTAATTTTAAAATAAATGTATTTTAGTACTAATAATTAAGAAGGGAAGACAGTTTTAAAAGACTTTTAAAACTATGTCATAACTTTGACAAAGATAATCATTTCAGGCTGAAATCTTCCATGCTTGGTCTCAATCAAGAGCATTACCAAAAATGAAGATATTTGGACTTCATCTGCTTTTATGTTACCAGTGCACAAAGATGGGAAAAACAATATTTAAGAAGTTTTCATTAATCTCAGCTTACTCAACTGCTCAGTTTTAACATATATTTGAACACAGAACATGGAAATGCCCCAGTAAGTCTTTAGTAATACTCTGTGTGGCTTTTCAGATACCAACATTGTTGCACTGACTTGAGCTAAATTTGCTAAGGGAGCTGGTTTCTGCTAACAAGTTCTGCAGATTTGACTTTGAGACACAATTATACCCTGATGCATTTGTAAATACATAATGTTAGGACTATCTTCTGAGACACATTTAAGTATATTTTCCAAAAATTTTATCCACATAATGATGACAAAAATAAAAACATGGCCTCACACATTTTAATTCGACTTTTAAAATGACAATTTACTGATTTTCTTCCATTTATTTGCTCAGCTAATATATCAATAGAATCATATAAATCAAAATTAAAACTGTTTCATGAATTCTGCCTAGATTTTAGTCTCAACTTCAGTTAACATGATAATCAATTAGATTAGTTTAGATATGCATGTTAATCACCTTAGGACTACTTCTACCACAGTAAATTGGTCAAGGGTGTGATTGTCATTAGTTGTTGATTGGGCGACCATATTAAAAGTCCTCTAAGGAAGAAGTGTCCTTGAAAAGTAAAGGAAGCAAAGAGACCTTGCTGACATCCATCACCTTTATTCTTGTCCTCAGCTTGTGTTCACTACAGTTTAGACCTACACAAGTTGGGTATATAAATATACTTTCCAACCCTAACACGTTAGGAATCTCTGACTTTGCTCAGGGCTTTTTATGTCTGTTTTTTTTAATCATATATATAGTGGGTTCTCAGAAACAATATTGAGAAAGAGACTGTACAAAGTAGCAGTATCTAGGTACTTAATATAAAATGGTAGTTTCTCCAGCTGTTAGGAAAACTCAACTCTTTAAACTAAGATATTCTGAATTGGAAGAAATACTAACTCAAATAACTGACAATATTTTAGATTATCACAAAAAAGGTTCAAACGAGTTTGTGTTTTACTTTACAGAGGTGGACATAGATAACTATGTTTTATTAGAATGCTATTGTTGGAGGTTCAAGTCTTCTTATGTGGATATAGGAATAATTCATTTAATTAAAAATTAACTTGAATGGCTCTTAGAATTATTTCTCATCTGAAGTGTGTCTATTTTAAAAATATTTTCCCTATGTTTAAAAATAGGATTTTTTTTCAGAAACTTTGATTTAAAGATGTAGAGTATTTTGGAAACATCACAATATTTTAAAATATATAGAAGTTCTACTATTTAAATCTAAGGTAAACTTTTATTTCAGGAGTAAAATCATCCTAAGGACTCTAAAAATGTCAACTGTACACCCTTTGGATTATGGCTTCCATAAAGTTTAATTGCTTTTCCTGTTGAGAAGAAATATATATCAAATAGCCTTCTGCCATTATCAGTGATAGCATGCCAGGTGTTCACAGTTTATCACTGTCATAATGTTTCAAAGATCTATGTGAAATAATGCATGGTAAAGAATTGTCTAAGTAGGTTCTAAACCCTAATTTTTAATTCTTACATGTAAACTCTTGTGCATATGTGTGTGTGTTTCACTACTGTGTCAAGAAACATATTGGTGACTATTTTAAGATCAGAAGAAAATTATTAAGTACAGACAATGATTTGGTGTCATGATGTAGCAAGTACATATTTATAATTATTTATGTTTTCACTTTAGTATCTATACAGAGGAAGCAGGGTTTAAGAATTTGGTAAACACAATGAAAACATGTTTGTGTATCTTGATATTTTCCATCATTATCTTTATTTTATAATCTTCAACAAATTCAATAAATGGTACTTAAAAAAATTCCTGTTCAAAGCATTAGTTGAATATATCTGTGTGTGTGTGTGCACGTGTGTGTATGTAGAAGTGTGAATATAACTAGAGCTAATTTTAAAAGTCATGGGCATAACAAAACCATTCAAGGGAAAATGTTCACTCTCAGAATTCAACACTGCTACAAAAGAACATCTTCTTTTAATAGTAATGGGAAACTTGAGCCTATTTGATAACAGCAACCCTTAGAAAAGCTCACAGGAGGATCTTAATCAGATTTGGATTCAAAGGTCACTGTGGTTTAGGTTTGGGTTGAAATAGATTCCCCGCAGATGAAGAAACATAAAATAAGAGTAATCTTTCACTGATTTTCACTCACTAGGCAACTACTTCCTAAATCTCACTGCAATACAATTTGCTATACCTCATTCTTTCCAGGTTACGTTTATGCGTGTTATGTATCAACCCTGCTTTAATAATACTGCTTTTACATATATTTAAGGAGCCAAAGAATAAATGAGCATTGATAGTTTCCTCAGTAAATGAGTGCCAAGAATCACTACTCCTGACTAGTAAGACATGGAAAATCAAAATGAACCTTTAGTGATATATTTAATTCGATTCTACACGTATTAAACAAAGTCTGGCAAAGTGATAAAAATTTAAAGGGAAAACCATACTCCTTTTTTCCTTAAAATGTTACAATATAATGTGTGTACAACTGTATATTTTCCTAATGTGATAAAATTGTGGTATATATTCTATCATGAAAGCCATATCTCCAAGATTTTCCTAGGATAACACATACACCATATTTTCTGTATTACCTATCCCATCATTATATTGTATTTGAACTTTCTACACCTCATATGCTATTTTTTTTAAATTTTAGAATAGTATTATTCCATATCTCTAAAGGAAATATGAAAATGGGCTATGGGTAATTTGAGAAAGGGCATAATAAATCCTGCTGGGGTGCAGCTGGGACCAGGAATGTTCTTTAGAGGACATGAATTTCATCGTTCAAAAGTCAGCTGATTTAAATAGAGATGGTTTTCCAGCTTCACATCAGAGAATTTAATTCTCCAGCTACCCTCTCATGGTTTATTGTTGACAATGATTTTTTTTTAAATAGAAACAACAAACTAGCTGATGTTATTCAAGTTTTATTTAGCTCACACAGTGTTTTAAAATATTTATATTCATCTAATATTAAAAAATCCAAATATTTCACTTAAAAAGCTGCATTTACAGCTTAAAAAAAAGTATCAGAGCATGTGACAAAAACAAACCCTCATTTCTCCTTAGCAACAACAGTTGGCTAAGCACATCCACTCTCATGTGCCCACCTGGTCCACACCACTCATTTTACTTGCCTGAGTGGGGAAGACAGTCATGTGTAGTTTTATCCCTGCTTGAGAAATATAGGAAGAAGTGTTTGCCTCCCTCATTGTTTGTGAAGAATGATATTGAATATTCTCATGGGAGGAAGAAAATGTTTCCCAGAAAAAGAAACAAAAGGTGAAAATAGTCCTATCCATTCAAATTGGCAAATAATAGAGTTAATGCAATTATTTATAATTTCTAAATTTTTAAGCCAGGATTTGCATAATAACTTCACCTTAAATAGCTTAATGAAGGTAGGTAGAGCCTCTCTGAAAACTGTAAAAAAAAAATCTAGTCAAAGGGTATATAGATAGACAGGGAATAAATATACATGTAGTGTCTATTATAATCAAGTAAGGTAGGTGTATTCATCAGAGAATTTAATATGATTGGCCTAAATTTATATTCCCATGGTGGAAGCAGGAGGCAAACCCAATTATTTTCAGCTACCAGTACAATGTTTGCTAGATGTAAGGTGCAAAACAAATCTAAACGAGGCAGAAGATTTCCAAAATACTAGGAATTCATTCCATCTTAATCCTCACGGTGTGGAGGACGTTGTGTCTAAGCACCTACCCATATAATAGGTATATGGATCACCTATTTTTGATCATCTTATGCTTCTATTAAACATGGACACTTAGTTTTTCTTCTCAACTCCATTACCCCATCAACAAAAGGTTCTTATTGGTGGTGTTTGCTTTTAGTGAACCTTCCTGACAAAACTACCTTTCAGAAATTATTCACTGGACTTCTCTCCCTTCTGTCTGCTGCACTAGCTAGCCGAGGTTTAATTCCCATAACCAAGTGAGCAGTTTATGCGTGCACCTAGAGCCTGTCTAAACAGTCTGTCCAGTATTACAATGCATTTATTCCCACGAACATGAGTTTTAAATTTTAATTGTCAATATACAATAGGGTTCTTATAAGTTCTAAAAATGTGTCTAATTTCCCATTTAAAATATGTGAATTTTAAAGAGATATGTGAGATACTACTCATGTTGAAGAAACTCAAAATCCTAGGTCACATATTTCTGATATTTTTCTATTAAAGGAAAGTGTCTCAGTTAATTTAAATTTAGGTTCATACAACAAATATTTGCTCCAAAGTCATTACCTTTTATTTATTTAGTAAATTCATATTTAAGTTTAAATGTTTAAGCAAACAAAATATTCTGAAGAGGATCTAGAGTAGCATTTCTCCAAATATGTTCTTTGCAAAATATTTCTGAAAATCATTAATTTGTGTTTCACAAATTTGGAGCTTTTGTTCAAAAAGTAAACAGCTCTGCCAACTATTTTTTTATCCTAAATACAAACTGATAAAGCAGAAACTGTCATTTTCTCAATTATTAAATTCAAATGAAAATAAGTGAAACTTTTATTATATGTATTTGTGTTGAGTTTCTTTCCTATTCCACCTACAGTCTACCTGAACACATTGCTGTATGAACTCAACTCATTTTCATTATATTTCAGATATAAATCAAATGTATTCATTTAGCCTAAAGGGTGAGGGGATTCAAAAAGAAAGAATATTTGATTAAAATAAAATGCCAGACCACCTCCACAATGTTTTTTATTACAGTCCAAGTCTAGAAATTTACCCCATAATTGAGTGCTCTTACATGGTGGAATTATCTCCTCACTTTCTGAAGTTACAGCATTGTATCACTTGTGTATTAAGCCACGAAAAGTGCACATTTGGGTATTGAAACATGATGCATAATATATATGGTTTCTTAAAAAGGTGATATATTAAATATATTTTTGGAAAAAAATAAAGAAGTTTACAATCTGGGTTTTCTCATTAGGATTAAGGAGAAATATGACTAATGTATATTTTCTACCTTTATTACACTTTGTAGTTTTTATTTCCTCCATCATTCCATGATCCCAGATAGGTATCTAAACATAAGGAAAGCAGACTGTTTTCACAGCTGCTCTTACAAAGTTACACCTATGCACTGTAGACCACACAGGGGGAGCACAATTGTTCAACTGTTAAAGCAATACTAAAGATGATTTAGTCAAAGTTATTTAATTGCTCTGCTCAATGGTAATCTCTGCGCACATATACTCGTAGTATAAGAACAGATCAGTAAAGAGATTAATTTTGGAGAATTGCATTTTGGAAAAACATGGAAAAGAGGAACAGTACATAGTAACATTAAAATAGTTTGAGTCCCGTGAGATAGAAATTACATGTGATTGATTGTGTCCTCTGTGCCTAAAAACATGCCCATGACATTTCAAACACATGCTTAAGGATAAGACAGAAATAAGTGCAAGTAGAAGCCACAGTGTCATCGTGGAAGATTATATTCTGCATGTCAAAGTAATTTCTCAGTACATTCAAGTGAACTACAGCATTTCCTTGTTTATTATTCAGCTCAGATTATCACATCTATTATATAAATATACACGCATACACCCCCCTTATAACCAAAATCTGTCATCTGTCAATAGAACAAAGTGAAATAAAAAGAAAAAAATGACATAAACACTGAACCTAATACCCTAATACATTGAGCATCTCTAAAGTTAATATCCATCCCTGTGATCAACTGAATTCCCAACTCATATGTAACTTTAGAACCAATATCCCCCTATCTTCAAGAAAAGGATGGAAAAGCTCTCAGGCATTTAAAGATGTATCGTGGCATGTTCTACCCTTCTTTTAAGCTTTTAAGTCAACATGAAGGTATGGATTTTATATACCAACATGTTGTTTGCCTTCTTGAAGACGATCTTTAAGATGGTTTTTGAAAAGGAAGAATCAATTGCTTAGTAGCTATGAAACATCAAAACATAAAAATTAACACTTTTATTTCTACTTCACTATTTTATTGAGTCTTCAGACTAGTTTACAGGTTTATTTAATGTGAGGCCAAATCACTAAAAAGAAACATATTAGTTCAAATATTAATGCCAGAGAGTTTCCAATAATCCCTAAGGAAATGTACAGCCAGACTGAGTTGCTTTTTTATTAGGTGGTACATCAAAGGCCCTAGATTCTAGCCAACTTAACAATTTAAAGCTTCTTTGAAAATCAGCTTCCCTGTATGGATCTATATCTCTTCCCACCTGCAGTTGTTTTTATCTATATAATTTAAGATGCCTGATGATGGTGCTTACTTTTAATAAAAGTAACTGTTACTTGTAGCATTTTTTACCCTTATTTTAAACTTTTAAAATGTACTAACACATTTAATTTGCAAGACTACACTATGAAATGTATAACTTTTTAAATAATTTAAAGATGAAAAAGCTGACTTATGAAGATAGGGTTTTTTCTAAAAGTCATATAACTAGTAAAGTGACAGAGCAAGAATTTGAACCCAAGGAGACTGGCCTTTGAGCCTATCCTCATAAACACAATGTGAATCTGCCTCTCTGCTTAGTGTCCACTCTTCCTTTTAAAGCCCTAACAAAAGATAACGCCAACTGTGGTCTACAAAGGAAGACTGTTTGTACCATCTATATTTATCCTGAACATCAAAAGGATTCTGAATGTGCATAGAGTTTTATAAAGAAATGAAATGCTCTGGCTTATGTCTCAAAATGAATATAAAAGATTAGAATAACCAAAGGCTGAGAGCAAAATACTAAGTCTATAAATATCTGAGTCTAGAAGACTTGTATAAAACACTCTAAGCAAAACAAAAAATAATAGATGTTTTTTAAAAAAAGAAAAATTAGGTAAAAACATAAGCATTCCTCCAAAACAGGTTTATATGACACTACTAACATTTTTCAGCCTTCTAAACTGTATAGTGATAATATTTAGAATGACACATATAGTGAGCATTTTTTTCATCGTTTTTTAACTTCATGCATGAACATACTGTCACTTGAGCCTCATAATTCTATTAGGTAGGAGATGGAAATAAGCCTTCATACAAAGGTAAGAAAATAAACATGAAGGTTAAGGTCTGATAGATGCTTGGTCATATATTTTAAATCTTTTATAATTAGTTATATTAAAAATATATTTCTTGAAAATATAATCCCATGTAATTTAAGAAACACAAATTGGTAAAAATAAGTAGCAGAACTGCAGCCACAATCATGATCCATTTCAATTTGAATCCTTACAAAATTTGTTTGGATTCTTCTACTTCAGGAATACACAATATTTTCCAAAAGTCAACTTTCATCAATATTTAATTGTAACTTTATCTCTAGCACCTCCTTTTACTCTTTCATCTTTGGCGAATGTAGTTAGATTAATTCCAACAAAAATTAACTTTATACAAAGACTTCTGTCTTTAGAGTTGAAAACATCAGACTGTTGGCCTGAAAGAAAGCAGCTGCATGTTGGAAATTCTCACTTTTCACTTGGATGTTTACTGTCATGTAGACATAGATGTTTTCCAGCAGTGTGACAATATTTTAATTTTAAACAGGTTTTTTTTTTTTTTTTTTGGCTAATTCTTCAAGTTTTAAGGGGTCCTTTTATAAGTTCATTTTTTTCCTCTTTGGCTAACTTCAAAAAAGAGTTATATTTCCTCTAAATCAAAGCAGATTTTAATTGCAAAGATGTTTTTCATTTATTTTGGATATGTCAAGATTTCCTTGTGGGTGTTATGCAAGTCAAAGTGTGCAGAGTTAGCACCTTCTTTTTTTTTTTTTAGCACCTTCTTTTGTAGTTGAGTTTTTATTGAGATAAAATTTACCTATAGTGAGAAGCAGAGATATTAAATGTGTATTTTGATGAATTTTGAAAAATATATGTACGCAAGTAACCAATCCACTGTTTAAAATATATTAGAACATTTTTATCACACCAGAAAGTTTCTTTTCCCCATTGTCATACTCTACCCTCCATTTAAACAAAATTCTGATTTCTACCACCCAATATTTCTAACACCATATATTGTTCTTGAATTTAATATACTTGATCTTTCTCAAATTAGTGTTTCTGTATGGTATGAAGTGAAGGTTAAGTATTATTTTTCCCATTCATTTTTTCCCGTTTTTGAAGAACATATGTTCATCCGTGGAATTGATCTGGTGCCCAGACTAAAATTGACCATACAGATGCACATATATGAACTATCTATTTATTTTATTGATCTATTTGTCTACTTTTACTCCAGAAACACACGCTCTTCATTACTTGTAGCTTTATAGTAATTCTTGAAATCTTGTAGTGTAATTACTCCTGCACTGTTCTTATACTTTATGATTTGGACTATGGCAGGTACTGTGCATTGACATATTTTAGAATAAGCCTAAAAATTTCTAAAGTCTGGTGGAATTTTCACTGTGATGACTGAGTCTCTACATCAATTTGGAGAGAGTTAAGTTAAAATTAATATGGAATTTTCCAGTCCATGTAATTTGCATTAACTTAAGTCATCTTTAATTCCTCTTGCATATTTTTTCAGTGTACAGTTTTTACACAAGTTGTTGAAATCTTACCTAAATATTTCATGGTTTGATGTACTTTAAAATAGTATTCTAAAAATTTATATTTCTATTCATTTTTTTCTATAATATAGAAATAAAAGTGACTTTTGTTTATTTACATTTTATCCTAAGAACTTACCAAATTTACTTATGTGTTCTAGTATTTTGGGGAGCGGGGAGAGTTACTTAGAATTTTCTTATGTATTAAAGTATGTGCACTGGATATAAGGAAGGTGCTAACTTTTCTTTCTAGTATTTATGTCTTTATTTCTTCCTTGCTTTATTGACCTCTGTACAACTTTGAGTGTATTTAATAGAATGGCAAGAATAGACATTCTTTAGAGGAAGCACTCAATATTTCACACTTATGATAATGTTGCTGTTGGTTTTTCATGGATGTACTTTACACACTGAGAACATTACCTCTATTTCCAATTTGCTGAGAGTGTTTATCAAGAGTATGTGTTGAAAAGCTACAGTAATCAAAAGAGTACGGTACTGTCATAAAAACAGAAATATAGATCAATGGAACAGGATAGAAAGTCCAGAGGAGATAAACCCAAGCCCTATGGTCACCTAATCTATGACAAAGGAGGCAAGACTATACAATGGAGAAAAGACCATCTCTTCAATAAGCGGTGTTGGGAAAATTGGACAGCTACATGGAAAAGAATGAAATTAGAACACTCCCTAACACCACACACAAGAACAAACTCAAAATGGATTAAAGACCTAAATGTATGTCTGGATACTATAAAACTCTTAGAGGAGAACATAGGCAGAACACTCTTTGACATAAATTGCAGCAAGATCTTTTTTGATCCACCTCTTAGAGTAAAGAAAATAAAAACAAAAATAAACAAGTGGGACTTAATTAAACTTAAAAGTTTTGTACAGCAAAGAAAACTATAAACAAAATGAAAAGACAACACACAAAAAGGGAGAAAATATTTGCAAAGGAAGTGACCGACAAGGGATTAACCTCCAAAATATACAAAAAGCACGTTCAGCTCAATATCAAAAAAAGAAGCAACCTGATCAAAAAATGGGCAGAAGACATAAATAGACATTTCCCCAAAGAAGACATACAGATGGTCAAGAAGCACATGAAAAGATGCTCAAAATCACTAATTATTAGAGAAATGCAAATCAAAACTATAATGAGGTATTACCTCACACTGGTCAGAAGGCCATCATCAAAAAATCTACAAACAATAAATGCTGGAGAGGGTGTGGAGAAAAGGGAACCCTTCCACACTGTTGATGGGAATGTAAGTTGGTACAACCATTATGGAGGACAGTATGGAGTTTCCTTAAGAAACTAAAAATAGAGCTACCACATGATCCTGCAACCCCACTGGTGGGCATATATCTGGAGAAAAACATAATTCAAAAAGATACATGCACCCCAGTGTTCACTGCAGCACTAATTACAATAGTCAACACATGGAAGCAACCTAAATGTCCATTGACAGAGGAATGAATAAAGAAGATGTGGTACATATATACAATGGAATATTACTTAGCCATAAAACAAATAAAATAATGCCATTTGCAGTAATATGGATGGGCATAGAGATTATCATACCAAGTGAAGTAAGTGAGACAGAGAAAGACAAGTATCATATGAATCACTTATATGTGGAATCTAAAAAAAATGGTACAAATGTACTTATTTTCAAAACAGAAATAGAGTTACAGATGTAGAAAACAAACTTATGGTTACTAGGGGGGGAATGGTATGGTAAGGGGTAAATTGGGAGATTGGGATTGACATATACACATTGCTAGATATAAAATCGATCACTAATAAGTACCTACTGTATAGCACAGGGTACTCTTCTCAATACTCAGTAATGACCTATATGGGAAAAGAATCTAAAAAAGAGTGGATATATGTATATGTTTAACTGATTCAGTTTGCTGTACAGCAGAAACTAACACAACATTGTAAATCAACTATACACCAATAAAAATTAAAAAGAAAAAGAGTACATGTTGAATGCTGTCAAATGCTTTTGTCTGCATCCATTGAGAGTATTTTTTTCTCATTTAGATATTTACATTAATTTATTTTTGAGTGGAAAATAAGCAGTGCATTCCTGAGATAAACCCAAACTGGTTATGATGAAAATCCTACAATCTAATTAAGGGTTTGTGTTTCTATATTTAAGAAGGATATTGATTTGTCATTTTTACAATATCATGTAGGTTCATGCTTATCATTTTATCTCTGAGTTATATGAGCATATATGAGCTATATGTATGTGAATATGTTTATGTATTTTTGCTGTGTTTTATCTTTTATTTGCTAGACTGTCCATTTTAACAAGTTTGCTAGTCTACTTCTAAGGGTGGAACTAGAGCAAATTATTTTCTTAAAATATAGATTGGTATTTATCAGTCACATAGTCTGAAAAATACATGCTCCAGTTGTAAGACTCACTCATGACTTTACAGGACTGAGTGGGGAAGACAGTGGTTGAACTCTGGCTAAAGAAGGAAGTTCATGTTCTATTTGGATCTTGACAACAGTGAAGAAGAAAGAAAGTGTGAAAGAATTGAGTCACAATGGCCTGTGGGTCCCCAAATATCTCGGATTAACCCTTACCATTTACTGTCAGGAGAGAAACAGCTACTTGCCTGCAGGTCCCAGTAGCTGCATCAGTAATGGCCTGAATGAGGATCTGCCTTCTGCAGCTCTGGAAAGATGCTGTAATCTCCCCTGGATTTCTTCAGAAGGAAAATTAATTGGGGGATGTGAAACCTGGTCCCAAGGACATTAACCAAGAAGGTAGGTCCCAACTTCAAAGGTTTGAGGCTGAAAAGATTTGGGATTCTCTGGGCAAAATGTGACTCACCAATCTTTTATAAACACGAATCTAAAACCTGTCAAACATTCACATTTCAACGGCACTAAAATTCAAACAACTGCGCTGTTGTGCCTGCCAGTTTTATATCTATGCTGTGTGGATTTTACTCTAGTGGGCAGTCCAGTGAACAATGAAAGAAAGTTTCACACTAAGATGGATTTTGTTATTGCTGTCATTTGCTTATTTAGCCCAGGTCTCTGATGAGGAATGAAGACTGTCCCAGGCATGACATACTTAAACATATAGGTTTTCTGTTATTTGCCTCTGAATGAATCTTGACAAAATCACTTTGTTGATGCAACTAACTGCTTTAGTGCATCAAGTTTACTTGTAATGGGCAGACAACATTGCTCCTTTGCATATATGAAGCTGGAAGCCAGTCATAGCTGAGGGCTCAGGGTGCATGTGCCAAGGTAAATCCTACTTGCATGAAACCCCTGCAACAAGAGAACCATTCTGCCCAACCCCTCTGCTCAGCCTGTGCTGTGAACCTTTAATTTAAAGAGTACAACACATCTTTCTTCTTAGACACTATTCAGTATGCAATTATTTGTAACAATTTTTTAATTTATCTTTTTAGAATACTTACAAAAAGAGCAAGTTACTTCTCCTGTCCCCCTCACCACTACACAAAAAACTTTTTCCTGACCTTCATTTGAACTAGGAAAATAAGAATTTCATAAATATTCTCAAAGTACAGCGTCTGATTAATTCTTTTGTGTGTATCTCATTCTGGCCTTAAGCTATCATTATTGCACCTGTTAGACTATCTTGCACATATATTAGTATATTTGACATTTTGAAGATAGCTGCTGTCAATAAAAATTATAGGTATTTATTTTAAGTAGTGTGACTGGAAATCATCCAATAGATTCTGAAGGAAGCTAGATCAGAATGAAAGCAAAAGCATCCAAAAAAATATTCCTTTACCATATGGTATCAGAGGCCTAAGAAATACCTTAATACAGTTTTTAGCTATATTACTTAATGAATTAAAATTAATCTATACAAAATGTATTTATAATAGCATGAATTAATTTTAAAACAATATATATAAATATTATTTTCAGTTAACTTCTCTCTGTCGTAGTTAATATTTATGATATACGATTGGCCATAATTCATTGAATATGGTCGGCCGTATGTTCTTTTATTCCTTTTAGTTTTTTATTTTATTTGAAATGTAACATATGCTCCTACGTTTAAAATAAAATAATGAAAAGGATGCAAATTCTCTCAACCAAAAGCTAATCATCTCATCTGATAATTGCTTAAGTTGGTACTCACTCACACACACACACACACACATTCTTCATCCACAACGTAACACTATAATTCTTTTTCATTCTCAACCACATTTTAAACATTTTTAGATAAAAATGTAAATAAATCCGCTTCACCTTTCAAAATTATGGTAAAACACACAAAAATTGCCATCTTAACCATTTTATTGTATAGTTTCTTATCAAGCATATTCACACATTTCTTAACCATTTTATTGTATAGTTTCTTATCAAGTATATTCACACATTGCACATTCAACCAATCTCTAGAACTTGTTCATCTTGAAAAACTGAAACTCTATACCCATTAAACAACAACTTCCCATTACTCCTCTCCCAGGCCCTTGAAACCACAATTCTACTTTCTGTTTTTATGAATCAGACAACTTTAGACACCTCATGTAAGTGGAATAAAACAGTATTTGTCTTTTTGAGGCTGCTTGTTTCACTTAGCATAATGTTCTTTGAAGTTCATCCATGGTGTATCATGTGTCACAATTTCCTTCATTTTTAAGGCTGAATAATATTTCATTGTATGTATATACCACATTTTGTTTATCTATTTTTCCTTTGATGGACACGGGTTGCTTTGACCTTTTGGTTACTGTGAATAATACTGCTATGGACATGTATGTACAAATATCTCTGCAACATCCTGCTTTCAGGTCTTTTGGGTGTATACCCAGGGATTGCTGGATCATATGGTAATTATCTTTTTAATATTTTGAGGAACAGCCATGCTTTTTTTCATAGTGACTGCACCATTTTACATTCTACCAACAGTACACAAGGGTTCCTTCCAATTTTTCCACATCCTCACAAACAGTTGTTATTTTCTGTTTTTTGGATAGTAGCCATCCTGATGGGTGTAAGGTTCTACTTTACTTTTTAAATGTTGTATAACATTTCTTAAATGATCATATCATGGCTTATTTAGCAGTTCTACCTTTGATGAACATTATAATTATTGTTGCATTCAATTAACACTGAAATAAGACTTTTGTAAATGTATCTTTGTGTGTTATCACAATTTTATCTTAATTGAATACATTTTTATAAGTGGAATATCTGTCTAAATGTAAATGCATTCTCATTTAGACAAATTGAAAATGGAATTTTTATAACTATTTCTAATTATCTTTTTGGAATATTTACAGAAAGAGCAAAATATTTTCTCGTGTCTCCTTATCCCTACACAAACACTGTAGACAAAATGCCCTCTAAAAGCGCTCAGTGGGTTTACACTTTCAACAAGAGCACAGAAGGGCAGCTGTCTTCCCTAATGATTTTCCGTGTTGAGTGTGATCATCTGTCTCAACTCTGCTGGCGTGGTGGAGGAATACTTCATCATTTTCATTTCCTTACCTTTAATGTGGCTCAAGATTAAACATCTTGTATACAGTTACTAACCATTTGTATTTTTCCTCTTCTGTGAACTTAACTAGTCATATTTTGGGCCCAATTTTTATTGTGATTCTGTATCTTTTTTACTGATTCACAGAAAATCCTTGCAAATTAACTATTTCAATTTTTGTCAGACTAGTCTCAAGTACTATTTTTGTATTTGGGTAAGATTTGCCAATTTCACCAATTTTTATCAAAGAATCAGCTTTTGGTTGATTGTCTGTATTCTTTCCTATTTTCAGTTTCAATGATTTGTGCTCTAATTTTTATCATTTCCCTACTTAGGCTTGCTTTAGGCTTTCATTGCTCTTCTGACTCTAAGGTCTAAGGTGGAATCTCTGGTTAGTGATTTTAGACCTTTCTTATTTTCATATTTACATATATATATTTATATTTTTTCATATATACATATATTTAAATTTTCCTCTAAACACTATTTTTTTTTCTGAACCTCACAACTCACAAGTCTTGATCTTATGTTTCCCATTCCCCCTTCCTCACTTTTTCTACTTCATCTGGACAGAAGATTTGGGCCAAAGACTTCAGTTATTCATCCTTGGACAAGCCACCCTTCTCATTTTACTAGGAGTGTGACCATCCTTATTTTCAAATTGAAGTTTAAAATAACTATACGAAAAAAAAAATTGTCATCGTGATTAGACAAATATAGAGCTGTTTACACAGAAATGTCACCATGTCTATCTCATCTTCCACTACAATCTCAGTGCCTAGCAAAGTGACTGACATTCAATAAATATTTGTTGAATGAAAAAAAAAGAAATGTCACTAATAAATAATGATTGTTAGTTTCTGTAATTTCTAAATTGCTCTTTCTAGAAAATCAGTTAAAATGTTGGTCTCCAAAAACATTTGTACCTTCAATGAAATGTTACTTAAGAATAAGTTTTTCTAAAGTTAATTATTTTATTTTATGGAATTTCATAAATCACCTTAGGAAAGTGAGAATTAGTGTTTAAGTATTCTTTCTCCACCTTATACTTCTAAATTAACTTTATACCACTTATTCAACTTAGAATTTATTCAAAAAGTGAAATGTTTTCAGAAAATATTGGGAAATGTTCAGTCAGCATAGCTCACATTTGCAGAAAATCCCCTGAAACACACTAAATCAACCAAGATAACTACATTAAAGAAGGTAGTGTTACCTGGGGGAAGTGGAGAGCATCCATCTAGCACCACTTTTGAGAAGCAGTTACCATAACAATATAATATGTACCAAACTGGAGAAGTATACCTAGAGTTAACAGACCATTTCACTTCTGGAGATCTGTGTATATTATGTTGAATTTAATTAGAGCTCTTTTGGTAGATTCTTCTAAGAATCTTTATAAGAAAAGTATGTGGTTAGAGACAAGGCAGGTGTTTGGAGAAGTGAGGATTATAACTTTCCAAAGGTCTGTGTTATCAACGTGTTATAGACATGGTGTTAAGTGTGAAGGAGTGGTCATAGGATTTTAAAGGTCTTATCCTTGATCCATACTGAGCTTCTAAAAGAATAGTGTCCAGGATGAAGATCTGGGACAAGGAACAAATTCATAATTTAGAAATATCTTAAATTTTGATGATGAAATTAACCTATTCAGAGATAATTTTATGATTTTCACAAAAGTTAGCCACAAATAGCATAGGTTTTATCTACCACATTAGCTGGCTCATTCCAAAGTAGCAGAATAGGCCCAAACCAAAAAGATTCTCTCTGGAAACCCCAAAAATCTTTATCTGAGATGATCCATAGTGCAGAGATTTTCACTGTTTTGAAGGTGACACATATGGCAGAAACTTTCTCAAAACGCCTCTACCCCTGATTTGAAGCCCCCACCTTAAATCCCTCAGGCAGCTTATTGACTGAAATATTAGAGAACACAACAATTTCAAATTGAAGTTAAATAATACTATTCAGTCAAAATTAAGATGCTTAGGAATTACGGAGAATCATTATCATTATCATTATCTTGGATTTGATAACAGATTTGAACAGAATTTTCCCAATTGAAATGTAAGTGGCAAAAAGAAAAACTAATACAAACTGCCTCAAGATTGTAGCACCAAAAAGTCTACAAACAATAAATGCTGCGGAGGGTGTGGAGAAAAGGGAATCCTCCTATACTCTTGGTAGGAATGTAAATTGATACAACCATTATAGAGAACAATATGGAGGTTCCTTAAAAAACTAGAAATAGAACTACCATATGATCCAGCAATTCCACTCCTGGACATATATCCATAGAAAACCATAATTTGAAAAGATACATGTACCCCAATGTTCATTGCAGAACTATTTACAATAGCCAAGACATGGAATCAACCTAAATGTCCATTGACAGAGGAATGGATAAAGAAGATGTGGTACATATACACAATAGAATATTACTAAACCATAAAAAAAAGAAATAATGCCATTTGCAGCAACATGGATGGACTTAGAGATTATCATTCTAAGTGAAGTAAATCAGACAGAGAAAGACAAGTATCATATTATATCACTTAAACATGGACTCTAAAAAAATGATACAAATGAAGTTATTTTCAAAACAGAAACAGACTCATAGACTTCAAAAATAAAATTCTGTCTACCAAAGAGGAAAGGTGGGGGGACAGATAAATTAGGAGTTTGAGATTAACATATACACACTACTATATATAAAACAGATAATCAACAGGGACCTACTGTATAGCACAGGGAACTCTACTCAATATTCTGTAATAACCTATATGGGAAAAGAATCTGAAAAAGAATGGATATATGTATATGTATAACTGAATCACTTTGCTGTACGCCTGAACCTAACACAACATTGTAAATCAACTATACCCTAATAAAATAAAAATTAAATTTAAAAAGATGGTAGCATCATTCCTACCAGAGTTTTCAACATGCCAGTCTGCCCTATGGATTTGTGACTTGCCAGCCAACACAATCCTGTAAGACAATTCCTTGAAATAAATCTCTCTCCTTGATAGATACATACATACATACATACATACATACATACATACATACATAGAGAGACAGACATCCTACTGGTTCTGTTTTTCTGGAAAACCCTGACTGATAGAGTAGGTACAAAAGACAGACACTAAACAAAGACTCAGAATATTTATTAGCAAATCTGAAAAAAAAATATATCCAGAGATGCAATAAATATACTTTTTCTTAAATTGAAGGAATATATGTATTTTCAGACTAATGTATCTTACTTTGTGTCAGGAAAACTTAATGAGAGACAATCAATTTAGCCATATCATCATCCAGTTAGTTATTCATCTATAGGTTTAAACAGTATTTTAAGTGTCCTGGCAGACTAATTGCATCTTCTATAAAGAACAGAAAATAAGGATGATCACAGCCCTTTTAACAACATGAGGTGCCAGAGAAAATGAGCCAACGTGTATAGAGTTTTGATGAAGAAAATGATATAAAACAAGAATTCTTAAACCATTCAAGTTATTTTTTTCCATTTAAGAAGATAGAAATATATTATCATGTAAGAAAAACAAGGAAATGTATTACTCATATGCCTTTTCTAAACCATGAAATCAGAGAAAAATCTATATTTCAATGTCTGAGCGAATCCTTGTCTTTCTGTAAAACTTCTAACAACTTATTTCTGCTAGAAAGTAACTTTAAGAAGCCCTAGATTATAGATGAAAAACAGAAAATATGGAGATAAAGATTGATAGCTTTTATCATTTTAGATAAATGTTAATTTAAAAATTAAGAAAGCCTAAAATAATTTGTAAAAAAATCAAGTGGAAAAAATGGCAAACATTTTAATTAGAAAACAGGCAAAATATATAAATGGATATTTCACAAGAAGAAATACAAATGAACTACACATAATATAACCTCTTTAAAACTCAAAAAATTCCAAGGATATGGTCATATAAATTTCTTTTGCCTATAAAATTAAAAAATATGTAATTTTTGCCATCTTCAGTGTTATCCAGGCTGTGAGGTAACAGGAGATGTCTTTGAATCAATAGGAGTATAAGCAGATGCAGACTTTTAAATCCCTTTTTGTGGTATATACTTGTTCTCTAAGTTTAAAAAGTAAACACTTTTTGCCTTAGCATTTCCAATATTAGAAATGTATGCTATGGTAGATAATTGCATAAATTTGCAAAGAATCATGTCCATAGCTGTTTTCTATGGTGCTAAAATAGTGAAAAGTTATAAATATCAGTTATTAATTGGTTAAATAAATTATAATGCATTCATAGATCAGAACATAATACAGGCATTATTACTATGATGGATAAATATATCTGTTTATGGACATAACCACAAATATGAAGTTGAAAAATAAAAATGTTTACAAAGCAACATCTTAAAAAAATAATAATGCCTAAAAATATATATAAAGTACAGAGATAACTAGAATAACGGTCACCTAGCTTTCTTCTGTATAATTTTTATATTGCTTGTATTTCCTCTAATGCACATGTATACTTTTATGATCAAAAAGATTTTATTTAAAGAAACCTTGTAAACATTGTTGGAGAAGGGATTACTTTAATGGTTTAGATAAGAGAATTACATAGAAATTGCATTTCATAATATAAAATATGTTTTCTTCTCCCCTCCCCTCCCCTCCCCTCTCCTCCCCTTCCTTTTCTTTTTTTCTCTTCTTTTCTCTTCTTTTCCTTTCTTTTCTTTTTTTTCCTTTTCTTTTCTTTTTCCTTTTCTAGCTCTATTAACTACAAATCAGATCTCTCTTTCTATGAGTTTGTTTCTCTTTTAACATATAATTGACCTACAACACTATGTTAGTTTCTGGTGCACAACATAGGGATTTGATATTTCTGTACATTACAAAATGATCACCACAACAAATCTAGTTACCATCTGTCACCATACAAAGGTATTATATTGTTATTGACCAAATGTGTTTTTTAAACCTAGTCTTGATGTAAGATTCTATTAAATAGTAAAGCATTTAGAAGGAGCTGCAGGAAACTATAACCTAACATCACATTTTAGATGTTTAATCTTACTGTAATTACGATGATGTTAATAAAGAATTCTAAATTTTAATGAAAAAAATCTTCCTAAATACTTCTCCCCAAAATCTGAAATGATGAAGGGCAATTATATAGAACCAGTAGAAGATATATGAATACTGACAAAGGCTAATGTTTTAAGTTAATGAGATAATATTCTAGAAAGCAAAAAAATATAACCCAAGAAGACATCATTTTGGCTTTGTGTTTAGTAATTAATTTTACAGGAAGCCCATTGCTATTATTTGGTCCATCTTTTTGATAAAAGATGCAAATTACATGAAGGCTATATTGTGACATTAAGATATATCTGATGAGATTGCTATTCATATCTCTCATTATCTATCAATTTATATTCATCAAAGCACAATATTAAAAAAGAGTCAGCCGGGAATATAATTAAAGAGGCAAAATTTTATTTAATTTTAACACATGTTTATTGGGAGAATAAAAATATTAATTCCAAGTCACAAAAGCTAAAAATTTTCCAGTATATTCAAGAGCAAGGAACAAAACAGACATGAATTTTCTAGTTCCAGAAGTCCATTTACTGTGAAGCAGGGATGATGCATCTGACTCATCACACTACGCTTGAAATATCACTCAAAATTATTCTTTTGTTACATACTAACATCTCGATAAAATGTATTGAGTAATACAAATAATTTATACAACGTTTACACGGCCTAGTGCTTGTAAAGTCTCAATCTTTTCACTCATATTTTCAGTAATTTCCTAGTTGACTTAATATCTCTCAGAGGACAACCTTTTTTAATGTTTTGTAGGTTGATGAGGAGGGGTGTCTGACTGTTACCCACATAAACCACCAACACCAAGTTGTTAGGACCAATAACTGTGGCCCACCCATATTAGCCCCATAAAGACCCATAGCATTTTAGCCCAACCAGATCCTGATATTCCATCTGGATCAGCCATTACTTAAGTGTGTCTATCAGCAGACCTCTCCCAACAAATTAAGTTAAGTAATTCAAAGTCAAATGTGATGTACCTTCTCCCCCACCCCCTAATTTATAGGCTCCTTAAGCACAAAAAGGTGGAAGCAAGTGGTTGGGTTGAACTGGTTTAGTGAGTGTGAAAGTGGTCTCTTGCAGAGCAGGGGGTCAGACAGTAGTCTGGAATCTATGCTTTAACCATAAAGCAGCCATTTCACTAAGCCTCGGGGGTCACTTTATAGGTGTTCTATAAACATTTTATAGCTATTCTCTGGCTGTTCCTTTTTTATAACTGCCCATCTTATCCCTTCTGGAGATTCTGACCCAGCATGGGGTGAAGTAATAGCCAGTTTTGAAGATCAGAATGCATTACTTTCTTCACCCACTCACCTTTCACCTACTGTTTAATGACCACCCAACTATTCCCAGCACAACAAAGAGAAATCAGCAGAAGTAGCTCTGAAAGGACAAACTAAAAGTTTAGACCTTAAGGTCTCACTATTGCCATTCTGTGAATAAATGGTCCATTCCACTGTGCTTTCTTGAATACTGTCAGGGTTATATTTAATTCAGAAAAAATGAAAGTGAATCTGATATAGGAAGAACGATGGGAAGGTACAAAGGACTCAGTAAGGCTTCCTCCCTTGTCATTCTGAGAGATAAGTAAAATTCTGTTATTTTTAATGAAGTATAGTTGATTTAAGTAAAATTCTTTGCATAGCACTCACCTAACTGTTAAGGAAAAATTCAGTGCCCAAACAAAATTTTGAGATTATGTGTCTAATCAATCTATGCTATGGAGGGAAAAACTAATAAACTTATAGGCTTTTCTTAAAATATCATAGAATATTTAGTTTCTTTCAAGTCTAGTTCTGGTGTATGTTAAATTTCACTGAAAATACAAAAATACTGTGGATAAAAATGCACAATAATAAGTGATATTTTTGGTTATTGTAATGGGTAGTCTTTTTTAAATTTTTATTTTATATTGGAGTATACTTGATTTACAATGTTACGTTAGTTTCAGGTGTACAGCAAAGTGATTCAGTTATACATATACATATACATATACCTATTCTTTTTCAGATTTTCCCATATAGGTTATTACAGAATATTGAGTAGAGTTCCCTGTGCTATACAGTAGGTGCTTGTTGATTATTTATTTTATATATAGTAGTGTGTATGTTAATCCCAACTTCTGTTATCCCTCCCCACCCTCCAGCTTTCCCCTTTGGTAACCATAAGTTTGTTTTGAAGTCTATGAGCCTGCTTCTGTTTTGTACATAAGTCCATTTGTATCACTTTTTTTTTTTTGATGGTTAGTCATATGTGTCAAATTGACTATGCTATAGTACCAAGTTACTTAATCAAACGTTAATCTAGATGTTTCTGTGAAGGCATTTTGTAAAGATGTTTAAAAGTCCATAGTAAATTGACTTTAACTAAAGGTGATTACCCCTAATAATGTAGATGGGTCTCGTTCAATCGGATGAAAGCCCCAAGAGCAAACACTAGATATCAAGGAAAGAAAGTCTACCTTTAACACTTCAGCATCAAAACCACCTGAGTTTCCAGCCTGTTGGGATGGCCTGCAGGTTTCAAATTTGTCATACCCACAACTACATGAGTCAGTTTCTTAAAACAGATCTCTATGTATCATCTAATATCTATCTATCATCTAATTATATTGGTTTTGTTTCCCTGAAGAAGCCTAACTGATGCAGATGCAATTATTAAATTTTAAATTTATCAAAAGGTATAAATAAATTTATCTTAGGAAATACAAAGTACATATAGAGAAAATTCTAAGGAATCAGCATACAGATATTAGAGTTAACATGAGTTCAGCAAGAATGCAGGTTACAAGATCAGCATAGAAAAATCAATTGTATTCTATCTACTAGCAATGTTCAATTTGAAAATGAAATTAAGAAAGCAATTTCACTTATAACTGTATGGCAAGTAATAAAATACATAAATTTAACAAAAGAAGTATAAAACTTTTACATTGAAATAAATTTAACAAAAGGAATAAATTTAACAAAAGAAGTGTAAAACTTTTATATTGAAAACTATAAGATATTGTTGGAAGAAAGTAAAGAAGACCAAACTAATGATAATAATGATTGATATCTCATGCTCATGAATAGGAATTTAATACTGCTTAGGTGCCAATACTTCTTAAGTGGTTTGTAGATTCAAGCAATCCTTATCAAAATTCTGGCTGGTTTATTCATAGAATTTATCACCTGATCCTGAAATTCATATGGAAATTCAAGGAGCCCAAAATAACAATCTTGAAAAACAGAACAAAGTTGGAAGAGTCACACTTCCCAATTTCAAAACTTAAGATAAATCTACAATAATCAAAATATTATGGTCTCATCAAAAAAAAAAAAAGGTTGATATGTGAGGTGATAGATTTGTTAATTAACTCAATGGGGTAAATTCACAAAGCATATGTACATCAAATCATCATGTTGTACACTATAAATATTTTACAATTTTATTTGTCAATTATATCCCAATAAAGCTGAAAAAAGAGATTAATGTATGCACAAAATTTTTTAAAAGACATTGTCATACTGGTTTAAGGATACACACATAGGTCAATGGAATAGAACTGAGAGTCTAGAAATCAACTCTTGTATTATGGTCAGCAAATTTTTAATAAAAGTGCCAAGAATTCAATGAGGAAAGAACAGTCTTTTAACAATGGGTGCTGGGGGACATGCTCTTACTCCCTCTTTCGAGAACACCAGAATCACAACTAACTACTGAACAATCATCAACAGGAAGACACTGGAACTCACCAAAAAACATACCTCACATGCAAAGACAAAGGAGAAGCTGCAGTGAGATGGTAGGAGAGGCGCTATCACAATAAGATCAAATCCCATAACTGCTGGGTGGGTGACTCACAAACTGGAGAACACTTATACAACAGAAGTCCACCCACTGGAGTGAAGGTTCTGAGCCACACGTCAGGCTTCCTAACCTGGGGGTCTGGCAGCAGGTGGAGGAATTCCTAGAGAATCAGACTTGAAAACTAGTGGGATTTGACTGCAGGACTTCGGCAGCACTGGCGGAAACAGAGACACCACTCTTGGAGCAGTGACCCCATAGGAGACTGAACTAGACCTACCTGCTAGTGTTGGAGGGTCTCCTGCAGAGACGGGGGGCAGCTGTGGCTCACGAAGTGACAAGAACACCAGCGGCAGAAGTTCTGGGAAGTACTCCTTGGTGTGAGCCCTCCCAGAGTCCACCATTAGCCCCACCAAAGAGCCTGGGTAGGCTCCAGTGTTGGGTCACCTCATGCCAAACAACCAAAAGGGAGGGAACCCAGCCCCACCCATCAGCAGACAAGCGGATTAAAGTTTTACTGAGCTCTGCCCACCAGAGCAACAGCCAGCTCTACCCACCACCAGTCCCTCCCATCAACTAACTTCCACAAGCCACTTATATGGCCTCATCCACCAGAGGGCAGACAGCAGAAGCAAGAAGAACTACAATCCTGCAGCCTATGGAAAAAAAACCACATTCACAGAAAGATAGACAGGATGAAAAGGCAGAGGGCAGATGAAGGAACAAGATTAAAACCCCAGAAAAACAACTAAATGAAATGGAGATAGGCAATCTTCCAGAAAAAGAATTCAGAATAATGATAGTGAAGATGCTCCAGGACCACGGAAAAAGAATGGAGGCAAAGATCGAGAAGATGCAAGAAATGTTTAACAAAGATCTAGAAGAATTAAAGAACAAACAAACAGAGATGAACAATACAATAACCGAAATGAAAACTACACTAGAAGGAATCAACAGCAGAATAACTGAGGCAGAAGAACGGATAAATGACCTGGAAGACAGAATGGTGGAATCCACTGCTGCAGAACACAATAAAGAAAAAAGAATGAAAAGAAATGAAGACAGCCTAAGAGACCTCTGGGGCAACATTAAATGCAACAACATTCACATTATAGGGGTCCCAGAAGGAGAAAACAGAGAGAAAGGACCAGAGAAAATATTTGAAGAGATTATAGTCAAAAATGTCCCTAACATGGGAAAGGAAATAGCCACCAAAGTCCGGGAAGCACAGCAAGTCCCATACAGGATAAACACAAGGAGAAACATGCCAAGACACACAGTAATCAAACTGGCAAAAATTAAAGAAAAGAAAAATTATTGAAAGCAGCAAGGGAAACAACAAATAACATACAAGGGAACTCCCATAAGGTTAACAGCTGATTTCTCAGCAGAAACTCTACAAGCCAAAAGGGAGTGGTATGATATAGTTAAGTGATGAAAAGGATGAACCTACAACCAAGATTGCTCTACCCAGCCAGGATCTCATTCTGATTCGATGGAGAAATCAAAAGCTTTACACTGGGGCTTCCGTGGTGGCACAGTGGTTGAAAGTCCACCTGCCGATCCAGGGGACATGGGTTCGTGCCCTGGTCCAGGAAGATCCCACATGCCGCGGAGCAGCTGGGCCCGTGAGCCATGGCCACTGAGCCTGTGCGTCCAGAGCCTGTGCTCCACAATGGGAGGGGCCACAACAGTGAGAGGCCCGCATACCACAAAAAAAAAAAAAAAAAGCTTTACAGACAAGCAAAAGCTAAGAGAATTCAGCACCACCAAAACAGCTCTACAACAAATGCTAAAGGAACATCTCTAGGTGGGAAACACAAGAGAAGAAAAGGACCTAAATAAACAAACCCAAAACAATTAAGAAAATGGTAATAGGAATATACTTATCAATAATTACCTTAAACGTGAATGGATTAAATGCTCCAACCAAAAGGCACAGGCTTGCTGAATGGATACAGAAACAAGACCCATGTATAGGCTGTCTACAAGTGACCGACTTCTGACCTAGGGACACATACAGACTGAAAGTGAGGGGATGGAAAAAGATATTCCATGCAAATGGAAATCAAAAGAAAGCTGGAGTAGCTATACTCATATCAGATAAAATAGAATTTAAAATAAAGAATGTTACAAGAGACAAGGAAGGGCACTACATAATGATCAAGGGATCAATCCAAGAAGAAATAAAACAATTATAAATATATATGCACCCAACATAGGAGCACCTCAATACATAAGGCAACTGCTAACAGCTCTAAAAGAGGAAGTCAACAGTAACACAATAATAGTGGGGGACTTTAACACCTCACACCAATTGACAGATCATCCAAACAGAAAATTAATAAGGAAACACAAGCTTTAAATGACACAACAGACAAGATAGTTTTAATTGATATTTATAGGACATTCAATTCAAAAACATCAGATTACACTTTCTTCTCAAATGCACACAGAATATTCTCCAGTAAAGATCACATCGTGGGTCACAAATCAAGCCTCAGTAAATTTAAGAAAATTGAAATCATATCAAACAACTTTTCTGACTATAATGCTATGAGATTAGAAATCAATTACAGGGAAAAAAATGTAAAAAACACAAAAACATGGAGGCTAAACAATACGTTACTAAATAACCAAGAACTCACTGAAGAAATCAAAGAGGAAATCAAAAAATACCTAGAGACAAATGACAATGAAAACACGATGATCCAAACCTATGGGATGCAGCAAAAGCAGTTCAAAGAGGGAAGTCTATATCTATAAAAGCGTACCTCAAGAAACAAGAAAAATGAAAAATCTAACATTACAACTAAAGGAACTAGAGAACGAAGAACAAACAAAACCCAAAGTTAGCAGAAGGAAAGAAATCATAAAGATCAGAGCAGAATTAAATGAAATAGAAACAAAGAAAACAATAGCAAAGATCAATAAAGCTAAAGGCTGGTTCTTTGGGAAGATAAACAAAATTGATAAACCATTAGCCAAAATTGATAAACCATTAGCCAGACTCATCAAGAAAAAGAGGGAGAGGACTCAAATCAATACAAATAGAAATGAAATAGAAGTTACAACAGATACTGCAGAAATACAAAGCATCCTAAGAGACTACTAGAAGCAACTCTATGCCAATAAAACTGACAACCTGGAAGAAATGAACAAATTCTTAAAAAGGTATAACCTTCCAAGACTGAACCAGTAAGAAACAGAAAACATGAACAGACAAATCACAAGTAATAAAATTGAAACTGTGATTAAAAATTTCCAGCAAACCAAAGTCCAGGACCAGATGGCTTCACAGGTGAATTCTATCAAACATTTAGAGAAGAGCCAACACCCATCCTTCTCAAATTCTTCCAAAAAGTTGCAGAGGAAGGAAAACTCCCAAACTCATTCTATGAGGCCACAATCACCCTGATGCCAAAACCAGACAAAGATACTACAAAAAAAGAAAATTATAGACCGGTATCACTGATGAATATAGATGCAAAAATCCTCAACAAAATACTAGCAAACAGAATCCAACAACACATTAAAAGGATCATACACCATGATCAAGTGGGATTTATCCCAGGAATGCAAGGATTCTTCAATATATACAAATCAATCAATGTGATATACCATATTAACAAATTGAAGAAGAAACACCATATAATCATCTCAGTAGATGCAGGAAAAGCTTTTGACAAAATTCAACACCCATTTATGATAAAAACTCTCCAGAAAGTGGGCATAGAGAGAACCTACCTCAACATAATAAAGGCCATATATGACAAACAGACAGCAAACATCATTCTCAATGGTGAAAAATTGAAAGTATTTCCTCTAAGATCAGGAACAAGACAAGGATGTCCACTCTCACCACTATTATTCAACATAGTTTTGGAAGTCTTAGCCATGGCAATCAGGGAAGAAAAAGGAATACAAATTGGAAAAGAAGATGTAAAACAGTCACTTTTTGCAGATGATATGATACTATACATAGAGAACCCTAAAGTTGCTACCAGAAAACTACTAGAGCTAATCAATGAATTTGGTAAAGTTGCAGGATACAAAATTAATGCACAGAAATCTCTTGCTTTCCTATACACTAATGATAAAAAATCTGAAAGAGAAATTAAGGAAACACTCCCATTTTCCACTGCAACAAAAAGAATAAAATACCTAGGAATAAACCTACCTAGGGAGACAAAAGACCTGTATGCAGAAATCTGTAAGAGACTGATGAAAGAAATTAAAAATGATACCAACAGATGGAGAGATATACCATGTTCTTGGATTGGAAGAAACAATATTGTGAAAATGACTATATTACCAAAAGCAATCTACAGATTCAATGCAATCCCTATCGAATTACCAATGGCATTTTTTACAGAACTAGAACAAAAAATCTTAAAACTTGTATGGAGACACAAAAGACCCCGAATAGCTAAAGCAATCTTGAGGGAAAAAACGGAGCTGGAGGAATCAGACTCCCTGACTTCAGACTATAATATAAAGCTACAGTAATCCAGACAATATGGTACTGGCACAAAAACAGAAATATAGATCAATGGAACAGGATAGAAAGCCCAGAGATAAACCAACACACCTATGGTCAACTAATCTATGACAAAGGAGGCAAGCATATACAATGGAGAAAAGACGGTCTCTTCAATAAGTGGTGCTGGGAAAACTGGACAGCTACATGTAAAAGAATGAAATTAGAACAGTCCCTGACACCATACACAAATACAAACCCAAAATGAATTAGAGACCTAAAAGTAAGACTGGATACTATAAAACTCTTAGAGGAAAACATAGGAAGAACACTCCTTGACATAAATCACGGCAAGATCTGTTTTGATCCACCTCCTAGAGTAATGGAAATAAAAACAAAAATAAACAAATGGGACCTAATGAAATTTCAAGGCTTTTGCACAGCAAAGCAAACCATAAATAAGACAAAAATACAGCCCTCAGAATGGGATAAAATATTTGCAAATGAATCGTCAGACAAAGGATTAATCTCCAAAATATATAAACAGCTCATGGAGCTCAATATTAATAAAACAACCCAATCCAAAAGTGGGCAGAAGACCTAAAAAGACATTTCTCCAAAGAAGACATACAGATGGCCAAGAAGCACATGTAAAGCTGCTCAACATCACTAATTATGAGAGAAATGCAAATCAAAACTACAATGAGGTATCACCTCACACCAGTTAGAATGGGCATCATCAGAAAATCTACAAACAACAAATGCTGGAGAGGGTGTGGAGAAAAGAGAACCCTCTTGCACTGTTGGTGGGAATGTAAATTGATACAGCCACTATGGAGAACCGTATGGAGGTTCCTTAAAGAACTAAAAATAGAATTACTGTATGACCCAGAAATCTCACTACTGGGCATATACCCAGAGAAAACCATAATTCATAAAGACACATGCACTCCAATGTTCATTGCAGCACTATTTACAATAGCCAGGTCATGGAAGCAACCTAAATGCCCATCGACAGACAAATGGATAAAGAAGTTGTGGTACATATATACAATGGAATATCACTCAGCCATGAAAAGGAATGAAATTGGGTCATTTGTAGTGATGTGGATGGATCTACAGACTATCATACAGAGTGAAGTAAGTCAGAAAGAGAAAAACAAATATCATATATTAACACATATATGTGGCACCTAGAAAATGGTAGAGATGAACCGGTTTGCAGAGCAGAAATTGAGACACAGATGTAGAGAACATATGTATGGACACCAAGGGGGGAAGCGGTGGGGGGTGGGGATGGTGGTATGATGAATTGGGAGATTGCTGTTGACCTGTAAACACTGATGTTTATAAAATGGATGACTAATAGGAAAATAAATAAATAAACTTAAAAAGTAAATAAATAAGAAGGATGTTCTCAGGGGAAAAAAAAAAAACAATGGATGCTGGTACAATACAATGGGAGAGCCCCCTGCAAAAGAATGAACTTGGACCCTACCTTAATATTCACAAAAAAGTTAACTAAAAATCGATCAAAGGTCTAAATTTAAGAGCTATAACTCTAAAACTCTTGAAAGAATAACTATGTGTAAATGTTCATGCTTTGGGGCTAGGTAATGGTTTCTGTTGCTTGCTTCAGCCTACCTCTTTTCCCTAAAGTGTTCCCTCACCTTTTTGAAAATAGAGAAAGAGGAAAGAAGAGACAATAGAAAGTGATAGAATTAGGTTAAATGGCTTTAATTTGAGAGACTATGGCATTTAGTAGTCATTCATCACAAGCATGCTGCTGGCCACTCTTGCAACACAGCAAAGGATATTGTCTGATTTTTACAAACACTCTGCCTGTGGAACAAACTGCACCAACACCGCCCCCACTCCCCCGCAATGCCCACAACTTGCTACTTGTTTTCATGGTCAGAATCTTGATACAGATATAGATACATCTTACATATAGATATGCAGTTGGCCCTTGAACAACACAGGTTTGAACTACACAGATTCACTTACAAATGGATTTTTTTCCCACTAAATATGTACAACAGTATTACATGATCCGAAGTTCGTTGAATCCTTGGATATGAAACGGCATATACAGAGTAGGGACTGTAAAGTTTTATGTAGATTTTAGGCTGTGCAGGGGTCGGCGCCCCTAACCCCCAAGTTGTTCAAGGGTCAATTGTATATGTATATATACACACTCACAATAAGGGATGTTGTATGGAAAACAACATTGATGTCTAATTTAAAGAATTAGAATACTAGCAAACGTACAACTATCTCTAGTGTGTTTAGTACTTTATACTCTTGAAAGCACATTTATGAGCATTAGAATGCACCCTCTCTTGTCACCCTCTCTTGCTCTACCCTCTGTTATCTAACCCGAGACTCAGCAAGGGTGATTTATCCATGGTCATGCATTTGTTTTGAGCTAAGTCCAGGACTATGGTCTCCAAGTCTAATGTTATTTTCATCAAACATATGGGAATGACAGAAGAATTTTCTCTCATGAATTCTCAACTTCAATTGAGTTTACTTGTTGCAAAGCATAGATTGTTATGTAGTTTTTCATCTTGTATCTTAAAATGGAGAATCCATAGATTAAAAAAATCTCTTGAGTTACTTTCAGGTACAGTAGTCCCTCTGACCCATGGTTTCACTCTCCACCGTTTCAGTCACCTGGGGTCAACTGTCAAAAGCAGTCTGAAATATTAAATGGAAAATTCCAGAAATAAACAATTCATAAAGTTTTAAATTGAGCACCATTCTGTGGAGTGTGATGAGATCTAGTACACTGTCCCTCTCTGGATGTGAATCATCCCGCTGGTTAGCCACCTAGTAGCCATCTAGGCTAGCAGATTGACTATTGTGATATCACAGTAACCCACATTTTACTTAATAATGGTCCCAAGGCACAAAAGTAGTGATGTTGGCAATTTAAATTGCCAAAGAGAAGCCATAAAGTGCTTCCTCTAAGTGAAAATTTAAATGTTCTCAGTATGGAAAGAAAAAAAATAGCGTACTGAGGTTGCCACAATCTATGCTAAGACCAACTCTTCTATCCATGAATTGTGAAGAAGGAAAAAGAAGTGTGTACTACTTTTGCTGTCACAACTCAAACTACAAAAGTTATGGTCACAATGCCTGATAAATGCTTAGTTAAGGTGGAAAAGACATTAAATTAGTACAATAAGATGTTTTGAGAGAGAAAGAAAGAGACCTCATTCATGTAACTTTTAATACAGTGTATTGTTATAATCATTCTATTTTTTTATTAGTTATTGTTGGTAATTGCCTACTGTGCCTCATTTATAAATTAAAATTTATGTATGTATGAATAGGAGGAAACATAGTTTATATAAGCTTCGGTACTATCCATGTTTTCAGGCATCCACTGGGGGTCTTGGAATGTATACCCCATGGATAAGGGGGGACTACTGTATCGGGCTTTTCTTCCTTTTGCCATAGTACCAGTCAAGTATTCTTCTGTTTTAAAATGGTGAGGCCAGATCAGGAAAGGACTGCCATTGAAAAGATAGTTTATTCTTCATAGTCTCCAAGAGGAGGGGGCAGGGCCATTTAGACGTGCTTATAGAAGGCCAGATGAAACTTTAAGAAGATTTTAAAAAATAATAAAATTTTCATTTGAATATATTAATAGCTTTATTCTCTCTTCTCTTCTTCCCTGGAGAAGTACCAGGTTTGTCAGCAGGCAGAGGAACCAGGGGACGATGTGTTGAAGTTTTGGAGGGAAGGAATGAGTGAGGCAAAGTAGGCAGTTTTAGGATTGAGTAGTTTGAATAATCTTAGCAGGCTCTAGGGCATGGGAGCTGGCCTTAGTTGCCTGTTACCTGATCCTGGGATGATTAGGGCAGGTGAATATTGGCCCAGAGTGTAAAAGTCCTGTAGAAGAGGTAAGGGGAGGCTCTGAATTGATTAGTTTGCCTATAAATGTGCATTCATGTCCAGTCCTTTACTATCCATAGGTATCAGCCAGCCCTGGAAGGGGCAGTCTCGCCAGGGTCCATAAGGCCCAGATATCAAAACATAAGAATAAAAAGATATACTTAACACACCTCCTTGTTTTCTATACTTCAACATCTACCCTTAAAGGCTTTTACTTTAATGTTTAAATGACTGACATATTAAAATATTACCATCCCCAGAAAACAAGAACATATAGGCAGGCCTCATCATAGATGTATGTTAAATACATGTCATATAGGAGGTTCTTCCAGAGGCTCCTCTCACCACCTGGGAGTGAGATTATCCTACTCTGTGTTTCCAAAAATAATAAGTAGGGGAGTAGTGATCAGAGTGTAAAGCACACTACAAATATTGCCCTGTTGCTTTGTTTATTTCATGACTCTTCTTGTTGACATTTGGAACAGCTTTGTAAATGAAAATCTAAACCAAATGCAAACCAGCATTCTCAAATAAATATGCTGGCAATAATACTAGGCTTGTCATTAGTTAACCGTCAAGCAAATGTTTTAAGTTGTCTCAATGATATTAGTCAAACAAAAAAACTTAAGAAAACCAAAAAATTTCCCCAAGTTTCTAACCCTTTTCTTCTCTTGAAATGTTTGTTATCTTTCCTTTTTTGTTAGGGAACACATTAAAAACAAAACAAAACAAATAAAAAAACTCAAAAAACAAAAAATAAAAAAATCTTTTCCCCTAAACTCTTTGTAAGAGTTAATAGCTACAGAAATACAATTGAAATTTTTCTGCCCACTATTTCCATGCTTATTTCATTTAAATTTAAAGAATCAGTGCAGAAAAGTGTTTCACACCCTATCATAGCATAATTGAAAGAACAAAGGAGATTTGTTTATAGGATGCAAGCCCAAATGACACTTTAGAAGATTTAAAGGTCAAATATAAATAATCATTTGAATATATTACTAATCTTATCCCCTCTTCCAAATTAAAAAAAAATTGTATTTAAAAATACATATGCACTATGGTACAAAAAAACCGAAAAACAAACTGCTCTTGTCTAGACACTTTTAATTCTCAAATATGAGACCTTTACGCTTCATTGTCTACTCGTAAAGTTTTAATTAGCCAAATTTCTAAAACATGACAATCATACTGCTGAAAATCAGCCACAGTTTTGATTTACAGGTCTGCAAAGAATTACTTGGTAGCAAACAGAATGAATTGCACAGCTTATGTCCAAGGCTTTCTCATGTGGCATAAGCACAAGCAACTGGTATGGTAATTCTCCTTGATTGCATTTGTTGGGGGGAATTTAGCAGAAGTAGCCAAAATGCTAGTTAAAGGTATGCTGTCTGCTGGGTTACATGTCATAAAATAGCTAAGCATGTGTACTGTTGATTTTATATATATAATTAAATATAGAATTTATGTCTAAGTTATATCACTGAGAAACAAGTGCTATTAGGAATGTAGAACCATCTGGCATACAGATACTGGATTTCAGGATTTGCTTGAGCTAAGGTGAACTTCAGCACATTTTAGTATAGCTTTCTAATTCTCCTATAGCATGGTGCTATTCTTCATGAGATTTTTGTTGTTTTTGTTGTTTATAAATATTGTGGATATTCAGGGACAGTAGAGGAATAAAATGAATAGAAGAAAACTTTTTCTCATTTTAAAAATGAAATTCTTGCCCCATCTTAAATGTTTGTCAACAATTTTTATAGCCAAATTTTATGATGTTTGCATCAAATCAAACTTCCAAAGAGAACTGAAAGGTGCTAACAGCTTATAGTCACTATGCAAAAACAAATATTATCTCTAACAATATCAGCATTAATATCTCTAACTCAAAGCATAAACACCATAAACACTAATAACATGGTGCTTAGGTTAAAAATAGGACTTCATCTTTCAAAACATTATCTCTTATTCATTAACTGGAGTTCTGAAGGCTTGGGTCATTGGTATCAGGATGTCCTTAAGAATGTAAAAAAAGGAACTATAATCCCTAAGTATGGGGATTTTCATTTTAGGTTAAAAGAAGAGTGTAATATAGCATAAAGCATGTTACAAATATTACTGAAAAAGACTTCAGATGAAGTTTCCATCTCCTGCTGGAAATAAGGCTGTTTCATGGATCCTATGGTGCAGGGGGAAGTGAGAGTACTATTAGGGGAAGAAAAAGTTCCTCCAAAGAGTAACTTTTAGCAAGAATGTTGGTGGATTCTACTCTCTCATAAAAGAATAAAACACAAGACTACTTTCAAGTGTGTAACATAAGAAAAGACAAAAATAGTAACTTAAATTGATTAGCATTTTAAGGTTGAAAATAAGCTCATTACCTATTTTCAGTCCTTATGTTGGGGAGGAAAGATGATACACCAAATTCCTAATCTTTAATGTGCATACACCGTGTACCAGGCTTTGTGCTAAGAAGATTATATTTTATTTATTCCTAGAACAACCCTAACCCGTAGGAATTATGGATGGCCCCTTTTTACTAATGAAGAAACAAAATCTTAGAAGAATAAGTAACTCCCCCACGTCTAACTGACTAAGTGATTGAGCCAGGACATGAAGGGCCCAAAAATTGTCATCTAAGGGTGACATTTGAAAACACATACAGGGACTTCCCTGGTGGTCCAGTGGTTAAGACTCCATGCTCCCAATACAGGGGCCTGGGTTCGATCCCTGGTTGGGGAACTAGATCTTGCCTGCATGCCACAGCTAAAAGATTGCATGTGTCACAACAAAGATCCCACACACAGCAACTAAGACCCAGCCCAGCCAAATAAATAAATAAATATTTAAAAAATAAAAACATACAAATGTTGATAATTTATACTTCATTAAGAATACACTTCAGAGCATTTCTGAAAGGACATTTTATATTATTAATTTTTACAAAAAAAGACTACCAGTAGAATTTAATTTCCTCTGATGGTGTGTAAATAACCATGTTGAGACAAATCTCTCATCACACAGCTAAAACTATAAGGAGGCACATTCGACAGCTTTTTAAAAAGAGATGGTTCATTTATGCTCGGCAACTCCTGAGTCAGTTCACATCAGAAAGGCTGTAGGAGTGATCAGGGGATTGTTATTTCCAATGGTGGAAGTTACAGAGGAGAAAGGAAACAAAAGAAGCTGGAAAGGTTTACCATGATGCTGGCTAATGCCTTATATGGGAAATTTCTCTCTTTACAGGGATGGATTTTGACCAGGGTCAGTGGAAAATAATTTCGAATTTTGAGAAAATTGCAGGGTTTATCTTACACTCTTGGCAGGTATATCTGTCAGTACACTCAAACAAGCCATCATGTTATTACTATTTCTTTAGAAAAGCCAAGTAAATAAGTATACATAGATTACATCAATTTAAGGAGAAGTTCCTACCCAAAACTCAATACTGAATAAAAACAGTGTGGAACTTCCAATAACGCAGATGGTGCTTCTACTCTAACGGCTAACTTGACAGTGGAAGGGAAGAAATGAAGATGAGGTGGAAAGAAGGTAAACTTTAGATCGTCTTGGTTTGCAGTTCTCTCAGTAATAACTGAGAGATCGTAGGTAGGATGTTATCTAATCTTTCTAAACTTTAGTGTCCTTATCTATAAAAGAAGTATACACAATATCAAAAATTGTTATATATAATGTCTGAGAGGGGAGGAGCTCCAAAACTAGTAACTATTATTACTAAGGCAACTGAAGCCTTAGCCTTATAGCTATTGTTAGTGATTGTTTTGGGTCTCCTCTTTAGCAGTGCTGCCTCAAAATTATTTCTCAAAACATTAGATTTATAAGATAAAAACACAGGGAGCCTTTAAAATAAAGATTATATAATAATGTAAACTGTGAGTTTACTTAAAAGGGAGTATACTAATATAAGCATTCCCCAAATTACTTTAAATCATGGTATCTTTTTATTTTTCCTGCATGGTATTGATTGAACCCTAAGTGCCCTGTGTCTTTCTGCAGTAACCTACAGAACAATCATAAATTGAATACATACACACACTGGCAGAAAATAGGGCAAAGACACAGGTCCTTGAAAGACTTACACTGACCTAGAAGACTCCCAGTAGTCTCTGAGAATAACATTGGGTTTAGCTTTCAAACTTTTGAATTCTATAATAGAGTAAAGGCTTAGGAAATTCTCTCTTTCTTTCCATTAATTCATAGAGTCATTTCTAACAGATATTCAAATAATGAAAGTGGTGCAAGCCCAATTTCTTGCTTATAATCCTGAAGAGAGTTCAGGGTTAAATACTGGATAATATCCCAAGGATAAATAAAAGTAGAAAAGCTCCTTATCTCCATCCTGTTCATTCATCATATATGAACATCCTTTGATATAAGCACAAGTCTATCCCGGGGCAGGGGGAGGGGAGAAAGAAAAGGCTGGATGTTTTATCAGTAAAGGGTAATTACTACATGAACTAAGGGAAGAAAATAAAACTTTTAGTAGATGATTGGGGGAAGAACATGTAACCTAAAGCATATATTCATTCTTTTGATAAAATCTGAGGGCCCAGTGTTAGACTAGGTGCTAGATATAGAGCAATTATGAAAACTGAAGCAGTTTTTGCATGTGACTTAATATCTGCTTATTTTCCTTAGAAATCAGAGGTGAAAGATGAAATGACTAGAAAGATTATACTTGGGAGAAGAAAGTAGAAAGTTAAGAGTCCTGAGCTGCCAGTATTTATACTGTCCTTCATTCATTTATATGTGCTTCTCGCAGTGTCAGATGTTGCTGAGAGATTATGATGAGGAATGAAATATGCAAATTTGCTGAGAATAGTACTTAGTGTAGTGACTGCCGAGAGGCCGATTTGCCTCTCGGGTTGAACAGAATGTTAGATGAAGAAATGGACACTAAGTATGAACATTTCACTTGAGAAGTTGGCTCTGAAGACAAGAAGAAACTAAGGCAGTAACTGGTGTGTTTATTTTCTTTTAATTTGATAAATGCAAGTGTTTAATGGAGAAATTTTAGACCTAAAAGGTGAATGCAGGGAATCGGAGTTGAGAAAGTGAAACTGAATACACTGGGAAGAGAAGGAATAATCTCAGTGTAAATTTCTGAGAAATTAGGAGGAGAAAGAAAAGACATATGCCTTCTACAGGAAAAGAAACTGCTTTTCAAAGGAGAGAAAGAAAGAATCTGTGTCTTCCTCATTTCAGTGCTACCCTAACTTTAATACACACAAAACCACCAGGGAACTTGTTAAATGTAGATTTAGATTCAGTAGGTCTACATTTCTAACACATTTCCAGGTGATGTCCATGCTGCTGGTAAGTGGAGCACATATGGAGTAGCAAGGCCATGTTTCTATGTTTGATGCTGAGAAATGAGGCGCTCCCAGCATCTGGCTATAACTTTCTATTAATTAGAAATGGTCATCAAACAACTGGAAGGAGGAGAGCAAGGGTAGTTAGAGCAACAGAAGAGGCCACGGCAGTGAGAGGCCCGCATACCACAAAAAAAAAAAAGAATAAACAGTGCTAATGAACTGAGAGCAGTAAAGGGACCAGTGTATACAGGTATTACTAAAATCAGACAATCTCCTTTTTCAGGTTTTTTTTTGATTTTTTTTTTTTTTTTTTTTTTTTTTTTTTTGTGATACACGGGCCTCTCACTGTTGGGGCCTCTCCCGTTGCGGAGCACAGGCTCCGGACTCGCAGGCTCAGCGGCCATGGCTCATGGGCCCAGCCGCTCCACGGCATGTGGGATCTTCCCGGACCGGGACACAAACCCGTGTCTCCTGCATTGGCAGGCGGACTCTCAACCACCACACCACCAGGGAAGCCCTCATTTTGGTTTTATAGTTTCCTTTTGACATTTATTTATACATTGCTATTTAAGATAAGCTGATTAGAGTCTGATCCAATCAGTAGGCATTAATTAAGAAGCATAAAGCTGGGAAATTTCCATTTCTGTTGTGTTCACTAGTAAAGATCTTTAGCCTAAAGACCCATAGTCTAATGTTATCCTGCTCCGGTTCAGAATGCAAGAGGAAGCACTCCAAATGGAGGTCTGTGACCTCCAGAACTCTGATCAAAGTTCTAAGGTATTAGAAAAATGACTACAAGTAAAATATTGAGAAGAGGATGATACTGGTAATAAAAAATGGTTTTTCTCAGAATCAAGTACGAGTGTTTACTGATATTAATCATCTAAGGATTCAGAGTTCATAGTAAAGAATAGAGTTCATTACCTGCAAAGAAGGTCTACTTGAACTCTATTTAGCAGATACAGCTGGGATTATAGGTCATGCTACAGGTCGACATACCGAACACCACAGATCTGCTAAAGACCACCATGCAAGTCTTTGGCCTTCTCTTCTGAGAAGCACTGACCCATGCAGATCATGTGTGAGTCTGGCCAGATTGGCTAGCAAAACAAAGCTGGACATCAGAAGAGAAAGAACACTGCTCAGAAAATCCTCAAACAAAAGTCTCCTTAGCAATGTTCTACTGATAATATTTGAAGGACAAAGATTCTCTTTGTGAAAGGCTAGCCGCCTGGGATTTACCAATCTCTCTTCTCTCGCTTGAAGAACTCCTCCTAAATAGACACACTCCATCCATCACAGCATAGTAGACGCAATTTACCATAAAAATGATTTGATTTGATTAATTCATAGGAATTTCGAGATATCACATAACAATTAGGCAGTCAAAAGGTAGAATGTTAATATTATTTCATTTGGTTTAAAAGGGAATCTATTATCTTTAAGATCTGAATATTTGCTCACTGCTTCGAAAAATATAATTAGAGCATAGACAAAAGGTGTAAACAGCTCCTGATCTGTGTCAAAGAGTCCTGAAACTGTCTCCTAACAATCTGTGTCTACCACTCAAATTTAAATAAAATCTGTTTTCAAAGCCATATGGACACCTCTTCTTGCCCAGTAGAACTAGACCTCTCATTCAGAAATACCACCAACTCTTTTTTTTCCAACTTCCCACACAAGTTTCTTGACTTGTGGCTCTGCTGTTTTTATTTTCTTTATTCTGCATCAACATGTATGAACTCAGAACTTATCTGACTGAATGTATTGCACTGGGTTAAGAGCATAGATTGTAGAGCCTGGCAATCTGGACTTGACCTCAGCTCTGCCCCTTCCATCCAGGGCTAACTTTGAGCAATTGGCTTAATCACTCTGGGCTTCAGTTTCTCTTCCATAAAAAGCAAAAGCAAAAAGAACTTGTATAAAGTTCTGGCTTTCAATCACGGCAAGTTGTGAGTGCTATGCAAGTGCTGTCAAAGCAAAAACTGTATTGGACAGGGTTAAACCGATAGGGATCATTTATTCAAGGCTACTGCAGTAGGAGGAAGGTCAAGAACTCAGTCTGAACTCAACTCCACTGAAATAAAAGGTGAGAGGGTTTTTAAGCGCTGAGGTGAACAAGTGAAATAGTACTGGAGGACATTAGGTAAGAGATTGGTCAACGTTTTGAGCATGGTGAGCTGTAGAGTTATTCCTGAGTTTGCAATTTATTTTTCGCACTGTGATTAGACCATCTTTGTTTGCTAAGTGGTTTCCATGGAAGCTGGGCTCCTGTGTTCACACAGAAACTGAGATGTAAGGGTTCTATCACAGACTGAGATATAGGAATTCTATCCTCCTTGGTGATTCCATTTGAATGGGATGGCTCCCAGGTCCTTGAGTAAAATATTCCTCGGCTGTAAAACTGGCAAGAGGCCTTTAAAAAGATTTACATCTTAAAGGGATAGATAAATAATTTACAATTCCAAGTTTTCTAAGGTAAAGGCAAGTCAGGGCCTTGAGTTAGGAAGAAGATATTTAAAGTTCAGTCAGGCTGAAGGAAGCTTTAAGACTATCTTGGTCACTGCCCATTGTTGCTTTAATTATTATCATTAGTGTTGATTTGAAAGTGAAATTTCTCCTCCTGGTTAGTAAATATACAAAAGTAGGTTTAAAAAATATTCCTGGAGTGCTATCATGTGATATTCAGATAACTTTTATTTTAAGGAAGCCCAGAAATGTCTAAATTTAGCCCCAAGCCCTTATCTTTACTCAAATTTCCCTATATATGACATAGGTATGAGAATCAATGGCAAATGGAAACCAAACTATCACGTCTGTTGGATAAACAAAAACCTCTATGGAGAGAACTCTGATAAATCAGATTAGGTTTTATGGAGCGACCCCATTTCCTAAACAATTAAAACAAAATAAAATCTAATCAAGGCAGACTCTGAGGCCTGAGGACTACTCTTTTCCCAGCTAAATCTCATATAACTTTGTTTAAACAAATGTAGTTTACAATTTTACCACATATTGACCACCAAAAAACAAGTAGAAAGAAAGTTTGATATTTTTACAACTCCTGCCATAAGTGAATCAGACAGAAAGAGAAGACAAATTTATGTGCTCTGGCTTTTTAATTCTCAGTGCTCCCTAGAATCCAAAAACACTACAGCATTTTATGTCTAAGGGGTGGATATCAGACATAAGAGGAATTGGTAGACGGCAGAAAAATAGTAACACCTTCTCTTTTAAAGGTGCAATCCCTTGATTATCATTATTTCTCCTCTTTTCCTCATCACACTGCTGGGCCCATGGGCAGCTGATAGGCTGATATTCAAAGAAATAAAGACTTGGATATGTCCTCTCCTTCAGAGAGGGGCAGTTTTGCTTTTAAGCTCTTGACACCTTGCCTAAGGCTCTTTAGTATTTCATCTCACTAGTTTGTCATTTTCCATATTCTTGCTTTCTCACAAATCTCCTCATCCAGGATTCCCTAGTTCTGTAGCCTGATGAAGTCATTTTGTTCTTTAAGATTAAAATAACTGCTTAAATGACCACCATAAAAACAGTTTTTATATCTCCTGATATTAACAGCAGTGCTAAGGACTTATGTTTCTTCTCATAACTTGATATAAACTTTTATGCTTCCACTACATTATCAAGCTTTTTTCTTAATCTAACCATAATTAAAGGCCCAAAGTTTAAAGAGGATCTCCTCCAAAGAAGACACAGATGGTTCCTTAAAAGTAAAAATTGCAAATGGAAATCTAAGTGTGCTTTATTAAAAGATGACTTTTTTTTCCATCATCAGTGAAGTTCACTGGAGAATCCCATTTTCCTAAACTAGTTAGACACAAAAAGCTTTGGTCCCAACATCCAATCCCTTTATTGGGTTAAAATATATAAGAAACAATTAGATGGATGGGAGATTGAACGTGTGAGTGGAGAATAAAATTGGCAGAGATATGGTAAAACTAAGAACTTAGAGAGGAAATTTTCAAGGCTGTGCAATTTTGTAATTTTCTAGAATCAGCTGCTGGTAGGAAAACTGGGAAGAAATGTGCCGTGGTAACATAGGGAAATTGTAAAAACAGGTGTGCATAATTTAATCAAATTGTTTACAAAATATGTAATAGAGTATGGTTTGTGTGTACCAATAAGTGACAAGTGAATCTACATAATTCTGTCATCCATTCAAAAGTTTTACAATGTTTAGTATAACATTATAATAATATTAGGTTTAGATCTTCAGCAGGGTATGAATACTTACTCTGGAGGATAAAAAGTTTAAGAGAGCACAATAACCAGGACATCCGTAACTGATGCAGAATACCAGATGAAAAGGGTACAAGAAAATATGGAGAAGTAGGAAAAGGTGAAACCAGAGCTATGGAGGCGGGGTTTACACCTGTGGTGTGGAAAAAGAACCACTTTCACTGAGATAAAGCATTAAGGGTAGAGGAAGCAAATGCACATAAACTGGGGGCAAAAAAGAGGGTAGAAATTTGATTTGCATCCAAATAAAGACATACATTTCCCATGTATATTATGATGGAGATGGTATGCAGGAATGAAAGTGTAGATATTAGGGAAAAGCGTTTAAGAAAATTGATAAAGATTTAAATGTACGTGAGAGATGAAAGAAGGATTTGAGAGAGGCAACAGAAAGTAGTGTACACATTTTTGAAAATCCACCTGAAAGCTGGATGAGTTTTATCATGGGACAGATGGAACAATGAGCTTATCATGGGACAAATCCGTAGGCCATAGGATCCTCTGCATTACGAGTATAGGATTCCGGTTTGGTATTTCACCACTAAGTGTGGACGAAGTACTGGTCATTGTAGGGCTAGTAAGGAGTAAGGAATTTGGAGGTATTGGCAGGGAAAGTGGAAGAATATGGGGCATAGCCTGGACAGACAATAAAGTGAACAACAAATAAAAGAGAGAAAAGACTGATATTGATGACAATTAGAGCAAGAGAAATGGATTGCTGTGGTCAGAGGGTGGGATAGTGACGTTTGAGGTTTTAACAAGCGTTTCGCGTTGGAGGATTTTGCATCTTTTCTTGAACTACGGCTTTCTTCTTATTGACATTCTCAACTCCTTTCAATTCATCTCCTTAACTCATTTCCCTCTGCCAATATTCAGACTGTAAAGATAGAAGATTCATTCAATTCTTTTATTTGTCAAGAAGAAGCACTTTTTTCTCAGAATATGAGCTGATGTGTAAATTTAATGGACACTTTTGGTACAGAATGACTAAATATCACAATGGCAACAGTATCCCAGGAAGTTAGTATTATTAGCAGTAGTGATGGACATGTTTTAGTTTGGGCTTAGAAATACACCCCTGATGAAAAGAATTAAAATATAATAGAAGATGTATAAAGTCTTCTAAAACAAATTGATAATCTGGCAAGGAATACTAAGAGGCAAAAATAAATGTGGTTGAGAAATGGAAAGAGCATCAAAGGTGACTTTTCCTTTGCAGGATTTGCTGAACTCTGGCAAGTTGTCTTTGCACAGCACATGGGATAGAAAGAAAAAAGATTCAGGGCTTGCCCAAATTTGGGGACACAAGAGGAAACCCCACAATAACTTCCTTAGTGTGCAGGGTAAACTAGAAATAAGACCTGACTCTCACCAAAAAGACAGCACGGGAAATTCTTTGTCTTAGACCTTGCCACAGAATTAGATGGAAGGGAAAAAAAAAAAAAATCTCTCCCTTAAGAATTTGTCTCCCCAGGATGGCAGTCATATGTGTTTACAGCTGAATTTTATATTTCCCTGGACATTTCAAGCTGATAATTTAGTTTAAAATGGTCTCAGTTTGTACTCCCAGGCCTCTCTCAAGAAAGCCACAGTCACTATTACCTTCAAGGAAGCCCCACACACCCAATTCCAAGAATGTAAAGTGGCATAATACATGAGGAAATGAGTGTCCATGAGACAACCAACAGAAACAACACACAGTCAAGTTTTTAAAACATGAATAAAAAAAATAATTACACATTTTGTTTTTCTCACTTACAGAACAGGATCATCCTCATAGTTGACCCTAATAATAGCTTCTTTGGATCCTTAGATCCAGGTTACACGTTAGCAATTGCAGAACGTTTTTGGCCACACATCACATTCAGGGCACTAGCTGTACTTGGTCCTGAGCACACAGTGATACTGATTTCTAGGCACTTTGTTGAGGAGTCAATCCCCAGGAAGCTATCACATAGTTGGGAAGGAAAATATATGCATTAAAATCAAAGTGAATCAAGCATTTTAAATAAGAAATATGGATCATTTAACTTTGAAAACTAATGTGAACCTATCTTCTTTTCTATGGCATAAAGTTAGCCTACTGCTCTCCTGTAACTGAAACTGTGAAACTCAGATTGGGATTTGAACCCACAGTCTTTTAACTGAGATCACACACCTGGTCTCAGGACTTAATGAAACTCAGATTCTTGATGTTTCATCACAGAAAGAATTCAGTGAGAGACAAAAGTGATAGGTAAGTGGATTTATTTAGAGAGAAACACACTCCACAGGCAGAGTGTGGGCCATCTCAGAAGGGGAGGGCAGCCCCAGGGTATGGGGTTGTCAGTTTTTATAGGGGTGGGTAATTTCATAGGCTAATGAGTGGGAGGAGTGTTCCAAGTATTTTGGGGAAGGGGTGAGGATTTCCAGAAATTGGGTCACTGCCCAGTTTTTTGACCTTCATGGTTGGCCTTGGAACTGTCATGGTGCTTGTGGGTATGTCATTTATCTTGCTGCTGTGTTACAATGAGCTTATACTGAGGCTCAAGGTCTAGTGGAAGTTGACTAGTCTGCCATCTTGGACCTATTTAGTTCTAATCAGTTTACGTCATGTCCTCAGGCTATGTCATTCTTTTAAAGGTCGTGCCCTGCCCCCTTCCCTCCTGTTTCAGAACCTCTGGGTAAGGAGACAGACTCTAGATAGAAAACTGACTATGTCCATTCTGCTTACATCTCTCTCCATAAATAAAGAGGGTAGAATTCCACCTTTTCAGAATATTTTAAGGGGCTATACTATCCATCCTTGTCCCCACTTTGCATTCCTGATACCTATTCTTTAATATGACACCACTGGACCAATTAAATGAATACTTCATTCTCAATCCTGGTAGCTTTTTTTTTCCCTTTATCTCTTCCCCAGATCTGGTGCTAACCAAGATCCAAGGTATTGAAACCTAGCAGGACCCTGTGGGGCTCCTGGGCACAAAAGCCTTTCTGTGTCCCCCATTTCTTAATTACAGGAAATAGGCTTCATTCAGCCTCCAGGACCTTCCCTGCGTTCCAATGGGCAGGTTCAAAAGGTAGCTAATTAGGGAAGGAGGGGATGTGAGATAAGGGAGGAACAGTCAAGAAACAATAGTGCAGCCTTGGGGCAGGGCCCTGGCTTCCTGTCAAGGGATACACTTAACAACATCTTTGAGCTATTCTGCAGATGCTGAAACCCCACCAGGTGGGAGAAGCTAATGGTAAGTTGCCCTCAAGCACATAGACCCCAGACCAGTAGGAACTAGAAAGTTGATGATGCTGACTCCCACTTACCTCAACACCAACCAGTCAGAAGAATGTCCACAAGCTGATCACGCCCTCTTTGAACTATTACCATAAAACTCCAACTACCCCCTCCAGGTGGGGACACAACAGTTTTGAGGGCATTATCCCATTGTGGCCCCCTTTGCCTGGCAAAGCAATAAAGCTATTCTTTTCTACTTTACCCAAAACTCTGTCTCTGAGATTTAATTCGGTGTTGGGATACAGAGGCTGGATTTGGCTTCAGTATTAACCAATGGCAAACTGTAGCCTATCATTGGCAGTGTGCTTTAGACTGACAAATGACAAGTTCCTCACCTGGCATTCTGGGAAGCAATGACAGTAGCTTCAATAATCTTTTAAAATCGCAGCTTAGTTTATATAAGCTAGATTTACTAGACATGTCATGTCATTGGACTAACTGAACTGCATCACATTGCAATTCTCCACAGCCAGAGACTCCAGTATTCATTATCCAACTAGGTTCCCAGACTAGAACACTGGTGTGAAGAATTATATGTAACAGTTCAGAATGTCTTTGATTCTCCCAGTAATGGAGCTCAAAGCAGAATAAGAAGAGAGCAGCTCTTTATTTATTTTTGGCTGTACAGCTCAGCTTGCAGGATCTTAGTTCCCTGACCAGGGATTGAACCCAGGCCCCAGCAGTGGAAGTGCCAAGTCCTAACCACTGGACTGCCAGGGAATTGATAGCAGCTCTTTAAGCCTTAGGAGAAAAACAGCCTTGCTCTAGGTCATACAGATGGCAAGTGTATTGTTTCATTAGGAATGCATGTAATAAACCCATTTTCATTTGCAAAATGAGGTTGAGAGGATTTTATTTATTTTATGAATCTTGACCTATATAACTAGAAAAGAGGAACTCAGACACCAAGGATAGGATGGGCCTGAGGCAGATAGGTTTGTTATCTTAAAAGTCCAGGATCAGGTATGTCTTGCTTCTAAGAATGGCATGCCCATATGATAATCCAAGGACCAGAGCTAGAATTCAAATTCTGTTTCCATAGCTACCTTGGTGGCTCAATTTAGTGAATAAAGGCTGAAAGCCAAATGCTGCTACCTGTTAGCAACAATGCCCTGTGTCACTTCCTTAGTGATGTCACTTCCTAATTTCAGTCTGTGGGACAGTTGTCCGCAAGTTGTAATTTAGCCCATTCTCACTGCAGAGGGTAAGTACTGCCTCATGGTCATGACTTGTAATGACCAGCTCAGGTCTTTTTGTTAAAAATTGCCAATAGCCACTCCAACATGGGTCTCATGCAGAAGATGAGTGTTAGTTACTCCTTGGGGACAGATTTCCTATGCCTGAATGTCATCAAGTAACCTTTGTCAAGTACTATGTTGTTACAGTAATTACCTAAGTTACTGTTTGAAAGTTAGTCTAACACAGAAAGAGAGAAATTCTTTTTGTTTTATCCTGGGCCTCAGTAGTATTCAAAATGTTGTACAGAGCCCTCAAGTAATTAAAAGATGCCTCAGGGGCTGCTATGAAAATAAAACAGCCATCGAAGCAGGTGAAGTTCCTGCCTTCTCCATCCCACACACTTCAGCTACAAGATTGTTTTTTTCTGTGCTTTATCTGTGCAAGATTTGTTTGAAGAAAAGATCTCATTGATTACTAAAAAAGGAAAGCAAAAGTGAAAAATTACTGTGCTATTTAATCAACTAAAATAGTATTTTGTTATAAATTATTTGGATAATCACAATTATGCAGACCTCATTTTATACATAAATGATAAGGTTGGAAAGATTTGCCTGAAACCATAACAACAAAGCAAGACAGCACTGTTGTCTCTAAGTTGCCAAAGATGACCGACTACGCCTGGTGGGAACATGCTGCATACATATGTGCGAATGCCTCATACGACTATGATAATGAGAGTCTGCACATAAAATAATGCGTAATAGCAAATTATGCACTAACATTTCTAAGTGTGTCAGCAGAGCCAGTAGGGTTTGATAGAGCTTACTGGTTACTGTCTTCTGGTAAATTATGATGGAGATCAGTGATGACCTACAGATTTTATAATTTTCACTTCTTGGTCCTATCAAAGGTAGAGATGAATTTTTAGGTCGTCTCTGAGTACGTTCAGCACATGAGCACAATCTCTTGCAATTGAGGATGAGGCATACGGTATAAGAACTCGTCTGAATCTTTCTCAAGCTGTTGTCCAGATTTCGTGGGATCTTGGAAAACATATGCTCCAAAATCAATTTGATGTTATTGATTGCTAATGTTTGCTTTATGGCCTTAACACTAAACATGTGTATACACATGTGGCCACTTAACAGCCTAATGTTTCTGCATTTGTGCAGACTGTCAAACTGCACTTAATTCACCTAAGGGGATCTTTCCTGTGAGATGGGTCTTTCGTTTTCACGAATTTGAGATAATGGAATTTGAATAAGTTCTATCAGGGGACTTAACAGACCCCTTTTCAAGATCTTCCATTTTGAAGATCTTTTGAGGACAGGTTGAATGCAATCTTCAGTCTGCACTGATACACGATAATGAAGAAAATGTGTCAAAGACTATGTGACTAATCTCACACCTGATTATTCACACTGTTTATTTACTCATATAAAACTTTACCAACAATGATAAATTTTATATGCAATACCCAACACCCAGAGTAAATATCTTAAATTAAAACAGTGTTACTCTGTAAAACTGCTTCACATTTGAAAAGAAGAGTGCAATTTCAGAATGTTTACCTTAAAACAGATTGCATCTGCACATCTTACATATCCTCATCTTCTCCCTCTTCTCTTTTGGCTAATAACACTGAGCACCATGAAGAAAGTATATGAATATGGAATGGTACGCTATCATTTAGGTTATTTTGATTAAGTGTTTTACAACTAATATGAGTTGTTTGGCCACAGGATTAGAAGTAAAGTAAATTGCTTTATTTCACTCCTTTGGTAGCTTTGATGTTGAAATGAACTTCAGACTTGCCTGAAAACATAGAATTATCTGAGACTCATACAGAGCTTTTAATCTCATTTAGTGCCAAAGGTTTACCTAAGCGATCAAAGTATACATTCCTACAATAGAATATTGTTTTGTCTGGGTGAAAGAAAAATTAGAGATATAGAATTAGTTAATTTCAACTTATAAAATAAATTTCACAGAAAAGTTTAAAAAGTAGTGTGCATTTTAAATGTTTGAAGAATACTAAAAGACTCCTATATCACTTTTTCTAATCCCCATAATAGTCATTTTCATTGGTTTTTCTCTACTTTATTACTACAAAATGCTGAACTGTTTCTCTTTCTTCTTCTTTGGTTTCTCTCAAGTGAAAATGTTTCTAAATGACCTCATATTATCCATTTTACTTCTTTGACTGTTTATACAAAACCTGATGTTCACTCATTCTTCAAATGTAAGTGAACTGTATTTATTACAGCATACTCAATGATTTTATATATTAATTGGGTATGGGTATCCTCAGGGTTAAGTTCTGAGCAAATGTGAAAGCCAATTTTCCTCTTATCTCTGAGGTCAACCAATTATACAATAGTATGAATTTATCTGAAGAGAGCATAAAGGGAAGACTCAATATTGTGCAGTGCAATTACTGTGTCCATACAGACATGACCCAAGACTTGATTGACAAATCAGACTAATCAGAGACCTTGTCAAATCTTTTTTCGGATCTTGCATCATTATTTAGATCAGACTAAGCAAAGAAACATGTTGTACAAACCTCGAAATTGTATTTCTTAAACTTACATTCATTCATTTGTTCATTTACCAAATATTAATTGAGTATCATAAGCACCTTACTGGACAAGACCCTAGAGACACGTGGGCCTACTCTCTTGGAGTTTACAATCCTGGCTCCACCATGTATGAACTAACCTTTGTATTACTTTGTGTTACTTAAACTTTCTGCCTCACTTTCCTTTCCTCACTTTTCCTCATATTCATAATATGTGAATATGTGAATCATAAAGGTATGTACAACATCATTTTGGTAGTTGAGAAAAATAAATAACAATACATACAAAGTGTTTTAGATCAATGCTGAGCTGAAAATTTTAGCTACTAGTAATAGTATTACCAGTACCATCTAAGAGATACAAATATAAGAAATAATTATTAATTATGAGTGCTGGAATTGTTATATATTATTATACTATATTATTTATTATATATTTTTATATTATATATAATATATTTATTATATATATTATATTTATTATTATTATATTATAATAATATTATATATTATTATAAATAAGTATATATATATACATATACTTATTTCCCAGAAAGGTTCTTGGACCCTAGAAAAGTTCCAGGGTTTGTTAAAGTTCCCAGAAATGTTCTGGGGTCACAGAAAAATTCTGGGATAGTTATACAGGCAGTCTGCAACAGGTAGCAGCCTTTAGGGGACTCACAAAGCCTTGTGGTAAAAGTCCATAGCATAAATAGTCCAAGAAACTTGGACTGTTTTGACCATCAAAATAAAAATCTACTTTTCCACTCTACGTATATCTATTTTTTTCTGAACTGTTTGAAAGTAAGTTGCATATATCATGCATCTGTTCATGTTTTTAAATAAATAAATAAATAAATAAAAATCTCAGTAGGAATGTCAGACTATTAAAAGCCATAGCGCATCTGCCACTATAAAGAAATCTTGTGAAAGGAGTAATAGATCTGATGTTAACAGGAATCTCAGAAGCCAAAGCTACAAAATTGGTGGGCATAGGTCGAACACTCAAAAGCTGTTAGAGTGCAGGACACCTAAATCTAAGACTCCTGTGCTGGGATAAGGTGGTCATGGAAGGAGTTAGACTGACACGAGATCACCTGCCAACCTCAAGAAAATTTCCATCTAGTGAGGCACACTGTAAAACACCACAAAATCCCCAACCTAGTGGCATATCACTCTTCAGTATTAATTTGGCTCCAAGAGAACCAAGGCTTAGCTAAAGAAATGGGATCCTCATGTTTCAAAGAATTGAGCCCATCATCCTCCTTCACACCAGTTTATGTTATGTCTAAGAACTGTGGTCCAGGAAGCTGTAGAAATCCACAAAAATGGCAAAATCTTACTAAGACAACTTAGACTTAAAATGGACATTATGGGGTGTGTTCCAATTAGACAAGATCATTCACTTAAGTCGTGTACTTGAAAGCAAGGATTCCCAAATCAAACAAACAGAATGGGACACCTATTTTATTTGACATGCAGAAGTCCCCAGAAGGCTCCAAAATTCCAAAATACCTTTATTGAAAGATTCATTGCAAAATCTTATGAAAAATTAAAGACACAAGGTGTACCTAAAACAAAAGACTCTAAGACTGAAGTCATGATCCTTACTACTCCTCTCTATCCTACTTTAACTGAGTACTCAGTCTACTAATTCTCTGTCTGAATTGCCTTTCCACTCTGAAAAGACTACAAGGCCTTAAACAAAAGCCAAAGCTCCCCACACCGACTCAAATGACCCCTCTCTACCCTCAAGATAGTGCCCCCCAATATGGGTCCTTCCCAGGGTTGATGGGATTCTGACAGATTCTCTGGTGAACTGCTCCCAGTTATTCCCTTAAATAGCCAAGGAAAAACTAAAATTAAAACGAATGAAAAACCTTGACAAATTCTAGGAGATATCAGGGCTACACTCTCTACTTTAAACTCACTTGCTCTGGAGCTTGATGATAGGATCCTGGGGAAACTGGCAGAAGCCAGTGAAGGCTGAGAGTTCTTACCAGAATCAGCTCCCCCAGATCTTTACAGTGCCCAGTCAAGAGACAGTAAGGTCAAATTTCATGTTGTTCCTCATTGGTTATCAATCCTTTTCTCTCCCAGGGACAGCTATTGCCTTCTGGCTTGTCTCATTTTGTGACAACTTGGCTTGGCTTTCTGCCAGCCTGGGACAGGCAGGTTGTTGGTTCTTGCATTTGCAGACAACTTAACTATCAGGTTGGGGGCCCAAACTTATGGCCAGACAGAAGTATGATCTGCACCCATTTCCAGCTAGATATGGCTGGACAGAAATGTAGGTTTCACTTCCTTTGCCACTAGGATCCCACAGACTGCTGTCAGCTCTCAGATGAATTGTCTAAATCTTTCTTTCTTTTGGTTATCTTTGGGAGTGGCTGTGGATCCTGGGAGAGTAGTATCTTTTCCACACTCCTTGGGGCACCTCTTGGGTCCGTGGGGTCATTCAATACTGCCAGGAATATTTACTGTTTGTCCCAGCTGAAACCTGACAGGATATTTGAAAGATTTTTCTTTCTTTCTTTTTTTAAGCTCCATAGTCAGAAGTTGGTCAAACTGGAAGCTGATATTCAAAGCCTGATAAAAAAATTTTTAGGCCTTCTGCCCTAAGCTAAATGAAACTATGAACCCAGAGAGCAAGAAAAACATTCCATTTAACTTACTGATTCTGTCATCTTGAATATATTATTGAAAAAGTTGTGTTAAAGTCTTTTATCAAGTAGGTTTCACATTTTCTCCTTGGAGTTTTGTCAGTTTTTTGCCCTATATATGTTGAAGATACATTACTATATGAATACAATTTAAGAATTGATGTATTATTTAATGGTGCCATATTAATTTTAATATGCACATTTAACTTAACAAAGACTAAAGCTCATCTAGAGATTTCATTTTCATAAGAAAAGATATTAGAAACTTTAATCCCATTATCCTCTTGTACAATGAAGGGACTAATTGCTGTACAAGATTTTATGTTTACCTTGTTTTTTTAACCTGTTGTACAAGATTTTTAGGTTTACTTTGATTTTTACATCAATAAAATGTATTTATATACACATTTAATATTTGTTAGATTTATCCACAAGTACTTCTAATTTTTAAAATTTTCATTTAGAAATCCCTTTAGTGAGAGTTTGTTAATGTGAGCTTTTTGTCTTTTTGACCTTTTTTAAATATATAATGTCTAGATTGACACTTTGTTCTTTGAAGATATTATTTCATTACCACACATGTTCTTTTGTTGCTGTAAATAATATGCAGATAATATGCCTGATCTCTCTAGCTGTCTTAATATTTTTTATATTTAGCTTTTTATAATATTGATACATTTTAATATTTTGTATTTTATTGATGGTTTATTTTAATTAACACAGTTTGGGGTATGTTGTACTTGCTGGTTATATGGATTGGAGTCATTCAGTTACTCTAGAAATTGCTTAATCATTATTTTGCCAATAGTACCTCTACCCCATTTTCTTTAATCTTTTCTGAAATTTAGATTAGTATATACAGGAACTTCTCATCTGTACTCTTATCAATTACTATATATAATTCATTTCTGGAACTTTAATTGGTTCCTTTTCAAATATGCCTAATTTTAATACTTTTCATCCTCTCTATTATTTTTTACTTTTTTATAATTCTTGAAGTGGCTGTTGATGTGTACCACACAGATATTGTTGAAGAGAATCCATTATGGGAAGCAGTATTGCTGCTGCCCCTCTGGATTCTCTAGAGCATTCACATTAAAGACATGTTTCCTTATTTGCTCTCACAAATGATAAGGCATGGTGGGGTTACTAGAGAGACAGTCCACTATTGTTTTATGTAGGACTCTTCCAATGGTGGACTTCCCAGTGAAATGGCATACATTTCCTTACAATTTGCTGTAACCCAAGGCTCTTCCTATCCAATTCCTCCTTCCCTTTCTCTTTCATAGGTATCAGATATGCCCTCCAAATAACTCTCCTTTATCCATTATTAGCATTTCCTCCCATAAATCTCTGGTATGTCTAATTCTGATTTAGCATTTGAGTCACAAAGGACAATGATAATTACAATAATTGAAGTCTTTGTGAAAATAGAATTCTGCAATATATACTTACTCTCACTTAATTTGGCTTGTTTCCTCCTGTCTTTAGTATTTAGTAATTTTTAATTGCAATTTTGGGTTTCATTCTTGCACTGAACAACTGTTCATTAAATATCCATTTTGAGACCAGCATTGTTCCAGAACACAACAGTAAACAAAACAAAACAAAAAGCCATGTCTGTCTGGAACTTATAATGAGTGGGAGTGGTGGGGAGACAGACAGTAAAATGTAAGAAAATTCTATGCTATATTAAATGCAATACATTCTCCAGAAAAAAACAAAGAACAGGGTAAGGATAATCAGAATTGCAAAAGTCCAAAGGAGGAAATGGGTTAAGATTTTTAAAATTATGGTAAAAAGCACATAACATAAAATTTACCATCTTAACTATTTTAAGTGTGTAGTTTAGTAGCATTAAGTATGTCCACATTGTTGTGCAATAGATCTCTAGAATTTTTTCATTTTACAAAGTTGAAACTTTACACCCATTGAACAACTCCCCATTCTCCCCCCACCCAGTCCCTGGTAATCATCATTCTATTCTGTTTCTGTGAGTTTGACTACTTTTAATAGCTCGTATAAGTAGAATCATACAATATTTGTCTTTTTATGGCTGGCTTATTTCATTTAACATAATGTCCTAAAGGTTCATCACTATTGTTGCATGTGACAGGATTTCTTTAATTAAGGCTGAATAACATTTTGTTGTGTATATATATATATATATATATATATATATATATATACACACCACATTTTGCTTATCCATTCTTCCATCAATGTACATTTGAGTTGCTTCTATCTCATGGCTATTATGAATAGTGCTGCAATGAACGTGGGTGTATAATATCTCTGGGGGATATTGTTTTCCCTTCTTTTGGGTCTACATTAAACTTAAAAATTTTTGTGTATCAAGGAGACAACAGAGTGAAAAGCAATATATGTAATGGGAGAAAGTATTTGCAAATATCTAATGAGTTAATATACAGAATATATAAAGAACTCCTACAACTCAACAGCAACAACAACAACAAAAAACCCTAAACAACTCAGTTAAAAATTAGGCAAAACCGGGCTTCCCTGGTGGCGCAGTGGTTGAGAGTCCGCCTGCCGATGCAGGGGACACGGGTTCGTGCCCCGGTCTGGGAGGATCCCACGTGCCGCGGAGCGGCTGGGCCCGTGAGCCATGGCCGCTGAGCCTGCGCGTCCGGAGCCTGTCCTCCGCAACGGGAGAGGCCACAACAGTGAGAGGCCCGCGTAACGCATAAAAAAAAAAAAAAAAATTAGGCAAAACCCTTGAATAGACATATCTCAAAAGAAAATACAAAATGGCCAATAAGTATAAGAAAAGATGCTCAACATTGCTAATTAGAGAAATACAAATCAACACACAATGACATACCACCTCACACAAATTAAAATGACCATTATTCCAAAAAATACCAACCCCCTCCCCCAGAAAATAACATGTTGGTGAGAATGGGGAGAAATTGGAACCCTTGTGTACTGTTGGTGGGATTGTAAAATGTTGAGACATATGGAAAAAAGTATGGTGGTTCCTCAACAAGTTAAAAATAGAATGACCATGTGATCTAGTAATCTGTGTTGCAATTTTAAGCAGAGTGGGTAAAAAAAGATTTCATTAAGCAGGTGACATTTAAGCAAGAACTTCAGGCTGGTGAAAAATCAGCTATAATGTTATCTGAAGAGAGTATTTCACTAGAAAGAGCAGCTTGTAATAGACACTAAGATGAGACATGGTTAGAGTCTATGAAAACCTGTCAGAAGACAGAGTAGTTGGAAAGAATGAACTAGAGGGTAAGAGTAGTAGGAGATGAGTTCAGAAAAGGAACTGGCACATAGATCAATGGAACAGAATTGAGAGCCCAGAAATAAACCTACATATATATGGACAATTAATTTATGACAAAAGAACAAAGAGCATACAATTGAGAAAAGGTAGTCTCTTCAATAAATAGTGTTGGAAAAACTGGACAGCCACATGCAAAATAATGAAACTCAACCACTATTTCACACCATACACAAAAATCAACTCGAAATGGATTAAAGACTCAAATTTAAATCCTGAAACCATAAAACTCCTAGAAGAAAACATAGGCAGTGCACTTTTCAACTTTGGTCTTAGCAATATCTTTCTGGATATGTCTCCTCAAGCAAGGGAAGCAAAAGCAAAAATAAACAAATGAGACTGCATCAAACTAAAAAGCTTCCACACAGCAAAGGAGACCATCAACAAAACAAAAAGACAACCTACTGAGCGAGAGAAGATATTCACAAATCACATATCTGATAAGTGGTTAATATCCAAAATATATAAAGAACTCATACAACTCAACAACAATAAAAAATAAGCAACCCAATTAAAAAATGGGCAGAAGACCTACATAAACATTTTTCCAAAGTAGACATACAGATGGTCCATGGACATATGGCCATCAACATCACTAATTCCTAGGGAAATTCAAATCAAAACCACAATGATATATCACCTCATGCTTATTAGAATGGCTATTATCAAAAGGCAAAATCAAGAAGTGCTGAAGAGAATGTGAAGAAAAGGGAACCCTCATGTACTGTTGGTGGGAATGTAAATTAGTGCAGCCATTATGGAAAATAGTATGGAGACTCCTCAAAAAATCAATAATGGAACTAGCATATGATCCAGCAATTCTACTTCTGGGTATTTATCCAAAGAAAACAAAAATACTACTTCAAAAAGATGCATAAATCCCTATGTCCATCACGGCATTATTTAAAATAACCACGATGTGGAAATAACCTAAGCATCCATCAACATATGGATAAAGAAGATGCAGTATCGTTACACACACACACACACACACACACACACACACACACACACACACACAATGGAATACTACTCAGCCATAAAAAAGATGAAATCTTGCCATCTGCAAAACATAGATGGACCTTGAGGATATTATGCTAAGTGAAATAAGTCAGACAAAGAAAGATAAATATATTATTATTTCACTCATATGTAGAAAATTTAAAAATTAAAATTAAATGAGTATACCAAGCCAAACAAAAGCAAACACATAGGTACAGAAAACAGAGTAGTGGTTACCAGAGGGGTAAGGGGTGGACAAAAGGTAAAATGGGTAAAGGGGCCAACAGTATGGTGGTGAGTTTCCTTTATGTTGGGTTGAGTAGTGTTCCCTTACAAGTCATGTCCACCTGGACATTCAAAATGTGACCTTATTTGGTAATAGGGTCTTTGCAGATTTAATTAAGGATCTCATGATGAAATCATCCTGGATTTAGGGGTGAGCCCTAAATCCAATGACTGGTGTCCTTATAAGAAGCAGAGAAGACACAGAGAAGACAGCCATGTGAAGAAAGAGGCAGAGTTCTGCTCTGCTTTGGGAGTTCTGCTCCCAAAGCCAAGGAATTCCTGGGGCCACCAGAAGCTAGAAGAGGAAAGGAACGATTCTTCCCTATATCCTTCAGAGGCTGCATGGCCCTGTTGGCACCTGGATTTTAGACTTCTAAGCATTCAGAACTAGGTAGGAATAAATTTCTGTCATTTCAAGCCAAACAGCAAAGGAAAAGAAAAAGGAACTGGTAGTGCAGGAATGAGGTTAAGGGAGATAACTGATGTTCTTCTGAGGCCTGTTTATAGTACAATCATTTAGACAGTTTCTCTGTTGCCTCTGAGATTTGTATAAGACCTTAACTGAGTATTTGCTTGAGGTTTTCTGGAATTCAGGTACAGGTGCACAATTCTTCATGAGGACCCAATTCTTTATCTTCCTTACTGTAATTATTCATGCTCTTTTTGTTTGATTAAGTAAATTATGCTGCCCCAGAGTCCACTGTAGATGTTACAATAAATATAATAATTGCACCTTTTTATCTCTATAAACTCCTGAATTTCTGAACATCAATGTATCTGACTCCACAGTTTCAGATAAGAGGTTATGGAACTATAGCAAGTCTGACTCTTTCCTCTCACTCTTCCTTCCTTCAATTGAAATGAAAGTTGACAAATAAAAGCTTATCCTTCAAGATTTATTTTCCAGGAGCCCCAGCTTAGACACAACATATTTTTTAAGTTCTTTTGGTTATATATTGCATTAATTTAAAACATAAACCAACTTAAATTCCTAATGTATGTGATATTATAAAATATTCTGCTCATAACGATTAGATGAATCAATATTGATTCTCGCCAGACCCAATTTCATCCCTACTCAAGGGCAAGAATTTGTGCTCCACTCTGTAACTGACCCAGTAAGGAAATATATCATGAAACTTGTTCTCTTTAGTGGCTGAGGCTTGAACCTAGTGCGTTTCTGGAGGTCACACTAGAGCCAAGATCAATAATAGGTCCGCAGCTCTAACAAAGTTTTCTTCAGGGTTCCCACATCCTTTTGAAGTTTTATGATTGATCCTCCACGTGGTTCCCTAGAAATACATTCCAGCTCCCTAGTCTGACCTCCATCCCCCAACTAGGGCTGGGTTCCTCTTCTGAATAATATCCAGCCTCTCATGAGCCTGAAAGTTTCCCAGGAGGCTGCACAATCCCTTGCCTTCAAGATATGGATCCTTCCCTGAATAATCTAACTTGGATCTTTCTCCAATGAGATTACTAAGAAATATGCTGTCAACCACCATATTAATTATTTCACTTTTGACCAGACTTCCACTCTGATGCCCTCTAACCTGCTCCGATCCTTGGGGATATACACTAATTCAACTTGCACTTGGGAACTTGTGGGTAACCCCAAAGTAAAAAGCGTTCTTAAATTCTAAGTTTTCTCTATTCCTAGTTTTCGTCCTTTCTCACAGCTCTTGGAGATCTAGCATTCCACTGACCTAAAGTAACATGGGTTTTGACTTACATGCATTCCCAAATAAGATCTGGGAGTTAAAGATTTAAAGCCTCTCAGCAAATATTCATCATTTTCTCTCTGTTTAAATATTTATAAATCTCTAATGGGAATGAGGTTTCCACTATTAGAGTAATTCAACATATGGGTCTTGTGATCCAGTAAAGGCCAAAAAAACCATGGGGATTGGTTTGACAGACCTCAAGTTATTTTATGTCAAATTTTACAAAATGTCCTATTAAAATAAGGTTAAACTTGATGTCTATCTCTTTAACCTATGTTAAGTCATTACAAATACTAATGAATTTCCAAAAGAAAGTATGAAACAAATTCACTACATATACTGCAAAGTTTAGGAAATGAAGATACCAGTCATGCTGTGAGAATATTCTGATTAGCCAACCTGAATGAACTCATTTCAATATCCAACAGCATTTTCAGCATAACCTTCTGTTTGTCCCTGTCCTAATGAGCAGCTTAAGATCTCAGAGAAACAAGATTATTAAACTGCTTATAATGTGGTTCTAACCATATTCTGGTTAGGCATATAGTTAGAACCACATTAGAAATGTCTACAATCACTGTTAAGGATACTGTTGCTATTATTTTATTTAAGTGAATGCATAGGAATTAGCTGGACTCTATAGGGGGCCATGCCTGTCTTAAGAATGTATGACCAAAGCATTTGAAAATATTCAATAGAACTTTAAAAAATTCTTTGTTGAAGAATAGAAATAACAACAGCTGACACTTGCTGAACACTATATGTCAAACATGATCATTGCAGTTAATATTTAATCCTTGTGAGAAAGGAAACTGGCACATAAAGATATAAATTAATAAGTCAAAAAAAAGTCAAAACCCCCCAACAAGAACTGATGAAATGGAAACTTGATTCAGGTTTCTGGAAACAGGATACTGTAGTAGTTAAGCTTATGAGTTTTGGAATCAGATTAGGTAATTTCAAATTCTAGCATTAACATTACATTAGTATATTGAATAAGTTACCAGGCTCATTAACTGTAAATTAGAGAAATTAGTATCTACACCACAAGGTTGTTTGAAAGTTATATATATATATTCCATAAGCATTCAATAAGATGATTATGTAACCTTTTATTTATTTTTCAGTCAGGCTTCTTGCTCTTAACTATTCCACTTAGTCTGTGACCCAGTGATGAAACAATTATGTGCAGGTCCTTTTTTATAGCTATAATTGTCAATGAAAAGATAAAAAGTTAGTAATTAGTACACATGAAGCAGTTGGTATATGTTAAATTGTTGATCATATAAAGTGTGTCTAATGTCAGATACAGTATAGGTACCTCCTATACAGCTTATTACACTGCCATCCAACCTCAGTGTGCAATTGTCAACATATTTATTTACACCTGCTCTATGTTCTAGCACTAGTCAGTTTCTTATCGTTCATTTTCTGACTGTGCAACCTTTCTTTACCCTCCCTGCAGCCATGCTGTACCACCTGCATATTCCTTTGCACAATAGATGTTAAGCTAAACACAGAGTGTTCATCAAGTATATGTAAATGTACATTTAGCTGCTGCTATTTTTAATAGCAACTCTCCAGATTTATGCAATAAGAAAGAAAACTGTGTGTTCTCCAAAATGCCTGATGCCTGTAAAATTGTACCTATACAAGCTGTTCATTCTGTTTCTTGCTGCCACAGTAGAAGGGATTTTACAAATTCACCAAGTTTTTTAGAGGGAGAAAACTATCATTTCTAAGCTGAATATTATTTTACAAAATTTCCCCACTGTTGAGATGTGACTTTTTCTATGGAACATTCTACATTAAATGATCTGTAGTATTACAGATTTTCATTCCCATTGTGTGGGCTACCTTTATACATGCCCGAATAGACAGAGTTTTTCATATACCAGAAATGTAAATCACATACAAGCATGAGGGGAGTCAGTTGTTATTGTTATTTAGGATTGTTATTTTTAAATTGTTATTTAGGATTATGTGCAAATAAATCAGAAAATTCCACCTCTAATCTGCACCTAGAACTTGGTGTCTGGATAATTCAAAGTTAAAATATTTATTTTAAAACATCCATGTGAAGTTAAGATCTAAAAGGAAATATAAAGGAAGAGAAATACTTTTTTTTCCCTGCTGTCACTATTTAAATAAGTAAAATTACATTAATCCTATGGGTATTAAATCTCTAGTATCATTTATAAACTCCTGGGAAAAGTCTGTTATCTAATGTGAACTTTTTTTCCAGCCAGAATCAGACACTCTTTTAAAGAATTTTTATTAAAATAGACTAAATTTCCAATTAATTTGTAATTTGAGTGCAGCTGCCTAAAGACAAGTCCAAAATGTATCTTCTAAATGTATGTTTCAAATGTGTATTTTCCAAAATGCATGGCTCTGTTTCCTTTCTAATTTTCAAATTCCATCAGACACAAGCTCCTTTTCACCAATAAATAATTTTATCTTTCCCCTTTACTATGCAGTTCAGAGATAAAATAAGCCTTTATAAATCTTATGGTATGACTCATAGGATAAGTAACAAAATAGTCAAATGGTTTCAACAGTTTATTATGAATATATTTTTATTTAAGTGACAAAACCCAGGAGTTATTCTGAATATGAAATAATGGAAAATAAAAGGCAAAGTCAGGTGGGCATTAAGTATAAACTTTCATTAAGATAAGAAATGATAATCTAATCTTACTTGTATAGAAGAGAAAGAAGAAAAGAAAAAGTGTGTCAAGTCAAAATGCCATGTGGTTAACTGCAAAGTGAAAAATATTAAGATGTGAGATACCTCTATCATGTTGTCAATAAAAGTATTAACATGTTAGTAAAGGTAAATATGCACAAAATATTTAACAAATTCTTAACCAAATCAGTAAGAAGATGTCCCTTTCTAGTTTATTTACTGTTAATGTTATGGCATCACAGTTATATATTTACTGACTGAGTAGACATGTCCTGAGTGAATTCAAATGTCTAATAGTATCAATAAAATACATTTATTCTAATTAAACTTCTATCTACATGCTGATTTTCTCCTAAATCACTAGATTCTTTGTGAACGTTCCTGTAATTTTTGCTTTCTGTATTATTGTGTCCAGATGTACAGACACTTACACTTGACGTAAGGTTTGGTCACAGAATACTTATGAGTTGTGTGGTCTGTGAGAAAATTATTTGTTATGTAAGACTGTTGTATGCATTGCATCCCTGGTCTTGGCCCACTAAAGAAGCCGCTCCTCAATCATACCAAAAGTTTCACCAGTATTTGCTATACTCCCTCTCCCTCATAGGTGTGCTGCTCTGGAGAATCACTACTCCATTTGATACTGGAAAGTGAGGAAGTGATTAAATATAGGGCAGTACATGGCTTGGGGTGACTCACTGGAGTAACAGGAGATTTTGTATTAAAAAATATTTTTTATTAAATACACATACATATATACTATAAAAAATTACATATCACAGAAACAGGGTGTGTTAGAGTGACATGAAAATTTCTCCAAAGATTGCCACTGTGTCCTAGCACTAAACTCTTCCTTTTCTTTGTCCAAGGGTCTTATTTCATACCAGGCTTCCTTTGCTTGATTTCTTTTCCTTGGTTCTTTCTAGTCTTTTTCTTAATCATGGTTCAATATCTTCTCTCCCGAAAACCAGACCATTTGCATGACTATCTCCTGGTATTCAATCAGATGTCATCGTACATATACTTCCTAATAGAGGCCTGTCCTGGACCTATTTGTCTTATAAGCAATCTCACCTCATCCATGTCACTTCCCCTATCATCCAATAATCATTCTCTACCTCATCACTCCATTTTATTTCTGTTGTAGCACCTACATCATTTTGTTCCTCCCTCACCAGAATGTAAGAAGGACAATAACCTATGTTGTTCAAAACTGTGCCCTCAGTACTTAGTCTACCACCTGGCACATAGTAAGCACAGTGACAGGGACCTAAGTGAATGAGTGTATGTATTATTCCTCCCTGGAAAACATAACCACCAAATACCTTTATAACTGAGCTCCACTTGTCTCTAATGTCCAGAACTGCTGCTTGGCTTTCATGCAGATCTGACAAAGAGCTACACGTGTGGGGATGGAAGTCTTGTCACAATCTTCAAATTTATGTCAAAGAATAATGTTGACACTCACCTCCATTTACCCTCCAAATGTTTGCCTTATATCTCACTAAAATATACAGCTTTTAATTATTTGGACTTTTTCCTAGAAAAGTGTGTATAGTTGAAACCGTTGAAACCATTGAAAGATTTGCTGGTGTTACTTATTCACATTTTTTACTTAATATTGGTTCTTTTAAATCTCATTTTAGTATTAAATAATTTCCCCAAAATAAAATAGAAATATTGCCATTCATGGTAGTTGACTGATTTTATCACATTATTTTTCCTTTCCAGATGCCATGGTTTTATGTAGTGTAAATGATCCTCTCATTACCAGATGGTATGAGAAAGAAACTGCTTCAGGGAGGTATATGCTATATAAGCCTGTACATTGAGTAGCTATAAAAAAGCAAAGCTTTGTAAACCAGCCAGTAAAGTATCTGAACTCAGCAGTGTTGACTGGGGAATGCAAACACTGAATGCCCCATCTGACCAGATGTGGACATTCCTAATGGATGATAAGTTCAGTCAACCAATAAAATGTTTTCAACTTAAAGCTTAAAGTGGTGATTATAATGTTAATGTTCTCTGCTTAGAAAGCACACTGAAGCAGAGAGATACAAAAAAGAAAAGCAAATTATCTTGCAAACCAAATATTTACCAGACTAATTCTGCACTTAGCCTATTTTTAGAATTTCACAACTTACAATACGCAAGATATAAAAGAATTACATAAAAATTGAGATAACTGCTGATTATATTTTATTATCAGTTCAAACCTAATCCAAATCACCAGTTTAACTGCAGGATTCTAAATGTGATTGTACAAGAGGCATTTATCACATAACTACTTATCAAGATGATGTCTCAAATATTTACTCCCTCTTGATATATTTTTACTTGAATTTTAAACTATTAACATTAATTTAGCATGTATACGGCTAAATTCAATCTCTTTTTTCTCTTTAAAAAAAAATCCTCTTGCTGATTTCTCTGTTCACTCTATCATAACAGATATAAACTTAAAAAAGAGAGTTACACGTTGACTCCTATGCTCCTAGACTTATGTCATACTAGTCATCAGTGGATTCATTATTCTTTTCCTTTACTTATCTCATTGTTTCAAATACTTGTCTTCTTTTCCACTCCCACTCACCTGGGGAACCTCATCAGTGGAACTGTGAACTACAGAATGAACTTCAGAATTTCAGTGTTTCAACCTCAATGAAGTACATTATTAGCCTGAAACTGAAAGCCATGTTGTCTTCATAGCATTATTCTCTTTGAGAAGAGTAATATGTCCCTTTCTTTTTACTTTTAGACTGAGTCAAAATTCATTGAAATAGAAAGGATCCATCATGACCTGGCTTTACACATTCAATCCAAAAAAACATAATATGCACTCACATCCAAATAGGTGATCTCACACATTTACTCATTATTCTTTTTCTTTTTTTTTTTTTTTTATGCTCTTAGAGGAGAGGAAATATGGTTCTTAGCATTCTCTCCAGCACTGCAAAACTCAAGATTGATGGACTGTAGTAGAGAACCACAGCCTATGCTAGAAACCAGAAACCTGTAGGTCTCCCAACTTTCTGGAATGGAGTTTGGATATCCACAACTAGTATCCATTTAGGATATTTAAAGTGTTTCAGTCTCATCTTTCCCTAGAAGGATATCTTGGAGATTAAAGGAATGAACAAAAATTCTACATTTAATTTTTATATAATAAGAATATAACACATAATTGGCATAACACTGTAACACATTATAATATAATAAATATAATGTAATATACTATAATAATAACAGGGATATCTTAATGAATGAGTGACCATATAAATGAGATGTTCTGGGAAAGCTTTCCATCTTATCCTTTATCCTTCCCTCTGTGCCCCCCTCAAATTAAAGTATTATACTTGAAACTAAAAGATAATCAAGTTATTATTATCACTTTTTATTACCAACCTTGAAAAATATGAGTCATCATTGTTGAATGCTCACCATGCACAAGGTAGTAAGCTAAACTCTTTATATAAAGTATAACATTTAATTTGTGCAGTAGCCCTATGAAATAACCGTCAACACACCCACATTATAGAGGGAGAAAATGAAGCTTGCAGTGAATAAGAGGCAGTGGCAAGAGTCAAGTTTAAGTCTCCCTGATTCCAAAGCTATAAACATTCTAACTTGGCTCATCAAATCCCAAGGGAAGAGAGCAAAATAATTGAAAGGAACAAAAAAGAGCAACAACAACAACCAGAAAACTATGAACAAAATGGTAGTAAGTAAATACCCATCAATAATTTCTTTAACGGTAAGTGGACTAAAGGCTTCAATCAAAAGATAGAGTTGCTGAATGCATAAAAGGACAAGTCCCATATATATGCTGACTACAATAGACTCACTTCGGATCTAAAGGCACAGACTGAAAGTGAGGGGATGGAAAAAAGTATCCCATGTAAATGGAAATAAAAAGAAAGCTAGGGTAGCAATACTTACATCAACAAAATAGACTTTAAAACAAAGACTGTAACAAGGCACAAAGAAGGATATTACACAATGATAAAGGGATGACTCCAACAAGGATATATAACAATTATAAATATATATGCACCAAACATATGAGCACCTAAATACATAAAGTAAGTATTAAACAAACAGGGAGTAATTGACAGCAACATGATCATAGCAGGAGACTTTAATATCCCACTTACATCAATGGACAGATAATCCAGTCAGAAAATCAGTAAGGATAAGGAAACACTGGACTTAAATGACACATTAGGCCAGATTTATATATATATATATATATATATATATATATATATATATATATATATATATATATATATATATATATATACACATATATACATACATACAATATATATATAATGAAATAATACTCAGCCAGAAAAAATGAAATCTTGTCATTTGCAATAACATGGATGTATCTAGGGGGTATTATGCTAACAAGACATGCCAAGTTGTAGCTTTCTGCTATCTACTGAGTCCTCATGTCATAGATTAAACCTTAAAATATGTTGTTGATTTATACGTATATGTTATATATAATTTTGTATATATACATATGTACAAATATATAACTTTTTTCTTAATTCCGTAACATAAAGAAACTCTGACATGGACAGTTTTTCTAGTTCACTTCATTCTTTTTACAGATCTTTCACAATTCATTCACCAGATAATCAGTTTATCATAAAAAAATCCTCAGTTGTCACTTTACTCCAATTCCGTATGTTGAAGTTAATCTGCAAACCTAGAACCTTTCCCTTGATAACCATGGACTGAAGTTTTTTCCTTTAGCTTGCTTCAAGGTACATATTCAGAGTGAAATTTTCTTAACAGAAGAGGCTACAATATTTCACTCTTGTTTCTATACCATAAAAATATAAATACAGCATTTGTACTTCATTTCCTCACCAGTATATATTACTTTTTAGATTTTGATTCCAATTCACCAATCTTTACAAAATTGTCATAAAAATTAAAGTATAATACAGTGATTACCTTGAATGTATGGTCATTAGTTACATGACTTGAAATATACAGCAGAAAGGCATAAATGAATTCAGAGACTGAAATGCAAACTGCTCTAGATTGGCACAAAAAACAAGAATTTTGATCTATGTCAACATAAAATTTCATTTGGATTTCTGAATTCATTATGGAAAAAGATATCATATTCATTTAATTAGCTTATTTGAGAGATAGTCTTCCCTATCTAATTCCTATTTGGAATTAGAATAGAACCAAATACTCATAGCATTCATTCCAATCATTGTGGAATCCTCCTACATTTTTAAACTCAAACTGCTTCCATTCTGACCCTATCTAGTCCTGGCTATACATTTCAGGTTCTGTGACTCTGATACAGATCTTTTCCTCTGGCCACTTACTTTGAATGTGGACTAATTTGAAATTTTAAAAATTCAATTTTCCAGATAGATTTTACTTTTCCTTCTGTCTGAATCTTCGCATCCCATATGGTACCAGTAAAATTAATTCCATCCCTGTCCCTGGGGTTAAACACAGTCAGGGTCTACATCCTTCCCCAGACAACATTGGCTTCCCAAGAGGGCAAGGGATTCAGACAACTGATGAAAATACCGATGGGTCACAACCATGGGAGTTTGTTTCCCAAGTGAAATCTGAAATTAACCTCCATACTCAGAGGTCAAGAAGAGATGGAAGAAAGAGGAAGATCACACTAGATTGATAGGCAGCAGGCTTAATAACCAAGGAAACTTATATACAAGGCTTGCCTTTGGCAGCCGTAAGACAAGCAGATCTCTGCACCCACCGGCCAGAATCTTCAAAATTGATAGAGGCCTTAAGTGAGTTCAGTCACATATTTGGTCCAAATGGCCTCAGCAACATATTATTCTCTCAAGGTTGTGTCCTTGAAAATGATTCCCGCTATGGGAATGGTGGGCAAGATACACATTCCAAGGACAGGGGAGTGGATAAGGAGCCTCTGACCACTTGGGTCCAACTCATGGGTCAACAGGTAGTCATGTCCTCTCAATGGCCTCCTCCAACAGCTACCAGAATGATTCATTTTTTCCTTCAGAATGGAATTACTGTGTTCTTAATTTACTGGATATGCCTCTTACAACTAAGTAATCAGAGAAGTATAAGCGACTACAAACGTGACTTATCAAATCTTTATTAATTTCCTCGTCCAAGTTAGACATTCCATGAAGTCTATTTTTTTAATGACAGACATTTTCAACATAAATGTGGACATTGATAATGCTGATATAAGTAATTAATTCATATATAGGCATTCCTCATTTTATTGCACTTATTTTTATTACACTTTGCAGATTTAGCAGGGTTTTCTTTTGTTTGTTTTTTTTAATAAATTGAAGGTCCATGGTAACCTTGCATTGTCAGATGATGGTTAACATTTTTGGGGGAATAAATTATTTTTTAAGATATGTACATTGTTTTTTTAGACATAATGCTATTGCACACCTAATAGACAACAATATAGTTTAAAAATAACTTTTATATGCACTGGGAAGCCAAAGATTTTACGTGACTCACTATATTGTGCCATTTGCTTTGTTGCAGTGGTCTGAAAACAAACCTGCAATATCTCTGAGGTGTGCCTAAATGCTATATGAGACCTATTTATTCACTTGAGGGAAAAAAAATTCAAAACAATTAGTCAACCCTCAGGGAAGATTATCTAAATGATTAATTATAATGTTATGAGTCTGGTTCAATATTAATATTTTCAGTCTTTTAAAACATTTCTGAATAGTACCAAATTTTATTTGGAGTTAAATTGTAGCAATCAATAAAGATTCACTGATCCTTTTCTGTAGGCTGGGGATACTAAAACACAGAGAAATGTTTTAAGTTATAAACAAGTTTATGATCTAATTTGGAAAGCTGAGCATACATCCAAAATAAAGTAAAACCACTAAGAGAACTATTCCTCATGTTAATGATCATTTTTAAAAACAAATGATAGAGATATTCCTAGAATATTGTACAGGGTACAATATTGTAGATATTGCAGAGGCTTCAGTTGAACAGGAAAAAAAGGCCTATTTACACTTTGAAGTGAGCCCTGAAGGAACAGTTATTCTTAGATTTAAAAAGGGGGGGGGGGTGATTTTAGACTAGAATGATTAAGCAATGAAAACTGATCTGTATAATAGCTCAATCATTAAGATGGTAATCAAAACATACTTGAACATCATTTATTTGAATTGACTACTGCGTAACTAATTTTTTAAAATGTGTGAATTGACCTCCTCAATTTTTTCAAGGAGGGTCTCATTTCATCAGATCAATGTCTGATATATATTGTTGAGTTTATCTGCTTTACAGAAGCAGAAAGAAACTTGAATTTCTTTTCAAATTGTTTTTGTTATTTTAACCCTGAGAATTCACTGAGTTTGGTGATGTAAAATTGAAAAGAGCATTTAACTGCTTAGATTAAAAACAAGATGTTTATTGGATTTTATTCTTTAAATCCGTAAACAGCAAAAGTAGCTGTTTGATATCTCATTTTCTGACTCTATCCGTCCCCTTTATTGCCATTATACAATGTTTAATTCCCTTCTACTTTCCCTGAGGACTTTTAGTAAGCTCAATGAAAATAAACTGGTGTTAGAAGTCATGTGCTTACGTAATATTTTAATGTGGGATCAATGTACTCATTAAGAAAAATAATCCATAAAAAGTAGTTGATTCTCAGGTTGAGTTTCAATCTGAAGTGTCAATTCTAAAGCTATGCCTGAAAAATCTGCCAAAATTGGTCAGTGAAAATCAGGAACAAGATTGCAAATAGTTCCTGAATTATGCAATAATATACAGTCAGGACTTAAAATACCTATTATTAGTGCATTCAAAACCTATGTTTTAAAAATATAATTGCAAGCATGTGAGTTCTCACATATTAACTGTCTCAGGCCCTTGTTAAACCTAAATCTCAAAACAGTGGTGAATAGGGGATTAAGTAAAATAAGTGCTAATAAAATTAAAGTATCATCTGTGTATGATGCAAATTTCAAAGTAAAACGATAAATACGATGGTTTCTTTTGAGGATTTCTAAAATTAGAAAGAGGTCATGGTTGCATAACTGTGAATATACTAAAAACCACTAAATTGTACATTTTAAAAGGGTAGATTTGAAGATATGTGAATTATATTTCAATAAAGCTGTTATACAGAAGAAGGAGGAAAAGGAGACCCACCAACTGCATATTGAGTTTCTGGTTAGTTTTCAATGATGGGACCTAATGTAAGGATATCACAACTTGTCTAGTGGTCCGACTGCATCGTTTCACCCCTCTGGTGTCATTTCCCCTCTTTGTCACCTTTGAATCCCTAAGGAAGATATATTTCCTTGGGTTGGTTGGTTACTATCTCATATGAGTAGGTCTTGCTAGATAGAAAGGGTAACCCCCTAGAAGTAAGAATAAGAAACAAGGGAGGCCAAAAGCAAAGCCAAAAGCAAGCTGACAAAACAAAGCAATCTGCTGATACTCTTTCTCAGGTGTCAGCCAAGTATGGCTCAAATCCAGCTGCCACCTGTTTGTGCAAGTAACATTTTACTGGAACACAGTTGTGGCCATTCCTTTATGTATTATCTAGTATTACTTTTGACCTACAATTTCAAAGGTGAGCAGTTAGATCAGAGACCTCATGGCCCACAAAGCCTAAATATTTGCAATTTATACCTTCACAGAAAAAGTTTGCCAATCCTTGCTATAATATTTGGAAGAATTTATACTGAATGTGATATATTCCTTCGTATTTGAATTGCTGTACTCTTCATAACCCATACTCAGTCCTTGACACCTCATATTTTCATCTAAATGTGTCTTCATATCCTATAGGAAAGATTTGGAATTTTTCGCTGATCCCTTAGTGGGATCAAGAAAAGTTAGCAGAGGAAAGAGCAACAGAAATCTGTTTACTCTGAAGTTCATAATCTACTATTCTATTCACTTTTTTCTTCATTTTGATTCAGATAAATATCTAAGCCATGCTCATAAATTTGACCTACACTGACTAAATTATATTAATACCTAAATGAGCTGAGAAATGACTGCCCATTTGTCGGATTCTACTTCTGGTTTCTGGTGGTAGAGAAGGTAGGCATGTGCCCTAAAAGAAAATTAAAGCCTTTTTTTTTTTTCCCCTTGAATACAGTCCCAAAATTTTCACATTAACTTTTTCCATAATGTAAGGTTGGATCCTGGTGTATAAAACTTCACATCAGGTCTCAAGCCTAATTAGTCAACTATTGACCCTTGTTAAGAAGAAAGGAAGAGGATAACAGAAAAGATACTCCCCAGGAGAATTACTCATATTTGCCTTTGGCTATGGTAGGAGATTCAAAGTATTTTCCCTGTGTACTTTTTGAGAAAAAATAACCTTTGCAGGTTTCATGATGAGGACTTTGGGAATTTCTGATGAACATTTTTAAAGTGCCAGAAGAGTTAGAAATCTATTTCTTCAGCAAAATTATAACTTTGGTTGCAGTTTTTCTGAGGTCTACTCCTAAAGTAAGATGGAATACTCTTCCATTCCACGTATAATCAAGTTATACTTCTCAATTTTCCAAGACAGAGTTCCAACTTTGGTTTTCTAAAGCTTAGGAAATAATCTTAAATCATCAGCACAGTTCTTTAGGCCCTCAGTAAACTATGCTACATAGTTATCTAAAATCTGGCCGAGAGAATTATTTAGGGAGATGACAAAAGGAATATTATTTGTTTTTATACCTTTAACTACTCTAGTTTTATTTGAAGGATTATTTGGGCACCAGGAATTTTGTTACATTCTTAGGCCATATTACCTGAATTTCGTGTAGCATAATTTTCACTAAAACTTTTTCTAACACATTGTCCTAAAATATCATTGAAAAATGTTACAATTCCAGCTATTTGCTACATACTTCTACATGGTTACAAAACTGTGGGGAAACTGTCTAATATGTCTCTTAGAGCTCTCTCTTGAGTATCCTCGAGGGAAGCTTCTATTGGACTTAACTCTCAAGAAAAGATTTTCTTCCCTGGGAAATAAGCTTGTTTCTTCCTTTATAATGAGAGCAATGTAACATCACAGACCCCACTTTGCCTTGACTGCCAGATATCTAAAAGCTTATTCACAGCAAGCATATTGACAAGTATTGTCAACATACTGCCTTTTTTTCTCTAGTGTTCTTTCCATATGAACTCGTATTTTAATGATGTGCTTTATGTAATACGTAGGGGTTTATTCTGAAGACGTTTTCACAGACCCACTTGGGAGTGTGGCAGAAAAGAAGTACAAAACAAACAAACAAAACTGCAAGCAAATTAAAAAATATATGGAGAGCATGCACTGTGTATTAAATGTCTTTTTATTTGTATGAAGGCTGTGTGAAAATGGTGCTGCTGGATTGACTGTATTAACAAGTAATCGAGTTATCAATTTTTTCCTCCATAGAAGTTTTTAGTTCTTGCTTTATTAACATTGAAGCTCAATTTAGAGATAACTTAGAATGACTGTTTTAGTTGATAGATTAAGAGAGCAGAAAATTAAGTGCTCAGTTCAAGGTCTCATTACAAGGAAGTGGCAGAGCAGGTGCAAAGCCTTCTAGGTCTTCATTAAGTCTTCTCTAATGTATGTCTTTTACTAAATTCTTCATTTATAATTTTTAATCACAATTTAAAAGTTATTTATTCTTTCTTCTTTTAAATGAAAACAAAATTATCACTCTAAAGTCAATTGTAATTTATAAAGCAACTTCAAAATTAATCTTAGTTTATTACCATAACAGTCTCAGAATGACCCTTCAAACGTCATACCTATCAGCATTTAGGTTTTATTTATAATATGCTATTTTTATATGTCACTTGACATTTTATATTCAAACATACAAAAGTGTTTAAACATTGAAACATTCTCCTTGCATCTAAGGAAGGTACAATTTCCTAAAGCCAGTTTGCATGTAGACTTTCAATTTTCTTTCTGAGGGAAGAAAAAAAGCCACTTATCTTTTCATCAGAAATTAAAATTCTCTTTTCACATAAAATCTTCAGTAAATGTATTTTTAAGCAAACTAGTCATCATATTTTCTTAGAGCTTTACTGTATGCTTTGTAATCAGCATTTCTTCTTTGGTACTAGTAATTTCTCAGATACATTTTTTAATTCACATAATCTCTATTAACCTTTTGTGAAGAGGTTAATTGAAATAAGAATATCTCTTCATAATAATATTCACTTGAGTCAAGAAGTTTGAAGGAAGAAAATGACAATGAATAATATGCTTTGAGAGGACGGCTTGAAGATGGCAGAAGAGTAAGACGCGGAGATCGCCTTCCTCGCCACGGATATACCAGAAATACATCTACACGTGGAACAACTCCTACAGAACACCTACTGAAGGCTGGCAGAAGACCTCAGAGCTCCCAAAAGGCAAGAAACTCCCCACGTACCTGGGTAGGGCAAAAGAAAAAAAGAAGAAACAGAGATAAAAGAATAAGGACGGCACCTGCACCAGTGGGAGGGAGCTGTGAAGGAGGAAAAGTTTCCACACACTAGGAAGCCCCTTCGTGGGCGGAGACTGCGGGAGGCGGAGGGGGGAGCTTCGGGACCGCGGAGGAGTGCACAGCGACGGGTGCGGAGGGCAAAGCGGGGAGATTCCTGCACAGAGGATAGGTGCCGAGCGGCACTCACCAGCCCGAGAGGCTTGTCTGCTCACCCGCCGGGGCGGGTGGGGCTGCGAGCTGAGGCTCGGTTTCGATTTTGGACGGAGCGCAGGGAGAGGACTGGGGTTGGCGGCTTGAACATAGCCTGAAGGGGTTAGTGCACCACTGCGAGCCGGGTGGGAGTCCGGGGAAAAGTCTGCACCTGCCGAAGAGGCAAGAGACTTTTTCTTCCCTCTTTGTTTCCTGGTGCGCGAGGAGAGGGGTTTAAGAGCGCTGCTTAAAGGAACTCCAGAGATGGGCGCGAGCCACGCTAAAAGCGTGGACCCCAGAGACGGACGCGAGCCGCGGCTAAAAGCGCGGACCCCAGAGACGGGCGGGAGATGCTAAGGCTGCTGCTGCCGCCACCAAGGGGCCTGTGTGCGAGCACAGGTCACTCTCCACACCCCTTTTCCGCGGAGCCTGTGCAGCCCGCCACTGCCAGGTTCCCGGGATCCAGGGACAACTTCCCCGAGAGAACGCACGGCAGGCCTCAGGCTGGAGCAACGTCACGCCGGCCTCTGCCGCAACGTCACGCCGCCTCTGCCGCCGCAGGCCTGCCCCGCACGCAGTACCCCTCCTTCCCCCCCCACCCCGGCCTGAGTGAGCCGGAGCCCCCGAATCAGCGGCTCCTTTAACCCCGTCCTGTCTGAGCAAAAAACAGACGCCCTCCAGCGACCTACACGCAGAGGCAGGGCCAAACCCAAAGCTGAGCTCCTGTGAGCTGTGAAAACAAAGAAGAGAAAGGGAAATCTCTCCCAGCAGCCACAGAAGCAGCGGATTAAAGCTCCACAATCAACTTGATATACCCTGCATCTGTGAATACCTGAATAGACAACGAATCATCCCAAATTGAAGAGGTGGAATTTAGGAACGAGATCTATGATTTTTTCCCTTTTCCTCTTTTTGTGAATGTGTACGTGTATGCTTCTGTGTGAGATCTTGTCTGTATACTCTTGCTTCCACCATTTGTCCTAGGGCTCTATCCGTCCATGGTTTTTAAAAAAAATTTTTTTTCTTAATAATTAATTTTAATTGTAATAACTTTATTATACTTTACCTTCGTTCTTTCTTTCTTTCCTTCCTTCCTTCCTTTAGACAACGAATCACCCCAAATTGAGGAGGTGGTCTCTGAGAGCAAGATTTATGATTTTTCCCCCTTTACCTCTTTTTGTGAACGTGTATGTGTATGCTTCTGTGTAAGATTTTCTCTGTATAGCTTTGCTTCCAACATTTGTCCTAAGGTTCTATCCGTCCCTTTATTTTTTTCTAAATATTTTTTAATTCAATAACTATATTATACTTTATTTTATTTTTACTGTATCTTCTTTCTTTCTTTTTTCCTTCTTTCCCTCCTTCCTTCCTTCCTCCCTCCCTCCCTCCCTCCTTTCTTTCCTTCTTTGCTTCTTTCTTCCTTCCTTCCTTTCCTCCTTTCCTTCTTTCTTTCCTCATACTTCTACTAATTTTCTCTACTTTTTCTCCCTTTTATTCTGAGCCGTGTGGATGAAAGGCTCTTGGTGCTCCAGCCAGGAGTCAGGGCTCTGCCTCTGAGGTAGGAGAGCCAACTTCAGGACACTGGTCAACAAGAGACCTCCCAGCTCCACATAATATTAAATGGCGGAAATCTCCCAGAGACTTCCATGTTAACACCAGCACCCAGCTTCACTCAACGACCAGCAAGCCACAGTGCTGGACACCCTATGCCAAACAACTAGCAAAACAGGAACACAACCCCACCCATTAGCAGAGAGGCGGCCTAAAATCATAATAAGGCCACAGATACCCCAAAACACACTACCAGACGTGAACCTGCCCACTAGAGAGACAAGATCCAGCCTCATCCACCACAACACAGGCACTAGTCCCCTCCACCAGGAAGCCTACACAACCCGCTGAAACAACCTTAGCCACTGGAGACAGACATCAAAAACAACGGGAACTACGAACGTGCAGCCTGCAAAAAGGAGACCCCAAACACAGTAAGATAAGCAAAATGAGAAGACAGAAAAACACACAGCAGATGAAGGAGCAAGATAAAAATGCACCAGACCTAACAAATGAAGAGGAAATAGGCAGTCTACCTGAAAAAGAATTCAGAATAATGATAGTAAGGATGATCCGAAATCTTGGAAATAGAATGGACAAAATGCAAGAAACAGTTAAGAAGGACCTAGAAGAAATAAAGATGAAACAAGCAATGATGAATACAATAAATGAAATTAAAAATACTCTAGAAGGGATCAATAGCAGAATAACTGAGGCAGAAGAACGGATAAGTGACCTGGAAGATAAAGTAATGGAAATAACTACTGCAGAGCAGAATAAAGAAAAAAGAATGAAAAGAACTGAGGACAGTCTCAGAGACCTCTGGGACAACATTAAACGCACGAACATTTGAATTATAGGGGTTCCAGAAGAAGAAGAGAAAAAGAAAGGGACTGAGAAAATATTTGAAGAGATTATAGTTGAAAACTTCCCTAATATGGGAAAGGAAATAGTTAATCAAGTCCAGGAAGCACAGAGAGTCCCATACAGGATAAATCCAAAGAGAAACATGACAAGACACATATTAATCAAACTGTCAAAAATTAAATACAAAGAAAGCATATTAAAAGCAGCAAGGGAAAAACAACAAATAACACACAAGGGAGTCCCCATAAGGTTAACAGCTGATCTCTCAGCAGAAACCCTACAAGCCAGAAGGGAGTGGCAGGACATACTGAAAGTGATGAAGGAGAAAAACCTGCAACCAAGACTACTCTACCCAGCAAGGATCTCATTCAGATTTGATGGAGAAATTAAAACCTTTACAGACAAGCAAAAGCTTAGAGAGTTCAGCACCACCAAACCAGCTTTACAACAAATGCTAAAGGAACTTCTCTAGACAAGAAACACAAGAGAAGGAAAAGACCTATAATAACGAACCCAAAACAATTTAGAAAATGGGAATAGGAACATACATATCAATAATTACCTTAAATGTAAATGGACTAAATGCTCCCACCAAAAGACACAGATTGGCTGAATGGATACAAAAACAAGACCCTTATATATGCTGTCTACAAGAGACCCACTTCAGACCTAGAGACACATACAGACTGAAAGTAAGCGGATGGAAAAAGATATTCCATGCAAATGGAAACCAAAAGAAAGCTGGAGTAGCAATTCTCATATCAGACAAAATAGACTTTAAAATAAGGACTATTAAAAGGGACAAAGAAGGACACTACATAATGATCAAGGGATCGATCCAAGAAGAAGATATAACAATTGTAAATATTTATGCACCCAACATAGGAGCACCTCAATACATAAGGCAAATACTAACAACCATAAAAGGGGAGATCAACAGTAACACATTCATAGTAGGGGACTTTAACACCCCACTTTCACCAATGGACAAATCATCCAAAATGAAAATAAATAAGGAAACACAAGCTTTAAATGATACATTAAACAAGATGGACTTAATTGATATTTATAGGACACTCCATCCAAAAACAACAGAATACACATTTTTCTCAAGTGCTCATGGAACATTCTCCAGGATAGATCATATCTTGGGTCACAAATCAAGCCTTGGTAAATTTAAGAAAACTGAAATTGTATCAAGTATCTTTTCCGACCACAACGCCATGAGACTAGATATCAATTACAGGAAAAGATCTGTAAAAAATACAAACACATGGAGGCTAAACAATACACTACCTAATAATGAAGTGATCACTGAAGAAATCAAAGAGGAAATAAAAAAATACCTAGAAACAAATGACAGTGGAGACACAACGACCCAAAACCTATGGGATGCAGCAAAAGCAGTTCTAAGGGGGAAGTTTATAGCAATACAAGCCCACCTTAAGAAGCAGGAAACATCTCGAATAAACAACCTAACCTTGCACCTCAAGCAATTAGAGAAAGAAGAACAGAAAACCCCAAACCTAGCAGAAGGAAAGAAATCATAAAAATCAGATCAGAAATAAATGAAAAAGAAATGAAGGAAACGATAGCAAAGATCAATAAAACTAAAAGCTGGTTCTTTGAGAAGATAAACAAAATAGATAAACCACTAGCCAGACTCATCAAGAAAAAAAGGGAGAATACTCAAATCAATAGAATTAGAAATGAAAAAGGAGAAGTAACAACTGACACTGCAGAAATAAAGAAAATCATGAGAGATTACTACAAGCAACTCTATGCCAATAAAATGGCCAATCTGGAAGAAATGGACAAATTCTTAGAAATGCACAATCTGCCAAGACTGAATGAGGAAGAAATAGTAAATATGAACAGACCAATCACAAGCACTGAAATTGAAACTGTGATTAACAATCTTCCAACAAACAAAAGCCCAGGACAAGATGGCTTCACAGGTGAATTGTATCAAACGTTTAGAGAAGAGCTAACACTTGTCCTTCTCAAACTCTTCCAAAATATAGCAGAGGGAGGAACACTCCCAAATTCCTTCTACGAGGCCACCATCACCTTGATACCAAGCCCAGACAAGGATGTCACACAGAAAGAAAACTACAGGCCAATATCACTGATGAACATAGATGCAAAAATCCTCAACAAAATACTAGCAAACAGAATCCAACAGCACATTAAAAGGATCATACACCATGATCAAGTGGGGTTTATTCCAGGAATGCAAGGATTCTTCAATATACGCAAATCTATCAATGTGATAAGCCATATTAACAAATTGAAGGAGAAAAACCATATGATCATCTCAATAGATGCAGAGAAAGCTTTCGACAAAATTCAACACCCATTTATGATAAAAACCCTCCAGAAAGTAGGCATAGAGTGAACTTACTTCAACATAATAAAGGCCATATATGACAAGCCCACAGCAAACATCATCCTCAATGGTGAAAAACTGAAAGCATTTCCACTAAGATCAGGAACAAGACAAGGTTGCCCACTCTCACCACTCTTATTCAACATAGTTTTGGAAGTTTTAGCCACAGCAATCAGAGAAGAAAAGGAAATAAAAGGAATCCAAATCGGAAAAGAAGAAGTAAAGCTGTCACTGTTTGCAGATGACATGATACTATACATAGAGAATCCTAAAGATGCTACCAGAAAACTACTAGAGCTAATCAATGAATTTGGTAAAGTAGCAGGATACAAAGTTAATGCACAGAAATATCTGGCATTCCTATATACTAATGATGAAAAATCTGAAAGTGAATCAAGAAAACACTCCCATTTACCATTGCAACAAAAAGAATAAAATATCTAGGAATAAACCTACCTAAGGATACGAAAGACCTGTATGCAGAAAATTATAAGACACTGATGAAAGAAATTAAAGATGATACAAATAGATGGAGAGATATACCATGTTCTTGGATGGGAAGAATCCATATTGTGAAAATGACTCTACTACCCAAAGCCATCTACAGATTCAATGCAATCCCTATCAAACTACCACTGGCATTTTTCACAGAACTAGAACAAAAAATTTCACAATTTGTATGGAAACATAAAAGACCCCGAATAGCCAAAGCAATCTTGAGAACGAAAAAAGGAGCTGGAGGAATCAGGCTCCCTAACTTCAGACTGTACTACAAAGCTACAGTAATCAAGACAGTTTGGTACTGGCACAAATACAGAAAGATAGATCAATGGAACAGGATAGAAAGCCCAGAGATAAACCCACGCACATATGGACACCTTATCTTTGATAAAGGTGGCAGGAATGTACAGTGGAGAAAGGACAGCCTCTTCAATAAATGGTGCTGGGAAAACTGGACAGGTACATGTAAAAGTATGAGATTAGATCACTCCCTAACACCATACACAAAAATAAGCTCAAAATGGATTAAAGACCTAAATGTAAGGCCAGAAACTATCAAACTCTTAGAGGAAAACAGGCAGAACACTCTATGACATAAATCACAGCAAGATCCTTTCTGACCCACCTCCCAGAGTAATGGAAATAAAACCAAAAATAAACAAATGGGACCTAATGAAACTTCAAAGCTTTTGCACAGCAAAGGAAACCATAAACAAGACCAAAAGACAGCCCTCAGAATGGGAGAAAATATTTGCAAATGAAGCAACTGACGAAGGATTAATCTCCAAAATTTACAAGCAGCTCATGCAGCTCAATAACAAAAAAACAAACAACCCAATCCAAAAATGGGCAGAAGACCTAAACAGACATTTCTCCAAAGAAGATATACAGAATGCCAACAAACACATGAAAGAATGCTCAACATCATTAATCATTAGAGAAATGCAAATCAAAACTACAATGAGATATCATCTCACACCAGTCAGAATGGCCATCATCAAAAAATCTATAAACAATAAATGCTGGAGAGGGTGTGGAGAAAAGGGAACACTCTTGCACTGCTGGTGGGAATGTGAATTGGTTCAGCCACTATGGAGAACAGTATGGAGGTTCCTTAAAAAACTACAAATAGAATTACCATATGACCCAGCAATCCCACTACTGGGCATATACCCTGAGAAAACCAAAATTCAAAAAGAGTCATGTACCAAAATGTTCATTGCAGCTCTATTTACAATAGCCCGGAGATGGAAACAACCTAAGTGCCCATCATCGGATGAATGGATAAAGAAGATGTGGCACATATATACAATGGAATATTATTCCGCCTTAAAAAGAAACGAAATTGAGTTATTTGTAATGAGATGGATAGACCTAGAGTCTGTCATACAGAGTGAAGTAAGTCAGAAAGAAAAAGACAAATACCGTATGCTAACACATATATATGGAATTTAAGAAAAAAAAAAATGTCATGAAGATCCTAGGGGTAAGACAGGAATAAAGACGCAGACCTACTGGAGAACGGACTTGAGGATATGGGGAGGGGGAAGGGTGAGCTTTGACAGGGCGAGAGAGAGTCATGGACATATACACACTAACAAACGTAGTAAGGTAAATAGCTAGTGGGAAGCAGCCGCATGGCACAGGGATATTAGCTCGGTGCTTTGTGACAGCCTGGAGAGGTGGGATAGGGAGAGTGGGAGGGAGGGAGACGCAAGAGGGAAGACATATGGGAACATATGTATATGTATAACTGATTCACTTTGTTATAAAGCAGAAACTAACACACCATTGTAAAGCAATTATACCCCAATAAAGATGTTAAAAAAAAATAATATGCTTTGAAGTAGAATACTTCATAAAGTCTTTGATGTAGTTGTTCACAGTTGGATTAATTGGGACTTAGCAGTGATTTCCGTGAGTTCAAATACTGCTCAGAATTCTAAGGAGTCTGTTATTTGACTAATCTAGTATATAAAAGAATAAATCTTTTTCTGTCAGTTTTCAGGAAATGAGGAAGAAACCTAAAAGGAGAATTCCAATTTAGAGTGATCACACATGAGCTCTGTTTGGGAAAATATGGGTGCACAGATACCTTGCAACTTAAGATCCTGGCTTGTACATACTTTGAAGACCAAATAATTGATATACAAAGTTTACATAAACTGTTTATAATAATTTGATTGTCATCTAATGCAACATTGCTACAATAACAAAGATAATCTACATTTGGCTACTGTAATCATTTTAGGTATGTTTATTTCTCTTTTGCAATTCACATTGAACAGACAGATGGACAGATCTATCTATACAGAGAAAAAGAGTTTTTTAAAATGGTCTGAGTAATTGTAAATTAGACAAAACAAAACCAAGGCTGGGCTTCCCTGGTGGCACAGTGGTTGAGAGTCTGCCTGACGATGCAGAGTACATGGGTTCATGCCCCAGTCCGGGAAAATCCCACATGCCGCAGAGCAGCTGGGCCCGTGAGCCATGGCCGCTGGGCCTGCGCGTCCGGAGCCTGTGCTCCGCAACGGGACAGGCCACAACAGTGAGAGGCCCGCGCACCGCAAAAAAACAAATAAACAAAAAAAAACAAGGCAAAGAGAGGAACCCCAGTATATCACTTGGTGTATATATACTACTTTTGAAGATATTTAATTTTTTAAATTATTCAGATACATGATTAACTAGAGTAATGAGCTGCTAGAGATTTTCTGATTTATTATTTTCCAATTATTTCCAAACATTCTAAATATTTCCAACTATTTATATTACACTGAATTTTAAAAATACAATAATAACAATTACTGTTTACTGAGTATGTACAATGTGTTATTAGACTTTAAGTAAATCACATAATTTCTCATTTTACTTTCAAAATAAGTCTAAGACACAGGTAATTTTAGTATCCCATTTTAAAGATGAGTTAACTGCCATACACAGAAAAGATGTACAATTTTCTCAAGGACACACAGCTAATGAAAGATTAGATCTACATACAAATCCTTGAAATCTGGCTAAAATGTTATTCTCTTTTTCACTTCTCCAAACAGCTTTCTTGATTGTCAGGAATTTCTGGCTAATTCAAAGTTTTATTTTATTAATGCTCATGTTCAAACATCACCTTAAAAGGAGAAACTATAAAGAACGAAAATTTTGAGATGTTTTTATCTACCTGAGTGATCTTCATCATATGTAGAATTAGACTGGTACTGTTGATATTGTGTAAAATGTGTTTCAGATGATACTGTAAAATGATTTTTTAAAATCAGACATCATAAAGAATAGTTTATAAGATTTTTTTGTAAGTATGATTTCTGTGGAAAAATCAGAGATCCTAAATAATAATATATAAGAAGATGGATTTGAATTGAGGTAGGGACAATCAAAAATATATAAATGCAGCACTAGGTATTGCCTGGAAAGAGAGACCTGGAATGATCTGACACAATAAAGGACAGCTCAGAATAAAAACTAAAATCACTGGTTCTTAAAAGAGTTGAGGGATGTGAAAGAAAGGAAGGAATAATGCATTTGCCAACTCCCTCGTTTAGGATTTATCTCAAAATTCCTCATTGTAGTACATATTTTCCTCTGATATAGTGTTACAAATATATCCTTACTTATGTATTATAGGTGGAAGGGTGAGAACTGTCTTGAAGGACCCCCAAGAGAATTTATGAATTTCTTCTTTGAAAATGTGTATTCACTTGGAACTCGAGTGAAAGTGTTCTTCAAACAAAAAATTGAGCGTAGCCTGAAAGAAAAGCTGGCTGCGTTAACAATTCTAAAAGTTGCAAAGTAAATGTTAATAACAATGCTCCACCTCTCCTCCAAAACCAACAGCCAAAGAAACAAAACAACTTAGAAAAGGAAGAAGGAAATAGAGAAACCAGGAGGAATGCACATTGATGAGTTTGTAACACTGTTTTTCAGTTCCAGACCATGCTCTTGTATATAGATGACCTGAGGTTTCATATACTTCATGGTGGGACAGAATTAAGAATCCTCTCAAGGTATTATTTTTTAAGGAGTATATTTGTGGGGGGAGGGAGAGGTGTAGGATTCCATTTTTCAAAAGAGAATATCTATATGTAGGACAGACATGGAAACCCATGGTAATTCAGGTATTTTATTTGACGTAATCCTGGGGACCAATAAATTCATGAACACACAGTACCAGAATTATGTATTAAGAGTTTCTTAGAAGTTTTAAGAGATAATCTTGTCATCTCTTCCACATCCCTATTACCACACATACTTAGTTTTCCAATGAAATAAAGCAAATGGAGTTTGGGGGAATTGTCTAAGATCATACAAATGATTAGCTGCACGTCTGTATTGGAATTCACTTCTCCTGCCTGTCCGGGCAGCTCCTTAGGGCACTTCAAAAACTCTAAAATGTCCTATAGGAATTCTCTTCATTTGAAGGGTTTCTTTTCCAGGCCTCTAAATAAATCTACGTCTGAACTGTCCTCAAAGTTGTCGCCAATCAGCAGATTCCCCAGCAAGCTGAAAAGCACCTGGGAGATCCAGATTGTCAAAGAATCATATACGTGGTTTGGAAATGTGTTTTAATGAGGTGCTTGTCCTGTGGGGAAAAGGCTTGACTCTAATTAAAGATGAAGCCAAAATATTTTTTGCAGTTTCGTTTAAAGATGATTTGGGGAGGTCTTTTCAGTTATAAAAACTCTATGACTCCACGTTTGGATAAACTTTAGGCAGAATTTGCAGGATTACTAATATGCACCCAAACAACTATTAAGGAAATTTATACTTTACTTTGTGAGGAGAGTGTTCTCAAACAGAATGTTTCATTGTTGACAGAAACATGTGGATTCCAAATTTATCAAATTATTGGAATTTGGAGTTTTAAAAATACAAACCACCAAGTTGTTAAATAGCTGATAAATGACAGATGGAGAGGTCATTTTAGAATGTCTCTTCCACTGAAGTGGAAGCTTGATCTGTGCAAATGTACAAAAATATTTATTTGAATCTCTTGCTCTGCTTCTAAATTTATCCTAGAAATGGCTTTTAGAAAGTTATATTATTCCAGAGCTAAAGGAGATTTTAAGATAATGAGTTCAAAAGTTGCAAGCTCATTTTTAACTTTAGAAGCTGTTATGCTTGTACCATTAGTAAAATATTTTTCTCTGGAAAAAGCAGCCCTGCTTTCATATTGCCGTTAATTTTAGTAATTACTAAAACGTATCATCTTCTTGCAAATGCAGGTCTTTAGTTATATCTCCTTTATATCCTGACATGCATATTCAATTTTATTATTGGGAAAAAAATAAAGAATTAAGAAAAAGCTCAAGAGAGTATATAACTATCATATAGGTAATTTTACTAGATTAATTTCTGTCTCATGCCTATTGTGATTCTGAACTCCATAAAGTATCTAGGTCAATTTTAACACTTCTTTAAGTACCACTACTAAACTATATAACTAATGTCCATATAATTAATGGACAGACGTATTTGTAAAGATTTTATAGTCAGAGTATTTCAATAATTCATCACCAAACTGTAGCACACGTGCTGCTGACTGAATATTTATGGAGCACTTAAGCATGAGACATCCATGTCAGCCATTGGAGATATAAGTTTCAATGACCTGGCTCCTCTCCTCAAGGAGTTTAAAGCCAGTGAGGGAGACACTCCAGTGGGGGAGACAGATTTATACAGAAATAATCGCAACATTTTATTATTTATTATAATTTATTATAAATATATATAAATTATCATAATTCTTGTCACAAGATATTTATGAATTATAATATGGGAGATTAAGAAAAGCCCCTTGGAAGTGATGTTTTAGCCAAAAATGAGTAGGATTTTCTAGGAAGCCCAAAACAGAAAAGCAGGTTCACAAACAGGTGGGAAAAGCCTGACACAGTAAGTTAGGTAAATTCTTATGGCTTTTTAATTCAGTGTGTATGGGAGAGGATGGTATGACAAGAGATATATTTTAAGGTGGTGGTGCGGGACAAATCATACTAATGATTTGTATGTTATTCTCTGACAGCAGGGAGACATTTAAAGGGGACAGGAAAAATCACATTTGCCTCTGTAGAAAGATGGAACACTGGAAGGAGAAGATCATTTCTGGTGTTTTGTGAAAATATGAGGAAAGAGAACTAATGTAGAGGCCATTGACTTGTTAAGTTTAGCTTTCCATGTTTAAGGAGTTCAACAAAGTATGACATGTATATGAATGAATTTTATTTTTTTAATAACTGCTACCAGATTTTTGTTAAACACCATACCTTGCTGTATAGCAATGAGAATTAAGCTTAAAATCAATGACAACTCAATCTACTCCAAGAATTTTCTAGTAAATTCCAGCTTAAAACTTTATTTAAGACAATTCAAAGCAACCTCTCAAAGAGCCCATGTCTAATTCCCTGCAAGTACAATGAGCTATCACCTGCAGAAAGACCTGGGGATGGGGAATATATCTTGGTGCCTTGAAGACTGACTTTCTTAGTTAGTGTGGTGTACAAGGCTGTTCTTTGACGTAACCTATTAGAAGGCAATTGCATGCATACTGATGACTTTAGATAATAGGATTTCAGATACACAGTAAAATATATGAAGTTAAAAATGACATTAAAAATCAAATTATGAAGGAATAAGATAAATTTTTAAGGAGATCAGATTTATTTCTATGAATGAAGCAAAATTAACTAGAGATTAAAGTGATGTCACTGAATATATTAGTTAAGGTCTAATCAGGAAAGTAGAGCAACTATGACCAATGGTGAGTAGAGATTTATTATAGGAAGTATATCTTATACAAATATTGAGGTCCTAGGAAAGTGAAAGTCTAGAGAAGTTGACGTATAGTGAAAGGAAGAATTACTTATCAAACTGCCTGAAGTGCTAGTACAGGTGGTAAGGCAGGAGTTTGCAGGTAAACCCAACACACTAAGCATATCCAGGCACTAGACTGGAGACACAAATGGGAGATCGGAGCAGCTTATGGAAACTCCTGTCTCTGAATCCACAGTCAGTCATTTGGTGGTGGGTCTTGGTCAGTGTTAGAAGGGCCAGTGTTTGGGAAAACAAATTGGACAATGAACAGAGACAAACTGGGACCCACAGAAGTCTGTCTGATACTTATCTGACCATACAACCTGCTGAGAATAATGGCCACTGCTTTACTTCTACCTTCCAAACTTCAGGCATGCTAACTCTAATCCATACCACACAACCTAGCCATGCCAACTTGGTATCCTTATAATCATCTTTTAAGTACATATAATCATCCAAAAAAGATATCATCAAAATTATGCTTCCACTTAAATTTATGCAATTCTCCATCTTACAAACAAGGTATGCTAACACTTAGGCAAAAGAGATTACATAGAGTCTCACTTTATCCATCTTCTTCTAGTTGAGTTACACTCCTCCTTTCATATTCTATAACTCAAATATTGTGATGAAGGTTAATTGTTCTTAACACATCTTATGTAGATAGTGGAGGAGTAATTAAAAAAAAGAACTGGGTAATACACGCATACAAATTCATATCAAAGTGAAGGAAAATATAACTATAAAGCATTTTTTACTACAGCTAGTCAGGTGGTCATAACTGCTATTTAAAACATTCTTCTTCCCCTTCCCCTTAGCAAGCCCCTAATCTATTCATGGTTCATTGCTTGATGCATCCATTCAAACCATCATTCCTGAAGAGTCTGTGCCAGCAACAGTCTTGTCTGTATCAGTTGTTTTATTTTCCTATTGAAATTTATCACATGATATGAATGCACTAGGAGGTTCCCCAGAAGACCCCTTGCATTTCAGATACACTCCTCTCCGTCACCAGGATTAAGCTGGGCACATTAACAACTCATTTTAACCTTGATAGTCAGGATTGCCTCTTCCATAAACTAACTACCTTTTTTGTCTATTGGTTCAGTGGCATAATTAACCCAAAGTAGCTAGCTGTGTGGCAGTTTCAACGTCTAATTGAGTGGAACCATTGCTTTGTCCCTGTGAATGCAGTCCTCCCTTGAAAACTAAGACCTAGGAACTAGTGGAGCCCCAGGGTACAGACCCAGGAAGCAAAATTTTTGTTATAGAATCTTTATGGGTAACTGTGAGAGAAGAGTTCCCTTTGCTATACCATGATCCCTGAAGCCATAAATCCTGGTTATGAAAAAAAAGTGCCACATATTGGTTACACATTCAGAGGATATGCCACATTTTAAAGGACATTATTCCAACCAAAGTATTGCTTTTCACCTGAAGCCATACATGAGTCTTCAAAAAGCCATTAAACAATTCTATCAGTCCAGATTCTTCAAGCAATGAGGAGCATAAACCAATGAATTACAGGAGCATGAGCCCATTTCTAAAATTCATTTGCTTTTAAATAATTTCCCTGGTCAGAAGCAATGCTCTGTGGATTACCATGATGATACACAAGACATTTTATAAGTAATTGATAATTTTGTTAGAAGTACTATTAGAAGGAAGGGTATATCCATATTCATAGTAATTGTCTATTTAAGTGAGAACAAACCACTGTCTCTTTTATCATTGAGGTGTCCCAATGTCATCAACCTGTTATATCATAGAGTCATTGTTAGACTCTCTTGGGCAAATGGGCACTCATAATGTCCAGGGGTTTTTTGGCCTTGGGTAAAAATCCATGTTCCTGAGCCCATGTGATAAGCTCAAGTAATAAGCTTGCTTAATAAGACTATTTATTAGGCAAGAATAAGGGAGGCTGAGGCAAGAGGCAGACTGACATCCATGGAACAGGTCATTTTAACCACCTGATTACTAAGACTCTTTTCAGCTGAATTTGCTCTCTGATGAGTATTTTGTTCAATGGAATAAAATACTTTTACACTCTTTGTCTGTTTGAAGAAGATCATTGATAGTCATCTTCCTCAGACTACCTTGTCACCAGTTTTCAAAACTGTGCTCTTTTTTTTGTCTCTAAACATCCAACCAAATCATTATCTACTGACAATAAATCACTGAAAATTTGTATCTCTGGCCTTCTCTCATTACACATAAAATAAACAACAGATGCATTTCGCAAAGTTCTGCCATTCTAAGAAATTTCTTTTACTACTTCGTCCAAGACCATCCTTGAAGCAATAGTGATAGATTTATCCAATTTAGGGTGGAGCCAGCATAATCATGCAGAACCACCACTAAACCGCAACTGAATTTTTTCTTTTTCAGTCAATTAGTCATAGGGAAACTTGCCATTAAGCTATAGTTCTGCATTGAAAGACAGGAGCCTGTAAAGCAGAAGGAGAAATGGTGGGAACAAAGTAGGGAACATACTTGCTCAAAGGACATAATGGCTTCAGGTTCTGCTCAAACCCAATCTCATACGTCACCCACTGACACACCAAACTGTATGGCTCTGTGGGTCAAACCACATGCATTTCATGATGAGTCTCTCAGACCTCACAGGCACTTGGTGGCCCATGTTTAAGTGTTTAGTTTCTACTAAATTTCAGTAGTAAGAGAAGTTTGGGGGCTTGTTTGTTTTTATATTTTGTTTTAATTATTTTTTCTCAAAAGGAGAATAGTATCTACAGAGGATGGCATTAGCTTTGCTCTATTTGACATACAGTTGTCAGGCAAAGGCTCCATACAGCATCTCTACTGGGCACTGATACCTCAAGCACAACTGTTTCTATTAAAAAATACATGAACAGAGTCTCATTGATTGGGTATTGGAGCCTCAGAAAGAGAGGAGAGAGATTGAAACAGAAAAAATATATTGAATGATTAAGGACTAAAAACTTCTAAAATTTGGAGAAAGACATAAATTTACAGATTCAAGATATTCAATGACCACCAAATAGAATAAATTTTTAAAAAGAAAAGAAAAAAAAAGAAACATGCTAAGGCACAATGTAGATACTCAAAAAAAAAAAATCATTACATCTTTATATACAGTGGAACAACTTTCAAATGACTAAAGCCTTCTCACCTTTTAGTAATCACTCCAGATTCTATATTGGGGTATGAAATATCAACAGCTAAATCCTGCTAGCTGACAAGCCCATTGCAAGTGCACAGAATTCCCAGTCCATTGTTCAATGACTTTCTCTTAAAGAAGAATTAATGTACAAGGATTATAAATATTTACAGAAAGTCAATGTCTTGTGTCTTGGCTTCCCTAGAAACAAAACCTGATATAGAGATTTTGCACAAGTGGGTTTTAGGGAGTGATAAGAAACCCTCTAAATGAATGAGGAAAATAGGATAAGGAGGGGTAAAGAGCTAAGTAAATATGTTTTCTCAGGAAAGTTCAGCTTTGGGAGCATAACACGAGGGCTATGGAGAATAAATTACATTGCAGAATTGTCCACACATTAATGAAAGGGGCCTTTTGTTACCCTTGCATCAGTCAGCCATTATCTGCAGTCTGCCCAGAAAAAAAATATGATTTCCCAGGTAAGGTGGCTAGGGCAATTCTCCCAAAGAGAAGGCAACTGTAAGCTGTGAACTGTTAGTGGCCAACATAATCATCAACTAGAGAATGGTAAAATTAGCCTGGTGAAGAGTGACTGGATAGGGTGCAAATCACATTTACTGCTGACAATAACATGAAAGAAAAATATCAAGACAATAATTTTAAACCCAGTGTTGATTGGATGAGAAATAATTGAGGAAAAAAGAGAACATGGAAGAGTCTAATTATTAATCTTCAAAAGATCTGAGAAGATTTTCAATCAAACAAAAGTAGAATGCTATTTTAAAGAAAAAAGATTACTTACCAATAATCATTATAAACTTAGAGTGGTGGTGAAGAGAGGGAAAAATAAATAAACAAAAAGATAAAAATGACTGAAGTCTCTAGACAGTCACCAAAGTCAAACAGGCATTAAAGGGAATACAGCAACTCAAAAAAGTACTGCCCAGTAGGTGAGCTCAACATCTAACCAGATTTCTCACAAAGGGCATTACCCAGTTTACAGGAACACAGGGGTCAAATCCCAAGCAGAGAAATGGCAGCCTTACAGATCTAAGGCTTTAGAAGTCAGACTTCTGAACTGCCTGGAAGGCTAGAGGGAGCCACTGTTGAGAAGAGCCTCCAAACCCCCATGGAAATATCACTCAAATCCTTGGGTGATTTCCAAAATGCTTGTGCACAAGACAAAAATCCAAAAAATTTCACAGAAAGCAATATTTGGAAGGTTAACTCACTTGAATAGAAAATTAAACAACCATGAAGTGTTGGGAATGCATAATTTGGAGTCCTGCTGAGTTAGAGTGGCTTAGGAAACACACATTTTCCACTGAAACTCTAGAATAGCTATGCCTTAGGAACTAGACACATATTTTTTAGCTAAGGGATATGATCTAGGATTAAGGACACACGTACCCCCCAAAAGTTGAAAACCTAACCTCCATAAGATCATGGTAATCCAGTAATTTCATTCCCTACTTGGGCAAAACTAAACACTATTTGGAGAAAGGTAACAAATTCCAGAGTCTCTATAAAGTATCATCTACAATGCCCAGTATATGAAATAAAATTTAATACACATGTCAAATAGCAAAAAAATGTGAATCATAATCAAGAGAAAAAGCAAACAACTTAAGTAGATCCACAGACCAATCAGTCGCTCAGCAACTTAACTTTGTAACTATGACAAAAATTTACCAAAAACTGGTCAATGTAATAGGTTAAATAATAGGTACTATTAAAATAGGTATAAATCATTAGCAAAACAAAAACAAACAAAAAAACCCCAACTCAACCAACCAAAACAAAAAGACTTGAGAGAGTTTAACTTTTAGAGAAAATGCCCACCACAATTTTAAGATAACTGCATGTATATTCTATATGTATAGTCTCTAGGGAAAGCAACATAGGCTCTTGCATTAGCATTCTAATTTTTCTACTCTGCATGCTTTTCACAAAGATTCAATTTTAGGTGTTATTTATGTTGCGATATTATAATAGACTCCAAAACCATCTACAGCCCTAAAGATGGTTTGCTGTAACTTCCACAAATGTGTACAATATGTTCAAAGGAACGCAAAAAAGCGTGAAATCTACTATTTTCTAATTTCCTTTCTATACCACAAAATAACATTCGATACATATTAATAATGGAAAGTATATTAATAACAACACCCTAATACTTATACCACTCTGCTATTTGCTCACTTTGACTCACTCTAAGTATTGAGTTTTAGCAACCACATGGAATGATTTCCTCTGTTCTACAGCTTCGTTTTAAAAATACCATATTAATACCATGGTATTCTGATAATAATTCCTTCAGAAACAGCCTCTATAACAAGAAGATTGATGAGCTAAACAAAAAACTAAATGAATTAATGAAGTAGCTTTAAAAGGAGCATGGATATTTGACTAATAAATGAAGCTAAATATCATCCTTATATACTAGCAATTGAAAATACTGAAAAAAGTTTTCATTAGCATCAGCAAGCATTTGTCTTCTATTTAGATATAAACTTCATAAGAACTGGGTTAGAGCAAATGAAGAAATTTACAAATTCTAATAGAAAAAATTTAAATAAATTGTTAGTAAAGGAATAGACATATTCTGATCTTAGCTAGAAATATGCATTATAGAATTATGTGTTCTCACCAAGATAACTTATAAATTTAACATATTTCAAATTAAAATCCCAACAGAATTTTAAAGGAATTACATAAAATAATACTAAATTTTATAAGAGGATGTAAGCAGGCAAGAATATTAAATTTTATTCTGAACATGAATAAACTTGTTAAGTTGGAGCAAAGGAGAGAAGAGTGATGAACTGACCTACCTGTTATCATGATCTACTTTAAATATTTAAAACCAAATCATACCATGTCAATAGGGCAATAAAATGAAAGATGGAAAGGTGTGAGTTTATAAACAAACCCAAATTTTTGAAAATTTTTTACCAAGTCATGAGTAAATTTTGAAATAAAAAAGTATAAATAAATTGTGATGAGTCAAATTAATAAATTCCATTAGAAAATTCTGATAGTGATGTGAGGGAGGAAAACATACATGTTAAACTATAAAGACTTATAAGGATGTGATGAATTTTTAAAAGTTAAAAACTCAGATGACCAAACAAATAAAAGAAATTGTAGTATTTCTTACCTTGCTGAACAAAATTTCTCTTTTATGAAGCCAAGTAAAATGATAATAATTGATTGAAGACCATTCAGTGCATATTTTTGAAATTCCTTATAAAAAAAAAAGAATATATTAGCTATACCACGGGCTTGGGAGTATATATATTATGTATTTATAGGTATAAACATATTATATATAATATATAAATATAATGTATAATAATATATATAATAAATTTTATACCTAAAAATATGTATAAATAGGCATAAATACTTGCATATGTTATATTATACATTATATTAATAAACCATTCAGGAAGAATGAAGCAACAGTAAACATCTTATTGCACAAATTTTCAAAGACAAAATATTAAAATGAAAGCATTTTGAAGAGTATTCTTAGTTTAATTAATTATTAGGCCATTTTTGAATGTCTGAAAACTTTTCAAAGGAAAAATAGGTATAGCAAGTTCCTCTATGAAATATGCTACTGAAATAAATATGAGCAGATGGCTTGAAAAACTAGCCAAATCTCAGTCTAAGTTAAACGCTATGTGTGGAGGAATTTTTACATAATGATTAGATGAGTTAAGAGAGGTTAATATTGGAATGAAAGTAGAAAAGCTTTTCTAAATCAGGTACATGATATGTAAGTATCAAGTCAGTGTATGACAGTGAGTGAAATATGTCTCAATGTTTCCACTCCTTATTTTATAATGCATAATTACTGTGAAATTGTAAACTGTGTAAAATGCTGAGTGTCACACAATATATCTTTAATTGTAAAAATGTACATATACCTTATAAACATTTCTCTGTTAAGGTACCTATGGAGGACTTTTAATTCTATCTTTCTAATGTAGATAAATTAATGTTGCTATGGGAATTTTAACTTTGGAATTTCCTGACTCTTGCATGCTTAATTTCTCAATGTTAATGTTCCAATACCAGATCTGAATGACTACACATCATGGATATTTCTATATGCTCAAGATGTTTCTAGAATGCAACATTTAACCTTTAAAAAAATATTTGAGAGGGCAGAGGCAAAAAAGCAGAAACAATGAGAATCTATTCTGTTGATTAGCAACAAATCTCTTTATTTACAGTTGGACGAGGACGTGAAAAGGAATGAAAACCCACAGTAGTGACAGAAGGTGGAGAAATGAGAGAAAAGTAATGACTATATATGTGAAACGTGTGAAGAAAAACCTCAGACTGTGAAGGAAATGTCCAAATGATCCAACTTAATAATCAATACTTGAGATTAAAAAATAGAGAGCTTTATTTCAATAAGCTTTCACTGACTTAAAGCAAAAAGCACCTTTTGAGATAATTTATATGCTCATAAAGATAACTGCCAGAATGAGATGTGATGCTGGTGGCTGGTACCCAAGAGAGATTTTGGAATATTAGTGTGCCCACCTCAGGAAGGATGTGGCATATGCAAAAATATGTGGAGGTCCTTCCATGTATACAAATACTGCTGGTTTTCTGCTTAATTGTTTAAGCCAGGAAAGTGGGAGAAAGAAATGTATCATTATGGTCTGTCATATTTATAACAGAACCTCATGTTTGGAGACTATGGTGGCTGGTTGGAAACATTACATTTTCAACAAATGAGGCTCATAAGAGTTTGCCTTCACCCTGATCAGGCCCTTGGAGGAATCCTGGAACAGACGTATGTGAGAATGACACCATTTATAAAGTTGGCTGATACCAGCGGGGGCTCCCTGACTCTCACTTGGCCAAATCCTTCTCTTATTGGACACCATTTCTCCTTCCCTCCTGTCCTGTACGTTCAATATGTATGTGTAATTTCTATCTCTTTCCCAATCATCATTCACTGATGGGGAAAAGTTGAATCGGTGTCTCAAAGAAAGGAACATGTGTGTTAGGATTCAGTATCCCAAAGGTTTTGGTGTGATAGGAAAATGTTCATTCCTAAAAATTATTCATAATTTAAAATTTTTAAATACTTTTTAAAAACTTTTCATCTGGCCTGTTTCCTGACTTTAATATGGGTAGAATTTGTACTGAATTTTTAATGAAAAGCTAAAGAGTGTGTTGGGGTGTGTGTGTGTGTGTGCTGCATTACAGTGAATTAAAATGAGGTTTTAAATGCTGGAAAATGTAAATTCTCTAGCATTTAAAGTTGACAGTAAGTTCTCACAAGGAACTTTAGAATCTAATTTGTTCAAGTGGAATAGGTAACTGCTGAGTTTTATCACCAAACCTAATCTAATCACCAAAAGATAAGCACCTTGATTAAAAAATATATTATTTTTATGTAATTACCACCATATAAATGTTTACTGAAGAGCCACTGGGCTCACAAAAAACAAGACTGACATCCTTGCTGTTATAGAGTTAAATCATCTAGTGAAAAACTACAGAAAGCATTAACACATATTGGTAATTGAATGTCCATTTATTCTGCCTGAATGAAAGAGTGAAGTAGGCAAGAATACTTGTTGTGTCCTTTCCTACTCTTTTTGAATGTCACCTCTCCCTTCAGATATGACAGATGCCGAGTTGCCTAGTGACTTGTTCTTTCGCTCAGATGCAAAGCCTTCCCTGTTTGCTTCTGTGGCACCACAGCACATGCTTTTGCACTTTGGACTGTTCTCTTCTTCTCTCATCATATTCAGATAATTAAATATTAAAAAGATAGGCAAGGATTTTTTGAGTAAGTGGAAGACATGATTAAATTCATGATTTAGGAAGACTATTCTGGAAAACAGTGGTAACATTTGAACATATAAACAAAATAATTGCTATTAAAATATTTTATAATTTTGGTAACAACTAAAATGAAGGTCTGAAATAAGTTAGTAATAGTAGAAAAGGAATGAATGGAATGAATGTGAGAAAAATTCAAAAGGCAAATTTAAAGATAGAAGCACAGGAGAGTTTAATTACCTTCACAGGAGCCCACTAACCCGCTATGTGACTTACCTTAAAATCTACAAGGGCAGAAATATATGGGTTTTTATTGTATTTTATTTTATTTTTATTTGCTTGTTTGTTGTTGTGTTGATTCCACATTGCCTAGAAGAGCATCTGGCACATAGTAGATAATCAATAAAAAATTATGGGATAAATTAATCTAAACTATCTTGATGTCAATGAAGGATACTAAATAATAACTAGGGCTCCATCAGACCCAGAATGGTATTAATTAAACCTGATTTTCTAGTTCTCAGTCAAATGATTTAAATAAATTAATCACTGTCAAAGAAAGTGATATTGAGAGTAAATACAAGGCACTATTTTAATCACCATGGCACAGAGATAGATAGGTTTTGGTCTATTTTTTTTCTTGTTCTTTAATCTACAGGAAATTTACATTATATTTGGAGAGGCAAATATGGCAATTTTGCTTTAAGTAGTTTACAAAGTAAAACTTTGAAGGATAAGTGCTATTAGTAAGTATCTGAAGAAACCCATCAGTTCCATGAGGCAGACAGTTCAAGTCAGGGGTATTTGAACCACAGAGGCACAGCTCAGTTTCTTTACTTCCATTTTATCCAGTACACATTTCCCTAACAGTGATCATGAATCAACTTCTCTCCAAAATAAAATCTAAAGGAACGCATACTTAACGAAACTGTTTTATTTTGCTTTAATTATCATTTTATTAAAGTCTTTACTTAAAACCTTGAGTGGTTATAAGAAATTTAAGAGATATAACATTTCAAAGGATTCGTAAAAGAATTTCAAAACTTAATCTCTTGGATTAGTTTGGAGGGTGGAAAAAAGCAACATTGGAAAACCCAGCTTCCATGTGCACCCGCAAAGGTCAACAACTGGACCAATATCCATGAACAAAAACAGCTGCAAAATTCCTCTAGAGCCCACTTAGAAAGATTTAGCAACACTGTGGAACAAAAAAAAAAAACCTGAGAATAATTGCACAAGAAGAGAAGGAAGACAACTTCGTTTTGCCTTTAGGAACTTCCCAGCTAGGAGCTCCTCTCGCCAGGAAAGGAAGAATGGGGTGAATGACCAGCTTCTCCACCCTAGTGGGGCACCGCCCAAGGTCCCATTTTGGTTTCACCTCACACAGACTGGGAAAGCCGAGACGTATTGAGTCAGCTTGGGACAGGGAAGAAAAGCAGAGGCTATTCTTAGCAGACAGGCAGCAGGAGTGATCACAGTTCACAGAGACTGGCTCTGTAACAAACTTAGCAGATTTTGCCACTGTTGAAGCCAACAGCCAGCACAGCTGCCAATGGACCCCCTGCACATCTCGCCAGCTTTCCCCCCACAGGTATTTGCTATCACTGGCACCAGCTGCCTGAGTGTCTCCCCACCCCCACCCTCCAAAGCCAGGGAGCCCCATTTGCAGCCAGTTCAGGCTTCTGCATTCGTGCAAGTGCAAGATACCAGCCTGGACCATCCCAGCTGACTCCCACCACTGTGCTCATATTTGTGGCTAATGCCTCCAGCTCTGCCACTGCATACCACTGGCCTGATGCCTGGCATCGGCATCCACTGCAGCACGCACATGCAAGAGGAGAGAGTGAAGCAGTGGGTGAGCACGTTAATAGCTAGGGTCCCCACAACTGCTTGCAGGTCAGAGCAGACCCCACCTTCTGTTAACAGCCAGCATCATCACAACAATCTGTAGTGAACACCTCCAGCTGTGCACCTGTATGTCCCCAGCCCGAATCACTGCAGTGTGCACAGTGGGTGGAGAGTATACAGGCACAGGAGAGCACACTGACAGTCAGGGCCTCTGCAGGTGCCAGTGACCCCATAGTTGGCCCCTGCCCTTGCCACCTGCCCTAGTCCTCATGACTGTGAGTGTGTCTGCAACTGGCTCCTGATCCAGTTAAAGGAGCAAAAAGAATTGAAAGGACTGAAGAAAGCCTATAGGACTTAGGGGAGCCCATCAAAAAATATCATTTACCTATAATTGGAGTCCCAGAGGAGAAGAAAGGGAGAAAGGGACATAAGGCTTATTTAAAGAAACAATGGCTAAGAACTTCCCAAATTTGGGAAGAGATTTGGACATGCGAGTTCATGGAGCTAATAGATTACCTCAAAATTTCAATCTAAAATGATCTCCAAAGTACATAATAATAAACTGAATAAAAACAAAGACAAAGAGAGAATTTTAAAAGCAGCAAGAAGAATAATCTTTCATACAAGGGAATATCCATAAAGCTATCAGCTATCAGGATTTCTCAGCAGAGACTATGTAGCCCAAGAGAGAATGGGATAAGATAAAATGCTAAAAGAAAGAAACTGCCAACCAAGAATACTTTACACAGCAAAGTTGTCCTTCAGAATTTAAGGTCAAATAACGATGTTCCCTAATAAAAAAAAGCTGAGGAAATTCATCACCACTAATCCTGCCTTATATGAAATGCTAAAAGGAGGTCTTCAAGCTGAACCAAAAGGATGTAATTTAGTAATATGAAAATATACAACACACTGGTAAATTCAGAATTTACCAGTGTGAATACCCAAATACTGTAATATGGTGATGCATTTACTACTTAACTCTAGTATAAAGGTTAAAGAACAAAAGTGTTAAAAATAGCTGTAGCTTCAACAATTTGTTAAAGGATACAAAACATAAAAATGATTTAAATGACAGACTCTAGGTCCATCCACCTTATTACAAATAGCTCAATTTCATTTCTTTTTAAGGCTGAGTAATATTCCATTGTATATATGTGCCACAGAGAAAGACAAATACCATATGCTAACACATATATATGGAATTTAAGAAAAAAACATGTCATGAAGAACCTAGAGGAAAGACAGGAATAAGGACACAGACCTACTAGAGAATGGACTTGAGGATATGGGGAGCAGGAAGGGTAAGCTGTGACAAAGTGAGAGAGTGGCATGGACATATATACACTACCAAACGTAAAATAGATAGCTAGTGGGAAGCAGCCATATAGCACAGGGAGATCAGATCAGCTTGGTGGTTTGTGACCACCTGGAGGGGTGGGATAGGGAGGGAGACGCAAGAGAGAAGAGATATGGGAACATATGTATATGTATAACTGATTCACTTTGTTATGAAGCAGAAACTAACACACCATTGTAAAGCAATTATACTCCAATAAAGATGTAAAAAAAAAGATGTAAATGGTGACATAAGAAATATAAACTGGGAGGGGTAAAAGGATAGATTTTTTTTGTATCGCTGTGTATGTGGTAGATGTTAAATTGTTATCAGCATAAAATAAACTGTTTTATACATATGTTTTATGTAAACCTCACTGGAACCACAATGCAAAAATTTACAAAAGACACACAAAAGATAAAGGAAATGAAGCATACCACTATAAAAAAAAAAATCAATTGACAAAGGAAGGCAGCAAGAAAGGAAAGAAAATGGAACTACAAAAGAGCCAGAAGACAACTGATAGATGGCATTAGTAAATCCTTACCTATTAAAAATTACTCTAAATGTTAATGGATTGACTTCTCCAGTCAAAAGGTATAGAGTGACTGGATCAATTAAAAAAAGAAAAGACCCAATTGTATGCTGCATACAAGAGAAACACTTCTGCTTTAAGTTATAGACATAGGCTCAAAGTGAAGGGATGACAAAACATATTTCATGCCATACAAGTTGAAACCAAAAGAGAGCAGAGGTAGTTATACTTACAGCAGATAAAATAGACTTTAAGCCAAAAACAGTGACAAGAGGAAAAAATTGTCATTATATAATAAGCAGGTCAATTTATCAAGATGTAACAATCAAATATATATTCACCCCACATCTAACATATCTGAAAGGGGATATAGAAAATGATATAATAATTGTAGGGAATTCCTGTATTCTACTTTCAACTTGGATAGATCATCCAGACATAAAATAAAGAAGGAAACAATGGATGTGAACCACATTTTAGACCAAATGTAAGTAACATACATAATCAAAAAATTCCATCCAACAGCAGCAGAATACACATTCATCTCAACTGCACATGAAAAATTCTCCAGGATAGATCACAAGATAGGTTAGAAAATAGGTCTTAGCAAATATAAGAAGATTCAATTCATACCAAATATCTTTTCTGACCACAATGGTATGAAAGTAGAAATCAAGAACAGAATAAAAGCTGGAAGATTTACAAATAGTGGAGATTAAACAATATCCTGAAGAACTAATGGATCACAGAAGAAATTGAAAGGGAAATCAAGAAATATCTTGAAACAAATGAAAATGGAAGCACAATATATCAAAGCCTATAGGACATTTCAAAGCAGTTCTAAGAGGGATGATTTTAGTGATAAATACCTATATTCAGAAACAAGAGAGAACTCAAACAACCTTACATTATACCTCAAGGAACTAGTAAAGAATGAACTAAGCTCAAATTTAGCAGATGTAAGGAAATAAAAAAGGTCAGAGTGGAAATCCAAAGAAAAGAAAAATGAAACTAAGCTGTTTTTTTTAAAGGTAAACAAAATGGACAAACACTTCACTAGACTAAGAAAAATAGGGAAGACTCAAATAAAATCAGAAATGAAAGAGGAGACATTACCACTGATACCACACAGATACAAAGGATAACGAGAGACTACCATGAACAATTATATGCCAATAAACTGGATGACCTAGAAGAAATGGATACAGTCCTAGAAACATACACCTACCAAAACTGAATCATGAAGAAATAGAAAATCTGAATAGATCAATCATGAGTAAGGAGACTGAATCAGTAATAAAAAAAACCTCCTAACACAAAAAGGTCCAGGACCAGATGAGTTCACTGGTGAATTCTATCAGACATTTTAAAGAACAATTAATGCCAATCTTTTTCAAACTCTTCTAAAATATTGAAGAGTGAAGAGAAGGGGATACTCCCAAATTAATTTTACAAGGCCATCATTACCCTGATATCAAAGCCAGATAAGGATACTATAAGAAAAGAAAATTATAGAACAATATCCCTGATAAATATAGATGCAAAAATTCTCAGCAAAATATTAGCAAACCAAATTCAACAGTACATTACAAGGATCACTCACCACCATCAAGTGGGATCTGTTCCTGGGGTTCAAGGATGTTTCTATATGAGCAGATCAATAAAAGCGATACAACACATTAATGGAATTAAAGATAAAAGAATCACATGTTCATCTCAATAGAGGCAGAAAAAAAATTGATAAAATACCATATCCTTTCATGATAAAAACATTCAACAAATTGAGTATACAAAGCACATATCTTAAAACAATAAAGGTCATATGTGACAAACCCACAGTCAACATGATATGCAATGGTGAAAGGCTGAAAGTGTTAAGATCAGAAACAAGACAAGAGTGCTGACTCTCACCACTCCAATTAAACACTGTGTTGGGGCTTCCCTGGTGGCGCAGTGGTTGAGAGTTCACCTGCCGATGCAGGGGACACGGGTTCGTGCCCCAGTCCGGGAGGATCCCACATGCCGCGGAGCGGCTGGGCCCGTGAGCCATGGCCGCTGAGCTTGTGCGTCCGGACCCTGTGCTCCACAACGGGAGAGGCCACAACAGTGAGAGGCCCGCGCACAGCAAAAAAAAAAAAAAAAAAAAAAAAAAAAAATGTAAACACTGTGTTGGATGTCCTAGCCAGAGAATAGGAAAGAAAAAGAAATAAAGAGGCCCAAACAGGAAAGGAAGAAGTAAAATGGCCTTTGTTTACAGGTGATATGATCTTATATAGAAAAAAATAAAGACTCCACCGAGAAACTGCTAGCACTAATAGACAAATTTAGTAGTTTCAGGATACAAAATAAACATATAGAACACAGTTAGGTTTCTATATACTAACAAAAAAATATCTCAAATAGAAATAAAGAAAACTATACCATTCACAGTAGTATCAAAAATAATAAAATACTTAAGAATACATTTATCCAAGGAGATGAAAGAGCTGTACTGCAAGACTTTTATAAAAGACATTTAAGAAGATACAAACAAATGGAAAAATATTTTGTGTTCATGGTTTGGACAAGTTGATATTGTTAAAATGTCCGTATTACCCACAGCCATCTATAGATACAATCCCTATCAAGATTCCAATGGCATTTTTCAGAGTTGGCAAAAACAATCCTAAAGTTCATATGGAGCTACAAAAGACCCTGAATAGCCAAAGCAACCCTGAAAAAGAATAATAAAGTCAAAAGTATCATACTTCCTGATTTCAAGCTATATTACAAAGCTATAATATTCAAAACAGTATGGTAATGGTGTAAAAATAGACACATAGACTAATGTAACAGACTGAAGAGCCCAGAAATAAACCCTGCTTATATTTTCAAGTAATATTTGACAAGGGAGCCAAAACTACTCAATGAGGAGAGGATAGTCTCTTCAAAAAATGGTGCTGGGAAAACTGGATAACCACATGACATAGAATGAAATTGGGAAACTCTTACACCACTCACAAAAATGAACTTGAAATGTATTAAAGACCTAAAGACCTGAAACCATAAAACTAGAAGAAAAAAGGAGAAAACTCCTTGAAACTAGCCTTTGTATGATTTCCTGGATATGACACCAAAAGCACAAACAAAAAAAGCAAAAATGAATAAGTCAGACTACATCAGACTAAAAAGCTTCTGCATAGCAAAAGAAACAATCAGCAAAATAAAATGGCACCCTTCAGGATGGGAGAAAATATTTACAAACCATATATTTAATAAGGGGTTAGTGTCCAAAACATATAAAGAATGCATACAACTCAACAGCAAAATAAGTGAATAAATGACTTGCAAAAATAGGCAAAAGAAATAGACAATCTTCCAAAGAAGACACACACAAATGGCCAACAGGTACATGAAAAGGGGCTCAACATCATTAATCATCAGAGAATGCAAATCAAAACCACAATGAGATATCATCTCACACTTGTTGGAATGGCTATCATCAAAAAGACAAGAGATAACAAATGTTGGCAACAGTGTGAAGAAAAGGGAACACTTGTACACTATTGATGGGAATGTAAGTTGGTATAGCCACTATAGGCAACAGTATAAAGGTTGCCCTCCCAAAACAAGAAAAACAGAACTACCATATGATACAGGAATCCCACTTCTGGCTATAAATCCAAGGAAACTGAAATCAGGATCTTATAGACATATTGGCACTCCCACATTCATTGCAGCATTATTCACAATAGCCAAGATTTGAAACAACCTAGGTGTTCATCATGGCTAAATGAATAAAGACGTGATATGTGTATGTGTATATAAATATATATATGTATATATATATATATACATATATATAGTGGAATATTATTCAGCCATGAGAAAGAAGGACATCCTGCTATTTGCAATAACTTGGATGAAACCTGAGAGCATATGCTAAGTGAAATAAGTCATACAGAGAAACACAAATATTGTATGATATCACTTACATGTGGAAACTAAAAAAGTGAACTCAGAGAAACAGTGTAGACAGGTGTTTACCAGGGGCTGGGGAGTGGGGAAAATGGGTAGATAATGGTCAAAAAGTACAAAAATCCCAGCTGTTAGATTAACAAATTCCAGAGATCATGGCTAATAATACTGTATTATATGCTTGAAAGTGGATCTTAAATATTATGGCCACATAAAAGTAATGGTAATTATGTGTCATGATAGAGGTGTTTGCAGATGCTATGGTGGTGATAATTTTGCAATATATAAACGTATCAAGTCAACTCACTGCACACCTTAAACTTATGACAATGTTATATGTAAATTATATGTCAATAAAGCTGAATTCCTGCCTTCAAAGAATTTCGAGTTTAGGTCAAGGTAGTTTCCCCAAGGGGAAAAATGTTTCCCTAAAGAATATATAGATGTTCCCAGTCAATACTATTTCAGAATTCCTCACAGCTAGTTTTATTAAAATGGAAGTGTGGTCTCTAAGATCAGTCCATACTAAATAGAATACCTGATTCCACACTGCTAAAATATTATTACAAGAAGTTTGGCTACCTTCTGGAACTACAAAATTTAAAGCAATATTTTTAAAGGATAATAAATTTGAGCAAACAAAAAAAAGAGCAAACAAATGACAATGATCTGAAATTCCTTTAACATAACTCCACAAGTGAAATGACATTCAGTCAGTTAAATAGAATTAAGTATGAAATTATATAGCACAGGAGATAACTAGAATACCAGTAGATTCAAAGTTTCTAGTGTGGATCCAAACTGTTTTAAATTGACAAAAAGAAAATTTTACATTTGTCTACCTTATAAAATTACTGAATAATCTCAATAACCATCATTAGCTGAAAGACATATATATGTTTATATATGTTACATAATGTGTTTTATATACATCCTAATGTATCTTAGACCATGTGTGTGTGTGTATAATGTACATATACATGATAAAATGTGGACTTTCAAGAAAGAATGTCATAAGCAACATAAGAAACAATATATATTAAATCTACTGTGTATTTTCCATAAGTAAATCAGGAGGAATGTTCTACTGAAAGTCTGCTTTGCATTGTTTCTGGACTTTCTCAAAAGAAGCCTTAGAAAACTTTACAATAGTGTTGATATGCAGTGAAGCAATTGTATGGATTTTTATTTGTTGTTTCCAAGATACAAATTGACAAATGTCATGACTGAGAAGATATCTAGTATAACTCTAAGTAAGTATGTTCAGAATTGCATGAAAAGGTGTACCTTAGAAAAGGATTCCACGTGGTATGACAAGAGAAAAAAAATCCAGAAATAAAAACAGGCAAAGCTTATAATAGGTTTTGAAATCCAATGAAAGATAGAATTTGCATTGACTGGAACAACTACCCAGTCATTTTAAACACACATCCTCACAATCTTATCTACAAATGGCAACCTCCATATTTTTGACTATTACATCATTCTGTAGTTATGTTTTACGTCTGGGTTCACTAAAAAAGATGCCTGAATTTACCTCTGAAGTTAAAAAATATCATGGACCTTACAGATTATTTGTTGAAATCTGGCAAAAGCCTGGAATGTTTATATATTTCAGTATTATCAGACATTTAACCACTCCAACCCCCTCTTATTTTGTGGTCTCAAGTGTAATTTCTGGTATTTCACCATGCACATCACTAGCTACTAGCTATCTGGTTTCCTTTTTTCTTAAAATTTCTCCTACACTTCAGCACTTGGTTTGCTTGCTACACACAGGCTGACTGATCTCCACACGTTAACTGATATAGTGACTCCCCCTCTCAAGAAGAATTAAATTCAGGAAGTCAGGACTGACAAGAGGATGGGGCAAGACTTTCTGATGTCTCATACATCTCTGGCTAGGAAAATCAGTAAGCATGTCTCAAATTGCATGTCTGTGTGTGTGTGTGTGTGTGTGTGTGTGTGTGTGTGTGTGTGAAAAAAACCTATTTTGTGCAACATGTTTACTTGGCATATAAGGAAAATATAATTTCAAAGAAATTAAACGTTTCAGAAATTTGCAAATATTTGGAGCTTAACACTGGTAACACTCTCTAAAGGCAAAACTTAGTTGACTTGGACTTGTTCTATGCACATTTTGAATCATAATTGAAAACTACTAGTTTCATATTAAACTAGGAAAATAAACCTACATTGATGAAACGCTTAACTAAGTTTGGACCAAGTTTTACGAAAGCTTTCCAAACATTTGTGAAACTTTTTATAACCTCCCTTACATGTGGGATTGGTAGTAAAACCCGATACTAGGGGCAGTTTTTCAAATAGATTTCAAAAATAATAAGACCTGTCAGTGTTCCATTTGGATCATTAATTGGACATAGTCCCTTCCCATATTTACCAATGGCTTCCTCATACGCTTGTGGTTACTCCATCATTTTCTCCTGCTAAATGCATTCCCACCCCAATATACCTATCTGCCTATTGTAAAGTACTTTGAGTTTCCTGGAAATGAATTTAGAAGAATCACAGTATATTAAGGACATTTTTTGCCTATTGCTAGTATCCCATTTTTGTTCACACATGATTAATTTTTCCAGGTATTGGAATAGAAAGAATACTGAATTCAGAGTCATAAATCCTGTAGACTATAAATAATAATTTATACATAATAAATTACTAGAAATAATTTTGTGACATGGAAAGAGTCAAATAAGAATCTCAGGTTTTCAATGTCACGTTGTGTAAACAGAAAGAGATCGACTGGGACTCAGGGATGAAAAATAGGTTTCATTTTGTGTGGCAACTTTAATCAATTGATTGTGGATGTCTGAGGCACTGGTCTGAGAAAGATTCTGAGAACAAATGCAACTGGGCTCAAGAACAGATTCTCAAGACTCACTATGGATAAATGTCATGAGTAGGGTTTGTGCTACATGTAGCAATGGTGCCCCGTAGCTGCCATCTCTGCCCAAGATAATGTGTAACGTTGTTTCTAGCTCTAACAGCCTATGATTCACTTATTCCTCTCTCCTAAATTATTTCTATCACCCGAGGAAATAAGTCTATTCTTATTTGCACAGCTGGGGAAATTACTGTCCAAGTATATTTTGAAAGTTATAAAGTACCCCTTCTTAAATGGACTGTTGTGATAATGTTTATACTCAAATAGAAGAGTGAACCAGTTATAAAAAATAAAATAACAGAGGAATAAAAAGGCTTTGCCAGTACATGTACTCAGATATTACTTCCAATTTCCATAATAAAAAGTCAATTTCTTCCATAACAATTTAAACATGGTCCTGCTAACCAAAACTGCTTTCATCTTGCTATATAGCAGGTAGCTCTGTCTAACCAAGGAAGGTGGGATAAGTTTACCAAAAACTAACTCATTGTAAAAGCTGCTGCACCTTTTACTAAAGTCTTAATCTTGACTAAGTCGTGAGTATTTATGAAAGGAAAATCATTTTAGCAGATTTCTAAGAATATGGAGTCCTCAGACCCCACTTTGGAAAAGACTGATATGAGGAGCAAAAATTTATTCCATGAAAATAATATTAATCCTAAAACTAATTCTGATACAAATATAATAGCAATAGTAACACTAGTAAGGGCTCATATTTGTCATTTACTTTGTGCCATTGTGCTCAAGGATTTGTACGTGTGAACGCATTTAATCCTCACAATAGTCTTAACATGTTTTATTATTATCATAATTTGAGATGAAGGGTGAGTAAATAAGTTTTTTCAGATCATTTAGCTGGTTGAGCTCCTGATTCAAACACAGGAATCTGACCCTACGATGTCTTTATTTGGAAAGATGTAGCAAAGTCACAGTAAAAGAAGGGTATTACACTCATATCTGACAAGATGTTTACTAGATTAGCATATTTATATCTAAGATGTTTATTAGATTAGCATTGGAATAAAAGCCAAAATTGTAGAACTTGTGGATCTTGGTTTATTCCTTCATTCAGCAAAATTTTTTGAGTGCCTACATGTGCTCAACACTAGTAAGGTGCTATAAATACAATCATGGAAAAGGATATAAGATTCCTCACTGAACAGAATCCAGAGTCTAGTCTACTTCTAGACATAGATGTTAAATTAAGATCTGTGCTATGCAAATAAGGAACATTAATAATAACTGTAACATGGTAGAGTATGTAGTTTGCTTCAGCAAACTAATATATAGTAAGCTATATACACAGTCACACCTAAACCACAAAAAAATCACAATTTAATGACCTTATATTAATGGGGGATAGAATACACAAACTTCACAAGAGCTTTATGTGTACATTTGGCTAATATTTTCCAACTGCAAGACATGTCAGGATCCTTCAAAGAAGCAACTCAGATTGCATTTAAGAAAGCATAAATTAAAGGCTACCCAAAGACACAGCAGGTGAACACATTAGGCTGCTTGCTGACCTGAGTCAATGCCTGACCAATGTTTCTCTTGTAAGGCCAAGACTGTTAACAAATTTACTGAGTCCTAACCTTTCACTCCATTAAACTCTGTTGTAAATAATAATAGTAAAACTTCCTCATTGTAATACCTGGTTTATTTGTCTCTCCAAAACCATCTTAAGGTAAGGAGTTTCCTATATATACATAATTCAATCATGAATAGCAATTACGGAGGATAAGGACATGGGGTTTCTTCTCCTGCAGCTTAAGCAACATGGTTTGCAGTGTATTAAACAGGCATTCCTATTTTGCAGGTTCTGCAACCTTAGCCGTAAAACAGTGTTATTACTAACACTTTACAAATATTTATCAGTGTCACTCATACTAAAGTAGAAATGTTCATGCAATTTCCCAATGTGTAAATCCCTATAGTTTCCATTAATTAACACATTTTTACAGTATAAGCCCCAAAATAGTCCTTTTTTTGGTGCAAACATGCCTATCTTGCTCTTTGCAATATAATTTGAGTCAGAAATATATATATATACATGTGTATATATATATATGTATATACATATATATATATATATATATATATAGAGAGAGAGAGAGAGAGAGAGAGAGAGCTCATTAGAAACAGATAGTTTTTTGATACACTCTGATTGGAACATCAGTTAGTTTCCTTTTTTAGCTCTTCCATAATCACTTGTGACATGTCATTCACTGGCAGAGTGTTACTCTGCCATTTTCAGTGACCCACAGCTAACCTTTCCTAAAGAAGCTTAGAAAACTATTTTTCCCTTAGGGTAAATTGGAGGGTAGCTGAGAGTTTGCTTTGGTAGAGTTAAAATTTCCCAAGGGATTACATAACACAAAACAAGGGAAGTTAAATGCTCAGTTTACCAAAGCATGCAGAAAGACAGAAAAAGGATCTGTCCAGAAAGAACCCACCCCGTGATTATAATCCTCTTTCTTGCTGTTGGCTGGTTCACTGAGTGCCTTGCTGTAGCCTTTATTTAACATCTTTATTGGAGTATAATTGCTTTACAATGGTGTGTTAGTTTCTGCTGTATAACAAAGTGAATCAGCTATATGTATACATATATTCCCATATCCTGTCCCTCTTGCATCTTCCTCCCACCCTCCCTATCCAACCCTCTAGGTGGGCAAAAAGCACCGAGCTGATCTCCCTGTGCTATATGGCTGCTTACCACTAGCTATCTGTTTTACATTTGGTAGTGTATATATGTCCATGCCACTCTCTCACTTTGTCCCAGCTTACCCTTCCCCCTCCCCGGGTCCTCAAGGCCATTCTCTATGTCTGTGTCTTTATTCCGGTCCTGCGCCTAGGTTTCTCAGAACCACATTTTTGTTTTTTTTGTTTTCTTAGATTCCATATACATGTGTTAGCCTATGGTATTTGTTTTTGTCTTTCTGACTTACTTCACTCTGTATGACAGACTCTAGGTCCGTCCACCTCACTACAAACACCTCAATTTTGTTTCTTTTTACGGCTGAGTAATATTCCATTGTATATATGTGCCACATCTTCTTTATCCATTCATCTGTCGATGGAAACTTTAGTTGCTTCCATGTCCTGGCTTTTGTAAACAGAGCTGCAATGAACATTGTGGTACATGACTCTTTTTGAATAATGGTTTTCTCAGGGTGTATGCACAGTAGTGGGATTGCTGGGCCGTATGGTAGTTCTATTTTTATTTTTTAAGGAACCTCCATACTGTTCTCCATAGTGGCTGTATCAATTTATATTCCCACGACCAGTGCAAGAGGGTTCCCTTTTCTCCACACCCTCTCCAGCATTTATTATTTGTAGATCTTCTGATGATGGCCATTCTGACTGGTGTGAGGTGATACCTCATTGCAGTTTTGGTTTGCATTTCTCTAATGGTTAGTGATGTTGAACATCCTTTCATGTGTTTGTTGGCAATCTGTATATCTTCTTTGGAAAATGTCTGTTTAGGTCTTCTGCCCATTTTTGCATTAGGTTGTTTTTTTGATATTGAGTTTCGTGAGCTGCTTGTAAATTTTGGAGATTAATCCTTTGTCAGTTGTTTCATTTGAAAATATTTTTTCCCATTCTGAGAGTTGTCTTTTCTTCTTATTTATGGTTTCCTTTGCTGCGCAAAAGCTTTTAAGTTTCATTAGGTCTCATTTGTTTATTTTTGGTTTTGTTTCCATTTCTCCAGGAGGTAGGTCAAAAAGGATCTTGCTGTGATTTGTGTCATAGAGTGTTCTGCCTATGTTTTCCTCTAAGAGTTTGATAGTGTCTGGCCTTACATATAGGTCTTTAATCCATTTTGAGTTTATTTTTTGTATGGTGTTGGGGAGTGTTCTAATTTCATTCTTTTACATGTAGCTGTCCAGTTTTCCCAGCACCACTTACTGAAGAGGCTGTCTTTCTCCATTGTATATTCTTGCCTCCTTTATCAAAAATAAGGTGACCATATGTGCGTGGGTTTATCTCTGGGCTTTCTATCCGGTTCCACTGATCTATATTTCTGTTTTTGTGCTAGTGCCATACTGTCTTGATACTGTAGCTTTGTAGTATAGTCTGAAGTCTGGGAGCCTGATTCCTCCAGCCCTGTTTTTCTTTCTCAAGATTGCTTTAGCTATTCGGGGTCTTTTGTGTTTCCATAAAAATTGTGAATTTTTTTGTTCTAGTTCCGTGAAAAATGACATTGGTGGTTTGATAGGGATTACATTGAATCTGTAGATTGCTTTGGGTAGTGTAGTTATTTTCACAATGTTGAGTCTTCCATTCCAAGCACATGGTATATCTCTTCATCTGTTTGTATCATTTTTAATTTCTTTCATCAGTGTCTTATAGTTTTCTGCATACAGGTCATTTGTCTCCTTACGTAGGTTTATTCCTAGGTGGTTTATTCTTTTTGTTGCCATGGTAAATGGGAGTGTTTCCTTAACTTCTCTTTCAGATTTTTCGTCATTAATGTATAGGAATGCAAGAGATTTCTGTGCCTTAATTTTGTATCCTGCTACTTTACGAAATTCATTGACTAGCTCTAGTAGTTTTCTGGTAGTACCTTTAGGATTCTCTATGTATAGTATCATGTCACCTGCGAACAGTGACAGTTTTACTTCTTCTTTTCCAATTTGGATTCAATTTATTTCTTTTTCTTTTCTGATTGCTGTGGCTAAAAGTTCCAAAGCTATTTTGAATAATAGTGGTGAGAGTGGGTAACTTTGTCTTATTCCTGATCTTAGAGGAAATTTTTCACCATTGAGAATGATGTTGGCTGTGGGTTTGTCATATGTGGCCTTTATTATGTTAGGGTAAGTTCCCTCTATGTGTACTTTCTGCAGAGTTTTTATCATAATTGGCTGTTGAATATTGTCAAAAGCTTTTTCTGCATCTATTGAGATGATCATATGGCTTTTCTCCTTCAGTTTTTTAATATGGTTTATCACATTGATTGATTTGTGTATGTCAAAGGATCCTTGCATTCCTGGGATAAAACCCACTTGATCATGGTGTATGATCCTTTTAGTGTACTGTTGTATTGTGTTTGCTAGTATTTTGTTGAGGATTTTTGCATCTATGTTCATCAGTGATATTGGTCTGTTGTTTTCTTTCTTTGTGATATCCTTGTCTGCTTTTGGTATCAGGGTGATGGTGGCCTTGTAGAATGAGTTTGGGAGTGTTCCTCCCTCTGCTATATTTTGGAAGACTTCGAGAAGGATAGGTGTTAGCTTTTCTCTAAATGCTTGATAGAATTAGCCTGTGAAGCCATCGGGTCCTGGGCTTTTGTTTGTTGGAAGATTTTTAATCACAGTCTCAATTTCAGTGTTTGTGATTCTTCTGTTTATATTTTCTACTTCTTCCTGGTTCAGTCTGTGAGGGTTTTGCTTCTCTAGGAATTTGTCCATTTCTTCCAGGTTGTCCATTTTATTAGCATATAGTTGCCTGTAGTAATCTCTCATGATCCTTTGTATTTCTGCAGTGTCAGTTGTTACTTCTCCTTTTTCATTTCTGATTCTATTGATTTGAGTCTTCTCCCTTTCTTGATGAGTCTGTTTAATGGTTTATCAATTTTGTTTATCTTCTCAAAGAAACAACTTTTAGTTTTATTGATCTATTGTTTCTTTCATTTCTTTTTCATTTATTTCTGATCTGATCTTTATGATTTCATCCCTTCTGCTAACTTTGGCTTTTGTTTGTTCTTCTTTCTCTAGTTCCTTTAGGTGTTTCTTGAGGTAGGATTGTATTGCTATAAACTTCCCTCTTAGAACTGCTTTTGCTTCAGCCCATAGTTTTTGGGTTGTCATGCTTTCATTGTCATTTGTTTCTAGGTATTTTTTGATTTCCTCTTTGATTTTCAGTGATCTCTTGGTTATTTAGTAGTGTACTGTTTAGCCTACATGTATTTGTATCTTTTACAGATCTTTTCCTGTAATTGATATCTAGTCTCATAGCATTGTGGTCAGAAAAAATACTTGATACAATTTCAATTTTCTTAAATTTACCAAGGCTTGATTTGTGATCCAAGATATGATCTGTTCTGGAGAATGTTCCATGAGCACTTGAGAAGAAAGTGTATTCTGTTGTTTTTGGATGGAATGTCCTATAAATATCAATTAAGTCCATCTTATTTAATGTATCATTTAAAGCCTGTGTTTCCTTATTTATTTTCATTTTGGTTGATCTGTCCATTGGTGAAAGTGGGGTGTTAAAGTCCCCTACTATGATTGTTGTTACTGTCGATTTCTCCTTTTATGGCTGTTAGCATTTGCCTTATGTATTGAGGTGATCCTATGTTGGTTGCATAAATATTTACAACTGTTACATCTTCTTCTTGGATTGATCCCTTGATCATTAGGTAGTGTCCTTATTTGTCTCTTATAATCGTCTTTATTTTAAAGTCTATTTTGTCTGATATGAGAATTGCTACTCCAGCTTTCTTTTCATTTCCATTTGCATGGAATATCTTTTTCTGTCCCCTCACTTTCACTCTGTATGTGTCCCTAGGTCTGAAGTGGGTCTCTTGCAGACAGCATATATATGAGTCTTAACCTGAGGAGCAGCCTTGCTGAGAACACAGACTGCCCAAATATAACTTGAAAGCTGGCTGAGACAGAGAGTGTAAATCTCCACTTCAGCCCACCAAGATGACACCATACCTTCTGCCAAGTCTCAGACTCCCAAGCAGACCTAGGAGATGAGTAGAAATATAAATTGAAGCTCCTTCATGCTTAAGTGCTTTCCTTTATGGTTCTTATTCCCACAGATGGATTAAATTTTTACTGTTGGAGAACATTCTTTCTTAGAAACACATTCATGTAACAAAGTTCAAGTTCCATTTCTCCATCATTTGCTTTTCAGGGTCTGTATTTAATATCTACTGCCCTCTCTGAATGTGAACATAGCAAATTTGTTCACTTGGGTAACTTTGGGTTCCAGGAACACCAGGGGGCTCTTTGGCCTTGTGTTTACATTTGAGGTCAAAGCTATGGAAAGCCTGTCACACAGCTTCTTCCTGAACATGTTGGCTCATTTATTTCAAGGGTCCCATATTCCCTGGGAAGTTGTTCTTTCCAAAGTCAATTTTAAGGTTAAGCAAATATTAGTGCATCTAGCAGTATGTCCCATGTGCTTCTTTCTTTGATTTCTTTTACATGCAAAATCCTAAGACACTGTCATGAGTTCTTTAGAGAAAAGTTGCTCTGCACTTCTAACAAGCCAATTTTCCTTTTAGATATATTTGTCCACGTGCCAAGGTGAACAGATCTTAAAGATGCATTCAGAAAACTGTAAGTGATGAGAGGATAATCCTAGATTTGTTGTGTCCCTAGATAATACAAATATAAGACCCAATTCTTTTCACTTGACAATAATGGATAGATTACCCTACTTAACAAAAAGGAGTTTTCTTTACTAAAAGCTAAGTATGTTATATTTTAAAACATTGCCATAAGATTATTGCATCTTGAAATTAAGGTTTCTGAATAAATGAGTTGATTGTCTCATATCTCTGTTCACTGAGTTCTTTGAAATGATAATATCCTGAATAGTATTTAGTGACTAAATCATGAAGAATGCTGCTTATCACAGTGCAGGCTTTACTTCTTCATGTCAACAACTTTTATCATAGAAGATTATATCCATCTATTTACTACCTTATAGATAGATTAAATAGATATACATATAAGTACATAGAATATATTGATGTACATGTGTATATAAATATATCCACAGGCATTATTAAAGCACACTTTTCTATATTTTAATTTATACCTTAATAAACATGTATATACCATGAGATGAATTTATGCTAAATGTTATCTTAGTACAAAATATTTTTCATTATATATTTTTACACACACAAGAGTATGTTCAAAATCAAAATGCTTTTAATATTTAAAGTTAGATGGCCTAGGTTCAGGTCTTCATACTACTAATTATCAATTTCCCCTTGATATTCCCAAGCCTCATGTACTAATGCCACATTTTGAAATGTTGTCACTATTATCTCCTTTAGATTAAAAAGGTGCCTGCCCCACATGTTTGCTGAAGGCCTCAAATTAGATGTTACTTGGGAAAGGAATTAGGAAACTATCAAGCTCAAAATGACCTTAAGTAATTTAATTAGTCATATACAATGTTTAGCAAACATATTTCATATTTAATGAAATATATATTTTACTAGAAAAAATATTTCATTTTAATTATTAATTATGCTTACTTACATTTTTCCTCAAATCACTTTTCCACGATAGCAACTTCTGAAGCATTGAAACATCTGTGAAGCAGCACTTTGACTAATATTTTTATAGCCAAAATGTTAGCTTAACCATATTTTATACAAAGGAACAAAATGCAATTATTAATACCTACAAATTAATTATATGTGTTTTGAAGAGCTTGAAGGAAAATGAAACAAAAATGATAGAAGCAGCTTATGAATCCACTGACTCAAGTAACTTATTTTAACTGAACTCTGTGGAAGAGCCTGCTTTAGGGCCCACATGGGCTCTTCCATCGAACAGGCAATGTGTTTCTTAGAAAAACCTGCTTTTCTGACTATTGGTCTCTCAGTTTCCCCAAAAGTCACACAGTAGAAGACAGGCATGGGCAGTCTGGAAGGTAGAATTGCTCACATAATTCATATTAGTACAGGAGTTTGGGGTATAAAATCAAGCTAGACTTTGGTTCTGCTATGTGAGTTAATACAAATAAAACTCCTCTGCTACTGGTAGCAGTAAACCAGAAGTTAGTGCTCCTTATATTTTTCTCCAATACTCCTCAGGCCAGTCCATGTTTTCACCATTTCCTCTTGTAGTAAGGACTGCTATATCATGCCTGAGCATAAAAATTAGAATCAAACTGATTAATTTGTTTACCTTTCCTCAAGTTTCCTCCCAAGTCAATGACTCAATTTAGTTTCCTGCACAGTGCCCAATCAATCACGTCTCTCTTTGGTTTTACTTCTTTCTGTTGCATAACAAAACATTAAATGTTAAGATTCTTATGTGAGTGTAGCATTGTTTTGAGATTTTATGAGACCGTAAGTGAGGAAATTCAAATTTATTACTCCTTCAGTAAGCACAAGCTGGCTGTATTCAGACAAGCCATGTGTACCAGAACAGTTTCTCTGTAAAGAGGCTTCAGAGACTCACATTTTGATACTTCGGAAAAAAAAAGGAACAAACCCTTGTGCTAAAATGGTAGCCGGGATATTTGTTTGTTTTCATCATCATCATCAACAAAATATTGTTAACTCTAAAATATTTGGAATGTGATTCATTTTAGATTCAAGGTCAAGGTTGAGGGCTATGATGATGAAAGGAGCTCCTTCTTGGTATTAGGTCATTTCATCTGGGGTGGTGATTAGTGTGTTAACCTGGATCTGTCATTGCCTGAACAAATCTCAAAAACAGAGAACTAACATGAGGGCCTTTGCTTATGAAGAATCGTTACTCACTTGTGTTCCGGTCATAGATTTATAGCCTCAGAAGTGTCTGCCCTCTATTTTTGATGAGATACACAGAATAAATGATTTCTCAGATTCCTTCCTTCCTTCCTTCCTCCTCAAACCAGTTGATTATTTACGGGGATTGTATCCTGTATGGGAGTCTATTTCAACACTTCCTATTTTCAATGCTGCTCGTTGCACACAATGCTAACTTGACCTGCCATAGGTCGTATTCTCCAGATTGGCAGCTGTGAAGAGCTAGTGTTCTAGTTAGGCTCACCTCAGTGTCTCTGTCATCCTGAACAGTGACCTTATCACTCAGAGTAAGCACATGAAGGTGAGATCCTCATGAATTTCTGAAGCCTTTTCCAAGTCTACCAAGTTTATCCCTCCCCTTTTTTCTCTTGTGCTCACACTGTCCATTTGTTTAGTGCCCTGCCCTATCAAAACACATTCTCATAAAAAGATCTGTTTAACTCATCATATTCTATTTATAAAGCTTAGTGTATTGCCATTCCCAGGTGCATTTGAATCTTCACCCCAGACAAAGAGCCTTAAATCAAAGGAATGACTCTGTAATTAACTTTAATAATTTATGATCTCTGTAAGTAGGTGAGAGATGAAGCTAAGAAGATTGGGGCAGGGGTGGGCTGGGGACCTTTTTACCCCTGAAACCATATATTAATAGATGCTTACTCCAAATCTGTGATATGACCATTTAGGCATCAAATCATTCATACCTCTTTCTATCTCTTTATGGAAATGTGTAAATCTTTGCCTATGACCTCACAAGAGGTGATGATGGGAATTAAAGATTTTTCTATAATGGTCAAGTCAGAGTGAACAGAATTAGCTCCCGACAGGTTAGCTCCCAAATTTGAATACGTGCCTAAAGCCTCTGAGTCTTAAACTTCACGTGTTTCACCTCACAAAATCCTAGATGTCTATGTTCCTTATTCTCCAATTTCCCTAATAAGAAAGAGAAAGACATAAAACTAAAGGTGAATATCTTGATATCCATTCCCAGGGAGGCTCCCTGCTGGATCTGTTTTCTGCTTGGATGACTAAGTAGAATAACACAGAAGGGGATCTCTTTAAATTGGATGTTGTGGAGAGTTCCAGAGACTAAGGATTAATTTTTTGCCCTTCCAAAGTTTCAGTCTCTAAGATACCTGAATAAAGAGATCACCCTTCACCACAGGTTGAAGACTGCTGTGACCCTCTTTATAAATCTTCTGAGATGGTGGGGTGGTGCTTCTATAGGTTGAACAGCTTAGAGCTCTGAGAAGCAACAGTATTGTCTGTGGCAAAAAGCAATGAAACAGGGCCTCATATCTTAGGAAGTACCCTTAGAGATCTACTACAAGGCCATTCTTGCCTCTATGCTTCATTCTAGAGGTAGAAGTTGGATCTAACTACTATAGAAGGAAATTGAGTTGTCCGGTTAGGAAAAACCTAGTATTCTCAATATAGGGGAATTGTCCAGTGCAGGGCCCTTGGTATCAATAGCACCTTATTCCCAAATACATTATCTTATATCAGTCAACACCATTTATTTGTTCTGTGACAAGGGGTTAGCTAGGTAACAATCCAGAGACTCAGCTTTCTCCACTACAAAATGGGGAAAATAGTGATTTTTACCTACCTTATAGGGTGGTTGTGAAAATTAAATGAGGTAATATTTGGAAACTTCACAGCACATTTTAAATGTTTAACCCCATTATTGTTGCTGTTTTTGTGATTTTATAATCCTTATCTCCCAGGGTAATAAATTGCAAAGCATCACTTATTAACTGTCTTGAAGGCGAGAGATGAAGAGAGAGTAAAACATGTTTTTCTGTTATCACAAGGGCAAACATAATGCTGTGTCATTAGTTCAAGTTTAAACTAATACTGCTCCAAATTTCTACACATTTGAATGTTGAAACCATACTTGACTTTGGCATCAGGCAATGTCATTTAATAGGTTCATATGGTCCTGCATGCCATTAAGCGTGCACTGTGTATTATTTTATGATGTTTGAGTTGGACTCACACTTTCTGGGTGCACGTATTTGTGTTTTTTCAGATTCTTGTGAAAAGCTGGAGGAACCTGTTTCCAATTTCATGACCGTTTATCACTAATCCAAAATGACTGCAGCATTACCTACAGACCTACAGACAGGAAGCTCTAAGAATTGGATCCATAATATATTTGCCCAGAAGCTCTGTTAAAACAGTTTTATGCTTACATAGATGAAGGTGACAGTCTGGTGAGAAAGTAGAGTATTTTACTGAGCTGCAGAATGGAAAAAAGATCCTCATTTATTTAATGCAACAAAAGATAAAGGAACAATCATGTTGACACTTTCGGTAATTGCTTGATCACTTGAACACTTACTGTCTCTTTCAGTTTCTAGTACTCTCTTTATAATCACCCTCAGCTGTAGTTTTCATTCATGAACAAATTTACAGAAAGAAAGCCAAACCATGGTTTTCACTTGGGATACTTCTCTTAATCAGACATAAAGTGTACTTTTCCTGGAATATCTTCAAACGAGTTTGAAAATATTGCAGCTGTGAAATAATTAAGGTATTTGGAGTTTTTCAAGCAATTTGTGTGAACATAATCACAAATGTCATCATGTTAGGGAACACTTAATGCTCAAAAGCAGCTTGTGGCACCTGAAGATTCCTCCTTAGAAACAGGATGATCTGTGATGGAAATTTTCTTATTCCAGTGATATTTTTATTCATTCAGTCATTCACAAGGATACTTGACATAGATCTATATAAATGATGCTTTGTTTAAAGCAACTCATTTAAAAAATTTAGTTCAATTACTCCATGTTTAAATGTGTTCTTCATTAATGTTATTTTACAAAGCAACATTATCTTCAAATATTCAAGGTATATGAGCTTTCTAAATGTAAGGAAGGCTTTTGTACAGAGATATTCCTAGCAGCATTATGTGAACTGGCTAATCAGGAAAGAATCAAATAAAACTCTAGAAAATAGTTGAAAAAAGCTGCAGTGCATACTTTCATTGGAATACTATGCACTTGATAAAATGTTCTTTCAAATTAATTAGGCAGGAAAAATGCTTACTCTGTAAGGACAATTGAAAATACAGTTCACAGTTTCACTCTACAGCATTATAATTTTTTGAATTAAAAATTTTAAAGTTATACATTCAAATGTTATTTTTGTAGTGGAAATATGAGCCTGACCAAATGATTTCCCTACTTACAATGCTTCAATGACATTCTATTTTTTTCTAAAATAAACTGTATATCACTAATTATTCTCTCCTCATTCTCTAAACTCTGGTCACATGGAAATTCTTTCAAAGGTTCTTTATGCTTCAGTAATTCCATTCCAATATTCTTTCTGCATGGAATGCTTTCTCTAGTACAGCTGACTCTGACCTTGTTGAGTAGTTAACTTTTAAGAAGGCTCAAATATTAGTTAATACTTCATTCCTCTAGAGTCCTTTCCTAATTCACCTGGGGAAATAAGGTTTCCCTGATACATAGTCTCATGTCCCCTTGAAATTCACTTTCATATCCCTTTTGACAATTTCAATTAATTATTTGGTTAATTATTTAATGCCTCTCTCCCCAAATAGAACATAAATCCTATCAGATCACAGATACTGACTGCTGTCACTTAGTAGAGTATCTTACACATAGTTGGAACACAATACTTCCATTTTTTGTTTGAACACAAGTTGTGCTTCTGGTAATGGTGGAATAGCTCACATCGGACAAAACTTCCCACAGAAAACAATGATAAGCACTGAACAAAATGTGTATTTACACACACACACACACAAACACACACACACCTGGAGACAAAGGAGAAGCAGGCAGAAACAAGTGAGCGGTAAACACACTGGCAGAAGGAAATGAACAGCACTTGTCAAGTTTCCCATGTTTACAACTTTTTTCCTGAGGGAAGCTGCAGTCACCTCTGTGAAGACCAAATCTTTGATAGAAGGCTGATCTCTTACAGGCTTGAGGAGTCAGAGGAAAGACTTCGGGCCCCCTACAGCAGCTGCAAAGGGGAGGGGGAAATCCCAGGAGACAGCAAGAGCGGCTGAGCCCACGTGTCTAGCTGGTGCCTGAACCACGCATGCGCTGGCAAGGTCCAGCCAGCCTAGCTAAGGTGAAAGAAGGAAGGGACCGTAGATTTCAGCTGCTGCCCATTGCAGGAGAGCGCGGTTTGGAATTTAAGTTCGGTCAAGTTAACTGCCTGCTAAAACAAAAAAATCAGCACTGTTTTGGCCTGGGATTTATATTCACTACAAAAATGTCTCTGAAGAAGCAGCATTTATGTTGATACGTGAGATCTGTAGGAGCTAGGATGTTTCTTCCAGAGAGAAGAAAAGCATGTGTGAATGTCCAATACTAGGAAACCTTAGCACATTTTGAAACACAACAAACACCAGTGTGGCTGATGCATAATAGAAAGGGAAGGAGAGGGTGGCAGGAGATAAATTTCTAATATTAAGCAGGGGGCAAACAACGTGGAGTCTTGTATGTTATGTTTACTTATTCTTACTTTATTCTAAGCACTTCCAAAGCCTTCAAAGGGTTTTAAGCAGGGTAATGGCATGATCAGATTTTGTTTCTAAAAGATCATTCTGGCTACAAGACGGAAAAAATATTGCTAGAGGGCAGAAGTGTATAAAGAAAAAAGAGTCTCTCGAAATTTTCCAGCTAAGGTGTGAGCTAGAGTAGAATAGAGAGACTTACACCCAGGTTTCTGGCCTGAACACTGGTAGTGCTGTTATCAAGATACAGAAAATTAGACATGGAGAAAACTTGGGGAAAAGATTAAGAATTGGATATTTAACATGTTAATGGTGTCACTTGACTAAGTCGGCTTAATAATATAAATTTGGAAGTCATCAATGCAGAAATGGTATTTGAAGCCATGAAAGTAGAAGAGGGTGTAGTGAGAAAGTGGAAAGCGAGAAGCTAAGTGGACCCAAGCTCAATCCCTGAGTAACTTCAAATGGTAATGAAGAATTCGGAGGTTCAGGGAAAAAAGGAGATGGCTTGCAGAGTGTGGTGTCACAAAAACTAGGGGAAGACAGGGTTTCACAAAGGAGGGAGGAAGGCTGGCAGAGTAGTTGGTTGAATTCTCCTTCCTACAGGTGACAATTATAAATTATTGACAATCTTTCTTAAAAATGTGATGGTGCTGGGAAGAAGCCCACTTCTGGAGGAGTCTATCCACAAAAGGCAGGGACTAAGCCTGTGAAAGGTGAATGATGAGCTCAAGACAGTCTACCATATTCTGATTATTTTAGGTCTTTGAAGTTTTCAGTAATTTGTATATTTTTATGCATTTATACATTATTTTTAAAGATGGAATTATCTCATTATGTTTAAAAGCTGACTGAATTGATCCCTAGAGCATTAAGAGTTGAAATGGAGGAGAAACAGGGAATAATGGATGTTCCCAGAAGAGTGAGTGTGCTAGCTAACTGGATTCTATCACGCAATGATTAGACAATACTTGCTAAAACACTGTATTTCTATTTACATTAAATTTACAAACTACAGGTGCCAACATATCAGCCAACTATCCAAAGGGAGCCCATAAAATTGGGTTAAAAAACCATAATAGCAACAACATAGGAAAGCTTGATGCAGTGTACAATGCAAATAGCAAAATTTCAGAGATTTATCACAATTCTTTCACATATAAACATATAAAAATAAATGTTTATAGAGGATCACCCAGAGTAAGAAAGTAAATAGCACTACCCTTAGGGATATCACTTGGGCAAATTACTTAACCTCTCAAAGTATCAATTTATTTCTAAATTGTAATACTGCTAGTGCTTACCCAACTCCCAAGGCTTTTTCAACCTGAAATAATCTATCCAAATGCCTGATCATCGTGTTTAATAGACACTTCAGTGATGTTGAAGGTAACTGATAATGATAGCTCTGAGATAAAACAACAATTAAAAGGAAGATATTTCAAAATGCACACACACACACACACACACATATACACTCATACACACATATACTCACACACAAAAGATTGGGAGTGATAAGTAGCCCTGAAATAATCTGTTGAAGAAGCAATTATTTCCTTCTTGAGTTTGAAAAGAGTATAAAATAATGCCTAGTAAATAAAAGTATTTTATGACTTGAATGACACTTAATTTGAACTTCAAGTCCATAATAATTAAATATTTGAGCTCTGGAAACCATCTTCCCGGCTTTAACTCTCAGCTCTGCCATTTTCTCTTTGTAAAACCTGGGATGTGTATGAAACTCTGTGTGGCTCGGTTTTCTCATCTGTAAAATGGGGATAGTAATAGTGTCTATGTTGTGAGAATTAAACAAATAAATATTAATGTGGCACAGACTAGTTTAATATTCACCAACCCTATTCTGTCTTCAGAGGCTCTGAAGAATATTACACATCTCAGCTTCCTTTTCATTTAGGTTGGGGCAACACCACTGTGCTCCTGCCAGAGGAGTGTGATTTGAAGTGATGTATGCCCCTTCCAGGTCTTGCCATAATACCTGTGGCATGATCTTTGTTCTCTCACTTTGCTTCTTGCCCATTTCCAGCAGAGTTGGAAAGAGCCAGCATCTTTGATCACCATGTGAAAGACCACCTCCTGAAAACCCAGTTAAACTATGACATGAATGAGAAACACACCTTTGTTGTCTTAAGTCACTGAGATTTGACAATTGCTTTTTACAGCACTAGAAATAATATCCCCAAGTAATACCACAGCACTTAAAGCAGTAGCTAGCTAGCACATAGTAAGTGTTCAATAATTGCTAGCATTTAAAATATTGCTGGACTTCCAGGAAGCCAAAGGTCAGAAAATAGATTGACTATGGAAACGATACTTCAAATATCCAAAGTAAGATTTCTTAATTCTGAAAACAAAATTTGACCTTAAAACCGAGCATGGAAAATATTGGGTTGGCCAAACAGTTAATTCGGTTTTTTCCGTAAGACAGCTCTAGTTGGGCTTAGTCGTCTTTAACTTCATTTGAAACAATTTTGTTAGACTGTACTGTGACAGCTGTCATATCAGCATGCATTAAAAAAAAAAACTATCAAAATTGGTGAATTTTTGTGTAGCCATTTTAATATTGAAGATGGAAGAAAAAAAGCAACATTTTCAACATATTATGCTTTATTATTTCAAGAAAGGTAAAAACATAACTGAAACGCAAAAAAAAAGATTTGTGCAGGGTATGAAGACGGTGCTGTGACTGACTGAACATGGTTTGCGAAGTTTCGTGCTGGAGATTTCTCACTGGATGGTGCTCCACAGTCTGGTAGACCAGTTGAAGTTGATAGCGATCAAATCGAGACATTAACTGAGAACAATCAACATTATATACCACATGGGAGATAGCCGGCATGTTCAAAATATCCAAGTCAAATGGTGAAAATCATTTGCACCAGCTTCGTTATGTTCATTGCTTTGATGTTTGGGTTCCACATAAGTTGAGCAAAAAAAATCTTCTTGACTGTATTTCTGCATGCAATTTGCTACTTATATGTAACGAAAATGTTCCATTTTTAAAACAAATTGTGACTGGCGATGAAAAGTGGATACTGTACAATAATGTGGAACGGAAGAGATCGGGGGGCAAGTGGAATGAACCACCACCACCACCACCGCAGGCCGGTCTTCATCCAAAGAAGGTGATGTTGTGTACATGGTTGGATTGGAAGGGAGTCCTCTATTACGAGCTCCTTCTGGGAAACCAAACGACTAATTCCAACAAGTACTGCTCCCAGTTAGACCAACTGAAAGCAGCACTCGATGGAAAGTGTAGGAATTAATCTACAGAAAACGCATATCTTCCATCAGGATAACCACGTGTTTCTTTGATGACCAGGCAAAAACTATTACAGCTTGGCTGGGAAGTTTTGATTCCTGCCGTGTTCACCAGACACTGCACCTTCAGATTTCCATTTATTTCATTCTTTACAAAATTCTCTTAATGGAAAAAAATTCCGTTCCCTGGAAGACTGTAAAAGGCACCTGGAAGAGTTCTTTGCTCAGAAAGATAAAAAGGTTTGGGAAGACGGAACTATGAGGTGCCTGAAAAATGGCAGAAGGTAGTGGAACAAAAGGGTGAATACATTGTTCAATAAAGTTCTTGGTGGAAGTGAAAAATGGGTCTTTTATTTTTACTTAAAAACCGAAGGAACTTTTTGGCCAACCCAACCTGTCATATCAGTAGCAGATCATTTTATTAAATCAAGGTTCCAATCACAGAGAAGTAAGCTTAAAGCTAGTATTGTTAGATAATTTTGTGGCCTCTAAATGTTTTATTCTGTACTGTATGCCATATCACCTATTCTGTGGGTTATCATCAATTTAGCAGCACTCTAGGCTACACATTTCGACTAGACAGTATTACTAATTCACTCATTTCTTTTCTGTTGTTCCAGGTGGAAGGAATCTGTTTTCCATATATTTTATAAGCACTGAAAATTGTATTACATGCATGTATAAGTTACACATATATATGAAGATATAACAAAACACTGAAAAATGTGCTTGTTTTTACCACATTTAAAGAAAACATATTATGGTAGAAGGTCAGATATTTAAAAATAAAAATAATTACTCCACTTGGTATCATCCAACATCTTCCAAAGCAGCATATAAATTTTAAATAAACAGCTTGAACAGAAACTTTCAACTAGAACAGGGCTACACAAATACTTATATTTTTTCCATATGGGAAAAAATTATCTACATTACAGCCATTTTATTGTTCATTGCAGAGGGTTATGTGAAGCAGATTGCATTGAACTTTTTTATTTCCTTTAGAAAACCAAACCTAGAGTATTTTTCTGCAGAAACTGCATATAGATTTAGCACGTTCGCTGAATCCTGTTACAGGCATTTTTAAACCAGAGCCAATAACTGTGTACCTTTCCTAATCGTTCACTGACTACATGGTGTGTGTCAACACGAGAGACACAGAAGCCATAAAGGAAATCACCCCCAGCTGTCCATGACCTTGATATTCAGATATCCATGTTTCCATACCCTTTCCCAAAGCAGGGGTTCACATGTGGTTTTTATTCTTTTGTGTGGAAGCATCCAAACCAGTAACAGGATCTTAGAGTGATGTTCAGGTAATCATCAACTTCCTCATTAAAAGGGATCCCTCCTAGTGTTATATGTATTTCCATTCCATTTTGGTCTTTTTCTCCCAGCTGAACATGTTGGAAGTATTCTAAGCACAGAGGAAAAACAGTCCTGAGTAATTCTACCTCAGAATCTCTGAGTTAAGCAGTTTTTAATGGCATCCCGTTACCTCAGTATGTTTTCCCCAATTCTAAAACAAAGGTTAGCAACAATGATAGGAAGAAAATAAACCATGGGACCAGAACTAAATGTCCTTTACCTTTTCTCAAATATATGTCTGTGCACTGTATAAAAGTCTAAGTATTACTCACTTAATTTACTCCATTATTGAGTATGAATATCCCTCATATTTGGCTGCTCTATTAGGTACAAAAAACACAAATGTGAAAGACAGAATTCTGACCTTTATGGAGTTCACATTTGAATCAGGAAAAAACAGATGAAGAAATCAGTGGTGATTAATACTATTGGTTAATAATCAATAATGTATGATGAGAGTTATAATAAACATATATATATACATACATTTATTTTCTCTTCTGATAAGAGGAAACAAGAGGTCAGATAACAGTGATTCTTCAGATTTAAATTGGAGAAGAGAAAGGCATTGTAAGTAGAAATAGAACAGCATATGCGAATGCATGACAACAGGAATTGGAATGGCACTCAATCCTGAAATCAGTATGGCTGGGTTAGAGCAGAGTGTAAGCAATGGGAAATAGGAAGAGGGGGTCTTACATGACATATGAGCATTCAAATTTAGATAAAAGAGATTTTCCTGAATGACTCATATTCATCCTGCTTTAAAGGAAACAAAAACAAAGGAACAAAGGAAGAAAACAAAGATATACCATATTTCTCTGGATAGAGCCTATTCTAGAAAAAGGAAGGAATGAGACAGAAACAGCAATTTTATTGGCTGGAATGATCCAAGGAAGAAATATTGGACTAGATACAAGGGAAATAGCATCCGTTCCTGAGAACAGTGATAGAAGCAAACCAATATCTTTTTTAAAAAATTTGTATTCCTCTATTTCTCTGGGATTATGATAGTGTAAAGAGATCATCTGTGTGCACTGTTTTTAATTCCTTATAAAAAATGGGTTACATTTATTCCTTATTTTCATACATGACTTGTATTCCTTAGATTGCCACTGATGGGCTATACCTGCTCGAAACCAAAGGAGCTGACCTTTATGGAGTTCACAGTTGAATCAGGAAAAACCAGATGAAGAAATCAGTGGAGATTAATACTATTGGTTAATAATCAATAATGTTTGATGAGAGTTATAATAAACATATATATACATACATATATATTTTCAGCTTCTCCAGCTCTCATTTGGAGTCCAAGGCGCACAAAGAAATATGGCCGCTGGAAACTCCTCTCACATATTCAATTTATTAGCTTAAGTCTTTGTAAAATAAAGCAACCTGGGATGAAAACCATTTTCTCAAATTAATTTTACTACTATTTCTAAAGGTTTATATTAATGGGTTTACCTTATAATAAGAGAATGAAATTAAAAACTAATTATGGTTATACTTCAGTGTGAAAGGTACTAAAGTGTCCTTTCACGTGTTGCCTTAATAAACCTTCCCAAGCTGAGTTCATTTCCAGTCACTCGGCAGATTCCTCCAAACCAAGTCAAAAATCATGATGCTCATTTGCCGTGACTGTCCATGGAACAAGCGTGGTAAGCAGTACAACTGTAGAAACCACGAAGAATGTTGATAAAAGGAGTGATTTGCTCAGTAATCTTTCAGAAAATAAATCTGGAACAAAAGATGTAATACTCTACAAATATTTTTTCTTTCTTTTATCCTATTATATAGGGTGTCAGTCCTTTGAGAATTTTAAGGAGTTTTACCAAAGATGATTTTTGAAATAGGTATTATTATACCAGTGTTGGGAGAGGGCAGAGCATGCTTCTTAAAAATGTATAGAATTATAGTGCCGGAAAGAACATGAAATGTACTGGGTTCAAGTTTACTTTTATACACATGAGAAAACTGGCTATGAAAGTGAAATGACTTGCTCCAAGTCACAGAGCCAGCAAGCAGAGACAGTCATAGAACTCAGGTATCCAGGCCCCTAGTGCCATGTTCTTTATGTGTCACTAAATATTCAGAAGAAAATATAAATTAAAACACACACACGCAAACACACACACGACTATCTATACCCTAACCAATTTGAACTATTTTTCATACATAAAAGCATCTACCTAGGTCATAGAAACCATCTTTAAGGCATATACTTGCCCACAAATAGGCAGTTCCCAAAGTAGGATATTTTGCACAGTTGAAGAAATAATTATACCTTCAGATGGTTTCACCTGCATGAATTTAAGAGATTACCTTTAAAATTACTGAACAAAGACTGACTTCTGTTTCTTCTGATGACACAAAAGCATTCCAAAATTTAGCTTCTAGTGTCAGAGCATAGGACTGGAAGAAAACATGTTAGATTCCATGGAACTAAGTCATTTCATTTTACATATAAAAAAACTGAGGTCATTAAAATATAAGTGATTAGCACACGATCATATACTTATTAGCGAAATTATGCTTGACAAATAATCCTTATAAAGTATTCATGTAGCATAGATCTCTTGGACCTTAATCCAGTGATTATTCCTCCAGGGAGTCACCAGTTGTTTCCCATCCTCCCACTTCCACAGAGAAAACATGAGAATGAAAATGAATGTAATTATTCAAGTGGAATTTAATCAAATCTAAATCAATTTTTAACAGGTGAAAATTAAATCGTTTTAGACATTTGCCCCTTGAAGCTTATTATACAATGACTTCTCTGCATGTTTGGTTACATTTTCCAGACTCAGCATGTTTTTTTCTGACAATCAGCAGCATTTCTAGAGTTCCCATGATATATAACACTTCAGGAATGCAGAAAACACACAATCACACACAGATACACACAAACCTAAGCGACTGAAATTAAACACACACACAGAGCAATTTCAAGAATGGAATTTGATTCTCTCCTAATTTGATGGGTAAATTAATCTCCCTGAATAATAATAATAACAACACTAAGGGGGGAGGAGGAAGAGGTAGAAGGGGGAAGAAGGGGAAGGGGAAGAAGAAGAAGTGAAGAAGCAGGAGGCCAAGAAATAATCCTAGAGTAGGCCAGTTGAGTTTTACTAATTTTCCCAAAATGTATTGAGAGAAACAAGATCTGTTTCTAAGAGCAATTACTTAAGATGTTCCTCAAAAATATTTCATGAGCAAATACACTTCACATTATATCAACTGTTTTGGAAATCCACAGTGAATTAGAATATCTGGGAAGTCACGCATTGATAATAATGATGAATAAAAATTGCTTTTTTTTTTTTTTTTTTTTAACTAACAGTTTCCTCAAATTTACTTTACCACAGAATGCTCTTCCTTAAACCTGTCATGAGACACCAATTGTGCCGTGGAGATTGTGACTGATAGAGGACATGGGCAATGCTACTCAATGAGAATGTAATACACTTGAAATTATACAAATGTCATACATTATGAAAACTTGACTTTGTAAAGAGTATTTCTCAAGTCTCTGTAACTTTTCCCTAAATCCTGTAATAAGACACAGGTAAGTGTCAACCATAGTTAACCAAATGTCTGATTGACAGAATTCCTAACCCATACGCGATGTAAAACAAAACACCTCAACTTGGATATTTAGGAAAAGATTAGGTGTAATAAGTGAAGGTGTGCATTTATTAATATTTGATTTGAGTATTAAGCTATTATTGGGGTGATATTAAATCAGTTAAATAGAAGTCACTAAATAACATTTGAAGTGACACATAACAAAATATTACTCTTCAGGGAGAACTGCAAGCATGGATTTAATTTAAATCTTAACTAGCTATACAGATTCAGATCCAAGTAAAAGAATTTCTTAGTCAATTTTGCCATTTTACATAACTGTGCTACATTCCATGAGAATTATAAAGAGAGAAATTTTCAAACATTAAGTACACATCCAGATCATTAAATACCTAAAAAGGAAAACTATGCATTGACTAGATTACAAATATGATATATGTAATAACATATATATATGTTATAGACACACACACACATACACACACACACACACACACACATCCAGTAAATTGCAAGTCTCCCAACTCTTCTATAGTATAAGCAGTAGAAGGATTAGAAGAAAGCAATCTGAAAACTGTAATGCAATAACTTCTTTAAAAACAAATACTTTTAAATTATACTTTCTCCTAAAGCAATCTATGCCTAAGTAGGATTGCTTACTCAGGACCCACTATGTTCTGGGCACTAGAGAAGGAAAGACAGAGAGATACAAAATACAGAATTTGATATAATACTCTAATTGACAAGTTCAAAAATGGATGAATAAATACCCTATAATGTGAAATATAATAGAATCATTTGAAACAACGACACAGGTGCACAGAGGTAGACATCACTATGGTAGACTAGGGAGGTAGAGAAGCTGCACAGGCATTGATATTTGAAGTGGGAGTTGAAGGCTGAGGACCCAAGTGAACAGAAGCTTTGAAGTGTAGTGATATTAGAAAGGAATTCTTTGTAGAGAGACTATCATTCCAGGAAAGATGGAAACAAAGATGGAACAAAGATCTGTGACAAATTCAGGGAACAGAAAGTGGTTGTGTGTGGCTAAAGTAGGTGAAACACCAGGGGATGAGGCTGCAAACACAGGATGGAGCCAGCTAAGAAAGAATGTGCCAGGCGAAGGAGATCTATATAGAGAAGCTAAGGACACTTTGTTTGTAACCAATCAACTGCCCTTTCTTGGTAACACTACTAGAATGTTTCAGAGATCTGGGAATTTCAGATTTAGGTTGATGCTACTTTCCCAGATATCTCCTGTTTTTCTTTCCACCCTAGCATTATCCAAAATCTATTATAGATGATATGGAATAGGTGTCACATCCTTTCTATGCTTTTCAGTCATCAGAAATATCTTAACATCACTCTGAATAGTGTATTGAACTTTTGCCTTCCCTGAAAGATTAGAAAATCAAATTCTTTTTTAAAAGAAGCATAGTAATTGTCATCAAAGTCTAATACTTCAATGTTAATAGTTAATAGGTTGCAGGAAAAAGAAAATAATACCTCTTTCTTCATTTAGATTTTAGAAGTCAATTCTTGGGTTTTAGGAATGGAAAAGTTAGCCTGTATTATTTTGTCAAGCTTATTTAAGGCTCTTGAAAAAGCTATAAATGTCTTTAATTCCTCCTGAAATTTTCTTACTTAGCTGCAATGATACACAGTCTTAGACTTTTATATTTTAACTATTGCTAGATTCAGTTCATCCCTGCTACTTTAAATTTTACCAAGTCTTTTGGGGCTAGATCTGGCTAAAGTCCCATAAAATGTCTTTACATGTATTTGCATTACTCTTTCACAGCTTTATTATAAAGCATCCTGTATCATGTGATTACTGATACTGACATGCAGATTTTATTTTATATGGTATCTGGTCTTACACATATCATGAAATTCAAATGCTGTGCTCATTCTTTGCAAATGTAGTGTGTAATTACATAATGGGCTTTGCTTGTTTTGAATTAACTAGAATTTTGCATTGAATATTTTAAAGAGAAACTGAAAAATTAAGAGCAAATAAAATTCAGAAGCTTTATACATTTGCATTTAGTCATTCACCATGATGGATGACTCATGACTCATGAGATATTTTAAAATACAAAACACTATAAGCCACACTGGTAAAAGGTACACTTCTCAGGTTGTTTCTCAGATTACTATTCGTTTTCTATAAATGTGAAAATAACTTGGGGTAATCTCTCTAAGAGAGCTTCAAATATTAAAATCTATCCATACAATTATTCAATTTTGATAACTAATTATCATGCTCTCATGCTAGAGTAATTTTTGCCTCACTGATCAGAGATGAAGTGAGACCTCAACAGCAATAATCTCTATATTCATATATATATTCATATATATATATGAATATATACACACAGATATTATATATACATATATACAATATTCAACACACATATGAGAGCCATTATGTATAGATATCAGACAGATTTATAATACCTGTAGATTCAAGTTTGTTTTTCTGAGACTCTGCTTTTTGTTTTACAAAGTGTGTTTACCTCTTATCACTGAGGGTTGATGAGATCCAGTGCAGGAGACAGAAGTGGGAGAGGACTATGGAAGAGAATTGGCTGCTGCCTTCCCTGCATTCTCAGGATTACTATAATAGCAAGGTTCTTTGGGTAAATTAGTGAAGGGGCCTGGTTTAGAGTCAATAGACTTATATTGGAGAACTGCTTTTACCACTGACAAATTGTGTAATGCTAAGGAAATTTAATAGCCTCCTTGATCTTTATTTATTGTTTGAGAAATAAAGCGTTTCTATAAGAGTCTATTGAAAATAATGCCTCCTAGTCACATGTTATATTGTTTTGATTATTGAAGCTTGGTACTATTTTCTGAGACAATAATTTCAGAGAGAACAGTTACCTTACTTTAAAAATTTTTCTTGTTGAATCATCAAAAGCCAGAATTTTACCAAAATGCTTTGCTAGTCATATAAATTTCTCAGGCTATGAACTGCATATGAGTGTAGAGCTGAAGTCAAGTACAATAGGTGGAGTTCAGTTTCCTGCTACTTGGGAGGTGACATAATTGCGATTCAAGTGTTCTGGGTGGCCTTGTCTTACTCCATAGACTATTCTGTTTAACTATCAGGAAGTACAGTTGACAGACTTTTATTGAGTATTTAAAATAAACAGTGCACTGGCCTGAAGACTGAAATTTTCACAAGATCTACTATCATTCACTTGAAGAATTTATAATATTTCTAACAGAAAACTCTATACAAATCTGGAAAAGGTAGACTTCCATGCATCCATTCATTGAAATTATTTGTTCAGCAAATATTTCTTGAGGATCTTTCATATACCTGGCACGTGGAAAATAAAAATGAGAAAGACATGTCCCTCTCCTCAAGAACATGCAGTTTCATGGGAAAGCTAGCAGGTAATGTAACAAATATAGACTAGCAAGAAGAGGAATTTTCAACAGAGTAATTATTTAGATAAGGACTGTATCCATGAGGCCTCTTGCAATTCCAAGGTACACCCCTATTTGAATTACAGTTCAATGCTACTTCAGAATTTCTTATCCAAATTCCAAATTAAGTTTATGGTAAGCTGATGTACCCCTTCACGTGGCTCTCTACATAGAGAAAAAGTAGTAATGAAAACAAAGACATGACTTTGAATCACTTTATGTTTCTTATGCCTTGAAGTATGAATTTCTCTTTCTAGTTTCAAAATTAGTTTCATTATTTTTCTGATTATAAAAGTAATACATACACAAATATAAGTATTTCAATCTATTAAAATTTCAATACTCAAAATATTTCAGTATAAATACATTGAAAAATGAAAAGAAAAATAGCTGTCATCCATATGTCTAGTACCTAGAAACAATCACTGTGCATATTTTGATATATATCCTTTTAGTCATACACACATACACACATGCCCCCCACACATTGCTAAATTGGAATGACTCTGTTATTTGGCCTAGACCTAAGGTACATGAGGGAGGGCAGAACTGCATGTTTGTAAGAAAAATATAGTAAAATTTCTCTGTCTTCCCTCTCCAAACCTGCTTATTAACACCATATTAAGAAAAGTTACAAAAGGGAAAAGTACCAATTTTTTTCTCTCATCCCCAACATGTATGAAAGTTGTCGGGGGGGGCGGGTTTAACACTAATCTCGAGAGTAATACTACACATAACATGGTCCTGTTTACTGGGCAACTGATCATAATTTTATTTGGCCCCTTTTTATTTCTAGTCCAGCAAAAATTGCATAGATTTCTGGCAGATATCTGTGGTCAGCAAGTTTATACAGAAATATTTTGTTTTATGATCTGAAATAAATATATTTGACACATTTATTAAGCATGTAACCCCTTATCCCTTTTGGAGAGAGTCTAGGTTTAAACAAAAAGAATCAAAGTAAAACAGTGAAAAATGTATATCTCACTGGTCAATGTCAATGAATAAAAGAGAGTTTCCAGTAATTTCCCAAAGCAGTTCTGACCAACGACTGTGTCCGCTCTTTCAAAAGATCCATATTGAAATAACAATATTACAAATGAGTCTACTGTTGTCATTTGCTAGTGATGCACAAATGTAAAGGAGAAAAACAGATTAATGTTTTATAAAAACTGAACTTGAAAGAAACCTCAGCAGCATGAATTTAACCTGAACATCCTGGAGGTCAGACAAGCAGGAGAGAGAAAATAAAGAATTATTATTGCCCAGATGTTTTTTTCCAACCACAAATAGGCTTTAAGGTATATAGACCAGGACTTTAATCTCTATCAGCCCAAAATACAATGAGGTACAATTTTTCCAAGTAAACATGTAAAGCACATTAAAAGGTACCAATTATTTTTGTGAGGAATCTTTAATGATATACTTCCAGAAATATGTGTGTATACACACACACACACACACACACACACACACACATATGATAAACACACAAAAACAAGATAAATTATAACCTTCTCACAATGTTTTAGAATAAACTATCAGATCGAAATGGACTTTTGGAATAGAACCAACTGAAAGGTATAATCATAATTATCAGGATTAGCACATTATTAGGTATAAAGCTAGAGTAATCAACTTGTTACAAATGAGAGCTATAGTTAGTCTGACTAATTCAGCAACAAGACCAGATCTTTCAGCACAATCATTGATCCAAAGACAAGGTTCAATACAAGGTCTGGAAATATGAGATTTATCTGAGAGGAACCTGATCAAAATGAAAATATTGCATTGAGAACACATGCAGAGCACAAATGTAGGTAATTTAACCCCAAAATCCAGAGGCTAAGGAAATCCAGTAGAGAAAGGAGCAACAGATATGAAACAAAACTTCTTTGGGGAATGAGTAAATAAATTTATATTAAATTATGGGACACTAAGAAAATTCAGAGTTGGTTTGAAAGCTCACATTCTGCCATCAAGGATAGAATAAAGGTCCTGAAAAGAGCTGCTGCAAAATGAGGATGGAACAATGACCCAGAAAAAGGAACACATAACCCAACACATAACCAATGGGGCTATCAAATGTTGAGTTGTTTATAAGAGGTAGGTTGATATTACTAAGTACACATGTATAAATTATCATTGTTAAATGGTTAAATGATCTAACATTTTTAAATGCCTCTGCAAACTAAAATCAATCATGAAATCACACTAAAAATTAATTGAATACATATATTTACATATCTGGGTATCAATAGTTTTTACACTAAAAAAATACACAAGGTTGGGTTTAGCAGATACAAACTACTATATATAAAATAGGTAAACAACAAAGTCCTACTTGTATAACACAGGGAACTATATTCAATATCTTTTACTAAACTATAATGGAAAAGAAAAAATATACAAGGTGTATTTGTGTTCTTAGATTCATCCAGACAAGTTCCTGCTGAAACATTTCCAAGGCACTACCTTCTCTCTTACTACCTCTAATGTCCAACTCTTCTCAGACATTGTTTCTCAGATCCCTAAAATTTATCATCAAGCATCCAGAAATGAACACACTACAGTGAACTGATTTCAACATCATTCTTCAGATATCATCATGATATATTTCCAGACTATTCCACTAGGGGAGGGGAAGGAGTCATAACACATAAAACTTTCAATCCTAAACTAGTTAGTTAGTAGCTTAGTTTGTCTCAAAAGCCTTCTCAAAAAGTCCATGACTGGTAAGACATTCCCTAAATAACTCCCCTTAAATATCGGTTTAAATTGCAATAGAATCTTATATAATGAAATACCAGAAAAATAAACGAAAGAAGTGCAGAGACACAGTACACTGCTTTGGAGATGTTAATGCACTTCTGTGCCTTTATCTCTGATTATGATATTATCCAGAAGTATCAAGGATTATACAGATTGCCAACTTTTTAGATGCTACGCCCTAGTGCAAAGGAAATGTGTTTTCCATACAAAACCACTATATTCAGATACACTGAGCCACATTTCCAGATACCCTTTACTGGCCCTCCACTTTGGCTTCGTACTAAAACAAAATTTACTTAGAGGCCCCACAAATAATAGCCCTCCAGTGTCCAATTATTGCTTTACAATTCAAGGAAACATCTACTTATGAAAAGGCACTGGGCCAATCGCAAGTTCAAGTAATAGCCTTTGAAAATTCAGTCCTATATTTTGTTAGTTTTCCTATAAAAACATTCAGCAGGACACTATATATGAGTTTGAAAGTTGCACTGTTGTGTGCCAAAAAAATAAGTTTTAGCCACGTAAAACTCAGTGTCAATACTTCTAATATGTTATGTGTATATACAATCATATATATATTGTGTGTGTATATATATATATATCTCATTGTATATAAACATACACACAGTGATAACTAACTGATAATGATTTCTTGAGAGATGTGTTAAAATGAAACCTATGGACCTGGCTTCTAGCTCCTGACAAATGGAAAAATAGCTTGAGTTGCTGCCTCTCTCCTTAAAAATTAGTCACAGAGAAATGTAAGTGAATCAAAAGCATGAAGGCAGCATGGATTTGAGGAACAAATAAGAAAAATTGTGAGTATCCATCTGAAAAGGAAAGTCTAATTTTGAATTTGAAGGGAAAAATGCATGCAGTTAACAGCATGGCCCAAAAAATAGTGTCAAAAAAAAAATAAAAATATCAATACAATCACAGGCATTTAACAAACCACTCATTAAATGGCAGAACAAGCAGGCAATAAATAAGTTATATAGAATAGTTAAATAACATGATTAATATACTTGATCTAGTTGACAGACAACCCAATAAATGTAAATGTTCTTTTCAAATGCATATAGATTTATAACATATTTCTCCACATGCTGAGTCATAATGCAAATCTCAAAAAAAATCAATATACTTAAATCACACAGAATATGCTCTCTAAACACCATGGAATTCAACTAGGAAACAAAAGAAAATCAGAAAATCCTGTACATGTGGAAATTAAGAAAGGCAGTTCTTAAAGTGGAAGCTTAGATTATTGATTTGAGGTCTTGTTCTATTTTAACTGCATCCCACAAATTTTGATATGTTGAATTTTCATTTTCTGTTTAATATATATATTTTTTGTTTATTTCTCCTGAGGCTTCCTCTTTGACCTATACGTTATTTAGATATGTACCTTTTAATCTCCAAATATCCAGGAATTTTGCAGATATATTTCTGTTACTGATTTCTAATCAAATTTTATTAACATATCTTTGTATCCTTCTCATTCTTTTATATTTAAGATTTGTTTTATAGCACAGAATATTATCTATCTTGGTGAAAATTCTACATGCATTTAAGAATAGTGTGTTTTCTGTTTTGTTGGGTGTGCATTGGTCTATAAATATTAATTACATCAGTTGATTGATAGTGTTATTCAAGTCCTCTATATGCTTACTAATTTTCTATATACTTGTTCTATCAATTAATGATGGCAGAATTCTGAAGTCTCTAACTATACATTTGTAAATTTTTTTCTTTTACCTTTTCTTTTAGTATATTTTGAAGCTCTGTTGTTAGGTGCAAACCACTTAAGACTGCTATGTCTTCTTGGAAAATTGACCCCTTTATCATTATACACTGACCCTATTTATCCGACAATATGCTTTGTTCTAAAATCTATTTTATCTAATATTAAAATAAGTACACCAGTTTTATTTTGACTAGGGCTTATATGGTGCAATCTTTTGCCATCCTTTCAACTATTAGCCTATCTATATCTTCACATTTAAAGATGATTTCTTGTGGACATTATATAGTCTGATCTCTTCTTATTTTAATACAATCTGACAATCTCTATCTTTTAATAGGTATGTTTAGGCCATTAACATTTAATATCATTATTAACATAGTTGGTTAAGATCTACCATGTTGAGAGTTGTAGTCTCTTTGTTCCATCTGTTTTTTTTTTTTTCCTTTATTTTCTGTTTTCCTTTTGGACTGATTGAGCAATATATATGATTCCATTTTATCACCTCTATTGACATCATTCTCTTTAAGAAAATTTAGTGGCTGACTTCACTTTTAAATGATATTTATACTGCTTCTCAAGTAGTGTAAAGACATAAAGAAATTTTAAACCTTTCTTATAGAGTATGCCTGTAGCAGTAAATTCTATTAGTATCTGTCTGAAAATATCTCCCCTATCTTCATTTCTAAAAGATATTTTCCCTGGGCATAGAATTCTGACTTGACAGTATACATATATTTTTTCCTTTCAGTGCTTTATAAATGTTACTTCATTGATTTCTAACTTAGAGGTCTTCTGGGAAAAAGAAGGTCATGCATTTTAAATAAGACATGGATCAATGGCCCAATGACTGAGTATTTAGTTGATGATGTATGAAAACTGGCTTACTATATGGAGAAAACAAAACTGGATTTCTATCCCACTGCAAAGAAAAAAAGATACACCCCAAAGAATCAAAGATCAAATTGTGAAAAGATAATTCGATGAAGTCATTAGAGGTTAACAAAAGGTTACAGGGATGAAAAGCTCATGGGTTCTACAGCATCTAATGGAGGCTCTGTGTCAACAAAAGGATATGATGGAGAAAGTTAATAGATTAATTGTTTATTATCCACAGAAAACAACTGCAATATTTAATACCAACAAAGGTCTAATATCTAGAATATACAAAGAACTCTTGCTAATCCACAGTAAAAATACAAGTCAAAATAAGAAAAAAAATGGGCAAACGATGTAAACAAGCATTTCACAGGAGGAAAGACTCAAAGGATGGTCACTAAGACAAAGACATAATTTGAACTTCTTATAGTGAAAAGTACTAGAAAACTGGATAATGCAAGTGTTGCTGGGGAAGTGGAAATATAAAAAAATCTCATAAACTGCTTGTGGGAGTTTATGGCCCACAATGACATAGACCAGCCATTCTGGAAAGTAATGTGACAGTTTTAAGTTAAATTCAGCATAGGTATATGCTATGATCTAGATAAAGTCATATCCTGGATGTATATCCCAGAGCAATTCTTGCCTAACTATGAAAAAGTATATATGAATGCTCATCCCAGTGTTGTTTTTAGTAGAAGCAACTTGAATGCAATCCAGGTGTTCTTAACTAGGAGGAGTGGACAATAAAATGTGGCACATGAAAGTGACGTAATACTGTGCAGCAGTTAGAAAAAGACTAGATCTAAACACAGATACATTAATAGATCTTTAAAAAACAGTGCTGGGTGGAAAAGAAATAGGATGAGTTTATAACAATTATGTAAATTAAATGTATATGCACATAAAACAAAACATATGCAAATAAATTATGCATATCAAGTGTACCAGAATGATTACTTATGGTGGGAGAGGAATGTAAGGGGAAGGATTAGCTGAGAAGGCAGGAAGGAAAAAAGGAAGAAAGGATGGGCTGAAGGAAAGGGGGAAACAAGGGAAGGCCTTGCATAAATCTCTAATAACAGCATCCTAAGAACTTGAGATTATGATTAATCAAACACTCCATCACAAGTTCCAAAATAAGTATCTCTGAGTCCTTCTATTAATTTAAGTAGGTCTGTAGGTAAATAAGAGGTAGATCAATACGTGTATTGGCAGGTAGGTAGGTAGATGAGAGAGAAAGAGAGGAGGGAGGGGTGGGTTGATGGAAGATTGACAGATGGATGGAAGGAAGGAAGGAAGAAAAACACACACCAGGAGATAAAAAGGAGAAAAACCTTCCTTGAAATTATATGCTCAAGTTAAAGGGAAAACATAGTAAAACTTTTTTTTTGACGTATAAAGCATAGTAAAACTTGATGAATTGTGTCACTTACTGACATTTCCAATATGCAAAATTTATTTGAAATACACATTCATTTAGAGCACTATGGGATAATTTCTCTCTAAAAGCTCAAGAATGCGTTTTTCAAGTAGGAGGTAAATTTTCTCCTTTATAACATTCCCATATTCCACCCTACATTCCACAAACCAACTCCTGAACAACTAGCTACAGCTTTTATCTACAAGTTGCTAGCATAAACCCTTCCTGGGACAAATACCAGTCTTTCAAAGAACAGCTTGACAATGTACATTTTGTAAGCAAAAGAAAAACACTAAGTAATTCAACAATTTGTATTTAGGGGACTTCCCTGGTGGCACAGTGGTTAAGAATCCGCCTGCCAATGCAGGGGACACGGGTTTAAGCCCTGGTCCCGGAAGATCCCACATGCCACGGGGCAACTAAGCCCGTGCACCACAACTACTGAGCCTGTGCTCTAGAGCACGAGCCACAACTAATGAGCCCATGTGCCGCAACTACTGAAGCGTGCTCACCTAGAGCCCATTCTCTGCAACAAGAGAAGCCACCGCAATGAGAAGTCGGTGCACCGCAACGAAGAGTAGCCCCCGCTCACTGCAACTAGAGAAAGCCCATGTGCAGCAACAAAGACCCAACACAGCCAAAAATAAAATAAATTTATTAAAAAAAATTAACTTGTATCTATACATATTGTCTCGTGACCCTTCCTAAAATAGAAAGGCTTTATTTATTTATTTTTGCAGCACGCAGGCCTCTCACTGTTGTGGCCTCTCCCGTTGCGGGGCACAGGCTCCGCACACACAGGCTCAGCGGCCATGGCTCACGGGCCCAGCTCCTCCGTGGCATATGGGACCTTCCTGGACCGGGGCACAAACCCGTGTCCCCTGCATCGGCAGGCAGGCCCTCAAACACTGCACCACCAGGGAAGCCCGAAAGGCTTTATTTTTTTCATTAAGAATATACTGTTTATCACCAATTTATATATGAAGATAGATTATTGTATTTATAAGAAATGACTACTGTATTGCCTTTATTATTCTTTCCCTTTGCCATGTTGGACAAATATTCAATTATTAAATATAAACATTATGAACACCTTATAAAGTTTCAACATATGTGAATATATCAATCATATGGATGATATAGAAAATTCTAATTCAAAATTCCTTTTCTCCCTAATCCCAGAGTCCCAAGTTTAACCAAAAATATTGTTGGATTATCCTGGTAAAATTACTTTAACAATGACTGTTCCAATTAATGCTACTTGTATTTTCTTTCAATGTGTTTTGTTTCTGTCCTTTCCTGTGCTGAACAAAACAAAATTATCCAATTTGAGCTGCCTGCCTGTTTAGCTAAATAAGATTATTCAGTGGTCTAGTTAATCTTGAGCCATTGCAGAGAGTGAAGTAATATATTCTGTCCCCACTAGCTTAGCCCTTTTAATTTTTTTCCAAAGAAGAAAGTTTTATGTTGTGGGAGAGGCAGAAGGTCTTAGATCATAACCATGAATTGCTAGGGTAATAGGGGAGACTAGCCCATCTGTATGTGTGAATGTAAAATCCTATCTGTGCAGGTCACTGCCAGCATTGAAGGAGACAGGGGCATGGAGTTTGTGCATGAACTTCATGTTTTATTTCATCCAAGTGAGGAAAGAAGGAGTAACCATTATGAACAATGCTACACATAAAATCATTGGTATTTTACTAATCTTTCTGCTGTGCAGATGCATTTTCCTTGACCAGCCGACAGGCTTTTAATGGTCATGCCATCTCCCTTCAAATCTCTTTCAAACTATTAAAAATGTAGCCAGCATACTGCTTGCTATAATCCTCCCACCCCCCTTCTCATACCTTTATTCCTGATGAAAGCTAAATTTTAAGGGTTTCCTTAGTCAAGGGACAGTGCTTTCACGAAATACACACTGGACTATATATGCATTTGATAAAAAACATTTGAAATGTGTACAAAAGCAGCCAAGTCAAAAAAAGGAAAGGACAGTTACATAAAGATGTCATAGCTATAAAAGAGTTAGTTGTAAAAAGCTTTGGTTAACTGGTTAAGTTAAACAAAGCACAATTATGGCTCTCCTGTACTCTTTCCCATTCCTTTCTCTCTATTTACGCACATTAAACTCACTAATTAGCATTGCATCATTGTTCTAAATTCTAATTTCACTTCATTTTCCTGACAATCCTGCTTTCATGTCTGCTGATATAGGAAAAAAACTAATTTTATAGAGTTCTTCCACTTTTCAAAATATTTTACCTACTCTTCTTCCAATGGTGTGCATTTTCACTATGAATAAATATAGAAAAATACACATTATATACCATAACATTGTTCTTCCTCAAAGAATTCATTGAGTTTTTAAAATGGGAAATCCAAAGATATTCTATTTCTAGGTCTCTAGAAATATCTAGAATATGCTATTTCTAGGTAGCTTACAGCATTAATTCAACCATTATTAATTCATGGGATCATTTTATGATTCTTGAATGAAACCAACTATTTGGTACCTGGAAAGTCTATATGGTGATTGCTTAGAATCAGACCAGTAGTACAGGCATACCTCGTTTTATTGCACTTTGTTTTACTGTGTTTTGAAGATACTGCATTTTTTACAAATTGAAGGTTGGCAGCAACCCTGTGTAGAGCAGGTCTATTGGTGCCATTTTTCTAACACCATAAGTTATCATTTTTCTAACAGCATTTGCTCACTTCCTGTCTCTTTGTCGCATTTTGGTATTCTCTCAATAGTTCAAACTTTTTACTTATTATATTTGTTATGTGTTCTATGATGAGTGATCTTTGGTGCTACTATTGTAACTGTTTTGATGTGCCACAGAGCAACTCTGCCCATCTCTCTCCCTCTCCTCAAGCCTCCCTATCCCTGAGACACAACGATATTGAAATTAGGCCCATGAATAATCCTGCACTGGCCTCTGAGTGTTCAAGGGAAGGAAGAGTCACATGTCTCTCATTTTAAATCATGTTAATGTTGATATTTTGACTTCTTCCCATGAATCACAAATGTTCTTAGTGGCATGTAAAATGGTGAGTCCTTTCCAGAAGGTTTTCCATTTATTTTTCCCAGATCCATCAGAGGAATTACCTTCTTTGGCAGCAATAGCCTTACAAAATGTATTTCTTATGTAATAAGATTTGACAGTTGAAATGATTCCTTGATCCATGGGCCACAGAATGGATATTGTGTTGGCAGGCATAAAAACAACATGAATCTTGTACATCTCCATCAGAGCTCTTGACCAGGTGCATTGTCAATGAGTAGCAATATTTTCAAAGGAATATTTTTTTTTCTGAGCAGTAGGTCTCTACACTGGGTTTAAAATATTCAGTAAACCATGCTGTAAACAGATGTTATTGTTTTTTATTGTTCCATTTATAGATCACAGGAAGAGTTGACTTGACATCAGTCTTTAAGGGCCCTGGGTTTTTCAGAATGGTAAATGAGCATTGGCTTCAAATTAAAGTCACCAGTTGCATGAGCCCCTAACAAGAGAGTCAGCCTGTCCTTTAAAGCTTTGAAGCCAGGCATTGACTTCTCCTCTTTAGCTATGAAAGTACTAAATGGTATCTTCTTTCACTATAAGGCAGTTTCCTGTACATTGAAAATCTGTTGTTTAGTGCAGGCACCTTCATTAACTATCTTGGTTAGATCTGGATAACTTGCTTCAGCTTCTACATCAGCACTTGTTGCTTCCTCTTGCACTTTTGTTATGGAGATGGCTTCTTTCCTTAAACCTCATGAACCAACATCTGCTAGCTTCAAAGTTTTTCTGCTGCTTCCTCACCCCTCTCAGCTTTCACAGAATTAAAGAAATGTTGTAGTTGTTTTGATCTTCTATCCAAACCACTAAAACTTTCTGCATATCAGCAATATGGTTGTTTCACTTTCTTATCATTCCTTTGTTCACTGGAGTAGTACTTTTAATTTCCTTGAATAACTTTTGCTTTGTATTTGGTGCCAGAGGTCCAGCTTTTGACCTATCTAGGCTTTAGACATGGCTTCCTCACTAAACTTAATCATTCCTAGCTTCTGATTTAAAATGAGAGACATGCGACTCTTCCTTCCCTTGAACACTCAGAGGCCAGTGCAGGATTATTCATGGGCCTAATTTCAATATCGTTGTGTCTCAGGGATAGGGAGGCTTGAGGAGAGGGAGAGAGATGGGCAGAGTTGCTCTGTGGCACATCAAAACAGTTACAATAGTAGCACCAAAGATCACTCATCATAGAACACATAACAAATATAATAAGTAAAAAGTTTGAACTATTGAGAGAATACCAAAATGCGACAAAGAGACAGGAAGTGAGCAAATGCTGTTAGAAAAATGGCACCAATAGACCTGCTCTACACAGGGTTGCTGCCAACCTTCAATTTGTAAAAAATGCAGTATCTTCAAAACACAGTAAAACAAAGTGCAATAAAACGAGGTATGTCTGTACTACTGGTCTGATTCTAAGCAATCACCATATAGACTTTCCAGGTGCCAAATAGTTGGTTTCATTCAAGAATCATAAAATGATCCCATGAATTAATAATGGTTGAATTAATGCTGTAAGCTACCTAGGATTCTTTCATTTTATATTCTGAATACTGAATGGGGAAAACTGATGTCCAGTCCTAGTTGGTGGTCACTTCTCTGTTGAGTTCAGGCTGGATTAAGTGATCACTATACTTGAGAGTTTTTCTTTTACACATTTGTATTCTATATTTCAGAGAGTTTGTGATTTAAACTACTAAACGTAATTATCCAAATTTAGTGATTTGAACTGCTTTCAATTAAAAAAATTTTAAGTATATGTGAACACATACATTATTCTTATAAAGTTCTAATATCGCATTCATAATAGTTATTTTTAATTACTTCTTTTGCACCACTTTAAGAAGGAAAATAATCCTCTTGAGTTAACTCTATAGCTTGCTAAGTAGTACTGGATAAAAATTAAAACTACACTGAAAAACCTCTGAGTGTCAGGCAAATACCTGGAAGGTCTGTCACCCCTATCTAGTGAGTGCCTTTGACAGATATCAACAAGCAGTTGCCACAGTCTTTGCCACAGAGCACATACTCAGCCTAAGAATCTGTCTCAACACTTTGCTACAGAAAACCACTATCAACTGAAAGCCCTTGGCATGGGATGTGAAACTTGATGGCCACCAAAGACACAGCAATTATGACTTCTGTGATGTGACCTCTTCTTAACTTTACAGATATAACATATCTCCAAGCTTGTTTCCATTATACCAAGTGTCTTACAGCCTCTTAGCACCCACCTCATTTTCAATGCTCTATGGTAAAAATGGCATATTACTTACAAAGCCTATACAGGTAAAGCCATTTACTACATTGTTCTATTAATTAGTCATCTACCTCCCCAACTATACAATGAGCCTAGAAGGCACATATTATGAGAACCATTAAGTGAATGAAAAAGTTAATAACTAAATGGCATCTAATTTTCTTAAATTTAGGTAGGAGCTCTAGATTTATAATTTCCAGATAATGAAATTATGAGAACTTGAACTGAGTTTGATTAATTAAGAACATACTAATGAATTGTAGCATAACTACTACAAAAAATAATGTATATGTGAACAAACACATCCTTTGCTTCTACTAAGAAAAGCTATAGTTTTATTATAAAAGGAATAAACGAGGATTGTACCAGTTCCAATAAGAAAGAGATACAAATGAAAAGTTAATATTCCCCACTACAATTATACTTTTCTAAGGAAGCTTCTGTTAATAGTTCAGAGTGTATGATTCTATACATATATAATATATTCTTGTTTATCTGATTATTTAAAAGTAGGAGATAGGTATATATATCTTCATTATATTGTAGTTATATTTTCCAGAGAATACATACATATAGAGAAGTCTCCTTTTTTTGGTTTGTTTTTTAACATTTTTATTGGAGTTTAATTGTTTTACAATGTTGTGTTAGTTTCTGCTGTATAACAAAGTGAATCAGCTATATGTATACATATATCTTCACATCCCCTCCCTCTTGTATCTCCCTCCCATCCTCCCTATCCCACCCCTCTAGGTGGTCACAAAGCACCAAGCTGATCTCCCTGTGCTATGCGGCTGCTTCCCACTAGCTATCTATTTTACATTTAGTAGTATATATTAGTCCATGCTACTCTCTCACTTCGTCCCAGCTTACCCTTCCCCCTCCCCGTGCCCTCAAGTCCATTCCCTACATCTGCGTCTTTATTCCTGTCCTGCCCTTAGGTTCTTCACAACCACTTTTTTTTTTTTTTAGATTCCATATATATGCGTTAGCATACGGTATTAGTTTTTCTCTTTCTGACTTACTTCACTCTGTAGGACAGACTCTAGGTTCAGCCACCTCTATAATGGAGACTCTACGGACAAGTATCACAATTCCCTCAACCATTACACCTTGTTGAATATTGAGGTAGCTTGTTTTAGTTATTATAGGCTTTACTGTGTAATGACTATTACAAAAAAAGCAGCAATGACACGTTTCCATTTTGTAAGTGACGCACTTCCATTTTGAAAGTGACACACTTTCATTTTGCTTTCATTTCTACTGAATAAATTCCTAGAAATGAGTTTGAAACACCAAAGAATATGTGCATACTAACAATTCAATAGTTACTGACTGAGAGTGCCCGTTCACATTTCCACTAAAATTATGTGGATTTGATTCCCAGACCTTGACAATTCCTGAATGAATTAATATTTTTTGTGTGGGAAGGGTGCGTTTTTAATTTAATAAGTTTTTAAAAATTTAGAACAGTTTTAGATTTATAGAATTCTTGCAAAGATAGTACTGAGATTTACCCAGATTTCCCTAATATTAACATCTTATATTAGCACGGTATACTTGTTACAGTTAATGAACCAATATTTTATATTATCATTAACTAAAATCCATATTTTATTTATATTTCCACAGTTCTTCCCGAATGTATTTTTTCAGTTCCAGAATCCCATCCAGGATATCACATCACATTTAATTATGTCTCCTTAGGCAACTCCTGGCTATGAGAATTTCTCAGACTTCGTTTTTGTCATAAGTCCTTAATGATATATAAATGATTGAGTAAGTAAATTAGAGAAAATAAACAAATCTCCTATACAGAATTCCTTGTAATTTATGTAGACATTCTACTATCAAGTAAGAAGACCATAACACCCTACACTTTCAGCATGGGCTTTTTCCAAAAAGGGCTATGAAAAGGAAGGGAGGAAAAAAAAGAAAAAGAGTAACTTTACTGTAGTAAACTTGACAACAGTAAAGTTAGGTGATAAAAGGTAACATAAACAGTGATAAGTCATACTGATAGTATGTACCTTTGATATGATGTGATAAGAATGGCACTTTACCTCTGTAGCCTCCCCCCAAACCCATAACTGCAGCTTAATCATGAGGAAAAAATCAGACAAATCCCCACTGGGGGACATAATATGAAATGCCTGACCAGCAATCCTCAAACTGCCAAATATTTTTAATGTTTCCTAATCTGATTAATGAAAAATGATGATGTTTTACTAAAGCACTTTCTATTTCCTAAAGCACTTAAGATCTGATAATTGGATTATTTATTCTCACAGTACTTTGTATGTTGTATGAGCTGAAAATAATTGAATGAATGAATGAATGAATAAGCTGTTGCTTAGTGCTACTTAAGGAGCCCATATCTAAGGTTGTCAATTTGTAATGTTTCTTTTCTCATGTTACACCTGAACTTTTCTAGGTCCTTTAAGAAAGAACCATTGGGGGAGAGGGTGCTGCTCTTCATCCTAAAGGTTGTAAATTTGATTCCCTTTTAATGGTAGCTGTGATATTTGGAACACTTTTTCATAAACTTCCAATTTTTATATCTATTTGGATATTTACGGGCTGCTCTAAATACCAGAATTCAAGATACTTTGCTTAAGATCATGCACAGATATTAAAAATCCCATAAACAAAATTTTCCAGTTTTACACATACCAAGACAAACAAAAATATCACATATGGGGTAACAAATGGAAAGAGCTTTTGCCAATGCCTGGGGTCTTTGGCAATATTAATACTTGGGACAATCTTTTGAAGAATTCCGTAGCGTGTGACAAACTGTTCCCATACACATGTTACAGTCAGGGATAAAGCCGTACTGTAATGGTGCATCACCTGAAATACATGTAACTCTAAACCAAGGTTTGGAAAGACCTGATTCCCCTCCTAACTCTTCTGATTTGCTAAGCAACTAGCAATCTTCCCTCCAATCTCCACTCAAATATCCTTCCATGAAAAGGATATTATAAAGATGAGTGATATCTTTTCTGCAAAGTACTTGAACAAATACAGCACACTGCTATGTCCAAAGTCTCCAGCAAGTCACTAGCCAGATCCCATTGTAATATTTAAAACTTATATTTGACATAAGTTACACCACACTTCCCACCATCATAAACAGGAGCTAGTCACTTATTTCTCAATATTATAAAGCCAAGCTTGTGCTCTATGCTAACATTTATACATTCATGAAAACAGTAACAACCTTTTTGGTAAAGCATGCGCTGAAGAACTCTTTTTGTCACTTTGGCGGTTTCTAAGAGTCGCAAGTGGCTAACTTTCACTAGAACTTAATTGAAAACCGACTCTTTAGTCATGCATTGTATGTGAACAACAATAACAAAAATGAACAAAAGACAAACGTTTCAACATGCTGCATAGAGGAGTTTTAAAAGAGCTGTTTCCAGCATTTTCAAGAGTTAAAAATGATCTCTTTCGACTTGATGAAAACATCATTAATGGTTTTATAATTTTAGTAAAAACACATCCTACATAGTTGCTTCTTCCTTTTTTCCTCTATTAGTTTGAAGAAAAGACAAAGAAAATCTAGAAGCATAAGCCTATCATTGCTTTAAAATATGAAAAAGCATCTATTTCAGTTTAATGTCTTGAAGGTTTCTGTGCCAGAGAATAAATATACTGCCAGTTGGACACTGAAGAAAAAGAAGATGTGAAAAGTTATGCTGAGTTTTTATCTCTCTCAAAGGCCAGAATTGCGGAGTACAAGAAAGAGCTGAAGAAGATGAAGAATATAATTACATTTGATCAGATGACCATTGAGGACTTGAATAAAGTCTTTCCAGAAACTAAATTAGACAAGTAGAAGTATCTCTACTGACCTCACAAGCCAATTGAGAATTTATAAACTTGAGTCTGGGAGAAAGCTCTGGCCCTTATATTATATGTTTTAGGCATTAAAATAATTATAAAGAAAATACATATATATTGCAAAATTATTACCACAATAAAGTTAGCTAACACATCCAGCTTAGTGTTGGAGGTTTTTCTCTTTTTTTTTTCTTTTTTATTATTTTGAACAACACGAGGGATTCAGGGCCTGTTCCAGGTGGAGTTATAAGGTTTCCCAGGTAGTGAAACAGGGTGCAGCTGGAGCCTGCAGGGACACTATGTGACTTTGGGTGTGTGGAGAAAGTAAGTGTGGGTCCTGATGGAGGGACAGATAAAGAATGAGCTCGAGCCCCAGTGTTGGCTCAGAAATGGTAGGATCAGCTCCTAGGCACTGTAGCCGCCACTACTCATTCCAGAGGAAGCTCAGTCTCATGAGATGTGGGGAATTTGAATAGATACCAAGAGTTTACATGGATCAGGATTAAGTTTCAAATAATACCTAAGATTCTTTAACCAATAAATTAAAGATGGCATGCTGAGTAATACAATCCATCTTAATCAGTAAATCACAATACTGTATATGTGAAGACTATCCAGCATCACTGACAGATAAAGGAAGATGGTGCACTATAGAGTCTTTATGGTGATTGGATTCACAGTCTGTCTTTCACCAGGAATAGCTCTCCACTTTCAACACCTTTTTTCTAACTACTAAAAACAAATGTTTTCAATAGTATTTCCATCCATGTTAGAGGCATTTGAGGGCATATAAGAAGATTACAAGCAGACCTGTATTAGTTCTGTGATAAATAAATTTGTTCATGATTCATTTTCTCAATATGAATACCTCTATTCATCCTGTTAGTTGTTACCATTATTCATTTATATAATTCTCAGGCATATACCATGCAATTTTAATGCATAGTTATCTATTGCTTAAATGTTTAAAGCTAAAAATATAAGAAACAGTAATAAATGATTACTAGTTAATGAAAAAAATTAAAAAGTATTTTGAAAACTTAATCTCAAGATACTCTTCCCTTCATACTATGTTCATGTAGTCAAAAATTTTATGCACTTAATGCATCAACTTACAAGGTGGAAATGGTAAACCTATATTTTCATAACTCTAAGTGTATTTTTATTTTGAATAAACAGAAAGAAGTTTTGGATTTCTATTTTTTTCTCTCCCTGACTCAAAGTGCATTGCCATTTCAAATAGCCTCTTTCTAAAAATATGCTAGGGTTAAATTTTGTATAACACATAAAAATGTTTCTAGTATTTCAAAAGAACAAATGTAAATCTGAGCCAGAACAATTAGGCAAGAAAAAGAAATAAAAGGCACCCAAATTAAAAAGGAAGAGGTAAAATCCTCTCTGTCTTTAAGTGACATAATCTTATAAATAGAAAATCCGGGAGACTCCACCAAAAATACTGTTAGAACTAATAAATTCAGTAAAGTTGCAGGGTACAAATCATATGAGAACAATTTGCATTTCTAAGTACAAACAATAAGCTACTCAGAGAGGAAATTAAGAAAACAATACCATTTATCATAGCATCAAAAATAACATAATACTTCAGAAACATAACCAAGGAATAAAAGACTTGTATGCTGAAAACTAAATACATTGATGAAACAAATTGACACAAATAAACATTGGAAGACTTAACACTGTTAAAACACACATACTGCCCAAAGCAATCTACAGATTCAATGCTATTCCCATAAAAATTCCAGTGGCATTTTTTACAGAAATAGAAAAAAAAATCTAAAAAGAACAAAGCTAGAGGCATCACTCTTCCTGATTTCAATTTTTAATGCAAAGCTACAGTAACTAAAACAGTATAGTACTGGCACAAAGATGGATATACAGGCCAATGGAACAGAATTGAAGGCCCAGAAATAAACCTATGTATATATGGGTCAACTGATCTTCAACAAGTGTGCCAAGAATACATAATGGGGAAAGGATAGTCTCTTCAACAAATGGTGCTCGAAAAACTGGATATCCCCGTATAAAAGAATGAAATTGGACCTTTCTCACTCCATATGCAAAAAACGACTCAAAATGGATTAAAGATGCAAATGTAAGACCCTCACATTGTAAAACTCCAAGAAGAAAACATTGGGGGGAAAACTTTACAACATTGGTCTTGGCAATCCATGAAATCATGGATATGTCACCAAAAGAACAGGTAAGAAAAGTAAAAATAAACAAGTGGGACTGCATCAAACTAAAAAGCTTCTGTGCAGAAAAGGAAACTAACAGAGTGAAAAGGAAACTTACAGAATGGGAGAAAATATTTGCAAACCATATATCTGATAAGGGGTTAATATGAAAAATATATATGGAACTCCTACAATTCAATAGCAAAACACCCCCAAAAAACAGAATTTAAAATTGGCAAAGGATTTGAATAGACATTTCTCCAAATAAGACATATAATGACCAAAATGTATATGAAAAGATACCAAACATTACTAATCATCAGGAAAATGCAAATCAAACCCACAATGAGATATCACCTCATACCTGTCAGGATGATTATTATATATATATAAAAAAAAAAGAAGAAGAAAAATTGGGACATTTGTGGAAAATTGGGAATACTTTCACAGTTGGTGGAAATGTAAAATGTTGCACACTTTTCCATTTTAGTTATTCTTTTTGAAACTCTTGCCATTTTAATGTTGGACTCCTTGAATTAATAATATCTATGTTTTGTTGTTTCTCTCCTATTTATTGTTGTGGCTTATTTTTGTTTGTTTTAATTACAACATTCACTTGTTTATTTTCCATGATGCTTCTCTAATTCTCTGATATTCTCTTTAGAGCATTCTGTTTTTTTTTTTTTTTTAGGGAGAATCTCACTTAAAATACTAATGAGACTAATTAGAGAACATTTAATATTTTTAAGAATTTTTGTTATTGTTCTCTTTTCTGTTATCTTAATAGTGTCTTCCTAAAATATCTGCTTCCTCCAGGTCATATTTCCCTATTTCTTTATCTTGATCATTCTCTCTTATGTTCCTAATTTCTTCAAATGAGTGGTTATACTAAGTTGTTGATTCATATGTAATAATAAAGCAATAAAAATAAATGTGTATACATAATTTTGCCTTGTTTGCTGGTGGACATTACTTACTACTGGAAGTATGTAAGAATCTGCCCTCAATTCTGGTAGATTCCTAAATAAGACAACACTGAATTTTACTTTGGCCACTAAATAGTTGTACTAGATTTTACTAAAGTGTTAATAATTTTAAATGGAGAAGCATCTCTATTTGGATTTAGTTTCCACTTTTTTGTCTGAGGGGAAGTCTGCAAGCAGACGTGGGGGTCAACTATTCCTCAGACAGATTTTTCCAAAGACAATCTATTTTTCTTCGGTCTCGTGCATCATTTCCACTCCTCATATCTGAGAGCTCTGACACTTGAAAGCCTCCTGGGTTCTTTAGGACACATTAACTCCTTGCCCTCTCAGGCTTATAAGTGAGAGGGTAGTGCAGAACTACCTCCATTCACCAACTCAGAAACTCCCTGAACCCTAACATTTAGAGCTTTTATGGAGGTTTCATTATATAGGCATGATTAACTAAATCATTGTCCATCAGTTACTAACCTCAAGTTTAGTCCTTCTTCCCTCCCTGGGGAGAGGACTGAAAGTTCTAGTCTGCTAATCATGGCTTGCTTGGTCTTTCTGGTGACCAGCCTCCATCCTGAAGCTATCTAGAGGTCCAGTCACCAGTCATCTCATTAGCACACCAAAAAAAGAAAAAACAAAACTCATCATTCAGAAAATTCCAGGGCTTTTAGGAGCTCTGTGCCAGGGACAGGGGGGAAAGACCAAATATTTATTTTTTATAATACCAAAACATATATACACCCTTGAAGCAAAACTCACATCAAGATATAAAATATTTGGGGGATTTGATTTCCTGATGTGGTGATAACTCTTCCAAGCCTGCTTCTCTCCCAGCTCCAACGTCAACAATCCCAGTGGACCTATCAAGGATTCCCCTGACAATGCCAGACTGAGATTCTAGTGACAATTCAAAGACAAATTTGTGAGATGTTTGATCTATAAAACATACTATAATATACACCCAATCTCCAAAAGATCTTTAGTTGTCTATACTTATCAGACCAAAGAGAATAACAAGAGAGATGTCTAAACCTGAGTTTACCCATTGTTAAGAAACAATCATTCTACACAAATATAAGAGCAGTGCAAAGGAACACTTGTCAACCAAAGATTTCAACCTTATCTCTTCAAGGTAAGCTGTTAAAGAGATATTTTTAAGCTTTCTCAAAGTTCTCTAGAATATTTTCTAAATATAGCAAGATTTCCAAATATGTCAGATTCCCCAACCACTCTCCACTGGTCTCTTGAAGAAACTGAGGCTCTGATAACAATCCGTAAGGCATCCTTTCTCTCTCAGGTCAAACCATGAAACAATTAACAGAAACCTCAATTAAGTAGAGTTGAGACACCAGAAAGGGGGAGCTTTCATGCCCTATGAAGACAGCAGAACCCAGCAGGAAGAAGAAAGACTCCCTCTTCTTGCCTGGCAAGAGCTCAGCCAAGGAGAGATAGTCACAAGTAAACCAATGAAAAGTCTTGAACTCTTTGTTTACTCTAGTTCTCCTAACTCCTTTCTTCCCTCTTTAAAAGAGTTCTTCTCTCCATTTTTGCTGAGGAGTTGCACATGGCTTGCCATGGCTGCAGACCCCAAACTGCAATTATTTGTTTATCCCAAATAAGCCCACTTTTGCTAGAGAAATAACTGTCAGTCTCTCTGTTTTAGGTCAACAACCTAGAAAGGAAAATATTATTTTTAGTCAGACTTATCTGATAATATTCCCTCCACAGACCCCATTGTGACTTTTAACATATTTGAGGATCCTAGAATTTGGGACAAACTGTTTCTATCAATCATGATCCCTTTTGTTCTCTATTACTATAGTACTTAATTCTTCATTTTTCCCCTGATTCATTCTCCACCTTTTGTTTTTGGCCTGCTCTGTGACTCGAGATGAGGAGGAGATAAACTTAAAGACTACTTCTCCCCAGTTTCACTGCCCTTGGACTTCTAGTTGGGTTCAGCTAATGAAAGTTTTGGCAGAGGATAAGAGAACAGATGAAAGAAGCCATGAGGGTTCCCTTAAATTGCTTGAGCTTTCATAGGCTCTAGTAACCTGTTTCCTTGTACTATCATTTTAGTCTTAGTCGTAGTAATGGGTTTCCACTGTTGCTATTTTCTTGGTGTGTCAACATCTTTTATTGGTTCCCTTAGCCCTTCCCAAATCTCTTTAAATAAAGCTAAATATAACTTCTGTTTCCTGTGAGGAAACTGATGAATAGTTTAGCATACATTCAATTTTTTTCAAATTTCTTATACATCAACATAAGAAGAAATATTAATGAACACTAAGACCAAGATAAAATGTCATTGATTAAGAGTTCCTTAACATGTCCCCTTATATCACTGGTTCTCAGAATGTTCTCTACAGAATTATACCCAAAGGTTCATGGATCCTGTAACTCAATCTGCTTCTCACTCTCAAAATCCACATCCCACTCGTAAAGAGGAAAAACTTTTCTCTTTCCTTGTGCCTTTTAATTTGTCTCTGCTTAGTGTGCTGTGTCCTCTCCTTTATGGCCCTAATTACTGAGGGAAGTCTATGGGTGACTTCCTGGGCTTCCTGGTTTCCATCTCATGGGAAGCATAAACATAGAGAAAACTGCTTTCAATTAGTGAAACTATGCTGGACAGGATCTCTTAGATCCAACACATTCTTGCAACAAAACCAACTACCTTTCTGATCCTGACAACTGCCTTTGAAAATGTCTTCTCTGTGTTCAATTTACTGTTTGAATTTTTCCTCCCTCTCACAGGTTGTACATGCTTGGATAAGATTCCAGTCCTGGGTGTGTTAACAACCAGTGCAGGTTGACTTCGTGTCCAACTAATGCATTATACCTTGTGATGGTGCATTTGATTCACAAGTTGACCAAGTCATATCAATTTCATCGTTGCTTATTATAGGGGCAAAGAGTTACCTAATTATTTTTCTGTAAACTCAGTGTATTACATTGTGAATTATATTATTTTGTTAGCCTAAGGAAGAGGGCATATAAACTGTTGTGTTCTTAAGTAGTTTTATTTCAGAATTCTTCCATGATAAGTAAGAAAGATCAAAGATTCTGTTACTGTAGAAAATAAACGCAAAGTGACTGCTTGCAGGATGTCATGCACCTAAGCTTTCACATATTTAGATAATGATTTATTTAACACATTGGAGGCTGAGGTTGCTTGGGACTGTGATGGACACAAAGGGATAGTGGGATAGGAATTGTGGCTGTTCTAGTCTGCATAGAAGCTAAATATGACTGACATTTTTGCTGTATATTATTACCAGTTTATTTGAATGATAAATATAAATGGGTGAAAATATGTTTTCAGTATAACCCCTAGGCATCTTCCTCTCTCCATTAAAATTCAATTAGATGATTAGTAATGTAACTAAGAACTCACGATGACATTTTCTTTCCCATTGCGCTTATATTCTAAAACAAATTCTCGTTGCATTAAAAAATTGTGTTTTTTATAACTGAAACAGACATGCCTTCAGTATCCAAAAATGATAAGCCAGACCCAATATGAGGGGGAAAATACAGAGCTACAGTGTAATGTGTAACTAACAAATGAGTAAAACATCCATCAACACGGGTTTTAGCTTTCTGTGTCAAAACTCTTCGGAATGTGTATTCATACAAACAATCTGAATTTCCAGTCCAAATGACGTAGTTCACCAAGACTCTAGCCCAGGCACCTGTGACCCAGATAAGTCAAAGACAGTGTCTGACCAACACTGGACCTAATTTCAATGATTCCATGAGTCAATATTTTATCATTTCCTGTCTTCTTTTGGCTATTTTTTCCAAAGAAATCTGAAAGAGAGCTGCCTATGTTTATGAGATGGGTATGGATTAGCTCTTGCTAATTAATATGGTATGCAACAGTATTCTATGCACAGGGAAGAGAGTAACATTAGAACTTTTCATGAGGGCAAGAATGTTGCCTCAGAAACTGTACTCATAATTAACGAATCTCAACAGGTAGAATACACTTGTGTTTAAATAACATTTCATTTTCTCTAAGAAATCAATGTCTTATAAGGTTGGCATATTTTAAGAACATAAAGTACATTATATATTTTGGAAAAATGTATCACCACACATTCATGCTGAAACAAACTCTAATAATTTTTCATCCACTCATTATTTCTCATTAGTTGTTTTCTCTTTTGGAACACTATTTCATTTTTCTCCACATGATTGTTCTACAGAGCAAGAGAACCTTGAAGTAATAAAGGATGTAGTGAAATTTAAGCTCTATCCTAAAATAGTCAGCTAACCATACCATGGAGGGGGTCTTGGAATTCTTTCTCAAAGTTGTGTTTTAGAACTCCTTCGGGAACCCTTTAAGCAACTTGACACTAAACTAGCTTTTATTTATTAATTTTCCAAGATCTTGTGGATCATGTTTTAATATAATACTTTCTATGGTTAGAATAGGCCACAGAACCAGAATTCTAGGTCTGTTGTTTCATATCCTAGTGATCTCTAAATATGTATAGAACTTATCCTATGAATTTTTCTAGCTGTAAGCCTAGGTTTAAGAATGCTGGCTGGGCTTCCTTGGTGGCACAGTGGTTGAGAGTCCGCCTGCTGATGCAGGGGATGCGGGTTCGTGCCCCGGGCCGGGAAGATCCCACATGCTGTGGAGTGGCTAGGCCCGTGAGCCACAGCCGCTGAGCCTGCACGTCCGGAGCCTGTGTTCCACAATGGGAGAGGCCACAACAGTGAGAGGCCCACGTACCGCAAAAAAAAAAAAAAGAATGCTGGCTAATGTCTGCTAAGCACTCACTACACTATGTGGCAGGCTCTGTTATAAATGTTGATTTAACCCTCACAGCAACTCTAGGAGATTACTACTATTATCACATACATTTTATAAGTAAGAAAACTGAAGATTCTTAGCTAGTAAATGTATAGCCAGACTCACAATCAGGTAATCTTGTCCAGGATTGTAAACCACTACCCTCTCTAATTACATAAGTTTCTGGACAAGTAAAAATGTTATTATATCTAGATTTTCTGGGGTATTCAAATAAAAATAATAAATATAAAAATATAAGTTTTAGTATTTATTTGTTATTTCTGACATAGCATGAGTCATTTCTTTCAGCCACTTTTTCAGAGTACATAATTCCAGATGGAAAAGTATGCATTACACTGTACCAACACATTCAGAAATACAGCAAGTAAAATTATTTAAACACATTGTATTCAGAAGAGACTAAAGCATTTATGGGCCAAGAATTTCCCATCATACAGTTTGGTTCATACCAGCTTTTCCAAGCTGTCTTGTCCATTGAAAAAATACCTGTGAATAGTGCATAGTGAATAGAAAATATTTTTGCAGATGTTCAGTGGTATTCATAAGTTCCTGCAAACACCCGCAGACACCCACAAATTTTCCCCTGAGTCTTGGTTAATTTTCACTTCATAGATCTGTGAAATATTTTAAAATAAAAGAAGCATGTCAGGAAATCTTTGGTTGTCTGGTTCCTTTCTTCTTGGCTCCTGGTATTTTATCTCTTACCCTGTTTTTCTGTACTTTTCGTGCAAAAAATATGTATATATTCAATTTATTCAACATTTTCTTATGAAAAAATTTCCAACACACAAGAAAGTCAAAAGAATTTTAGAGGGAATATCCTTAAATTCTTCATCATGTTCTGCCATTAACATTTTATTATATTTGTTTCATCACATTTTTCATCTATCTGTCCATCTATACATCAATCTTTTTCTTGATGCAAAGTAAACTACAGGTATATGTAGCTTGTCTCTAAATATTTCAGTATGCATATTATTAATTATAATTCAATATTATTTATAAAGTTTTTCATTTTATGTAACATTTACATCCAACAAATGCAAAAATCTGAATTGTATACTTGCTTAAGTTTTGACAATACATATATTTGCACATTCCAAAATTCTATCAAGAAAGAGATCATTGCCTTCACCCTATGTTCAATATCTTTTAAATAATTTTAACCTATATTCTTTTCTGTCTGCCTTGTAGGGCCTATAACTAATAACTCTTAGATAATCTATGATTCTCTTTTGTCAACTTTAGAATACTGTGCCTAACCAAATTGAGAATTATCTTAAGAATTCTATTGTTTCTCATACTGAAAGTTATTCAAAGAAATATGAAGACTAAGTTTTTTGTTTTGGGGCAGTTTCCAACTTACAGAAAAGAAGGGAGTATCCAAATGCTGCTCAGTGGTCTCACCAATCAGAGGAAAAAGAGACATCAGAGGTGTGAAGAACAAAGTGACTAGGATTTGTGTGGCAAGAAAGCAGGGAGTTACAGAGATAGTGAGAGCTCCAGAAATCTGCAGAGAGGTCCAACCAATCATTTGGTGGAGTACTAATCTGTACATATATGAGAGAAAAATTCCCAAGACTGTGAAAACCAGTGAAAAATAATAAGCTGAATAATTCTAGGGTAGAGAATACCTTCTTTTCCCACCAGTCAGAATAGAAAGATTTTCCAATACATCAGGCATGAAGTAGGAGTCTCAGAAGGGTATCACCTTACTAGCTCAGCTAAATCAGCCTGAGACTAAAGGCTGCTCTAGGCTCATCTTAACAAAGCTAAAAGACAAGTCATGAAAAGGGTCAAACTGATCTCAAGTAATTTAAACTCTATTCCAGAAAAGAAAATTATTTAAATAAACAAAATCCAGCACCTAACATCTTAAATTTATAATGTTTGGCATGCAATTAAAAATCATCATTCATGCACAGAAACATAACCAAGAGAAAAGAACTCAACCAATTGAAACGAAACCAGAAATGACAAAGATGGTGGAAATAGGAGAAAAAGACATTAGAACAGCTATTATAAATATGTTCCATATGATCAAGAAGGTTGAAGAAATTCTGGATACAATAAAAGAAATGAAATACATAAACAGAGCCCAAATAAAATTTATGGAGATGAAAAATACAATATATGAAAAAAAAAATACTGGATGCGATTAAGAGCAGATAAGACAATGCAAAAAAAAAAAAAAGATCAGTGAACTTAAAGACATTGCAATGGGACTATTCAAAATAATGCCCAGTAAGGATAAAAAGGTTGAATAGGTAATGAACAGTATATCAGAGACCTGTGTGCTAGTATTATGTGTAATATAATTAATACCTGTAACTGAAATTCTAGAACCATGGAAGAGCTCAAGTTTAATTTTTGATCTTTTTGCTGTTGTTGTTAGAAAATATTTAATCCTCATTGACTAGTGACCTCAGGTAAAGCCACTTCATGGCTTTGAGTATCAGTTTCCCTACTTGAGTTGAGACTGTCATTAATGATCTCATTTAGTCTTCACAAATGACTCTGCCTAAAGTGAAATAAACATTCAATGAGGGAGACAAGATAGCAGAGTAGAAAGACCTTGAGCTCACCTCCCCTTATGAGCACACCAAAATCACAACTAACTGCTGCATAACCATTGATTAAAAAAAGACTGAAACCTACCAAAAAAGATATGCTACATCCAAATAAAGAAGAAACCACAATGAGATGGTAAGAGGGGTGCACACGTGATATAATCAAATCCCATAACACTCAGGTGGATGACCCACAAACTGAAGAATAATTATATTGCAGAAGTTTTCCCACAAGAGTGAGAGCTCTGAGCCCCATGTCAGGCACCCTAACCTAGGGGTCCAGCATTGGGAGTAGGAACCCCCAGAGCATGTGGCTTTGAAGGCCAGTGGGGTTTGATTTCAGGAGCCCCACAGGACTGGGGGAACTAGAGACTCCACTGTTGGAAGGTGCACACAAGTTCTCATGTGCACTGGGACCCAGAGAAAAATCAGTGACTTCATAGGAGCCTGGTCCAGACATGCCTGCTGGTCTTGGAGGGTCTCCTGGGTAGGTGAGGAGTGGCTGTGACTCATGCTGGGGATTTGGACACTGGTGGTGGAGATATCAGGGAGTGTTCATTACTTGAACTCTTGATGGAGGCATACATCTTGCTTGGGTCACTAGCACTAAGACCTGGCCCCACCTAACAGCCTGTAGGCTTCAGTATTGGGACGCCTCAGTCCAAACAATTAACAGGGTAGGAACACAACTCCACCCATCAGCACACAGTCTGCCTGAAGTCTTCCTGAGCCTACAGTCAATTCTAGGTATGCCCCTTAACACGACATTGTCCCCCAGAGGGCCAAGACCCAGCTCCACACACCAGTGGGCAATCAACAGCCCCTACCACCAGGAAGCCTGCAGAAGCCTCTGGACCAGCCTCACCCACCAAGGGGCAGACATCAGAAACAAGAAAACTACAATCCCACAGCCTTCAGAACTGAGTCCAAAAACACAGGTCAGAACATACCCTGGGACCAGCTGGTCCCTGGCCCTTGGGTGACGAGAGGGGAGTGTAGTGCTGTGATACATAGGACATCCCCTACAGAGGGCCACTTCTCCATGGTTGAGAAATGTAACTAATCTAATACATACACAAAAATACAAATAGAAATTTAAACAAAACGAGACAGCAAAGGAATATGTTCCAGGTGAAGAAACAAGATAAAATCTCAGAATAACAACTGTGAAGTGGAGATAGACAATCTACCCAAGAAAGAGTTCAGAGTAATGACCATAAAGATGATCCAAGAACTCAGGAAAAGAATGGATGCACCAACATTCATATTACAGGGGTCTCAGATGGAGAAGAGAGTGAAAAAGGGCCTGAGAAAATATTTGAAGAGCTAATACCTGAAAACTTCCCTAACATGGAAAAGAAAACTGTCACCCAAGTCCAGGAAGCACAGAGAGTCCCATACAGGACTAACCCAAGGAGGAACACACTGAGACACATGGTAATCAAACTGACAAAAGTTAAAGAAAACATTAAAAGCAACAAGGGAAAAGCAACAAATAACATACAAGGGAATCCCCATGAGAAGAGGGGACTATCAGCCAATTCTTCAGCAGAAACTCTGCAGGGCAGAAGGAAGTGGCACTATATATTTAAAGTGATGAAAGGGAAAAACCTACAACCCAGAAAGACTCTCATTCACATTTGATGGGGAAATCAAAAGCTTTACAGACAAGCAAAAGGTAAAAGATTCAGCACCACAAAACTTTACAAAAATGCTTTACAACAAATGCTAAAGGAACTTACGCAGGCAGAAAAGAAAAGGCTACAACTATAAAGAAGAAAATTATGAAATGGGAAAGTTCACCAATAAAGGCAAACAAACAGTAAAGATAGGAAATCATCCACACACAAATATGATATCAAACCCAGTAACTGTGACAGGAGGAGAGTACAAATAAAGAATATCTAAAATGCATTTGAAATTAAGAGATCAGCAACTTAAAACAATCATGTATATACAGATCGCTATACCAAAATCTCATGGTAACCACAAAGCAAAAATCTATATTATAGATACACACACACACACACACACACACACACACACACACAAAGGAATCCAAACACAACATTAAAGATAGTCACCAAATCATAAGAGAAGAGAACATAAGAGGTAAGGAAGAAAAAGACCTACAAAAGCAAATCCAAAATTATTAACAAAGTGACAGTAAGGCCATACATACCGGTAGTTACCTCAAATGTAAATAGATTAAATGTTCCAACCAAAAGACACAAACTGGCTGAATGGATACAAAAATAAGACCCATATATATGCTGTCTACAAGAGACCCACTTCAGATTTAGAGACACATACAGACTGAAAGTGAGGTGCTAGAAAATGGTATTCCATGCAGATAGAAATCAGAAGAAAGCTGAAGTATTAATACTCATATCGGACAAAATAGACTTTAAAGTAAAGACTGCTACAAGAGGCAAAGAAGGACACTACATAATTATCAAAGGGTCAAATCAAGAAGAAGGTAAAACAATTATAAATACATATGTGCCCAACATAGGAAAAACTCAATATATAAGGCAAATGTTAACAGACATAAAAGGAGAAATCAGTAGTAATACAATAATCATAGGGGATTTTAACACCCTGATTACATCCATGGAAAGATCATTCAGAAAGAAAATCAATAAGGAAACTCAGACCTTTATATAACACATTAGGCCTAATGGCCTTAATTGATACTCATAGAGCATTCCATCTGAAAGCAGCAGAATACACATTCTTGTCAAGTTCACATGGAACACTCTCCAGGATAGATCACATGCTAGGCTACAAAACAGCCTAAATTTAAGAAAATTGAAATCATATCCAGTATCTTTTCCAACCACAACACTATGAGACTAGAAATCAACTACAAGAAAAAAACTGCAAAAAACACAAACATGTGGGGGCTGAACAACATGCTACTAAAACAACCAACCAATCACTGAATAAGTCAAAGAGGAAGTCAAATGAAAATATGACAATCCAAAACCTATGGGATGCAGCAAAAGCAGTTCTAAGAGGGAAGTTTATAGCAATAAAAGCTTACCTCAAGAAACAAGAAAAATTTCAAATAAACAGTCTAACTCTACACCTAAAGCAACTAGAGAAAGAAGGAAAAGAGAAAAGGCCCAAATCAATAAAATTAGAAATGAAAAAGGAGAAGTTACAACTGACATCACAGAAATACAAAGGACCATAAGAGAATACTATAAGCAACTGTATGCCAGTAAAATGGACAATCTAGAAGAAATGGACAAATTCTTAGGAAGGTACAATCTCCCAAGACTGAACCAGGAAGAAATAGAAAATATGAACAAACCAATTACAAGTACTGAAAATGAAACTGTGATTTTAAAACTCCCAACAAACAGAAGTCTAGGACCAGATAGCTTCACAGGCAAATTCTACCAAACATTTAGAGAAGAGTTAATGCCTATCCTTCTGAAACTATTCCAAAGTTACAGAGGAAGAAACGCTTCCAAACTCATTCTATGCCACCATCGCCCTAATACCAAACCAAAGATATCACAAGAAAAAGAAAATTACAGGACAATATCACTGATGAACATAGTTGCAAAAATTCTTAACAAAATACTAGCAAACCAAATCCAACAACACATTAAAAGGATCACACACCATGATTGAGTGGGATTTATCCCAGGGAGGCAAGGATTTATCAATATTCCCAATTCAATGAGCGATTGACTGTCACATTAACAAATTGAATGAAAACTATATAATTATCTCAGTAGATGCAGAGAAAGCTTGTGATAAAATCAACACCAATTTATGATAAAATCCTTTTGGAAAGTAAGCATAGAGGGAACACACCTCAACATAATAAAGACCATATATGACAAACCCATGGCTAACATCATACTCAACAGTGAAAAGCTGAAAGTATTTCCTCTAAGATCAGGAATAAGACAAGAATGCTCACTCTCACCACTTTTATTCAACGTAGATTTGAAAGTCCTACCCACAGCAATCAGAGAAGAAAAAGAAATAAAGGAATCCAAATTGGAAAAGAAGAAGAACTGTCACTGTTTGCAGATGACATGATAATATACATAGAAAATCCTAAAGACACAACCAGAAAACTACTAGAGCTCATCAATGAATCTGGAAAAGTTGCAGGATACAAAATTAATACACAGAAATCTGTTGCATTTCTATACACTAACAACAAAAGATCAGAAAGAGAAATTAAGGAAACAATCCCTTTACCATCACATCAGAAATAAAATACCTAGAAATAAACCTACTTAAGGAGGCAAAAGGTACTCTGAAAACAAGAAGACAATGAAGAAAGAAGTCAAAGAAGACACAGATAGAAAGATATACCATGTTCTTGGATTGGAAGAATTAATACTGTCAAAATGACTATACTACCCAAGGGAATCTACAGATTCAATGCAATCCAAATCAAATTACCAATGGCATTTTTCACAGAATTAGAACCAAACATCATAAAATTTGTATGGAGACACAAAAGAACCTGAATAGCCAAAGCAATCTTGAGAAAAAAAAATGGAGCTGGAGGAATCAGGCTCCCTGTGACTTCAGACTACACTACAAAGTTACAGTAATCAAAACAGTATGGTATGGGCAAAAAAACAAAAATATAAATCAATGGAACAGGATAGAAAGCCCAGAAATAAACTCATGCACCTATGGTCAAATAATCTATGACAAAAGAGCCAAGAATATACAATGGAGAAAAGACAGTCTCTTCAATAAGTGGCGCTGGGAAAACTGGACAGCTATATGTAAAAGAATGAAATTAGAACATTCTCTAACACCATACACAAAAATAAACTCAAAAGGCATCAAAGATCTCAATGTAAGGTCAGACACTATAAAACTTAGAGGACAATATAGGCAGAACACACTTTGAAATAAATCGTAGCAATATCTTTTTTGATCCACCTCCTAGAGTAATGGAAATAAAAACAAAAGTAAACAAATGGGACCTAATTAAACTTAAAATTTTGCACAGAAAAGGAAACCACAAACAAATGAAAAGACAACCTACACAGTGGGAGAAAATATTTGCAAATGATGCAACCAACAAGGGATTAATTTCTAAAATATACAAACAACTCACTTACATGTATAATCTGAAAAAGCTGAACTTGTAGAAACAGAGAGTAAAATGGTGCTTGCCAGGGGCAGTGGGGTGGTAGAATTAGGAGATAATATTGGTCAAAGGACACACACTTGCAGTTATAAGAGGAGTAAGTTCTGGAGCTCTAATGCACAACATTGTGATTATAGTCAACAGTACTGTATTATACACTTCAAGCTGCTAAGAGACTAGATTTTAAATGTTCTCACCACCAGAAAGAAATGTTAATTATGTGGGGTAATGGAGGTGTTAGCTAATATTACAGTGGTAATCATATTGTAATATATGAATGTATCAAATCAACGTGTTGTACACCTTAGACTTACACAACTTTATGTCAATTGGATTTCAATTTTTTCAAAACTTCCATTGTCTAAACAAAATTATAAATCATAAAATTCAAAAATTCAATGGGTTAGGAACACTATAAATATTTAATAAACCTTAGTTTTTTCAGAGTCACCAGTGTTTCCATCATTAACTTATTTTCATTTTAACAGTATCAGTTAAGCTCAAATGCATTACAGTATTATAATTTGAGATGGGAAATCCTTGCTCATATAGACACCAAAGTCCCATAATTTCTATACATTATAATATATTACATTTTTTTTTTCAAATGGTAGAAAGAAAAAGTCTATGGTTTACTTTCCCAGTACCTAGAAGGGGACTATATATAGCAATGTACCATTTATATTGATTTTGCCTTTAAAAAACAAGATCCTTGAATTTTAAATTATAAATATCTATTGTCATGCTTTTTTACTGTATCTTCATATTCAAGTTATGAAAGAGAATTGCCCTGACACTTTAAACTCATTTTTCCACTTAATAAGGTAATTGAATAAGATACTTTGAGGACATGTATAAATGATAAAAGTTTTATTGGGGAAATATTAAAATAATGAGAAATCATTCTATATTTTAAACAAAATCTTATTGCTCCTAGAATAGGAAATGAATTGTCTGTAGAAAATGCATACTATTTGAAAATTAACAACAAAGTTAAATATTTATTATTTTAATTTGAAATAATTTCAAAAATTATTTAAATAGCACCAAAAATTTTCCCTAAGGTTGTGACAAATATTGAAAGTTATCAACCTGTACAAGACATAAAAATCGTAGTTAAACCATTAATATTAAATTTTTGATTATCACATACCAACCTTATTCAAAAACTAGTTTTCACATATTTAGTTCATTATTTTTAGCATATTAAATTTTAACAATAAAAGTAGGGCACAAATAACCTTTTTGTATCTCTAAATGGTTCCTCAACTTCAGCTATAATAGACCCTAACTACAATGCCACATACTAGGATTAAAATCTTTTTTGCAAGATTTATTGGATAATAGAAGTGAATTATGGTGCTCTGTTCAGTCCCACTTATCTGTGCTTCCCTTGGTCATGAATAATGGTTATCAGTCATTGCAAGCAAAATGCTCCAAGTACTCCTTCTGGTGTGCTTGGCTTTAAAGCAGAACAACCCCACTACATAGCTGTACCATGATGAATGAGGAAAGTTCTTTCAGTGCTTGCTTTTCTCACACCTTCTCTACCCCTAAAAGTGTTCCCACATGTAATAATTTCATACAAGTGACCTGAACCCAAGAGTTGTATTATTTTCCAGGACGACTATAATTTTATAATTGTCAAAATTGATTTTAGAAATCAAAATAAAAAATGGAAAACAAATTGCAACAAAAAATTGAAGTGGTTTTAATTTTAAAATATTTATTCTAAGATTTTGCTGTTGTTGTTATATTAAAAAAAAGAAAAACAGGTTTTCACATAAATGCAATTTTTCTACCAAGCAAATTGCAAAGGAGACATCTCTGTGTGGGACTGCCATCTAGTGGGAAGTCCAGTGGGGCTATCTAATGATAGTAGTGAACTTGGTTTGGTATTGATGAGCCAAGCCAGTTTGTTCCACAAGTATTTATTGAGCACCTGCTACAGTAAGGCACTTTCTTATAAAGTTGTGGGAGATTTTTTTAATGATTAAAATGTAAAAATTTAGACTCTGAGTTTCTGTTCTGTCTATAATTTTAAAGCCACAATGTGCCACAGTCCCATTTAATCTCAATGACTTGATTGTATTTTAAAGGTCCTAGTTGCCTTCTCAATCCTATCCCCTCCTCCTATCACCCAGTCTGTTATGAATATAAAGGAAATTATGAAAGAACATGTGATGAGTTGTTTTGAATCAAGCCAGAGCTTTGGAGAATCTATTTGTAATGAAAATGCTATAAATACTGTAATTTCTAGTAGTACCTTTTGTTAACAGCTAGCAAATTTCCTCAAGAAAAGTTAGTTTTCCCTAAGCAACAAAATCATATATGACATTTATTGTGTAGGCTCAAGATTCATTTTATCTATTGAGTTTAAATGATGTTTTAAAGAAAACTCAAATTAGACCACTCTGTATGAAAATGTATAAACTTTGTAAGGTTAGTAAAAGCTAAAAGGTAAAATAGGTGTATAAATGAATTCCACATAAATGATAATAATGAAGAACCATTAAAAAGCTTTTGTTTAAGCTAATATTTTAGAGAAAATAGTATCACCAGTGGTTTTTATAATAGTTTGCTAAAATTAAAAAACTAAAATTTTAAAGAGGCATAGACATTTATTTTAAAATTAACCTAATTATGAAAACAGTATGACATACCTTTGTACACCTTAATTTTATTTGTTGCAGAATTGGCAACAAATAAACTGGCAATTGCAAAAATACCCCCCAAAACTCTTTAAGACTAAAACAAGAACATTTAGAGGACTCAGAATGAATAATTTAAAATTCTTACAATTATTCATGGGATTATAATGATATATTTCTGAGGTCATTAGAAAAACAATTTCTAGTATCTTTCAATATCACAGTTAACTAAAAATAATGGTTGCAATTTGAATAGTGCTTTGCAGTGCATAAAAGGTTTGATTCTATGGACATTTTATTCATACATCTGTGAGCAGATAACTTGTCTCCAATTTGACACATGAGGTGCTTAGATTTCACAAAGTTGGCAGACAGGTAATTCTAGTCAATCACACGCTTTTATTTTGAAAACTGTTGTGAGATTTTCTGTGACTAGAAGACGTGATCAATCCTCTTTTTAGTGTAGTCAAAGAACTTAAGAATCAGAGGGAAAATCCAAATTTAATTTTAAGTGCATTTTTCTACTATATATTTGATAGAAACCCATACTTTACTGTCCTAAGTTGTACATATTGTACAAAAGAGGAAAGTTAGCTTTGGGGATGATTTACTTCTTATTGCAAATCCCTCTTTCATCTTTATTTAGTCCGTTGTGTGTGCTAAAAGATGTTTTTTTGTTTTGTTTTGTTTCGTTTTGCGGTACGTGGGCCTCTCACTGTTGTGGCCTCTCCCGCTGCGGAGCACAGGCTCCGGACGCGCAGGCTCAGCGGCCATGGCTCACGAGCCCAGCCGCTCCACGGCATGTGGGATCTTCCCGGACCGGGGCACGAACCCGTGTCCCCTGCATCGGCAGGCGGACTCTCAACCACTGCGCCACCAGGGAAGCCCTAAAAGATTTTTATAAATACATTTCACCTGAATTTCCTGACATACTTTTGTCATTCCAAACTTACTAAATCTCTCCTTTGAAAGACTTTGTTTGCAATTCAAGTGCATGCACAGTCAAATCCAGCACATCAAATAGCATCAGTTTTCTAACATACACCTACATTTGTTTTGTTTTTTTAGGGTTTCGGGCTTTTTAGTTTCTTGGGTTTTGGGGGGTTTTTTGTTGTTGTTTTTTTTCCAGTTTTCTGCATGTTCTAGCATGAATTTTAGGTGGTACATGATCGTGCATGGTTTTTCTAGTATACTAGCAGTTAGTGTTTCTACATCACTATCACTAGAAAACTACAAGTTTTATGAAAACACTGTAAAAGACTTTAGTTTATGTTAAAGTTCTTTCAGATATGAATACAGTGATAGTAATGCAGTATTTTCTTTGTCATTTAAAACATCCTGGCACTGTTTAATCGAGTTAAAAAAGTTTGGTGTCTGGAGATGTTCTCACTGTCTGTGTGGTTTCTTTTAAGTCATTTTTAGCTCTGCTAGTCACAGGTCCCTCATTTATGAATAGAAGATAAAACATTGGATTTACATGATATAAAATTGAAAAAGTGTTTTAATGCATATAATAAAGCATAAAATAATATACAAAATTCACCCTTACAAGATAAGTTTATATAAGACATTGCATATTGTTCAGAAAGCTTTACTATTTGTGCACACAATTAATTTGATCAGCTTATGTTACCCTTCAAGGTAAATTATTTAACACAAATAACAAACATTGTATAATTTGTGAAAATATTTATGACACTTGCATTGTGATTTCGGAAAGAAATGGAGTTTCAAGTTTATGTGTATATAGCCTTTACTTTGGTTCTTTTGAATTATTCTTAAGGTATAATGATTTCTTCTTAATAATCAAGCATTCCTTTCTTCTTGCTCAAAAATGATAGTCTACTTTGAAAGTAAAGAGTTATATAGCAAACTCTTCATTTAAACCTTACATAAGGAAATAAAATCTCTATGTCCACACATTTTGAGGTTCTACCTTCATGCATTTATTGCGTGTTACATTTCCCAGCTTTATCATATTTAATGTTCTATGACCTGTTCTCCAGATTCAGGTAGTAAAAGGTTAGAAGTTACATTAAAATAGACAGAAGGGGTGAAGAAATATATATTTTAATTAAAAATAGCTTGGAATAGAAATCTTTGCCCAGTTTCAATACAGGTTGCACCAAAAGCTAATGAGCAAGTAGGAGATCTGATCTGTTCTCCAATGAAGCCTGGTATGGTATGCATGTACTGTTGCATATTGACCTAAAAATGTGGAATTCAGATAAACTCAGCGGTTTCCCATTTACATAAAGGAAAAACAGTGAAAACAAAATATAACTCAAGCCAATATGTTAGGATGAATAAAGTAAGACTGAACACTGGAAGAAAAAATTCTGAAAAATCTTTAGCAGAAGTTATATATTGAATTAGTTCATTCTCTTCTTTAACATATTAGCCTTCTTCTCTACTCAGATATCTTCTGGCAAGTTTCACAGGTGATTGCACAAACAAATGAGAAGTGTGTCTCAGAATGGGTACAGAACTAGATAGTTTATATGCCCTGGCCCATATTTACCTGTATTAGATGCTTAGAGACCAAAATATTAGGTATTTAAATGCTCCTGTCACATGCTTGTAGCCATTCCTCTACTGATATTATGAAGTTATAGCCTCTCCATCATATTAATGATTTGGGGCTGTCTAGTATAAGAAGTTAAGCCATTTTAATAGGAAACTATATCATATTTTGGGTAATTAGTCCAAACCTCCTTCAAGGATGTCTCCTGTCCTGAGAGATGGGTTGGTGACTCACTAATGGGAGATTAGATAGCCAGCAAGTTCAAGTGGAATATATAATGGGCTTGTTGTTTGAATGGTGGAGATATGAAAGCTTGGGATTTGGGGGCAGCCATTTTATGCCCTGTGAACCAAGTAATAGAGAAAACTCATCTGCAGAGAGAAAATTAAGCAGTAATGCAAGAGAGAGAAGAATAGAGGAAAGTCACAGGGTGTATATTTTATATCCCATGTGGGTTTTTTGTTCCTGTTCCTGGTTCTACCTGTCAATTATGCCCAGTTGCACTTCTGTACTTGAGTTCCACTTAAAAACTACAAACAAAAACTGCATCCTTAAAGCATATTTCTTTGTCGGTATGTTTGTTTAAGCTAGCTTGAGTTGATCTCTTCTATTTTCAGTGAAAAAAACTTTATACACAAAAACATGAGATGGAATTGTGAAGGTCTGGGGAATTAAATAGTCTATTCTAGAATTTAAAGTTCCTTTGTAAAAGTAAATCATCTGTAGCATAAGGAATTTTTAAAAACACAAGTTTTTCTCAAGAAATTCATTAGTTTGAGATCTTTCTTCCAACTACAGTTGTAGTTTTTCTTTTTTACCCTCTGTAAAGGCTCCACTTTCTTCTCATTCTTATCCCACCAAAATCCCATTTAACATTTCTACTTTGTAAGTAGTACATTTTAAATTACTAAGTAGATGACCAATATTAATTATTAATATAATATTCTATCAATTTGGGTTAAACAGAGCAAATTATTCACTTACTCGACTGCTAATATTAGCAAATATTTTGGTATCTGTGTGACCTGTGTAGTAGCTAGATAGTACTAGAAGTACTGGCTTTTGCAGACCCAGGAATATGATCTGGCAATATTGCATAAAGCAATCTTTTGTGAAAGGACATTCAAAAGTAATGGAATTTACTTGAACTTAATGCCCAAGAAAACTGAATACCCGGTATACTAAGGCTTGATATTTACATTTTTGTTTTATCCAAATGAACATCAATTATACATGTGTCTTGTGCACTGTCAAGAATATGCATCATTTATTATAACATTTAGATTTTTCAAATGACTGAAATTTCAAATAATATAATTCAACTTCAAGAAATATAAAGTCTTCTTTTATTTAAAAACATTACTACAGCTAGAACATCTGGCAAGAGAAATTCTGTCCTGTTCTTTATGTAGAACATTAGATTTTTTTTTTCAAATAATCAAGAATTCTAGAAACATTCTGGGAAACAATTCTATTGCTTAAGTTTGCCTTCCAGTATACGTGTATTTTTTTTCATTGAATTTAATTATTTCAATCTTGTCTTCTGCAATTGTCCCTTTTTAGTGTTAAAATCGAAATTTGGGAAGTCCAGATTTCAAAATATGCATTTAAAAATAAATTTTAGACAATGGGCTTTTCAGTAATGTGCTTTCACATACAGAAATACATACAGATACAAATATATTTTACTGTTGAAATAAATTTGATGTAATATGAGTATTTGTTTTCATATTCATCAAAAACGTGTCAGGAAAACTATTGATTCTGGAGCAGTGGATTCTATATTCAATAATAAATGCATATTTCACATAAAAAAGCAAACTTTTATTCATGGAATCTCATTTGAAAATTGGTCTTACATAGCGCACTCTAATAGAATTTTCTGTGATGATGGAAATTTTCTGTATCTGCACAGTCCAATATAGTAGCTGTTAGCCACATGTAGTTATTGAGCATTTAAAATATCTAGTGTGGCTGATTAATTTTATATCTAAATTATTTAAAATTATGTGAAATTAAAAATTCAGTTTAATAGATACAATTTAATGAGAATTGGGAACATGGAGAGAATATAGAAAATGCAATCAATAATTTTAGATCATTCAAAGACAAATAAAAAGATTGGAAAGAACTTTGGAAGGAAAGCAAGGCCCGTGGTCTATAAAATTTATGTGTGTGTATGAAAGATAATTATATTTATAATGTTTAGAGGAGAGAAGAATATAAAAGAATCCATTGGAAGGAAATAAAAAATATTGTATGTATAAAAGACACTATATTCCTAATGTGGCAAAAATCTAGAGTTGCCAGGAAGCAACAGATTCTACAGTAAAATAAGATTTTCCCTTGGAATCATCTGAATTCTTCTTCCTTAATACATGAACAGTAAGAATAAAAAGATTATGGCATGAGTTTTTTAAGATAGAGGGAAGGTAGTGGAGGAGAATTCATGTTGGATACTTCCAGCTTCTTCTAAGATTGAGGAAACTAAGACTGGCATCAACAATTTAAGAACTGCATTCAATAAACCTGTTAGTGTCTATATTCTGGGGATTTTACCTGGACTTGGAAGATAAAGAAAGCCTTCTTACTGCTATTCAGCGACTCATGGTTCAATGAGGAGACAGAGAAACAGCAAAATACATTGAGAATCACTATAGTAAAAGCACACATAAAGTGTGATATGGGCACAGAAGAAGATGTAACTTTCCTTTGGGGAAATGAAATTAGGTTGATGGTTAGAATTAAGAAAGTTTGACAGAAGAGGTGACATAAAGCTTCCTTGAAAGACAAATCAATAACAATTCTTATACTAGTATTAAATAACATGCACAAGGCATGCTACAAAGATTCTTAAATTTTGTGTAACAAGAAGTATCTGTAGAGGTTGTGCCCAAATGTGCTATACATAAAACAATCATTCAAATTTCAGAACATAAAAGAGGTCAACCATGGGTCCGAATATTCATGGTGTAGAAAGTTTGACTCAAGGAAGACTTAAAATCAGTGGACTTTAGGTAGGCTGATAAATTCAGGCAGGTCATGTTATTCACTGAGAGTAATTGTGACAATGATAGCCATAAAGAAACTGGTTTGGTAAAAATAACTGGTTATTTAGAACCTAAAATACATACACACAAAATAACAGAAGAAAATTTGGGGTTGATAGATTGAGCACAGACTGTGAGGTGCTTTGAATGTAGGGCTGAAGAATTATGACATCTTCCAATCACACATAAGCACAGAGACCAAAATATTAAAGCCATAGTTACAACACATTTTTTCAAAGAGTGTCAGTTTAGGTAGAGATAACTCAATATTAGGGATAAACAAATATTATTGGAAGTATATACTAACTTTGGTGCACTGCCCATTTCCAATCTCCAAGCAGTCTATAATTCTTCGCCTGCCTACTGTCTGCAGAACCTGTGACTGAGGGCTTTTTCTGACAACTGATCTTTTCTGGCCTTCACATGGAGTAGGCCAGGAGGTCAAGGAGTGAACTCCTTGTAAATCAATTACAGAAAGAAATTGGTAGATGAATATCCCAGCTTCTATAACCCTCAGGAGGAAAAATTTTGAACTGCATTCAGTACATTTTCAACAGAAAGACCCAAATCAATGGATGCTTTAATGCTCACGGTGGTAACCTGCTCAATAATGTACCCTGTATTGGATTTCAACCCTAAACTATCACACTTCCTCAACCCCATCTAGGTGCCTTCTGAGACAAACTACAAAATGAACTGTTTTCACTCAAACTCTTACCTCATGGCCAGCTTCTAGGGAAACTGAGCCTACCACTTATTACCAGAAGTGGTTCTAAGAAGCAGATTCTAATGACAGGATTGTGGAACTGGACCACTTATCACTCATACAGCCACAAGTACCCAATTGCTGGTGATAAGTGGGGTAGAAAACACAGAGACAATGTGTTTTAACCATCTCTATTAAGTCATTGAGGATTTCACACCAGCCATTTTGTATACAATCTTACGTATTAGTCAAGTTAGGCTAGATTTTGCTATGGTAACAGGCAATCCCAACTCGCAGTGATTTAAAGCAGCCAAACTTAATTTTCCACTCCTGGTACATCTACAGCAGGACATCGTTTTGGCAATAGAGTGATAAGGCATTCAGTATCACAATGTTGCTGGTCACCATGACAGAGGGAAAGAAAAGAGTAGAGAAATACTTGGTGGCTTTTACAGCCTTCTCTTAGAAATAGGAAATGTCAGTTGTTCTCACATTTCATTGACCAAATTAATTCATCTGCCCATACTTAACTTCAGGAAGGTATGAAAGTACAGTCCTATTAGGTGCCCTGTGGAAGAACCAAAACTATTTTTTGGATGGCACCAGTGACCATAATGCCTCCCCCCGACTTCACGATATTTTTCTTTTGTTTAATCCCAACTTGCCTCTATTTAATCATTTACCTATTCTTTTATATCATTAACAATTTAAAAATCTTTAATGTATTATTTTCAGTCATTTTCCAATTGGGGTTTAATTCTTTCCAAAATGAGGCTTGGTGAAGAAAACATAGAAAGACATCAAACATATCACTTTGATATTCATCTAGTTTTCCCATGTATTAACAAGCAAAGATAATATTTACCTACTTGTTTTCTTTCTCTATACATTTCACTTCAAATTCTTTTTCCAACTCCAATCTTGAGCAGTAAATGTAAGAGGTTATTTTTCTCCTAGGAATTGACCTCCTCAGTAAGAAGGTATCAAGCAGCGATGCTAGTACAATGGTTATATCACAGAGTTAGGGCTTGTTCACGTAATTTGACAATCTCTTGTCATACATATTGAGATCTATTAACCAGCAACTTTTTATTTACGGACCTTGCTCGATACAGAAATAAAATGTTTAGATGTATGTTTCTAAAAGTAATAATGGGATGATTTGCATTTGTGTCAATAATGAATACATTACCTGAGGGAAAGAGACAGGCAGTCTCTTTGATTTTGCTTTGTTGTTTTGCTTTTGTTTTATTGTTCACTTGGACTCCATTTTATTCATCTTTACTAAAGGAATTCAAATGCAAATTTTAAATTGCAGCTCTTTCTATTAAAAGCTGGCTTGACTCCATGCTTAGGTTAATAAAGAACTTGGGGTGATAAATACACAAAAATTTAGAGTACTTGCTATGATGGGTTGGAGTTGATTATTTCATTTTACCCTTAAGACATATGAGGTGGGCACTGGTAAATGGTGGAACCAGGATTCAAACCAATGTTATGACTCCTGCTTCTCAAATTCACAGCATTTTCCCTCACCATTTAGGTAGTTCTCAAGGCAGGATGTAATTTGTTGTCCATATACTACTGGGGTAATACCCTCATATAATTCTCTATTCTTTAGCAAAGCACTTCTAATAATAAATAATAGTAGGAAGAGAAGCAAAAACATGATAGAGAAAAGCACAATATAAATTGCCAAAAGTTATCCATAGTTTAAGATTTAAATGATAAAATAGAGGGAAAATTTTGCTCTGCAGATGTTTTATAAGTTTTATAATTTCGTTACTGCCTTATGCTAACAGGATGATTGCAAGGACTGTAGTTATCATTCAAAGGATAAATGAACACATATGATAGGACTGAGTGTATATGGTGACAATTACAAAACGTGTGTGTTGGACTCGGGTGTAGCTGAGGAGTTAGAAATAAGCAATCAAGGAACCAATGCATTATGTTGACAGTAATGGCAAGACTTTGAAGCTTCAAAAGAACATATTTTGCCAGAACTTACAAATGCACATAAGCACTGATGTTTACCAATCAGCTGATTAAACAATAAGCACATGAAGACAAGTAATAAAGAAAGGGGAGCTCCCAAATTCTGACAAGGCTCTCAGACATAAAAGAAAGGTAAGTATTCCAGAAAACTAATTTCAAATTATATTTTAGTATTTTAGTTTTGATCCACAATTTTGTTCTCAAGCATTGTATAGGAATTTTCAGTTCACCCACTATGGGATACAATTATGTTCAGCTAGATCACAGTGAAAAACAAATGAAAATGGCTGTTGGAATTTCACAGGCAAATTCAAGGTCCAAAGGGAGCCAGCTATGTAACAGGAACATTATGTTCTCAAGAGAATGGAACTTCTACCGCATTTAGGTGTGCAAGTAGTGTGCATAACATTTAAATGAAAGAAGAAACCAGGTTTCTTTTTAAGGTTCAATGTTCAGGATATCCCACTTTTGCTGAAGATGTCAAGAATCCCTTCATTTCTTCAGAGTAGTTTCATATTATGTTTCATCGCTGACTAAAATGAGTCTTCAAAAGAAAAAATTATTTGTATAACAACACTTTATGTTAATCTTATGGCCTTTACAGCATCTTATCTTTCCCTTGTGAACAAGGCACATATGGGAAACTCAAATGCAAGTAATTATTTAAATAACATCATATACATACATTATTCATTATTGTCTTAGCTATTATGCATAACATTTCTTCACGGGCTGATTACACTTCCTCTTGTCTTTTAGATTCACACATACCTAATTTCTAGCAGAGATGTTTTAACACATATGGCAATCTGTCTACTGTAGTTAGGGTCTTTCCAGGCCTCCAGAGAAATTTTAATAATGGCATTTTAAAATTAAAATTTATGCCATAAGATTCTGCAACATTTTTAGAAAAACAGGATATCTGTTGATGGATACTCTTCTAAAGTCTGAGTGAGGTAGTTTTGTGAATTCTAAAAAAGCCAATCAAAAGTCAACTATAAATATAGTCTTGGGGCTGGTGAGTCAAGTGTGTGTGTGTGTGTGTGTGTTCTTAACTTAAGAAAATTTAATGGAGAACTCTGGATGTACAAATTGAAGGCATTAACTCTCTTCTGGCTTGGTTTGGCCTTGCTAACTACCTCCTCATCTGCATTTCTTCAGTGAGCTCCCATGGGCTAACATCCTATACCTTCAGACTTTTAAAAGCTGACAAAGCCTCTGCTGCCCACTACAAAAAGAGAAAATATGTTCAGTTTGCTCTTCCTCTCTGGCATTCCTATACACTAACAATGAAAAATCAGAAAGAGAAATTAAGGAAACAATCCCATTTACCAGTACAACAAAAAGAATAAAATACCTAGGAGAAAACCTACCTAAGGAGGTGAAGACTTGTACTTAGAAAACTAAAAAACACTGATGAAAGAAATCAAAGATGACATAAACAGATGGAGAAATATACCATGTTCTTGGATTGGAAGAATCAATATTGTAAAAATGACTATACTACCCAAAGCAATCTACAGATTCAGTGCAATCCCTATCAAACTACCAATGGCATTCATCACAGATATGAACAAAAAAATTTACAATTTGTATGAAAACACAAAGACCCCAAATAGCCAAAGCAATCTTGAGAAAGAAAAATGGAGCTGAAGGAATCAGGTTCACCAAATTCAAACTATACTATAAAGCTACAGTAATCAAGACAGTATGGTACTGGCACAAAAAAACAGAAATATAGGTCAATGGTACAGGATAGAAAACCCAGAGGCAAACCCATGCACATATAGTCACCTAATTTATGACAAAGGAGGCAAGAACATACAATGGAGAAAAGACAGCCCCTGCAATAAGTGGTGCTGGGACAACTGGACAGCTACATGTAAAAGAATGAAATTAGAACACTCCCTAAACACCATACACAAAAGTAAACTCCAAATGAATTAAATACCTAAATGTAAGACCAGACACTATAAAACTCTTAGAGGAAAACGTAGGAAAAACACTCTTTGACATAAACCACAGCAAGATCTTTTTTGACCCACCTCCTAGAGTAATGAAAATAAAAATAAAAATAAACAAATGGGACCTAATTAAACTTAAAAGCTTTTGCCCAGCAAACAAAACCATAAATAAGACAAAAAGACAACCCTCAGAATGGGAGAAAATATTTGCAAATGAAACAACTGACAAGGGATTAATCTCCAAAATATACAAACAGCTGATGGAGCTCAATATCAAAAAAAAAAAAACCAACCCAATTAAAAAATGGGCAGCAGACCTAAATAGACATTTCTCCAAAGAAGACATGAAAAGATGCTCAACATCTGTAATTATTAGAGAAATGCAAATCAAGACTACAATGAGGTATCACCTCACACTGGTCAGAATGGCCATCATCAAAATATCTACAAACAATAAATGCTGGAAAGGGTGTGGAGAAAAGGGAACCCTCTTGCATAGCTGGTGGGAATGTAAATTGATACAACCAGTATGGAGAACAGTATGGAGGTTCCTTAAAAAACTAAAAATAGAACTACCATATGACCCAGCAACCGTACTACTGGGCATATAGCCTGATAAAACCATAATTCAAAAGGAGCCATGTACCACAATGTTCATTGCAGCTCTATTTACAATAGCTAGGACATGGAAACAACCTAAATGTCCATCAACAGATGAATGGATAAAGAAGATGTGGCACATATATACAATGGAATATTACTCAGCCATAAAAAGAAATGAAATTTAGTTATTTGTAGTAAGGTGGATGGACCTAGAGACTGTCATACAGAGTGAAGTAAGTCAGAAAAGAGAAAAACAAATACCATAGGCTAATGCATATATATTGAATCTAAAAAAAAAAAAATGGCACTGATGAACCTAGTGGCAGGGCAGGAATAAAGACGTAGATGTAGAGAATGGACTTGAGGTCATGGACAGGGCAAGGGGAAGCTAGGGCAAAGTGAGAGTGGCATCGACACATATACACTACCAAATGTAAAATAGATAGCTAGTGAGAAGCAGCAGCATAGCACAGGGAGATCAGCTCAGTGCTTTGTGACAACCTAGAGGGCTGGGATAGGGAGGGTGGGAGGGAGGCTCAAGAGGGAGGGGATATGGGGATATATGTATGCATATGGCTGATTCACTTTGTTGTACAACAGAAACTAACATAGCGTTGTGAAGCAATTATACTCCAATAAAGATGTATTAAAAAAAAAAAAAGAGAAAAGATGTTCAGTTTGCTCCTCCCTGCTGAAAAACTATGCAAAGACCAAGGACTGAAAACATCCTCTTTTCATCTGAAGTTACATACTGGTTTACATAGTTATAAAATGTAAAGCCCTCAAAAAATGCTTGGTGCATTACTGTTAAACATTTTGTCTATTATTAAAGTCACTGTACCTAGGTTAAAAAAGTCAATCCTTTGGGAATTAAACTGGTGAAGTTCTCCCCAATACACAACTGCATATTATCTATACCACATGCTGTCTCTTCTCAGGGCTGGTAGAGTCCCAACAAATCCTCATGGTTGTTAATAGTGATACTTCATGGTAATATCGCATTTCCCTCATCTCAACCTTCACCAGAAGGTGGTGAGGAGAAATTCCTTTGTTGCTCTCCAGATTGTTCCAGGTATGCAAAGAGAAAATGGCTGCTATTTCCACAGGCCTATCCCAAAATTCATGACAATGTGTAGCAAAAGGTGTCCTTTATATTACCGTATGAGTCCACCTATGAAATGTTCAAAAACAGGCAAAGGAAACCCATATTTTTTAGTGATGTATACATAGATATTAAACTATTTTTAAAATAAAATGAGTTTTTACAAGAGTCAGTATAAGGGTTGGGATCCTAAAGACTTTTGAGGCTCTTCTAAGTATTTTTAACTTGGGTAGTATTTAGGGAGGTATTTTCTCTATAATTTTTCTTTTAAGTATATATATATGTTCCATGAAGTCTTCAATTTCTGTGTTACATTTCACAGTAAAAAAGTAATAATGTGGAAAAAAATATTACTTAATCACTACTTCTCTCTCAAATCCTACTTGCTAGAAAGATTAGACAATCTGTCTACGTAGACCCATACTCTTTGTCCATGCTCCAACCACAAAACTCTCACCTTACACTGTAATTCATTCTCTTTTCATTAGACTGTGAGCTTCTCCTAGGAAATAATTCTATCTGGGCACCTTCCTAACTCAGCAGCCAAGGGCAGAGAATGGTATATTGTAGTCCCTAAACAATTGCATCCTGTTAAGTACATTAGTCGACCAAGCAATCATTCAGTTTAAAGGACACAGAGTGATCACGGGTTAGTGGAAAGATTTGAGAGTCAATTCTTCCCACCACCTCTATCACAATTAACGCCAAATTCTGAGCAGCTTTTGGCAAGTTATTTATCTTCTGAGGCTAGCTTTTCTCACAAGTAAAATATATGTAGTAACGACTTCCTCATCAAGTCTAGCATTTTCAAGTGACTGTATAGTCACCCTATTTTTGAATGTTATATTTTATCCATATCAGGACAATTTTGATGGTAAAGGGGACGACTGAAACAATTATAATATTTTGAAATATTTATTAAAATATTTAATATAGTTGTTTTACAATATAGTTATATTCAAAAACTTTTTAAAATAAAAATTGTATGCATCCATGCACATTAAAGTAAAATTTTAAGACCTATTTTTATTTTCTATCACAAAATAATGTAAGGAGAATACTTATCCCTTGTAATATATTTATTTATTTTAATAAGTTTCTTAGCCGCCTATCTTTAATCCTGTCACTAACATTATTTTGAAAATGCATTACTTCCTAGTAGGACAAGTGTCATTTTTATCAGATGATATGTATGCATTTTACTATAACTAATATTCATTGGGCACTTAGTATTTTTTTTTTGATGAAGGGTAATTTGCATACAGGAAATGTGCAAATATCAATTGTACAGCTCAATATGGACATATGTATACACCATATGTACCCTCCTCCACATCAAGATACAGAATATTCCCATCACTCTTTGCCTCTGTCTAGTCAATCTCCCTTTCAGACCAGAGTTAGACACTATTCTGATTTATTTGCATCACCAGAGATTAGTGCTTTCTGTTCTTGAGCTTCATAACAATGGAATCATACTCTTTCATGTCTATATTTATGTACTCTTTTGTGTCTGGCTCCGTTCACTCAGGATTATGTCTATGATATTTACCCAATTGTTACTTCTATCATTCACTCACCATTTTTTTAATTGCAGAGAGGAATTTCTATGTCTGATGTACCACATTTTTATTTTTACCCATTCTTTTGCTGATAGTTTGTTTGCAGTTTCAGCTCTTATGAATAAAGTTGTTATTTTGAAAGTCTTTTGGGTAACATATTACACTCCCTCATTTATCTTAGATATACACTCAGAATGGAATTGCTGGGTCATAGGGCAGGTATTTAACATTGTTAGAAACTACAAACAATTTTTTACAAAGAGGTTGGATCATTTTATACTTCACAAACAATGTATGAGTGCCAGTTGCTCCACATTTTTCAAACAACTATGCTTACCAAAATCATATTTAGTCTGAATGTTTATATAACAGTATTTATGCATTTTGACAAGTAGAGTAGTTTTTGACTGGTAGACTATTATAACTTGTTTGGCAAAAATTATGAATTTTGTGCTCATCAAAACCAACTCCAAGTTTTCCAATTTAGTAAGAACATGATTTTTACTCTAATGCCATGCTCTGCCATATATGTATTTATATGATCACTGCAAACACATATAATTTATACTAATGTTAAAACTTTAATTGAATTTTAATGGCATACACAATAATGTCAAATGTTTTACCTTCAGTAGAATGATACAGTAAAAGGAAAGCTTTAATTCTATGATTTGGAATGGGAAAAGTTTAATTATTCTTTGAAATAATTATGCAAGTTCTTTTGTTAATAAGTGTACTGTTATTGAATCAATTTTTGTACATCCATGTACACACAAAAAAACCAAATAGAAAATGAATAAAACTAATTTGTAGAAAGTCACTTGATATACACCAAAAATCATGCAGACAGAATGCTATTTAAATATAGCTTCTGTAGCATGCCATGTCAAATTATTGTTATGACTGTCTAAAAGTAATTACTAACATTTAAAGTACTGGCTGATGCTTTTTCAGCACTACACTGATTTTTATGTTGTTTATTCAGCCCATATATTTGTTGATTAATGTCAGTGAATATTTTATCAAGTTATACAAATCATCACCAACTCCCTTGAAAAACTGAATTCTGACTATTAAGTTTTTCATTAAATGTGCACTTTTGATTTTGTGCATCTTACTATGGAAAGGGTGCATTACAACATTAAGAAACATTAGTAAGTTTCATTATATATGTCACAAATACATATAATTCTAGGTCTACCTTATTCAATATATAACTACACGACTATAGCTCAAAGTATTCTTTGTAAGCTCAACAGCAGAACTGCTGAACCCCCATTTATCACACCTATTTCATACATATTTAATCTATAATCTCTCATGTTTCCCAATCATTCTAATTACTGGCAAACTGACAGCTTCATGATCCCTTATGCAATGGCACACACTCATACTCTCAGGAAATGCCTTTACACCATATTCTTTAGAAATTTAAAACTGAGTGTCATGGCAGCCCTGGTCCCCTTCATCTTGGATCTTTGGTGACTGTGGAGTGTACTGGCTTCTTCTCCCCAGGCATCTGGATGGGCCCTTGCTCATGTTCCCCTACACCGTTCATATGATCCTCAGCCTCTAGATTAGGGACTGTTTTAATGACCAGAAAGGCCTCACCATTGCTTTGAACCAGATAGTGTAACCCCATGCCGGGGGATTAAGGTATGTGCTGATGTCCATCCAGGCTGTCCCTTTCTCACCTTGGGTCACAGGGTACTAAAGGGCAACCAGGCCAGCTTCTAGTCTGGTTTCCAATCTTCCTACAGTAGTACAAATTCCATACACACACTACTATATATAAGGTATATAACCAACAAGGACATACTGTATAGCACAGGGAACACTAACGACATGTTAAAATAACTCTGTTTACTGCCCATGCATGTCATATACTACCAGTCAAAACTATAACAGAAGCTCAAAGCACAGTTTGGGAGTTGCCAAGCTCATCCAAGTTTACTTTAATACAAATTAATACTTTATTAAAGCTGAAAAATTTAGGACAAATGATAAACCAAATACCAGGAAGGATGACTGGCAAAAATAGCTGTGACCAGGGCAAACATAGTTTTAAAGTTACCCTATACATAGAGCATCTAGCATCTGCCTGGTAAAAAGCTAGTAGCGCTCTCTTTCTGTTTTCTATAGGTACATAAAGTAGTCCTCATTAATGAAAACCTATGTTGACTAGCTCCCCTAGTGCGCCAGAGAAAAAGGTACTAGTATGTTAAATAACTTGCTTTAAAAAATATATTTTGAATTAATGTGACTAAGAAATGAAAAGTCTAAATAGCCAGTTTAATATCTGACCATTGTAATGGAATGGAGGGGTGGATGCATGCATGAACAGTCTTAGGGCCAGATTAAAAACTAATCACAGGTTGTTGCTCTGTTTGAAAATGGCCCAGATACAGCACATGAACTGTCCAGAATGGGAGGTCCATGAAGACTAGAGGTGGAATGATCTCTGGCAATTTTCAACATGAGCCTGGACCACATAATCCTTTTCTGTTGAACAGAGCCACAAAGCAAAGTTTACCATTTGCCAGAAGTTACACCCATTGGGAATATCATTCTGAATGTTCTAACGTTGCAAGGAATCTGTTGTATTTTTTTAAAAGTTATTTTCAACTAGTCCTTCCAACCGGCCAAGGAGATCTGTGATGCGTCAGAGCTTCCCCATCATGTTCAGGATGTGCAGACAGCTCTCCACAAATCTTTGGCAGCAGCCTGTGAATCTGTGCTGAAGGGGGGTTTGTTGTATAAGTAGGTGTCTCTTTATATTTGTTGTTGTCTCTCCAAATACTCAGTTTGCAGCAGCATCTGCTATCTCAGCCCAGACAGTCCAAACAGATGTGCCATTACCTCATGTGATGAGCAAGCCCCTTGAACAAAGTGCTGTTCCTCCTTGGCAGGTAGTCCTAGATGCTTTGTTTAAACCCAGTTGTAAAAATAGCCTGAATCCACCAGGGAATGGGAACTAATGAGAGGCAATTTCACTGCAAACTTGGTGAGGTGGATAATGGACTCCTTCTGAGTCCCCAGTTTTATTAGTATTTCCATTTCAGCAAAATGTGCTTTTGACACAGCTTTCAAATTATCACTGAATTTATCAAGCCCATTTTACTTGATGTTAATGCTCTTGGTGAAGCAGATCAGGAGATGATGACTTCAACGTTTCTAAATACATAGTAAGGGTAAGGCGTGAGCATTCAAACTGTGGTGTCTTCAGCTCCGTGTCCTGTTGCATAAAGTAAGCAAGCAAGCAAGCAGGGCCCCAGACACATGCACTGGTCACAGGAAGCAACTTGACACTAAAGGTGCTGCACTGCTCATAGAATTCTGCGCCTCATGCCAGAGAAGGGCATGGTAAACAAGCACAATGACAGGTTTTCACTTGTACTAACCGTTGAAGAAATAATCTATTACCACCATGTTTTCTCCTATCTGGGTGTGAGCCTTTCTCACAAAGTTCCTCAGTATACTAGGAAGACAAGCCTATTGGCTCATCCTTTCGAAGGCAGAGTAGTTGGACTTGGGCATTATGAGAAGATGGTTTACTCTCGGTAGGCAAGGTATTTGTGGCTTTATATGCACTTTCTCATGTAAATTTTATACAACCTAAGTTATATATTAGTTTCTGAAGTTTACTGATGTGAAAACTGATATTAAGCATCATCTACAAGTTCACATATAGAAATTGGCAGAGAAATATTAAAACTCAGTTATATCTCATTCCAAGTTATATGTTCTTTCTCCTGAGCCAAGCAAATAACTTTTGGCATATAACTTACAAACTGAGCTTCAGTTTTGTGTCTCCATAAACTGGCTATTTTATAGACTGAAAGAAAATGCAAACACACAAACACACGCACACACAAATGCAGAAACCACAGGCTGACACTCATGCATATGCTCATATTGCATATTATAGAGTCCAGAGCATAAGTGATCAATACATGGTACTTGACTTCCTTTTTATAATATTTGGCAAGTGTTAATAACTATTAACTGCGTAACACTTATCCATCCTATGGGTTATCTGAACTTAAAGCAAGTGGCCTAGAACGAGCATTATTCACCCTAAATGATACCTTAATGATGGTCTCTCTGAACACTTGATAATTGAGTGCATCAGTTTTTTGGAATAGGAATGCTTCCCTCTACAGGGCCGATAGGATACATCACCACAATGGCCTTCACACTGACAGAGCACCAACAAGGGCCTTACACACTGAGGCTCATTCTGGATGTGTTAATGGAGGCTGCCTCAGGTCGATGATATGGTAGATAACTTATTTTCTGCTTTGTTTGTCTAGCATGGTGATTTCGATCATGCGCTTGAAAGCAATTTAGGTGCTGTATAATCTTGAAAAAGTTATTTAACCATGCTAACTCAAAGCTCCTCCTTTTTTTTTTTTTTTTTTTTTTTGCGGTATATGGGCCTCTCACTGTTGTGGCCTCTCCTGTTGCGGAGCACAGGCTCCGGCCACGTAGGCTCAGCGGCCATGGCTCACGGGCCCAGCCGCTCCACGACACGTGGGATCTTCCCGGACCGGGGCACGAACCCGCGTCCCCTGCATCGGCAGACGGACTCTCAACCACTGCGCCACCAGGGAAGCCCAAAGCTCCTCCTTTTTAAATAGATGAAATAATTATTTGCCCATATTAAATGTCTAACATAACAGTACCTCAAAAATAATAAGTATTCAATAAATGTTTGCTACTACCTTTGTTTACTAATTCTATTATCACTACTAATAATGATATAACTATTATCTTGATTTCAATGATATTTCTTCCTCTTACAGCCGTGAAAATTTCAAAGCAGATCAAATATTTATAATAATTAACTAAAAACTGCCTAAAAAAGACAGAAATAAATTTTTTTTACAGCAAGCAATTGGGACATATAATGTTATGTCTGCTTATACTGTTTTAAAATTATATATCCTGTGGAAAAAGGCAGGGTCAAAGGCTAAACACTGTTGGAAGCAACAGATAAAAATCACATCATAGCACATATATTCAAGAGTGAGAATCTTTTAAAGTTATTATATGTGGGGATTTTCCCCTTCAGTTGTCCTGTTTCATAGAGGGAAAGGAAAGAGTAAGGGAGGAAGGAGAGAAAGAAGTAGAGAAGGGAGGGAAAAAAATCTGTAAATAAACTTCTCTTTACTTCATATTTCTTTGATGTTTGCTTGACAATGTGTTCTGAATGATTTGCAGCTGAGTCTTCTAGAACTTTAGAATTGGAAGGTGTCTGAATAATAATACATTTCAAGACAGTTTTTTTGTGAAAATATGACACAACTGAAGCTTAAGGAACTAATTGATTAGCCAAAGGTATTTGTTTAGGGGACGGGAAAGAGAAAGAGACATTTATCAGGGTGAAGACATTTGGAGTGAGTCTAATTTTTTAGATGACTTTCAAAGCCATATGCGGATTTTTGTGTCTTCATTATCAGAGCAAAGAGTGACATGCATAGCCAGTTTAAATGTAAATTGTCATACAGACACTGCTGAGATCATTGGAGTTCAACTGAAAAAAATACAGGGTTTTGGGGTTTTTTTTCAGATTAAGATAATAGGATACTTATCCCTGCCAATAATTCCATTCAGTGCAGAGACTAGCGCGAAACCAATGTTTTGGGTTTTGTTTTACAGCATCTCTGGGGCAGGTTTTTTTCCATATACAATAATTTAAAATATTGTCAAAATTTGTCAGGGGCCAGCAGACAATTTCACACATCAAAAAGATTTTTTACTTAAAGCATTTTCCCCAGCTGAATATACCCAGTTATCCCTTTTCTAGCCACAGTGGTATGCAGATTTATGGACATGGAGCATAATCACAATGTTTATAAAATGACTGTGTTCAATGAAGCATATCATACAAAGCACCTGTTTTTCTTCATTGTGGTATGCAAAGTCTGCCATCCCCATCAGAAATAAATAAGAGAAAAAGAATTGACCAATAATATGTTTTTTTACAAAGAATCCTAATATAAAGAAATGGTTTTACCAAGATCTATTTCATGAAGACTTTTTAAGTTGATTTTTTAAATTTTTATTTATTTTTTTTATACAGCAGGTTCTTATTAGTCATCAATTTTGTATACATCAGTGTATACATGTGAGTCCCAATCACCCATTCATCACACCACCACCACCACCCCCTGCTGCTTTCCCCTCTTGGTGTACATACATTTGTTCTCTACATCTGTGTCTCAATTTCAGCCCTGCAAACCAGTTCATCTGTACCATTTTTCTAGGTTCCACATATATGTGTTAAGATACGATATTTCTTTTTCTCCTTCTGACTTACTTCACTCTGTATGACAGTCTCTAGATCCATCCATGTCTCAACAAATGACCCAATTTCGTTCCTTTTTATGGCTGAGTAATATTCCATTGTACATATGTACCACCACTTCTTTATCCATTCGTCTGTCGATGGGCATTTAGGTTGCTTCCATGACCTGGCTATTGTAAATAGTGCTATAATAAACATTGAGGTGCATGTGTCTTTTTGAAGTATGGTTTTCTCTGAGTATATGCCCAGTAGTGGAATTGCTGGATCATATGGTAATTCTGTTTTTAGTTTTTTAAGGAACCTCCATACTGCTCTCCATAGTGGCTGTATCAATTTACATTCCCACCAACAGTGCAAGAGGGTTCCCTTTTCTCCACACCCTCTCCAGCATTCCCTGTTTGTAGATTTTCTGATAATGCCCATTCTAACTGGTGTGAGCTGGTGATACTTCACTGTAGTTTTGATTTGCATTTCTCTAATAATTAGTGATGTTGAGCAGCTTTTCATGTGCTTCTTGGCCATCTGTATGTCTTCTTTGGAGAAATGTCTATTTAGGTCTTCTGCCCATTTTTGGATTGGGTTGTTTTTTTAATATTGAACTGCATGAGCTGTTTATATATTTGGAGATTAATCCTTTGTCCATTGATTTGTCTGCAAATATTTTCTCCCATTCTGAGGGTTGTCTTTTTGTCTTGTTTATGGTTTACTTTGCTGTGCAAAAGCTTGGAAGTTTCATTAGGTCCCATTTGTTTATTTTTGTTTTTATTTCCATTACTCTAGGAGGTGGATCAAGAAAGATCTTGCTGTGATTTATGTCAAAGAGTGTTCTTACTATGTTTTCCTCTAAGAGTTTTATAGTGTCCGGTCTTACATTTAGGTCTTGAATACATTTTGAGTTTATTTTCCTGTATGGTGTTACAGAGTGTTCAAATTTCATTCTTTTTCATGTAGCTGTCCAGTTTTCCCAGCACCACTTACTGAAGAGACTGTCTTTTCTCCACTGTATATCCTTGCCTCCTTTGTCATAGATTAGTTGACCACAGGTGCATGGGTTTATCTCTGGGCTTTCTATCTTCTTCCATTGATCTATGTTTCTGTTTTTGTGCCAGTACCATATTGTCTTGATTACTGTAGCTTTGTAGTATAGTCTGAAGTCTGGGAGTCTGTTTCCTCCAGCTCCATTTTTTTCCCTCAAGACTGCTTCTGCTATTCGGGGTCTTTTGTGTCTCCATACATATTTTAAGATTTTCTGTTCTAGTTCCATAAAAAATGCCATTGGTAATTTGATAGGGATTGCATTGAATCTGTAGATTGCTTTGGGTAGTAGAGTCATTTTCACAGTATTGATTCTTCCAATCGAAAAACATGGTATATCTCTCCATCTGTTGGTATTACCTTTAATTTCGTTTATCAGTGTCTTACAGTTTTCTGCATATAGGTTTTTTGTCTCCCTAGGTAGGTTTATTCCTAGGTATTTTATTCTTTTTGTTGCAATGGAAATGGGAGTGTTTCCTTAATTTGTCTTTCAGATTTTTCATCATTAGTGTATAGGAAAGCAAGAGATTTCTGTGCATTAATTTTGTATCCTGCAACTTTACCAAATTCATTGATTAGCTCTAGCAGTTTTCTGGTGGCATCTTTAGGATTCTCTATGTATAGTATCATGTCATCTGCAAACAGTGACAGTTTTACTTCTTCTTTTCCAATTTGTATTCTTTTTATTTCTTTTTCTTCTCTGATTGCCATGGCTAAGACTTCCAAAAGTATGCTGAATAATAGTGGTAAGAGTGGACATCCTTGTCTCATTCCTGATCTTAGAGGAAATGCTTTCAGTTTTTCACCATTGAGAATGATGTTTGCTGTGGATTTGTCATATATGGCCTTTATTATGTTTAGGTAGGTTCCCTCTATGCCCACTTTCTGGAGAGTTTTTAACATAAATGGGTGTTGAATTTTGTCAAAAGCTTTTCCTGCATCTACTGAGATGATTATATGGTGTTTCTTCTTCAATATGTTAATATGGTGTATCACATTGATTGATTTGCATATATTGAAGAATCCTTGCATCCCTGGGATAAATCCCACTTGATCATGGTGTATGATCCTTTTAATGTGTTGTTAGATTCTGTTTTCTAGTATTTTTTTTGAGGATTTTTGCCTCTATATTCATCAGTGAAATTGCTCTGTAATTTTCTTTTTTTGTAGTATCTTTGTCTGGTTTTGGTATCAGGGTGATGGTGGCCTCATAGAATGAGTTTGGGAGTGTTCCTTCCTCTGCAATTTTTGCATTTACATTACCTCCCTATAATTACAAGTAGAGTTATAAAGGTGAGGAACTTGTCATCTCATAAATAGAGCATTTTGTCACTCAGATTTCAGTACACAAGACTCAAGACTGATAGCTTGTACTTTTGTTCATAAGCTTTTACCCTGATGCAATAATGAAAACATATTTATTTAATGTATGTATTCATATTTGTAGAAACACAATACCCCCCTTCCTCTAAGTATAACAGAGAATTTCAAAACTTAGTTTGGTCATGGATCTTGCTCATTATGAGCAAAAATTAAAAAGCCAAAACTTGCATTCAGTTCAAAACAAAAATGTAAAACATTTAACATTAACTGATCTGTGTCATCTTATTTAAGAAATTTAAAAGGAAAACGTAGATTAAACAAGCAAAAAGAATAAACATGATAGGAATAAAAAAAAAAAAAGGGCTTCCCTGGTGGCACAGTGGTTGAGAGTCTACCTGCTGATGCAGGGGACATGGGTTCGTGCTCCAGTCCAGGAAGATCCCACATGCCGCGGAGCAGCTGGGCCCGTGAGCCATGGCCACTGAGCCTCAACGTCTAGAGCCTGTGCTCCGCAACGGGAGAGGCCACAACAGTGAGAGGCCCGCGTACCACAAAAAAAAAGAATGAGAGACTGTTGAGGAAATTTAAATGTTATAGTCAAAATTAAGAAAGGGAGGGCTTCCCTGGTGGCACAGTGGTTGAGGGTCTGCCTGCCGATGCAGGGGACATGGGTTCGTGCCCCGGTCCGGGAAGATCCCACGTGCCGCGCGAGAGGCTGGGCCCGTGGGCCATGGCCGCTGAACCTCTGCACCTGGAGCCTGTGCTCCACAGCAGGAGAGGCCACAGCAGTTAGAGGCCCACGTACCGCAAAAAAAAAAAAAAAAATTAAGAAAGGGAAAAGGCCTGGCTGATCTTTTGGTGGCAAATGCATGGATATGACACATTTTCTAAACAGTCTATATTACAAGGAATAATAAACCTTGAAGGAACAACAGCTGTTGAGATTTTTCCCTTCTAGGATTTGATGGTGGTGGAAAGCTTTCCTTCTCCTAGCAGCTTGCTGATTTAGTCATGAAAATAATTAGTTGCCAGTTATCATGTAGAGCACCTTCTTTGTGAAAAGAGCATAAGACTCCCTAGCCCATTTTTACCAGCACACTTGGGACTTTCTCTTTCACTGGTCCTCCCCAAGGCTCTATGTGTGGCCATCCTTGTCCTTCTATTGATAATTCCTCTTTTTCCCACTGCTCTGCCTTCCATAAATGAGTACTCTCCTTTAGCAATTAAGGATCCCTTCCTGGCATTAAACCATTTTTTATGTAATAGCCTATAACAAGCTACCAAGATTTTCCTTCAGAAGTAAACATGGGCTAAAACAAAGTTGTCATGATGTAATGGTAAGTTAGCAAGTCTTATGTTCAGATTCATTTCAGAACTGGCCATCTGTGTGATTGTGGGTTTGATATTCAACTTCTAAGTTTTAACTTTCTTCTCTGAAAATTAAGGATTCTACCTGAAAATACACATGAAGGCCTAGAACAGTGTATACCATAACATAGTTTCTCAATAAGCAGTAACTGCTACTAATATTGCTATTACTACTACCAACACAAAAACTGCCATTAATAACAAAATTTTATGAAATAAGAGAAATAATATTTTCCTGACTTGTGACTATGTAACTCTAATTTCTGCCCTCTTTTCCACATGAACTTATCCTCCAAGTCTGCATTTTCTCCTCTTCTGTCTCTTATAAGGGCATTTGTCATTGGATCTTGGACCCACCTGGATAATCCAGGACGGTCCCATCTCAAGATGCTCAACTTGATTATACCTGGAAAGAGGCTATTTCCAAATAAAGTCATATTCAGAGATTCTGCAAGTTAGGACATAAATATGTTGGGGAGCCACCATTCAACCCACTACAGCAAATCAGATAATATTGAAGAAGTGAAACACTGATCCTCATAGAACTGTCATGAGTTTTTATAGCTTAAGGTAACATGGTTAGTAAATAGTGAAAATGGGGCTAGAATCCAGGTTATAATTACTAGATATTCATGTGTGCTGGGAAAGGGCCTTGATGTAAGTCAAGAGATAAATGCTGTTGTAAACAACTCAACCTTTCCCCAAAAGGCGTTTTATGACATAATTGTTCTATAAGATGTTACGGAAAAATTGTACAGGTGAACCAGTTTGCAGGGCAGAAATAGAGACACAGATGTACAGAACAATTGTACGGACACCAAGGGGGGAAAGCGGGGGGTAGGGTGGGGTGGTGGTGGGATGAACTGGGAGAGTGGGATTGACATACACACACTAATAGGTATAAAACAGATAAATAATAAGAACATGCTATATAAAAATAAATAAAATAAAATTCAAAAAAAAAATAAAATAAAATATAAAAAAACCTCAGATGTAATGGAAAAGTCATGAGGAAGGGGTGTTAAGTTCTAGTAAGCCTATACAAAATGACAGGTTAAATAAGGTTAAGTGGTTTTCTTTATCACAGAATGTAAAGCCTTTGACATGATAAAGTATACTTTTTACTAAAAAACAAACAATAAAGAATACTAGATAGTACACAGCATTTCCAAAACCTGTTTAACCCTAGATTTTTCTTCTATCTTTTAAGACTAATTTTTGTAGCACACATTTTGGGGACAAGTTGGTCTAACCTATAAAGAAATGTAGGACTGTAATGTCTGAAATTTGGGGCCAGGTAAGACAAAGAAGTCCTCAGTGAGAAAAGATGTGTGAGGGGAGAGCACCCACTAGAGACAATACAGCAAATACTTATTGACCACTTACGCTGTTTACTAAAGTTCTACATTCTGAATACAACTGATGTGCTCCCTGCCTTCTTGTAGCTTACAATGTAGGCAGGAAGACAGTCATTAAGCAATTAATTTGAAGTAAGTATGATGAACTTTATGCCAGCAAAACATTGAAGTACGTATTAAATGTCACTACTTTAATTCCTAGAGTTGGTAATGGGTAATGCTCCCCATTACCTACTCTAGAAATTGAGGAAGTGGCATTTAAGCTAACCCCAGGAAAAAGGACTGAATATAACAAAGTAAAGGGGAAAAGAACCAAGTTCCTGTTTGCCAAATTCAGAGCTAAGAAAGGTATCTATACCCTCACTCAAGTCCAGGATAAAATAATTTCATATGACTCTTTGATTTGGGAGATATTAACACAACTTAAAAAATTAAAATTTCAAATTCAATTTTATTTTAACCAATGAATGAGACAGAATCTTCACTTAATCCTTGGGCCATTACCCCTTCCTGACTGCCATGGCATCTCTCTCCCCACTTCTTGATTCAAATTATCCTTCACCATGTACCTAAATCTTACCTCTCTTTTCTCAACTATTAATTTCTTATTGTAGTTGGATACAGTTTCTTAAGTAAAACAAGAGGTTTTTATAAAAATAACTAAGAACTTGCATTACAATTTACACTCACATTCACAACTGCAATTCTTCTGTCCATACAAACTGTTACGAACAACAGAAAGAAAAGCCCTAGTTTTCTGAAAGAATTATACAGTTATATGCATTCCGTTGGTATGTTTTGCTTGGAGGTAGTCAGGTTGAAAAGTGACAGTAAGATACAAGGTATACATTCATAGGAGGGGACTTTAACACCCCACTTTCACCAATGGACAGATCATCCAAAATGAAAATAAATAAGGAAACACAAGCTTTAAATGATACATTAAACAAGATGGACTTAATTGATATTTATAGGACATCCCATCCAAAAACAACAGAATACACATTTTTCTCAAGTGCTCATGGAATATTCTCCAGGATAGAGCATATCTTGGGTCACAAATCAAGCCTTGGTAAATTTAAGAAAATTGAAATTGTATCAAGTATCTTTTCTGACCATGACACTATGAGACTAGATATCAATTACAGGAAAAGATCTGTAAAAAATGCAAACACATGGAGGCTAAACAATACACTACTTAATAAAGAACTGATCACTGAAGAAACCAAGAAGAAATTAAAAAAATACCTAGAAACAAATGACAATGGAGACACGATGACGCAAAACCTATGGGATACAGCAAAAGCAGTTCTAAGAGGGAAGTTTATAGCAATACAATCCTACCTTAAGAAACAGGATACATCTCGAATAAACAACCTAACCTTGCACCTAAAGCAATTAGAGAAAGAAAAAAAAAAAACCCAAAGTTAGCAGAAGGAAAGAAATCATAAAAATCAGATCATAAATAAATGAAAAGGAAATGAAGGAAACAATAGCAAAGACCAATAAAATTAAAGCTGGTTCTTTGAGAAGATAAACAAAATTGATAAACCATTAGCCAGACTCATCAAGAAAAAAAGGGAGAAGAGTCAAATCAATACAAATAGAAATGAAAAAGGAGAAGTAATAACTGACACTGCAGAAATACAAAAGATCATGAGAGATTACTATAAGCAACTCTAGGCCAATAAAACGGACAACCTGGAAGAAATGGACAAATTCGTAGAAATGCACAACCTGCCAAGACTGAATCAGGAAGAAATAGAAAATATGAACAGACCAATCACAAGCACTGAAATTGAAACTGTGATTAAAAATCTTCCAATAAACAAAAGCCCAGGACCAGATGGCTTCACAGGTGAATTCTATCAAACGTTTAGAGAAGAGCTCACACCTATCCTTCTCAAACTCTTCCAAAATATAGCAGAGGAAGGAACACTCCCAAACTCATTCTACAAGGCCACCATCACCTTCATACCAAAAACAGACAAGAATGTCAGAAAGAAAGAAAACTACAGGCCAATATCACTGATGAACATAGATGCAAAAATTCTCAACAAAATACTAGCAAACAGAATCAGACAGCACATTAAAAGAATCATACACCATGATCAAGTGGGGTTTATTCTAGGCATGCAAGGATTCTTCAATACATGCGAATCAATCAACGTGATACACCATATTAACAAATTGAAGGAGAAAAACCATATGATCAACTCAATAGATGCAGAGAAAGCTTTCAACAAAATTCAACACCCATTTATAATAAAAACCCTCCAGAAAGTAGGCATAGAGGGAACTTCCCTCAACATAATAAAGGCCGTATATGACAAACCCACAGCCAACATTGTCCTCAATGGTGAAAAACTGAAAGCATTTCCACTAAGATCAGGAACAAGACAAGGTTGCCCACTCTCACCACTCTTATTCAACATAGTTTTGGAAGTTTTAGCCACAGCAATCAGAGAAGAAAAGGAAATAAAAGGAATCCAAATTGGAAAACAAGAAGTAAAGCTGTCACTGTTTGCAGATGACATGATACTATACATAGAGAATCCTAAAGATGCTACCAGAAAACTACTAGAGCTAATCAATGAATTCAGTAAAGTAGCAGGATACAAAATTAACGCACAAAAATCTCTGGCATTCCTATACACTAATGATGAAAAATCTGAAAGTGAAATTAAGAAAACACTCCCATTTACCACTGCAACAAAAAGAATAAAATATCTAGGAATAAACCTACCTAAGGAGACAAAAGATCTGTATGCGGAAAATTATAAGACACTGATGAAAGAAATTAAAGATGATACAAATAGATGGAGAGATATACCATGTTCTTTGATTGGAAGAATCAACATTGTGAAAGTGACTCTACCACCCAAAGCAATCTACGGGTTCAGTGCAATCCCTATCAAACTACCACTGGCATTTTTCACAGAACTAGAACAAAAAATTTCGCAATTTGTATGGAAACACAAAAGACCCCGAACAGCCAAAGCAATCTTGAAAAACAGAGCTGGAGGAATCAGACTCCCTGACATCAGACTATACTACAAAGCTACAGTAATAAAGACAGCATGGCACTGGCACAAAAACAGAAATATAGATCAATGGAATAGAATAGAAAGCCCAGAGATAAACCCACGCACATATAGTCACCTTATCTTTGATAAAGGAGGCAGGAATGCACAGTGGAGAAAGGACAGCCTCTTCAATAAGTGGTGCTGGGAAAACCAGACAGGCACATGTAAAAGTATGAGATTAGATCACTCCCTAACACCATACACAAAAATAAGCTCAAAATGGATTAAAGACCTAAATGTAAGGCCAGAAACTATCAAACTCTTAGAGGAAAACATAGGCAGAACACTCTATGACATAAATCACAGCAAGATCCTTTTTGACCCACCTCCTAGAGTAATGAAAATAAAACCAAAAATAAACAAATGGGACCTAATGAAACTTCAAAGCTTTTGCACAGCAAAGTAAACCATAAACAAGACCAAAAGACAACCCTCAGAATGGGAGAAAATATTTGCAAATGAAGCAACTGACAAAGGATTAATCGCCAAAATGTATAAGCAGCTCATGTAGCTCAATAACAAAAAAACAAACAACCCAATCCAAAAATGGGCAGAAGACCTAAATAGACATTTCTTCAAAGAAGATATACAGACTGCCAACAAACACATGAAAGAATGCTCAACATCATTAATCATTAGAGAAATGCAAATCAAAACTACAATGAGATATCATCTCACACCAGTCAGAATGGCCATCATCAAAAAATCTCCAAACAATAAATGCTGGAGAGGGTGTGGAGAAAAGGGAACCCTCTTGCACTGCTGGTGGGAATGTGAATTGGTACAGCCACTATGGAGAACAGTATGGAGGATCCTTAAAAAACTAAAAATAGAACTACCATATGACCCAGCAATCCCACTACTGGGCATATACCCTGAGAAAACCATAATTCAAAAAGAGTCATGTACCAAAATGTTCATTGTAGCTCTATTTACAATAGCTCGGAGATGGAAACAACCTAAGTGCCCATCATCGGATGAATAAAGAAGATGTGGCACATATGTACAATGGACTATTACTCAGCCATAAAAAGAAACAAAATTGAGCTATTTGTAATGAGGTAGAAGGACCTAGAGTCTGTCATGCAGAGTGAAGTCAGAAGGAGAAAGACAAATACCGTATGCTCACACATATATATGGAAGTTAAGGAAAAAAATGTCATGAAGTACCTAGGTGTAAGACAGGAATAAAGATACAGACCTACTAGAGAATGGACTTGAGGATATGGGGAGGGGGAAGGGTAAGCTGTGAGAAAGCAAGAGAGTGGCATGGACATATATACACCACCAAACGTAGAATAGATAGGTAGTGGGAAGCAGCCACATAGCACAGGGACATCAGCTCGGTGGTTTGTGACCACCTAGAGGGGTGGGATAGGGAGGATGGGCAGGAGGGAGATGCAAGAGGGAAGAGATATGGGAACATATGTATATGTATAACTGATTCACTTTGTTATAAAGCAAAAACTAACACACCATTGTAAAGCAATTATACTCCAATAAAGATGTTAAAACAAATAAAAAACAATGCACTAGGTTGGGTGGGATAGGGAGTGTGGAAGGGAGGGAGACGCAAGAGGGAAGAGATATGGGAATGTATGTATAACTGATTCACTTTGTTATAAAGCAGAAACTAACACACCATTGTAAAGCAATTATACTCCAATAAAGATGTAATAACAAAAAGCTTGTGAATTCACAACTAACTCAGAAGATTAAGTGACTTTTTTCTCAAATTGTAAATATATAAATCAATCAGATTTAAGATTAAATCTATCATGATTTTTTAAATTCTAAAAGAGCCCAGTATGGGTTTTTTTTTCTTTAACATTCTTTCACTCCACTTTGCTTACTGTTTTCTCTATTATCATGCCAGCATGGTTTACTGCCTACATGTTTTTTTCCCAGGTTCATATATACTGCTGCTGAGCAATTTCAACTTTCCCACTTTTAGTATAAGCCAAGATTTGACATCAATAAGAACTCCAGGCCAAAACTATTATTCCCAGTGAAAGTATACAGCCAAATGATATTTTCCAAAAATTCTCAGCTTGGAAAACCAAGAAAAATGCAAAGTAATTTATGTAAAGAAAAATCTCCTGTACTTGACAGTGAACATTTTAATTAGAAATGCATATGGACCGTATGTTAATACTGCATTTCAATGTCTATCCAGAGAAACCACAGTATCTACCAGGATATAAGTCGAAAAGAGGGATAAGTTGTCTTTGCATCTTTTAAAAATTCTTTAGAATCTCCAGAGAGGATATATACAGTCCAAATAGATTTGGGTTGATTTTCTTGGACTCTTACATCTATTTATTATCTCCAGCTTTCTTGTTGCAAGTAAGGAACTTGTATTCATATCTCCTGGAGGTTACAAAAGAATGTATAGAGCAAAATTCTTTCATGTGCAAGGGTTTTTAAAGAGACATGTAATGATATTTCTGCCTATCAAAGCATCATTCAGAATACTAAGAATCTATGTTAATATATTTATGTCAACATAGTCACATGGAATCATTTAAAGTGCAAAAGATCTGGCTTTTTCATGAGCATCATAGTAAAACTTACTAAATTCAGTAAGGTTTTTAAATCTGAATTCTGTCACACCAACCTTGCATCTGTACATGCTAGTTAGGAGGTGATGATGGAAAGAGCAGTGGCTTGGGTTCTGGCAGTGACTTCAAAGTGGAAGAGTTTGGGATAATCTGTAACCTCAAATTCTAGTTTATCATCTCCTTCCAACAATTTCAACCAATTTATGAACCAAAAAGCGTTTTGTCATAACTTTCTAACTAATGACTGCTCACCACTTGCACCAGAATTATCTAGCGTGGTTGCTAAAAATTCTTGGACCCCACCCAAACCTACTAAATTGGAGTCTTGAGAAATGGGATCAAGACATCTACAATTATATAAACATTCCAGAGGATTCTTTTTTATTGTTTGATAAGCACTAATATATAGTGGATTATTTTGATAGTTATGTATCATTCCATTATCAGTATCATATTTATTTTACAAATTGAATTAATAATAAGAATAATAGCTTTCATTTGTATAGAGGCTTATAATTACAACTTCAAGAAAAACTTCCATTCTTTTCTTCATTCCAGGCACTGTTTTCCACTTCACACTAGAAATGTCAAAGAAGAAACAGGCCACAGATCCTCCTGAAGCCCATCAGGGATATTTGCATTAGCAAATTAGGAACAGATGTCATTAGAATAGAAACTCAGGTGAGAGAGATTTTGTTCTGAGGTCTAATCTTGAAGTAGGCATTGTCAGAGAAAATGATGTTTTTGCAGTTAGTATAAAGCATTCGACTCATTGAATACCCCAATCTGGTGCGAACCAGCGTGGATTATGGCATGGTGTGAAACAGGAAATAATACGTGGGCATGAAAGAAGGGAGTGGATCACCAAGCACGAACAGAGACTCTTCTGTTCATCTTATTTGATTGAAAGTTTTACCAGTTTTATAGTGAAGCAATAGTTCTCCAAAAGGTATTTTAATGATAGGCTGCATTGTGTGCATTTTATGACTAGCATGTGGATAAAATTATAATATCCTAATCTGAAAAATTAGGCAATAGTTCCCCCTCGTGATCCTGTCTTTGCACCAACAAATGAGCCTATTATGTGCCAAAAAAATCTTTAGGACTCTTAACTGTCATGAAATATTGGGGAACACATAACTGAGGTATCTGGTCATAATCTTTGATTTTCAAAGTCTTATAATAAAATTAAAAAAACATAAACACTGAACCCGCAAATGGGGTGTTAGATGTGCAACAAATATGATAGAATACAGTGTTATGTGTACATACTGGGGAGATGGTAGGAGAGCAGTTTGTAAATTAGACCATGTGTGGCGTTAACTCCACAGCGGGGACAAGTGAGAGAAGCCAGAGAGATTTGGCTCGGCTGATAGCTGGGTGAGGTCAGGATGTCAAAAATGAGCTATGGCTGTATGAAGTGTGACACCGGCTGACCCCTCACACACGAGCACACACAGGAACACATACTCAAGTACACAGGCATGTGCTAAAATGGAACCTGTGCACTCTGGGAATCAATGTGTTGAGAGCGCTTGTGTCTGAAGAAGCCCAATCATCCTTTCTCTGCATCTGCCCTTTGAAAGGCCCCGGGCGCTAAAAGGGAAAGCTATTTCCTTTCTTGATGGAGAGATATTGTAGGGTATTAAAGACTCAGTGCAGAGTTTAACATACAGAAAGGCACTGGTGGTGACGTGAGCAGTAGCTTAAACCCCCAAAATGCACACTTTACCAAAAGGAAGGGAACTCCTGAGAAGAGAGCCCTGAGACTTTGTGTTAGAGAGGGTGACAGGGAGCTAAGATCCATGGGCTAGAGCCACGTACCTTGCCAAATCCCCCCACCCCGGGATGAGCTCTACAGCTGAGTGCTACCAGAGTAAACGCTCAGACCCAGAGGCCCTCCTCCTGGTACTGATGGCAGGAAGCCCAGCTGGCTGCTGTTAGACTTGGAGGCCCTGCCAGCCTCACTGCTGTACCTGGATGGGGAGTATGGGATGCACTGTGCACAGAAGTGGTGGCACCTGGCCAGGCACCAGCAGGCTTTAAGAGGAGCCAGCCCCGCCGGTATCCCCACATGCGTGCTTCTGGCTCCAAGGGCATGGCACCCTGTACACAAGTGAGTGCCCCTTCCAGTGGCATGAGTGTGAGAGGAGGCAATCCTTTAGGGATTGCCTCAGCTGCAGAGAGCTGTCTCAGCCAAGGTCACATCATTGCCAGCGTGAATTATATCCAATGACTGTTGAGGCAAGCATGAAAATGCCCAGCCATTTGAACTGGTTGTTCATTAAAAATGACTGATGTGAAGATCAAACAAACTTCTGCTTTCCTAGAAAGTACTCACAGTAACCTATGATAATCAGTAATATCTGCTTTGATGGTCACTGTAAAGGGCCCTTTTTATCTTCAGAGCTCCCTGTGATGGGGCTAAGCTATCAGACCCATGTTACTGCTCATTTTCTTCTGCCCAACTCTACTTCTTTTACCTCCCTTCCATAAGTATTCATTTCTAGGACTCTCCCTAGAAAAGGTCTGCACGTTTAACTTCTTCTCAGAGTCTGCTTCCTAGAGATCCAAACTGTTCAAGAAAGCAGGCATGAGATGAATCTTGGAGCTGGATCACTCATCGCCCGCTGGCATGCAGGACACCATCACCTGTGGTTAGGTAAGCATAGGATATTCCCTGGCACGAGGTGTTGGTCCAGTTGTTAAGAATTCACTCATAAATCAGAATAATCTACCAGTGGAAAGGAATATGCAGTTTACCAGTTGTTTGGAACATATGGAGGAAGTAGTAAGTTTAGGAAAAATAGCATTGAATGAACTAAACTCAATTATGCTTTACAAGAAGACAACAAAAAGCTGGGATCAATTAACAATTACCTGAAAGCCAAGCGGCAGCATCTGAAACTATCCATCACAACACCACCCCACCGCCATTCCTCAGCGCTTAGAGTACATCAAAAACAGTATAAACAGTATTGCCTTGGAGGAGGAGTGTGATAGAAATTGTCTCCAATAAGGATTTTAGAAATGCAGGAGTGTAGGTTCTTACACATCTCTGTTTCCTACATAAATTAGATCCTAGTGAAAATAGACCACTGCAAACTTAACCAAGTAATAGCTCCAACTGCAGCCACCTTGCCAGGTATAGTATCTTTTTCAGAGTAGGTTAATAGAGTCTTCTGCACATAGCATGTGTACATTGATTTAGTGAACGTAATCTTTTCTATGTATAATGGTACCAGTAAAAAAAAAAATTCTCACTAAAAGTTTACAATTACCTGAAACAGACAACAGAATGCATTTACTGTTTTGCCCCAGGGTTGCATTAACTCCCCCACGGTGTGTCATAATATAGTCCAAAGAGATCAGAACTCCCTGGACATTTGGCAGGATATCACATTGATCCACTCCAGGGGACTTTGTTACAGAGACACCTATATTAGAGGTGAGATAGATAAACTCTGTGACGATTCAGGCATCTGACACGTATTATTTTTAAGGATCCAGTGGTCATGGGCATGTCAGGTAAAAAACTATTTTGTCTTGCACCTCTCCATTTAAAATCTTCTTTTATATTCCCATAGCACTAAGAATAAAATCCAAACTCCATCCTCTGACTTAAGACTTACATGATCTACAGCCTGCTTTTAGTAGTCTGAATCTCTCTTAAACTCCTCCTTGCTTCAGAACACCGTATTAATTTTCTACTTCCATGTAACAAATTACCACACACTTAGCTACATAAAACAATACCCATTTATTAACTCACAGTTTCTGCAGGGCAGAAGTCTTGGTGTGGCGTAACTAGGTTCGCTGCTCAGGGCCTCACAAAGCTGAAATCAAGGTGTCAGCTGGGGCCGTGTTCTCTTCTGGAGCTTGGGTCCTCTATCAAATTCGTTCAAGTTGTTGGTAGAATTTAGTGTCTACGGTTAAAGGACGTAAGTCCCCATTTCTTGGTGGCTGGTGCTTGGGGTCACTCTCAGCCGCCAGAAGCCACTCTCAGTTCCTACTCATGTGACCCCTGCCTGCAGAGGAAGCTCACAACATGGCTGCTTACTGGCTTTCAGGTCAGTAGAGAACCTGTGCTGCTTTTGTAAAATCCCTCTGGATTCTTTTAACAGCTCATTTAATTAGCTCAGGCCCATCTAGGATACTCTCCCTTTATTAGGGTCTACTGATTAGGGAGTTCAAAGCAGCACCTGCTTTAGTGTTTGATTGAATAACTGGGAAAAGATGTGCATACACCATGGGGTAGAATCTTGGCAGTTATCTTAGGATGTTGCCTATCCCAATACCAAGGCCAAGGCTTGCCTGAGACTGTCTTCATTTTAGCCTTGAAAAATCTTACATTCCAGGACCCCCCCCTCAATCCTGGGCAAACCTTGCCCTACTAAACTTCCATCATGCTTGGCCTCCTTTGGTTCCTCAGAAACAGCTACTCCACTTCTCTTTAGGGATCTGACATTAGCATTTCTACCAGGAATGTATTTTCTTCTTCTCATTCACATTTCATATTAAACATCATCTTCAGAGCTTACATTCTCTTGAGAGGAGGCGGTAAAAGAAGAACAGTTGTAATAAATTAGGGAAGCACACTTGTATGTTAGAAGATAAGTCTTCTGGGAAAAAAGATGAAACAAGCTAATGAGAACAGGAGTTCTAAACAGAGTGCCAGAGTATATCTCTTTGAAAAGGTGATGTCTGAGCAAATACCTGAGGGGAGTGAGGGTATTGGCCAGGTAAATATCTGAGGGGAGGGTATTCCCTAGAGAGGGAACTAGTGGTAGTTCCTTAAGGTGGAAAATGTCTGGCATATTCAAGAATATGCATAGAAAATACAACAGGAATGCAGTGAGGGAAAGTGTACTAGGAGATGAGTTCAGAGAAGGAATGGGCAACCAGATCATGTAAGGCCTTGTGGAGCATTATAAGACCTTGCCTGCTGAGACGGAAATATAGTGGGGAATTTTGAGCAGAAGAGGGGCATGATCTGACTTAAATTTTATAAGATTCCCTCTGTTGTGTTGAGAATAGGCTGGGGGTGGGGTAAAGGGGGAAGTAGGGAGAACATTTAGGAGGTTTACAGAGGTCTATGTGAGTGCTTATGGTGGCTGAGTGCTATGTTAACAGTATAAGCAGTTAAGAGAAGTGATGAATGCAGATATACTGACAAATTGATGCAATATAAACAAGAGAAAATTGCTGGAGTAATATATTTAAGTAAGTGAGGGGGATAGAATCTATTGCAAAAGTGGAGGGATTGGCTTTAAATAGAAGCATTGAGAGTTCCTACAGCATAAAAGGCAGAGAGAAAGTGTATATGTGTGCAGATATGGATAGTAGATATAAAAAGATCATGGTAGGAGCTTGGGAAAGTTCTCAGTAAAACAGAAAGCAGGCAGCTGATATGGAGATTTGGAACTGACCCATTCACCACTCAGCAGACAAGAGGATTCTATCCTGGGTGGTAGGTTGGGGCATGGATAGTCCCTAGCAAAATGTGTCAGCTCATTGGCTAAAGATTTTATACAGAGGAGCAGAAATAGCTGAGAGGCAGCCCGAATAAACAGTTGTAAAATTTAGAGTCCAAAGACTTTTGAATGCTCAGCATGGTGTGTGATGTTTTATGTGTCAGCTTGACTGGCCAAGGGGTGCCCAGATTAAGTATTATTTCTGGGTGACTCTGTGAGGGTATTCCTGGATGAGATTAGCATTTGAATTGGTGGAATCAGTAAAGCAGGTTGCCTTCTCCCTATGTGGATGGGGGTGAACACTATCTGATCTGTCGGGAGCCTGAAGAGAACACAGGTAGAGAAAGGAGGAATCCTCCCCTTTCTTCCTGATTGCTTCAGCTGGGACATTGATCACCAGCCCTTGGCTTTCCTGGTTCTCAGGCTTTCAGACTCTGAGTTAAACAACTGATTTTCCTCGATCTCCAGCCTGTAGAGTGTAGATGATGGGACTTCTCTTTCTCTGTAATTGTGAGTCAGTTTGTCATAATACAGTCTCTCTCTCTCTCTCTCTCTCTCTCTCTCTCTCTCTCTCTCTCTCTCTCTCTCCTGATTCTGTTTCCCTAGAGAACCCTGACTAATACACTCAGCCAACATATGTGTGTTATGCGGAAGTCAAGGACTTGGTAAGGAAACTGTGGGATCCTGCAACATGAGCTGGGAGATGTGGATGTGTGCACCTGGGGATGCTGACTCTGCAGACCCTGCAAACCCCTCTAGGTTTACAGAGGTAGCCCACCCCTCCTTCACAAGAACCAGCCTTTCCACCATGCTGGACTATAATTATGAAGGGCACCCCCCCTCCCACCTGCTACATAAGAGATGAACCCTTCAGGAACTACTGCTATTACCTTTTCTGTCTGCCACCAGTGCGACATCCCTCCCTAACCTGCCTGGAGAAGTGCTGGGCCTTATAAGTGATGAAACAGACTATCCAACCAGAGTTTTAAGAATTAGCTAGCTTGTACAAGTAGGAGTCAGGAAAACACTCCTAGGGTTGGAATTTAAGGATGAGTGATTAAGCGGGCTACACTGGACAAACAAGAATTTATTCACTTGGGCTGATAGTTTTCGGGACACAGGGTTTAACACCCTGGTCCTGGAAAGAAGCTGAGGAAATGGAGCAAACTCCCTGCAGGTTGGTTCTCGGAGTCCGAGAAAAAACAAAGGCCTATGCTCAGTGAAGTGGAAACCCCTGAGTTATCCTAACAGATGGCAGACAAGGGAACAAAGAGGCTGAGGTCAGTGGATATTCTGGAATGGAGGTACAAGAAAGACAAGGAGACCCACCTGAGGCTGGGTTCCACAGGAGGGATGCGAGAACACACCATTCACTAAGGACGTTAGGCCTCCTCTGGTGGGAGGGGAGACTCACCTTCTGTTGACAATGCTCAGTATCATTAAGAAGTTCACCAGTAGCTCATCTCTGCAGGCTGGGGTGAAGACAATTGTAGCTGCCATGGAGCTAAGTTCATAACAAGGGTGATGATGCCCCCCCACCAATAGAAGCCAGGTGGCACTGTTTAATCACCAGAAGCCAGGAGGCTGCAATTACATTAATTGCAAGGCAAGGTCAGCGGAGAAGCCAAGGGGGATTTTATCCTCAGGGAGTCGTGCAGATGGTTAATAGAGCATAGCATCCCTGGGGGCAAAACCGATGAGCTGTCAAGAAGGGTGCTGCTTAACCAAAAAAGGCAAAAATACAGGGGCAGAGGCATGAGGGCAATTGCTCCAGTAAAAAGTAACGAGCTCTTACTCATTTCTCTGAGCCAGTTTTCAAATCTGGAACCCATTGAGTAACAAAGTGGCCTGGTCCCTGGAAGAGAGAACCTTGCAGCTATTACAAGACTGTAATGATTCTTCAGTCTTTCCCTAAGGGGGCGCTATGGCCATTTACTCAGGTCACTGTGCACTGTGGTAGGAGGAACACTGAAATAGCCTGAGAACTGGGGTCTGAGTTGACATTAAGGCATCATCATGGCCCTAGAGTAAAGTCAGGTGTTACTGGCTCCCTGTAATAAATGAAGCCCTGGCTAAAGTCCAGCTCACAGTGGACAAATGGAATTGATTCAGTGTTCATTTCTCCAGTACTCAGGTACATAATCTGAATTGTTATACTTTGCAGTTAGAACGATCCCTCAGATACGTAGCCTATAGGGAAGAGCTTTAAGGCAGGTAAGGCCAGGTGGAAGCCTATGAAACTAACCTCCCCCAACCAAGGTAGTAACTGAAAAATAATATTACATCCTAGGCGTAGAGAGGGATGGGATGGTAGAAATTAGCACCACTATTAATGACCTAAAGAATTGAGTGGTGATGTTCTCAGTCTTCTCTGCATTTGATTAGCCAGTCTGGCCCCTGGAAAAAAATTGGATATATTCTTGAGAATGATTTTAGATGAGGGCAGGCTGAATCAGGCAACATCCTTGATCACTGCTATTGTGCCAAATAAAGCAGATTAGTAAGGCCTCAGTTACTTCGTATCTGACCACTTCTGGTGAATGTGTTGTTTTCCATTTCAATTAAAAAGAGAATCAGAAACAACTCGTGTTTAAGTAGAATGAATTCATTTACTGTTTTCCTCAGAGCTGTGTTAACCTCCTGCCCTCCATCACAAAATAGTACAAAGAGGTCTGAACAACATAAATATCCCCACAGTATCACATTAATCACTTATATCGATGACATCATGCCAACTGGACAGGACAAGAGACAGCTAGTACACTAGAGACCTTGGTAACACATGCATGCTTCGTGAACCGAGTGTTAAAACCTGTAAAGATTTGAGAAACATGCCAATTTAGAGAAAAATTAGGGATGCAATAGGCAGGGGCCTACTCAGATATCACTTCCAAAATAAGAGGCAAATTATTGCATTTTATATCCCCTAGCACAAAAAGAAAGCACAGTGCCTGGTAGGCCTCTTTGGATCTTAAAACATCACATGCCACACCTAGGAATACTACTCCAGCCCTGGGTGAAATGGAGGCTGCCAAATCTGAGATTTATGGCACATAGCAGCAAGAGGATCATGATACAGGCCCCTGAGAATCTGGAGCAAGGCCACAGGGGAGAATTGTAAACCTTGTGAGAAACTGCTCCAGGTGTGCTACTGATCCTTGGTAGAGATGGGCGCCTGACTGTGGGAAAGCCTTCCCTGCCAAGTCATACTGTCAGACGGCCCCAGCAATACATCATAAAATGGAAATTGTATGTCTGAGACTAAGCCCAAGTCATATCTAATATCAGATTTTCTTATAGGTTAAAAGCTTCAGTTTTTATTTTCTTGTACATGCAACAAATAGTATAAGATTTTTCATTACTGATAATGATCATCTCATTATCTTTCAGAAGGTGTTAAACATAATTGTATTAATTAATCTTAATGAATTTTAAAAATACCTATGTTATCTATATTGTCCAGAAGTATATTAGAAATATTTCAGCATCAGGGTTTGAAGTAAGAATTTCCTTATAATTTTTTAACATGATTTTTTTCATAGTTTGTTATATTTTAATCTTTAACTTTTAATCTAGTTTTCCCAATAATATTCTGGAATCATAGTCAAAGAAAAATTATCTCTAACATATAGGTCTTTACTGTGGTATGCCTTGGCAAAATACACAAGAAAATTATCAACAAGGTATTTGTCAACACAAAATATGAAACAGTAATAGCATGTATAGTTCTTAACACACTGTTCTAAATTGATAAATTTGGTACTTTGCACAATCTCATAATAGCTCTGTTAAGGTCTAAGTACTTGTTTAACGGAAATTATTCTCCCAAATTCCAAGATACCCAAGAATAAAGAAGTGTTTACACTTCAGGATAGTTTATACAATGAAATATTATGTAAACATTTGAAAATATGTTTTCAAAGAAAATTAAATGGCATGAATAATTCTCATGATACCATATCACATTAAAATAATCTAAACATGCAACTTACATAATTATACTGTGCTTAAATATCTTTCTTGTCCATATGTTTTAAAATAAATATAATTTTATAACGTGAAAAACAAATATATATTATATAAATATAAAATGAATGATTTTCTTTAAAACTACTATATTATCGAAGCTGTAGAATATGATCACTTATATTCATAAATCATAAAGTTTTATCTCCTATCTAGAACCTGACAGACAGCAAATGACATCATAACTTTCTCCATGTAGTTTTATCAAATATCCATTTTGCTTAAATGGTCTCCACGATTACAACATATAATATATAATAATAACACTGTAGTAAGGCCAGACACTATAAACTCTTAGAGGAAAACATAGCCAGAACACTCTATGACATAAATCACAACAAGATCCTTTTTGACCCACCTCCTAGAGTAATGGAAATAAAAACAAAAATAAACAAATGGGACCTAATGAAACTTAAAAGCTTTTGCACAGCAAAGGAAACCATAAACAAGACCAAAAGACAACCCTCAGAATGGGAGAAAATATTTGCAAATGAAGCAACTGACAAAGGATTAATCTCCAAAATACACAAGCAGTTCATGCAGCTTAACATCAAAAAAACAAACAACCCAATGCAAAAATGGGCAGAAGACTTAAACAGACATTTCTCCAAAGAAGCTATACAGATTGCCAACAAACACATTGAAAGAATGCTCAACATCATTAATCATTAGAGAAATGCAAATCAAAACTACAATGAGATATCATCTCACACCAGTCAGAATGGCCATCATCAAAAAATCTACAAACAATAAATGCTGGAGAGGGTGTGGAGAAAAGGGAACACTCTCGCACTGCTGGTGGGAATGTAAATTGATACAGCCACTATGGAGAACAGTATGGAGGTTCCTTAAAAAGCTAAAAATTGAACTACCATATGACCTAGCAATCCCACTGCTGGGCATATGCCCTGAGAAAACCATAACTCAAAAAGAGACATGTACCACAATGTTCATTGCCGCACTATCTACAATAGCCAGGACATGGAAGCAACCTAAGTGTCCATCGACAGATTAATGGATAAAGAAGATGTGGCACATATGTACAGTGGAATATTACTCAGCCATAAAAATAAAAGAAATTGAGTTATTTGTAGTGAGGTGGATCGACCCAGAATCTGTCATACAGAGTAAAGTAAGTCAGAAAGAGAAAAACAAATATACCGTATGCTAACACATATGTATGGAATCCAAAAAAAAAAAAAAAGGTTCTGAGGAACCTAAGGGCAGGACAGAATAAAGTCGCAGACATAGAGAATGGCCTTGAGGACACAGGGAGGGAGAAGCGTAAGCTGGGACAAAGTGAGAGAGTGGCATGGACATATATACACTACCAAATGTAAAATAGATAGCTAGTGGGAAGCAGCCGCATAGCACAGGGAGATCAGCTCGGTGCTTTGTGACCACCTTGAGGGGTGGTATAGGGACGGTGGGAGGGAGGGAGACGCAAGAGGGAGGGGATATGGAGATATATGTATACGTATAGCTGATTCATTTTGTCATACAGTAGAAACTAACACAACGTTGTAAAGCAATTATACTCCAATAAAGATGTTTAAAAAATAATAATAAAAGAAAAAAATTTTTTAAATAATAATGACACTGTGTATATTTATTCAAACAGAAGTGTTGTGCTAAGAATACCCGAAGTATTGTGATCATACAAAAGTTAGCACCAAGAACTTATTGTCAAATGATATGCACTTCCTGCCCCAAAACAAAATAATGCCATAAATAAAGCAAATGTCCACAGAATTAAAAGATTAATGTATCTTTCACATATATGTATATGTATATATATATATATATATATATATATACACACACATATATATCACAAATCTCTACTTAACATGTTCATTCTTCTCTGTTTTTGTACTTGTGTAATACAATTAACATGCCTATTTTAATATTCTTGTCTATTAATTGTAACGTCTGTGTCGGTTATGCACTGGTTTCAAATGTTTAATTTTCCTCCTTAGTGTGGTTCATATTTTCCTGCCTTTTTGCCTGGTAATTTGGACTGGCTGCCAGATATTGTAAATTTTACCTTGTTTAGTGCTAAATATTTTCTATTTCCCTAAACATAGTTTTGAGTTTTGTTCTGGAACACAGTTATTTAGAAAGAGTTTGATTCTTTTGATATTTCTTTCAAAGTTTGTTAGGTAGAACTAGAGCAGTATTTATTCTAAAGCTGATTATTACCCTTTACTAAGGTATTATAGGTTTAATTTTGTCCTCTCCAAAAAAAAGATATGTTGAAGTCCTAACCATTATTTGGACGTACAGTTATTGCAGGTTTAAGCAATTTAAGATGAGGTCACTTATGGGCCCTCATATGACTGGTGTCATTATAAAAGGGGGACTTTGTACCAACATACACAGGAATAAGATGGTCATACGAAAATAGAGCAGAAATTAGAGTTACGCTGCCACAAACCAAGAAATCAGGGCCACCAGGATTTAGGAGAGAGATATGAAGCCATCTCTCTCATAACCCTCAGAAGGGACCAACTCTGCCAACACCTTGATTTCAGACTTCTAGCTTCCAGAACTGTGAGACAATACACTTCTCTTGTTTCATCTACCTAGCCTGTGGTACCTTATTACTGCAGCCCTAGGAAATTACTACCTGAGGCAAACTTTTCTGAGCACTCTTCCTAGTGCCCTATGAACAATGAGGTTTTCCAATCTGACTGTGGTGATAGGCATTATTCTTAGTTCTCCAGGAGACCTGAAGGGTACTGTTATCACAAATCCTTTGACTGGGTTCTTTCTATACCCTTGGGTAGTTTCCTCTTGTGCACACACTGATCAGTATTCTGCTGACCTCCGTATCTTTGAGCAGTTTTTTTCCTCCCTCATATCTTCTGTCCTGCCATCTATGGCAGGCTCATTTTCCTCCTAACTCTCAGCTCTGTCTCAACTAATAAAATCCACTGTGCTCAACCTGGTTCTCTGCACTGCAGCCTACAAACGCTCACAAGACCATAAACTCAAAATGGGCAATTATAAGGCTCATCCCATTATCTCTCAGGGATTACTGCTCTTCAGTACCTCATGTCCAATGTCTTGAAAACCATTGTTTCATACATTTTGTCAAGTTTTTCTCATTGTTTCAGGTGTATGGGTAAATCCACTTTCTGTTACTCATCTTGGGCAAAGTGGAAGTCTATTCTCTTATATGTATTATTTCTTTTTATGACTGACATATTTTTATAAGTTTCTCTGGCAGTAATTTCCCCCATAATACCCAGAATGAAGTTTTAAAGATATTTTAGGACATACCACTGCTCTACTTTAAGAGACTCAAGATAAAATCCGAAATCTATTCCATACTGTATAAGTTCTCTTTCTTGGACCAGTCCATGACTATTTATTTGACCTCATCTCCACTTCATTAGCTATGCATCACTCACTGACCTTCTTTGATTTCTTCACATGCACAAGGACGTTTATCCTCAGAGGTTTTACACTTGCTGTTCTCTGTGCCTAGAAAGCATTTCCCAGAGATTTTCTCATAATTGCCTGTCTTTCATCATTTAGGTGTCAGCCCAAATGTCTCTTCCTCAGAACGATTTCCCTAATTCTATCTAAAATAGCTTACCTACCTAGAGGCTCTGTCACCCTGTTTTATTTTATTTATACCACTTTTCCCTATCTGAAATATCTCAGCTGCCATACTTCCTTAGAATATAAGTTCCATGAGAAATATAAATTTTACTTTATTGTTCATAGCTACATCTTCAGTGTGTAGATCAGTGTCTATGGAATAGTAGTGCTCATTAAATGCTTTTGGGCACTGGGTAAGTTAATTTAAGAAAAGAATGTAAGCAGGTAAACATCTTCTATTCCCCAGAGCTATTAATAATTTAATGATGTTTTGCTTTATCTCTTATTTGTAATTTAGAGAGGTAACTTACATGCTTATAAAGTATTTTACATTGCACACCCTTACACAAAATGATACAATGCTACTGTAAAGTATGTTTATGTTACCTGTTCTTGTTATAGTAGAAAAGAAATAACATGCATAGTCTATAAGGACTAAAAATAGCATTTTCTTTTGCTCTACTTAAAAATGCATCTCTGGCATTAAAGAGTGGGATAATCAGAAACTTCACGTTTATATGAGAGTAAGTATTTATAATTCCCCATCATTTCTCATTTATATAACTATAATTTCTACTATTCTCTAAGGACAAACCAGTCTTCCAATATGACACTTGAGAAGGAAGTGTAACTATAATCTTTTATTACTTTAAAAATTATAATGGGGCTTCCCTGGTGGCGCAGTGGTTGAGAGTCTGCCTGCCGATGCAGGGCACGTGGGTTCGTGCCCTGGTTCAGGAAGATCCCACATGCCGTGGAGCGGCTGGGCCCGTGAGCCATGGCCGCTGAGCCTGCGTGTCCAGAGCCTGTGCTCCGCAACAGGAGAGGCCACAACAGTGAGAGGCCCGCGTACCACAAAAAAAAAAAAAAAAAAAAATTATGATGATTGAAAAACTCCAATCAGTATATTCATCCAAAGAAATTGTTAGTATTATATAAAAGAGCTGTAGCTACAGTATATCAGTCTTACAGAAATATTTTTCTTACCTTGTGGAAATAAGGGAAACGTGAAACAAGACAATAGAAAGAGAAGTATGCATACATGTGTGCTTTTAGCTGAAATTTTGAGTTGGAAAGTCTTTCTTAATATAGAATAATGGTTTTTACATTGGAGGAGGGGAGCACTTTTATATCCTTTTATTCAAATCAAATTCCATAATGTGAACAGACATCAATTGAATAAGCCTTCTTTCAACTCATTATAAAGTAACATTAAAAAAGTAACTTTAGACATCACAGACTGCAAAAAGATTTCCGTTACAACCAGCCAGGGTCGTCTTTGTCCTCAGGTTTTGCTAAGCATCAGCCCTAAATTTAATGCAGCAGGCATAATTTTCTATATATTAAATTTTGTATGTTCCATGTTTAGCAAAAAGTATATGTATGGGACTTCCCTGGTGGTGCAGTGGTTAAGAATCCTGCCAATGCAAGGGACACAGGTTCAATCCCTGATCCGGGAAGATCCCACATGCCGTGGAGCAACTAAGCCCGTGCGTCACAACTACTGAGCCTGTGCTCTAGAGCCCATGAGCCACAACTACTGAGCCCGCACGCCTAGAGCCCATGCTCCACAACAAGAGAAGCCCCCAAAATGGGAAGCGCTTGCACTGCAACAGAGAGTAGCCCCTGCTTGCAGCAACTAGAGAAAGCCTGTGTGCAGCAGTGAAGACCCAACGCAGCCCAAAATAAATAATTTTTTAAAGTATGTGTATGTTCACTGACAATTTCACTGTGTGTATTTATATTTGATTATTTTTTCAAAGGCACTGTTTACTTTTCCAGAGGAGGAAAATGGTGTAGACGGAAATATTTTTCATGGCTAGATGATGTCCATACTTAACAAACGTGGAAACTGGAGTTTTAGAAAGGGGCAACCCACATCAAAACTCATTAACTGTATGAACAACCTGGTTTTTGAGGAAAGGGCTTATTGCTGTGGGCAAGTATTTCTAAATACTGAACTCCAGAATTGTATGTCCTTACATTACAGGAAGTTAAATTCGAATCAAAATGCTGTTTGATGATTATAAATTGTGGCCAGGAAAGACTGATATATGATTTAAAATGCTAAGTGCCGTCAGGTTAAAACAATTTCATGCCAAAGTCTTTTTGTTAAGGCTGTAGACCACGAGGGCAAACAGATTTGGTTCTAGGGCTTGATCAGGCCGGTTTCTTCCCTGACAGGATTAAGAAAGGATGGGGCATACCAATATTTATAACTTTAATCATTTGTAAAGGCTCTCTTCCTAAACAAACCTCCTCCTTTTAATTTTTTATTTGTTCTACTCTTCCCTTAGCTGTGCTAAAATCCTTCACTCAGATTATGGTCTAGTCTTCCTGGTGTGGAAACCACTTTTTCCTAAGTGCTTTAGAGATTCTGTTTATCTCTACTCTCTTTCAAAATGAGTTGATTCTATGTTTTAACTCAGTGAGGACATTCTTTTTTTGCTTATGTGAACATTCCATTGATATGATTCCCTAAGAAAGTTGGCTACTGAATATACAAGTGTATTAAAATAGTCAAACATCACTAGAAACTTATTTGTCAAATTCTTTTTCTTATATACCTTGAACTTTCTTTTGACCATTTCTTATAGATAGCATAATTTAAGAAAAAAAATAACAGCTTCTTTAAAAAATTGTAGTTTAAGCCATGCATTCCTACAGAGCTGTGGTTCTTTTAATTTTCAACTGAGGGTTGGGGGGAATTTAATGAAAGGCCTTGATCATTTCCTAAGAAAGCCACACATACATGTGTTAGCACATGGTTTCAGAGACCTATTCCCATCTTAATACTAAGTATAAGCAAAATGTTTCGCGAAATTTTTTTTTTCTCTAACTAAAATCTCATTTTGGCCATCCTGTTTATCTATGATCTCTATGTAGATATCTAAAATCTTAGTCTCAAATCTTTGCCTCTTTGATTTGCTTACAAACATCTCCTACATGATGTCAGGGATCATTTCCTCTGTTTCCTCAGAACCTTCATAGCATTATTCTTCACCGTTCTTGAGGAGCACACCACTTTTACCTTTGTATTAGTGTCATCTCATTCAATAGACTGAAACTTTCAGTATTTACAGGCAAATATCTGGACGGGAATTTCCTATTCAAGTTCACTAAGCAATTTCTGACTAGAAAACAAACAAAAAACAGGGAAGATCTATTTTCCATTTTTTTGTTTGTTTCTGTTCACTGTTTCCAGACTGTCCATTCTCCTGCAGCTTTATCCTGCCAAATCAGCACCCATCCCAGCGCTGTACCTTCTTCTGCTGAGCCACACCCTCAACATCAGGCTATTTTCCATTTTTTAATGGAAAATGTATAATTCAAATATCAACCAAAACTCTCAACCAGTTTCCAAAATGTAACTAAAACATTGTAAGGAAGCATCGTATTAGAATGTTAAATGCTTAAACATTTCTTCCAGAACAATTAAAGTGGCTTTGTGTAGTCATGACCTCTTTTAGCACCAGCTATATCAAAGATGCACATTCCCATTTTTGACACTAGACATGCTTTTCAAAATGTCTACACATGACTCGGATGGTCTAGCAACTGAATTTAGAATGTATTTCTAGAATTTTCTTAGACATAATTTTGTTAAAAATATGTGTACCATTTGGAGGTGAATACATATTTTTTTATTTAAACATCACTCAAAACATTGTATTAAAAGGTATGTATGTTTTATGATGCTTTGATATTAAAAAGATTAAGAGGTGTACCAGGGAAAATGTTAAACAGGGAGACTTTCTGTTAAGGTTCTTTAGTTGCAAGTACCAGAAACTAATTTGTGGTAATATAATTGGGAAAATTATTGAAAGGAGACTGGGTAACAGAATCCAAGGAAGAGCTGATCTACTAAGCTTCAGAAAGGGTAGAAATAAGGGTCATTTTAGAGATCTTAGCTATTAAAAGTCCTATACTTTCCCTTAGTAGATGGATCATTGGCCTGTTTAGCCAGGAATGAGATGGCTCTGCAGATCAAAACTCCAAACTCATGGGAGAAAGAATTAGATTGGCTCTGCTTGATTCAGGTGTCCACAGCTGGGCAAATCAACTTGGACTGGGAAGGCTCATGCAGCATAAACATGGTTGCTTATAGATCAGCCGTATGGATCAGGTGGCTGCTTCTTAGATTCAGGAGATTTAGCATAACAGTGCTAAAGCTGTTCTCTGTTATTTGCATCTGATTCATCTATCAATCTCTACTGAAGCTAGCCTAGTACCATTTTAAACTGTAGTCATGCTGAATTCATTTTGTGTCCCTTGCTTCCATTATTTCCTAAAGACCTATAATATATCACACAGTCACCTCTCAAACATAGAACTTGGAAACATCTATTGTGCTGTTTCATTATAGAAAAAATTTTAAATCAATTAAAGTTAAATAAATCCAATGCACTTTGATATTACTGTTATTCAAAAAACTGTTGAGTTTATTTTTCAAGTTAAAGTGAGTTGAAGTCATAATCCTCTTATGAAATTATTAAAATACTACTATTCTGAGTGAAAGGTGGCGAAATTTAGCTTAAATGTTATGAAAAGAGTTTGTTGTTTTGTGCTCCGTTTTGAAAGATTCTGATTATACCCATTCATTTTCTCTTTGTCTGCCTCTTGGCAGGAATATCATAAGTTGTGTAAAATATGGATGAGACCTGCCACATGTGACTTAAAATACACAAATATTTATTTTAATTTTTGAAGTAGCTTTATTTCTTTGGCTTTCATGCTTTAAAAAAATCTAATTTTGTTCAGAAATATATTTTCTAAATGCTGATATGTTATAAAACAGTAAGCTTCTTAGAATCAAATATAAAGCATAGCTTCATCAGAAAATATTCTTTACAACATTCTCTAAAGAATATACAAAATATATAGCTAACGTTTCCTAAACACTGCCCACAATATTATTACTAAAGGTAAATGTGAAACCTTATTCTGTCCTTCCCTGTCTGTCTTCCCCAACTCACGACACTCTATATTTTCAAAGTGAAATAGTTTAATTTGAATTGCAAATCTTATCACATATATAGTTTTCTTCTTTTCTATTTGGATGAATGACAATAGTATATAAGAGTTAACAAACCTTATCCAGTTTTAAATACATTTCTGGTATTGAAAGCTAACAGAGCTGAAAGTTGAATGGGAGAAAGCTCAGATCCTGTATTCATTCTTTTATTTGTGTTCTGAAAGGGCCTTATGGAGAAAACCTGATAGAAATGTTACGGCATTACTAAATAGATCTAAGTGCAAGGTGAGAAAATAAAAGGTTGGGTTTGCTGCTTCTTTTGTCATTTTATAAGGAATGGATAGTGCTTTCAAAATGAGGGCCTGAGGCTATGCATGTCCTTTAATTTCTCAGACCCTGAGAAGAAGCAGTCCATCCCTCAATGGCCTACTGAAAGAAATCTTTAAAGAAACTCCATGTTCTAAGAACTCACACCCCTTGTAAGGATGACAACAAAATGAGGGAGGGGGAATCTAAACTAAGGAGGCATATATCCCCGTACACAGGAATATCCAACACCCACTTGAGAATCTGGGAAGATTATCATTATGACTGCAATGGAACTTATTTTCTGTGATTTGTTGTGCTTCTTCGTTTCACTGGAATATGGGGTTTATCTTTAAATGGTGTGTGAAGTACAGTAATAATTTGGGTGACATGGGAGCTTACAACTAGCTACATTGCTAATATATGACAGTCCAACAAATAAAAATACTTTACTCTGAGAAGCTCCCAGAAAACTTAGCAATTTGTTTCCCATTTGAGGCCACAAAGTATTATGCAAAAGCAAGGTCTTTGGAGTGATGCAGTCTTGAATTTATATCCTCATTCACTTCATTTCTAACTTCCTACCTTAGGCAGATTAGTTAACTTTGGGTCTCAGTGTCTAGCCTTGTTAAACGAGGGTAGTACTATGGGATATACTGAGCTCTCTGGAGGATTAACTGAAATAACATAGGTAAAACATCAGTACAAATTAAGCTCACAGTGGGGTTAATTTCCTTCCCCCATTGAAGTTAACTTGGCTCTAATGTGGATGGGGGCATTTACTTTTTCTTTAACTGATGACAACAACTATAGAAGAGTTTCAAGAAGTATATAAAATTTCTTGCAATACGGAATAATTAAAGATGATTAATCATTTCTCTTTACAGAGAATTAATTGTTAATGATTAAGTAAAAATAAAAATCTGGAGCTCAAATCTTAGGCAGTATAAATAAATAAACCTAATACTTTCTTTAATCAGTGAATCTTTATGGGCCAGCATATGTTTAATAAACATTTGTCCCACTATATGATAATACATGGAAATACAGCATTACTTTGCTTACTAGCATAGCACTGCCATTGATAATAGAATGATACAATGATTAGACTGAGAAAACCGAACAGCTATAGCTTTAATCTAAAATTACATACCACTGCATCAAAAAGAATAAAATACCTGGGAATAAACATAGCTAAGGAGGCAAAAGACCTGTACTCTGAAAACTGTAAGACACTGATGAAAGAAATCGAAGATGACACAAACAGGTGAAAAGATATACCATGTTCTTAGATTAGAAGAATCAGTATTGTCAAAATGATTATACTACCCAAGGCAATCTACAGTTTCAGTGCAATCCCTATCAAACTATCAATGGCATTTTTCACAGAACTAGAACAAAAAAATTTACAGTTTGTATGGAAACTAAAAAGACCCCAAATAGCCAAAGCAATCCTGAGACAGAAAAATGGAGCTGGAGGAATCAGGCTCCTTGACTTCAAACTACACTACAAAGCTACAATAATCAAAACAGTATGGTACTGGCACAAAAACAGAAATATACATCAATGGAACAGGATAGAAAGCCGAGAAATAAACCCATGCACCTATGGCCAATTAATCTACAACACAGGAGGCAAAAATATACAAGGGAGAAAAAGACAGTCTCTTCAATAAGTGGTGCTGTGTAAACAGGACCTCTACATGTGAAAGAATGAAATGAGAACATTCTCTGACACTACACACAAAAATAAACTCAAAATGGATTAAAGACTTAAAAGTAAGACCAGATACTATAAAATTCTTAGAGGAAGACATAGGCAGAACACTCTCTGACATAAATCACAGCAATATCTTTTTGGATCCATCTCCTAGAGTAATGAAAATAAAAACAAAAATAAACAAGTGGGACCTAATTAAGCTTAAAAGGTTTTGCACAGCAATGTAAACCTTAAACAAAACAAAAAGACAACCCTCAGAATGGGAGAAAATATTTGCAAACAAAGCGACCATCATCGCTTTGGATTAATCTCCAAAATATACAAACAGCTCATGCAGCTCAGTATCAAAATAATACACAGCCCACTCAAAAAATTGGTGGACAATCTAAATAGACATTTCTCCAAAGAAGACATACATATGGACAAGAGGCACATGAAAAGATGCTCAACATCACTAATTATCAGGGAAATGCAAATCCAAACTACAATGAGGTATCACCTAATACTGGTCAGAATGACCATCATCAAAAAATCTACAAACAATAAATGCTGGAGAGGGTGTGGAGAAAAGAGAACCCTCTTGAACTGTTGGTGGGAATGTATATTGGTACAACCACTATGGAGAACAGTATGGAGGTTCCTTAAAAAACCAAAAATAGAATTACCATATGACCCAGCAATCCCATTCCTGGGTGTATACCTGGAGAAAACCATAATTCCAAAAGACCCATGCACCCCAAAATTCATTGCAGCACTATTTACAATATGGACATGGAAGCAACCTAAATATCCATCGATAGAGGAATGGATAAAGAAGATGTGGTACATATATACAATGGAGCATATCAGCCATATAGCTGATATAGTATATCAGCCATAAAGAAGAATGAAATAATGCCATTTGCAGCAACATGAATGGAGCGAGAAATTATCATACTAAGTAAAGTAAGTCAGCCAGAGAAAGACAAATATCATATGGTATCACTTATATGTGGAATCTAAAAAGATGATACAAATGAACTTATTTACAAAACAGAAACAGACTGACAGACTTCAAAAACAAACTTATGGTTACCAAAGGGGAAAGGGCAGGAGGAGGGATAAATTAGGAGTTTGAGATTAACATACACACATTACTATATATGAAATAGATAATAAACAAGGACCTATTTATAGCACAGGGAACTCTACTCAGTATTCTGTAATAACCTATATGGGAAAAGAATCTGAAAAAAATGGATATATGTATATGTATTAAATGAATGATTTTGCTGTACCCCTGAAAGTAACACCACACTGTAAATCAACTATACCCCAATATAAAGTAAAAATTACATTAAAAAAAAGAAAATTACATAAGAAAATTAAATAAATAATGCAGATATTAGCTATATAGTTTAAATGAGATAATACTTATAACAAGTAACTATATGTCCCCGTTTTACTGGGACAGTCCTGGGTTACATTCCAAATACCAATAATTTTATTAATATGGCCAGTTTCACTTTTGAAAGAGAACTATTGCTGTAATTATTGTAAGAAAATGTATTTTTTTTCTTTTTACAAGCTGGTTTTTGGGAAAACCAGCTGTAAAATAAAATATTGATAAATTTAAATACATAAAAAACCTATCATATGGAAAAATCATGAGTAAAGTTAAAGGAAAAATGATAAACTGGAAAAAAATATCTGCACCATATATCACAGGTAAGGACTAATATATAAAGGACTCTTGAAAACTGAAGAAAAGAGACCAAATCCTCAATTCATTATAAAAGCATAGTAATGAACAGTTTATGGAAAAAAATATACAAAGATCCTTATATATGTTAAAATATGCTCATTTCCACTCTTATTAAGAGAAACGCAAATTAAAAGTACCATAAGATATCACTTTTCACCTGTGAAATATGTGAAAGTTCAAAAGCTGTGGGGAAACAGACCCTTTCATACACTGCTAAGTGAAAGAGCCAACTGGCACAATTCCGCTTCTAGGGTTTAACTGAAGATACAACTCTACAAATGTAAAATATTACAGGAACAGACTTATTCACTGAGGTGTTATCTATAATAACAAAATACTGGAAACCACCTAACACACTGGATTTCTATGGAAGTGTAAACAAACAAGGGTGCCGAATCTCCGTAAACCACTATTGAGTGGTTTCCGTGATTTATTAAGTGAAAACATAAGGTGCAAATAATGTTTCATACTCCACTATTTTGTAAGGAAGAAAAAGAAATCAGAAGGCAATGTGTGCACTTGCTATTTTTGTGGAAAGAAACCAAGGAAGAATAAATCAGGCTAATAAAAATCATCACCCAGAGAGAGTAAGAGGTAATGGTATTAATGTGACAGCTCTGTGAGTGAGAAATCCCTGAGTTCAACTTTTTATATGGTTTGATTTTTGAACCATTAATACTTTACATATTCAAAAATGAAATCACAAAAATAAAATAGGTCAACTCCAAACTGCATCTAAATAAAAAGAAATAAAACAAATTTTATTTCAAATTAATAACATACACAAGAAACAGAATGAATTTGAGTAACTTTTGGACCCAGTCCTCTGACAACACACTTAGTAGATATTCCAAGGACAAAAATAACTGCAAAGGAATTACTTAGTTGGTTTGTTTATTGTTGTGGAATAAATGTAGTTGAATCTAAAACAACTTTGTGGGTGATGTAGGATAGAGCACATAGGCAAATACATTGATATTCTCAGGAACCAGGGGACTCTGTGGAAGAAAGAATACACAAATATCTAATGCGAATGGTGAGGAAGAACTCTGTGGAAGACTGTGTTTGTGTGTGTGTGTGTGTGTGTGTGTGTGTTTTCTAGACCTTTAGAAAGAACCAGAATAGACTGGAAGAGCCTAGAAGCAATGACACAACATTAGCAATATGTACATCTTGATTTTTAAGTATCATTTCCCATTAAAAGGAACTAAAAAGACTCCTTGAAGAAATGGCTGATTTCAACTTAATAAGTAAATAGAGTCTCTTGGCTTGAGTTTATATTTTAGGTACACATTTTAAGCTGTGTGACTTTGAGCAAGTTATATAGTATATATCTGCCACAATTTCCTCCATTAGAAAAATGAGAATCATGCTAATGGCTAATACTTAAATAGCCTTTTACTATTTTCCAGGCCCTGTTCTAAGATCATTTCTGTTGTATAAGCTTCTTGTGAGAAAGTTGGTAACATGAAGTGGACAAATTATACATTAAAATGATATATTTTACTTATATATTTAAATATATTACAAACATAATTTAAAGAAAAATATACAAAAATTATGACAGGTAGATAATATATTCATTTTCTTATACTTCAAAGGGATTTTGCAAATCAAGTAAACACTATTAAGTCCACAGAAGAAAAATAGCAAAGGACATGAAAGAAACTTTACATAAAATAAATAAAAATGACTAAAATAAGTAGGGGGAACATTTAAACTGACTAAAAATCAAAGGAAGGCAATTAAAAATTAGTTTAAATGTGCCATTTTCAACTTAATAAATATTAAAACAGAGTAATAAAAATAAAAAGCTAGTCAGTGTTAATGATGGTCCTTGCTAAGAGTATGTTAAATATTATATAGGATTCTAAATTGGTACAAATTTCAAAGCAATTCATATGGGGACTTCAAAAATGTATATATAACTTTGACTAAGTACTTCCATTTCTTAGAATTTATCATAAGTAAATAATCATGGTTTGTACAAAGACATAGTTACAATGGTGTTTTTCCCAGCATTGTCTGTATTATCAAAAAACTGTAAACAACCCAAAGTTCCACAATGAAGGCAAACTAATGATTAACCACCTGTGCAGTGGAACCCCATGCAACCATTACCAATTATGCTAAAGAAATTACATTCATTGTACATTTTAACATTTTAAAATACTATGTTAAATTTAAAAAATATAATCCCATTAAAAATATGTGTTTTATAATATAAAAACAATAGAATTCCAAACATCACAAAGTCAAAGAACTTATCTCTAGATCATAGTTTAAGAATGACTTTTCCTTTTGGGTATGTGCATTTTTTAAGTGTTTCCTTTTGGGTATGTGCATTTTTTAAGTGTTGTATTCCTTTTCTATTGTAATGGATGTATAACTTTTGACATGAAGAAGAAAAGAAGGTACAAAAATAGGTTCAAATTATTAATACTATTCTAGAAGCAAGAGTCTTCAGAAAAACACTTGCGATTCTAACATTTCCTCTTTTTAATCATAATACAATTAACTTGCTCTGTCAACTTAAAATTGTATTAGAACATCTTTTCAGAGAGCTACCTTAATTGAAGAAAAGGAACTGAATAGCTTGAAATCAATTTTCATGTATTCTAAGGAGAACTCAGTCTATTTCAGTGTTTGAGCCAAACAAAACTGTTCCTGAAGATTAGAGAAGCTATTTTGGAGTTGCTATTTTCTAAATCCTGCAATCATAACAGGTCACTATGCTTGCATCATTAGAAATCACCTTTATCTAACTTGAAAATTTTATGAATAAGCAACTGATGAGTTTTAAAATGAGACAAATGAGCAATGAAAGTCAGACCATATTACTACTTTTCTGAAAAACTACTCTAGTGATTGGATAAATTTAGCTCAGTATAATGAAAGTTTATAACCCAACATAAGGATTTGTTTGTTTTTTCAGCTAAATGAATTTGCATTGCCTACTTGTGGAAGTTTTCAAAAGGGTTGAAGAATTGGAAAAACAGATATAAACAAAATGTATGATAAATAGCATTATAACAAGCTGGGATGAGGGAGATTCTAGAGAGAGCCAAAGAGATTAAGAGTGGATCTGGTTTTATTTAGCATCTTCAGTAATTATATGAAACCAATATAAAATATGGTATAACTGAAAGTTGCTGAGAATATACAAGTATTTAAAAATATATGAATAACATATAAATACATATTCATATGCAAGTATGTATAGGGAGGTATGCTAAGATATAAAGGAGACACATAAATTTAAAGGAAACAATGTTTTAAAGAAGACTAGCAGCTGGGGAAGCTTAAAAATTTAATCATCCTAATAAATAATATCCTATTATAATTTGTCCTTTGTTTATAAATATCTTGTCTTAAGCTTTTCTTTGCTACTTAAAGAGATGGCTGTTTGATTTCTCATATTTTTACAAGGCATCATATCAGGTATCTTTAGTAATGAGATTGTTCCATTGAGAAAATGCCGGAGTTCATGGTCATTAATTCCAAATCCCTAATATAAGTCCTCCATTAAAAAAATTAAGAATTCTAAGCAGGATTTACTATATGTACCAGAATATAGCTCCATGATGACAGGGGTTTCGGCTTTTGCTCACTGCCATAGACCTAGTAGAATTTGATATTCTGTTTTACGCATTACTTTATAACATTACTTTTCTGCTAGATAATTGTGTTACTCTCTGTTCCTCTTCTCCTATAGCTTAACCTATCTTTATAGTTTTTGTTATAAAGCAAAGCAATGAAATATATGAGAAGAAATTTAAATTTTAATGTTTTAATACCCTTTATTCTTGAAATACTCCTAAACTTATATATAGTTACAAGGCTATCTAGTATTTTAATGCAGGATCTAATAACTTTAATAATGCCTACAAGTTTCAAAATACCTGAATGACCAAAACAATGAGTAGCAGAATATTGGGCAAGTTTAACATATGACTACTGATGATGTTTCAAACTATATCCAACTAGTGATATTTTTCTGACTAAAAAAAATAAGGCGGACTTTTATCTCAGAGAAACAAAAAGGGTACAGCCTAAAAAACTGACACTTTTTGGTCTGTGAAAAATAACAAACTTCATCATTAAGAATGATGATGCCAACAAGAATGTAAATCACAGCATCCATGTATAGAAACGCTCCTAGGTTCTGGACACACTGCTCAGTCCTGGTACCATCCCCAATCCCCTCAACATGAAGACTGGGTACAATGAATCCCATTTTGAAGATGAATAACCCAAGAAAAGATTATATAATTCACTCAGGTATGGAATGGAGACAAGTATAAAATTTGGACATGTTTAATTCCAAAGCCCATATCCTTTCACTCTTTATCCTACCAGCAGAATTAAGAATGTTAGATGAGTAGTAGTGGTATTTTCAAGTTTTTGCAAAATCTACAACAATAAAAATAATAACTAAAAAGAAATTAAGGGAAGCTTACACTTTCAGTCAGATTAAGTCCCGCTGCATGCTTTTAGATTCAGTTTAGAATAGTGGTCAGTATTTTTCTGGGAAGATAAACTAGATATACAGTTTCTTATAGTGAGATCACATGCATTTTGATTTAAGAACGTCCTGACTTCAGAAACAATGATTAATCCTTCTTAGCTTATTTACATAAGCTTATTTACATAATTACTTTCAGTAATTAAATGTAAATTCCTTTAAAAAAGTCTTTGTTTAAATAACTCTTAAAATTTGTACATAAAGCCTTAGAGTCTCTAATCTTGACTCCATAATAATTTATGCAGCTACTGATCAATAATTACAATTAACAGGAAGCAAAATTATCTTTAAAACATCTCTATACCATTTGTTTTATATGCTTCCACAGTAAATCAAAATAATATTATTTCATGTCATTCATGTATTAGTTTTCCTAAATATTGAAAACTAGTTTTTAAAAGCTAGTCAAAAAAGTCAAAATAGAGATATTAGTCATATCTTGAAAAAAAAGTTAACATTTATGAAATATTTCATAATATTGTTCTTTCAAAATTTATTAGGCTCTATTATCCTATACTTTCCCATAATCTAGGCCTACATTTATTATAATAAAATTAGAATTTATTATTAATTAGAAGAGAAAAACAAACCAAGTCATCTGGTGTGAGTTTTTAATTTGCACTCTCATGTCCATTTCGGCAAAATATTGCTGAATAAAAACTCTAAAGTCAGTCACACTGTCATTTCTTCCAAAAAAGTACAAGCAGAGGAAGCATAATAATTCTTTAAAGAACTAGCTGTTGGTAGAAAGTTTTAAGTTTTTGATGTATTGTCAACATTTGGCTCTAGTTATGAACTCTTGTAATTTGCTTTAGATTTGGAATTAACATTAAATATTGAACTCACACTATGATTAGTTGGTTTACAATTTCCCAGACTTAGGAAACTGTGAACAAAACCCCCTTTACAAAATAGATGAACAGCAGCCAAATGATGCTTCTGATACACATGGAAAGAGAAGTTGTCTTGAGGTTCTCTGTAAACACAGGTGTAGTGAACTGAGGAAGAGGACTATCCAGAAAGTTCTATCCAACTTTTGATTAGCCTTCAAATAACAAAATGTTGCTAGGATAGAATCTCCAACTTCCTTTGCACACTCCTCTGGTTAATAAAAAAGCAGTTCTAAACTAGAAAGCCATGTGATACCACATCCTAAATATATAATTTTTTCTAGTTCCATTAGCTCTTGAGTAGCTCCATTAACTCTAGAGTAAATATAAACTTATATCATTATTAATGCAATAAAAATCTCCCAACTCCAAGAATCTATTTTAACATTATAATGTACCTTACCTTGACTTTATTGTTAATTTTAATGAATTCTAAAAAGAAAAAAAGTATCATCATTTTAAACTGTTACTGATTATTATATGGTCATAGTCTGGATTTCTGATTCATCTATTTTGCTCCCATATTTGAAAATTTACAGTAACACAGGTTTACACTTCTCTGCTTTCTGACGCCCTAAAAGATGAACAGATCACCTTGCTTGTATACAGTGCATCTCACTTTAAAATGGTGATGTGGCCGGGAGTTCCCTGGTGGTCCAGTGATTAAGACTCTGCACTTCAAATGTAGGAGGCATGGGTTTGATCCCTGGTCAGGGAACTAGGATCACATATGCCACGTGGTGTGGCCAAAAAATTTTTTTAAAAAATGGTGATGGGGGCCAACTACCTGTCCCAAGGAAATGGTCTTATAATAAGGCAGACCACATACAAGCAATATTTTTTTAAATGATGTTTGTTTCTTCTCCCAATAAATGTGATGATTTTTTGATCAATCTTCCAGATGAAAGAAAGTTGAAATACATTTCAACATTTCCTTCTCCAGGTTAAATGTAAAATGATAATTTACATTTTAACTTGTTTCAGTAATCCTGTCTAATTGGTTGAAACTAAGAACAGCCTCTTAGAAATACAAATCCATGTTATGGGACAGGAAATCACCCTGGGAGAGATTTTCCCAAGAAACACCAAAACATTCCCAAAAGTTTAGAGTAAGATAGATCCGGAGGGAGGGATTTACAGCACAGAATCTATCAACTCCTCACTTGTGACATATTGGGAAAATTACTTAATCTCTTGGCGCCTCAGATTCTTTATCAACAAAATAAGAATACCTACTCAGTTAGCTTTATATTGCAATAATGAATTACCACAAACTTAGCAGCTTAAACAGTACCCATTTTAGTACATTATCTGGCACATATAAGGTGATTAATAAATATAAACAGTTATTATTTCTATTACTATTAAAGGTTTATTTGGATTTAGGTACTGAAAAGGAAGTAAAAATAGACAAGCAGTCATGGTGTGTAAAGCATAATTCATGTAATCAATGATGTGGTATGAGATTTATTTTCTAAAACAGTAGTTTGGAAACTTTTTATTTAAAGGGCCAGATAGTATAGTAAATATTTTAGGCTTTGTAGGCCATATGGTCTTTCTCGTAATTCCTTAATTATTCTATGGTTGAAGCATGAAAGCAGCCTTAGTAAATAAATAAATGAATAGGGATGGCTGTGTTCCAACAAAACTTTATTTACAAAAACAGGCAACAGACCAGATTTGGCCCTAGGACTGTAGGTTGCCCATCCCTCTTCTAAAAGAAAGGACAACAGGGCAATGTCTTTACTAGTTCCTGGCTTTACATGTACCAATTGGTCTTTTATGGAAAGACTATTCTATTGTTACTTCACCACATAACCAATAATCTAAAGCAGCAGGGGCTTTGTAATTCCTGTTTCTATCACAATTAGTTGGGGGGAAATAGTATCTGAGGAGAAAAAAAAAGAACATGGGAAGCTCAGAGATGTTAGTTTTTGCTCCATTTTCTGGCCAAAAATAAATTACTAAATTCCACTGAGGCATTTTTTTCCCACCTAGAAGCTGTAGATAAAAAGTTGTCTTTTATATTTCTTCCTAAGGTGTTGTAATCATGAATCATTGGCACTGTTTGACATCTAAAGAAGAACAAAATTACACCAAAAACAGAACAAAAGCCATGCTCTCATTCTATGCTAGAATCCTCTGCACGCACACAAAAATGTTCTGTGGTTTCCAGGCCACTTTTCCTTGAATACTCTTGTTGATTATGAACTATGATTGGATGATGTTGTTCAAAACGAAAATTAGTAAACCAGAGAAGGAATCACTTCAATATGTATTATTCGACTTATTTGACATTGATACATGTATTTACTGCTTCTATAAACTTGATTTGACTAATTGAAACTTTTTGTTTAGGTTTTTTTCCTGCTTCTTTCTTAGCATTTAGCAAAGTCCAAGGCAGAGTGGGGATAATGAAAAATAAAGTGAGCATTAAACTTAATTTTGTCAGATGTTCACAATAGTTAAGTCTGTGTTTATAGCACAGGAAAATTGAGGCTAAATTCCATCATGTTTAAAATCACTAAAAACATTACATTAGTTTGTTCTGTAAGAATGGAAAGCTTTTAATTGACAGCATTAAAAGTAGTACTCTCTTAGGATTCCTTATATGTTCATTTAATTGTAGAAAAAAGGGCCTTTTTTCAAAAAATTGTGTTTTTTTCCCAAAACTTATATCAATTGGCACATGAATTGTTAAAATTGTAAACATTTTCATCATAGATGCAGCAGATTTTTATTTACCCTCTTTATTTATTCTAAAACAGTTACTCTTACAATAGCTTATGTAATTAAAGTGCTCTTCTGTTAAGTATACATAAAACAGTGGTTCCCTAAGCATCTCAGGCCTCAAAATAGGGAACAGTCTTTTGGTAAAATCACTGAAAAGTCTAGAAAAATATTAGTGAGGAATGAAAAATAACCCTAAGAAGTGAGATTTGGTAGGCAAAAATCAAAGGTCTATTTTCCTTTATTTTTCTAACAAACCGAAACAAAGATATACAGACAATGGCATTGCAAGGGATCAGGGATGGGGAAAAGAAAAGGAAGACCGAGACCTGTTAACAAAAGAGCTACATGTTTTATGGAAAGTTTTAGGCCTGATTCCTGTACTATTTTTTTCTAACCTCTGACACAAATAAAATGCATGACATGCAATCCCTCTAACCCTTTAGCCACATATCCAAACACTGTAGTGATACTTTGAAAAACAATATGGAGTGTCCTATGCAACCCACCAACTTGAAAGGACTGTTATTTCACAATGTTTTCTTTTGTTCTAAGCTAAAAATAATAAAATAATGGACCGAGCACAGTTTCAAGTTGAACTGAACCATCAGGAGACTGTTTCAAATTAAACATGAACCACTCCAAATGCAGCCAGCATGGAGAGATAAGAGTCCATGCACCTCTGTGAGAGCGTTCACACACAACAAATCCCTCTTGTTTACATGCCTATTAAGAGTTCCCAGCAGCTGAAATTATTTCACTCAATTTGATTCCGTCCTCATTCTCCATGGCTCATTTACCAATTCCTATACAGGGCTATTCATGTTCCTTGGGAGAAAGTGAAGGTGAATATTGTATTTACAAAGGCTTAAGCCAAACAAAAAAGATTTCAACAATTCCTGCTACAACTCAGATTCCACAGTTCCCCTTAAGACTATCGTCTCTATCTGAAGCTAAGCATTTGAGTTCCTTATTTCAAATTCCCAATGACCAGTGTCAAAGTGTGTCAAGGATAAAACTTCAAGCAGGGCAAGGAGGCCAGATTCCCAGGTCTGAGTTTCTATTATCAGAAGTGAGACTAATGACGAATCACACCAGTATTTTCAGTTATATATGATAAGAATATTTGGCATATTTTAGTATTGCTTCCAACTTTTATTACCTAGTCCTTGCTTATTTCTTAGCTACTTGCAGAATCTTACTGGCTTTGATGAAGAATTTGCTTTATTACTAAAGCATAATGTTCCTTATCATATAAGTAAATGTAGTTAAATCAATAGCTGTTTTTGGCAAAACTAATATATACTGTTAAAAATCAGGGTAGTGGGGGCTTCCCTGGTGGCGCAGTGGTTGAGAATCTGCCTGCCAATGTAGGGGACACGGGTTCGAGCCCTGGTCTGGGAAGATCCCACATGCCGCGGAGCAACTGGGCCCGTGAGCCACAATTACTGAGCCTGCGCGTCTGGAGCCTGTGCTCCGCAGAGAACAAGAGAGGTAGCGATAGTGAGAGGCCCGCGCACCACGATGAAGAGTGGCCCCCGCTTGCCACAACTAGAGAAAGCCCTCGCACAGAAATGAAGACCCAACACAGCCATAAATAAATTAATTAATTAAAAAAAATCAGGGTAGTGTATAAACTTTGGGGTTGAGTAGTACCTAGAAAAGAATACCAGGGAGACCACTGAGGACTTGAACACGGTGCTGACATCAGGGGTGTATGCTCAGAAAATGTATCCTTCTGGACAATTTGATTTGTGCAGTTTCTACATTCATGTTTTACCTTAATAAAAAGTTTATTTAAAATTTAATAGATCATTTAACTTAAGTCAGAACAGATTACATAATGTTCTGGAGAATAAAAAGTATAATTGTATGTTATGTCACCTGTAGTCCACTTCCAAATTTTGATGGTGACAGAAGACATGCCTGTCTCCCTATGAAAGTCCTTCCAACATTATGCCTTTAAGTAGGATGTAGGCTTTTAGATTAAGATAGACTGAAGAATTACCCTTTGGTTCTTGTTTTTAAAAATGAGATATATGTAGTTACAGGATATTACAAATAAATCAAGGTGTTTACATATATAATATATTCACATATAAACATCATATATTTTAAATATTTTATATTATATATACACATATGTATATATGTATATACATACATATAAACATATGTATACAATGTTACCTATATACTGTTTCTCACACACACACACACACACACACACACATTTCTCCAAGCATAGACAAGTCCCTGTAACTCAGGTTTTGCATATATCTTTTTGGTACAGCATAGTACATCTCATAAATGTATATAATGATCATATCTATGTTAGGGATTATAACTTTTCTCAAAATAAAGTTACCCATCTGTCTCAATTAAAGCTAACAACCTTCAATTTTGCTTAACTTTCACTCAGTCATTTGGGCTTAGTTAGAAACTGAGGTATTAATAGAGCAGAAGCAGACATTAACATTGAAGTCATTACTTAACTGGGACAGTGGTGAGAGACACTTGATGTACAGAAGGCTCTTGAAAGGGACTTTCTATAAATTTCAAGGAAATATTCCAAAATATACAACTTTTCTCCAAAAAAATGATAGTTATAGAAATATAATGATTTGCAAAGAATATTTAACTCCTAAATAACAAAAAGCAGTTATATCATTAATGGTGAATCCTGTGTATCTCTATATTCAATCAAACTTCTATAACATTTAAAACGTCTTTAAAAGATGGCATAAAATTGTTCAGCTTTTGTAGTTCTTTTCTGAAATATAATAAAAGGAAATTTGTAAAGTATGCCTTGCTAAATGAAACAACTGCTTAAATTTAAAATGAAAAATGCTTTCTTTATTCCTTAATTTATATCATTGAATATGGAATATCCAGAATCATTGTGACAAAAATGCTATAAATGTACTAGCAAATTGAATACATTTATTCATTTAACTTGAGAATGAAATATAATGAAACCATCATGGAAGAAAGTATGACTGAAAAGTGAAATTACAGCTCTAAAATTTTATATATTTAACTTGGAAAAAAGGCAATCCATATTAACCCAAACTTTAACAAAGAGTGCTGTTGTACTAAACAAATATTTTACAGTAGAACTTTTCCTCTAAAATTCTCATTCACATTAAAGGTTAATTTGGTGTTTTCATGACAATAAGCCTATGCATCTGTTAAAGTCTCTAATATTTACTGAGAAAACTCATAGGCTACCCAAAAGTAAAGCAGCCCAGTGTCGTCCAGAATAGAAAAATATCTCTACATTTTGCTTCTGTTAGGTAAAATAATGCAAATACTTACTACCATTGAGTAAATACTCACTCACTCACTCCACTGAGTGAGTAAATACTCCAGTGATTAAATACTCCATTGAGTGAGTAAATACTCACTCACTCACTCCATTGAGTGAGTATTTACTACCATTGAGTGAGTAAAACTCAATAAATAATGTGTTTTAAATCAATCTATAAGGCTGGTATGAATTAAATCATAATTTAAATAAAACATTGAAGAAACTTAAAAATAAAAATATTTATTGAGTGCTCATTACTTGTCAGGAAGCTTGGTGGTCATTTTGCACGCATCATGATTTGTCCTCACAATGAACCATGAGTTTGGCACTATTATTTTTCCCATATTCTACACAAGAAAACAGAGGGCTAGAAAGATTAGGTATTTTATCCATGCTTACAAAGAAAGTAATTTTTAGTGTCTGAATTTGAACCCAGGCAGTCTAACTTTACAGCTTTTGCTTTTAACTCTATTTCAAGATGTATTCAAACTTTGCTATGACAAGATCAAGTTTTCTTCAAACTATCTGACTGTATTTACACACTCAGCAATAAAAATGCTCTAGAACAATTTTGTATAATTTTATGTTTTCAGTCAAAGAAATAGTTACTCATAAGAGAATCTGGAGGTATAGAATTCAACAGCTGTCTTGTATAAACTATATAAAATAACACAAAAAATACATTTTTGATACATCAATTCATTTTTTAAAATGTACTGAAAAAGAAAAAATAAATAATTGAAAGTACACAGTTTCTAGCTTTTAATTCTACCGAAAGAAAATAAAGAATGAAGATATTTAAAAGCCCAACTTATCCTATGATTCCACGAGAGCTAATTTAAGGTGAAAAATAAGAACTACACATGGAAGAAACTCCTTCCTTCTTAAAAAAGAAAAAAGATGATTGAAAAGAGCAATTTATAAATGTTGCCAAATCTAATGTAATATTGCAGTCAATGAAAAATAAATGGAAGACAAAAAAAATCAACAAAACTCTTTACATAATGTTATTGTCCAATTCCTAAATTTTTATCTTTCAATTATTCTAATGTCTTTATATGCACAGCTTAGATGGACTCTGAACTAGAAAAATAAAAGTATTTAGCAAACACCAAAACCAAATAAAAAGGATTTGAGATTTTAACCTAAGTAGCATTACAGTCCTGCTTTACCTGATTTGGTAAAATTCATGTATTTTTGGGTTTTTGTTTTACAAGCTATAGTTTTTTTTGCACTTATTTTTCTGCTCTGGAATTATTTTTCTTAAATAAACCTGAGATACATCACAGTCCTCTCCCATAAGCTGAATACTTACGTTTGTCTTTTAAACTGTAATGAACTGACTAGACGGTAGAATATCAATGCTAGTCATGTACGTGCAGGTAAATTAAATTTGATAAAGAATTTAGCATTCATGCAAAGATTTTTATTCCTTTTAAACACTCCTGGCAATTTTCAACATTAAAACATTGTGAAAGGATAAAGCATGTTTTATTTCAAAACTAAATATAGAAACGAGTCTCCAGTTCATCAGTAACACTTTCCAGATTATTTAATTGGTATTTTGTTTTCAGGGCAAGATTGTGCTGTGCACTTTTTTCACTTAGTATTAGCAGTACAAAGACTGAGGTATGAAACAGACTTTTCATCATATTCTGGATACAGATGTGCCTGATTTAGTTTAATTAAAAAATAATGAGTTACAAATGTAAACATCTTAGAAAAGAAGACTACTTAAGCAGACCTCATTAACAGATAATCCTGGACACTCAGTTAATGTTTTACACATTTTACCCTGGCTTTTCGTAATGTATATGGTACAGTTAAGAACTTTTTCAAATAGTGTGTATTACCTATTCTCAAATTTGTAAACTTGTAAAGTAAAATAAAATGTGGCTTGCTGCCTCTTTCAGAATTTCTAAATACATAATATGGTTTAATTTTATTTCCCAGTAAAAAAAAGAATAACCATATATACTGATGGGTTTTTCTGTTTGATTAGTTTCCTACTTTAATACATTACACGAAAATTAATTTTGCACAACTGATTTTTTAAAAAAAACATGAGTCCTTGAGAATTAAAGGTTGAAAAAACAATTAATTTTTAGAAAAAGAATGCAACATCAACAAAGTAAGATATATGATGCAGAGATTTTTATACTTATCCAAATAAGAAGGCCTTGTTTAAACCTGAACCAAATCCTTATATAATTAAGGGCAATCACAGAAATTGTTACATGTCTCAAAAAATCAGTCCTTTCTCATTTAGGAGAAGTTTTCTTATCTTCTTACAGTAAAAAAGCATAAATATGAAAGAATGATAAGTAATATGCAAATGTTAGTTCTTCCTTTTTTAAAAATCAAACTCTGTAGACTACATTATACACTTAACCTATGATTAAGAATTGGTCATTATCTAGTAAACTCAAATTGAAAAATTAGGATCTGTAGTTTATTTTATATTTTTTACAGGAAACATAAATTTCAGAGGCTGTGACTAAAAGAAAAACTCTTCATTTAAATTGCCTTTTATGGAAGATGGCGGAAGAGTAAGACGCGGAGATCGCCTTCCTCCCCACGGATACACCAGAAATACATCTACACGTGGAACAGCTCCTACAGAACACCTACTGAAGGCTGGCAGAAGACCTCAGACCTCCCAAAAGGCAAGAAACTCCCCACGTACCTGGGTAGGGCAAAAGAAGAAACAGAGACAAAAGAATAGGACGGCACCTGCACCAGTGGGAGGGAGCTGTGAAGGAGGAAAAGTTTCCACACACTAGGAAGCCCCTCCGCGGGCGGAGACTGCGGGAGGCGGAGAGGGGAGCTTCGGGACCGTGGAGGAGTGCACAGCGACGGGTGCGGAGGGCAAAGCGGGGAGATTCCCGCACAGAGGATCGGTGCCGACCAGCACTCACCAACCCGAGAGGCTTGTCTGCTCACCCGCCGGGGCGGGCGGGGCTGAGAGCTGAGGCTCGGGTTTCGGTTGGATCCCAGGGAGAGGACTGGGGTTGGCGGCGTGAACACAGCGTGCAGGGGGTTAGTGCACCACGGATAGCCGGGAGGGAGTCCGGGGAAAAGCCTGCACCCGCCAAAGAGGCAAGGGACTTTTTCTTTCCTCTTTGTTTCCTGGTGCTCGAGGAGAGGGGTTTAAGAGCGCTGCTTAAAGGAACTCCAGAAACGGCCGCGAGCCGCGGCTAAAAGTGCGAACCCCAGAGACGGGCGGGAGACACTAGGGCTGCTGCTGCCGCCACCAGGGGGCCTGTGTGCGAGCACAGGGCACTCTCCACACCCCTCTTCCGCGGAGCCTGTGCAGCCCGCCACTGCCAGGTTCCCGGGATCCAGGGACAACTTCCCCGGGACAACGCACGGCGGGCCTCAGGCTGGTGCAACGTCACGCTGGCCTCTGCCTCAACGTCACGCCGCCTCTGATGCCGCAGGCCCGCCCCGCACGCAGTGCCCCTCCTTCCCCCCCCACCCCCGGCCTGAGTGAGCCGGAGCCCCCGAATCAGCGGCTCCTTTAACCCCGTCCTGTCTGAGCAAAAAACAGACGCCCTCCAGCGACCTACACGCAGAGGCAGGGCCAAACCCAAAGCTCAGCTCCTGTGAGCTGTGAGAACAAAGAAGAGAAAGGGAAATCACTCCCAGCAGCCTCAGAAGCAGCGGATTAAAGCTCCACAATCAACTTGATATACCCTGCATCTGTGGAATACCTGAATAGACAACGAATCATCCCAAATTGAAGAGGTGGAATTTAGGAACGAGATCTATGATTTTTTCCCCTTTTCCTCTTTTTGTGAATGTGTACGTGTATGCTTCTGTGTGAGATCTTGTCTGTATACTCTTGCTTCCACCATTTGTCCTAGGGCTCTATCCGTCCGTGGTTTTTTTAAAAAATTTTGTTCTTAATAATTAATTTTAATTGTAATAACTTTATTATACTTTACCTTCATTCTTTCTTTCTTTCTTTCCTTCCTTCCTTCCCTCCTTTATACAACGAATCACCCCAAATTGAGGAGGTGGTCTCTGAGAGCAAGATTTATGATTTTTCCCCCTTTACCTCTTTTTGTGAAGGTGTATGTGCATGCTTCTGTGTAAGATTTTCTCTGTATAGCTTTGCTTCCAACATTTGTCCTAAGGTTCTATCCGTCCCTTTATTTTTTTCTAAATATTTTTTAATTCAATAACTATATTATTTATTTTTACTGTGTCTTCTTTCTTTCTGTCTTTTTTCCTTCTTTCCCTCCTTCCTTCCTTCCTCCCTCCCTCCCACCCTCCTTTCTTTCCTTCTTTCTTCCTTCCTTCCTTTCCTCTTTTCCTTCTTTCTTTCCTCATACTTCTACTAATTATTCTGAGCCGCGTGGATGAAAGGCTCTTGGTGCTCCAGCCAGGAGTCAGGGCTCTGCCTCTGAGGTAGGAGAGCCAACTTCAGGACACTGGTCAACAAGAGACCTCCCAGCTCCACATAATATTAAATGGTGGAAATCTCCCAAAGACCTCCATCTTAACACCAGCACCCAGCTTTTTTTCACTCAACGACCAGCAAACCACAGTGCTGGACAACCTATGCCAAACAACTAGCAAAACAGGAACACAACCCCACCCATTAGCAGAGAGGCTGCCTAAAATCATAGTAAGGCCACAGACACCCCAAAACACACCACCAGACGTGAACCTGCCCACTAGAGAGACAAGATCCAGCCTCATCCTGCACAACACAGGCACTAGTCCCCTCCACCAGGAAGCCTACACAACCCACTGAAACAACCTTAGCCACTGGAGACAGACATCAAAAACAACGGGAACTACGAACATGCAGCCTGCAAAAAGGAGACCCCAAACACAAAATAGGCAAAATGAGAAGACAGAAAAACACACAGCAGATGAAGGAGCAAGATAAAAATGCACCAGACCTAACAATGAAGAGGAAATAGGCAGTCTACCTGAAAAAGAATTCAGAATAATGATAGTAAGGATGATCCGAAATCTTGGAAGTAGAACGGACAAAATGCAAGAAACAGTTAACAAGGACCTAGAAGAAATAAAGATGAAACAAGCAACGATGAACAACGCAATAAATGAAATTAAAAGTACTCTACATGGGACCAATAGCAGAATAACTGAGGCAGAAGAACGGATAAGTGACCTGGAAGATAAAATAGTGGAAATAACTACTGCAGAGCAGAATAAAGAAAAAAGAATGAAAAGAACGGAGGACAGTCTCGGAGGACCTCTGGGACAACATAAAACGCACCAACATTCGAATTATAGGGGTTCCAGAAGAAGAAGAGAAAAAGAAAGGGACTGAGAAAATATTTGAAGAGATTATAGTTGAAAACTTCTCTAATATGGGAAAGGAAATAGTTAATCAAGTCCAGGAAGCACAGAGAGTCCCATACAGGATAAATACAAGGAGAAATACGCCAAGACACATATTAATCAAACTGTCAAAAATTAAATACAAAGAAAGCATATTAAAAGCAGCAAGGGAAAAACAACAAATAACACACAAGGGAATCCCCATAAGGTTAACAGCTGATCTCTCAGCAGAAACCCTACAAGCCAGAAGGGAGTGGCAGGACATACTGAAAGTGATGAAGGAGAAAAACCGGCAACCAAGACTACTCTACCCAGCAAGGATCTCATTCAGATTTGATGGAGAAATCAAAACCTTTACAGACAAGGAAAAGCTGAGAGAGTTCAGCACCACCAAACCAGCTTTACAACAAATGCTAAAGGAACTTCTCAAGACAAGAAACACAAGAGAAGGAAAAGACCTATAATAACAAACCCAAAACAATTTAGAAAATGGGAATAGGAACATACATATCGATAATTACCTTAAATGTAAATGGACTAAATGCTCCCACCAAAAGACACAGATTGGCTGAATGGATACAAAAACAAGACCTTTATATATGCTGTCTACAAGAGACCCACTTCATACCTAGAGACACATACAGACTGAAAGTAAGCAGATGGAAAAAGATATTCCATGCAAATGGAAACCAAAAGAAAGCTGGAGTAGCAATTCTCATATCAGAAAAAAATAGACTTTAAAATAAGGACTATTAAAAGGGACAAAGAAAGACACTACATAATGATCAAGGGATCGATCCAAGAAGAAGATATAACAATTGTAAATATTTATGCACCCAACATAGGAGCACTTCAATACATAAGGCATATACTAACAGCCATAAAAGGGGAGATCAACAGTAACACATTCATAGTAGGGGACTTTAACACCCCACTTTCACCAATGGACAGATCATCCAAAATGAAAATAAATAAGGAAACACAAGCTTTAAATGATACATTAAACAAGATGGACTTAATTGATATTTATAGGACACTCCATCCAAAAACAACAGAATACACATTTTTCTCAAGTGCTCATGGAACATTCTCCAGGATAGATCATATCTTGGGTCACAAATCAAGCCTTGGTAAATTTAAGAAAACTGAAATTGTATCAAGTATCTTTTCCGACCACAACGCCATGAGACTAGATATCAATTACAGGAAAAGATCTTTAAAAAATACAAACACATGGAGGCTAAACAATACACTACTTAATAATGAAGTGATCACTGAAGAAATCAAAGAGGAAATAAAAAAATACCTAGAAACAAATGACAATGGAGACACAACGACCCAAAACCTATGGGATGCAGCAAAAGCAGTTCTAAGGGGGAAGTTTATAGCAATACAAGCCCACCTTAAGAAGCAGGAAACATCTCGAATAAACAACCTAACCTTGCACCTCAAGCAATTAGAGAAAGAAGAACCAAAAAAACCCCAAACCTAGCAGAAGGAAAGAAATCATAAAAATCAGATCAGAAATAAATGAAAAGGAAATGAAGGAAACAATAGCAAAGATCAATAAAACTAAAGTTTGTTCTTTGAGAAGATAAACAAAATAGATAAACCACTAGCCAGACTCATCAAGGAAAAAAGGGAGAAGACTCAAATCAATAGAATTAGAAATGAGAAAGGAGAAGTAACAACTGACACTGCAGAAATAAAAAAAATCATGAGATTACTACAAGCAACTCTATGCCAATAAAATGGACAATCTGGAAGAAATGGACAAATTCTTAGAAAAGCACAACCTGCCAAGACTGAATCAGGAAGAAATAGAAAATATGAACAGAGCAATCACAAGCACTGAAATTGAAACTGTGATTAAAAATCTTCCAACAAACCAAAGCCCAGGACCAGATGGCTTCACAGGTGAATTCTATCAAACGTTTAGAGAAGAGCTAACACCTATCCTTCTCAAACTCTTCCAAAATATAGCAGAGGGAGGAACACTCCCAAATTCCTTCTACGAGGCCACCATCACCTTGATACCAAAACCAGACAAGGATGTGACAAAGAAAGAAAACTACAGGCCAATATCACTGATGAACATGGATGTAAAAATCCTCAACAACATACTAGCAAACAGAATCCAACAGCACATTAAAAGGATCATACACCATGATCAAGTGGGGTTTATTCCAGGAATGCAAGGATTCTTCAATATACGCAAATCTATCAATGTGATAAACCATATTCTCCAAATTGAAGGAGAAAAACCATATGATCATCTCAATAGATGCAGAGAAAGCTTTCGACAAAATTCAACACCCATTTATGATAAAAACCCTCCAGAAAGTAGGCATAGAGGGAACTTTCCTAAACATAATAAAAGCCATATATGACAAGCCCACAGCAAACATCATCCTCAATGGTGAAAAACTGAAAGCATTTCCACTAAGATCAGGAACAAGACAAGGTTGCCCACTCTCACCACTCTTATTCAACATAGTTTTGGAAGTTTTAGCCACAGCAATCAGAGAAGAAAAGGAAATAAAAGGAATCCAAATCGGAAAAGAAGAAGTAAAGCTGTCACTGTTTGCAGATTATATGATGCTCTACATAGAGAATCCTAAAGATGCTACCAGAAAACTACTAGGGCTAATCAATGAATTTGGTAAAGTAGCAGGATACAAAATTAATGCACAGAAATCTCTGGCATTACTATATACTAATGATGAAAAATGAAAGTGAAATCAAGAAAACACTCCCATTTACCATTGCAACAAAAATAATAAAATATCTAGGAATAAACCTATCTAAGGAGACAAAAGACCTGTATGCACAAAACTATAAGACACCGATGAAAGAAATTAAAGATGATACAAATAGATGGAGAGATATACCATGTTCTTGGATGGGAAGAATCCATATTGTGAAAATGACTCTACTACCCAAAGCAATCTACAGATTCAGTGCAATCCCTATCAAACTACCACTGGCATTTTTCACAGAACTAGAGCAAAAAATTTCACAATTTGTATGGAAATGCAAAAGACCCCGAATAGCAAAAGCAATCTTGAGAACAAAAAAAGGAGCTGGAAGAATCAGACTCCGTGACTTCAGACTATACTACAAAGCTACAGTAATCAAGACAGTTTGGTACTGGCACAAAAACAGAAAGATAGATCAATGGAACAGGATAGAAAGCCCAGAGATAAACCCATGCACATATGGACACCTTATCTTTGATAAAGGTGGCAGGAATGTACAGTGGAGAAAGGACAGCCTCTTCAATAAATGGTGCTGGGAAAACTGGACAGGTACATGTAAAAGTATGAGATTAGATCACTCCCTAACACCATACACAAAAATAAGCTCAAAGTGGATTAAAGACCTAAATGTAAGGCCAGAAACTATCAAACTCTTAGAGGAAAACATAGGCAGAACTCTCTATGACATAAATCACAGCAAGATCCTTTCTGACCCACCTCCCAGAGTAATGGAAATAAAAACAAAAATAAACAAATGGGACCTAATGAAACTTCAGAGCTTTTGCACAGCAAAGGAAACCATAAACAAGACCAAAAGACAACCCTCAGAATGGGAGAAAATATTTGCAAATGAAGCAACTGACAAAGGATTAATCTCCAAAATCTACAAGCAGCTCATGCAGCTCAATAACAAAAAAACAAACAACCCAATCCAAAAATGGGCAGAAGACCTAAATAGACATTTCTCCAAAGAAGATATACAGAATGCCAACAAACACATCAAAGAATGCTGAACATCATTAATCATTAGAGAAATGCAAATCAAAACTACAATGAGATATCATCTCACTCCGGTCAGAATGGCCATCATCAAAAAATCTAGAAACAATAAATGCTGGAGAGGGTGTGGAGAAAAGGGAACCCTCTTGCACTGCTGGTGGGAATGTGAATGGGTTCAGCCACTATGGAGAACAGTATGGAGGTTCCTTAAAATACTACAAATAGAATTACCATATGACCCAGCAATCCCACTACTGGGCATATACCCTGAGAAAACCATAATTCAAAAAGAGTCATGTACCAAAATGTTCATTGCAGCTCTATTTACAATAGCCCGGAGATGGAAACAACCTAAGCGCCCATCATCGGATGAATGGATAAAGAAGATGTGGCACATATATACAATGGAATATTACTCAGCCTTAAAAAGAAACGAAATTGAGCTATTTGTAATGAGATGGATAGATCTAGAGTCTGTCATACAGAGTGAAGTAAGTCAGAAAGAAAAAGACAAATACCGTATGCTAACACATATATATGGAATTTAAGGGGAAAAAAATGTCATGAAGAACCTAGGGGTAAGAGAGGAATAAAGACGCAGACCTACTGGAGAATGGACTTGAGGATATGGGGAGGGGGAAGGGTGAGCTTTGACAGGGCGAGAGAGAGTCATGGACATATACACACTAACAAACGTAGTAAGGTAGATAGCTAGGCGGAAGCAGCCGCAAGGCACAGGGATATTAGTTCGGTGCTTTGTGAGAGCCTGGAGGGGTGGGATAGGGAGAGTGTGAGGGAGGGAGACGCAAGAGGGAAGACATATGGGAACATATGTATATGTATAACTGATTCACTTTGTTATAAAGCAGAAACTAACACACCATTGTAAAGCAATTATACCCCAATAAAGATGTTTAAAAATAAAATAAAATAAATTGCCTTTTATGCAAATATTTGTCTTAGCCTATTATTCAAAGAAGAAATAAAGTGTGAATATATAAGTGGGGTACTCTGGGTTAAGCTCATTCAAAGCATTGTTCCTCAGAGAGTGGTGCCAACCTAGTCCCCTCCTTTAGGTATGTGTTGGTAGCAACACTAAAATCAGGATATCACGGACTATGTTTGTCTTTGTTTCCCCGAAAATGGAGCAGAATGCCAGGGACACATTTCTCAAGAAACATGTATTTTCAATTCACCTCTATTAAAGATGCTCATTTAATTCAGCATTTATAAAGATAATAATATGGATTGTTTTGAATAACTAATCAATATCCATAATGTGAATTGTGTATGTGTAATTTACTACACCACTACCAAACACAACAAATTTTAGATAGTATATAATAACACAAAATGTAGATCTAATATCAACTTCTAATTAATTTTTTAAGAAAAAGAAACTGGTGTGGCTGAGGAAAATGTTTTTCTTCTGGCCTAGACTTCCTTCTTTATCCTCTAGTCTGTCTAGGCTATTCTGTATTTAACTCAGGTCATAAACTATATTAGTTTGCTAGGGCTGCCATAACAAAGTACCACAGATTGAGTGGCTTAAATAACAGAAATTTATTATCCCACAGTTTTGGAAACTAAAAATCCAAAATCAAGGAGTTAACAGGGTTGGTTTCTTCTGAGGGCTATGAGGGAAGGACCTATCACAGGCTTCTCCTTGGCTTATAGACATTGTGCTCTTTCTGTGCCTCTTCACATACTCTTCACTCTATGAGGATCTGTGTGTCCAAATCCCCCCTTTTATGATGACACCAGTCATATTGGATTAGGGATCACCTTATTGACCTCCCTTTAGCTTGATTACCAATTTACAAAACGTTTCTCCAAATAAGGTCACATTCTGAGGTACTGGAGGTTAAGATTTTGACATATGAATTTTGAGGGAACACAATTCAACCTGACACCAGCTGGTCATCTAACACTTGAGCAAAAGCTTCTGTATAAGAAAGTTTTTAGTGGCAATGAAAAAAATTAAAATCTCTCTGCTTGCAATTATTTTAAGTTCCTTATAAGTACAAAGATTTCTGGCATCATTTTTTAATGAGTTCCACCCACCCCCTCTCCTCTCCATTTTGAGCCATCTCTGAAACCTGGGCTTCAGATAATTTCCAGAAATGGAAGTTAGCAGATCTTCCCACCTCTAGGTATGCTCTGTATTTCTTTCTGAGCTGTGCTCTGGGGAGGTAGACAGTGTTTATAGATTGAAGTTTTCATATTGAATATGACCTCAGACACCATTACTGAAAAGAAGTCATGGATTTGCATATCCCTATCACAGAATTTAAAATTTCTCTTTGTTTATATTGCCTGGTAATATATGATTTTCATGCCAATATTACAGCAACATAAAGTAAAAGTACTATATCATCAGAATCAACATTGGCCAGCTAAGATTTAATAAACTCTAATGTGCTATGTAGCTCATATATCATTAGTTTGGAAGATAGCTATTAATTTTGTAAATTTAGTTGTCAATGACTTAAAATTTTTCAAATAGTTCCTAAATTCATATCAATCTAATGGATATTAATGATCAAATATGTTTTACTTTCTCTGAAATAAAGGGTGGTGGTTTTGTCCCTCTTACTCCACTTCCTGTTTCATATTATTATAGTCAAATATTATAATCTCTTTTGTTTTTGGGTAATGAGTACATTAAAAAAAACATGCTTTGTTCTTGATGTGAATATTTTTTGTTTTGTGCCTACTTATAATCCATCTCTTTCCACAAATGACAACACTCCTGCGTTCAGTGGTAAACAATTTTATCCCACTCTCATTCCACATTGTTCCAGATAATCTCAACCATCCATATGGCTTTAAGGCTTTGGTCAGAATACTCCATAGTACTTAAGTCAGGAATGAGCACAGGGTCCAAGCCAGTTCAATGATAACTAATCCTAGATTTTTTTTCTGGAAATTTTAGGGCAAAAACTGTTCTCTTTCTGCTGAGGTCACTACTTTATAGGACGATAAGCCTTGAGGTAATGGTAGCCAACATGTGGAGAAATCCTGCCTGAAAATCAAGCCAACATAACAAAAGCAGACTGGGGATACGAATACAGGGAGACTGAATTTTAAGTATGTTCTTATAGTACATGGATTTAACCATGCTTGAAGTTTATCTTACCACTGGAATTTTCACTGGTATAAATCAATAAATTTACTTAAAATTATTTTTCAAAAAAATTTTTTTTACTTACCATTAGTGAGTTCAGTATTTAATGTTGATTCTTTGTAGTCATGTTATATTCATTTTTAATTATTTATTTTTATTTCTTTTCCTGACAAATTAAATGTGTATTTGAACAAATTTTTCAGGAATTCTACTGGATATTTTTTTCTATGACATTTTTTACCTGAGCTTGTTTTCTTTATTTGGACATTTTCATGAGGGTTTTTAATAAAAATCTTAGATAAGAGCTTATTCTAGGATGTGGCTATTCAGTAGTAAATAAAACAAACATATGAAACTTACATTCTAATGAGTAATAGAGATAATAAGTAAATATGTAGAGCAATTAATCTCTGGTAGTAAGAATTCACATGATGAAAATAGTATATGACAATATCCTAGAAAGTGACTTTCTATTTGAAGGTTATAAGAACACTATCTGGAGAGGTGATAGAGCTGAAGAAGGAGTTGGCTGTGACAAGATCCAGGCCAGGAGTTTCTCAGGTCAAAGGAATAGTTAGTGCAATGGTGCTAGGCAAGAAATATAGAGGGGAGGAAAGAGCATATCTGAAGCTTAGAGAGTAAGTTTATGAGACAAGGTATTCAAAGTTAGGAGCTGGGCTTTTATTCTTTAAGCTATATGGGGAGTCCTCTGAGTGTTTTTTATGTTGTTGTTGTTTTGCGGTATGCAGGCCTCTGACTGTTGTGGCCTCTCCTGTTGCAGAGCACAGGCTCTGGACGTGCAGGCTCAGCGGCCATGGCTCACGGGCCCAGCCACTCCACGGCATGTGGGATCCTTCCGGACTGGGGCATGAATCCGTGTCCCCTGCATCGGCAGGTGGACTCTTAACCACTGCACCACCAGGGAAGCCCCGTCTGAATGTTTAATGCCGCAGAATGACATGACATAGATTTTACAAGATCCTTCTCTATGGAGAATATTAGAAGGGTAGCAAGAGGAGAAATAGAGAGACCAAATAATAGGTCATCAACTCCATAATTCTTCCTTCTTTCATTTGGTCCTCCTGTTTATTTTTATTCTCATCTTTTCAGAAAGAAAACTAAGAGAAAACTCTCAGAAAAGAAAATCCTCTCAAACAACAATATAAGTTTCTGAGAACAGAGACCTCAAGTTTTAATTTTTCTTTAGCTAAGGCCTAGCAAGCTACCTCGTATATAACTGATGTTTAATAGCTAATGTTAAATGCTGAAGACAAGTTGAAACATGAGTCATAAAGTAAGAGTTAAGTCAAATATATAATTTTCTACAATTTCAGAGTCTATCATTCTTTCTCCATATATTATGTACTAGAAATACAATGATGAAAAATATATAAGATGTTTTCATACCCGGACTTGCCCTAGGTTATAATAACAATATTTTAAAGCAAAAATATAGAATTATTTTATTAGTACCTAAAAGTCTAGATTATGTCACTTTTTTATTTTTTTACTTTTTAATTGAAGCATAGTTGAGGTACAATATTATGTTAGTTTCAGGTGTACTACATAATGATTTGACATTTGCATACGTTATGAAATGATCACTACGATGAGTCTATAGCCGAGCAGGACCCTATGGCGCCTTCCCAGAACAGTCTCTGCCACCTGCCCATGTCCTCCACCTGCCTCTTATCTGTAGAAAAACTGTAGCCTCCTAGGCTTCCCTGAGTTCCAGAGAATTGCTTTGCAAAAGCTTTTAGTTTGATGTAGTCCCATTTGCTTGTTCTTGCTTTTGTTTCCCTTTGTTAAAGAGATATATAAAAAAAATACTGCTAAGACTAATGTCAAAGAGCCAACTTCTTATGATTTGTTCTAGGAGTTTTATGGTTTCAGAACTTACACTTAAGTCTTTAAACCATTTTGAGTTTATTTTTGAATATGGTATGAGAAAGGAGTCCAGTTTGATTTTTTTACATGTAGCTCTCCAGTTTTCCCAACATCATTTATTGAAGACACTGTCTTTTCCCCATTGTATATTGCTGCCTCCTTTGTTGTAGATTAATTGACCATGTAAATGTGTGTTTATTTCTGAGTTCTGTTCTGTTTCATTTATCTATGTGTCTGTTTTTGTGCAATACTGTTTTGATTACTGTAGCTTTGTAATAAAGTTTGAAATCAAGGAGCATGATACCTCCACCTTTGTTCTTTCTCAAGATTGTTTTGGCTATTTGAGGTCTTTTTTGTGTTTCCATACACATTTTAGAATTATTTGTTCTAGTTCTCTGAAAAAATGCCATTAGCATTTTGATAGGAATTGCATTGACTTGGAGAGTATGGTTATTGCCTTGGAGAGTATGGTTATTTTAACAATATTAATTCTTCCAATCCAAGAACACAGTATATCTTTCCATCTATCTGTATTGTCTTCAATTCAATCTCTTTATCGATGTCACAGTTTTTAGAGTACAAGTCTTTTACCTCCTTGGTTAGATTTATTCCTAGACATTTTATTCTTTGTGATGCAATTGGAAATGGATTATTTTCTTAACTTCCCTTACTGATATTTTGTTGTTAGTGAATAGAAATACAACAGATTTCTGTAGTATATTAACTTCATGTATTGCAATGTCACTGAATTCATTTCATACTTCTAATGGTCTTTTGATGTCATCTTTATTATTTTCTTTTTTTAATTGAATAATAATTTATTTACAATATTGTATTAATTTCAGATGTGCAGCAAAGTAATTCAGTAATATGTATTATTCATATTATTTTCCACTCTAGGTTATTACATGATATTGAATATAGTTCCCTGTGCTATACAGTAAATCCTCCTTGCTTATCTATTTTATGTATAGTAGTCTGTATCCATTAATCACATACTCCTAATTTATTCCTCCTCCATTCTCTTTCCCCTTTGGTAACCTTGTTTGTTTTCTATGTCTGTGAGTCTGTTTTGCTTTGTATATAGCTTCATTTATATTATTTTTTAGATTCCATGATAAGTGATATCATATAGTATTTGTCTTTCTATATCTGACTTACTTCACTAAGTATAATATTCTCTAAGACCATCCATGTTGCTGTAAATGGCAATATTTCATTCTTTCTTTATGGCTGAGTAATATTCCATTGTATGCATGTACCACATCTTTTTTTTTTCACAACTCACACACACACACTGTATTTTATTTTTACAAGAGATAAACTGACACCAAGCATTGTAAATGGATGACCACAACAAAAGCAACAATGATTGTAATTACCAAACATGAAACACACTCTTACTATGTCATAATATTAATATTCAGTCCAGTAATCCTCCACTGTAACAGCTCCTTTACTTTGCAGTACCACATCTTCTTAAGCCAATCATCTATTGATGGACATTTGGGTTGTTTCCATGTCTGGTTATTGTGAATAGTGCTGCTATGAGCACTGGGGTGCATGTACCTTTTCAAATTAGACTTTTTGTCTTTTCCAAATATATAGCCAGTAGTGAAATTGCTGGATCATATGATAGTTCTGTTTTTAGCTTTTAAGGAAGCTCCATACTGTTTTCCACAGTGGATGTACCAATTTACATTCCCACCAACAGTGTAGGAGGGTTCTCTTTTCTCCATACTCACTCCAGCATTTATTATTTGTAGACTTTTTGATGATAGCCATTCTGAGCAGCATAAGGTGATACCTCATGTGGATTCGATTTGCATTTCTTTAATAGTTAGTGATGCTGAGCATTTTTTCACATGCCTGTTGACTATTTGTATGTCTTCTTTGGAGAAGTGTCTATTTAGGTGTTCTGCACATTTTTGATCGGTTTGTTTTTTGATATTGAGTTTTATGAGTGGATTTATATTTTGGAAATTAACTCCTTGTTGGTCATATCCTTTACAAATATTTTCTCTGTAGGCTGTCTTTTCATTTTGTTGATGGTTTCCTTTGCTCTGTAAAAGCTTTCAAGTTTGATTGGATCACATTTGTTTGTTTTTTAATTTATATCTTTTGCCCTGGGAGACTGATCTAAGAAAATCTTGCTACGATTGTCAGAGGATGTTTTGCCTGTGTTCACTTCTAGGAGTTTTATGGTGTCATGTCTTATTAGGATTTTCTATATACAATATCATGTCATTTGAGAATAGTGACAGTTTTACTTATTCCTTTCCAGTTTGGATTCCTTTTATTTCTTTTTTTGTCTGATTGCTGTGGCTAGGACTTCCAATACTATGGTTGAATAAAAGTGGTGAGAGTGGGCATCCTTGTCTTGTTTCTGGTCTTAGAGGAAATGCTCACAGCTTTTCAACATTGAGTAGGATGTTGGCTTGGGTTTGTCATATATGACCTTTATTATGTTGAGGTATGTTTCTTCTATATCTACTTTTGCAAGTCTTTATAAATGAATGTGGTATCTTTGTCTGGTTTTGACATCAGGGTGATGTTGGCCTCATGGAAGGTGTTCAGAAGCATTCCTTCCTCTTTAGTTTTTGGGATTATTTTGAGAAGGATAGGTGCCTTAACTTTTCTTTAAATATTTGGTAGAATTCACATGTGAAGCTATCTGGTCCAGCACTTTGGTTTGTTGGGAGTTTTATTTTTTTTTTATTACTGATTCAAAGTCATTACTCATCAGTTCATATTTTTCATTTCTTTCTGCTACAGTCTTGGGGGATTATACGTTTCTAGGATTTTGTCTATTTCCTCTAGGTTATCCATTTTATCAGTGTATAACTGGTCATAGTACTCTCTTATGATTCTTTGTATTTCTGTGATGTCAGTTAGAATTTCTCTTCTTTCACTTCAGATTTTATTTATTTATGCCCTCTCTTGTTTCCTTGGTAAGTCTGGCTAAAGGTTTATCAATTTTGTTTATCTTTTCAAAGAGCCAGTTCTTTGTTTCATTGATCTTTTCTATTGCTTTTTAGTCTCTATTTCATTTATTTCTGCCCTGCTCTTTATTATTTCTTTCCTTCTATAAACTTTGGGTTTTGTTTAGTCTTTTCCTAGTTCCATTAGGTGTAAGGCTAGGGTGTTTATTTGAAAATTTTCTTGTTTCCTTAGGTGGGTTTGAATCTCTATGATCTTCCCTCTCAGAACTGCTTTTGCTGCATTTCAAAGATGTGCATTGTGTGCTTCCATTTTCATTTGTCTCCAGGTACTTTTTATTTCTTCTTTGATTTCTTCAATGACTCGTTAGTGTTTTTTAGCATATTGTTTAGCTTCCACGTGTTTTTGTTTTTTGTAGTTTTTTTCTTGTAGTTGATTTCTGGTCTTACACCTTTGTGGTCAGAAAAGACACATGATATAATTTCAGCCTTCTTAAATTTATTGGGACTTTTTTGTGGCCTAGCATGTGATCTATCCTGGGGAATGTTCAATGTTTACTTGAAAAGAATGTATATTCTGCTAAGTTTGGATGGAAGTTTCTATATATATCTATTAAGTTCATCTGGCCTAACGTACCATTTAAGACCAGTATTTTCTTATAGATTTTCCATCTGGATGATATATCCATTGATGTAAGTGGGGTGTTAAACTCCCCCACTATTATTGTGTTGCTGTCAATTTCTTCCTTTATGCTTGTTAATATTTACTGTATATATTTACGTGCTCCTATGTTTGGTGCATATATATTTATAATTGTTATATCTTCTTTTTGGATTGATCCTTTTATCATTATGGAATGTCCTCTTTGTGTCTTATTACAGTATTTGTTTTAAAGTATTTTTTTGTCTGATATAAGTATTGCTGTCCCAGATTGCTTTTTGTTCCATTTGCAAAAGATACCTTTCTTGAGAGAGCTGATGGATAGGGTCGAGTCCCAGAACTGCTGTCTACAAGGGCCAAGGGGTTCTAGGGCTAGTGCAGGCCCATTGGTGGGTAGGGCTGGGTCCCAGGTCAGCTGGATACACAGCCTAGGGAAGTTGGAGCTCATGCTGGCCCATTGGTGGGCACAGCCAGGTCCTGAGATGACTGGCTGTTGGTGCTGAGGGGGCCAGGGCTTGTGCCAGCCCACTGGTGTGCAGGGCCAAGTCCCAGGTGGTTGGTTGTGGGGCCCAGGTGAAGCTGGGATGGTGCTGGCCTACTGTTAAATGGCTAAGGGCCCCAGCACTAATAAGTTAGAAGGAAGGCTCCAAACTGTTGCTTGCCATCACCATTGTCCTCGTGGTAGAACAAGCTCCCCAAAATGGCTGCTACTGGCAGCTATGTTCCCAGTGAGAGTCTCAGTTGCCTTCTGCCTCTCTGGGAGGTTTCCAAGATTAGCAAGTGGGTCTGACCCAAGGTCTTTTCAAATTACTGCCTTGGCACTGGGCTCAATAGTGTGTGAGATTTTGCACACATCCATTAAGAGCTGAGTCCATTTCCTGCAACCTTGTGGCTCTCCTGAAAGTAAGCCTGGCTAGTCTCAAAACCAGGGGGCTCATCTTTCCAGGGTAGCACCCTGGGCTAGGGAGCATGATGTGGGGCTCAGACCCTTTGCTTCTCAGGGAGAAGCTTTGTAATTGTGATAATCCTCCTGTTTGTGGGTCACCTACCTGGGGGTTTGGGTCTTGACTATACCACATCTCTTTATATCTTTAGTTGTGGGAAATCTTTTCTTCTAGTCTTCAGGTCATTCCCATAGATAATTGCCCTGGAAATAGTTGTAATTTTGGTGTGCCTCGGGGAGAAGGTAAGCTCAGGGTCTTCCTACTCCAAAATCTTGGTCACACCTCTCTGTTACTTCATGATAGCAGTTGAAAACAGCACTTCTTTAACTTCATCCCAAATCACTCTGTAGATACTCTAACTCACATAACAACCCTCCAAAGCCCAGGATTGAGAAAACTGATGACTATGCCTCAGCATCATCTTATACCATTGCCAAAGTCTGGGGATCCCCCCTCTCCAGTTAAAGTAACACCAATGGTGCTCCTGAAATCTGTTACAAAAGAGCTGTTGTATCAAGCTCCTAGCTTAGAACCAGCCAGACTTGGATTGGATAGACTAGGTCACTACCATAACATTGGGAGATCCACCTCTTTCTGCTTACCCTTCTGTAGTTTTCTGAACCTGATTTTTGTGCCTCAACCATCTTTCCTTTATGTTTGCTAAATTCTTCCTCAAGAGTCTATTTGGTTTTGCCCCAATATTTCAGACGTATATGATTTGAAACATTCAAAACCCCTATATCAGTCACCATTCTTCTTTACCATAAGCTACAGCTCAGTTTCTTTCACCTGTTATTTCCTGACAATTATCTACATCGAACTGCTAGGACTCCATTACTTTTATTTTCCCTGCTGACTGGAAAGCATGTTCTACTCATTCAACACTATATATGCCTTCACAATGTATATAAAATATTTAAGATTTTCACAGACAAATGAAAACTTGGCAAATTAATTTGAGTAGTAAAATAAAAATCTCAGCCGTAATTACACTACAAAGGATAGACTCACTGTTTTGTTGATGTTTGTCCTTTAAATTTTAGAAATCGCTGAAACAGTTTCAAAAGTATTTTTCTCCTTTATAACCTTAAAAAACAAAAATCTGATTACTCTATTTTTAATCAAGAAATATTTCCATGGAGACAGATGAAAAGTATCAGAGTTATCATTACTTTTCTTGTCTTAACTGGAAAATAAATGTGAGGTCGTGGTCATATAATATTTTACAATCTCTTCTCCTCTTTTGTTCTGAAATATTCTTGGATACAGTTGAAAGAAAATGGCAACATATGGTCCATTAGTTTAAATGAGGTGGGGGAAGAACAGGGTGGATTATTAATGATAATAATTTATACTTCCTCTGTATCTATAAGCTATTGCCTTGTAGAGAACTTGGCAGCCCTCACAGTAAAATGAAGTTTAAGGTTAAAGTTTGAAGTATGACAAAAGACTGTTTTGAGCAAAAAGAAAAGCAAAGGAAAATTGTCCACATTGGATATTTACGGACTTCCTATCTGTACTTCTATAATACAATTCTTCTGCTAGTAAGTAACATTTCTTACATGACTTTTCAAATATTGAACTAAAATTATTTTTTTGGAAATTCTTAACTTCACCTTACGGTAATTCAGTAGTTGCTCCAATTTTTAGAAATTTAAGATGAAAGTCAAGTATTTTCTTCTGGGTATTTAGACTTGAATAGTCTTTCAACTACTGACGGAACATTTATGGGTGATTCACTATCTAGGTGTCTATATATCTTGGACAATTCATAAGAATAATGACCAACTGGATGTTCACAGACTTCCTTGCAGAATAGAAATTCCAGTGTCCTTACATCCTCACACACAAAAATATACATGAAATAATATGTTCCTTTTGTGAATTTTCAGCCTTATCATTTTCCTAAAACTTTTATTCCCTATTAGAAGCTCTAAAAGTCCATGGTTAAGTCATCATACTTATTTTTAATGTTGTTTCCTGAAACAGTATACCTCAATATCAGTTCATTTAAAAACATTGTTGTGCAAATATCACCTGCAAAAAACTAGAGGACTTCAAACTTGTGTTGCTGTTTTAGCAGCGGAATTCTTATTTTTCTAATAACAAAATAAATATTATAAAGTAGCCCCTACTCAGATTGAGATAGGAGTGGAAAACCCATAACTAATGCCACTCATTCCCCCTCCACAATTCTCTCCCCACTGCTGCAGCAGCCCTGAGGCACATCCCAATGACCCTACGAATCCTGGGAACGCATTTTGAAATCCACTATTTCATGAAGTATGAGAATGCATCCATCCTTTAGAGAAGTAAAAACCGTTCTCAACAATTAATTTAAAAACATAAATAAACATTACCAGATCTTACAGGGACTTGTTTCTTTTTCTTTTTTAATTTTTCTCCTAAAATTTTTCATTGTAAATAGAAATACAAGAAAGTGTTTTGTCAGTGCAAAAGAGACTTAGCCAATAATATGAAACTGTGGTCCTTGATTCAGTGAGCCTGAATAGCAGTTTAATTTGTCTGTTTACAGAGCTATGAAAAAATATCTCTATTTGTGTACTCTAAAATAAAATGTATATAATTCATACAGCCGGGAAATAGAATGTGTGTTCTCAAGAAGACCTGGCAAAACAACTGAGCATTTTAATTGTTAAAACTATGAATTTCCCCTTTCCCAGTCTTATACTTAGGCGAGATGAAGAAGCCAAAAAATATTAAAGTGGATTAGAGTGCCTTACTGGAAAACCCAAAAGATATAAATTGTTCTTAGCTAAGTGTGACATTTGGAAAATGCACTACAAATTTGTCAACTCTTTTCAAGTGTAATAGAAGTATGACCAATTTGACAGAATTAAGACAAAGATATGGGCCCTACTTTCTTCTTGGCTTGCAGATTTGGTTCAGTGTTGATGTTGCCCATTGATCGTGGACAAGCTGTCCTGGTAGCATGAGATGAAATGACCTATCCAGAGTCAGTTAATAATTTGAACAGTAGCACGGTGTCCTGCTCTTAAAACATAAAAAGCAGTTTAAGTTATAAAAGTAGATTTAAGAACAAGTTTATGAAAAATAAAATAATTGGATCATGGGACTTTTCTGTAATTTAATAACTGATTCCTTATTCCATGTAATAATTACTTCCTTTGTCAAGTTGGAAATCTATAATAGCTGGATGCTAACTTGTAGACTGATGGCAAATACATATAGCAAAGCATTTGGTAACAAAAGCAGACATAAATGTAGAATATTGTAAACTACTGACAATTACACAGGCCTGGAAAGTAAGCTCTAATTACAGTTCACCACAGGTATTAAATCTAATATAATACTTGTGAAATCTTTAGTGATTCTACATAGCATGCACACATTTAAAATGAAGTGAAAGTTGGGACAATTATACAGTAACTCAATTTCCTTGAAAATATTCACCCTGGTTTTCTTAGGTACTGTGAACAGAAATGCTGGTTAGACTTGCATTTTCCATATAATTACCATCATGTTATGTGTTGAGATTTTTAAGGTGCATTTCAGCAGAAAAAAAAAACAATAATTAAACCACAGCTCTGCACAGAGAGTGCTAAAGGAAGATTAAAGGCTAAAAGGAAAATAGTTTTTAATTCTCATTTTCACTATTTTCTCTCAAATAAAATGGGATACCACTTAGACTACAACATGAATATGGTTAAGAGGTCATTAAAATCTGCTGAGGCAGTACAGGATATAGAATAATCACTATACGTAGGGCCAGAAGGCATAGACTAAAGTTCTAGTTCAGCTACTTACTGGTGAAATTTTGGCAAGACAATGAAGTCCTTATAAAATGAGAAATGCAACGTCTGCTCAAACTATCTCAGAGGATTATGATGATCAGAATAAAAAGTATAGTGATGGACATCAATATAATTGTTCTATAAACTGTTAGAATTTACAAAATCAAGGTATTGCTGATTATTCAAAGTGAAGACTTGAAATAAAGTTCACAATGGAGATATATAAGTTATCCTCACTGTAGACCGCTCATTAAAATACATAACACCCACAGAGGACTTAACTATGTACCACATACTATTCTAAGGAATCAACATTAAATAACTTATTAATGTGATGAGTCTATTTTTATCTCTATTTCACAAGTGAGAGAATTAACTCAGAGAGTGGATAAGTAACTTGCTAAAGGTCAGCCTCTAGTAAGTGATGGAGCTAGTTTTCAAAAACATGCAGGTTAACTACAAGAGTCTATGCCCAAAGCATCTCATATCTTCTTGGCATCTCTGAGGAAGAAACTTTTAAGAGGAGACCTGAAAATGAGAGAATGAAGAGAATTGGGAGCAGAATAGAAACCAGACACAAATATCCTAAGATGGGAAGACGTTCCTATACTATTTATGAACTACATGAATTTTGTAAACTTTCCTTAATCTTAAACTTTTTCTGATCACTAAAAACAAAGGAGCAGATTATAGCTCCAATTTGTAAAGAGCTTAGGAGTCATCACTCCTGTTTACGCAACATCAACAACAAAAGCTGGACAAACTGAAGATCAATGACTTTTCTTGGAGTAATCAAGAAATGAGGTTGTAGGGCAAACTACCACCCTGGAATTTGGAGAGACAGAATTATCCAGAGAGATACAACCAAGATCAATATATCTGGAGTGGAAACTACTGGATCCATGAACTAGTAGGAAGACCTAACCGGTAATTTTGATGAGTTTCTGAAGGCCAAGTGTGGACTAGTTTGAGCAGAAAAAACTACTAGGCACTGGAAACTTAAGGGAAGCTCTCACCATCTTGTTGGCTTTACCTCCAGAACCCTATCTGAGAAAGACCCTTTGTGGCTCTGGCAGGGATAAAAGAATAATCATTGTGAAATGCATGGAACCTTCTCCATAATAAAGGCCTACTCTCCAAGGAAAAAGATTTGGCTATAGTCTTCACCCAGGTCAAAAAAGGACATTCTCTCACTCTAGCCCTCTGTAGGGAAAAAAGGGAAACATAGGGAAAAAAGAAAACATAGTTATTAACAGGGGTTAAGCCTTCAAAGAAATGGATTGGAAATGCTGACATCAGAGTAGAGTATATGGGGGTCAGGGGGAAAAAGCTGTGTCACTGAAGAAACACTTGTCAAGATCAGTCTTGAGAAACAGGTATACTAAAACATTTATACATAGGTGGAAGATCATAGAATGCTCCTATTCCTCCAAACCTTACTACCACACTAACAGGAATCCAATATAAAAATAGTGGATTAGAGATGAAGGAGCTTCAATCACACTGATAAGGAAGCCCAAAGTTCAGACGGGGGACAAAAACAAAGACACTAGAGAGATTCAACATCTCTAGCATGTATAACTATAGCAAATATTAAACGTAGTCTAACTCCTAGCCAGAGTAACATAAATCCCGATACCAAAGATCTATATACCTCAGTTTCTATTATCCAATAAAACATGCCTGGTTTTCAACAAAAAATAATGCAAGAAATTTCAAAAGCAAGTAAAAATAGAGTCTAAAGAGGCAAAGCAATTATCAGAAATAGACTCAGAGAATGATACAGATGTTGGAATTACCAGAGAATTTAAAACAAGTATGATTAATATGTTTAAGGGCTAATGGAAAAATAAGACAACATGAAAAAGCAGATGGGTAATGTAAGTAGATAGATGGAAACTCTAGAAAGAATTTTTTTATGTGTTTCCTTGGACCATTCTATACTTTTTGTTTTAAATTAAAGTACAGTTGCTGTATGATAGTATATAAGTTACAGGTGTACAATATAATGATTCACAATTTTTAAAGGTTATATTCCATTTATAGTTATTGTAAAATATTGGCTATATTCCCTGTGTTATACAATATGTCCTTCTAAGAAAGAATTTTTTAACTGCTAGAAATCCAAAACACTGTAACAGAAATGAAGAATGCTTTTGATAGGCTCAGCAGACTTGATGTGGTTGAGGAAGAACTCAGTGGCTTGAAGATAGGTCAGTAGAAATCTCTTAACTGAAATACAAATAGAAAAAAAAAAATGAAAAAAAAAACACAACAGGACATCCAAAACAGCAATTTCAAAAGTTGTGGGCTTCCCTGGTGGCGCAGTGGTTGGGAGTCCACCTGCCGATGCAGGGGATGCAGGTTCGTGCCCCGGTCAATGAGGATCCCACATGCCGTGCAGCGGCTGGGCCTGTGGGCCATGGCCACTGGGCCTGCGCATCCAGAGCCTGTGCTCCGTGGGGGGAGAGGCCACAGCAGTGAGAGACCCACATACCACAAAAAACAAAAACAAAACAAAACAAACAAACAAACAAAAAGTTGTAATGTACACACACACAGAGTTGAATACCAGAAAAAGAGAGAATGGACCAAAAAAAAAAGGATGTAATATAATAATGAGTCTAACTCCATTTTTTGATTTCTGACATCTTTTAAGCCTGACCCTTCCCTCTTTCTCTTTTTACCCCACATCTAGACAAGCCAAGGTGCTCCTTCCTTTGGGGTTAGTAGGAAGTTCACACCATGTACAGGAACCCTCATCCTGGCTCTATCCCCTAACCCCCATAAAAACTCCAAGGCAATCTCTTTTCCCAGCTCTAACAAGGCTGGGAAAATGCTACAACATTTGCTTGGGAGTTCTCCTCTCTACTTTTGTATCAGATTTTGACTTGGCTCCATCCTATCTCTGAGGATTGGTCGTGAAAAGTAATAATGACAGAGAAATTTCCAAAATCAATGACAGACACCAAATCACAGATCTAGAAAGCTCAGAGAGTACCTAGGGCTATAAATACCACCCCACCAATAAAACCCAAAACCCACACCTAAATATATCACATTCAAATATCAGAAAGACAAAGACAAAAAGGAGATCCTAAAAAAAAGACAGAGGGGGTTAAAATCTTACCTAGAGAGGAAGAAAGATAAGAATTAGAGTGTAATTCTCATAACAATGGAAGCAGGAATAGTAGAAAAAATATTTAAAGTGTTAGAAGAAAATAAATCATCAACTTAGAATTCTATATCCTGTAAAATCATTCTCCAAAACTAAAGAAGAAGTAAAATTTTCTCTAAAAGTACAAGTTGAGGGAATTCATCACCAGCAGAATTGCCTTGCAAGAAATGCTTAAAAAATTCTTCCGGGAAAATGAAAATGATATAGAAACTTAGATCTACATAAAGAAATGAAGAGCGTTAGAGAAGGAATAAATGAAGGTAATATAAAATTCTTCATTTTTTCATTCATAAATTATCAAAACCATAACTGTTTAAAGTAAAAACAGTAAAAATGTATTGGGTGATTATAGCATATGGATAAATGAAATGAATAACATTAATGTCGTGAGCTCCTGTGAGCTGTGAGAACAAAGAAGAGAAAGGGAAATCTCTCCCAGCAGCCACAGAAGCAGCGGATTAAAGCTCCACAATCAACTTGATATACCCTGCATCTGTGGAATACCTGAATAGACAAGGAATGATCCCAAATTGAAGAGGTGGAATTTAGGAGCGAGATCTATGATTTTTTTCCCTTTTCCTCTTTTTGTGAATGTGTACGTGTATGCTTCTGTGTGAGATCCTGTCTGTATACTCTTGCTTCCACCATTTGTCCTACGGCTCTATCCGTCCATGACTTTTTTTAAAAAATTCTTTTTCTTAATAATTAAGTTTAATTGTAATAACTTTATTATACTTTACCTTCGTTCTTTCTTTCTTTCCTTCCTTCCTTCCCTCCTTTAGACAACGAATCACCCCAAATTGAGGAGGTGGCCTCAGGGAGCAGGATTTATGATGTTTCCCCCTTTACCTCTTTTTGTGAAGGTGTATGTGTATGCTTCTGTGTAAGATTTTCTCTGTATAGCTTTGCTTCCAACATTTGTCCTAAGGTTCTATCCGTCCCTTTTTTTTTTTTTCTAAATATTTTTTAATTCAATAACTATATTATACTTTATTTTATTTTTACTGTATCATCTTTCTTTCTGTCTTTTATCTTCTTTCCCTCCTTCCTTCCTTCCTCCCTCCCTCCCTCCCTCCCTCCTTTCTTTCCTTCTTTGCTTCTTTCTTCCTTCCTTCCTTTCCTCCTTTCCTTCTTTCTTTACTCATACTTCTACTAATTCTCCCTACTTTTTCTCCCTTTTATTCTGGGCTGTGTGGATGAAAGGCTCTTGGTGCTCCAGCCAGGAGTCAGGGCTCTGCCTCTGAGGTAGGAGAGCCAACTTCAGGACACTGGTCAACAAGAGACCTCCCAGCTCCACATAATATTAAACGGTGGAAATATCCCAGAGACCTCCATCTTAACACCAGCACCCAGCTTCACTCAACGACCAGCAAGCCACAGTGCTGGACAACCTATGCCAAACAACTAGCAAAACAGGAACACAACCCCACCCATTAGCAGAGAGGCTGCCTAAAATCATAATAAGGCCACAGACACCCCAAAACACACCACCAGACGTGAACCTGCCCACTAGAGAGACAAGATCCAGCCTCATCCAGCACAACACAGGCACTAGTCCCCTCCACCAGGAAGCCTACACAACCCACTGAAACAACCTTAGCCACTGGAGACAGACATCAAAAACAACGGGAACTACGAACCTGCAGCCTGCAAAAAGGAGACCCCAAACACAGTAAGATAAGCAAAATGAGAAGACAGAAAAACACACAGCAGATGAAGGAGCAAGATAGAAACCCACCAGACCTAACAAATGAAGAGGAAATAGGCAATCTACCTGAAAAAGAATTCAGAATAATGATAGTAAGGATGATCTGAAATCTTGGAAGTAGAATGGACAAAATGCAAGAAACAGTTAACAAGGACCTACAAGAACTAAAGATGAAACAAGCAACGATGAACAATGCAATAAATGAAATTAAAATCACTCTAGATAGGATCAATAGCAGAATAACTGAGGCAGAAGAACGGATAAGTGACCTGGAAGATAAAGTAGTGGAAATAACTACTGCAGAGCAGAATAAAGAAAAAAGAATGAAAAGAACTGAGGACAGTCTCAGAGACCTCTGGGACAACATGAAACGCACCAACATTCGAATTATAGGGGTTCCAGAAGAAGAAGAAAGAAAGAAAGGGACTGAGAAAATATTTGAAGAGATTATAGTTGAAAACTTCCTTAATATGGGAAAGGAAATAGTTAATCAAGTCCAGGAAGCACAGAGGGTCCCATACAGGATAAATACAAGGAGAAACACGCCAAGACACATATTAATCAAACTGTCAAAAATTAAATACAAAGAAAGCATATTAAAAGCAGCAAGGGAAAAACAACAAATAACACACAAGGGAATCCCCATAAGGTTAACAGCTGATCTCTCAGCAGAAACCCTACAAGCCAGAAGGGAGTGGCAGGACATACTGAAAGTGATGAAGGAGAATAGCCTGCAACCAAGACTACTCTACCCAGCAAGGATCTCATTCACATTTGATGGAGAAATTAAAATCTTTACAGACAAGCAAAAGCTGAGAGAGTTCAGCACCACCAACCCAGCTTTACAACAAATGCTAAAGGAACTTCTCTAGACACGAAACACAAGAGAAGGAAATGACCTATAGTGGCGAACCCAAAACAATATATAAAATGGAAATAGGAACATACATATCGATAATTACCTTAAATGTAAATGGACTAAATGCTCCCACCAAAAGACACAGATTGGCTGAATGGATACAAAAACAAGACCCTTATATATGCTGTCTACAAGAGACCCACTTCAGAACTAGAGACACATACAGACTGAACGTAAGGGGATGGAAAAACATATTCCATGCAAATGGAAACCAAAAGAAAGCTGGAGTAGCAATTCTCATATCAGAAAAAAATAGACTTTAAAATAAGGACTATTAAAAGGGACAAAGAAGGACACTACATAATGATCAAGGGATCGATCCAAGAAGAAGATATAACAATTGTAAATATTTATGCACCCAACATAGGAGCACCTCAATACATAAGGCAAATACTAACAACCATAAAAGGGGAGATCAACAGTAACACATTCATAGTAGGGGACTTTAACACCCCACTTTCACCCATGGACAGATCATCCAAAATGAAAATAAATAAGGAAACACAAGCTTTAAATGATACATTAAACAAGATGGACTTAATTGATATTTATAGGACACTCCATCCAAAAACAACAGAATACACATTTTTCTCAAGTGCTCATGGAACATTCTCCAGGATAGATCATATCTTGGGTCACAAATCAAGCCTTGGTAAATTTAAGAAAACTGAAATTGTATCAAGTATCTTTTCCGACCACAACGCCATGAGACTAGATATCAATTACAGGAAAAGATCTTTAAAAAATACAAACACATGGAGGCTAAACAATACACTACTTACTAATGAAGTGATCACTGAAGAAATCAAAGAGGAAATAAAAAAATACCTAGAAACAAATGACAATGGAGACACAACGACCCAAAACCTATGGGATGCAGCAAAAGCAGTTCTAAGGGGGAAGTTTATAGCAATACAAGCCCACCTTAAGAAGCAGGAAACATCTCGAATAAACAACCTAACCTTGCACCTCAAGCAATTAGAGAAAGAAGAACAAAAAAACCCCAAAGCTAGCAGAAGGAAAGAAATCATAAAAATCAGATCAGAAATAAATGAAAAAGAAATGAAGGAAACAATAGCAATGATCAATAAAACTAAAAGCTGGTTCTTTGAGAAGATAAACAAAATAGATAAACCACTAGCCAGACTCATCAAGAAAAAAAGGGAGAAGACTCAAATCAATACAATTAGAAATGAAAAAGGAGAAGTAACAACTGACACTGCAGAAATAAAAAAAATCATGAGAGATTACTACAAGCAACTCTATGCCAATAAAATGGACAATCTGGAAGAAATGGACAAATTCTTAGAAATGCACAACCTGCCAAGACTGAATCAGGAAGAAATAGAAAATATGAACAGACCAATCACAAGCACTGAAATTGAAACTGTGATTAAAAACCTTCCAACAAACAAAAGCCCAGGACCAGATGGCTTCACAGGTGAATTCTATCAAACGTTTAGAGAAGAGCTAACACCTATCCTTCTCAAACTCTTCCAAAATATAGCAGAGGGAGGAACACTCCCAAATTCCTTCTACGAGGCCACCATCACCTTGATACCAAAACCAGACAAGGATGTCACAAAGAAAGAAAACTACAGGCCAATATCACTGATGAACATAGATGCAAAAATCCTCAACAAAATACTAGCAAACAGAATCCAACAGCACATTAAAAGGATCATACACCATGATCAAGTGGGGTTTATTCCAGGAATGCAATGATTCTTCAATATACGCAAATCTATCAATGTGATAAACCATATTAACAAATTGAAGGAGAAAAACCATATGATCATCTCAATAGATGCAGAGAAAGCTTTCGACAAAATTCAACACCCATTTATGATAAAAACCCTCCAGAAAGTAGGCATAGAGGGAACTTTCCTAAACATAATAAAAGCCATATATGACAAGCCCACAGCCAACATCATCCTCAATGGTGAAAAACTGAAAGCATTTCCACTAAGATCAGGAAGAAGACAAGGTTGCCCACCCTCACCACTCTTATTCAACATAGTTTTGGAAGTTTTAGCCACAGCAATCAGAGAAGAAAATGAAATAAAAGGAATCCAAATCGGAAAAGAAGAAGTAAAGCTGTCACTGTTTGCAGATGACATGATACTATACATAGAGAATCCTAAAGATGCTACCAGAAAACTACTGGAGCTAATCAATGAATTTGGTAAAGTAGCAGGATACAAAATTAATGCACAGAAATCTCTGGCATTCCTATATACTAATGATGAAAAATCTGAAATTGAAATCAAGAAAACACTCCCATTTACCATTGCAACAAAAAGAATAAAATATCTAGGAATAAACCTACCTAAGGATACGAAAGACCTGTATGCAGAAAATTATAAGACACTGATGAAAGAAATTAAAGATGATACAAATAGATGGAGAGATATACCATGTTCTTGGATGGGAAGAATCAACATTGTGAAAATGACTCTACTACCCAAAGCAATCTACAGATTCAATGCAATCCCTATCAAACTACTACTGGCATTTTTCACAGAACTAGAACAAAAAATTTTGCAATTTGTATGGAAACACAAAAGACCCCGAATAGCCAAAGCAATCTTGAGAACGAAAAAAGGAGCTGGAGGAATAAGGCTCCCTGACTTCAGACTATATTACAAAGCAACAGTAATCAAGACAGTATGGTACTGGCACAAAAACAGAAAGATAGATCAGTGGAACAGGATAGAAAGCCCAGAGATAAACCCACGCACATATGGACACCTTATCTTTGATAAAGGAGGCAGGAATGTACAGTGGAGAAAGGACAGCCTCTTCAATTAATGGTGCTGGGAAAACTGGACAGGTACATGTAAAAGTATGAGATTAGATCACTCCCTAACACCATACACAAAAATAAGCTCAAAATGGATTAAAGACCTAAATGTAAGGCCAGAAACTATCAAACTCTTAGAAGAAAACATAGGAAGAACACTCTATGACATAAATCACAGCAAGATCCTTTCTGACCCACCTCCTAGAGTAATGGAAATAAAAACAAAAATAAACAAATGGGACCTAATGAAACTTCAAAGCTTTTGCACAGCAAAGGAAACCATAACCAAGACCAAAAGACAACCCTCAGAATGGGAGAAAACATTTGCAAATGAAGCAACTGACAAAGGATTAATCTCCAAAATTTACAAGCAGCTCATGCAGCTCAATAACAAAAAAACAAACAACCCCATCCAAAAATGGGCAGAAGACCTAAATAGACATTTCTCCAAAGAAGATATACAGAATGCCAACAAACACATGAAAGAATGCTCAACATCATTAATCATTAGAGAAATGCAAATCAAAACTACAATGAGATATCATCTCACACCAGTCAGAATGGCCATCATCAAAAAATCTAGAAACAATAAATGTTGGAGAGGGTGTGGAGAAAAGGGGACACTCTTGCACTGCTGGTGGGAATGTGAATTGGTTCAGCCACTGTGGAGAACAGTATGGAGGTTCCTTAAAAAACTACAAATAGAATTACCATATGACCCAGCAATCCCACTACTTGGCATATACCCTGAGAAAACCAAAATTCAAAAAGAGTCATGTACCAAAATGTTCATTGCAGCTCTATTTACAATAGCCAGGACATGGAAACAACCTAAGCGCCCATCATCGGATGAATGGATAAAGAAGATGTGGCACATATACACAATGGAATATTACTCAGCCTTAAAAAGAAATGAAATTGAGCTATTTGTAATGAGATGGATAGACCTAGAGTCTGTCATACAGAGTGAAGTAAGTCAGAAAGAAAAAGACAAATACCGTATGCTAACACATATATATGGAATTTAAGGGAAAAAAATGTCATGAAGAACCTAGGGGTAAGAGAGGAATAAAGACGCAGACCTACTGGAGAACGGACTTGAGGGTATGGGGAGGGGGAGGGCTGAGTTTTGACAGGGCGAGAGAGAGTCATGGACATATACACACTAACAAACGTAGTAAGGTAGATAGCTGGGGGGAAGCAGCCGCAAGGCACAGGGATATTAGCTCGGTGCTTTGTGACAGCCTGGAAGGGTGGGATGGGGAGAGTGGGAGGGAGGGAGACGCAAGAGGGAAGACATATGGGAACATATGTATATGAATAGCTGATTCACTTTGTTATAAAGCAGAAACTAACACACCATTGTAAAGCAATCATACCCTAATAAAGATGTTTAAAAAAAAAAAAAAAGCACTTAAAAAAGACAAAAAAAAAAAAAATAATAACATTAATGTCACAAGGAATGGGAGGGAGAAAATAGGAACAGTATTTCACAGGATACTTGCAATACATGGAAGTGTTATAGGATTATTTTAAATTTGACTTAGATTAGTTTAAAAGGTATATTGCAAATTTGTGGGCAACCACTAAGAATTTTATAAACAGAATTGTAATTTATATACTATGAGAGATCATAGAATGAAATTATAGCAAATGTTCAAAACAGCAGAAAAATAGGGGGAAGAAAAACAACATAAAAAGGCAACAAATAGAAAACAGTTACAAGCATGATAGATATTAATCCAAATATATCCATAATCATCTAAAATTTGAATGATCTCTATACACCAATTAAAAGACAAGGTTGTCAGAGTGGATTACAAGGCAAGACCCAGCTGTATGTTGCCTACAAGAAATGACTTTATATGTAGCTGTCCAGTTTTCCCAGCACAACCTATTGAAGAGGCTGTCTTTTCTCCATTGTATATTCTTGCCTACTTTGTCATGGATTAGGTGACCTTATGTGCATGGGTTTATCTCTGGGCTTTCTATACTGTTCCATTGGTCTATATTTCTGTTTTTGTGCCAGTGCCATACTGTCTTGATTACTATAGCTTTGTAGTATAGACTGAAGTCAGGGAGCCTGATTCCTCCAGCTCCATTTTTCTTTCTCAAGGTTGCTTTGGCTATTCAGGGTCTTTTGTGTTTCCATACAAACTATAAAATTTTCTGTTCTGGTTCTATGAAAAATGCCATTGGTAACTTGATAGAGATTGCATTGAATCTGTAGGTTGCTTTGGGTAGTATAGTCATTTTCACAGTATTGATTCTTCCAATCCAAGAACATGGACTATCTCTCCATCTGTTTGTGTCATCTTTGATTTCCTTCTTCAGCATCTCATAGTTTTCTGTGTACAGGTCTTTTGCCTCCTTAGGTAGGTTTATTCCTAGGTATTTTATTCTTTTTGTTGCAATGGGAAATGGGAGTGTTTCCTTAATTCAACACTTCCTAAGACCATACATAAAAATAAACTCAGTATGGATTAAAGACCTGAGTCTTTAATGGATTAAAGAATGTAAGGCCAGACACTATAACACTCTAAGAGGAAAACATAGGAAGAACATTCTTTGACATAAATTGCAGCAGGATCTTTTTTGATCCACCTCATAGAGTAATGAAAATACAAACAAAAATTCACAAATGGGACTTAATTAAACTTAAAGGCTTTTGCACAGGAAAGGAAACCATAAACAAGATGAAAAGAAAACACTCAGAATGGGAGAAAATATTTGTAAATGAAGAAAGTGACAAAGGATTAATCTCCAAAATATACAAACAGCTCATGCAGCTCAATATCAAAAAAAACAAACAACCCAATCAAAAAGTGGGCAGAAGACCTAAATAGATATTTCTCCAAAGAAGACATACAGATGGCCAAAAAACACATAAAAAGATGCTCAACATCACTAATTATTGGAGAAATGCAAATCAAAACTACAATGAGGTATCACCTCACACCCATAAGAATGGCCATCATTTAAAAATCTACAAACAATAAATGCTGGAGAGGGTATGGAGAAAAGGGAACACTCTTGCACTGTCGGCAGGAATGTAAATTCATACAGCCACTATGGAGAACAGTAGGGAGGATCCTTAAAAAACTAAAAATAGAACTACCATATGACCCAGCAATCCCACTACTGGGCATATACCCAGAGAAAACCATAATTCAAAAAGACACATGCACCCCAATGTTCACTGCAGCACTATTTACAATAGCCAGGACATGGAAGCAACCTAAGTGTCTGTCAACAGAAGAATGGCTAAAGAAGATGTGATATATATATATCCAATAAAATATTACTCAGCCATAAAAAGGAACAAAATTGGGTCATTTGTAGAGATGTGGATGGACCTAGAGACTGCCATACAGAATGAAGTAAGTCAGAAAGAGAAAAACAAATACCGTATATTAACGCATATATGTGGAATCTAGAAAAATGGTATAGATGATCTTACTTGCAAAACAGAAAGAGAGACACAGACATAGAGAACAAATCTATGGACACCAAGGGGGGTGGGGGGGTGGGATGAACTGGGAGATTTGGATTGACATATATACACTATTGATACTATGTATGAAATATGTAACGAGAACCTGAAAGAAAACTTCATCTTCTTCAGGTATACTATATAGAATTGGTAAAATAGAATGTTAATGGTAATTTCAATAAAGTTAGGTGGCAAACATTTGTTCAGGAATATTAATTCATTATCCACTTTATTCTAATGAGAAAATAAATGTTCAACTCCAAAAATAAGTTAATTAATTAAAAAAGAAATGACTTTAAATAGGTTAAAAGTAAGCAGATGGAGAAATATATACCATAATAACACTAATCAAAAGAAAGTCAGAGTAACTATTAATTTCAGACAAAGTTGACTTCAATACAAGGAATATCATCAAGAATAAAGATAGGGATGACATAATGACAAAGAGGTCAACGTGTCAAGAAGACATAACAATCCTATACCTGCATCCATCTAACAAGTGAGCATCAAAATATATGTGTCAAAAACTTATAGCATTAAAATAAATAGACAAATTCAGTACTATAGTTGGAGACTTCAACACCCCTCTGTCACTAGTGATAGATTCAGTAGGCAGAAAATGAGTAAGGATAGGGGACTTTAGTTTTTAAGGACTGGCTAGAATGTAAAATCTTACCCTTGAAGACTTATTTTATTTTATTTTAAATGAATTGTCTAGGTCATTTGTGATGAAATTGTTTGTATGATTGTACTACTTGATACATGGAAAATATTTTTTTAATAAAGCCCATATTTCTTTTTTTTTTCCTTTTAAATAAATAAATAAATAAATAAATGAGTAAGGGTGTAAATGATCTAAACATCACTATCAATCAACTGGGTCTAATTGCCATAGCCCATCCATTAATGGCAGAATATGAATTCTTAATTTCACACAGAATTGTCACCAAGATAGACCACATCCTGGACCATAAAACACACTTTAAGAAATTTTAAAGAATAGAAATTATACAACGTATGTTCTCATACCACAAAGGGAAATACAACGTAAGTTCACAAAGCATTTCTTTCAGTTTTTGGATTATTTTAATTTACTGAATGTCATTTTTTAAATTAAAATCTGTTTCCCTGTGCATTTCCTTTATTCTTAGTTCCCTCAGCCTTTTGGACTTGTAAACAGTAAGTCTAATCTTCACTTAAATTGGCAGCCCTCCAGATATTTGAAGACATGCCTTACAAGAAGTTTTATCAACAAGAAATGTGTCCAGTTTCTTTGATTATTAAATATAATCTAGTCTCTAAATCCCTTAACTTCTTCCTTACTTTGCATATATTTTCCAGTTTGCTCATATCCCCTTAAAATGTTCTAAATGTCTAGAACAACTGATGGATGAGATTTCCAGTTAAGATGGCAACTGAACCTATAAGTCTACAACCCTCCCAAATTAAATAACAGAAACAATGCAGTAGAAGAGGCCTATTTGTCCAAAGAGATCATTTTTCTGTAAAATTTAAATTGAATAAAGCTAGATGGTTTCTTAGAAGTTGTTTGATGGTTTAATGCTAAAGCCAAAGGAAAGCATGTTCAGTACTTTATTCACCCAATTACTCATCAATTTTCTTCCAATTATTACATGGATTTTTCATAAAATTTTAAGAGTCCACTTACACATGAGGTACACAGTAGGTCATCAGAAATTATTGCTTGGAAAACCAAACCACTTGTTTATGGTATCAATGTAGATTCATCAATCATAACAAATGTACCCTCACGTGAAGCATGTTTATAATGGGAGAGGCTGTGCTTGTGTCGGGGCAGAAAATAGATGGGAAATCTCTGTACCTTTTGCTCAATTTTGCTGTGAACCTAAAACTGCTTTAAAAGGATAAAAATAATAAAGTCTTAAAAAGAAGGGAAAAAAATGAATTCTGATTTCCTTTACATATATAGTCGTCCCTCTGTATCTAAGGGCACCCCACAGATACCAAAATCTGTGTACGCTCAAGTCCCTTACATAGAATGGTACAGCGTTTGCATGTAACCTACGCACACCCTCCCTATACGTTAAATCATCTCTACATTTCTTAGAGTACTTAATACGATGCCTATGCTACGTAAATAGTTGTAAATACAATGTAAATGTTATGTAAATAGCTGCCAGCAAGTACAAGTTCAAGCTTTGCTTTTGGGAACTTTCTGGATTTTTAAAAAATGTTTTGATCCAAGGTTTGTTGAATCCACTGATGGGAAACCTGCAGATACCGAGGGCCAACTCTACACTGTTTGAACATTTTGATTAAATTAGTAGACAAATAAATAGAAAATTCTGGGGAGAAAAAAAAGAAACAGCATGCTTCCTGACAAACAGTCTCCCTTCTCATCCTGTGTCAATTCAGTCAATAAGGCCTCATGAAGTATGCACATAGATATGTGTACAGTCTTGATTTTTCTGTCCAAACTGATGAATGTAAAGCACAAAAAAGGCAGTAAGCTGTCTAGCTGTACTTGGTACAGCTTTAATGACAAAGATTTTGGCTGCTTGTCCAAATCATTCAGAAATTCCAAATATGTAAGATTTTTCCTGGTAATTTAATCATATCTTTGGAGAAATTTCCAGTTACTTTGTAGTTACTGAAAATTTTCATGCAGATAAAATTCTTAAGACAACTTTAAGAAATTAACTTGTGGATGGAAATGGAATGTGTTTTGCAGGACTGCAGATGAAAAAACAAAACCTAAGAACTGATAGGTATTATATTTTATTTTAAGTTATATGTTTTCCCTTCCAAGGTCATATTTATCTGGATCATAAAACAGAATTATAGAATTTTAAGAGAGCCAAATTTAAATTAACAAAATAATCTGAATTTTAAGCCCTCCAGTAATCATCATTAATACCTGTGTGCAAAAATAAACATTTCTCTGCCATATATCTAGGTGCTAGAAAGACCGAAAGAAGTTTTAGATATATAACTGAGCATTAAGTGTTCTAGGGGATTTAACCAGAGTTGATATGAAATATCTGTGTGTGCATTTAAGTTTCATACTGAAGGTGTGTAAAAATATTTTACTATTGTTTTGTTTATCCTAACCAATTTTTTTAGCCCTTTAGGCTGAAAAAAATTTTTAAAGAAATTGTTTATATGAGAGTGATATACTTTTTTAAAAGACTTAAGCTGGAATCCCCACTGACATGATTACTTTGAGCCCATTCATCCCTCACCACACCACATCCATCCACTTCTTTTAAGGTCAGAGAGTGGATTCACACACTTGTAAGCTCCCCTCATTGCCTGTCCTTTCCACTCATGTGAGTGGAAACGGAAAGCTCAACCTTAGAGCACAGGGAGGACTCTGAACCAGGATGCTGAAAAACCTCACCATTTCTGTTTGCCGTGAGGTAGTACTATGGGTCCTCTCATGACACAGAAGTTTCTTCACCTTCCTTGCCTGCCATGCACAGTTCGGATTCCCTATTTTGCAGATTTCACACAATGACCTTTGAAAAGTGTACTTTTGAAACCTCTGAAAGTCTACTCTGGCGCTCTATGAACAACCATCACTGTGACTTGGGACACTGGGTTAGGCAACAGGTATTTAATAAGTCAATATTGGGTATTTAGAAACAACTGAATCCCTAATAACTGTCATAATTGAGATCAGACATTGGTAAGATCATTGTAAAAGGAAGTTAAATCTGGAAATCATAAGTGATGTAATTATAACTTTAACATTTAATTTTAATTTAAAACAGAAATGCCTGCTCACTCTCCATTGAGGAAAAGGGACATTTCGTGAAGAATTGGTCTACAATTTGCAGTTTCTTTATCATTTTTCTTACATCACTTATATGTAAAATGCACCATCTACTGTTGCCATTTGAAAGAGAAACTAGAATTTATAAAAATAAATGCAAAGCAGCTTGAATGCAAAGGCCTTCCAGCACTTTATAATGCCCCTCGCCCAAGAATCATAAGTTTTCAGGTACACACTAAATTTTATTGCAACTAACCTTGATTTAACCTTTCAAACCACGTCACTTAGTTTTCATAGAAGTAATTATTTTTCTGTTCACTTTTGGGTTATGCAATATTCAGTTAATACAACAGATGCAACTGGTACAAAGAATTTTGAAAAGACACTACTGGCTCATATCCAGCATACAATTAAAGTGGTAGGAGCAGAAATGCAGAGGTTTCAGCATGCTATGGGCTCTAATCAGTACGTTGTAGAGAAAATGGAGACCTTCAGTTAACACAGCAGTTGGTTAAGGGTGATTTAAGCCAATTTCTATTGCACTTATCAAAGTCATTAGTTTAGGTAAAGATTTGACAAGGGCTTAAATTGTTTGCAATATGATCGGATCTCCTAGGGGAGACCTTGATACATTTTTAAACCATTATTTTTTGAGTTCTGAATTGAAGGAGAAGGAGTGAAGTGTAGTAGAAAGAAAACTAGAACAGAAAATAGAAAAAAAGTTTGAAATACCATCTCCAGCCATTACCAGCCTTGGGAATAATAAAATAAAAATAATGATCTATTTCACAAAGTTGGTGTGAAAATATAAAGATGTAATATATGCTAAAGTGTTTTAAATCTTCCAAATATTGTCCATATACATTTAAAAAAATTATTATTATGTTATTTTGTCTGTTACTTAAGTTTCCTAGCAGATTATAGTAAATGGCTGGTTTAAAATATTTATTCTATCAATAAATCTAACAATTTGAAATATGGTATTCTATACATATGAAAATTATTTCATAGTAGGGCAAAAATTTTAAGCCAACACCAAAAACATATTTAGTACAAACATGGCCAGAAATATTTTAATGAACATTGTTATTACAATCAAACACAAGAAATAAGCAAAATTCACTCTGCCATGCACCCATACAAGGGTCTGATTTTTGGTTATTTGGAATTTACAATTGGATTAACCATTCTGTATTTCAGTCATAACATTTACATTATTTCTCTGCCAACACTGAATTTATGCTCATTCACCAGAAGAGTGAACATTCATTTCCATTGCATTATATATGCTGGTAAACTCTAAGGCACAAAAATCAAGTTAACAGTGCTTCCATTGTAAGTCTTTTATCGCATATCTGTACATCAGATTTCGAAAACCAAGGACTCATGTTGAAATTGGCTAATAACCAAAACACTCACTGTCAAATTAACTATTCCCATCTGAGGTGATAAATGGAGAGTTCATAACTGTAAACCATGGCATATGAAAAATAGCTCATTGACATCTGTTCTTAACATCTGGCTTTTCAATCGATGTGCCAAAGCAAATGGGATATGCAATTCTATTTTGCCCCTCAAAAATTAGCCTTTGTGATCATTTATGTCTGAATTATATGCACATATAGCTCTATGAAATGAAAGGGTTTAATGTCATATTAATAAAGGCCAAGAATTCAGGTCCATGCAGGTTTCACACCTATCCTTTATTCAACAATAACTAATTACCAGCAACACCATGAGAAAGTATTAATACAAGTCCTCTTCCTCAGGAAAAACAAAACAAAGGCCATGCTCTTTCTACTCCCTGTCTCCAGCTCCTCAGGAGAAACACTGCCTCATTAATTTAAAACAATAAGGAAAAAAACCACACATACACATACATATATACTTCCTCAAAGAGTTCTTTACAGGAAGACATCTTTAAACCAATTATGTATTTGTTTCCAACAAACACTAAGAAGTGACTTTTCCATAAGGTTTGTCAAACTCAATATAAAATAGACATAAAATAGAAATGTATATTTTTCGGCTTTACTACAATATTTACTACAAATGCAACAACAAAATGATATAGAGAAATATGAAAATAAAAACAAGTTAAAGAAAGTGCTGAAAATGATTATATTCGTGACTAATTTGCTTGTGCCAGGAAAACACTCAATGACTATGGAGACAGTCCTCAAAGAATACACCACTTGGTTTTTATGGTTCATTAATAATGTGATTAATTCATCCAAGAATAATTTATGTAAAATGCTGTAAAGTAGTTCAGTGAGTCAAACTGTCCCAAGTTTGCATAATGATGTCTGTATCCTCAGGGAATAGACTCTACAATATTCAAATCATAGCTTTTAGTCTAACTTTTAGGTTTACAAGCATGACTGAATGGTCAAAGGGGCTCATACTTTGTGGTCTTTACTAGTCCTACTTTAGAGAGACTGATCTAAATTAAGTGAAGTTATTTATTTATTAAGGCCTGAAGTGCATTCAACTTGCCAGGCCCCTTGAAAGTACTAAGAATGCAATAAGTGAATTTGCAGGGCATTTGGTCTCATAGGGTTAAGCAAGCTAACAATTGCTGCAGTGACAACTGAAAATAAAAGGAAGTACCCTGTCCTAAATGAAGGACTACCTAACTCAAACTAGGCAAGAAGGGAAGGCTTCCTAAATGAACTGATTTCTCAGATGAAAATGGGAAAAAATTTTTTAATTAGGCAAGGAATAAAGTAGCACATGTCCTACGTGGAGGGAACAGTGAGCAGGAAGGCACAGGAATCAAAGAAGGAAGAGCTAGTAAGAAAGAAATGAAAAGAGGCAGAAACATGGCGTGAAAAAAAAGGAGGAAGTGTGACATGAAATAAAGCTAGAAAAGGATGTACAAGGTATGTAAGACCCTGTACAATATGTTAAGAATTTTGGACTTTATCCAAAGAGCAAATGAAAGATTTTTAGCAGGAAATTGACAAAATAAGATTTGAATGACCCCTATGGTTAAGGTATGGCAAGGGGATTGGAGAGGGAAAAACAACCAACCAAAAAAACTGGAGATAATGATCTTTGAGGATCACAATACTTTACTAACACTTTTATTACTCAGTATATGTGGTACCAGTCACTCCCCGGGAATGAAATTAAATTCAGAAAACTGCATTACATCAATCAGTTTTGTGTACTTCACTGATTTCTTTAAAGGAAAAAAAATGTGTTAGTATACAGAAAAAGTACTGTGTAAAGTTCATATAACTGTAACTCTCATTTTTCTTTCTTAGGAGGTTCTATGAGAAACTTATCTCAGGACTTTTGTATCATTTAGTTATTGCTGGTTAACAGACCACTCCAAAATTCAGTGATTTAAAGCAACAATTTGTTATTATAGCTCACAAATCACAACGCTGGGAATAGAGTGACTTGGGCTGGGGTCTCACTCTTGCACCTGGCGTGTCTGACATCCACCTATGGGGGTTATGGGGTTCACACAGGCATGTCTTCTTGTGGCAACAGCAGATGTGCAAGATGGAGCAACCTCAATCATAAAGCATGTTTTGAGACTCTGCTTGTATTATATATGTTAACATGCCATTGGCCAAAGCAAGTAGAATGGCTGAACCCAGAGTCAAGGATTAGGAAAGAATGCCAGGTCAAAGAGGAAAGACTCTGGTGTGTAGAAGATATTCAGCATATTTTTTTAAATGTTCATAAAAGAGTTTTTTTGACTTATGGTAAATATAAGTTGATAAACATATAAAGGTCCAAACCACTGCTGAAGTTTAAAGAAATAGTTTAAATAAATGCAAAGTAATAATATTAATTAATTTTTCTATCAGTTACTTTTTATAATAAACCACCCACTTCATCGAGTCATTGTGAGGATTAAACAAGAAAAGGTCTAAAACATTTAATGCAGAGGTTGGCATATGATCAACAATAGGAGAATGTTACTCAGCTTTATGACTTGAGTCCTTGATATTCCCCCTTTTCACACAGTACAATGTCAGAGTTAGAAAGAAATTCAGAGGTAACAGTATTCCACCCAGTGCAAAATGAATTATTTCTCTTTATGGCTTTTCTCCTTCTTGCATAGAGCAACAGAGAACAAATATACAATGACATATAGAGAAAATAAAATTGTAATTACTTTTTAAATTACTTTTTAATTACCTTATTGATGACTCAACTGCATATACACTATTACTTTGGTTATAAGAATAATGGAGTATTATGAATACACACTTTTTACTTGAAAGCAATAACAATTAAAGACAAGTTTATTATTTATTTATTTGGTGATTTATTTACTCTACTGTTAGAAGAGAAAACTAAGAAAAGAATACCAAAATCTACAAGTAAAGAAAGAAGGGATGTTTATAAACAATTCAGTGGATATGAAGAAAATATTTTGCACCTTTGTAAGAATTTAATAGAAAGAAAATCATATTACAACTTTGAAAAAGTATTTATGAAGTTAAATTCTCTAACATTAGTAATTGATCTCTGAACCCGTGGACAGAATTTGATAGGCATATTCTCCAAACTGAACTTTTGCCAGGGATTTTGTACTCTCAATTACTGATGAAGGCTTAGTTTGGAATGAAGGCCAAGCAATAAGAAGTCCTTTATTGTGCACATTTTGGGTGCAGTAGATTAGTAAAAAGCTTAAAGTTTCTATTAATCCTTTATTAAAATAAGATAGTACAAATAATTTATAACCCAGAAGAGGTAAAGCACCACCAACAAGAAAGAAAAAAAATTACTAAGGAGTAATTTCAAAGAAACAGAATCCTAAGCACACTGAATGCTTCCCCAACTAGGTTCTTGTGCACTAGTAGCACATCTACATCTGTGTATGATGTGTCATTGATATAGTGTGATAAGAGAGTGGAAGAAAGCCAACCATTAGGCTTAAATGAAATAACTGGGTTTTGTTAACAGAATAATAAATTTTGGACACAATTTTAATAGTATATTCATACTATTTCATACCTGCCCTTGATATTATTTTCCTTTACATTCCTTTAGTTCAATACTCATCTCAACAAGACTAAATATCCACCAAAGCTATGCTGAAACATAGGAAACTGCTGTTTCTGAAAGTTAAAATAATTTCATACGTTTCAGCCTAATTCATGTCCATTTTATCTTTCGTCAAGTAATATTTTATTCTTCTTTATACTTAATACTAAAACTCTAACACTTAATTCTAACAGTTATCAGAACTTTCATCTCTATTTCTCACTCATTTCTAGGTCAATTCTTTACATATACATAATTAGCTACCTAAATAAGTAGGCTTTCTAGACAAAGATAATGAAACCATTACTTCTAAATAATTGGCTGGAAGACATCACACTGGGCGATACTGTAAAACAGTCCATCATTAGCTGATATACAAAAGTGTGAGCCTGATATAGTAAAACTATTCAGGTGTAGTACTTAATAATGCATAGGAGCTATGGAAACAATCCATATATGACTTGATTATTTTTGAGGGAGCACATTATGCCACACTCACACTGATACTCCCAGACAGTGTGACTCAGTCTGGCTTGGACCATGCACAACTGGTGACATAACCAGGGAGAAGTTTTGGCTTTAGAAGGCCTCAGGCTACCTTGGCTCTACGGATTTGGAAGTGGCCAGCCTTCTATGCCAGAATGTCTCAGCCTTCTGTCTATTTTTAGCAGAATGTGCGAACATTAGGGCCTCAGCCTGTCCTCCGGCTTCAGGCATCAAACTTTTAACAAGGTGTTTCCCTGGGTGTTGTTCAACAGCTACTTTCATATGCTGCTTGAAGGAATGGAAGTCAAATCAAGTTCCAATTATTTGGAAAGAAATTTGGCAATTTTTATTAATAACCTTATGCATTTTCTTTCACTTTGACCCAAGGAACTTAACTTGTAGAAGTCTATGTGGGGCATATATGGATATATATATATATATATATATATATATATATATATATATATAAATTATACATATATAATACATATGTAAAGATTTACTCACAACAATACTTGTCAGAACCATATTCATACTAAGAAAAAAGTGACAGGTTAACCTAAATATCTCAAAATGTTCAAAGTAATCAAGAATATTCATGTAAGGGCATATCATGCAGCCATAGAAAATGAAAAATTATAAAAGTCAGGAAAAAAGCATACATTTTAAAGACAAAATAAAGAATTATCTCCACTACTTAAAACATATATAGGAAAACGTGCTGAAAGAAAATTACTTCAAAGCATTATAAAAGGTATGTCAGGCTATGGCAGCAGGTTTGATGTTTTATTTATTTATTTATGATTTCCTGTTTTTACAAAGATAGATAAATAGTGACACATGTGACCAGAGATCATTCTTATTAGACTAATAATACTAAGTATTAGTGTAGTCTAATAAGACTAGTGTTTAGTCTAATAAAACTAATGTTTTATTAGTTTAGTCTAATAAGACTAATGTTTTATTAGGTTTTCTCCCAATTCCTGCCATCAGAAGTAGACGGATGAGAAGGGTACCTCTTCATTCACTGGTCTATCTCTCCCACAGAGGGTACATCTGAAGGTGAAGAGATGAGCGCGACTGGATTATCGGCTCTTAAGGCTGATATGTGGTACATGGAAGTTAATTATTTTTAGCACATCTGCTGTGTCTTGCTCAGAGTGAAAAATTACAGAGACACTTGGAACTGAATCACTCCTGCAGTCAGCATGGACAGAGCAGGGCAAAGTTGTATTTTTCCTTTAGTACCTCAATATTTGCATAAATCATCTTGATTTCTGCTCTCTTTCCAAGGAGTTACAATTACAGAAGTAACTTCCCTCAGGTAATCATGTGTTAACATTATAAACAAATAGAAAATAAGCCCTAAAAAAGTAAGTAAATTCTTACTCAGCCAGGACCTCATATGTCAGATTTTCAGAAAATTTCAAAACTGTCTGGCATGTGTAGGGCTGTTCTGTCTCCCACAACTTGAACTCTGTGCCCTGATTTTTCTATTCTTCTTGGTTGATTCCAGTAGCAGAATGTCTCTACTACATACAGTACCCATCCAGTTGGCCTCTTCCCAAGACTGAAGGCTCCTTCAGGCCCCGACTTACATCCTTCCAATATATACATATATATATATATAATTTATTTTTAAAGATGCTGAATGTCTTTTAATGAACATTTTAAGGCTTGATTGTGTAACATAACAAGCTAATTTTCCTCCATGCAAAATTTACTTAACAGAATCAATTAAAAATGTACTTAAAAACAGATAAAGGTGTAAGCAAACCCTGAATAGACATTTGTTGCATCCTAACATCTCTTTGTTCTGGGGCTATCATATGCACTCTCTATTACAGCCATCTTGCACATGTATGCTCTTCTTTACAATGAGAATTGGATGAAAGGATATGGGTGAGTCAGTGTAAATCCATTACAATTATTGGAAAAACAACTATAGACACATGGCCAACTGATGCTGGGTCAATAAAATCTTCTCCATGTGTGCAGGGCATCCCACTTTTAAGCTGATTTTTTTTCTTTAGCAAAAACACAAGTCATATTCATTTTAGGGCTCACACTTATTAAATTACTAGGGAAACTTTGGTGTAATATATTTAAACACAAACATACAATGTTTAGAGATTTAAAGGCAAAAGTTTCATAATTACATTAAAGGTGCAGAAGGGCAACATTGCTATTCAGAAACTTCTGAGAATGCCTTTTTATATAAAGTAAATTTTAAATGGCATCTTTGACTTTAACAGAGGAGGTTTTATTCCATATGAAAATTCACCATAAAATACATAAAAATAGAGTCATGGTAAATTTCAAGTTCTGGTAAATCCATGTAACTAAAAATACCATTAAAGGACATCATCATGGAAATGAAGGACTGATGCTCTTTTTTTGATTGCATAAAACTTTAGTAGTTTGAAGTATGTTTGATCTCATATACCAGTAAACTTAACAAGACCTTGAAACTTCAAAGATTAACTTTACAGGGCAAAAAAACCCAAACATGAAATAAAAGGAAAAATGAAATATATTTCAAGGCTGAAAACAGTCATGGATTTTTGTTCTTGGGAAGGATAAACTACATAGTATAGCAGATGTTATATTTCAAAATAAGATAATATTGATTCTGCTTGAGCAAATGTCTAAAGTCCCAAGTGAATGAATTTTTTCAATGAATTTTTTGAATGCCCTAACTACCAAACATATAAATAAAGGTGCTAGGAGTAATTAACTTAAGGCCCTGCCTAATTTTCTTTTAAATTATATAACTGTGGCTATGTGCTTATTTGCATATTTATAATCAAGTTGAGGGTTAAAAACTCCTGAGACCAGTTTCTGTGTTTTAGAGACCAACTTAAAACATCCAAGGTTTTTGATAGAATATAAACTATGTACTATTTATTAATCAGAATATAAACTATGTACTACTTATTAAACTATGTACTATTTATTATTCCATTACCTAGTACTATATATAATATTTGCAGTGGTCTACAATAATGACTTGTAGAATTGGGACATTAATAATGCTGTTTTATGATGGATGTACTGATTTTAAAAAGGGACAGTTTTCATGATATCAATGAAGGGATTAGTTACTTTAAGGAAAACAAATTAAATAGAAAAGTAAGCAGGTGTGGTAAAAATTAGATTTGTACTTTACTAAATAGCCAATAAGATGCCACCAAAAATCATTTCTACGTAGTATATACCACTATCAAAATTTGTCTTATGTACCTGCTTATTTTTTCCTATTCTCTGTTTTACTCCTTTCACACAGACGTATTTCATGCAAGCTCCATGAGAGTATGAAAATGTTTTCCTTTACACGGTGTGTGTTTGTTTTTAACTATATCCTATGAACCTGAAAATAGGGCCAGGAATATAATAGATATCAGTGATTATACCCAAAATTGCAAACAGAGTCAAGAATTTTTAAAATATACATATAGGGCTTCCCTGGTGGCACAGTGGTTGAGAGTCCGCCTGCCGATGCAGGGGACACGGGTTCGTGCCCTGGTCCGGGAAAATCCCACATGCCGCGAAGCGGCTGGGCCCGTGAGCCATGGCCGCTGAGCCTGCGCGTCCGGAGCCTGTGCTCCGGAACGGGAGAGGCCACAACAGTGAGAGGCCTGCGTACCACAAAAAAAATTAAAATAAAAAAAATAAAATAAAAAGAAATAATAAAAAATATACATATAAATTATGTGTAAATTTTGACATATAGAATACTTGTACTCTTTATTTTAACAGTAATAGGCACTTTAATGCTGTTGGTGAAATTTCACGAGAATTTCCTTAAATAAAAATTAGCAAATTGAAGACAATTTTGCAACACCAGGAAATTTACAGAACATTTGCAAATCTTCCAGAGAAAATAAAGCTAGCAAGACTTGGCAATACCAACATTAACAATGAAGAAAACTGTTTTGTCTGGAAAAAAAAATGAAAGTGCACTACATGCTGAGAAAATAAAATTGATTTTATTTGAATTTCTTATTTTCTATACTTTAACTTTTTAAATTAAACCAACAATATAACAATAAAGAAAAATTACTAGAGAAGAAAAAAATTACAATCCAATCAACTTAATAAAGCTTCAATGTCCCAATATTCCAAATTATCATCATTCAATTCCATCCCATGCCTGTTCTCTTTTCATTTCTCACATAAATACTAATTTCAAAAAGTAACATCAGTTTTCATAAAAGAAAAAATGAAGGATTTTTACTTCTTTGTGGATTATTTTTTAAAGTTAAGAATCGTAATTTTATGTATATATAAATGTGTTTATCACTCAACCATACTATTCTACTTAAAATTTTACTAGTCTATTATTTTACTCTGGGGTTACACATATCTTCTGCCAACATCTGGTTTTTCATCCATTGTAGTAAGTTAGAAGATTTATGATGGCAATTATTCCAGATTTCTATGGTTGTTTTCCCTGACACTGTGTTCTTAATCTGGATTAACCCACCATGTATTACACAACTAGTGACCATGTAGCAATTGCCCTGAAATCTTTCTTTTCTTTCCAATTCATGAAATCACTGTGTGTCCCCATGTCTATTTGTCTTCAGACAATTTAGCTTTGAATTTGTCTCTCTCACTTTAGATTGATTCTTCTGGTATTTCACGTGGCTTAAAACTCCTCACATGTTTGCAATTTGGGACGGGCTAGGAAGTAACTACTCATTTCCACTCTACACAGTCTCATACCTCAGTTGGATTGGCTCTAATAGCTGGTGGCTAGAACAGCTAGGGACTGGCCAAGTATTACTTTTTCTTTATGTTGTCTCTGGGCCACTTTATATGCTCTGTCAATATGGTCTCTCCATCATGATGCTCTAAGGGTGGCCAAATGCCTAGCATGTCACCTAGAGTTCCAATAGCTAATATCTTAAGAGGTCTGGAAGAATGGTCAATGACTTTACTTATGAATTTCCAGAAGGTCATTTCTGCTTTAACTTATTGATTATATGTCACTATTGGCATCCCAGGTTCAAGGGGAGAGAAATTAGAAACAACTACATAACTGGGAGTGGTAGCAAAAAATTTGCTTTAATCTACCACAATTATAGACTCTGGATTCTTTTATTGCGCATTCCATCCAAAATATTTCCAGTTCACCCAGTGCATCCATCTATTACAGTACTTAAAATACATTATGTTATTTATTTCATTATATGATCTTCAACATCAGGGACTGTTTCATTTTTCTTTACTGTCATAGTGCTTATGAAAGAATAAGCATTTAATAAATATACATTTATTGAATGAATGATATTAAAAATACCTGCTTGAGACACAAAAAATGACTGAAATTCATCACAATAAATGACACCATTAGTTTTGTGCTACACATAAAATGAATTTGAAATTCCTTAACCCCCAAGCTCCTTCATAATCTGGACTCTCATGATGTTTCCAGTCTCAACCTCCATTGTCTCTTGACTTCTATCCTTCCTTCATAATTTAGTTAGACCAAACTACCTTCAATTATCCACGCTAAGAATTTCTCACCAGTATTCATGTTTAACATATGCCTGGCATTTGATCTTTCTCCTTTGCCTGTTTAAATTTTATTCATCTTTTACCCTAAGCTCAAGCTCAAATATCATCTTTCAGTGAGGACTCTACCTAATTACTCAGTTAATCACTTCTACTTTTTGTTCCTATATCTCACCGATTATTATGCCTCTGTATTTTAGTTGTTTACTTAAGAACTGCCTCGGAATCGTACTTCACTGCATGTGTAATTCCAAAAAGTATTCACAGTATGCCCAAAGGATGAACTGACTTGGCTGTGAAATCTGGCAGAGGAGCCGAACTAATTGAGCTGTGTGTCTAGCTCTAGTTAGCTCTGGCTAAATTCCAGGCTACAGTTCCTTTCTAGCAAGGCATGTGGATTGGGATGGGATGTTTCTGAAGTAGAATAGCTATAAGGGGAGCTAAAGACCTAAAGTGATTAAAGGGAGTGCCATTCACTCAAACTGAGAACACATCATCAGAGATCCATTTGGTAGACTAATTCAGGTGGTTATTATTCTATAACACCCACTTTCTGTCTTCCCACTTTACTTTGGTCTCACTTGGTAGCAAATCCACAACCCCATCAACAGGTAGAGCATTATTTATTAATCTTCACCTTGCTCTTCCATAAAACACTCCTTATTCAATCATCTAGGCATAGTTCTATATGCAAGAAATTCTTCAGTGAATGAAATAAACAGATTTCCTTGTCGACAGCTTAAATTTCAATGGGAGAGGTACAAAGCCAGTAAACAAATACAGCATATGAACATGTTAAGTGCTGTGAACAAAGCAAAACAAAACAAAAAAATAGAAAATGATGGGGTAAGAAGTATTTTAGAGAAGGTGGACAAGTACTCTTTGAAGAGATGATATTTGAAGTGCAACCCAAAAGAAGGCCTTCTTGAAAAAACAGCATTCTAGACAGAGGTAATGGTGAGTGACAAAGGACCAGAGATAAGAATAAGCTTGATATGTTCCATGAATACCAGTGTGATTGGATAATAGAAAGCAAAATGTACAGTAATGAATATAGTCAAGTCCTTTCAGGGCAAGGTTAGGAGACTGATTTTAGAAAATGCAATAGGAATCATTGCAGGATTAAGCAAGAAAATGACATGAACTAATCTATGTTTTATAAAGATCTCTTTGGCAACCATGTGGAGAATGGATCATAGAGAAAAGGTCATAGAAAAAGTAACAAAATAAATGTAGAAATCAGTGTAATGAACATAAGTAAACACTCTAGCAGAAGAACTTTCAGCCCACTTCTAATAAATATAACTGAATTTTTGAGAAAATAATCAGCTAGAAGTTTTGCTTGAGGTCCAGTAAAGAATCCATTAGGGCTTCCCTGGTGGCACAGTGGTTGGGAGTCCGCCTGTCGATGCAGGGGACACGGGTTCGTGCCCCGGTCCGGGAGGATCCCACGTGCTGCGGAGCGGCTGGGCCCGTGAGCCATGGCTGCTGAGCCTGCGCGTCCGGAGCTTGTGCTCCGCAACGGGAGAGGCCACAACAGTGAGAGGCCCGCGTACCGCCAAAAAAAAAAAAAAAAAAAAAAAAAAAATCCATTAAATTTTGAGTTGTCAAATTTGAGTAAAGCTGCCCTGTATCAGTAGGATTTACTATTACAGTGAGCTCCAGGGTGGTGACAATGTCATACAGTTATATTTATAATGAACTCCACCTATAGCATATCACCATTGCAGAACCACACATAACTAGACATTCACTGGTCCTTAAATCTCACCAGAATAATTCACTTCTATGGTGTTTTATGACACAGAACTCTAAGGCCCCACACAAGCACTTGTCTCTCATTTTAGTAAACACAAAGTCCACTTAATTTTTTTGAGAAAAATATTTGCTCTTTCTATAGACATGGTACTACCTCCAGTAGAGGTACAATAGATCTCCTAAAAAAATAAGGTGACAATCTGGGCACATGCCTCTGATTAATGAACCAAGTCTCCTAAACTCATTGCATTTCACTTCTGTATATCCCCAGTCATACACCTAACCAAGTATACTCTATCTTGGTCTTATCTTTAAGTTTGACAGAGTTTTCTGTTTCTCACCACCAAGACCTAGGTTACTAAGCTATAAGTGACATTCTTGGTAGTTAGCAACAGCAAGTAACTGTGTTTATATTTTAAACAAAACAATTGAATTTATTGGAAAAATATCGGAGTCTCACAGAAATAATTGGAACCTGGAGTATCAGCTTTGGGAAACTGACAGGAACCAAGAACTTCTGAGAAGGTGAGGCAATAAAAATACATAGCAAAGACCACACAATTGGAAGAGGCCGGTCTAATACAGTTGCTGTCACTGGTTAAAATATGACCTCTACACATCTCCATGTCCTTGTCTGAGCATGAAGTCTGCGTGGATGAGCCTATGCTACCTGCCCACCCTGCATTCATGGGAATAGAAGGAGGATGTGGTCACTTTGCTCCCATGTGGGAAGTGTGCATTACCTCTCACCAAGGCTATACCCAATATAGTTTACCTGAAGAGAGAACAGAATAGTAATAGAAAGGAGAGGTTGGATGGTATGCAACCAAAATATAACAAACTCAGCTATTATTTTACATGTTAGTTTATTCAACAGATACAACAATGTGATGGGCAGTGTTCTAACAACAGAGAACAACTCTGACAAACACTGAGAGATACTGGAACAAGAGTAGGTAAGAAAAGTAGGAGGGTAAATATTGTTGGACTTTGTAAGCCTGTAAGCCCTGGTAAAGAGTTTGTATTTTATTCTCAGTGCAATTGTGTTTTGGTTTTGGGTTTTGGGTGGTTTTCTTTGTTTGTTTTTTGTTTTTTTTGGCCACACCACACATCTTACGGGATCTTAGTTCTCCGACCAGGGATTGAACCCATTCTCCCTAACCACTGGACCTCCAGGGAATTCCCACAATTGTGTTTTTAATGAGAGAAATAATATCAATTAACATTTTAAAAATACCATACTGGGGCTTCCCTGGTGGCGCTGTGGTTGAGAGTCCGCCTGCCGATGAAGGGGACACGGGTTCGTGCCCCGGTCCGGGAGGATCCCACATGCCGCGCAGCGGCTGGGCCCGTGAGCCATGGCCACTGAGCCTGCGCGTCCGGAGCCTGTGCTCCGCAACGGAAGAGGCCGCAACACTGAGAGGCCCGTGTACGGCAAAAGAAATTTAAAAAATAAAAATACCATTCTGACTGCCAAGGAGAGAACAGAATGCAAGTGGATCAAGAGTGGAAGTTGGAAGACTATGAAGGTTCTTGGTTGCAAGTATTAGAAACACACTTTAACTTACACAGGAAAGGAACTATTTGGAAGAATATCAAGTAACCCACAGAATCATCCAGAAGCCTGGAGGATCAAATATAAAAGCCAAACAGGAATCAAGAAAGGGTAGACAATAGGAAGCATAGAAAAATTAAGATAAAGATATAATCTGGTGGGATGCCTTCCCAAATGCCACTGCCACTGGTTACTCAACAATGAATGTGCTAAACTCTCATAATCTTTGCTGGATTCTAGACGTCTCCATGTTGTCATAAACATTTCCCCAATTCTTCCTGCCTCCGTGCATCATTCTCTTCAAATTCACACTCCTGAGTGCTATCAACCAAAGGTCTGAACTTTGTCATATGCCCATACCCAAACTTCCAAAGGATGTTACAAGAAGAACAGGGTCGCTTTGGTTTCTATAGTGAAGACCAGAGGGGAGTGTCTCCAACCAATTTTCACACAGTAGAAAATTCCCTAAAACTAAGCAGGGATGTTAAGCGGCAGCATTTTCCTAGACAAATGTCCATGGAAGGAAACTAGTATTGGTGTTTCAGTGCAACATGAAGGGTGGGGGGACCTTGGACCAGGACTTGGAAGAGAATATAATGGAGTGGTTGAGTGTACACTATGGAAAGAGATTGTCAAAACCCTTCTCTGCATTTACTACCTATGCAATTTTCAGCAAGTTGCTTCTCTGGATTCTTTATCATTTCAAAAAAATAATAACAGTGGTTACTAGAGATTGTAGAAGGATTGCAGTAATTCATGAATATTCTTAGTATTGGGTTTAGCACTTAATAGTAAGTGCATTGTAAATCTTTATCTTTTTTTTTTTTTGAGTGGTATTGGTGAGTATGGAGAGACATAATGAGTGGAATGATATATATCAGAAAAGGAGTTGATAGGAATTGCTCAGGAAGAGGACCATCAATGACCTCTAAATTATGGCTTGAGCAAGTGTGTGGATGGTAGTACATTTACTAAGACAAATCTCCATTCCAGCAGTTTTCTGAGTTTGATTCACCAACCCCAAGCATGCTCATGAATTATTTTGTATAAAAACCCTCTTGGAGGAATTCCCTGGTGGTCCAGTGGTTAGGATTTAGCACTTTCACTGCTGAGAGCCCAGGTTCCAACCCTGGTCAGGAAACTAAAATCTCACAAGACACATGCGCAGAAAACAAAAACAAAAACTAAAACAAACCCTCTTGGTTCTTTTGGTTCTCCTCTGCTCTAGGGCTACTCTAACACCTTAGGCAACATTGAGGGCAGTTTTACATCTGCCCCAACACAGAGACAGAACACAAAATTATTGATTTTATATTTGTTCATCTAGAATCTATAACCACCTAGTGTCAGTGTCTCTACCAATGACTCAGAAAATCTTGGCATTTCAGGAATTTTCCAGAGAGTTCTATGTTTAAATGACTACCTTCAAGCTCTTTCCAAAATATAATGGGATTAACTGACAGTTGATAGATACAATCTAATAGAGTCCATCTCAAGTTTTGAATCTTTCTGACTTTTGACATGTAATGTCACATATTCACAGGTTCCATATATTAGGGTATGGACATCTTTGGGAGACCATTCTGCCTATCATGACTTCTAAAAGCAGTATAAGTAAAACATAATTAGACAAACCAAAAACTGCCCTAATAAGATTTCAGAATGTTCTTTTATTAATGTACTAATAATAGGGCTCCATATACAATGTGACATACTTCTTTGTACTTTATCCAATTCTGTCTTCTGTATGACATCTCTTCTTTGTTCAAACTTTTAATTGGGGAGGAATAAAATTCTTAAATAAGAATTTCGGTCTTCCCTGGTGGCTCAGTGGTTAAGAATCCACCTGCCAATTTAGGGGACACGGGTTCGAGCCCTGGTCCGGGAAGATCCCACATGCCATGGAGCAATTAAGCCCGTGTGCCACAACTACTGCACCTGCGCTCTACAGCCCGCGAGCCACAACTACTAAGACCGCGTGCCACAACTACTGAAGCCCACGCACCTAGAGCCCGTGCTCTGCAACAAGAGAAGCCACCGCAGTGAGAAGTCCACTCACCGCAATGAAGAGTAGCCCCCACTTGCCACAACTAGAGAAATGCTGCATGCAGCAATGAAGACCCAGCGCAGCCAAAAATAAATAAAAATTTTTTAAAAAAAAGAATTTGAACAAGTTTATATGTGAGAGAATCAGAATTCATCAGAGTAAACTTCCTTGGATTTGAATTCTAAACAAATATGTCATAAATATAGAAATAGAAGGAACAATTTTTTTAAAACCTATAGACCACCTAGTAAAAGTTAATAAAAATTAATATGTGAACAAAAAAATAGTTGATTGATAGAGAATTATTTAGGCATGCAGTCTAAACAAAGATAAAATATTGTAAAATCTTTAAAATTTGGACTAGAAAACACATGATTGAAATTTCAGGAGAGCTTCTCTCTTTCTCTTTCCTTTGACTTTTTAAAAGAAGACATTATTTTACAATGCATATCTGCCAAACGAAAACAGGAAAAGCAATGGAAGTAGCCCAAACTTTCCCAAGCTTCATGATAGGGAAGAGGGCTGATAAAAGTTACTGTAAAAATAAGACCACAGAGAAGACCAAAACTAAACAGAACTCCCTTTTATTTCCCCAAACTACATTTTCTTTTCTGATTTAAAATCTAATGAAAACTTGCATGGAACAAAATTTTGGCATCTATGTATTGCATGAGGACATTTTGTGAAAAACCATATTCTTCCACTGAAATAGAGAAGGAAATATTGGACTATCATTAGTCATATCAAAGCAGAATATTACTCTAAAACAGAAAAGAATGTTCTCATAAAGGCAATATAAAGGCAATATTAGAGTAGAAGCCAAACTAATTACAATATGCTTTGAAGTATAAAACCTGCATTAAAGAACCTTGCTGGAGACATTTTCAAGTATACTAAGCTGTACTTTGAATAAATTAAAACTGTGTTTTGTGTATGTGTTTGTGTTTGTGTGCACGTGTGTGTGTGTGTGTGTGTAGAGGGCATGAAGGAATAGAAAGTTCTAAACACAATCATCTCAATTTGTGCTCTGTCACTAAGGAAGGAATTCTGAAAGTGACCCCACCATAAAAATGTGCTACTGCTTTTGCTTCCAATAAGTGAGAACCAAAAGAATATTACCTGTTGACAAACTTGAATTCAAGAATGAATATGGCAGCATTTGAATAGGATCAATATAGCTGCAGTACCTAGCTCATCCCCTTAAACAACAGGTAGTCAAAAATACTTGTGAAGCAACAATGTAAGAAAAATCACCCATCAAAGATAACCCTGGGTGTCTCATCGTTAACTTACCACCTTTATATTATAACTATCTGCCTCATCACATTTGTGTGCTTCACAAAAACACACTTGCTGATATCACAGCCTGGTATGCCCTTCCCCTAACTTTGCATGGCTAACTCCTTCCTGTCTTTAGGAAATCAGACTATCTTCCAGAAGAGAGGCAAATTCAGAGTAACTGGGAGATTTGAATGAGGGGTTTATTTACAAAGCTGTGGGCAGGGAAAAGAAACCAAAAATTGTGGCTAGCAACAGAGTGAGAGTCACCAACCCGAAGTCTGAAGGGGCAAAAGGAGAGTAGGAGCTACTGGACCCAGAGAAAGCTTAGCTTAGCTGTGGCTATGAGAGAGGGACCCCATCAAGAGCTATGGCCTTTAGTAGAGGAGGACAGCATCGGCCAACCAGTGAGTCAAACCCAACTGGAACCCTGAAAGAAAGGCAGCCTGGTTTGTGTAGCACTTTCAGGGCTCCTCTCAATGTCCTCTTACTATCACCTCCTCAAATATACTACCTTGAGCCACTAATGTAAAGTAATACACTCAGGCGTTATCATGCCACACCTTTACTACCAACCAAAAACCAGCAGGGTTTTTGATGTGCTCTACCTATTAACAGAAGCACCTGGCTTTTTGTTCTAACCAAAATTTCTAGAGTGTCCTGAAGAAGCATTCAAATATGACAATTATTACTATAGACAGTATATTTTTCACACTGATGAGACTAAAAAACTTTGATATTGAGAAACGTAACAATGGGCTTTTAGGTAAGTATCTGTTAGAGCGTTAGGGCCTCTAAAACAGGGAGGGTCAGAGTGAGCATTTGCCCTGAAATAAATAGCTGTTCTCAGTGTAAGTTAACTTGGAAGGACCTCGAGAAGTTATTGCTGTAGGCAGTTCTACATGGTCACACCATTCTCTATCATTAATGGAATTGTTGCTGGTCTCCTCAGCCTACAAAACTCTGAGTGAGATTTTGATGAACTTCCCTCCTTCCCCAGCAAGACGCCTCTAATTTTCTGACCTGAGAATTGCCATCCAGGCCTGTACAAATCAGCTGTCACCTGCAGCAATGACTTGTGGAGTCAGTAACAACCACCGAGGTTCTGGATGAATGTTCTTGCAGATGGAGACGGACTGGGTGTCCGCACTGTTTCCAGGCCTCCTCTAAGCAATGGCAACAAGGCAATGCCTGAAAGGGAGTTCACCAGGCAGGGCTGTTTGGGAAGCCAGCAGTTGTCTACAAAAGCATCAAAGAGAAGCTGGGAGTTCCTTTCCTCTAGCAGGTAAATAAAATACTGGACTTCAGTTTTGAATATAACACAAAAATCCAGAGGACATTTATTATGAAAAGTTAGGGGGAAAAAAACAAACAAATCAAACCAAAACAAACCCTGGACTTCCTTCTCAAGGGAATAGATAAGACTTCAGAATTGCAGAAATTTGCAGTCTCCATCATAAGGAGGAGTCTGATTCCATTTTCTGATGTTTGAGTGCTGACAGCTTTTAAGTCTTCCCACTCCCTATTCCGTCTGTGCCCTACATCTGGCAAGCTGATAAGAAAGCCTGGCGTCTCCCTCTGTTAGCACCTGAGAGAGACTGAAGCCATGCAAGCCCCTGCGCTCACGGGAACTGTCACTCCAGACGCACCCCACACCGCACCACAGTTAAAACACAGGCCTGGCTCCTCCCCTTCTGCTCTCCCCTAGACAGCTCAATTTTGTAAGAAATCAACTTTTTTGTATGCTTTTGTATGTGTTCATGCGGTATCATCAGTCTCAATATAAACCAATTTTGAGCGGGAGTGTCCCCTGCTTTTGTAGCATGACCATAACATAAAGGAAATCTGCCCTCCTTTTCTATTTCCAACTAGTTGAAGAAATCATGCTGGTTACTGGAAATCCTTAATCATATCATTTTCCTACCAAGTACAACCATTTTCTTCCCATTCAAATTCCTAATCCAGCCTGTCTTCCATTTCTTGCCAGTTCCTTAAACACCACAAACTCTTGTCGATTATACCAGGTTCAACTAGAGTCTTACTGTGGGAAGAGTAGTCACTACCAAATCTAAACATAATTGAAATGAGGAAAATGAAGTCAATGTGTTCAAAGTCAAAGGATTTGCTTCACTGTGTAGCTGCAGTAATAGGAAGATGTGAAGTTTTACCGGGGGAATTTACACATACAAAATACCTTCCCAGAATTCTCTGCTGCAGTTCCACCCATTCTAATTTCTCACCTCTTTTAAGATGCCTATTATTAACTTAACTGGAAACTGCTTCAAACTTTATTGGGCATGCCAAGTGGCTTTTTGTAACTTATCTGTTAGCACCACTTTGGATATGTTAAGCCTGATGTTAAATTGAAAACTAAGAATGTTAGATCTATTCAAATAAAAGGATGACATATTATGGTGATTTATAAAAGATAACTCTATTCGCCGAAAATTTTTTCAGTGTAACTAAGCAGCACTTTGCAGGAAACCTCTCTCAGGAGGAAACCCCTTTTCTTGCCAATTTAAGCAAAGCTACCTTGTAACTAACTTTTTAATCAGGTGTCCCCATGCTGTACTCATCTCTGGCCCTAGCACACCTTTCAAATCTTTTGATCACACAATACCCTGCCTAACTTGTTGATTCTTTCCATAGACCAAAGAAGTAGAAATGAAGAATAAGTAATTAACACATGACCAGATCTCTTCCTTAGCTTCCCCTTCAGTAATCTTGTGAACAAACTGCGTGAACAAGATAACATCTAAACAAATTTCACAAGAAGCCAACGAGCCTGCATGAGGTGGGAGACTAAAAGGACTCTGACCTCCTGTCTCAATGATTAACTGAGATTATTTCCCCTTTTCCCTTCAAAAACTTTCAAGGCCGAGCAGAATTTCTGCAGTTGGTTTTCTGCCAACATTGAGTCCACCATCTCCCCAGATTGCTGACATTCTGATTAAAAGCAATTTTCCTTTCTACCACCATTTGCCTCTCTTTCAGGTATTGATTTTCCAGCAGTGAGCGGCTGGAACAGTTTGGTAACATAACTACAATTTACTTCAAAGTTACCTTAAGATTCATCCACATTTAAATAAAATGGTAATTTTAAAAATGATGGGCATCACAGCAACAAATTTTGCTTATTTTCTTCTTTCAGGGATTTTACAAAAAATGGAGTAAAAATTCACAATACTGGATAAACAAATTTAATTAATTGGGCCAATTTATGTATTGGGACAAATGTGTAAAAAGGAGGGGAAAGAAAAGATGGTGGTATGATGTAATTCATTCCTTTTAAGTGAAAAGTGGGTTTTTATTTTTAAAGGATGACTTTGTCAAACAGCAAATACAGAAGGCTACACATAAACCTCCTGGTTTCTCACCTCATCCCTCTCTGCATAATAAGACTTCATTTCAGATTTCTTTTGGGTACCAACATTATCAGTTCGTTTGGCTCTACCCCCATGGCCCTTGTCTGACCCCAGAAGCCCTTAAGCACTTAGGATTGAAAAATAGCATATATTTCTGCAGAGAGCCAACAAGCCTAGAGCTAGTAATACGTTGTTAAGATTTAACAAGGAAAAGTAAGGGACCCATTAGAAGGTTACAATGGCTTGGCCGGGAGGGGAGAGGGTGGAGATGGAAACCAAAGTTTAAAGATATTGGAAATAGTCATGTTAAAACTCATTTTAACAATCAGGTTTAAAAATAGACTTTATTAAAATGCTTAATAAAGCATACTGCAGAAGCAAAAATAAAAAATCCAAAATCATTAATTGCATATGGCAAAAGTGAAACTAATACAATTTTACATCACCTGGTTAATGCAAATTTCCCAGAATTTAGGCATCTATGTGAAAAACTGTGTATATATTCACAGAAAATAATTGGTTGTCCATGTCACAGAAATAGAGCATTAAATAATGTGTAAAATTTTCCAAAAAGAAGATTGCCAGTGTTGTGTCATCTCTCTTTTATTTTTTTTTTTTTTTGCGGTACGCGGGCCTCTCACTGCTGTGGCCTCTCCCGTTGCGGAGCACAGGCTCTGGATGCACAGGTTCAGCAGCCGTGGCTCATGGGCCCAGCCGCTCCACGGATGTGGGATCTTCCCGGACCGGGGCACGAACCTGTGTCCCCTGCATCGGCAGGCAGACTCTCAACCACTGCGCCACCAGGGAAGCCCTCTTTTTTTTTTTTTTTTGCACCCAGTATATTTTCCTTTTTTTAAAAAAAAAAAAAAACAACCTTTACTGGAGTATAATTGCTTTACAATGGTGTGTTAGTGTCTGCTGTATAACAAAGTGAATCAGCTATATGTATACATATATCCCCATTACCCCCTCCCTCTTGTGCCTCCCTCCTACCCTCCCATTCTCACCCCTCTAGGTGGTCACAAAGCACCAAGCTGATCTCCCTGTGCTACACGGCTGCTTCACACTAGCTATCTATTTTACATTTGGTAGTGTGTATATGTCAGTGTTACTCTCTCACTTCGTCCCAGCTTACCCTTCCCCCTCCCCGTGTCCTCAAGTCAATTCTACGTCTGCGTCTTTATTCCTGTCCTGCCTTTAGGTTCATCAGAAGCTTTTTCTAGATTCCATATATATATGTGTTAGCATACAGTATTTGTTTTTCTTTTTTTTTTTAACATCTTTATTAGATAATTGTTTTACAATGGTGTGTTAGTTTCTGCTTTATAACAAAGTGAATCAGCTATACATATACACATATCCCCATATCTCTTGCCTCTTGCATCTCCCTCCCTCCCACCCTCCCTATCCCACCACTCTAGGTGGTCACAAAGCACCAAGCTGATCTCCCTGTGCTATGCAGCTGCTTCCCACTAGCTATCGATTTTACATTTGGTAGTGTATATATGTCCATGCCACTCTCTCACTTGGTCTCAGCTTACCCTTCCCCCTCCCTGTGTCCTCAAGTCCATCCTCTAGTAGGTCTGCATCTTTATTCCTGTCTTGCCCCTAGGTTCTTCGTGACATTTTTTTTTTTTTTAGATTCCATTTATATGTGTTAGCATACGGTATTTGTTTTTCCCTTTCTGACTTCACTCTGTATGACAGACTCTAGGTCCATCCATCTCACTACAAATAACTCAATTTAGTTTCTTTTTATGGTTGAGTAATAGTCCATTGTATATATGTGCCACACATCTTCTTTATCCATTCATCTGTCGATGGACACTTAGGTTGCTTCCACGTCCTGGCTATTGTAAATAGTGCTGCAATAAACATTGTGGTACATGTCTCTTTTTGAATTATGATTTTCTCATGGTATATGCCCAGTAGTGGGATTGCTGGTTCATACGGTAGTTCTACTTTTAGTTTTTTAAGGAATCTCCATACTGTTCTCTATATTAGCTGTATCAATTTACATTCCCACAAACAGGGCAAGAGGGTTCCCTTTTCTCCACACCCTCTCCAGCATTTACTGTTTGTAGATTTTTTTGATGATGGCCATTCAGACCAGTGGGAGGTAATACCACATTGTAGTTTTGACTGGCATTTCTCTAATGATTAGTGATGCTGAGCATCCTTTCATGTGTTTGTTGGTAATCTGTATATATTCTTTGGAGAAATGTCTATTTAGGTCTTCTGCCCACTTTTGGATTGGGTTGTTTGTTTTTTTGATATTGAGCTGCATGAGCTTCTTATATATATTGGAGATTAATCCTTTGTCAGTTGCTTCATTTGCAAATATTTTCTCCCATTCTGAGGGTTGTCTTTTCATCTTATTTATGTTTTCCTTTGCTGTGCAAAAGCTTTTAAGTTTAATTAGGTCCTATATATTGATTTTTGTTTTTATTTTAATTACTCTAGGAGGTGAATCAAAAAAGATCTTGCTGCTAGTTAGGTCAGAGAGTATTCTTTCTATATTTTTCTCTAAGAGTTTATAGTATCTAGTCTTACATTTAAGTCTTTAATCCATTTTGAGTTTATTTTTGTGTGTGGTGTTAGGAAGTGTTCTAATTTCTTTCTTTTATATGTAGCTGTCCAGTTTTCCCAGCACCACTTATTGAAGAGGCTGTCTTTTCTCCATTGTATATTCTTGCCTCCTTTATCAAACATAAGGTGACCATATGTCTGTGGGTTTATCCTGGGCTTTCTATCCTGTTCCATTGATCTGTATTTCTCTTTTTGTGCCAGTACCATACTGTCTTGATTACTGTAGCTTTGTAGTATAGTCTGAAGGTCGGGAGCCTGAGTTCTCCAGTTCCATTTTTCCGTCTCAAGACTGCTTTGAATATTCAGGGCCTTTTGTGTTTCCATACAAATTGTGAATTTTTTTATTCTAGTTCTGTGAAAAATGTCATTGGTAGTTTGATAGGGATTACATTGAATCTGTAGATTGCTTTGGGTAGTACAGTCATTTTCACAATGTTGATTCCTATCTAAGAACACGGTATAGCTCTCCATCTGTTTGTATCATCTTTAAATTATTCCATTAGTGTCTTATAGTTTTCTGCATAAAGGTCTTTTACCTCCTTAGGTAGGCTTATTACTATTTTATTCTTTTTGTTGAAATGGTAAATGGGAGTGTTTCCTTAATTTCTCTTTCAGATTTTTTGTCGTTAGTGTATAGGAATGCAAGAGATTTCTGTGCATTAATTTTGTATCCTGCTACTTTACCAAGTTCATTGATTACCTCTAGTAGTTTTCTGGTAGCATCTTTAGGATTCTTTATGTGTAGTATCATGTCATCTGCAAACAGTGACAGCTTTACTTCTTCTTTGCCAATTTTGATTCCTTTCATTTGTTTTTCTTCTAGATTGCTGTGGCTAAAATGTCCAGAACTATGTATAGGGAATAATAGTGGTGAGAGCAGGAAACCTTGTCTTGTTCATGATCTTAGAGAAAATGGTTTCAGTTTTTCACCATGAAATGATGTTGGCTGTTGGTTTGTCATATATGGCCTTTATTATATTGAGGTAGGTTCCCTGTATGCACACTTTCTTGAGAGTTTTTACCATAAATTGAATAAGTTGAATTTTGTCAAAAGCTTTTTCTGCATCTTTTGAGATTATCATATGGTTTTTATCCTTCAGTTTGTTAATATGGTGTATTACATTGATTGATTTGCATACATTAAAGAAACCTTCCATTCCTGGGATAAATCCCACTTGATCATGGTTTATAATTCTTTTAATGTGCTGCTGCATTCTGTTTGCTAGTATTTTGTTGAGGAGTTTGGCATTTATATTCATCAGTGATATTGGCCTGTAGTTTTCTTTTTTTGTAACATCTTTGACTGATTTTGGTATCAGGGTGATGGTGGCCTTGGAGAATGAGTTTGGGAGTGTTCCTCCCTCTGCTATATTTTGGAAGAGTTTGAGAAGGATAGGTGTTAGCTCTTCTCTAAATGTTTGATAGAATTCGCCTGTGAAGACATCTGGTCCTGGACTTTTGTTTGTTGGAAGGTTTCTAATCACAGTTTCAATTTCAGTGCTTGTGATTGGTCTGTTCATATTTTCTATTTCTTCCTGCTTCAGTCTCAGAAGGTTGTGCTTTTCTAAGAATTTCTCCATTTCTTCCAGGTTGTCCATTTTATTGGCATATAATTGCTTGCAGTAATCTCTCAAGATCTTTTGTATTTATGCAGTGTCAGTTGTTACTTCTTTTTCATTTCTAATTCTATTGATTTGAGTCTTCTCCCTTTTTTTCTTGATGAGTCTGGTTAATGGTTTATCAATTTTGTTTATCTTCTCAAAGAACCAGCTTTTAGTTTTATTGATCTTTGCTATCATTTCCTTTTCATTTCTTTCTGATTTGATTTTTATGATTTCTTTCCTTCTGCTAACTTTGGGGGCTTTTGTTCTTCTTTCTCTAATTGCTTTACGTGTAAGGTTACATTGTTTATTTGAGATGTTTCTTGTATCTTGAGGTAGGATCATATTGCTATAAACTTCCCTCTCAGAACTGCTTTTGCTGCATCCCATAAGTTTTAGGCCATAGTGTTTTCATTTTCATTTGTTTCTAGGTATATTGTGATTTCCTTTTGATTTCTTCAGTGATATCTTGGTTATTTAGTAGTGTATTGCTTAACCTCCATGTGTTTTAATTTTTTACAGTCTTTTTCCTGTAAGAAAGTGTATTCTGTTGTTTTTGGATGGAATGTCCTATAAATATCAATTAAGTCCATCTTGTTTAATGTATCATTTAAAGCTTGTTTTTCTTTATTTATTGTCATTTTGGTTGATCTGTCCATTGGTGATAGTGGGGTGTTAAAGTCCCCTACTCTGATTGTGTTACTGTCGATTTCCCCTTTTATGGCTGTTAGTATTTGCCTTATGTATTGAGGTGCTCCTATGTTGGGTGCATAAATATTTACATTTGTTATATCTTCTTGGATTGACTCTTGATCATTATGTAGTATCCTCTTTGTCTCTTGTAATAGTCTTTATTTCAAAGTCTATTTTGTCTGATATGAGAATTGCTACTCCAGCTTTCTTTTCATTTCCATGGAATATCTTTTTCCATCCCCTCACTTTCAGTCTGTATGTGTCCCTAGGTCCGAAGTGGGTCTCTTATAGACAGCATATCGATGGGTCTTGTTTTTGTATCCATTCAGCCAGTCTATGTCTTTTGGTTGGAGCCTTTAATCCATTCTCATTTAAGGTAGTTATCAATGTGTATGTTCCTGTTACCATTTTTTAATCATTTTGGGTTTGTTTTTGTAGGTCTTTTCCTTTTCTTGTGTTTCCTGCCTAGAGAAGTTCCTTTATCATTTGTTGTAAAGCTGGTTTAGTGGTGCTGAACTTGCTTAGCTTTTGCTTGTCTGTAAAGCTTTTAATTTCTCTGTCAGGTCTGAATGAGATATTTGCTGGGTAGAGTAATCTTGGTTGTAGGTCTTTCCCTTTCATCACTTCAAATATATCCTGCCACACTTGCAGAGTTTCTGCTGAAAGATCAATTGTTAACCTTATGGGGATTCCCTTGTATGTTTTTTGTTGTTTTTCCCTTGCTGTTTTTAATATTTTTTCTTTGTACTTAATTTTTGATAGTTTTATTAATATGTGTCTTGGTGTGTTTCTCCTTGGATTTTATCCTGTATGGGACTCTGCATTTCCTAGACTTGATTGACTATTTCCTTTCCCATGTTAGGGAAGTTTTCAAATATAATCTCTTCAAATATTTCTCAGTCCCTTTCTTTTTCTCTTCTTCTATGGGACCCCTAGAATTCAAATGCTCGTGCATGTCATGTTGTCCCAGAAGTCTCTGAGATCATCCTCAATTCTTTTCATTCTTTTTCTTTATTCTGCTCTGTGGTAGTTATTTCCACTATTTTATCTTCCAGGTCACTTATCTGTTCTTCTGCCTCTGTTATTCTGCTTTTAATTCCTTCTAGAGAATTTTTAATTCATTTACTGTGTTGTTCATCATTGTCTGTTTGCTGTTTAGTTCTTCTTGGTCCTTGTTAAACGTTTCTTGTATTTTCTTCATTCTATTTCCAAGATTTTGGATCATCTTTCCTAACATTACTCTGAATTCTTTTTCTGGTAGACTGCCTATTTTCTCTTCATTTGTCTGGTCTGGCGGGTTTTTACCTTGCTCCTTCACCTGCTGCATATTTCTCTGTCTTCTCATTTTGTTTAACTTACTGTTTTGGGGGTCTCCTTTTTGCAGGTTGCAGGTTCTTAGTTCCCATTGTTTTTGGTGTCTGCCCCCGGTGAGTGAGATTGGTTCAGTGGCTTCCTGGTGGAGGGGATTGGCGCCTGTGTTCTGGTTGGTGGGATTGGATCTTGTCTTTCTGGTGGGCAGGACCACGTCCACTGGTGTGTACAGGGTGTCTGTGGCCTTATTATGATTTTAGGCAGCCTCTCTGCTAATGGGTGGGGTTGTGTTCCTATCTTGCAAGTTGTTTGGCATGGGGCATCCAGCACTGGAGCTCGCTGGCTATTGGGTGGAGCTGGGTCTTAATGTTGAGATGGAGATCTCTGGGATAGCTCTTGCCAACTGATATTATGTGGGGACGTGAAGTCTCTCGTGGTCCAATGTCCTGAACTCGACTCTCCCACCTCTGTGGCTCAGGCCTGACACCTGGCTAGAGCACCAAGATCCTGTTAGCCACACGGAAGTCCTAGAGAGGAGGTGCAGTAGGGCACGCCATGCAGGGCCATGTGGAAAATCACCCGGGTGGTCACAGGCAGAAAACAGGAGTTGAAGGAGAGCTTAGGCCTCCACCTTTATTGGGGTTTCTTTCTTTTGCAGTCTCTCTCTCAGGGCGTTTTTCCCTTTGAGCTCCCTGGAGTGCAGGAATAAAAGTACAGCCACTCTCAGAGCCCCCACCTTGCCTGATGATTTGTCTCTTTTTATAAATGAAGGTGAGTCTAGATTTTTGGAGGAATATGAAGAACATGTTCTTCATGAAGAATAAAACATGAACATGCAGAATAAAACTCAAGGAAGTTAAATCAAACATTCCACATATAGTCCGTGCTAAGTTAAGCTACTTGTATTATTTTTCTTCAGTGTAATTTTTTTCTAATAGATGTTCTTGATCTTAGCAATAATTTTCAACATATTTCTTGCACTATTTAATTCAATAATTTATGAAATTAATTTGCCTTAGTGACAACTTCTGAGATGCTCAGACCAATGATTAATCTCTCAGCAGTCTAAAATATATACAGCAATTTTCTTACTAAGATTAAATTTACTACAGTAAAATTCACCCATTTTAGAGTACAGTTCTGTAAGTTTTGACAAATGCATGTATTCATGCAACCAGAGACACAATCAAGATATAGAGCAGTTCTATCACTTCCCCAAAGTCCCTATATGTATAGCAATTTAATAAAAGCTACTTTTTAAAAGCCTGATCCATGACAAAAATTTAATATCTCCCTTTGTCTACTTTGGCTCTGATTAATAGAGGGCATTCAATTATAGGATTATTAGACATAAAATCAAATATGTTGGGCGACTACCAAACTCTCTTCTTTCAGAATACAGTACATGTACTATGCATCTCTCTCTCTCTCTCTCTCTCTCCCCCTCTCTCTCTCTCCTTCACTCCCTCCCTCCCTTTTAAACCCCCACCACCACCAACACATATACCTTCTCTACTTCTTTCCAATATAAATCAGGATGTTATATTTTTATTTTTGTTTTTCTTTGCTTTATACAAACCCCTTTCTGATTTGTATTAGCAGGAAAGGAAATCTCTCCAAAACGACATTACCTCACATGAAAGAATGTAGCACTACATTAGTTTTTCAAGATTGGATAAAGCATGTTTAGGCTAGATGTGGACATCAGCAGTTTTAAAACCCAAATCTGAAGCATCTGGCACTCTTTATTGTCTTAGAGGTTTCATCAGTGGATGCTTAAAATCTTTCTCCTGGCAGCAAAACTCTCCAGTGAGGTTTTTATATGATTTGCTAAGAAATGGCTGGTTTCAGAAGTCATTCCTTTCAATCCCCAGGGAAAGATGGCTGCTAGAGTAACCCTGCCTTGAGCTACCTGCTAGATGATTTCGGAAAATCTTCTTATACGGAAGCAATATTTAAATTAAAAAAGGTAGTTTGAAAACCTGTTTTTACTTTGTGCATGGTAAGAGTTCAGACTCCCTCAGTTTTGTTAGCCAATAACTGATTTTTGGATTTTTTGGGTTTTTTTAACTTTTTAAAATGAGGAATGGTGAAAGAAAGTTAGAGACCCCTTTTTGGAAGTAAAAAAGCATTGCTTTTTACCATAATTAGCCTTAGCATGGCTGCAAAGCTGGTTTTCACAACCCCATGATCCCGCAGTGCAGGGTGCTTTTCTAGAGTTGAGGAAGGGTTAATGCAGGGAACTTACAGTGGATCAAACATAGAAGAGAAGGTGTCTGAAGCTCTGCACTGTTGCTCAGGATGCATGAATATTGAAGAGGACCAGGGAACTGGACCAGCCATTCAGGTGGTTTGATCTGTATCATGCCCCACACCTTATCCATTTTTACACGGAGTGTGTGTATAAAAACTAGAATCATTTACATTGGTTCCTTTTAATGTCTTTTTTTTGTGAGTGCCAACTCATTTTGAGTAACTCAGACACCAGTCTTCCTACTCTTACACTAATACTCCACAAAATGCAAAGTTCAGCTGGCTTGTTTCCTTTTAATTTCTCAGCTCTACCCAGATATTCTTGGACAGAATCTCAGTCATTTTAGCCTCTACTAAGAGTTTATAAAACTTCAAGCATTCTTTACCCTTCCTAGAATTGAAGTAATACTCATGGAATACTCTTTTCAGAAACTTCATACCAGTGGTTCTCAAAACTTTGTGTATTTCAGAAATATCTGGTGAGATTATTAAAACACAGATTTTGAGGCCCCATTCCCAGAGTTTCTGATTCAGTTTGCTTGGGGTGGCCCAGGACTTTTCATTTCTAAAAATTCCCAGGTGATGTTGTTGCTGAGCAAGAAACCATACTTCAAGAACCAATTATTTATATGATCCTTTCTGATAATTGATTACACCAATTAGTGGCATAAGGAACATCATTTTTCTTTGTAATTTTTCTCCCTTTCCTCCAACACTGAATGTGCTCAATATAACTGCCACCTTATATATTTCTACTTGTTACCTACATTTTGGGTATACTAGATATTTTTTGTTGTTGTCACTCAGGTTCTATCTCCATCCTTCCTTCTAAGCTCTTTCCTCGACTGTAGAGCCTTAAAGCCCACAGATATTTTACAGACTCACTTGCCAGCAGGTTTACTTAGACTTGGCCAATAAGACATGATTTTAAAGACAAAAGACAAGAAAACACCGTTATTTTCTGTGGCCATTGTGAAAAGTCACATGGACACTGGAAGAAGGCAGATTCTCCAGTGCTTTGCCCTCAGTTTGGGGAGACGTCCCGCATAAACTTTGGTGCTGGGAGTAGCCCACTCTATAGCTGTGGCTTTCTGTTTTCTTTGCACTTTCAAAGACATTGCAGGCAACCTTCCTAAATTTTGCTCCCTAAGGCTGGATATGTTGCTGCTAATTTCATTTTAGACATATTCCTACTAGAATATCTAGGTGTCTGCTGCTTTACTGAGAAAAACCAGAGTGATACAGTAGAAGGTACTATACCTAGGGGTAAATTGAGATTATAAGAGAGACAGTCCTTACTATGGCTTCTCTATCCCCTTCCACAAGAGTACAGAGTGTAGAGTAGTGAGACATGGCCAGTTTTCCTCTCCACAAAAGAAGATCAGACTTATCCCTGTGATGCAATTCCTTTTTAAACACAACAGACCCTTGAAGAATTATTTAGATTACTCTAGAAATGAGGGTTAATATTGCCTGAGTATTTTGGAAACTAAAAGTTAATCTATTATTCTTTTATGTATGAGATGGTTTTTTTCAAGTAAATGAAAATGAAAAGTGTTTGTAGTATAATAATACTTTCAGTTGAAAATTTTAAAAACAAACAAAAAAATTAAAGCAAGATCCTCCTGTAGTTAAGTCAGTTGGGAAAATGCTCAATACTCTTTTTCATCTTATAGAGTTTCCATGCATGTCAGCATACTAAAATCTCTGAAAATTCTATTAGTACCTGTGCTAGAGCATTTACCCAACTGAGATCCCCCAAGGAATCCTTCTTTCATGTAACACCCAGTAACATTCTTCAGATATATTGTTCAACAAAGTCCCCTGTGGAAATTTTAGTCCTTAAAAAAAAGTGTCACTAGGGTTAGACAGGGAGGATGGGGCAATAAAGGAAGGTCCCTAGCTTAATCAAAAGGAATTCTGCAGAAGTATTGATTGAGATCCTTAACAACAAAGATGTAGTAATTATGTGAAAATTATCAGAGCGCAGTTCTATTTATTAATATATTTTAATAAGTAATAGAGAGAAGTTTTATTAAAGTTCTTGAAAATCTTATCATCTATTTCTTCATGTTGCCCTGAGGATAAATTATTAGAATATCTACCAAGGAGTCTGTGCTAATTTTATGATTAGAAGTGTGAGGATAAAACTGGATTCTATTTCACAGTAAAATGGGGTCGGGAGCTTTCAAGGAAAATCATCAGTATTTTCCACAGAAAGAAAAGCAGGGAGTTCAGTAGTTGAAAAAAATAAGGAAAAAAAGAATATAGCCAAAAAGCTGATTAAAGAAGCAATCCAAGGATTTTATATGAAAGGAGATCTTGATATTCCAATAAATCCTTATTATGCCTCTACATTTAGTGCCACATGAATTCTCCCCGGTTTCTCCTCACCCCTTCTCCTCACCAGTGTTGTCCCTGCTAGGAATTTTACCCCAATTATAATAGTACCAGTAGTGATTTGGAGCTGAGAGAATATGTGACTGTAGGATTTCTATATAGAACTCAGAATGACCTTTTAACTCTTTCTCCAAAATTAAGGTACGGTTTCAATAAATTCTCTCTTAAAAGCCAAAATTCATAACACAAATCCTTAACCATTAATTAAATCTCTTAAACTTTAAACCTCATTTCTCATATCCCATCATTGTTTGATTTTTTTGTCTAGATTCCAGAAATTGTAAATCAATTGGCAAATCAATCCTGCAGACACTCTGCAAACAATTCAGGAGAGCAAAACACAACAAATAAGAAATCCAAAGGCACTTCATGAAAGATCTTGTTGATTTTCCATAATGAAATACATATTAAAAGAGAGACTCCTGTCGCAGTAAATTTAGGGAACGAAAATGAAAGGAATTGGGTGGTCTACAGTGGTTGGATCCTGCGGGCCATAGTTTTATTACCATTCCTTAATAAGAAGAATTACTTCCTTTTGAGGCATGTTCCTCTTTGGGGCTAATTAAATTTGGAGGCTATAACCAAAAGGCAGGTAAACATTTTTCTTTTAACAAATGGTTGGCTAGTTCATCTCTATGGATACGTATCTAAGTACAAAATCAATGTCAAGAGTTAGAAAATACAAAGTATATGTTAACACTAATGAAAGGTTTATGGCATAAATGTCAAGATTACATACATGTTTGTTATTCTCTCCATCCTTCAGTCATTCATTTAATAAATATTTACTGAAAACCTATAATGTGCCAGATACTAAATAAACAATTTTTAACAATAAAAATAGCAATAGTGAAGAGACTATCCCTGTCTTCAGTAAGACAGAGAAATTTTAAAAACAGCTATAAAATAGTATGATAAGTACTTAGGAAAGAAGAGATTATATGTTGGTAAGAGAGTGAGTGAGGTCAGGGAATGTTTCCTCAGGAGATTTTTCCTGGGCTAGCTCTTGAAAAAGTATTATTGAAAGGAACAAAAAATAGGGTGAAAGACAATCAGACATTGGGAGAAAACTGCAGGACCCCAAGCAGAAGCAAAGATCAGGTGGCTTCTGCTACCGCTCCCACAAGTCCGCAGCTCCCACTGCCTAACCCTGGTGGAGGAGGTGACCACACATGAAATGTGGAGCCCAGATACCACATTCACTATCTTCAGCCTTGCTTGCCATCTACCACTGCACAAGAAACATGGTCTCACTCATTCTTATGTTCAGTCTCATGCTAAGACATCTCTGGGTCATGTAAATTTATCCCTTCAAATTTGAAATCCAGGAAATACACAAAGAAAGACTGAGAATAAAAGCCATGTTCCTAATGGGTTTCTCTGTCAAATGTGGTATCCATTACGTACATGTGGCTATTACACCTTGAAATATGGCTACTTTGAATTAAGATATGCTGTAAGTGTAGAATACACACCAGATTTCAAAGTCTTTGTATATTAAAAATATACAGTATTTTTATATTATTACATATTACAAATGTAATCAATCTGTAATATGTAATCTGTCAATACATATAAAATGGTAATATTGGATATAATAGGTTAAATAAAATATTATTAACACTAATGTCAACTGTTTCTTTTTACTTTTTCTTTTAATGCAGCTACTAGAAAAACTTAAATTCTATATGGGGCTGACATTATATTTCTATTGGACAGGACTGTCATAAACTAATTCCAGCATAGTGGGGATATATGAAGGGTTAGGTTAGGAGTAAAGAGGTACAAGCATTATGGGTGACATTATGATATGGCAAAAAAAATCAATGGTTAAAGGCTTATATTTTAGACATTGACTGATGAAAACAGGGATTGGAAAAGAGTAGATTTAGTCTTAACAGTCTTAGAGGAGGGTGAACTCTAGTGGCAGAGAACTTGATGCACTTGGTTTATTGTTGAAGGGCCCGGAACTTGGAGTTTTGTCAAGCTCTGCAGGCTGATCGGGCCCGGGTTGATTGTGAGATGTGGTTCAGGCCTTACTCAGAGGAGGGACACAGGATTGTTTTTTTCTTTTCAAATCAAGGTTTCCTATGCTATAAATGAAAACAAAATATTGTCTTCCTTTTAGTTAACCTTGAATAATTTCCTTCAAGGAAGCACATATCAATTTCTGTAAAACATGAAATCCTAAATCTGGGTCTAAACCCTATAGAAACTTGCAAAGTTTAAAATGAGAAAACAGATGCCATTAGAAGAGAAACGTAGTCCAGTTAGAACACTAAAGTTTGAATTAAGCCAGGCTCAGTAACTTGCACGGTAGAATTTTCTTCTGAGGAAAAATCTAGAGTCGTCAGAGCAAGCATATTTTTTAAAAAGTCACAAATTCACTTATTCTTTTTGCTGTTGCTGTTGTTAATTAATTTATTTATTTTTGCTATGTTGGGTCTTCGTTTCTGTGCGAGGGCTTTCTCTAGTTGTGGCAAGCGGGGGCCACTCTTCATCGCGGTGCGCGGGCCTCTCACTATCGCGGCCTCTCTTGTTGTGGAGCACAGGCTCCAGATGCGCAGGCTCAGTAGTTGTGGCTCACGGACCTAGCTGCTCCGCGGCATGTGGGATCCTCCCAGACTAGGGCTCAAACCCATGTCCCCTGCATTAGCAGGCAGATTCTCAACCACTGCGCCACCAGGGAAGCCCACAAATTCACTTATTCTTAATCATAATCAGGAATCCAGAAACGTGACAGTTGTTCATGTGGATATATTTCAATACTATTTCTTTTCTTTTTATAAATTTATTTATTTATTTTTGGCTGCGTTGGGTCTTCGTTGCTGCGCACGGGCTTTCTCTAGTTGCAGCGAGCTGGGGCTACTCTTCTTTGTGGTGCACTGGCTTCTCATTGTGGTGGCTTCCCTTGTTGCGGAGCACAGGCTCTAGGCGTGCAGGCTTTAGTAGTCGTGGCACGCAGGCTCATGAGCTCTAGAGTACAGAATCAGTAGTTGTGGCACACGGGTTTAGTTGCTCTGCTGCATGTGGGATCTTCCTGGACCAGGGCTTGAACCCATGTCCCCTGCATTGGCAGGTGGATTCTTAACCACTGCACCACCAGGGAAGTCCCTCAATACTATTTCAATAATAGTAAAATTGAATAATGTCTGTTTGACACCTGATTCACCCTGCCTCATCGTTCTGTTGAAAAACTTAACCAAGAGAAAGCAAAGTTGGGAAAGAGCAAAGTAATTTCCATCAAGATTAACCATACAAGCAAAGATGGATAAAAAGCAAACAAAATCTTGAGGGTGATTAAGAATAGATACTTATTCCTTCAGGATTCTGAACAATAACACTCAGTATGGCAACAAGGAAGTTGCCTCTAGAACGGATCATAGATCAAAGTGTTGACAATATTTGAGGAATATTGAAGGCTATTTTGAGACAAATAGCCTGAGCAACAAGAAATTGGATTTTGTAAAATTTTCTTTCTTTAATTAAGTCACCCTTACTTGATTGAATTTCCATACACTTTCCTGAATGGAAGAAAAAACGAAGTGGAGTTAAAAAGATGGAATAATTCAGAATTTGGGGATTATACAAATTTGTGTTACACAATGTATGCTACAAAAATCTCAGTGTTAGATAAAATATGCAACTATTTACACTGGACTTGAAATAAGACATCTAAATGGAGCTAAGTATTTCAGAAAATTCCACTTAGAAAGGAAGGAAGGGAGAGAGGGAGGGAGGGAGAGGGGAGGGAAGTAGGAGGGGAGGGGAGGGGAAGTGAGGGAGGTTAGGATGGAAAGAAAATGTATGGGTGCATTATACTAATTATAACAAGTATAGAACATAGGATTTCCAGTCACACCTAAAAATAATCCCATGATAAAACTGCGATAGTCAGGAGTTCTGTATCCCATCTTTAAAATGTGGTTCTACTTGACCCACCATAAATAAGTTTAACTGATTCTAAGTAAAAGTGAAAATAATGCATAACTTTGTAGGTTTCTAATACATAACATTTCTTAAGTAAAACAAGGAGTTTCAATCAAATATATAAGTTGCTTTTCCATAGCAAATAATAAAAGTGTTCACCAACCACTTTTTGTGTTCCAGTTATTAGTCATTAAAAATATTTTAATCATAAACTAAACAATTAATGAACTCTGAAACATTTGCTTAATGGTGTATTTTATATTCTAACATAAATTCTAACATAGACAAAGTAGACAAAAAAATTCTAACATAACAAACACAAATGGTGTGTTTTATATTCTAACATAGACAAAGATGCTTTATTTTTTCAAGAAGTGTGGAGAAATATATATTTAAAAAACTAAAATTTTAATACTCTAAAGTATCTGTTTAAAAAAATGCAGGCTCTTAAATCTCCATTATAAACCACTATCTAAAATTGAGCCTAGGTGTAATTTGAAATAATTTACAACATTTTACTTGAAATAACATCTGTGTATTACTTTCCATATAAATAGACTATAAAAATTTCTCATTTAATCCCACCTTTCTATGTTAACACGTCTGCTCAGTTTTGAATATTTTTACCCATGTCCAGAGAAAAATCTTTCTGTATTAATTATATTGATCTCCTTCCTATTTTTAAAAAGTTCAGCAGTTCATCTTTTCCAAGAGTAATATTTCACTTGCCATCCATAGTACTTAATTATGACTCAGATATTGTATTACTGATGTCAATTTGCTGCCTCATCAGAATCATTTTGTGTAAAAAGATTCCTCAGTAGTGGTCGGAGGTGTATGTGGAAGATCTCCTACTGTAGGTGCTCTGTTTGTATCCTCTCAGACCTAGTGTCTAGTACTTGTACCTGTGACTCTTCATCTAGGGTCTTCTCTCAGCAAGAGGCAGTTCCATAGTGCTAGGGAGTTAACTCCCTCCCAATCCTGGCAGTCTTAGCCATTGATGATGGGAATTGAAGAATAAATACCCCAGCTTCCACTCTCCTTGAGTAGGGGTGATTCCAGAAGCATTCTTTACTGCGTGGGCAGTCTCCAAGAGGTCAAAGCTTCATTTGCCCACAAGGGTAGCATCTCATTAATATACTCTATCGTGTATTCTTTCAGTTCTTTGTCTCATTCCCCTTTCTCCTGCTGGGGCTTCCTGGGTTAACTTTCAACAAACTACTTGCACTCACATTGCTGGAGAGAAAAAATGAAAGTTAAGATAAAGGGACTGGGGCTTCCCTGGTGGCGCAGTGGTTGAGAGTCCGCCTGCCGATGCAGGGGACACGGGTTCGTGCCCCCGTCAGGGAAAATCCCACATGCCGTGGAGCGGCTGGGCCCGTGAGCCATGGCCGCTGACCCTGCGCGTCCGGAGCCTGTGCTCCGCAACGGGAGAGGCCACAACAGTGAGAGGTCTGCGTACCGCAAAAAAATAAATAAATAAAGCGACTAAGGAATTTTCCTGTCCATCTATAGTGGAGAGCTGTTAGCATCAGAGAAATACTATAGATTCCCTCATACATATGATGATAAATATCAGAAAATATGCTATGAGGTACATGAAATCCAAAAGAGAATGATTTTCCTTATCCTCTGCCATACTGACAGAGAAAAAGACATTCAGGAGTTTGAACATTTGCCTCTTTAGTTTTTCCTCTCTGGTTTCAAGAATATATTAAGAAAAAGTGGGTTTTGTTCATTTTTTATATAGTTTTCTGATAATTAATTTTGTAATATAAAATATATAGTGTGTGTGCTATGGAAAAGAATTTTATTAAAAATAATGTATATATTTCATTTATAATTCATATATATTCATTATTTTTTACTTTAACTCCTTTTTGATTAACTGTGCTTTATACTTTATTAAATGTTGATATTATGGCTTGGTTCAAATATTTCTGTCTTATATTTACTTATAAAGGCATAAAGGATGTAATTTTTTAAAATCTGAATTCTGTAGATTTCTATTATATTCTTATAATTTTATTCAAGGTAATTGTATTATTTTGGAATTTATATATTAGTTCTTTTTGATCCAATAGCTGTAATTATTTTAACAGCTGAATTAATTAGTTTAATTAATTTTTATTATATTTTCATCAGAAAATAGAACCCTAAAATTTTTTTCCTTGTTGTACTTATTGGGAATGTCCTTGTCAGTAAAGATCATCAACCTAAAATATTAAATGGACACCTGAGTAGAAAGCATATTCTACACCTGCAAAGTGTGCAACATGATGCATTTTATTCTATCTGTACTCAAATTATCCATTTATTTATTGATTCTGCCAACTACTTGGCCTGACATACTGATAATAATGTTTAAGATTTTCTAATTAAAATTCTATTGATTATGGTTGTTTAACAATATTTTTCCTGCTGCTGTTTTTTATACAAAAGATGTAATAATATCACCTTAAATTTTAATATAATCAGTGATTTTCATATGAAATGAAATTTAGAGTTTTCTCAGCTTAAATTCAATGTTTTAAAATTAATATGAAAATCCCTTTTATTTGAGTTCAGTTTATATATGGCTTTTTCTTATTAGTATTTAAAGTAATTTGAATTTTTGCTGCCAATTGTATTAGCAGATAAATGAATTCTATTTAATAATATTAGATTATTTCTATTTAAAGAAGAATTTAAATCATTTTCCATCATTGCCAAATTTGCTAAACTTTATGGGTACATTTTTAGCCTAGTCCCTCTAATTTATCACACTTGATCTAGGTTTTTTAATATTGTATGCTTTCAAGTTTTTTTTCACAAATATTTCTAAAAAGATTTATCTAATGATATCAATGTAAATTTTTTAAAATATATTTTTCTACTTATAGTGCAAGATAAATATTTAGCCCTTTGCTTCACCCACTTTTCTGTCTTACCTTTATGGCTTCTGTTTCTTTGACCCTTTAAAGGTCTTATTTTAATGTTTATATTTTGTATTATTTTATTTTCTTAATTACAACTATTTACAGTCATAAATAGCATCCTATTTCCTCCTAAGGAGTAATAATTTTTATTCACCAGTGATTGCAGACCTTTTCTAATATAACTTGCTAGTTTGTACTTTAAGTCATTTAGAATTTTTTTAAGCAATGATTGCCTAAATGTTACATGAACAGTATATTTTCTTAAATGTTACATATCTAAAAATATATGTACTTTTTCATATCTGTGTAGCTTCATGGAAAAGTATGTAATCATTGAATTCCCTTTTCTACTTTAAAGAATTATATTGACAGGTATTTCCTTACTGTCTTTAGTGATTTATAATTAAGAATATCATTTTATAACTTTCATAAATAATGTTTTACCTCAAATTCTTGTATAATTAATTTCTTATAGTAAATGTAATTTTCTGGGACCTCTGCTAACAGCACCTTCATTCACTTTATTTGCTTATAGATACTGGCTCCTCTAAATCTTCCATCTCATGTCTTATTTTTCAAGTTTGGGGAAATGATTACCATTTGTAGGCTGGAAATCTGCTGTTTGCTTCAAAGCCTGCTTTCTTTCTCTTTTTTGTTGCTTTTATTTAAGTGAACTGAATTCTTGGAGCACTTCTCCACATCAGTTCCACCTAACTGATTGAGTTTCCTGTGGTGCCAACTCTGCTTTTGACCACTCTAGTGAAGCTTTAATTCTGTGCATTCATTGCTCATGTCATCGCTCTCCACTGTTAGCCACATATGGTTTTCTCTTAAGTCGGAACATTCTTCCTGATGTACATAATGCCCTTTTATGGAGAAGCAAACTTTTTCTAAAAGCTTCTTGATTCATGAAGTAATAAATTAATCTGTGAGGCGTTCCCTCTTCGCTCATATACAGTATCATTGATCAGCTCCAACGTTTTTCGTTTTCTAATTTTTCACAGTGATTTAACCTTTTTTTGCTGTCATTTTGATGTCTCCCCCAATTTTCCATATTTAGTGTAAGGATGAGGAGAAGGGAAATGAGGATATTTCACTCTTACTCTTCTACCTCTTTCCTAGTATTGGCAGATGGCTCTTTCCCAGACCTGAAGGCAAAGTCTGGTATTGTGTTAAGCACCCCAGGCTCCAGCTCATAGCTGGTATTCAACAAGTGCAAACCCACTTATATATCCAGTTCTCATTCAAAATCCCTGGGCATTTGATGAGAAACCGACAAACCTGGCAAGATCAAAGTTCAGAAAACCAAAGAGAAATAGAGGAGATTTACAGGATTGAAATTTGACCAGAACATAGCAATATTAGGCTAGATAGGCCAATAAGCATCTTTTCATTATGTATCAGAAAAGTCAGTGTGACATTAAACCAGAGAGTGTTACAAAACTTATTAATTAGCAAAAAACCAAAGGTATCATAGTTGGTTAATTATGTTACCTGAGATATCAGGTTGGGAGACACTATTATAAGGTACCAGGCAAAATAAAAAGGTACCAGCCTTCTGAGATAAATAGACCAGAAGACCGTATGATATATAGTGCTTTCAGAATGTGGACTATGCCCTTTTACAACTTTCTGTTCAAGTTACACTAACATCCTTGTCTTACAGACTTTTCCCTCTCTTCCATGCTTTAACAAAGTTGGATGCCACACATGGAAAACTGTACAACTTAGAAACCATTATAAACGGAAAGTGAAATCAGTTATCCATTTCTCAGAAATGGATTTTTTTTTTAAAGATAAGATGCACAAGGTGAGGAAAGAGACAATTTAAAAAGGAAATGAACAATCCAAATCCTACGCTTTAGCTTCCACCTGATAAAAAGGGATAGCATGTATAGCAGTTCAGGGTGATAAGCAAAAGACTTTCAAAGGGAAAAGAACCCTACGTTTTTCATGTGTTCTTTTGCTCAGTTATTTTTGGAAATTCATGTTGATGTGTTATCTTCATCTTTAGGCTGGCCTAATCTTAAAACCCTCAGCTATCTGTTTAAGATTTTCTATTTATGGTTCACACGAAAAGCAGCCTTAAGGAACAAGAACATGTTTTCCATCATCTAGCTGTTGAATTTTTTAGGCTAAGATAATTATGTGGGGCTGATGATAAAGCATTGTTTTGACTGCTAATGATAAGTCACAAAATTAATAAATGATTATTAATCAATATCAAAAATAACATACATGCTCCAAACATATACATTTAACCACATAATAAATACATTTTATACTGTCTTATCTGTTTTAAAGTAAAATGTTTTCAGATGGGACAATTCCACTTGAAAGTATTTTAAGCATAAATGACTAAAGACATAAAGATTAAAAGATGGTCAGCTAATAGTACCTTATAATTAAGTTTCCATTGGGTATGCATGCAGCAGTTAATTCAGTCCAGACTAACTTAGTCTTAGAGAAAGTAAAAGCAACTTTCATTTTAGTGTGAGTAACATACATTGTCTTTGCTTTTTTTCTCTAACTGAGCTCTTTTGGATTGCCTACCACTTTGGCAATGCTATTTTTATTCTATGCAAAATTATTGAACAGGATACCTTCTAAGTGTAACTTCTACAGAGATAAATTTTCTTAAAATTTAAACTTGCCAGTTCAAGGTAGAATAAGTATTAAGAAGCAAAAACCTTCTCCATACTATCATGCCATTTCCCACCAATCATAAATAATTTTCTCTTTTCTTCCATTCAACCAGTACTCACTGTTGCACCAGTAAGACCCATAGTGGATCACTGTTGGTACAGTGACATATCCAGTTAACCAGACATGCACATAGGTCCAAAAGTGCAAACATAAAAATAATAAAACTTTAACTCTTGAAAGTACTTCTTAGGTCAAAAATGCAAAATAATGGAGAGATTTTTAAAAATACAGTAAGGAATAATTTCCCTATTCACCCACTAAAAATAAAATTCTATGTCAGTGAATTTCTGAAACAAATATAGTTTATGGGATATTGATGAATAAGTATTTTAGAAATTGGAAGGTGGTAGGAACTCAAATTTAGATATCTACTCTCTGACTCACTAGTACAGCTCCAGACTGTATGCTTCCAACATATGAATCTGTATTAACCTCATTTCCTTGGTGAGATCATGGTGGCCTGTCTCAAGTCTGTAACCCATTACGATAATTCATGTAGACATTATAACACTCTCCTGTCATCTGACATCATCTCCTGTGTGGTTAAAGGACACAAATAAATCCCGGATCAAAAAATAAGTAAAAGAGAGAGAGAGAGAGAGATGGAATCTTTAATGGTTTTAAAAAATGTTTTAGTACAAAATTCATTTTTTTAGAGCTTCTTAATCATTCTGCACCTCTTGCTCTATAATGGCCCCTTTAATTTGGCTTTCCTGCTGTGCATTCTAAATTCAGAGTAAACGATTATTGAAAAAAATAATGAAGTTCAGATTAAAAGTCCACACACAACAGCATAATTAATTATCTTAATAAAATCTTGGAAATAAGCACCAACCCAGATGCCAAGAAGCATAAGGTAAATCTAATGAAGACCTGAGGAAAATCAGGCATCAGCTCATGGGAAATACAAAACTACCCTGCCTCCCTTCTATTATCCTTGTTTAATCTTCTTCAGAATTAGGTCCCTAGGGTAATTTCAAGTATGTATTCTAAAGTTAATTGCTTTTTTTTTAAAGATGATGATTGGAGGGTAGTGAGAAAAATAGAACTAACATTTTAAAATGTGAAGAAAGTATTCAAATTATCCACATTTAAAGGTTGTTTTCATGAACATTTAATGGTTTTAGTAAAACCACATTTGAATGACTAAAGTAATCTATAGAATTCAATTTTACTTCCCGAGTCATTACCTGCTACAGTGATAACATTTGAGTTATGGTACATGCTTCTAAATTATAGAATGTTATAAATTTTTTACAGAATGTTCTAAATTAATACTTAATTTTATCCATGTTAATAATGCAAAACTAGAGAAAGTCCTGGGGAGTGTAATGCATACGGTAAATACTAAAATTTCAATTCAATGAGTAAATAATGTAATTGCACAATGACATACAATCAGGTTAGAGAACAATTTTAATATTGATAGTTTGAAAGAATTTGCTGATCTAAATCATAAATACCAACTTCTGTTTTTCTGAATAACATTTTCTCAGACAAATAATTCAAATTAAAATTAGCACTGAACGATTTGTAAAAAGTTTAATTTAGAAACACTGTATGAAGCAATTTAGATAGATAAGATCACTGAGCGCTGTTTGTAGCATATTAGAATGGGAACAAAACTGGATGGAAGTCAAGTACTGGATTCCAACAGACTCATTTGTCCACCTGAAAATGAAGATTTGAAATAGGTGATTTTGAAGGCCCTTTCTAGCATTGAAAATGTTTAGGTATTAAAGAAAATTTTCCACACCACACCTACCAGATTGCAGACAACAAAACTGCCAAGTGTTTGGAGAAGATTTTAGGAAATAGCTCTAACACACTGCTTATGAAAATGCCAATTTTTAAGACTATGCTGGAGAGAAATTTCTTCATATCTAGTGTATAAATATTGTAGGTATGTTATACATTTTATTTGTGTATATAATTAGTATATATACTATATATGCATAAATGTGTTGCATAATTAATACAGTATTAGACTAAATAGACCAAATTATTTATTAAAACTAGATCCTCTGGAATAGAATTTACTTTGTTAGCAATGAGAAAACCTTCTCTAAATTTAAAAGTATTTTCATAATTATCTACCACTTTGTGACTCAATTTCTTCATCTGTAAAACAGATATTCTTATGCCTGATATAAAAGGTAACACATGTAAAGTGCCTAGCAAACTTGGCTCTCTACAAAAAGAGGCAGCAACTTGGGGGAAGAAAAAGTACTTTCATGGAAAAAATGTAGGTTTAGAACCACATAAAGTTATCAACAAAGACCTTAAAGCTATCTAACCAGCTAAATCTCATCCATTCTTTTATCTTCATTCTTATCTTTCATCTTCATATCCTTAAAGATAAGATGTTTCTTTTCTTCAAAGTAGGAATATCATAGCTAACTGTCTACCAGCACACACCACCTCAGCTCACTGTACCATTGGACACCTGGCTCCTGATCTCACAGGTTAGCCAGATGAACACAACCCAGTAAGTGTCTGTTGTGTGATTGGTCAGTGCCTGAGCCCTACTGGTTGTTAAGTATTTAGATATTTTGAATATCATCCATTCTTAATTAATACTGGTATAATCAACTTTTTATTTTCTTGGGCAGACTAGTTTATGAATAAGTCAGGTTAAAAAGAAAAATAATAAACCATGCAGATAAACAAAAATTTCTGTAAGTCTGTGAAAAACATCTACACATTTAAAGGTCTTCACTTGGGGGGCCCACATAATAAAACATAGACATCACATATGGGAATAAGTTACAAAAAGATAAAAATGACAAAACGAATATCATATACCCTTTTGCTATATTCACCTATGGTCAATATTTTACCTCATTTCCTTTTTCATCGTCCACCTACCTAGCCATGTAAATATATATCTACATGTTATGTGTGTGTGCGTGCGTGTGTACATTAACACAACTTTTTGAACCATTTACGAGTAATTTTCATACCACTGTCCTTTACCCCTGAATATTTCAATGTGTATTCCCTAAGAATAATGATATTATCTTACATATCCAAGTACCAAACTGCATTTATTTTTGCAATTTAAATTTTATTTAACAATATCCATATAATACTTAGTCTGTATTAGACACCACAATACAGGCCTGATTCTACCAAATATGACTGTATGACCTTGTGCAAATGACTTAATTCTCTATACCTCACTCGGTTTACTCATGTGTGAAATTAGGATCATGGTACCCTCTTCAAGTGGTGCCTAGAGCAGAGTATTATATAAGTTTTGCTAAACACAATTTAAATTCTAAGAATAAATACAGTTTTTACCGTGCTTGTAATTAACAGTTATTTGGGGTTGTCCATGATCTCCTTCACCTGATTATCAGATTCCAAAGCTCCTCTCTACTCTCATATTCCATGTCATAAAGTATCACTGGAGAAAATATTCAATATCTCATGTTCCAGGGCTCATTCCACCCACTATGCTTCTGCCTCTAAATTCCGACAGTTTATTTATACTCTTCTGGCATTCATCCCCATGTTTTTATAATGGCATGCAATGAATCACATGTCCCTTTTTGAGCAACCTTGGCATAAAACTATATAAATTTGTTAAATATGCATGTCATTATAAATAGAGATTGAAATTGTGAAGTCAGCAAGATATGAGGGTTGAGGAAGGCATCCAAAACTTTGATTTTGACTTCTAACTTATGTCAAAATATCATTTAACTCATTTAACATTTTAATCATTATTGTTTCTGTTATTATTATTAGGCATATGATTTATAGACCCTACTTGTTGGCAAGTGTCCTGAAGGTAAGAAGGACACCTTATTTATTTGGTAAATCTATCTGAGGTACTGGGTACAACATTCTGTCAGACAAAGATGAGAAAGATATAAGATAGCCTGAGGAATGAACCCAGGCTCAGAGTGACCTTCAAGTAAAGGGATACACTTGAAGTTTTCTAGAATCTGGAATGCATGGGGTAAGGTGAGGAGTAAGAGATGGAATGAAAGACTTTCATGTCATCTGGCCAGGGTTACTGATGATGCCCCTGAGGTCAGGAAAACAAGTCAGAAATGACATTGCTTGACTAGCTTATGGCTCTTCCAAATGGGCAAGTCCAACAAGGAGTTGGACGTAGACAGAGAAACCAATGATAGGTATATAGATTTAGGAGTCCTCAGTGTGAAAGAATAATACGAAACCACGAAGAATAGAAATATCTCAAGGCAAATCTAAAAGAAAAATGTCAGTTATTCATATCTGAACACAAGTTAATAAGGAAGTATCTTAGTTAGAGAAAGGAAGCAAGAAAGAAAGGCAGACTAAAAGGAACAAAGATAAGTTCAAAGACCACTTAGGAGAAAAGCGAGCCAGGGAGAAAAGCTGGCAAGCTGTCAAGGCAGAGGCCACAGTGTCAGGGCCATGGAGGAATAGATCTACCCAGAGACTAGGGCTCCATTGAAAAGAGGTATGCCACACAGGAAACGTGTTTGTGTTTTTATAGTTTAGAGTGTCTGTAAAACATTTCTCATTACATTAATTTCCAGTGGAAAAAGTAATATACCTTTCAAAACACTAGATTTGTAAATGCCCAGGAAAGTCTAATTTCTGCCATCCTCATAATGACCTGTAATAAAAGATGAAAAAGAGGTCTTTACAAGATGTTTAGAAATAGAATAAGCAGTGAGGAGAAAATTTCCTTTTCCTTTTAAACAAATTTGAAAATGGGCACACTTCCAACTAATAAAAGAATGTTTACTTCCATCAGGCCTATCCAGATGACCGTGGTTGCAGCCCCTGTCAAGCTTACCAAGCAATCTTTTGTCTTAGAATTATTTTATTTCAATCCACGCTACTGATAAGATACACAGGAAAACAGGCATGCATATAAGCACACAACACTCAAAAATATGACCAAGCATGGGTACGCATCCTATATCCATTATTATCCCAAGAAGAGCCGTTTCTACTTATAAGAAGTAAATCTATCACAAGCAGCCTGATTAGTATCAGTGATTCATCCACAAATAAGAATTAGGTATGCCATAAAAGAAAAGGGCCAGGCTTACTTTTAATTCATCACCAAATGCATCACAGGTCATCCACCGTATTGCTTAGCATTACCCATGAATTTAGGAAATTAAAAGAGAGATGTAATTGAGTAAGCATAAATGATTGAGCTGTGGTCTAACACATTTTGTTAATTAAAAAGTGGATACCCAAGTGTATTGACTGTATTGTAGGACTGTTTTGGGGAGTTTAAATGACAGGGGACTAGAAAACCAGCCCTCCAGGTTCACAGCCTGGTTTTGCTTTAACCTGTGTATAACCCTGAGCTAAACCCTCTTTGGTACACAGTGTTTTTAATGGTGAAGTGAGAAAAATGGACTCATTCATTTTTCTTCTTCTTTAAAAAAATATAGCATTTTTTTCCCAAGGAAATCTTATATGGAATCCTAATTACTAAAACAGTGACTCTGCCCTCTTCAGCTTGAGATGAGGGGGCCCACACACCAGCTTTCCTCTCCCTCTCCTTCCCCAAAAGCTCCTCCCAGAATGCAAGTGCTCCTCATAAAGCAATTCTTACATTTGCTCATTTATTCAAGAAATACTTAAGAGCAAACCATTCATTAATTTCAGGGAACATAGTGATAGTGATAACACTCACATTGACCTTAGACATCACTGAGTTATATGATCTCTGAGTTCCAGTCGGCTGTTGACTTCTCAGAGTTACTCAGGTACCAAAACAGTCAGAGGCTGGTATGTGTGATAGGCTCCAAGCCTTGTTGACTTCTTCAATATGGGGTAAAACTGCTGTTTAGACAAGTAAGCATTGCTTCTATGAGCTTTAATTCTAAAGCTCATTTCATTACAGCTAATTCTAAGGTATTGTCCAGATAGTTGTAACTGCGTTAAAAAATTCTGTTGATTAAATTTGCACTTAGAACTAGTACGCGATTAGCAGTTTCAAGATGCAAGTTTTCTTCAATTGCCCTTTAACATACTTCTAAATTTTGACAACCCAGTCCCCAGACAGTGAGACTGCTATTATCGCTCCCCACCTAAGCCTGCCTTTTTGAAATCTTCAAGTTTCCTAAACCTGCTTCTAACATGTAGAATGTATGTGTTCTGATTCCTGTTTCCTCTCAACTCTATCATCTCTTTGACAACAGCCAACTAGGCTGACAGACTAATCTAGGCTAATGAATTCATATATAACTCTTCCATGGAAATATGAAAGTGTTTTAAAGTGATCTTCGAGAGTCAGATCCTACTCAAAGAGGTGAATAAGAATGAAAATTCCAGGAATCTTGAAACTCCAGTTGCAAAGGTACTTTGGGTCATCAACAGCTTTGGGACCTCCTCTAAATTTTGTCACATATTGAATCATCCTTTCTCCTTAAGATTCCACCCCCCGCCCCCCGCAAGGGACATGATGATGTTTATAATATGAAGATTTTTTCTTGGTAATTTTTCTGTAAGAAAATTTGACCTGTCCCATAACAGGCTTTCTTGTTTTCTTGATACTCCAAAATGCATAGAATATGAATTTTCCTCCATAAGTGGACTTTTACATGTCTATAATTCTCTCTTATCTTCTTTATGACAACTTACTATTAACAAGGTTTGCCTAATTGCTATTTATAATAAACTAAGAGAGGAAACAATTAAGAAGAGACAATATTAATACGGTTTCTAACCAGTGATAAAACATTCATAGTGAAGTCAACCAGGAATTTTAAGTGATCTTCACTATCACATATTATATAATTTACAGGATAAAGCAAGATCAGCCATGCTGATGTCTAACTATTGCAAACCTATATAGACTTACCAAAAATGATTCAGAGCTATTAAATATTAATCGTGTTTTAAAATTCCTTGATGGCTATATTATACTAAGATTTCCAATCTTATTGTCATGTAGCTCTTTGCTATATGCTCAAATGTGATCGTCTCATTCTCCTACTTAAAACTCATTAACACGAGTTACGAGAATCTTCATGATCTAGACCCTTCCTATTTATCCACATTTATGCCCTCCTGCTTCCTTTAGTGACTTGGTCTCTTGTCTCTTGGCCCCCAAATATGTTGCCCGTCCTGCTCTGCTTTGCTTCCTCACCTGCCCCTCATCACCCATGTCTTGTCAAGTAAGGACAATTCAACCGGCAGGTCTCATTAGATAGCAACGTCTCACAGAAGTCTTCTCTGTCTGTAACCTCCCCTGTAGTATAAGTAACTTGAAAGCAAGACCTAGTTTTAATATGCCACTTTGTATCTCAGATGGAGTATCATGACTTAGCATGCATTAGGGAATCAAAAGCAAATATTGAATAAATGAGACAAATTACATTCTACTTACCTGTTTCTGAATTTTAGCCATTTTCATGTATTGATGCATATATACATACACATATTTATATATATACATATACACATATAAATATGTACACACAGAAACATATATATTGATATAAAATATACATCCATAAATATATATGTATATATACACATGCATATGCAATCAAGACATATATATATAGGCACTGATGAGTAATTTGTATATTTATTAAGTATGCATAAACACACACTATGAGAAACATCATCTTCTTACCCTAGGTTTTACAAAAGTTTTGGTTTACTTTGCATGGAGCTCTAGACTTTCTGTTTTATAACATATTATAACCAAAGTAGAATGAAACTATAAAACAGGCTTGGATATATTTTTAAAGGGGAACCATCTTAATTACAAAACACAAGTTGCCTCAAAGAATGAAAATACAATTTTGTTAACATTTGTCCCCCAAGATGTATTTTAAATTAAAAATTAGTTTGCATGCACCCATTTAAAAATGGTTAGATTATCCTAAACTAGAAAAAGAGATGGTACAGAGATGTCTAAAGGGCAGAGGAGAAAATGAACCAAGGCTGTCCAAAGTGCCTTAGTTTGGAGCTCTTCATGAAGAAGTTGAAGAAAAAGGCACCACCTGCAAAGCAGGCAGAGTGATGGTTTCCAATCATATTACGTTGTTTCTGTGTGTAGATCACTAGATCACAAGAAAGCCAGCTTTGGAAATTACTCATCAGTGCCAAAAGAGCACTGTTCTAAAATTAATTTTTAAAATGCTTTAATATTTCTCCCTTCTATAAATTTACATTCATGCTGTAAGTCTGGACCTATTTTTGAAATACTCCTGCAAAGGAACCTTACCAACCCCACAAACTGTTTGTGAGAGTATTAGAAGTGCCAGTTGAAACAGGAATGCAATAACATTGTGAAATCACATTATCTGTCAAGTTCTAAAGCTTATTCAGGTGCTTATTTAAACCCCCAGAGGAAAATGAACATGGGATGACTTTTCATTCAGGGTGCCATAACATTTCAGTAGTGAAACTCCATAGTGGTCTACCAGACACCAAAAATAAAGTTTCAGCAGTAAAACAAGTGTCAACAAACCTCATGCTTCTGTGCAGAAATAGCAGCTACTAATATGGTAACATCAGTACATTATAAATAATCCCTGGGACAGTCTCAAAAGGGGTTTACAGTATCAAACACGTGCAGCAGAAATAGAATAAAGGCACCTTCGAGGCCATACAGAAATGGCAAAACAGAGTAGTTTATAGCACAGGTTGTCTGAAATATGCCCGTCAACTCCAAGTGCCAACATCCACACTTTGCAGGAAATCCCCAAGACCTTTCATTATTTGATGGAACAAGCAGACAACAGACATGTCTCAGTGTCAGAGCTTTTAGTAAAAGAAATTAATATTCATCAACACATCTTAACTCAGTCGACAGTTTAAAAGTTGGAATGAAGCATGTCATTCAGGCTACTAGGTCTTTGGTCCAAGTTAAACAAACTCAAGGAGAATGTCTGGTTATAAGAATCCTTCTTCTATACCTTAATAGGACTGTGCTTTCAACATTAGCAATACTCAGGTGCTAAATGAACCTTGTTATTTTATTTTGAAAGGCTTATTTAATTGGTAAATTTATTCAGATTAGAAAAATGCGATATCAATAATTAATGGCAAAAATGTATAAATAATCATAGTATTTAGATGCTTGTTTTCCCCCACTAGACTTTGAGTTCCTTAATTGTTGGACAAACATATTTATAAAGTTTATCATCAGAATAGCTAATAAAACAAAATAGACTGTCAAAAAGAGAATTTTCATCAAATAACCAAAAATTAAGAAAATAAGACTATCAATTTGTCAATCAATAAAAACGGTAAAGACTTTCTTTAGTACAAATTAGCATAAAATGATGTCAGCATATCAGCAAAAACTGCAGAATAAGGAATTGAAAATTCTGCCCCTCCATAAAACGATTTTTTAAATGGGCAAAAATCATCAGAATCAACTGTTTCAAAACTCAAAATTAACCAAAGGCTTGAAGCAATTAAGGGAACACTTATTCAAAAAAAGAAAGGAGGAAGGAAGGAAGGAAGGAAGGAAGGCAGGGAGGGAGGGAGGGAGGGAGGGGAGGGAGGGAGGGGGAGAGAGAGAGAGAGAGAGAGAGAGAGAGAGAAAGGGAGAAAGAAAGAAAGAAAGAAAGAAAGAAAGAAAGAAAGAAGGGAGGTAGGGAGGAAACCACAACGGATTCTTGACAGGAATGGTGACATTGTGGCTTACCATAGTCCCATCTCCCACACACCAGCTCAGTGGCATCAGTGAAAGTCACAGCCTACATTCCCAGTACCAGAGGGAGCAGAATGGAACACATTCACAAAGAATTATAATTAAATAGTTGTTGTGAACTGTGCCTTAGAAGACCACCATAAAAGGTACAGTTGGAACTGACTGGCTTATTTCTAAAGCTTATTGCTACTTCCAAGGGAATTTGTTTAAAATATTTACAGAGAGAGATCTTCAAGAGGGCAGAGGAGTAAGACGTGGAGATCACCTTCCTCCCCACAAATACATCAGAAATACATCTACATGTGGAACAACTCCTACAGAACACCTACTAAATGCTGGCAGAAGACCTCAGACTTCCCAAAAGGCAAGAAACTCCACATGTACCTGGGTAGGGCAAAAGAAAAAAGAAAAAACAGAGACAAAAGAATAGGGACCGGAATTGCACCTCTGGGAGGGAGCTGTGAAGGAGGAAAGGTTTCCACACACTAGGAAGCCCCTTCACTGGCTGAGACACGAGGTGGCGGAGGGGGAAGCTTTGGAACCACAGAGGAGAGTGCAGCAATAGGTGTGCAGAGGGCAAAGTGGAGAGATTCCCGCACAGAGGATTGGTGCCAACCAGCACTCACCAGCCTGAGAGGCTTGTCTGCTCACCAGCCGGAGCGGGTGTGGGCTGGGAGCTGAGACTTGGGCTTCAGAGGTCAGATCCCAGGGAGAGGACTCGGGTTGGTTGCGTGAACACAGCCTGAAGGGGGCTGGTGCACCAGAGCTAGCCAAGAAAATGTCTGGACCTACCTAAGAGGCAAGAGACCATTGTTTCAGGGTGCACGAGGAGAGGGGATACAGAGCATCACCTAAACGAGCTTGAGATGGGCATGAGCCATGGCTATCAGTGCGGACACCAGAGACAAACATGAAATGCTAAGCCTGCTGCTGCAGCCACCAAGAAGCCTGTGTGCAAGCACAGGTCACTATCCACACCTCCCCTCCCGGGAGTCTGTGCAGCCCACCACTGCCAGGGTCCCGTGATCCAGGGACAACTTCGCTGGGAGAACACACAGCGCACCTCACACTGTTGCAAAGTCATGCCGGCCTCTGCCACCACAGGCTCGCCCCACACTCTGTATCCCTCCCTTCCCCCGGGCAGAGTGAGCCAGAGCCCCCAATCAGCTGTTCCTTTAATCCTGTCCTGTCTGACCAAAGAACAGACACCCTCAGGCGACCTACACTAAGAGGCAGGGCCCATCCAAAGCTGAACCCCAGAGGCTGTGTGAACAAAGAAGAGAAAGGTAAATCTCTCCCATCAGTCTTACGAGCAGTGGATTAAATATCCACAATCAACTCAATGTACCCTGCATCTCTGGAATATCTGAATAGATGACAAATCATCCCAAATTTGAGGCAGTGGACTTTGGGAGCAACTGTAGACTTGGGGTTTGTATTCTGCATCTAATCTGTTTTGGGTTTTATGTTTACCTTAGTTTAGTATTTAGAGTTTTTTTTATCATTGGTAGATTTGTTTATTGATTTGGTTGCTCTCTTTCTTTTTCTTTTTTTAATATATAGATATATATATATTTTTTCCTTTTCCTCTTTTTGTGAGTGTGTATTTGTATGTGTCTTTGTTTGATTTTGTCTGTATAGCTTTGCTTTTACCATTTGTCCTTGGGTTCTGTCTGTACATTTTTTCTTTTTTTAGTATAGTTTTTAGCACTTGTTATCATTGGTGGATTTGTTTTTTGGTTTGGGGGTATTTTCTCTCTTTCTTTCTTTCTTTTCTTTTTATTACTTTATAAATGTCTATTTTTTTAGTTTTAATTTTATATATTTTTTTCTTTTTTTCTCCCTTTTCTTCTGAGCCATGTGGCTAACAGGGTCTTAGTGTTGCAGCCAGGTGTCAGGCCTGTGTCTCTGAGGTGGGAGAGCCGAGTTCAGGACATTGGTCCACCAGAGACCTCCTGGCTCCATGGAATATCAAACAATGAAAGCTCTCCCAGAGATCTCCATCTCGACCTAAGACGAGGCTAAACTCAATGACCAGCAAGCTACAGTGCTGGACACCCTATGCCAAACAACTAGAAAGAAAGGAACATAACACCACCCATTAGCAGAGAGGCTGCCTAAAATCATAGTAAGTTCACAGACACTCCAAAACACACCACCAGACAAAGACCTGCCCACCAGAAAGACAAGATCCAGACTCATCCACCAGAACACAGGCACCAGTCCCTTCCACCAAGAAGCCTACACAACTCACTGAACCAACCACAGCCACTGGGGGCAGACACGAAAAACAACGGGAACTAGGAGCCTGCAGCCTGTGAAAAGGTGACACCAAACACAGTAAGTCCAGCAAAATGAGGGGACAAAGAAACACAGCAGGTGAAGTAGCAAGTTAAAAACCCACCAGACCAAACAAATGAAGCAGAAATAGGCAGTCTACTTGAAAAAGAAATCAGAGTTATGATACTAAAGATAATCCAAAATCTTGGAAATACAACGGAGAAAATACAAGAAATGATTAACAAGGACTTAGAAGAAATAAAGAGGAAACAAACAATGATGAACAACACAATAAATGAAAATAAAAATTCTCTAGAAGGAATCAATAGCAGAATAACTGAGGCAGAAGAATGGATAAGTGACCTGGAAAATAAAATAGTGGAAATAACTACTGCAGAGCAGAATAAAGAAAAAAGAATGAAAATAATTGGGGACAGTCAGAGAGACATCTGGGACAATACTAAACGCACCAACATTCGAATTATAGGGATCCCAAAGGAAGAAGAGAAATAAAAAAGGACTGAGAAAATATTTGAAGAGAATATAGTTGAAAAATGTCCTAATATGGGAAAGGAAATAGTCAATCAACTCTAGAAAGTGCAGAGAGTCCCACACAGGATAAATCCAAGGAGAAACACCTCAAAACATATATTAATCAAACTTTCAAAAATAAATACAAACAAAACATATTAAAAGTGGCAAGGGAAAAGCCACAAATAATATACAAGGGAATCCCCATAAGTTTAACAGCTGGACTTTCAGCAGAAACTCTGCAAGCCAGAAGGGAGTAGCAGGACATATTTAAAGTGATGAAAGGGAAAAACCTACAACAAAGATTACACAGCAAGGACCTCATTCAGATTTGAAGGAGAAATTAAAATTTACACAGACAAACAAAAGCTAAGAGAATTCAGCACCACCAAACCAGCTTTACAACAAGGGCTAAAGGAACTTCTCTCGGCAGGAAACACAAGAGAAGGAAAAGACCTACAAAAAAAAACCCCAAAACAATTAAGAAAATGGTAATAGGAACATACATATTGATAATTATGTTAAATGTAAATGGATTAAATGCTCCAACCAAAAGACATAGACTGGCTGAATGGATACAAAAACAAGACCTGTATATATGCTGTCTACAAGAGACCCACTTCAGACCTAGGGACACATACAGACTGAAAGTGCAGGGCTGGAAAAAGATGTTCCATGAATATGGAAATCAAAAGAAAGCTAGAGTAGCAATTCTTATATCAGACAAAATAGACTTTAAAATAAAGACTATTACAAGAGACAAAGAAGGACATTACATAATGATCAAGGGATCTATCCAAGGAGAAGATATAACAATTGTAAATAATTATGCACCCAAGGAACACCTCAATACATAAGGCAAATACTAACATCCATAAAAGGGGAAATCAACAGTAACACATTCATAGTAGGGGACTTTAACACCCCACTTTCACCAATGGATAGATCATCCAAAATGAAAATAAATAAGGAAACACAAACTTTAAATGATACATTAAACAAGATGGACTTCATTGATATTTATATGACATTTCATACAAAAACAACAGAATACACTTTCTTCTCAAGAGCTCATGGAACATTCTCCAGGATAGATCATGTCTTGCATCACAAAATAAGCTTTGGTAAATTTAAGAAAATTCAAATCATATCAGGTATCTTTTCTGAACACAATGCTATGAGACTAGATATCAATTACAGGAAAAATTCTGTAAAACATATAAACACATATAGGCTAAACAGTACACTACTAAATAACCAAGATATCACCGAAGAAATCAAAGAGGAAATCAAAAAATACATAGAAAAAATGACAATGAAAACACAATGACCCCAAAACTATGGGATGCGGCAAAAGCAGTTCTAAGAGGGAAGTTTATAGCAATACAATCCTACCTCAAGAAACAAGAAACATCTCAAATAAACAACCTAATCTTACACCTAAAGCAATTAGAGAAAGAAGAACAAAAAACCCCAAAGTTAGCAGGAAAGAAATCATAAAAATCAGATCAGAAACAAATGAAAAAGAAATGAAGGAAATGATAGCAAAGATCAATAAAACTAAAAGATGGCTCTTTGAGAAGATAAACAAAATTGATAAACCATTAGCCAGACTCATGAAGAAAAAAAGGGAGAAGACAAATCAATAGAATCAGAAAAGAAAAAGGAGAAGTAACAACTGACACTACAGAAATACAAAGGATTATGAGAGATCACTATAACCAACTATATGCCAATAAAATGGACAATCTGGAAGAAATGGACAAATTCTTAGAAAAGCACAACCTTCCAAGAGTGAACGAAGAGGAATAGAAAATATACACAGAACAATCACAAGCACTGAAGCTGAGGCTGTGATTCAAAATCTTCCAACAAACAAAAGCCCAGGATCAGATGGCTTCACAGGTGAATTCTATCAAACGTTTAGAGAAGAGCTAACACCTATCCTTCTCAAAGTCTTCCAAAATATAACAGAGGGAGGAACACTTCCAAACGCATTCTGCAAGACCACCATCACTGTGATAGGAAAACCAGGCCAAGATGTTATAAGAAGGAATACTACAAGCCAATATCACTGATGAACATAGATGCCAAAATCCTTGCAAAAATCCTAAATTAAATACTAGCAAATAGAATCCAGCAGAACATTAAAAGGATCATACACCATGATCAAATGGGGTTTATCCCAGGAATGCAAGGATTCTTCAATATATGCATATCAATCAATGTGATACACCATATTAACAAACTAAAGCATAAAATCCATATGATATTGTCAGTAGATGCAGAAACAGCTTTTCACAAATCCAACACCCATTTATTATAAAAACTCTCCAGAAAGTAGGCATAGAGGGAACTTCCCCCAACATAATAAAGGCCACATATGACAAACCCACAGCAAACATCATTCTCAATGGTGAAAAACTGAAATCTTTTACACGAAGATCAGGAAGAAGACCAAGTTTGCCATCACTATTATTTAACATAGTTTTGGAAATTTTAGCCACAGCAGTCAGAGAAGAAAAAGAAATAAAAGGAAGCCAAACCAGAAAAGAAGAAGTAAACCTGTCACTGTTTGCAGATGACATGATACTATATATAGAGAACCCTAAATATGCTACCAGAAATCTACTAGAGCTAATCAATGAACTCAGTAAAGTAACAGGATACAAAATTAAGACACATAAATCTCTTGCATTCCTATACACTAATGATGAAAAATCTGAAAGAGAAATTATGGAAACACTCCCATTTACCATTCCAACAAAAAGAATAAAATACTTAGGAATAAACCTACCTAAGGAGTCAAAAGACCTGTATGCAGAAAACTATAAGACACTGATGAAAGAAATTAAAGATGATACAAACCAATGTAGAGATATACCATATTCTTAGATTGGAAGAATTAATATTGTGAAAATGACTATATTACCCAAAGCAATCTACAAATTCAGTGCAATCCCTATCAGTCTACCAATGGCATTTTTCACAGAACTAGAACAAAAAATTTCACAATTTGTATGGAAACACAAAAGGCCCTGAATACCCAAAGCAATCTTGAGAAAGAAAAACAGAGCTGGAGGAATCAGGCTCCCAAACTTCAGACTATACTATCACTATTTATACAACACAAAAATATAAGTTTTCTTTACATGCCGTATTATAATATTGTGTATATTCTCAGGAATATTTCTTTTTTAACATATTTTTTGGACTATAATTGCTGTACATTGTTGTGTTATTTGCTGCTGTATAACAAAGTGAATCAGCTATACATATACATATATCTCCAAATCCCCTCCCTCTTGCATATCCTTCCCACACTCCCTATCCCACCCCTCTAGGTGGTCATAAAGCAGGAGCTGATCTCCCAGTGCTATGCGGCTGTTTCCCACTAGCTATCTATTTTACACTTGGTTGTGTATATATGTCAATGCCACTCTCTCACTTCGTCTCAGCTTACCATTCCCCCTCCACATATCCTCAAGTCCATTCTCTACATTTGCATCTTTATTCCTGTTCTGCCCCTAGGTGCTTCAGAAACTTTTTTTTTTTTTTTAGATTCCATATATATGTGTTAACATAAGTATTTGTTTTTCTGTTTGACTTACTTCACCCAGTATGAGAGACTCTAGATCCATCCACCTCACTACAAATAACTCAGTTTCATTTTTTAAGGCTGATTAATATTCCATTGTATATATGTGCCACATCTTCTTTATCCATTCAACTGTCAATGGACGCTTAGATTGCTTCCATATCCTGGCTACTGTAAATAGTATTTCAACGAATATTGTGGTGCACGACTCTTTGAATTATGGTTTTCTCAGGGTATATGCCCAATCGTGGGATTGCTGGACCATATGGTAGTTCTATTTTTAGTTTTTTAAGGAACCTCCATACTGTTCTCTATAGTGGCTATATCAATTTACATTCCCACCAACAGTGTAGGAGGGTTTCCTTTTTTCCACACCCTCTCCAGCATTTATTATTTGTAGTTGTTTTGATGATGGCCATTCTGACCAGTGTGAGGTGATACATCATTGCAGTTTTGATGTGCATTTCTCTAATGATTAGTGATGTTAAGAATCCTTTCATGTGTTTGTTGGCAATCTGTGTATCTTCTATGGAGAAATGTCTATTTAGGTCTTCTTCCCATTTTTACATTGGGTTGTTTGTTTTTTTGATATGGAGGTGCATGTGTTTCTTGTATATTTTGGAGATTATTCCTTTGTCAGTTGCTTCATTTGCTAATATTTTCTCCTATGCTGAGGGTTATCTTTTCATCTTGTTTATGGTTTCCTTTGCTGTGCAAAAGCTTTTAAGTTTAATTAGGTCCCAATTGTTTATTTTTGTTTTTATTTCCAATTCTCTAGGAGGTGGTCAAAAAAGGACCTTGCTGTGATTTGTGTCATAGAGTGTTCTGCCTATGCTTCCCTCTAAGAGTTCTATAGTATCTGGCCTTACATTTAGGTCTTGAATCCATTTTGAGTTTATTTTTGTGTATGGTATTAGGGAGTGTACTAATTTCATTCTTTTACATATAGCAGTCCAGTTTTCCCAGCACCACTTATTGAAGAGACAGTCTTTTTTCCATTGTATATTCTTGCCTCCTTTATCAAAGATAAGTGACCATATGTGTGTGGGTTTATCTCTGGGCTTTCTATTCTGTCCTATTGATCTATATTTCTGTTTTTGTGCCAGTACAATACTGTCTTTATTACTGTAGCTTTGTAGTATAATCTGAAGTCTGGGAGCCTGATTCTCTAGCTCCATTTTTCTGTCTCAAGACTACTTTGAATATTTGGGGTCTTTTGTGTTTCCACACAATTTTACAAATTGTAAAATTTTTTTTCTGGTTCTGTTGAAAATGACATTGGCAGTTTGATAGGTATTGCACTGAGTCTATAGATTGCTTTGGGTAGTATAGTCAACTTCACAATGTTGATTCTTCCAATCCAAGAACATGGTATATCTCTCCATCAGTTTGTATCATCCTTATTTCTTTCATCAGTGTCTTATAGTTTTCTGCATACAGGTCTTTTGTCTCCCTAGGTAGGTGTATTCCCAGGTATTTTATTCTTTTTCTTGCAATGGTAAATGGGAGTGTTTCCATAATTTCACTTTCAGATTTTTCATCATTAGTGTATAGGAATGCAAGAGATTTATGTGCCTTAATTTTGTATCCTGCTACTTTACCAAATTCATTGCTTAGCTCTAGTAGTTTTCCAGTAGCATCTTTAGGATTCTCTACATATAGTATTATGTCATCTGCAAACAGTGACAGGTTTACTTCTTCTTTTCTGATTTGGATTCCTTTCATTTCTTTTTCCTCTCCAATTGCTGTGGCTAAAACTTGCAAAACCATGTTAAATAATAGTGGTGAGAGTGGGCAAGCTTGTCTTGTTCCTGATCTTAGTGGAAATAATTTTAGTTTTTCACCATTGAGAATGATGTTGACTGTGGCTTTGTCATATATGGCCTTTATTATGCTGAGGTAAGTTCCCTCTATGCCTACTTTCTGGAGAGTTTTTATCATAAATGGGTGCTGAATTTTGTCAAAAGCTGTTTCTCCATTTATTGAGATTATCATATGGTTTTTATCCTTCAATTTGTTAATATGGTGTATCACACAGTTTGATATGCATATATTGAAGAATCCTTGCATTCCTGGGATAAACCCCACTTGATCATGGTGTATGATCATTTTAATATGCAGCTGGATATGGCTTGCTAGTATTTTATTGAGGATTTTGGCATCTATGGTCATCAGTGATATTGGCCTGTAGTTTTCTCCCTTATAACATCTTTGTCTGGTTTTGTTATCAGGGTGTTGGTGTCCTCATAGAATTGGGAATGTTCTTCCTCTGCTATATTTTGGAAAACTTTGAGAAGGATAGGTGTTAGCTCCTCTCTAAATTTTTGATAGAATTCACCTGTGAATCCACCGGGTCCTGGGCTTTTGTTTGTTTGAAGATTTTTAACCACAATTTCAATTTCAGTGCTTTTCATTGGTCTGTTTATATTTTCTATTTCTTCCTGGTTCAGTCTCAGAAGGTTGTGCTTTTCTAAAAATTTGTCCATTTCTTCCAGGTTATCCATTTTTTTGGCTTATAGTTGCTTATAGTAATCTCTCATGATCCTTTGTATTTCCACAGTGTCCGTTTTTACTTCTTCTTCATTCCTACTTCTGCTGATTTGAGTCTTCTGCCTTTTTTACTTGATGAGTCTAACTAATGGTTTATCAATTTTGTTCCTCTTCTCAAAGAAGCAGATTCTAGTTTTATTGATCTTTGCTATGGTTTCCTTCCTTTCTTTTCCATTTATTTCTGATCTAATCTTTATGATTTCTATCCTTCTGATAACTTTGGGGATTTTTGTTCTTGTTTTTCTTATTGCTTTAGGTGTAACATTACACTGTTTATTTGAGATGTTTCTGGTTTCTTGAGGCAGGATTGTACTGCTATAAACTTCAATCTTAGAACTGCTTTTGCTTCATCCCATAGGTTTTGGGCCATCGTACTTTCATTGTCATTTGTTTCTAGGTATTTTTTGATTTCCTATTTGATTTCTCCAGTGATCTCTTGGTTATTTAGTAATGTATTGTTTAACCTCCATGTGTTTTTATTTTTACAGTTTTTTTCCTGTAAGTGATATCTAGTCTCATAGCGTTGTGTTCAGAAAAGATACTGGATACGATTTGAATTTTCTTAAATTTACTGAGGCTTGATTTGTGACCGAAGATATTATTTATCCTGGAGAATGTTCCATGAGCACTCGAAAAGAATGTGTATTCTGTTGTTTTTGAATTGCATGTCATATAAATATCAATCAAATCCATCTTGTTTAATGTATCATTTAAATCTTGTGTTTCCTTATTTATTTTCATTGTGGTTGATCTGTCCATTGGTGAAAGTGGGGTGTTAAAGTCCCCTACTATGATTGTGTTACTGTCGATATCCCCTTTTATGGCTATTATCATTTACCTTATGTATTGAGCTGCTCCTATGTTGGGTGCATAAATATTTACAATTGTTATATCTTCTTCTTGGATTGATCCCTTGATCATTATGCAGTGTCCTCTTGTCTCTTGTAATAGTCTTTATTTTAAAGTCTATTTTGTCTGATCTGAGAATTACTATTCCAGCTTTCTTTTAATTTCCATTTGCATGGAATATCTTTTTCCATCCCCTCACTTTCAGTCTGTATGTGTCCCTAGGTCTGAAGTGGGTCTCTTGGAGACAGCATATATATGGGTCTTGTTTTTGTATCCATTCAGCCAGTCTATGTCTTTTGGTTGGAGCATACAATCCATTTACATTTAAGGTAATTACTGATATGTATGTCCCTATTACCATTTTCTTAATTGTTTTGGATTTGTTTTTTGTAGGTCTTTTCCTTCTCTTGTGTCTCCTGCCTAGAGAAGTTCCTTTATCATTTGTTGTAAAGTTGGTTTGGTGGTGCTGAATTCTCTTAGATTTTGCTTGTCTGTAAAGGTTTTAATTTCTCTGTCAGATCTGAATGAGATCCTTGCTGGGTAGAGTAATGGTTGTAGGTTTTTCCCCTTCATCACTTTAAATATGTCCCACAACTCCCTTCTGGCTTGCAGACTTTCTGCTGAAAGATCATCTGTTAACCTTATGGGGATTCCCTTGTATGTTATTTGTTGCTTTTCCCTTACTGCTTCTAATATTTTTTCTTTGTATTTAATTTTTGATAGTTTGATTAATATGTGTGTTGGAGTGTTTCTCCTTGGATTTATCCTGTATGGGACTCTCTGCACTTCCTGGACTTGTTTGACTATTATCTTTCCCATATTAGGGAGGTTTTCAAATATAATCCCTTCAAATATTTTCTCAGTCCCTTTATTTTTCTCTTCTTCTTTGGGACCTTATTATTCGAATTTTGGTGTGTTTAATATTGCCCCAAATGTCTCTGACACTGTCCTCAATTCTCTTCATTCTGCTCTGTCGTAGTTATTTCCACTATTTATCTTCCAGGTCACTTATCCGTTCTTCTACCTCAATTATTCTGGAATTGATTCCTTCTAAAGAATTTTTATTTTCATTTATTGTGTTGTTCATCACTGTTTGATTGCTCTTTAGTTCTTCCAAGTCCTTGTTAATCATTTCTTGTATTTTCTCCATTGTATTTCCAAGATTTTGGATCATCTTTACTATCATTACTGTGAATTTTTTTTCAGGTAGACTGCCTATTTCCTCTTCATTTGTTTGGTCTAGTGGGTTTTTACCTTTACCTTGCTAGTCGTTGAGTGGGGCTGGGTCTTAGCCTTGAGAAGGAGATCTCTGGGAGATCTCTTGTTCATTGATATTACATGGGGCTAGGAGGTCTCTAGTGGTCCATTGTCCTGAACTCGGCTCTTGCACCTCAGACGCTCAGCCCTGACCCCCCAGCCACATCACCAAGAGCCTGTCAGCCACATGGCCAGGTATGTGGGGTGTTTCTTGCCTTTTGGGAAGTCTGAGTCTTTGGCCAGCATTCAGTGGGTGTTCTGTAGGAGTTTTCCCACATGTTGATGTATTTTTAATGTATTCATGGGAAGGAAGATGATCTCCACGTCTTACTCCTCTGCCATCTTGAAGATCCTCCCAGAGTTATTATCTTAAAGCTTTAATTCCAGTTGTCAGTGAGAAAAGCTACAATAGAAGGAGGAACAAAGATGGCGGAGTAGCAGGACGTGCTCTCACTCCCTCTTGCAAAAACACCAGAATCACAACTAGCTGCTGGACAATCATCAACAGAAAGACACTGGAACTCACCAAAAAAGATACCCCACATCCAAAGACAAAGAAGAAGCCACAATGAGATGGTAGAAGGGGCGCAATCACAGTAAAATCAAATTCCATAACTGCTGGGTGGGTGACTCACAGACTGGAGAGCACTTAACCATAGAAATCCACCCACTGGTGTGAAGTTTCTGAGCCCCACGTCAGGCTTCCCAACCTGGGGGTCCAGCAAAGGGAGGAGGAATTCTTAGAGAATCATACCTTGAAGCCTAGTGGGAACCGAGTGCAGGACTTTGACAGGACTGGGGAGAACAGAGACTCTTCTCTTGGATGGCACACACAAAGTAGTGTGCACATTGGGATGCAGGGGAAGGAGCAGTGACCCCAGGGGAGACTGAACCAGACCTACCTGCTAGTGTTGGAGGGTCTGCTGAAGAGGAGGGCAGTGGCTGTGGCTCACTGTGGGGACAAGGAACTGGCAGCAGAAGTTCTGGGAAGTACTCCTTGGCATGAGCCCTCCCAGAGTCTGTCATTAGCCTCACCAAAGAGCCCAAGTAGGCTCCAGTGTTGGGTTGCCTCAGGCCAAACAACTAACAGGGAGGGAACCCAGCCCCACCCAACAGTAGTCAAGTGGATTAAAGTTTTACTAAGCTCTGCCCACCAGAGCAACAATGAGCTCTACCCACCACCAGTCCCTCCCATCAGGAAACTTACATAAGCCTCTTAGATAGCCTCATCCACCAGAGGGCAGAGAGCAGAAGCAAGAATAATTACAATCCTGCAGCCACATTCATCACATTCACAGAAAGATAGACAAGATGAAAAGGCAGAGGGCTATATACCAGATGAAAGAACAAGAGAAAACCCCACAAAAACAACTAAATGAAGTGGAGATAGGCAACCTTCCAGAAAAATGATTCAGAATAATGATAGTGAAGATGATCCAGGGCCTCAGAAAAAGAATGGAGGCAAAGATCGAGAAGATTCAAGAAATGTTTAACAAAGACCTAGAAGAATTAACGAGCTAACAAAGAGAGATGAACAATACAGTAACTGAAATGAAAACTACACTAGAAGGAATCAATAGCAGAATAACTGAGGCAGAAGAATGGATAACTGACCTGGAAGACAGAATTGTGGAATTCAGTGATGCAAAACAGAATAAAAAAAAAAAGAATGAAAAGAAATTAAGACAGCCTAAGAGACCTCTGGGACAACATTAAATGCAACAACATTCACATTATAGGGGTCCCAGAAGGAGAAGAGAGGGAGAAAGGATGAGAGAACATATTTGAAGAGATTATAGTCAAAAACTTCCCTAACATGGGAAAGGAAATAGCCACCCAAGTCCAGGAAGAGCAGTGAGTCCCACACAGGATAAACCCAAGAAGAAACATGCCGAGACACATAGTAATGAAACTGGCAAAAATTAAAGACAAAGAAAAATTATGGAAAGCAGCAAGGTAAAAATGACAAATAACATACAAGGGAACTCCCATAAGGTTAACAGCTGATTTCTCAGCAGAAACTCCACAAGCCAGAAGGGAGTGGCATCATATACTTAAAGTGATAAAAGGGAAGAACTTACAACCAAGATGGCTCTACCTGGCAAGGATCTAATTCAGCACCACCAAACCAGCTCGACAACAAATGCTAAAGGAACTTCTCTAAGTGGGAAACACAAGAGAAGCAAAGGATCTACAAAAACAAATCTAAAACAACTAAGAAAATGGTCATAGGAACATACATATCGATAATTACCTTAAACGTGAATGGGTTAAATGCTCCAACCAAAATATACAGCCTTGCTGAAGGGATACAAAAACAAGAGACATCTATATGCTGCCTACAAGAGACCCACTTCAGACCTAGGGACACATACAGACTGAAAGTGAAGAGATGGAAAATGATATTCCATGCAAATGGAAATCAAAAGAAAGCTGGAGTAGCAATACTCATATCAGATAAAATAGACTTTAAAATAAAGAATGTTACAAGAGACAAGGAAGGACGCTACATAATGATCAAGGGATCAATCCAAGAAGAAGATATAACAATTATAAACATATATGCACCCAATATAGGAGTACTTCAATACATAACGCAATGGCTAATAGCTTTAAAAGAGGAAATCAACAGTCACAAAATAACAGTGGGGCACTTTAACACCTCACTTACACCAATGGACAGATCATCCAAAATGAAAATAAATAAGGAAACAGAAGCTCTAAATGACACAATAGACCAGATAGATTTAATTGATATTTATAGGAAATTCCATCCAAAAACAGCAGATTATACTTTTTTCTCAAGTGCGCACAGAACATTCTCCAGGATAGATCACATCTTGGGTCACAAATCAAGCCTCAGTAAATTTAAGAAAATTGAAATTATATCAAACATCTTTTCTGAACAGTATGCTATGAGATTAGAAATGAATTACAGGGGAAAAAAAGTAAACACATGGATGCTAAACAATACATTACTAAACAACCAAGAGATCACTGAAGAAATCAAAGAGGAAATCAAAAAATACCTAGAGACAAATGACAATGAAAACACGACAATCCAAAACCTATGCGATGGAGCAAAAGCAGTTCTAAGAGGGAAGTTTATAGCTATACAAGCCTACCTCAAGAAACAAGAAAAATCTCAAGTAAACAATCTAGACTTACACCTAAAGGAACTAGAAAAAGAGGAAATCAAAAAATACCTAGAGACATATGACAATTAAAACACAACAATCCAAAACCTATGCGATGGAGCAAAAGCAGTTCTATGAGGGAAGTTTATAGCTATACAAGCCTACCTCAAGAAAAATCTCAAGTAAACAATCTAACCTTACACCTAAAGGAACTAGAGAAAGAAGAACAAACAAAACCCAAAGTCAGCAGAAGGAAAGAAATCATAAAGATCAGAGCAGAAATAAATGAATTAGAAACAAAGAAAACAATAGCAAAGATCAATAAAACTAAAAGTTGGTTCTTTGAGAAGATAAACAAAATTGATGAACCATTAGCCAGACTCATCAAGAAAAAGAGGGAGAGGACTCAAATCAATAAAATTAGAAATTAAAAAGGAGAAGTTACAACAGGCACCGCAGAAATACAAAGCATCCTAAGAGACTACTACAAGCAACTCTATGCCAATAAAATGGACACCCTAGAAGAAATGGACAAATTTTTAGAAAGGTATAACCTTCAAAGACTGAACCAGGAAGAAAAAGAAATTATGAACAGACGAATCACAAGTAATGAAATTGAAACTGTGACTAAAAATCTTCCAACAAACAAAAGTCCAGGCCCAGATGGCTTCACAGGTAAATTCTACCAAACATTTAGAGAAGAGCTAACACCCATCCTTCTCAAAATCTTCAAAATAATTACAGAGGAAGGAACACTCCCAAACTCATTCTATGAGGCCAGCATCACCCTGATACCAAAACCAGACAAAGATACTACAAAAAAAGAAAATTACAGACCAATATCACTGATGAATATAGATGCAAATCTCCTCAACAAAATACCAGCAAACAGAATCCAACAACACATTAAAAGGACCATACACCATGACCAAATGGGATTTACCCCAGTGATGCAAGGATACTTCAATATATGCAAATCAATCAATGTGATACACCATATTAATAAACTGAAGAAGAAAAACCATATGATATCAATAGATGCAGAAAAATCTTCTGACAAAATTCAACACCCATTTATGATAAAAACTCTCCAGAAAGTGGGCATAGAGGGAACCTACCTTGACATAATAAAGGCCATATAGGACAAACCCATAGCAAATATCATTCTCAATGGTGAAAAACTGAAAGCACTTCCTCTAAGATCAGGAATGAGACAAGGATGTCCACTCTTACCACTATTATTCAACATAAGTTTGGAAGTCCTAGCCATGCCAATCAAAGAAGAAAAAGAAATAAAAGGAATACAAATGGAAAAAGAAGAAGTGAAACTGTCAGTGTTTGCAGATGACACGATACTATACATAGAGGATCCTAAAGATGCCACCAGAAAACTACTATAGCTAATCAATGAATTTGGTAAAGTTGCAGGATACAAAATTAATGCCCAGAAATCTCTTGCATTCCTATACACTAATGATGAAAAATCTGAAAGAGAAATTATTGAAACACTCCCATTTACCATTGCAACAAAAAGAATAAAATACCTAGGAATAAACCTACCTAGGGAGACAAAAGACCTGTATGCAGAAAACTATAAGACACTGAGGAAAGAAATTAAAGATGATACCAACAGATGGAGAGATATACCAGTTCTTGGATTGAAAGAATCTATATTGTGAAAATGACTCTACTACCCAAAGCAATCTACAGATTCAATGCAATCCCTATCAAATTACCAATGGCATTTTTTATGGAACTAGAACAAATCATCTTAAAATTTGTATGGAGACACAAAAGACCCCAAATAGCCAAAGCAGTCTTGAGGGAAAAATACGGAGCTGGAGGAATCAGACTCCGTGTGTTCAGACTATACTACAAAGCTACAGCAATCAAGACAATATGATACTGGCACAAAAACAGAAATATAGATCAATGGAACAGGATAGAAAGCCCAGGATAAACCCACGCACCTATGGTCAACTAATCTATGACAAAGGAGGCAAAGATATACAATAGAAAAAAGACAGTCTCTTCAACAAGTGATGCTGGGAAAACTGGACAGCTACATGTCAAAGAATGAAATTAGAACACTCCCTAACACCATACACAAAAATAAACTCAAAATGGATTTGAGACCTAAATGTAAGACTGGACACTATAAAACTCTTAGAGGAAAACATCGGAAGAACACTCTTTGACATAAATCACAGCAAGATCTTTTTTGATCCATCTCCTAGAGTAATGGAAATAAAAACAAAAATAAACAAATGGGACCTAATGAAACTTCAAAGCTTTTGCATAGCAAAGGAAACCACAAACAAGACGAAAAGACAACCCTCAGAATGGGAGGAAATATTTGAAAACAAATCAACGGACAAAGGATTAATCTCCAAAATATATAAACAGCTCATGCAGCTCAATATTGAAGAAACAAACAACCCAATCCAAAAATAGGCAGAAGACCTAAATAGACATTTCTCCCAAGAAGACATACAGATGGCCAAGAAGCACATGAAAAGCTGCTCAACATCCCTAATTTTTAGAGCAATTCAAATTAAAACTACAATGAGATATCACCTCACACCTGCTAGAATGGGTATCATCAGAATGTCCACAAACATGAAATGCTGGAGAGGGTGTCGAGAAAAGGGAACCCTCTTGCACAGTTGGTGGGAATGTAAATTGATACAGTCACTATGGAGAATAGTATGGAGGTTCCTTTAAAAACTAAAAATAGGATTACCATATGATCCAGCTATCCCACTACTGGGCATATACCCAGAGAAAACCATAATTCAAAAAGACACATGCACTCCAATGTTCATTGCAGCACTATTTACAATAGCCAGGTCATGGAAGCAACCTAAATGCTCATCAACAGATGAATGGATATAGAAGTGGTGGTACATATATACAATGGAATATTACTCCACCATAAAAAGGAATGAAATTGAGTCATTTGTTGAGACGTGGATGGACCTGGAGACTGTCTTACAGAGTGAAGTAAGTCAGAAGGAGAAAAACAAATATCATATATTAATGCATGTATGTTTAATCTAGAAAAATGGTACAGTTGAACCGGTTTGCAGGGCAGAAGTTGAGACACAGATGTAGAGAACTAATGTATGGCCACCAAGGGGGGAAAATCGCAGTGGGGTGGGGATGGTGGCGTGCTGAATTGGGCAATTGGGATTGACATGTATACACTGATGTGTATAAAATTGATAACTAATAAGAACCTGCAGTATAAAAAAACAAAGAAACAAAAAAGAAACAACTAATACTAAACTTTCTATGGGTTATTTGTATTGAAATATGTTAATATAAATGTTTCAGACATTACATGAAATTTCTAAAAATCTTAGATGTTCTGGTATAATGTTATAATTCTAGTTATTATTTTAAAATGTTTATCTCAGAAACAACTAAATTTCCTTGTCAATTGCATTATTATGAACTTTCATCAAATCTTTAACTGTGGTCATCTTTAAGTCTTTTGTCATTTACAGACAGTTCTGGGTGTACTCTGATGCTTTTGCAAAAATGTTCCTATAAAACGGTTTTATCTTCAAGGAATTCATGGAAAAGACTGTGACAAGTACAGGTTTCTGGTAACTGACTATACTGCTGGACTGAATGAATAGCATTTTCAGAACTCTAATGGAAAGCTGATGAATTCATAAAAATGCTAACAAAAGATCAAGATGAAAAAAAATTAATTAAATGGGACTGAGTGAACTGATGAGGATGATTATAATTTTTGTGACTTTCTGTTTGAATAAAAACAAAATCCCACAAGGACTCAGAGGCAAAAACTATACAAATCAATTGTCACTGCAAAGTAAAGGAGCTGTTACAATGGAGGATTACTGGACTGAATGTAAATATTATGACATAGTATAAGTGTGTTTCGTGTTTGGTAATTGCAATCATTGTAGCTTTTGTTGTGGTCATCCATTTACAATGCTTGGTGTCAGTTTATCTCCTGCAAAAATAAAATACAGTGTGTGGGGGCGGGGAAGAAAAGAAAAGGGTTTGGATGAAAATACTCTGTAAAACTTCTCAGATGGACAACATGGTTGAGTGTCAAGATCATATAAAGGGTGTGGCTTTACCACCTAATTATTCCTGATAGATGCCATTAAATCAAGAGAGCTCTTTGGAAATAGAGACACAGTCGTGGAGAACAAACGTATGGATACCAAGGGGGTAAGTGCGGGGGGTGGGATGAACTGGGAGATTGGGATTGACACTATGTATGAAATAGATAACTAATGAGGACCTACTGTATAGCACAGGGAACTCTACTCAGTGCTCTGTGGTGACCTAAATGAGCAGGAAATCCAAAAAAGGGGGATATATGTACACATATAGCTGATTCACTTTGTTGTACAGTATAAACTAACACAATATTGTAAAGCAACTATACTCCAATAAAAATTTTAAAATATATATTAATAATAATAAAGTTACAATAATTGAGGAAAATTCAAATACACATTGCATCAATTTTTGAAATAAATATTTTAGTCTTCACCGAATCCTTTTAAAACATCATTTGTTTTTAAAACATCTGGTAAATGCAGTCAAGTATCCTGTAGATTTTATATAATTACATATATTGGATAAATTGAAATGGGAAAGTTTGGTTCAGTGTGCTATTTTTCCTCTCAAAATGTGACTATAAATTATGGCTATAGTGTAATAATTATCAATTAACATATCAAAGCTTGCCAGCTTGTCTGTCTGTTGTTCAGAATTTCTCATTGCCTGACTTGCTCTCCCTTAATCACAGGTCTGTACACCTTGGATGCACGTTTACCAGTCAGTCCTTGCTGGAGGAGCTCTGATTTAGCTTCAGCTAGTGAGAAGAACGTGAGTAGGATTTTGAAAGTTGAATGGAAGCCAAAGCTCTTACTTACTCATTTTCTGCCCACAGCACAGCTGGCCTTCAGCACACCTGCCTGGATTGTGCAATATCTCAAAATGTAACTGTACCTGCAGGTCATCCAGGCAGACTTATAAGAAGAGATTTGGCCACAGACACATGGAGAGGGAAGACCGTGTCAAAGGAGAAGGAGACGGCCATCTACAATCAAGGATAGAAACCTCAGAAGACACCTACCCTGTCAAAACCTTGATTCTGGACCTATAGCCTTCAGAATGATGAGAAAATAAATTTCTGTCATTTAAGCCATCCAGTGTGTGGCACTTAGTTATGGCAGCCCTAGCAAACGAATTCAGTCTTCAGCTGAATAATACTATTTTGGGTATGAAAATATGTGTGACGATATGATGTTAAACTTCATTCTTAGAAAATTCTCATAAAATTTATCTAAGGATAATTCTATAGGTAGGTAATAAGGAAATATCGTAATATATATGTAAACCCCCCAAGGTCGACTAGTTTGGCAGAAATAACATTCATTTAAATTTAAATTATACAAAATGTATTTTAAGGTCCTATTACATCACTGTAAGTTTGTATGAAGAATATATCCATGTAGACAAGTTTACATATATGTCAATATATGTATAATATAAATTACCATATCAGCATTCATGAAATACAGGGACAAGACATAAACCTACAGTTTAAAATTAGCTAACCACATTAGAGAACTGGAAAAAGGAATGAACAGAAGCCTAATTGAGAGCTCCTCTACAATTGCAAAATTTTAATGTGAAGGGTCATAGCAACCTTTGTTCTTTGTTTCATGATGCAAAAATGTGCAATGCTGTCCTCCAATATATCATTTGGTACTACACTAAGGACAGACTATCAAAAATACAGTGTTCTAACTATGTCTGTTCTTGTAAAGAAAAATCAGAGAACGTGATCTTTGTAAGGTATGGGATTCTATCAGCACTGTGATTTCTGAGATATGAATATATCTTTAAGACAAGACAGATAATCTAGGAAATCCATCAAATAAGAAAGAGTGAAAAATAGCTAAGATTTTGGCACAACTCAAAATCAAAGTATTGCTGCTAGATTTCTTATTCACAAATTATAGTTGGTCTTCCCTTCGTGACTGCAATTTAAATATTATTTTTGGAATAAGTGCTATGTTTTCATGATTCAAAAAGAAAGTATAGAAAGGTATGCCAAGCCTCTCTCCCATCCCTCTACCACCTGACCCTTGTCCCCACCTCCATGGGAAGTTCTGAGTTTCTAGCTCTCTTTCCATAGTTTCTCTATACACAAATGAACAGATATACATACAGAATGCTTAATATACATAAGAGAGCATGTCATAGACTTTTTAAGATAGTTAGTTCTCAGTACATAATAATCTCCCTCTCTCAGTACATAATAATCTCCCATTTTATATATCTAATATATACAATATTTAATCAATGAACTATTTCTGGACATGTGTACTTTCTCTATTATCAATAAAGCTTCAGTGAATAACTTTTTATAACTGTCATTTTTAGAGTAGTTAAGAATATCTGTAGATTAAATTCCAAAAGGTGAAACTGCTGAATATATAAATACATATATCATTTTGTTTTAAACACAATGAACTCCTATAACAGCATAATTGGGTTCAAAAATTCAACTATATAAAATATAGTGTTGTGTTTTTACAAGTTAACAAAAACCAATATTTTTCATTCAGTTAGCAACTATAAACAAAAGCAAAAAAAAAATGTGTTCCCACATAATTGTTTTGTACATGTGGGAAATGGAATAATTACTACAAAAGCATGCACTTATGCTTCAATGTCATAGTCCCACATGACCAACAGACTTTCAATTCCTAACCTCACCCTATTCCTCATGCAGATAATAAGGTCATTTCGTCCACTTCCACTTGAAAACAGAGCCAGTGGGCAACAGCACTATGTTTTATTCCACATAATGTCCTAGATGTTATAGGGGGTAGGTTACTTCATTGTCAAATTGCTGTTTGTTGGGTTGTACAACTTTATTCTTCAATCAGCCACACCTGAGAGTATCTATTTCCCCAGTTTTGCCAACTGAGTTGCAACTACATTTTAACACACTCTTAGTATTGTACCAAAGAGAAGAACAGAGAAGTTGATTAATTTATTTGTACCTAAGTTTTCACGTAAGAGGTCTTCCTAGAGGTACACCATGATTATCCTTTATTTTAGATCGCTGTTGGCCTACATTGCAACTCTCCTCCTTCCCTTTGTAAAGCACTGCTTGATGAAGTAATTTTGTGACCTTATACCTCACCAGACACAAGAATTTTCAAAGAGGACAGCTTATATCTCTGCTCCAAGGCAGTTAATCTTAAAGTCCCTCAAGTCTTAGGTGTTAGTGATGGCAAAGCCCCATATTAGGTCATCCAGACCATCCCTTGGCAAGGCTCATTTCTGCAGTATTTGATGTTTGCTTTTCTATACTTGGTCCAGTCCTATTCACTTACTTCAACATTTTAAAATTTAAAAGGTACCCTAGGGAATCCCAAAATTTTCTTCTCACAGCAAATCAGCAGATTATAAAAACTTGAAAAATGTAAGAACCTTATTTTTCAAAATCTTAAGAGACAAAAATGTTCTGTTTTAAGGAAAGAAGAATGCTTATTCATATTTCTCCTAGAGACTTCAATCTAATATGTTTAATTGGTGAATTTTCTGGTACTCATTGTAATACTTGGTACATGTATTAATTAACATCAGTATTCTGAGAATTACTATGCTTAAAAACCTATCTGAATGGCCCTTTTGATGTCAAATGGAGAAAATGGTCAACAGCTAGATATGAACAATGAGACCACAGCTATTGCACTTAAGGCAGAGCACTGCACTTCCTTAAGAGTGGACACACAATAGCAGTAACACTCTCAGGGATCACAAACCTACCATTAAGTGGAAGTTGTAACAGAATAAGACTGGATAGAAATTGACTTGGAATCCCTGAGAAAGCTGAAAATCCTGACCACCCAGTTTTTACTAATGCCGATATTATACAAAAGGCCCATGTAAATTAAATTGGAATTCAGAGATTCTACATTTATATCTGTAGACTTACAACAATAAAACCTACTTTATTTCTGATTTTAAGTTAATGATCCCACTTAACAATTTAGGACTATATATGTGAAAAAAACATATATAATATCACTTTAAGATTTCGGCTTCTGATAATGGCCGAGTACTGTGCTGCAGACTAATCCTCTGCCAAGAGTAATTAAAAACACTGAAAAATATACTTTACATTTCTTTGGAAGTATCGGACCACTACTAATACAGCAGCAATCTGAAGGGCCATGATTGTAGAAACAAAAGGAAAGCTCAGAGAAGTGAGGCTGACATTTTGGGTAACTCTAAACAGTTTTCGTATGCACTTTGGTAAAAATATATATGCATTTCTCTTGAGTTTATACCTAGGATTAGAATGATGTGTCACAGAGTATTTATATCTTGTCTTTGGTAAAGAGTGCCAAAGTTTTCAAAAATGGTTATATAAATTTACACTCTCACCAGCAATGTAAGAGAGCTCTGTTTGCTCTATGTTCGGCTAACACTTGGCATTTAGAAACTTTTATTTATCAAGAGACACCATTCATAGAGTAAATAAAGTCAAACCAAAGAATGGGAGAAGATAGCTGCAATGCATATATGTGACAAAAGAATCACACCCAAAATATATAAGGAATTCCTACAAATCAATAAGAAAAAAAGATAATAGAAAAGTGTACAAAAGACTAGTCACTTCACAAAATAGACCATCCAAATTGATATTTTACATATTAAAATGTGCTCTATTTTATTACCCATCAGATAAATGCAAATTAAATGCACAAGATACTTTCACACATCTATCAGAATCCTTAATATTAGAAAAATATAAAAATTAACAAGCTTTTATCAAAATGGTGAGTATATTTTCAAAATGGGGATATATACATGAGTATTATATATATATGTGTGTATGTATATATATATATATATTCTTTAATCCAAATATGGGAAATTTGATGGCCAAATATGGGACATTTTTGAGCATCAGAAAGGAATATGGACAATAACACATCATATTTTTTTAAATCCATGAATCCATTAAGTGACAGAAATGGATTTATTTGACAGAATGACTTTAATAAGGATCATCCTGGGGAACAGAACATAATTCCAATGTATCATCTTACATATTACTTAATGAGTTACCTTTAACATTCAAAGAGCTGGTAGGTACTACTTTAACCAAGTAATCATACTGAGCATCACCAAAAAATGGAGTAAACTAAGGTTGATGTGATAGAACAGAGTACAGAGCATCACATATGAAAATTCTTTACAAAACCCTTTAATCTGAATCTAATTATTAGGATACAGTTCATCAAGTCCAAAATATAAGACTTTTTATAAAAAGAAATCTAACTTTTTAAATGACAAGTTCACGAAAGACATAAAAAGGTAGATCACTGTTCCAAAGTAAAGGAAACCAGGGACATGAAAAACAAATACAGTGTATCAACTCTGATTACATTTCAGATAGGACATTCTTGGAAAAGTTGCAGAAACTATAGTATAGACTATATTTTAAACCATTATGACTGAGTCAATAATAAACATTGACTTAATATTTTTGGTTCTACCAATGCTGTAGTTAGTTATGTAGGAGAATGTGCTTGTTCTTAGGATATAGAGGCTGAAATGTTTGGAGAGAAATGTCATGGTACCTGAAAATTAATTTCAAATGGTTTAGCAGAACAAAAGGATAGATAGAGACAGAGATAGAGAGATAGATGGATGTGGATCAGTAAAGAAAGAAAGCAAATGTGGCAAAATGTTAAAAGTAGACAAGCCTGGTTGAAAGATACATTTCATTGTATTATTCTTTCAAATTTTCTGTAGGTTTGAATTTTTTCAAACTAAAAGATGGAGAAGAAATGAGAAAGGAAAAATATTTAGACTAACAGCAACAAAAATCACCTGATAAAATAAATGTTAAAAGAAGTTCTTTGATTAGAAGGAAAATAAATCATATTGGGAAGCACAGAATGAAGAAAGGAATGAGAAAAAACAAAAAAGGTAAATATTTGGTAATTATAATGAATACCACGTAAAACAACAATAGTAATAAGTTGTGGGGTTTGAAATACTAGAGATAATTAAAATACATGAAAAGAAAGACACAAAAGGCAGGAGGTGAAAATGGATTTCAAGTTTTCATTGTCCCAGAAAGTAGTAACATCCTTAATTTATATATGTTAAGGATATTTCTTGTTAAGGTAACCACAGAAAGAGTATCTAGAGACTGCAATGCTAAGCTAAATAAAGGGGAAAGAATGAAATAAAAATAATACTTAATCCAAAAAGAAGGGGAAAAAAAGAGAGAAAAAATTATATAGACCAGATGGGACAAATAGAAAACTAATAATTACATTGTAGGTTTAAACACAAATATTTTAAATGTAAAGAGACCAAGTCGTCCAAATAAAAGTTAAGATTGTCAAACATCAGTGTTAGGAAATCCTATATGGAAAACCAAAGCTTAATTTACAGACTTTTCCCATAGTACTCCGAACACCAAAGAGATAGGATGGTTAGAAGAGAGAGTGATCATGTGTCATTTAATATTTCTTATAATAGATTTTGCAATGACATTTTTACAGTTTTATAACTTTCTGGAATAATCAATATGTCTGCTCACATGTCATAAGTTGTAATGAAAAACAGAATGACAATTTATTTTAATCTTTTTTTGTGAATTTGGAAACTGCACTCATTCCTTTGTAGAAAGTCTGAGGTCTTCAGATAGGAATATAGGGAGATTTTCAAAATATGAGATAAGCAACAGGTTTCATTTGAAATGCTCAATAATTTTCATGCCTTTAGACTAACATTCCAGTTGTATGTAAACAGTACAAAAATGGTAAAGTTTAATAGAATATCCCTTAAAATATATTCTGTTCTTTTAAAATAAGTATCACAGATAATTTACAAAGGGGAATTATATACATAAACATTTTTGACATGGAGAGTTTTATGACTATTAGCTAAGTCACAGTCAATCATCTATATATTTGTCACCAGAAAAAAAATCAAGTATTTTTCATAATAACAAAGTTTCCCCTATTAAAAATGTAATAATATTCCAGAGGGACTGCTTAAAATTACAATGGTATTAGAGAAAATATTAGTAATTTTCACTTTAACATCCAATCTTAGAAAATTCTACCTTGTTAATCCAAGACCAAGAACCCAAAACAAATTTAAAGTAGTAAGTCTTTTTGTTTAGTCAATAATCTTTAACCAAATTTTCCATTTTCCTCCTATTTCCCTTGATTCCCTTGTGGCAATTCAGTATAAGTTTTATGAGCACCACTCATCTAGAAAATTGCTCTTAAAATAGAATAGAAATAATACAATGAAATTGTTATTGACTACAATTCCTATTTTTTGCTGTTACAGATATACATAAAATTAAGTTTTAAAACTATTGTTATAAACTGTGATCTTTGGGCTATATAATGAAAAATTATTTTGTTTATCTTAAGCCTTTCTCTGTTATCCTAAATTTCATGTTATAAAGTACCTCTTTTATTTCAAACCATTTTTCTTAAAAATTTTAAAACTTTCCATTTAAATCACTGCAGATAAGCAGTCATCAGGAATTAAAATACAAATTTTTGGACTTGCTTTCAAATTAGGCAAACTATGACCTACTCAGGTACACACGGGTCTACAATGAGTAGAAGTAAAAATTTTTTCTTATAATAATGATAATAATAATAGTGAGTTTTACATAACACTAGGTAATTTTCAGAATGTTTCTCACTATTTTATTTGGTCCTCACAACACCCTTGTGATTTAGAAGAAAAAAAGAAAAAAGACAATTCTTACCATTTTATAGATAAGGAAATACAGCTCCAAAAAGTTTAAGTAAACCCAGTTGGGTGGTTATTGATAGATTAACTAGAAGTATGGCCAATTTTTTATTATCCAACATATATTATGTACCTCCAATGTCCAAGCCGCCTCTATACATTGTTTGGAAATATTTTTTATAGCCCCTGTGTTTTGCTGTTGCTAAAAGGAGGAGAAAGGAGGGGACTAGAGATTAGATAGGGATGATAAAACTAAGTATTATTAAAGAAAGAATTTCAGAAGAGAAAAAACGCAATTATTTCATCCAAGAATAGCTAGGTCTCCTTGAAGAAATTTTTTTTAAATGGAAATCCAATAAAATTAGAAGGAAGTCCTCTTATGTTTTTGCTACTGTGTCTACTTTGCTGAATTATGAAAAAATATTTGAAAAAACGGAGAGAATTTTGCTACCAATAAAAATATTTTGTAGATAATTATTATTAATGGGGAATACATAACCAAGTATTTTAAGTGGAATATTAGGTTGGGTCTTTGAGGTATATATGAAAATATGAAAAGCTGTTACAATAATTTTACATCAAATAAAAAACAGAGTTAAGAAGCATGCTACATAATGTCAAAGAGCCAGCACTTACAAATGACGTTAGAATCAATTTTCTTACCTTCCATTGCTCCTGCAAAGTTTTCTGATCTCCCCCTTAGAAGTTTCAAGGTGATGCCTAAAAATTCATTTTGCTCTGTTGCAGATAACATACATAAGGAAGTATTTTTTGTGAGTGTATGGACTTGTATCTAAATATTCAACACCTTTATTACTTTTTGACTCGGAAGTTGCTGATTCCAACTTTCCACATCTCACTTTCTTAATTCCTAGCATCCTTCTTTCAATCCCTTAGTCTTTGCCCTTATAAATTGTATTTAGATATGACTTAGTTCCTTCCTTATCACAAACCGGAACTTACGCTCCCTCATTCATTATATTTCATAAGGTTTGTTTCCCAATAAACCTCTACTCTTCTATCACTTCATTTGTACTTCCAAGCCCTAGTTTCCTCCTTTGCTAATTATTTCCAACGTAAAGGGCTCCTATAATGTGATTATTTCAATGAAATATGGAAGTGGTGAAACCAAACTAAAAGGAGCTGAGGGACTATTGCAGAGCTTAGTAGGAGGAACAAATGATTACTGAGCTTAGGAAAGGAAAGATGAAGGAGTAGGGGAAAAACAGGACGGCATACTAAGCATTACCAAAATGTAGCTTCCTTATTTTAGTGCTGTCATAAACTGATATGACAACGTGTCCAACTCAGGGAGTGACTTGGCTAGAGAGAGAAAAATCAGTGTATAGTCAACTGCTGTGAAGAAAGAAAAACGTGAAGAGATGAAAATACTATAGAGAATGTGACCAAACTGGACCAGTTCTAGGCTGAAAGAAATGGTAGCGGAGCACAGGCTCCGGATGCGCAGGCTCAGCGGCCATGGCTTACAGGCCCAGCCGCTCAGCGGCATGTGGGATCCTCCCGGACAGGGGCACAAACCGGTTACCCCTGCATCGGCAGGTGGACTCTCAACCACTGCGCCACAAGGGAAGCCCTAGATCAGATCATTTTTAATGCTCTATTTTCAAGTTCATTTACCTTTGTTTTTTCCATCCTGCTTTTATGACCATCCCTTAAAAATATTTATTTTAGATAAATATTTTTAATGTATTATAATATATAATATTTAATATAATTAGTATTATAGTTTTGTTGTAAATTTTCATTTGGTCTCTTTTCATATTTCTATATCTCTTCTATTTCCTATCTTTTCATTATTTTGACTGTACTTTTTTTCCTCAACAGTTGTAAGCAAACTTATAATACCAGGTTTAAAGTCTTCATCTAACAATTCCAACTCTGGGTGTATCTTGGAGTTGGCCTTTTTGGATTATATTTTCCCTTGATAATGGGGCACATTTTCCTGGTTCTTTGAATGTCTACTAATTTTGGATTGAGTCCTGGACACTATCAATGTTCTATATGGAGAGTGAATTCTGTTATATGTCTCTGAAGAGCATTGATGTTTATATTTTAGTAGGTACATAAGTAAGTTAGTCTCAGATTACAAACTCTTTTCCCCTATGAGTAGCAATTCAAATCTCAGGTCAGGTGTTTTAGCCTATGCTGAAAGCTATATTGAATCATTTCCTTGTATCCATGGTTGTTCAAGAGAGTTGGGCAAAACTTACACACCAAAAATTGGGACGCTCCTTTTCTGATCCTATCCTTCCTGGATTCCACCCTCATTTTCTGATGGTGACTGCCTCACACTTATTCTATGCAAGCCAAAAAGATAGTATGCTCCTATTAGTGGTTTTGACAACCCACGGTACTCTGTGACATAGCCCACCTGCAGTTCAAAGCTCAAAACATGCCATGCTGGTCTCTCCAGCCAAGTTTCAGTCCCCTTCCCTTGTTTCTGTTCACTCTCCAGAGTTTTCAGGAGGCTTTTAAAAAATTTTTTTGTCCAGAATTTATAGTTGTTATCTTCAGAATAATCTGTTAGGACCTTAATCTGCCATAATTAAAATGGAATTATCTCTATATTTTTAAAATCAATCCTTCAGTTAATATTACTTTGAATGCCATTTGCATCTCTTAAGTCAGATAAATAATACAGCTAACAATGCCTTAAGTTTAGAAACACAGGACTTTCATAAAACACACTTTTAAAAACATTTTTGAACTAAGGGTGCAACGGTTAGCTTCTAGTATCTCATTTCTTATATGGTACATTAAATATAAAAATAGATCAGGAACTGAAACTACTGATAGTTTGTCAGACAATTCTATCTGAAAAACAAAACAAAAATCACTGAAAAGAAGTTTGGAATACATTTCTACATTAAAATACTGTTTTTCATACAAGATATTTCATTCCCTAACATAATAACATAAATAGATAGGTATAGGTATATAAATCTTAGATATAGATAGTCCTTTTAATTCTAATTCACTGATAGTCTTTCAGCATCCTTAATATAGTGTTTCAGTCTCATGATAATCTCAGAAAACAATTCAGGAAATTTGTAATATTTCTAATTATCTCTGTGAAATTACTCCCAATTACATTCCATGTGGGTCAATGAAGTTACGCCAAGAAAATATTACTGAGTCTACTGATGTATTCAGTCTTATTATTCAGTCTTATTCAGTCTTATTGTTAAAATGGATTGTCACCAGGAGCCAAGTTCAGTTTTGGAAGAGCCAGTTAATGGATTATATAATATAATGATAGTTGAGAGAATCATTCTGATGTAGTGGTAACATAAAAAAGGACATGCTTCATAAACAGAAAAATTCAAATGCATGGATAAAAATAAGGATGGGAATAATACTAAAAATAGCAGCTAATTTATTTCAGTGTTTTTAGGCACTATCAGGTCATCATAGCAACTCTGATAATCTCTTACCAGAAGGCTAACTACCCTCTCACATTTACTGAATTTTTCTTTACTTGGTTTCTCTATCTCATGACCCTAGGCATTACCAAGGTTCTCATTGGTTGTGACTTTGTTTTTCTATTATTACTAGATTCACATAAGCTATATAAATTTCCAGATATCTATCAAAGAGTTATATAATTACTGATACCAATGAGATAACTGTGCCTAAGCATTGTGTCTATATTACACATCATTCTAGATTTATATCTAAAGTTGGGGTATAAGCAGATGTCATGCTAATAAATGATATTTAATCAGGTTAAGTTTCTGTTTTAAACACAGGGTTTTTGTCCAAAAGAAAAAGTAAGAGTGTAAGGAGGGATACACATAGTAAGAAAGAGAGGAAAAAGTCAAACAGGAATTATCCAGTTTAGATAGAAAACAAGAAATAATGGAAACTTCATAAATTAGAGTACCAGATCTAGGGTTTTACATTTTAGTATCTTGACTGTCTGTTCTTTGTGTGTATGTGTTAAATGAATGCCAAGTGGTATGTCTTATCAAGAAACAACAGTCATAATGTTATATGTCAGTTATACCTCAGTAAAAAATAAACAATAGTGACTACTGAAAGATCTATGAAAAATTATATAGATTTCATTTATTTTATATTAGCATCAGTTAAGTTTATCTATCTCAATGATGAATCTAATTTCAAAAATTTCATAGTTATATATATTATTACATGTCATATTAAAATGCATATACTTCACTTATTACCAAAATGTATACTATATTGATACCTATGTAGCATAATCTACAATTGTAACTTTTTGCTTTAATATGAACATTGCCAATGTCCGTAATTAATTTGTTGACACTCTTGAGTTTTGGACTTTTTTGTTTGGTTGGTTGTTTTTGAGAAGTTTTTCATCAGACAGCATTTTTAATCTACTTAAATCTAATTGTCATTTTTTGTTTTGTTTCCTTTTCAAGGATCCTCTTATAGAATATAAAATAAGTGTACTCATTAAAGTTTAAAATATAACTGTCCCTTTTAATCACTGACTTCAAAAATTTTGAAACTATATTATCAAGCCCTACACTAAAAGGGAGAGGCATATCAATCACAGAATATAAGAAACAGTAGAATGCTAACTAATCAAAGTAGAAAGAGTGAACAAAATAGATATTCATCATTTGGTAGCTATCACAGGAGTAGCTGATATACATAAGAATCACTAATGGATGCTAAAGCCAGTGGGTAAAAGTTTATGAGGTACAGCACATTAGAAAATATTGAAATATCACCCCACAAAATATTAGTCAAATACAAAAGGGAAAATAGTGCATTTATATTGGAGAAAAGGGATGGATAGCAACTAGATTAGGTAATAAAAGTTAATATCACAAGTAGTGAGACAGTGACGTCATGTGCCTCATGGTGGGATACACTGAGAAGAGCCCTGTGTCATTTCTGTGATATTCCTGCCAAGAAAGCATGGCCTGAGTCTGTTTGTGAAGAAGCATCAGAGAATCCCAGGTTGAGAGCACCTGATAGAACGAAATAATTACATTCCTCAAGACTATCAAGGACATGAAAGACAAGGAAAGATTTAGGAACAAATCAAAGATAATTTATGAGCCCTGATAGCTAAGTGCAGCATATGTTTCTGGATAGGACCCTGGGCAAGAAAGGAAAAAGAGATACTGCTGAGACAGTTGGTAAAATTTGAATGATAACATATCAACGTTGATTTCTTGATTGGGAGAAGTGTATGAAGATGATGTAGGAGATTTTGTTTGGGAGAGAGAGAGAGAGAGAACAAATGCAGTACTGTATTAGTTTGAGACTCTAAATCATGGTATTACTTTTGCAGAAGAATTTTTTGTACTCAGGAGTTCTTTGTACTTAGAACTTATAAGTTTTTTGTACCATATGGCAAATTGTATGCAAATTTTAAACTATTTCAAAACATAGATAAAAATAATGAAGGAAATTAAAAATAATAAACAAAAAATAATGAAAAATTCAACCATTCATTCTGTCTCGTGAGATTTGGAATACGATTACACCATTATTGATCTGGATACTTGGCAAACAGAATATCTTTGAACTTTGTTTCATATTTTTATCTTTCCCATGCAGATGAAAAGGATGTAATTTTTTGCCACATATGTAACGCCGTTCAGAATTTGGCTCTAGAGCATAGTGATTAGCTGGAAGGCCCACTGGAATTTAAGGAAGAGTCAGGTCATCTCTCTCCCAAGATAGAACTCAGTAAAATGAGGCTGACTGAAGCTCAGTAGCTGAGTTCATTTGTTTATCAAATATTGGCTGACTGATGCCTGACCTCTTGGAACTAGCTGAGTACCCTGGCTGACTGGTTGGCTGAACTCCTGGTCTCTCTTCCCTCAACCCTCCCCACCAACTCCTGCTTCTGCCTTTGCTCGTTTTGCTGGTTGGCTGCCCTTCCTGAGGCTACAGAGATGTTGCCAAAAGATTGAGAGCACCAGTAATGATAATAAAATTGACTCAATACAGGCAGAGATCTCAGATAAAAACAAGAAAAGCTCAAAGTAAAAATGCATTACTGGACACGGAAATGTGTAGCAGCAAATCATTTTGATTGTTTAAACTAGTTGACCATGTTCCAATTACTATGAAGTAGGACGGCAGTGGCATAATTTCATATATAAGCCTTTTTTGGCCAAAGACTTATTGCTTTAAACCCAGTAGTAAATTAACAAACTGTAGTAAGAGTAGAATAGAGAGGTAAGAAAAGATTTTAAATGTAAGAGGTAGTTTGTAGGTCTAGGCACTATGCTAGGCTTTTGAAATAGTCTTAGCCTTAGATATCCTTTATATAGTGAGGGGACTAAGGGCCATAAGAAAAGAGCCCATGGGACTTCCCTGGTGGCGCAGTGGTTAAGAATCCGCCTGCCAATGCAGGGGACGTGGGTTTGAGCCCTGGTCCAGGAAGATCCCACATGCCGGGGAGCAACTAAGCCCGCACACCACAACTACTGAAGCCTGCACACCTAGAGCCCATGCTCCGCAACAAGAGAAGCCACTGCAATGAGAAGCCCACGCACCACAATGAACAGCAGCCCCCACTTGCCACAACTAGAGAAAGCCCGCACGCAGCAATAAAGACCCAGCACAGCCAAAAATAAATTAATTAGTTAATTAAAAGAAAAAAAAGGAAAGAAGCCAAATTGTGCTTGGGGTGTGTCAGACTGCACACAGACACACAACTTGGCAAACTGAACTCTCCTGAAAAAAATCTATTTACGATACAGTTCATATTGGACTAATGTGTTGCTACCGATCCCATTCAATCCTAAACACATTTACCTTCCAAGCTGAATGAACAATTAGTTATGCTTTCTACTTCATCCACTTCATGAGATTCTCAATCTTTTTATACAATTCTTAGTTATTCAACATCATATGACTACCCTCATTAATAGTATACAACTATGTGTTTGTGATGGGGGTAAGAATCAGGGTATTCCACATAATAGGTGCCTTATTACCTTGCCTAAATGGATATTTCACATTTTCTTTTCCTTAAACATTTACGTAGTTGCTTATCTGCTGGAAGTACAAGTTATTGTGATAATAAATGACAATGTAATTGATCATCCTTTCCTAATGACATATGCATTTTAATAAGTTTATTGAAAAACTCAAAGAGATTGCAGTTGTTATAAGCATTGTAATCATTCTAAGCATCTGGGTTCAAATGAACAGCAAAAGAAGTTATTTTCAGACAGGGAGTCGCCTTAAATCAAAATACGTCAGCCATACCAGCTACTTTGAATGAAAAACAATCCAGACACTTGTTTGGCAAACTGGTTCATCAAGGATGAGAAAGAGAGGTCTCCTGAAGTGGACTGCGAAAATCAGGAAACTTCTTTGAAGTCACAGATTTATGTGTTAAGGTTGTAATACATTCTATATTATATCTACATTAAAATATTCACTCTTTTGTAAAGTTAACACTCTAGAAGATGTAACATAATTACCCAGTACTTCTCCTAACCTACCACTCACTGTGCCACCAGCTAAGTTCACACTCCACTTTGAGAAGAGGAACTTTCTACAAAAAAGGAGGGTTAAAGTAATTAGGAAATATTTGAAGAGCTAATGTGATTTAGCACTTACTCAATCACATTATCTAAGGGACAACCTTTCTGCTTCTGCATAAAGTCTTCCTTTTTACTTATTTATGATCAGAAGGCCATAAAATTTTAGTGTATGTGTGTGTTATGTATGCAAATGTACCTCTCCCAGTAGTGAATTTGACTTGATCCACCCAATTCCATTTTACACCAAATACTTGACTTTGTCAGACCTAGAGAAAGCTAAATAATTCAGTTTATGTCATGAAACAGAAAAATAAGAAACAGAAAAATAATCTGTATCCATCAGTATTGAGGATGTTCTAAATACTAAATGCTCTCAGAATGAAGAATGGTTTACTTCTTCCCCAGTTTTGTAGAAAACTTACCTTTCTGAATTATTAATAAACACTGGATAAAGGCATTGCTGAATTAAAGAATCATTCAATAGATCTGAGTAGAAGTGTAATACAAATCACAGAAAACAGATCAACCAAAATAGCAAGTTTAGAAAATTAAAACTGCAGGTTTTAGTATCGCTTGCATATATGACTGTACCATACACATACAGCTATTTTCAACAACCAGTTGTAATAACTATTAACATAAGGAACTGAGCCAGGAAAAGTAAAGTAATATTTTTTATATAGTCCAAGAATTTGAAAGATACAACATTCCACACAAACCATTTCCAATGATTTCTTAATTGTTGCAAAACAAAAAAAATGTCATTCTTAAGTTGTACAGTGTTCCTAAAGTTATTAGTCAATATTATTCAGTGTAAATCCCTGTAATCGTCCTCAAAAAGGGTATGAATATTTTGGATAGCTAATACTTAAAATTGATCAGTGTGGCCAGCTAAAGGGAATAACTTGTGAGAAGGGTGGGAGATGCTCTTTCTACCCTGTTTAGGAAGGCTCTAGTACAGAACTATGTAAATCAATCAAAACTGTGAAAAGATATGGGTAAAATTATCTGATTCACATTGCAATATAAAAATGCTATATGAGACCTATACTGGGTCTAAAATTTCCCTGGTAATTTATAGAGACAGTAATGAGTGGACTGTCTAGAGAATACTTTGGCTGTGTCCAAATCAGTTTGCAAATGGTCTCAGTAAAGATGAAAGAATGAACACAGTGACAAGGGCAAGATGTTCACAGAAGCAAAGATTTTATTCCAGAAAAAGAAATAAAATGTCAGTGGTTGTCAGTAATCACTAAATGGAGTTTTCAAACTGAGTTCAATGTTAGTCATATGATTTTGATACATTCACTCTATAGTACTTTGATTTCTTAACATAACTTAATGTTCTTCAATGTTTTAGCTATTCCTAGGAATACTATGAAAGGGAAATACATATTGGACACTCTTTATGTCATTTCCTGATTTCACACCTGATTTTCTAGTATTGTTTTGATTCTATTCTTAGAAGAGAACCAAAACCGTGAGACATTCTGAGCCTTATTTTTTTAATTAGTGAAACACTTGGTAAGTCAAATGAAGTTTCCTCTTATGTTGTTTACTTTAGCAAAGATATTCACTGGTAGAAGAAGCTTGGATATCCACAGTCAAAATATATGGAATGACTCCAGTGAAAGGAAGAAAAGTACAACAGTATTAGTACTATTTCAGGTAGGAAGTTAATTTTATCTAGTCTTTGGTAAAATTGAATACATGGGATAAATAATTTTTTAAAAGAAATGTATTTCATTATTTAACTGGAGATTCTGTGGCGTAAGAATCCAGGAATTTGTAAGATGTTATTCACAGCTCACATTCTCTACCTATCAGTTAGGCAAGTCTTTACGAGGTTGATGAGCAAATAGCCGATTAAAACTCAAGTTATATAACAAATGTATATATTCACAGCTTTGTAACATTAAGGATAAAATTTAGTTTTACAAGTAAGGTTTTCTCAATCACTTAAAAAAAAAAAACCTCCCTAGACTCATGAGCCCATAACTGAAGCACTTTATAGAAAATGAGCACCTCATAAGAATGAGGGGTTTGTTTTTTATCAGCAGAAAAATAAAAGAACAAAATATATTCAGTTAGCAGTCTAGAGTTCAGTATAAACTTGGGCACTAAGAGTATTACCCTGGCTGAAAAAAGGGATTTTTTGGAACTTCATAAAAGATGGTCAGGTGCAGCCGTGTGTACCTGAATGTGAAAAGAATTACAAGTGTTGTGGGATAGTAGGTGGTATTCCAAAAATGTAAATCAAGTGGCCAAGAATGTGTTTTAATATTTTTAATAGCCCTCGGCTTGTAATAAAGTTTTGAAGGGTGTGAGGGCTTTTTAAAAAATATATATGAAATTTTGCTCTTTAAATTCAAAGTCAGAGGCTTCCCTGGTGGTGCAGTGGTCAAAAATCCACCTACCGATGCAGGGGACACAGGTTTGAGCTCTCATCCAGGAAGATCCCACATGCCACAGAGCAACTAAGTCCATGTGACACAACTATTGAACCTGTGCTCTAGAGCCCACGAGCCACAACTACTGAGTCCACATGCCACAACTACTGAAGCCTGCACACCTAGAGCCCGTGCTCCACAACAAGAGAAGCCACTGCAATGAGAAGCCTGTGCACTGCAACAAAGAGTAGCCCCTGCTTGCCACAACTAGAGAAAGCCCACACACAGCAACAAAGACCCAATGTAGCAAAAATGAATAAAATAAATTTATTAAAAAATAAACTTTTTTTTTATAATCAAAGTCAGTCACTGTAATTTAATATGTAATGGCAGTGGTAGGGTTTGAAAACTGATTATTTTTTGTGACCTTTGGGGAAGATATTTTCAGTTATTAGCAGTGTATAATATTGCTTACCCTTTCTCTCATTAACACATTCCATAAAAAATGCAAAATGGAGACTCCTATTAATATCTAATATGATAAATTAAAATTTTCTTACCAATTTTTTCCACAATCAAAATACCAGAATTTTTAGAACCTGCTTAAAATGTAAATACCAAAATTAAATATATTGAAGTACCAAGAGTTAATATTTCTATCTATGCTAAAAAACTATCCCAACATTCTAAAAGAAATCTTTTGGAGAATTTCTATAATATTACCTATAGTAGAGAGATGTGACTTTTGGTGATCCACTGAAATTTCTATTCCTTATTATTCATATATGGAATAAGAACTAAAAGAGTATGCCACAGTCATAAAAGTATTTTGCAAATACAAAACAATGTGAAAACTAATGTAAAAATTATATTTTCAAGTCATTTTTCGGTTTTAAAAATATGTGTTTAATCCACCAAAGCTCAAAACTCATAATATTTGTTTAGTTCAAAGCTTTAGTCAATGTTCAAGTTCTAACACATGAATTAATTCAAAATTAGTATATGCATATTTAATATTGATGTATAAATTAACATCTATCCACAACTGCTTGATTTCAAACATCTAAAAAGCTATATCTATGTGTAAAACTATAAAACAAGGCTTTTTTCTTTTTGGTATGGGTTAACATTGTCTATTAGGGAAAAGAAAAAAAGAATAAAATATCAATAAGGTAGAGATTATGAACATGATGGCAATATCATCACGAAATGTTATTTCTATATAAAGCTCTATAATAGTGCCTATAATTTTATCTTGCTTTCTTTTTAATTAAAATGGCAGTTTTTTCCTTATTTGTATATTTTCTTTGTCATATTTAAGCTTTTTTCTCCCAATAAAACTTATTTTGATTTGACTTTGTAGGATTCAGAAAATCTAAAAGTCAGATTAAATGTTTTACTTGGGGAAAAAAACCCCTACAATTTTAAGAATAGAGAATCTATATGTCATCCCATCATAGTAGTTGTCCATTAGAATATCTTTGAAACCACATGATCATCTCAATAGATGCAGAAAAAGCTTCTGACAAAATTCGACACCCATTTATGGTAAAAAAAAAAAAAAAACTCTCCAGAAAGTGGTCATAGATGGAACTTACCTCAATGTAATAATGGCCATATACAACAAACCCACAGCAAACATCATTCTCAATGGTGAAAAACTGAAAGCATTTCCTCTAAGATCAGGAACAAGACAAGGATGTCCACTCTCACCACCATTGTTCAACATAGTTTTGGAAGTTTTAGCCACAGCAATCAGAGAAGAAAAAGAAATAAAAGGAATACAAATTGGAAAAGAAGAAGTAAAACTGTCACTGTTTGTACATGACATGATACTATACATAGAGAATCCTAAAGATGCCACCAGAAAACTATTAGAGCTTATCAATGAATTTAGTAAAGTTGCAGGAGTTAATACACAGAAATCTCTTTCATTCCTATACACTAACAACAAAAGATAAGAAAGAGAAATTAAGGAAATGATCACATTTACCACTGCAAAAACAACAAAAAATAGAATACCTAGGAATAAATCTACCTAAGGAGGCAAAAAGACCTGTACTCAGAAAACTATAAGACACTGATGAAAGAAATCAAAGACTACACTAACAGATGGAGAGCTATACCATGTTCTTGGATTGGAAGAATCAATATTGTGAAAATGACTATACTACCCAAAGCAATCTACAGATTCAATGTAGTCCCTATCAAATTACCAAGGGCATTTTTCACAGAATTAGAACAAAAAAATTATACAATTTGTATGGAAACACAAAAGACCCTGAATAGCCAAAGCAATCTTGAGAAACAAAAATGGAGCTGGGAAAATCAGTCTCCTTGACTTCAGACTATGCTACAAAGCTACAGTAATCAATACATTATGGTCCTGGCACAAAAACGGAAATATGAATAAATGCAACAGGATAAAAAGCCCAGAGATAAACCCACACACATATGGTCACCTAATCTATGACAAAGGAGGCAAGAATATACTATGGAAAAAAAACACAGTCTCTTCAATAAGTGGTGCTGGCAAAACGGGACAGCTACATGTAAAAGAGTGAAATTAGAATGCTCCCTAACACCATACACAAAAATAAACTCAAAATGGATTAAAGACCCAAATATAAGGCAGACACTATAAAACTCCTAGAGGAAAACAGGCAGAACACTCTTTGACATATATCTCAGCAAGATCTTTTTTGACCCAGCTCCAAGAGTAATGAAATTAAAAACAAAAATAAACAAATGGGACCTAATTAAACTTAAAGCTTTTGCACAGCAAAGGAAACCACAAACAAGATGAAAAGACAACCCTCAGAATGGGAGAAATATTTTGCAAACAAAGCAACTGACAAGGGATCAATCTCCAAAATATACAAATAGCTCATGCAGTTCAATATGAAAAAAACAAACAACACAATCCAAAAATGGGCAGAAGACCTAAATAGACATTTCTCCAAAGAAGACATACAGATGGCCAACAAACACATGAAAAGATGCTCAACATCACTAATTATTAGAGAAATGCAAAATCAAAACTATACTGAGGTATCACCTCACACCAGTCAGAATGGTCATCATCAAAAAATCTACATACAGTAAATGCTGGAGAGGGTGTGGAGAAAAGGAAACCCTCTTATGCTGTTGGTGGGAATGTAAATTGATACAGCCACTATGGAGAACAGTATGGAGGTTCCTTAAAAAACTAGAAATAGAGCTACCATGTGACCCAGCAATCCCAATCCTGCACACATACCTGGAGAAAACCATAATTCAAAAAGACACAATGTACCACAATGTTCATTGCAGCACTATTTACAACAGCTAGGACATGGAAACAATCTAAATGTCCATCAACAGAAGAATGGATAAAGAAGATGGGGCACATATATACAATGGAATATTATTCAGCCATAAAAAGGAATGAAACTGTGCCATTTGCAGAGATGTGGATGGACCTAGAGACTGTCATACAGAATAAAGTAAGTCAGAAAGAAGAAAAACAAATATCGTATAATATCTCTTATATGTGGAATCTAGAAAAATGACACAGATGAACTTAATTGCAAAGCAGAAATAGAGACACAGATGTAGAGTATGGACATATGGATACCGGGGTGGGCAGAGGGGGAAGGGGGACTGGGATGAATTGGGAGATTGGGATTGATATATATACACTACTATGTATAAAAGAGATAACTAATGAGAAACTACTGTATAGCACAGGGAACTCTATTCAGTGCTCTGTGGTGACTAAATGGGAAGGAAATCCAAAAAAGAGGGGATATATGCTTATGTGTAACTGATTCACTTTGCTGTACAGCAGAAACTAACACAACATTATAAAGCAACTATACTCCAATGAATATTAATAATAAAAAAGAATATCTCTGAAGCAGTAAAATGAGGTGCTACTATCTTTTGCTAAAGACATGTATGCTAGAGATACATATGCTAAACAATATGCTCTTTTTTTTTCTTTAAAATTAGTAGTCTAACTGATTACTTTTTCAAAATGAACTCAAAGCCGCCTGACTTATGACTCCAATTATGGCCCGTTTAAAATAAACAATTTATTGACTACACAGAAGATTTATAGTCAAATCAGTGGAAGGACACCACATGGTAATATTAATGTTTGGAGATGTGCATTTCTCTTCAAATTTTTTGAATTTCATGTTAAATAAAGTGAGAGACTAAGAATCCCACAACTGACACTCGAGAATCACGTAATATAATAGAGTTTTGTTTTGCTTTGTTTTGTTGTATGACCTTAGGTACTTAGTAGTCATAACATTGAAGTATATAAAACCAAGATTTATGTCTTGATAGGAAAAAGTAAGAAGACAGATCTTCAAGAAAATGTACTTGCTGTCACAGCTTAGGTCAACTTAGAAAGCAATTGTGAATATGGTTCTATGGAGGTGTCATTGAAGCAACTTGAAAACAGAATTAGTCACTGAATGCTAAGCATCATTCATTCATTCATTTATTCATTCAATCCTTTATTCAATGGGTAAATTTTCAGTGCTACCAAGTGCTTGCTTCTATACGATGCAATATTTATACAGCAGTCACAAAGAGATAACTGTCTCTGCCATCCAGGCCTTCACAGTCTAATAAGGGAGACAGATATTAAAGAAATAATGCTACAAATAAGTATACAATTACTATTGTAAGCAAGACTGTAGGGGAAGATATTGACTGCTATGAAAGAATATAGACAGGGAACCTAAACAATTTGCCTAATCTTCAGCTAATGGTTCAAGGAAGGCCATGCTAAGGAAACAGCATTCAAGCTAGGGCAAGACAGAAAAGTAGAAGGTAGTCAGATAACACTAGAGGAGGAAGAACTTCAGGAAAATAATAACTTAAGAAAAAGCACAAGGAGCTTGAAATCCTTAAGCAACCTCAAGAAGATGAGTGGGATACTAAGATGTAAAGCACAGGATACTGGAGGTTGGCAGTAAAGCAGAAAGTAAACCTGGAGAGAGAAAGAGAAAAAAATAAGGAGGGAGCATGAAATTATGCACAGTCCTGTAGGACCTGTTAGGGATTTTGAGTCAAAAGTAACTATTGCCAGATTTTCAGAGGGGATGAAGTTATATTTGCATTTGAAATAAATCATTCTGTTTGTTCTGCAGAGAATGGATTATAGACAGAGATTGTGAAGCAGAAGGGAGACTAATTAGTAATCTCTGTAGTACTCAGGCTATAAGTCATACTGGCCAAGAGTAATAGCGTCAGCAGAGAGAAGGAATTTGAGACACATTATGTGTGTAGACTTGTTAGGACTTGCTAACTTAATAGACATGAGGAAAAAGAGAAAATGGGGCCAAGACTGAACCCATCCCAGTATAAATGAAGTTGTTTGTTAATACAGGAGATGGTGAAGGAGAAGCATATCTGAAGTAGAAAATCACTGACTTTTTGACATGCTCAGATTGAGACTGCAATGGATCGAATGATTGTGCCTCCCCAAAATTCATATGTTGACATCCTAATCCTCAATGTGATGCTATTAGGAAGTGGAGACTTTGGGAGGTAATTAGGTCATGAAGGTAGAGCCCTTTTGAATGAGATTAGCGCCTTCAACAAAGGGACCCCAGGGAACTCTCTCAACCCTTTGGCCATGTGAGAATACAAGAAGACAGCAGTCTGCAACACAGAAAAGGGCCTAGGACCTGTACTCCAAGAATTTGAGTAATGATGGAGAGAAAACAAAACATGATATAGCTAATAAAGAAAGCAGCATTGTGAGAAATAATCTGCTCAGGGTGAGGAAGATTTGATGAGGGAGGAGCTAGCAAGGAAAGAAGGCCAGGAGTTCAAAACTACAAGGAATCAAAGAAGAAGGAGAATTGTTGGATTAAAGTCCTGAGAAAAAGCTCAAAGCCTAGGTGAAGAAACTTCCTTGTGAAAGAGAAGGGAAACATCTTACTCTGCATCAGAAAGGAAAGAAGAGATAAAATGGAGGTTTTAGAGTGATTTCACACCCAGTAAAAATTATTTCCTTATTGGCTTCAGAAACAAGACTGTTTGACCTAGGAATGGGTAATAAAAGGGCTCAAGTGGGGAATGGGTGGGATTTTTAACAGATAGTATAGAAAATGCAAAGGGTGAGTAAAATAGCCATCAAGCATCACTGAAGGAAAAAAAATGGGGCTGGAAATCTGTATTAAAATCAGTCAGACCAATCTGGTTACCTCTTCCTAATATTCCCAATCTACTCCTCAAAATCTCCTAGACAATACCATATTGTTCAGCATTCGCTTCTTGCAAATGTTTATTCAAGTTTTGATATTCACTTTTTTAGGTCTAAGCTTTTTTAAGGCTTTATTTTTAGAGCACTTTTAGATTCACAGCATATTGAACAGATGGTACAGAGATTTCCCATATACTCCCGTCCCTCACATACGCATAGCCCCCTCTATCATTAACATGTTTGTACTATGGTGGATACATGTCGTTATAAATTTGTTCAAGTGCATAGAGTGTACACCAAGGGCAAAACAATGAAAACTAAAGACTTCGGGTGATAATGATATGTCAATGTAAGTACATTAATTGTAACAAAGCTTTTAGCTTTTTAAAGGCAAATTATTTCTAAAATACTCTCTCACTGACATATGATGGACTATGCCTCTACCTCCCACCCCTATCCTAGACCTACTGAACCAGAAGCCTCAGGTCAGAGAGCCTGAGAAGTACCAGATGCATCTTTGACCAGACAATTATGAGAAACACATTTTATCCCAACAGGATTTTGTACAAGGGCCCCAAACTTCATTGCAACATATCTTGAAATGTCTAAGAAGGCCAGAATTATAAAACTGAAAATATTTCCTGTGGTTATAAATTCTGCGATTACCATCAAAGTATAAAGGGAAAACTTGATACACTATAACAATCACTGCTACAGGCAGCCTCTAAAGTTCTTTAGCAAATACCAGACAGAGCTCCAGTACTGGAGAGTCTTCACTCCCAATTTCCTTTTTCTTTACACTGGGCTGTGGCACAAATTCACAGCAAAGTTCTACCCTATGGTCAGGTATGTGCTGTAGTCACAGCAACTGCTTTATGCTAAGTGAGGTAAGTCAGACAAAGAAAAGTACACTATAATATCACTTATAGTGGAATCTGAAAGTCCAATCTATAAAAACAGACTAAGATGGTGGTTAGCAGGGGCTGGGGGGAGAGGGGATAGGATAGATGTTGTTTAAGGCTACAAACTCACAAGGAGTAGTAAGTCCTAGAGAGGTGCTAATTATCACTACAATGGCAATCATATTAAAACGTTTAAATGTGTCAAACTAACATGTTATACACCTTAAATTTACACAGTGTTATATGTCAAATATATTTCAATAAAATGTTTTTTAATGTTGGGAAACACATTTATAATTATAAACATAATGTGTACGGATGTAAGTATACCAAAGAATATTAAATACTTTTATTACATCTTTTCCTTTTAGCTTCTGAAAAACCCCTTTTTATATATTTGGATTTTGAAAAACCTAAAATATGGACGAATATATATACTTTCTCACGTGGTAATGTGGAATTCACACCCCTACTTCTAGTCTACTAATGATGTTTTTATGGTATTTTTTCAGCTGTCATGTGATTTATCGATGAAAATCACTAGCATCTGAAACCACTTACTGTCCACAGCATTTTTCAGTATGACTTCAGGTTACTGAGTTACTTTTTCAGGTAAATAAACCTAACGATGGAACCCATCTACACAAAATCTATTGCCACACTTAAGAAGTATAAAGATCCTACTTTAGCATGAACAACAGAAAATGGAAAGGAACATATCTAGAAAGAACAAATATGAAAAATAAGCAGTGTGGCTTTGAAGATTTTGTTTCATTGAATCCCATCAAATTCTGAATTCTTATGAAAATGACTAAAGTTTTTAAATATTAACATAAAACACACAAATAAAACTGCTGTTTATAATCTACATTGCATTATTTGAAATTATATTCATTCATTTTAAATTACAACTACAGAAAATTAATGTCCACATGTTTAGATAATTATCAATAATCAATGTCATTTCTTCAAGAATAAGGAAATCCAGGGTTCAGTTGTCTAAAATTCTAACCCATTTCTCTAGATATAATTCCCTAAATGATAAAGGACACACATATACATTCTAGAGGATACATCAATCAAATTTACAAATGCAACCAATTGGGTCTTCGGTCCCAAACTTCTTTGCTCTCTTCTCCCCTGCTGAACTAGGGAGAGCACAGGGGCTTGGAGAGAAGTCTCCATGTTCTTCATATATGATAAGAAGATAGTCATAGCTTAGCGTTGTGAGTATATCCTACAAGCCAGACCCTGCTTTAAGCACTTTTCATGTATTAATCTAATTTTCACAACTTTAAGAGACCCATTTTGCAGATGATAAAATTAAGGCTCAGAGGAATATAGTAACTTGCTCGAGATAACCTATCAGTTGTGATAGAGCTAGGATTTACATCCAGGCAGTTCAATTCCAGAGACCACATTCTTAACTATTATACCCCACTGTTTCTCTCCAGATAATTAGCCTAAGGCTGGGAGAGAAGGAACACAAAGCAATTCAAAGGAAGAAGTGTCAAGAATGCATTTCATAGAGAAAAGGGTACTTGAAACTCATAGCTCCTTTCTCTGAAAGTCCTATTCTCTAGCACCAGGGCCCAGTTAGAGCATGTTAGACCTTCCACTCCTTGGGAATAGATAGAGTGGAAAGGAATAAAAGGAGATGCTCCATTATTCCATCTGTAAGGCATAATTTAAATCCAGTACTCCACGATATTTTCTCTAGTTACCAAAAATGGGCTTAATAAATTAGGTCTTTGGCCATCTAGAATAGCCTACCTCAAAGGAGAAAATTAGCTGAGGTTCAAAACTGTTTTCCTTTCAAACATTTGCCACTGTTCCTATGAACCAGCACTTCAAATTCTCATGGACGTTTGTAAATGTCCTTTTTATTTTTTTAATAATCTTTTTTTTTTTTTTTTTTGCGGTGCGCGGGCCTCTCACAGTTGTGGCCTCTCCCGTTGCGGAGCACAGGCTCCAGATGCTAAGGCTCAGCGGCCATGGCTCACAGGCCCAGCCGCTCCGCGGCATGTGGGATCTTCCCAGACCGGGACACGAACCTGTGTCCCCTGCATCAGCAGGCTGACTCTCAACCACTGCGCCACCAGGGAAGCCCTGTACATGTCCTTTTGATCTTATTCTTTAAAAGCACTGCCATTCAGAGTCATATGAGAGGGTGTGGAAAAAAACAATCAAGAATATTGATCCTGTCTTTATTTTAAAATTTTACATATAATTCATCAGGATTTTTTTCATTCATTTAAATTTTTACGATATTGCATTAAAGTACTACTTATCTTGATTACTGTGGGTTTCTTGTTTGTTGGGCTTTATTTTTAGTTTGTTTTGGTGTCCTCTTAAATTGTGTACCCTACATTAGTGCCTCACTTGCTCAATCTACTCCCAGCTCTCTCCTAAACGTATAAGGATGCTATCTCAAAGCATCTCAAAGCAATGTATTCCATTTGGCTTCCACTAGATTACTCATGAGCATCAGAGAAAAATAACAAAATGATATTAATAATATAGTGTCACCTAGCTGTGCCCACTGCCACTATATACTTTGTCACATGTCAGGGTTAATACTGGAGTAAATCAAAGTCCACATATTACCTGCCCTATCACATATTCTGTCAAATTGAAAGTTAGATTTCTTTAGAGGAAAATGCTCACAGATTCCGACTTGCAATCAATGTGTAAGAGGCATTTGTGAAGCTGGCTGTGTGAAAGACTGAAAAACTTTTGTATTCTCAATATTTGATGAAAATCACTACTAGTCTTCCTTTACAGGAAAATTGCTCCCTTGGTTTAATGTGCCTATTTTGTTAATCTAGTAAACATTTTCATTTGATTTTTGTTCATTTGTAATTCTCCTTTAGTAAATTATTGACACTTGTTCTTTGCTCATTTTTATATTATCATGCTCATACTTTTCTTATTAATTGATAAGATTCCTCATTATTAGTGTTATTAGCCCTATGTTCATCCATCACCTTTTAAATTTTAATTATGGTTATAGGCCATACTAAATTTTAATATTTTTATGTACTCAAATTTATAAATCTTTCTTCTTTAGGTATGGGGTATTTAGGTATAGAAAATCCTTTCTCTGTCTGAGTATATAAATATTCACTTATATTTTTTCCAGTAGAGTTATAAGTTCAGTTTTTCCACATAAATATTTAACTTATCTGGAATTCAGTTTGGTATAAGGTGTTAGGTGTTTCCATTTGGCTCCAACACCACTTATTCAATTATCCATTCTTTCCTCACGAGTTTGAAATGTCTTCTCTATCCTATGCTAAAATTCCATATATAGTTGTTCTGTTTCTGGGTTTCTCTTCATTTCACAGATCTTTCTGTCTGGTCTGGAACCACCCTAGTGCATATTATCTTTATGGTTTAAGAGTACATTTTACAACCTGGTTGGGGCATTGCTCTTCTTTAAAAATAAAAGTTCTGGCTATTCATTAACTTTTTTCCCAGATAAACTTCCGAATCATTTGACAAGTTCCAAAAAAAACAAACAAAAAAATCCCACTGGGAGTTTGACTTGAATTGTGTGAAGTTTACAGGTTGACTTGGAGAGAATTGACTTCTTCCTCTCCAGAAATCTCTCTCTCACCACTTAAATTTTTTTCTATGCCCCTCAGTAAAATGCAGCCATTTTCTTCAAATAGGCATGCACGATTCTTGTTAAATGTATCCATATATATCATATATAGTTACTTTCCATTGCATTCTTTGTAACAGACATGTTGAAATGGAAAAAATATAGCTTCTCTGTAGTGCTTGCTTCTATTCTTGTCTCTGCCCTTTAGTGGCACCACGACTTGCACAAAATTTTCAATATTTCTGGCCTTTCATTTACTAATGGGGAAAGAACCTGCCTTGCCCATGTTCCAGGTTTATTATGAGGTGCAAGTAAGATACTGTGCTTAGGAGCAGACTATTATACAATACAAAGCTATGTAAATGTCACGGTTTACTGTGTATAAAGAAACACTAAGGGCTTCCCTGGTGGCGCATTGGTTGAGAGTCCGCCTGCCGATGCACAGGACACGGGTTCGTGCCCCGGTCCGGGAAGATACCACATGCCACGAAGTGGTTAGGCTCGTGAGCCATGGCCGCTAAGCCTGCACGTCTGGAGCCTGTGCTCTGCAATGGAAGAGGCCACAGCAGTGAGAGGCCCGCATACTGCAAAAAAAAAAAAAAAAGAAACACTAACTGCATCTCCAAAAATTAAAATGAATCAAGGTTTAAAACATCTAAATAAATTCAATGCTTCAGCAAAACTTTTTATTGGGATTATCCAGATGAATGTTCATACACTCCACCTTTCTTTATATATTGATATATGTTCAATGTTTTAAAAAAAGAACAATCTAAGAACTGTGAAATAATGGGAAATAATATAATTTATATTTTGCTCCAATATATTCTACTTTGTATCCATATTAGGAAAAAATAATATCATGAGAACATAAGACCTATGAATTCTTCAATTTTTACTAAAATGAAAGTAAAAGTGATTTCAAAAATATACTAATTCTTTTGTTTTTATTTAATTTGAAAATTCATAGATTAGCTTGTTTTTTCTTGCTTAATTTACATTATCTATAAAATATACAAAGATAAAAGGAAAATGTCTCATCATTTAAAATGTCATCTTGTCACACGCAGAGTGCCATAACATGTAATTGTGCAATACTTTTAAATGGATGTCACGAACAACACTTTGATATTTCTATGATGGTTACTGTGATCACAAGAGTGGTGTAAGCATGTAACTGTAAATATACACATTATATATACATAAATAAAAATATCTAATTGAAAACTCCAAACACCCCTAAGGTAAATTTACAGACCAAACTGAGCACTAAAGTCTTTTTAGACACATTTCAATGGTGCAAACTATGCAGAGGCTCTGGGTTAAAACTAGTTTAAAACTGACACAGAGTTTACTGGAAAGACTAAGGGCCAATCCACATGGAAGGGAACTGGCCCAATGATCTGGAATAAAAACAGCCCTGCATTATATTCTTGTAAACTTTAGCAATTTGTAAAACTTTTAGTTTTTCTATCTCCTTCAAGTTAAAAATACCTAATATTTCTATAGTATACTTGCCAAAAATTAGTATTAGTATGAATAATAAACTTCCTACTCTCATTTCAGTAATTAAGATAATATTAAATTCCATCTTTTTGTTATTCAGTTTTCTTCAATAACAAGAAAGCCACCAAGTACATTCCAAGGCCATAAAAGTAGTGCATATTTTAGGTGACAACTTCATCTTGACTATATGATATGTATGTTATTGTCACACTTCAAATATTCATCAGAATCTTTTAATGGAGATCATCACTAATTTTTTAAGGACAGAATAATAAGTTTTTTCTTCCTTGCTCTATAGCACAAAGACAAGCAAGATAGGGTTAACTTGTTTAACTTTAAAGACACACTGTAAAAATGAACTCCAAGAGACATGGGTAAGATGGTGGCAGAGTAAGATGCAGAGATCACCTTCCTCCCCACAGACACACCAGAAATATATCTACACGTGGAACAACTCCTACAGAACACCTACTTAATGCTGGCAGAAGACCTCAGACCTCCCGAAAGGCAAGAAAGTTCCCACGTACCTGGGTAGAGCAAAAGAAAAAAGAATAAACAGAGACAAAAGGATAGGGATGGCACCTGCACCACTGGGAGGGAGCTGTGAAGGAGGAAAGGTTTCCACACACTAGGAGCCCCTTCAATGGTGGAGACTGCGGGTGGCGGAGGGAGAAGCTTCGGAGCCGCAGAGGAGAGTGCAGCCACAGGGGTGCGGAGGGCAAAGCGGAGAGATTCCCGCACAGAGGATGGGTGCCGACCAGCACTCATCAGCCCGAGAGGCTTGTCTGCTCACCCGCTGGGGCGGGCGGGGCTGCGAGCTGAGGCTCGGGCTTCAGTTGGAGCGCAGGGAGAGGACTGGGGTTGGCAGCGTGAACACTGCCTGCAGGGGCTTAGTACACCATGGCTAGCCTGGAGGGAGTCCAGGGAAAAGTCTGGAACTGCCGAAGAGGCAAGAGACTTTTTCCTCCCTCTTTGTTTCCTGGTGCGCGAGGAGAGGGAATTAAGAGCACTGCTTAAAGGAGCTCCAGAGACGGGCGCGAGCCACGGCTAAACGCGCGGACCCCAGAGACGGGCACGAGATGCTAAGACTGCTGTTGCAGCCTCCAAGAAGCCTGTGTGCGAGCACAGGTCACTATGCACAGCCCCCTTTTAGGGAGCCTGTGCAGCCCGCCACTGCCAGGGTCCCGGGATCCAGGGACCACTTCCCCGGGAGAACGCACAGCGCGCCTCAGGCTGGTGCAACATCACGCCGGCCTCTGCCGCCGCAGGCTCGCCCCACACTCCGCGCTCCTCCCTCCCCGCGGACTGAGTGAGCCAGACTCCCCCGAAGCGGCTGCTCCTTTAACCCCATCCTGTCTGAGCGAAGAACAGATGCCCTCGGGCAACCTACACTCAGAGGCAGGGCCAAATCCAAAGCTGAGCCCTGGGAGCTGTGAGAACAAAGAAGAGAAAGGGAAATCTCTCCCAGCAGCCTCAGAAGCAGTGGATTAAAGCTCCACAATCAACTTGATGTACCCTGAATCTGTGGAATACATGAATAGACAACGAATCATCCCAAATTGAGAAGGTGGACTTTGAGAGCAAGATTTATGATTTTTTCCCCCTTTTCCTCTTTTTGTAAGTGTGTATGTGTATGCTTCTTTGTGATTTTGTCTGTATAGCTTTGCTTCCACCATTTGTCCTAGGGTTCTTTCTGTCCTTTTTGTTTTTTCTTTAAAAAAATTTTTTTTCTTAATAATAATTTTTATTTTAATAACTTTATTTTATTTTATCTTACTTTATTTTATTTTATCTTCTTTCTTTCTTTCCTTCCCCCCTCCCTCCTTACTTTCTTCCTTTCTTTCATTTATTTCTCTCTCTCTCTCTTTCTCTTTCTTTCTCTCTTTCTTTCTTTCTTTACATTTCTTTCTCTCTCTTTCATTCTTTCTTTCTTTCCTTTTACTTTTTCTCCCTCTTATTCTGAGCTGTGTGGATGAAAGGCTCTTGGTGCTACAGCCAGGAGTCAGTGCTGTGCCTCTGAGGTGGGACAGCCAACTTCAGGACACTGGTCCACAAGAGACCTCCCAGCTCCACATAATATCAAACAGCGAAAATCTCCCAGAGATCTCCAACTCAATGCCAAGACCCAGCTCCACTCAACGGCCACAAAGCTACAGTGCTGGACACCCTATGCCAAAAAACTAGGAAGACAGGAACACAACCCCACCCATTAGCAGTGCCTAAAATCATAATAAGTCCACAGACACCACAAAACACACCACCAGACGTGGACCTGCCCACCAGAGAGGCAAGATCCAGCCTGATCCACCAGAACAAAGGCACTAGTCCCCTCCACCAGGAAGCCTACACAACCCACTGAACCAACCTTAGCCACTGGGGACAGACACCAAAAACAACGGGAACTACAAACCTGCAGCCTGCAAAAAGGAGACCCCAAACACAGTAAGATAAGCAAAATGAGAAGACAGAAAAACACACAGCAGATGAAGGAGCAAGATAAGATCCCACTAAACCTAACAAATGAAGAGGAAATAGGCAGTCTACCTGAAAAAGAATTCAGAATAATGATAGCAAAGGTGATCCAAAATCTTGGAAATAGAATAGACAAAATGCAAGTAACATTTAACAAGGACCTAGAATAAATAAATATGAAACAAGCAACAATGAACAACACAATAAATGAAATTAAAAATACTCTAGATGGGTTCAATAGCAGAATAACTGAGGCAGAAGAACGGATAAGGGACCTGAAAGATAAAATAGTGCAAATAACTACTGCAGAGCAGAATGAAGAAAAAAGAATGAAAAGAACTGAGGACAGTCTCAGAGACCTCTGGGACAATATTAAATGCACCAACATTCGAATTACAGGGGTTCCAGAAGAAGAAGAGAAAAAGAAAGGGACTGAGAAAATATTTGAAGAGATTATAGTTGAAAACTTCCCTAATATGGGAAAGGAAATAGTTAATCAAGTCCAGGAAGCACAGAGAGTCCCATACAGGATAAATACAAGGAGAAATACGCCGAGACACATATTAACCTAACTGTCAAAAATTAAATACAAAGAAAACATATCAAAAGAAGCAAGGGAAAAACAACAAATAACACACCAGGGAATCCCCATAAGGTTAACTGCTGATTTTTCAGCAGAGACTCTGCAAGCCAGAAGGGAGTGGCAGGACATACTGAAAGTGATGAAGGAGAAAAAGCTGCAACCAAGATTACTCTACCCAGCAAGGATCTCATTCAGATTTGATGGAGAAATTAAAACCTTTACAGACAAGCAGTGATTAAAAATCTTCCAACAAACAAAAGCCCAGGACCAGATGGCTTCACAGGCGAATTCTATCAAATATTTAGAGAAGAGCTAACACCTATCCTTCTGAAAATCTTCCAAAATATAGCAGAGGGAGGAACACTCCCAAACTCATTCTACGAGGTCACCATCACCTTGATACCAAAACCAGACACAGATGTCACAAAGAAAGAAAACTACAGGCCAATATCACTGATGAACATAGATGCAAAAATCCTCAACAAAATACTAGCAAACAGAATCCAACAGCACATCAAAAGGATCATACACCATGATCAAGTCGGGTTTACTCCAGGAATGCAAGGATTCTTCAATATATGCAAATCAATCAACGTTATAAACCACATTAACAAATTGAAGGAGAAACCCCATATGATTATCTCAATAGATGCAGAGAAAGCTTTCGACAAAATTCAACACCCATTTATAATAAAAACCCTGCAGAAAGTAGGCATAGAGGGAACTTTCCTCAACATAATAAAGGCCAACATCATCCTCAATGGTGAAAAACTAAAAGCATTTCCACTAAGATCAGGAACAAGACAAAGTTGCCCACTCTCACCACTCTTATTCAACATAGTTTTGGAAGTTTTAGCCACAGCAATCAGAGAAGAAAAGGACAAAATTAATGCACAGAAATCTCTGGCATTCCTATATACTAATGATGAAAAATCTGAAAGTGAAATCAAGAAAACACTCACATTTACCATTGCAACAAAAAGAATAAAATATCTAGGAATAAACCTACCTAAGGAGACAAAAGACCTGTATGCACAAAATTATAAGACACTGATGAAAGAAATTAAAGATGATACAAATAGATGGAGAGATATACCATGTTCTTGGATTGGAAGAATCAACATTGTGAAAATGACTCTACTACCCAAAGCAATCTACAGATTCAATGCAACCCCTTTCAAACTACCACTGGCATTTTTCACAGAACTAGAACAAAAAATTTCACAATTTGTATGGAAAAACAAAAGATCCCGAATAGCCAAAGCAATCCTGAGAACGAAAAATGGAGTTGGAGGAATCAGGCTCCCTAACTTCAGACTATAATACAAAGCTACAGTATTCAAGACAGTATGGTACTGGCACAAAAACAGAAAGATAGATCAATGGAACAGGATAGAAAGCCCAGAGCTAAACCCACTCACATATGGTTAACTTATCTTTGATAAAGGAGGCAGGAATGTACAGTGGAGAAAGGACAGCTTCTTCAATAAGTGGTGCTGGGAAAACTGGACAGGTACATGTAAAAGTATAAGATTAGATCATTCCCTAACACCATACACAAAAATAAGCTCGAAATGGATTAAAGACCTAAATGTAAGGCCAGAAACTATCAAACTCTTAGAGGAAAACATAGGCAGAAAACTCTATGACATAAATCACAGCAAGATCCTTTTTGACTCACCTCCTAGAGAAATGGAAAGAAAAACAAAATTAAACAAATGGGACCTAATGAAACTTCAAAGCTTTTGCACAGCAAAGGAAACCATAAACAAGACCAAAAGACAACCCTCAGAATGGGAGAAAATATTTGCAAATGAAGCAACTGACAAAGGATTAATCTCCAAAATTTTTAAGCAGCTCATGCAGCTCAATAACAAAAAACAAACAACCCAATCCAAAAATGGGCAGAAGATCTAAATAGACATTTCTCCAAAGAAGATATACAGACTGCCAACAAACACATGAAAGAATGCTCAACATCATTAATCATTAGAGAAATGCAAATCAAAACTACAATGAGATATCATCTCACACCAGTCAGAATGGCCATCATCAAAATATCTACAAACAATAAATGCTGGAGAGGGTGTGGAGAAAAGGGAACCCTCTTGCACTGCTGGTGGGAATGTGAATTGGTACAGCCACTATGGAGAACAGTAGGGAGGTTCCTTAAAAAACTAAAAATAGAACTACCATATGACCCAGCAATCCCACTGCTGGGCATATACCCTAAGAAAACCATAATTCAAAAAGAGTCATGTACCAAAATGTTCATTGCAGCTCTATTTACAATAGCCCAGAGATGGAAATAACCTAAGTGTCCATCATCAGATGAATGGATAAAGAAGATGTGGCACATATATACAATGGAATATTACTCAGCCATGAAAAGAAAGGAAATTGAGCTATTTGTAATGAGGTGGATGGACCTAGAGTCTGTCATACAGAGTGAAGTAAGTCAGAAAGAGAAAGACAAATACTGTATGCTAACACATATATATGGAATTTAAGGAAAAAACATGTCATGAAGAACCTAGGGGTAAAACAGGAATAAAGACACAGACCTACTAGAGAATGGACTTGAGGATATGGGGAGGGGGAAGGGTAAGCTGTGAGAAAGCAAGAGAGTGGCATGGACATATATACACTACCAAACATAAAATAGATAGCTAATGGGAAGCAGCCGCAAAGCACATGGAGACCAGCTTGGTGCTTTGTGACCACCTAGAGGGGTGGGTTAGGGAGGGTGGGAGGGAGGGAGATGCAAGAGGGAAGAGAAATGGGAACATATGTATATGTATAACTGATTCACTTTGTTATAAAGCAGAAACTAACACACCATTGTAAAGCAATTATACCCCAATAAAGATGTAAAAAAAATTTTTTAATAAATTTAAAAAATGAACTCCAAGGGAAAAATAGATTTGGTTTGCTAAGTACTGGCATCTTCAAAAATAATCTCCTACCTAGTGATTCCAACTCCAACACACTTATATCCAACCATTTTGCTGCTCTGAAGACTTTTCCATATAAAAATTTCAGACCTACCTAATTAGATGGAAAGGGAGATTTTCCCTTTTTTAGCTAATTGAATCAATTAGGAAAATTGGTCCATATGAAGGAGGAAATTATTTTGTTTAAATACCCAATACTGTAGGCACTCTATATCCATGGATGCAGAGGCCCAACTGTACTAGACCATTTTATATAAGGGACTTGAACACCTCTGGATTTTGGTATCTACAAGGTGTCCTGGAACCAATCTCCTTGTCATCCCTCAGAATACTGAGGGATGACAGTACATGTCTATTTGTTATGTTTATTTTTATTTAGATGTTTGGAGTGATCAACTTAAAAATTAAATTTTTATTTGATTTGAATGAGCAGAAACATTTCAAATATCTTTTCCCTTTCATCTAGCTATAGAAAAGTCTACTTACTAGTCGTTACTACTCAGTGCTCTCTAAATATATAAAGAATTAGAGCACTTGAGTCCAAGAATCTTTCATAATTGAATCTATTCTATAATACATTCCATTTTTCAGGTAGATGTGAATTGTCCTCATATCTTACCACATAACTCAGTGTGGTTTTGCCCTGAGTGAAATTTTACTATGATGTCTTCAGAGGAGTCACTAAGCTTGGTAAAATAATAATAAAAATTTATTACGTTCACTTATTTAACTGTTCTCTGGTATCAGCAGGACTGAAAGAATAGTTTTACGTAATGAACTTTTACTCTAAAAAAGGTGAAAATTTCAGTGTCATAAATCTTTCTTGGAAGTTTTAGTCACTAAGAATTTTTAAGTGAAAAAAGTTTGTAAAAAGTTAAAAGGCTTTGCCAGCAAGATGCAATAATATATCTAATTTAAAAGGGATTAATCACTACCAATTTAGCATCAAAGGAATTGTCAAACAAAAGGAGTTCCATATGGGCCATGTTATGGGAGGCTAAAAAGGATGTGCCACTCACTTCCCCCTCTCCCCGACTACAGAGAGAAAAAAAATAAGTAAATAAATTTGAGTCTCAAAAGAACATGGGGATTTCTTTTAGAATCATGCCTCTACAAGGAGTTTCCATATTATCAGAGTCCCTAAGAAAGATGGCAATTCATCTATCATCCCCACAGAACATCGGGGATGCCACTTTCAACATGTCCATTCTGCTGTCCACCACATGTGCTTATTCTTTAGAATTTCCTGAAGTGATTTGATTTGCTCCAGCAGTGAACCTGGCCATGGGAGAGCTCTATTCCTCCTCCTTCCTCTTCTCCCACTTTCTTACCTCCTTCCCTCACAAAGAGTGTTCTAGGCTAGATTAAAACACTATTGTTCTTATACACGAGTGGGCAGGTGCTGAGAGGAAAAAAAGAGATGGGAGAATCATGGATCTTGAAAATTCACCGAGTAAATTAAGTGACTCTGGAGTCAGACAGGCCTACGTTTCAAGCACCCCTCGAGCTACTTAGTAGCTGTGTGATTTTGGGGAGGAGACCAAATCGATCTGAATCTCAGTCATCTAATCCAGGGGCCCCCAACCCCCGGGCCAAGGACTGGTACTGGTTTGCGGCCTGTTAGGAACTGGGCTGTACAGCAGGAGGTGAGTGGTGGGCGAGTGAGCACAGCTTCATCTGCTGCTCCCCATCGCTCGCATTGCTGCCTGAACCATTCCCCCCACCACTGGTCCATCCATGGAAAAATTGTCTTCCACGAAACCAGTCCCTGGTGCCAAAAAGGTTGGGGACCACTGGTCTAATCTACAAAATGAATTGGTATACCTACCTGTTAAGACAGTTAGAAGAGTTTAAACTGTAATAAAATCCCTGACACACAGTAAGTTTTCAATTAGTATTAATTTACTATGAAGCAAATTGGGCAAGGGGTTGTAAAAACAGGAAAATAAATATTTATATACTTATAAAACTGACCAAAACCAAATATTCAAGAGAAGCTTAATTATAGTATTAGATGTAATAGTATATAATGAAACTATACCCATCTATATTATTCAGTTTTAAATGCATATAAAATATTTGAAGTTCTTAATTACTATATCAGGTGGACAGTAGAAAATAGCTAGTCTTATATTTGTATAATATTTTCATGTCCCGGAGATACAAAATAATTATAATAAAGAAAAGTCATAAGAATCATAGAAGTGTTTTATTTAAAATCTTTATTTTATTTATATTTATTTCATTTTAGGCCTGAGCCCTATGCTGCTAGAGCCCTTGGAAAATTTTAATTCATGAAAATAATTTCTTTCACATTTTAAGTAGATTGTCTAGGTGTGATAGATAAAAGTAATCTACAATATAAAAATAAGTGCTCAGAAAGAGTTGAGAAAGAAGGAAGAATTGACAAAGCAGGGTCAAAGTAGATCTACTGGAATGTTAATCTACTGAATTTTAAACAGCCTAAACCTTCATTTTTCCCAATTGTGCTTATTGTTTGAGTACTTTGAATTGCTAATAATAGAAAACATAAAGCAACTTAAGTAAGAGGATTTACTTTAGCATATTACTGAATGTCCTGAGGTAGGTTTCAGGTAGAATGAGATAAAGGTTCTAGGTCTACATCTCTGACATTTCTCACCTCTGCCTTCTTACATGAGCTATGTTTTCAGGTTGATTTCACTCAGGGTCACAATATGGATGTCATCAATGACTGGGGTCATAGTTCCTCATTTACATCCAGGAGAGAGAGAGAAGGGATATCATCCCATAGCAATCTAAAAAATTGCTGAGTGTTACACTGATTACCACTGTGCTAAATCCTGTGGCCAAGGGAATGCCATGTGCTGGTTGATTGAAGACTTTGTTACACGTCAAGATTCACCACTGGAGTTTGGGATGGGATTGACTGCTACTAAATTACATGGCTGCTACACATAAGAGGAATGGCAAAAGGGATGTTGGAGAGACAACTAGAGTGTCCCCTATATGTATATGCCACTGTAGAAATTTCTAATGTAGAAATTTCATGACATAACTAAGAGACCATTTATCATATGGTATAGTTAGTTTTATAGAATGTACCAGATCCATAGCAGGCTATTATAATTAAAATTAGGCACACATAAGGGAAATCTCTTTTACTATGATGGCACAGTTGATTCAGTATAAACAGTTAACGTGAAAAGTATTATTTGTATCATTAAAAAGCAAAGTTCTCAGTTTTAACATCCCAAGGTGTTTCTGGACAGAGTTTACACAATAGAAAACAAGGTCTGTCCAGGAACACAAAATATGTGGTTGCTAACTCATCCCAATAACATTAGAGAAACTAATTTTATGGACTCAGAAATGTCAGATCTCAGAATATTTTTAAAATAAAGGAGTATAAGGATACTCATGATTGATTAAATAATAATAACTCAAATAAAGGAAACAGCCAATAGTAGTCCATAGGCTAGCACCTTCAGTCACTGTTATATAAGCTCTTATTGTTAAAATGGATTGCCAGAGATGACGGGAAGGAGAGAGGTTGATTAGGTGAAGCACAGAAAAAAATTTTTAATAGATCTTTATTGGAGTATAATTGCTTCACAATACTGTGTTAGTTTCTTTTACACAACAAAGCAAATCAGCCATATGCATACACATGTCCCTATATCCCCTCCCTCTTAAGCCTCCCTCCCATCCTCCCTATCCCACCTCTCTAGGTCATGGCAAAGTACCAAGCCAATCTCACTGCTATGCTGCTGCTTGCCACCAGCCAACTATTTTACATTCAGTAGTGTGTATATGTCGATGCTACTCTCACCTTGCCACAGCTTCGCCTTCCCACCCCATGTCCTCAAGTCAATTCTCTATGTCTACCTCTTTATTCCTGCCCTGCAACTAGGTTCATCAGTACCATTTTTTTTTTTGGATTCTATATATATGCATTAGCATACAGTATATGTTTTTCTATTTCTGACTTCCTTCACTCTGTATGACAGACTCTAGGTCCATCCACCTCACTACAAACAACTCAGTTTCATTCCTTTTTATGGCTGAGTAATATTCCATTGTATATATGTGCCATATCTTCTTTATCCATTCTTCTGTCAATGGACATTTAGGTTGCTTCCATGTCCTGGCTATTGTAAATAGTGCTGCAATGAACATTGTGGTACATGTCTCTTTTTGAATTATGATTTTCTCAGGGTATATCCCCAGTAGTGGGATTGCTGGGTCATATGGTAGTTCTATTTTTAAGTTTTTTAAGGAACCTCCATATTGTTCTCCATAGTGACTGTACCAATTCACATTCCCACCAACAGTGCAGATAATTTTTACATTGGTGAAACTATCCTGTATGATACTGTAATGGTGGATACATGACACCAGCAGCACAGAGGGTAACTTCATGTATGCAACTTTTAAAAAAATCATTTAGGAGGTCAGGAGATCCCTAGATGGAATGAAGAATGTGACTAAAGAATCTATCTATATTACAAATGTATTAACCTTCCTAAAGGGGATAGGGGAAAATGTTGCTGACCTAAGTAACTGGAAATATGTGGAGTCTATAAGACTAAAAGCAAAAGGAACTGTACATAGCACTATAAAGTTGTTTCCCATGGAGGTATGGGTTATCAATTCAAAACCCACTATATATGTATACTGAAAAATTAAATAAGTGGATGGTAGAGGGATGGGAGCCAGGAGTCTCACTGTTGGAGTGGAAGGTCACAGAGAATCAAGAGGAGGAGGCTGCAATGATCCATGAGGTAATGCATTAGAGTTGGAGACGTCAGTATAAACTGAAGTTTAGCACAATATAAATATAGAGTTTTATATAGAGAAATAGTAATAGATTTGTGCATGTATGGATTAGTATACACACATATATTTACTCATTTTGTCAGCTAAAAAGGCCTAGAAGCCATCATGCCTCAGTAACAAGCAGCACATCTAGTGCCTAGGTCTTGGTTTCTAATACAATTTTCTATTCAAAAGAATCAAGGATCCTTGGAGAAATGGCTGATTCTAAGAATGGGAAAGGAAATATACAAGATGAACCTGGAGCATTGTGCAGTGCCATTAAATAAGGAAGTACTCAAACAGAAACACAATAATGGGATATGTCAAAGGGACCCAAGAGCCAACTGAAAAACATCCCAATAGCCAAATTTGGAACAATTTGAGCAGCAAAATAAACAGAGTAGTATTGGATTATAACCCAAGTATAAAATAAATATCCATGATTCCATACTGATATAAATAAATGATTGAATAAATAAATACATGGGAGAGAATAGGCAATTATCCCATGCAGAAGAATTCCAAATAATTTATGTAGACACTTAACCCTCAGGGATGGAGAATATAACTGCTTACTCCTGAAGTGTGGCCTTCACCTAGTGTCTTCCTTCCAAAGAGTGTAATAAGAGGGAAAAAGAGTAACATTACAGTGGAGAAACTTAACAAACACTAGCTCTACCTGGCTATCAAGGTTAACATCAACAGTGATAAGTCATGTTGATAGTATGGACCCTTGATATGGTGTGATGGGAACATTTTATCTCTGTGGTCTTCCCAAAATTTCTAACGTCAGTGTAATCCTGAAAAAATTAACATACGAATACCAATACAGGGAGTACACAAAATACCTGACTAGTACCTAGGACTTACCCTCTCCTGCCCCCTGCCACCAAATAAATAAATAAAACTGTCAAGGTCATAGAAAACAAAAGTCTGGGAACCTGTCACAGCCAAGAGTAACTGAAGGTGACAAAATGTAACATGGTATCAAGGATGGAATCCTGGGACAGAGGAAGTACCTGAGGCAAAAACTGAAGAAATCTGAGTAAAGCATGGATTTTAATTAATAAAAGTGTATCAATATTGGTTTGTTAATCGTGACAAAATGTACCATAATACTAATGTAAAATGTTAATAATAAGGGAAAACAGGTATAGGGTATATGTAATATCTTCACATTTTTTCTATAAATCTAAAACTATTCAAAAATTAAATATTTATTAATTTTTAAAAAGTGAGCTAGGAATAGAAATGAACTTCATTAAGTTTATGAAACTTATTAATAAAAAGCATCCATAGAACACACGGTGAGATTTCATATTCACTGCATTTAAAATTAGGAATGAAACCAAACAATGCCCCATTCCTCTTTCAAGATTGTCATGGGGGATCTAGTTAGTATATTACAATGAGGTCAAGAAATAAAACATGTATGATCACAAAGAAAAAATAAAATCTTTCTTATTCTCTTTTTTTAGAAAAGGATAGTTATCAAGAGCTATGTTCAATTTTGGAAGGCCTAGTTAATGGTTTAGGTCATAAACAGTTGTTAAAAAGGATCATTTCGATTTAAAGTAACATAAGCCAGCACATAATCAGATGAATTACCTATGTTTCAATTGCAGTAAAAAAAGAGAAACTTTTCATATTTAATTGCTTAAAATGAATCAAAGAAGTCAATACTTTCACTCTCTTTAAACCATATAATAATGAAAACTATTAAAGCAAACCTTGGAAAAAACATCTCCACTATACTGTGGTTTTAATTAATTATTATTATATAAGTTGCTGTCAATAGAAGTCAACTTCAAATTTGCCTATTTAAGATGAAGAAACATTGTAGTAGTTATTGTGTATTTAAATTAGCACACATTTAAATGAAATTATTAGATTACAATAACACTTGATTTATTAACATTGTTAGAATATATTCAATAAAAGTAAATTTTCTGAAAAAGAAATTTATTGCTTTGATCACTGATTCTTTTTATTCTATTCATTTTTTAATTTTTTCTAAACGGTAAAAATTCTCCGCATTTTATTATACACAGTATTCAGGATGATATAATCCTTTCCTGTCTTTCCTGATTCATTCTGAGCATTACCTGTTATATACTGTTTCATATACCTAGCTACAGATGTATATTTTTGCCATCAATTATTCTAAATGACTCCTAATAGCTATGTTTTTATATTAGTTGTTTCTGTATGATTTCTTCATACCTAGTTGTTATTTCACTCAAAAACATTCAACGATATTTGTGATGTGCCCACAATTTGCCAAGAATATTCTAGTACTGAGGATATAGCAATGGACAAAGATTCTTGTCCTCATGATGTTTAGATTGTTATTTCATAGCATTGTCAGGATTTCTGTTTCTACTGATTTCCCTCCTTTCCATCTGCAATATTTGCAATCCACTGTAAATTCATAAGATTTCTTTTAATCTTGATAAGAAAATCAGATACTGACCTCCTTAGATCAGTATCCTTACTCTGATGCACAAGAAATTATAAATAAATAGTACCTGAATAACAAATAACTATAGATGTTTCTTTGACGCTAAATGTTTTATTCACAAATTTCTAGCAGTGTCACTGGGTTCAAACAGAAAAAAGAAATAGAACTCTGTAAGTAAGCTAGTATTAAACTTCAGACTACCATGCAGACAGGAAAAATATGAGGCAACTCAACTTCCTGGTTAAGTAAAATGCTTTACTGAAATTTACACCTGCAAGCCTTCCCTCATTCTGTTTACTCATCTATGGGATTCTCACTACAAGTTCACCCAGAAATTTTCTACTATTCCTTTAAGATCCAGCACAAATTTCACTTCCTCAGGGATACTTTCTCTAGCTCCATCAGGCAAACGCACTGCTCCCCATTCTGGTCTCCTGTGGACATTGGTATGTATATATTTTTTTAAATAAATATTTTATTGTTTAAATATTTATTAAATAAAACAATTTAATAAAAGTCTTAAAATAAAAAGTTTAATTTAAAAATTGGTGTGTATATTTATTGTAACACACATCACACTGTTTTGTTTATTTGGATATTTGGCTATACCTGTGCACTATGAACTCCAAAAGAATGGGGTGATGGGGTATTCCTGCTTCTGTTCTCTGAGCATTTAAAGGTCAATACATAGAATGGGTTTCCAAAATCTTTGATGGAGTCGGGTAGTCTAGTGGTAAGCAGCATGAGCTATTAATATTAAGCTCATGCCATTACTGAGCCTGCTCTCTAGAGCTCATGCGCCACAACTACTGAGCCTGAGAGCCTCAACTACTGAGCCTGCGAGCCACAACTACTGAAGCCCATGCGCCTAGAGCCCGTGCTCTGCAACAAGAGAAGCCACTACAATGAGAAGCCCGCACAACGCAACGAAGAGTAGCCCCCGCTCGCCACGACTAGAGAAAGCCCGCGTGCAGCAACAGAGACCCAACGCAGCCAAAAATAAATAAATAAATTTATTTTTTTAAAAAAAGGAAATCCTGCCATTTGTAAAAATATAGATGAAACTTGAGAGCATTCTGCTAAGTGAAATAAATCAGAGAAAGGCAAATATTCTATGACCTCACTTATATGTAGAATCCAAAAAAAAAAAACAAAAAACAGCTCCTAGAAACAGAGGTTGGGGGTTAGGGGACATGAATGGTGGGAGAATTGGGTGAAGGAGGACAAAAGGTAGAAACTTCCAGTTACGAGATAAATAAGTTCTTGGGATGTAATGTACAGCATGGTGACTATAGCTAACAATACTGTATTGTATATTTAAAAGTTAAGAGCCTAGATCTTAAAGTTCTCAATACAAGGAAAAAACTTTGTAACTATGTGAGGTGATGGATGTTTACTAAACCTATTGTGGCAGTCATTTAATAATTTATAATATATAAAATCATTATGTCGTATGCCTGAAATTTATACAATGTTATATATCAAGTATATCGCAATAAAACTGGAAAAAAAGGGAAAAAAAAGATTAAGCTCATGTCCTGCTCTATCACTGTATTCAAGGTAGCTGTGCAACTTAAAGTAAGGCATTCCTATTCCCCTGTCTCAGTGTTAGGGTCTATAAAGCTTAGATAATAATAGTTTCTATCTCATAGAATTATTACGTAATAAAAGAAATAAGTAACCCAAAATATCTAAGAGTGCTCCAAAGAGCTTCACTAATGTTCACTGAGTATTATTATTAAATTAATTTTAATTAAACTTACCAATCTTGTATGTAGGTAGTAAGATAACAATATTTATTGAACTACCATTGTAGACAGGGAAATAAATTCCATTGGGAAAAAATTAAAAGACCCAATTCCTGTCTGAGGTAAGTTCAGAAACCTACAGTTAACGCCATTCAATTGTTATAAATGCTGTGCACATATTTCTTGGTTATGCAGACATTGATTTATGAACAACATATATAAACTCTACAACCTTACAAAATATTATAAACAAAGACTCTACATTACGTGCAAATATTTTGTTGGATGTGTTTAAATTGAGGCATGTGTTTTGACAGGAAGAATTAGGAAAAGGTATTCTCTGTTTTCCAAATGTTCCTGCTTAAGACATGAGATTTACATTTATTCTAGGTAAAGATATTAAAGTAAATTAAAAATTCCTCACCTTATGACCATATGTATTTGCTAGAGTGAAGGAAATAGCTAAGGACATTTAGCCTATATATAAAATAGAAGCACAGGAGATTAATGTAAACATGTTTTTATTTGAATTATCAGAAAACTGATACATCTTGAAACTTCATTTTGCTTATTAAGGATCTAACGAAGAAACAAGCCTTTTAATATTGGGCCAATCATGTTGTCTAGTAAAATAAATTTTAAAAACCAAAGAACTTTGGTTATGGAGTTAAAGCTTAAATATCTGGTACTGAGACTTTAATAGTCTTGTGCCAAACCTTCCTTAGAAATACTGTGAAAGTGTGCTGTGGTGCTCAGAGCCCTTCCTTTTAAAATAAAATATGAAAGCTTTTAATTTATTGTTGAATGAGTACCAGCTAAATTTATCATAAACTCTTGAAAATATGAAATAATGGTTTGCAGTTGCACGTTCCCAGATGATGAAGCAGGTTTATGGCAAGAACCAGAAGTTGATCTCCCATCAGTCCTGATCAGGCTGAATCAGCCAGGGATGAGCAAAAGCTGCCTGGAGCTCAGCTTTTAAAACAATGTGACAATGTAATAATTCCTTCCATCACAATGTTTCCTATCAGAAAAAAAGAAACAGCTGATTCCCAAATAATAATTGATCCCAGCATTCTGAGGCACAAGCCAGCCAAAACTTGTCTGATCATTTTAATGCAAAATCACTACATATCAAGAATTCAAGTCCAGTTGTCTAGGGCTTTACAATCATGTGCAAAACACACTGTAGCCATTGTGTTATGGTCATATCCTCTGATTGGCTGGCTGAGGATTTGGAAATCCTTGGTCATATTTATCTATTTCTGGTATCCCAGTAGGAGTTCAGTAATCTGGAGTTCTCTGCATCTTGCCAGCCAATGAGTGCACAGGGAGAGTCATGCATTTGATAAAATTTGCTTTGAGAAAATCCCAGCCCCACATCTCCCTCCCTAAAAGGCTGGGGAGGGTACATACTTTTCAACGCTTTCGTTTTTCCCCTCAACAGATAGTTGGGTCAACATTAACTCTGATGAGGAGTAAGACAAGCATTGTCCTCATGGGGCCTGTACACACAGGGAAAGTTATGGGACTCCCCAAAACAGCCAACGATTCCAGTTTTAGTACTCAGTTACAGGAAGGCTTGAAAGATAATGAAAAGAAGACAAATACATGCCATTATTATGAGCAGCAAAGAAAGAATGAAAGAGACATTGTGTTGTTTTTCCCAGATTTAAAAAAGAATCTGCCACTTAAAATTAAAACTTTTGGTGTTATTCAACTGCACTGAAAGAAGTTTAAAAATCTAAATATAGTTAAAAACACAGACTGTAGGTCTAGGAGAAAATTATCTAAGAGTCCTATTGCCTTATAGCTTTATCTTTCCCCCTGTGCAACAGAACTACTACAGAATGTAAATACCACTTGAATCCTTTCTTTTCTTAATTTAGTAAGAGTTGAAAAACCATCTTCGCTTTTCTATACTGTACCAGAGTATATGTCACTATGTATACATTAACCAGCACAAATTATTTTAAACTGACAATAATTTCTGAGTCCTAATAAAAAGAGTGGTTTTAAATACTGATGTTCATTCAAAATGTATATCACATGCTATTTAGGAATCAAAAATATATCTTTTCTGTGTTGCAATCTGTATTAAATGGAATTTTTTGAAGTTTTGCCTATTGCTACAATATTCTTGAAAAGAGACTGAGTGATTTTATTCATGGGGCTTAGCATATTATAGTAAACTCATCAAGGGAAAATGTTTTTGAAAACACACTTATAATAAAACACAGGACATACATATAAAGTAGGGTATTTGAATTACATTAAAAGACAAATATAGAAACTCACTAGTGTAGAAATTATATTTTACAGGAAAATATGGACATCTTGAAAACCTCAAGAAGGTGCAGACAAGAGCTTGATTATTTGGATATTTGCTGTACACACTCCAAAATGTTCTTAGATAACATCACCACCAAATTTTCTTTGTATATCATTGTAAATCTTATCTTTTGCCATTGCTCAGAAAAATCTGGAAGCTCTCTAAACACACAGTATAGAATTCTAACTTTAAAAATAATAGAGTATGTATGCATTCACACTGGGCAATCTACTATAGGAATAAATTTAAATTGACAAACATTAATGGAGTTTCTTCTCTATATATACAAAGTAGAGTACAGGTCCTCAGCTTCTATGGGACCTGTCTGGCACTAGCTATGATCTAATGGTCCAATGGAATCATCCCAGGCATTCAGGCTGACACTATAGTCAAATCCTTATATCAAGGCTTATCGGTGAAACAATTATATCACAGGAAGAGAATTTGAAAAATACATTCTGAATTTAGCGCATTACACTTTTCCTAAAGCAGCAGTAAAGACATAGTTTTTGCTCAATGCATATTATTAAGTCAACCAAACTTGAACATTAATACTTACTAAATAGATTCATATTTTGTACCATTTCCATTTAGGATCATACTAAAATAATATATTTGTTCTTAATTTATTTCCTTCAGGGAATGTGAACATATTCAACTAAATTGATGAGGTAAACATACTAGCTTTGAGTTTAGAGGCTAGAAAGTACATGTCCCAGTTTTGCTGGGACAAAGCAATGAAGAGGAAACATGGGCAATTTCTCAGAAGCTCAGATTCAGAGTACTATGATTTCAAATAAATACTGTTCATCTAAGTGACTCACTTCTAGTGTATGGTTGAGAACCATTTCAAATGCCCTCTTCCAAATAGATATCTCATCTCTTTTTTACATAGTATTTATGTATAAAAAGTCATCATCAAGTGTTCATAGCTTTTTTTATTAACTTAAAACAATTTCCAAGGTAATAAGGTTACAAGTTGTACAAACAGAACAGATAGAGTCCATGGAATCTTTCAAACTTAAAGATTCTGGTTTACTCTTATAGCTTTCATTTTGCTTCCTTGCTTTTGTTCTTATTTAATCTTGAACTGTCATCATTAGTAATATCAATGCCTAACAAGAAACTGATTACAAAAGATTTTATAAAGGAATTTGTATCGATATAATTAATGCACTACATCCGGAGGTCACTTTCTAAAAACAAAACCCTGAAATATGACATAACTATACTGTCCACTTTATATACATTTTCTCATTTTATCTCATAACAAATCTTTGGGGTATATATTATCATTATCTCATTTTACAGATGAGAAAAAAAAAAAGATTTGAAAGTTTGACACTTTCCCAAGATCACAGAGCTTGTAGTTTTTCTAACACCCAGCCTATACTCTTCACGACTATGCCATGCAGCCAAAAAAAAAAAATGGTGTTTGCGTTTACATCAACACAAAGAGAGTGTAACTATCCTCCCACTAAGAAGAGGTTTCTCTCCCCATCTGAACAGTAATGGTTCAGAGGTCAGCAAACTATACTCCAAGGACCAAATCCAGTTAATCACTTACTTTTGTAAATAAAGGGTTTTCTTGGAACAGAGCTACACTCATTCTTTCCCATTATGTATGACTGCCTTCACATTACAATAGCAGAGTTAAATAGTTGCAACAGATACCCTCTGGTCTGCAAAGCCTAAAATACTATCTGACTCTTTATGGAAGATATTTGCCAACCTCTAATACATGACTGACAAATATAGGGAAGTGGTGATGTAAAGTGTTTTGATTGGGGGAGGGTCTTTTGCTAAATACCAACTTGTAGATAGGAAGCATGTCAAGAAGAATGGGATTTATGGAACAAATATAAATGCAGAACAGGAATTAGGAAGGATGGAAATCAAGGCTAAGGTGAACACATCCACAGAGCACTCACAGGATAATCTCGAAGAGGCCAAGTTGCCTGCTATTTCTTTTTTAACACCTTTATTGGAGTATAATTGCTTTACAATGGTGTGTTAGTTTCTGCTTTATAACAAAGTGAATCAGTTATACATATACATATGTCCCCTTACCTCTTCCCTCTTGCATCTCCCTCCCTCCCACCCTCCCTATCCCACCCCTCTAGGTGGTCACAAAGCACCTAGCTGATCTCCCTGTGCTATGCAGCTGCTTCCCACTAGCTATCTATTTTACATTTGGTAGTGTATATGTGTCCATGCCACTCTCTCACTTTGTCCCAGCTTACCCTTCCCCCTCCCCGCATCCTCAAGTCCATTCTCTAGTAGGTCTGCATCTTTATTCCCATCTTGCCCCTAGGTTCTTCATGACCATTTTTTAAATTAGATTCCATATATATGTTGGCATACGGTATTTGTTTTTCTCTTTCTGTTTAATTCACTCTGTATGACAGTCTCTAGGTCCATCCACCTCACTACAAATAACTCATTTTCGTTCCTTTTTATGGCTGAGTAATATTCCATTGTATATATGTGCCACATTATCTTTATTCATTCATCTGTTGATGGACCCTTCAGTTGCTTCCATGTCCTGGTTATTATAAATAAAGCTGCAAGGTACATTTTGGAACATGACTCCTTTTGAATTATGGTTTTCTCAGGGTATATGCCCAGTAGTGGGATTGCTGGGTCGTATGGTAGTTCTATTTTTAGTTTTTTAAGGAACCTCCATACTGTTCTCCATAGTGGCTGTATCAATTTACATTCCCACCAACAATGCAAGAGGGTTCCCTTTTCTCCACACTCTCTCCAGCATTAATTATTTGTAGATTTTTTGATGATGGCAATTCTGATGGTGTGAGATGATATCTGATTGTAGTTTTGTTTGCATTTCTCTAATGATTAGTGATGTTGAGCATTCTTTAATGTGTCTGTTAGCAATCTGTATATCTTCTTTTGAGAAATGTCTCTTTAGGTCTTCTGCTCATTTTTGGATTGGGTTGTTTGTTTTTTTAATATTGAACAGTATGAGCTGCTTGTAAATTTTGGAGATTAATCTTTTGTCAGTTGCTTCATTTGAAAATATTTTCTCCCATTCTGAGGGTTGTCTATTTCTCTTCTTTATGGTTTCCTTTGCTGTGCAAAAGCTTTTAAGTATCATTAGGTCCCATTTGTTTATTTTTGTTTTTATTTCCATTTCTCTAGGAGATGGGTCAAAAAGGATCTTGCTGTGATTTATGTCATAGAGTGTTCTGCCTATGGTTTCCTCTATGAGTTTGATAGTGTTTGGCCTTACATTTAGGTCTTTAATCCATTTTGAGTTTATTTTTGTGTATGGTTTTAGGGAGTGTTCTAATTTCATTCTTTTACATGTAGCTATCTAGCTTTCCCAGCACCACTTAATGAAGAGGCTGTCTTTTCTCCACTGTATATTCTTGCCTCCTTTATCAAAGATAAGGTGACCATAGGTACGTGGGTTTATCTTTGGGCTTTCTATCCTGTTCCATTGATCTATATTTCTGTTTCTGTGCCAGTACCATACTGTCTTGATTACTGCAGCTCTGTAGTATAGTCTGAAGTCAGGGAGCCTGATTCCTCCAGCTCCATTTTTCTTTGTCAAGATTGCTTTGGCTATTTGGGGTCTTTTGTGTTTCCATACAAATTGTGAAATATTTTGCTCTAGTTCTGTGAAAAATGCCAGTGGTAGCTTGATAGGGATTGCATTGAATCTGTAGATTGCTTTGGGTAGTAGAGTCATTTTCAAAATGTTGATTCTTCCAATCCAAGAACACGGTATATCTCTCCATCTATTTGTATCATTTTAATTTCTTTCATCAGTGTCTTATAATTATCTGCATACAGGTCTTTTGTCTCCTTAGGTAGGTTTATTCCTAGATATTTTATTCTTTTTGTCGCAATGGTAAATGGGAGTGTTTTCTTAATTTCACTTTCAGATTTTTCATCATTAGTGTATAGGAATGCAAGAGATTTCTGTGCAGTAATTTTGTATCCTGCTACTTTACCAAATTCATTGATTAGCTCTAGTAGTTTCCTGGTAGCATCTTTAGGATTCTCTATGTATAGTATCATGTCATCTGCAAACAGTGACAGCTTTACTTCTTCTTTTCCGATTTGGATTCCTTTTATTTCCTTTGCTTCTCTGATTGCTGTGGCTAAAACTTCCAAAACTATGTTGAATAACAGTGGTGAGAGTGGACAACCTTGTCTTGTTCCTGATCTTAGTGGAAATGGTTTCAGTTTTTTACCCCTGAGGACGATGATGGCTGTGGGTTTGTCATATATGGTGTTTATTATATGGAGGAAAGTTCCCTCTATGCCTACTTTCTGGAGGGCTTTTTATCATAAATGGCTGTTGAATTTTGTTGAAAGCTTTTTGTGCATCTATTGAGATGATCATATAGTTTTGCTCCTTCAATTTGTTAATATGGTGCATCATGACTGATTTGCATATATTGAAGAAGGCTTGCATTCCTGGGATAAACCCCACTTGATCATAGTGTATGATCTTTTTAATGTGGTGTTGTATTCGGTTTGCTAGTATTTTGTTGATGCATTTTGCATCTATGTTCATCAGTGATATTGGCCTGTAGTTTTCTTTCTTTGTGACATCTTTGTCTGGTTTTGGTATCAGAATGATGGTGGCCTCATAGAAGGAATTTGGGAGTGTTCCTCCCTCTACTATATTTTGGAAGAGTTTGAGAAGGATAGGTGTTAGCTCTTCTCTAAATGTTTGATAGAATTTCCCTGTGAAGCCATCTGGTCCTGGGCTTTTTTTTGTTGGAAGATTTTTAATCACACTTTCAATTTCAGTGCTTGTGATTGGTCTGTTCATATTTTCTATTTATTTCTGGTTCATTCTTGGAAGGTTGTGCATTTCTAAGAATTTGTCCATTTCTTCCAAGTTTTCCATTTTATTGGCATAGAGTTGCTTGTAGTAATCTCTCATGATCCTTTGTATTTCTGCAGTGTCAGTTGTTACTTCTACTTTTTCATTTCTAATTCTATTGATTTGCATCTTCTCCATTTTTTTCTTGATAAGTCTGTCTAATGGTTTATCAATTTTATCTTCTCAAAGAACCAGCTTTTAGTTTTACTGATCTTTGCTATCGTTCCCTTCATTTCTTTTTCATTTATTTCTGATCTGATATTTATGAATTCTTTCCTTCTGCTAACTTTGGGGTTTTTTTGTTCTTCTTTCTCTAACTGCTTTAGGTGTAAGGTTAGGTTGTTTATTTGAGATGTTTCTTGTTTCTTATGGTAGGACTGTATTGCTATAAACTTCCCTCAGAACTGCTTTTACTGCATCCCATAGGTTTTGGGTCGTCGTGTTTTCACTGTCATTTGTTTCTAGGTATTTTTTGATTTCCTCTTTGATTTCCTCATGATCTCTTTGTTATTAAGTAGTGTGTTGTTTAGCCTCCATGTGGCTGTATTTCTTACAGATTTTTTCCGTAATTGATATCTAGTCTCATAGCATTGTGGTTGGAAAAGATACTTGATATGATTTCAATTTTCTTAAATTTACCAAGGCTTGATTTGTGACCCAAGATATGATGTACCCTGGAGAATGTTCCATAAGCACTTGAGAAGAATGTGTATTCTGTTGTTTTTGGATGAAATATCCATAAATATCAATTAAGCCCATTTTGTTTAATATATCATTTAAAGCTTGTGTTTCCTTATTTATTTTCAATTTGGGTGATCTGTCCATTGGTGAAACTGGGGTGTTAAAGTCCCCTACTATGATTGTGTTTCTGTTGATTTCTCCTTTTATAGCTTTTAGTATTTGCCTTATGTATTGACGTGCTCCTATGTTGGGTGCATAAATATTTATAATTGTTATATCTTCTTTTTCGATTGATCCATTGATCATTATGTAGTGTCCTTCTTTGTCTCTTGTAACAGTCTTTGTTTTAAAGTCTATTTTATCTGATATGAGAATTGCTACTTCTGCTTTCTTTTGATTTCCATTTGCATGGAATATCTTTTTCCATCTCCTCACTTTCAGTCTGTATGTCCCTAGGTCTGAAGTGGTTCTCTTGTAGACAGCATATATATGGGTCTTGTTTTTGTATCCATTCAGCCAATCTATGTCTTTTGGTTGGAGCATTTAATCCATTTACATTTAAGTTAATTATCGATATGTATGTTCCTATTACCATTTTCTTAATTGTTTTGGGTTTATTATTGTAGGTGCCTGCTGACCTTTAATCTATTGAATTAATCTGGACTCATGTGATTTTTGTTGACCAGCTCTGTGTATGCAGATCTATGAAATCCTTCTCTGAGTAAGGCCTTACAATATTTGTTGTTACTCTGCACATTTATTCATACTTTCCATGTAAACTTAAATTGTACATGGTATCAGGAAAAGAGATGTCTCCATTCCACTAGAGAGTTGATTATTTTCCAATTTTAAGGAATAAAGTGGTCTTGTCTGAAAAATTTTAAGTAGGTGTAGAATTATGTCTCCATTGTTAATACAATCGGATGATTTTGATCATTAGCTATAATCATTGATTTACACAGCAGTTTGCCTCTAGAAGTAACTCTAAAAGTGAAATCCCAGTGGAACACTGACTTGTCTTAATACAATATATGTGCCCAATGGAATTTAAACATTTCCAGGCTGAAAAAGGACTTATCTTAGATAATGAGTGTTCATGTGCTCACACACACATCCTCTCCCACACATACATACCATCACATACTGCAAGAAGCTCTCAGAAATTTTAACATCCTACATTATTGGCACGTTTCCAGTGAATTAAAAAAAAAAAGCAGCAAAATTCCTAGATGATGACACAGTTTCCCAAATCATTTCCCAGCTTTTCCCTGAGCCACTAGTTCTTAAAACATGAAAGAAGAGAGGGCACTTTTCATTTGAAAAAATGGTCTATAAAGTTCATATGGGAGGGAGAGAGCATTTGCCAACGTGATTAAGTCCATGTGTGAAAGACTAAGTGAAACCTTCAGGGATTCTGTCGCACGTTATTTTCACTTTTCTTCAATTTACACAGCCATGTGGGTGGCCACATGTCTATTTGTTTTGTTTGTTTTTCAACAAGTGAAACTAGAGGTTGAGAAGTGGAGGTTAGAGGGGCACGTTTTTTAACTCATAGAAGTCATGGTTTTATTATTTTCAGATTAAGTCGATGTGCAATTGAACAAGTTCTCTCATTAGCTGAACCCAGAAACAGATGGCAGTTGTGCTTATGAGGTTACTTCGTGCAGCTCATGCATTTGAGTACATTTTTATCTTTCCTTTTGCTTACACAACGTTACACCCTCCACTTACACAGCTGGCATCCTAAGACAAAGAGAGTGAGAATATCAATCTTTATATAAGAATTTCATAGAGAGAAAAAAACAGAGTCCTTATCATGTTGATGCTACGGTTGTTGCTTCTAAAGAGCATTCACATAACTTTCTTAATTTATATAATTTAAGAAACTTAAATATTACATTAGATACCATGATTCGTCTTACATATTAAGTGTGGTTAGCAATGAACAATTTGAAAAATAAAATTTTGAGAAGTCATTCCCTCTTTAATACACTCTGTTAAATATCTATCATGTAAACAGTCCTATCATGTAAAAGAAACTGGCCTAAGAAATCTGCACTTGTAGCAAAATGTACGATAAATTACTAATAAATTAGTATTCAGTGACAGTATGTTTCTCATTTTAAATATCACTTTTCGATAGATTTTTACATGACTTTAGTAATTCATTCTGGCAAGGAATTTCAACCAAGGATTTCTACTATTTCACTCAGCTTAGTTTCACTTTTATATCTATGTAAAAAGGAATAAAGTGGAGTAAAGGAAACAATCCAAAAATAAAAGCCTGACATCTCACAGTGTAAAAATGGTGGCATATGATTTATCTAAATGAATTTTTTCCTTTTCAGATATTTGATTTTTTTTGACCCTAGTGAGTTTATCATAACTTCTCTGTTCAAGGAACAATATCATGATCATTCCGGCAACAGCCCTCTTTTGTTTTGTTTTGTTATTTTTCTCCTTCATTTTTCATCACAATGTTCACCTCCCCCTATTCCATATACACCATATCTTTTAATGTGCTTTATCTGCATACTTGCATATTCATGTACCCTCTCAAAAGTGTAGGTTTCCTGGGTGTGGGAGTGTATTTTAATGTATACAGATGGTACTTTGCTATAGTAATTATACTGGTTTTTAAATTTTTACTCAAAAATCAATTTTGAACATCAACACAAGTTTCTGTAGATATTCACACATCAATTGTTTTTACTGGCTGATAACACTTTGTATATATTTACACTGTATTTAATCTATGTGTTCCATAATGATGGACACCTGGGTCATCACCAACTCCTCAACAACCACAAAAATACTCCCCTACTTCCTTCATGCTTCTGACTTTATGGACCTATGCAAGAAATTCCCTGGAATATATGTTTAGGATTTCCATATAAATGCATAATTTCATTAAGCTCTATTAACTGCTCTCCAGAATAACTGTATTGTTTTGGTCTCCTACAAGCAGGTCATGAGGCTTCCTGTTTCCACACATCTACACATTCACTTCGAATTACCTGACATAGCTGCCAATCTGATGAATTAAAGCTAGCAAAAAACCTTCTTTTTCCCTCCTCTGTTTATTAGTGAGATTGATAATCATCCTTTTTATGATCATTAGCCTACTTATATATTTCTCTTCTGTGAATTGTCCATCCATACACTTCAACTATTTTTTTATAGGGGTTTCTTGTCTTTTTTCTTGATTTGCAGAAGTTTCCTCTGCTTTCTAGATATTAAAACTATACTCATTTGAAATATTCCCTAATTCCATCATCTATGTCTTTGAACGTACACTTAATGTGGGCACATCCATCAGTTTCCTTTTGATTTATGGCTAGAACATTTATCTTAAGAAGTCTTTCCCCACTTCATGGTTACAGACATTCTCCCGTTTGTGTATGTGTGTGTGCGTATGTGTGTGTGTGTGAATACTCATACACATATGTATTTCATTGTATTATTTTTCTATTTAAGGCTTAGCTATTTGGATTCCACTTTTGTATAAGCTTTTTATTACTTATTTTTTTATTTAGTAGGCCATTTTTCCCAAGACAATCACACAACTCAGCTTTGCTCATTGATTTGTGACGCTATCTTTGTCATAGATCAATTTTTCCTATACATATGACTCAACACATCAACTCTGTAATATTTTCCTTTCATCTATTTACATGTTTTTATTTTTATGCCCACATTTTTATTTTTTATTGAAGTAAAACAAATATATGAAAGGTACACAAAACATGACAGTACAGCTAAATGAGTAAAACTGATTAAGAAATGAAATATTACTAGCACCCTTCCAGTCTATATACCATTCCACCTGCCCAAAGATAATAACTCTCCTGAGCTTTAACACTATGATTATTTAGAAGTGTGTTAGTTAATTAGCAGATATATGGTAAGTTTTAGTAACTATTTATTTATAGAGTAATTCTACTATGGTAGAGAACACACTCTATGACTTCACACTTTTGAAATTTGTTGACACATACTTTATTCTACAGCCTAAGGTCAATTGTTATAAATGTTTCATGTATACTTTAAGATAATGTTTTCTGTTGTTTATTGCTCTTCTTGCTCAATATTCTACATGCCTAATGATTTTTTTTGTTTATTCCATCAATTTTCAGAGGTGTATTAAGATTTCCCACTAAATGTATGGCATTCATTTTTCATCTCAAAATCACCTAATTTTTATATATTGAGAATATTTTATTATATAAATATATTTTTTGAATTTATATATCTTCCTGGTAAATTGACTTTTTATCATTATAAAATCATTAATCACTATGAAATATTCATCTTACTGCTAATTTTGGCTTAAATCTTCTATCTTATCATTTGCTTTCTATTTGTCCTTCCTGTCCAGTGTTTGCTTTTTCTCTCTTTTCAGAGTTTATTTTCGATTGAATGTCTATCTCAGATAGAATTAATCTCAGATTTCTTGTATGGTGACTCTAGAAATTACAATATGCACCCATGCATGCACTCCCAGTTAAATATCCTTGACTACTAAAATTAGTACCTTATTTTCTCCAGGAAAATGCAAGGATTTTCGAATGCCTTTTCTTTATTCCTGTCCTTCTCATACTGACTTATGTACTAGTGTAGTACTTACGCACTTGTGTTTAATTATATACATATTTTAAACCCACACATCATTATTAGTGCTTTTAGTCAAAATATATTTAGATTTATCCTTATATTTTCCTTTATTGTGGTTTATCATTACTTCTTAATATCTGAGATTCCAAGATTATTTGCCTTCTGATAGAAGGAACACACTCTATTTTTTGTTTACTACATGTATTGATATAATAATGATGAATCCTCACATTTTCTGTTTGTTTATAAATATATTTAGAGAAACCTGGAAGAACATCAATTGCACTCTAAAAATTCAGATCACCTACAAAATAATAAGTTTTCTTGACCTCATGAGAGAGATAAGTCACACAGAACTCAAGAAGTATTAATTCCACAGACAGCAAATCCCTTTGAAAGGAGACAGAAAGCACAGACTGGAAAAGCATAGGAAGAAAAGCTGTTACCCATACAAATGGGTAAGGAAAAATAAGCTGAAATTTTAATTTATTTCTAAAGGCTAGGTATAGGAAAGAATATAGAACCCCTGGCCACCCCAGACACAAGGTAAGGTCACACTTACAATCAATTATGCATGGATCTCTAGCTGGTATGCACATGAAAAGAGCATTAGAGAAACCCTTGCTTGTGGCAGGCAGAAGCATGCAGAAGGAGCACGATCACTGCTATAGGAGTCACAAAGGATTACTTGCTCCTGCTTTAGCTCACTGCTTCCGGGGGGCAAAAGTCCCAAACTTCTGAGGGAGAAGCAGAAATTTTTGTCACTCCCACTGTGTACTAAAGACACACTGCTGGAGGAAGTAAGAGAAATGTGTCTTTATTTCATTTTAGAAGGATATGTTCAATGACCAAGTTGACCATTGCATACTTCTTTTCACTGCTTTAAAAATATAATTCTGTGATTTTCTGGTTTCTGTTATTTCTGTTAGTCTTACTTTTGTTCCTTTGAAAATAATTTCTCTTTTAAACTTTAAAAATTGCATAGTTGCCTGGTTTCAATAGTTTTATTACAATGTTGAGATGTCATTTCCTCTGATTATCATGTTTGATAATTTGTGATTATCAAATTTGTGATCCTGCTTTCAAATTTGTGATCTATGACTTTTAACAGTTTTTAGAAAATTCTCAGACACTTTCTCTTCAAGTGTGTTCAAGAAGTTCATTTATTTCTGGGATCTCAATTACACATATGTTAGATCTTCTTGCTCTTCCTTTATCTCTTTTGGCTTATCTTTTGTGTTTTCCAAACTTTTGTCTCTACACAGTTTTTCTGAATAATTTCTTCTCTGGTGTTTTACAGTTGAACATTTGCTCTTCATCTATATCAAATTTGCCATTAACTTCATCCACTAAGTATAAAATTTTGGTTATTATATTTTTTCAATTCTATAATTTCTATGAATCCCTTAAAAAATGTCTAGTTCTCTGCCAAATGCTCTAATGCTAACATTTATGACTGATTTTTTGTTTGTTTGTTTGTTAGATAATACATAAAAAACACTTCTGAAGATAATTTGAAACATAGGATGATGATATCTTTCCCCAGAGAAAACTTGTACATGTTTTCAGGATGGTACAGGCATTATCATTAGTGATTATTAATCTGATTAGAGATTAAGACTATTTGAAGTTGGGCCTCAGTATTTATGACATCTGATCTATTTCCACTTCATCCTTACTCTTATGGCTTAGTCCATTTTTGTCCCCACCTAATTCCTGGGAGGTACCAGGCTTCCCTTCATAAAGTTGCAAACTCCAATTTTTGTCCTTCTAGCTGCTTTAATATATTAAAACTTTATTCCACTTTTCAGGCTCCAAGATACTTCTTCATGCATTGGTTTATGCCCCTACATGAAAAACAGCACCAAATCTGTCTTACCTCTCTGAGCTTCCTTTTTCTACTGGATGTTGTCCCAACATTTTATTCTTTACCTTTCTTTACCTTTCAAATATGTCTTTTTTTAATGTTTTGCCTACCTTTCCTAGTTGTACTCTGATGACGATTAGCTCAAAAGACCTATTACCACATACAGACTTTCCAAGATGGCAGAGGAGTAGGAGGACGTGGAGTTCGTCTCTCCCCATAAATGCATCAAAAACACATCTACGAATGGAACAGTTCTCACAGAGCACCTGCTGAACACTAGCAGAGGACCTCGGACACCTAAAAGGACAAGAAAGATCCCCGTGTAACTGGGTGGGACAAAAGAAAGAAGGGAAAAGGAAGAGGAGAGGAATAAGGACAGGACTTGCACCTCTGTTGGAAAATTGAAGGTGAGGAGAGGTTCCAGCATCTGGGGAAGCCCTCCTCACCAGCAGGGAGATCAGCTGGGATAGAAGGGGAGCTTTGGGAGCTCGGAGGAGAGCCCTGAAACCAGTCTGTGGCAGGTAGGACAGAGTGAGACCTACATAGATGGTCCATGCCACAGCCCTGTATGCCCCAGCCTGAGACAGGTGTCTGCCAGTGCATACAGGGGCTGGGTGCTGGAACGTGGGGTTTGGAGAACAGACTCGATGAGGGGACTGCTGTTGACTGTGAGGAGACAGCCTGAGGGGATGGGAGGGAGGAGCTCCGCAACCAGGAATGCTTGCAGAGGAAGCCCAGACTGCCACAGAGGCAAAGTGCCATTGCTGGATGATGCAAAAAGGGTGGGGCTGCCATTACAACATCGCTCTTCACGCGATGACCCCTGCTTCCACTAGCAATAGGGAGGGCTCCGGCTGTAGCCAGCAAGCGTGCCCCTACCATTACCTCCTGCACCTCCTGCCCCCACTGGGCAACCCGCTCGCCCCATCACTTCCTGATGGGTTCTTGTGTTCCAATCACTATTGTCGACTCGGCTTCTTCCTGCCTGAGAGACTCCTGTGCTCTGGCAATCTCTGGAGCAGATTCCACTGGGAGGAACACATGCAGAGGTGGGACTGAAATTACAGCTAAGCCCCAGGGGCCACGTGACTAAGGAGAGTTAAAGTCTCTCTTCACGGCTGTGCCAACTGCAGAGTTATAACCCCACTGACAGCTTCTTAAATTCAGCACCTGCAAAACATCCAAACGGACAAGTGCTTCTATAGATGGGATGGGTCTGGCTTTAGCAGCTGTGGGCTGTACACATGGGGGTTGGGCCAGGCCAGAATCTGAGCAGCCTCCATAGCTCCCACAGCAGGTTCAGGTGCACGATCACTGCAGTCCTGGGACCTGACCTCAGCAGATCTGCACCAGTGGCCTGGTGAAAACAATGACTGAGAGTCACCAGGGCCAACTGCCGGCATACCCACAGTTCAGGTGGGATCGAGAGCAGTGCCAACAACAGTTTACTTTGTGAACCTGCACAGTGGGCAAAAGGGGACACAACAGAGCACAGTCACAGGTGAACAGCTGCAGAGGAGGAATACTCAGTGGCTTCTCTCACAGTGGGAGTGCTCCAATCCAACCTGCCTCACACTGCAGATCAGAAACACAGCTAAGAAACAGATCTGGGGGCCTCTACTCCAACAACCAAGGAGCAGACCCCAGCCCTGACAGGGCAGTGACAACCACAGAGCAAAGGCAAGGCCCCGCTCAATATCAAGGGAAGGCTCTGGTCACCACAACACCAGTCAAGCCCCTATCAAGGGGATAATGGCACTTGCCTCTGGACCAACCTCACTGACCAGGGGGCAGACAGCAGAAGCAAGAAGAACTACAATCTTACAGCCTGAAGAAAGGAAACCACAAACACAGGAAGCTGGACAAAATGAGAAGACAAAGAAATATGTTGCAGACAAATGAGTAAGATAGAAACCTACAAGAAAAACTAAATCAAGAGGAGATAGACAGGGACTTCCTTGGTGGCGCAGTGTTAAGAATCCACCTGTCAATGCAGGGGACATGGGTTCGATCCCTGGTATGGGAAGATCCCACATGCCGTGGAGCAACTAAGCCTATGCACCACAACTACTTAGCTTGCACTCTAGAGCCCATGAGCCACAACGACTGAGCCCATGTGCCACAACTACTGAAGCCCATGTGCCTAGAGCCTGTGCTCCACAACAAGGGAAGCCACCGCAGTGAGGAACCCGCACACCGCAATGAAGAGTAGCCCCTGCTCACCGTAACTAGAGAAAGGCCATGTGCTGCAATGAAGACCCAACACAGCCAAAAAATAAATAACTTAAATAAATAAATTAAAAAAACAAGAGGAGATAGGAAATCTACCTGAAAAAGAATTCAGAGTAATGATAGTAAAGATGATCCAAGATATCAGAAAAAGAATGGAGGCAAGGATTGAGAAGATACAAGAAATGTTTAACAAAGACCTAGAAGAACTAAAGAACAAACAAACAGAGATGAACAACACAAAAACAGAAATGAAAAATACACTAGAAGGAATCAATAGCAGGATGACTGAGGCAGAAGAACAGATAAGTGAGCTGGAAGGCAGAATGACAGAAGTCACTGCCACAAAACAGAATAAAGAAAAAATAATGAAAAGAAATGAGGACAGTCACAGAGACATCTGGGACAACATTAAATGCACCAACATTCGAATTACAGGGGTCCCAAGGAAGAAGAAGAAAAAGAGAAAGAGCCTGAGAAAATATTTGAAGAGTGTACTTCCTAAGTGAGCACAGAACATTCTCCAGATAGATCACATCTAGGTTCACAAATCAAGCCTCGATAAATTTAAGAAAATTGAAATCATATCAAGCATTTTTTCCAACCACAACACCATGAGATTAGAAATTAATTACAGGAAAAAAAAAACTGTAAAAAACACAAACACATGGAGGCTAAACAATATGTTACAAAATAACCAATGGATCACTGAAGATATCATAGAGGAAATCAAGAAATACCTAGAGACAAATGACAATGAAAACACAGTGATCCAAAACCTATGGGATACAGCAAAAGCTTGTTCTAACAGGGAAGTTTATAGCAATAAAATCTTACCTCAAGAAACAAGAAATATCTCAAACAACCTAACCTTACACCTAAAGAAGAGCAAAGAAAACCCAAAGTGAGTAGAAGGAAAGAAATCATAAAGATCAGAGCAGAAATAAATGAAATAGAGATGAAGAAAAGAATAGCAAAGAGCAATGAAACTAAAAGCTGGTTCTTTGAGAAGATAAAAATTGATGAACCTTTAGACAGACTCATCAAGAAAAAAAGGGATAGGACCCAAATCAATAAAATTAGAAATGAAAAAGGACAATGGACACCACAGAAATATAAAGGATGATAAGAGATTACTACAAACAACTATATGCCAATGAAATAGACAACCTAGAAGAAATCGACAAATTCTTAGAAAGGTGCAATCTTCCAAGACTGAACCAGGAAGAAATAGAAAATGAACAGACCAATCACAAGTACTGAAATTGAAACTGTGATTAAAAATCTTCCAACAAACAAAAGTTCAGGACCAGATGGCTTCACAGGCAATTTCTACCAAACGTTTAGAGAAGAGTTAACACCTACCCTTCCGAAACTCTTCCAAAAAATTGCAGAGGAAGGAACACTTCCAAGCTCATTCTCTGAGGCCACCATTACCCTGATACCAAAACCAGGCAAAGATATAAAAAAGAAAATTACAGGCCAATACCACTGATGAGCATAGATGCAAAACTCATCAACAAAATACTAGCAAACCGAATCTGACAACACATTAAAAGGATAATACACCATGATCAGGTGGGATTTACCCCAGGAATGCAAGGATTTTTTAATATCCGTAAATCAATCAGCATGATACACCACGTCAACTAATTGAAGAATAAAAATTATATGACCATCTCAATAGATGGAGAAAAAGCTTCTGACAAAATTCAGCACCTATTTATGATAAAATCTCTCCAGAAAGTGGGCATATAAGGAACCCACCTAAACATAATAAAGGCCATATATGACAAACCCACAGCAAACATCAATCTCAATGGTGAAAAACTGAAAGCATTTCCTCTGAGATCAGGAACAAGATAAGGATGTCCACTTTAACCACTATTATTCAACATAGTTTTGGAAGTCCTAGCCATGGCAATTAGAGAAGGAAAAGAAATAAAAGGAATAGGAAAAGAAAAAGTAGAACTGTCACACGTTGCAGATGACATGATACTATACATAGAAAATCCTAAAGATGCCACCACAAACTACTACAGCTCATCAATCAATTTGGTAAAGCTGCAGGATACAAAATTAATACACAGAAATCTCTTGCATTCCTATACACTAATGACAAAAGATCAGAAAGAGAAATCAAGGAAACAATCCCATTTACTATCACATGAAAAAGAAGAAAATATCTAGAAATAAACCTACCTAAGGAGATAAAAGACCTGTACTCCAAAAACTATAAGATGCTGATGAAAGAAATAAAAGATGACACAGACAGATGGAGAGATATACCATGTTCTTGGATTGGAAGAATCAATAATGTGAAAATGACTATACTACCCAAAACAATCTACAGATTCAGTGCAATCCCTATCAAATTACCAAGGGCATTTTTCACAGAATTAGAACAAAAAATTTATAATTTGTATGGAAACACAAAAGACCCCCAGTAGCCAAAGCAATTTTGAGAAAGAAGAATGGAGCTGGAGGAATCAGTCTCCTTGACTTCACACTATACTACAAAGCTATAGTAATCAACACAGTATGGTACTGACATAAAAACAGATATATGAATAAATGGAACAGGATAACATGCCCAGAGATAAACCCACACACCTATAGTCACCTAATCTATGACCAAGGAGGCAAGGATATACAATGGAGAAAAGGCAGTCTCTTCAATAAGTGGTGCTGGGAAAACTGGACAGGCACATGTAAACAAATGAAATTAGAACTCTCCCTAACACCATACACAAAAAGTAACTCAAAAGGGACCTAAATATAAGGCCAGACATTATAAAACTCTTAGAGGAAAACATAGGCAGAACACTCTTTGACATAAATCACAGCAAGATATTTTTCAATCCACTTCCTAGAGTAATGAAAATAAAAACATAAATATACAAATGGGACCTAATTAAACTTAGAAGCTTTGGCACAGAAAAGGAAACCATAAACAAAATGAAAAGACAACCCTCAGAATGGGAGAAAATATTTGCAAATGAAGAAAAAGACAAGGGATTAATCTCCAAAATATGCAAACAGCTCATGTAGCTCAATATCAAAAAAACAAACAACCCCATCATAAAATGCGCAGAAGACCTAAATAGACATTTCTCCAAAGAAGACATACAGATGGCTAAAAATCACATGGAAAGATGCTCAACATCACTAATTATTAGAGAAATACAAAGCAAAACTGCAAATAGGTATTACCCCACACCAGTCAGAATGGCCATCATCAAAAAATCTACACATAGTAAGTTCTGGAGAGGGTGTGGGGAAAAGGGAACCCTCCTACACTGCTTGTAAGAATGTATATTGGTACAGCTACTATGGAGACCAGTATGGAGGTTCCTTAAAAAACTAAAAATAGAACTACCATGTAATCAAGCAATCCCACTCCTAGGCATATATCCAGAGAAAACCATAATTCAAAAAGATACCTGCACCCCAATGTTCACTGCAGCACTATTTACAATAGCCAGGACATGGAAGCAACCTAAGTGTCCATTGACAGATGAATGGATAAAGAAGAAGTGGTACATATATACAATAGAATATTACTCAGCCATGAAAAGAATGAAATAATGCCATTTGTAGCAACATGGATAGACCTAGAGATTGTCCCACTGAGTGAAGTAAGTCACATACAGAAAGAAAAATATCATATGTGAAATCTAAAATAAAGGTATAAATGTACAAAACAGAAATAGAGTTACAGGTGTAGAAAAAAACTTATCATTATCGGGGGTAAGGAGTGGAGAGGAATATACTGCAAGATTGGGATTGACATATACACACTACTATATATAAAATAGATAACTATAATAATAAGGACCCACTGTATAGCACAGGGAACTCTACTCAGTACTCTGCAATGTCCTATATGGGAAAAGAATCTGAAAATGTTTGGATATATGTATATGTATAACTGATTCACTTTTCTGTGCACCTGAAACTAACACAACGTTGTAAATCAACTATACCCCAATAAAAATTTTAAAGAATTTATCTATTACCATTTACCAAATGCCTATCTCTATTTTTATGATTTTCATACCTCTTTTATAGTGTTACATTGTTTCTAAATTACTATATATTGTTTATTAATGTAATCCTTACATAGCATATTTTAGTTTTTTATTGTGAACAATATCATGAAATATATATAATATATAATAATTATATATAAATATATATTCTTATTGGCTGTATATTTTCTTAATGCTTAAAGATGTGGTGATTTTTCTAAATGAATTTATATACTGAAACATTGCTTAGTTAAAATGATTTTGTGATACATTTGTTGGGTTTTATGTGTAGACAAACATATTATCTCCAAATACTGCAAATTTGTGTGTTCTCTTCTAATTCCACATGCATATTATATATATAGACATGAAGATTAACTTCACATTAACTTCACAACTACAAATATCATGTTAACATTTAGTGTAGGCTTGAATTCTTAGCATATCACCTAGTCCTTTCATTCTGCCAGAAGTCTACCTCATGACTTCTCTCTCCTCAAACTACCAACATCACATACCACAGTTGACTCAGCATTCTTTACTCAGAAAGTAATGGAAGGGAACTTCAACAGTTCTCATCAGCATATCCGCCCATTTATAAGCACAATGGCCAAATATTCTGTCTTCCTTTTTGTTATTATTGTCTCTGCCCTTGCCTAGATAATCCTCTCCACTTAAGCACCACCTCCTTTTTCCCATTCTTCTTGCCTACTGAATCCATTGCTGTAGCAACCTCCTACTCTCAACATCGTTATTTTTTTCTTCCGAATTATCTTATTCTCATCAGAATATAAACATGCTATCATTTCTCACATCTTAAGAAAACCTCTCTTTACCCACTTTTCCTTCCATCAGCCAGCCCATTTCTCCTTCCTCCCTAACAGCAATACTCCTTGAAAGGGTGGTCTACTCTCATTGTCTCCAATTCCTCTCCTTTTGTTTCTTCTGAAATTCACTCCAGTCAGGTTTTAAGCCACCATTCTACAGAAGCTACAGTTGTCAAGATCATCAATGACTTCTACTGTGCTACATACTGTTACCATTATACTGGATCTGTCATGAGCATTTTCTATGGTTGATCACCCAACCCCAATAACAAAAGATTTTCCTCACATGGCCAGCATGGCATTCCATTTTTCTGTTTTTCCTCCTATCTTACTGGCCATTTCCTCCCAGTCCCTTTACCTCGTTCTTCTTCATAGAGATCCTCAAGAGCTCACCATTTATCTTCTGTACTGACACTGACTTCCTTGGTGAACTCATCTAGCATACATTTAAAACCTGTCTTTGTGCTAATGAATTCTAAAGTTTGCTCTCCAATATAAGCCTCTCATTAGAAATAAGACCCTTATATCCAACAGTTTACTTAGCATCTCCTTAGATGCTTAATAGGCATATCAAACTTAACTCTAAACTCAAATTCCTATCTTTCTTCCCCATACACCTGCTTCTCCTCAGTGAATAGTAATGCCATTAATTCAGTTACTTAGACAAAAATATCTGACAATTTTCTGGACTCCTCTTTTTCTCAAACCCCACATCCAATCCATCAGCAAATTCTTTTAACTCTGTCTCCCAAATATATTCAAAATCTGACCACCTCCTACCACAGTCGTACCTACCATCCTCATGTAAGCCACCATTACCTCATTCCAAGATTATGTAATTAGCTCCCTAATTGTCTCCATAATAACCAGTTTGTTCTCAATTAAGAACCTAAATGGTCCTGTTAAGGAAAAAAAAGCATTTTTTTCTCATATTTTCCCATGTCATTTGGTGATCAGGCCTTCGTTTTCTTCTCTGAACTCATTTCCTGCCACTCTTTCCTTGGTTCATTCACAGCTCCAGCCACAGCAACAACCCCTTTATTATTCCTCAAATGCACCAGCCCCAGGGCCTTTACATTTGCATTTTCTGTGTATGGTATGCTCCTCTCCACCTATCTATATGACTCACTTTCTCAATTCCTTCCATCTTTGTTCATAATCACATTGTAGTAAGGCTTTTCCTGATTGTTCTGTTTTAAAACTGCAGCCAATCCAAACACTTCACTTCTTACACTTCCTATCTTCCCCTCCCTGTCATGTTTTCTTCACAGTGCTTAACCACATTCTAATATACTATATAATTTACCTACCAATTTAATGTTTATTTCTTGTTAGTAGAATGTAAGCCCCATGAGCACCAGTTTTTTTTTAAGTTTCATTCACTGCAGTATCTCAGACCCTAGAACATTATCTAGAACATAGAAAGTGCTCAATAAATACTTGTTGAACAAATGAATGAATGAACTACTCTGACCTGAATCTTCAGTACTATTTTGAACAACAGTAATATCAGGCATCTTTTTATTATTTCTGGATATTAAATGAAATTCATCTAAAGCTTCTTTGACCACTGTGAGGTATGTGATAGTTTTCCAGTATGTAGAATGAATCAAATTCAAGACTTTCTCTTCTATTTCTAGCAACCTTTTTTCTATTAGTCATTAATGTGTTATTTTGTATTGATAAGTTTTATAATGTTAAAGAATCATTGCATTCCTGAAATAAACTATTTAATGATGATTTTTTTTGTAAAAAGTTTAATATTTCTTCTTTCTTAATTGGAGTATAATTGTTTTACAATGTTGTGTTAGTTTCTGCTGTACAGTGAAGTGAATCGGCTATAGGTATACATATATCCCTCTTCTTGAACCTCCCTCCCCCCACTATCCCACCCATCTAGGTCATCACAGAGCACAGAGCTGAGCTCCCTGTGCTATACAGCAGGTTCCCACTAGCTAGCTATTTTACACATGGTAGTGTATTTACATCAACCTAATTTCCCAATTCATCCTACCCTCCCCTTCCTCCTCTGTGTCCATATGTCCATTTTTTACATCTGTGTTTCTATTCCTGCCCTGAAAATATGTTCATCTGTACCATTTTCCTAGATTCCACATATATGCGTTAATATACAATATTTATTTTTCTCTTTCTGACTTACTTCACTCTGTGTGACAGACTCTAGGTCCATCCACATCTCTACAAATGACCCAATTTCATTTCTTTTTATGGCTGGGTAATATTCCATTATATATTTGTAGTACATCTTCTTTATCCATTCATCTGTCGATGGACATTTAAGTTGTTTGCATGTCCTGGCTATTGTAAATAGTGCTGCAATGAACACTGGGGGTACATGTGTCTTTTTGAAAGAGTTCTTTAAGAATTTTTATTCAGTGACATTGCCTACAATTGTTTTATGTTGTCTTTATTTGCCCGTAGAATCAAGATTTTACCAACCTTCTAAGACACAGTCTACAACTTTCATTGCTATTCTATTTTCAGGAACATCATGAAAAAGTTGAATATTAGCTATCCTCTAAAAGATTGTTAGAACTCATTTATTAAATGAGTTAGACATGTGTTAAATGTTTGATTATATTTTAATTCATTAAATTATCAATTTTATTTTTAGATTTTTTAATATTTATTTTAAAAAATCCATCCACTTAATCTAGGTTTCAAATTTTGGGGCAGAGATTTGTCATAGTCTTATATTTTAAGACACATGTTTTTAGTTATTGTATTATTAAATTCATACTTTGATTTTATTATCTCCCTTTTCAACTGAATGACCTTTCCAAAGAGTTCTCTCTTCCAGTTATCTTTTCCAAGAGTTCATTTTATTTATTTTAAATTGTTTCAACTTTTAAAAAAAAATCTAAAACTTTTATTTTTCTTATATCTTTTATATACTCTGTTCTTATATTTCCAAATTCTTAAATAGAATGTTTTAATTGCTTTTACAACCATTCTAATTGTCTCCTATATCTTAAAAAAAAGTATTTTTAAAGCTAAGTTTTCCCTGTAAGTAATGCTTTAAATGTAGTTCACAAAATTTTATATGTAGTATTTTTATTGACATTCCATTCGAAGTAAATCAACAGGCTATTTTGGAATGTTCATTGTTTGTTTTTGTTTCTTGATCTGAGGGTTTATTTTAGCTATTCTTTAGTTATTGTTTCATTTTTATCACAGTATAATCAGATTGCATAATGCAAACAGAAAATATCAACACGTGATAATGTAAACATCAACACATCATAAGTAAAAAAATGTTTTTTTCTTTTATGTACATATACTTTTTAATTTGTAGAAAATTCATACATAGAAATGTAGTCCTAATCATTTATTTTTTCAGTCATATTCATCATCACTGATTCATTAACAGAAATATTATAACCTCAGAGATTGCTAAAATGAAAAGACTGATTGATCTTAGCTGGTTTGGTTCCATTGTTTTAAGTAGAAATAGTCCTGTAGAAGGATGAAGTTTTGTTACTAGTCTCCCAAACTCCACTGTCATTCAATTCCTCCCACACTTAATTTTTCCTACCACAGTCAGTGTTATCATTTATATACATATATAAATGATATATATATATTTTTTAAAATCTCAGTTCATGTTACTTACAAAACCTTCCAATATCATTCCATTGCACAGTAAATGAAATCCAGATATTTACAAGGCCATACATCATCTTGTCCTGCCACTCTTCCCTCACCTATCGCATATCCTCACTGAACAAGCCAAGATCATTTCTGTCTCACTGATTTTCTATTTGTTGTTCTCTCTAGGCAAGCCCATAGCACTTGACTTAGGAAGGTCTTTGGATCTTTGAAGGCTGGTCTCTTCTTACTACTCAGGTCTCAGCTAAGCTGTCACCATCTCAGAGTATCCCACTGTAGTCAGTCATTCTAAAATATCTATCTGCATCTTCCACTAGTCACTCTTTATCATTAACTTATGTTTAATTTTATTTGTAGCACTTTTTCTATTTCAAATATGTTGATCATTTATTTGTTTGTTATATATTATGTCTCACACCTCCAGAATGCAAGATATAAAAGAACAAGTGTTATTTCTGTCTCATTCCATAATATATATATTTTTCCATCACAGAAAATTGTGCTTGACATATAGTAGATGCTCAGCGAATACTGTACATTTGTGAATATCCACAATTACATTTTCTGCTCTGTGTTTAGCACGTTTTGTGTATATGGGACAGAACTGAAGCAAAGAATTATTGCAACCATTTCTTAGAAAGCCCATATGTCTCCAGATATTATTTTTGTTATGTCACTTTTTCTGATTAACCATCTGGAAATATTCTCCTTATAGTGTTCCTCCCCAGCATTACAAAAGTGCCTACATGATAAATTTTGAATCTAAATTCTACATTAACATTGTTCATAGCACTGACTGGATATTTGATATTACTATTTTTAGATGTGATAATAGTTATGGTATGCTTATTTTTAAGCATGAAGAACACATCTCTTAGAGATACTTACTGGATTATTTATATTTGAAATTATATGGGGTAGCAAGATTGGCCCTATGCTGATAATGAATCTCTTCTCCCTACTTTTGTAAATGTAATTTTCAATAAAGTAAAAAAAAAAAAAGAAAAAAAGTCTCCACAGCCTAACATCATTTAATCTAACCAACCTGATTTCTGAATACTAACCTATTCTTTACCCCAGCCCATTGGCCTTCTCTCTGTCCTCTGAAGATACATACTCACTTCTCTTTCAATTGCAATATGTTAATTCAATACATGCAACAAGAATCCTCCCAGACTGCTTCAGCCCACTTGATGTGGAACGCCACCCTCCCATGAGATGCACTTGCACCATCCATTTTGACAATTATTTAGCTAATGTTTTGAATGGTTATTTAACTCTATTTCTTGAACAAGTCTTTTTAAAATGTTCTTATATGCTTGTGTGCAATTCAATACACAATGCACTGAATTTCAAACAACATCCCACAAATAATTACCTGCTTTTTAGTTGATCCAGTCTTTTATGAACACAAATAAAGAACTTTAGATTAGAATAAAATGTTTCTCCCATAAATATTCAAATTATATATTAAATCTAAAATATTTTAGATATAGAGAGTGTATTTCTATGGGTTTTAGGTTTTTAAGAAATTTATTATCATTGACATATAAAAATTATATATATTTAAATTGTACAACTTGATGGTTTTACATAGCTATATTGTGAAATGATTACCACAATCCAGATAATTAAAATATCTATCATCTCTACGTAGTTACATTTGAGTGTGTGTGTGTGTTAAGAAGATTTAAGATCTTTTAGCAAATTTCAAGTACTACAATACAGTATTGTTAGCTGTAGTCACCACGTTGTATATTAGACCTCCAGAACTTACTCATCCCATATAACTAAACTTTTGTATCCTTTGACCAACATCCTTTTCTTCTCAGCCCTCAGCCCTGTCAACCACTATTATATTCTCTGCTTTTCTGAGTTCAACTATTTTAGATTCCATATATAAGTGACATCATGAAGTATTTGTCTTTCTGTGTCTGGCTTATTTCACTCAGCATAATGTCTGCCAGGTTCATCCATGTTGTCACAAATGGCAGGATTTCCTTCTTTTGTTAATACTGGAAAATATTCCATTGTGTGTGTGTGTGTATATATATATATATATATATATATATATATATATATATATATATGGCACATCTTCTTTATCTTTTGATCTGTCAAAGGGCATTTTTAGGTTGTTTCTATAACTTGGTTATTGTGAATAATGCTAGAATGAACATAGGAGTGCAGATACCTCTTCACACTGCTGTTTTAAATTTCTTTGGATATATTCAGAAGTGGGATTCCTGGATCTTATTTTTAATTATTATGTCTTCCTATTGAAATAACCCTTTTATCTTTATATAATGACTTGTCTCTCATGACAATTTTGACTTAAAGTCTATTTTGTCTAATATAAGTATAGCCAACTCTACTCTTTTCTTTATTATCATTTTCATGGAATATCTTTTCCATCCCCTCACTTTCAGACTATGTGTACCATTATATCTAAAGTGAGTATCTTGTGGATGACTTTTCACTGGATTGTTTTTATTATTCATTCAGTCTCCTGATGCCTTTTGATTGGGATATTTAATCCACTTACATTTAAAGTGATTGTTGATAAGTGAGGTCTTACTATTGCCATTTTGTTCATTATTTTATCTGTTCTATATTCTTTTATTCCTCTCTTCCTCTTTTGCTGTCTTACTTTGTTATTTGATGATTTTTTGTTATTTGGTTTGATTCCTTTCTCTTTATCTTTTGTGTATGTACTATGTTTTTTGCCTTTATGGTTACTTGAGACTAGTATAAATCTTGTAAAATTATAAACATCTATTTTAATTTGACGACAACCTAAGTTTAATTACATACAAAAACTCTACTTTTACTAACTTCACATACACTCTCTTATATGTGTTCTTAAAGTCAGAGTTTACTTCTTTGTGTATTATGCACCTGTAAGCAAATTTTTGTGATTTTAGATATTCTTAAGCTTTTATGTTTTAACTTTTATACTAGAGATAAAGGTAATTTGTACACAACATTACAGTGTTATTCTGTATTTGACAATATTTTTACCTTTAGTGGTGAGATTTATACTTTCATATGCTTTCACATTGCTGTTCAGTGTGTCTTCTAGTCCACTTGAAGAACTCATATTTCTTATAAGGCAAGTCTGATGGTGACAGACTCCCTCAGTTTTTGTATGGGAAATACTTTACCTCCTTTCATTTTAAAAGAATATCTTTGAAGAGTATAGTATAGATTTGTTGACAAATTTTTTCTTTCAGTACTTTGAATATATCATCCCGCTCTCTCCTGGCCTGCAAGGTTTATGTTGAGAAATCCATTGATAGTCTTATGGAGAGGGGTCCCTCTTCAATAGCAAGTTGCTTTTCTCTTGCTGCTTTCAAAATTCTTTCACTTTTGACAGTTTATTTATAGTGTGTCTTGGTGTAGATCTCTTCATGTTCAACCTAGTCAGGATCCTATAGGTTTCCTGAGTCAGGATATCTATTCCTCCCCCCAGATTTGGGAAATTTTTTGTTTCTTATTTTTTAAAATAAGCTTTCTGTCCCTTTCTCTCTCTCTTCTCTTTCTAGAACTCCCATTACATATCTATTGGTTCAATTTGATTGTATACCATAAAGCCTTTAGGCTTTCCTTACTCAGTTTCGTTCTTTTTCTCCTGGACAATTTTAAATTTCCTATATTTGACTTTATTGATTCTTCTGCTTGATCAAGTCTGCTACTGAAGCTCTCTGTTGCATTATTAGTTCAGGCATTGTATTTTTCTGCTCCAGAATTTCTGTTTGATTCTTTTCTTTATATATTCTATCTCTTTGTTGAATTTCTCAGTTTGTTCTTGTATTGTTTTCTTGACTTAAGTAAATTGCTTATCTATGTTCTCTTGTAGCTTACTGAGCTCCTTTAGAACAATTATTTTGAATTCTTTGTCAGGCAACTCATGGATCTCATTTTCTTTGGCACTGGTTATTGGAAGCTTATTGTGTTCCTTTGGTGGTATCATGTTTCCCTAATTTATCATGTTCCTTGTATGCTTGCATTGGTGTCTTCAAGAAGCAATCATCTCTCCCAGATGTTACAGACTGGCTTCAGTAAGGATAGACCTTCACCTGTAGGGAGATAGCTACAGAGACACTGACTAGAGGAGCAAACAGGAACATGCTAAAGCACTATGTCTAGTGGCATGCAGGTTTCTAAATATGGGGCATGTGGTAGCTCCAGGTCTTAGGGTCATAGTGATATGGTGGCTCAGGTTGCTATGGTCTGCAATGTCAGCAACTGTGTGGTCCTTGGCAGCAAAAGTTATGGGGGGTTCCAAATGGCTGTGAGGGGCATTAGGGTCCTCACCAACCCATTTGGGTCCAGTGGTGAACACACCTGAGTAAGCAACAGGAGCTGGGGCAAGTGGAATGCATGTGTGTGGCTGCTAAGGCCAGCTGTGGGCATGTATGCAATGATGGGAACAAGTACTAGGGCCAGAGCTTTGTGTGCACATATTGTTGCAACAGTTGGCCACGGGTGCAAACACAGCTGTGGGAGCCAGGGCTAGTGGCAGGGGCTGAGGCAGGTTGTGATACACATGTGCTGACCACACTGTGTTCCAGAAACAGGGCATCCACAGTGGCAGTAGCTGGACTGGCTCCAGGAGGGTGGTAGCTCAGGCAGCTGGATTCTCCAAAGGCAAAAACCGTGGGACCCTCATGGGTGAAACTGCAACGATCCATTGTGGCTGCAATGGCTGTTGGTTTACTCATTGACAAAAGCTACTGGGATTCTCTGCACAGTAGGACGCTGGGATCCACAACAGTGAACACTGCAGGATCACTGGTGGTAAAAAACTGCTGGGTGTCCATGTCACAAGGGCTATTGAGGTTCTCAGTGGCAAAGGCTGCTAGGGTCCTCTGTAGAGCAGGCCACTGGTGACCATGGTTGCACCTACTGCATGGCCAATACTGATAACCTCCATCCTTCTTCTGTTTCTATCAGTCTCCAGACACCTCAGCTATGTCAATTTCCCCAACAATCTGGGTGGGGTAAAATCAATGCAGATCCTAAGGCAGTGCTCCAAAAGGCTAAAGAAGCTGATCATTCATCCTGCCCTCCTTTTCCCCTGTGAGGGAACTTGTGGTGGTGAGCTGTGTCAGCCTGGGGGAATATGATGATGCAAGCAAAATGCTCTTCCTACTATTTTTGTATAGTTATTCTCATGGGTTTTTGTTGTTGTTGTTGTTCTTTTTTCTCCACCATTTTGCTGCAGCTACTTAACTGGACTTCTGAGCTTTTGTAGAGCTATTTTCATTCAGGGATAGCTATTTAATTGTGTTCTGTGGGAAGATGAAGTCTGGGCTCTCTATCCTACGATCTTGCTGATGCTACCTTCTTCTTGTGTGGGTTTTTAGAAAAAAGTAATTCTAGCGAAACCTGGCATATTTAGTGGCTATTTTCCATTCTCCTGCTGGTACCCTCTTACTCCAACCATACTGAAATCTGTTTTGTTTCACTGACAAAAGAAAGTTCAAACCCATGTGGCATTTCTAGTACATTTATATTAATAGAACATGCCAAAATATCCATATTAAAAGGTTATGGAGGTGGTTTCTGTGTATTTCAGTAAAAAGGCCATATTTTATACCAAATTCTCATGATATAAACTCAAATAAAACTTTAATGAAGAAAACAAAATTTTGCACTCTGTGTCTTGGGCAACATGGAACAGATCTGAATTTTAAAATAAACTAAAAAAATCAGTTAATCTTTCCAGTATTTCTAAATATCTGTATATTTTGTGTTTTTAAGATGTTTCAGTTTTTTAACCATGTGTTTTATATCATGTAACATAATTACTAGGTATTAACTTGCTTGAACTACCTTAGATCTAAAGACCACTTGTGCTAATTCTATTTGTATTGTTTATTTTCACAATAATATTTGCTACTGCATAATGTAGGACCTTGACACTTGCAAAAATAATTTTTAAAAATAAGAAAAATCTTCAGCACCTTGGAATCATTAAATGTAAAATCTAGAGGTGAGAAAATTATTAAAGGTAAAGAAATAATGCTTTTTCCTAATACTTACTACTGATACTCAACTTCTCAAGTGATTTTATTACACAGGAAAGCTTCCCTTTGTTTCAGCAAGTTAAAGTGTTTCAGGGATCATTTAATACACTACCCTCCTCTCTGAATACTTTCAGGTACTTTTGATCTCTTTAATGAAAAGAAACTAAATCTAGTATTCCTCTAAACTGGCAAGGGAGAATCAGAGAAAAGTAGAGACATAGCATGAAAGAAACTGGAATGAGACAGACATTCACATGATGAGGAAGGGAACAGGGATATCTAAGTATATATAGATGTGGGATTTTAACATTTTTAAAGTATTTACAGAATTTCTTAAATATTATTTGACTTCTTACTCTTTGGTTTTATTTATTATAAAATAGTGTGTTGCTGTGTAGCAAGTACCTTTTGATTAAAACTTTCTATTTTTATTATTTTTGGAAATTTTAGCTCCTCAGTTTCACATATGCTAGATAGTATGGCTGGATACAGGCTCATGAAATCATAGAAATTTATTGACTCTGATTCCATGCTCCATGCCTCTTTGCATGCCTGAGGATATGCTACACAACAAAGTCAATAACACATGCGTGACAGTCTCAAGGACAGATGCTCAATGAGAAAAATTGTTCAACATCCAAGCCCTTCACTGTGCCCTGAGGCACTGCTGTAAAACACAGTGTTATGTGATTGGTAAAAGAAATGAATCAGCAGGACTCCATCAGCTGTGACATGTGGCATCAGGAGATGACTGTTTATTACTGTTGTGCTGAGCTCCTGACACTGTTTTCTGCTTTGGCTTGATAAATTTGATCTCTTTGAATCCCAGATTTTTCCAACAAGCAAGGGTTTTACAAAAAAACACTGCCAGATACTTTTGTTGTGAAAAATGCTGAGTGTTTTCAAATGATCTTGTCCTTAAGGGAAAACTGACCTGGGGAAACCTTTTGTAAATTATGTCATGGGGAAGAAAATGAATTGTCAGGGAAAGATATTTTTCTTGACTGTATCTTGCCCTATTGTGATAGTGGCAGATTTTTTCATGGTGGTACTGCCTCCAGAATAGGTTAGACCCACGGTTATCTTTGGAGAAAGTTTTGAATTATGACATTATTTTAGGGGTAAGGGGAAGTTATTTGATTTACATTTTATTGAGGTATATAATTCCTTATCACTATAACAGTATAAATACGAGTGATTCTTTAACAAGTGCGTGTTTGTATTAATAAGTGGGATATCTTGAAGTTGCTCTAGATTTAATACATGATGTGCTTCTTACTGTAACATCTAATTATTTCATTAAATGGAAAACAATATAAATATAAAACTTAATTATTATATATACCAGTTTCTACTTAAAAAAAGTGCTTAATTTACAATTAATTCTAGTTTTTGTAGCCAAAAGTTGGTGACACTGAATCATATTCAAATTCAATATTCTCCCAAAGTAGATAAGGTATTTATATACCTTCTAGTTGTCTTTTTTCCCATACATTTTGCATATTTTAATAAACTCTTTGCAGTCAAAGTAGTTTGAAAGACAAAATAACTAACTTTAGTGAAAGAAAGTGGAGTCTCATAAATTAAGAAAATACAAATCAGAACACAGGAGGAAAATTTTGCTGTCCACATCAAACAAAAATAAACAAGCAAATAACTGTAGATCTAAGATGTTGAATAGTTCCCACATAGCCTCTAGATATCTCATAAAATGTTTTTGTTGATAATATGAATATATACACATATTTAAAGCATGACACTGAAAAGTTTCTAAACTCCTGTGTTTCTAATTATTTTTTATTTCCAACTACTACACAGGATAATACTGAACCCATGAAATCAATTGAATAGTTTCAGTTTTATCATATAATAATAATAAAAATGGAAGAATTCATGGAGTTCATTAACTTGTAATGAATAATTTCAAATAAGTGATTAGGCAAGCACATACTTTTAGCCTCTTGCAGAAATAAATCTTTTACAAAGATAATGACAGAAACATATGGATATCATTATGGAAAATATGTATATTTAAACAACATGCTAAATAAATACTACACAATAATTTACATTTACTGATAAACATTTGTACCTCAACTACAATTTCTAAACTATATCAAAAGTAAAATAATGTGAACTTAGAGCCCCAATGTGACACAACCCATACCCAGCAATCCCACTACTGGGCATATACCCTGAGAAAACCATAATTCAAAAAGAGTCATGTACCAAAATGTTCATTGCAGCTCTATTCACAATAGCCCAGAGATGGAAACAACCTAAGTGTCCATCATCGGATGAATGGATAAAGAAGATGTGGCACGTATATACAATGGAATATTACTCAGCCATAAAAAGAAAGGAAATTGAGCTATTTGTAATGAAGTGGATAGACCTAGAGTCTGTCATACAGAGTGAAGTAAGTCAGAAAGAGAAAGACAAATACTGTATGCTAACACATATATATGGAATTTAAGGAAAAAAATGTCATGAAGAACCTAGGGGTAAGACAGGAATAAAGACACAGACATACTAGAGAATGGACTTGAGGATATGGGGAGGGGGAAGGGTAAGCTGTGACAAAGCGAGAGAGAGGCATGGACATATATACACTACCAAACGTAAGGTAGATAGCTAGTGGGAAGCAGCCACATAGCACAGGGAGACCAGCTCGGTGCTTTGTGACCGTCTGGAGGGGTGGGATAGGGAGGGTGGGAGGGAGGGAGACGCAAGAGGGAAGAGATATGGGAACATATGTATATGTATAACTGATTCACTTTGTTATAAAGCAGAAACTAACACACTATTGTAAAGCAATTATACTCCAATAAAGATGTAAAAAAGAAAAAAATATATATATATATACAAAATCAAAGTTCAAATCAAAATCGTTTTTGACAGAATATTATACCATCATCTACAATCTCTTCCTCAGACCATATTTTTATTTTATAAGATAGGAAATAAAGCAAAAGATGTATGTATTATAACTTCTTATACATATATATTTAAATATATATATATTTTATCAATCACATATTTGCAAGAGACAAAACACTATTGGTTACAGCACTTAAACCATGCTTAACTCATACATGCTTTCTTAATAAAATCTCAGATGCTAAAATTGTGCTATATTCAACTAGATAGAAACATACCAAAAATAGAAACCCTCTAGCTCCATCCAATAGTTGTTTATTGTTAGATTTAACAAGGAAAACCTGCAATGTGACAAGATTTGAGATCATCTTACACAATTTGATGTTGTTGAATTAGCAGTGAAAGAAATATATCATTTTATTATTACATGACAAATCTGGTGTCCAGAGATTCAACATTTAACACACTAGTATCCTTCAAAAGCTACAATTACAACTGTATAACTCCCACACAGAAGAAAAAGAACTCAATGAAAATCTGGATTATAACATTTCTATTCTTGAGATATTTTTGATAATTTCCACAAATTTTTAAATTCAATCAAAAGAATTAATAAAACTCATAGTGTATTTAAAAAGTTCAGGGTTTTTTCTCGTTGTTTTGTTTTGTTTTTTAACAATTATTCCTGGTATCTTTAGCACAGTAATGAATTTAGTGTTAACTAATCTGAGATGCAATCTCACCTCCAAGAATTAGAAAGAAAGATAATTACCTAGGCTGAGGCTAAGTTTACCTATATGTAAAATGAGTATAATGATATCTGCCATGCCTCTTTTAGGACTTTCTAAAAATCAGATAAACTGCTACTATGAAGCACTATGTGAACTGTAAAATAATAAATATGTTATTTATTATATTATTATCACATTCACTAAGAATGTAATAAGATATTTATGTTATTATAAATTCTGCTACTTATACACTTCAAACACTAATTTATTTCTGTAATTTTCAGCTCCTGGAGGCATATATCACTGAAATTATTTTCCTAATATTGTAATTATATTAGTAAAACTGCCCCTCAAAATTATAGTGTACCACTGTTAAGTAAATATTTTAATTCAGCATGGTAAATGAGTATTCATAGTACTTTAATTACTTATAAATCTTCTTTTTCCATGGTATCACTCAGAATTTTCAGATCATTTTTTATAAAAGAAAAAAAATAATATGTAATTTTTATTATAATGTGCAGTTTATCAATGTAGTGTTTCTCAGCTAGGCCAATCTACTGTGTGTATGTAAACCATACAGGGAAGAGAAATGTTTAGTCTTCGATCTACTATGACATATGATAGATTTTTAAATTTATATTTTTTGTTTGAACAGAGACCACTGCACACTAAGAAATTAACAAAAAAAAAGGGTCTCTGGTAGAAGTAAGTCAAATCCTTATTTGGATCTACCACATGGATCTACCACGACATACAATAGGTATTTAAATTTACATTATTTGCTTGAATAGGGGTCACTGCAAGCTAAAAAAACAACAATAAAATGGGTCCCAGGTAAAAGTAAATCAAATCCTCCTTTGAACTTCACAGGATTCCCACAGCTAAATGTATATTAAGAAGAAGCTCACAATTCCAAAATTATAAAACACTATAAGCAAAAGTAAGCAGGCATAACACCAACATAATTAGACCACCAAGTACTTCAACTAGTAATCCTCTCAGATAAAACTATAAGATAAATATATTTTAAATAATAATGAAATACAGTAACCATATAAAAACATAAGAAAACACCTCATAGAAAACATGGGAGATACTTGAGAGTAAAATAGAAGCATGGGTCAGAACACACGGAGACAAAGAAATAGAAAATAAGAAAGAGGGGTTAAATAGCATCAAGGATAGAATGAGGAAATCATTCTATTCAAAAAAATTTTTGAATAATAGGATTTCCAAAATGAAAGACTATATAGAATTCAGAGAGGCAAATTTTAAAAAATCATGGTTGAGATATTAACACATTTAAGGGACTGCTTAAACTCATATTTCATAGTGCAACAATAACTGGATGTAATAAGTGAAAAAGAATTTAAACCTAAATGTATAGTAACAAAAATTATAGAACCTCAAGAGAAAGGAGAAGTTAAAAGCAACTAAAGTGAAAAGACAAATTACTAAAGAGTTATGAAAAATAAAATTACTCTGGTTTCACAAAAAAACTGGAAGCCAGAAAAAATGCAATAATACATTCAAAGTGCTGAAAAAATAATTTTTGATAATTAATATAGGCCCAGAAAAATATCAATCAAGATGAGAATAAAATTAAGGTACTTTCAGGGAAACAAAAATTGAGACAACTTGCCATTAACATACTGTTACTCACAGAGCTACTAAAGAATGTACTTAGTAATAAGAAACCAGAAAAAGGACTGTACTAAAAACAGAAAATTAAAAATTCATATCGCTCATTAATACAAATATAAAAATCCAAAATAATTCAAATTTCACACTATTTTTAAGAAATGATAATTTAAAAGTTGTCTCTATCCTAGGAATACAAAGATTGGCTTTAGTTAGAAATTCTAGGTATGATCTTCACTATACTGTCAGATTAAAGAAGGTAAACATGACTATCCCATTAAATATAGTTAATACTTCAATAAAATTAAACACTCATTCATGATAATAACCCTTAGTAAATATAGAAAATAATAAGCATGATTAACCTACAATAATATTATTTAAAATAAGGAACATGAGAAGCCATATGTTTAAATTAGAAATAAAAAGTTGTCTGCACTCACCATTTCTATTCAATGTTGTCATTTGCTGAAGGAAGGAAGAGATATAACTCCACACCGATAGAAACTCAAATCTACAAGAAAGCATAAAACAATAAAAATGACAATTTTATGGACAAATATGAGATATATATTTTTCCTTCTCTCTTCTTAATTTCTTGAAAAGAAAAATGACTCTTTGAAGCAAAATTATATTGCTTTACTACTGAATTTTTAATACAGATAAACCTAATACATATGACAACACATCACAAAGGATAAGAGAGGATTTTAGATGAAACTAAACTGTTACACGTGTCTCATACTTTACATAAAGTAGTCCATTATTTCTCATAGGGCAACCTCCTCAGAGTTTCCTGGGTGTAATCTGAAACTGGTCTCCATGTGCAGAGGGCTGAGGTAGACTGAAAAAAGAGGCAGACTACTCCACATGGTAGGTTGCAGGTTTAATAAGCAAGGGAACTTACATATGAGGCTTGTCTTGGGCAGCCACAAAATGAGTAGACCTTTACACCTGCCTGCCAGAATTTTAAAAGTTTATACAGAGGCCTTAACTTGGTTCAGTCACATATACCATTCAGATGGTCTCAACACCACATTACTATCTGAAGGCTGTGTTTTTGGGCAACTTCTCACGTGGGGAAGGCAAACAAAGCATACATTCCAAGGACAGGGAAGGAGGTGACAGTGTTTCTATTGCCCAGGTCAAACAGCAGTCATGTCCTCTCAATGACCTTCCTCAACTATTATAAAGACTAATTGGAACTGTGATAAATTATAGATGTGTTTTATAATTTTTAGAGAAAATACTTAAATATAATATAAAGAGTTATAGCTAAAATAAAGTAGAATATTAAAAAATATTTAATCAATACAAGTTAAGATAGGAAGGGATCAAAGGAATTAAAAATTAGACAGAATAGAGAAAAAAATTATAAAATGAGAAATCTATACCCAACTATATCAGCAATTATATTAAATATAAATGGACTAAGTTCTCCAAATAAAGAGCAGATAACCAGCCTAAATTTAAAAAGTAAGATCCAACTATATGCTATGTGCCTTTCAACATGAAGCCACAAATGAGTTGAAAGTAAAAGGCTAGAAAAAGATAAACTATGCAAACAATAAAGGGAAGAAGTCTGGAGTGGCTATATACACACAAGTGAAAACAGACTTTATTCCCAAGAAATACTGTCACAATTAAAAATAAAATTTCATAATGATAAAAAGGCAAAATGTACATAATTACAGCATGCAAACACATAAAATATAACATTATTTCTAGGTACATATATATGTAGTAAAAGTGCAAGTAGTTTTGACTGGTCATAACATTTATAATAGTGTTCATCTCCAGGAGGAACAGAAAGACTGGTTCTCGGAGAATGGGAATATAAAAGTCTTTCACTTTATTTGTAATGACTATTTTAGAGACCAAAGAAGATCTGAGGCTAAAAGAACTCCACTTTTTATCTTGGCTAAGTCTCAAAAACAATGTTGAATTGAAAGAAATAAGGAAATTTTAAAAAGATACATGGAATGTGATATAAATAATGGGAAATTATAAAACTTGCAAAATAACATAGATACTCCTTCTGAAACATACATATGCACAAAAAGTATGAAACATATGTAGGAAGATAAATACTAAATCCAAATTGTGTTTGCTTCTGGACAGAATAAATTTTAGAATAGGGAACGGCACACATGTAATTTCAACTATAAAAATAATTGATCTTTCCTTAAAAATAATCTTTGAAGAAAAAGCAAATAGTGTACACTATTCAGATGTCACCAGCCTAGATAAAGAGGCATGGATACTCATTATATTATTCTCTATATTTTTCCATTTGTTTGAAGTGTGTATGTGTTCATATTAGAAAGAAGAGTGAAAACTGAGTTTCACATGTCAGCTCTGTTAGGTCTTCATCAGGAATAATATAAGCTAAATGAACCATTTTTTTCTAGCTTCTGAGAGACTTTGCATTTGTTTTACCTCATAATCAAACAAAGCATCATTAACAGAATAAAATATAAAATCTACTCTTGCAAGGTCCATCATTGCTCTAGATAAATGTTTTGATCATCTAATAATATAAGACATGTGTTTCTGGTTCTACATTCTCTAACCATCAAAACCATTACTGTATCTAATGTAGTTATTACCTTTAAAGCAATTATCACCTACAGGAAAGTACAAGAGTAACTTCTTCAGCAAATAAATTAAACAATGCCATCCAGCTGTTTCCAAAGCAAAAATAGCTTGTTGGTCAGTTCAAACTGCTAATTGTTATCCTGACGGTAATGAAATAATCATATTACACGAAAGAACCATAATTGGATTAGATGAGAATCAAATGTGCTGACAAATCAAGGAAGACTGACCATAATATCATTAAATCCCTCTACCTTTTCAATATAAAATTTTTTTTTTTTGGTCAACATATATTTTATTCTCATTGTGCTATTTTACTATGTAGAGGTAAATACTGATGTTTCAATCTATGAGCATCACTTAAGATATGATATTGATGCCTTTCCTCAATTCCATTATCATTCTCCCGTTTTTTTTTGTTAAATAAAAGAAAGAATAGGACCATATATGCCTGTAGTGTAAATTAGTTATTCCATGATCTGTATCTTGAAGTGAGTAGAGGGTCCAAGGGTGAATACATAGGTAAAAACTCAACAGGCTGGACCAGTTGAATTCATAAAGTAAAATATGGGAATATATGGATGTTTTATCTCTTTATGTGATAAAAATACAATATTGCCAGAAAATGTTTTCTGATTAAATATTTTACTCACATTCGTTACTCAGATAACACATAAAAATATAAAATAAATTTAAAACTAACAACACAGGTAAAGATGACTATCAACTTCAAACTATAATTATGAATTTACTATAGACACTTCTAGGTCATTCTATACATATATGTGTGGATGTGTTTTCTCTCTCTCTGTCTCCCCCTTCCCCTCTCTCCTTCTCCTTTCCTTCCCTCCACTTACATAAGTGATACCATGCTGTAGAAATCAGCTTGCAGTTTATAATTTTCAGTACATAAAATGGCTTGAAGATACTTAACTGTTAATAGTACCACATTTTAGCAATTTTTTATTGTCTATCTTGGTTATTCTTACGTTGCAATATGACAAACAATATTTTAATACCTTTGCTATACATGGTTCCTTGGGAATATAGCAAGTGTTTCTGCAGAGTAAACATGAAAAACATTACTGAGTCTTGAGGTATGTGAATAATAAATTTGAACAGATAATGCCAAGTTACCCTCTAAAATGACTGTAATAAATGATAACCCTACCAACACCGTACAGGAATGCTTATGTCCCTCTGCACTCAGAAACACTTGTTACTTGTCTGTTTGTTTACTTATTAAGCAAACTGAAAGATTAAAAAGATAAAACATGAATTTAATTTCCAGTGAGACTGAGGACTCTTTAAATTTGTTATTGGTATTTTTTATTTCTTATGTAAATAACCTGATCATACCTTTTGCTTATATTACCTTAAACTTTTTGTTGTTGTTGTTTGTTTTGTTTTTTTGATTGCTTGAGAGGAAATCTGTATATATTCTGGATAGTAATCTTTGAGAGTTTTTAAGGCATTGCCATACCATATTTCCAGCAATACCATAATGTTGTCAGTATTAAGAGTGTATGTAATTTCTCCAAGTCTGTCATTTGTCATATACTTCGTTCTGAAGTTCAAAAATGATTTTATAATTACATTTATCAGTATTTTCTTTCTTTAAGAAGAAAACTTGTCACTTGTTGAAGAAGAACTCCCTTACCACAAGGTCTAAAACATTTCTGCTTTATTTTCTTCAAAAACGTGTATAATATCACTTACCCATTACCTTGTTTATTTATGTTTACATTTTTATCTTTAATTCACCTGGTGTTTATTTTCTGCATGTATGAATGACCTGGGGTAGGTGTCGGTAGACAATGCTCCACAGGTCTCTCATTTCTGCATGTCATGTAAACAAGGCAGTAACTGTCCTATGTTCCAGTCTATCTTCAAGGATGTTGGTACCGTGAACAGTCTTGGCATATGAGGACAATGCTTCTTTCCAGAGCACAGGACAAGCATGCTTACTGACCACTACATTAGTTCCCTAAGAAAAGAATCCCTCTCTGTAATGCAAATCACTTTGTGGCAAGTAGACTCTGGCCCTCTTTATGAAAATCTGCAGGATATGAGCACTGGGGAACTGACACAAAAATTATAACACTCTGGCCACTGTGAATGTAGTGAGTAATAAAATGTACTTCATCTCTGGCCCCAGAGGCTCATTTCTTCTGCCAGCATCAATGAAACTATAGCAGGCCAATATGTTAGCTTACAAGCAGGGGGAAACTACAGACCCTTCACAATTTTTGAGGGTTTGGAAACTAATTTTATGTTTTTCCAAATCAATACCAATTACCCTAAAATGATTATCTTCTAGCCTTTTCCTAGTGAGTTGAAATGTCATTTTGGTCATGTATTAAATTTCTTGAACTATTTTATTGCTTTTAGTACTGTATCAGTTGATTCTCTAATCTAGGTGAATTTGAAGGCAGTTTTTACAATGGTGATAGAGGCTGGAGAAACACAATCTTATTCAATATCTGTTTAACTTCCATATTTTCCTCCTGCAAAAGCTAGAATAATCATATAAATATGACAATCAAAGGCCAAGATAAATTAGGATACTTGGATAATGCAATTTTAAGAATCTTAATTGGTTCTAGGTTCTTTTCTTAAGTACGCTATGTCCAGTGGTAGGCTGGCAAAATTTTAACTCTCTGGAGTAAAAGCTGTGGGAAGAAGGTCTGATTAGCAGCATTTTCCATTCACACAGTGTAAATACTCCCATCATGACCAATTTCAAACCACCAACATGACATCACTGAATATAGAGTTAGGAATAGATGAACAGTAGCATACCATAAAGCAGTATTCCCACACGGCAGATGCAATAGATGTAAATAAACTCAGGAACATATAGTATAATAATTAGGAAACAATGAATGAACAATGAATATGGTTTATTATATATTTATATATTTATGTTTTTAATAGTAGTTATGTTTAACAGCTGTTCACAAATTCCTGAATATTTAACAATCAGCTCTCATCCAGAATAAGCTGGCTCCAGAATACCACTCATTGTCCAAAGACATTGAGGATACTGGATGTAAAATCTCTAAGCCACAATCTATGATCTTCTAGAGAGCATGGAGAACAGAAGTGATGTCAGAAAAATAAATTGGAAGAGTTTTAATTAATCATTCTACATTCAAATAAAATGCATACCCAAATCATGTAATTTACATTGACTTTGAATTTATTTACAGGACAGAAGAAAAATGAAAAATAGAATAGGTAAGTTTCATTCTCGATGTATTATCCAACAGTCTGATCACATCTTTTTCCTAAATTCTGCTTCTAATAGGACATTGGTGAAAGGCTTTGGAAAATTGGAATGACTATATCTTTCAGTTACATCCCATTCTGTTGACTGCATAGATACTACCTAATTTATTTTCATTTTAGGGGGATTAACACTTGTGTCCACCATGCTCCATTATCTGTTTTGACTCTGTCTCTGAAGATTTGAATGAGCTCAGATGAATAATAATTGGTCAAACTCTAAGACCAAGCGTTAAAACTTCCAATTCAAGAAGGAATATCCTTGAAAAGGTTCTGAGTAAAGACAACATCAGTAATGGAAAAAAGAGTAATAACCTTAATTCTAGTGTGTGCTACCACAAATGTAGGAGTTCATATGACAAACATAACTAATCTTGTTTTTAAAAGAGAGAGCCAAAAGCCACTTTAAATCATCAAATATTGATGGCCAGCCATGAACTCTGAAGCCAAGCAGAAAACATGGCAAAACTTGACCTAATTTTCTTCAAAGAAGAAATAGGATTTCTAGAGGTTTCTTTTTAATCCTTTAATCACTGTCTTCCTGCACATCCCACTTCTTGGGAGTCAAGGAAGTTGAAACTTATTCTAACTGGGCAATGGAGTCAGGAGTGAAATTTTATAAGGAAGCTAATTAAAATTATAAACTTACAGGAGAGAGCTGGGAATGACTGATTTTACACATCATAGCCAAACACAACAAGGAAAACTAAAGAATTTTTTTTTCCTTAATTTAGGAGTAGGGAGTGAAGAAAGTTGAGACAAAGAGACCCCATGGAGGCAAAAGCAAGCATATGGAAAAAGTTACTTAAAACATAAATGCTAAACTATACCAGAACATTCAAAAGGCAACTTATTTTTACATTCAAAGGCATGAGAAAGGAGAATGTAAATGAAGCAAAAAATGAAGATGAGAAAAACAAAATCAAGTCAAATGGGCTTTTTGGATGCTTGTCTAACTCTTACTTTTATGTTAAAGAAGAATTTGACTTAATGGAAAGAAAAGAAATTATATCTTCAATGATTTTAAAGTATCCTAGCCATCACGAAATCCCGTGCACTGGCTGACATCGTTTGAAGTGTGATTACAAACATAGTGTCTTAAAGATTTGCATGGCTTACTAGATGAATTAAAAATAAATACAGCTTTGATCCCTAAATCTTCTTAAGAGCTAGTAAGTATTTTAGCTAATAAATGCTGTTTTTTTAAAATACTCTAAGTATTTAAGTAAGCTATGCTTTTGATAACAGCATTCTGCTGCAAAGACCTAGATATAAAATGACTTCTTAAAAAATGAATTAATATAATTAACTAAAAGCTTTCATTTTGACCTGAGTACAATGTAGTAGTATTTTTCACAAAGATTGCTTATGGTTTTCATGAATAGAATTCTGTACTCTTGTTGCCAATAAATACTACTCTTTGTCTCACATTTTATTTTCCTTGACAGGAAGAAAAGCACTTAAAAATACTACGAGGGAAACTGAATAAATTGAGTCAAGGGGTATAATCAAATAATCAAGAAGTAAGAACCTGGAGAAATCACTTAGTTTACTCTCTTCTAAATAAAAAAAAATTGAGATCTAACAATTGTAAAAACTTTCTGAATGACCTAAAATATTATATTGGAATTTACATGGTTTGAGATTTCAACACAACTAATTGAGTCCTAGTCAGGAATAGAATTAGGTGTTTAAATAATGATTATTTCTTCTTTTGTTGAACTATATTAAGATAAATGTAATTACCATATCACATATAAATATAATCCCATATATTGAACATAGTAAACCCAAAGCAATGTTTCTATTATTTTTTCTACATTGAATATCTCATTCTTTGACTATTATATGGTATAGTAATATTCAAAGACAGCATTTCTATTTCTCCTTGCTTCTTTCATACACAACACCAGAAAATTCATCTGCTACATATGAAAAAAAAATCTAGTTCTTGTTCTATGTTATATTATTCTACTGTTAGTGAGGATAACATGGAGATAGTTGGTTTTTCTCCCATAATACAGTAGGCATAAACATTCCATTCCAATTTGGGTTATCCCCACATACTAATTGTTTTTTTAGATTTGCATCAATAAAATACACTCTTTATGGTGTATTTTATATATTGGGCTGGCCAAAAAGTTCGTTTGGTTTTAAGTAAAATTAAAAGACACATTTTTCAACTTCACCAAGCACTTTATTGAACAACGTATTCATTAACCAAACTTTTTGGCCAACCATAGTCCTATGGCCATTGACAAATGCAGACAGTTGAGTATCCACCACCACAGTCATAATACAGAACATTTCCCTTACTCCAGAATTCCTTCATGCTGTCCTTCTATAATTTTCATGGGAGTGTTTTTGACACTATACCAACTCAATCTTGTAGTTAGTCCTAATTCTAGATATTTTGGTTGTGTAAGAAAATAAATTCTTTTATAAAGTTTAAGCTTGGATCATGTTTTTTGTCACTTATATCCAAAAGATCTCTAACTGATTTGAAACCCAAGGATGAATAATTAATAAAATTAAGATTATGTAAGCCTACAAAAATAGAGGTTTTAGAAAATGAAATCTGTCTTTGAGTATTAAAAGAACAAAACTTTGTTAGCTCCAGGTTGCAAACCTAGGATCAAAATTTGAATGAGATACTCAAGAAAAAGTAGAAGAACATATATCCAGGATTTTGTGGAAAAAATCATTCTTTGGGATTTAGAATAAAGTTTGTGCCTCCTAAGATTAAAGACCTATGATTTTATAATTCTATGCAGGTTTGGTAAAAGAAGTTATGAGTGAGGAATTCAAAAAACAGGGATTAAGAAGTTATACAAACAGCAAGCATCGAGGTAACCAAATACTATGGCAAAATGAGGACAATAGCAGAATAAAAGAAGCTGAGAGAAAGAACCAGTGAGGGAAGAGTATGAGAAGAGCATGGTTGGAACAGTCCTGATTTTCGTAGTTGTAAGACCTGGACCTCAACCTGTTAATATGTATTTATATGAACATGACCAAATCATTTAAATCCTCTAGTATCCAGATTTAAAAATGAATAATAATAATAGAATCCCTATGTATTTCACATAGTTGCTTTCAAGACCAAACAAGATGATCTATTTGTAAGCCTGTTTTTGAATTATGAAGCTTTTTCATAAGCATGGCATTATTTTACCATATACTATTATTATCTTACAGGGAAGTTAAAAAGAGGCTAAGTATAGATATATAACATGGAAGCAGAAATATTTACTGAGAGCTTAGAATAGCTAAGATAGAAGACAAAGTTTTGAGGTTGTGTGTAGAGGACAGCATTTTTTAACTTAAGACTGTCCTTACCCATATTGATCTTTTCATGCAACCCATGTTTGAGCGAAATTATATCACAGCATTCAGTTCGTCTTTCCACTATTCTCCCCAAATCCTCATTGGTCCCAGGAATAATAGATGGTATCAACCATCTTAGGAGTTTTATTCCTACCCTGAGTAGCTTTTCATGTAACAGCAGCGAACTCTCGAGTTGGACGGGAACATGCCTAGCAGTGAGAAGACTGCGCACAGACAACTGACTAGGCCCAGAGTTGTGCTCCAAGGGCAGCTGCCTTGTTCTTGTTGAAGGCAAGGAAAACTTAGACATTTGGAAGAAGAATTCCCAGCTAGGGAGTTTAATTGCCCAAAAACATGTTAATAATAACCTATTAGCAAACCATAGAGGAGGCTGAGTATTCCTCAGCTGGGATCATTTCCTATTCAGTGGCAAAATGAATAGGATGTTTTGTTTGGATTAGAATCACATGAAATATATTCATATCAGGAAAATTCATTAAAACTCTAGATCTGAGAGTGTATATAGTACTGTAGCTAAGCAACTACAACAAAAGAAGTTTTATTTGTCCAGGAAAAGGTAAACTGAGACAGGACATGTGATTGAAAATATATCCATATCCTAAATAGTTGTACACAGAACCACTAGCAAAAACACAAAGAAAATCCAGGCTAGTCTGGAATATACTTGAAAGAATGAGGATGTTATAAAAGGCAACTATCCAAAGGGCCTAAAAAAGAAATTTTTATGACTCGTGCATCTCTTTAATTGTGAAATTAGAGTAACGTACATACAGTTTTTGATAATGGAAATATAGAAGAAATCTACCACTAAGTGGCATAGAAAGGTCAAAAGGTGGTACTAAAAATATATAACTAAACAAATTAAAAAGATAAGTCAAACCCTCACACCTTTCTACTCTATGTTCCCAGCATCCTTCCTACAGTCCATACATGTGCCCACACGTGCACCTAGAGATACAGCAGTCATTAATTTCTCTTTGCGTGAAAAATAATGTGATGGTGACATATCACAGAGCACGTTGAAACACAAGTTTTAGCTATGGAGGTTATGTTTTATACCTATTTGCAATCATACTGCATTCAAGTCACTTTACTGATTTGCTCAGATTTTACTTAAAAGTATAATATCAGTTGCTGTTTATTGAAACTCAGTGGGGTAGGCCAAGTCAGCCATGACACCAAAGAACAACCATATCCAATCACTGTGGATCTGTAGAAGGAATGGGAAGAAGAGGACCTTTCCTGGTTTCCCTAGCACCAGACAGAAACCACAAAATAGTTTCACAAAGTGGCTAGAACTCAAAATGCCAATGTTAACCACCTTTATGTACTGTGGGGATTGCTCTGGGGTATATGAGTAATGTGTTCATGATCTAACCCTTTCTACCTGTTTTGCTGGTGATCTTTGCCAATGATTCATCAGGGAGAGCAAGGGAAAAGCTCTGGCTGCTGCCGGCATCATCTGAGAGTGCTGAAGGACTTAGGACCAAAGCTGCAGGTTTCTGTGAGAATGGTGGGATATCATGGTTAGCATAGTCCTGTTTAATTGAGGGTAGTGAAGAGCGTCTTTTAGGTTTTACTTCAACTTCCTCATTCACTGGGATCTAAAGATAGAACCAAGCCAAGAAGTATCTATTCCTTGCCATTCTTCCCATTCAGCACATAAGTCTCTCTGTTCAGCTTAAATCCATCGTGCCTGGAAAATTATTCTGATACAGTTAGTTTGTCATCATCGTCATCATAGTCACTGTTAGTATTGTTCTGCTGACAGATTCTTCAAAACTAACTTCCTGCCACTTTATCAGTTTGCCAGATATACGGCCAAAGCATGAAGTCTTTTCCAAAATCTTCCTCAACCCAGTGCAAATGAACTTTTTTTGGGGCTTGTCCTATCAGCTCACAAAATATACCCAGGTATGTCTGAGTCCCAGCAAGGGGCTGAAGGTGTGGACACAAGCTAAGATCCCTATTATGCATATGTATGTTTTGGAGCAAATGATTGGACTCCATTTCTATGAAGGTTAATCTTTTCACATCCATTCCATACTAAAAACATTCTTTTGGCTACCCACTGCTTGCATTAGCATTTAGTAAAGTGCATTTCTTGGAACTTATGTCAATGAGGGGTTCCACGAGAAAAAGTTGGATAAGATTGAGAAGGGCTATTTGCTGTTGTATATCTCCCTACTGGAATGTTCAAATTAGCAAATTAAAACCTTTGCTCATCTAGAGAATTAAAAAATTTTTTTTCCAAAACCAATGAACTTTTACCCTCCTTAATGAATCTTTCTCTGACAACCTCTTGACCAAATTATTCTCACATGTATATGTGCTAATTTTGAATATATACTTTCTGCTATCATTACACATGCTGTAATGTATGCTTTTTCTAATTTTTACATTTCTTTTTGAAACAATTTCAGATTTACAAAAAGTTGTAAAAATAGTACAAAGTATTCCCATTTACCTTTCGCTAAGCTTCTACAAAAGGTAACATTTGTACAACCATAGGAAAGTATCAGAATCAGAAAATTAACAGTGATATGCTATTAAATAATGTATAGAAGCCACTAATAAACCACTTCTCCCACTAATACACATTTATGATCAAGGATCCAACTGAGGATCTCACACTGCATTTGGATGTCGCCTCTCAGTTTTCTGTAATCGGTTACAGTGTTTCTTTCTTTGGTTAGGTTTCAAGGCCTTGACACTAGAAAATGGCCAGTGATTTTATGGCCAAGTCCTCATTGTAAGTTTGCTTCCACATGATTAAATTCAGGTTTTGTATTTTTATAAGAATTCCACATAAGTGATGATGTTTTCCTCTCAGTGCATCACATCAGGAGACAGGTGGTGGCAATGTGTCTGTTACTGATTGACTGAGATGGTGTCTACAGGTTACTACAAAAATAATTATTTAATAAAATGTTTTTCTCCTATGTAAGTAATAAGAATCCTTTAGATGTATATTTTGAGACTGTGTTATAATCCTGTGTCCCATACTTTTTCCAACTAATGCTAGCATTCATTGATGTAGAAATTATTACTGTGGTGCTTGCCATACAGTGATTTCAATGTCCATTCTTTCCTCTCCATTTATTACTTGGACTTTAAAACTACCACAATTTAAATTACTTATTCAAGATGGTGGAAGAGTAAGACGTGAAGATCACCTTCCTCCCCACAGATACACCAGAAATACATCTACACGTGGAACAACTCCTACAGAACACCTACTGAACGCTGGCAGAAGACCTCAGACCTCCCAAAAGGCAAGAAATACCCCATGTACCTGGGTAGGGCAAAAGAAAAAAGAATAAACAGAGACAAAAGAATAGGGATGGGACCTGCACCAGTGGGAGGGAGCTGTGGAGGAGGAAAGGTTTCCACACACTAGGAAGCCCCGTCGCGGACGGAGACTGCGGGTGGCGGCAGGGGAAGCTTCGGAGCCGCGGAGGAGAGCACAGCAAAAGGGGTGCGGAGGGCAAAGTGGACAGATTCCTGCACAAAGGATCGGTACCGACCAGCACTCACCAGCCCGAGAGGCTTGTCTGCTCACCCGCCAGGGTGGGCGGGGCTGGGAGTTGAGGCTTGGGCTTCGGTCAGAGCGCAGGAAGAGGACTGGGGTTGGTGGCGTGAACACAGCTTGAAGGGGGCTAGTGTGGCACAGCTGGCCAGGAGGAAGTCCGGGGGAAAGTCTGGACCTGCTGAAGAGGCAAGAGACTTCTGCCCTCTTTGTTTTCTGGTGCACGAGTAGAGGGGATTAAGAGCACTGCTTAAAGGAGTTCCAGAGACGGGCGCGAGCCGCGGCTAAAAGCGCGTACCACAGAGACGGGCATGAGATGCTAAGGCTGCTGCTGCCACCACGTCACTATCAACACCCCCTTTCCGGGGAGCCTGTGCAGCCCGCCACTGCCAGGGTCCGGGGATCCAGGGACAACTCCCCCGGGAAATGCACAGTGTGGCTGGTGCAACGTCATGCTGGCCTCTGCCGCCACAGGCTCGCCCCGCACTCCATGCCACTCCCTCCCCCCGGCCTGAGTGAGCCAGAGCCCGCCAGTCAGCGGCTCCTTTAACCCCGTCCTGTCTGAGCGAAGAACAGACACCCTGCAGCGACCTACATGCAGAGGCAGGGCCAAATCCAAAGCTTAGCCACGGGAGCTGTGAGAACAGAGAAGAAAAAGGGAAATCTCTCCCAGCAGCCTCAGAAGCAGCGGATTAAAGCTCCACAATCAACTTGATGTACCCTGCATCTGTGGAATACATGAATAGACAACGAATCATCCCAAATTGAGGAGATGGATGTTGAGAGCAAGATTTATGATTTTTTTCCCCTTTTCCTCTTTTTGTGAGTGTGTATGTATGCTTCTGTGTCAGATTTTGTCTGTATAGCTTTGCTTCCACCATTTGTCCTAAGGTTCTATTCGTCCCTTTTTTTTTTCTTAATAATTATTTTTTAATAACTTTATTATATTTTATTTTATTTTACATTAGCTTCTTTCTTTCTTTTTTTCCTTCCTTCCCTTCTTCCTTCCTTCCTCCCTGCCTCCTTTCTTTCTTTCTTTCTTCCTTTCTTTCTACTACTACTAATTCGTTCTTTCTAACTTTTATTCTGAGCTGTGTGGATGAAAGGCTGTTGGTGCTACAGCCAGGAGTCAGTGCTGTGCCTCTGAGGTGGGAGAGCCAACTTCAGGACGCTACCACAAGAGACCTCCCAGCTCCACATAATATCAAATAGTGAAAATCTCCCAGAGATCTCCATCTCAACACCAGCACCCAGCTTCACTCAACGACCAGCAAGCTATAGTGCTGGACATCCTATGCCAAACATCTAGCAAGACAGGAACACAACCCCACCCATTAGTAGAGAGGCTGCCTAAAATCATAAGTCCACAGACACCGCAAAACACACCACCAGACGTGGAACTGCCCACCAGAATGACAAGATCCAGCCTGATCCACCAGAACACAGGCACTAGTCCCCTCCACCAGGAAGCCTACACAACCCACTGAACCAACCTTAGCCACTGGGGACAGACACAAAAAACAACGGGAACTACAAACCTGCAGCCTGCAAAAAGGAGACCCCAAACACAGTAAGATAAGCAAAATGAGAAGACAGAAAAACACACAGCAGATGAAGAAGCAAGATAAAAACCCACCAGATCAAACAAATGAAGAAGATCTAAGCAGTCTACCTGAAAAAGAATTCAGAATAATGATAGTAAAGATGATCCAAAATCTTGGAAATAGAATAGACAAAATGAAAGAAACATTTAACAAGGACCTAGAATAACTAAAGATGAAACAAACAATGATGAACAACACAATAAATGAAATTAAAAATACTTTAGATGGGATCAATAGCAGAATAACTGAGGCAGAAGAATAGATAAGTGACCTGGAAGATAAAATAGTGGAAATAACTACTGCAGAGCAGAATAAAGAAAGAAGAATGAAAAGAACTGAGGGCAGTCTCAGAGACCTCTGGGACAACATTAAATGCACCAACATTCGAATTATAGGGGTCCCAGAAGAAGGAGAGAAAAATAAAGGGACTGAGAAAATATTTGAAGAGATTATAGTTGAAAACTTCCCTAATATGGGAATGGAAATAGTTAATCAAGTCCAGGAAGCACAGAGAGTCCCATACAGGAAAAATCGAAGGAGAAATACGCCAAGGCACATATTAATCAAACTGTCAAAAATTAAATACAAAGAAAACATATTAAAAGCAGCAAGGGATAAACAACAAATAACACACCAGGAAATCCCCATAAGGTTAACTGCTGATTTTTCAGCAGAAACTCTGCAAGCCAGAAGGGACTGGCAGGACATACTGAAAGTGATGAAGGAGAAAAACCTGCAACCAAGATTACTCTACCCAGCAAGGATCTCATTCAGATTTGATGGAGAAATTAAAACCTTTACACAAGAGAAGGATAAGACCTACAATAATGAACCCAAAACAATTTAGAAAATGGGAATAGGAACATACATATCGATAATTACCTTAAATGTAAATGGATTAAATGCTCCCATCAAAAGTCACAGATCGGCTGAATGGATACAAAAACAAGACCCATATATTTGCTGTGTACAAGAGACCCACTTCAGACCTAGAGACACGTACAGACTGAAAGTAAGGGGATGGGAAAAGATATTTCATGGAAACCAAACCGTATTTCAATGGAAACCAAAAGAAAGCTGGAGTGGCAATTCTCATATCAGACAATATAGACTTTAAAATAAAGATTATTAGAAGAGACAAAGAATGACACTACATAATGATCAAGGGATTGATCTAAGAAGGAGATATAACAATTGTAAATATTTATGCACCCAACATAGGAGCACCTCAATACATAAGGCAAATACTAACAGCCATAAAAGGGGAAATCGACAGTAACACATTCAGTGTAGGCGACTTTAACACCCCACTTTGACCAATGCACAGATCATCCAAAATGAAAATAAATAAGGACACACAAGCTTTAAATGATACATTAAACAAGATGGACTTAATTGATATTTATAGGACATTCCATGCAAAAACAACAGAATACACATTTTTCTCAAGTGCTCATGGAACATTCTCCAGGATAGATCATATCTTGGGTCACAAAGCAAGCCTTGATAAATTTAAGAAAACTGAAATTGTATCAAGTATCTTTTCCCACCACAATGCTATGAGACTAGATATCAGTTACAGGAAAAGATCTGTATAAAATACAAACACATGGAGGCTAAACAATACACTACTTAATAGCGAGGTGATCACTGAAGAAATCAAAGAGGAAATCAAAAAATACCGAGAAACAAATGACAATGGAGACACGACGAACCAAAATCTATAGGATGCTGCAAAAGCAGTTCTAAGAGGGAAGTTTATAGCAATACAATCCTACCTTAAGAAACAGGATACATCTCAAATAAGCAACCTAACCTTGCACCTAAAGCAATAAGAAAAAGAACAAAAAAACCCAAAGTTAGCAGAAGGAAAGAAATCATAAAGATCAGATCAGATATAAATGAAAAAGAAATGAAGGAAACGATAGCAAAGATCAATAAAAATAAAAGCTGGTTCTTTGAGAAGATAAACAAAATTAATAAACCATTAGCCAGACTCATCAAGAGAAAAAGGGAGAAGACTCAAATCAATAGAATTAGAAATGAAAAAGGAGTAACAACTGACACTGCAGAAATACAAAAGATCATGAGAGATTACTACAAGCAACTCTATGCCAATAAATTGGACAACCTGGAAGAAATGGACAAATTCTTAGAAATGTACAACCTGCCAAGACTGAATCAGGAAGAAATGGAAAATATGAACAGACCAATCACAAGCACTGAAATTGAAACTGTGAGTAAAAATCTTCCAACAAACAAAAGCCCAGGACCAGATGGCTTCACAGGCGAATTCTATCAAACATTTAGAGAAGAGCTAACACCTATCCTTCTCAAACTCTTCCAAAATATACAAGAGGGAAGAGAACTCCTAAACTCATTCTACAAGGCCACCATCACCCTGATACCAAAACCAGCCAAGGATGTCACAAAGAAAGAAAACTACAGGCCAATATCACTGATGAACATAGATGCGAATATCCTCAACAAAATACTAGCAAACAGAGTCCAACAGCACATTAAAAGGATCATACATGATGATCAAGTGGGGTATTCCAGGAGTGCAAGGATTCTTCAATATCTGCAAATTAATCAACGTGATACACCATATTAACAAATTGAAGGTGAAAAACCATATGATCATCTCAATAGATGCTGAGAAAGCTTTTGACAATATTCAACACCCATTTATGATAAAAGCCCTGCAGAAAGTAGGCACAGAGGGAACTTTCCTCAACATAATAAAGGCCGTATATGACAAACCCACAGCCAACATCATCCTCAATGGTGAAAAACTGAAAGCATTTCCACTAAGATCAGGAACAAGACAACGTTGCCCACTCTCACCACTCTTATTCAACATAGTTTTGGAAGTTTTAGCCATAGCAATCAGAGAAGCAAAGGAAATAAAAGGAATCCAAATCAGAAAACAAGAAGTAAAGCTGTCACTGTCTGCAGATAACATGATACTATACATAAAGAATCCTAAAGATGCTACCAGAAAACAACTAGAGCTAATCAATGAATTTGGTAAAGTAGCAGGATACAAAATTAATGCACAGAAATCTCTGGCATTCCTATACACTAATGATGAAAAATCTGACAGTGAAATCAAGAAAACACTCCCATTTACCACTGCAACAAAAAGAATAAAATATCTAGGAATAAACCTACCTAAGGGGACAAAAGACCTCTATGTAGTAATTTATAAGACACTGATGAAAGAAATTAAAGATGATACAAATAGATGGAGAGATATACCATTTTCTTGGATTGGAAGAATCAACATTGTGAAAATGACTCTACTACCCAAAGCAATCTACAGATTCAATGCAATCCCTATCAAACTACCACTGGCATTTTTCACAGAACTAGAACAAAAAATTTCACAATTTGTATGCAAACACAAAAGACCCCAAATAGGCAAAGCAATCTTGAGAACGAAAAATGGAGCTGGAGGAATCAGGCTCCCTGACTTCAGACTATACTACAAAGCTACAGTAATCAAGACACTATGGTACTGGCACAAAAACAGAAAGATAAATCAATGGAATGGGATAGAAAGCCCAGAGATAAACCCACGCACATATGGTGCATGGTTTGTCTTTGATAAAGGAGGCAGGAATGTACAGTGGAGAAAGGACAGCCTCTTCAATAAGTGGTGCTGGGAAAACTGGACAGTTACATGTAAAAGTATGAGATTAGATCACTCCCTAACACCATACACAAAAATAAGCTCAAAATGGATTAAAGACCTAAATGTAAGGCCAGAAACTATCAAACTCTTAGAGGAAAACATAGGCAGAACATTCTATGTCATAAATCACAGCAAGATCCTTTTTGACCCACCTCCTAGAGAAATGGAAATAAAAACAAAAATAAACAAATAGGAGCTAATGAAACTTCAAAGCTTTTGCACAGCAAAGGAAACCATAATCAAGACCAAAAGACAACCCTCAGAATGGGAGAAAATATTTGCAAATGAAACAGCTGACAAAGGATTAATCTCCAAAATTTATAAGCAGCTTATGCAGTTCAATAACAAAAATACAAACAACCCAATCTAAAAATGGGTAGAAGACCTAAACAGACATTTTTCCAATGAAGATATACAGACTGCCAACAAACATATGAAAGAATGCTCAACATCATTAATCATTAGGGAAATGCAAATCAAAACTACAATGAGATATTATCTTACACCAGTTAGAATGGCCATCATCAAAAAATCTAGAAACAATAAATGCTGGAGTGGGTGTGGAGAAAAGGGAACACTCTTGCACTGTTGGTGGGAATGTAAATTGATACAGCCACTGTGGCGAACAGTAGGGAGGTTCCTTAAAAACCTACAATTAGAATTACCATATGACCCAGCAATCCCACTACTGGGCATATACCCTGAGAAAACCATAATTCAAAAAGAGTCATGTACCAAAATGTTCATTGCAGCTCTATTTACAATAGCCCAGAGATGGAAACAACCTAAGTGTCCATCATCGGATGAATGTATAAAGAAGATGTGACACATATATACAACGGAATATTACTCAGCCATAAAAAGAAATGAAATTGAGCTATTTGTAATGAGGTGCATAGACCTAGAGTCTGTCATACAGAGTGAAGTAAGTCAGAAAGAGAAAGACAAATACTGTGTGCTAACACATATATATGGTATTTAAGAAAAAAAAATGTCATGAAGAAGCTAGGGGTAAGACAGAAATAAAGACACAGACCTACTAGAGAATGGACTTGAGGATATGGGGAGGGGGAAGGGCAAAAAAATTAAAAAAATTAAAAAATATAAATTACTTATTCAATTATCTATAACTCAGTGAACTCACAGATTTTTATTTGTTTTGGGGAATGACATTCATTATTATAATTATTTATTTTTTGGATCTAATTATTCCATATTTGGTCATTGGGAGCTCCTTCAAGTTGGTTCCTGTGTCCTTTCAACATGCAGGCTTATCACAAACTTTCCCTGACCCAGATATGGTTCAATCACTTCTCCAAGTCAGTCTCATTCTTTTAATTGGAGAGTGATATCAAGCTATGGAAATCAAGCTATGGAAGCCAGCTGCGCTCAATGCTCCTCAGGCTTTATTGCTACTCGGTGAGCAAAGCTAGGAAACAACATGTATATTCATATACACATATATCTGTATATATGTAGTTCCAATTCAACACCAGAGTATTCAGTTTAGTATTACTTCTTTCCATATTTGTAACTGTTTTCTCTGATTGTGATAAACCTCCAGTGTTCATTATCCACAATATGTTTGCACACAAAGTAGCTTCAGAATTGCTAACCCATAATGTCATGAAGAAAAATTTACTTACTATAATACCATATTTGTGTCCATTCATTTTTGTCTTTGGCTTTGCAATACCAAGTCAAAATGCTGTTTCCCAATGTTAATTAGGTGAGTGTTTTTCTTCCCTAACCCCTCAGTACAGTTATGTTAATTTTCTGTAACACACTTATGTTTGTTCATTACTAATTTTATTCTAGTTTGGATTCTCCCCATGTCCTGGTTAATTTTAATTATTTATTTATATTTTACATATGTGAAATATTACCAACATACTAAAAGTCAAACTAAGCAAAGATATATGCTGAATGTCATCCCTTCATCATTCCTTCTATACCATATTTAGTCCTTTCTTCCCATTCTTTCCTCCTGTTTTCATTTACCTTCTTTAGCTAACTAATCTCATCAGTTTTTGGTTTACCCTTCCTGTATTTATTTTTGCTCAAATAAGCAGATATCTGTTACTTTTTTCTCAAAAAACAAGATTTTGATTTAATAGACTTACTGTCTTACTATTCTCTACCTCATTAATTTCAGCTTTTATCTATACTGCTTTTGTTTTGTGCTTGCTTTTTTTTTTTTTTTTTTTGCGGTACGCAGGCCTCTCACTGTTGTGGCCTCTCCCATTGCGGAGTACAGGCTCTGGACGCACAGGCTCAGCGGCCATGGCTCACAGGTCTAGCCGCTCCACAGCCTGTGGGATCTTCCCGGACTGGGGAACGAACCCGTGTCCCCTGCATCGGCAGGCGGACTCTCAACCACTGCGCCACCAGGGAAGCCCTTGTGCTTTCTTTTGATTTAATAGTTATTATTCTAGTTTTCAACTCAATAATTATTCATTATTATTTTTTTCTTTTTTACTTCTAATAGTTTTTAGTGAAAGGAATTTTTAATGTATCCCATAATTCTGATACTATTTTTAAAACATTCTCTTCTATCAGTGCAGATATTTTAGTGTGGTTTTGTTTTGTTTTTTGTTGGTGAAGAGTAACATACGTATTCCAATTATTTCCATTCTCTTTTGCCTTGTAGGATCCTAAGTTTTCCATTTTGCTTCTTTTTCTCTTCAACACCCAGTTTCCAAAGGGTGCCTCCTTCTTCCCATTTGTCTTCTCCTTCACCAAAAACTATGCATCCCAAAGCCTATCACATCATATCATGGATATTTTTAAGTCCCTTCTCTATATTTTATCTTTGATTCACCGGGACACTTTTAAAATATTTTCCTCCTGAGGATGGACTAATTCTTTCTGGTGATGGTTTCAGATGAACTTCAGGCCTGTCTCTAGCTCCCCTCTTTTCCCTCTCTCACAGTTAATCTCAGTCAACATTTGCTTGGCTTCTACCACCACCAGTCCAGCATGAGATCATTCACTAGAATTGGGTTTCCTTTTATGTACAGCTATATTGAAGTTTGGGCATTCTCTGACTTCAAGCTATGCTTGAAGGTGCAGTTTTTGTGTCATTTTACTTTTCATAACGCTATTCTGTATTATTTGGGGGGAAAATAATGAGAGGTGCAAAACCTGGGTGCTGCCATTTTCTTCAGACATTTACATGTCTATTGCAATCATTTTGGTAGCTACCTGTCACACCATCTATCATTCATACTCATTAGTTCCTTGAGGGCAGAAACTACTTTAAATCATTTTTATATTAGCAGAATCTAGGCTCACAAAAATGTTAGTTGAATTGAAGTAAAGACTCCTGATGATTTGTGTCTTTCCCTGAGTGTCTATGACAGTTCTTGCCAGTTTGTGATGACCTCTGTGGATACAGGAATCTTTGGGAAAGTATAACACAGTTACTGATGTTTTAAAAGTACACTTAACTGATGACAAAGTGAAATACATTCCAATTTATAATGCTTTGTTTTCAGCTTAATATATGTGAGGGATTATTATTATTATTATTATTATGGCTAAATTCTTTGGCATATAGGTTGACTCTTACCAGTAGCATATATTGTGGGCTGTCTACTCAATAGTTTCTTCTTCTTTCTTCTTCTTGTTCTTCTTGTTCTTGTTCTTCTTCTTGTTCTTCTTGTTCTTCTTTCTCCTTCTTCTCCTTCTTCTCTTCTTCTTCCTTCCTCCTCCTCCTCTTCTTCTTCTTTCTCCTTCTTCTTCTTCTTCTTCTTTCTCCTCCTCCTCCTCCTCCTCCTTCTCCTTCTTCTCTGTGTCTGCTGAATCCTGATTTTTGCTCTGGTCTTCATCTTTCCCACATTTGACTTGAGGAAATAATGACTGCCTTAGGCTGAACAAGATCATCCCACTCCCCTTGACTGCTTACTGAGACTTGAAAAAATTCCACTGGAAAGATCCCTGTGAAATTTTGTTTTAATTATAAATATGGCTACAAGGAAAAAGATAATCCTTTTTCTATTCTGCATGTAAGAGTGTAAAGATGGGATATTTGGACCTGCTGTGATCGTAGTATAACCATGAGGGAATTAATATTCTAAGATTTGAGTGAAAAGAACCTGAGTTTTTGATGAGATCCCAGAAATACCAACTTGGAGTTTTAACCAAACTTGAGTCTTCCTTGAGATAAGCCTTCAGACATTTTATTATGTCAAGTAATAAATTCCTTATTATTTAAAATAAGTTGAGCTATTTATATATTATATAAATTTTATATCTTTTTTCCCTGCTTTTTTGAGAACACTTCTTTTTATTGGTGTTCCAGCAGTACAATTGAGATAATTTTGAAGTGGTAAATGCTGAAAGCGTAAATATGCTCCGTAATTGTGCTGCTTCATACTGTTTTCACAGGGAAGTCAACCCCAGTGTTAATACTTCTATTTGTAATATATTATATATAATATATTATATAACATATATATTTCCCTGCTGTTTTGAGAACACTTCTTTTTATTTATATATTATATGTATTTATTTAGCCTATTTATTTATTTATAGTTTTTTATCTGGCCACCTAACCACAGTATGCCTCAAGATAAAATCAAGTCAGAAAAAACCTTAGCGCTTTTAGAATTTCAATCCCTGCTTTTAGTTCCAGCACATCTGCAGGAGTAATAAGTTTTGTGATTTCTTAGAGTCTTGTGGTTAACCTCACAGCATGGAATGAATTATCTACAATTCCATCCTTCATTAAAACACCCTTTCCATGAAATGTGTCAATGAAGTCAGAACCTAGCTGGCCACAGACCAACCAGAGCACTGACCATCCACTTATTTTTTTTTCGTTATACCCCTTAATTATGGCAAAATACAGTCATTCATTCCCAAGAATTTTAAACTGTTTATGTTGTATCCTAAGTTAAAAACACCTATGTTTTAAACAGGGTGAATATATACATGTATCAAAGTTAAATGCCATACAACATGTATAAACACAAATAACTTTGACCTCAAATGAGACTGGATGATTAAATTTAATCATTCCTCTCTCAAACTACACAAACAGTTTCCTCTGAAGCATATTTAATAATATTTTTTAAAGTCTTTAACTCCTAACCATGCCCACAAAATCTATAATCCCCAAAGATTGCTTAAATTTGAGAGAAAACGAAGGAGACTGTCACTTCAAAAGTTGTTTCTCAACATTAATTCCACATTTTCACTTCTGAGCACATGCAAATGACCCTCTGCCACTCCCAGTTTCTCCCTTTAACCTCTTATTCTTCCTGAGTTTGGTAAGAAGGAGAGAGTTTGGGTAAAGGCACTTCTCTCCTATTTTTTAAAGTCCATATCTCTACTATTGTGACATAATCAACCATAAAAGCCCCAAATTAAAAACATAGCATCCCCTCAATTGAACACTTGGGGAGATTTGCCAAAGGTCATTGTTTAGACTACAGGTGAAGACTGTAGTTAGGAGTCATTATCTTCCAACAGTTCTTTGAGATAAACAGATAAATATTCAGTATGTAATAAAAATAACAAAAGAATTTGCAACTGAATTGAAATAGAAGTCCAAAACTGAGCTGAATGCTCTTATAAGTAAGAATTCTGTGAGGAGTCAGGGGTTACACTACCCTTCAAAACCTTTACAATAGTTCATAGACCAATGTAAAGACAAAGAAAAAACAGTTACAAAAGGTGTTTACACAGCCTTTGAATATTTGAAACATTCAAATCTCACTTCAAGAAGAGACATATAGTTCTCCTTCCTCAAAAATATGACAAACTTTTCTGGGTACTTTAAAGGCTGTTAATAAATAACTCTATCCAATTTATATAAATTATATTAAAAGGAAACATTTTCAAGTTTAAATGATTACTTTGAATAACTCGATGCATGTGCCAGAAATAATTATTAGGATGCCAAACCACATATCAAAATCAGGTGTTTTTTTAACTTAATATCTACTACTCATCTCTTTTACTCCCTATATTATTCTGAAATTTATTAATATGTTTTATAATATTTATGATGATATTTCTAGTTATTAAATGCAAATTTTTCTTAACTTGTAATCGTTTCTACAACTGTATTTGGAGGTGTAGCTTGATGAAGAAAAATATTGTGTTTTTTAAATGAAAAATAAGAATATTACTTAATGTGATTTACTACCACACTGTAAGAAGGACTTCTAACACAAGCAAGCATAATCAAATTGTGTCACAAACTATTTTTATACAGATTTTTTAACTTTCTGGAATTGATTCTTACCCGTCTAACCAAAAGAGTCCTGAGTTTTTTTTTTTTTTTTTTTTGGCACTGATAGGAGTCTTGGCTAAACAGTACCATAACTTAACTCCCTTCTCCTGTTCCATAAGAATTCTTGTCATTGATATATGAAAGAATCCTTGGATACATTCCTGCTGTTCATATTCTCTTCAGAGTGGGGATTAGGAGTCATCTGCCTTGATAACAGATTTATGCATTATATATAATTTTCTTTACTGAGCTTTCTTTATAAATGATGGAAAACTTACATAGTATTTTGGTTAATTGTCCTTATGTTCAAGTAAATTCTTTTGTATAACTGCAGTTTGTGTTCAAATAATGCCTCCCTTATGCTGCTGGAACTGAAATATATAAATGAATTTTATCTTTAATGCAAATGAATTATAAACAGGTTTAAGGAGAATAAACAGATAATTTTCAGGCATGATGGCTAAAATGGTAGGGCTTCCTTAACATTCTTTTGAATTACCTAGGTTCACCAAGGGTTTAGTACAAAACAAGCAAAGATGAAAATTCAGAAAGTTCTGGATTAAAAACTCTAAATCAAGACTGGGTTACTGCCTGTGATAAGCAAATTATATTTTTTAAAGATTAATTAGAGGATTGGTTCTATATGGCCTTGGTGGGGGGAGTAGGGTCTTTGGGACAAAATCATTTCTATCATGTCTGTGCCTAGCACCTATGTGTTATGCTAAATGTCATTCCCCTCTTCCTTCTAGTATTTGAGCATTTTCACCCAAGCATTTGTTTAAACTGTGAACCGTGCAAAATCAAGAAGAAAAAGACCCTTAAGAGCATTCATGCCATTGGGATTTAATCAAAGAAGGTTACATCACCTATTTCCTGAGAGCCATCCCTGATCCGTCCCCCTCTGCACAGCCACAGTATCACTTCTCTGCTCTTCTTAGGACAATCTTTCATAGATCTAACTGCCTCACATTTATTCAAGTACATGCATTATCCAGCCAGTTGAATCACAAGCTCCTAGAAGTTAGGGAAATTTATCTTATTCATCTTTCTATCTTACATATCATTTTAAAACATATTATATTAGAGGTGATCAATACAGGTTGAATACTATACGATTTGAAGAATAACTTTAAAAAATCATTTTCAGCAACACTTCAAATTTTTATCATAAATCAACAACACAGGACCAAACTATTTCAAAACTATACGTTTATTCAGTTATCCATAAATAAATAAGAACACCTATGCCATTTTGACACAGTACACTTTCAAGATTGGCCACAAAATCATTATTTATCTTCATACAAATAGCTTAAATGTGTTTCCCTCTAAACACACTGCTACAATTTAGTTTCAGCTCTCCCAGGAAAAAACATAATGAGAGTGTACTCATTGTATGCAGTGCAAATTAAACCCAGAGAAAAGTTACTACAAAGAACATTTCCACACATGCCCTCCATCCCAGGTTCCTAGAAGATCCATTAGGGCATTCAGCACCAAAAGAAGAGAGGCACGTTAACAATTTAATTTAAAATCCTTTGGTAATTTGCAATGGAAACTTATAAGAGCTGGATTTAATCTAAACTGTGTTTCAGCTTCAAAATGTAAAAATACAGTTTTCATCTTATATTTCAGGCAAGAATACTGAATACTGAATACCAATGAGTTTGGGAACTGGGGTTGAACAATAGTAGAAAATACCTTTTGTGTAACCACTTCTGAAATTCCTCACTATATTAATAAGTTCTCCTTAGCTTTCCTGTGATTCTTTAAAACATATGCCTCAAATTCCAAAAGGTACTTTTTTTTCCCTCTATATTTATGGAGTTGCCAATCAGATAAAAGTTTCAGAGGGCTGCACATTTACGATTAATAGAAGCATATTGATGGAATTAGGGCTCCAGGCCTTCAAGAGTACTTCTGTCTTCAGTAATTCTGAACCAAAGATGAACCTTCCTTGCTAAGTGTCTTGGCTAAATCTTTTTCATTCCTGACAGCCTTCAAGAACTTGTATTTTCAAGAATTTACCCTGATACACTGAGTTATCCTTGTATTTCATCCTAAACCAGGTCTCATTACCTTACCTATGCTCTATTAACACCAGAACCCTAAACTGTTCTTGGTGAGAACACATAATAAGTGAGCCCTTGTACCAAATCAAAATAACTTCTTGAAGCAAAAGGTTACCTGGTACTTTCTTCTATTTTAGTGACTCTACATTTTAGGATAAACAAAAATCATCTGTCGTGAATATTTAAGATTCCGATTGTGGCATCACACTCAAAGAGATTCAAATTCAGTAGGTTGTAGGGGAGGCCCATGAATTCGTTATTTTAAAAAGCTCCCTGGATGACTCTGATTCCTGTTAAATAATGGACTGGTCAACCCTTTGAACCACACATGGGAAGAACAGTACCTGTTTAGAACACAAAAGCTCACGTCTTCATCATTTTACCATTTAAAAAACACTGGCGTTAATGTTTCTAATAGGGTATTTCTATCTTAGTTCCTTAAGCTCTGTAATAATGTACTATATTGGCTTAAAAACGTTTGAAGAAATTCAAGAATATTTGAAAAGAAACTGTCATTTTTTTCAAATGTTTCTTATTAGAAAATACTTTAAATTTAACACATTATAATGGTGCCTCTAACACTCAACAAGCTGGACAAAATTATTCCAATCATTATAACTATCATAATGATACATGAATTATAATGTTGCTTTAATTTCTTTGAGGGAATACTTACTTTTTCATAAACTATAGCATTCCTATAGCTATAGTGATATCTAAACTGTTGTCACAGTTGACCTTTTTTGTGTGACTTGAATAGGACCATTTTTCTAAAAATCAAACTTAGTTTTTTGTCTTAATAGCCCTTAAATGGATTCTATTTAACAATATGTGGTTATCTTTCAGTATTCTTCTCACAAAAACCTTACAGAATGCATTTCAGCCCCCTGAAATGAGTACAGCTATAAAAATAATTGCATGTAGTATAAACAAACACTGGTAGAGAAATAGAAAGACGTAAGGCTTTCGGTCATATTAAGCGAGTTAATTAGCAGTTCTGAAACTACTTATCTATCTATAAATGGGGAGAGTATGGTACAATAGTAACTGAGCTATAGAAGAGTGAAATGGGGGTCTGGACACAGAGATGCATTTAAAAGAAGGAGCTATACAACAGTGAAGTATCATTATCACCAAATATGTAATTGTAGAGCAATTTGGATAACAGGACATAGTAATGGTTCAATAGTTAGACAAATGGCTCTAAAACGTTTTGGTTTTAGGATTCCATTACACTCTTAAAAATGATTGAAGACATTAGAGTTTTTTAAATGTAAAAATACATCATATTGGAAACTAAAACTGATAGATTTTTTAAAAATATTTATTTATTGTCCATTTATTCATTTAAAATTCTCCAGCTCAGGAGGTAGAGCTTAATCCCCATGCCTGACCCCCAATTATGGGCTGGACTTGAGTGACTCACTTCCAAAGAACAGAATAGAGAAATGGAAAAATAGTAACTTTAGAATTAAAGTTGACAGGCACTGTCTTAAACAAGTGATCAAGGTTAACATAACAGTTAGTTATGTTGATTTCCTGACATGATGTAGGTACATCATAATGAGAAATGTACTTTATCTCAGTGATAACCCTCCACAAAACCCATAACTCCAGTCTAACCATGAGGAAACTCAAATTAAAGAAGAATCTATACGATACTTGAACAGTCTCTTCAAAATTGTCAAGGTCACACAGAAAATAAAGACCGAGAAATTGACTCTAGAATTACAACTAAATGCAATGTGGAGTCCTGGATTGGATCCTGGAATACAAAGGAACACTAGTGAGAAAACTGATAAAATCTGAATAAAGTCTGAACTATAGTTAGCAGTAATGTATCAAAATTAATCTCTTAGCTTAATAAATGTACCATAGTATTGAGATATTAATATTACAAGAAAGTGGGTGAAGTACAGAAATTCTCTGTACTGTCTTTACAACTCTTTTGTAAATTTAAATTTTTTTCTAAAATAAAAAATATTTTAATGATCCAACAAACTAAAAAAAGCAAACACATAACAATAGATACAGAAAAATCATTTGACAAACTGCCACAACCATTCAGGATAAAAATTCTCAGTAAACTAACAATAGAAATTTCTCAACTTGATAAACACTATCTACAAACAAGCAAACAAACAAACAAAAACCTACAGCTAACATCATACTTAATGGTCAGAAGCTTGAAGCTTTCCCAGTAAGATTAGGTACAAGGCAAGGATATCCCCTCTCACTACTCCTTTTCAACGTTGTACTGGAAGTCCTAACTGAAAGGAAATAAAGGGTACACATATTGTGAAAGAAGGCATAAAACTGTCTTTGTTCACAGATGACACTATCATCTACACAGAAAATCCAAAAGAATAAACAACAACAATAAACTCTGGGACTAATAAGCAATTACAGCAAGGTTGTGGGATACAAAATTAATATACAAAATTCAGTTGCTTTCTTACGTACCACCAATGAACAAGTGGAATTTAAAATTAGAAACACAACACCATTTACATTGGCATCCAAAAAATATATACAATACTTATATATAAATCTAAGAAAATATGTATAAGATCTAAATAAGAAAAACTATAAAACTCTGATGAACAAAATCAAAGAAGAACTAAATAAATGAAGAGATATTCCCACTCATGGAAAAGAAGACTCAATATTGTCAAGATGTTAGTTCTCCCAAATTTTACCAATAAATTTATGTAACTCCAATCAAAATTCAAACAAGTTATTTTATGGATATCAACAAATTTATTTTTAAGTTTATATGTAGAGGGAAAAGATCCAGAATAGCCAACACGACACTGAAGAAGAACAAAATTAGAGGACTGACATTAACCAACTTTAAGACTTACCATAGAGCTATATAGTAATCAGCAAGTGTGGTATTGGTGAAAGAAGAGAAAAATAGATCAATGGAACAGAATAGAGAGACTAGAAATGGAACAACATAAATATAGCCAACTGATCTTTGACAAAAAAGCAAAGGCTATACAATGGACCAAAGATAGTCTCTTCATTAATGGTGCTGGAACAATTGGACATGAACGTGCAAAAAAAGTGAATCTAGGCTCAGACTTTACACTCTTCAGGAAAACGAACTCAATATGAATCACAGAACTAAAAGTAAAATACAGTACTATAAACTCCAAGAGGGTAACATAGAAGAAAATCTAGATGACCTTGGGTATGGTAATGCCTTTATAATACAACACCACAGACATGACCTATGGAAGAAGTAATTGGTAACCTGGACTTCATTAAAATTTAAAACTTCTTCCTGTGAAAAACAATGTCAAGAGAATTAGAAGAGAAGCCACCACTGTGAGAAAATCTTTGCCAATCATATACCTCATAAGGAATTTATATCCTACAATTCAACGACACACACAAAAAAATACAATTAAAAAATGACCAAGGACTTCACTAGATATTTCTCCAAGATGATATACAAATGACCAACATACATATGAAGAGATGCTCAGTATTCCAATCATCAGAGAAATGCAAATCAAAACCACAATGAGATATCATCTCACATCCATTAGGATGGCTACTACAAAAAAAAAAACAAACAAAAAACCAGAACAAGTGTTGGTGAGGATATGAAGACACTGAAATTCTTGTGTACTTTTGGTGGGATTTTAAAATAGTGCACCTGCTATAAAAACAGTATTAAGTTTTCTCAAAATATTAAGAAGAGAACTACCATACAATGATATAACCCCACTTATTAGTATATCCAAAAGAATTGAAAGCAATTCAAAAAAATTCTGCAACCCAAGAGAATTTAAAGCAGGGTCTGGAAGAGATATATGCACATTCATGTTCATAGCAGCACTACTCACAAGAGCCATGAGGTGGAACAAACCCAAATGTCAATTGATGGATCAATGGATAAACATTGATATATATAGACTCTAAAACAAGATCAATGAACTTTTCACTCTCTGAAAAACCCACTAGTCTATCATGCAAGTTTTTAAAATTATTATTTATTTAATTGAAATTAAATATAAAAAGATATTTATAATTTGGTATTTCCACTCCTGACTAAATAATATCAGAGACATTCCTTGAAATTCAATTGGCAGAATTATTAAGGTTGCTGTTACTTTTTTCTACATACCTATAACATAATTGTAATATCATATCAAGAGGTATTCCTTTGTGTATATAAATTGCAATTCTGGGTAAGGATAAAAGCGTATAAATGCCCCTTCTTCTTAAGAAACCCATGAGTAGTACACCTGAAACTAACATAACATTGTATGACAACTACATTCCGTTGTCAAATGGAAAGAGAGGGAGCATAACATCATACTATGGAAAAAAACTGAGGTCAGGAGCTAAATCTATTTACTAACTCCCAAGTGGAAACAATATCATTTTCTTGGCTATATTCTTTTTTTTTTTTTTTTTTTTTTTTTTTTTTGCGTTACGTGGGCCTCTCACTGTTGTGGCCTCTCCCGTTGCAGAGCACAGGCTCAGCGGCCATGGCTCACAGGCCCAGCCGCTCCGCGGCATGTGGGATCTTCCCGGACCAGGGCACGAACCCATGTCCCCTGCATTGGCAGGTGGACTCTCAACCACTGCGCCACCAGGGAAGCCCCTCCTTGGCTATATTCTAACAGCTGATGCTTGACTCAACATCACTAAGCAGCAGCATGGACCTTGCCTATGTTAGACACTCAGAATATTCCTTTTGCACAAGTTGCTTTGTTGTTGTTGTTGTTTTGATGTGGACCATTTAAAACGTCTTTATTGAATTTGTTACAATACTGCTTCTGTTTTGTTTTTTTAGCCGCGAGGCATGCGGGATCTTAGCTCCCTGACCAGGGATCCAATCCGGACCCCCTGCACTGGAAGGTGAAGTCTTTAACCACTGGACCACGAGAGAAGTCCCTACAAGTCGATTTATTACAAGTAATAATTGTGATCTTACTTAAGAGAATAAAGTGGTTACTTTTGCTTTTATAAAAATTTTAAAGAGTAAAAGCCAACCAGACTGGCTACAGAAAAGGGAAGAAATAAAACTGTAAGGTTTAGAATCTATTCTATTGTCTACATAGTAAGAGTTAAGAGAAAAGTGATGTGAATTTGGATAGTCACAAATATGGATCCCCAAATGAATTCAATATTAAGGAAAGAATAGGAATTAACCAAAAAGAACTGGATAGAATTTCATTACATGAAAAGGAAGTAGTAAATGAAGTCACTGAGGTAGGGGGAAAATGGCTTGTATAGGAAATTTGTGTATTTTGTTGTGACTAAAGACTAGACTCTGTGTGGTAGAAATGTAAAAGATTACAAGGGAAGTATAAGAACATATCATAAACTATTTTCTTCAAAAAAGTCTGTATTTGATTTTCCAGCATTGTAATTTCCAAACCCTATTCTATAGATAGACCTTTTAATCTACAAATGCCCGATGTGAATTTCCAAGAGGTAAATATATAATTCACAATTTCCTAAACTTATTATACTTAACCCATCTAAAATTAGACAACATCTTAAAATTGATAGGTACATTTTCTATAGCAGTGTTGCTTTTGAACCTTCCCCCCACACAAAATAAGCTGTTGTTGTTGCTGTTTTAATAGATCGTGTGTCATAAAATCTATGCAGTTGTATAAAATGGAAAGAAGACAGTATTTGTCTATGCAATTTTTCCTCTGTTTAACACCTATTAATAACTTACTGAACTAGTGTTCCTTGATACAGTTTAGAACAAAGTACTGTAGGAATTAGTTCCAATATTTGTTTAGTGGGTTTTTCAACTTTTACCTCCTAAAGCTAACATAGCCATTGCTATATATTTTTAAAAATTGATGAGTTTGGGCAGTAAAGCCTATAATAATTCCTCCAGAGTCTAATACCCTCTTTGGGAAGATTCAGTTAAACATCATCAGCTGATGAAATATCTCACAAGTGCTACCATATTATAGAAATAATTATAAGTAGAAAACCAAATTTCTGGTTTTCGTGTCCCACATCTTATTGGAGGGAATTAATTAATTTCTCCCAGATCCAGTTTTTCTACCATATAGGGATTTTGAATGTATATATGTTGGGAGGAATTAAGGAAAAGAATAAGAATTGAGTTGTTATTTGAATTATATTACTTTGAAATTATATTCAAGATAAAACTTATTGTATAATTTCATAAATCAATTACAAAGATTGTGTCCTAGGATATGCAAGAAGGGAACAGCCCTGAAGCTAGGAAGACCCTACAAATTTTCATATCATGAACTCTAAATGAATCGATAACCTTTCCTGCACTGACATGAGTAATGTGAAGCTCAAGCAATGAGAAGAGGAAGGCATTATGATAAGATGGCATCCTTAGAGAATTTACTCTTATGAAAACAGTCAATCTGGGATTGATTTTGAATGGTATAGCCAGTATTTATCATGGGAGATGAGAGTTACTGAATGTAAAAATAGGGTTGTAGACCCAGGGAAGTAAGTTTAATTCATTATAGTGTTTGCCATTAAGACAACAGAACATGTTATTTTTTTCTTATAAATATCCTTTCAGCTTGAAACTAATATTTTTTCTGTGTTGATCTATATTTTACTGCATCAGAAAGTCACACTCATTTCCATAATTTGAACATTTCGAATCGAGTACATAAGGATGGATAATCACAAAGCCAGTGGAATGACACATTTGGCTACCAATCATCTTACAGTCATGTCTGACTTCTCCGCCTAAAATCCATTTCAAACAATCTGTGAGGATACACTCAACAAATTTCCTGTGTATTTCACAAAAGAATATTGAAATGTACAGTGACATGGTTCCAGAAGATTCTGAAGTCAGATTAGGACTGACTGCTATTAGCTTTTTTCCTTCTGCTTACACCCTTCAAAGCATAGTTGTGGGTGAACATGGCAGATTACTGGAAAGTTTGACAAAGTCAAAACAAGGTCTCTCAAGGTGAGGCTGAAACTGAGGTGTTTGTCAGATTGTTCACTGACATGGCTAGTAAAACATCATTTGGGCTAGCATGTCCTGTTGTGACTGCCTTTCATGATATATAAATAAATATCATGGTCCCTAAGAAGTGTTTTATATATTGAGTCATATTCATTTCCATGGTGCCACTGTGTTTGGTACTTTATTAATCATAGGATAAAGTAGTTGGCTGAAAGTAGATGAGATCCAGTTCCTGACCACAACCAACATAAAATCTAGCTAAACATGTACCCACTAAGCAAATGAATTATCAAATTAAGTAGCATATGAATTTATGTAAATTAGAAGCATAAATATAGAGCAATGTAATGGACTAGTCATGTGGGTTTGCTGAATATGAAGCAGGCAGAATTTGATAATGTGAACAGCAAAGAGAAAATATGAAGATTGCCATCTGCATCTGCAAAGAAGAAAACTGCAGGACTAAGAAGTGGAAAATGATATCACTGATAAGGGAAAAGGAACAATACGATAGCTTGAAAGCTACAATCAAGGGCAGTAGAAATAATTCCCTTTTGAATATGACTAATTTAAGGCAAAGCTAGTTGTTCTACTCTGAAAATGTGGTATTATCTTCTATACAAACAAAATCATGGAAAAAGAAGAAAGTCTGGAAATTTTATTGATGTTCAAATGCTATAAGTTCCCTAATAGAGTGCATGGGTACAAAGGGAGAAGACAGGAGAGGTCATGAGGTCATGGGATGGTTAGTAGGTTATCTTTCAATAGATTTGAAATATATGGCAAGGGACTTTAAATCAGTGTTTGAAAGTAAAATATAAAATAGAAGAAAATATATATACAAGTTAATTATTGAAACTTTTTTTCCTGGCATGGTCTTAGAATCAATTTTTATCAGCAACCTATACACAAAAATTAGTTTCATTATTTCTATGTGACATTTTGGAATAAAAATGTATATTATCCAGCTCATATATGCTTCCTGTGGATGAAGCATGTATCCAAAGGACTTTAAGCCATTTCAAAAAATATAAACAATCCACAAAAGACGAATAATTGCCATCACTGGAGTTATCTTGAAAAATATGCAGTAGAATCCAAAGGAGCAAAGGTGATATGATTAACTAAGCTTATAGCACCCTAAAGCAACTACTTTGAAGGTGACAATACATTTGAATCACTGAGTTCCAGCATGATAGCTTAAAAAATTATTCACTTTACTTCATATTCCTACCTTTTATTTTTAAAGCAGAAAAAAAAGATAACTTTTGCTCTCTGACTCAAATCCTTTTTGAAATGCGATAGGTTAATAACTAAGTTTAATTTTAAAATTATATCCTTTTTGGCAATTCTGTGAGTTAATTCCTAAGATAAAGAGTATGCATTCAGCTCTTTTAGTTTATATTCCTTTTTCTCCTGACTTCCTTAGCTTTACATGGTCAAGATCTGTTTTCCTTGCAAGTAGCCTGAGAGAATTAAGTTTTGTCATGGTTCACGAAATCAGAAAGCTAACTTCAAAATCTTCTTACCCTAAAGAGACTGCATACAGGTTAGGGACTTTAAACATAATAATCAGAAGTATGTTTTCAATTCTAGAGGGGCTGCAATGAGGTCTGCAGTCAATGACACAGTCTTGTCTAGTCTGTCGCTGTAGGTAATGGTGCAGAAAAAAACAAAACAATATATGATGCATGGCAGATGAAGAGTGAAGACTGAGAATCAAAACAGACTGAGCTCGTTATTCACAAAGCAATTGAGCCACAGTAATCAATTTACCTGTGACCAAGTGAGTGCTAGGAGGGGAACATTCCAGGGACCTGTTACATTCTCATCTTGGGAATCACAGGATCCTGCTGACAAATATAGCACAAAAACAGAATACCTATCACTTCCAGCCAGGAGGATCTAGACTTCTTCATCAGCAGGTGCCTGGTCCCCTTAAATAAAAGAGGCTTTCTTTTTCTTTTTTTCAATGCTTTGAACTCTTTTGTTGTTGTTGTTGTTGCACCAGGTGTTAGTTGTGGCTTGCCAGCTCCTTAGTTGCGGCTCGCCAGCTCCTTAACTGCAGCACATGCACTCCTTAGTTGTGGCATGCAAACTCAGTTGCAGCATTCATGTGGGATCTAGTTCCCTGACCAGGGATCGAACCTGGGCCCCCTGCATTGGGAGTGAGGATCCTTGTCCACTGCACCACCAGGGAAGTTCCAATAGGCTTTCTTTAGACATTAGAGAAAACATTTACTTCATCCAGTGTCAGACTGGAGTAATGCTCAACATTTCCAGACATCATGGGGATTGAGTTTAAATACACTCTCTCAAAGTGGAACCTTAGCTAAAACATAGGGCCTGTTTGGTACATACTTCTCCCTGATAAAGCTCAATGTGCTATCCTTCATCCTCACACTGCCATGATGAAGGAAATTAAAAAAAAAAAAAAAAAAGATTGTCAATTTTCTCATTCTTATCAAGTTGCCAAACCATTTTTAGAAACCTCCTAGGCTGGAGGGTGTAAAAAAGGTATGCAAATATTGCTCCAGTTTAAGAACTTAAACTCTAAAACTATGACAAAGCTATCAAAGGCCTTATGGTGTATAAACACTTATGTAAAGGGCTGTCTTCCACATTCTAAGAACTCTAAGGAATGGACATTGATTTTTTTTTTAAGGGAGATGGGGAAGAAGTAAGAGGTTTTGGGAAAATCTATACTGTTTTAGTAAAGTCTCCCATTTGCTAAACAGTTTGACAACATTAGAAAAGGTCTTTGAATTATGAAGGTGATTTTTAAATCCAGTGGTCTTCACAGTGGTGTGTAAATGGCATATGAAGATTACCACCATAATCTCACCAACAAAATTAGAATAAATTTAACAGACAAAGGATGAAAGTAAGAATATTTCTGCATTAGATAAAATACTAGTTATCACAATACAGACTACTAAAACATAGGGCTTAAAGAGTAAGACCAGTTGGTGATCATGAAATATCTCCATCCCCACTTGTTTAGAACACATCCATAGAAACCTACTCTCTCTCAAGTACTGGAGAAAACAAGACAAGTAAGATACTAATTACATTGTCTTTGCTTCTTTTTCATTCCTTCACCTCATAACCACTTCTAGAACTTATAATCTTACATGGGAGAAACTTTGATACATACATAAGCAGGCACAGTCAGTAAAATATGGTAAGTTTTATAACAAAAATATGAATAGGGTTCTTTTACACATTAAGAATTAGGAGGCGCTTCCCTCGTGGCGCAGTGGTTGACAGTCCACCTGCTGATGCAGGGGACACAGGTTCGTGCCCTGCTCCGGGAAGATCCCACATGCCGCGGAGTGGCTGGGCCCGTGAGCCATGGCCACTGAGCCTGCGCGTCCGGAGCCTGTGCTCCGCAACGGGAGAGGCCACAACAGTGAGAGGACCGCATACCGAAAAAAAATTTGGTATAATGTTAATCCAGTATCCTGAACATTCATAACAAAAGAGACTTTGAAGGAATATTCAGTTTTCAATGGCTAGCAGTGAGTGCTGGGGAGAGGGAAAGAAGGGTATGACTTTCCTTCCTCTAAACTTAAGTTATCATTTCATTTAAAATACAGTTCATAAACAAAATTAAATATCAATCCATTGAACGCTATTCATCAAACTGGTAAGCTATGACTTTTATGTACTCCATTTGCAATCCTTTTAATCTCAAATCTCAGAAAATTTAACTCTAATAGCTTATAAACTGTTCAATCACATTACTTTGATTGGCTAATAGTTATTGGTAGACTCCTGGCACAAAACTGTTGCTCTGTGGTTTTAATACCACATCTACATACATACATAAAATGAATGACTGTTTCATTTATTAACATTATTTTTAGACATAGACCTGATAGAAAAATATAGCAACAAATTTAAATGCGTATGATCAAAGTAAAATTATCTTAAATTTGAATCACTGAGCGTTTGGAGAAAACTATTTTACAGAAAACTCTTTTAATTCTGAAAAATACACATGCAAAATTGTGCAATTCTCCACTGAATCTGTCCCTCACTCTGTATCATCCTACCACTCTTTAGCATCTCTCTTTTATTATTCCTTTCTCCTCATACCTTAGCAATTTATCCTACATATGTGTCTATTTATCCTAAAGGCTATTAAATTACAAAATATATTTCTTAGTGATCTTTTGAAAATTAACAAATAGCTAGATGAATTCTAGGGTAAATTCAACTTCACAGTAGAAGGTATGAAGTTTTGTGAGAAATTTCATAGAAAATGTTTTTCACACCAAAGGATTATAGAGAATCTCTCACCTGCAAATAGACTAAGGACAAAAACACAAGAGTATTCACACCTGTAAAAAAGAAAAAAAGGTACTAGAGGACCTTAATCTTGAGGGATCTGTTCTTTCAGTAAAGAAAACATGACATAATTTACAGTTTTAAGGAGTAATTTTACATTATAAATTCATTTAAAATGTCATAGAACTTACTCATTCCAGTGAAGTCATTCTTTGAAGATTCATTAATCTTTCCAGTCTCATGGATCCATTTTACAAGGCTTTCCTAAATTCAAATACCATTTCTCAGTTACTAAATAGAACTTTAATTTTAAAAGTCAAGCCCTTCTAAAGGGTGTGAAATTTGTCCCTATATAAAACAAGGGGAACATTCACAAATAATATATAAAAATATGAATCATAACTTGTCACAACATGAATGTATTAATTTTTTAAATTTCAAAGTCAATGAAGAACATGTTAAGATATTATGAGAAGTTGGACTAAAATAGTAATATTTTATATATATACACCCTTTCCCTATTATTTTCATCTTATTTCATACTAAGCCTTAAATGCCTCATGGGTTAGAACTACTGTAGCCCTAAGGAACCACTATGATTTCCATTGTACACAGCACTAGAAAAATATCAGGAACACAGGAGGCTCTCCATAAGTGTTGTTTATTTGGAGTGTAGCCTGTATGTCACTGTTAGTACCCTTAACTATGGTACTGTATAAAACATTTAAAATAAATACACCTTCATTTAAAACTTGTTTTCCATGTATTTTGACATATTATGAACCATATCATTCAGCAATAGCTTAAGTAAGTAGATTGGATTTGAGCCATTCAGTTGTTTTAGGGACTATAACATCTATTTTTAGTTTGATTCAAATTTTAGTTATTCAGACTGTTGTTTTGGCTTATGAGTAGATACAGCCTAAAAGTCCCATTCTGAATAAAAAAACATTCTTGGAAATTATAAACTTCCCTTCAAAAACCAGCAGACAGGGCGGAGGGGAAGATGGCGGAAGAGTAAGACGCGGAGATCAGCTTCCTCCACACAGATACACCAGAAATACATCTACACGTGGAGCAACTCCCACAGAACACCTACTGAATGCTGGCAGAAGACCTCAGACCTCCCCAAAGGCAAGAGACTCCCCACGTACCTGGGTAGGGCAAAAGAAAAAAAGAAAAAACAGAGACAAAAGAATAGGGATGGGACCTGCACCAGTGGGAGGGAGCTGTGAAGGAGGAAAGGTTTCCACACACTAGGAAGCCCTTTAGCGGGCGGAGACTGCAGGAGGCGGAGGGGTGAGCTTCGAAGCCACAGAGGAGAGCACAGCAACAGGGGTGCGGAGGGCAAAGCGGGGAGATTCCTGCACAGAGGATCGGTGCCGACCGGCACTCACCAGCCCGAGAGGCTTGTCTGCTCACCCGCCGGGGCGGGCGGGGCTGGGAGCTGAGGCTTGGGCTTCGGTCGGATGCAGGGAGAGGACTGGGGTTGGTGGCGTGAACACAGCCTGAAGGGGGCTAGTGCGCCACGGCTAGCCGGGAAGGAGTCCAGGGAAAAGTCTGGACCTGCCGAAGAGGCAAAAGACTTTTTCTTCCCTCTTTGTTTTCTGGTGCGCGAGGAGAGGGGTTTAAGAGCGCTGCTTAAAGGAACTCCAGAGACGGGCGCGAGCTGCGGCTAAAAGCACGGACCCCAGAGACGGGCGGGAGACGCTAAGGCTGCTGCTGCCTCCACCAAGGAGCCTGTGTGCGAGCACAGGTCACTATCCACACCCCTCTTCCGGGGAGCCTGTGCAGCCCGCCACTGCCAGGGTCTCGGGATCCAGGGACAACTTCCCTGGGAGAACGCACGGCGGGCCTCAGGCTGCTGCAACATCATGCTGGCCTCTGCCACCGCAGGCTCACCCTGCACTCCGCGCCCCTCTCTCCCCCCAGCTTGAGTGAGCCTGAGCTCCCGAATCAGCGGCTCCTTTAACCCCGTCCAGTCTGAGCGAAGAACAGACACCTTCCGGCAACCTACACGCAGAGGCGCAGCCAAATCCAAAGCTGAGCCCCTGGGAGCTGTGAGAACAAAGAAGAGAAAGGGAAATCTCTCCCAGCAGCCTCAGAAGCAGTGGATTAAAGCTCCACAATCAACTTGATGTACCCTGCACCTGTGGAATACATGAATAGCCAATGAATCATCCCAAATTGAGGAGGTGGACTTTGAGAGAAAGATTTATTTTTTCCCCTTTTCCTTTTTTTGTGAGTGTGTATGTGTATGCTTCTGTGTGAGATTTTGTCTGTATAGCTTTGCTTCCACCATTTGTCTGAGGGTTCTATCCGTTTTTTGTTTTTTTATTTTTTTCTTAATAATTACTTTTTATTTTAATAACTTTATTTTATTTTACTTTATCTTCGTTCTTTCTTTCCTTCCTTCCCTCCTTTAGGCAACGAATCATTACAAATTGAGGAGGGGGACTTTGAGAGCACGGTTTATGATTTTTCCCCCTTTTCCTCTTTTTGTGAGTGTGTATGTGTATGTTTCTGTGTGAGATTTTGTCTGTATAGCTTTGCTTCCACCATCTGTCCTAGGGTTCTATCTGTCCGTTTTTTTTTTTTTAATAATTTTAATTTTAATAACTTTATTATACTTTACTTTCTTTTTCTTTCTTTCTTTCTCTCTTTCTCTCTCTCTCTTTCTTTCTTTCCTTCCTTCCTTCCTTCCTTCCTTCCTTCCCTCCTTTTGACAACGAATCATCCCAAATTGAGGAGGTGGACTTTGAGAGCAAGATTTATGATTTTTTCCCCTCTACCCCTTTTTGTGAGGTTGTATGTGTATGCTTCTGTGTAAGATTTTGTCTGTATGGCTTTGCTTCCACCATTTGTCCTAAGGTTCTATCCGTCCCTTTTTTTATTTTCCTAAATAATTATTTTTTAATTTAATAACTTTAACATACTTTATTTTATTTTACTGTATCTTCTTCCTTTCTTTTTTTTTCCTTCCTTCCCTCCTTCACCCCTCCCTCCCTCCCTCCTGTCTTTCTTTCTTCCTACTTCTACTAATTCTTTCTCTCTACTTTTTCTCCCTTTTATTCTGAGCCGTGTGGAGGAAAGGCTCTTGGTGCTACAGCCAGGAGTCAGTGCTGTGCCTCTGAGGTGGGAGAGCCAACTTCAGGACACTGTTCAACAAGAGACCACCCAGCTCCACATAATATCAAATGGCGAAAATCTCCCAGAGATCTCCATTTCAACACCAGCACCCAGCTTCACTCAACGACCAGCAAGCTACAGTGCTGGACAACCTATGCCAAACAACTAGCAAAACAGGAACACAACCCCACCCATTAGCAGAGAGGTTGCCTAAAATCATAATAAGTCCACAGACAACCCAAAACACATCACCAGACGTGAACCTGCCCACTAGAGAGACAAGATCCAGTCTCATCCACCACAACACAGGCATTAGCCCCCTCCACCAGGAAGCCTACACAACCCACTGAACCAATCTTAGCCACTGGAGACAGACATCAAAAACAACGGGAACTACGATCCTGCAGCCTGCAAAAACGAGATCCCAAACACAGTAAGATAAGCAAAATAAGAAGACAGAAAAACACACAGCAGATGAAGGAGCAAGATAAAAATGCAACAGACCTAACAAATGAAGAGGAAATAGGCAGTTTACCTTAAAAAGAATTCAGAATAATGATAGTAAAGATGATCCAAAATCTTGGAAACAGAATGGAAAAAATGCAAGAAACATGTAACAAGGACCAAGAAGAAATAAAAATGAAACAAACAGTGATCAACAATACAATAAATGAAATGAAAAAGACTCTAGATGGGATCATTAGCAGAATAACTGAGGCAGAAGAACGGATAAGTGACCTGGAAGATAAAATAGTGCAAATAACTACTGCACAGCAGAATAAAGAAAAAAGAATGAAAAGAACTGAGGGCAGTCTCAGAGATCTCTGGGACAACACTAAATGCAAAAACATTTGAATTATAGGGGTTCCAGAAGAAGAAGAGAAAAAGAAAGGACTGAGAAAATATTTGAAGAGATTATAGTTGAAAACTTCCCTGATATGGGAAAGGAAATAGTTAATCAAGTCCAGGAAGCACAGAGAGTCCCATACAGGAAAAATCCAAGGAGAAATATGCCAAGGCACATATTAATCAAACTGTCAAAAATTAAATACAAAGAAAGCATATTAGAAGCAGCAAGGGAAAAACAACAAATAACACAAAAGGGAATCCCCATAAGGTTAACAGCTGACCTCTCAGCAGAAACTCTTCAAGCAAGAAGGGAGTGGCAGGACATACTGAAAGTGATGAAGGAGAAAAGGCTGCAACCAAGATTACTCTATCCAGCAAGGATCTCATTCAGATTTGATGGAGAAATTAAAACCTTTACAGACAAGCAAAAGCTGAGAGAGTTCAGCACCACCAAACCAGCCTTACAACAAATGCTAAAGGAACTTCTCTAGGCAAGTAACACAAGAGAATGATAAGACCTACAATAATGAACCCAAAACAATTTAGAAAATGGGAATAGGAATATACATATCGATAATTACCTTAAATGTAAATGGATTAAATCCTCCCACCAAAAGACACAGATTGGCTGAATGGATACAAAAACAAGACCCATATATTTGCTGTCTACAAGAGACCCACTTCAAACCTAGAGACACATACAGACTGAAAGTAAGGGGATGGAAAAAGATATTCCATGCAAATGGAAACCAAAAGAAAGCTGGAGGAGCAATTCTCATATCAGAAAAAACAGACTTTAAAATAAAGACTATTAGAAGAGACAAAGAAGGACACTACATAATGATCAAGGGATCGATCCAAGAAGAAGATATAACAACTGTAAATATTTATGCACCCAACATAGGAGCACCTCAATACATAAGGCAAATACTAACAGCCATAAAAGGGGAAATGGACAGTAACACATTCAGTGTAGGGGACTTTAACACCCCACTTTCACCAATGGACAGATCATCCAAAATGAAAATAAATAAGGAAACACAAGCTTTAAATGATACATTAAACAAGATGGACTTAATTGATATTTATAGGACACTCCATCCAAAAACAACAGAATACACATTTTTCTCAAGTGCTCATGGAACATTCTCCAGGATAGATCATGTCTTGGGTCACAAATCAAGCCTCGGTAAATTTAAGAAAACTGAAATTGTATCAAGTATCTTTTCTGACCACAACGCCATGAGACTAGATATCAATTACAGGAAAAGATCTGTAAAAAATACAAACACATGGAGGGTAAACAATACACTACTTAATAACGACGTGATTACTGAAGAAATCAAAGAGGAAATCAAAAAATACCTAGAAACAAATGACAGTGGAGACACAACGACCCAAAATCTATGGGATGCAGCAAAAGCAGTTCTAAGAGGGAAGTTTATAGCAATACAAGCCCACCTTAAGAAGCAGGAAACATCTCGAATAAACAACCTAACCTTGCACCTCAAGCAATTAGAGAAAGAACATAAAAACCCCAAAGTTAGCAGAAGGAAAGAAATCATAAAAATCAGGTCAGAAAAAAATGAAAAAGAAATGAAGGAAACAATAGCAAAGATCAATAAAAATAAAAGCTGGTTCTTTGAGAAGATAAACAAAATTGATAAACCATTAGCCAGACTCATCAAGAAAATAGGGAGAAGACTCAAATCAATACAGCTAGAAATGAAAAAGTAGAAGTAACAACTGACACTGCAGAAACACAAAAGATCATGAGAGATTACTACAAGCAACTCTATGCCAATAAAATGGACAACCTGGAAGAAATGGACAAATTCTTAGAAATGCACAACCTGCCAAGACTGAATCAGGAAGAAATAGAAAATATGAACAGACCAATCACAAGCACTGAAATTGAAACTGTGATTAAAAACCTTCCAACAAACAAAAGCCCAGGACCAGATGGCTTCACAGGCGAATTCTATCAAACATTTAGAGAAGAGCTAACACCTATCCTTCTCAAACTCTTCCAAAGTATACAAGAGGGAGGAACAGTCCCAAATTCCTTCTATGAGGCCACCATCACCTTGATACCAAAACCAGACAAGGATGTCACGAAGAAGGAAAACTACAGGCCAATATCACTGATGAATATAGATGCAAAAATCCTCAACAAAATACTAGCAAACAGAATCCAACAGCACATTAAAACGATCATACACCATGATCAAGTGGGGTTTATTCCAGGAATGCAAGGATTCTTCAATATACGCAAACCTATCAATGTGATAAACCATATTAACAAACTGAAGGAGAAAAACCATATGATCATCTCAATAGATGCTGAGAAAGCTTCTGACAAAATTCAACACCCATTTATGATAAAAACCCTGCAGAAAGTAGACATAGAGGGAACTTTCCTCAACATAATGAAGGCCATATGTGACAAGCCCACAGCCAACATCGTCCTCAATGGTGAAAAACTGAAAGCATTTCCACTAAGATCAGGAACAAGACAACGTTGCCCACTCTCACCACTCTTATTCAACATATTTTTGGAAGTTTTAGCCACAGCAATCAGAGAAGAAAAGGAAATAAAAGGAATCCAAATCAGAAAAGAAGAAGTAAAGCTGTCACTGTTTGCAGATGACATGATACTATACATAAAGAATCCTAAAGATGCTACCAGAAAACTACTAGAGCTAATCAATGAATTTGGTAAAGTAGCAGGATACAAAATTAATGCACAGAAATCTCTGGCATTCCTATACACTAATGATGAAAAATCTGACAGTGAAATCAAGAAAACACTCCCATTTACCATTGCAACAAAAAGAATAAAATATCTAGGAATAAACCTACCTAAGGAGACAAAAGACCTGTATGCACAAAATTATAAGACACTGATGAAAGAAATTAAAGATGATACAAATAGATGGAGAGATATACCATGTTCTTGGATTGGAAGAATCAACACTGTGAAAATGACGGTATTACCGAAAGCAATCTATAGATTCAATGCAATCCCTATCAAACTACCACTGGCATTTTTCACAGAACTAGAACGAAAAATTTCACAACTTGTATGCAAACACAAAAGACCCCGAATAGCCAAAGCAATCTTGAGAACGAAAAATGGAGCTGGAGGAATCAGGCTCCCTGACTTCAGGCTATACTACAAAGCTACAGTAATCAAGACAGTATGGTACTGGCACAAAAACAGAAAGATAGATCAATGGAACAGGATAGAAAGCCCAGAGATAAACCCACACACATATGGTCAGCTTATCTTTGGTAAAGGAGGCAGGAATGTACAGTGGAGAAAGGACAGCCTCTTCAATAAGTGGTGCTGGGAAAACTGGACAGTTACATGTAAAAGTATGAGATTAGATCACTCCCTAACACCATACACAAAAATAAGCTCAAAATGGATTAAAGACCTAAATGTAAGGCCAGAAACTATCAAACTCTTAGAGGAAAACATCGGCAGAACACTCTATGACATAAATCACAGCAAGATCCTTTTTGACCCACCTCCTAGAGAAATGGAAATAAAAACAAAAATAAACAAATGGGACCTAATGAAACTTCAAAGCTATTGCACAGCAAAGGAAACCATAAATAAGACCAAAAGACAAACCTCAGAAAGAGAGAAAATATTTGCAAATGAAGCAACTGACAAAGGATTAATCTCCAAAATTTATAAGCAGCTCATGCAGCTCAATAACGAAAAAGCAAACCCAATCCAAAAATGGGCAGAAGACCTAAATAGACATTTCTCCAAAGATATACAGACTACCAACAAACACATGAAAGAATGCTCAACTTCATTAATCATTAGAGAAATGCAAATCAAAACTACAATGAGATATCATCTCACACCAGTCAGAATGGCCATCATCAAAAAATCTAGAAACAATAAATGCTGAAGAGGGTGTGGAGAAAAGGGAACACTCTTGCACTGCTGGTGGGAATGTGAATTGGTACAGCCACTATGGAGAACAGTATGGAGGTTCCTTAAAAAACTACACATAGAACTACCATATGACCCAGCAATCTCACTACTGGGCATATACCCTGAGAAAACCATAATTCAAAAAGAGTCATGTACCAAAATGTTCATTGCAGCTCTATTTACAATAGCCCGGAGGTGGAAACAACCTAAGTACCCATCATCAGATGAATGGATAAAGAAGTTGTGGCACACATACACAATGGAATATTTCTCAGCCATAGAAAGAAACGAAATTGAGCTATTTGTAATGAGGTGGATAGACCTAGAGTCTGTCATACAGAGTGAAGTAAGTCAGAAAGAGAAAGACAAATACCGTATGCTAACACATATGCATGGAATTTAAGGGAAAAAAATGTCATGAAGAACCTAGGGGTAAGACAGGAATAAAGACACAGACCTACTGGAGAACGGACTTGAGGATATGGGGAGGGGGAAGGGTGAGCTGTGACAAAGCGAGAGAGAGGCATGGACATATATACACTAACGAACGTAAAGTAGATTGCTAGTGGGAAGCAGCCACATAGCACAGGGATATCAGCTCGGTGCTTTGTGATCGCCTGGAGGTTTGGGATAGGGAGGGGGGGGAAGGGGGGGAGACGCAAGAGGGAAGAGATATGGGAACATATGTATATGTATAACTGATTCACTTTGTTATAAAGCAGAAACTAACACACCATTGTAAAGCAATTATACCTCAATAAAGATATTAAAAAAAAAACAGCAGAGATATTTTCTGAGGCCCTAGGTTTCAGAGAAATTGTACAGCTATAGTTTTAGTAGAACTGCAAATCAGGTTAAGAGAAAGTTGTAAATGCTGTTTAGAGATATGCTTGTAAATAGTTAAGTTATTTTACCATACTAATTAGTTTACAGTGAGTGAAATGATATTTGCTGTTGAAGGTATAGATTCACTTTGCTTACATGAAAAGAAACAATGAAGAGGGAATAGGTCCTCCCTTTTTTAAGCAGTACACCCTTACAAGGAGTATAAAATTTAACTTCAAGTTCCCTGAAAGTCCACATCCAAGCAGGAAAATGTGTAAAGATAAATTCCAAGACCTTTATATTTAAACTTCTGTGTCTGGTACTCAAAGAAAACAGATCTTTTCGTTGAAATTTGCAATGACCTTTCTGACAAAGATTTTAAGCCCAACATAGTAATAGTAGATTGGCAGGCTTACAAACTCGTGTTTGGGGCTGAGAATAAATTAGAACACATGGATAAAGGCAGATAGTCCTAACACCCCAACTGTTCCACATTTTTTTTTTTTTTTTTTTTTTTTTTGCTTAGAAGTCAAGAGATCTAGTAGCAAGTTCACTTCTAACACTTAACTGCCTTGTGAGTGTTTCAAAGTCTTTTAGTCTATCTATGCCCCAATGTCCTCATATTTGTAAGCAAATGGCTTTGTAATATCTGTACATCAGATGACTGCACAAGCAAACAGTGTTCCCCTGCGAATGACTGCTGAGAGGGGGCACGACAGTTTCACATCTGAGGACGGTGACACAGAGGTTACAGAGCCTGCTGCAGCAACTCCTACAGGAGGCTCAGGGGTGGAGGAGGCCGAGCGTGTAACCTGTATCCTGGAGGCACAAGGCCGCGGGGAGCAGGAGAGCAGTGAGAGCATCTGAAGGAACCAGCCTGTGGGAGTTAGGGAAAACACAACCTGAACTGTGCTCCCCTGGCTTCTGCCAAGGCTCTGGTGTGTCTCAACTACATCTATAATCAGGGCCATGGAGGGGAGGAATTACAGAATAAAGATAAAGAAGCAGAGCACAGCGATCGAAGAGAGGCCTGAAGGAAGGGGGCAAAGTAAAGTAAAAAAGGAAAGAAATCATGTCTGTAGGTCTACGTAGTCATCTGCAAGACCACAGGGTGAAAAAACCAAAGGAGAGTGAAAATAAGAAAGTCTAGGGGACTTGTGGAAGGGACGTCAGACCATGAAGAGCATTTTAGGAAGCTGCACTTCAAGGAGAATGAGAACAGCTGTTTAGCAAGGGCTTATGTGGTCGAAGCCATTAGTATCATGTGAATTCAAAGAAATAAAAGATTAATAGCAGCTGAAATATACATGAAATCTTACCATTTTGCCAAGTACTGATAATTCGTTATAATTCAAATGAGAGATATTAGATGAGAACTTCAAACCAAAAAAGGAGTTAGTTTAATTCTAGAGTTGGGAGAAGTGTCTGAGTCATATTGTGAACATTATCATGGGTTTATTAATCAGATCTCAGGCAAAGAATTTATTTTCTTTAGGAATAAACAATGAAGAGAGGTAAATCGCAACTTGATTAAAGACACTGCTATGAAAGCCATCTAAACGAAAGTGCAAGTGAAATTGAAATTTTTATTAGAAGGGAGGAAGATAAATCATGGCAAGGGGCTGACAGACTGTACTCACTGCCAAATACTGTCTGCTTCAATGCTAGAAAATAATAAATGTTTGTTGACACAACTTACCAACCTTATCAATATAATGTAATATTTTACTGTACATAATTTGACATGGTTCCCATTCTGTCTCATTTCTGAAGTCACAAACAGAGTCTTGTTCTCTACAGAAACCCAGAGGTCTAAAATAGACGTGCAGTGCCAGTGGGCAGGCACTAGAAGGCAGAAATTGAGCTGCATATCCTGAAAAGTGGAGAAAAAAATACAGTATTCATAGGCAGTTGCCATATAGAGGCCAAGACCAAAGAATGCCCTGAATGCAAGAAGATAGGTACCAGTTTCTGGATGCTGTATCAACAAGTAGTAGGTAGGCAGGCTATGTAGTCAAGAATAAGAAAAAGGTATGATATGAGATAGGCAAGGCCCCAGTAACATAAAGGTATACTTCTATGAAAAGATTTGAATATAAGAAAATGTTTGGTTATCCAGGACAAGGAAGAATTGCAATAATGAGAACTGTGCAAACGCCAGACAAGGAGAAGAGCTTCATGCTCAGTCTAACAGAGTTGAGCTAAAACTATTTTGACCCCTCCTTTTTTAAAACCAGAATTGCCCCTAATGACATAAGGGGAACTGAGTTTACAGGCTGCAATCAGCTGGTACTGGCTGTGAAAAGAGTGGGTCTAAAACTCTAGGAACTAGACAGGTCTTGACGAACTGGATGTTAATGCTTTGAATCTTTATAAATGACTCTTTGGAAGTATGCAGAATATAACCCATCTTTTATAGTAGAAAAATACAGTATTATCAATGCAAAGTGCTTTATTATTTTAGTTGGTTCTAGAGGTAAGTAACAGCCAGTGAAAATCAGGCTTAAAATTGACCTGCTAACACATTAAGACAAGAAACCAAAGAAATATGAGAATTTTTTAAAAGGTATAGTGCTTATATCACCAGGCCAGACACCTAGATGATTCTGTACACAATACGGTGCAAATGAGTTTTCACTGTGGGAAGTATCCATGTGCTTATAACTCAAAACAATCTAGGAAGGACTCTCAGGAATTGAGTGGACACACTTTCACAGCAGCAGCAGCTGTGAGAGAAAAATAACGCCATAGTTTTTCTTAGGTCCTGGATCATCTTCACTATCATTATTCTGAATTCTTTTCTGGAAGGTTGCCTATCTCCACCTCATTTAGTTGTTTTTCTGGGGTTTTATCTTGTTCCTTCATCTGGTACATCGCCCTCTGCCTTTTCATCTTGTCTATCTTTCTATGAATGTGCTTTTTGTTCCACAGGCTGCAGGATTGTAGTTCTTCTTGCTTTTGCTGTCTGCCCTCTGGTGGATGGGGCTAACCTGAGCTGCATCTTTAAGGATTATATTCCAACTATTAAGTGCTATGAAAACTCTAAGCTCACTGAAAATTTGATATTTCTTGAATATGCTAAGCCCTTCACAAATCCTTGCTTTGGTACATTTCTACATCTCCTATTAATATTTCCTATCTTTTCAGCTTTTCAAATTTCTTCTAATCTGTGTGAAATTACATTTTTCAAAGACTGTTATAAAGATATCTCAAACTCCAAATACTCTTCTAGAAGTCTGCAGCTTCCCCATCAAGAGTTAATGTCTATGTCTCTTCTTGAAACCGACTGGCACTTTGTGACTGCCTCAACCGACAGAGTATAGCACAGGTGACACAATGTGAAGTCCAAGGCTAGATCAGAAAAACGCTATGTACTTCCACCTTGTTTACTTGGGACCTTAGTTCTTAGAACCCACCTACTATGCTGTGAGGAAGTCCAAGCAGCCTGTGAAGAGGTTCATTTAGAAGACCCAAGGGCCTCTCAATCAACAGCTAGTACCAACTAGCTAGACAGTGAGTGAGTAACCTTGAAAGTAGGTCTTCTAGTCACTATTTGAGCTGCCCCAATTGAGCAGCCATAATTCCTTTCCACCAGGCACTGCACAAAATACAGATTACCAAGTAAAATAAATGATGTTGTTTTCAGCCACTAAATTTTGGGGTTGTTTTAAGCCACTAAATTTTGGAGTTGTTTTATGGTAATAAATAATTGGAACATCATCCTTAAATATGCAGCTCAAAAGTTACCTGTTCTTCCCTCCCCACCCACCCACGGTGGCAGCAATCCTTTTATTCCTGCAGGGAAAAAAAATTATCAAAGTATAGTTGATTTACAATGTTGTGTTAAAGTATAGTTGATTTAAAATGTTGTGTTAGTTACTGGTGTACAGCAAAGTGATTCAATCACATATATTCCATTATAGGTTATTACAAGATATTGAATATAGTTCCATGTGCTATACAGTAGGACCTTGTCGTTTATCTATTTTATATATAGTAGTATGTATATGTTAGTCCCAAGCTCCCAATTCATCCCACCCCCACCTTTCCCCTTTGGTAACCATAAATTTGTTTTCTATGTCTGTGAGTCTGTTTTTTATTTTGTAAATAAGCTCATTTGTATCATTTTTTTAGATTCCACATATAAGTGATATCATATGATATTTGTCTTTCTCTGTCTGGCTTACTTCACTTAGTGTGATAATCTCTCGGTCCATCCATGTTGCTGCAAATGGTATTATATCATTCTTTTTTATGGCTGAGGGTGTAGAGAAAAGGGAACCTTCCTACACTATTGGTGGGGTTTAAACTGGCACAGCCACTGTGGAGAACAGTACGGAGGTTCCTTAAAAAACTAATAACAGAGTTACCATATGATCCAGCAATTCCACTTGTGAGTATATATCCAGAAAAGACAAAAACTCTAATTCGAAAACATATATGCACCCCAATGTTCATAGCAGCACTATTTACAATAGCCAAGACATGGAAGCAACCTAACTGCCCACCAACAGATGAATGGATAAAGAAATTGTGACATACACACACACACACACACACACACACACACACACACACACACACATACACACCACAGTTCTCTAGTCCATGGGTCAGCAAAATTGCCCTGTAAAGGCCCAGAGGTAAATATTCTCAGCTTTGCAGGCAAAGCTGTCTGAAAACGATTCTGTCACTACATTTCTGTCATTACAGCACAAAAGCAACCATAGACAATACATAAATAAATGGGTAGAAGTGTGTTTCAGCAAAACTTTATGATCACTGAAATCTGAATTTCATATAATTCTTATGTGCCACAAAATAGTATTCTTTTTATTTTCCTAACCATTCAAAACTTAAAAAAGCATAACAAAACCTATTACCTTGCAGGCTGCACAAAACAGGCAATGGTGTTTGGTGTTTGGCATTCAGACTGAAGTTTTCAGGCTACAGATCTAGAGAGAAGCTTCACTAGGTCCTGCTGCTCAGTACCCCAAGCTACCTGACCCAGCTCCAAGAGCTTTGATTTCCAGGAATCCCTTTGATTATGTGAGCACATAAAGAGCCTTTCAACGAATCCTTCTATTTGCTTATTTCTTTTATTGCTTGCTTGTTTGAGTTGACCAGAATTTTTTGTACATGTGCTCAAGAGACACCAGTGCAGGGGCTTCCCTGGTGGTGCAGTGGTTGAGAGTCTGCCTGCCGACGCAGGGGACATGGGTTCATGCCCCGGTCCGGGAAGATCCCACATGCCGCGGAGTGGCTGGGCCCGTGAGCCATGGCCACTAGGCCTGCGCGTCCGGAGCCTGCGCTCCGCAACGGGAGAGGCCACAACAGTGAGAGGCCCGCGTACCAAAAAAATAAAAGACACCAGTGCAATATCTTATGATTAATTTTATGACTTAGTGGCAAGAAAAGAACTATAACATGCAGTAAGAAAATTAACTTTCATAGTTTAAAAGAAAACCATGTCTCAAGACATAGTGTGTAAAATAGCTTGAAGAGCACAATTCACTCTTTATTTTGCTATTTCAATTAACTCTAAGAATACTAAAAGTAGCAACTGTGTCTAATAACACTTACCCTCAAGGTCTCAAAAAATGTTGAGTGGGTATATTTTGGAAGTAGAAGTTTTAATAATAAATAAAATAAAAATCTCCTAAGTGAGGATTTTAAATCAGATTATTAGAGCAAACTTTCAAGTATGAGTAAATTTACTAGGTTTCTATACTATATTATGCAACTCAAAGTTGAGAAATAATTCTGGAAAACAAATTTAAATATAATTTGAACCTAATGCTGCCTTTATTACCACACTAAGTAACTAAAAGAAATGTTCTTAATCAACTTGGTTTTTGTGGTGCATTAATGAGAACAGACACACAATTAAGTCAGGCACTTGACTACTCTATCCCATGGTTCCACTATTTATATACAGACCAGGAGTAAGTTATCCAACTGCACATAAACACTAGCCACCTGCCAAAGGGCATGAGAATCAAGCTCTAAATAGGTTGTCTTTCAAAACAAGTGTGCATGTCCATCCACACATATATCAATTTTCTGGGTAGGAGAGTGTGTAACAGTAACACCCAAAATTATAAAATAAATCCTTTTGCATATCTATGGTAACCATGAACTGGTTATAATTATTAAAATTACTTTTAATATTTTAATTTTGTGAAAACCCTCACCTGGTAACTGCATACTATGTAAATGATGAATACCAGGGAGTTGCTTAACGCTGACAAATGTCTGTCCTGTTTGTTATTCACCATGAGTCACATGTGGGTGATTTGGTATTTCATTTAGAACTTTTTTTTTTCATGTCACAGATTTTAAGTTGAAACCGAAAAACAAAAGTCTATGAGAAACATGAGGGATACTTGAGTCTACCCAAAATTTTTAGGTCAATCCTCTGCCCCTACTATAGTCTAGGTTTTTTGTGTTTTTTTTTTTTTCCATTTGTGATATTTTTATGCTCATGACTCATCTATTCTTATACTTTTACATAAACAGATTTTGTTTCCTGGAGGCTATGAATTACGCCCCCTGCTTAAATTTTCCCAAGAGCCCCTGATTCAGTTCATCCTTTTCTTTACAGCTAATGGGATGGCTGAGTCTAAGGCAACATTCCAAGGCTTTAACTTTAATTACAAAATGTATTTATGCCTGGGTACACACACACAGAGTTGCCTTTAAGAAAAAATAAGATTCTGAGGCCCCCTTTAAGCTTCTCTAGAAGATCATTTCAATGGCTGTCATTTCTACTTTTTCAGCTTGTTCATCAAATTAGGAAAATATTTGAGTGAGAAAATTAAATCCTTATTTATGTTCATACTTTCAAAACTGCCCATGGGCAGCATTAAATGACTACATTTTTCTAGAAAATATGCACATGGATATTTTTATCTGAAATTTTCTGTAGTTGAAAAATCTTAAAATTCAACCATGTATATTTATTTAGACAGGTTTTGATTGTATGCTCATCAAATCATATTAAAAGTATTAAAATAAAAACAGGGATAGCTGTGCTTAGCAATGCTCATATTATGAGCAACTCACACATGAAAATACCCAAAATACGAAAAATAATTTTCAAAATTCTCCTTACTTCTTCTGTCACTTTAAGGTCACTCTGCTTCCCCTCTGGCTATATCTAGGAGCTCGTGGAGAACAGTAGTGTCCTTTTCTTGGCCTGTCCTGCAAATTCTCTGGCAAATAATTTAATTATTTCCCCCTTCTTCCTTCATCAAAGAAATATGTGGTGTATACAGAAAGTTGGTGGGTTTCTCATTCTGCCTCTCATCATTCACTCTTAGTGTATGCTACTTTGGATATACATACTTATAGCATGGACAAAGTCATATATATTAATTTACTTGATTTTTTGGTGTATCAGTGAAAGCACCTGCACATTCAGTCAAGCATTTAACTGTTCTATCCAGCAGTTCTACTACCTATAGACCTGGAATAAGTTATCTGGTTGCATATTCTATTTATGACTATGCCATATATAGATATTTATATATTTATGTAAAGCCCATATAATGTGATAGATAATTGGGTGGGCTCAAGTGTCAGATTTCCAAGGTTTAAATCCTAATTCCATGAATTACTAAATGTATGAAATTGAGAAAGTTACTTAATTGCTTTGTGCCTCAGTTTCCTCCTTAGTGAAACTGGATAATAGCACCTACCTTAACGTATGAGGATTAGATGATTGCACATGTGGGAAACACCTAGAAAAGGATCTGGCACGTGGCTTGCACTCAATAAATGTTTGGCTATTGCTGTCCTCTTTAACTCATTAATCTCTTCCCCTAGGTTTTCCAATTCTCCTAATCACATTAAGAAAAGCAGATAGCTAGCTAGCTAGCTAGCTAGATAGATAGACAGGAAACAGATATAGATATATAGATAGAGATATAGATATGTCTCAGAAGAAATAAATGGTCCACACCCACACTTCCCTGGAAACAATTCAGGAAAACCCCAAAGACACTGGGCCATCATCATTAAAAAAAAAAAAACCTCTAATATGCCCTTTTAGAAACTTTGCCCTACTATCCATCTACCCCTTTATCTTTCTATATCTCCTGAATTCTAAATAGCAACATTTCTTATTTAATTCATTTATTTTTGCTTATTTGTATTAGTCTGTTTTTCTACTTTTTATAAAGTACTTTACTCATGTTATGGGTTTAGTTAGAGTTGCCCAGATAGTTTTTGATTCTTGATGGAAAAAAATGCTCCAGTTTTCCATATGAAGGGCAACCCAGCTAAAAGTCTTACCACCAGTGGCACTGGACCTGAACCCCACACCTCAGGAATTCTTATCAGCTTTTCCTTCTCTTGCTGACTCTTGGTTCAGCTGATCCAACATGTCCCACGTTGAACACATCATTAACAACTGCACTTTCCCTGCACACCTGCCCTTATTCCAGGTTTCACTCTAGACTCTGAGATGGAACAGCCTGATTGAGGATCTTCTTTGAATCCTTCCTTCTCGTTTCTCTTATCCAAAAAGTCACTAAACTCTATTGAATCTTCCCCCCAAATATCTGTCAAATCCTTCCAGTTAATTTCATCACCACTGCCAAGATCTTAGACCAGGACCTAGACTACATGAACCTCCTAAATTTTCCCTAACTGACCTCCATTTATCAGGTTCTTTTCCCTCAAACTCATTCTTCATGATGTCAGCAGAGTGAGCTTTCTACAGTGCTTCATATTACTCGACTGATTACAAGCTTTCAAAGCCTTCTCTTACTCCTGAATAACAGTCAAAACCTTTAACAAAACTGACAGCATCATCAGGGCCCTTTGCCTTTCTAGTCTCGTGTACTCATGGTCCTGCCAACTCATTTTTTTCTGTCTCCCAATATACGGAAGACTCTATCCTCTGCCTCTGCTGGTAGCACCATAGTTCACCCTGTTTGCCACTGAATCCTGTTTTAACCTACCTGTCTCTTAGCCATCTTTCCTGTCTTAATTTAAATGGCCTGTGCTCTAAGCAAATTCCCTGGCTCATGCTGGGTGAATGAAGCACTTTGTGTTTCCTCTTTCAGATCACTTGCTACTCCTTCAGATAATTTTTTTCTTTAAAAACTGCTCCCTGACCTCACCACCACCCCCGCCTCCACCCATTGTAACCTCTGCGAGTTTAAGACATATTTTAGAAGTAAACACAGAGTTTATTTCAGTGCCTCATATATAGAATAGTGTCTGGCACATGGATGAAGAACAATAAATATCTGTTGCAACGAGCATACTTGTCAGCCTCTCAAGGCTCCACAGAATGACAGTATACAACTGCAAAATGTCAGCCAGGAAGAGGTGAAGGAGATTCATCAAGGAAATACAAAATCTCAATATATGTCTGGAAGAAAGCAAGCAAATAAAAGTGTGTCCTCTGATGAAATAAACAGGAGGAAATTGCATCCCATAATATGCTGTGAGGAGCTGCATCTGAGATGAGAGTACAGGTCTATTGGAACCCAGGAGAAGATCCCACCTCAGAGTCAGCTGATATAACAGAGGAATATAGAGGGTGGGATTAGCTGAACATACAAGGAATTAGTGGATAAGTCCCATTTCGTTCTCAGAGCAGCAAGCAAAGCAGCGTTTACGCCCAGGCCAAAAAGCAAATATCTTTTCTATAAATTATATTTTTTAAACATGAGGGAAGCCCTGGCTTTTAGGTTTGGTATTGGTACCCCGGATTTATACATGGGGCCCATACCTGAAAGCTAACATCCCATCCTTTCACCCTAAATAGAACCTGAAGGTGGACTTAATTCACCAAGGAGCACAAGGTTCCTCATTAACATTTCCTCATACTTGAGTGTCCGTCCTATCAGGAAACAGAGAGCAGAGGAATTCCAGAACAACCTAGAAAAATCAATCTGGTTCTTCAGCTTTCAATATAAATGGACAATTAGGATTTGTAAGTGCAGGGACAGATTGAAAAAGGAAGTCAAAATAAACAGAAAAAATGGTCTCAGGAGAATCAAAATAATTCAGGAAACAAAAGAAAACGTTTTAAAATTCCTTAATGGATTTTCTTATAGAGATACAAGAAAAACTTGCATTTGTGAAGCAAGATTGAGAAGTTATAAAACAAGGAATGAAAAGAAAACAAGAAAAATCTCTTGGAAATTAAAATATATTAATATAACTGCTAAAATAAACAACTCAATAGAAAGTCTATGATGTAAATTGCAGAAAATGTCTCAAAATATATCACAAAAGACAAGATGAGAAACATGAGAGAAAAAATATGATGTAGAGGTTCAATCTAAAAGGTTCAATACCTAACAATAAATCCATAAAAAAGAATTAGAGAGGAAGAAATTATAAAAATTCATATAAAAACATGAAACGTAGTACTAAAAGAGCCCACTCACAAAGTGCCATATGGCTAAATTAATAAAATATCTAGACCTAGATACAGCCTTGTGAAATTTTAGAATGTTAAGGGAAAAAAAAGATCCTAAAAGTTTCCAGAGAAAGAAAATATACCACATACGAAGGAACAAAAATAAAACTAGTATAACCAGGTCAAAATTTGCATAGTAAAAATCAAATGTAGAAAAAAAAAGAGGAGCTTTGGATTCCCCTTGATGTAGAATGGATGGAGGACTCTAAAATCGGAAGACATACACATGCACTTAAAGGTCAAACTGCTTTAAATGAGTCATTTTGTGGGGAACATTAAGTAATTTTAGTTACAAATATCCTGTCAGGCTCTCTCTCAGTTCCCAAGAGTTTTTTCCACTCACCCGTTTTCTTCCTAATATATTATCTGAGGATGACTGGAATTACTGTGGGTCTCACACCAATAACCCCCTCCCACTGTGGAGCAGCCCTGGGTGTACTAGTTCAAGAAAACATGAGAAAATCTATACGATTCCCCCACTGGCTTATGGAAATCTATTGATTCAAAGATAGAATCAGAGATGAGCATGTAAAACTTTAGACACAAAATTCAGAGGAAAATTCTCCAGAGATTCCTTATGAAAAGTAGTGTTGCCTTCAGGAGAGAAAAGAAAAGGTGGTCACTCCCTTTCTCTGGTCATTAGGCTACATGGATAGGAGGCCCAGTGTCTGTAGCCATCTAGCTACTAACAGGGGGATGCAGTTAGTACACAAAGAACAGAACCAAGAGCATCATGTTCAGTGAAAGAGACAAGACACCACCCTGAAGCCCACCCTACCTGTAGACTTCAAGTAGTTTGTCAATAAATTTCTTTATTATTGTAAGGCAATTTAAGTTGAGTGTTTTCTAATTAGCAGCTGAGCTGTTGCAGGATTCTCAGCAGAGGAAGTGGGGGAAAGGTCTCTGTTCCATATGCTGCACTCTGGATCCTCTGGTCTCTACTGAGATATTTCTTCCCCCAGGCCATGAGCCTTCTTGCCTCTGTGTCTGTTAAGGCAGAGTTAGACTGCTCAGTCATTAAGGGCCCTATACTGGAGCTCCCATTCAAATTCATGGTCTCTCATTCTCTTCAGCCCCCTTATTATCACTCTAGGTTTTTTCAAAACAAGTAAAATCTCTCGACTCTTCTTTACCTGTCCTCCCAAAGTGCGCCAAAATTTCTTTATACTGAACCAACTACATGGGGTCCCTGGATAACTTGGAGTAATACCTCAGGTCCTTCTACCTAGACATTTTTTTTTTTTAACATCTTTATTGGGGTATAATTGCTTTACAATGGTGTGTTAGTTTCTGCTTTATAACAAAGTGAATCAGCTATACATATACATATGCTCCCATGTGTCTTCCCTCTTGCGTCTCCCTCCCTCCCACTCTCCCCATCTCACCCCTCCAGGCTGTCCCAAAGCCCCGAGCTAAAATCCCTGTGCCTTGCGGCTGCTTCCCCCTAGCTATCTACCTTACTACGTTTGTTAGTGTGTATATGTCCATGACTCTCTCTCGCCCTGTCAAAACTCACCCTTCCCCCTCCCCATATCCTCAAGTCCGTTCTCCAGTAGGTCTGCGCCTCTATTCCTGTCTTATCCCTAGGTTCTTCATGACATTTTTTTCCCTTAAATTCCATGCATATGTGTTAGCATACGGTATTTGTCTTTTTCTTTCTGACTTACTTCACTCTGTATGACAGACTCTAGGTCTATCCATCTCATTACAAATAACTCAATTTCATTTCTTTTTAAGGCTGAGTAATATTCCATTGTGTATATGTGCCACATCTTCTTTATCCATTCGTCCGATGATGGGTGCTTAGGTTCTTTCCATCTCCAGGCTATTGTAAATAGAGCTGCAATGAACACTTTGGTACATGACTCTTTTTGAATTTTGGTTTTCTCAGGGTATATGCCCAGTAGTGGGATTGCTGGGTCATATGGTAATTCCATTTGTAGTTTTTTAAGGAACCTCCATACTGTTCTCCATAGTGGCTGAACCAATTCACATTCCCACCAGCAGTGCAAGAGTGTACCTAGACATTTTTATTACTGAGGCTACTCTACTGTTTCCATGCTATGCTGGAAAAAAGTATTGAGATAATTCAATATATAAAAATTCAATGCACAAACATGTTATCAAGACGATTTCTCTCCTCCTCTCCCCTTCTCTCTCTTTCATTTTATTTTTGCTCCAAATGGATCTATACTTCTAATGAGGATATAACTCTAAACACAGTATTTTTTACTATAGCTTATCCTTAACCTCTAAACTCTAAGATAGGCAAGCCTTGCTCTGGTTATGTAAATAAAAACTTTTGGAATTTAGGAAGTAATTTGTTTTTCTCTTCAGCAAGTTCAGGCTTTCAAGATAATTTTCTTATCATGGATTGAAAAAGTGTAATTCAAGACCACAAACTGAGCAGAGATAATTATTTTCTAGACTGACTTGCCCTCCCATTGAATTGGATGCCACTGATTACGAAGGAATGGTACAAAAAGGAATAGGGATTATCCAAGTAGAAATACATTAGTTTAATAACTCAGAAATATTATTAAGTTGTATCAGCATCAATTTTCTCATTAGCAACACTGGATGCTAAACAACAATCAAGAAACAGTTTAATTTATAAAGGTTCAAATGATTTGAACCTAGAATTTTGTACCCAACAATTTGGTTATCAACTGGAAGACAGAAAAAAAATTCATATATTAAACATTAAAAAGTTTATGATGGAGAGGAGCTTCAAGATGGCAGAAGAGTAGGACATGGAGATCACCTTCCTCCCCACAAATACATCAGAAATACATCTACATGTGGAACAACTCCTACAGAACACCCACTGAACTCTGGCAAAGGACCTGAGAACTCCCAAAAGGCAAGAAATTCCCCACGTACCTGGGTAGGACAAAAGAAAAAACAGGGACAAAAGAAAAAAGAAAAATCAGAGACAAAAGAATAGGGGTGGGACCTGCACCAGTGGGAGGGAGCTGTGAAGGAGGAAAGGTTTCCACACACTAGGAGCACCTTCACGGGCAGAGACTGCGGGTGGCGGAGGGGGGAGCTTCGGGGCCACAGAGGAGAGTGCAGCCACAGCGGAGGGCAAAGCAGGGAGATTCCCGCACAGAGGATCGGACCCGACCAGCACTCACCAGCCCGAGAGGCTTGTCAGCTCACCCGCCGGGGAGGGCGGGGCTGGGAGCGGAGGCTCGGGCTTTGGTCAGAATGCAGGGAGTGGAGTGGAGTTGGCGGCGTGAACACAGCCTGAAGAGAGCTAGTGCTCCACGGCTAGCCAGGAGGGAGTCTGGGAAAAGGTCTGGAGCTGCTGAAGAGACAAGAGACTTTTTCTTGCCTCTTTGTTTCCTGGTGCATGAAGAGAGGATTAAGAGCGCTGCCTGAAGGAGCTCCAGAGATGGGCGCAAGCCACAGCTAACAGGGCGGACCCCAGAGATGGGCATGAGATGCTAAGGCTGCTGCTGCCGCCACCAAGAAGCCTGTGTGCGAGCACAGGTCACTCTCCACACCTCCCCTCCCGGGAGCCTGTGCAGCCTGCCACTGCCAGGGTCCTGTGATCCAGGGACAACTTCCCCAGGAAAACGCACAATACGCCTCAGGCTGGTGCAATGTCATACGGGACTCTGCCGCCGCAGGCTCGTCCCGCATCCGTACCTCTCCCTCCCCCCGGCCTGAGTGAGCCAGAGCCCCCAAATCAGCTGCTCCTTTAACCCCATTCTGTCTGAGTGGAAAAAGACACCCTCAGGAGACCCACACGCAGAGGTGGGGCCAAATCCAAAGCTGAACGCCAGGAGTTGTGTGAACAAAGAAGAGAAAGGGAAATCTCTCCCAGCAGTCTCAGGAGCAGGGGATTAAATCTCCACAATCAAACTGATGTGCCCTGCATCTGTGGAATACATGAACAGACAATGAATCATCCCAAATTGAGGAGGTGGGCTTTGGGAGCAATGACATATATATAGTTTTTGCCTTTTGCTCTTTTTGTGAGTGTGTATGTGTATGCTTCTGTATGTGATTTTGTCTGTAAAGCTTTGCTTTTACCATTTGTCCTAGGATTCTATCCATCCGTTTTTTTTGTTTTTTAGTATAGTTTTTAGTGCTTGTTATCATTGATGGATTTGTTTTTTGGTTTGGTTGCACTCTTTCTTTATTTATTTTATTAATTAAACAAATTTTTTAAATAATTATTTTATTTTATTTTACTTTATTTTATTTTATTTTACCATTTTCTTTCTTCTTTTTCTCCCTTTTGAGTCATGTGGATGACAGGCTATTGGTGCTCCAGCCAGGGGTCAGGGCTGTGCCTCTGAGGTGGGAGAGCCAAGTTCAGGACCCTGGTCCACAAGAGACCTCCCAGCTCCACGTAATATCAAATGGTGAAAATCTCCCAGATATCTCCATCTCAACGATAAGACCAAGCTCCACTCAATGACCAGAAAGCTAAAGTGCTGGAAACCCTATGCCAAACAACTAGCAAGACAGAAACACAACCCTATCCATTAGCAGAGAGGCTGCCTAAAATCATAATAAGGCCACAGACACCCCAAAACAAAACCACCAGACTGGGACCTGCCCACCAGAAAGACAAGATCCAGCCTCATCTACCAGAACACAGGCACTAGTCCCCTCCACCAGGAAGCCAACACAACCCACTGAACCAACCTTACCCAATGGGGGAAGACACCAAAAACAATGAGAACTACGAACCTGCAGCCTGTGAAAAGGAGACCCCAAACACAGTAAGTAAGCAAAATGAGAAGACAGAAAAACACACAGCAGATGAAGGAGCAAGGCAAAAACCCACCAGATCGAACAAATGAAGAAGATATAGGCAGTCTACCTGAAAAAGAATTCAGAATAATGATAGTAAAGATGAGCCAAAATCTTGGAAATAGAGAGAAAATACAAGAAACGTTTAACAAGGACTGAGAAGAAATAAATAGCAAACAAACAGTGATGAACAACACAATAAACAAAATTAAACAAAATTAAAAATTCTCTAGAAGAGAATTTTAGCAGAATAACTGAAGCAGAAGAACGGATAAGTGACCTGGAAGATAAAATAGTGGAAATAACTACTGCAGAGCAGAATAAAGAAAAAAGAATGAAAAGAAGTGAGAATGGTCTCTGAGACCTCTGGGACAACATTAAATGGACCAACATCTGAATTATAGGGGTCCCAGAAGAAGAAGAGAAAAAGAAAGGGACTGAGAAAATATTTGAAAAGATAATAGTTGAAAACTTCCTTAATATGGGAAAGGAAATAGTTAATCAAGTCCAGGAAGCACAAAGAGTCCCATATAGGAGAAATCCAAGGAAAAACACACCAAGACACATATTAATCAAACTACCAAAAATTAACTACAAAGAAAAAGTATTAAAAGCAGCAAGGGAAAAACAACAAATAACACACAAGGGAATCCCTATATGTTTAACAGCTGATCTTTCACTAGAAACTCTGTAAGACAGAAGAGAGGAGCAGGACATATTTAAAGTGATGAAGGAGAAAAACCAACAACCAAGATTACTCTACCTAGCAAAGATCTTATTCAGATTTGACGGAGAAATTAAAACCTTTACAGACAAAAGCTAAGCAAAAGCTGAGAGAATACAGCACCACCAAATCAGCTTTACAGCAAATGCTAAAGGACCTTCGATAGGCAGGAAACACAAGAGAAGGAAAAGACCTACAATAACAAGCCCAAAGCAATTAAGAAAATGGGAATAGGAACATACATATCAATAATTATCTTAAATGTAAATGGATTAAATGCTCCAACCAAAAGACATAGACTGGTTGAATGGATACAAAAACAAGACCATATATATGCTGTCTACAAAAGACCCACTTGAGACCTAGGGACACATACAGATTGAAAGTGAGGGGATGGAAAAAGATATTCCATGCAAATGGAAATCAAAAGAAAGCTGAAGTAGCAATTCTCATATCAGACAAAATAGTCGTTAAAACAAAGACTATTACAAGAGACAAAGAAAGACAGTACAGAAGGGATCAATCCAAGAAGAAGATATAACAACTGTAAATATTTATGCACCAACATAGGAGCACCTCAATATATAAGGCAAAGCAGAAAAAAAAAAAACAAAGAGCCACATACCAGGAAACCCCCATAAGGCTACCAGCTGATTTTTCATCAGAAACTTTGCAGGCCAGAAAGGAGTGGTAAGATATATTTAAAATGCTGAAAAAAAAAAACCCTACAACCTAGGATACTTTTTATTCAGCAAGGTCATCATTCAGAATTGAAGGAGAGCCAGACAGCTTCCCAGACAAGCAAAAACTTAAAGAGTCCATCACTACTAAACTGACCTTACTAGTAAAGTTAAAGGGTCTCTTTAAGTGAAAAAGAAAAGGCAATAACAAGAAATAAGAAGATATAGGAATGGAAAAATCCCACCGGTAAAGGCAAATATATAGTAAAGGCAGTGGACCAATCACTTACATAAGCTAGTATGAAGGTTAAAAGACAATTGTAGAATCAACTGTAACTACAATAAACAATTAAGGGGTAGACATGAGGATGCAAAATATGAAATAAGAAACACAAAACACTGGGGGAGTAATAAAAGATATAGATCTCTTAGAATGTGTTTGAACTTAAATTATTATAAGCTTAAAACAAGTAGATATAGTCATAAGTCAACATATATGAATTTCATGGTAACCACAAATTTAAAACCTACAATAGATACACAAAAATTAGAGAGAAAGGAACACAAACATAATACAAAAGAAAATCATCAAATCATAAGGGAAGAGACTAAAAAGAACAGAGAAAAACTACAAAAACAATTAACAAGTAAACAAGAAGCAAAATGGCAATAAGTACATACTTATCAATAATCACTGTAAATGTCAATGGGCTAAATGTTCCAATCAAAAGACATAGGATGGCTGACTGAATAAAAAAAAGACCCATCTATATGCTACCTATAAAATATGCAATTCAGAACTAAAGACACATGCATACTGAAAATGAGGGGATGGAAAAAGACATTCCATGCAGACTGAAAAAAAAGAAGCTTGGGTAGCAATACTCACACGAGACAAAGTAGACTTTGAAACAAAGTTAGTAATAAAAAACAAAAAATGGTATTATATGATGAAAAATGGGTCAATACAAGAGGATATAACTTTTATAAACAGGTATGCATCTAATATAGGAGCACCTAAATATGTAAAGCAAATATTAACAGATACAAAGGGAGATATTGAAATTGACAGTAATACAAAACCATTATGGGACTTTAATACACCACTTACATCAATGGATAGAACATCAACAAGGAAACAGTGGCATCAGAAAGGGAAAGCAAGAAAATAAGCCTGTTTAAAAATCACTTCTAAAAGAGTAAAATACCTAGGAATAAACCTCACCAAGGAGGTGAAAGACCTCTATACTCTGAAAAGTATAAGAGACTGATGAAAGAAATTGAAGACAAGACAAATAAATGGAAAGATATCCCAGGTTCATGGATTGGAAGAATTAATACTCTTGAAATGTCCTTAGTACTCATAACAATCTACAGATTTAATGCAATTTCCTATCAAAATAACCATGACATTTTTCACAGAACTAGAACAATACTAATTGTTTGGAACCAAAAAAAGACCTCAAATGGCCAAAGCAATCTTGAGAAGAAAAAAAAAACAACAAAAAAACAAAAAAAAAAACCCACAGCATGGTACTGGTACAAAAACAGATACGTAGATCAATGAAACAGAATAAAGAGCCCAGAAATAAATCCACACACAGATGGTGAATTAATCTATGACAAAGAAGGCAAGAATATACAATGGGCAAAAGACAGTCTCTGCAATGTGGTGCTGGGAAAACTGGACAGCTACATGTAAAAGAATGAAATTAGAACATTTTCTCACACTATATCTAAAAATAAACTCAAAATGGATTAAAGACATAAATGTAAAACCAGAAACAATAAAACATCTAGAAGAAAACATAGGGAGCACACTCTCTGCCATATGTCTTAGCAATATCTTTTTGGATCTGTTTCCTCAGGCAAGGAAAACAAAAGCAAAAAATAAACAAATGGGACCTAATCAAACTTCAAATCTTTTGCAATGTGAAGGAAACCATCAACAAAATGAAAGGGTAACCTATTGAATGGGAGTGGAAATTTTGCCATTTGCAACAGCATCAGTGGAACTGGAGGGTATTATGCCCAGTGAAGCAAGTCAGACAGAAAAAGACAAATACGGTATGTTTTCACTTATGTATGGAACCTGAAAAATAAAACAAATGATCAAATATAACAAAACAGAAACAGCTTCACAAATACAGAGAATAAACTAGTGGTTACCAGTAGGGAGGGATGAGGGAAGATGCAAGTTAGGGAAAGGGGATTAGAGGTACAAACTACTGGGTATAAAATAAATAAGGTACAATGATGTAATATACCATATGGGAAATATAGTCAATATTTTATAATTTTATATGAAGTATAACCTATAAAAATATCAAATCACTATGTTGTACACCTGAAAACTATATAATATTGTAAGGCAACTATACTTCAATTAAAAGGAAAGAATTTCATCAGATATATTTTCCTATTCATTAGTTCTATGTCTAATGTGCTGCTCAATGCCTCCATTTAATTCTTTTCAATTGTTCAATTATAATTTTCATTTTTAAATTCCATTTTTTCTGATTGCTTACTTCTGTGACTTCATCCTTTATTTATTTAAATATGTCATGTATAGGCTTTCTATATTCTGATTCTAACAGATCCAGTACGTGAAGTATTTGTGAATCTAAATCTGTTGTTAATTGTTTCTGCTGACTCTCATTCATAGAGGCTTGTCTCCTCCTGTGCTTAGTGCTCTTTGTGAGTTCTTTGAGCTTGAAAATCTGTGGAAATCCCAAAAGTGCCAGTGGAATGCTTTTCCTACTCCTTCTTGTAGCCAGGAGGTACCACAAACTTGGCATACTTTCAATTGACCTCTGAAGTGGACATGGTAGTTCCAAGCTCAGATATACCACACCCATAGTGGGCTCAAAGCACTTATCTGGACACCAGTGGTTCTTTGAATATCTGCCTGGAAGCATCCCTGGCTCCCATCTTCCAGTACATAGTTTTCTGAGCTCTGGACCTGTACACTTTGGTTTGTTAGTTTGGAAGGTAATGGTAGAGGATGGTCCTTGAAGAGGAAAAAGGTGTGATTTATGCAGAATCTAGTTGTTCTAAAGCAGGAGAATGTCCCAGATCTTCTAGTCCATCACACTGCAAGCAGCAAACATTTATTCAACTCGATTCTTAAATTATGTTCTGCTTCTCACATCCTAGAAGTACTGTCCCTTGTCCATACCATATCATCCTTCTGAATGGAGTCCTGTCCCTTCTCCTTAGCACCACCAACTCAAGACCAAAAACGAGAAGAAGTAATAAGACTTTACATCACAAGGTAAGATTATTAACAACCTAAAATGTAATGTTATAAAGCCTCAGCTGCTGATGAATTATGCCTGTCTCTCTTCAGCTTGGACTACCTTATACTTATCTGGCTTGCCACACCTACTTTCTAGTGCAAATCAATTTAGCTTCTCTTTTGCCAACCATGTACAGAGGTCTAAATCTTTCTGACAAAATAGTATAAAATCATGCATATATGGAACTAAGACAGTTTTTCCCAAAAAGAGATTCTCTCACTCCTCTTTTTCCTTTCTTCTCACCCTTTTCCTGTAGATAAATAGATGTCCCCTTTACCTGTAGATAATATATGTATAGTCACATGTGAGAGACAGGTGTGCTGTTACATTTTATCAAGTGGCAACAAAAAAAAATCCTTATCGTTTTAAAAGTTGACCACAGAGGAAACTGGTCAAAGATTATCCTTGAGATCACTTTCATCTTTAAATGGCTATTATTTATGAAATGGAAACTTCCCTGAGGTTAAGAGGCAAGTCACTTCATATATTTGTCATTAAAAAGAAAAATAATGATCTTGTAGATTTTGAATTCCTTTTTATAAGCATATTAACCAAATAACATGTGATGAAGAAATAAAACAGAACCAAAGGAATCTGAGAAAGAGATTCTAGTGCCATCTGGGAAGTCAAGGCGATGCTTAAGTCATCTCATGTGGTGGTAGACAGGCATAGATTACATGCCAAGGGTGCAGGGATTTACAAAGTAAAAGTTTTACGCTTACATCAAGTACCTTTTCTGTTACTTCCTCTTCAAACACTAATAATTTGGGCATAGGCTCCTCCTAAATAATCCACTCCTTTCCAAGTATGATCATATTCTTCCACAAAGATTTAAAAGTCTTGGGACTCAAACTTCAGATTTGTTTCTATTGCAATACAATACAATATTCCTTTGTGTCACAAGTTAACATACAAATAAATATTAATGGGTAACAATAAACTTTTTTAAAAAGACCTTGATATCAACCAATTAGATACAAATTATTACAACAGAGACGTAGAAGGATTTGTATAGCTGTGTAAGACAACTGTGTGAATAATGTTCATGATTAAAGCCAATGTATTTTTTCCAGACCTCCTACAGCATTGCTTTTGATAAAAGTATACCACAGACTTACTAAGCTTATGTCTATGTTACAAAGCCTGACAAGTTTTAGGGTATGGGTTATGTATACAGTGATGATGGGAAGGAATCAAGGAGATTCAGCAGCACTAAGGCAAATGGGTTTATTTCAGAAGGAGTGAGAGGGCAGGGATAAGTCACTATGAGGTAGGAGACAGATGGCCCCCTGGGCCAGACAGCCTGGGTCTGTCAAGAAGAGTAAAACCATGAAGCTTTGTTCTCACCCAGACACTCCAAGGACAAAGCTAATGGCAGAAGCTGAGCTCTGCTGAAGTAAAGAGATAAGATGACCACTCCTGAGGTCAAGGAAAACTTCCCTGTCTGGACATGAGCAGGAAGACTCTTTGGGGGTCAAAAAGGGAGGGGGCACTACCCCATAATAAGTGTGGACATGCACCCACAGGTCTCTGTGGTGGGATCTGTCTTAGCATAAAGATGCGCACGCATGTTGCGTGGTGTCCTCGAACAGGTCAGATGTGGGAAAAGAAACAAGGTAACTGGCAAAGGTAAACAAAGACCCGGAAGGACTGTCCTATATAAGTGATTTAAATCACCTCTTTACTGAGCTCCTCATTCAGGACGCCTGCACGTCCCTCCGGGTGTGTATTTCTGCCCAGCTTCAGTCTTAAATAACCAACCTGTTTCTCTGTGTGCTCTCCCACTTGTGCTGTGTCTCTAATAATAAACTTTGTATCTGTTTTCACAGTTTTTGCCTCTTTGAAACATTCTTGCTTTCAAACGGGGGAAAAAGCCAGGGCCACTTTTCTTCTAGCTTCTAGTCCCTGGTGGTCTAATGGCTAGGATTCCTGGTTTTCATCCAGGCTACCGAGGTTCAATTCCTAGGCAGGGAACTAAGATCACTGCTGTCTCTCTGAGATCAACTGGACAGTTAAAGGGTTTAGTCTATACATAACTTCCAGGAAAAGTCACAGTATGTGGCTTCATTTCCTTTTAGTGTACAATAGTTTGAGGTTGCAAAGCACTTGCACCAAAACTGTTTCACTGAATAAATGCAAGTTAGTGGTTTTTGTTTTCCTTCACTCCTTGTGTGACAGCAATGAGCTTTGAGACTTTCATCTGAACCTGAACTTAGCTAATACATATCCATCTAATTTTTGTGAATTAAATTATAACTAAATACACTAGGAAGCCAGGTTACTGAAATTAATTGTATTACAAAACGAAAAGTTATTGTAACACTGCTGTTGACTCCTAGTGCACTGTTCCCCAAACTTTCATGCTTAACTGATCTTTACCAATTTGTCATGGCTTCACACAGTGTACTATCATTTACTTAGCATTTTTCTTTTTAAGATATCAATCCTTTTAAGATACCCTTCTAACTCTCATGAAATTTAGATTTGCATGTACTTACATTTTACTAAGGGGCATACAATAAATAAGTAGCAACGAAACTTAAAAAGAAGAGTGTTCATATGCCTCCTCCTAATATTTTCAAATTCTACCACTTGTATGTTATCCTACCTTGGAAAATCCTAATTTAACTATATTTTTGTATGCTGTACATTTTTTAATATTGTATTTTCTCTTAAACAATGTATGCTTATCAGTACTTATTAAAGAGAAGTCATGCATGAATACAAAAATATAGGTAGAGGGCATGGGTCAACAACATATTTTGTCTTTAGGTATAGTTACATAGAAATATCTGTCCAAGATTTACGAGATATCCAAGAAAATAAGAAAAATGAAATAACACTATTATCCTTTTTTTTTTCAGCCTTATGCTGAATATTTGATGCTGTACAACTTTCAGACTGATAAACTATGCGTCCCTTCCAGTTCAGAATGGGTCTATTCATGTATCTTTCAATGAAGATACAGTTTCAAAGTTCAGATTATTCTTAAAGAAAAATGACATTCTTTTAAGTTCCATTAGTTTATAAGACCTTCTAACTTGATAAATCAAAAGATAAAAGACCACTATATAAACATTTATGACATAAGGAATTTCTGAGACTCTTATTTATTGGCTACAACATTTTGCTAACAAAACTGAGTAAATTCCATATGTTCATTGTGTTTCAAAAACCTATAAACATACCATGAAGAAAAGCTATGTGCATAGATTACAGATGGTCCTAATGGTTACAGTAGCTAGATTATTTAATAGTTTAAGCAAAGGATACTTATGAATGCTTCAAAAGATAAGCAAAAGAGAAATGCTAAAATCATCAAATATATTATAGGTAAAAGCTCTTAGAAAATGTACTTAAAAGAATAGTTAAACTGTACAAACATACAGCAATGAGATTACTGTATTTTATATTATAAATTGTTTCACAATTGGTTGAACTTTCCCACAATAAAATCTTTCAATGAAAGCTTTCAAAAAATAAAACAAAAACTTGATTACTTAACATGATTTAAGATTAGTTAAATTAAAATGTATGTTAAATTTCATTGGGCCAAGATTGGAAGAATATTCCTATTATCTTTCAAGAAGAAACTGAAATACAGAGAAATAGTGAAGATAAAATACCTGCAAAAAAAAGGAGAAATGAAAGATATAAAGATGTGAAAAATTAATTTTAGAAATAATAAATATTATACTGGAAAATTAGCCCAATATCAAATATTACATACAGTCTAAAAATAAAAAACACTCTTACCTAGAAATACAACAAATATTATTAAGTATCATTCCTATTTCCAGTAATTATACCTTGTTAATTTTTGTAGACTGTTGGATCTTAATTTTTTTATAAATGGGGAAAGGATATTGCTACTTCAGGTTTCCAGTCTGGCATGTAAGGAGCTTAGAAGTCATCACTCCATGCTAACAACAATTAAAAAGTTAAACAAATTGAAAAAAAAGATCTCTTCTTAGATCCAGCCAAAAAGTGAGGTCACAAGGCAAAATGCTGCCTCCTAAATTGGAGAGACAGGTAGATACAGTGAATCAGAACTTACCAAAGCAGAAACCTCCATGGGAACCAGTCCAGGGTAGGAAAATCTAACTTGTAATTGACAAATTGCTCGAGGCTCAGTGTGGACAAGGCTGCAAGTTAAAAACTCCAAGGGGACATAGTCATAGGAGAACTCACACACTTGTGAGTTTTACCTCTAGGAGCTCTACCAGGTTTTCAGTGAATATCAAAGAAAAATCCCCTTATTCTTCTAGCAGGAGGAGCATTTTGAAATACACCAGAGCATTCTGCTCTTCTTAACAAGGCCTGACCTCAAAAGAAACTATTTTTACCAAAATCCTAATAGGGTTTTACAGAACCTATCCTACCCAGGGAAAGGGAAATACCCACCTCCAGCCTACACTAGCTATCCTGTCCCACCTACAGGGGTAATAAAACACCTTAGAGGCACTGGTGAAATTCACAGCCCAGGAATACCAGCTCAACGAAAGACTGAGGCTTAATCATAATACTAGACATGGTTCAGCACCCCCCTGCCAACACATTACTAAAGATCTATTTACCATAGTCCCTTTAACCCAGTACATCATGTCCACCTGTCAACAAAAAATTACAAAACATACTAAAAGGCAAAAAATAAATAAATAAATAAACTGAGCAAATGTCAGAATCAAAGTCAGAACAGCAGGAGTACTGCAAATAAACTATGATTAATATGCTAAGCGCTTTAATGAGAAGAGTAGACAAATTGGAAGAGTAGACAAGATGGATAATGTAAGTCAAGAGATTAAAATACTAAAAATAAAGAAGAAACACTAGAGATCAAAGACAGTGTATCAGCAATGAAGAATGCCTTTGATGGGCACATAAATAGACTGGACATGGCTGAGGAAAGGATTTCTGAGCTTGAGGATATGACAAAACTTCCAAAACTATTTTTGAAAAAGTAGAAAAAAACTACATAAAAAATACAGAACATATACAAACTGTGGAACAACTGCAAGATGTGTAACATATGCTTTATGTAAATATCAGAAGGAGAAGAAAGAAGAAATAGTCAAAGAAATAATGATTGAGAATTTCCCCAAATTAATGTCAGATACCACACCACTTTTCCAGGAAACTCGGAGCACACCAAGCAGGACAATACAAAAACAAAAATAAAAACAAAAACAAAAAAAATTATTCCTAGGCACATGATATTCAAACTACAGAAAATCAAAGATAAAGAAAAAATCCTGAAAGAAGCCAAATGGGGAAAAAATATGTAACTATAGAGGAGCAAAGATAAGAATTACATCTGATTTCTCTGAAACTATGCAAGCAAGGTGAGTAAACTGAAATACTTTAGGTGTTAAGAGAGGAAAAAAAAACAACAACCCACCAACCTATAATTCTGTCCCTCTGAAACTGTTCTTCAAAAGTGAAGGGACTTTCTCAGACAAACAAAAATTGAGGGAACCTGTTGTCAGTAGACCTGTCTTGGAAGAAATGTTAAAAGAAGTTCTTCAGTGGGAAGGAACTTTATATAGGTAAGAAATGCAGATCTACATAAAGAAAGCAAGAGCAGGAAGAAGATAGAAGTGAAGTAAAATAAAACCTTTTACTTTACTTATTCTTAATTGATCTAACAAGTAACACTTTTTTCAAAATAATAATAGAAACTATTAGGTATGCTCATGTATAAATATGTGTATGAATGCTTCTGTATAAGTGAAATAAATGACAGTAATGATACAAGAAACAGGAAAGAAAAATTAGCAATTATTGTTACTATAAGGTACTTGCAGTACCCATAAAGCAGTATAGTGTTATTTGAAAATGGACTTGGATTAGTTGTAAATATATATTGCAAACTCTTGAGCAACCACTAAAAAAAGTTAAAAAAAAAAAAAAAGAGAAACAGAAAAAAGAAGTACAATTGGTATGCTAAGGAGAGAAAATGTAATCATATAAAATGCTCATACAAAACCATGAAAGTCAGATAAAGTGTGAAAGATAAAATTAGGAACAAAGAACAGGGGCAACAAATAGAAAACAGTAACAAATAGCACAGATATTAACCCAACTATATCAATAATTACTTTAAACATAAATGTCCTAAAAACACCAATTAAAAAAAAGAGATTGTCAAAGAGGATTCCGCCCCTCAAAAGGAGAAAAGACCTAACTGTATGCTGTCTAGAAGAAACCCACTTTATATTAAAAGGGATGGAGAAATATACCACATTAACACTAATTAAAAGAAAGTAGAAGCGGCTATATTAATTTCAGATAGAGCAGTCTTCAGAGCAAGGAAAGTTATCAGGGATAAAGAGGGAAATTACATAATGATAAAAGGGTCAATATTATAAGAATACAATAATCCTTAATAAGTATATGCCACTCTACACCTATTAGAATGGTCAACGTCCAAAACACTGATGCCAAATACTGGTGAGTATGTGAAACAACAGGAACTCTCATTCACTGCAGGTAGAAATGCAAAACAGTGCAGCCACTTTGGAAAACAGATTGGCAGTTTCTTACAAACCTAAACACATTCATCATATAATCCAGCAATCTTGCTCCTTGGTATTTGCCCAAATAAATTGAAAACTATCCATAATCGATAAAACTTGGGAGCAACCAAGATGTACTTAGTAGGCAAATGGATAAACAAACTGTAGGACATCCAGATAATGAAATATTACTCAGTGCTAAAAAGAAATGAGCTATCAAACCATGAAAAGAAATGGAGGAAATTTAAATGCATACACTATGTGAAAGAAGCCAATTTGAGAAGATTACATACTGTATAACCCCAACCATATTATATTCTGGAAAGGCAAAACTATGGAAACAGTAAAAAGTTCAATAGTTGCAAGAGTTAGGGGTGAGGCAGGGGTACATAGGCAGATCACAGAGGATTTTTAGGGCAGTGAAACTATTCTGTATTATGTTACAATGGTGGGCACAGATCATTATACATTTGTCAAAAACCCACAGAATGTACAAAACCAAGAGAGAAACCTCACATAAACTATGGATTTTGGGTGATAATGATGTATCCACGTAGGTTCATTGATCGTAACAAATGTACCACCATAGTGTGCAATGTCAAAAGCTGGGGAGATTGTATGGGTGTGGAAGTGTGAGTATATAGGAACTCTCTGTATTTTCAGCTCCATTTTGCTAATGAACCTAAAACTGCTCTAAAAATAAAGTTTATTACATTTTTTAAAAGATTATTCCCAATGCTATGCAAATTAAGCAGGCCCTGCCCATGTGCATATCATTCTCTAATAAAGTTAGGCAGTGAGGAAAATGAACTATTTGTTAAGGAAAAATTAAATAATTATTGGTAAAGCACAGCATTTTCCAAGGCACTCTTCAAAAGAAATTTTCCTTTCGGAAGTAATTTTGAGAAATTCGTCCATTATATTCTCTCTTGGAAAGCAACAATGCATACTTGCTAATAAGTCCTAAAGTAAAGAAAGTTACTAGGGCTTCCCTGGTGGTGCAGTGGTTAAGAATCCGCCTGCCAATGCAGGGGCATGGGTTCGAGCCCTGGTCCGGGAAGATTCCACATGCCACGGAGCAACTAAGCCCGTGAGCCACAACTACTGAGCCCGCGTGCCACAACTACTGAAGCCCTTGTGCCTAGATCCCGTGCTCCACAACAAGGGAAGTCACCACATTGAGAAGCCCGCGCACCGCAACTAAGAGTAGCCCGCGCTCTCTGCAACTAGAGAAAGCCCGTGAGCATCAACGAAGACCCAAAACAGCCAAAAATAAATAAATTTATTTTTAAAAAGAAAGTTATTTAATGCAGTTATTTAATGCAGTGCTTATTTATTCAGCAAACACTTATATAGCATTTCCTTTGCAGGAGGTACTCTTCTAAGCATTTTTTCAAATATTAACTCTTTATTGAACTTCTCATAAGAATGAACTCAGAATTCTCCTAAGAACTTTTTGAGGGAGTCATTATTATTATTCCCATTTTACAAATGAGGAAAAGTGTCACAAAGATATTAAGTTACCCAAGTCAACAGCTAGTAAATTGTGGAGCTGGGATTCAAATAAACATGTGTAAGCATGGAGCCACATTTCAATGTAAAACTATGGAAATAAAATGGAATTAGTACTCTGATATACTTTGATAATTAATGGTAGTATATCACATTATAGTTTTTAAAAATGTTTCCTTTGGTTTTCTCATTTGGAAGTACAATCACCCTAGGGATATGAGTCACAGAGACGTTTTATAAATATTAAATGATTTTTCCAAGATTTCAGAGCTAGTAAGTGATGAAGTTGAAATTTCAGTTTTGATTTACTGAATTCTGAAGTCTGTTCTCTTTGCAATGTGCTCTGCTAGGAACAACAGGACTTTCTGCTATGCAGTGAGGATAGGCAAAGGCGGGATGAGGGAATGATGGGCTTTAAGAGTGGAAACGGATTTGAAGGCCAATTGTAAAAATTGGAAGGAGTCTTACTTCCAGGCTAAGGTGTTTGGACATGATTGAATAGAAGAAAACGGTAGTTTAATGAGAGTGTTTCTTTCACTGCTCAGGGGGACAACTGAAGCAGTTCGCTGTAAACGTGAATCTAAATAATATGAACAATGTTTGGAATAAAGAATGAATGGAAGCTGGAAGAACCGCAAAATTATTAAATTAGCATTGTGGTCTAAAATAAAAGGTTGTCTGATCAAAATAACCGATATTTTTATGTCCCCTAATTATATGAAAGAAGGTTTACATGTGTAACATTAGAGTTAAAAATAAACACATTTACACAAAAATTGAGTCATTTTCTATTTACCATTTTTATACATCTCTATTATCCTATTTCATCTATAGGAAAAGTGAAGTTCCTTCTTGGCTTCTCTTCAGGAAGAGAATACTAATTGCTCCTTTGGACCAGAGAGATTATGGCTCCCCTATTGCACACAATAGGGGAGCATGTGCTGTAAATCTATAAGGACTCATTTGTTAATGATATGTCCTTTATCTGCATTTTACAATAAGGAGTACGTTTTCTTAAAAGCATTTGGGCTCTTTTCAACTTATTTTAAAGCCAACAAATACAAAAGAACAGGTCTTGACACAATTATATAGTGCTGTTTTCACATGATTAGGGCAACTTGACAAATACTCAGCACTGAAACAGAACTCCAAACCATGCTGTTCACAAGGACATACTCATAGCCTCAATAGACTTTTCAAAGTTGTGACAAGAACATAATGCAAGAATCCCTCGGAAAAAAAAAAAAGAAGCAGCAAAGCTGAGGAATGGAAAATCAATTGTGACCATGAAATATATATGCATAGAGTTTTTAATATGGTTTTTTAATATTGGATAACCAACCCAAAACAGCTACATATGTTCCCATCTTTGGGTATGAGTTCAGCCTTCGATAAAATGATCTCATAGGCCAACACACTCACCGCATACTTGTAGAACACTAGGGCTGTTTTCAGGCAGGTTATTGTGCAAACAGGGTCAAGGCACTACAAGGATCCCTAGCCTGGCCTGTGGGTAGAGTGCACATTTCGAGCCCATTTCTGCCGGCACTGTCAGTTTATTAAGCTGCCGGCTGCCTACAGTTTCTATTCTCATTTCCATTCTCTTGCTTTCAGTGTTTTTGGAATCAGTTGAAGTTGAAACATCTTGGAAGAAAAGTTTGGTTTTTTGAACCCACTGGTTTCAATTATTTTTAAATCTGACGCACAAACACTGCTTTTAAAGATATGTGACTGAAGTGCCAAATAAGGCTCTTTTGATTTTTTGAAATACATGTGGTTGAAATTTGAGACCTGGCTGCTGCCAAGCTGCAGTTCAGGGAATAGAATACTGGCACAAGAAAACGAGCTGTTGTTCGGAGGATAATGTCAGAAGGAACTGTCCTACAGAAGGAAAATGTAAATTTTCATGATTTAGCTTATGCTTGTGGGACAATTCCATAATCCTTTGTTAAACATGTAAAAGTTGAAATGCTGACTCTCCTGTTGTTTATTCAGGTTCTCAGCTGTAAGTTTCTCATCTATAATAAGTCAGACTTACGTTGAATTTTTATAATGGTAATTTAAAAAATTACATTCACAAGATACCATGACACGAATTCAAACAGGTCCATTTTGTTTTTTAAGTGTAATGTGAAGGCAATAGGTATAGATTTCTCAGACAGAAAAGTTACAGTACTTTACAGTAGTACAAACTCCTCTGGTACAACTGGAATTGTGGTAAAAATCATTCAGGCTAACATGTAACTCAGGGAGAAAGTATCAAAGTATAATTTACCTATTTGTGGCAGGTACTCTAAGTGGGTGCCTCCAATAAATATATTAGAGCATTCAGTGTGTAAGTCACTCTAATTGGTCATCTAGTATTTTAGCCAATGTTACACATAAAAAGAAAAATCAACAGTACTATCGTTTTTTGACTAGCTAATGATAGATGCCACATCTAGCAAAATATGCCAGGAATTCATATCAATTGGAAAGATATAAAAGTTGAAACTAGATTGTGCTGCTGAAGAAAACAATGAAGAAAGAGCAAAACCATACAGGAAAACTAACATGCAATAAAATCAAATAGGGGCAAATTTGAAGAATCAAAACAGGAATAGAAAAAGAACTATTTATTTATTTATTTTAACATCTTTATTGGAGTATAATTGCTTTACAACGGTGTGTTAGTTTCTGCTTTATAACCAAGTGAATCAGCTATACGTATACATATATCCCCATATCCCCTCCCTCTTGCGTCTCCCTCCCACCCTCCCTATCCCACCCCTCTAGGTGGACACAACGCACCCAGCTGATCTCCCTGTGCTGTGCGGCTACTTCCCACTAGCTATCTATTTTACATGGCATGGACATATATACACTACCAAAAAGAACTCTTAAACATTTCCAGTATATTACCAAATCCTTAGAATTGGTTACCTCAGACAATTAGGACCAGTGGAGCAAAGCAATACTATTGGTTTGACCAAAAAGTTTGGTCAGGTTTTTCCATAACAGCGTATGGAAAAACCTGAAAGAAATTTTTGGCTAACCCAATATTATTATTTTTTGCACATTCTGTATTGTTTGAATTACTTGTGCAATAACTGGACATATATTACTTTAAAAATAAATGGTTATTAAAGTTGGCTTTTCTTAATTCGATATAAATTTCCAGAATCACCGTACTCTTCCAAAAGTATTTACTGTGCACTTGCACTTTACAGTAACATAAAAAATCTGAAGATAACAGGTCTCTTTGGAAGCTTATGCTAAAGCTGCAGTTATATGACATCAGATCTCCAGATTAAATGCAACAATTTAAGTCAGCTAAGCATATGCTTGGCATTATAGAGCTGAATGTCCATATAAATTAACACAATGTTTACTATTTACCCAGATGCATGAATAGTAAACAAAGACACTATCTACAAGTATGAAAGAAGGACAAAATAGATACATATGATATGACTTAAATTCATAAAATGTATCAATATAGTATCATATGGGAAATAATTTGAGAAAATAGTTGAGGGTGATAAGAGCATTTTATGAATACTATGTGTTCATGGGAGAGTCTAGAGTAGAAAGTGTTATTTTTTCCCTAATTTATCTTAAAAGTCTTCCAGAAAGAAAATTAAGATTTCAAAAATGGTTTTTGGAAAATATCAATACATAATATTTTGGTAAGCTTAAGAGGATGACAGATTTGAATTCAAGGTTTGAAAAGAAACACGAAAGCAGACACTGATTAGCAGCAAAAAGGAATTATGATACGAGGACTGAAAACACCATGGTTAACATCTAGAGTATTCACCCTGTAGGAAAGCCCACTCTCCTCCAGAAGCCATATTTGGCACTTTTATGAATACCTACAGTTGTATAAATCATGTTGAAAGTGTTTAAGTACCCCTTATTTTGACCTATTTTTACTCTCTCCCTAAACAGACAAGTGGACCTGAAAGAATATTGACTTAAGAAGTTTAAAGGGAAAGAGGACCATCATAAATGCCTTAATTTACCTTCTAAAGTTTAAGGATTTGATGGACTAGTATAATTTGTGACATCAATCTTGTTAAATCAGCACTCTGTTAAGAGAAGCCACTATCATTTCACTATAAGAAACAGAACATCTTTTTTGTTGTTGTTTTTTAAGTTGGCTAGTTTTATTATCTAAGTAATGCATTCATGTTATGTTGTTCACCACCAGATTGAGCCACATATTATGCAGATCCACACGCAGGTCACTTCCAAGCACTGAGGACCATTGACTATGACCGAAGATTTCAAAGACTTCCTGCCTAAAGAAGTTCATGGTTCAGGTTTAAAGCACTTAATTTTCATAAACTATATTTAAGGTGATAGTTACTGCTCCTATTTATTACACAGATATATGCAAATTCTTGCATTTAAGCAGGTTGGCTGTCTTTCACGCAAAGTATGAATTTATCTGTTATAGCTCCATGCTACCACCTAGAAAAGTATTTGTTTATTTTGGGGGCTGAAATAAGGGGATTTATAAATAATTCTGGATTTCATGGGCAAAAAAACACATTATTTTCTGATTGAAGATAGTGGGTAAAACATACAAAAATTCTCTCTTCTATTCCCAAAATATAGAAATATATTATATAAATATAATTATAAAATAATAATTATATAAAATATAAGTAAAAATATTAAATAATTTTATAATTATTAAATATAATTAATATATAAATATAAAATATAGATAATGGCTTCTTTTTTGTTTAAAATATAGAGACAAACTCATAAACTAAACAGGTATATAACCATGAAGTAGGAAAGGATAACTTAGAAGAAGTAAAAGGAAGAGAAAGAAAGGAACTAAAAATATAGTCATGTAGCCTATGAATAGAGCCAAATACAGGTTATGAGGTCACAGGCTAGACCTATATAAACGGAGCCAGATCTGCACCCTCTTCCCACAAAAAAGGAAAGAAAGAAACTACCAGACTATTGCCCAGCACAGATGAAAAGTTAGGTGTGTGTGGCATGAATATGAGGTATCACATAGACCAAGAGTTTTAAGCCAAACGTTTACCATGCTCAAGCCACATACTTTATAAGCCCAGAGCAGAAATAAACAATTGCAATAAACAGTAAGCAATTATATAGACAGTCACAAACTCACATAGGGTAAGTTTACAGACAAGATTTAAAAAGAACAAAAGTACATGTATTATTGATGCAACAAATATTTATTAAGTACCTACTATGTGCCAGGAGCTCTGCCAAGTGCTGAGGAAACAGTTTTTTAAAAAGAAGTTAACAAATCAAAGCCTTCACGAAGCAAACATTATGCACCAGCAGGAGTAAAATCAAACACACAATAAACTGATAAAACATAAGAGGGTTCATTTTCTCCAACAGGAGAGAATTTGAACCCAGAAAATTAAGTTACTGAAGTAACTTAAGGAAATGTTAAGAGAACTATGTTTAAATATCTCAAAGAGATGAAAAAAGAAAAGCTCTTTAGGAAAGATAATATGTGGTTACAAAAGAGCAGACAGGAAAATGAACAAATTAGACATTTGGGAATGAAAAAAACATAGTCATTAGGGAAATTTAAAAATCCTTCAGACTACAGGCTAAATCTCGCTTAAAGAAACTTAAACACAAAATTAATAAGTTAGAAGACAAAACTAAGGAAATCTCCCAGAAGGAGGAAGGGGGAGGGGGAGAAAGAAAGAGAGATTAACAGACATGAGGAAAAATTTGAGGAGTTCATATATCTGCCTAATTCCAGAAAGAAAAGAAAAATAGAAAGACCACAAAGAGGTAATATTTGAAGATATAAGAGCTGAAATTTGCCCAGAACTAATGATGTGAATATTCAGGCTAAAAAAAATCCACCAAATGCCTCATCTACACCTCTACACATCATAATGAACTTTGCTACTATTGGCAGCAATGAATTTTTTTTTAATCTTCCAGTAAAAGACTAATTTTCTGTAAGGAAACTTCACCAATTAGATTGATGGCAGACTTCTTATTCCCAGAAAGACATGGCAGAAATCAGGCAATAAATATATTTAGATGGCTGTGGGAAAAGTACCTTGTCTTCATTATATGCCTTGTCAGACATATGCCTTGTCACTCTCAAGAGTTAAGGTGAATATAAATTTAGGACACAGAAATTTTAGTCCTTTCCTCACCAAAAGAAAAATACACATATAAAGGGCATATTTCAGCAAGGAGAAGTTAACTATGTAGTAAGCCACAGAAATAAAGCTTCCACAGATTCCAAGTAATTGATATTCTAAGACTGTCTTATCACAGTCCTATGAAGTTAGAAGACAGAAATTAACAGAACTAAAACAAACCAAAAAAGGACAAAAATACCAAATATTTGAAAGCCATAGAAGTCACATCCAAGTAATCTAATAATCCATGAGTTAAGAAAAGAAAATCATATTACATTGACCAGGACCTCCAGTAATTAATGCTTTGAGCAGGAGGGGGGATACTGGGCATCACTTTTTGAATGCTTCTGAAGTTAAAAATTAAGCACTATTGTTCACATTAAGTTTTGGTAGATACACACAAGCAGGTTAAGTAAAGTTCCCTTCTACTCTTAATACACACACACACAAACACACATAGACACCTGCATGTGTGTACAATATTGAATGGTGTTGAATGCCTTTTCTGTATCTATTGAGATGATCAAGAATTCTGCTAATAAAGTGATGAATCTAAAGTGATAAGGTAGTATAAAAAGTATTGTCAAATCTTCCTTGCATAAATATTATTAGTTCTGATGTATTTTTAAATACTTCACATATTTTTCTCAAACACAACCAAATTCAATTATGTCATCTCAATGATATGTCTGACATTAGTATTTGTAAAATGCCATTTGCTCTATTTACTAGATCTTTTATTTTATTGAGAAAATAAGTTGAAACTCATGTTAAATATTCAAACATTATAGTCAATGCAGTGAAAAGAATTTCTCTAATACCCATTTTCTTGCCCATGAGAATCACTCTTAACTGTGTCCATGTGACCTATGAATTTATCATTTTAACATAAATTCACATACATTTTAATACTGTTCTGAGAATCGATTTTTCTACTTAAAATATATTTAAGAGATCTTTCTTATGTAAACACAAAGACCAACTCTTCTTTTTAATAGCTGCATAATATTCCCTGGTATAGGTATTGCATAATCAAATGCAAGACATTAAGGTAGCTGCCAGTTTTTGCTATCATAAACAGGGCAGCAGAAATCATCTTTGTAGATATGTCCTTGCACACATCTATAAGCACACCATGTGATAAATTCCTAGTAGTGAAGTTTCTGGGTCAAAGTAATATACATTTATATTTTTATAGGTATTGTCAAACTGCCATTAAAAGAGATGAAAATAATTTCAACTTCACCACCTTTGAATGAGAATTATTACTTCTCCATTCTGTACACTTAACATACCATATTTATTAATAGATATTTCAGTCTTTAAGAAAATAAGTGAAAATCAAGTTCTTATTATCTTAATTCTCTTTTCTTTAATTATGAGTCAGATTATGCAGTTCAGTGGAAAGGTAGTCCACTTGCATTTCTTTTGGGTGTTTTGGTTACCCAATATTAAAAATCACATGTAAAACTATATACATAACATATTTCATGGTCACAATTAATTTTCCATTCTTCAGATTTGTCCTTTTTTGGAGAGATTCTTGCATCATGTTCTTGTCACAACCTTGAAAGTCTTATCAAGGCTCTGCTATGTCCTTGTGAACAGCATGGTTAAGAGTTCTGTTTCAGTGTTAAGTATTTGTCAAGTTGAATCAATCGTGTAAAAACAACACTATGTAATTATCTTAAGACTTATTATTTCGTATTTGTTGGCTTTAACTATTAAGTTGAAAAGAGTCCAGGTACCTTTAAGAAAAAGGAGGCCTTATTGTAAAATGCAGATAAAGGACATACAGCAGTTGGCAAATCTTCTTCCTCGCAGACTTACAGCACATGCTTCCACCATTGTGTGTAATAGGGCAGCCATGGTTCTCTCTTCCTGAAGAGAAGCCAGGAAGGAACTTCACTGGCCTGTTCATGTCTTTCACAAAAATTTCCAGGATGTTATTGACCTTTTTCTTATTGATTTGTTATTTGCATAACTCATAAATAAGACTATATATTGTAAAGGATACATATCCTTTATAATAATTCATTAAAATTAAAAGAAGATGAAAGAGAGGAAGAAGCAGGAAGAAAAGAGGTAACAGGAGCAGGATGAAGAGAGAAGGGAAGGAAGTAACCACCTCTCATGGGGACTGATTTCTTTCCACTGACTTGAAACCAAGCAGGACCCTGCAAGGCCTTCCCAGGGACAGAGATCTCCATGCCCCTGGCTCTTGTTTGTAGAAAAGCTTTAGCTTAGAGGGCCTTTCCTGAGTCTCAAAGAGCGAATTTAATTAGAGAAGTGAGAAAATGCAGAAACAAAGAAAAACAGATAAGCAAAATAAAATAATAATAGTTTAGCCATAAAACAAAGTCAAGGACCTTTAGTTCCTCCTCATGGTCTGTAGATAATATCCTGAGCCGTATCCTAGAGTTGTTTTACTAATAGCAAACCCCCCATCAGGTGGAAAAAGTTAACCGCATGCTGACCACCAGCACACAGACGTCAGTCAGACAAGCTGGAACCAGAAGGCTTATGATTGACATTCCAGAAACATCAAACTTCTACCTCACCACCAACCAGTCAGAGAATTAAGCACAAGCTGATCACACACCTTGTGACCCTCTCCTTCACATTGTCTTTAAAAGCCCTTCCCCAAAAGCCTTCAGGGAGCTCAAATCTTTGAGCATGAGCTGCCCATTCTCCTGGCTTGGCCCCGCTATGGGGTATTTCCTATATGTTTTACTTTGCATGATACACACAAAATGGAGAACAATCACTACACTAAAATAACCAGCATGATTGAAGGATAGTCAGTAGACCATGCTGTAAAATTTGTAGTCACTGCAGCATAAATTCAGGAATATCTATGAATAATTACCCCAGAAAGAAGCAAAGACTACTCCACTTGGGTGTAGATCCTCAGAGAGACCAACAATATGGTTGTCTATATGGCTAAAGCAAATGACAGTACAAAAGGGATTTTGTTTACAAGTTCTATTTCTGGTCTGCTAAAATATGATAGATTAATTTTTTTAACGTACAGTAAGTTTTATGAGTCACTATAAACAATATAATGCACTTTAAAGAAAAAGTCAAAGAAATTTAATTACATAATTAACAAGCATTTATTTGAATAAGGTTAGATAAAAGGGGAAAATTTATTTCAAAGACATTGCTTGCAGATATTTATGTAAAGACAGTTTTCCAGTCATTAAACTATTCTTAATAAAAATATAAGAGATAAACCTATATCAAGGTCAAGCTGCTTGAAGAAATATAATTCCTCAAAGGTTGTGATTTAAATCTGTAATTTGGCCTATCTCCCTAAAGAAGTAACAGAGGTTCAGCCACCTGAGACATACGTTCTCAACCACACTCAACCACATTTACTACTGAGAAAGTCAACACCTAAGATGCACAGCAACTGGGAAATGAAATGCCGTAGTCTATGTTTGCTTTTAATATAACCTAATAAGAGCAACACTCACATACACAACAGACTTTAGCCCCACTGTGTACGTACATGCTCAGAAATGGCACTTGAGCTTTTTCCTGTTCTCCCTCTCGCTCTCCTCAAAACTGGTACAGTTAAGATGATGTGGGATTTGGCCCACAAGCTCTAGTTTGCAAATCTCTGCTCTATGTCCTTAACATTGCTTCTGTTACTGCTGAATTTTAATAAAATATATATATGTTCCAAATTAGCATGTGTTTGTTATTTACCTTTAATAAAAATATTATTCTATGGGCAAGTTAATTTGGAAAACTCCGAGTTACCCAGTCAGCCCTGACACACAGACTCAGCTATCCCAGCCTCCCGCATGCATTTCAAGAGTAAATTCAATATAGTTTAAAATAATTGAGCGCAGTTTGGGCACAGTTCACAACTCTAATCACTGTGGCTCAATATATTACTGCATCTGTAAATTCAAAATAAATAATGATAGCACAGTGACTATAAAGATGAAGAAAGAGTATTTGGCTTACTTTAATATTGTAATTCTATGCACAAATCACTCTCTGAATCTTGCAGAATTTATTTTATTGAAAGCATCCTTCATGTATTTCTTCCCTATTTTTCAAAAAAATACTTTAAGAAGTAATAATCCATTACTTCTTTGTTTTCTAATATTTTTACTAGCATAGTTATATATACAAAATTTAACACAAAAAATTTCTCTGTATTTCTTTTTCTGTTATTACTGTTAGTATCTGTTTCATTTCATGATTATTACTAAAAATAATTTTGTTATATAAGGAATATTACAAGATGATCCACTTTGGGGATAATTTACAATATATACAGCACTGTTCCATGGGTTTATTAAGCAAGTATATGCATTTTAAGCATTTATTTACTTGGTAAAAAGTTTAAATGTTTTCAAGGGTAAAAAAGAATTAAGATAAAATTAATCTCAGAAATCAACAAAGTGCCAATAATACATTAGACAAAGTTCAGAGAATACAAAGATTAAAATTTCACAGGACTAATCATATAAAATAACTAATCAAAAATTTCACAGGACTAATAAGATGTAAATAATAAGCAAGCTGCAATCACACAGTAAAAGGGCATAGTTTAGGAAATGTGCATTGTATCTATAAGGACATGGTGAGCTTGAATACTGGCCTCATCACAAATTACATCTGATATAAAAGTGCCTTTCCTCAAAAGAAGCTGGCTTTCATATACATCTAGTCTTTTCAAACATATCAGAAAGTCAGAGGAGGGACTTTTGTCAAAATCTTATAATTTTATTATCTATTCTGTTAGTCTTTCAAGAGATGAATCACTGGACTCATTAAGTATTATATATCTAAGAACAGGATTACTCATTTGTTTGAAATGAAACATAATAATGAACAACTTAAATTCCTTTAGTATCATCACCTTTTTTAGCATTTAAACATCTTATATGTCTTTAGAGATGTTAATAACATATAGTTTACTTAATTCAACAAACCTATACTGAGAATTGACTAGGCCTGAGAAAGAAATACCAACACAAGGTTTTCCAAGTCCATTCTTCAACCAAAAGTAAAAAGAGGTCTGGAGACAAAATGATAGAGTGAGGAGAAAAGAGAACAGAATATTAGATTACCTCACAGGATCTCAACCGCAAAATATGTGGTATGTAGAACTTAACTAAATTCCATTTAGTTTTACTGTCAGAGCAAAATGCCTCATTGTTTTAGAAAACTTTGGCTTTGCAAGTGTGGTAATCTTAGCAATAAATATCTATATTATTTCTGATTATTCCTTAATTGATTACTCCTTAATAAGATTTATGAACCTCTTCCTGCGTTACACGACAGCTGTCTTATATGTGCCATTCACTGGTTAAACACAAATCCAAAGAATTGTCATACAAAGAGGTTTGGGTGTCACCAGGCTAGGCTAAAATGTTAAGATACAATTCCAGAGTTCCTTCATCATTGAGAAAAAAATAAATGTACAACCTATATATTTCCCCCAAACATTTTAAAATTATGGGTTTTGAATGATTTTGAAAAATCTCTGCAATTATGAATTCCTGGTGCAGTGAAAGAACAGTGAACTAATCAGAAAACCTGGGCTGAAATTCCATTAAGCCACCTAACCTTATTAAATCACAATTTCTTAAAATAAGCAAATGATACCTGCACTCACAGATGGTTATGAGAAAATAAATCGACAAAGAGAGGTTGGGCAGGAAGAAATTGCTTTTTAAAGATAAAATCTCAGTATAAATAGATTCATTAGGTTAGTGCATCTCTAAACATAATTTAGGAAAATAAAAGTATCTTCCATCTATGGCTGCTTAGATTGTGCTTAAATATTCACCAGTGGCCAATTTTCTTCCCACCAAATTATTACAAATTAAATAAAAAATTATAAAATGATTTAGATGAGTCTCTTTAGAAAGAGATTTCATATATAAACCATATTCTAAATATGAAATTACGTGATTGTAAATCTGAACCCTCACAAAATATATTTGATTCATTAGATGGTTTTTCAGGAAATTTTTTGGAAGAGTGTTTAAGTCAAAGGCAAAAAAGCCTCAAAATCTTGCAACTAGGATTAAATATGTGAAACACATACAATTAGTGGAGAATTCAACAATGATGCATTCACTCCATTTTTGGGTTTGTTTTTAACACTGAACAAAATATATTCTGTACTTTGTTTTATTTTTAACAATTAATACATGTATATGTTACCTTATAAAATTTGTAATGAAAAGCAACAGTGTCTTCCCTATCCCCTTCCCCACCTCAACACAAGGCCCGGTCCCACTGGCCAGAGGCAATAATTTTGGAATATCTCCTGCTTTTGATGTTTACTTCCACAACCCTGAGTACTATGTTCCTCTCTAGTTCTGCTATTCAGGGAATATATACCAGTTACCTGCTAATTAGTTACTTGGTGGCTTTCCTATGTAATTGCTTCCCTCACTGTTTTGCTTTTTAACTTCATGTTCTCAAAGTTATTCTGCAATTTCTGTTTTATATTTTCTAAATCAAAGAATGTTGTTTTTTCCTTTAATTGTTCTGCTTTCCCTCACTGACTTTTGTGGGGGTTTTTTGAATTTTTGAATTGTATTTTATTTACTTTTTATACAGTAGGTTCTTATTATTCATTTTATATATAATAGTGTATATATGTCAATTCCAATCTCCCAATTCATCCCACCACCACCCCCCTCCTGCCAATTTCCCCCCTTGGTGTCCATACGTTTGTTCTCTACATCTGTGCCTCTATTTCTGCCCTGCAAAACGGTTCACCTGTACCATTTTTCTAGGTTCCACATATATGTGATAATATACGGTATTTGTTTTTCTCCTTCTGACTTACTTCACTCTGTATGACAGTCTCTATATCCATCCATGTCTCTACAAATCAAACATTCAGAGAATAGCTAGCACCCATCCTTCTCAAACTCTTCCAAAAATTGCAGAGGAAGGAACACTCCCAAACTCACTTTATGAGGCCACCATCACCCTGATACCTAAACCAGACAAAGATACTACGAAAAAAGAAAATTACAGACCAATATCACTGATGAATATAGAGGCAAAAATCCTCAACAAAATATTAGCAAACAGAATCCAACAATACATTAAAAGGATCATACACCATGATCAAGTGGGATTTATCCCAGGGATGCAGGGATTCTTCAATATATGCAAATCAATCAATGTGATACACCATATTAACAAATTGAAGAAGAAAAACCATATGATCAACTAAATAGATGCAGAAAAAGCTTTTAACAAAATTCAACACCCATTTATGATAAAAACTCTCCAACAAGTGGGCATAGAGGGAACCTACTTCAAGATCATAAAGGCCATATATGACAAACTCACAGCAAACATCATTCTCAATGGTAAAAAACTGAAAGCATTTCCTCTAAGATCAGGAACAAGACAAGGATGTCCACTCTCACCACTATTATTCAACATAGTTTTGGAAGTCTTACCCATGGCAATCAGAGAAGAAAAAGAAATAAAAGGAATACAAATTGGAAAAGAAGAAGTAAAACTGTCACTGTTTGAAGATGACACGATACTATACATAGAGGATCCTAAAGATGTCACCAGAAAACTACTAGAGCTAATCAATGAATTTAGTAAAGTTACAGGATACAACATTAATGCACAGAAATCTCTTGCATTCCTATACACTAATGATGAAAAATCTGAAAGAGAAATTATGGAAACACTCCCACTTACCACTGCAATAAAAAGAATAAAATACCTAGGAATAAATCTACCTGGGGAGACAAAAGACCTGTATGCAGAAAACTATAAGACACTTATGAAAGAAATTAAAGATGATACCAACAGATGGAGAGATATACCATGTTCTTGGATTGGAAGAATCAATATTGTGAAAATGACTATACTACCCAAAGCAATCTACAGATTCAGTGCAATCCCTATCAAATTACCAATGGCACTTTTTACAGAACTAGAACAAAAAATCTTAAAATTTGTATGGAGACACAAAAGACCCCGAATAGCCAAAGTAGTCTTGAGGAAAAAAAGCGGAGCTGGAGGAATCAGACTCCCTGACTTCAGACTATACTACAAAGCTACAGTAATCAAGACAATATGGTACTGACACAAAAAAAGAAATATAGATCAATGGAACAGGATAGAAAGCCCAGAGATAAACCCACGCACCTATGGTCAACTAATCCATGACAAAGGAGGCAAGGATATACAATGGAGAAAAGATAGCCTCTTCAGTAAGTTGTGCTGGGAAAACTGGACAGCTACATTTAAAAGAATGCAATTAGAACACTTCCTAACACCATACACAAAAATAAACTCAAAATGGATTTGAGACTTAAATGTAAGACTTAAATGTGAGACTTAAATGAGACTTAAATGTAAGACTGGATTTGAGACTTAAATGTAAGACACTATAAAACTCTTAGAGGAAAATATAGGAAGAACACTCTTTGACATAAATCACAGCAAGATCTTTTTTGATCCATCTCCTAGAGTAATGGAAGTAAAAACAAAAATAAACAAATTGGACCTAACGAAACTTAAAAGCTTTTGCAAAGCAAAGGAAACTACAAAAAGATGAAAAGACAACCCTCAGAATGGGAGAAAATATTTGCAAGCAAATCAACGGACAAAGGATTAATCTCCAAAATATAGAAACAGCTCATGCAGCTCAATATGAAAAAACAAACAACCCAATCCAAAAATGGGCAGAAGACCTAAACAGACATTTCTCCAAAGAAGACATAAAGATGGCCAAGAAGCACAAGAAAACCTGCTCAACACTAATTATTAGAGAAATGCAAATCTAAACTACAATGAGGTATCACCTCACACCAGTTGGAATGGGCACTATCAGAAAATCTACAAACAACAAATGCTGGAGAGGGTGTGGAGAAAAGGGGACCCTCTTGCACTGTTGGGAATGTAAATTGATAGAGCCACTATACAGAACAGTAGGGAGGTTCCTTAAAAAACTAAAAATAGAATTACCATATGACCCAGCAATCCCACTACTGGGCATATACCCAGAGAAAACCATAATTCAAAAAGACACATGCACCCCAATGTTCATTGAAACACTATTTACAATAACCAGGTCATGGAAGCAACCTAAATGCCCATCGACAGACGAATGGATAAAGAGGATGTGGTACATATACACAACAAAATTGGCTTCCTTTCTTTATGGACACAATTCTTCTTGTACTTTTGAAGTTATTAACAAAAAATTGTTAAGCTATCTTCTCGTTCCTGAATTGCCTGTTTCCTACAATCATTTGTTATTGTTATTTTTGTGGGTCTTGGTCTTTCTCACTCCTGCTGCCAATTTTCCTCACAGGGCTAGAGACTGATTCCCTTTTTCCTGTTGGCGGAAAGGATTATGTTGATTCTGGGGTATCTGGTAGACAGTCATCTCCATCAGGCCTCTCTCTCAGCTGAGGAGTTTCTGGGGAGCTCTGTGTACACAACTTAGGGGTACAGACTGACCTTTCTGGGGGTGCATGTATTGTAGAGGTCCCACAGTTGTCAGGATGTAGATGACTATTGTGGAGTGCCAATGTCCACTTTAGCAACCTCAGCTCTGCACCTGAATATTAGTCATTCTCTTCATAGAAGCGTCCTCTGATTGTCTTGCCTGGGTATAAACACCAAAGAGTTGTTCTGTGCTTGAGGTACAAAGGGCTAGAGAATATAGGGATAGCACCTGGCACAAGGAGTCCATGACAAGTCTTTAATTACCTCCCTATTTCAGCTGCTCTTCTCACATCTACTCTTGGTACCTGCCTCGCTGGTGTTCCACCTGAGAGTCACCTGCTAATACCTCTAACAGCTTCGTAGCAGCAGACTCCTCTTAAGTAGTGTTTTTTGTACCGTGTTGAATCCAATCTCCAGCTCATATTCACTTTCTAACTTCTAGGGACTTGTTGAAAGCTCTCCACTTATGATGCTTCACCTTCAGTTTGCTTCACTGCCATGGATTTATTTCCATTTTGCAGGGTGTTTCTGTTCACTTAATGCTGTCCCCCTGAGCACCATTATTGAGTAACTTTATCCATGCGCATTAATAGCCATCCAAATCATCGTGTGTGTGCTTAACCTCTACCTCTCTAGAGCATGTTTTTCTTTGAATCTCTATTCATCCTTCAAGTCTCTCTTCAACTTTCACCCTTTTGGGGAATCTTCTCTGATCTCTATGTTGTGTCCCCTCAGTAAGCTCCCACAGCACCTTGTTTTCCATGACAGACTCTATCACAGTGGGTCTGACTAATCTCTTTCCCACTTGAGGGCAGGAGTTCCTTGATAACACAGACGGAAATGTTTCCAAATCACATATTATTGCACTTAATTCCTTATCTAAAATGTTTTTCGAATTAATGTAAAAAGTGACCCAGGAACATTTTTTTTTTAGCATTTATTTCCTAGAGAATATACTCTAGAATGAATTCCAACCTCAAAAACTGTTAGCATGGAGCTTGTTGGTCAAAAAAGTCTGGGAAATACTGCTATATATCCTTTTTATAAATATACAGTTCACGCCTTAGCATATTAAAGGTTCTAAACAAAGTAAAGGAAAATATCATTAAATTGTATTAACTTGGTGTTTCCTAAAGTTACTTAACTATATAATTCTTTTGTGAAATAATGACGAACATCCCACAGTTCTAGTGCATTAGGAATAATAGATAACTCTATGACATCTAGGATAAAATGTGATGATTCTGGAAAAGCAGGTGGCTTATGATCAAAGAGGACTTGAAGACAAGGGCTGGCCTTGGATTCTTATATGAGGACTAAAAAATGGACATCAGAGAAGTTCTTTACATCTCTCCTTGGGAGAGAAGTTTAGAGCTTCCCTAGGAGTCAAATGTGTACTTGTTATGCCAGAGTATCCTGCAGAGATTTCACCCTTTGTGGGCCAAGGCCAGCCCAAAAAACGTTGTTAGGCAGATCTTCAGTCTTAACCAAAAGAAAAAGAATTCACTCAAACACAGTTTAAGTTAGTCTAAACCTAAAGTGATTTTCTTAAAAAAAGTAATCACTTTTAACCTTTTCTAAGGATAAATGCATAGGTAGGTTATATCAAATCAGCTAATGTCATGGTGCTCTGGCACCAATTCCAATCAGTTGAGGCTGCTGGATGGATTTAAAGCATGTATTTGAAACATTTTAGGACATTTGTCTGTATGCTTATGCCACTGTACATTATTTTCAGTGGGTAACCCAGAACAGAGCCATATGCAATCAGAGAAGTCAACATAGAATATATTATGGGTATTTTTAATAGATACTATTTATTAATAATTGTGTAAGTGTGAATTTTGAAACACTATCCCATGATCAGTGACTTCTTCAAATTTTGAACCATGACCTGAGTTTAGGCTGAATTTTGTTTGAATGTGATATTTTGTCTCTCATTTTTGGCTTAGAAATTTAAAATATCACTTTCTCTGAATGAGAAAATAAGTAAATCAACACGTTGTAATGCAAAGAACACAAGTCTAGGAGAAAAGAAATTGGTCCCAGACTAAGTTTACCATCAATTAGTTATATGACTATGCACATACTCTGTCACCTCTTTGACCCTTAGTTCTGTCCAGCTGTAATGTTGGAGGGGGGTGAATTAAACAGGAGTAGTACATTAAATTAAATGCTTACAAGGCCACAAAAGGACAGATATTGTATGATTCTACTTATATGAAACATATAGAGTAGTCAAGTCCGTAGAGACAGAGAGTAGAATGGTGGTTGCCAAGGGCTGGTGGGAAGGGGCAATGGGGAATTATTGCTTAATAGGTGTGGATCTTCAGTTTGGGAAGATAAAAAAGTTCTGGCAATGGATGGTGGCGATGGTTGCACAGCAATGTGAATATACCTAATGCCACTGAACTATATTCTTAAAAATGCTTAAAATGATAAATTTTATGCTATACATATTTTACCCCAATTTTTAAAAAACAATGAAATGTTTTTTAACATTTTTTGTTTTTTAACATTTAACATTTTAACATTTAAGGAGCCAGCTAGATAACATAAATGAAAAGGCAGTTTGAGTATAATGCAGTTAAGAATTGGTGGGTGTCATACTGGAGAATCAATGCTCTGTTAATCCAACAAATGTTTACTAAGTAAAATTGTACCTAAAGGAAAGGAGAATAATGCTGGAATATCACAAAAATCTCTTCCCACACCTATATTTCTGGAGCAACATAGCAAGCTGCTTTCTGACAGAAAAATGACCAAGACCACTCCAGAAATGCATTATATAACCCTAAGCTGTTTGTTCAGAGGAGAAACAGAACAAAATAATTTATGAGCTTCACTTTAGCTCATATCAGTATATTTCAAGCACCAGAACACTTGTTCATTTTGCAGGTGGTGTTTTAAAGCGTGTATTATAGATTTTAAAAACTCATTCATAAGAATTCTAAGCCCCTAAGACCTATTAATTAACCCTGTATTATGAAACATTTTAAAACCAATCATTTACCTCTCGTGCAAGCTGAAGCAAATGCTAACAAGCACTTTCACTTTAATAAATTAAGAGTTCTTTCAAAAGTTAAGTGTATGCTCAAACTATGTTATGTATGTTGTCAGGTGATTTGAGTTATAAGAAATTATTTATTGTGTGTTTTAAAAAATTACCTTTCTGTGGGGAGTCCATTAGTTTATTTCTGTCATCCTCTTCTCCTCCCCTCCAAGCTACCCACTAATCTAAGCATTCTTGAACACAAACCTTTTAAGAAGTCTTTCTTCATGCATGTGTAGTACATTGGGTAACTAAATGAAATGCAGCTGGGAAATATGAAGTAGACATTGAAATGACTCATTAGGCAGTTGTATAGAATAGACAGAAGAAAGCAGCAGGAAAAGCTACCATGAAGATGCCTAGGATCATACATACCATTTCCTGTGGATGACTAGAAGCAACATAAAATAAAGCTCTGGGGAAGAATATGGAGTTTTAAGATTCCAATGCTAGATAACAATAAGAAATAAAACTTACTAAAAATATAGATTTTCATTTAAAATTGATACCAGAAATCACTGAATCCAAGACTGTGATTAGTAGCAACAAAGCTGGGGGTATGAATGATTAAAAAAAAAAAAAACAAAAAAAAAACCAGCAATATTTTAGAGAAGTCACTGATTAACAGGGGGCTTAGGGCCCCAAATTATTTATATTTTACTTTGTTTCTTAATCCTAAATTTGATAAGGAAGTTAGCACAACATGCAGGTCATGAAATTTGGAGCAGGAAACCCTAAGTTGAATCTCAGCTTAGCCATTTTCTATCTGGATAAATGAGTCTCTTCCCTAGTCTAAAAATAAATGGGAATAATAAAGACTACGTAAAGCTATATCTGCAAGGATTCAGGTATATTAATTGATGAAAAAGTAGCATTATTTGAAACCAGACTAATTTGGGTACTTCCTCTATCACTTATTATCTGCCTGACATATGAAAAGTATTTAATGTCTCTAAACCTCAATTTATTCTTTTAAGAAATGGGTAAGATAACATACAAATCACAGGATTACAACTATCACATAGGATAATATATGTAATATGTTAGCACAATAACAGCTTATTATATACTACAAAAGTTAATTATCACTAGTAAAAGAAATTACTTGGAGAATAATTCATGTTCTAAAAGTCTTAGTCAAATCTAAATATGATAAATAGAAAGATAATTTATCTTAAGGGTAGTTATAATGCTTTTTACCTTTGCCAATTATGACCTACATATATTTGGAATTTTTAATGATAACTAGAATGAACAGCAATAGCAGCCAATGCTATACACACACACACACACACACACACACACACACACACACACACACACACACATATGATCTTAACTAATGCAGTATTTTGAGAAGCTCACTATAGCTAAATATCCTACATAAGAAAGAGAGTAAAGGTACTATGATACAGATTTAAGAGAGCATTAGCTAAAAAAAGCTAAGAGGAAAAGTGTTCTAAAGTTGCCAGTAAACATTGGAAGGCTGGCCTATGAGAATTCAGAAAATAAAAATAATAATAATTTGAGAAACATAGCCCAAACTATAGCCAAATGGCCTGTTTTGCCTCTTAGCCATACCACTTCCAGCAACCTCTTTTTTTCAGGCCTACAGGTCACTAAGTAAACTACCATCCAAATACTTCCTAACACCATGTCACCTCTGCAATCAAAACATTTCCAAGATGTGTTCATTTCCTAAGCATTTAAGTACAAATGTAGTCTAGGTCAAAATCTCTCCAAAATGAGAGGTCAACTCACTCCTTCAGCTTTAGTTATCATTCCACCCTAAGCACAGAACACTAAGCTCCAAGTACATGGGACCATGTACTGTGTGCCCAAGCACTTCCTGAGCTTTCTCATTTCCCTACTCTTCTACATTCAGTTCCTTCTCCGTGAAAGACCTCTTTTCTGTCTTTACTTGTTTGAATCCTCACCTAATTGAAAGAAACTTGAGAACAAGTAATATTTATATACCTTTATATATAACTTATTTCAGCTAACAAAATGCTTCCATCTGTTCACTCATTTCCAAATACTGTCAATCGACTACCAATCATGCAATAGGCATAATGAGAGATGCTGTAGGTGAAGTGCTAAAAAAAATTTGCTGAATTTAATTAAAACTTCAGCTGTAAAGATAATATACTTTAGCTAATATGCATTTTAAAAAGCAATATATGGATTTTGGGGATTGAGAGAGCACATGTGCTTGCTTTACATGTACTGAAAACCCCTTTGTGAAAGTGTCTGAAAATAAAGAATTGTTCCATCCTAAAAAAAAAAAATTTAGACTTTTCTAAAGGATCTATGATATAGTCAGTAATTTCCCTCTAAGAACAATTTCTACTTTGAAAAACAATATTTTAAAATTAGTTTGTAAGGTGACAATAAAATGTCACCTTCTACATTGGCCTTCATTTCACAAAACAAGAGAAAATTATTCATTATTCAAAATACACCAAAAAAATATAAAATCAAGGTGACACACACAGTGCTGTGTATACAGAATGGAGTCAGGATAAATTCAGTAAAACTTCACTTTTCAACAGGTAAAACAATCTTTATGGCTTCATGTAATTTTTTCATACATTTTATAATAAATCAAGCATATGAAATCATCTTGATTTTTGACATCATGCTTAATCAGTTTCTTTACAATGAGTGTAATTTTTTCCATTCCTCCATTAAAATTTTTCCAGGTCTAACTTGGAACTCCTATATTATTAATAAGACACAGTGACTTAATATACCTAAATTTGCCTCACTGGCAGCTATCTATCATTTGCTTGATGTAGGATTCATAAATTTTTATATATAACAAAAAGTAAGCAAGAAAACTTGTGTAATAAATATAACGAATACAATACAGAGCATCTACAAATATGGAAAAACAGGAAACAGTGTATTTTTGTACTTTTCTTAGGTTGACATTTGGACCCATTGCTTAAAACTTAGAGATACTTCATCTAAAAAAGTGCCTTGAGGATAAACAAAAACACATATTGAGCATATTATTGGAAATGTAACAAGTACACTTAAAAATAAGTTTATGCAATGTTTTCAAATCAATTGTACAGTCTTTAAGTATAGACAAGATTCAAGCAAGAAAAAACACCCACAAATAACAAGATTGTTTTTAAATTCTTGAGTTAGATTGATTGTTCTTCATATCTCATTTATCTTAGCTCCAGAGAACACTGTCACCATAAGTAGCAACAAAGTATGCTAATGGTCATGTGTTCCACACTCCTTTGAAAGATGACCTATTTTGACATAGCATGCAAATATTTAACATCCTGGCCTGCATCTTTCTTCCCTCCTGGCTATAAAATAAGCAAAAATTTCAAAGACTATCTGGTAAAAAAAAAGGCCTGTAGATTTTTAAAATATTTGAATATTTAGCACTGACAGTTTGAAAACATTATTATGTGGTAAATAAATGGAAAAATCATTTTTCCCATTTTCCATTATTACTATTAAAATAATTTTTATTATTTAAAAAATACTATTATTATATTTTTATACATTACTATTTTTAAAATCAACTTTTCCATTATTGTGAACTACACAAATAGAAAAATCCAAAAAAAATTATTTTCATTTTATAAAAGCTACATATTTTTACCTAGGAGACAATAAAGAGTCACTAAAATAAAGATACATTTAACTTAAAAGTTTGATGTGGGCTTATTTAAATGAAGTCAAAAATAAATAAATGGGACCTAATCAAACTTACAAGCTTTTGCACAGCAAAGAAAACCATAAAAAAAAAAAAAAAACTAGAAGGCAACCTACAGAATGGGAGAAAATATTTGCAAATAATGTGACAGACAAGGGCTTAATCTGCAAAACATAAAAACAGCTCATACAACTCAACAAAAAAAAACAAACAACCCAATCGAAAAATGGGCTTAGAAGACCTTAACAGACATTTCTCAAAAGAAGACATACAGATGGCCAAAAAGCACAAGATGCTCAACATCACTAATTATTAGAGATATGCAAATCAAAACTACAATGAGGTATCAACTCACACCAGTCAGAATGGCCATCAGCAAAAAATCTACAGACAATAAATGCTGGACAGGGTGTGGAGAAAAGGGAACAACCCTCCTACACTGTTGGTGGGAATGTAAATTAGTGCAGCCATTATGGAAAACAGTGTGAAGTTTCCTCAGAAAACTAAAAATAGAATTACCGTATGATCCAGCAATCCCACTCCTGGGCATAGACCCAGATAAAACTATAATTCAAAAAGACCCATGCACACCTGTGTTCATAGCAGCCCTATTCACAATAGCCAAAACATGGAAGCAACCTAAACGTCCATTGAGAGATGAATGGATAAAGAAGATGTGGCACATATATACAATGGAATATTACTCAGCCGTAAAAAAGAATGAAATAATGCCATTCGCAGCAACATGGATGCAACTAGAGATTATCATACTAAATATGATACTTAATTCTGAAGTAAGTCAGAAGGAGAAAGACAAATACCATATGATATCACTTATATGTGGAATCTAAAATATGGCACAAATGAAGCTATCTACAAAACAGAAACAGACCCACAGACATAGAGAACAGACTTGTGGTTGCCAAGCGGGAGTGGGGGAGGGAAGGACCAGGAGCTTGGAATTAGTGGATGGAAACTATTATATATAGGATGGATAAACAACAAGATACTACTGTATAGCACAGGAACTTTATTCAATATCCTGTGATAAGCCATAATGGAAAAGAATATTAAAAAAGAATGTCAATATTGTATAACTGAGTCACTTTGCAGCACAGCAGAGATGGGCACAGCATTGTATATCAACTAAACTTAATGAAAATAAAATAAATTTACAAAAGAAAAAAATTGATGTTTAAATAAAATTTCAGTAGGTACAACTGACTTCATTTGCTTGACTCATCAACAACTAGAAACTACAAGTAGTATCTTTGTGACATCTAATCAGCAAGCTGATGAGAAAATTAAAGAAGTTAGTTTAGTTTTCTGATTATTTAGTCCACAGAGAATCAAATTTATCATCTTTTTTTTTCCCATGGAGGCTTTCAATCTTATCAAAGTTAGAAGCTATTTGGCTGTACTGGCTACTGTAGGGCACTGAACCCATTCACATTTTTAAGACAGTTGTCAAAATGTTCATAACATTTTGGGGTCAGTAAGTTTTAAAAATTACCGTTTCCCAAGAGCAGGAGACAAGGCAAGAGAAAACTCATAGAAAACCTTTCTTATCTCCTAGCCCCAAGAGACACAGTAATATATGAAATGGCCCCTTTGAGTAATGGTCCCTGTACATATACGAAGCTAGTAATGGGCTAAGGAGAAAGGCCACTGCAGCGATTCATTCAGATGCAATCTGTTTCTTTCGTACTCTCCCTAAGGCAATCTACTTATATCTCCTCTATGCCTATACTTAGAAACTTGAATCTTCCTCTTCCAGGTTTTGCAAAACCATTTCTCACTTGTACAGGTAACTTTGTTTTTTGTTTTTGTTTTCTGGGTTTTTTAAAATTTATTTTTGGCTGCGTTGGGTCTTCGTTGCTGCACGCGAGCTTTCTCTAGTTGCGGTGAGCAGGGGCTACTCTTCGTTGCAGTGTGCGGGCTTCTCATTGTGGTGGCTTATCTTGTTGTGGAGCATGGGCTCTAGGCGCACGGGCTTCAGTAGTTGTGGCTCGTGGGCTCTAGAGCGCAGGCTCAGTAGTTGCGGCGCACGGGCTTAGTTGCTACACAGCATGTGGGATCTTCCTGGACCAGGGCTCAAACCCACATCCCCTGCATTGGCAGGCAGATTCTTAACCACTGTGACACCAGGGAAGCCCTGTACAGGTAAGTCTGAAGAATAAGCGAGCAACAGAAATTATTCTGGAAAGCTTTTCTATCTGCATTCAGTAATGAGAACGACTCGGAGGAAAGGTAGGAAGCAATGGTACTACAATTTCCTAGACACTAGTTCCTCTGGATACTGTGTAGAAAAAGGAGTTCTATGGTTGAACATCTCTGGAAAATAGTGCCTACAATATACCCCACTCTACTGAAGTTATACTATGCATATAAGAGCCAAAATCCTGCTATAAAAATAGCAACATTTAAAATCCTTATTTAGTTAACTCAACATTTCCAGAACCGATTCAACCGTGGGGACTGCTATGAGCTGAACGTTTGTGTCCCCACTGCAAAAGTCACATGTTGAAGTCCTAACCCCCAATGCGATGGTATTAGGAGGCGGTGCCTTTGGGAAGTAATTAGGTTTAGATGAGGTCATGAGAGCTGAGCTCCCACAACAGGATCAGTGCCATTGGGAGAGGAAAAAGAGACACCAAGGCTTCCTCTCTCTGCCATGTGTGCACATCCCATAGTAAGAACGCATCAGTCTGCAAGCCAGGAAGAGGGCCTTCACCAGAAAGAACCCAGCCATACAGGCACCCTGATCTCACACTTCCCAGCCTCCAGAACTGTGAAAAATAAACGTCGGTTGTTTAAGCCATCCAGTCTGTGGTGTTTTACTGAGCAGACTAATACAGGGCCTTTTTTTTTTTTTTTACATTATATCAATTATATAGTTACAGAGACCACACTTTGGGAATATTGCAATAGGCTGAAAAGGCTTTACGCAGGAGGGGGAATAAACATGTTCACTTTGGAAATCCATCACTTCATGTATATTTGTGGAAAACAGGAGGGAGGAAATACTGGAAGCAGTGGGAGTAGAAGATACTAATAGAATAGATGAGGGAACAGGAGGAATCAAAGACAGCAGAAGGCTTTCTGGGTTGAACACCTCAGGAGGTGCCAGCTGTTACTGACTGAGATGGGAAGGACTTCAGGAGGAAAGGGTTGTAGGGTAAAATCAAGGCACAGCCCCCAAATAGTAAGACTACACTCTATGTTATGTGTACATATTATTAAAGCAAAGTATCAAACCCATCTCATCATTTTACTTACCTTGGGATATTTTTTTAAGAGGTAAAGTCCTGAGACATTCACACATAGACTTTTGTTCCAGCAGGTCTGATGTAGGGCCAGAGAATTTATATTCCTACACAACTTCTCAAGTACTTCTGATGACCAAACTAGCTTGAGTGTCACAGCTAGATCTTTTGCCTAGCCATATTGCTTGCACTTAGCAAGTGCTTAATTACTATTAACTGAAAGAAGGACAATGTAATCCCAGGGCAGAACAGGACACTGAAATCCCAGGTTAGAACGTTGCATTTGGGGAACTGGGAAGTAGTGAAACTGTAGAGAGAAAAGGAAAGCAAACATAAGCAGTCAGGATACCTGAGGCCAAGTATCTGCTCAAACACTAACTGGGCTGATCTTCATTTGCTTCACTTATAAAATAACCTGTAATGACGCTTCGGACTCCACAATTCAGTGTTTGCAAGATATCACGTGGTGAGTGTTTGCGATGGGTAATTAGGAGGGCAATGACCACTTATTTTGTCAGTGCAGTCAGCACATAAAAAGTGAATTAGTCTTTAGTACTATAGGAACAATGTAGTTGAGGGGCCATAACTGCTAAGATGAATTCTACAGATCACTGATGCATAGAGTTCAAAAGATTGCCCGTGCAAGAGTACTGTAGTTATTTTGCTCCCGTAATGTTCCATATGATCCACTATCATTGCAAAACATTTTTTATGTCAAGAGCTTATACCTTTTATGAGAGAAGTAATTTTTTTGAAGAGTTTGCTGGATCCACATTGAAAAGTACTTATACCACTTGGAAACCTCCTGAGTAAATGCAGGAGCCCAGCTGCTTTTATTTTCAAGTTTCTGTGAAGAGTATCAAAGGGGATCGGGGAAGGAGAAGAGGATTTCAGCCCTCAGAGCACTCTTTCTGCAAGAAAGGCCAAGGAAGGGCATACTAAAGCTGAATCCGAATAAGACTATGGTGGTGGTGTTCACATTGCCACCATAGCCCTGCCTCAAGCAGCAGTTATCTTTCAAGTTTTCTTCCTTCATTCAATATTTTGTGAACTTCCCATATCAACAATACTAGGTTAGGTGTCTCTTATATTTTCCTTCTTCATGGAAACCAACACGCTACCCTCTAAATAACTATAAACTTTCCAAACAGAACAACAAAACAAACTACTGAGCTGGGAGGATATGGTATATTACTCACCACTCCATTTTTAATTCTGCGTTCAAAGCACTTATTTTTTTTTTCTTCTTAATTTGCTTTGGATAAACTATGCTTAAGCTTTTTCTCCCTCCTGCAGAATGGAAATATTTACAACAATGTATCCAGTCACTACAAAGCAATTTAGTCGTCTCATGGAATCCATCATGATGGGATTTTTACCTGCTCTTGATTAGTCCATGACCACTCCCCCACTTCCCCAAACTGTTTTTTCACCAATTGTCTGATGAATCCAACATGAGGTGCCTGCTACACAGCTGTGTATTGATTTATGCATAACTGTATATCTCATCTGGCTCCTTCTGGTGGAATTATTTTCTCTTACCTCCAATATCAGAGGAGACCCTATCCCAGATTCTCTTTCTGCTCTTTCTACCAGTACATTCCTAATACTCACAGAGCTAGAGTTTGTCATATTTCCAAATTGGCCTACCCATTCCTAATTATTTAAAAATACTCTGTACTTTGAAACATGACATTTTACAGAATTATGAACCTTACGAAACAGATGCTAAGAAAACATCTGATATTAAAATACATATTTTTCAATACAGTATTATGATCTTCTGGGAAACAAATTTATAAGGATCATCTGGTTGCAAAATGTGATTTTTAGGATTGGAACACTGAAAGCATTTAGCATATTTTTGGTATATGCACTATAAAAATTAACATCAAGAGAGTTCTCAGGACATGCTGAATGTCATAAAATCAATCAGGGCTATATGGTGCCTAAAAAGCTACACTAAAAATGCCCAAATTGTTCCTGATACTAAAAGTGACACTGTGGAAACAATAATTTTAAAATAGCATTCATTATTATAAACCAATACTAATCATTGGCACATTCACTACTGCTCTTCAACTCCTAGAATCTTACAAATTACTCAAACTGTTAAAACTCTACCAGTTTCTGAGTTATCTCTTCCATGTAGTGTTGCACTTTACAGGTGTTAACTCCTTTTGATTCCTTTATTAAATACCCTTAAACACCTTAAAAGGGATTATCCAATGAACTTGGATGCCACTAAGTTAACTTTAACATCATTATAACCAAGAGAAGCAAAATTCATCTGGGCATTTTACAACTATAAAATAAATGAAAAAAGTGTTGTTCAAGTCCCTGTGGTGAGGATGAGGTACTGTCTGGCAGAGAGGAATACAACTAAAGCCAGTCACTAATAAGAAGAAACAAGTGGCAATCCTAGTCAAAATCTTCTTAGATCATAGAGCCATGATAAACTTTACAAGACCAAGCCAAAAGGCCACTATTCATACCCATTTTGTTATTGCTTTCTTTAAATAAAATCAGTGTTACTATTGGTCAAAAGCCAATTCAGTGAAACAATCAGTGAAAATCCAAAGTAGATACCATTTATAATTTTGTGAAAGAAAGGAAACTGATGCAAATATATTAAAAGTCATATACATTTCTATCAGCTTGTAAAAAATCAATTGTTCAAAGAAAAAAGAAAAGGGAAGAAGGGAGGGAGGGAGGGAAGAAGGAAGGAAGGGAAGAAGGGAGGGAGGGAGGAAGGAAAACATTTAGCAATCAAATCTTTCTATAACACATATTCATACAGACACATTTTGAGATTTATCCACAAAGGCCAGTTTAATACTTGACCTTCTGCAGTGCTAAACATCTCTAAACCTCAGACTTCTTTGCTATAAAATAGCCAAAATAGCCAAAAATAATATCTTCAGCTTATAAACTATATATATCTGATATATCTTTATATATCATACCAAGAAGTCTCTAAATGTGAAAAAAATGATAAAAAGAAAAAGTTATCATTTTTTTCTTTACTGAGGAAAAATATGTATCCACTTCTGCAGTGTATGTACAACCTTCATATAGAAACAAGTAACAAAATTATATAAATAAACCAGCTGAATACTCTTCAGGATTACTGGTCCTTTGGTCTATTTTTAATATTAAAAACTATAGTTTCGTGTTCTAGTTGACATTTAATACACATTCAGTTCTTAAACCAAACATGAAATTTGTCATTTAAAAATGTGTTTGTTGGGGCTTCCCTGGTGGCGCAGTGGTTGAGAGTCAGCCTGCCGATGCAGGGGACACGGGTTCGTGCCCTGGTCTGGGAAGATCCCACATGCCGTGGAGCGGCTGGGCCCGTGAGCCATGGCCGCTGAGCCTGCGCGTCCGGAGCCTGTGCTCCGCAACGGGAGAGGCCACAGCAGTGAGAGGCCTGCGTACCGCAAAAAAAAAAAAAAAAAAAAAAAAAAAATGTGTTTGTTGACAAGTTATGCCTTTTTGAAAATTAATTGAGTTAATTAAACAGCTTGTGACACTTAAGTGGGAAAATAAGAGATTCTGCCTACATATAATCTGATCTTTGTAATGAAATATTTAATAGTATATGATATAAAATAATTTTTCCTGTATCACACATAATTATACATTATTATTAACATTCCAAAGCGGAGTTTGCCAGACATTTACCCAGACTGCACGAACACTGGTAGATGCTGTCGGAGACAGTCACTGTTTTTCATGTGGTACATAACTAACTTTGAGAATTAGACTACTGAACTCATATATTAACTATCCCCAACCAATGGAAAGTAAAAAGAATTATCTGACCTACCCTGCATGTGTATTCTGACAATAGCAATGCTATTTCTGCTGTGGCCCTGCCACCTCGTGTTCTCTTCCTAAGCACACAAGCAATTTTACCGTGTTTTTTTTTTTTTTTTTAAGTACGGTGAGACATGTTAAGACAGCTCATGTGTGAAAGATTTGAGATATTTTGCTTTAATAAAAAGAAAACTCAAATTCACCTCTTGCCTTTGGCTGAATCTCTGTATGCACAAAGAAGTGGAAATTTAATGCAAGTGTCAAGACCTACATAATCCTGTTATTGAGGGGGAAAAATTAAAGATGAAATGATCCGGATTTGCTGTGCATACTGGGCACATTTTTTGGATAATTCTTCAACTCTCTACTTTTACTGGCTCCCATTATTTTACTGTGTAGTCTTTACAAAGTGCCTAGAAACTCAGGAGATAAGTTAACTCAACACTCTTAAGATCTCTGACTCCAGACAATGTACTTTGGTGGAAAGCCAGGTTTTAAGTCCTTCGGGGAGGCTTTAGGGATAAAATGATAGAAGATGAGACAGAAAAAAGAGCATTATAATCACTCATACAAAAAAGAGAGAGAGAGATTAGGAGAAGGAGGAATATTGGCTCTGACGAAAAAAGGTGGATTCAATCAAATGTGTTCATAACCACAGTGAGAGAAAATGAGCTCAATTAGAGAGAATACAATTGGTCCTATAAATGACAAGTGTTGATTTGAAGAAAACATTCTTAACATATATCATTTATTAATAAATAGTATATTGAAAAATTGATAAAAAGAAGAGAATTCCATGAGGCAGTTTTATAACCACCTGTTAGAGATAAATTCCAAAAATTTAATGTAGCTATAAAAAAGATCAATTGATTTTTAAATATATAATTGATGTTGGAAGATTCAGTGTTCACTGATCTAAAACATATCCACATACATCTCTACAACATAACTATAAACCTTGATAGCAAATACAAATACTTTAACTGTCACATACAATTTAATCTCAGCAAAATAAACATATTATTAACTCGGAAGAACTGTATCTCTCTACAAGAGAATCTGCAAACTAGCTAAATGCCAAACTTAGATTAAAAACATATTTTTGTACCTTGTTGGTAAACCAGAGTAAATATGTTTCCCATAACCCATCAGTATTTAATTAACATATGATAACTGTCCTATTAAACCTAAATTAAATCCTTAATGGAAAGGTAGTTTAGAATGCAACTGCAGCTTCTTTTCATGTAAATTATAACTACTCACAAAGACCAAAAACAAATCTCAAATGCAAACTATCTGAAGTGATTATATATATGGCTCGATTTAGGAGAATGGAATCTCGGAAACCAAAAGAAAGCAAAACTTGGAAGGAGGGAGTTTGACAGGCATCAATAATTTCCTTTTTCTTTTAGACATTTTTCTTCTTTTATTTTAAAATGTTGCTATGAATTCAACTGTATTCATTCAGCTATCCAAATATAATTTGGGGTCTAAAACTGTTTATATGCTTTCCTCCTGCCTAGCAACCCAACTGCTTTTGACTGCCTCCCAGAAAATGTGCCATTTTTCCTTCTGTTTATTTCTCCAGTATACCAGCATTCATCTGTTAAGCCTGCTTTAATGGAAGTCTTTCAGTATGCCATGCAACGTTTTGCTGGGGGAAGGAAGGCTTCTGCCTGACAATCATGTGTGTAGTAGACCAAGGCTGAGGGCTTGCAGGAAGAACCAAACATTAGGACCGTCTCTTGTCTGGGAACGCTGAGAATGTTTATAGAATATTCTGTGTTAGGAAATGTCTGCATGAAGGAAAGTCCCCAATAAAGTTTGTTTGGAATTAGTTGTAACCTCCCTGTTTGAGGATATTGCACGATTTGAGGATGACATCAGGTAGGAATAAAAGACAGAAATAAGACCAAGAATGTGTTTTCCTTTCTTTTTAGGCAGCCAAGAATAACTTGCTTTGCATGATCATGGAACCACTTCAGTAAAATGTTTAAATCTCAGGATTCTATGCATAATAAACCCACAGGAGCATTTAAGCCCTGAACAACCTCCTTTTCTTAATCCAACCACATAAATCACTACTCTACAAAGCATAGATTATGTGTACCTGAAAAATACGCTCAAACAAGTATTAACAGGTATGATACACTACATACCATTTACTTTGAATGGTCTTGATAAGAATAACCTGGGTACTAGAAACCCTCATATAATATCAGAACCCTATCATTGCCATCATCCTGTACCACAGAATCAAATAAGCAGAACTGAATGGTTTGCACAGCATGTCTTCTTTGATATTGTTGTGGGAAACGGCTTTAAACCAGTAAAGTGACAAGAAAATCAACAGGAATTAACAAACTATTTCAAAACTAGTTAATTCATTGTTTATAAGGCCACCACTTGATAGAGAATGAAACCAATTGTTTGACCAGTGCAATGTGACATGGGTGGTTAAGACGGTCCTACAACAGTAACATTTGTACTTCTACATCCTCATTACTCAAAGGATCTCATCAGGTCTATTGAAGAAATGTTCCAGGCCAACATATACTACGAGAATTAGACAGAATGCAACAAACACTTTAGTTGAAGCCAATTCTTACCTTTCAGACAACTAAACCAGAGTACAGTAAGCTGAAGTATGATTTGAGGTAAAATCAGCTGATTTCTTGCCATAATGTAGCCCAAGGCCACTATACACAGAATGTAATGATACTAGGGTACCGAAAATTTCACAGGACTCATGCCTCCTTCATGAGAAGGCATTGTTTAGAAGAAGGTTACCACCTTATTCATCCAGTCAAACACTGAGTTTCAGAGAAATGGGAGACCAAGGTCAGGAAAGATCACAAATTTCTCAAACACAGTGAATTAGCCATAAGGGACCACACAAAAATCCTTGGCCATCTAAGAGACTGCAAGAGAACTCTGATTGCCTTGTAGGAAGAAATATTGAAAGCGCAGAGGGAACTATGGAAAGGACAAAGGTAGCCCAAAGAAAGCTTGCTCCCTCCTAATTTGGGCTAGGCCCACCCTATTCCAGACCAATCTAGTTTTAGGTTATTCCTTACTTCTTCCATTACTCTTTAAATTATTTTTGCAAAAATTGCCTCAATCTTGCCCTGTCTCTTATAAAGATGAAGGATGAAATGAATAGATGTCAAAATATTTTCAGCTGTTTAGAATGAAGACTCTCAATAAAGAACATTATTTTTGGTGTTGCTGTAGTAATTCTACTGATTCTTTTAAGATTATCTTGAACGTATTCATCTAATTATAGATCACAGAGGGAAAAAAGTGTCATGGGTTGGATAGCTTCTTCATGCTCAAGTCAATCTTTGTAACTTTCAAAATCAATATTAGCCTTTCAGAGATATATATATATGTATAGCTGATTCACTTTGTTATAAAGCAGAAACTAACACACCATTGTATAGCAATTATACTCCAATAAAGATGTTAAAAAAAAAGAAGTCCTTAAGCCAGCCACGATATCCTGGCTGGAAAGTCACATACTAAGCCTGATTTCTGTTTCTTTTTTTTAAATACTAGAATGCCAATTTATTAATAAAAATACAACTGTTAGACAATCCAGTTAGCCTAACTACTGCATTCTCCTTTCTCCCTGCAGTTCTGAGACTAAAGCCTAATTTCTGGAGCTTACTCCATGCTTTGCCCCTGAAGGTGTGACCCATACATAATTTTTCTCTCTGATTATACCTTAACACAAAGATTTCCAGGTCTACTCTGTGTCTGGGAACCATCATATTTCTCTGAGCAAATACATGTGCTTGTATCCCCATTGTTCCCATAACCATAGACTAGAAAAACACTAAAATGTAAGAAAGACTTCAATCCAGATGACTACACTGAAAACCAGGACAGTCCACCTCTCCATTCATACAGCCCCAGCTGCTCACTGTGCCAGGTCTTGGAGAGAATTTCCACACAGTAAGGAGCCAGTCCCCCCATCCCCTCACACCCACCCAAACCAGCACAGACTTCACAGAGCAATACTTAAAAGACTCATTCCATCCTTAGATTACTCCATTGTCTAAAATGCCCTCTCCTCAATCCACAAAACAAAACAAAAAACTTACAGTAAGAAATAGAAAAAAGAATCAGACTACATTCATCCACTTCACTCTAATTTTGCTCCTGAGAATACAGGGGGTCCTAGAGGAGAACATTCATGTCATTAACCATTACTCAAGCACATTCACAACTTCCCCTTTACTCTTTCTGCAGTTCACAGGCTTGGTTTCTTAAACATGGCATTAGAAAACCTTTACAACTAAAAGCGAATTTCTTTACCAAGCTGTATGCTCCATCCATAAAAATTTTATGGCTTCCTAAAGAGCAGCCACAGTAACTCCCAAGAAGGACAGAGACCAACCCCATTTCTTGAGTGTGGTGGTGGTTCTCTCAATTACTTGTTATCTGGTTGAGATGTTTGTTGTTCTTTTTAGATGAAGAGTCTGTATTATGCCTGTAGACAAAAATCTTGATTCTTTATCCATTAAATATGCCCAGACGTATATCTTTTAAAAAGTGAAGAGATTCTAAGCTAAAGAGACATTAAAGCTTTATTTGTTTTCACTTTTAGAGAAGATGAGAAATGGCTGGAATCTAAGGATTACAAGAAAAGAAGGAAAAATATGAGGGTAGAATGAAAAGGAAGACAGAACTAGAGATATTTTTTGGAAAGAAATGTTAGGAGACCTCACACAAAAGTGGTAAAATAATTTAAAAAAAAGAAAAGGCATTTTCTCCCATTCTCATCCATCCAAGCATTGTGTCTAGGTAAAAATTGTTCATCATTATAACCAAAATATAGCAAGGTCTGAAACACAGTCTATTAAACCATTGAAAATGAAGCAGATGCAATTCTACTGTCAATACAAAATACATTTCCAAATAATCACCTAACACCCTATCTAATATCTCACAGCCCTCTTTGGTAGCCGAAAACACCAGTCATAGAATAGAGACATTATATCTTGAATAAAGGAATTCTATGCACTTCAAAAGTGAAATCAATAATTTATATTCAGTTTGATTGCTCCTCTAGCTTACAATATGACCCCAGCAAATACTCCTTTAAAAAAGAAACTCTTTTACAAGATTACACCCAAGACTTTCATATTATTTGATTTTAAAAGAACTTTCTTCTATTATTTAAACAACACATGAGGAAAGAATTCAATGTGATGGAAAGACATTTGGCTTGACTATTCACAGTCACAGTGAAAATTTTTTTAGCTTCTTCATGATTCTATGTCAGTGGTACTCAGAGAACCTGTAACATGAGGAGAGAGTCCCATCAGACCAAGAGATTTCTAGCTAAACACCAGCTACATTATACTCATCTGAAAAGAAGAAGGTAGGAAATAATTTTAATCATTATGGCACTAGCACTTACCCAAATGCCTGGAATTAGTTAGCTGCTCAATAAATATGGAAAGAAGAAAAGAAAGAAAGAAAGGAGGAGGGAGAGAGAAAGAAAGGAAAGGAGGGTAAGAAATGGAATAATTTGACCCAACGAAGAATTCAGCAACTCACTTATTTCAAGCTGCTTGGAGCATTAACACACTATAGGATAAAGATAATTGACAGAATAAAGTACTTTGCTTTTTGCTTCACAATAAAACATTCATATTTGCTCAAATAAAATTCTGCTCTACTTCTTTCTTTACATCTTGGTCATTAGCCGTTGAATGGACATTAACTGTACTAAAAAATAAAACCTATGCAATTAACTTAAATTTTGTCTGTGGCAGATCCTTATTGCGGGAATTCCAATCTACCATTTTCTCCCCTAAGCTTTTTTATACTATTACTAAAAGTCAGAATATACTATTTGCGTATGGTTTCTATTTGTTGGGATAATTTAAATTTTTATTCTGTGATTATGATTTCTACATGTGTCCAAACCAAGGAAGTAATGTGCATGCATCGGCAGCACCTAGAAATTGCAAGTAAATAAAGGATTTGCATAGTAAGTTCATTTCCTTGTGATTCTGCTCTGCATTCTATTTTTGTGTGCTGTATTGAAAATAGATGCTGGTATCTAAAATGTGGGTTCTTTCCTTTTTCACCATATCTTAAATTTACTCACCTGAATAAAGTGAATAAGTATAAAAGAACACTTTATGTGATACCAGTCTTCTAACCATTAGTCTTCTTTAGAGCCCCAGAGATAAATTTAAATTATATTTTCAGGAAATCAATCCCATAGGTTTTGGATTTCCTCCTACTCATTGCTCTTACTACAACCATATCCAAATTCTAACAGATTCTTTTTTTCACAATAGACAATTCTCCTTTTGTGAGACTGACCAGCAATAGCAAATCACCAAGTCATTTTCCCACAGTCACTTGGAGCTCCTTGCTTTTCACTGACAGACTAATTAACATGAGCCAGTATGTTACGTGCATCGTATTTAATGATGATACTTTGGGCTATCCAATCTTCTTTCATGTTAACACTAAACACTATTCCATAATTGCAACTTATTCTTTTAGAGAGAGCTTCGCCCAAAGCAGTTTGACGCAATGAGAAAAACACTTTCCTAATCCTAAAGGCACCAGTGAAATGTGAGGATCAATATTTCTCGGCCTTCAAAAAGTATCCGTCAATGAATAAGACCAAAAGTATACTGAATATTTTTATTCAACTCTTACACTTATCAAATAAGGCCCTTATCATCTAAATAACCAGGATCTTGAGTTTCCTTGTGTTTTAGGGGGTTGCTATCAAATGCTGAATTCATGCCAAATTTCCCTCTGGTCTCTCTTGCTGTTCACAACTTCAATACAGGCAAAGAAGCAACCACATTTGTTCTGCTTTATCGTAGATGGTAGCCCAACCAAAAAAAATAATTGAATATATCTGCTTCCCGTTTCACAAAGCTGGCATTTTGCTTTCAGCACTCTTCACTGCATTAACGCCTCTCTCAATTAGGCAGTGAGAGGAGAGGGGAAAATGCACATACTGCGCTCTGGCATTTCAACAGCAGTGTCTCTAGTCAATTCCAGCAGAGCATCTTGCCTTCTGATTTAATCCCTCTTGTCAGTTGCTCATCATAAACTGTATAAGTATGTTGCATATATTTTACAATTCACAATTCTGCAGTGGGAAAGAGAATGTGTCTACTGCTGCATAATGCATGAGCAAAGCTTGAGGACAATCTGCATGCCTTTAAAATTTTATTTGAAATCAGATGATTTATGTTCACTCTAATTGTCAAGATAATAATAACTGATAAATTATATATATATATATATATATATATAAATGGAGAGAGAGAGGAAGAAAATAAAAGAGAGGGAGAAAGAGAGAGGGGGGAAGGGAGAGAGAGAAGAGAAAAAGGTTAGTCATCTCTAAGTTTACCTAATGATAACTGAGCTCATCATAAAATGAAAACGTGAGCAACAGATTTGTAAATCCCACACTTAGGATTCCCCACTGTATCTGAGAAAAATCAATCTTGCATGAGCAAATATAACTCAGTACTACAGAGCTGGGGATGAAAAATGGCATTCCTTTCTTTACATGAAATCATTTCTCCATCAGAGTAGCAATGAGACTAAAGACTTGGAGATAACTGCCCTTTAATATGAAATCTATTTTGAGTCTACTACTCGTCTTTCTGCTACAAAAATTAAAAGTGAACAGAAACCTAGGATTCTCTGCACAAACTCATGTTGAGGGCCTATACTTCCTGCCATTTAATCTCCATTCTCACTTTTTGCATCTCTCAGCATGCCCCTTACCTCTAACTTTTATCATGAGCTTTAACCCATTGTTCTTTCACTTCCCATTAAAACTTTGTCTTTCCCTTCCCACTTAAACTTCTGTTTTATTTCCAATCCTCCCCATTTTCATTTTTCTCTGCCTTTCTACACAGAATAATGAAAAAAATTTTAGTCCACGGCATTCTGCATTAGGAGACAACATTAACTGTACTAAAAAATAAAACCTATGCAATTAATTTAAATTTTGTCTGTGGCAGAATCCTAGTTGTCCTCTTCCTTCATATATTTCCTTAGGTGTTATGTGAGGATTTATACCAAAAAGTTACTTCTTAACCCTACAGTGTGTCATTTGTAAAAATAGATTCTTTACGAAATAAACTCAAATTTAACTAACCTCACATCTTCTAGCTGTGAGAAGCCAAAATTCAAAAGCAAGAAAAACTTTGCTGTATTAATGAGAAAGGATATCTTCTTAGCAAAACTCACCACCCAGCACATGAGGCAATGGAAGTAAAGAGATGTTTTGCATACTGCAACTCCAGGCATTTTCATGTGCCTTAGTGGAAATGAAGCAACTTGAATACAAAAACAAAAGATATGACATTGTCTCTGTTATCTAGAAGCCAACAATTCAGTGAGGAGATAAAATACATAGTCAATATAAATAGAGACAATAATTATGAAAAGAGACTTAGAATGAGAGATTGCAAGATGGAGATGGAGAGAAAATAAACCCTGTGCTGTGACTGTACTGATAGGTAAAAGAAATAAGAAGAAAATACATCAAATCTCCCTTTATCTTCCACCAAGAAAAAGGTGTCAGGCAGAACTGGAGCCCTATCAAACCCAGAAAATGGAAAACTTCGTAAGTGTTCTCCTTGTTTGAAGCTTAGTTAAGCACTATAGTGGGTATTGGCTTCTTCATTAATTCCACAGGTGTTGTGTCTAGGCAGGCGCTGTCCTAGGAACCGGGAACCTACATAGCATTTGCCTCAAGTTGTTTTCAGACTCTTAGGGAAGATGAACACCTAAAGAGACAATTATAATATAAATGTTCAGTTTGATATATGCAGAAACTGTGTGGGAGAATGTAAGAGGCCCTGTAAACCTCCATGAAGTTTAGGGAAGTCTTCTCTGAAGAGGAAGGGAGAGGAAACTGAGGGACAGCATGGACAAAACAAAGACCTTCCAAAGGATCTGGGGCACTAGAACAGTTATGAACTGATATCCGAAGTGCCATCCCTTTTGCCTGCCTTCTCTCCCTTCTCTTCTCTCCTCTCTTCTCCTCCTCCCCCCACTTCCTTCTCTCTCTCTCCCTACCCTCCACACACTACTCAACCCCTCTCTCTCAGCCCATTTTATTCTCTTTCTGATTACAAAACACCAAAGTAGGTGGCAAGGATCCCAGCTTTGGCCGTAATGCTGCCCTGTGGTGGTATTCAAGTGTGTCTTGGCTGGTATGATGTTCTGGTGGGGACACCTTCCAGGAGATTATTTCTGTGATAGTTTTGGAATGAGTAAAGGAAAACTTGGGGAAAGACAAAATTTTGTGCGTCATGGATATTGGTTACCTCACCAAGTCTCTTGGACCCCTATCTGAGCCCAAGAGAGGGAAAAACTGTAAGTCAAAACTCAAGGAGCATTTTCCAGAAAACCTCTGACACTCAGAAGCACACAAGAAGTACCACTCTGGTGCCCACCTAACAACCAGAAGACACTTCAGTTACTCAAGAACAAGGATATTAATCAGTACATACATTGTAGCTTCTTCAAAAATGAAGAACATTTTAAAGGGTTATTTATATTATTGTATTCTGGCAGAATTTTGCAAAACAAGGGCCTTTTCCACCTGATGGATACTCTCTTTCCTGTGACATTTGTACAGCAAGGTTTCTCAACCTCTGCATTATTGGACCAGACAATTCTTTGTTGTGGGTGCCGTGCTGTGCATTGTAGGATGCTACTAAACATTCTACAGAGACTGCCCCCACTAAGATGTCAGTAGCACCTAGTCATGACAATCAAAAATGTCTCCAGACATTGCCTCTGGAGGACAAAATCATCCCAGCTGAGAACCACTGTTCTACAGTAATGTGTCGTCATTTGGTACTTTGATGCCTGCTGTCCTGTGTCACTGACTTATTTTCCATGTATCTCTCTCTCTGATAAGCTACCAGTGAAGATCACATACTAGGCACTAAATAACTACTCATTGATTGAAATGAATAAACCTTCACAGCAATGCAAGTTTTTCCTTTTCCTAAATTCTTTAAAGTTGAGGCAACCGCACACTTTCCCACCTGGACCTCCCTGTGTGAGCAAACAGAACAAGCCAACAACCAAAGGCAGAATTTGCTTCCAAGAAAGAAAATGTGTAGAACGGAGTATTTATTAAGAACAATCCAATCTGAGAAACATCCTTAAAGATAATTTATCTTCCCTTCAGTTGCATCCATTTTCCTCTAGGGAAGCTTTAAAACTGTGTATAAATGTTTGTAAACTCTTGCTTTCTCCATGGTTACAAACTATGAGATCCTATTTATTTATACAGAGAGGTCAAGACTGAGGCTATTACCAACCAGAGACACACTAAGATAATGGTACTCTACCGATATTATTTTGGGCAAATATTTGTCAAAAGTATAAATTGAAGCTCCCTTAAATGAGTCAGACCTTATGTTTCCTTCCTACAACTCTAAAATCTAAAAAATGTCTTAAAGGAGGAGAAAAAACCACAGGCAAAATAACTATGACAATATGAAGCTGGGCAGAATAGGAAGTGAATCATGGGCAAAAAGGAATACAGACATCAGGGAATGAGATACTCTGAATGGTATGTAGCATCTGAGAAGAAAAGTCAAGCTTTGAAACCTGCTACTCTACAAATCAAGGTCTGACAAATGACACAATAAAGGAAGCTGGTATCATGTCCCTTGACTAAGTCTATTGCCCAAATGTTTTGCATTTGAAGGTCTTGAGGCATTTATGAGAAGCTGAATGAACTTTCATGGTCGGCTCAGAAATGTCAGTGTCTTGAGGCCAGAATGCTTTCAGCCTCATCATTTCCTAACTTGAAGACAGGAAACTGGAAAAGGTTCATGAAGTGTAGGGGAGACAGATTTCATGTTTAAATGTAACAGTATGTTTCTCAAAATATTTAAACGAGCTAGGGAATAAATCTCTTAACTAGAAAGTTAATAAACCAAATGCATGTGTTTTAGCCATCTCGAAATCTACTGTAGTACTTTCCTTAACTACTTTATGGCTTTAAAAGGCGAGAAAACCAAAAAATAAAAGAATTTTCTCTTTTTTTCTCTCTCACTCACACATGGTAGAAATTTCCAGAGGGAGAGAAAAAAGAAAGGGGACCTTACATTTACTGAGCATTTATTGAGTCCTTCAAAAGTACCATTTCATTTAATCAGAATAATCCTGTGAAATAAGTACTGATAATCACATTATACAGATGAAGAAAGTGATGCTCAATCTATACAGCTAGCAAGTACCAGAATTTGAACCCAAAAAGTCTATGCTATATCCCTATTCTAACCACTAAGCTACTTTTTAAAAAATGCAAAAAAGATTTTCCTGATTTTTTTCTCAGAGAAGCCCAAAGTAGAAAACAAACAAAAACAAAAAAACCACCACTGTGTTAGAATTCAAAGATGACAGAATTTCGTTTTCTTTTTAAGTGTGGCCTAAAAAACAACACTTTGTCAATATATTACATTCCTTCTCATATTCTACTCAATTTAACTCAGGTTAAGGTAACAAATATATATATAATTTTATATTAGAATTATCATTTAACAGTGAAATAGAAAATAAAACACATAACTGATCTCAGATGTAACTAAATGTAATAACTTCTGGCAAAAGTATGCATAGAATTTACTACAGTTTCAAAGGGTTTATTTTTAGCCTAATAACCACAGTTTAGGGAATGTTTCTGAAGTACAAATCAAGATATATTTTTCCCATTTTGCCTAATTATTTTTTGACTTTGAGGCTATCGTGATGATACTAGAAAAGAAAAAAAGGTTGTTCAAACTCTTCTGTGTTGAAATTCAAAGTGTTGTACACAATTTTCTTATTAGATATCCCATGACTATTCATATTGATGGGTTGATAGGTCTATATAATTGATGTAAAGTATACCTGACATGTGTGGAGAAAAGAAAAAGGAAAGTTGCCCTATTCCAGTAGGAAAGGGAGTCATCCAATATCATTACTTCAAAAACATTGGCCCATACCCAGAATCTCCTTTCATATTCCAAGGTCTAAAAGAAAAATCTCAGAGATGCTCTTTCCCATTCACTGAATGCCACTGCAGAAGGCTCCACTGGTTGGTGCTCTGCAGTGCTGAAACTCTCATTTGCTTTGGGAAAGAAAAAAAGAGAAGAGGTGAAATATTTGCTACTGAAAGATTTTATTTAAAGTAAAATCATATGTTTCCCCCCACTGCTCATATTAATGTATGGTACATTAAAATTTAGTCCCGTAAGTCTTCATTATTCAGGTATTTAATCATATGGAAAAAGTGGTAATTTAATTAAAACAAGAACATAGGTTAGATATCCCTTGGGATACAAACCTAGGAAAATGATCTAATCCATCCATCGGGTTTCCATTGTGAAAATGTATTAATATTAGACCACAAGACCTCAGCAGAAAAAATGCTACTCATTTGCGAAGCAGTAATCTGATGCAGAAACAACTTGAGTTTAAGAAGCCAAAGCTACACCATTATTTCTGGGATGAGTGGAGAGTTTGTAAGAGACTGCTGCTCTGCTCTCACAGAGGTTAGGAAAATGCTGCAGACGATGCATTTTCAGAGATAAGAACTTTGCTTTGTTTAGAATATAACTGCTGACCGTTCACATTATGATAGTCTATTGAATGGACTACCAAGATGCAATCGTCTTTTCAGAGCATGATATTTCATCTTTTAAAACATGTTACTATCTTTGTTTATGAGAAACAATATTTACCAGTGCTATATGAAAACAAAATTAATCTCATTTACACCTGAGTATCTCATTACCAAGACTATTACTGCTAATGTGGAGGTTTCCCTTTTCTAATTCCAAAGTCAAGTTTATTTCCATAGACTAGACAAGTGCCATAATACTCTTAGTTCTGGGAACCTAAAAAAAAAGTTTAAAAAATCAACTTTAGACTCACAAGGTTCCATAATAAAAAAAATTTTTTTAATTACCTCCTGTATCAATCTTGCTACAATGAATGAAATCCTCATATCATTCACTCCTTGCTGCTGAGTCCTGAAAGTATATGATACAATTTAAGACTATTGCCTAGTTGGGTTAATATAAATGTATTTTACCATCATCCAGATTATAATATCTTAGGCTGAACTATTTTAACCAACTGTATATCTCATGAAAGTTTGCAGTAGTGATGATAGCTTTTATTGAGTAAGAAGGACAAGAGAATTTTTCTGGCACATGGGGCACTGATTTGGATAAGAGTATCATAAAAGCCTAAGATACATTTCTTGGACCATATTCTATCCATCATGGACAGTTCTGGAGTAGAAATTTAGTAGGTTACCCCAAATTTCTCATGATTTCTGGATCTCACTTGATACTGTACTATTTCTACTATAACTAATACCAGTTAAACCAATATAAATGGGAGAAAGCACCCACGATATTAAAATAGCTCCTCAAAACTTCACTTACTTTTGTGCCTTTCCTCACCCATCCAACCTTACTCCATCAGAGTAATGCCTCCAGTATTAAGAAAGGGTCTATCTTGTCCCAGATGGACCTAATTTCAGCATCTTCTGCACTTGGCCCACTACACGCATACCCAAGGGATCAGAAGAAATTTTAGAAGGGTGGCCAAAAAAACAAAAAAATAAGTGGAAACTAGAAGAAATGGAATCCCGGAATCCAAAGAAAGAAAAAGTTTCAAGAAGGATAGGTTGAACGAGAATATCAAAGTTCAAAAAGATAAAAACCAAAATATAATCATGACCTTGATGTGCCTGAGGAGCAACAGGTAGTTCAGGATGGTAGGAGCCAAGGATGCAAAAGAGAGAGTAGTAGAAACCTTATCTTTAAGTGGTAGGAAAAGTGCTGATGAGGTAGGATTATGTACCCTTGCGAGGCAGAATAAGGAATAAGTGTGATGGGAATCCATCCACATTTTTGAAAGCACTTTCTGACTTCTCTTTGGATAAAAGACTGTAAAGGAAGAGTGAAAACAGTAAAATATTTTAGGAGGCTATTACATGGGTCTATTGAAAGGTGGTACTGGTTTGTACTAGGGTGGTAGAAGAGAACGTAGCGAGAAATTATCAAATTTAAGGGAAAATTTTTTTTTTAAAGTAAAGGCAGAAGAAGAGTAAGGGGAGAAGAGAAACTAAGGATAACTTGGTGATTTTGGGTCTTAGCAACTGGAAAAATAATAGTGTACTTTTATTATGGAGAATAATTTGGGAAATACCAGATTTAAGGAGGGTGATAGTGATAAAGAGTTATTTGTCAGAAATGTTATGCTTGAGATGTCTGTTAGACACTGAGGTAAGGGTGTCAAGTAGTAAACTATATATACAAGTCTGGAAGTTAGGGGAAAGGTTAGGACTAACTATAAATATGAGTGTATATCATAATATACATAATATTTAAACAGTGGGAATTAGTGAGGTCATCTGTAGAGCAACAGCAGGTAGAAAAGAAGGCGAGGATTAGCAAGCAGTTCTAGGGAACTCCAACAGATAGAGGTCAGGAGAGGAAAAAACCTGCAAAGGAGAATGGAAGGGTCCAGCCAATGAGGAAGAAGAAAGACAGGAGACTATATATCCATGAATCAAGGGAAAGAATTTTTTCAAGAGCTGCGTCAAATACAGCTGGAAGGTTAATGAACACAGTGTTTAAGAAATTATTGAATTTTATGATATGAATTCACAGGTAAATGTAACAAGAACTTATTTAATGACACAATGGTAATAAAAAGTTGATATGAATGAATTAAAGCAATAATGGAGAGGAGGAAAGTTGATACAATAAGTGCTGTGGTGCTTTTGTACTGTGGTGACTTGAGTAATTTAGAACTAGGTATTACAAAACCCATATTCTGTATGGTTCTGGATTAGAGATGGACAAAAGAGAAACTTGCATGCAGAATGAAGCAGTAACCATTACTCTGAAGGTTATCAGATTTAGATATAATGAGATATAATGAGAGACAGACACAGAATTTGGCAACCTGTACCAGCTTGTCTTCACTCTCTCTTTTTTTTTTTTTCCATAGGTAGTTCTTCCTTACTGCAAACCCTGCTGACCAACAGCAATCCCAGATCCACCACCAGGTCCAGAGGCAACAGCCTTCCATGAACTTCTCCTTTAGCTCTGCTTCATGGCCCCACTCTGGCGGTTAGACGTGTCTGGCTTTCCAGAAGTCTCTGACTTGTTCACCCACACAAGTGTTTCAGGAGAGTGATTAGTGACTTTTCTATGATCCTGCAACTCCCCTTTTTGTGGGCTTGTTTCCCAGCTTCTCCCCTCCCCATAATTCCTATAATTAATCCCTAGCATATAATACTCATTCTCTTCCTGAGTACAGGTATAAAATTGGTAAAAGTATTAAACTTCAAGAAGTTTTGGTCTAAAGGGAAGGAAAGAAATATAAAACAGCTGGATATAGGTGTAAAGTCAAGCACAGGTTCCTTTAATTTTTTTTTTTTTTTTGTGGTACGCGGGCCTCTCGCTGTAGTGGCCTCTCCCGTTGCGGAGCACAGGCTCCGGATGCGCAGGCTCAGCGGCCATGGCTCACGGGCCCAGCCGCTCCGCGGCATGTGGGATCTTCCCGGACCGGGGCACGAACCTGTGTCCCCTGCATCGGCAGGCTGACTCTCAACCACTGCGCCACCAGGGAAGCCCCTTTTAATTTTTAAGATCAGAATTATTATGGCATATTGGTATACTAGTAGATTGCTTCAGTAAAAAGGAGAAATTGATGATACAAGACATAGGGGAGGTAATTCAGAAGTAAAATCCTTAAATAAGCACATAGGGATACAACAAAGGAATGGTCTTAACTAGATTCTGAAGCAGTTCATAATAGAAGGCTGTGAATATGAACACAAATACAGAGAAACTGGTAAATTAAGGATAATCAATTAAGATGAGGTTTGTGGTCTGATTGTTTTATTAGCTGAGTGTAAAGAATAAGAAATAGATGTTGAAGGTTTGACAAGGAGAAACTGTAAAATAAATGTTGAAGCACAGGAGAAAAGTTGACTAGGGAAATGTAGCTGAACAACTGGAAAGAACTGAGGGAAAGCTTGAAATCTGTGAAAAATGAGAGCAGTCCACTGAGTTCTGTTTATTGGTTAGTTGAGTTTTTTTCAATATAACCATCTGTTGGTTACAGGTTTGGAGCAGAAGACTTGGGTTTATCCACAATAGGGGGTTGGTAAATTTAGGTGATGGAGAAATGTAGACGCATGCAAGGTAATGATTTTAGTAATTGGCTCTAAGCATGGAAAAGGGGAAAATGAACACAGGAGAAAGAGTATGATGGGGACAATAATATTAAATTTCTCATTTAGGCATAAGAATTCATCCAGTGAGTATACTAGAAAATATGAGTGAGCTCTAAAGTTACTAAAGTTAATAAAAAATGGGATGCTTGACATCTATGTTTTGGAAGTGTTGTACCCTTTGGTAGTAACAAGGTCTATGGTATGACCTTAAACAAGTGAATGAAAAGAAAGATTACTGGAAGAGATGTCTGTCAAGTCAAGGAACTGAGATGCATTGATATAGGGTAAACCATACTTCAGGAAGTTAATCCTGCCAAATAGTGTAATAACAGAGAGGGAAACAACAGAGCTGGGACTGGGGTAAAGGAAGCAAGGCACCCAGGGCTCAAAATTCAAGGAGGCACGCAATTGTAGGTATCGATCCCACACTTGCATTATATCAGTAATATTATAATTAAGACATTAAGAAGCGTGAAGAGCAAGAGAAAATGAATACCATCCATTGAAAACAGAATCATGTAAGTTTTCATAATTAAAATTTATATTCCATATTGGACATAATTTTATAAAATCAGTAAAGATGCTGCTCATAAAAGTCAATGCTATTCATATAAAGAATACTCAATAAATCAGAGTTACTCCAGCATAACATAACTACATTGTTCACATGTGGATCTGAAACACAGTCTCACTCCCTTTAACTATCTCTCATTGCTTACGGAGGGTTGAGTGGTTAACAGCTAAGTGTTAGGAGCTAAAGCCATTTTCTCTTTTACACCATATAGTAGAATTTTGATTTTGCTGTTTCCTATTCCCTGACAATAGATTTAGGAGTTGGTTTTAGATAACTACAGAACTAAAACTGACTTCATGAAGTCTTTCTGATCCACGGCCATTCTCTTTCTTGAACCTTAACCATCTCTACGGACTTTCCTAACCTTAAATGCCCTCAAATACACATTTACCGTCTCACTTAAATTCATCATTGTATTTCTGACATATATATTAATCTGGGAAGAAAGGAGAAATAAGGATATTCCACTGACACTGAAAAAACTTTGATAAATATCAATCATGAGAAAAAATTACTAAAACAGAGGATTTGGTCTTAAAATGTGTTCAAATTCTCCTGAGAACACCAGACAGAAAAATAAAGTGATCATTATTTTAACTTTTCAATTGAAGAGAAAGTATTTTTATTTGTAAATACATCTACCTCATTCACACTGATGACTTCTGGTGTTCCATCAGATGTAATGCTAACCTGAACCGCTTTGAGAAAAATAATGTCATCTTTCAGCCCAATCTTCCATTTCAGAGCAATAATCATAAAAACCTCTTAATAACCTCAATGTAACTTAAAACTATATAAACTTCAGTATATGTAATGAATGGTGATAATGGCTTTAGTAGTTAACCAAAAAAGACATTGTCCCCTACTTTTAAAAAAGACATAAAGATAGAATCTACTTTGCTGAGCCAAAACATGTAATCATGAGTGGTATTTGCCATCCCAGGGATGTAATTCGATTCCTTTAGAGAATGAACAAAGGCGTAAAACTAGCACCTGAAATAATTACTTTAAAGGTCAAAGAAATTAAAAATCAAAAATTCTATTTGTATTAGACCTTTATGAGATAAGTTTAATGTGCAATTTCATTGAAATAAGGGGGAAATATTAGTGCTGGTCCTCCTAGAAAGCAGATCCAAGATGGGATTAAACATGAAAGGCTTTTATTAAGGAATATGCTTGTGTGAGGAAATGGGGAGGGAGACAGGGGAGGCTGGGAGAGACACCAAGACCTGATACAAGCCTGACTCCAAGTGAAGGAGAGACAAAAGGAACGTTTGGTGAAAGCGTCCTAGACTGCCTTGCAGCTCAAGGAAGTTTCCACAAGGCTATCAGGGAGTCCGAGCCATAGGTACCCATCAGAGAAGCCCTATGCCTGCCAGAAACAGGCCTGCCTTAGCATCCCTCCCATGCTGTTATACACTAGCAGTGGCCCATGGAAAGCATGACCTCTGTGAAAATGCCTTGATAGATTTCAGAGCAGGGCAGCTGGAGTCTTCTGTCAATTACACACTTGCTGTGTGGAGCTTTGTAAGGCACACTCTCATAGCTGCCAGAGGGGGGACATAACCAATATTCCACCCAATATCTGACTTGTAGCTATATTTAAACCTCACAAGCATTTTACATCTCTTTTAATTGGACTGATATTGTTAATCAGAAGGATCACTGAAATAGCAACAGAATATGCATATTAGGCATACACGTATAACAATTTTAATCAGGAATTCAAACAGACAGCTCATTCTTGTTCCTGCCCAAATACATAACTTTGGCAAAGGACCATAAGAGACTACTATGAACAATTATATACCAATAAAATGGGCAGCCTAGAAGAAATGAATAAATTCGTAGTAACATACAACCCACTAAGAATGAATCATGAAGAAACAGAAAATCCAAATAGATCAATTACTAGTAATAAGATTGCATAAGTAACCTAAAACCTCCCAATAAACAAAATTCCAGGCCATATAGCTTCACTGGTGAATTCTACCAAACATTTGAAGATCTAACACCAATCCTTCTCAAACTCTTCCAAAAGATAAAAGAGGAGGAAATATTTCCAAACTCATTGTATAATGCCAGCATTAACCTGATACTCAAATCAGACAAGGACACCAGAAGAAAAGGAAATTACAGGCCAATATCACTGAGAAACACGTATGCAAAAATGCTCAACAAAATATTAGCAAATCAAGTTTAACAAACATTAAAAGGATCATCACCATGATCAAACAAGACTTATTCTAGGGACACAAGGGTGGTTCAGCATCCACAGATCAATCGTTATGATATACCATATTAACACAATGAAGGATAAAATCATATGATCACCTCAACAGATGCAGAAAAAGCATTTGACAAAATTCAATATCCCTTGATGATAAAAACTCTCAACAAAGTGGGTTTACAGAGAATGTAGCTCAACAAAATAAAGTTCATGTATGACAAACCCACAGTTAACATCATACTAGATGGAAAGATAAAACTTTTTCTTCTAAGATCAGAAACAAGACAAGGATGTCCACTCTCACCACTTTTATCCAACATAGTATTGGAAGTCCTAGCCAGAGTAATTAGGCAAGAAATGAAAGACATCCAAATTGGAAAGGCAGAAGTAAAACTGTCACTATTTGTGGATAATTTTACACATAGAAAACCCTAAAGCCACCACCAAAAAACTGTTAGAACCAACAAATGAATTTAATAAAGTTTCAGAGTACAAAATCAATACACAAAAATCTGTTGCATTTCTACACACTAAAATGAACTATCAGAAATATAAATTAAGAAATCATTCCATTTACAATTGCATAAAAAGAACAAAATACCTAGGAATATATTTAACCAAGGAGATGAAAAACCCAGAAAATGAAACCAATAAGACATTTATGAGAGAAATTGAAGCAAACAGATGAAAAGATATTCTGTGTCCATGAAATGGAAGAATTCATATTGTTAAAATGTCCATTCTATCCAAAGCAATCTATAAGTTCAAAGCAAAATTCCAATGGCATTTTTCACAGAAATAGAACAAACAGTTCTAAAATTTGTACAGAACCACAAAAGACCCCAAATAGCCAAAGCAATCTTCAGAAAGAATAACAAAGCTGGAGCCATCTCACTCCTGATTTCAAACTATATTACAAAGCTATAGCAATCAAAACAGTATGGTACTGGCCTAAAAACTGACACATAGGTCAACAGAACAGAGAGCCCAGAAAAAAACCCACACGTATATGACCTGTTAATTTATAACAAAGGAGGTAACAATATCCACTGAGGAAAGGACAGTCTCTTCAATAAATGGTGTTGGGAAAACTGGACTGCCACTTACAAAAGAATGAAACTAGACTACTATCTTCTGCCATATACAAAAATTAACTTAAAATGCATTAAAAACTTGAATACCGAACTGAAACTATAAAACTCCTGGAAAAAAACATAGGCAGTAAACTCCTTGACATAGACCTTGGCAATGATTTTTTTGAATCTGACTCCAAACCAAAGGCAACAAAAACAGAATCAAACAAGTGGGACTACTAAATACTAAAAAGCTTCTGCATAGCTAAGGAAATCATCAACTAACTGAAAAGGCAACCTATTGGATGGGAGAAAATATTTGCCAATCAAGAAAGGGAGGGAGGGAAGGGAGGGAGGAGGGAAGGGAGGGAGGGAAGAAGGAGGGAAGGAAGAAGGAGGGAGGGAGGAAGGAGGGACGGAGGGAGGGAAGGAGGAAGGAGAGAGAGAGGGAGGGAGGAAAGAGGGAGGGAGGAAGGGAGGGAGGGAGAGAGGGAGCAAGGAAGGAGAGAGGGAGGGAGGGATGAAGGGAGGGAAGGAGGAGGGAGGGAGGGAGAGATGGAGGAAGGAGGGAGGCAGGAGGGAGGGAGAGAGGGAGGGAGGGAGGACGGGAGGGAGGAAGGGAGGAAGGGAGGGAGGAAGGAGAGAGGGAAGGAAGGAAGGGCAGACCAAGCTCATAGGTACAGAAAACAGATTTGTTGTTGCCAGAGATTAGGAGGCTGGGGGTTGGGTGAAATGGGTATAAAGGATCAAACAGTACAAACTTCCTGTTATAAAATAAATGTTATGGGGCTATAATGTACAGCATGGTGACTAGAGTTAATAATGCTGTATTACATATTTGAAAGTTGCTCAGAGAGTAAAAGTCCTCATTACAAGAGGAAATAAAAAGAAAAAAGTTTTTCTATGTATGGTGACAGACAGTAACTAGACTTATTGTGGTGATGATTTCACAATGTATACAAATATGGAATCATCACATTGTACACCTGAAACTAATATAATGTTATATGCTGATTATACTTAAATAAAAATAAGAGCTTTATCATAAACAAATAGATATGCAAAAGTGCTATCTTAATAAATTCAATACCATAAATGGTGATGTGAGTTCCAATATGGTGAATAATTTGGGGATAATTCCATACAGACAGAATGTTTTATATAGGCATATTCTATACCCATTTTTTCAGCTATGATTTTTATCTTTTCAATTTACAAGAGTCATTGGCATATTAGAAATACCATCAGACAGTCATAGACGATGTAATTTTTCCCAGACAATAGTTTGCCTTTTGGCTTTGGCATAGTCTTAACACTCAAATTTTTCATTCTTCATTCTCAAATATATTTATCTTTTCTTAGTTTCTTATTTTGTTTAGAAAGATCTTCTCTCTACTGGACTAACAGTTACAGTATTTATTTTTTATTAGGTTTTTACCTTTGATCCTCTAAAACCCCAGCTTAATTGTTAAAGTCTTTGCCAGATAGATAACCAACAATGTCAGCATCTCTCATTAAATAACTTATTCTTTTTCCACTAAAATGTAATACCATTTTTCCATTGTTTTAAGTCCCTTATACCTTTGATTTTATGTCTGGATTCCTATTGTGTTAAACTGATCTGCTTTTCTATCCCTGTTCCAATACCACGCTGTTTTGATCATAATGATTTAGTAGTAAGTTTCAGTATCAGGCAAGGCAAATCTCCACTTAATATTCTTCTTTCTTATACCTTTCTTGATTATTCTAGGACATATATTCTTTCATATAATTTTTTTTTTTTTTTTTTGCGGCACACGGGCCTCTCATTGTTGTGGCCTCTCCCATTGCGGAGCACAGGCTCCGGATGCACAGGCTCAGCGGCCATGGCTCATGGGCCCAGCCGCTCCGCGGCATGTGGGATCCTCCCGGACCGGGGCACGAACCCGTGTCCCCTTCATTGGCAGGCGGACTCTCAACCACTGCGCCACCAGGGAAGCCCTCTTTCATATAATTTTTATACAGTTTTATCTAATTTTTGAAACCACTGCTATTCTGCCTGAAGTTGCATTAAACACAGAATTTAATATAAAAGGATTGCTATTTTTATACTGTTTTCCCACCAAACACCATCAGCATCTCTTTTTTTGTCTGGTTTTTGTTTTGTTCCCTTTATTAAATTACATTTTTGCTTTCTTTTTAAAATTATGTTGTGTAGTGCATCAAGACAGAAGTATGTATAAACATAAAATATAATGAAAAACTAAACGGTGAACATTTTTCTAACTACCACTTAGATCAAGAAATAGTAAATAAATTACCATCACCCAAAAGTTCCCCAACCAGTGTGTCTTCCCAGATACACTGCGGTGAGCAAGACTTCTAGGTTCCATCAGCGTGCCCTGCCACTTCCAACACATACACCTACCTGTATTTTATGGACCTGAGAGGAAGGTTGAAGGGAATGGAAATGTGATACATCTTTCTTTAATCCTCTCCTAAACTTTTTTTTAATGAACATTTGCAAAAGGAAGCTTAAGTGGACTATTGCTAAAGCACTACAGATTTATCTTTTGGCTGTGGGATACTATTAATTTCATTAAATTAAATTAAATATTCCTGAAGCACTTTATATCTGCCTTTTAATTTTGAGATAATATTATTGTTATTTATTTTAATGACAATCCTTAAATGGATTCCCACATGATGTAAAAACATATGTTGTAAAATAAATGTTGGCATGTTTATATATATAGGAATTGATACTAAAATAAAATAAAATTCAATAAAATATTATCCAAATAATTGGGCCAAACAGGTAAAAAAAATCAAATAAAAATATAGACAATTGATTAAAATATACTTTTCTGGAGTAATTCAGGTAACTATCTCAATTATCCGCTTCAGTAAACATGTGCAGATCCCAGCTAAATTTCAAACTACCTTAACAGTTTCTTGAAACAAATGGCATAAAATTGATTTTTTTTAAATTGACACTTTAATGAGCCAATTTCTCTATGCCAATATAGAGCACTTACACAAATTCTAAATTAATAATTTAAAAAATAATAAGCCCATTGGTCAAATATGTACAATAATCACTATCACATTCATAAGTATTACATGTAGATTAAAAAGAACCTCCAATCTCATGAAGGTACAAAATTTAATAATATACATAACACTACACCAAATATGCAATGTATAATATAATTTAGCTAAATATTTTCTAGATTTTATTTTCAAGTCTTCTTGTGACATAAATTTGACATTGAGTCCCCATAGCGACTTAAAAACAATTTATATTTGATGTACTTTTATATTTTATCCTGCCTGAAAAATCAGCTTCTCCTCAATTTTGTGTGTGTGTGTGTGTGTGTGAGAGAGAGAGAGAGAGAAAGAGACAGAGACAGAGAAAGAGAGAGAGAGAGTCAAAACTAATAGATTATGGTAATTAGAAAGGGAATTTGGGGTAATGGGAGAGCCAGAATCAGAATTTGGGGCCTCAGTGATCTCAAATGGGCAAGTGAAGGAAAAATTAAATATACATAAATACAAAAGGTCAAGTAACACTTAGGAATTTTACATATGCCAATATTCTGGTAACAAAATCTCAGAACTGTAAAATCCCATTTGAATTTAAATTGATTTTTCTAATGCAAAGGACTAAAAAAATAGGACATGAAAATGTGAACAAATAAGGTCATCAGTCTTATGCAGTTCCTTTATTGTATTTTTCTAGTCTGACTGAATTGATTTTGCTTCTTTCACCTTCTCCTTTTAACTCTTCGTGCCTTTTCCCCACAGACATAAAAGGCACAAAAGAAGCCAAGCCCAGGATTTTCTCAATGAGTGAGTGTGTTGGAAGAGGCTAGGTCCGACCGGAAAACCTGGTACAAACAGTTCCATATGAAGCTGCCCTGAAGTAAAGTGAAACAATTCTGCTTATTTAGAGCTGTATCCCCAGTACCTGCCCAGTATCTGACACATGATAGATGCTCTGTAAACTAAAAATAAATCATTGACACTGAATCCAATGTATCCAATTATATTTTAATTATAACAGTGTCTGAAAATCAACATCACCTTATGAATGTAAGATGTAAACACGATTGGCCAATGAAATGTTCAATGGTCAAGGACACAGCAAGGCAGACTGGGACTGATACTGGCTGTGCCACCCACTAGTTATGTAACTTTCACAATTTACATAAGTTTTCTATGCCTCAATTTCCTTATCAATATTAAAGGTAATATTAGTATCTGTATCATGACCATTTTGTTTCAATTTAAAAGAATATCAGGCAAGTTTTTAGTGCTTTATTCTAACAATTATAATGAGTGGTAGCAGGCACTTGGATAATAATCAAAGAACAACTGTCACCATAATAGTCCCTGAGTCCAAGATACAGATATGATTTAGGATATGATTATATAAGTGGCTTACCTTAACCTAACAACACTATGTATATCAGTGCCTTATCAGGATTATGGAGCAACCATCCCAGCATTCCTAGTCAAATTTTGTAGTGAATGGAAGCAGGCATATGAATAATCAAAGAACAATTTTGTTTGTTTGTTTCATGTTTAGTTTCATCAAAAGACTAGGATAATTCCTTTCTATATGTCTTTTCACTAAAGAACTATTTAAAATTTACTGAAATGAAAATGTTTTTAAAACATGTTAGTTCAGTGTATTATGTATCAGGATAAAAATAAATAGCAAAATTCTAAATTGAAATAGCAAAATTGACTCTATGATGCATATATATATATAGATAGATAGATTATTTCTATGTATGAAGTTCTAACTGGCTATAACACAATTCTGACACTAAGTGCCTGGAGCTAAGTTAAATTTCAGAGGATAAGGGCACAGTCCTCCACAAGACTCTCCTCACTTCAGACACCACCTACCATCTCTGGGGTCCCCAGGCTACCTACACTTCTGACCAACTGTCTACAAGTTCAGGCTACCTCCTCAGGCTCAACAATTGGCTGAGATGACTCACAGAACTCAGGAAAACATTGTACTTATGATTACAGTTTTATTATTAAAAAATATAAATAAGAGCCAGCCAAATGAAGAGACGCATAGGGTGAGATCTGGGAGGTTCCCAAATGCAAAGCTTCTGCATCCTCAGGACACATTATCCTCTTGGCACATTGATATATGTCACCAACCAGGCAGCTCACCCAAGCTTCAGAAGTCCAGAGTTTTATTGGAATTTCATTATGGAGGCATGATTGATTGAATCACCGGCCATGTAACTGAACTCAGTTTCTAGCTCCCCTTTCCTCCCAAGGTTAGGATGTCAGGAGGTCAGACCTATATCATGTGGTTCAAAGCATCAATCCTCTAGTTCCATGGCTGGCCTTTTCAGCATGGCCATTCCCCATGCTGAAACTATCTATGGCCCACCATGAGTCATCATGTTAGCATAAACTCAGGTGTGGTCCCAGGTGTCCACCATTAACAGCAAAGACACTCTCATTACCTGGGAAATTCCAGGAACCAGGGACAAAGGTCAGTCAAATGCTTTATTATACAACACTGGCATTAAATAGAATTGTTCAACATATCTTTGGATGCCCGATGAAAGGCACCCAAATAAAGTAAGTTACTGACATGTTACATCGTGGACCTTCCTAGCCATTAACAAATTTAGGTTGTTTTTTATAAATAATGTCATAAGTCCGTGTACCAACTACTGGAATTTAATCTATCAATTGTAAATCTATCCATTAACATAAGAGTAATGAGTCTCTATAGTTTGTAAAGTTTCTTAATCCTCATGTCAAACATAAAAGGAAGGCAAGTGTCTAGTTTGACTAAAATTAAGGTTCAATTTTAAAAGTTGCACATCGTGTTATATAAAGACAAAAAGTCACATTTACAAAGTACCTCTGGGTGGTTCACCCTTAGTATAGTGACACCATTTGATGTAACTCCTGCAAGAAAATTAATCAGCCACTATGAAGGGCTAATAACTAGAGGACACGTTGTTGTGCAAAGTTGGCCTCTTCTCCAGCTGTGCCAGCTTACTCACTCTGTTGCTTGAATGTGAATACGACCCTTGCATATCAGATACAGACTTTGGTAAAGTCATGAGACAATGCTCCCGGGAATCTTTCCAAGAAATCAAATCTGCCTGGTCTTAATAAAACTGCTTTCAGCATGACTGCTGAGAGGGACCCAGGAAACAAAGGATGGAAGCTATTATAACCACAGTTGAATCAGGAGGTCACTACTACAGTCCTTTAGCTGTCATGAAAATAGCAGTGAACCCAAATAATCCTAAATAAAGCAAATTTAAGTGTGTGAACAAAAACAAAGAAAAAGAAAACAAGGTAGTTCTAGAGAACCAGTTTGTCAATGAATAAGATCAAAGCATCAGGATTTTCTTACATATTAGCTCTCTCTACTGTAAAAATTAAACATGCAAATGAATTTTTCTACCACATTACGTCTTCAAAGAGAAAAGCCCAACTTTATCTAGGATATGAGTAGCATTACTCCCATTGAACAGATTTTTTTGAAAGAAAAGAAATAATAAAGTTCCTAAGGCACAACCATGAATTGATAGAAGTAGAGTGGAAACTTTTATGTTTTTAAACAAACCAGGTCACACGGGTTCTAAAAGAAACCTTAAGAAGACAACAGAACAAATGTATGCTATTCTCCAATTGTGGATAAAAATATGCCAGCTGAATTATGCACACTGATGTGAAAGAACTGGGAAAGAAAACAGACTCATTCGTGAACCCTAAAAAAGAGATTCCAAACATACCCTCTTTAGTCTTAATTTTCCTTTAACACGATCCTTCATTCCTCAGATGTAGAAATCATTCAATTCAATTTGCAATTTAAAACATTATATTTCTGTTTCTAACTTGTATTGGTTTCCAAGTACTATTGTAACAAAGTGCCATAAATTTAGTGGTCTAAAACAACATAGATTTAGCACCTTACTTACGTTTCTGGAGGTCACAGGTCTGAAACAGGCCTCACTGAGCTAAAGGGCTGAAGGGCTGAAGGGCTGCGTCCCTTCTGAGGCTCTGGGGATAATCTGATTCTAGCCTTTTCACCTTTCTAGAGGCTGCCTGCATTCCTCGACACGCGGCCCTCTTGGTTCATATTCAAAGCCAACAAAGGTCAGTTATATCTTTCTCACAGGGCATCCCTCCAACTCTGCTCTTCCACATTTAAGGATCCTCGTGGGCTTCCCTGGTGGCGCAGTGGTTGGGAGTCCACCTGCCGATGCGGGGGATGCGGGTTCGTGCCCCGGTCCGGGGGGATCCCGCGTGCCGTGGAGCGGCTGGGCCTATGGGCCATGGCCGCTGGGCCTGCGTGTCCGAAGCCTGTGCTCCGCAATGCTAGAGGCCACCACAGTGAAACATACCGCAAAAAAAAAAAAAAAAAAAGGATCCTCGTAATTATATTGGGCACACCTGGATAATCCAGACTACTCACCTGATTTCAAATTTAACTGATTAACGACCTTAATTCCATCTGCCACCTTAATTCCCATCTGCCATGTAACCTAACATACTCAAAGGTACATAGAATAAGGATATAGGCCTCTTAGGGGTGGGGGATGAAAAGTTTATATACGGTAAAGTAGGATAGTCTAGTTTGATGTGAGAACACAGCAGTAGGAATACCCAAACCTCCATTTTGTTTCTGGTCCTGCAACAAATATATGTTATGATCTTCATCAAATAAGTCATGCAGCCTCTCTGGCCCTCAGTTTCTTCATGTAGTAAATTTTTAAATACTCATTAATTCTGACAATTAATTAAGTTGAATTCATCTGAGTTATCTGCACTATTAAATAATGAATTTTAAATTTATCATAGAAAACAAGACAGTTTCTCAACAAAAAGACTTACGTACAGTTTCATATTCATGCTATCCTAAAATTATCTTCCTATTATATTAAATTTTATCAGCATTGTAAACATTTTGATTGTTAAGTCATGATCTGTAGTAATTTTGATCTTTGTAAACCTACTTAGAAAGAACCTGAAGCTTTCTAGAAGTGATTGTTCAGTAAGCACAGGAAACTGCTTCCTATTTCTTTTTTTTTTTAATATTTGTTACTAACATTGCAGATATTTATTACACTGAATATGACCCAAAAGAGCAGAAATTCCTGTCTGTTTTGTTCTCTGATGAATCCCAAGCGCCTGGAGCAGAGCCTGGTATAGAACAAGCACTCAATAAACATTTGTTGAATGAACGACATTTCAGCTTATAAATAACCAGAGAACATAGAAACATGTCGGTTCAAAATTCCACCCAATCCAAAGGAAAAGGCAATCACTTAAACTCTGGAAACTGCAAAGAATGGGGGAAATAGTTCCAAAGTAGCTCCAATGACATTTCAGTTCAATCCAGACAACACGTTTCTGTGCTAATTGATGTCCCGCTTAGCAGAGGGAGATGCAGACGAAGATACTGCAATAGCCGACTTCACAGGGGACCCTCCGCGGCCCCAGGTTAGTCCTCACAGGTGGAGAATCTCAGTACGTTCGGTTCCGCAGAGCAAAGGAAGGCTTCTATCCTGAATTCTGACTGGTCTTTAGATAATTTCTCACTCTCTCTAATGTGCAGAGCAGCCCTTAAGGTTTCAAATTGTCCGCCTAGTTTTTATCTGTTCTGCTTCCTCAGTCAGGGTAACAGGGACGTAGCTGATCAAAATGTCAAAATCCATTAGGATAATCAAATGGGGAGTGAGGAGGGTGGCGTTCGGCCGGCTTCCATCCATCCTTCTGAGACGGCCTTCTCAAAGATTCGGGACTGTCACTGCCTGGGCCCTCCGTCAGGCACGCTGTCACATGCAACTATGCAGCTGTGCGTATTTTCTCATTCATTCATTCATTCATTCATTCATTCCATCAGCACTTGAGTACCTCGCCCTCCGCTTGCCTCTAGGCATCCAGAGATAAGAAGCCTGGTCTTCTCAATGTCACGGTAACTCCCTTAAAGCTGACTTGGGTTGATTCTTAGCTACGAACTTCACAGTACCTGGGAGTTTACCCAGTAAGATTTCAGTAGCTACATCTCCTCCGCGCAGCCGGTCCAGGCCGGCAGCCTGCACCTGGGCTGCTTGTCAACGTGCCCGGGGCTGCGACGCCCCAGAACCATCCACCGCCGAGATGCCAGCAGCTCGTTCCGTGGGGACTGGAGCAGGCCCGGGCTCGCGCTCCTTTTCTTAACCTCTAATCCTCTCACCATCATTGTGTGCTTCCCCTATGCCCAGTCTAGTTGCAGAGCCTGTTCCGAGGATTGTTTTTTCTGTTTGGCTCCCCAAACCTCTTTAGCCTTCACTGTAAAGCCTTTTTATTTCTTGAACTTTTGAATTTTATTTTTTTATACTGCAGGTTCTTACTGGTTATCTATTTTATACATATTAGTGTGTATATGTCAATCCCCATCTCCCAATTCATCCCACCCCCACCCCCACCCCCACCCTTGGTGTCCATACGTTTGTTCTCTACATCTGTGTCTCTATTTCTGCCCTGCAAACTGGTTCTTCTGTACCATCTTTCTAGGTTCCACATATATGCGTTAATATATGATATTTGTTTTTCTCCTTCTGACTTACTTCAGTCTGTATGACAGTCTCTAGATCCATCCACATCTCTACAAATGACCCAATTTCGTTCCTTTTTATGGCTGAGTAATATTCCATTGTATACATCTGCCACATATTCTTTATCTATTCATCTGTCGATGGGCATTTAGGTTGCTTCCATGACCTGGCTATTGTAAATAGTGCTGCAATGAACATTGGGGTGCATGTGTCTTTTTGAATTATGGTTGTCTCTGGGTATATGCCCAGTAGTTGGATTGCTGGGTCATATGGTAATTCTATTTTTAGTTTTTGAAGGACCTATTTCTTAATATATTACTCCTATCATTAAATTGTCTGATCTTCAAAAGTTCAATTTCTCTGTCAAGGTATTAAAATTTTATCTCCAGTGAACCAAAACATGCAGAGAGACAAATAAAATAACTCAAATATCACAAATAATGCTATAGCTAAGATATAGGGACACATATATACATTTTACTATGATACATATAAAAACATAGTTCACTTGAAGTAATTGTGTTAATTATATGTATATGTATATAAATTTAAAATTTCAAAGGACAGGGAGAATGATCTGGGTCTCAAACACTTAATGTATTCTAATAGAGTCAAATTGGGTCTCTTGGTCTTAAGTACAATTAAAACTGAAATTTTTTTCTATTTTACTTGTCACATTTTTTGAAAAAAAAATTAAGACTGGAGGATTTCATCTAATAAGAAAGTAAGCATTTTAAACATGTAAGGAGACCATGGTACCTCAGTCTTATCAACATACTAGCCTGTTCAGAAAGCAAATATGAATTGAGTTTGTCCAAAGGACAATATTTAACTAGTCTGTTTTGGAAAAAATATAAGCTACCTAGTATTACAAAATAGGAAAAAGTATAGTATTTCATTTATCTTGACAGTAAAAAGAAAACAGTTTAGATCTCTATCTCTGTGCCTTTATATTGGAACATTATTTCCTATTTAACATTTATATACCTTGTATAAAATTCTGATAAGGAAGTTTTTTTTTGAAAAAGGGTCCATTCAGTTGAATTACCAATTAAAAAAAAAAAAAAAGGACATGATACTTCACCATTAGGGAGGGTAAACCCAGAAAAGACATGTCATTTATTGTGTAATAAATGACTCATGACTTTTTAAATCTCTTTCAGTTCAGGACACTAAAACATTTTGAGAATGAAATCTCCTCCAGAATTAAAATATGTGAACCAGGCATAACCATGAGAAAGTATTAATCAAAGACTCCTATTCATACTATTTTTAAAAATCATAGAATATTGAGATGCCAGAGGGAGAAAAATATAACTAAAAGAAATGTTAAAAAAGCTAAACCTACCGAATAACTAAAAATTCAGAATATAAAAATATTATATTAATTTTTATTATAAAAAAGTAATTTATAAAATTAGATTATATTAGATGCAAAAGTATATTTATGTAATCATTCTAGGAAGTTTCTCCAGAGGAAATGCTTTAGTAAATAAGAGTGATAATAGTTTGGGTTTTTTTCCCTCTAAATTGTTCAATCATTTTCATTACCTTTTCATTTACATTTGCTTATTCATTCTTTAAGAAAAATATAAGAATGGTAGTCAATGACTCAATTTTAAATTTCTCAAAATTTCACATATTTACTTTACACTCAACAAAGGAAGCATTTTGTTTCACAGCCTGGATAATTAGGCATGTTGACCCACTGACTAAAGCAATGCTGACCAGCCTCTGCAAGGCCTGGCTACCTCTAGAAATGTTCCTTTTCTGCCAAAAGAGAGATCTGTACAGCAAAACCATATGATAAGTGTTCAAGCAGGTATCACCTCCTTAAGTTTCCTTTCTTTTTTTTCTTTTTGTTTTTAATGGAAAAGAAGCTCTGTTTCCTGTTTGTAGATTCTGGAGGCATAGCCAAGGCCATAGCTATGGAGATCTAGCTTAGGTTTGAATAAGAGCTGTATAGATAAAAATGTAACGTGGCCTATTTCTCAATTTCAATTCTACCTGCTTTAGCAGTTGAGCAGATGCATCTCATGAAATATAACCTGAAACCTGGAATGACTTCCTTTACTTCAACTTTAATGCCCTGATCATCAGGGACAACATGAATGAAGGAATATTCCTCACTGCAGAACACTTGCATCACGTCCTCAGTTTTCTAAGTGCTCAACCTTACCAATCTTCATGATACACTTCAGTTTTCTATAATTTTTGTAGCCTTATACCTTTCTAAATAGTTGTGGAGTCTTTTAAACATACAAAAACTTTCCGATTCTATTTCAAAACGCTGAAGATTCAACATAAACTGCATTTTTTTCTCCAAAGAGACTATTAAATAAGGATAAAAAGATATAATTTGAGTATACCAGCCCTAATGCTAAAATGATATAATTAGGTTAAAAAGGAGATGTCAGCAATTTTCCAAAAAATTTTGTAACAGATTTGTTATTTAAGAACTAACTCAGGGAGATTGGCCAAGGCCCCGAGTTCATCTCTTCTCATAGGCACACCAAAATTACAAGTACTTACAGAGCAGCTGTAGGTGAGAACGACCTGAAGACCAGCAGAAAAGACCTTCTACTACTAAATATATAAAGAAGGATCCGCAACAAGAAGGGGAGGAGGAGTGGAGATGCGGAATAGACAAGACCCATTCCCCAGGTAGGTCACTCACAAATGGAAGTATAGTTACAATTACAGAAGTTCTCCCCAAGGAGCAAAAGATCTGAACCCTGCATAATCTCCCAAGGCCTCAGCCCTGCCCACCAGTGGGCCAGAACTAGCACAGAGACCCCTCAGCAACCACAGCAAGTCACCTCAGGACCCAATGCCACCTATCAGCAGGTTAGCACCAGCCCCAGAACTACTAGGCCCTGCAAGCCAGCTCCTCTAGGACACCCAGGCCCAAATCCAGCTGTTCTGGGCCCTGGCCCCCACGGATCAGTGGGCAGAAACCAGCTTCTGGACACCCAGGCAAGTAGCCAGATACCAGTGGCAGACAGCCTCTGCACAAGGCAGGGCCAGGAATCCAATCAGGTCAGGGACCAGCCCTACCTAACTTCACACCACAGTAACTGGTCCAGTCCCAACAGAAGGGCACACTTAGCCCACATAGGGGGCACCCCTATAGCATATATCTCCGGTGAGCAGAGGAGACTGTGCTGCTGGGTCCCATAGAACACTTCCTACATAAAACTACTTCTCCAAGGTCGGGAAATGTAACCAATGTAACTAATACATACAAATAAACACAGAGAATTAGGCAAAGTGAGGCGACATACAAGGGAACTCCCATAAGACTGTCAGCTGACTTTTCAGCAGAAACTTTGCAGGCCAGACAGGAGTGGCACAATATATTTAAAGTGATGAAAGGAAAAAAATTACAACCTAGAATACTCTACCCAGCAGGACTGTCATTCAGATATGAATTTAAGAAGACTGAAATCATATCAAACATATTTTCTTACCACAACACTATGAAACAGATAACCATTATAAGAAAGAAAACTGCAAAAAACAAACATGTGGAAGCTAACCAGTATTCTAACAACCAATGGATCACTAAAGAAGTCAAAGAGGAAATTAAAAAATAGCTGAAGACAATTGAAAATGGAAACACAACAATCAAATATCTATAGAACATAGCAAATGCAGTTCTAAGAGGGAGGTTATGGTGATACAAGCCTACCTCAGGAAACAAGAAAAATCTCAAATAAGCTAACTGCACACATAAAAGAGCTAGGAAAAGAAGAACAAACAAAACCCAGGGTCAGTAGAAGAAAAGAAATAACAATGAACAGAGCAGAAATAAATTAAATAGTCTAAAAAGCAGAAACTATCAAATAAACTATGACCTGGTTCTTTGAAAACATAAATATAATTGATGAACCTTTAGCCAGAATCATCAAGAATAAAAGAGAGCGGACACAAATAAATAAGATCAGAAATGAAAGAGATGTTACAAATGACACCACAGAAATGCAAAGAATCAAAAGAGATTATTATGAACAATTATATGCGAATGGACAACCTAAAAGAAATGCATAAGTTTCTAGAAATGTACAATCTTCAAAGACTGAATCAGGAAAAAATAGAAAATATGAACCGACCAATTACCAGTAATAAAATTGAATCAGCTATAAAAAAAAATTTCTAAACTCCCAACAAACAAAAGTCCAGGACCAGATGGCTTCATAGGTGAAATATACCAAACATTTAAAGAAGATTTAACACCTATGTTTCACAAACTTCTCTTTAAATTTCAGAGGAAGGAACAGTTCCAATCTCATTCTCTGAGGCCACCATCACCCTGATACCAAAACCAGAAAAAGATATCACAAAAAAAGAAAATTACAGGCCAATACCACTGATGAGCATAGATGCAAAAATCCTCAACAAAATATTAACAAACTGAACCCAGAAATACATTAAAAGGATCATATATCATGATCAAGTGGGATTTACCCCAGGAATGCAAGGATTTTTCAATATCTACAAATAAATCAATGTGATATACCACATTAACAAACTGAAGAATAAAAACCATATGGTAACTTTTATTTTAGGTTTTTTTTTTTTTTTTTTTTTGGCGGTACGCGGGCCTCTCACTGTTGTGGCCTCTCCTGTTGCAGAGCACAGGCTCCAGACATGTAGGCTCAGCAGCCATGGCTCACGGGCCTAGCCGCTCTGCGGCATGTGGGATCTTCCCAGACTGGGGCACGAACCCGTGTCCCCTGCATCAGCAGGCAGACTCTCAACCACTGCGCCACCAGGGAAGCCCTATTTTTAGTTTTTTAAGGAACCTCCATATTGTTCTCCATAGCGGCTGCACCAGTTTACATTCCCACCAGCAGTGTAGGAGGGTTCCTCTTTCTCCACACCCTCTCCAGCATTTACTATTTAGTAGAATTTTTAATGATGGCCATTCTGACTGGTGTGAGGTGACACCTCATTGTAGTTTTGATTTGCATTTCTCCAATAATTAGTGATATGGAGCATCTTTTCATGTGCCTGTTGCCCACCTGTATGTCTTCTTTGGAGAAATGTTTACTTAGATCTTCTGCCCACTTTTTGATTGCATTGTGTTTTTGTTTTTTTTGATATTAAGGTGTATGATCTGTTTGTATATTTTGGAAATTACCCCCTTGTCAGTATTGTCATTTGCAATATTTTCTCCATTCCATAGGTTGTCTTCCATTTTGATTATGGTTTCCTTTGCTGTAAAAAGCTTTTAAGTTTAATTAGTTCCCATTTGTTTATTTTTGTTTCCATTATTTTAGGAGATGGATCCAAAAAAATATTGCTGCTATTTATGTCAGAGTGTTCTGCCTATGTTTTCCTCTAGGAGTTTCAGAGTATTGAGTCTTACATTTAGGTCTCTAAACCATTTTGAGTTTATATTTGTATATGGTTTTAGATAATTTTCTCATGTCATATTTTATATGTAACCGTCCGGTTTTCCCAGCACCACTTATTGAAGAGACTGTCTTTTCTCCATTGTATATTTTTGCCTCCTTTGTCATAGGTTAATTGCCCATAAGTGCATGGGTTTACTTCTGGGCTTTCTATCCTGTTCCATTAATCTATAAGTCTGTCTTTCTGCCAGTACTATACTGTTTTGATTACTGCAGCTTTGTAGTATAGTCTGAAGTCAAGGAGCATGATTCCTCCAGCTCTATTCTTCTTTCTAAAGATTGTTTTGGCTATTCAGGTTCTTTTTTGTACCTATACAAATTTTTTAAAATTTGTTCTAATTCTGTGAAAAATGCCATCAGTAATTTGATAGGGATTACACTGAACCTGTAGATTGCCTTGGGTAGTATGGCCATTTTAACAATACTGATTTCTCCAACCCAATAACACAGTATATCTTTCCATCTATTTGTGTCGTCTTCAGTTTCTTTCATCAGCATCTTATAGTTTTCAGAGTCCAGGTCTTTTGCCCCATTAGGTAGGTTTATCCCTAGGCATTTTATTCTATTTGATGTGACGGTACATGGGATTGTTTCCTTAATTTCTCTTTATGACATTTCGTTGTTAGTGTACAGAAAACCAACAGATTTCTGTATATTAATTTTGTGTCCTACAACTTTACTGAATTCATTGATGAACTCTAGTAGTTTTCTGGTAGCATCTTTAGGATTTTCTATGTATAGCATCAAGGCATCTGCAAACAGTGACCATTTTACTTCTTCTCTTCCAGTTTGGAGTCTTTTCATTTATATTTCTTCACTGAATGATGTGGTTAGGGTTTCCAAAACTACATTAATAAAAGTGTCAAGAAATGGGCATCCTTGTCTTCTTCCTGATCTTGGAGGGAATGCTTTCAGCTTTTCACCATTGAGTATGATGATCTGGTAATCCCACTCCTGGGTATATATCCAGAAAAAACTCTAATTCAAAAAGATGTATGCGAGGAGGAACCAAGATGGTGGAGTAGAAGGACGGGCTCTCCCTCTTGCGAGAACACCAGAATCACAACTAGCTGCTGGACAATCATCGACAGAAAGACACTGGAACTCACCAAAAAAGATACCCCACATCCAAAGACAAAGGAAAAGCCACAGTGAGAAGGTAGGGGGGGCACAATGACAGTAAAATCAAATCCCGTAACTGCTGCATGGGTGACTCACAGACTGGAGAACGCTTATACCACAGAAGTCCACCCACTGGAGTGAAGGTTCTGAGCCCCACGTCTGGCTTCCCAACCTGGGGGTCCGGCAACAGGAGGAGGAATTCCTAGAGAATCAGAGCTTGAAGCCTAGTGGGAACTGAGTGCAGGACTTCAACAGGACTGGGGGAAACACAGGCTCCACTCTTGGAGGGCACAAACAAAGAAGTGTGTGCATCAGGACCTAGGGGAAGGAGCACTGACCCCAGGGGAGACTAAACCAGACCTACATGCTGGTGTTGGAGGGTCTCCTGCAGAGGCATGGTGGGGTGGGGGGAGGCTGTGGCTCCCCATGAGGACAAGGACGATGGCAGCAGAAGTTCTTGGAAGTGCTCCTTGGGGTGAACCCTCCCAGAGTCTGTCATTAGCCCCATCAAAGAGGCCAGGTAGGCTCCCGTGTTGGGTTGCCTCAGGCAAAACAACCAACAGGGAGGGAACCCAGCCGCACCCATCAACAATCAAGCAGATTAAAGTTTTACTGAGCTCTGCTCACCAGAGCAACAGTCAGCTCTACCCACCACCAGTCCCTCCCATCAGGAAACTTACACAAGCCTCTTAAATAGACTCATCCACCACAGGGCAGACAGCAGAAGCAAGAAGAACTACAATCCTGCAGCCTGTGGAACAAAAACCAAATTCGCAGAAAGATAGACAAGATAAAAAGGCAGAGGGCTATGTACCAGATGAAGGAACAAGATAAAACCCCAGAAAAACAACTAAATGAAGTGGAGATAGGCAACCTTACAGAAAAAGATTTCAGAATAATGATAGTGAAGATGATCCAGGACCTCGGACAAACAATGGAGGCAAAGATTGAGAAGATGCAAGAAATGTTTAACAAAGACCTAGAAGAATTAAAGAACAAACAGAGATGAACAATGTAATAACTGAAATGAAAACTACACTAGAAGGAAAAGATAGCAGAATAACTGAGGCAGAAGAACGGATAAGTGACGTGGAAGACAGAACGGTGGAATTCACTGCTTCAGAACAGAATAAAGAAAGAAGAATGAAAAGAAATGAAAACAGCCTAAGAGACCTCTGGGACAACATTAAATGCAACAACATTCACATTACAGGGGTCCCAGAAGGAGAAGAGAGGGAGGAAGGATGAGAGAAAATATTTGAAGAGATTATAGTCAAAAACTTCCCTAACATGGGAAAGGAAATACCCACACAAGTCCAGGAAGCACAGCGAGTCCCATACAGGATAAACCCAAGGAGAAACACATAGTAATCAAATTGGCAAAAATTAAAGACAAAGAAAAATTATTGAAAGCAGCAAGGGAAAAATGAAAAATAACATACAATGGAACTCCCATACGGTTAATAGCTGATTTCTCAGAAGAAACTCTACAAGTCAGAAGGGAGTGGCATGATATATTTAAAGTGATGGAAGGGAAGAACTTACAACCAAGATTACTCTACCAGGCAAGTAACTCATTAGGATTCGATGGAGAAATCAAAAGCTTTAGACAAGCAAAAGCTAAGAGAATTCAGCACCACCAAATCAACTCTACAACAAATGCTAAAGGAACTTATTGAAGTGGGAAACACAAGAGAAGAAAAGGACCTACAAAAACAAACCCAAAACAATTAAGAAAATGGTCACAGGAACATACATATCGATAATTACCTTAAAAATGAATGGATTAAATGCTCCAACCAAAAGACACAGGCTTGCTGAATGGATTCAAAAACAAGACCCATCTATATGCTGTCTACAAGAGACCCACTTCAGACCTAGGGACACATACGGACTGAACGTGAGGGGATGGAAAAAGATATTCCATGCAAATGGAAATCAAAAGAAAGCTGGAGCGGCAATACTCATATCACATAAAATAAACTTTAAAATAAAGAATGTTACAAGAGACAAGGGAGGACACTACATAATGATCAAGGGATCGATCCAAGAAGAAAATATAACAATTATAAATATGTATGCACCCAACATAGGAGCACCTCAATACATAAGGCAACTGCTAACAGCTATAAAAGAAGAAATCGACAGTAACACAATAATAGTGGGGGACTTTAACACCTCACTTACACCAATGGACAGATCATCCAAAATGAAAATAAATAAGGAAACAGAAGCTTTGAATGACACAATATACCGGATAGATATAATTGATATTTATAGGATATTCCATCCAAAAATAGAAGATTACACTTTCTTCTCAAGTGTGCATGGAACATTCTCCAGGATAGATCACATCTTGGGTCACAAATCAAGCCTCAGTAAATTTAAGAAAATTGAAATCATATCAAGCATCTTTTCTGACGACAACGCTATGAGATTAGAAATGAATTACAGGGAAAAAAACATAAAAAACACAAACCCATGGAGGCTAAACAATATGTTACTAAACAACAAAGAGATCACAGAAGAAATCAAAGAGAAAATCAAAAAATACCTAGGGACAAATGGCAATGAAAACACGACAATGCAAAACTTATGGGATGCAGCAAAAGCAGTTCTAAGAGGCAAGTTTATAGCTATACAAGCCTACCTCAAGAAACAAGAAAAATCTCATATAAACAATCTAAACTTATACCTAAAGGAACTAGAGGAAGAAGAACAAACAAAGCCCAAAGTTAGCAGAAGGAAAGAAATCATAAAGGTCAGAGCAGAAATAAATGAAATATAAACAAAGAGAACAATAGCAAAGATCAATAAAATTAAAAGCTGGTTCATTGAGAAGATAAACAAAATTGATAAACCATTAGCCAGACTCATCAAGAAAAAGAGGGAGAGGTCTCAAATCAATAAAATTAGAAATGAAAAAGGAGAAGTTACAACAGACACTGCAGAAATACAAAGCATCCTAAGAGACTACTACAAGCAATGCTATGCCAATAAAATGGACAACTTGGAAGAAATGGACAAATTCTTAGAAAGGTATAACCTTCCATGACTGAACCAGGAAGAAACAGTAAAAATGAACAGACCAATCACAAGTAATGAAATTGAAACTGTGATTAAAATTCTTCCAAAAGTCCAGGACCAGATGGCTTCACAGGTGAATTCTATCAAACATTTAGTGAAGAACTAACACCCATCCTTCTCAAACTCTTCGAAAAAATCACAGAGGAAGGAACACACTCAAACTCATTCTGTGAGGCCACCATCACCCTGATACCAAAACCAGACAAAGATACTACAGAAGAAGAAAATTACAGACCAATATCACTGATGGATATAGATGCAAAAATCCTCCACCAAATACTAGCAAACAGAATCCAACCACACATTAAAAGGATCATACACCATAATCAAGTGGGATTTATCCCAGAGATGCAAGGATTCTTCAATATACACAAATCAATCAATGTGATACACTATACTAACAAACTGAAGAATAAAAACCATATGATCATCTCAATATATGCAGAAAAAGCTTTTGACAAAATTCAACACCCATTTATGATAAAAACTGACCAGAAAGTGGGCATAGAGGGAACCTACCTCAACATAATAAAGGCCATATACGACAAACCCACAGCAAACATCATTCTCAAAGGTGAACAACTGAAAGCATTTCCTCTAAGATCAGGAACAAGACAAGGATGTCCACTCTCACCACTATTATTCAACATAGTTTTGGAAATCCTAGCCATGGCAATCAGAGAAGAAAAAGAAATAAAATGAATATAAATTGGAAAAGAAGTAAAAACGTCACTGTTTGTAGATGACATGATACTATACATAGAGAATCCTAAAAATGCCACGAGGAAACTACTAGAGCTAATGAATGAATTTGGTAAAGTTGCAGGATACAGAATTAATGCACAGAAATCTCTTGCATTCCTATACAGTGATGATGAAAAATCTGAAAGAGAAATTATGGAAACACTCCCATTTACCATTGCAATAAAAAGAATAAAATACCTAGGAATAAACCTACCTAGGGAGACAAAAGACCTGTATGCAGAAAACTATAAGACACTGATGAAAGAAATTAAAGATGACACCAATAGATGGAGAGATATACCATGTTCCTGGGTTGGAAGAATCAATATTGTGAAAATGACTCTACTACCCAAAGCAATCTACAGATTCAATGCTATACCTATCAAGTTACCAATGGCATTTTTTTACGGAACTAGAACAAATCATCTTAAAATATGTATGGAGACACAAAAGACCCTGAATAGCCAAAGCAGTCTTGAGGGAAAAAAATGGAGCTGGAGGAATCAGGCTCCTGGACTTCAGACTATACTACAAAGCTACAGTAATCAAGACAATATGGTACTGGCACAAAAACAGAAACATAGATCAATGGAACAAGATAGAAAGCCCAGAGATAAACCCACGCACCTATGGTCAACTAATCTATGACAAAGGAGGCAAAGATATAAAATGGAGAAAAAAGAGTGTCTTCAATAAGTGGTGCTGGGAAAACTGGACAGCTACATGTAAATGAATGAAATTAGAAAACTCCCTAGCACCATACACAAAAACAAACTCAAAATGGATTCGAGACCTAAATATAAGACCTGACACTATAAAACCCTTAGAGGAAAACATAGGAAAAACGTTGTTTCACATAAATCACAGCAAGATCTTTTTTGATCCACCTCCTAGAGTAATGGAAACAAAAATAAACAAATGGGACCTAATGAAACTTCAAAGCTTTTGCACAGCAAAGGAAACCATAAACACAACGAAAATACAACCCTCAGAATGGGAGAAAATATTTGCAAATGAATCAACAGACAAAGGATTAATCTCCAAAATATATAAACAGCTCATGCAGCTCAATATTAAAGAAACAATCATCCCAATCCAAAAATGGGCTGAAGACCTAAATAGACATTTCTTCAAAGAAGACATACAGATGGCCAAGAAGCACATGAAAAGCTGCTCAACATCATTAATTATTAAAGAAATGCAAATCAAAACTACAATGAGGTATCAACTCATACCAGTTAGAATGGGCATCATCAGAAAATCTACAAACAACAAATGCTGGAGAGGGTGTGGAGAAAAGGGAACCCTCTTGCACTGTTGGTGGGAATGTAAATTGATACAGCCACTATGGAGAACAGTATGGAGTTTTCTTGAAAAACTAAAACTAGAATTACCATATGACGCAGAAATCCCACTACTGGGCATATATCCAGAGAAAACCATAATTCAAAAAGACACATGCACCCCAATGTTCATTGCAGCACTATTTACAATAGCAGCTCATGGAAGCAACCCTAAATGCCCATCGACAGACAAATGGATAAAGTTGTGGTACATATATAGAATGCAATATTCTTCAGCCATAAAACGGAATGAAACTGAGTCATTTGTTGAGATGTGGATGGACCTAGAGACTGTCATACAGAGTGAAGTAAGTCAGAAAGAGAAAAACAAATATCATATATTAACGCATGTATGTGGAACCTAGAAAAATGGTACAGATGAACCGGTTTGCAGGGCAGCAGTTGAGACACAGATGTAGAAAACAAATGTATGGACACCAAGGGGGGAAAGTGGTGGGAAGTGGGGGTGGTGGTGTGATGAATTGCGTGATTGGGATTGACACGTATACACTGATGTGTATAAAACTGATGACTAATAAGAACCTGCAGTATAAAAATACAAACAAAAAAAAACTAATACTAAACTTTCTTTCGGTTATTTGTATGGAAATATGTTAATATATATGTTTCAGACATTACATGAAATTTCTAAAAATCTTATATGTTCTGGTATAATGTTATAAGTCACAATTCTAGTTATTACTTTAAAATATCTATCTCAGAAATAACTAAATTTCCTTGTCAATTGCTTTATTATGAACTTTCATCAAATCTTTAAACGTGGCCATTTTAAGTCTTCTGTCATTTACAGACAGTTCTGGGTGTACTCTGATGCTTTTGCAAAAATGTTCCTATAAAAGGTTTTCATCTTCAAGGAATTCATGGAAAAGACTCGGACAAGTACAGGTTTCTGGTAACTGACTATACTGCTGAACTGAATGAATAAGCATTTTCACAACTCTAATGCAAAACTGATGAATTCATAAAAGTGCTAACAAAAGATCAAGATGAAAAAAATTAATTACATGGGACTGAGTGAACTGATGAGGATGATTATAATTTTTGTGACTTTTTGTTTGAATAAAAAAACAAATCCCACAAGGACTCAGAGGCAAAAAATGTACAAATCAATTTTCACTGCAAAGTAAAGGAATTGTTACAGTGGAGGATTACTGGACTGAATGTCAATATTATGACATAGTATGAGTGTGTTTTGTGTTTGGTAATTGCAATCATTGTTGCTTTTGTTGTGGTCATCCATTTACAATGCTTGGTGTCAGTTTATTTATCTCTTGTAAAAATAAAATACAGTGTGTGTGAAAAAAATAAATTAATTAAAAAATAAAGTGGTAGAACAAAAAGATGCATGCACTGCAGTGTTCATAGTAGCACTATTTACAATAGCCAAGACATGGAAGCAACCTAAATGTCCATCGACAGAGGAATAGATAAAGAAGATGTGTATGTGTGTGTATGTGTATATGTATATATATATACATATATACATAAATATACATAATGGAATACTACTCAGCCATAAAAATGAACAAAATAATGCCATTTGCAGCAACATAGATGGACCTACAGATTACCATATTAAGTGAAGTAAGTCAAACAGAGAAAGACAAATATTATGTGATATCACTTATATGTGGAATCTAAAGAAATGATACAATTAAACTTATTTACAAAACAGAAATAGACTCACAGACATAGAGAACAATCTTATGGTTACCAAAGGAGAAAAGGTGAGGGGAGAGGGATAAGTTAGGAGTGTGGGAATAACATATACACACTATTATATGTAAAATAGATAATCAACAAGGACCTTCTGTATAGCACAGGGAACTATATTCAGTATCTTGTAATAACCTACAATGGAAAAGAATCTGAAAAAGAATATATATATATATATATATATATATATATATCTGAATCACTTTGCTATACACCTGAAACTAACACAACATTGTAAATCAACTATACTTCAATAAAAAAAACACATATGATCATCTCAATAGGTGCAGAAAAAGCTTCTGACAAAATTCAACCTCCATAAAACTCTCCAGGAAGTGGGCATAGCGGGAACATACATCAACATAATAAAGGCCATACATGAAAAACTGACAGGTAACATCACAGTCAATGGTGAAAAGCTGAAAGCATTTCCTCTAAGATCAGGAACAAGATAAGGATGCCCACTCTTATCAGTTTTATTCAACATAGTATTGGAAATCCTAGGCATAGCAACCAGAGAAGAAAAAGAAATAAAAGCAATCCAAATTGCAAAGGATTTTCAATATTTGCAGGTGGTATGATATTATACATAGAAAATCCTAAAGATGCCACCAAAAAACTATTTCCAATAAGAAATGAATTCAGTAAAGTTGTAGGATACAAAATTAGTATACATATATTTATTGCATTTTATACACCAACAACAATTTATCAGAAAGAAATTAAGAAAATGATCCCATTTACAACTGCATCAAAAAGAATAAAATACCTAGACATAAATCTAAGGAGCTCAAAAACCTGTACTCAGAAAACTAAAAGACATAATGAAAGAAATTTAAGATTATACAAACAAATGAAAGGATATATCCAGTTCATGGATTACAAGAATTAACATTGTTAAAATGACCATAATACCCAAGGCAATCTACAGATTCAACACAATCCCTATCAAAATACCACTGCCATTTTTCACAGAACGGAACAAATAATTCTAAAATTTGTGTGGAAACCCAGAAGGCTCTGAACAGCCAAAAGAATCTTGAGGAAGAATACAGCTGGAGGTATAATGCTCCTTGATTTTAACCTTTACTACAAAGCTGTAGTAATAATGAAAGTATGGTACTGGCACAAAAACTTACCATAACACATAGATCAATGGAATAGGATAGAAAGCTCAGAACTAAATCCACACTTATAAGGTCAATTATCCTATGACAAAAGAAGCAAGAATATACAATAGGGAAAAGACAGTCTAGTCTCTTCAATAAGTGGTGTTACATGCGGGTATGTAACATGTAAAATAATGAAACCAGAATATATTCTCACACCATATTCAAAAATAAACTCAAAATGGATTGAAGACTTAAATGTAATCATCTTAAATCACTGAACTTAAATCTAATCCTGAGGGAAATTCAAATCAAAACCACTTTGAGATATAATCTCACACCTGTCAGAATGGTTATTATCAAAAAAACAACAAATAGCAAGTGTTGGCAAGTATTTGGAAAGAAGGGAAACGTGCACTGTTGGTTGAAATGTAAATTGGTACAGCCACAATTTTTTCCTCAAAAAATTATAAATAGAACTATCATAATATCTAGCAATTCCACTTCTGGATTTTTCCAAAGAAGTCAAAAACACTAATTGAAAAAGGTACATGCATCACTTTGTTCATTGCAGCACTATTCATAATAGCCAAAATAAGGAAGCAACCTAAGTGCCCAATGGATTATTACTCAGCCACAAAAAAGAATGAAATCGTGCTATTTGAGACAACATGGATGGACCTGTAGGGTACTATGCTAAGTGAAATAAGTCAGGCAGAGAAAGACAAATACAGTATTTCACTTATATGTGAAATCTAAAAACAAAACAATTGAACAAACATAACAAAACAGAAATAGAGTCATAGATACAGAGAACAAACAGGTGGCTGCCAGAGAAGAAAGAGTGGTGAGATGAGTGAAATAGTTGAGGGAGATTAACAGATATAAACTTCTAGTTACACAAGAAATGAGTCATGTGTATGAAATGTACAGAGTGGGGAATATAGTCAATAACAATATAAAATATCTTTGTGTGACAACAGATGGTAACTAGACTTATCATAGTGATCACTTTGTAATGTATAGAAATATTGAATCACTATGTTATACACCCGGAACTAACACGGTATTGTATGTCAGTTACACTTCAAAACAAACGAACTCATAGAAAAATAGATCTAATTTGTGGTTACCAGAGGTGGGGGGTTGGAAGAGAATTGGATGAAGTTGGTCAAAAGGCACAAAATTCCAGTTATAAGTACTAGAGATGTAAAGTATAACATGATTAATATATTTAGCACTGCTGTATGTTATATATGAAAGGTATTACAAGAGTAAATCCTAGGAGTTTTTATCACAAGGAAAAACATTTGTTCTTCTTCTTTTATTTCATATCTATATGAGATGATGAATATTCACTAAACTTAATGTAACTCAAATCACTATGAGGTATACCTTAAGCTTATACAGTGCTATATGTCACTTATATCTCAATAAAACTGGATAAAAAATTAATTAAAATATTTGAGTATAAAAAGAAACAACTCACATTCCCCATATTTTATGAAGAAATGGGGAAGGAGGAATTACAACATTTAGGATTGACTGATACACCACAGAATAATTGTTTTACCCTGAAAATTCAAGCATAATAGAAATAGAATTTGATGGATTTAATCAAGAATTTTAAGATGAGAAAGGTAAGGAAGTATCAAGGCTACAGCTCTGAATCACATTTTTCAGGCTTCAGTGTGATAAAGGAACACCTTGTGATGTAAAAATACTCGTTTAAAAGGCGCCTGTGTTTTTAAAAGGGAAATTTTCCCTCCCATGTAATCTAGTGAAAGTTGAATTCCAGCTGGATATTTTTCTCCTTTCTTTCCAACTGCCATTCACTAGTATTAGACTAAACAGATAAAAGTGACTTAATTAAAAACCGACTTACTGTAGAAAAAATATATAAAATAATAATTCTGGTATATTCAAACCTAGCACTCTCACAAATATGTTAAGGGAAAACCTGTGCTATAGAAAAGAATGGTTTATTCCCACATAATCAGAAAGTGTACCACTACATAAATGTCAATTTCTCCTCTCTTATTGTGAAAAACTGAGAAAATTAGTCAAACGAGAATCTTTACAAAAGCATTCTGAGTGAGAAATATTAATTCTGTTGTGAAATTAAAAAGACTTAAAAGGCTAAAACTATATTGAGAAGCTCACAAACAATTTCATCTTAAATCAAGATATACATACTCTTAATCTTATTGTTTTCTAAGAACACCAGTATTTTCTATATTAAAAAAATTCATTGCTACTTCAAAATTTAAATATTTGAGTCTCTTCCAAAATACTCCAAGTAACTAATTTATGAATTAAATAAAATTAATCAAATCATTGTGAAGGTAATACATTTTTTCAAATTTTTACTTACGTATTTATTTATTATTATTTTTTTTTGTGGTACACGGGCCTCTCACTGTTGTGGCATCTCCCGTTTCAGAGCACAGACTCCGGACGCGCAGGCTTAGCGGCCATGGCTCACGGGCCTAGCTGCTCTGTGGCATGTGGGATCTTCCTGGACTGGGGCACGAACCTGTGTCCCCTGCATTGGCAGGCAGACTCTCAACCACTGCGCCACCAGGGAAGCCCTAAATTTTTATTTTTTTATTCACAAATAAAAGTTATTTTTCAGAGCAAACTGAACATAAAAGGTATTTTTAAAAATATTTATTTATGTAGGCTGCTCTGGGTCTTAGTTGCAGCACATGGGATATTTAGTTGCGGCATGCGGGATCTCCCAGTTGCGGCATGCGGGCTCATAGTTGCAGCATGCAGTCTTCTTAGTTGCACCATGCAGACTCCTAGTTGCAGCATGCAAACTCTTAGTTGTGGCATGCATGCGGGATCTAGTTCCCTGACCAGGGATCGAACTCGGGTCCGCTGCATTGGGAACGTGGAGTCTTACCCACTGGACCACCAGGGAAGTCCCAAAAGGTATTTCAATTTGGGAGATGTTTTACTCATCAATACATACCTAAGATCAGAGCATGATACACAGCAAGCACTCAAAATTTTTTATTAAGTTAATAAATCAATCAGATAAATGTTTATAAGTGTGTATATAAGTTTGATAACCTAAGTTTCATAAAACTTGATATATGACTATTCCCCTATTTAAAAAAATTTAAATCAGCACTCAAAAATGTATTATATCATATCCCTCATTCACTGTGTTGATGGAATTTGAAGTTGAAAACTCTCATGCAAAATAGATTTGTGATTTGGTAAAACATGTTGTTAAAAGTTCAGGTTTTGTTTTTTGATGTCAATTGGGGGAAAATGTCACTAGTAGTTTCGAACTGAGTTTTATCTTGCACATGTGAATTAAATTATATTTTTCTTGGTTTCAGATGCATAAACACATTTCTCCCATGGCATTGTGCCAGTAGAATAATGCACCTGGAATATGTTAATTTCCTTAATGACCTCACAGTCTGTCATAACAAGCTAATCACCTCCAGACAAGAAGATTAGCATGATTTGTACATTTAGAGAAAAAGTCCTTAAATGCCAGCTTAATTATTATTGAAATTAATTTCCTTATTTATTAATTTAAGGTCCAAATTTTGTATGACAGTGTTTTCTCCCACACTTCTAATTGTTTCTTATTTTCTGATACTACTTAATCATCAGGTTGGCTTGACATACACTCTTAAAACAACCTTTAGAATTGTATGACCTTATTTAAAATGCTGCAGAAAAGGGCCTACGTACATGTTCAATAATTCAAGTCAAGCTAATGGCACCACATATGTTTTCTGTTACGATATGGTTACAATTTAACATGTAGAAAATGTGGAATATATGTATTTTTCAACTCTTTTTATCCACATTCTCTAAAATTTTTACCCCCTGATGTAATCCTATACTTAGCACTACCTAAAAAGTTGAGCCAAAACAATCGATTCCTTTATTTTTGTCCCATCATAAACACCAGATTTCACTTGGCAGCAGAACCCATAAATAAGTTAGACTTTGTCATACCTATAGAAAGCAGTACACAAAGGATCTGCTCCCTGATTCCTTTTCAGCTGATGTGCTCTGTATTACCGTAAATAAGAAATTAATAAATATATTACCTGTGGCCATAATTATTTGACATCTATATGCAAAAAAAGAAACATAATTAAAATATTTCAGGAGTATAATTCAATAGATTTAACCATTTTGAAACCTAAGCTGTACATATGCCAATTGAATATTATTTCACATAGTTATAAACAGTTTATTACTGCTTCAGGGTTTGAATCAGTCAGCCAAGTTAAAGCCATATTACTTAGAGGAAAAATTGATCACAAAAGTGACAATCCACATATATTTTGCAACACTTAGAAAAGTCTATTTCATTTTCAGTTTCTTAACCAGATCCAATGACTTGTCACAAAAGAACTAAAGGATTACAAATATTTCTAAAAGCCTGGAGTACTTGCGTACCTGCTAATTTTTCTCCAAATGAAGTCAATGTCGAGGAGCAGAACAAGAACTGTACCAGGAGTTTGCAATTATAAAAAACCCAAAGGAATAACCATCGAAAGATAGGATAGAATGGGGGATCATTTTGACTGACATGTCAAGCATTATATTGGGGCTTATAATAAGCTCAAAAACTTGTTAACTGTCCTGCTGTCTCACTATCATTCTTGCTTTCAGGTTATTCTCCACTGATCCTATCATATAAAAGTAATAGCCCTTGAAAGAGAGTAGCCTAGACAGAAGGAATTCGGAGAGAAATGAACATTTTCCCACATGTACTAAAGGGATACAATCCATGCAGTCACAACTGAGAGTGATTTTTTTTAACATCTTTATTGGAGTATAATTGCTTTAAATGGTGTGTTAGTTTCTACTTTATAACAAAGTGAATCAGCTACACATATACATATATCGCCATTAACTACTCTGTCTTGCGTCTCCCTGCCACCCTCCCTATCCCACCCCTCTAGGTGATCACAAAGCACCAAGTTGATCTCCCTGTGCTATGTGGCTGCTTCCCACTAGCTATCTATTTACATTTGGTAGTGTATATATGTCCATGCCACTCTCTCACTTCGTCCCAGCTTACCCTTACCCCTCCCCACGTCCATTCTCTACATCTGCATCTTTATTCCTTTCCTGCCCCTAGGTTCTTCCGAACCTATCTATTTTTAGATTCCATATATATGTGTTAGCATACGGTATATGTTTTTCTCTTTCTGACTTCCTTCACTCTGTATGACAGTCTCTAGGTCCATCCACCTCACTACAAGTAACTCAATTTCGTTTATGTTTATGGCTGAGTAACATTCCATTGTATATATGTGCCACATCTTCTTCATCCATTCATATGTCAATGGACACTTAGGTTGCTTCAAAGTCCTGGCTATTGTAAATAGAGCTGCAATGAACATTGTGGTACATGACTCTTTTTGAATTATGGTTTTCTCAGGGTATATGCCCAGTAGTGGGATTGCTGGGTCATATGGTAGTTCTATTTGTAGTTTTTTAAGGAACCTCCATACTGTTCTCCATAGTGGCTGTATCAATTTACATTCCCACCAACAGTGCAAGAGGGTTCCCTTTTTTCCACACCCTCTCCAGCATTTATTGTTTGTACATTTTTTTATGATGGCCATTCTGACTGGTGTGAGGTGATACCTCATTGTAGATTTGATTTCCATTTCTCTAATGATTTGTGATGTTGAGCACCTTTCATGTGTTTGTTGGCAATCTGTATATCTTATTTGGAGAAATGTCTATTTAGGTCTTCTGCCCATTTTTGGATTGGGTTGTTTGTTTTTTGATATTGAGCTACATGAGCTGCTTGTAAATTTTGGAGATTAATCCTTTGTCAGTTGCTTCATTTGCAAATATTTTCTCCCATTCTGAGGGCTGTCTTTACATCTTGTTTATGGTTTCCTTTGCTGTACAAAAGCTTTTAAGTTTCACTAGTCCCATTTGTTTATTTTTATTTCCATTTCTCTAGGAGGTGGGTCAAAAAGGATCCTGCTGTGATTTATTTCATAGAGTGTTCTGCCTATGTTTTCCTCTAAGAGTTTTATAGTGTCTGGCCTTACATTTAGGTCTTTAATCCATTTTGAGTTAATTTTTCTGTGTGGTGTTAGGGACTGTTCTAATTTCATTCTTTTACATGTAGCTGTCCAGTTTTCCCAGCACCACTTATTGAAGAGGCTGTCTTTTCTCCATTGTATATTCTTGCCTCCTCTATCAAAAATAAGTTGGCTGGGCTTCCCTGGTGGTGTAGTGGTTGAGAATCTGCCTGCCAGTGCAGGGGACACGGGTTTGAGCCCTGGTCTGGGAACATCTCACATGCCGTGGAGCAACTAGGCCCATGAGCCACAACTACTGAGCCTGCGCGTCTGGAGCCTGTGCTCCAAAACAAGAGAGGCCGCGACAGTGAGAGGCCCGCGCACCGCAATGAGGAGTGGCCCCCGCTCGCCGCAACTAGAGAAAGCCTGCACACAGAAACAAAAACCCAACACAGCCAAAAATAAATAAATAAATTTATTTTTAAAAAAAGATGGAATGTGCTGATTATGGCTCCTTTCAATAAATTTGTATAATTTGGGACACACACTCCAAATTAAGAAAAAAAAAAAAAAGGTGACCATAAGTGTGTGGGTTTATCACTGGGTTGTCTAGCCTGCTCCATTGATCTATAACTTAGTTTTTGTGCCAGTACCATAATATCTTGATTACTGTAGCTTTGTAGTATAGTCTGAAGTCTGGGAGCCTGATTCCTCCAGCTCCATTTTTCTTTCTCAAGATTGCTTTGGTTATTTGGGGTCTTTTTTGTTTCCATACAAACTGTGAAATTTTTTGTTCTAGTTGCGTGAAAAATGCCATTGGTAGTTTGATAGGGATTGCATTGAATCTGTAGATTGCTTGGAGTAGTCATTTTCACAATGCTGATTCTTCCAATCCAAGAACATGGTATATCTCTCCATCTGTTGGTATCATCTTTAATTTCTTTCATCAGTGTCTTAAAGACTTCTGCATACAGGTCTTTTGTCTCCTTAGGTAGGTTTATTCCTAGGTATTTTATTCTTCTTGCCTCAGTGGTAAATGGGAGTGTTTCCTTAATTGCTCTTTCAGATTTTTCATCATTAGTGTATAGAAAAGCAAGTGATTTCTGTGCATTAGTTTTGTATCCTGCTACTTACCAAATTCATTCATTAGCTCTAGTAGTTTTCTGGTATCATCTTTAGGATTCACTATGTACAGTATCATGTCATCTATCCTTCTTCTTTTCCAATTTGGATTCCTTTTATTTGGTTTTATTCTCTGACTGCTGTGGCTAAAACTTCCAAAGCTATGTTGAATAATAGTGAGAGTGGACAACCTTCTCTTGTTCCTTATTCTGTTGTTTTTGGATGGAATGTCCTATAAATATCAATTAAGGCCATCTGGTTTAATGTATCATTTAAAGCTCTGTTTCCTTATTTATTTTCATTTTGTATGATCTGTCCATTGGTGAAAGTGGGGTGTTAAAGTCCCCTACTATGATTGTGTTATTGTTGATTTCCCCTTTTACGGCTGTTAGCATTTGCCTTATGTACTGAGGTGTTCCTATGTTGGGTGCATAAATATTTACAATTGTTATACCTTCTTCTTGGATTGATCCCTTGATCATTATGTAGTGTCTTTCTTTGTCTCTTGTAATAGTCTTTATTTTAAAGTCCATTTTGTCTGATACGAGAATTGCTACTCTAGCTTTCTTTTGGTTTCCATTTGCATGGAATATCTTTTTCCACCCCCTCACTTTCAGTATGTATGTGTCCCTAGGTCTGAAGTGGGTCTCTTGTAGACAGCATATATATGGGTCTTGTTTTTGGATCCATTCAGCCAGTCTGTGTCTTTTGGTTGGAGCATTTAATCCATTTACCGATATGTATGTTCCTATTATCATTTTCTTAATTGTTTTGGGTTTGTTATTGTAGGTCTTTTCCTTCTCTTGTGTTTCCTGCCTAGAGAAGGTCCTTTAGCATTTGTTGTAAGGCTGGTTTTGTGGTGCTGAATTCTCTTAACTTCTGCTTGTGTGTAAAGGTTTTACTTACTCCATTGAATCTGAATGAGACCCTTTGCTGGGTAGAGTAATCTTGGTTGTAGGTTTTTCCCTTTTATCACTTTAAATATGTCCTGCCACTCCCTTCTGGCTTGCAGACTTTCTGCTGAAAATTTAACTGTTAACCTTATGGGGATTCCCTTTTATGTTATTTGGTTTTTTTCCCTTGCTGCTTTTAATATTTTTTCTTTGTATTTAATTGTTGATAGTTTGATTAATATGTGTCTTGGCATGTTTCTCCTTGGATTTATCCTCTATGGGACTCTCTGCACTTCCTGGACTTGATTGACTATTTCCTTTCCAACATTAGGGAAGGTTTCAACTATAATCTCTTCAAATATTTTCTCAGTCCCTTTCTTTTTCTCTTCTTCTTCTGGGACCCCTATAATTCACAAGATGGTGCATTTAATGTTGTCCCAGAGGTGTCTGAGACTGTCTTCAATTCTTTTCATTCTTTTTTCTTTATTCTGCTCTGCAGTAGTTATTTCTTCTATTTTACCTTCCAGCTCACTTATCCGTTTTCCTGCCTCAGTTATCCTGCTATTGATTTCTTTTAGAGAATTTTTAGTTTCATTTATTGTGTTGTTCATCATTGTTTGTTTGCTCTTTAGTTCTTCTAGGTCCTTGTTAAACATTTCTTGTGTTTTCTCCATTCTATTTCCAAGATTTTGGATCATCTTTACTATCATTACTCTGAATTCTTTTTCAGGTAGACTGCCTATTTCCTCTTCATTTGTTTGGTCTGGTGGTTTTTACCTTGCTCCTTCATCTGCTGTGTCTTTCTGTCTTCTCATTTTGCTTCACTTACTGTGTTTGGAGTCTTCTTTTTGCAGGCTGCAGGTTCGTAGTTCCTGTTGTTTTTGTTGTCTGTCCCCAGTGGGTAAGGTTGGTTCAGTGGGTTCTGTAGGCTTCTGGGTGGAGGGGACTGGTGCCTGTGTTCTGGTGGATGAGGCCAGATCTTGTCCTTCTGGTGGGCAGGACTGCATCCAGTGGTGTGTTTTGGGGTGTCTGTGACCTTATTATGATTTTAGGCAGCCTTTCTGTTAAAGGGTGGGGTTGAGCTCCTGTCTTACTAGTTGCTTGGTATGGTGTGTCCAGCACTGTAGCTTGCTTGTCGTTGAGTGGAGCTGGGTCTTAGCATTGAGAGGGACATCCCTGGGAGACCTTTTGCTCTTTGACATTACATGGACCTGGGAGGTCTCTGGTGGACCAATGTTCTGAACTCGGCTCTCCCACCTCAGAGGCACAGGCCTGACACCTAGCTGGAGCACCAAGACCCTGTCAGCCATACGGCTCAGAAGAAAACAGAAAAAAAAGAAAGAAAGAAAGAAAGAAAAAAAGAAAGAAAGAAGGAAGGAAGGAAGGAAAGAAGGAAAGAAAGGAAGGAAGGAAGAAAATAAAGTTATTAAAATAAAGAAAATTATTAAAAATGATAAAGTAATAAAAAGAAAGAAGAGAGCAACAAAACCAAAAAACAAATCCAGCAATGATAACAAGTGCTAAAAACTATACTAAGAAGAAAAACAACAAAAAAGGATAGACAGAACCCTAGGATAAATGGTAAAACAAAGCTATATAGACAAAATCACACAAAGAAGCATACACACATACAAACTCACAAAAAGAGAAAAAGGAAAAAAAAATATATCTATGTATAAAAAAAAGAGAGCAACCAAATCAATAAATCTATCAATGATAATAAACTCTAAATACTATACTAAGATAAACATAAACCAGAAACAAATTAGATGCAGACAGCAAACCCCAAGTCTACAGTTGCTCCCAAAGTCCATCATCTCAATATGGAATGATTCGTTTTCTGTTCTGGTATTCCAGAGATGCAGGGTACATCAAATTGATTGTGAGGATTTAATCCACTGCTCCTGAGGCTGCTGGGAGAGATTTCCCTTTCTCTTCTTTGTTCACACAGCTCTTGGGGTTCAGCTTTGGATTTGGCCCTGCCTCTGCATGTAGGTTACCTGAGGGCATCTGTTCTTTGCTCAGACAGGATAGGGTTAAAGGAGCATCTGATTAGGGGGCTCTGGCTCACTCAAGCCATGGGATGGGAGGGGAACGGAATGCAGGGCGAGCCTGTGGCGGCAGAGGCCAGTGTGACATTGCAACAGTGTGGGGCATACTGTATATTCTCCCGGGGAAGTTGTCCCTGGATCATGGGACCCTGGCAGTGGCGGGCTGCACAGGCTCCCAGGAGGGGAGGTGTGGATAGTGACTTGTGCTTGCACACAGGCGTCTTGGTGGCTGTAGCGGCAGCCTTAGCATCTCATGCCCATCTCTGGTGTCTGCACTGGTAGCCTTGGCTTGCGCCTGTCTCTGGAGCTCGTTTAGGTAGTGCTCTGAACCCCCTCTCCTCATGCACCCTGAAACAATGGTCTCTTGCCTCTTAGGCAGTTCCAGACTTTTTTCCGGACTCCCTCCTGGCTAGCTGTGGCACACTAGCCCCCTTCAAGCTGTATTCACGCAGCCAACCCCAGTCCTCTCCTTGGGATCCGACCTCTGAAGCTGGAGCCGCAGCTTCCAGTCCCCTGCCTGTCCTGGTGGGTGAGCAGACAAGCCTCTCGGGCTGGTGAGTGCTGGTTGGCACTGATCCTCTGTGTGGGAATCTCTTCACTTTGCTCTCTGCACCCCTGTGGCTGTGCTCTCCTCTGTGGCTCCGAAGCTTCTCCCCCACCACCCCCATCTACGCCAGTGAAGAGGCTTCCTAGTGTGTGGAAACCTTTCCTCCTGGGCGGCTCCCTCCCACTGGTGTAGGTACCGTCCCTATCCTTTTGTCTCTGTTTTTTCTTTTTTCTTTTGCCCTACCCAGGTACGTGGGGAGTTTATTGCCATTTGGGAAGTCCGAGGTCTTCTGCCAGCATTCAGTAGGTGTTCTGTAGGAGTTGTTCCACATGTAGATGTATTTCTGGTGTATTTGTGGGGAGGAAGGTGATCTCCACATCTTGCTCCTCCACCATCTTGAAGGTCTCTCCAAGAGTGATTTTAACACCAGGCAGCCTTTTTCTGGTCAAACTATGTTGGTTTCTTGAAGCGGGTATGATTTTCATATTTCTTTCCCCTTATACAAATGGTATTATATTAGACCTGCTCAATATCTTCTTATCTATTGGCTTAATAAGGTACTGTAATAGTTAATGTCTGAGAAAAATCCTAGTGCTATTTTTTTTTTTAAAGACCACAATCCTCCAATAGATTATTTTGAAGACTCCATATGTTTTGACATGGCATACTAGGCAATACGGTTTAACATAAGAAGTTTGGGCTTTGGAAACCTGCAGATCTACTTTCAAATGTCACCTCTGCCACTTTCTGATTTCTAATTCCCATCAACTTAGTTAACCCTACTGAATTTAATTTTCTTGTCAGTAAAATAAAAACTGGGTGGAAGAGAATATGAGAAGTGAAATTCCTCCTTTGGAACCTGGCATGGTTTTTTTTCTCTGCGTTGCTGATATGCTACTTTCTGAACTTTAACTGCCACCTGGGGACAGAAATCTAGCAAAGAGCCTGGATCATAGGAGGCGCTCAACTGATTTTACTTCCTTTTCCTGAGAAGTCATTAAAATTAATGACTTAATTATATCATTACATCATTACCTACTAAGAGTATCAAAATATTAAATCAATCAAGAATTGGCCAACTCCTCACTATAATGAGTTTGAAATATACTGATTTACATGAAATCACTGACTTTGTAAACCACATCAAGAGATTTTCATATGTCCTAATTTGCTGAAGAAAATTAAATGTTCAGGTTCTGTAAGAGAAACAAAATGAACTCTGGCTTCACCATGGCATTGGGCAGCTACACAGCAATAAATTGAGTGATCCTCAAGACCAGGGTTCAACAAACTTTCTGTAAAGACCAGATGCTAATTATTTTAGGCTTTGCATGCCATATGGTGATTGTTGCAACTACTAGGCTCTGCCTTCATAGTGCAAAATCTGTCATAGACAATAGGTAAACAAATGGGTAAGGCTGCATCACAAAAATCTTTATTTACAAAAATTGGTGGTGGAAGAGATTTGACTCATAGGCTGTAGTTTTCCAACTCCTGTTCAATACTGATGATATCTCAGTACTCCACCAATTATCACTTATATGATTTCTTATAGCCCTGATATTTCCTATCAGTTAGCAAGGTGAACACAACTATATGTAAAGATTTAGAGAACATATTAAAGGAACAATTACATATTAGAAATTAGGTATAAATTCTAATCACATTCTTCTTAAAAATGTTTGGTAGTAAAATACAGGAGTGGACCAAGAAAGATGGCTAAATGTATAACTAATAGTATGATTCCTAACTAGCATAAAAACCTAATATAAAACATCTTCCAACCTCAAGGTCATAGTTTGAGGCTCCAGTCAATCCAGAGGGCATTCCAAATAATAATTTGCCATTAACTGGTATGCCAGTTACAGGTTATGCCAATAACCAGTCAGGAACACAGAAAATTGTTGCTAGGTAACTACAGTAACTGGAGATAATGTGAAAAACCAAAACAAAATATTTTTGATCTGTCCACCCACTTGCAATAGGATTAAGTCCAAGAATTAGAAATCACTGGGTCTACAAATGCAAAGGAATTTTTAGATGTTTGAACAAATGGAAAGAACAAAGATATTGCAGAACATTTGGTGATCCTCCCCCACAAAGCATGTTTCAAACCACAGAATTTGAAAACAAAATTAAAAGAAGTAAAAGATTATTATGTGTAGATAGTTGAATAGTTTTCCTCCATTGCACACTAAAGCTCTTTCTAAAGGTCAACATTAAAACAATCAGCTCATGTTTTCCAATTGGTCAATAAGCTCTCTTATTAGATTGTGAACTCAGAGGCATGAACAATATACTATTCATCATTTCTATAAGTAGAAGATATAAATAATATAGGTATACTGGCTAGAAATAGTAGCTGCTAAGCAAATTATTTAAGTACATTTAATAGTCTACTAGCCTTAATAGGGTGTAGAAATCACAAAGTTGCTCATTATGTTATTATCTCAAAACCCACTCATCTAAATGGCAGGATATTCCCTGAAAGTGTAAAACTCGATCTTCTATCCCTCAATGATGTGCTGCAAGGACCAGAGTTCTTATGAGAAGACTGGAGAATTCAGAGGTGCACCATTTGGCTATTCAAAGCAGGCTCCTGTCGGTCTTAATTAAACAAATCCCTCAGCACTGAACAAGCAGGCTGCTTTCCGAGACAGAAGAAATGTCACACAGATGTTTCCAACAAAATTTCTAAAAGTTTACCTTGCTGGGAAAAAATGACTCCATTCAAAGTAAGAGTTTTACCAATCCTATAAGAATGAACACAGCAAAAGGCTTGGAATTTGCCTTTTTTTAAAGGAAAACACATATACAACGTACAACCAGACATGTATTCAGAATGTCCAGATGTCTTCACTGTGCAGGGAAATAATTTTTAAAACTCCACAGAAATAAGAAAAGGCACTGAGAGAACGATGAGAAGGTGCTGCAAATCTGAGAAGTGAGAATACACAGACCTCTCTTGGATTGCCAACTTGATTAGCTCTTCTCCTTTACAGAAAGATGCTTTAGTCATTGACATGCCAAAAAAAGGACCCAAAACTATTCCTGATTTCTGGTCAAAGGTGAAAGAAAGAAATGCCAAAAAGACAAATGCTTACAGAAGAGACCTGTGAAACAAGGCAGTAAAGATAGGTTTTATAGATCTGCAGTACAGAAGATGAAATCCGGTGTGGAATAGATCATGTCTCCTTGTGAATTTTAATGCAGATGATGGAACAAGAGGGCATACATAAGAATTAGGGAAAATGTGATTTGAAACAGATGTCGTGCAGCCCTTCATTGCAAAGGGTCATAAATGAACGTATGGAATATCAGGCAGAAAAAAAGCTGTCCAGGTGAAGAATACTGAATGTGTTAAAAACAAAAAACAAAAAAAAACAATTGCATATCACCCCAGGTTAGATGAGATTATAAAGTATTAGGAGGCTTCACTGGATGACTATAACCAATTTCTTTAAATTTGAATGTTAATTAATTTTTAGTTTTATCACTTCAGAATACAACACAGGTATTCATTATTAACAAATGATGATAAGAAAGCCCAGAATTAACACGTGGATGAGATTCTGGGTTTCTGATTTGGAGTCTGCCACTCTACTGTCTTGGCATCATAGCCTCACATAGTGAATTTAGAGATTTCCAAGTTAAAAAAAATTAGATTATTTTGAAGATCAGAGTTCTATAACATACTGTATTTTACTTTTTTAAAGTAAGCAAGCTGGGGGCTTCCCCAGTGGCGCAGTGGTTGAGAGTTCGCCTGCCGATGCAGGGGACACGGGTTCATGCCCCGATCCGGGAGGATCCCACATGCCGCGGAGCGGCTAGGCCCGTGTGCCATGGCCGCTGAGCCTGCGTGTCCGGAGCCCGTGCTCCGCAACGGGAGAGGCCACTACAGTGAGAGGTCCGCGTACCACAAAAAAAAAAAAAAAAAAAAAACAGTAAGCAAGCTGGTATTGCTGCTGTATTATAAGTCTAACATAGCAATTCTCCTGAGGGATTTTTCTGCTTTAACAGACACTTGAAATTGAGTAATGATTTTTTCTTATTGGCTACTAGAAATTTTAGAACCATATTTAGCACTCACTCAAAGCAACTGAGTAACTTTTGACATAAGCATTTCTGTCCTGTGCCCACTACCTCTCCATTTCATGTCTTTTCCCTACAGTGGTTTTACTTTTTTCTTTTGTAAATATTTTTAGCATATTCTAATTTGCTCTATTTTACATAACTTTTTAAGTCACTTTTACATGATTTGAAACAAAAGGAAATACAATTAATTAATTACTTAGATCCTTCCTATAGAATTGTGCAATAAGACATGAGAGGCCTGATCACTCCCTTAGTTTATCTCAATTCAGTTCATATTGGTCTTAAAACAAGACATCCAGAACACATAATTTACCGATAGCCAACACTGTCCTCTTGTTTCAAATCATAGTATACAAAGAGGTTCAATGAATATAAACAACAAAGCAAACATCAAATCTATAGAATGAATACAGAAACTGAGAATTCTCTGAAAAAATCCCATTTTAGGAAACACCCATCCATACATCTATGGTTATGGGGATTCAGAAAGTGTCCCTGCCCTAGTAGCTCCCAGATCAGTGTCTCAGCAATAAATCTTGCTTTCAACATCATGGTGCTAAACTCTCAACCCTTGTCAGTAACCACGTTTGACATATACCTGTTCATTGAAATTGGCATGGGTATATGGTGGTCCAAGTGACGACATGGGATGAACAGGAATGAAAAACCTCTGGTTCCTTCCCCATAGTGCTACCATTTTTTCTTCTTTCATTTTTACACTTCTAGTTCTGGAAGCTCTTTCCTAAAACTCACAATCACAAAACTAAGCCCACACAACCCTCCTGAATTCTCTGCTTTATACACCACTTGCTTTTTGATTGCAAGTGTGTGAGGATGGAAGGGAATAAAAAAAGGCACATTGGGATTTCATAGATTCTGAAACTGTCATATACAATATCCTGCCAAAATCCACATTCCTTGTGTCTCTTCCTTAATAATCTGTTTTTAATAACACAGGCATTAACATTTCTCATCTTTGACCTCATCCCAGCAAAATTAAATCTACAAATATAGTTTAATAGAAGGAACTTATTTACCTGCTTAATCTGTGCACTAAACCAAGGTTGCAACAATTTTCAGTTTCTTATATACTTATCATATTTCTCATTTGTTTCCCACTGGAGAGAATATCATTATCTATGATAAAAACTTATTTTTAATAAACTTTTTGAAATAGAAATATAGCCACAGAACAGAGGAACAATAAAAAGGAGAAGGAGAAAATGACTTAATAAGAGCACCACCCTGATATCAGGGGAGCTTTTTCAAAGTACATACACCTTTCTTCTCTCCCCTACCTCTCAAATTCTGAACTACTCATTTTTCACCTGGAACAGGCTAAGAAAGGAAGATAAGTTCATAGTTTTATCATCTCTTGTTAAGGTTCTATGAACTAATTAGTGTTTTAATCACTGTTTACAAGGCCATTGAGTGCACTTTATCCTTGATACTTCAGAAGCTCTGATAGCTGAATGTGGCTATTATTTCAACCAACCAGACAAACAAACATTTTCTGGGGATGTGATGTGAGGGACAAAGAAACAGGATCATAAAAATCAAATGAAACTGATGGGTTTTTCCACTGTTATGACTTGGTTGATACAGAGAAAAGAATATTCTAGTCATAACCCATCTGATCATAAAGTATTCACATTAACATACTGCTGGGTATTCTATGGTAAGAAAAAGATTGTGCCAAAATTACGTTCTAGAGGCCAATAGGACAAAAAGATTTTTGCTGGAAATATACTAGTACACCATTCACTCATTGGAAACCAGTCAATTCTTAGATTAATGTTTCCAATTCACATATCCTTAATCTAACAGATATAAATTCAACACCAAGAGCAGTAACTCCACACATTATGTAGCACCTTATACTTCACAATACACCATAAGGCAGATTATCTCATTTTATTGAACAAAAATCCATTTTATTATTTCAAGTTAAAGCCAGGAAAAATAAAGTTCAGAGAGATTAAATGACTTGACCTGGTCATTCAGTGACACTGCCAGGCCTCTGGTTCCTAGCCTACTACCCTTTGCTCTACCTGGAGGTTAATGTTAATTCCATTAAGTCAACACAATTCCAATAAGGTGATTCCAACAATATTCAGCTGTTTCTCTGCAAGCTCAGTTTTCTTCATCTAAACATTATCTTCCTCCTGGTATCTCTCTGACAACAAATTACTAGAAGAACTTCAAAGTCATAGTTAGGCTGTACATCAAAACCTACAGGAGGGAGGCAGGAGCCACAAAGCAGGTTCTGAGGATAGCATGTGTTGGTCTCCTGAGAGCATCAGCAAGGGCTGAGGTTCTTATTAACAAACAGTAATTGACACATGTTCTTATGGTTTGCATCTACATTAGCACAAACTATGCCTGTGCTGCCAAAATGAAATTACTGTATCCTTTATAGCATGCTGCGCAATTAACTATTTTCTACATGTTGTTAAGGAGATAAAAATAATAATAAGTGACCAATGTTGTGACAGTGTAACAGAGACTCAGTTTTAAGATAGATCAGATGTAAGTTATGGAGTTGCCAGAGCCATGAAAGAGTGTATTCTCTTCACTAGTGTCAACAACTTATTTTACGAGCAGTTATTCACCAGAGGGTCAGGAGCCATTAAAGTCAACATAAAACTCCGGAAAGGGGCTTCTTCTCTGGCACATGCTATATTCCTCCTCAGGAATACAGTGGTGATTTAAACAAACCTATACAATTCAAGTTTAAGACACGTGAGTTTAACTTAATATAATCTCTGATAAAAGATAGGAATGTTTGCACACTCACCTATTAGTACTTTAGAATAAGCTAAGATTTCTATATTATTTTAATTGCTTATGTACCTTTAGGTGTAGAGCCAGTATCATCTTGCTCTTGATAAAAGTAGACAAAATAGTCATTAAGAAATTAAAATAGTGGCTCAAAATTATGTTAATCAATAAGAGTATCAAAATTAAAGAAAAAAACTTTACTAGCCCATGTCATTATAAAAGCTAATAAAGCTGTTCCTTAAGTGTGTACATTTTAAAGAAGAAAAGGTGAGAAAGAGGAAAGAGGAAGAGAAAGAGAAGAGGGGGAGGATGAGGGAGAAGGAAGAAAGTCATCTGAAACTACAACTTGATGAGCTACATATTCAGTACAAATGTATACTGAACAGTTACTCAAAGAATAAAAGGGAGCTTTTAGGGGAAATAACTCCAGCTCTTCAACCACAAAACAATAGTGTATGTCTCCAGACGATTTGTTTATTAATAATTCAGCTTTTATCACCAAATATGCTTAATCATTTCAAGGGTAAAGCTCATGAAATGTCATTTCAATTCATTCTTAGTGTGTTGTCTTGGCAGTCAGAGGAGAGAATTATAGGATTAAGCGGTCTGACTATATATAAAACAAGGCAGAAACATAAAAATCTCTTCTTTAAATGCTTGAATGATGTAATGATTTTAATGGGTTGCATAGTATTGTTCGTCATTCTTAGGAATGGATTATGTTTCTGGAAACTGACTTGACTGATTAGGTTTCATCTAGTCTCTCTGGATTTTGCTGCTAAATACAATCATTTCTATCTCATGAACAGCAGGATCCAAGCATCTGCCTCTTTATTGTAGCTTCCATGGTATTATTGTTGAATGTGTGAGCCAGTAGGGTCTTGCTGAATGAAGTGCACAATTCATATCATAAAATTTTTCATACACCAGAGAACACTTTGGAGGCAACCCAAAGGTGAAATACAATTTCTATCCCAATGAGCTATTTGCTACAGACCCATGAGACACAAAAAGAAGTAAACTTTAAGAGCAGTGTTCCCAAAGTGAAGTCTCTGGACCAACTACTTCAGAATTATCTACAATGGTGAATAAAAGGAGATTCTTGGGCACCTCTTCATATTTACGCAATCATAATTTCTAGAGCCAAATCCCAAGCATCTACACAAGCTCACCTCATGACCCTAAAATTTTAAAAGCCACTGTTCTTGAACCTTAAACTGCCCTAAAAAATAAAGTCTTAATATAAAAAAAGTTATTCTAATTTTCTTCTCACTCTTTTAAAGTCTTGAGTCTACACAACTCCCAGTTTCCAGTGATGTTCCCCTGAAGACTTATGAAGCACTTTTTCGAAAGGGACCAGTTTCTTATATAGGCTGTCACGTAACCCAAATGGGTAGGGTATAACAATGCTGGAAAAATGTCCCAGTACGTTGCCAAACATAAAACTTGAATGAAAGAGGTAAATTCTTGTTGCATGAAGAGAAACCATGGCATAGAGTTTTTTGAAAATATGTTGCAGCATAAAATATGAATTTAGCTTAAGTTTTCTTATTGACATTTCTTTCCCAATCTAGATTATAGTGCTGATGGCACATTACTGAGACATACACATATAGCACATGGGTGGAAGCATATGGCAGAAAAACGGCTGCTTTCTTTGCCATATCCACACTTGCCATATATCCTGGAACTTATTAAATTCTGTTGAAGTGGTCAGACTGTTCTTAGTGTGCTTGTTTTTTCTTGGAAAAATCCACTGCCCTTTCAATGAGGAAGCATTCAGTTACCAAACTATTCCTGGTTTAAGAGTAATCTGCAAACTCTGCCTTGTAAACACTTACAGATATACCACAGAAGTCCCTAGAGCTACCTTGGAAGTAGCCCAAATTTATCTCAAACATATCTTGCTCATGTAAAATAAATATTGAAACCATTATTCCAGAGAAACTATTTTTCTAAACCAGTTGCTTTTCAAACTGAAAGTCGAAGGCGTCACCATTGAGGTTGGAAATGCAAAGGAACGTGTTCAGTGAAATCGCTTGCCAGTGCAGAATAGACTGAAGGCACAGTTGCCGTCCTCCTCTTCTCACTAGTATAGGCTCTCTGCTGCTCATTTTCACCTCTTCTTTATAAAACGAGAAAAATGCTTAAATATAGAGCTGAGCCCTAATCTAGTCTTACTCTCATAGACTTTCCCCCTCCCTTCAATATTTCCTCTAGAGATGGGGTTGCAAAACTATGGCCCATGGGTTAACATATCCCTCAACTAGTTTTTGTAAACATACTTTTATTTTTACACAGCCATGCCCACTTATTTACATAGCATCTATGACTGCTTTCCCAGTACAAAGTCAGAGTTGAGTAGTTGCAAAGGGACCCTAGGGCCCACAAAGCTAAAAACATTCACTGTCTGGCGTTTTACAGATAAAGTTTGCTTACCACTGACCTAGAGGATATTTACAGTTGCCTTAGTACTGGTTATTATCAATCAGAGGTAGATAGAAGCAGAGGTGGTGAATGCCCAGCATGATACAGGTGGAAATTTTATATGAATATTATTGCAGGAAAAATAGATAGCTCAAAATCAAACAATGCCTATTCTTAACAAAGTTTCTTTTAAAAGTGAGGATTTAGCTGAATTGCTATTTTGAAAAGGAGGTCAGGAATGACCAAGATAAAATAGTGATTGTGGAAGCACTAAATCCCCAAACCTTTCTCCCTTTATTACAGCTGCTCTTTTTTGCTGTATGCTTGATCTTGTTAAATGTGTAACTGCCCTCCTAATTTTCCCAGATAAATATTAACACTTAATTATTTCTTCATTCTCTCTTAATTACTTCTTCATGCATTTCAAAGAATTAAGCTGAATTTTATGTTTTGTGCACTTTTTGACTGTTTATAATATGTGCCAATTAAAAAATATATATAAAGATAGTTTTAAACCACAAAAAGGAACATAAAAGAGTAAATCTAACAAAAAGTCTGCCAAATCTGTGTGAAGAAAAATGTAAATCCTCACTGAAAGATATTTTTTTAAATCCTCTCTATTTGGAAAGGCATATCATGTCTTTTAGTAGGGATACCAAGAATTGTTAAGATGCAAATGCTCCCAAACTGAGCTATAGATTAATGAAATTCCAATCAAAAACCAAATAGAACTTTTTAATAGACTATAACAAGCTAATTCTAAAATCCATATAGCATTATAAAGGCTTAGAAACAAAAACATGCCTAAAAATATGAAAAGTTTTTAAAAAGTGGGATGACTTGCCTTGCCAAATATTGAGACTCGTAAATACCACAGATATAGGTATAAAGATAGATAAAGAATATGAGTGAATAGAGATAGAATAGAAATAAACCCACTATATATAAATAACTTCTAACTCAGCTGACACTGCAGACTGGTGTGGAAAGGACTGACTGTTAAATAAAGAAGCTGGGAGAGTTGTTATTCATTTGAAAAAAAAAAGAAAAAAACAGGATCCTTACCTCACACTCTACACAAATGATAAACTCCAGATATAAGTAGTTTACTTTTGTAAAATAAAAATCTATAAACCTTTAATTCAACAATTAGGATAGTATCTTAATGAGCTTGGAGTAGGAAAAGATCCACTAATAAGATACAAAACATAGAGTCATACAGAAAATAATAAGTTCAGTTACATTAAAATGAAGAACTTCTGTCCTTTAAAATACACCATGAAGAGAATAAAGAGATAAACTGTTGCCTGGAAGAAAACATTTGCAGCACCTGTGAACAAGGATTAGTATTCAGGATATGTAAAAGTTCTTATTAATCAAAAGGAAAAAGACAACCCAAATAAAGCTTGCAATAGACATAAACAAGCATTTTATGAAAGAGGAAACAAATGGATCATAAACAAGAAAACATGTTCATCCTTGTTAGTAATCAGGAAACATAATTTAAAACCACACAGTAGAATTTCAGGTAAAAATTTTAAATCGAGTCAATGTCAATTTTAGCAAAAATGTGGAACAACAAGACTTGTCCACTTAGCCACTGCTGGTGTGTATGTAAAATATTTGGCATTAAAAGTTGAGGACATGTATATGCAGCAATTCTGTAATTCTACTCCTAAGAGAAAATCTTACATCTATGTACTGGAAGACTTGTATAAGAACATGCATAGCAGCATTGTTTCTAACAACAATTACAAATGTTTATCAAAACAAATGCTCAACAAACACGCTAAGCTATTGTTGTTATGTGGTTATGTGAGCCACGTGGAGTGGAGAAATAAATTGTGGTATAGTCATATACTGACATTCTTTTCAGCAAGGACAATGAATGATATAGTATAGTAACATACATAGCAACGAAAGTGAATCTAGAATAATCAGTTGAACAAAAGATATAAGGCATGGAATATGCACATCATACAATTCCATTTTCATGAAGTTCAAACCAGTAAACTGAACATACTGTTATGGCATATACATGTAGTTAGACACAAAATACAGAAGGGGAAAAGAATGTGATCTGAGAGGGATAACACTGGCATATGTTTTATTTCTTGAGCGAGATGATGGGTACATGGGTGTTATTTTAATTTTTATAATTTCTACTACATATGAATTTATATAGTCTTTTGCATAATGTATTTTCTGAACATTTTCAAGGAAACATCACATGCCTTAAAAGATATGGAATATTTGATGAGAAAAATTTAACCAATAGACTTTATCTGCCCGTTTGAAAATTTAGAGATTGATTTCTCTTAATCCCTCAACTTAAGAGAGGGTACGTTGTACTGAGCTAGGAAAAAAATTAAATAGTCTAACAAAAATTGGTCATGAGGGGAAAACATTACTAAAAAACAAACTCTGAACAAGTTAAAGTAGGGGAGATAAAGGGGGATCCTAAAATATTGAACACAGTGCTAAAGAAAATCAGCACAATGTTTTCAGTGTGTCACTGCATTTATGTCACCTCCAAAAATATAACGAATTAAAGATTCAAAATGGATACACAGATAAAGATAAAATGGCTATTTTTCTAGGAAAAAAAGCAGAGGAAAATTTCTAGCTTCGCTCTGTAATTGTTCATGAAAGAAAAAGTTTACCCTCTGTTTTCACAAGTCATGTTTCATTAGTGTAACAAACACAGGCAGAAGGAAGATAATATTTCAACATGAATATACTTTAAAATTTGCTCATCTCTTTACTAACCTCATGTAACAAACATATACAAAGAGATGTGCCATAATAAAAGAGTACTTACTTATGTGGCTGTGCACAATAATCAACCTGCAAAAAGAGCCAAAATCCCAGGGGGTATAAATGTTAAACTTGGGTGGTATGATGTATTTTATTCAGAGGAGGTAGCTGAACATTTGAAGGAACCAGTAATGAGTTTCCCCACTTTGAGCCTAGTCCAAGTGGTGAATGAGTCATGATCAAATATTTTCACAACCTACTAGATACTCAGTGATCTTTGAGACTTGAGCTGACGGTCTTCCATCATTCTTTGGTGGACAGGTGTCACCACCACTAATTAGGCTTTTGCTTCAAATCAGCTGGGGGTGGGAGTGCGTAGAAAGCAAGGAGGTCTGGAGACTGAACAGCCCATTCATGGCCTGCGGTGGTCCTACCCAGGTTGGCACAGAGGCTCCTGGCCAAGGCCACCTGGTAAACGTAGTATGTCCGGTAAAAGAAAGAGGGAGTTTTACCTCAGAGAGCTGTCAGTCTGGATCATCTACCAGCATTCAGTTGGCTGGGCCAAATTTCAAAAATATAGGTGCTTCAATGAATAGGCCTTTATTTGAAACAGCTATTTTGAAAATCTCAGTTCCATAAACTTTATAACTGATATCTCACAATACACGGTGGTACATTCTGCTAAAAATCTGTTAGCCACAGATCAGAAGAATATTCGGATGGATAGATAAGCAGGTAAACGTGATTCATACGTAGCTGGGTTTACTATAGACGTAGGCCTTGAAATAGGCCAGAAAATAACAGTCAAAATAATAATACTCTCCAATTACATATAATTTTATAATTTATCAAATGATTTCACCAGCACAAGATGTGGAAAAATTTAATTTTAGAAGTAAAATATTGGCCCAAGTTCACACTGGGAGTATAGGATTGAGTCAAGACATATTCTAAACATAAGTTAAAGTCCAGTGTTGGATCCATTAGACCACATGTGCCTAAAAATAATAACAAGAATAGTGATAGCAGCTGCCATTTTTACTGAGCACCTACTAAGCATGAGGCATTGTATTATGCACTTTATACTTGTGTCTAAATTTAAAATATTTATTTATATTTAAAAGCATAGCAAGAACTGCTTATGTTGAATCCTCTGATTACAACAAAGATGTATCAGTCTTATAAGTTTAAATGTCCATGTTTGGCTCTCTTTAACTACAGCATAACTGTACTGAATACATATATAAACTTTATATAGATGAGAAAAATATAAATATATTTCATATATATAAAAGTTTTTATGTGTTTATGTACAATATGTTTAACAATGTAATTTCCCAGTGCGTGAAGTACAATACTATCTTATGCTACACAAAGGTTAAAGTGAGATATTGTCTTAGAAAGACAGTTTTCAGTTTTAAAATTTAAATTATATTAATCAAGATGATATAAAATTAAAAGTTGATTTTCTCAGTTGTACTACCTACTTTTCAACCGTTCAAGAGTTACATGTGGCTAGCAGCACAGACTATAGACAAGAGGATTTTTAGAAAATTGAAGTTTATTCATTTAAATATTGAATTAAAGATAATTTAGATTGAAATATTTAAATAGATTGCATAGTATCTGCCCTTATTAAGTCTTTCTGGTGATTTAGATCATCAATCTTTTAACTGTGTATGTAAATCATGGTACTCTGTATATACATTGTACATACAGTGGTTTCCTGTTGCTCCAACAAGGTATGTTTTCTGTGTATACTCATTATTTCACAAGAATACAAGTGATCATTTCCTTTTAGTATAATTTTTCCATCTGTGAAATGAGGATAACAATATTATTAACTATCTCATATACAAACCACTTAGAACAGTACCTAACACATAGAAAATATCCAATAAATATTATGTATGATTAATTATAGGAAATCAACTGTACTTCAATAAAAAAATAAATTGAAAAAAATTAAGTTTATATATATTCATATATTTCATATGTAATTACATATATGAAATTAGCTACAAGGACAGTATTACAGACTAAGGATTGATCATTTTACTAAACTTTAAAAGGAATTCTTGCAAGATCAATATTTAAAATGAAAATTTTTCTTGGTCATTATTTTTATTTTATTCTTTACCCTTAGTAGCAGAAAAAAAATTGTTTGGTTTAAAAGTGAAAGTAGGTGAGAGACCTTCAAGATGGCAGAGGAGTAAGACGTGGAGATCACCTTCCTCCCCACAGATACATCAGAAATACATCTACATGTGGAACAACTCCTACAGAACACCTACTGAATGCTGGCAGAAGACCTCAGACCTCCCAAAAGGCAAGAAACTCCCCACGTACCTGGGTAGGGCAAAAGAAAAAAGAAAAAGCAGAGACAAAGAATAGGGATGGGACCTGCGCCAGTGGGAGGGAGCCGTCAAGGAGGAAAGGTTTCCACACACTAGGAAGCCCCATCAGTGGCAGAGATGGGGGATGGCGGGGGGGGGGAAGCTTTGGAGCCACGGAGGAGAGCACAGCAACAGGGGTGCAGAGGGCAAAGCAGAAAGATTCCCACACAAAGGATCAGTGCCGACCAGCGCTCACCAGCCTGAGAGGCTTCTCTGCTCACCGGCTGGGGCGGGTGGGGACTGGAAGCTGAGCCTCTGGCTTCAGAGGTCAGATCCCAGGGAGAGGACTGGGGTTGGCTGCATGAACACAGCCTGAAGGGGGCTAGTGCACCACAGCTAGCCAGGAGGGAGTCCGGAAAAAATTCTGGACCTGCCAAAGAGGCAAGAGACCATTGTTTCGGGGTGCACGAGGAGAGGTGATTCAGAGTACCATCTAAATCAGTTCCAGAGAGGATGCAAGCCGAGGCCATCAGCACGGACCCCAGAGACGGGCAGGAGATGCTAAGGCTGCTGCTGCAGCCACCAAGAAGCCTGTGTGCAAGCACAAGTCACTATCCACACCTCCCCTCCCGGGAACCTGTGCAGCCCACCACTGCCAGGGTCCTGTGATCCAGCGACAACTTCCCTGGGAGAACACATGGTGCACCTCAGGCTGGTGCAATGTTACACTGGCCTCTGCCGCCGCAGGCTCGCCCTGCATTCCATACCCCTCCCTCCCCCTGGCCTGAGTGAGCCAGAGCCCGCTAATCAGATGCTACTTTAATCACCTCCTGTCTGAGAGAAGAAAAGATGCCCTCGGGCAACCTACACGCAGAGGCGGGGCCAAGAACCCCAGGAACTGTGGGAACAAAGAAGGGAAAGGGAAATATCTCCCAGCAGTCTCAGGAACAGTGGATTAAATCTCCACAATCAACTTGATGTACACGCATCTCTGGAATACCTGAATAGACAATGAATCATCCCAAAACAGAGGTGGTGGACTTTGTGTGATTCTTTCTGTATAGCTTTGCTTTTACCATTTGTCCTAGGGTTTTGTCTATCATTTTGGGTTTTTTTTTTCTTTTTTTTTAGTATAGTTAGCACTTGTTATCACTGGTGGATTTATTTTTTGGTTTAGTCACTCTCTTCTTTCTTTCGTTTTTTAAACTACTTTTTAACATTTTTCATTTTTAATACTTTAAAAAAATTCTTTTATTTTAATAACTTTCTTTTCTTCCTTCCTTTCTCTCCTCCTTTCCATCTTCTTTCCTTCCTTCCTTCCTTTCTTTCCCTTTCTTTCTTTCTTTTCATTCCTTCTTTCTTTCTCCCTTTTCTTCTGAGCTGTGTGGCTGACAGGGTCTTGGTGCTCCAGCTGGGTATCAGACCTCTGCCTCTGAGGTGAGAGAGCTGAGTTCAGGACACTGGTCCACCAGAGACCTCCCAGCACCACATAATACCAAAGAGCAAAAGCTCTCCCAGAGATGTCCATCTCAATGATAATACCCAGCTCCACTCAGTGACCAGCAAGCTACAGTGCTGGACACCCTATGCCGAACAACTAGCAAGACAGGAACACAGCCCCACGCATTAGCAGAGAGGCTACCTAAAATCATAATAAGGTCACAACACCCCCAAAACACAACATTGGATGCGGTCCTGGCCACCAGAAAGACAAGAGCCAGCCTCATCCACCAGAACACAGGCACCAGTCCCCTACACAACCCACTGAACCAACCTTACCCACTGGGGGCAGACAACAAAAACAACGGGAACTACAAACATGCAGCCTGTGAAAAGGAGACTCCAAACACAGTAAGTGAAGCAAAATGAGAAGACAGAGAAACAACAGATGAAGGAGCAAGGTAAAAACCCACCAGACCTAACACATGAAGAGGAAATAGGCAGTCTACCTGAAAAAGAATTCAGAGTAATGATAGTAAAGATGATCTAAAATCTTGGAAATAGAATGGAGAAAATATAAGAAACATTTAACAAGGAACTAGAAGAACTAAAGAGCAAATAAACAATGATGAACAACACAACAAATGAAATTCAAACTTCTCTAGAAGGAATCAATAGCAGAATAACTAAGGAAGAAAAACATATAAGTGACATGAAAGATAATATAGGGGAAATAACTACTGCAGAGAAGAATAAAGAAAACAGAATGAAAAGAATTGAGGACATTCTTAGAGACCTCTAGGACAACATTAAATGCACCAACATTTGAATTACAAGGGTCGCAGAAGAGGAACAGAAAAAGAAAGGTACTGAGAAAATATTTGAAGAGATTATAGTTGAAAAATTCCCTAATATGGGAAAGGAAATAGTAAAGTCCAGGAAGCGCAGAGAGTCCCATACAGGATAAATCCAAGGAGAAACATGCCAAGAAACATATTAATCAAACTATCAACAATTAAATACAAAGAAAAAATATTAAAAGCAGCAAGGGAAAAACAACAAATAACATACAAAGGAATCCCCATAAGGTTAACAGCTAATCTTTCAGCAGAAACTCTGCAAGCCAGAAGGGAGTAGTAGGACATATTTAAAGTGATGAAAGGGAAAATCCTATAACCAGGATTACTCTACCCGGCAAGGAACTCATTCAGATTTAACAGAGAAACTAAAACCTTTACACAAAAGCAAAAGCTAAGAGAATTCAGCACCACCTAACCAGCTTTAAAACAAATGCTAAAGGACCTTCTCTACGCAGGAAACATAAGAGAAGGAAAAGACCTACAATATCAAACCCAAAACAATTAAGAAAAGGGGAATAGGAACATACATATTGATAACTACCTTAAATGTAAATGGATTAAATGCTCCAACCAAAAGACATAGACTGGCTGATGGATAAAAAAACAATACCTGTACATATGCTGTCTACAACAGACCCACTTCAGACCTAGGGACACATACAGACTGAAAGTGAGGGGTAGAAAAAGATACTCCATGCAAATGGAACTCGAAAGAAATCTGGAGTAGCAATTCTCATATCAGATAAAATAGACTTTAAAACAAAGACTACTACAAGAGACAAAGAAGGACACTACAAAAAGATCAAGGGATCAATCCAAGAAGATATAACAATTGTAAATATTTATGCACCCAACACAGGAGCACCTTAATACATAAGGCAAATGCTAACAGCCATAAAAGGGGAAATTGACAGTAACACAATCACAGTAGGGGATATTAACACCCCACTTTCACCAATGGACAGATCATCCAAAATGAAAATAAATAAGGAAACACAAACTTTAAATGATACATTAAATAAGATGGACTTAATTGATATTTATAGGACATTCCATCCAAAAACAACACAAAACACTTTCTTCTCAAGTGCTCATGGAACATTCTCCAGGATAGATCATATCTTGGGTCACAAATCAAGCCTTGGTAAATTTAAGAAAATTGATATCATATCAAGTATTATTTCCTACCACAACACTATGAGACTAGATATCAATTACAGGAAAAAAATCTGAAAAAAATACAAACACATGGAGGCTAAACAATACACTACTAAATACCCAAAAGATTACTGAAGAAATTAAAGATGAAATCAAAAATACCTAGAAACAAATGACAATGAAACCACGACGACCCAAAACCAATGGGACGCAGCAAAAGCAGTTCTAAGAGGGAAGTTTATAGCAATACAATTCTACCTCAAGAAACATCTCAAATAAACAACCTAATCTTAAACCTAAGGCAATTAGAGAAAGAAGAACAAAAAATCCCCAAAGTTAGCAGAAGGAAAGAAATAATAAAAATTAGATCAAAAGTAAATGAAAAAGAAATGAAGGAAACAATAGCAAAGATCAGTAAACTAAAAGCTGGTTCTTTGAGAAGATAAACAAAATTGATAAACCATTAGCCAGACTCATCAAGAAAAAAGGGGAGAAGACTCAAATCAATAGAATTAGAAATGAAAAAGGAAAAGTAACAACTGACACTGCAGAAATACAAAGGATCATGAGAGATTACTACAAGGGACTATATGCCAATAAAATGGACAACCTGGAAGAAATGGACAAATTTTTAGAAAAGCACAAGCTTCCAAGACTGAACCTGGAAGAAATAGAAAATATAAACAGACCAATCACAAGCACTGAAATTGAGACTGTGATTAAAAATCTTCCAACAAACAAAAGCCCAGGATCAGACAGCTTCACAGGTGAATTCTCTCAAACATTTACAGAAGAGCTAACACCTATCCTTCTGAAACTCCACCAAAAAATAGCAGAGGGTGGAATACTCCCAAACTCATTCTATGAGGCCACCATCACCCTGATACCAAAACAAAGGACACCACAAAAAAAGAAAACTACAGGACAATATCACTGATGAACATAGATGCAAAATACTCAACAAAATACTAGCAAATAGAATCCAACAGCACACTAAAAGGATCATACACCATGATCAAGTGGAGTTTACTCCAGGAATGCAAGGATTCTTCAATATACACAAATCAATCAATGTGAAAAACCATATTAAAAAATTGAAGGAGAAAAACCATATGATCATCTCAATAGATGCAGAAAACACTTTCAACAAAATTCAACACCCACTTATGATAAAAACCCTCCAGAAAGTAGGCATAGAGTGAACTTACTTCAACATAATAAAGGCCGTATATGACAAACCCACAGCCAACATCGTTCTCAATGATGAAAAACTGAAACCATTTCCTCTAAGATCAGAAACAAGACAAGGTTGTCCACTCTCACCTCTATTATTAAACATAGCTTTGGAATTTTTAGCCTCAGCAATCAAAGTAGGAAAATAAGTAAAAGGAATCATAATCAGAAGAGAAGAAGTAAAGCTGTAACTGTTTGCAGATGACATGATACTACACATAGAGAATCCTAAAGATGCTACCAGGAAACTACTAGAGCTAATCAATGCATTTGGTAAAGTAGCAGGATACAAAATAATGCACAGAAATCTCTCACATTCCTATACACTAATGATGAAAAATCTGAAAGAGAAATTAAGGAAACACTCCAATTTACCATTGCAACAAAAAGAATAAAATATCTAGGAATAAACCTACCTAAGGAGACAAAAGACCTGTATGCAGAAGTCTTTAAGACACTGATGAAAGAAATTAAAGCAAACAGATGGCGAGATATATCATGTTCTTGGATTGGAAGAATCAACACTGTGAAAATGACTAGACTACCCAAAGCAATCTACAGATTCAGTGCAATCCCTATCAAACTACCAATGGCATTTTTCACACAAGTAGAACAAAAAACTTCACAATTTTTATGGAAACACAAAAGACCCCAAATAGCCAAAGTGATCATGAGAAAGAAATACGGAGCTGGAGGAATCAGGCTCCCAGACTTCAGACTATACTACAAAGCTACAGTAATCAAGACAGCATGCTACTGGCACAAAAACAGGAACATAGATCAATGGAACAGTATAGACAGCCTAGAGATAAACCCACACACATATGGTCACCTTATTTTTGATAGAGGAGGCAAGAACATACAATGGAGAAAAGACAGGCTCTTCAATAAGTGTCACTGGGAAAAGTGGACAACTACACCTAAAAGAATGAAATTAGAACACTCCCTAACACCATACACAAAAATAAACTCAAAATGGATTAAAGACCTAAATGTAAGGCCAGACACCTCTTAGAGGAAAACATAGGCAGGATTCTTCAATATACACAAATCAATCAATGTGAAAAACCATATTAACAAATTGAAGGAGAAAAACCATATGATCATCTCAATAGATGCAGAAAACACTTTCCATTGTATATATATTAAATAAATCACAGCAGGATCCTTTTTGACCCACCTCCTAGAGAAATGGAAATAAAAACAAAAATAAACAAATGGGACCTAATGAAACTTAAAAGGGTTTTGCACAGGAAAGGAAATCATAAACAAGATTAAAAGACAACCATCAGAATGGGAGAAAATATTTGCAAATGAAGCAATTGACAAAGGATTAAACTCCAAAATTTACAAGCAGCTCATGCAGCTCAGTATCAAAAAGCAAACAACCCAATCAAAAAATGGGCAGAAGACCTATATAGACATTTCTTCAAAGAAGATATACAGATTGTCAACAAACACATGAAAGGACGCTCAACATCATGAATCATTAGAGAAATGGAAATCAAATCTACAATGAGGTATCACCTCACACCAGTCAGAATGGCCATCATCAAAAAATCTACAAACAATAAATGCTGGAGAGGGTGTGGAGAAAAAGGAACCCTCTTGCACTGTTGGTGGGAATGTAAATTGATACAGCCACTGTGGAGAACAGTAGGGAGGTTCCTTAAAAAACTAAAAATAGAACTACGATACGACACAGCAATCCCACTACTGGGCATACATCCTGAGAAAACCATAATTCAACAAGAGTCATGTACCACAATGTTCATTGCAGCTCTATTTACAATAGCCAGGACTTGGAAGCAACCTAAGTGTCCATCAACAGATGAATGGATGAAGGAGATGTGGCACATATATACAATGGAATGTTACTCAGCCATAAAAAGAAACGAAACTGAGTTATTTGTAGTGAGGTGGATGGACCTAGAGACTGTCATACAGAGTGAAGGAAGTCAGAAAGAGAAAAACAAATACCGTATGCTAACACATATATATGGAATCTGAAAAAAAAAAGTTCTGAAGAACCTAGGGGCAGGAAAGGAATAAAGATGCAGACGTAGAGAATGGACTTGAGAACATGGAAAGGGTTAAAGGTAAGCTGGGACAATGTGAGAGAGTGGCATGGATATATATACACTACCAAATGTAAAATAGCTAGCTAGTGGGAAGCAGCCACATAGCTTGGTGCTTTGTGACCACCTAGAGCGGTGGGATAGGGAGGGTGGAAGGAAGACGCAAGACGGAGGAGATATGAGGATATATGCATATGTATGGCTGATTCACTTTGTTATAAAGCAGAAACTAACACACCATTGTGAAGTAATTATAGTCCGATAAAAATGTTTTTAAAAAAATGAAAGTAGGCAAACCCCTCTCTAAATTAGAAATGCTATCCACATACCTGCTGATATGTCATTTAGTGAAAACCATCATATTTACCCTAAAGGTTTCTATTTAACAGGTATTTATTGAAAGTTTGCTGTATTAAGAAAGGAGATATGCAAAAGTGGTATCAGACAGTATCTATCTTTAAGGACTTTATAGTCTAGTAAGAAGCATAAGAAACACACAAGTAGAAGATAATGAGAATTGACCAGAATCAAATATTTGATTTCTTTGAATTCTTCTAAACAGAAAAGGGAGTATATTTTACATTTAAACAAATTATTAAAATTAACATTTCTGCAGTGCTAATCCTCTGAATCATCTAGTTGTTTTTAAAGAGTCAACCCAAAATGCATTCACAGTGGTTCGAAATGGTATTACTTAGTCACAAAATTGACCCATAGGAATAAAGAAGAATGGACAGGAATAAAATGAAGGGACAGGTGGTATCTCTTCGTTCTTATCGACTGATTTCAGCACAATTAATTGTAATGGTCCTTGTCCTTGGCAGAAAATTTTTCATTCTGGTATTTCTCACTGAATACATAAGCGTTCAAAGGTGCACTGAAAGGCAGAGTTTATAAAGTAAAGTTTCTGGCTTCAAGTACAATATCTACAATGGAGAATCTCAAAATCATTAGCCCACATAAATATTCTTCTTCCTCATTTCCCATCCCAACCCCGTCTCTCCTCCTGACAACTCACACACACACACACACACACACACACACACACACACACCCTCACACCTGAATGAGTCATTCTGATATGCAAAAATATGATTGCACATCCAGTACTTTTAAGTTCACTTTTAGTTTAACCTAAACCAGAACATTGTTACTGATAAAATACAACTCATGGCAATTTAGTATGAATCCATTAACATGGCCCCATATGCTAAAGAAGCAGAGAAAATAATATGAGACAGATTTCTGAATCTCCTTTTAGCTCAGAAATCTTATGCAATAATTAGTGACATCCTAAAAACCCAAATAAAGAGACCATTTGCTGTATAGATCTATAAACTGGATATTGGTGTTACAGATGCCAAAACACAGAAAGATTAGCTCTCAGCTCCTTCCCTGCTGAGGAAGTTCCCTGAAGGATGAAAGAGCCCTGGAACAAAGTGAGATGCTTTAGCTGATCAAGCCCTATTTAGTCACTTTCATCTTTGCGATGCATGGAAAAGGAGCCCCTTTCCTGCCAGTTCTTGGCACTGTGACCATGGAGAGACATAAAGGGAGGCAAGGCAAGGCCAGCACAAAAAGGGAAGTGGTTAAAGGCAGCAGCTCATTCCAAAGAAACAAAGGTGCTGGCAGGAGATGTTAACAACGAAGAAGCTTGTGCCTCCATGGTAAATAGAATGACAATGGCCTAATAATAAACCTGAAAGACACAAGTGAGGATGGCTGCATGCAAAGTGGGGGAAAACCTTCCAATTACTGCTTTAGACAGCCCTATTAATCCGTAGGAGCACTCCCGACAAAAAGTCTATTCAATTTTCCCTCAATGTGTTCTGTCTAATGGGAGCGGTATTATGTCTGACACTGAGGGTAATTACCTCATGAGAATTTCACATACAGAGAAGTAAAGTCTTTAATTTTCTGCAGGTGTCTTGGACACATTCTGCATAATTCTTTACCCCAAAATTAGGTGCACATTCCTCTTCTGCAGAGCTGCTTTCAGATTGGGATGGTTTGCATTTGAGGACTGAGTAATGGTCATTTATCTCAGCCATTATGGAAAGCAGCACATAGTATATTCTCCCTTCCTCACATCACAAGTGCCATTAATATCTTCAGCAAAGCTGAAAAATGTGTGTACTGTATATATATATAAAATATGTGTGTATATACATATACATATAAATCTTGTTATAACACTCCTCTGGGTCACAACCATTAGCAACAGATAAGTTAGTTGGGAACCTTTCTATACACACTAGTCATGAGAGTTCCAGTAAGACCATAACCCTGTAGGGAGGCACTTAACTGTTTACTCCTGCCAGTTCTTGAAACTTGGAAACAACTGAAATTGAACAGGAAAGAAGATAAATGGAAAAAACAGTACTTAAGGCCACTTTGTTTCCTGAAATAATTACACATGTAGCTTGTCTTGTTGATTTATTCTAAAGACTCTTCAGTCAAACGTAAATGGATTACATTTTTTTGCTGAATTACACAAGGCAGTTTTATTATTTTACTATCACCTGACAGCATAGATATGACAAAGGGAATGTTTAATATAATAGCTTAGTGAAATAAGCACCAGGGAGAAAAAAAACTTCTTAAAAAAGATTGTTTCCCAATAGTAGAGCAGTCAAGTGTCTAGAAATAGGCTGTAGTGTGGCTAACCACTCAACTAAATGGAGAAATGATTAAACTTTTCTTGGAGTTGGTGACTTTACTGCTACTGAGACATTCTTATATAGTACCAGAACAAAGATATTTGTTTGTTCTACTCATGAGTAAACTACATGAATAACACCAAATCATTTGGTGTAATACATGTTCTTTATGATTTTGTGTTTTCTTTAAAGTCCCCGTAATTAACTAGGAAAAAATGGCACTTAAGACACCACAATGTGGCTCATGGAAACCAAGGTGGCTGAATCCTTTTATTTCTAAACTGCTTCTACCCTAAAATGCAATGATTTTTCATTTCAGAAGCTATGCCTGCATGGGGTAATCAGATTGTTGTCCAAAGTACCCCTCCCAGCAGCACTATCTGCTGTTCAGGGTTCATAAATAGCCCAAACTAACAGCTGAAGTTTCTTTCTTATCCAGGTGTCTTAAACATTGTAGAACATTCTGATTGGGTTCAGGTCCCGGAAAACCTGACCTAGTCTAATAAGAAAATTTTTTTATTACAATTAGACTTAGGCAAAATTTAGAATCTCCTGGACAGCAAGTTATGCTTAATTTTCATTTTTAAAGTAGGATATAAAACTTTAAATAAATTATTCCTTGGAAGAGTTGTCTTCTTTTCAAAAGCCCAAGGCATCTTTTCAGAGAGAGAAGACTAAGGATGTGCTCATGCCTGGCTCCTGCCTCATTCACCCTGAAAACCCCAGGACGTGTTGCCATCAGTGCTTCTGGTAAGTACAAAGGACATGCTGTCCTTGGCTTCTATTATTTCCCAATTTGCTCAGACAGGCCAAGATATCCATCAAGGCTTCAAGTCTTAAACTTACTGACATTCTTTACAATTTTCCCAAAAGTCTCCTGAGGCTGAAGAGACTGAAAACTGATCTGGAAATTTCCATAACTAAATGTGTACAATGCATACTTTAGCTAACCTATAACTGAATAGGAAGTATAGACTTGGAATGTCCAGTTTACCCTGTAGGTTGCTCTTATTTCTTGATGCAAAATGTTACAGGCAAAGGTGAAGAAGCTACCAGTTTTCTACTGTACCTCTTTGTTTAGAAGGAGATACCACCAATGCACTATACTTCTCTTTTAGAGGAAATGCTGAAGGAAAACCTTGGTTATCAGCTTATTTATATACAATGCTACTTTATGAAATCTTCATGTGTAACTTCCAAATTTCTCTTTGTGAACTTGTCATGGCCATCAAGTGTTATACTGTCATATAATTTTCCTGTATATTCTTAAAGAGACATTGATTTCCAAATTAGATCAGGTTAGTAAACACTACCTGAGTTGTACCCAAATCTGAAAGATAATTCAACATAAAATATTCAAAGTAGTATACTTTTCACTAATACCCATAATGCTCACTGTTTTTTGCATAAGAGGTTTTTCAAACCCCTGACAATTCAGAACAGATTCAGGAAAGAACATTACTTTTTACTCAAGAATTAGTTCCAAACTAATACAGATGATGAAACAAGAAAGCATACATGGGAAATAAAATGTGAAACAGATGGCAGGAAGCCCTATATGAGGAATTATATATTCATAGATGATCCAGCCAAAGAAAGATATTCTGGTACAAACACTAGGTCCATTCAAGAGATGGTCAACAAGAAGGATGAAGTGAAATGGTCTGACCAATAACTGGACATCACAATACAAAAAATATATTTAAAGTGTGATGCAATAACATTAAGATGTAATAACATTAAGATATTCTGGTCCCCAGCAAGAAATGAAAACAGAACATGCATTATTCATCCTTATTTGCATGCAGCAATTCCCATAAAAATGAATCAAGTGGAACATGCATTCAAAGGCTGCACGGACTCCAATATGTTACAAGAAAGGGCTTTATGGCAGAGCTATACCGTTCGTGGGTTTATGACAACAGTAGGAAAGGATGAATGAAGGTTCAGAATATGTGTGCTGAGTATACCAAAGAATGTATTTATTAACACCCAGACTATTTTTCCACATCTGATTTATTTTTAGTGTCTCTGAGGTCTAATGCATTCTGAAAACTGTAGTCAATCTCCTTCATTTTTACTTCAGTCTTCCTTGTGGCAGCTGTGTACACTTTGCATTTCATAAGCACTTAAAACAATAACATGTATTAGGGTCTCAAAATTGAAATTAAGAAATTTCAACAGTTCACAAAAAATCAGATTTAAGGGCTAATGGAGACAGATTTATGCAACACGCTAGTGACATTTCCATTTCTCATTCTAGTCAACATAGCACAATGATGACTTTCATAAAGTACGTGGGGACTACTGGCTTTAACCACACATTTTAAAAATATTAAGACAAAATAAAAATAACCTCTTCCTAGCCTTTTTAAAATTTTTGATTTTGTATTAAAAACTGTATGAAGATGAAAGGACTGGAGAATCATTATTTTTTATTTTATTGAGCACTTACTATGTGCTCGCCACTATTCTAGCAGTTCCTTTAGTCCTCAGGATCCTCTAAGAATTGCTTACTGTTACTTCTCCCTATTTTATAGATGAGGAGGTTAAATAAGCTTGCTATAGTCATAGAGTCAAGTAACAGATATAGAATCCAAACCTAGCTCCAAAATTCACTCACATAACTGTTACACTATATTATTTTTCTTAACACATCCACATTTTTCTAACACATCCATAAGCACTCTACTCTAATTCCTAACACAATTTGGGAAGGCACTGCTGACTGGCAGTAAGGGATCTAAGTCTGTAGCTTCCTACTGAAGAATTCTTTGCCTTGAATTAGTTTATTTGCCTGTTATTCTCCATTATCTAAAAATAAAGAATACCTCTTTTGAAAATATTTCCCTTACTGGACCTAAGTGAGTAAAATAGACTCCGATTACTCACAAAACTATTCTCTCTAAATTTATACACACAACTGAATGAATGAATGATGTGTGTGTGTGTGTGTATAGGTGTATGTATGTGTGTGGTATTTACCCCTCCATCTAGAATCAACAAGAATGGCTTTGAAACAAAATAATCTAATATTTAATTCCTCTACCACAGCTATACTGCAAATTTATAATATTTTAAGTAGTATCTTACCAAGTTATCTTATTGCCAGATATTACATTTAACTCCTTGATATCCAACTCATACTGTTTTTCTTTATATACATTTAAAAATTTTAAAACCTGTATGCATTACTCAGTCAAAATATTAAATTGAAAGGTAGAAATTTTTAAATAAATAAAAAGTTCAAGATATTTCAAAGGCCAGTGTTTTCCAAACTTCTTCACGATTTTTACCATATCTGTATACTCATTTGTATACAGTCTACTGATGTAAATGTTAATCACATTTAATAAATACCTTCACAGCAACATCTGGACTGGTGTTTGACTAAACAACTGGATACTGCAGCCTAGTCAATTAGACACATAACATTAACCATGACAGCCACTCATATGTAAATTTTAAATTTTGGAAACTCTGAATATCATAGCTGCCCACATGTAAATTTTAAATTTTGGAAACTATGAATTTCGCAGAAGACCAATATTAGTGAAACTGGTTTTGCTATCCTAAATCCTAAGTAACATATCTTAAAGCCTCAATTATTCTGCAAATCTGGGCATATAAAATCTTGAATAATTATACAAAAACTCTTTCCAAATAATAAACACAATTCTACTGAGGAAGAACACTATAATGTAAAGACATTTAAAGCCTGAATTTGAATTTGCGTACCACACAAAATACTGCAGGATCCTACATCAAGTGCCATTTCCGCAACTGGAAAAAGAGCCTTGGCCTGACATCATGCTGTTGGGATGGCTTTCTTCTAACAGGGCAAGGGACAGGGAAAATTGGGAAAGTCACTACTGTACCCAGAAGCAACATATTAATATCAAATACAAATCTGATAGTACTGCATACATTACATCGGTCATCACATTCACACCTAATTTCATTACAAAATTAAGATTGGAAACTTCCAGCATTCTGGCATGTAGTTTCAGGGCACATCAAAACCTCACGTCACCTGAGGCGATCAAGGCAAAATTCCAGACTGCCAACAGCACTATCTAATTTGACTATACAGTTGCATATTTTTGCTGCAGAGATAAAGAGTACAGCAGTGATGTTTGCTTGCACCTGCATGTTACCAGATAAGTGGGTTCCAAGGGCTTGTTTTTCCAACCCTCACTCGATAGAATTCTGAGATCACCAGTTCTGTACTTACTTTCTGTGGGAGAAGCTGACACTCGGTTGTACTTAATTTAAGTGCTCTGCCCTCAGCAATTAAGGCTAATTTGTGGTATATACACTTTTCTTAAAATACGTTCTTGAGCATATTAATCCAAAATACTACCACCAACATACTTAAAACAATTGTAATATAATATTGATTTCTGTATCCCTGCTGTTTAGCAACACTTTCAACAGTTATAGATTAAACAATATCAGACTGAATAACTATCCTTTAAATATTCTATGTGCTTGGCCTTTTCTTATATATGCATACATCAGTCAGCTATGCCATCATTCAACAGAAATTAGTGAGCATTACTTTGTTCTAGGCATTATTCTGTTCCATGGGCACATAGAACATTCACAGAAAAATAGGACACAGCACCTTAAGAAGCTGACCATCAGCTAAGGGAGAAAGAAAAGTAACAGATTAAAATACAGTAAAGATTAGCGTTGAGTACCATGGGAGTTTGGGAAACTCCATATCTCTTAGAATGACCAGGGCTCAGACTCAGGTAAAATAAAGCTACTTATGAATCAGTGTAAGGATTAAAAGACAGCATTGAAAGCCCAATTTTAAAGTATGATTTTATAATGATACAAATCTATATAATAAACACAGACTGTTCTCGTTTAATCTTACTATATCATGTCATTCTGATTATAATCATTTTGATTGCAATAAATGATATAACTGAGGCTCAGAGGAATTTTTCTAGCCAAGTTTCTTGAGTACTTTGGTTTCAGAATAATTGTTCCCCAAAGATATCCACATTCTAATCCCTGAAACCTGCAAATATGTCACCTTACATGGAAAAAAATGATTTTGTCAATGTGATTAAATATCTTGAGATGGGAGATTATCCTTGATTATCCTAGTAAACCCAGTAAGAAGGATGCAGGAAAGTCAGATTCAGAGGAGATATGACAACAGAAGAAGAGTTGGGAGGTAGGGGCCCCGAGGTGGGGAGCCTCTGGAAGCTGGAAGAGCAAGGAACTGGCTTCTCCTCTAGAACTTCTAGAAGGAACACAGCCCTCTGGACACCTTGATCTCCAGACTGTAAGATAACAAGTGGGCATTGTTTTAAGTCATTAATGTGCCTGGCATTATTATAATGCTTTGCATGAATGAAATCATTTCAGCCTCACCATTAGTCAGCTACTGCTAAGGGACTTACATTTAATCATCACAACAATCCTTACAACGTAGTACTAGTTTTATCCCTGTTTACAAGTGTGAAAACCAGGGCACAAAGACTTAATTTGCCTAAGGTCATACAGCTAGTCACTGACAAACCTTGAGCCTGAACCCAAGCAATCAAGGCTGCCTCTTGATTCAAAGTTGTCTTAATCTGTGTTTCCTCATAAAAGCAGAGCCTGAGATAAAGGTCTGTACGCAGATAATTGACGTATAGACTAGGAATTAGGAATAGGCACTTGTAATAGTGAAAGAGAGAAAAAGGAAAAGCCAGTTCAAGGATGCCTTATCAGGCTGTCTCACGATAACAGCTGGGGTTTCATCCCACTGGGTACCCTCTGAGGAGTCTGGACAATGCATCTCAGAATTGGCTACTCAAGGGACAACGAAACAAAATACTTATCCACCAGCTCACATTCCTTATCAATCTAAGTGTTCCTCACCCTTTCATGCCTGCACATCCACCAGAATAGTTGAGTGAGTGGGTTTCCATACTCCAACGTGGAGGCAGCTGAGAAGCTGCGTGGTGACAGATACTCAATGCAGCAGAGGTGAGGTTCAACCAGGGTCCACCTGGCCCAGCTGGTTGCTACAGCGGTAACTGGAGAGAAAAAATGTAGGCTGAAAGACTATAACTTTGGGCATAAAAGGAAGCTGACATAGCTAGTCTTTTGATTCCAAATTCAAGATTCTTTCTATTGTATCATCATGCATTTATTCAAGTAATCACTTATTTTTGCACTGATATGATCTGTTTGTTTCTGTGAGAACAGTTGACCAATAGAGTGTATTCTTACAATATATCCCATAAAAGGTGAGTTATGCTGTTTTACATGGATTACTTTTGCCTCACTAAATGGAAGTTAAATTCCTAGAAGGCAGATGTAATAACATATACCACCCTTGATTTTTCCACAATAACCAATTCAACAACGGACTCAAAGCAGGAACTCAAAAAAATGTACTAATTATGATCACTTGAATACAACTTTTCACTTGTCTTATTAATAATTACTGCCAGAATTTAAATAGTCCCACTAAGGATTTTTACAAAATACTTTCTTCATGTTCTCATGATCCTTTCAAATCTGTTTCAATTCTCTTTTCTTCTAATTTTAATAGCTTGATGTTTTTCGTCCAATATATCACATAATTTGATAATTTGCTTTCTAGCGCTAGACAGTAGAATCACCAAGGACCAAGCCTGGAAACCCTGAAAAATCTTTCTTTCCAGATGGACCACAAACCAAATTGACCAAAATAAAGCTTCAAAAATATTCCCGAGTATAAGTCTATTTTTATACAACTGTCATTTTTATAAAAAACATTTCTTCTCAATTGGACAAAATGTACACTGTAGCAGACCCTCAAACAATGATGGTATTAGAATATGTAGGATAGTGTGGTGGTGACTATCAGTTACTGATTTGAGTCCGATTATAAAGGTATAATGGAATTAATCAGTTGTGATATACTATCATGTAATATATCTGGTCAGTAAGTGAAAAGCAGCCAAGTATTTTGTATATTAGCATCATAGGAACATTTCTTAGGATACAGCACTATTTTTTTTAAGCACTGTTTATTTTCCTCATTTTCAAGACAAAAATATTCCCATGAAGAAAAATCCATACTAACACACTCAAAGAAATACAGAAAGTCAACCTAGTTTTAAATATTTAAATTCGCTTGAGATTTTTCAATCTCTTCTTGGTTTTACACCTATCAGAACAGCGTCTGTTTTAGGAAAATAAGGCAAAAAAGTCCCACTGAGAATTGCTGTCAATTCTGACTACAAAAATTAAAATGAAATCATATGCCAAAATTTTTTATTATTTGGAAGACACTAATCTGTATAACTGGCTAAAGTTACTTTGAAAATGTATTATTGAGTATAATTTCATTTAATGGATAGTTGCATATAAATAATTTTCTGTACGTATATATCATACACATGAGTTTTTTCTATGTATTCATAACTTTAAAACCATTTAAATTTATTGACATAAAGAAATTTATCTTTAATTTTATCTGCATTTAATAGAAATATTTTCTAGAACACAACTGCACAAAAGTTTTAAAAATTAAGACTCATTTTTTTTTAAGTAATTAACACTTGTTAAGGATAAGCCACATACTTAGGATTTTGGAGGCTCTAGCATTTTGTGAGACTCATTAATCATGATCAAGTACACCGTGAAAAAAACACCCTATGCCAATGAAAAGAACTATTGAGCTATGGTAATAAATCATCAATTCACAAGGAAATGTGGGACTTCAGTTTTTATGGGCTCATCGAAAAGACCTGCATACCATAAACACACATGCTTGGTATTTAGTGCTATTGCTTTTAGAATATGGGGAAAGGACAAAAAAATCCTACCTTTCAAATAAAAAGATTAATCCAAGATTCTAATTTTTTAAAGTCATAGACCTATAAGCTTCTTAAGAACAGGTATGGATCTTTAAGGAAGGCTCTTTGGAAGCCTGACATAATTATTCAAATGGTAGAGAACAGAAATTTAAAACCTATTTATCAAATGTAAGAACTCGATCTTTGAAGAGCAATATTTTAAAAAAGTAAACAAATATTTTCTCATGTTTCATTAGAAGAAAAGAGGCTATCACATTGTAGTTGCAAGTTGTAATATTATATGAATAAGTTTTTTATTCATACTGATGTTATTCTTGTTCACCTACCTGTTAGGTTCCTGTATTTTCCCTGTTCCTACAGTGGGATTCCAGAGAATGGTCTCCAATTTCTGAACAGGTCAGTGAGCATGTACTAAAGAATAAGATTCAGTAGAGCTTCCTGAATGCTGGGAACACCAGAGAAAATGTGTGAAACACAGCATATCGGAACCTATCCTATACTGGCCCATCTCTGCCTGTTTGAAATTACATGTAATTATCTTGTAGGAATATTGTTTTGACCATCTGTGTTAAATAATTCAATTGTCTAACAGCACTAAAAAGTATGCAATTAATAACAGGAATGATATTAAACTCTGAAGAACCTGAGATCTGCTGTAATGGGAAAGTAGACCAATGGAGATCAAAACCCAAAGAAATATAAAACAGAAACCTTTACACAACATAAAAACTTAGCCATCCAACATCCCATCCAATAATTAAAATAAACAAAGTATCCATTTATCATGTTACAGTGTCTGGAATTCTTAGTGGAATAGTTTCTGACTGTGTTCTGAGAAATTTCCTTTGTTCACTCACACAAAATAATCTCAAACCAGATGTACGATGATCAGCCAGGTTTAGGTGGGAGAAGACTTTTATTCTCATTAATCTGTTAACAGATAAGTATGTCAGTAATGCCATGTAGTACCATTGACTTAAGGGAATAGAAGGATATATTCCTCCAGTTTCAATAATTCCCTAATATATATTATGTGTTGTCCTTAAAACTTCTTTACATTTCAGTACAGATATACTTTCATCAAATACTTTTCTTCTAGAATCTACTTCCATGTTCTTTGTTTTTCAAAATTTCTATTATAATTACATGTGTCCTCAGCTAAGTGGTATGCTAAAATTCCAGAAGAAAAAAAAGTGAAGAAGAAGAAACTAGGGACAGGGCCAAGTGTAGGAGGTAAACTCTGCTTCAATGCAGAGTGATAATTTCAGTTAATAAGGAGGTATGAATCAAATGAAATACAAGAAAATTACTTAATTGTTTTGCTGATCTTATACAAAATGCTGAAGTTCAGATAATGTAAAACTGCAATGATGCCATCAGTGACAAACTGGTTACTGAAGATTATGAAATCAAAGAGGATTTAGCGTAGCTCAAGATTAGACACTACACCAAAAAAAGTTGTTATATTCTGTATACTCTGAGAAAATTTGTATCTGAAACTTGATAAAGGTTTTCTTCTGCTTGACAGCAATCCTAAAAAACTGACAAAAGATTACCAATAATGAGTTGTAAAGATAGAAGAGGCTTTTCTAAATTATCAACCATGCTAGAGGAAAAATTGAACTACTCTTCTATTTTCCTCTGTGAGAAGTATTACAAAATTATTTTAATTAGAAAAAGTGGTCAAAATGTATGTGAGCAAAAATGTAAAACGACAGTGATGTAGAGATATAACAGACAGCTAATTAATAAAAACATAATGTTCTAATTACAAATTTTATGATAATTGTACTATTTGTAAGTTTTCTTAAGTTAGTTTTTTGTGTGATTTTTTTATTCTAAATAAATAATCACTTCTATCTAATTCACTACCCCTTTTCTGAGAGAGGATCCCCAAATTGTATATGTTTTAGGCTTCACAGATCCTATAACCATCCCTATTTTGAAACTGAACACCAATCAGCAACTTGGAAGGAACACAAAATGGCGGAGACACCAAAAAAAAAAAAAAAAAAAAAAAGCAGCCAGCAAAGGAGGCAAGAGTTACCAGGCTTAGCCAATGACTGATGATTAGAATTCTAGGAAGCTGCAGCGTAGCTCAAGAACTAGGATGCCTCCTTGGTTCTCAGACTGGCCCTTAACTTGGAAAGAATCTGCTGTGTAAAGGTGGCAACATCACCCTAGGCAAAAGATACCCCATTTTTAGGGGAGGAAGATTATTTCCAAAATCCTACCAGGTGGTCCTGAGATGAGACTCTCAGCACTGTAGAAACGCTCCTCTAATCAACGGGATTATGAATAGTTGTTGGCTAATCAAAAAATAAGATATGGTGGTGATCCACGAAAACGAGATTTTCCCAGCATTTCATTTTAACTTGAAATGTCTAAGAGTATATCCCTTAACCAGTTGTTTGATGTAGGGTCAAAGGATTTCCTCTGAATATAGGTCACTGATTGGTATACCACATTTTTTAAAGAAACCATAGCTATACCACTGAGTCAGTAATTTTCAGTTTCATTTTCTGTTAAAACTGAAAAAAGCCTCTCACAAAGTAACTTGCTTGCAAACTCCTTCTATATTTCTATGACTTTTTACAACCATTTATATTAGCATTTTCCATATGCAATTGTCAATTTTAACATTTATGACCTATAAGACGGTCATTTCATAAGGTTAATTTGTAACCTACAAAAACAGCAATATTTATACACTTTGCATGTAATTTGATTCTTACCTTAATTTTTGAGTCTTTAAAACACAATCAATTTACTTTCCATAGAAGAAGCTATCTCTTTCTGAATGTATCTTATGTGGATTTCAGTAATATTTAACTAAATAAATGTACCGGCAATAACCACAATGTCTATAAATATGTTTAGTGGAATCTGTAATGTGCCACTTAGATCCCCCTTCAGGACTAGAGGACTTGCTCCCCCAGTTCCTGGGAGTGCAGCACGAACAGCCCTCAGCTGCCAGCTCTCCTTGGGAACTGAAGAGAAAGCCACTGCTTGCGGGAGCCCACAGCCAGTGACCAGTCAACATGAGGGGAGTAAGGTCCAGCCTCTAACCCTCAATTTGACACACCGCTAAAGGGCCATTCCAGGTCTCAGGAGCTGTTTGTGGTGGTGGATGAAGGCTTTTTGAAACTGTGCTGCAACCCATCGTCTCCCTCTGCTGAAGCCTGTTTTCCTTCCCTTCCCTTTTCCAGGTGTTGATTAAAGAGTGCTCCCTAATAAACTTCATGTATGCTAACCTCTAGCTCAGAATCTACTTCCCA